>NC_140591.1:22586062-25086062 GCF_964204655.1 Triturus cristatus
GGAGCCGCGAGTCACTCAGCAGGGCTCAGGTACACGTTCGGAGGTCTGACGATCTTCAGGGAGCCGCGAGTCACTCAGCAGGGCTCAGGTGTTTCCAAGGCGAATCTCCCGGATAGTCCCAGAGCACCCCTTGTTATAGGGCGACTCCTCTTTGATGTCCGGAGTCTGTGCAGGCAGGGGTCTTGTCACCTGGGGGTCACTTGTTGGGGGTTTCCTGCCATTGTCCTTTGATCCTTTCAGGGCCGGGTCGGGAGGAGCCCCAGACACCCAGCAGGCGTGGAGCCAGCCCTCGGGGAGGCTGGCGGGTCGATCAAAACCCACCTTCCCAGGGAAGCGCAGAGGTGTGAGGGAAACTGCTCCTCCCTTTCTCATCCCAAGGGGAGCGCGATGTCCTCCAGCCGGAGTGGCGCCTATAGGTTAGGGTCGCGCTGGGGCCGGGCGGCCATCTTGGTGCATGAAGTGGGCACGCGGGCCCGGGGTGGCCAAAGGAGGAAGGCCACGGACGGGGGAAGTCCGGGTCGGGTGTGTGTGTTATGGTGGGAAGGATCGGCTAGGCCGTGCGCTCGGGTCTGGTGTGAGGTGCAGGGGTCAGGTCTGTCTATGTTGCGAGGGCCGGGTCTAACAATGGTTTGCTTGCTGCTTGAGCCTGGGCTTGGACTAAAAGCTGGTGGCAGCAGAGGATGATGGGAAAGGGAAGTGTTGGAGGAGATGACAGTTGGAACCGTTGGTGTGGGTGATGCAACCTCTTCTAGCCTTGTCGGTATCTTCTGCGTTGTGGGGCTTCATACTTGACCTCCAGTGTTGAAAACATCATGCTCTAAAGTAACACTTGCACTCCCCTGCTTTAACCCCCCGTATGTAGGAGTGCTTGAAGAGTGTCCCTGCTGGAGAAGGGGTTTTGAAAAGAGAGGGTATTGTTTCGGGGTAGAGCGACTCTCGTGACAGGTAGTAGAGGACATAATAGCAGCCATGACTGTTTTGTCCGTTTTTTCCATACTTTTACCCCCCTGGTCCATTCTTGTTCCCTTGTCTTTCGCACCTTCCTCTTCTTTGTCGCCAACAGCAAGCAAGCTCAGTTCTGCAGATAGCTCAGACAAGGTCAGACTCTCTACCTCTTCTTCTTCTTCGCCCTCCTCTTGATCATTTTCCTCGTTGTCGTCATCCTCAGCCTGTTTCCTTAACACATTATACTTATTTTTTCTGTATAAGTCAGTGGATTCCAGCGCCTTCTGTTTTAGGGCTTCTTTTTGTTGATTTTTCCTTTTGCTTTTTCTCTCTCCTTTTGTGGTTGATGGAGATCTGGTCGGAGTTGAGAGCTTAACCTCCTTTCCCAGCTCTAGCTTGGACTGTTTGCCCCTCGCTCTTGCCGCCATCTGAAACGTATCTTTTAAATATGCTTATAAATGCATTGGACCAGATCGCTACTAAGTGAGAGAGGGAGGAGCAAAGTTCACCGTTTTTTAAAGCTTTGCAATCACCATCAGGATTACATTCAATGCACCGATGAGGAGGCGCAAGGAGGGCGCGGTACAGCAGAGTGAGCGCGAACTGGGTAAAACCCAGCACGCCTTACCTCACAAGCAGATCAGCAAACCAGCGTCCGGTGGCCAATGCCCCCAGTTTTCCAGTTATTCGCCGTCAAAGGTGCAGCGGCTTTAATCACCCCGGATAACAGCTGACAAGGCAGACGCCGAGCAGGGACAGCAGCGTTGCATTACCCCTTCACCCCTTTGCAATGTTCACAGCTTTGCAACCAGCTTTACAGACAGCGCACCAGCATGGAGTCTCAGAGGAGGGCGCAATACGAGGACAGCGAGCGCGAACTGGATTAAAAACCCAGTGCGCCTTACCTCGCAGAGCAGACTAGCGTCCAACGACCAGCGGCCAGCGCCCAGCAACCAGTGCCCCCGGCTCCCCGGTAGTTTGACCCCATAGGCACCAACAGCACTCCAAGTATTTTCAGTTGCTCCGTATGGCGGGACACCGAGCAGAAGAAGCAGCTCTGCAAACACCCACCGGCACGTCAGACACACCGCCAGTCAGTAGAACAGATCCCGCAGTGTAGTCTCCCGAACTCAGCTCGGCTCCAGCATCCAAGCGAGGAACGGCAGCGGCGGCGCTCTGTCCACGTGGGTGTGTCCACAGAGAGACCGCGGAAACAGGAAGCACACTGGCAGCGTGGGTGGGTCCACGTCAGCCGTTCATCCTATCATGACGAGCAGTTTTAGTTACACTTATTCCATGCTCTCTTGTGTCCACGGTTTTGTGTCCTGTTTCACAGCTACCCTTCTGGGAACTCAGTTTACATCAGCGGATGTGTTTCACAATTACTGTTAGCAAGTGGTATTGTGGGGGATTACACTAAATTACGTAAATTTAACCTTTGATGCGTGGCACTTGGCAGGGCTGAAGATAATTTTTTGCCTCCAGCGGTGGAGGTTCAGACTCACTAGGGACTTTGGGGTGCAACGGCTTTAACCTGTATGTTGGATCTGATGTCGTTTTCCCACAACATTTTGCTGATTTCGTTTGACTGGCCTCTGGACTCTGCACCCTTTACCACTGCTAACCAGTGCCAAAGTGCTTGTGTGCTCTCTTTTAAACATAGTAGAATTGGCTTACTCCCAATAAGCACATTTAATTTACTTATATGATCCTAGTAACGTGGTACCACATGTACCCGACGTAGCACCGCACATTGCAACCCATCAAAATTGCTGCTGCACAACACATAGTCAACATGGGATTTGCAACACTCCAAGACTTAAGGTACTTTGCTCAGCGGGCCTAACTTGTTCGCTGTATCTGACCCACGCTCCACTGTTGTTGCCTGAACTTGTGATTTTGTCCCGATCCAGAGTGACCAGATAACCACAGTTGGTTGGCACTTTGTGCTTTCAAGCACTATTTATACTTAAATCTCTAAAACTGCATATTTCTACTTTTACTAATTGGATTTTTGTTGTTTTGAAACATGTCAAATAATTTATTAAATCTTTCTCTGTATTTCTAAATCGGTGTGGGATTGTCCTTGTGTTGTGGTTTTACTTTATTACTGTTTGAAGTGCTGCATACTTTACACTTCACCTCTGTGTTAAGCCTGAGATTAGCACAGGCTCATTTAGGGTTTGCTTGGAGAATAATTGTAGTTGCTGCTTGAATAGGGTTTCAGCCCCCCACACCTCAAACAGTAACCCAATTTCCTACACTGTGGTTTTGTAATAATGTAAATAATATGTTCTACATAAATGCCCAGTGTTTTAAAAGGGTAGTAGTTAGTCAGCACCTGCACTTTTTTTTCATTTACAAGGGAGAGTCTCAGTCCTGCTTAGTAGGGGTGCAGTAAAGTGCTACCACTTCTTCGAAGTAAATCAGTGCACTGAGTTAGTGTCTGCACTTTGGTTTCCTTTCCAAGCACTGCAAATGCAATGACCGCTTTGTCTGTTTTACTTGTCCTATTCCTTACATTGGAGCTTTACGCCGTCATGCCGACAGGATTTCCCTCCCTAGTTCCTTTTTCCTTCTCTTCCTGTTTTTTTACTCAAGAGGCAGAACTCTAGGTCCTCATATCTCCATATCCGGATTCATTCTGTAAAAGGGAAATATGCTGCCATCACTTCCTATGGTGTTCTTCTTAAGATCGTACACCTAATCTAAACAATGAATGAGGTGTATTTGATTTATTATTTAGAAATGGGATGAATCCCTGTAGTGCCGCAGCTGTGCTGGAGTCAGCGCGTGGACATGAAGGTCCGTATTGCTCTTATACACAGCCTGCGTTCACCTCCCGACATGCCTGTAGGTGGTTTTCCTCTTGCACTGGCTGCTGAGGATTCAGTGCAGGAGGGAGCTGCTGGTACACCCAAGTGCATGCATCTGAACTCTGCCCTGCTCCAGTGGGTTTCTCCTAGTGTTAACCGCCGCTTGCGCGTCACTCCGCAGGGTAGTGGTCGTGGAAGGTATGAGACTCGCTGCCTAGTAATAGGGGATGCAGGTCGTGCCTCTTTGTTGTTGGTAGTGTTCTCTTGCAATGGAGGGAGGGAAGGGTGCTGCCAAGCTATGCCTTCCACAGCAGTCACCCATGCATCCTGAGGGTTTGCCTGCATGCTCTTATGACCCTGGTGATAGGATCAATTTCAGCTTGCTTTATGTCATGATTAATGTAACATCATGGCAGAAGGTTTAGATTCTATTAAAGACACAGAGGTGAAGATGGTATGAAACCTCTTCATGAAACACTTTGTGAATAAACATTGAAGCCTAAATCTACAAAAGGCTTGACATACCAGGAGCTCAGCGGCACATTGAATCACAGAGAGACAGTGACATGATCACGCTTGTATGAACAGTCTTGACTGAGAGAGCAGCTCCCGTTCTTTGTCTGCGCTCCTATCCAATGCCTTATAAGAGTCCCAGTGAACAGCAAACAAAATGATGAGCAGGAAACTCATCCACTATTAAGTGTACATATGTGGTGTACCTCAGGGTTTGTTCCTGAGCCCTATACTTTTCAATCCGTATGTCCGCTCACTTTCTGATATCCCGGTTCTTTCAGCTTTAAGATGGTATCGTATGCGGACGACACACATCGGATTGTCTCGCTATCCCCTGACACCTCTACCTCTGAGACTCAATAGCTGCTTAGAGAAGGTCTCCATCTGAACCTGCCAATCTTTTGTCCACCAAATAGATTTTCCATCTGTTGTGTCACTCTAGAGGTTGAAAACATGTACAGAAAGCAAAGTATTACAGCTTTAGTGTCAGTTGACATGTTTTAATTTGCATTTGATGGAGCAAGCCTATAATAAAATGAGGCTCGGTCAGATGTGTCATAGCCAGAAAAATAGTCAAACTTTTGTGTAAATGCCTTAGCGCTACCCTTCGGTGGTGTAGGGCAATGTTCCCATTGAGTAAAGTTAAACACTCCACGTGCTGTGCTAGCCTTGTGAAAGAAATGATGACCATAATGTTGATAACAAAATACCTTCTCAAAATTTGCTGTACCATCTTAAAACTCATCAGTTGAATGTTCTATATCTTCTAACATTTCATGCATCATTATCCCAATCATCAAAAATGGTACTGGGGGTGAAAAGGTCATTCAATTAAATTTTAACACATTGGGAATTTGTAAAAGTTGAGTGGGTCCATACACATCAAATAATACCTTATCACATACATTCCCATCCAGAACTGGAACAGCTGAAATGCTCACTGTGATGATGAGTGTGGTTTCAGTGCAGTGTTTTGGGACAAAATGTCTATTTATAAGGAGAAAGAATACAGTCACAAAACAAATCCAAAGAATGAGGAAAAGTAATGCTATTGACATCCAAAGGTGTAGCCATGGAGTAGCAAAAAGTTCTTTTCATCCACTGATAGAAAACGTGCACCTTCATTTCAAACGGCAAGAGCGGTGGGGGTGGTGTAACCTCAGATGCATCCAAGGAGACGTCATCAAAATCGATGAAGTATCCAGGCGCTGTCCCGTCTATCTTTGGCAGCTCCGCAGGTTGTGTTGAACTTGCCTCCGGTTCGATCTGTTGTGCATTGATGTAGATCTGATTTATTTATGGATTCCGAATAGAAATCTGTGTTTCTGTAGATTGCACAGTTGTAGTTGTTTTTGAAACAGGTAGAAGGTGTGCTTCATTGTTGTTTGCCGCAGTCTCATGTTGTAGAGTGCAGGATTCATTTGCAATTAAAGCCTTCTTCTGAACCTTCTGTATGGCAGCGAGAGAAGATTGGTAGCTGTAGGAGAGTAGGATCTGCTTCTTATAGTTACCCCCACTTTTTGCTGATGTTTCACGGTTTTCGACTTAGACTGGGTTCCTGGATAGCAGGATCCCAGTCAGTCTATCTGCTTTCTTCTTTAAATTGACTTGCATGTACTTTAGGTACACTCCAGATTGGATTCTGGGGTACCCTTATTAGTCCCTAGTATATGGTATACTATGTACCCAGGGCATAGGTACCCCAGAGGCCTCTCAGGGGCTGCAGCATGTATTATGCCACCCCTCAGAGACCACTCAAACTGACACCCCAGGTCTGCTGCTGCAGCCTGTGTAAGGTGGTGCATGCACCCCTTACTTAGATATAGGTTCACTATATCTATTCAAAATCACTGCACATATAAACCTATCAGTCACCCCTATGGTAGGCCTTATCAATCCTGAAGGCAGGGTGCTGGGTTTGATGTGAGAGGGTGCCCTTGCCTGAGCAGAGCCCCTCTGCAGTCTTCGGAACCTATTTTCTGGGGTTGTTTGTGATGCAGCCAACCATATATATTTAAGTGTATTATAACCTCACGGTAAATGCAAACTTTAAAACGGCTGCTTAGAAACATGTGGTGTTTGGTGTCAAACGCCTTGGAATCATACCTTCACACCAGTAACTAGTGTGAGAGGTATGATTCCACCCTTCTAGAGGGACATATGTGACACACCGGGCTACCCGGTACCTGCTTTCTTGACCTGGGCATCACAAAATGGATGCTGCCAGCCACAGAAAGGAGTCTGCCCTCCTGCTGCTGAGCCAAGCTAGAGCAGGGGCAGGCCTGACAATAGGTTTCCTGTCACAGGGAGGTGTGACCACCTCCCAGACAGGATTTAGTGTATTGGGGCTAGCCGGGTGCACTCTGAGAGTGCTTTGAAGCCTGCACTGGGGGCACGTTTGGGGTGTCTGTGCATAGTCCAGCTTAAATCGGTTGCAGGGGCTATCCGCCCCTGCTCTGGCGCAAAACTGGACAAAGGACATGGGTGTAGCCAACACTCTGTCCTGACCCTCTCATAGGTGGGTCCCCAGAGTTTGTCCCACCCCTTCCTCGGGTATAAAGTAGGAACCCCTGACTATAGGGCTTTAGATTTTACCCGGACTAAACTCTGCTACAGAAACCAAGTACTTCAACGATCTACACTACGCTGGATGATTGAAGAATCTACCTTGGAGTAAAGGAGTTACTCCCCTGCAAGGCAGGCACCTTTAATGC
This sequence comes from Triturus cristatus, assembly GCF_964204655.1. Classification (NCBI taxonomy): domain Eukaryota; kingdom Metazoa; phylum Chordata; class Amphibia; order Caudata; family Salamandridae; genus Triturus; species Triturus cristatus. Next base: position 22,593,051 of record NC_140591.1, read on the forward strand.
ATCTAACCGGTTTGCATCTCCCAAGCTCCTGAGGACTCCGAAGATTTCTGCAACACAGGAGGTGGGTTCCCAAGCGTCCCCAAGTTCGATCAGTTCTCTCAGCAATCCTGAGACCCGTATCCCTCGTGGGGTCCGTGCAACCCAAACCCCTGTGCACCGTGTACTTTTGCAGCATCGTATGCTTTTCGGCGATCCCTGAGGCTGTGCTTTGGGCTACTTGTAGTCCTGACCCGAGAAGTATTTCCACCGAAGATTTCTGGTTTACACTCCACGAGTGTTCCTTGGGCTGGTATTTTTTTTATCCAGCTCGAGGTCCCTTTGCGATACTTGGTCCGTTGGCCTGTGGGTCCCTGTGAAGGTAACTGACTTTCAGTGGGCTTCCCTGGTTGCTCCAGACATGCCCTGACTCTCCATAGCTTGGAGAGTCCCCAGGACCTTGCTGGTCCTCACTGAAGCTTATGTCCTCTGCCCGCGGGGGTTGCAGTTGCCAAGGCTAGTTGGTGTTCCACCCGGACACAGACCCCCCCAACACTCGACATCCTTCGTGTGAAAGCTGACCTCCAGACTTTGGTCGTCGTCTCCTGGTTCCCGTGGCTGCAGAGTCACGCATCGCATCTTCTCACCTGAAGCACCCGACATTGGTGTGCATTCGTCTATTGTGCCCCTGATCACTCTGAAGTGACCCAGACTCTGTTCCTCTGCATTCAGGTTCTTCTCATCTTGGATCCAGGGCTTGGATCCCACCGGACACTTTTCATCTTCCCAGCAGCAGCACTTTTTCGCATCACGCCATTGAAAACGACGAAGGTTTCCGACATCACTTGACCCCCATGCACCAGGCTCCTCTGGGATAGGTAACATGGGTATCTCGATACTCTCAATGGTGCTGGCCTTCGAACTTTCTATGTTTGAAAGGGTTTGCTTAAAGTCCTTCCTACTCTCCTACAAACACATCCTGCGGGGTACACGGAATCAGTCTGGCATCATCCTAAGATTATGTTGTCCCTAAATTACACGACAGTTGCCCATCAAAAAACACAAAAGAAAGTTTTATTTAATTCATTATTCACTGTGCAATCCATGGTTCAGCTCCATCTTTTCTGACCTCCAAGTCCCGCTGCACATGTCTCAGTGCTCCCTGCCGGCCGGGATCTTTTAGACATCCCCAAGGTTAGGCCAGTGTTCTTTGGGGACAGCGCCCCCCTCTGTGGCTGCAGCAAGAGAATTGAAGAAACTACCTCTGGATCTTAGGGTGTTCCCTTCTCGAACCCCTTTCGAAGAGGCTGAAAACGTTACCTCTCAGATTTCATTAACTTAAAAATCTTGCATTTGACTTTATCTATTTATTGTGTTAATCTCTACCATGAGGAGAAACCTCTCGATTTTGTGATACAGACCTTAATGTATAACATAACAAAGACTGCTTGTGAAGGGCATTTATAAGTCACCATAAATAGTGCTAATACATATACACATATTGCCTTATACCTTATCTTTTACTTTGGCCGAAATACTGCGACAATCTGAATGATATGTCTCTCTTTATATGCCAGATTGTGTTCTGCATTAATGGTAAAAACCCTATTTAAGAAGCCTCGAGAGTGGGTTGTAGTGTGAGGAGTTTTTATTGTCCTAAATTTAAAACCCTAAGTGTCTCTAGTGTTTCTTGTAGATATTTGTGGATCAACTCAAAACGGGATTCTAAAGATAACCCTACGTGTATCCCATTCAGCCTGGACGTGAAGAATGCCTAAACAAGGGAAGGAGGGACATCTAACTAGGTGACGATGAAAATCCTTGCAAGGGACGGGGAGATGCTGCACTTGGCGCGGAAGGATACACTGCTCAAACAAGTTACTTACCTTGGTAACGATATATCTGTAAGAAACAATAGTTAGTTATAGATTCCTTACCTTAGAATTACCCCTAGGTGTCAGACTGGATCCGGATTTCTTTTGTTGTCAGCAGTACCGCTCCGCGTCGGAAGGTCGCTTCGGTCGGCTCTGCGTCCTTCGTCGGCGTCACCGAGATGACGACGCGGCAGCTACTTAGACGCAGGCCTCGTGTGCTGACGTCAGTTCTGTACATGACTTTCCGCACCAGAAACGCAGAGCCATGCAAGACACTCACCACTAGTGCACAAACCTAGGGCCCTAAAAGGATGTCCTTAACCCTAGAAATCAGTTTGCAGAACAGGGAGGATGAGTGGGGCGGTAAGGAATCTATAACTAATGTTTCTTACAGATTTATCGTTACCGAAGGCAAGTAACTTGTTCATCTGAAAGAAACATGTTAGTTATAGATTCCTTACCTTAGAATAGATACCCCAGCAATTCCAACCCCGGTGGTGGGTCTGTGAACCAAGATAAAACCAGAAAGTCCTGGAGAACAGAACGGCCAAAGAAGCCGTCTCTCCGGACTTGGCTGTCCAGGCAGTAGTGTTTCGTAAATGTGTGCAGCGATGCCCACGTGGCCGCCTGACAGATGTCATTTATAGGAACTCCTCTTCCCAAGGCAGTAGTGGCTGCCGTCGACCTGGTGGAATGGGCACGTAGCCCGACCGGAGGCTCCTTTTTAGCCAGAGAATAGCAAGCCTTAATACACAAAACGACCCATCGAGAAATGCAGCGTTTGTGTACGGCCTGACCTTTCTTGGCGCCCACATAGCCAACAAAGAGTTGTTTGTTCAACCAGAACTGTTTTGTGTGATTCAGATAGAAAGAGAGCCCTCGTTTTGGGTCCAGACGGTGGAGCCTCTCTTCCTCCTTCGAAGGATGCCGAGGCGGAAAGAAAGTGGGCAAAGTGATGGTCTGCCCAATGTGAAAGGCAGTGACCACCTTAGGAAGGAAGGATGGACGGGTCCTGAGAACCACCTTGTATGGATGGACAGACAAGAAAGGAGGTTTGGAAGAAAGGGCCTGGAGCTCACTCACCCTTCTAACAGAAGTGATGGCTACCAGGAAAGCAGTCTGAAGAGTCAAGAGTCTTAAAGGACAGTTATGAAGCGGCTCAAAGGGAGCGCACATTAAATAGGTAAGAACAAGATTTAAGTCCCACTGAGGCATAACGAAGAGGAAAGAGATGCATTAAGCTTTTTAAGAAACGGTTAACTACCGGGGACTTGAAAAGAGAAGGTTGATCTGGCAGCTGAAGGAAGGCACAGATGGCTGAAAGATAGCCCTAGATAGGGCCCAGAGCAGAGCCCTGCTGGGCTAAAGAAAGAATAAACAAGAAACCTTAAAAAAAAAGGGCCAGAAAGGGGATCCACAGCCTTTGCTGTGCACCATGCCACAAACTTGTTCCACCGGCAGGCCTATACCATCTTAGTGGAGGGACGCCTGGCTGCCAAGATTACATCACAAACTTCAGGAGGCAGGTCGAAAGACGTCAACTGCCGCAGCTCAATCTCCATGCAAGGAGGTGGAGACTGGACAGGTTTGGGTGGAGGACCGTTCCCTGCTGCTGCGACAGAAGATCCTTCCGGAGAGGCAGTCTGATCAGAAGATCTATGGCCAAGTTGAGCAGCTCAGGATACCAGACTCTTCGTGCCCAATCCGGAGCCACAAGAATGACTTGGGCCCGGTCTCGCCTGATTTTCTTCCTTACTCTGGGCAGAAGTGGTATAGGCGGAAAGGCGTACAACAGACCATAACCCCACTCGTGATGAAATGCCTAGCGAGTGCCGCCTTGTAAATTCCAATGCGCAGAATTGCTGACTTTGCGCGTTCTCTTCGTGGCGAATAGATCTAACCAAGGCTCTCCCCACTGTCGAAAGCGACCTTGTAACACCTCCGAGTAAAGACGCCATTCGTGGTCCATCATGCACCTGCGGCCGACTTCGTCCGTCCTGGTGTTCAGGGAACCTGCCAGGTGTTGAACCACCAGGGATATGCCCTGATGATCCAGCCATGTCCAGAGGCGAAGGGCCTCCTGACGTGGGTCCACAACCCCACCCCGCCCTGTTTGTTGCAGTACCACATGGCAGTGGTGTTGTTCTTGAACACCTGCACTACCCTTTCCCGGAAAGAGGGAAGGAATGCTTTCAGTGCAAGACGAATCGCCCGGAGCTCCAGAAGGTTGATGTGAAGCCGGACTCCGCTGGTGACCAGAGGCCTCCGATCTCCGCCTCTCCCATGTGGCCGCCCCATCCCAGAAGGGAGGCATCCGTCATCACAGTGTGGTCTGGTTGGGGAAGGGAGAGGGATCTGCCATTGACCCAATCCTGGTCCGTGAGCCACCACCGCAGTTGTTGTGCAGTGCACTCCGAGACCTGGACACAATCGGACAGATTTCCCTGATGCTGCGCCCACTGGAACTACACTTCCCACTGCAGAGCCCGCATATGCCACCTGGCATGATCGACCAGCAGGATGCAGGAGGCCATGAGGCCCAGCAGCCTCAGAATCATTCTGACCGAAACCCGGGATAGAGGCTGAAAGATCGGAATCATAGCCCGAATATCCTGGACTCGCTGTTCGGGAGGTTATACCCGAAACCACGTCGTGTCCAGAACCGCTCCGATGTAGAGGAGCTTCTGAGAGGGAATCAGGTGGGATTTCGGCACATTGATGGAGATTCCCAGCAAATGAAGGATGTCGGCCATATTCTGAAGGTGGGAGACGAAAGCCTGGGGTGAGCCCGCCTTCAACAGCCAGTCGTCGAGATAGGGGATGACTGCAACCCCCTGATCTGCGCAGATGAGCTGTGACCACCGCCATCACTAAAGTGAACACCCAAAAGGTGCTGGTAAGGCCAATGGGGAGTACGGTAAATTGAAAATGCTTGTGGCCTACCGTGAACCGTAGGTAACGCCGGTGGGCCGGCAGGACGGGGATGTGAAAACGCTACCATCCAGTCTCTGGGTCGAGGGCAGACAAGACCTGAGCAAGCGTCAACATCTTGAACTTCTCCTTCCGGAGGAAGTTATTGACATCCCTGAGGTCCAAGATAGGACGCAGGCCCTTGTCCTTCTTGGGAAACAGAAAGTAGTGGGAGTAACAACCAGACCTACTTCTGCGACAGGAACGCGCTCGATGGCTCCCATGGCCAAGAGAGCTGTAACTTCCTGCAGGATAAGAGCCAGATGATGCTCCGACATGTGGTGGTATCTCGGTGGCATGGCTGGAGGGGTAGTCTCGAAGGGGAGGGAGTAGCCCCTTCGGACTATTTGCAAAACCCACCTGTCTGACGTGATGGTGTGCCAGTGGGGGAGGTGATGATGGATCCTGCCGCCCACTGGCATTTGATGGGCCTGAAAGGCCGGATTAGAACGGTTTGGAGGCTGCTGCAGAGGGGGGGGATTTGTGAACTGGCCTGCCCGCTGGCCCCTGGAACCACGACGGTTGTTCCCACGTCCCCGGCCACGCAAAGGTTGGGTAACTTGCTGCGGCTTCTGGCTCTGGGAGGGATGTAGCGGGGCACCACTTCCGTAGCCACGAATGGGGCGAAAGCAGACTGCACAGGGCGGGTGGAGAGGCCTAAGGACTTGGCCGTAGCCTGGAAGTCCTTGAAACGCTCTAGAGCGTTGTCTGTTTTGTTGCCAAAAAGGAGACGGCCATCAAAGAGCATGTCCATCAAGGTGTTCTGGACATACCCCGAAAAGGCAGTGGACCTCATCCAGGCGTAGCAACAAAGCGCTACGGACGTGAAACTAGTTCTGCCCAGAGAGTCGGCGGCGTCCAGTCCACAACGTATTGTAAACTTTGCTGCGTTCCTCCCCGTAGCAACAGCCTGGGAGAGCACTGCCCGGGCCTCCTTCGGACACTGAGGCAGAACCTGCGCCACCGTATCCCACACCGAGTGGGAATAACAGCCCAAGAGACATGCAGTGTTTACAGACCGCAGTCCTAAGCTGGCGGAAGAGAACATTTTCTTACCAAAGTGGTCGAGCTTCTTGGATTCCTTTTCCGGTGGAGTAGTAGGGAAGCTGCTTTTGAAAGTGGAGGCTTTTAAAGTGGGGTCGCCCCGAGCTGGGCGGTGGCGTCGAACAATCATCCTGTCCACGGGAGCCCCCGTATTGGGCCTGGACCACGTGCCCAAAAGGATGTCGGTGAGGGCCTCATTGAACGGCAGCAGGGGCTCCGAAGAGCTAGCAGCCGGTTGAAGAACCTCGGTCAGGAGATTAGTCCTGACTGCTACCGTAGGAAGCTCAATGTTAAGAGCCTCAGCCGCCCTACGCAACATCACTGCAAACGACGCTCCCTCCTCCGTAGCCACGGTAGGAGGAGGTCAGGTGAAGTGTCAAGACCACTGGCATCTCCCAGTTCCTCTCTCCAGTCCTGGTCAGAACCTAGCTGATCAGTTAAAGGGTCCCCTGACCCCTCCCAGTCCTCCTGCTCATCGTCTAGTTGCCACTCAGGTTGAAAAGAGGCTCCAGGAGTGAACAAGGGCACGAAAGTACCCGTCGGTGCCGGGTCCATGTCGAGATTGGGGCCAGGGTCGACGTCGGCCGGGGGACTGACCGGGACCGAACGCGGAAGTGGTGCCGTTTGAAGCTGCACCGTGGAGGTGTAACGAGGTCATCCGGCACCGATCCGGATCCAGGCCTGGATCCAAGGGGGGCCTGCGGCGCCAAGGCCACCGGCAGCGAAGACCTAGGCCCCCCAACCGAGTCCACGGGGCCCAAAGGCACGCTGGCGGGGTCGGTCCGGCCAAAGATGGCATGCATCGCCTCGTAGAACGTACGAAGGTGGTTGGGAGTCGCTCTGGGTCCCGAAAAGGGAGGGAAACTCAGTCGACTCTATGGGCTCTGCGCGTGGAGCCGCAGGAGGGGCCCCACCCGCGTGCCTCGTCGGATCTCCCGACTGACGGGGAGAAGTCGAAGAGCGACAATGCTTCTTCGACTTCTTCTTATGCTTTGACTTACCCGACCTAGAGTGCGAAGGCTTTGAAGATTTTGAACCGGAGTGGTGAAGGCACTGCATCCGGTCCCTCGACCTCTGTCTCGACCGGGACCTCGAACGGCGCTGAGCCGACTGCCGGTGCTCAAGCAGCTTTCGGGACCGCTCCCACAAAGCCTTCGGCACAATCGACCGACAGTTGGAGCACGACTTTGGGTCATGGTCGCGCTCCAGGCAAAAAAGACACGTGGTGCGGATCTGTCACCGACATCATGCGATGACAGCAACCGCAGGCCTTGAAACTGGGCATCCCTCGTGCACCTTCGGAGTCGAAGTCTCAAAAAAGAAGTCGACAAAAGTCGAAAAAAAGTTAGTCAAAAAATGACTGAGGTACCGCTCTTCCCGGATCTGCGCTGGATGGTGCGGAAAAAGAAAGAACTGATGTCAGCGCACGAGGGCAGCGCCTAAGTAGCTGCCGTGACGTCATCCCGGCGACCACGATGCCGACGACAGATGTGGAGCAAACCAACGCCACCATTCCGACACGCAGAGGTACTGCTGATGAAAAAACTTTCCGGATCCAGTCTGACGCCTGGGGGTAATTCTAGAACTAACATGTTTCTTTCAGAAACTACACGTGATGGATAGAGCTGTGCAGCTTGGTGACAGCAACTAGACTTTATTGCAAATAGGAAAACATTAGGCAAAGAAGAGACTAGACTTTAAGGAACTATAGTGAGACCCTGGAGGAAGTGACCTGGCAGAGGGAATGGCCTGGGATGGACAACGCGCAGAAGGTGTAGAGTCATCGGACGATGACTGTGTATCAAATCCAAGGACAGGAGGTCACTCATGCAAGAAGGATATCCCCCAAGATGGGATCATCATAGAGACAGTGGGCTGCGATGAGACCGGTCCCTGGTGACTGGGTGATCAGAGAGGTGGGTGATACACAGCGAATGCAGGAGATGGCAGGGGTGCGGTCTCATTAAATGCCACCACTGCCTGGTGAGGGGCCTGCTCTATGGAGCATCATACAATAGATACCTCCTCACTGTAACTGGCATCTGCTGCCTCCTGTTCGAAGTGCTTTTGTACACACTGTGAGGGACCAATGATGGGACCAGGCTTTCGGATAGAGGAGGACCGTCTGTTCCAGAGGCCCAAGACTCAGGGTTTAGGGGAAATGACTCAGAGGCACCAAAGTTAGGTGGATCACTGAGTCAAAGATCGGAGGTCCAGGACCGGACTAATGCAGCCGTGATCCTTCGCTAGGCTAATCCCAGATAACTCAGTCACACAAAGAGACCAGTTTGGAAGTTTATTTACCTTTATCACCAAGAATGATTCCACGCGACAAGAAATGCAATGGCAATCACACAAATCTATGCAAAGGCTTGTCACTTATTACTTCCCTTCATTCTACGGTGAACACAGACACCGTCAGGTCTGCATCATGCCAGTCACCCTTAAAGACACCCGCCAAGAGGAAATAAAAAAAACAAACAGGGTGCAGGTGCTTCTACGCACCCACCCACCTTCAAGTACAGAAGGGAAGTGAGAGCTCAGTCATGCTTACATTCAAGATAGTCAGAAGACCTCAAGCGCAGCAGGATGTCAGAGGTGGGACCACAGGACAATTAAATAACAAAACACCCCTGAGAGCAGGATTACATTCAGCACATCGGCAGCCTGAGGCCACGTTGCAGCCACAAGTGCCAATGCTTGTTGTAGGACATGGGTCTAGAGCAATGCCGCTCAGGCAAGAGCACATGAGGGAAGCACACGTCCAACACCACAGGAGGAGGAAAGAAGGGCATGGCACCAGTCAGAATAGTACAGCGATGGGCCTTATAGGGTACAATGAGAGTCAGAGGTTTGAGGTGGAAGGAGGAAGAACTCACACCAGAGAGTCAAAGATGTAAAGAAAAAGAGCCAGAGATGTAAAGCGAGAGGACAAAAGCAAAAGGCTTCAGAGTGGAGCAAGAGGCATTTGGGAGTTTAAAATCCTCGGATCAGGGAGAGAGGCGCTGGGGGAGGGAAGGAGGTGAAAACAGGAGCAGCAGGAAGGTCAGTTGTCAGGGTGAACATGAAAGAAATGAAGTCATGGTAGGAGCTAGAGGAAGACACAGGTGCCGCAGGAGATGGAGGGAAAGGCCTCAGGACAGTGTAGCTGTTATGAAGAAAGGGAAATTTCAGGTGAGTAGGAATCAACCAGAGGGGATAAAGAAAAGCTTCATTGGAAAATGAGCCGGGGAAAAAAAGGAAAGGGTAAAATGCTCAAAAGCTTTGCATGCGACAGCCGGAGGACAAGAAGCCAGAGTCAGAAACAGAGATAACAGGGTAAGTTTAAGGAAAGGCTGAGGTGCAGAGCAAGTCAGACAGAAGAAGCAGAGGTCTCTGGGTAGGGAGAACAGCGGAAGAGGAAGAAAAATGAATGTCTTCCTCAGGAATGTGACAACCAAAGGGAAATGAGAGAAGACTTGAGCAAGAATCTGAGAAGGGGCCCACAAGAAGACCAGAAGAAGTGGACCTTATGGGAAGTAAAGTGGCAGAGAGCAGAAAAAAGGTGGGAGCCCAAGAGCAAGAAGAAATTATGAAAGTCAAAAGGGAAGGGAAGCTTCATAGAAGGGTGAGAGCCAGGGCCAGGCATCCTCAGGGGAAGAGAAAAGGCCTCATGGCAGGGGAGAGCCAGAAAGTAAACAGAAAAAAAAATCAGCAGCGGGTTAAGTTGAACATTAGCAGAAGAGGCCTCTCAGACCACTTATAACAAACTATTTAAAATTTATTTTAATTTACTGTTGGATTGTCTCCTTGGAGACAGCTAAACCTGTATGCCAAGGCTTGCAGACCCTCTGTTGTAGTTCTAGTTAAGCCCAGCCAAGTGCCAGAGGCTGGGAGCGATTACAGTTAAGGTTAAAATCAGACACCAGTTAAGACTCAGAGGCCACAGTCATGTTAGACATGAACACGTGTTCTACCTCTTGTAAGCAACCTCTGTCGGATTCCTACAGCAAAAGTACGAGACATGCAGAGCCCCAGGAACTCTTCAGCCAGAATGCCCAGAGGTCCGATGGTGATCTTTACACTTTCCAAATGGATGCAGTTGACAATAGAACACAATAATCCCAAAATCACTTGCTTTCCTCCAGATGTACACCAGAGCAGCCACCTTCACCAGCAAGAGACGGACGGTAACCGGACCACTCAAGGTCTGTGCCATCACATCTTCGCAAATGTTGATTTGTAACAGTCCAGATTAAGAGATGCTTCTAGGAAACGCACAGGTTCGTAACAGACTCTACAGAGAAATGAAATGGACGAAGGACGAACGGGAGAGCATCCTCCTGGCGGTGCACAGTGCAGCTCCTGCCTGGGGCGTCCTTCCGGCTGCCACTTTGACTCTTGCCGCCATCTTATGCAGAAACGGACGGCCATCTCTCCCGCAGCTTTTTGTTTTGCTCCCGCGCAGTCACAAAGTTGAGTAGATCAATGGCCGTCACGACACCAAATACCATCTGCTTCTGATTGGAAGCGCCGTCACTGTGGTCTGCAAGGAGAAAGAATAGGAAGAAAGCTCAAGATTCCAAACGAACAGACCCTGTGACATCACTAAGCGAGGAATGACAAAATGTAGCACAACAGTGACTTCCTGCCTAAGTCGCCCCCAAAAGAGCATCCCTCAGTGACTGGAGAAGATGGAGGTGCGCTCGTCGTGATGTCGCACTCCACTCCAGTGACTGGGCATCAATTCTGATGCCATAACCTCTCTCATCCCACACAAGCCATCCAATAATGATGATGTCAGATACATGTGAGCCCTCACTGAGCCAATCAACACTGAGAATCATTGGTAGTGCCAGAATCCACCTCACACAAACCATTTAATCTGATGTACCTTATAACAGTAGATTATCATTGTAACCTTAATCCTGAGCACACAGAGCGATGGCAGACTCCGTGACCTCACACAAACTCTACAGTGTTGTGTGTGCAGTCTTGTCAGATTCAATTGTGACAGAACACTAAGCTTTCAATGCTATTCATAAAAGGAGACGCTGGATTGTTACAGCCTCCCATGGTTCCAGTCGAGAAGGGTCTTCTGAAGCCTGCCCCTCAAACCTCCTATAGTCTCCCACTGTTAAAAGACCACCGGGGTACTCCTGCTAGCTGTCAAGCTCCTCACATTGCCCATCAACGTCCTCATCTCAACCTACCCACCAATGCTTCTTCCATTCACTTCTCACTTGCCATCATCCAACGGTGTGCAGCTTATTGGCTTGTAGATTCACAAGCAGCACTCACCTCCACTATGGACTCACAGGCAGCACTTACCTCCACTATGGACTCAAAGGCAGCACTCACCTCCCCTGTGGACTCACAGGCAGCACACACCTCCACTGTGGACTCCCAGGCAGCACACACCTCCACTATGGACTCACAGGCAGCACACACCTCCACTATGGGCTCACAGGCAGCACACACCTCCCATATGGACTCACAGACAGCACTCACCTTCACTATGGACTCACAGGCAGCCCTCACCTCCCCTATGGACGCACAGGGAGCACTCACCTCCCCTATGGACGCACAGGCCGTACTCACCTCCCCTATGGACTCCCAAGCTGCAGTCAATTCCCCTATGGACTAACAGGCAGCACTAGCCTCCCCTATGGACTCACAGGCAGGCAGCACTCGCCTCCCCTATGGACTCACAGGGAGCACTCACCTCCCCTACAGACTCACAGGGAGCACTCACCTCCCCTACAGACTCACAGGGAGCACTCACCTCCCCTACAGACTCACAGGGAGCACTCACCTCCCCGACAGACTCACAGAGAGCACTCACCTCCCCGACAGACTCACAGAGAGCACTCACCTCCCCTATGGGATCAGAGACAGCACTCACCTCCCCCATGGGATCAGAGGTAGCACCCACCTCCCCTATGGGATCAGAGGCAGCACCAACCAACCCTATTGGCTCACAGGCAGCACTTGCCTCCCCTATGGGCTCACAGGCAGCACTCGCCTCCCCTATGAACTTACAGGCAGCACTCGCCTTCACTATGGACTCGCAGGCAGCACTCACCTCCCCTACGGGTTCACAGGCAGCACTTGCCTCCCCTGGAGACTCACAGCCAGCACTCACCTCCCCTATTGGATTAGAGGAAGCACCCACCTCCCCTATGGATTCAACAGGCAGCACTCACCTCCCCTATGGGATCAGAGGCAGCACCCACCTCCCCTATGGATTCACAGGCAGCAATAACCTCCCTTACGGACTCACAGGCAGCACTTGCCTTCCCTATGGGCTCACAGGTAGTAGTCACCTCCCCTATGGACTCAGTGGCAGCACTCACCCCCCCCTATGGGATCAGAGGCAGCACCCACATCCCCTATGGATTCACAGGCAGCAATCCCCTCCCGGACAGACTCACAGGTAGCACTCGCCTCCCCTATAGAATCAGAGGCAGCAACCACCTCCCCTATGGATTCACAGGCAGCCCTCACCTCCCCTATGAACTCACAGGCAGCACTCGCCTCCCCTATGGGCTCACAGGCAGCACTCGCCTCCCCTATGGGTTCACTGGCAGCACTCGCCTCCCCTGTGGACTCACAGGCAGCACTCGCCTCCCCTGTGGACTCACAGGCAGCACTCGCCTCCCCTGTGGACTCACAGGCAGCACTCGCCTCCCCTGTGGACTCACAGGCAGCACTCGCCTCCTCTATGGACTCACAGGCAGCACTCGCCTCCCCTGTGGACTCACAGGCAGCACTCGCCTCCCCTGTGGACTCACAGGCAGCACTCGCCTCCTCTATGAGCTCACAGGCAGCAGTCGCCTCCCCTATGGACTCTCAGGCAACACTCGCCTCCCCTATGGGTTCACAGGCAGCACTCGCCTCCCCTATGAACTCACAGGCAGCACTTGCTTCCCCTATGGGCTCACAGGCAGCACTCGCCTCCCCTATAGAATCAGAGGCAGCACTCGCCTCCCCTATGGGCTCACAAGCAGCACTCGCCTCCCCTATGGGCTCACAGGCAGCACTCGCCTCCCCTATGGGCTAACAGGCAGCACTCACCTTCCCTATGGGATCAGAGGCAGCACCCACCTCCCCTATGGGATCAAAGGCAGCACTAACCTCTCCTATGGGATCAGAAGGGGCGCTCACCTACACTATGGACTCACAGGCAGCACTCGCCTTCCCCTATGGGCTCACAGGCAGCACTCGCCTCCCCTATGAACTCACAGGCAGCACTGGCCTCCCCTATGAACTCACAGGCAGCACTCGCCTTCCCTATGGACTCACAGGTAGTAGTCGCCTCCCCTATGGACTCACAGGCAGCACTCACCTCCCCTATGGACTCACAGGCAGCACTCACCTCCCCTATGGGATCAGAGGCAGCACCCACCTCCCCTATGGATTCACAGGCAGCAATCACCTCCCGTACAGACTCACAGGTAGCACTCGCCTCCCCTATAGAATCAGAGGCAGCAACCACCTCCCCTATGGATTCACAGGCAGCCCTCCTCTCCCCTAAGGACTCACAGGCAGCACTCGCCTCCCCTATGGGCTCACAGGCAGCACTCGCCTCCCCTACGGGCTCACAGGCAGCACTCGCCACCCCTATGGGCTCACAGGCAGCACTCGCCTCCCCTATGGGCTCACAGGCAGCACTCGCCTCCCCTATGGGTTCACAGGCAGCACTCACCTCCCCTATGAACTCACAGGCAGCACTTGCTTCCCCTATGGACTCACAGGCAGCACTCGCCTCCCCTATGGGCTCACAGGCAGCACTCGCCTCCCCTATAGAATCAGAGGCAGCACTCGCCTCCCCTATGGGCTCACAAGCAGCACTCGCCTCCCCTATGGGCTCACAGGCAGCACTCGCCTCCCCTATGGGCTAACAGGCAGCACTCACCTTCCCTATGGTATCAGAGGCAGCACCCACCTCCCCTATGGGATCAAAGGCAGCACTAACCTCTCCTATGGGATCAGAAGGGGCGCTCACCTACACTATGGACTCACAGGCAGCACTCGCCTCCCCTACGAGCTCACAGGCAGCACTCGCCTCCCCTACGGGCTCACAGGCAGCACTCGCCTCCCTTACGGGCTCACAGGCAGCACTCGCCTCCCCTACGGGCTCACAGGCAGCACTCGCCTCCCCTATGAACTCACAGGCAGCACTCACCACCCCTACGGGCTCACAGGCAGCACTCGCCTTCCCCTATGGGCTCACAGGCAGCACTCGCCTCCCCTATGAACTCACAGGCAGCACTGGGGTGCCACAAGGGTCGGCCTTAAGTCCGACCCTTTTTAACATCTATGTGGCCCCCCTTGCAAGACTTATTAAATCTCAGGGGATGGAGGTGGTATCCTATGCAGACGACACGCAGATTATGGTCTCTCTTGCTCACACCTCGGTTAGCACATCTGCCGCCAGCTTCAGGGTTTGCATGCAGTATGTGGCAGACTGGATGACTATAAATTCCCTGAAGCTGAATGGTGAAAAAACCGAGGTGTTGATATTTGGGAAGAACCAGAATCTGTGGTCGAGCGAGTGGTGGCCCTCTTCTCTTGGCATCTGCCCCACCCCCTCCCTATCTGCCAGAAATCTGGGAGTGATATTTGACACCTCACTCTCTATGTCCCTGCAAGTCAACAGGACCGTTGCTACCTGCTGTGGTGTGATCCGGGTACTCAACAAAATCCGTGGGTACCTTTCCCCCCAGGCGCGTAAACAGGTTGCAGTCGCCCTGGTGGGTTCGAGACTGGATTACTGCAACTCCCTCTATATGGAAGTCAACAAAGGGCTGATCCACCGTTTGCAGACTCTTCAGAACTCTGCAGCACGCTTTGTTTTGAATCTCCCCAAAGCCTCCTCTGCCACCTTAGCCAGGAAAGAGCTTCATTGGCTTCCGGTACAGCACAGAATCGCCTTCAAAATCCTCTGTCTCACCCACAGAGCATTGATGGATGGTCCTGCCAGTGCCATTGGCTCTCTTCTCTCGCGCTATGTCCCCTCAAGAAACCTGCGCTCTGCGGGACTCTGTCAACTAGCTGTCCCCCGCATCAAATTTGTCAGATGGGGAGCCAGAGCCTTTTCCGTCGTCGCTCCGCAATTGTGGAACTCCCTCCCCATGGAGATAAAAACTCTCCCTTCCATCGACTCTTTCAAAAAGGCTCTAAAAACGTATTTCTTTAAGAAGGCCTACTCATGATTAAATAGGACTAAGTAGGGTCTTATGTTGCTGTATTTAATCTAGGCGCCTTGACGCCCACTGGGCTAAGTACGCGCGATACAAGAAACTCCTCATTCATTCATTCACTGGCCTCCCCTATGAACTCACAGGCAGCAGTCGCCTCCCCTATGGACTCTCAGGCAACACTCGCCTCCCCTATGGGTTCACAGGCAGCACTCGCCTCCCCTATGAACTCACAGGCAGCACTTGCTTCCCTCATGGGCTCACAGGCAGCACTCACCTCCCCTATAGAATCAGAGGCAGCACTCGCCTCCCCTATAGAATCAGAGGCAGCACTCGCCTCCCCTATGGGCTCACAAGCAGCACTCGCCTCCCCTATGGGCTCACAGGCAGCACTCGCCTCCCCTATGAGCTCACAGGCAGCACTCACCTTCCCTATGGGATCAGAGGCAGCACCCACCTCCCCTATGGGATCAAAGGCAGCACTAACCTCTCCTATGGGATCAGAAGGGGCGCTCACCTACACTATGGACTCACAGGCAGCACTCGCCTTCCCCTATGGGCTCACAGGCAGCACTCGCCTCCCCTATGAACTCACAGGCAGCACTGGCCTCCCCTATGAACTCACAGGCAGCACTCGCCTTCCCTATGGACTCACAGGTAGTAGTCGCCTCCCCTATGGACTCACAGGCAGCACTCACCTCCCCTATGGACTCACAGGCAGCACTCACCTCCCCTATGGGATCAGAGGCAGCACCCACCTCCCCTATGGATTCACAGGCAGCAATCACCTCCCGTACAGACTCACAGGTAGCACTCGCCTCCCCTATAGAATCAGAGGCAGCAACCACCTCCCCTATGGATTCACAGGCAGCCCTCCTCTCCCCTAAGGACTCACAGGCAGCACTCGCCTCCCCTATGGGCTCACAGGCAGCACTCGCCACCCCTATGGGCTCACAGGCAGCACTCGCCTCCCCTATGGGCTCACAGGCAGCACTCGCCTCCCCTATGGGTTCACAGGCAGCACTCGCCTCCCCTATGGGTTCACAGGCAGCACTCACCTCCCCTATGAACTCACAGGCAGCACTCGCTTCCCCTATGGACTCACAGGCAGCACTCGCCTCCCCTATGGGCTCACAGGCAGCACTCGCCTCCCCTATGGACTCACAGGCAGCACTCGCCTCCCCTATGGGCTCACAGGCAGCACTCGCCTCCCCTATGGGCTCACAGGCAGCATTCGCCTCCCCTATGGGCTCACAGGCAGCACTCGCCTCCCCTATGGGCTCACAGGCAGCACTCGCCTCCCCTATGGGCTCACAGGCAGCACTCGCCTCCCCTATGGGCTCACAGGCAGCACTCGCCTCCCCTATGAACTCACAGGCAGCACTCGCCTCCCCTATGAACTCACTGGCAGCACGTGCTTCCCCTATGGACTCACAGGCAGCACTCACCTCCCCTATGGGATCAGAGGCAGCACCCACCTCCCCTATGGAGTCACAGGCAGCACTTGCCTTCCCTATAGGCTCACAGGTAGTAGTCGCCTCCTCTAGGGACTCACAGGCAGCACTAGTTTCTCCTACGGGCTCACAGGCAGCACTCACCTCCCCTACGGGCTCACAGGCAGCATTCGCCTCCCTTACGGGCTCACAGGGAGCACTCACCTCCCCTACAGAATCAGAGGAAGCAACCACCTCCCCTATGGATTCACAGGCAGCCCTCACCTCCCCTACGGGCTCACAGGCAGCACTCGCCTCCCCTATGGGCTCACAGGCAGCACTCGCCTCCCCTATGGGCCCACAGGCAGCACTCGCCTCCCCTACGAGCTCACAGGCAGCACTCGCCTCCCCTACAAGCTCACAGGCAGCACTCGCCTCCCCTACGGGCTCACAGGCAGCACTCGCCTCCCCTACGGGCTCACAGGCAGCACTCGCCTCCCCTACGGGCTCACAGGCAGCACTCGCCTTCCCTATGGGCTCACAGGCAGCCCTCACCTCCCCTACGGGCTCACAGGCAGCACTCGCCTCCCCTATGGGCCCACAGGCAGCACTCGCCTCCCCTACGAGCTCACAGGCAGCACTCGCCTCCCCTACGGGCTCACAGGCAGCCCTCACCTCCCCTACGGGCTCACAGGCAGCACTCGCCTCCCCTATGGGCCCACAGGCAGCACTCGCCTCCCCTACGAGCTCACAGGCAGCACTCGCCTCCCCTACGGGCTCACAGGCAGCACTCGCCTCCCCTACGGGCTCACAGGCAGCACTCGCCTCCCCTATGAACTCACAGGCAGCACTCGCCACCCCTACGGGCTCACAGGCAGCACTCGCCTTCCCCTATGGGCTCACAGGCAGCACTCGCCTCCCCTATGAACTCACAGGCAGCACTGGCCTCCCCTATGAACTCACAGGCAGCAGTCGCCTCCCCTATGGACTCTCAGGCAACACTCGCCTCCCCTATGGGTTCACAGGCAGCACTCGCCTCCCCTATGAACTCACAGGCAGCACTTGCTTCCCCTATGGGCTCACAGGCAGCACTCACCTCCCCTATAGAATCAGAGGCAGCACTCGCCTCCCCTATGGGCTCACAAGCAGCACTCGCCTCCCCTATGGGCTCACAGGCAGCACTCGCCTCCCCTATGGGCTCACAGGCAGCACCCACCTCCCCTATGGGATCAAAGGCAGCACTAACCTCTCCTATGGGATCAGAAGGGGCGCTCACCTACACTATGGACTCACAGGCAGCACTCGTCTTCCCCTATGGGCTCACAGGCAGCACTCGCCTCCCCTATGAACTCACAGGCAGCACTGGCCTCCCCTATGAACTCACAGGCAGCACTCGCCTTCCCTATGGACTCACAGGTAGTAGTCGCCTCCCCTATGGACTCACAGGCAGCACTCACCTCCCCTATGGGATCAGAGGCAGCACCCACCTCCCCTATGGATTCACAGGCAGCAATCACCTCCCGTACAGACTCACAGGTAGCACTCGCCTCCCCTATAGAATCAGAGGCAGCAACCACCTCCCCTATGGATTCACAGGCAGCCCTCCTCTCCCCTACGGACTCACAGGCAGCACTCGCCTCCCCTATGGGCTCACAGGCAGCACTCGCCTCCCCTATGGGCTCACAGGCAGCACTCGCCTCCCCTATGAACTCACAGGCAGCACTTGCTTCCCCTATGAACTCACAGGCAGCACTCGCCTCCCCTATAGAATCAGAGGCAGCAACCACCTCCCCTATGGCCTCACAGGCAGCACTCGCCTCCCCTATGGGCTCACAGGCAGCACTCGCCTCCCCTATGGGCTCACAGGCAGCAATCGCCTCCCCTATGGGCTCACAGGCAGCAATCGCCTCCCCTATGGGCTCAGAGGCAGCACTCGCCTCCCCTATGGGATCAGAGGCAGCACTCACCTCCCCTATGGGATCAGAGGCAGCACCCACCTCCCCTATGGGATCAAAGGCAGCACTAACGTCAGCTATCGGATCAGAAGGGGCGCTCACCTACCCTATGGACTCACAGGCAGCACTCGCCTTCCCTTATGGGCTCAAAGGCAGCACTCACCTCCACTATGGACTCACAGGCAGCACTCGCCTCCCCTATGGGCTCACAGGCAGCACTCGCCTCCCCTATGGGCACACAGGAAGCACTCGTCTCCCCTATGGGCTCACAGGCAGCACTCGCCTCCCCTATGGGCTCACAGGCAGCACTCGCCTCCCCTATGGGCTCACAGGCAGCACTCGCCTCCCCTATGAACTCACAGGCAGCACTCGCCTCCCCTATGAACTCACAGGCAGCACTCGCCTTCCCTATAGACTAGCAGGCAGCACTCACCTCCCCTACGGGTTCACAGGCAGCACTCGCCTCCCCTATGAACTCACAGGCAGCACTTGCCTTCTCTATGGACTCACAGGTAGTAGTCACCTCCCCTAGGGACTTACAGGCAGCACGTGCTTCCCCTATGGACTCACAGGCAGCACTCACCTCCCCTATGGGATCAGAGGCAGCACTCACCTCCCCTATGGGATCAGAGGCAGCACCCACCTCCCCTATGGAGTCACAGGCAGCAGTCACCTCCCCTACGAACTCACAGGCAGCACTTGCCTTCCCTATAGGCTCACAGGTAGTAGTCGCCTCCCCTAGGGACTCACAGGCAGCACTCGCCTCCCCTACGGGCTCACAGGCAGCACTCGCCTCCCCTACGGGCTCACAGGCAGCACTCGCCTCCCCTACGGGCTCACAGGCAGCACTCGCCTCCCCTACGGGCTCACAGGGAGCACTCACCTCCCCTACAGAATCAGAGGCAGCAACCACCTCCCCTATGGATTCACAGGCAGCCCTCACCTCCCCTACGGGCTCACAGGCAGCACTCGCCTCCCCTATGGGCTCACAGGCAGCACTCGCCTCCCCTATGGGCTCACAGGGAGCACTCACCTCCCCTATGAACTCACAGGGAGCACTCACCTCCCCTATGGATGGAAAGAAGGTGGTTATCAGCTGGCTCTACTAAGCAATCATCCTTAACTTCACATGCAGAAGCAGACACACCTGATCCCAATGGGGAAAACGTAATCCAAGCTTGAGTGTGTGATGATGTGTTGTAGGTTTCCAACATGCAATCACAAGTCAATCTGGAAACCTATAGGTCTGAACCCTTTCCAATGATTCATTCTAAAAATAAACACTTAGAAAAGGAATACTTCCCTAAGACTTACGAACGTAAGTGCAGCGCAAAAGCAGTGAAGGGTTAAAGGGCAAGAGGATGCATGGTAGGGATTGGGGTTGAATATACACAGTGAGGATCTTGGGGTACAGGGATTAAAGAGTTGGGGTAAAGGTGGTTAGGAGTCCTGAGTTATAGGTTAGATGTTAAGAACTAATCATTATGACTACATTCGTTAAGTGTCACTGGTGGAAACGTGTTTGAGGAGTGCTAAGGTGTAGGGTTACTTGTACTCAATCTGTTCAAAATTAAATTTTTAAAAAAAATCACAGTAACACTGTCCTTCATTTCAGTGGGACACGCAACAATTTTGAAGTTACGCATTTAGATATTTTTTTTTTAAAGTATGCTATTTGCCAGTAAAAAAAATAAAAAGTGCAAATTAATCAGGTGCTACCAAAAAGACCTCCTATCGATCATGGTCTAAGGTGTCCCGTACAAATGTCTTCTTTCACCGTAACCATGGAAACAACAGCTGATCCTGGAATGTATAGTATGAATTATGAATCCAGTGTCTGTAGCTCTCCATTCCTTTGTTCCTTTGAAATTAGCTAAAAGTAGGAAACATTCTCATACCTTTGGCTCAATAATTCTAGTATCTCAGAAAAATTTAAAAAGATGCTCACAGAGGCTCTGATTTGAAAGCATAAGTAATGTCTGGGCTGCTTACAAAAACAAGCATTGGCATAGCCAATAGGTCTCGCCATTGGGACCTTACAACAGTTGCATAACTAAACACTTATAACTAAACACTTATAAGGTCCCAAAAGCGAGACCTATTGACTATGCCAAGCGGCCGTGCGGCTGCGAAAGTGAAAGTGATCGCGATCAAACATCAAAGCGGGCGTGCGGCCGCTAAAGTGAAAGTAATCACGGTAAAAGCGGCGCGCGCGCGCACATGCACTGTAGCTCTAGGCTGGCCTGGTAGCACTTTTTGGAGCCCTCTCAATAAGTCTCGCCAGACCAGCGCATGCGCTGGGTCAGGCGATACCTAAATAGTCGAATAAGTATTTTGAGTCATCAAAGAGCTTTCTAACCCTTGCATCTTCAGTCCAATGTCCCGGTTTTGCGAAACTCTGATGAAAATCCATCGTTTTTTATTAGCTGAACTACAACAATTTACCATGCTGTTCACCCAGGAGGCCCTCAGTAAGAATGGCCCATTAACCATGCTGGTATACCTTTGTCCCTCAGGATTACTGATACTTGAGGCAATAGTAACTTTGGAGGGCAGGAGTGTCTGGGACATTACAAGAGGGGACCTGAAGGTACCCTAGAAATCAGAAACGTACAGAGGGAACCAATACTTCCGGGTCAGATTGTTGTAGTAATTCCGCATTTGCCCCCAGATTATCCCAGACATTTCACCTGCCTTCAGCTCCCTTTAGAGTTGCAGCACAATCTGACCAAAGCTATGAAACCTTCTCGCTTAAATTCCAGGAACATTTTCACAACCTTGACCCAGGCCCAGAACAAGTGGCAGAATATCTGGGATTGTTGGAGACTTCCTTTAAAGGATAAATAGGAACAAGCTGAAATCCAGAAAAGGAATCAGGAAAACGTACGTATTCTTTCAAAGTAAAAAATCACGTACCATTACGCTGCCTAATATTAACACCTTTTATTCACGCTGCTTACGAAAGACAAACCGGCTAATTGGTCTACAAAAAGACTTGGAGTACGGACACTCGCTTTAGGACTTTACAGTAATCACGCCTCTATTGAAGGTCTAAACAGTTCAGAAAGCTCCAACGTGGCGCTCTCCATCAATGTACCCAACACCAGCATCGTCTCCTCACTGATGCGTCAAATGCGTAGACGTTATGCCATCAGGCATTGCACCGAGTGATCCCTTCACCGACAAAGGCCACCGCTTCTACTTAATGAGGTCACTGTGCTCTAGTCACCAACGCAACTCCGCTTATTTACTCACACTGTGGATGCCTTCTCGAAAATACGCTCGGGACACAGCTTGTTTTCATCGTAGATTTTTGTCAGCTCTCCCTTGGATCACAAAGGTAACGAATCAAACCTACTGCGTGGAGAAAGACTAAACACTGGTCTCTCCCCAATATGATATAAAGGCCAAAGCAGTAACTTCAGCTCCAAGAAGCCATAGAATTGAACAAAGGGTCAACACAAGCACACCGGAATATAGAGCTTTAAAAGAAACAAAGGGTCAACACAAGCACACCGGATTATAGAGCTTTAAAAGAAACAACGGGTTAACACAAACTTGCCGGATTATAGAGCTTTAAAAGAAACAACGGGTTAACACAAGCTTGCCGGATTATAGAGCTTTAAAGGAAACGGGTCAACACAAGCACACTGGATTATAGAGCTTTAAAAGAAACAAAGGGTCAACACAAGCACGCCGAAGAAACAAAGGGTTAACACAAGCACGCCGGAATATAGAGCTTTAAAAGAAACAAAGGGTTAACACACGCACGCTGGATTATAGAGCTTTAAAAGAAACAACGGGTTAACACAAGCACGCCGGATTATAGAGCTTTAAAAGAAACAACGGGCTAACACAAACTTGCTGGATTATAGAGCTTTAAAAGAAACAACGGGTTAACACAAACTTGCCGGATTATAGAGCTTTAAAGGAAACGGGTCAACACAAGCACACTGGATTATAGAGCTTTAAAAGAAACAACTCAAGCACGCCGGATTATAGAGCTTTAAAAGAAACAACGGGTTAACACAAACTTGCCGGATTATAGAGCTTTAAAAGAAACAACGGGTTAACACAAGCACGCCGGACTATAGAGCTTTAAAAGAAACAACTCAAGCACGCCGGATTATAGAGCTTTAAAAAGTAACAACGGGTCAACACAAGCATGCCGGATTATAGCGCTTTAAAAGAAACAAAGGATCAACTCAAGTACAATGGATTATAGAGCTTTAAAAGAAAGAAAGGGTTAACACAAGCACGCCGGATTATAGAGCTTTAAAAGAAACAAAGGGTCAACTCAAGCACACCGGATTATAGAGCTTTAAAAGAAACAACAGGTCAACACAAGCACACCGGATTATAGAGCTTTAAAAGAAACAACGGGTTAACACAAGATCGCCGGATTATAGAGCCTTAACAGAAAAAAAGGGTCAACACAAGCACACTGGATTATAGAGCTTTAAAAGAAACAACGGGTCAACACAAGCACACCGGATTATAGAGCTTTAAAAGAAACAACTCAAGCACGCCGGATTATAGAGCTTTAAAAAGTAACAACGGGTCAACACAAGCATGCCGGATTATAGCGCTTTAAAAGAAACAAAGGGTCAACTCAAGCACACCGGATTATAGAGCTTTAAAAGAAACAATGGGTTAACACAAACTTGCCGGATTATAGAGCTTCAAAAGAAACAACGGGTTAACACAAGCTTGCCGGATTATAGAGCTTTAAAAGAAACAACGGGTCAAAACAAGCACGCCGGATTATAGCGCTTTAAAAGAAACAAAGGGTCAACTCAAGCACACCGGATTATAGCGCTTTAAAAGAAACAAAGGGTCAACTCAAGCACACCGGATTATAGAGCTTTAAAAGAAACAATGGGTTAACACAAGCACACCGGATTATAGAGCTTTAAAAGAAACAACGGGTTAACACAAGATCGCCGGATTATAGAGCCTTAACAGAAACAAAGGGTCAACACAAGCACACTGGATTATAGAGCTTTAAAAGAAACAACGGGTCAACACAAGCACACAGGATTATAGAGCTTTAAAAGAAACAACTCAAGCACGCCGGATTATAGAGCTTTAAAAAGTAACAACGGGTCAACACAAGCATGCCGGATTATAGCGCTTTAAAAGAAACAAAGGATCAACTCAAGCACGACGGATTATAGAGCTTTAAAAGAAACAAAGGGTTAACACAAGCACGCCGGATTATAGAGCTTTAAAAGAAACAACGTGTCAAAACAAGCACACCGGATTATAGAGCTTTAAAAGAAACAAAGGGTCAACACACACACGCTAGATTATAGCGCTTTAAAAGAAACAACGGGTCAAAACAGGAAGACCGGATTATAGCAATTTAAAAGAAACAAAGTTGCCTCGTCTTTCTGGGTCAAAAGATATGCTCTGGTAAGTCTAACTTTCTGCTGAACTTGGCAAAAGATATGTTCAGATAAACCTAACTTTCTGCAGAACTTGGAGACGTAGCATAGGCTTTCCAATTAATGTCAGGTCATGAAATAAATGTTAAACATCAAATGTAGCTGGAGTTTTAGAGCTGTTGACAATAACTGGTCTTTGCAATGCTCAACCCTCTGTACTTTTCTCCATCATCTGAAGCAGAGACTGGGGAATGTTCCATTCTATTCTTTGCATGTGTAACCGTGCATTGAGGACAACCACCAGTCAACAAAGTTCACCCCAACATCCACTTCAAGCTTCAGCTTACACTGGATCTGCTCGTGCACGACCAGCGCAAAGTGGTCCGTCTCCAGGATGCGTGAGAGCTTGCCCAGGTCGTCGTTCAATCGCACCTAAAAGAAGCACAAAAAAACAGAAATGAATAACAGTACACACTTTGAACATCCCTGCACCCCAATCATGAACTCCAGCCTGGAGACGTATCATTTAAGAGGGCTGCAGGTGGTGCAAACAATACACTGGCTCACTGGGTGCTAAGGGGGCGTCCTCATTTAGAAGGGTGACCTTGAGCCTGGTACTGAAATTAACACAGACCACGGACCTCTGTATTCTGCGCATGACGTCCATGCGTTCTGAGGGAAAGAAGAGGGCGAGTGAACAATAAAGTGGCTTTCATGACTCGAACGACTCAAGCGCCAGGGCACGCACTGTACCCGCTCCAATAGGTCTGTTTATCCCCGTGGCACCCTGCATGCCATGACCCAAAATCATGTGACCAGGTGGTATGGCTGGATCTGAGGGGGGATGGGAGGCCATGCTGACTGGGTGCTTGTCCCCTGGTAGAGCTGGAGATGGTCTCTCTGTGACATGGGTCTACACTGGCTGTAGGCTAGCCTTTAGAGTGTCTCATGGGGAGCGCATATGATGGCACTGTCAGCAGGAGACCTCTCTAGTGAAATGGCAGGAAATGACCAAACACTGTAGTGTGCAACTACAGCACCCAAAAGGTTGAGTATGTACAACAGTGTGCAGCAGGGGCACGGAACCCGGTCATCTAGGTGCAGGTTTGCTTACAGACCTGGTCTTGAACAAGACATCGATCGCTGAATAATGTAGACCCCAACCTTTAATTACCTCTCAGCACTGGTGCAGCCAACATTACAATTCAAATGGAAGACTGATGCTCGAAGCAGGTAAATTACACACCATAAAAAAGCCAAACCAGCCATGAAACTTGTCAAGCAGCGACTACTCATCTTTCTAAAGCCTTGTGAACGCCAAGCGGTGAAGAGGCTTCTCGCACTTACAGGGGGAGAGGGTTCCGCAGATTTGGGTCGAGGGCCAGATTGTGTCCGTCTCCTCTAATTACAGGGTTTGATAGGGGCTTGGCATAGATTCAAAGCATGGAGTGCGAGCTTCCTGTGGGCAGGGGTTTCACAGTCGGTCTTACAAAACAGATCAGGATGCAGCCCTTCCGACACCACCACACAGATCCGACTCGTGATTTAGGGAACCAGTAACGGGCTCTTGTGTAGAGAGATACAAAGTCCCAACTCCCAAATATAAACACCAGCCTAGTCAGAGGTTCTGTCCTGCTTGGGATCTCTTGCACTAGCAGTCAGAGACGGTCAGACTGCTGATTGCCAAAATAACTAATCAGCAGTTTATCAATGCGCCAACACATACGTCTTTGATAAAAACCAAGAATCTTCTGCTGTAGTGCCAGTCGCCCTCTTCTGTCCCACCCCAGGATATCTGCCTCTTTGCACCTCTTTCTGCATCTCAACCGAGGCTGCGGTTTGTGCACTTTAACTGCCCCTTGTGTCAGATTCAAAGGGTACTTCCTTCAGTCCGTTGAAACCTCGTCTGTAACACGAGCGCGGGCCTGTGTGAAGCCGGGTGTACAGACAGAATATCGAGTTGTTTATTTCGAACTAAAACAATATGGAGTTGGAAATATCAAGGTACAAGAATATCGACAGCAAGTATATTGTACAGAATATCGACAATAAGGTAAGAAATATTGTTTGTAAAAATATAGTTGTTAATAATATCGATATTTATATTGCTGTTCTGTATTTTAGTATGTGTGTTAAAAGTATGTGATTTAATTTTTGGGAATAAGTAGTTTTTTTTAAATGTATGTTTCAAATGTTTAGCAGTTATTACTTTTATAAAAATTGATTTGAGTATTTTAGTTCTGTAGCGGATTGAGAGTTTATAGGGGAATAGGGTGGGAAGTAATTTAATTATAATAAAGTATTTTTTTTTAAATGTATTTATAATTAATTTATTGGTTATTAATTAATATTTATTAATTAATACATAATTATATTAATTGTGTTATTCTTTAGGAGCGGGTTGTGGGTTTATAGGAGAATACGGTGGGAAGTAATTTAATTATAAAAAATAACGATTAGTTTGTATTTATTAATATTTATAATTAATGTACTATTACATAATTAATTAATTAATTAATATTAAGTAATTAATAGATAATTATATTAATTGTGTTATTTTTTTTAGGAGCGGGTTGTGGGTTTATAGGGGACTAGGGTGGGAAGTAATTTAATTATAAAAAGGTATATATAAATTTGTATTTATAATTTATGTATTATTAATTGGTTATTAATATTTATTAGTTAATTAATTGATAATTATATTGGGTTTTTTAGGAGCTGGTTGTGGGTGTATAGGGGAATAAGGTGGTAAGTAATTTAATTATAATAAAGTAATTATTAATATTAATTATTTTTATAATTAATTTACAATTAATTATTAATTGGTTATTCAATTTTAATAATTAGTCAATTGATAAGTATGTTCATTTTAACCCGATCCAACACTTTTACTACTGTTGCACTCTCTGGAGTGGGAATAGTAATTTTTACCCCTACGCTATCCAACGCTTTCCCTACTGTTGCACTCTCTGGAGTGGGAATAGTAATTTTTACCCCTACGCTATCCAACACTTTCCCTACTGTTCCACTCACTGGAGTGGGAATAGTAATTTTTACCCCTCCGCTATCCAACACTTTTCCTACTGTTGCACTCACTGAAGTGGGAATAGTATTTTCACCCCTACGCTATCCAGTGCTTTCTCTACTGTTTTAGTTAATGTAGTGTAAAATGTATTTTAAAAAGATTTTTAAAAATGTAATATTTTAATCTGTTATATATACACTTTTTGTTTTTAATTTATATTATTGGTGTATGTGTATCTATATATATATATATATATATATATATATCGTGCAGAAAGTTCTGTGAAGAGCCGTTCACCCTCCTATTGACGCCGGTGCCAGCAGCGGACACAGTTCCGCTAAATACGTTTTCCAAAAGGTTGCTATCCAAGATGTAGAATAACTGCCAGCGGCACACCAAGGGACGAGTTCAATAAAGATTTATTGCCTCAAAAACACAACAGTACGACGCGTTTCGGCGAAGCCTTTGTCAAGCAAGTGACCTGTGCCCAATTCCCCATAGAAATAGGGGTTATGGTTTGTGAACATGGAAGAAATACTGTCAAAGTAACGGCACCTTTGGAAAAGCAGACTGAAATCATTGCATAAAGATACATAATGCAAAAATCGGTACATAGGAAATATGCAGTGCACTGGTTGTAAAATAATGAAATGCTTGCAAAAGTAATGGCTCTAGAACACAATTAATTAAATAAAATAAAATTAATTCATTGCTTGACTAGCGAATGCGCTATTGCGCAATTATTTTTATCATAATCTGTTCTAATAATTACATCGCTAAATTCATGTCAAGTAATATGAGCCGCATAGATATCAAAATATTGGGTAATGTACCCTCAACCAGCTCAATATCTTATCATATGTCCAAAATCCTGACAAGGGTAATGTACCCAGAATATGTACGTCATTAAAGTGCGAGAGTGCCAAATAAGTATCCCAATATAAAGTGCTAGTAATTAAAAGAATCATAATCATCGATGTTTCAACATGAACCAGACAAAATGAATTCTGGATTGAAAGATGAATTTGTACATGATAATTGTCTACAGAAATTCATAAATATTCAAAATAGAAATATCATCAAAAGATAATAATACATTCGTAATCATGTACTGCAACAAAACATTTCTGTTATATGCATAAACCATCAACATAACTCCTTAGTCACAAAAGGGCAAAGGTATGTTGCTGTTGTAAATGAGAAATTTTTTTATGTGTGAATTAACGGTGTAAAAATGTGAAAATTAATAAATAGAGTGAAAAAAGGTGTAATGAATTGTAATGATAATTACATTCAGAAAAAAAGAGACGAGGAGAATAGTGACTGAGGGTAAAATTAAATGCAGGAAATTATAGCATTAAACCATTGCTACACTACTTCTAGTGTGGATGGCCAAGGTGAAGGGTCGTTTACTGGAAACTTCCTCATGGACCCCATAGCCTGAACCCATAAAAGGTCACCATTGAAATCGACTCTGGCATAAAAATGTGATACAGCAGAAGCTGAGCCACCATACAGGAAAATAGGAAGGTGGAAACAGTAGATGGAATTATCTATGGCCAATATGAGTTGCTAATTCCTCCCCATAATTCATGCCATATGGGATTTTGGTATTTAGATCTAGGATATATTTTGATTCAGTAATGCGCAGAAGTTTCTCTCGGTCCCCTCCTCTAGGGTGTGGTGGAATTCTGTCAATACCATAAAAACTAATGAGATCTGCATTCCCCTGATGTTTTCCTTGAAAGTGTCTTGCGACCGGGTAATTGAGATCCATATTTGTAACTGCCCTCATGTGTTGTAATACTTGCAATTTTAATTGCAGTTTTGTGCTCCCTACGTATCTTAGGCCACAGGGACATTCTAAGACGGAGACGCAAAATTCACTGGTGCATGTTATAAATTTGTTGATAGTTTTTTTCTTTTTCCTGTTCTGTCCCGTGAAATAGCTGTCTCTGTTTGTACTCTTTTTACAGGCTTTACAGGAAGGAATATGCTACTTACCAGTATGCATCTGTTCTTGGCATGTAGAGCTGCAGAGTCACACACTGAGGATAAGATCGCCATCTGGTGTTGGGCTCGGATGATTGCAGGTTGTTGTTGTCTTCGGAAGAAGCCTTTGGTCACGAGGTTGGTGACTCCTCCCCTGGACAACAGTGCGCATGGGCATCCACTCCATCGTCAGATTGTTTTTCGCCATGATGGGAAAAGATGGAGTGTATAGAAATGAAAGAAAGGATGTCCATGTGTAATGTCTAAGTAAGACGGATGCTGGAACAGATACAGGTCCCGGGGAGGCGGGCGGGCGTGTGTGACTCTGCAGCTCTACATGCCAAGAACAGATGCATACTGGTAAGTAGCATATTCCGTTCGAGGCATATGAGCTGCAGATCACACACTGAGGATAGATTATACAGCAGTGCTTCCCCTTAGCGGTGGTCGCCTGTATCCGTTGCAGCAGCTTGAAATAAAGTTTTTAGGACAGCCTGGCCCACGGAGGCCTGTTGTTTGGCCTGCACATCAACACAATAGTGTTTAGTGAAGGTATGCGTGGTAGACCACGTGGCTGCCTTGCAAATGTCTTCTAAGGGAATGTTACCTAAGAAGGCCATAGAAGCCCCTATTTTACGGGTGGAGTGCGCCCTTGGGGGAACTGTAAGTGTACGTTTAGCCTTGAGG
The DNA here is from genome assembly GCF_964204655.1 of Triturus cristatus. Lineage (NCBI taxonomy): Eukaryota > Metazoa > Chordata > Amphibia > Caudata > Salamandridae > Triturus > Triturus cristatus. The sequence continues at coordinate 22,622,576 of NC_140591.1, forward strand.
TAGCATATTTGGATGCATTTAACTATCCACCGGGCTATACCTGATTTGGAGATTGGGTTGCCTTTATGTGGTGGTGCGAAAGCAACAAAGAGTTGTTTTGTCTTTCGAAAGGGTTTTGTCCTGTCGATGTAATAAAGCAAAGCTCTTTTGACATCTAAGGTATGTAGGGCCCTTTCAGCTACGGAGTCTGGGTTTGGGAAAAAGACCGGTAGCTCTACTGATTGGTTAAGGTGGAAAGGGGAAATCACTTTTGGAAGAAATTTAGGGTTTGTCCTAAGAACCACTTTGTTACGGTGTAGTTGTAAGAAAGGTTCCTCTAGTGTAAGGGCTTGTATTTCACTTACTCTGCGTAGGGAAGTGATTGCGATAAGGAAAGCTACCTTCCATGTTAGGAATTGTAATTCACATTTGTGCATAGGTTCAAATGGGGGACCCATGAGTCTTGTTAGAACCACATTGAGATTCCACACTGGTGCAGGTGGCAATCTTGGGGGAAGGATTCTTTTGAGACCTTCCATAAACGCTTTGATGGCAGGTACCTTAAAAAGGGACAGGTGTTGCCTATTTTGCAAGTAGGCTGCCAAGGCTGCTAGGTGTAAACGTATAGAGGAATACGCTAGATTGCATCTTTGCAAGTGTAGTAGATAGCAAATGATGTTTTGGATGGAAGCGTCCAATGGATGTATGTCATTATTAGCGCAGTAGATGGCAAATCGTTTCCATTTAGCGGCATAACACGCTCTAGTAGTAGGGCGTCTGGCTTCCTTTATGATATTCATACAGTCTGGAGGGAGATTGAGGTAACCGAACTCTAAGACCTTAGGAGCCAGATCGCTAGGTTCAGTGTTTGAGGATCTGGGTGTCTGATTTCTCCATGGTTCTGGGTTAATAGATCCGGGGAGAGGCGTAGCCTTTGATGTGGAACTAAGGATAGTTCTAGAAGCGTGGTGAACCACGGTTGACGTGCCCAAGTGGGAGCCACTAGTATTAGTGTTAGTGACTGTTGTTTCAGTTTGCGTACCACAAATGGAACTAGTGGGAGAGGCGGAAAGGCGTACGCAAATCTGCCTGACCAGTTCATCCATAGGGCATTGCCCTTGGACTGTGGGTGTGGAAACCTGGCGGCGAAGGTTGGGCATTTTGTGTTTTCGGGAGTGGCGAACAGGTCTATGTCTGGTTGTCCCCACTTTTGGAAGAAGGGGAGTAGAACCTTGGGGTGTAGTTCCCATTCGTGGATCTGCTGTGTGTGGCGACTTAGGAGGTCGGCCACTTGATTGTGGATCCCTGGGAGATGTTCTGCTAACAGATAGATGTTTTGGGGAATTGCCCATCTCCAGATTTGCTGTGCCAGTTGGGACAGTTGGGGAGAGTGTGTCCCTCCCTGTTTCTGTATGTAATACATTGTCGTCATGTTGTCTGTGCGTATGAGGACAGTTTTGTTCTTTAGGTGAACTTGAAAGGATTTTAGTGCTAGGAACACTGCTAAGAGTTCCAGGTGGTTGATGTGGAGCAGTTTTTGTTGACTGGTCCATCTGCCCTGAGTGGTATGGTGAAGGAGGTGGGCTCCCCACCCCGTGAGAGATGCGTCGGTAGTTAGCACAACTTGTGGAAGAGGCTCTAAGAACGGTCGCCCTTTGGACAGGTTGATGGTGTTCCACCATTTGAGTGAGCGAAGTGAGCGACTGTCCACCAACACCAGATCGGTAAGTTGTCCGTGAGCTTGGTTCCACTGTTGTGCTAAACATTCCTGTAAGGGACGCATTTGAAGTCGTGCGTGTGGGACTATGGAGATGCATGACGCCATCATGCCTAGGAGTTGCATGAACACTCTTGCTGGAAGAGATGGATGAGTTTGAAACTGAGAGATGAGATTTTGTATACTGGCTATCCTGGCAGTGCTGAGATAAGCAATGGCCTTGGATGTATCTATGGTTGCTCCTAGATACTGATGTAAGTGGGAGGGTTGTAGGTGGGATTTGGGGTAGTTGATAGTGAATCCCAAATCGTGGAGAGTTTGAATCGTGCGATGAGTGTGGAGAACGCATTTTTGGTATGTATTGGCTTTTATGAGCCAATCGTCCAGATAGGGGAAGACATGGATCTGTTGTCTTCTGAGATGCGCTGCCACGACTGCTAAGCACTTGGTGAACACTCTGGGTGCTGTTGTTACTCCGAATGGGAGAACTGTAAATTGATAGTGTTGCCCATCTACCACAAATCGTAGATATTTTCTGTGAGCGGGATGCATAGGGATGTGAAAGTATGCGTCCTTGAGGTCTAATGTGGCAAGGAAGTCTCCCTGTTGTAGGAGTGGGAGGACTTGTTGGAGAGTGGTCATATGAAAATGATCCGAATGTATATACTGGTTTAGTAGTCTGAGGTCCAGTATGGGCCTTAGTGTTTTGTCCTTCTTGGGAATGAGGAAGTATAGAGAATATACCCCTTTTCCCTGATGTTGAAGGGGGACTGGTTCTATCGCATGTTTTTGTAACAGGGATTGAACTTCTTGTTTGAGGAGAGAGAGATGATGTGAGGACATTGGGCGTTGTTTGGGTGGTATCTTTGGGGGGGATTGTATGAGTTCGAGGCAGTAGCCAGACTGGATAATTTGTCTTACCCATCTGTCTGTGGTGATGGAAGTCCAGACAGGTAGGAATTGTTGGAGTCGCCCCCCGACCGGAGTGGAATGGTCCGGGGGGAGTGGTGGCAAGTCACTGTTTGGTGGCTGGGGAGGTGCGGGTGTTGTTGTTATTGCCCCGCCCTTGGCCTTTGTTATTGTTTCCCCTATAACCTCCCCGGAAATAACCTCTGTTAGGGGATGTTTGTCCAGAATTTTTAAAGGTGGACGTGGTCTCAGTTGATGTGTTTTTGGAGCCTCCTCTATAAAAGGAGCGACGAAAGGAACCCCGGTTTTGAGGAGACTGCAGTGCTCCCATAGACTTGGCAGTTTCATTATCCTTCTTCATTTTTTCTAATGCAGTATCTACTGCAGGGCCAAATAACTGCTCTTGGTTGAAAGGTTGAGCCAGAATTGCGGTTTGAACCTCCGGTTTAAAACCGGAAATACGGAGCCAGGCATGTCGTCTGAGTAAGACGCTAGTATTGACCGCCCTAGAAGCAGTGTCTGCTGCATCTAAGGCGCATTTAATGGAGGCATTAGATATTAATTTGCCTTCTTGAATGAGGTCAGTGGCCTGGGACTTAAAGGGTTCAGGCAGATGTTGCATAAGGTCCTCAAGTTGGTCATAATGTGCCCTGTCATACCGAGCTAACAGGGCCTGGGTATTGGCAATACGCCAGTGGTTCGCCGCCTGTGCGGCGACTCGTTTGCCTGAGGCCTCTAAAAGCTTAGACTCCTTGTCTGGGGGGGGCGTTTCTCCAGTTGTCTGTGAGTTAACGCGCTTCCTGGCATTTGATACGACCAAGGAGTCTAAAGGGAGCTGGGCTTTAATGTATGCAGGGTCCTGCGGGGCTGGTCGGTACTTTTTTTCGATGCGGGGGTTGAGAACCCTCGCTCGAACAGGGTCTTTAAAGACGTCAGTGGCATGCTTTATAACCCCTTTAATCATGGGAAGTATATGAACAGTTTTTTGTGACTGCTCAAAGGTATCGAGGAGAAAATCCTCCTCAAGGGGGTCCGTGTGCATAGTGACACCATGGAACGTTGCTGCCCTATTTATTAGTTGGCCAAACCCTAGGTGGTCATCAGGAGGGGAGGGCTTGGAGGGGTAGGTAGTGGGGTCAGGCATGTCAGGCATTGGATAAGACCAGTCATCTACCGGTGCTGTGTCTGGAAAGGTAAACGGGTCGGTTGGATCAACAGGATCATTAAATAAATCAGGGTCCGCCCCTCCCCCTAAGTCATCATTATCATCCTGTGGAGGAGGTGAATGATAGGGAGGTGGTAAAGGTAAAGGTAAAGGAGAAACAGGAGGAGGAGGGGGGGACGGGTTAGAAGGTAAAACAGGAGAAGAAGGACGAAGTGGTGAAGTGGCACAGTCCTTTTTCCGTATGGGAGCTGGGGGAGGTGTAGTGTCCAGCTTCCGTTTTTTATATGGGATGGCAGTCACATGTCCAGTGTTAGGATTGATGTAGATCCGCTTTTGAGTAGGATCTGGTCGAAAAAGTTCATCTGGCTCCGAAGGTGGTGGCGGCGACGCCCGCTTCGGGTCTTTATGAGCTGTTTTTGGTGTGGACGTAGTTTTCGGTGCCGATGATGTTTTCGGTGCCGAAGAATGTTTCAGTTCCGATGGATTTTTCGGAGCCGATGGAGTTTTCGGTGCCGATGTATGTTTCGGTGCCGATGTATGTTTCGGTGCCGAGGGACTTTTAGGCATCGATGTCGAAGAACGTTTCGGCGCCGGTGGAGACTTCGGTGCCGAGGAACGTTTCAGTGCCGAAGGAGATTTCGGTCTCGAAGCCTGTTTCGGTGCCGACAGTGGGTTTTTCGGTGCCGAGGGTGTTAAAGGCACAATCACATGAGGTTTGCTCGAGCCCGAGCCACCTACAGGCTTAGATGTCTTCGGAGCCGGGCCCGAGGGCGGGGCTTCTGAAGAGGATTTCAGGTCGCGACTGGGCCCAGCTGGCGGAGTCTTGACCACTGTCTTTTTGGATGGGGCAGGGGCAGGGGGGGTGGTACTCACACGCTGCCCTGGAGTGATGAGGTCATCGGAATCGTCGGCCTCGGACACGATCTCGAGATCTTCGGTGTCGTCTTCGGGAACATCTTGAGCAAAGATGTCCTCCGGTTCTGGAGCTGGTTTGGCCATAATATGGCGTCGAGCTCTTCGGTCCCGGAGGGTCTTCTTCGAACGGAAAGCGGCACAAGCTGGACAGGTGGACTCGTTGTGTTCCGGCGACAGGCAGAGGTTACAAACCTCGTGGTGGTCACTGTGGGGGAACTTCGCTCCACACTGGGGGCATTTTTTGAAGGGTGTCCTGTCCATCAGCCGCTTCCGGAACCGGTCCGAGTTGATTTCGAAGTCGATGGAATGAAGATTAAAGAGTTAAATTGATTGCTAGAAGTTTTCTGCTGGAGCGGAAAAAAGTTCATCCGAACCCAATGGCGGAAAAAAACAATCTGACGATGGAGTGGATGCCCATGCGCACTGTTGTCCAGGGGAGGAGTCACCAACCTCGTGACCAAAGGCTTCTTCCGAAGACAACAACAACCTGCAATCATCCGAGCCCAACACCAGATGGCGATCTTATCCTCAGTGTGTGATCTGCAGCTCATATGCCTCGAACTTACATTTCCTGAAACCCTTTGTAGTTTACAGCCAGGTGGGGGTGCTAGAGGTTTGCTGATAACTATGGACCAAGTGGTCATGTAGTGACTTGGGTTTTCTGTACGTTATCGCAGGGGTTTTTCCCACCTCATGGCCAATTACGGGATCCATTTCTATAAGTCCCCAATGTTTTTTCATTATTCTACGTAGCTGATTAGATCTTTGATTGAAGGTGGTAATTAATCTGGGCCTTTGGTTATCGTTGGTAACACTTTTGGTCGAAAAGAGAGCTTCATTACGGGTGAGAGCTTTAACTTTGTCATTGGCAGATTTAATGACCTTATATTGATAACCCCTTTGCCTGAATCTATCTACCATGGTCTGTTGTTCTTTCTCAAAATTGCTGTTGGTGCTGCAGTTCCTACGAGCCCGGAGGAACTCCCCATAGGGTATGCTGTTTTTTTTTTTTTTTTTTTTTTAAAGGGTTTCAGGAAATGTAATTCCTGTAAAGCCTGTAAAAAGAGTACAAACAGAGACAGCTATTTCACGGGACAGAACAGGAAAAAGAAAAAAACTATCAACAAATTTATAACATGCACCAGTGAATTTTGCGTCTACGTCTTAGAATGTCCCTGTGGCCTAAGATACGTAGGGAGCACAAAACTGCAATTAAAATTGCGAGTATTACAACACATGAGGGCAGTTACAAATATGGATCTCAATTACCAGGTCGCAAGACACTTTCAAGAAAAACATCAGGGGAATGCAGATCTCATTAGTTTTTATGGTATTGACAGAATTCCACCACACCCTAGAGGAGGGGACCGAGAGAAACTTCTGCGCATTACTGAATCGAAATATATCATAGATCTAAATACCAAAATCCCATATGGCATGAATTATGGGGAGGAATTAGCAACTCATATTGGCCACAGATAATTCCATCTACTGTTTCCACCTTCCTATTTTCCTGTATGGTGGCTCAGCTTCTGCTGTATCACATTTTTATGCCAGAGTCGATTTCAATGGTGACCTTTTATGGGTTCAGGCTATGGGGTCCATGAGGAAGTTTCCAGTAAACGACCCTTCACCTTGGCCATCCACACTAGAAGTAGTGTAGCAATGGTTTAATGCTATAATTTCCTGCATTTAATTTTACCCTCAGTCACTATTCTCCTCGTCTCTTTTTTTCTGAATGTAATTATCATTACAATTCATTACACCTTTTTTCACTCTATTTATTAATTTTCACATTTTTACACCGTTAATTCACACATAAAATTTTTTCTCATTTACAACAGCAACATACCTTTGCCCTTTTGTGACTAAGGAGTTATGTTGATGGTTTATGCATATAACAGAAATGTTTTGTTGCAGTACATGATTACGAATGTATAATTATCTTTTGATGATATTTCTATTTTGAATATTTATGAATTTCTGTAGACAATTATCATGTACAAATTCATCTTTCAATCCAGAATTCATTTTGTCTGGTTCATGTTGAAACATCGATGATTATGATTCTTTTAATTACTAGCACTTTATATTGGGATACTTATTTGGCACTCTCGCACTTTAATGACGTACATATTCTGGGTACATTACCCTTGTCAGGATTTTGGACATATGATAAGATATTGAGCTGGTTGAGGGTACATTACTCAATATTTTGATATCTATGCGGCTCATATTACTTGACATGAATTTAGCGATGTAATTATTAGAACAGATTATGATAAAAATAATTGCGCAATAGCGCATTCGCTAGTCAAGCAATGAATTAATTTTATTTAATTTAATTAATTGTGTTCTAGAGCAGTGGTTCCCAAACTGGGGTCCGGGGACCCCCAGGGGTCCGTGACACATTCCCAGGGGGTCCGCAGGCAGCAGTTTTAAAAGCAATGCAAAGTTCATTGTATAAACAGCAGTTTTGGGGCACCAATAAAAGTGTCAAGATAACTCCGATGATTAATGTACCTGCTGGAGAGAGATGGGGGATTTGTCCAGTGGCAGCTTTGAGTCATCTTAGGAAGCCCAGATGGTTAATATGCCTGCTGCAAAAAAATGTCTACCATGCATTTAAAAAAACTGTATTTTGTTTTGTGCATAGCTCAGTCAGTTCCTGCTTTTGCCACAGAGACTGTTATTATGCAGTTCACAAGTTACAATCACATTTAGCACAGTGAGCTATGAACTGACATTAAAGAGCTGAAAGCAAACTGCATGGTACAAGTTAGTAAGTTATGCTTTTTCTCAGTCTTTCATTATCCCGATGCTGCTAAAAAAGTTTGTTTGGGTAGAAATAAATCCTTATTATTAAAGTCAATGCTAACCCTTGCGTTATGTTCTGAATCCTGAGTTTGTGCTCTCCAGACCAAGCACTCTTAAAAAATGCCTACCAGTATGGATGACTTGTGAATACTACATCTTGTAGTCCCCTTTGCCTTATGTAACATTTTCTAGTCACTGATTTACAGACGTATGATTCATTGTCTCTGTATGTGTGTGATGTAAAGTGCTCTGACACCCTACAGTGGTATGAGAGTTGCTATAAAACAAATTAAATACATGTGACAGTGGGGCTATGGAGAGATGAGAGGCACTGTTGGAGGGTAGTAGTGAGGGAATCAATGAAGATTGACAAAAGATTGTTGTATGCTGGTGCATAGTAAGGTCATTATTTCAATTCAATATATAATGACAAATGTGTTGTAAAATGCACCATTTTCCCACAAATTTTCTTGGGGGAGAGGCCCCCAATGCCCCCTTTGTATTGGTCAGACTCACTCGCTGCACTTGATCTGCACTGTATGGGAACTAGTCAGACAACATTTGCCAGAGCAGCTTTAAGTTTCCAGTCCAGCCTTGGCAGGAGCAGGAGACTCAGGCTATGAAATAAAACCAAACAATGAAAAGTTAGTTGCGAGATGCAGCACCAACCTTCCCATTAGGATTTTTCTATTTTTGCAAATATTTTAATATAAAAATACTAACATCGTTAGTAATTTAAGTCTAGTCTTTGTTTGATGTGCATATGTGTGTGTTTTTATTTTCTTCGAATTACAGTTTTAATGTTTGAAATTTAAATCATACAAATTGCCTGGGGGTCCCCGGCTGCTAGTAGTGACTCAATGGGGGTCCTTAGGGGTGAAAAGTTTGGGAACCACTGTTCTAGAGCCATTACTTTTGCAAGCATTTCATTATTTTACAACCAGTGCACTGCATATTTCCTATGTACCGATTTTTGCATTATGTATCTTTATGCGATGATTTCAGTCTGCTTTTCCAAAGGTGCCGTTACTTTGACAGTATTTCTTCCATGTTCACAAACCATAACCCCTATTTCTATGGGGAATTGGGCACAGGTCACTTGCTTGACAAAGGCTTCTCCGAAACGCGTCGTACTGTTGTGTTTTTGAGGCAATAAATCTTTATTGAACTCGTCCCTTGGTGTGCCGCTGGCAGTTATTCTACATCTTGGATAGCAACCTTTTGGAAAACATATATATATATATAAAAATTTTAATATGTTTAACAATTTATAAGTTATTGAATTATTTATAAATATTAAGTATATATATATATATATATATTCTTTTTTTATAGATATATATGTTTAATTTATTTTTACATTATATGTATTAGTTATAATTTTTTTAAAATTCTAATAATTAAGTTTTTTTAATTATATGTATTTACTTTATTTAAAAAAAAATTTTAAACATTAAAAAAACGATATTTTTAACAACGATATTTCTTTCTCGATATTTTTGTACTTATCATTATGTAGATAGGACTTCGATATTTTGGACCGATATTTTTGCGTTGATACTTTTGTACCTCGATATTCTGACTCGATATTCTGTCAGTGATCTGTGCAGCCGGCCTGCCGTGTGCTGCATGTCTAGTCCACTTCAAACACTTTGTAAAACAAGTGGTTTGAAGCGGGACAGTGAGTCTGCTTTCCCTGCGAAGGCCATCAAATGTCGGGCTGCAGATAGACCCGCCGGGAGTATCGTGTCCGCCATGAAATAATGCAGGCACAAAACAATGCTATAGGCGCTGGTGTCCACTCTGTTGCGTGTTTGGGAGGTAGATGCACGGAGCCAGCAGACAAGTCACTGGTTCAAAAATAAACCCGAGAAGCAACACCATGAACATCTGGGGGAGCTCTGTTTGCCCGAGCCCCTGCTGGAGCGAAGAAAGACCCAGAATTGGTGTGTTCGTCTCCTGATGTAGTGACCGGAAGCAGTGAGGTCTGCCTCTTGTTTTTGGTGCCAGTGGACTCTTGTAGAAAGAGTCGATAAATCAGAGGGCTTGCAGATGCTAAAACCCTCGCACACATATACTAAGGCCATTTACCAATCCAGAAAAGGTTCTCTCACTCATTAAATGGGTTTAGGAAACGACACCAAATCGGTATTTGAAAGAGGTGTGTTTAGGGCGTTGGTTCCAAATACAGATTCTTTATGCAATGTATTAGTGTCCTGCGACCAAAATCCGGTCGCAAAACATTCATATTTTACTGGCAACTCACTGAACGTGATAACCTTTTCCCAACAGAGCCCTTGCCCGTGGCGAATGTTGAAAAAAACATTTTTAGGAGTAGGCAGTGGTCTGTGTGACCACTGATTACTCCTAAAAAGAGTAAGAAACTTTTCTTTTTTTTTTTAACTCATTGTTTGTCCATTTAAGGAAAATGACCTGAATTTCTTTAAAAGCAATCACAGACATGGGGGGTCTTTGGACCACAGCAGGCCACCGTGATGGCAGCAAATCGTAGTAGGTCGCTGTTTGCGACCTTAGCTCATTGGCATTCATGAGGTAGGTCTAATTGCAAATAACTACGATTCAGTCTTTTGTGAACTGACTTATTAGTACTTAGTTCAGTTCTCTAAATATGTATGCATTCGGTAACAGGCAGTGGGAAATCACGACCCTGCTACAGAAGACATTCCTAATAAAACTGGTTATAAGTGCTTTGTGCCCGCGGAGGAGCAGTGACCGGCAGCTGGACAGTCAGTCCTTCTACCCCTTGGAAGTCAGAGTTCGGAGCTGAACTCTGAGGGTCTTTGAGGAGAGAACAGCGGAAAGAGTTCAGCGAAACATGGCCATTGCCTCGAAGCGCTGCCCTCCAAGTGCAGGAGACATACGTTGGCACAAAGTGCATCAAAGCAGGTTTGGGTTGTGTTAAGATCTGTTATTTGGCAGCGCTGTCTGAGAACCTAAAAGCGGAGACAAGTGACACAATAAGAGGTGCCTTGAGAAGAATGTGACAAACAAGTGAAGTCTGTGCTTAAATCATCACGAACCCGGAAGTACCAGAGCTTCCCTTAGGTTTAGAACCACCAGCCTCAGCACCTGCTGCCAAAGGGGGGGTGCTAGACCCCGAGCCTCAACCCGGTGATAAGGAGCCAAGCATGGCGCCCAAGGACGACACCGGAGTTCATGCCCCTGGAGGATGAGTCTGCGCCATTCAAAGCGCCGCGGATGCGGACATGCAAGATGGCGCTGTGCGGAGGCACGAGGTCTTCCCGTCGATTCTTTTACTGCCTCAGGGGGTGCTTAAGGAGCTCCCCCCTCTCTTACCCTTGTGCCCCGTCGTAGTGTGCAGGAGAGGCGGCTGGCTATCCGCCAAGGAGGGGCTGCTCCGACTGCCACCCGCTTGCCCACTGCGTACATCTTCTTGCTGACCTTATCTGCCGGAGGGGTATCTCCGATGGCCTGGGTGAAGGCGTGTTGAGGGCGGTGTGTCTGCCAGGGAATCTGGTCAAACCTGACCCTAATGTAAGTTGGGTCACTTGGAGAGGGTCTAAATGTCTTCGCACCTTTCGGGGTGCCTACTCCAGCCATGAGAGTTTCCTTGAAATTCTAAGGAACTGATTATAACATGCCTTAAGCATAGGGAGACACTGAACTGTGCACTTGGATTTGAAGTGTGTCTCTGGAAAGAAACCCTCCTCCTGCAGCCTTGAGGAAAGCTGCAGCGCCCTCTGGAGGGGAGGCCCGGACTGGATAATGGCCCCGGTCCGGATCCACGGAGTCATCTCAGAGGTTGCTGGTGGGACCCTTGCCTGTTTGGTAACTGTAAGGGTCGAAGGTTCCATTGGGTCTGCCTGGCTGTGAAACTGAAAAGGGAGACCCTTCTGGTGACTCTGGTAAAGGTAGTGGAGGAGGTGAAGCGGGGGTGGTAGAGCTGGGCAATGTGGTTGGGGGAAAGGGCTAGTGGCTGTGTCAGTACACATCATGGGTGTTGGGTGTTATTATGAGATGGGAGGTCTGGAAGGAGGTTCCCCCTTGAAGGAGAGTTGTGTTATATGAGGACTAGGCTCGGAAGCTGGCAGGTGAGGTGGTTTTGGGGATATCTAGCCAGTGACTAGATGAATGAAGAGGTGCTTTTGTCTAATGTCCAGTGCTTGTTAAAGCCTCTCCAGAATGGGGATCTCGGCATCCTGCTCGCCAGGCATCAATGCTGGCTTGTCTTTCTCCCTAGCCTTCGGAGCCCAGGAGGATTTCAGAGTCCAGGCTGACTTCAGCCGGCAGTGTCTTATGGGCTCGCTTCGACGAGGGGTCGGTGCCGGTTTCAAATGGGACCTCTGGTGCTCCACGCCCGTGCAGTGGCTAGGGCTCGATGGATGATGGGGAATGATGCCCTTGGTTGGAGGCTTGGTGGGCTCTGAAACCTTTTGTTGGTGCTGACTAGAGCCCGAAGGTGGCAGGGACCATAGCTTACTCTGTCTTGACTCCTATGCTCGGGGCTCGATTCCCTTGGGAGCGGTGCTCTGCCCCGGCATTGGATAATTATGTGGCCTCATCTTGGAGGAGTGAGGCTCGCTGGCATCGCATGCAGTGTGATGGAAGACGATAAACATGTTAGGAACACAACAACCTTGGAGCTCACTCGGAGCACGTCTAAACTCGACGGCGGAAAAAAGACAAACTAACATGGAGTCAGTGCCCATGCATAATATAAACTAATAGGAGGCGTTACACCACATCTGACTCGAAAGACTTCCGTGACCAAAAAGAAGTTGCAAATGTCTGAGCCCAACACTGGATGGCAGGAGCATGCCAAGCATCTGACCTACAGTCACACATGCAATGAACATACAGTTTATGGTGACAGCGATACTGCACTGTGCAACTGTATCAAAGCTTGAAGGGAGATGAAGCCACAGAAATGTTTGCAAAAAATGTGAGGTGTAGCATCACATCGCATCCGCCATTCTAAGAGAGGGCAGCGCAGTAACTACAGCGAGCCTGGACACACAAGGTGAATGAACTGGTAAATGAGAACACAAGATGGTAGAAGCTTACTGCCATAAATAATGAATCTTACCACCGGTGGACATCTGAGAAGGTATAAACTAAAGCTAACATGAGCTACAAACCCCCCCAAATGCTAGACATGAGTAAGCATGAAAGTAAAGCGCAAAAACCACAGAGCAGCATGGCATTCGTTGGGGCGGGCTGGTCGACAATCCCCCAGCGTGGTCAGCCGCCAGCAGACACTACAGATGCCGGACAGTAGGGCTGATGCGTGTCAGTAGTTAGGAACAAGGGCGATTGCTGGAAGGCTGGAGTGGAGGCGGTAGGCACCACTTTGGAAACAACATTGAAGTTTTTTTTTAATATTGACAAACTTTTTTTAATACGTTTTTAAGAACGGATACATTTTCATGGTTAATAACATTCGAGCATAATATTCTGACAAAAAGCCATTTTGAAAATAACTAGAACCATCATTCGTTTAATCACAGAGGCTTTTGCAGGGCACAATACTGCAGATTACGAGGAGATTTAATTTCTATTACGCAGGAGGTGCGGAGTGTCGGTTTACTATGATGGCCGCTAATGTGTATATGGGAAGGAATGCACATGTTGCTATATGTGCTACAGTAAGGCCACTGCAGTATATATGGTAAAGTAATGCTGGTTTATTTTTTAATTTAAAAACAGGTTACTGTCTTGCAAGAGGCGGTCATTCCTTGCGGCACATGCAGGGCGGCGACACCTCAGAGGGGCGGCGACACTTCAGAGGTGCTGCGACCCCTCAGAGGGCCGGCGGCACCTCAGAGGGGCGGCGACACCTTAGAGGGGCTGCCACAGAATGGAAGAAAGACTCCACAATACTGCACACTCACCTGAAATTAGCACAAAGGGTCTCAGGGGTCAAGGGTCAGGGTGACAGATTGGGGGGGGGAGGGTGTTATGAAGCAGGGAGATGAAGCGCTAAACAAAACTTATCTGTGGGATGGAAATTGAAATGTGTACCCAAGCAAAAGGCAGAGCAAGAAGTCTGCAAGAGGTCATCTTCACTCTATTTTTGAGGGATCCCTCTGTGTGTGCTCTTAAACCAGCAGCCAGGCCTGTGCATACTGTGCACGGACACTGAGACGCGCCCACCACACAGCCCGAACAGGATAACCTACAGAGACACCGCTGGTTAACCATGGCAGGAGCTCCTGGTGTCTGGAGAATCCTCTAGAGAAGTTGAGATTTCACTGCTCCACCAGACTCCACTCAAGAAGCGCGAACGACAACGTAAAGTCTTAGGTTTAGCCAGAATCAGTTCTCGTGGCATGGGCGAGTCCACTTTTGATGGTAAAGGTCTTCACTGTGAAGACGCTTCATTTTTGAAACATCACAACTAGCAAAATTAAATCAGCGCGAACATTTTCATGAGGATTTAGAGATTCTTAGGTACATCCAGTGTGGCATCACCAAAGAATGAGGTCAAAGCCATGTCCTCATGGCACCATCATGCCCACAGTGTAACTTTCCAAGACTCTTTCTGAGACCGAGGGACAGGAAACATTCTGAGGAAACAGGGTTGTGGCTCTGGAGAGTGTACAGTAAAAGTGTGTTTCCATCAGAACCCCTGCTCCCAAGGTATGGGTCACACTGCTCTGATAGATACTGCTTTCTGCAGCCCCTTTAACACCAAGGCCTACACAAGTGTGAAAAAAACTGGATCTGGAGCAGAATCCCTTGAAAATCTACTAACCCTCTGTAATGCTCCTTTCTGATGGATACTCCATCTAACCCCAGATTCCTCACTTTGCGCATATTCCCCGGCTGCCACACTGGATCAGGAAACTTTAGAGCAGTACACCCGCTCTCCAGCAGGTGGCACTGTGCGCCTAGATGCTTCTCTACTCCAGAAGTGACAAGAGGAGCCGCACATAAGCGCCACCCGAGCACGGATGTCAGTTGCTTTCGAGGTTGTCAGCACCCTCTGACGCAGAGCCTATCAGGGGATTGACCTGACCAGCAGGCATCTCTCTAAACTTGGGACCTTTGCAGACGGAAGAGTCCAGTTCACAGAATGGGGCGGTGGAAGGGTCGGTGAGGGATCTGCGGCTAGACAGAGTGTAAGTAACTTGTTCTTCCGATGGATACTTCTAACCACAAATTCCTCACCTCGTGGGTAGACACAATGGAAGTACCATCCCCAGGTGGTGGGTCTGGGAACTGCCTCAGACCAAAAAGTCCTGCGGGGAAAATGCACCTCTCGACTGGCCGGACTGTCGGAGCAGTAGTGTTTCGTGAACATACGTAATGATGCCCCCATGGTAGCAGCTATGGTCCTGTTGGAATAAGCCCTCTCCAGCTCTCCGCTTGTCGGCATCTGAATGTGTGGCCTCCTCCTGTCTCTTGCTCCGTCCATTGATTCCGGCTTCCTCCAGTGTCTCTGACCTCCTCCTTGCTTGGCATCCATCTCCACGGGCTCGTTAATTCCTTCCTTCCCCTCTTCGCTGACTTTTTTGTCTTTTACTCCACCCCCTTCCTGTGGTGACAAGACCTTCTTTATTTTTCTCGTTTTTTCCCGTCTCTGCCCTCTCTCTTGCCCTCTTTCTGATCTTTATCCTTTTTTCACTTTCTAGACTTTCCTCCCGGTCTGCCTTGGCCCTAGAGGACTTCTCCCCACATCTTCAGGTAAGTCTTGCTTTCCTTTATTGGTCCCTTAACAGTGGGGTGGTGGGTGGGGGCATTAGTGTTCACATTACTTGTGGAGGACTGTACCACCAAGCTCTCAGCCGTAGGCTGCTGTGTAAGAAAACTGGGCCTCCTGGCGCTGGTCAATGCCGACGGTTTACTGGTGATCCAGAGCGTGGTTTAGCCCAAAGAGTGTCCGCGAGGGCTTTGCTGAAGAGCAAAAGAGGTTCTGCAGGTGCCCGGCCCGGCGGAATGACCTCTGTGACATTAGTCTTTACCTCCATGATGGGTAGTTGTGTATCAAGTCCTTCTACCACCCTCCGCAAACCCATCAGTGAAGGAGGTGCTTTGTTCCATGGCAGGGGAAACCAGGCCAGGGTCTGGGGTGGTGTCCGGGCCGCTGGCATCCTGTAGTTCCCCATACCATTTGTCCTCGTTATATTAGGGGGCAACTTCTTCTCCTTCACAAAATTATCAGTGTCTGAGTCTGTATCAAAGATACTGTGCAATTCTTGGGCTCTGCAGCGAGTAAGAGACAGGGCCCCTGAATCAGATGGGTTGCCAGATGGCTAGGCCAGAGTAGCACTGGTCCGCAGGCTCGGTCGGGAAGAGTTCAGCTCTGAGTCAGAGAGCGCGATGGGCTATGCTTCCTCCTCGGGCACTGGCGTCTAGGTTTCTTTATAGACTTACCAGATGACTTCATCCATGACAACAATCTGCTGCCGGAAAGACAACAGTAGACTTAAAAGGACACTCCTTTCAACTTCGACAGGTGACGGCATGGAGTATTTCAGTGTTTGACGATGTAGACTTTAGCCTCGTGGTCCTGTTAGGCCTTCCAGTTCATCTAGATTAGTCCTGGGCGGTAAATTCCGTTCCGCTCGCGGAATTTGGGTAATTTCGCGTTCCGCAGAGAATGCGGAATTGCCCAAAATTCTGCGATCCACGGCTTCACGGAATTGTTTGCTTGTTTGCGCTTTCAAAATGCGTGTTCGCGAGATATTTCTCCCCGAGCACGCAAACAGTGTTCGCGAAGAAGAAAGAAGCATCGCGAACGGGTGGACAAGCAATTCTGCAAGTTCGGGGAACTTTTGAGCGCTCGCAGGGATTTTTAACCGTTTCGCGGAGCTTTGCGTAGCGCGACTACGCAAATTCCGCCCACCCCAAATCTGGATACAGGAGACAGAGGTCCTGGAGTCGTGTTCTGATCTCAGACACCCCGGGCATACTTTGTGGGGATCTGTCACAGACATCTGTATGTGACAGTCCCTATAAGGCTTAAACACAGTTGTTCTGGGAGGAGACATCTTTTGCACTCTGGAAAAATTTGGAAAGGTCAAGAAAAAGATGAATGAGTAGCTCCGGATCCGCGTCTGAAGGCGCACAAAGAAAGAACTGATGCCAGCGCAGGAGTGGTGAATATATGCGGCTTCACTTGTCACTTCAAGAGCAGAATGACATCAGCAGGGAGATGCACAACGCCACCTACCGGCGCACAGGAGTACTGCTTCCAAGTTTCCAGATCCACTCTGATTTCTGCCGCAATAATAGACTGCACCTATTTTTTGAGAAAGAACAAAAATCCAGCCAGTGCCAGAGGCTCATATGTGGACTGATGTGCGCGGAACAACCTCAGTGTCTTGAAGGCCAGAATCAAACCCTTTCTATAGCAACTCGTAAATATCGGACCCAAAGCCCTGTTGAAACTGGATCAACAGCCCTAGTTCCCTACGCAAGGCTGGAAGGATCTTTTTTGCACATTACGAGCACTGATCTTTCACAAACGCCCACGCTATTTTGAATAGATTAGAGATGAGCATTTAACATCAGATGACCTCGTGAGCGGTAGGACCAGGCTTCACCTGAAGACATTTCTGAGCACTTTTTGGCAGATGTGTGCATCAGGACATACACAAGCGCACAATGACACGGTCTGTTCCACCATGCTGAACTGCAGCTTTCCTACAAGAGTGCTTTTGTGAATAAGGCAAGTGCTGCGGTCGCTCAGGCTCAGGGCTGGAAACGATTTAATCCACAGCGGCCGGTCATGCTGCAGTTTGCAAAGGCTGCATCAGTTGATCGGGCGGGTTAGAGTCCTTTGCTCTGTGTGTGCATAGCCTGTATGCGTGGTCTTGTCACAGGTATGCAGCATGCATTAAACATCCCTATTCCGACTCTGAATTCTGTAACACACAAGGAGTCAGCCTACAGAACACAGGACGCTACGAGAGTCAACAAGGAGTCAGCCTACAGAGCTAAGAGAGTCAACAAGGAGTCAGCCTACAGAACTAAGAGCTAAGAGAGTCAACAAGGAGTCAGCCTACAGAACTAAGAGCTAAGAGAGTCAACAAGGAGTCAGCCTACAGAACTAAAGAGCTAAGAGCGTCAACAAGGAGTCAGCCTACAGAACTAAAGAGCTAAGAGAGTCAACAAGGAGTCAGCCTACAGAACTAAAGAGCTAAGAGAGTCAACAAGGAGTCAGCCTACAAAACTAAGAGCTAAGAGAGTCAACAAGGAGTCAGCCTACAGAACACAGGACGCTACGAGAGTCAACAAGGAGTCAGCCTACAGAGCTAAGAGAGTCAACAAGGAGTCAGCCTACAGAACTAAGAGCTAAGAGAGTCAACAAGGAGTCAGCCTACAGAACTAAAGAGCTAAGAGAGTCAACAAGGAGTCAGCCCACAGAACTAAGAGCTAAGAGCGTCAACAAGGAGTCAGCCTACAGAACTAAAGAGCTAAGAGAGTCAACAAGGAGTCAGCCTACAGAACTAAAGAGCTAAGAGAGTCAACAAGGAGTCAGCCTACAGAACACAGGACGCTAAGAGAGTCAACAAGGAGTCAGCCCACAGAACTAAGAGCTAAGAGAGTCAACAAGGAGTCAGCCTACAGAGCTAAGAGAGTCAACAAGGAGTCAGCCTACAGAACTAAGAGCTAAGAGAGTCAACAAGGAGTCAGCCTACAGAACTAAGAGCTAAGAGAGTCAACAAGGAGTCAGCCTACAGAACTAAAGAGCTAAGAGAGTCAACAAGGAGTCAGCCTACAGAACTAAAGAGCTAAGAGAGTCAACAAGGAGTCAGCCTACAAAACTAAGAGCTAAGAGAGTCAACAAGGAGTCAGCCTACAGAACACAGGACGCTAAGTGAGTCAACAAGGAGTCAGCCCATAGAACTAAGAGCTAAGAGAGTCAACAAGGAGTCAGCCTACAGAACTGAAGAGCTAAGAGAGTCAACAAGGAGTCAGCCTAAAGAACACAGGACGCTAAGAGAGTCAACAAGGAGTCAGCCCACAGAACTAAGAGCTAAGAGAGTCAACAAGGAGTCAGCCTACAGAACACAGGACGCTAAGAGTCAACAAAGAGTCAGCCTACAGAACTAAGAGCTAAGAGAGTCAACAAGGAGTCAGCCTACACAACACAGGACGCTAAGAGAGTCAACAAGGAGTCAGCCTACAGAACACAGGACGCTACGAGAGTCAAGGAGTCAGCCTACAGAACTAAGAGCTAAGAGAGTCAACAAGGAGTCAGCCTACAGAACTAAGAGCTAAGAGAGTCTACAAGGAGTCAGCCTACACAACACAGGACGCTACGAGAGTCAACAAGGAGTCAGCCTACAGAACTAAGAGCTAAGAGAGTCAACAAGGAGTCAGCCTACAGAACTAAAGAGCTAAGAGAGTCAACAAGGAGTCAGCCTACAAAACTAAGAGCTAAGAGAGTCAACAAGGAGTCAGCCTACAGAACTAAGAGCTAAGAGAGTCAACAAGGAGTCAGCCTACAGAACACAGGACGCTAAGAGAGTCAAAATGGAGTCAGCCTACAGAACTAAGAGCTAAGAGAGTCAACAAGGAGTCAGCCTACAGAACTAAGAGCTAAGAGAGTCAACAAGAAGCCAGCCTACAGAACTAAGAGCTAAGAGAGTCAACAAGGAGTCAGCCTACAGAACACAGGACGCTACGAGAGTCAACAAGGATTCAGCCCACAGAACTAGGATCTAAGAGCGTCAACAAGGAGTCAGCCTACAGAACTAAGAGCTAAGAGAGTTAACAAGAAGTCAGCCTACAGAACTAAGAGCTAAGAGAGTCAACAAGGAGTCAGCCTACAGAACACAGGACGCTAAGAGAGTCAACAAGGAGTCAGCCTACAGAGCTAAGAGAGTCAACAAGGAGTCAGCCCACAGAACTAAGAGCTAAGAGAGTCAACAAGGAGTCAGCCTAAAGAACACAGGACGCTAAGAGAGTCAACAAGGAGTCAGCCCACAGAACTAAGAGCTAAGAGAGTCAACAAGGAGTCAGCCCACAGAAGTAAGAGCATCAACAAGGAGTCAGCCTACAGAACTAAGAGCGTCAACAAGGAGTCAGCCTACAGAACTAAGAGCGTCAACAAGGAGTCAGCCTACAGAACTAAGAGCGTCAACAAGGAGTCAGCCTACAGAACTAAGAGCGTCAACAAGGAGTCAGCCTACAGAACTAGGAGTGTCAACAAGGAGTCAGCCTACAGAACACAGGATGCTGAAAGTCAACAAGGAGTCAGCCTACAGAACACAGGATGCTGAGAGTCAACAAGGAGTCGGTCTACAGAAACCAGGACGCTGAGAGTCAACAAGGAGTCAGCCTACAGAACTAAGAGCTAAGAGAGTCAACAAGGAGACAGCCTACAGAACACAGGACGCTAAGAGAGCCAACAAGGAGTCGGCCTGCAGAACTCAGGGCGCTAAGAGATTTAACAAGGAGTCGGCCTACAGAACGCAGGACGCTACGAGAGTCAACAAGGAGTCAGCCTACAGAACACAGGACGCTAAAAGAGCAAACTTTGGAAACCTCATCCCCTTGAAATGTTAAAAAAGGACCAAGGCACTGGTGATGTTGGAGACCTGATTCACTCTTAATAAGTACACAAGTTTTAGTCTCGGCTCACCTAAAATCTAGAGGAGAAAAAAAAGAATAAACCCTCCCAGAACCGGTTCATAACAAAGTTGTGGACATTATAAGTCATCCTGAGATGCTTAAAGAAGCGGTGCCAAAAATCTCATGACCTTCTGAACAAAGACCCAGTTGGGGAAATTTAGTGACTTCTTAGGTTTAATCTTCTGATCCCTAAAAGAGCAGACTGTGGCTTCTGCATCACAGACGCCGCTAGTTCCTCACCTTAACTCTTCACAGGAGGGTCATTGCTCAGCAGAATCATGTAAAAACCACAAAAATCCATGATTTTAAGGTCCAAGTCATCACAATCCAAGGAGAGGTGATGTGTACCCTGGTGTTGGATATTTCAAGGTGGGAGGAGCCCTCGAGCAGCCGCTGAAGGGCTCCATCACCCAACGTAGGTAACTCAAGATGTGAGAATGAAGGAGACGGAGCGTTTCATGAGAAATTAAAAAGCAAAATAAAAAAATACATGGTGCAGCAGAGAGCTGACTGACAAGCGTAGGGCAGGTGCGGGACTGAGGGGGGTGCAGACAAGAAAGGGGAGCAGGTATCATTACCAGCTGTGTGAGGGACGCACCAGAATACAGCCGTCACCAGCAGAGGGTTGGCCAGCCTGAAGAAAAATACAAACTACACATTATATTACCAATGAACATGCAAGAGCAATGACCACAACAATCATCAGCAAGCAAACATCAGCCAGGAAAGAGAAGCACAAACACCATGGCCTAAGAATTCAAAAGCACCCGATCCATACAAGAAAGACCCTGGACTATCATTAAGCAAGAGACAGCTTCACACGGTTTATGGTACTCTAGAAGAAAGGTAAGCCGGTCTAAAGAAAAACACTTTAGAGCCAAAAACCACTTCTCAGACAACAGACAATACAAGTCATGGGAAGATGTCCGATACTTGTAATAACTCTGAGATGCACCACAGTCTCAAGGAGACATCAACCTGTCAAAGACCCTGTAAAACTCTCAGACATATCTGAGGAGGCGTCAGAGGAACCCTAGTCTAGTTTAAAATTAACAGAACTATTACACACCAACCATGACGCTCTCCAAGACATCTATTCACAGAAGCCGGACAGAGAAAGTCAAAATATAAACCACTCCTAGCCAAAAAGTCCTCTTAACTAATATGCCTGGTTTTCAGGATGCGGTCTGAAAAGTCTCCCAGAAGGTCACCTCTATGAGCACAGATCACCTTTGAGATTGGATACATTACTACAGAGCCAATAACCTCCGATAACCTACCTGTATCCACACCAATCTCACCACTGTTACCAGCTTGTGTTGCACGAGTAACAAACAATAACGGGTCCAGGACATCTAACAAAGCGGAAAGAAGAAAACTGTAAATCCAGCTCCTTCTTGCCCCTGGACTCTTTCCCAGAAGACTTGAGGAGAGCCCAGAATCCTCACGCTGCAAAGCTCAGAAGACCTACGCGGTAAAAATCCTCACCCTCCGCCCACAAACGGAGCTGCACATCTCAACAGAAGACGTGCAGTTGACCTTGTGGTCTGCACCTCATAACAGGCCAACCATAAGTAAATACAACTGGTGAAAGGCAGAAAAGATTAAATGGGGAAAAACTCATGTGACTCTGCAGTCTTTAGACAATTTCTAACGACCCTCTGACTGCTGGTCGCTCATTTGAGACCTTCTGGACTAATGAGACTTCCTCTTTGCCAGGGAGGGCACTTGAGCACTTTTGAATAGCATAAAAGAGAGTCCTTTCCAACACGCATGCATGCGTGTACCCACCTGTGCTAGAACCCCAGCTTCTCAAACCTGCATGCCCACCGCTGCTTCAATCCTTTTTTATCATAGAGGGGGTACTGTTGTATTTGCACAGCACTTGAGGTCTCTCCCAGCTCAATTGAAGTACTTTGAGTTGTCTTTCAGGGAGGATGGTATTCTCGAGCCTGCACCGAACCACAGCTTGCTTCCTAGTTTCCCTTCTGCACCATGGGCGGCCATCAGCTGTTTGGGGACCTCCTGCTTTGACTACGGAAGGATTCTCGCTGGCACAGAGTGGCTGAGCTGCTAAGGGAACTGTGGACGTGGGTATCTGGAGCATCGCTGCATAAGGTCTGTGTACCTTTCAAGGCGCCATCAAGGCTTTACAGGTCGAGGTACTGATGATAGTACCTAGAAGCCACGTCCTCCCTACACTCTTGTCCTTCCACTACAGCACTGCATTAAATAACTCACGTAGAGTTTTAAGAAATCACCCACAAGAATTGGAATATGAAATGAGATACAATCCTCTATCCCACAACAAGAAGAGACAAGGGAAGGAGCCTCTCCCCTACCCAAACTAATAACTCACTAGAGAGAGAAGGACTAGAAACCACAAAATAGAGCCCACCTAGAATGGAATGAGATACAATCCCCCACCAATAGCGTAGGCTCACAGGGAACATGAACTTTTATGGACTGAAATTATCTCGGTATCACAAGGAAGTCCCCCTCTCTCTGTGTTCTTCAGAGGATTTGATCAATTCAATTTTGAAAAAACTGTCTCCTCTCGCGACTCAATGGCAGGAGACTTTGGTTTTCCAGAGTTTGATCTTCACAGACTAACCTCTCTGTACAAAGATGCGGCCCGCCTGGAAGGGCTGTGGTGCTGAACTCCTGGAGCCATTGTAGGGTAAATCTTCAGGGACCAGGTATACACTACTCTTTTAGCTATTCCTTCGAGAACTATGACCTGAAGCTTAGCATTGATATACACCTGTGCTGCAGATCTATAGACATCCATGTACAGCTCAACGCCAGCTCTTCTAGGTTACAACAATGTAAGAAGCTAACAACGCTCAAAATGCAGTCTTTCAAAAATAATAAGGGATTGATTAACCTCCCTTCCCTAGATTACAACCAACCTTCAAACCTGCTCAGAAGCTTCGTGCACCACTAAGTGTCCGCTTTGAAGAGAGAATCTCTTGAATTCCAAATTCCATCCACACGTACTGCAATTTCCCTGCGGTGCTGCAGAACTCTTCGTATTTTGGTAATTCTCCTATTCAGGAGTTTATGCTCCTTTGTTGTGTCCACTGGCAAATCTTTCAGCTGCGCTAAGCTGCAATCAGCCTGGCCACAGTCCCTTGTCCAGAGGAGATTAAGACGCTACTCTGACTCCCTTCAACTTATTCTTAATACTGCTGTTTAGTTACGCATTGATCCACCCGAATTGAAGTCTTGACAATTTTGAAAAAGCCTGGTGTTGATGTCTATTTTTTAACCACACTCCCTTCTATTTGAGGGTGTGAAACTTCTGAAAGCCTCTGACACTTTTCAACTTAGCAGCTTCTGAGACACCAATCGGATCTTAGACCTGAATCAAGCAGGATTTAGTCTTGGACACAGAACACAGTAGGTACTTCTTGGGGCCCTCTACTACCTTGGGGTATAGTTGGATACCAGTGGTGTTAGCACACTGATCCACTTAGACCAATCTGCGGCGTTTGGTGCAATAAACTACTCGGTACAAATAGAGCATCTATGCGATACTAGATTGAAAACTGTGGCTCTGAACGCACTCCTGGTTTACAGATAGCTTTTAAGTCATCTTTCTTGTATCGGATTCCTGCAGCCCTCCTCTGTGAGTGAGGTTCTGCTGGGATATTTAATCTCTTGTGATGCGACTAACATTTACATCAAGCCTTCGGCCAGACTCATCCATCTGCCACATGTACACCGATGATACTCAACCCTTCCTTACCTTACCCACAACATCAGGGTGAACATTGGATCACACACATTCTTTGTACTCTGGGCTTCCCCAAGTACTCAATAACTACATGTCAGACGGTACTAAATCGCACTGGTCACCGCATCATAAATGCACCGTATGTTTGCCACTCCATGGCTATGTTCAAGTCCCTTCTCTGGCTTCCATCTAGAAACTGGATTATACTCAAATTCATGTGTATTTCATACTGAGACATTCTCTTCTCTATTAATATTTTTATCAAAAGTAGGATTCATCAGTGACCCCATGACCGTAATCTGATATCTTCCAAAGTTGCTCTTGGGAGAGTACAAGAAATCTGGAAAGCATGCATTGGTCATCTGTTGAAGATTCATCTATTTAAAATTCCTTTTTTTTGTTCTCTCTGGAAGGCTCTCTTCCCATCTTACCTTTTACTGTTCCTTAAAACAGGTCATCTTTGTCAAGCTTTAATGGAATCTGTTTAACCCTAGCGTGAAGAAACCATTTTGCACTATCGTTCTGGTCTAAGTATGTGCTTTGTCGGGATTGAGAAAGACTGAAAATTCAACTAAGGGTCGCTGAGCAAGCATAAGGGTAACGAAGCAGGACCATGTAACAGCCCAAGATTTAAAAGATGCAGCTTTTAGGCTGTGCAAGAATGCTCCAAGCCCTGTTGTGGCAGACAGGACGTCTCTTCAGTCCGCAGGGCTCGTACTATCGGAGTCGTTAGACTAGTCCCTTGTAGTAAATGGTCTCAGACTATAAACAGCGGATCGGTTTATTTGCCAGTCACCTTCGGATGAGTTTACTACTGAACACAGAAAGCCCTCTATGCCAGCTCTCTGGCGAAGAACATTCTCCCCACAATGCCCCTCCGTGGAGGTTTTGCGGCTCCTGGCATACGTGCTTACCTGCTATTGGGCACATGGCTTTTATGGAGGGAGCGAAAGCAGCCATTGGCTGCATTACACGTATTCAGAACTACGTTGAATTTGTGATAGTAAAACTGTAAGCACAAAGTCAAGATGCAAATGTAAGCCATGAATCAAGGTATCAAGGACCTGGTGAATTAGGGGCTCCAGTTTCCTTTGCAAGCTGGAGGATTATTCTGATATAGGTGGGCAGGAGATGTAGAAGAACTGATCCACAATAAAGAAATACTGACAGAGGACAACCTGGGACTGTCACAAGGCCAAGAGACCACTCTTCCTTGCCTGATCTTAACTAGGGGTTAATGTCTCAGAAAGCTATACTTGCAGCAACAAAGAAAGTCTGACGCAAGCGAGTCGGAAAAGAGATGGTATATTTCACAAAGAGCCCTGGCACACATCTCCTCCAACCACTACTAGCAAAGCAAGACCTTGCGTGCCAACATCCGGCTGGGAGGTGAGAGGGGAAGAGAAGTGCACTCCGAAACCAAGAAGGTCCACCTATGTACGCAGGGAAGCCTGGGACATACTGCAGAATGGTCAACGAAGCGTGGAGCCTATGAGATGAACCATACTGCAGGTCAAAGTGCACCAGAGCTCATCTCTACCCGCCGTCTACTCACCCCCCCCCCCAACAAAGACACACACAATAATAAGGAAGCAACCTGGAGTCTTACACTCTGACTAACAGGGTGCCCAAGTTTAAAAGAAAACAACTCTAATGAAGGGACGGCAGTCCTTGAGGCACACTGACACAAACTCCTGGTAGTCCTAGAAAGCCCTTGTTTGCTTTAATACATGGGGCTCAGCACTCACTCAGAATCACTCTGTCCCCTCCCAGCTATCGTGCTTGTGCCTGCAGTAAAAATATGCCTTCCGATCTGCAGTATTTGGGAGAAAAGGAAAATGCTCCTTACCCAGTATGCATCTGTTCTTGGCCTGTAGAGCTGTAGAGTCACATGCTGTGCATAGATCGCCATCTAGTGTTGGGAACGGATGTTTGCACTTTGTTTTTCTTCTAAGAATCTTTCCAGTCACAAGGTAGGTGACTCTTCCTTTCGGTGATAGTGCGCATGGGCATCGAATCCATTGTTAGATTGTTTGCCGCAGAGGGTGATAATGGAGTTAGTAAGAGTAGTAAGAGATGTCCATGTATGTATGTATCTATGTAAGATGTAAATGCAACAGGTATAGGTACCCGGGGAGGCAGGATTGTGCATGTGACTTTACAGCTCTACATACCAAGAACAGATGCATACTGGGTAAGTAGCATTTTCCGTTCGAGGCATGTGAGCTGTAGATCACATGCTGTACATAGACTAAAAAGCAGTTATCTCCCCAAGCGGCGGCTAACCTGTAGCTGTTGCAGTGGTTTGAAAGTGTGTACATAAAACTGCCTGGCCCACCCTAGCTTGCTGTCTTGCTAACACATCTACACAATAGTGTTTTGTGAATGTGTGAGGTGTAGACCATGCAGCAGCTTTGCAGATGTCATCTATGGGTATGTTTCCTAAGAATGCCATAGAAGCTCCTAGTTTGCGAGTGGAGTGCGCTCTGGGGGAATTGTTAAAGAACTTTTTGATTTTGCATAGCAGATCGGAATGCATTTGACTATCCACCTAGCAATGCCTGACTCTGATATTGGATTGCCTTTATGCATTGGAACAAAAGAAACAAATAGTTGTTTTGTCCTTTCTATATAGTAAAGAATTGCTCTTTTCACATCTAGAGTGTGCAAAGCACGTTCTGCCACATAATCTGGTTGAGGAAAGAACACAGGCAGCTCAACAGAATGGTTGATGTGAAAGGCAGAAATGACCTTTGGTAAAAATTAAGGATCGGTCCAAAGAACCACTTTGTTGTGATGTATTTGTAAGAAAGGTTCTTCTATGGTTATTGCCTGGATCTCACCCACTCTCCTCAGAGATGTGATAGCTATGAGGAAAGCAACCTTCCAAGTAAGGCATTGTATTTCACATTTATGCAATGGCTCAAAGGGTGGACCCATAGGCCTTGTGAGGACAATATTGAGATTCCACACTGGAGCAGGTGGAAGTCTCGGAGGAATGATTCTTTCAAGTCCGTCCATGAATGCTTTGATGACAGGCACTCTAAAAAGAGACAGATGTTGCCTGTTCTGTAGGTATGCAGCAAGATGTAAGCGGATGGAAGAATACGCCAAATTGAAACACTGTAGGTGTAACAAATAGCAGACGATATTTTGAATTGAAGCGACCAGTGGATCTATGTGATTTTTATTGCAATGTATCACAAAACGCTTCCACTTTGCTGCACAGCATGCTCTAGTGGTAGGACGTCTCGCCTCCTTGATAATGTTCATGCAGTCTGGCGGAAGATTGAGGTAACCAAACTCCAAGATTTCAGGTGCCAGATCGCAAGGTTGAGATGGCTGGGATCTGGATGTCTTATCTCTCCATGGCTCTCAGTAAGCAGATTGGGAGTGAGGTGTAGTTTTTGGTGAGGAACTACTGAGAGTTCCAACAGGGTTGTGAACCAGGGATGCTGGGCCCATGTGGGAGCAACTACGATTAATGTCAGGGACGCCTGTCTGAGCTTCCGAACCACTAATGGAATGAGTGGGAGAGGCGGAAAAGCGTAGGCAAATATCCCGGACCAATTTATCCATAGTGCATTGCCCTTGGACAATAGGTGTAGATGCCCGGATGTGAAGCTTGGGTATTTTGCGTTTAGGTTTGTGGCCAACAGATCTAGGTCTGGAAATCCCCACATTTGGAAAAATGGGAGGATAACTCGAGGGTGGAGTTCCCATTCGTGGATCTGTTGTCTTTGACGACTGAGCAGATCTGCAATCTGATTGTTTAGTCCTGGAAGGTGCTCTGCAAGGAGAAACATTCTGTGATGTATAGCCCATCTCCAGATGGTCTGTGCTAGCTGTGATAGCTGGAGAGAGTGTGTGCCCCCTGTTTTTGTATGTTGTACATTACTGTCATGTTGTCTATACGGATCAGGACAGCTTTGCCGACTAGATGAACTTGAAACGCTTGGAGCGCTAGAAAAATCGCTAGCAGCTCTAATGGTGTATGTGAAGCTGCTTTTGCTGCAGGCGCTACATGCCCTGAATTGTATGCGTCTGGAGGTGAGCTCCCCAACCAGTGAGGGATGAGTCTACTGTTAGCACTATCTGTGGAACCGGGTCGATGAAGGGGCGCCCTTTTGAAAGGTTTTGTGTATTCCACCACTGCAGAGAGCGATGGGTGCGGTTGTCCACCAACACTAGATCTGATAATAGACCCTGAGCCTGGTTCCACTGATGTGCTAAGCACTCCTGAAGGGGGCGCATGTGAAGTCTTGTGTAAGGAACTATTAGTATGCAAGACGCCATCATCCCTATTAACTGCATGAACACTTGAGCTGGCAATGAGTGTTGAGGCTGGAACTGTTGCGGGTTCTGGCCGGATTGGGATAGGCCAAAGCCTTTTGTGTGTCTATTGTGGATCCTAGATACGCCTGTGTGTTGGATGGCTGTAGATGGGATTTGGACAGATTCACTGTGAAGTCCAGATCGTGGAGCAACTGCACTGTTTTGAGAGTGTGATGGAGACAGCTTTTTACAAGTTGGCATTTATGAGCCAATCATCCAGGTATGGGAAGACGTGAATATGTTGTCTTCAAATTTGAGCTGTGACTACTGCTAAACACTTTGTGAAAACTCTGGGTGCGGTAGTTCCTCCGAATGGGAGCACCTTGAACTGATAATTTTGTCCTGCTACTACGAACCTTAGGTATTTGCGATGAGCAGGATGAATTGGGATATGGAAATAGGCGTCCTTCAAGTCCAGAGTGGACAGGAAGTCACCTTGTTCAAGGAGCAGAAGTACTTGTTGTAGAGTGCCCATGTGAAAGTGGTCTGATTGAATGTATAGATTTAGATCTCTGAGGTCCAGTATAGGCCTGAGAGACCCGTCCTTCTTGAGAATTAAGAAGAATAGGGAGTATACTCCGGTTCCTTGATGTTTTAATGGGACTGGCTCTATTGCTTCTTTTTAGGTCTCGCCTACCATTGCAGCGTGCATGCGTTGCTCGCTCTGAGAGACATATTGTGGTAGGGTAGGTTTTATAAGTGGAGTGGAAGCCCCGCCCCTTTTTTCCATTGGCTTGCATCATCGTTCATGCTAAACGCTGGCTTTTGATTCTAAATGAGGCTTCTTAGTCCCCTCCTTGTTACCGCCCTGTCTCCATCTTGGATGGCCCATCCGGACTGGATCTTTTGCCTGCAGCATTACACAGTCTCCTTCATTAGTCGGGATGCACTATATGTTTTCACAATGCTGACAGCTTGCTTAAAATGTGCCTCGGGTGGGATATCGGGTGGGATATCTTACCTCGTCCTCGGACACCAGGCGGCGCAGCATCCTCATGTCATCATCTCCCTCGGCAACCCCAGGGCCCATCTAACGTGTCGCCATTACTTCATGTCGAAATAACCAGCAGGGACGATCCAGGAGCTTGTTCAACTATGGATCCTGTGGGACTAACCACAAGGTATGCATTTGCCCTGGGATCATACCGTACACTGCTACGTAGTTGTGCATGCAATCGACTCGAACCTAAATAATGTTTAATAATTGCCGCCGTTTGTTGTGAACTGGGACGTAGTTGTGCATGCAGACCACTTGGATCGAAACAATATTTAACACTCACCGCTGTAGTTTTGTACGCAGTATGTTGGACTGTCTCATAAGCACTCGCGCCTTGCCACCGTTGTTTAAACGCAGCATGTTTAACTTTATTAGAAGCACACGTGCCTTGCAGCACTTCATTACTTTTCTTGGGCACAACTTGTGCAGACCGCTTGGGTCTATGAAAAGAGCACTGAACATAACTTTGCTTTATACGCCTTCTAGAATGGTCACTTCGCACACAGCACGCTTTTGCCTGTACTTTGCAGCAAGTTTAAGTATGAACACTGCAGGCCGGAGATTCTCTTGTTACCTGGCAAGGGACTAATAGGCAGATTCTCCTCTTTGGGCTATTGGATCACTTGGGCTCTCTGACAGCTCTCTGCCCTGTACTCTTAGGGCGGTAGAGGTGTTCTGCTGGAGCTGGGGAGTCTGAGTGCAGCCTCGAGGTGTCATGCTGGAGCCTGGTGTGTGAGTACAGGCCGAGGTGTTCTGCTCGTGCCCGGTGTCTTGAGTGCAGTTCCAGGCCCCAGCGAGAGGACAGCTGCGTCGTGGTGGAGCCACACAATGCTGTCGGCAGAGTGAGGTACTCGCATATCTTGTACATTGTTTTTACAAATATTTCGCGGATGTTCGCAAGTATTATCAAATCTTATAAGTGATGGAGGGGGACCGTTTTCATTTCAGGGAACCCATCACACCCCAAATATGTTGGTGAAATCATGTGCTAAGGGCGCCCCACCTTTGGAACCAGAGAAAAAGGTCCAAAATGTGCCCCGTCTGAGGACTGGCAGGTTCAATGGGTTCATAGTTGCGTTCCCTGTGCCGTTGCTCGGGTCTCCCAGCAGAGCCTGTGAGTGCCGTGAACACTGGCTTTGCACACGTGTTGTGCGAATCAGCAGAGTTGTACTCTCTGTTCCATATGCACACCGTGTACTCGTACGCAGTGTAACATATCAGCGTATTTAATGGGTATTTTATAACAATGTGTTCGCTGTGCATTATGCCTGTGTATTTCATGAGCACATGCACATATAATTTCAATGTGTTAGGTGTGCATTAAGCCAATGTTTTAGAGTGTGCAGTATTTGAAGGTGTGCAGTACAGGTATTGTTTTTTTCCAAGTGTGCAGTGTTAACGTGTGCATGATTTTAATATCTGATACCAACAGCCTTATCTTATCAGTGGTGATGCCATGTCTTCGGAAGATGAGCTGCCTGCACTCTAACGCACACTTTTCTGATTGGAAATCAGGCTTGGCTCTTTGGTTGTTAGCCTGACGTTGATTGCTATTGTGTAACGTCCTGAACGTCTCAGGATCGTTTAACAGACACGATAATGAGAACGCAACCACTTGTGAAGGTTTAGTTATTTTAATGAAGGCAAAAATAATACAAGGAATAAACAAAGGTTATAGTCACTGGAATCCTCCAGGCTAAGTACGTTACCAGCCCACAGCACGGATGGTCCTAACCGTCCTCTGCATATACGCCGATCCCGGCGTATGCCAACAGAGGGCAGAAATGAAATGGCCGACAATGCCAATCGGTAGGCTGTGAGGGGCACGAAGAGTGTTGGGGAGAATCGAGGAGTCAGGGAAACACCCAGCCGGGGTCTCTACCTGAAGGGAGCAGCCGCTCAACCTCTTCCTCAGACTGCACCGGGACGCGGAGTCACCTCCTGGTGATGCGTCACCGATACCCCAATCACAAGCAAAGAAGACTGAACCGAGAGCAGCCGCTCGATCGATCCTGTGGACTTTCGAGTCTGTAACGCGGCAAACACCTCCTGGTGTGCGTTACAGCTGGCAGTCCCTGTATCTCTGGTCGGGCTGGGAGTTACGACTCCAACCAGCAAAAGCGCCACTGCGCTTTGACTCAGCCGAGTCAAAAAGCGAAGCTCAATGGTTATCCGGTAGAGCTTCCGGGTCCTTCACAGGTGACGATGGGGCAAGACACGGCCCAGGGAGTAACGACTCGACCTACCTCCGTTCTTGCCTTACTGGAGCACCACTCCTGAACACTGCTCTTCACTAAGCAGGTACGTCGGTTGTAAACACAATATCCGACAGCGTTGTACCTCCCGGTTCTTCCCTTTATAGGGCGTTGTTTTCCTTGAGTTATGTAACAGCTCTCCTGTTTACATAAGGGCGTGTTTTCCTTGAGTTATGTAACAGCTCTCCTGTTTACATAAGGGCGTGTTTTCCTTGAGTTATGTAACAGCTCTCCTGTTTTACATAAGGGCGTGTTTTCCTTGAGTTATGTAACAGCTCTCCTGTTTACATAACCTCTCAACCGCTAAGCATCCTGGGAGATGTAGTCCGTTTTCGCTGGTTACCGTTTTCCTACCCTTGCATGACAGGAATTCTTGACATATTGGGTCATTGAGTTGCGCTATTGGCATTGTAAATGACAATGCCTTTATTTATGTTTTGGATTTTAAAACATAAATAAAAGGCATTGTCATTTGCAATGCCAATAGCTTAAACTTGCCTAAATGCGAGACCTACAGCATTGCAAATGCTTGTTCTAACAGAGATTGAACCTCTTTTTTAAGAAGGGTGAGATGTTCCTGTGACATTGCATTTGATCTTGGAAGAACGTTTGGGGAGTGCCTGTAAGTTCCAGGCAGTAACCATATTGGATAATTTGTAGAACCCATTTGTCTGAGGTGATGGTGTTCCAGACAGGGAGAAATTGAGCGAGACGTCCCCCGACAGGAGTGGAACGATCGGGGGTAACGGAGGGAAGTCACTGTTTGTTAGTAGCGGGGGAAGTGCGTGTGGAGTTGTCTCTGCCTCTTCCCTTACCATTGTTTCCTCTAAAACCTCCTCTAAAATATCCTCTTGATGAAGGCAACTGGTTGATGCCCTTGAAAGAGGAGGAGGGATTTTCTGTGGTAACAGTTTTGGAACCACCCCTGTAGAAGGAGCGGCGAAAGGAACCTCTACTCGCAGGTAACTGTAAAGCCCCCATGGACATTGAGACCTCAGTGTCTTTTTTCATTTTCGCCAGTGAGGTGTCAACTGCTGGGCCAAATAGGTGTTCCTCGTCAAAAGGTTAAGAATGGAGGCCTGTACCTCAGGTTTGAAACCGGATATTCTTAAGCATGCGTGTCTGCGTATGAGCTCTATCATATCTGGCTAGCAAAGCCTGAGCATTGGCAATGCGCCAGTGATTAGCTGCCTGAGAAGCTACCCTTTTACCAGAGGCATCAATTAACTCAGACTCTTTACCAGGAGGAGGGGCCTCACCTGTTTGCAAATTTGCTCTTTTACGAGCATTAGAGTCTAAGGGCAGCTGACCTTTAATGCAAGCAGGGTCAGTAGGTGCTGGTTTATATTTTTTCTCAACCCCGGCCGTGATTACTCTTGCCCTGACAGGGTCTTTGAAAACCTCTTCTGCATGCTTAAGCATTCCCTTAAGCATTGGTAAAGTGTGTGTTGTTTTATGGGTGGAGCTTAAGGTCTCAAATAAGAAGTCCTCCTCTAAAGTCTCTCTATGCAAGTCCACCCCATGATAGGGAGCAGCCCTGTTAAGAAGCTCAATATAACAAATGTTGTCATCGGGAGGTGATGGTCTCGATGGATACAAATCAGGGTCAGTGTTTGTATGTGGATCAGTGCTATAATCCTCCCATGGGTCAACATCTTGTGGCCTGTTATCCTCATTCCCGTACCACTCATCCTGTGGGTCAGGTGATAGTGGGGGTGACTTAGAGGGGGGGGGGGGGGTAATGAGTGGGTGAGGATTAATAGGTGAAGGAGGTGGTGGTGATGGGTTTGTACCCATATTCCTTTTCTTTAGAGGTACATGATGCTCATCCTGATGTGCCAATTTCTTTTTCTCAGGTAATTTGGCATGAATGTGTCCAGTATCTGGGTTGATAACCAGCTCTTTTTGTGTCGAACCCAGAGGTGGAACATCCGACCGAAACTCTTTTGTTGGAGACTTTTTCTCTTTAGTTGTAGTTTTCAGCGTCAAAAGTTTCGTCTCTGAAGTCTTCGGTACCTAAGACTTAGGCTTGTACGAAGATGGATGGAGGAGGGACATGCTTGGTTTTCGGCACCGATGATTTTGGTTCGGTACCGCTAGGTGGCCGACTCGATCCAGAGCAAGAAGGCTCTTCTTTGTGTTTTGGCGCCGGGCCCGAGGGCGGGGTGCTCAGAACTTTTTCTCAGTGCCGACCTTGGCCCGCAGGCAGAGTAAGGACCGGAGCGTTTTTAGGTTTTTTTGGGGGGCAAGGGGGTATCTGTACTCACGGTACGTTGCGCTGATGTAACTTGTTCCTCTCCTTCCATGTCAGAGTCAGTTTGGACACGGCGATATGTTCTTCTTCCTCTTCTCCTTGAGCGTGTTCTTGGGTCGGAATTTTTTCCGAAGATATCTAACCGGAACGGAGCTTGCTGTTGCATCTAGTGACGTCAAGCTCAATGGTCACAGAGCGTCTTCTTCGATCGAAACGATCGGCATGCGTCACAGTCTTTCTCGTCGTGTTCCGGGGCCAAACAGAGATTGCACATGTCGTGCAGGTTGGTGCGCGGAAAATTAGCGTGACACCCGGGACAGAGCTTGAATTGAGTCCGTTCCATCGACTGCTAGCGAGCCCGGCACGGGTAGGCCCAACGCCCCTCCACGAGTTTTCCGATCGAAGATTCTTGGTTAGAAACAATACGAGGAGAATGGGAAACGCGATCGAGAAACAATACCGTCGAGGGTAGTGGATTGCGCGTCAAAGTGAACCCAAGAAACGGTGCCGAACCAGAGCGCAGCAATTCACATCCGAACCCGATGGCGGAAAAAAACAATCTAACAATGGAGTCGATGCCCATGTGCACTATCACCGAAAGGAGAAGTCACCAACCTTGTGACCGGAAAGACTTCTTCAAAGAAAAACAAAGTGCAAACATCCGGACCCAACACTAGATGGCGAGCTATGCACAGCATGTGATCTACAGCTCACATGCCTCGAAGACTGTGTTCCTGGCAGTTGTACCACCCATGGGCACTATCATGGCGTAAGTCTAATGCCAGGTGTCCCGCTTGGTCAACATCCTTTGCAGAGATAACTGCAGTTAACTGAACAGGGCAGGGGTAATAACAAAACCAACTACTAACCACAGGAACACTTCACTAACAGCACACTCACAACCCCCCTCCTCAGCTCTCTCATAGACAACGGTACCCTAACATCACAATCTAGCTCGTAGCATCTGGAGTAAGGCGTACTGAGAACCCTTCTACTTCTGGAGCCCAGCACCTTACAATTCAATGCAGAGCAAGCTTCCCACAGGCCGGCAGCCCCAGTCTGCCCTGTACCTCTGTCCCCCCAAAACAAGTACAACCACCAATAGTTCCCCTTGGACTCCTGAGAGCTGCGGCGAGGCCACAAGAAGCGCACACCACCTCCCGTCTCACCTGCGTGAACTGCTTGTAGCTGACTTTGCTAACCGGGTCCGAAGGTTTGACTTTGCCGGCAAGTACAGACGAAAGCATGTTACCGAGTGTCACCATCCCCAGGATGAGCCTGCAAGAGAAAGAGGACAAAGAGTTAGGGAGGCCAGAGGTGCCAGAGGTGCAGGTGAAGAACACAACATTGCCCTTTAATGATGGATCCATTTTGCAGCTTAATGTCGCACTGGATTCCAGTGAACCTCAAAGAGGAACCAGAGGGACAAACACCCTCATAAGTCTGGTAGTCGGAGAAACTTGGAAAGGATGGAACCCCCAGGTCTGTTTAGGTTTGGGTATACACAGCTCTAGTGTATGGTAGACCTGGACCACCAACACGGTAGCAATGACCTCCTCAGAAAGCACAGTAAGAAGGAGAGAGGGCGTGCAGGCTTTGGGTCATCTCTCCTCAGCCATTTGCTTCCATGGATTTCATGCTGTGCCATTGGTTGGATCCTGGTCATCCCCATGTCATTTCCTGGATCCTTACACATACCCACTTGTACTCCCATTCGGTTGTGGCAGCGTATCCAGTACTTCTTCTGCAAGAATCTCAGGGCGATACGCTGTGTAGTTTGCAATAGAGGACCAGTGTGTGTGATAAGATGCACTTACTTTGTGGATATAATGAGATTTAATTAATTGCGGATTCCTGGCTTTTTTGGTTTAGCGTGTGATGTTAGCTTTCTGGTATCTTTTTTGCGGTAAGTACATTTTGTATGCATGTGTGGTTTGTTTAAAAAAATCTGGTAATGCTGTTCTTTCACCAACTGGCTCCCTCACACAAAGGTGCATTTCTGTCAGCTCCACATAATTCCAAGTGGTGATACTGACAGAATTAACAGCACCACTAAAATGTCAAAAACTGGGGTTTTCCCGATGACCGTATAATTTTCAACTGGGGACCCTGGTTGCTGAAAACAGATGAAATCTTTGGGGGTGACTGTTGTACAAATTGCTTAAAGTACTGATCCAAATGCTTGGGGCATCCTAGATTCTCCTGTAAACTCCTCATTGTTTTGGGTGCCCAACCTCAGTGATACTGGTACCCTTGGCACTCCCCACTCTGAATAGGGTATATACAGCATCATTGTAAGGGTCCTTATATTTTGGCCCCTAAGTGATGTACATGGTCTCACTGAATAGTAAGTGACATATCTGTGAGTTTGTCTTTACTTCTTTATGTGATACCAACTTTTGAGTACTAGGACCGTGTTGGCACATTCTTGGAGGGTGAGGTGGCACCGGTGGTATGTGGACTTGCCTCAATTAAGTTTGTACTGGCCCAGGCCACCGTGCACAGTCCTGTTCCGGCCTGGAGGTGGCGTCCATGTAGTAGCAAGGCCCTGCATTGGCGTCTGCCCACACTCTGCACCCGTGCCTGTCTGCGTACGTGGCATGATGGTCACGGAAAGAGTTTGGGTGGAGGACACTGCAGTATTTTATGACATTTCTAGATGTTGAGTTACTTTTTTAAATTTGTTTTCAGTGACTTTGGATGGCGTTTGCTTTTTTGTGGAATGTGTCAGCATATTAGCCCTGGTAGTATCAGTTTCTCATTTTTTTCATTTTGTGACGATTAATTCACGTTTTTTGTTGAATAATTGATTTTTGTGTAGGTCTCTACACTGAATATTCTGCTGCTTTGAATTTTTTAAAACATATTTTTGCTTTGAAAATGCTGCATCAATATTTGCTTGCCAGGAACCCTCACCTGCTGAAATATTTTGGAGGTTGTCAGGGCACGTGCATTCATTTAATACCTTTCAGTTACTTTTTCGACTCGTTGAGGTTACTCGGCGTCAGTGGTTTCAAATTTTGCACCCAATACAGTCCTTCACCTAAAACCACCTGTTTCAATGTGTTTGTTGCCTGATTTGTGCCACTTTTCACATGTAGGTAATTAGGGCCATTCACAGACAACACCAACTGTTCTTGAACACCTTGACCTGCAATTGTCAGAACTTATTATTATTTTTTTTAAACAGTCATCGTACTTTTCTAGTGGAACAGATGTCGTATTTGGACCTGGATTTGGCTACAACACAGGGAAACCTAACAAACCCAGACTTTTTTTGAAAAGTACACCTCTGGGGAGTACACGGTGGTGTGCCATGCGTGGATCCCAATATGTTTTCTTACTGCAAATGTCCACTGTTGGCTAAAATAATAGAATTGTCCTTTCATTTTCCATGGGGGATGGCTCCAGTTTTTGGACCAGGGTCATTCGATGCTCATGTAACTCTACGCACCCTTAACCTTTCTATAATTTAGAGACCAAGGAGAGCTGGGTCCTGAGGATTTCATGGATCTCACATGATCTTTTTTTATGTTTTCATGTGTTTTGGACCCTTTCCCGTTGCGGATCAAAGGCCCAACCACACAAGTTGTTGATTGAAAGAAGTGCTAGAACACAGAGTACAGCACTTGGCATTAACTATTACATTATTTTCCTTTTTGACTTCTAAATGTAGGTCGGTGTGCAAGAAAAAACATATTTTGCAAAACTCCGAATCGCGTGACATCATGGGTAACCCCAAACTCAGAATCATTTGAATAGTCAGGGTTCCTAAACTCAGATTCATGGGCGCATTTAAAAACCACATGCACAGGTTTCTGTTACACCCATTTTCCATTTTTTAGCTTTGACCTGAATTGATGAATGGTTGTTACACAATGAAAACTGCTTATAAACTGCAGCAGAGTTGATGGTTCTGGGTACTGCACGCTTCTCACAATCAACGAACACTACATATCCCTGCGACGGAAGAGTGGACAGTATCTTACTTTCTTGGAGTGGCCTTCGGGGTGAAAAAACAGACGGCTTACCTTTATTCGTTTTTTATTTCAGTCATTAGTTTCTTTGGGAAAACCATAAGTGCCATATAAGAAAGTCTCAACATCATTATTATTATAGTGACGCCGTTAGTCACATCTTACCTGGGATGCTAAAGAATTTAGGATTAAGGTGAAAAATGCTGCAAATGTGAACAGTAAAGGTGAGCAAGATGTCTCAGGACGGGCAAGCTGCTTTTGGAAGTCCTGGAACCTTCTTGGAGGAGCCAGCTTCCTTCAACTTGTTTCGGCCAGGCCCAGTTGTTTACGTCAAGGAAGAGAGGGGAAGCATTTTAGAGCCCAGAATCTTCCAGGGACTAAAGCCTCATGTTTTATTTAGAGCTTGTTGCACTCTTGGATAAAGTCCTCCGATTCGTCTGGAAGCAGGGGTCCTGGGCAAGTTAAAGAATCTGGTACCGACCGCTTGTAAGCAGACAGGGAGTGCCAAAAGAAACAGAATGGCTGAAAACTTTAACTCTATCGTCTGCTGGACTTGATGCCCATGAGATGGAGAGGTGAAAAGATTGTACAAGTCCACTGTTAAAACATGTTGGCTCCACAGAGGCTCCAGGTGGAACCTGAACACAGAGTTGGTGTTTGACATCTAAATCCACTTGGGGAGCTCTTCACCAGCAAAATATTTTATCAATCTGAGTCGCTCCCACTCGGGGGGGTCCTGTAGACCTGGACTTAGGGTTCCTGCCCACGAGCTTTGGAATCTGTATAGAGAACTCACTATCAGGGGATGTGGGGCTGCAAGGACACACTCTATAGTTATTGAGCCTCAAGAGAGAGCGGGAATTTGTTCCTTCACATTCCAGATTTGTACCATTCCAGTTAGTATCTTCATCACTCTTGGCGACACGCTTGACAGGATATACTTCAGAAACAAGCCGCCTTGAGTGATTCATTGCTGATGAGAAGCAGGGATCTTTCCAGTCACCGCCAGTCGTTTTCTGTTTTTTTAAACATTCTGTTGCTCCCGACGAGTGTTCCTCTGACATGAATGAACAGCTTTTATGTCTGATGTTAGGTTGTTGTCCTCCTCCCAGTCTTGTATTTATTGCCAAACTGAGGCTCCTGCATTGTGAACCCACCATCTGAGATGAGTAACCTGACTGTGTCCAAGGCTCAGAGCAGTGAGTTATGAGGCTGTGAAAGGGCACTGCAGCTACTCCAGGAAAGGCTTAGAGAATGGTTTTGAAAACAAAGTTATTGAAGCCCAACTGATTGGTGATCTGGGCACGTCCCTCTCTTGCAGAGGTGTCATGTGTACGGAGGGAAAGGGAAATCCAGACTTCTACTGGCGGGGTCTCAGGAAGAGTCCTGGCCCATCTGCTGCCTCCACCTCCCCCATCCTCACCTCTCTGAGCCTGGGAGTCCATGATCAGGATTGCAAACCTGTTACTTTAGGAGCTGCACCTAATAAATGCAGTTGGTGATTACACTGAAGGTGCTCCAGGGCCCCAGGGCATTTTACAACCAAGCCTCCAAAAACATAAGTAACAAAGCACTAATCACTCGTGCAGTCTCATGCTCGGTTTGAAGGGCCTGGAGCGATTAATTAACATTACTTACAAACACATCAGTTTCAAAGACTGGCACATTCCATCGTTTAACTTGGCCTTAAGCCTACACCAGTCATTAGCCGCTCCTCTCTTGCGACACTGCTCATGTCTGAATCAAGTTGCAACTCTGCCGACTGCACCGGTCGTGGCTAACCGACCTTCTCACAAGTACGTTCCTGCTTGACCCAGCTTGTTCGGAAACTGCATGAAGCTGCCAGGCTCATATGTTGGTATCACGTTGAGGTGAGTACATCTGACAGCGAGGCGCATGATCACGGCAGTATCCAGATATCCGTCCTGTTCCCTGTAGGGGGAGTACACAGCGAGCACATGGGGAGCATCGTCTAAAATAAATTTACTGCATCTTGGGTCTCCTTCTTATGCATGTCTGGGATGGCAGTTGGCCATTTCTACCCCCTCCTCGGTCTTTGTCCTACAAACGTAGTGGGGTGTAGTTATGCCCATCATGACGCGAGCAGTCTGGAGGTCGAGCTCATAATGGCTGCGCCTCCAGGATTCTCCTCCATGAAATGAAATGAAATCCAGTATTTGATAAAGCTCACAGCTACTCAAGCTAGAGTGCCCTGGCGCATAGACAACGGGGGAAATGAGTGGAAGAAGCCTGTTATTCATTAAAGAGCCACGTTTTTAACTTCTTTCTAAAGGACAGTAAGTCTGTATCAAGCCTCAGAGTCTCCGGAAGGCTATTCCACAGTTTTGCGCCCCGAAAGCCGAAGGATCTACCTCCAGTACGGGCAAGACGTATTTTGGGCACGATGACTAGGTTGGCGCTGGAGGAACACAAGGGTCTGGA
Organism: Triturus cristatus; assembly: GCF_964204655.1. Taxonomy (NCBI): domain Eukaryota; kingdom Metazoa; phylum Chordata; class Amphibia; order Caudata; family Salamandridae; genus Triturus; species Triturus cristatus. Next base: position 22,662,644 of record NC_140591.1, read on the forward strand.
TGTAGAGTAATGGTTAACTTGTTTGATTAAGTATCCGGCTCCAACCTTGTGGAAGGCTTTAAAAAAAGATGGTCATAGCTTTGAAGTCTATCTGCTCTTTAATGCGGAGCCAGTGTGAAGATTTGAGAATCGGAGTCATACTAGATCTAGGACTAGATCACAGGATGGCTCTGGCTGCGTTGTTGTAAACACTGGGTCAAGGATTTGGATAGACCAAGGTACAGGCAGTGGACGTAGTCAAGCTTTGATGTCACTAGAGCCTGCACCACGATCCTTCTGCTCTCCAGCGGTAGAAGCTGCAGAAAGTTTTTAAGCATTCAGAGTATACCGAAGTATGCGCCGGTAGGATTTTGAATCTGAGAGTACATCGACAGTGTTTCGTCTATGACTATTCCCAGGTTTTTGCCCTTCTCTTTTCAGCGGGTGGGGGCAGCAGAACCTTAGGCCACCAGGAGCTCCAATCGGATGTTTCTAGTTTTCCAAAGAAAACAACTTCCGTTTTATCCGGATCACACTTGAGCTGATCAATCGTGAGCCAGTTGAAGACCTTCGTAAGGCAGGACTTGATCTTTGCCCCGTCAAAGTCGGAGCCTTTATCACAAGAGAAGATAAGGAGTGTTGTCAGCGTAAGAAACTATTTTGGCGCCCTCTTCCTCTACCAGGGATGCCAAAGGAGAGAGATAAATATGAAAGAGGGTAGGGCTGAGAATGGAGCCCTGGGGGACACCAACATTGATAGCAGAAACCGGAGAAGAGAACGGTGGGAGACAGATGTCCTGAGATCTGTTACCCAAATAGGAGGACATCCAAGAGAGGGCAGTTCCACCCAGGCCAATGTTTTTAAGTCTGTTTAAAAGCCTCTCATGTGGGACCGTATAGAAGGCCGCTGACAGATCTAACAATATCAGAACGGCCTTGCCTCCCTCAACTAATTTACCCCTAATGAATTCTGTCACTTCCAGCAAAGCTGACTCAGTACTAAAATTTGACGTAAAGCCAGACAGATTCATGAAGGAGCTTCCCATCTTCAGTGTGCTTTTGCAGGGCTTTATTTACAAGCTTCTCCAATGCTTTGGAGAGGGTCGGAAGCAAAGAGATCGGCCTATAATTGGCAGCAGCCGTCGGGTCAGCATTCGTCTTTTTTATCAAAGGAAAATTCTTTGCGTGCTTCCACAGTTTAGGCGTAACTTGAGGAGTTCCAGTGAAAGAGCTTTATATGATTTGCTTTGGCTTGGGTTGCTTTAAAATCTTCTTAGCTGCGTGGAGCATCGGTGACTAGACTTTGCTCTGTGGCAAGGGGCACACCCTTGGATTACGTCCTACGTGACAATCTAACAGGTATTGCAACTGGGGCCTCAGTACAGAGGAGACCCTTCCAAAAAGGAGGGGTTTGATGATGAGAAGGAGCTGAGTCTACACAGTGGTGGCTTGCTGAAGGGCAACGCAGGCGCGGTTGAGGACTGGAAGAAGCCATCACTGGCCGTCAAGTAGATGATCACAGAGGAGCGTTAACAATGGTGCTGATAACTAGCAGAGAACAAACGGTACCTGCCTTAGTCCTAGTTATGCATAACAGTGATCATCATTGGAGTCAAACTTTAGGATCATTCCTGCTGAATGCAGGGATCACGGACACTTTAAATACAAATACAGATTTTATCAAGAGTAAAAGCCTTCCATCTCCAGTGCTGTAGAACCCTCTGAAACGAATATGCTACTTACCAGTATGCATCTGTTCTTGGCATGTAGGGCTGCTGACATTCATATCTGTGCATAGATCGCCGCCTAGTGTTGGGTCCGGATGATTGCACATTGTTGTCCTGGAAGAGTCTTCGAAGTATCACGAGATAGGTGACTCCTCCCCTGGACTACAGTGCGCATGGGCATCCTCTCCATCCTCAGATTGTTTTTCGCCATTGTGGCAGTGATGGAGTAGATACAGGAAGTGATGACCATGCTATACAGTAATTCTGAGAGCTGCAGCTGCGACAGGCGCCGGGGAGGAGGGTGGGCGATATGAATGTCAGCAGCCCTACATGCCAAGAACAGATGCATACTGGTAAGTAGCATATTCAGTTTGAGGCATGTGGGCTGCTGAATTCATATCTGTGCATAGAATACACAGCAGTACCTCCTATTAGCGGCGGCTACCCGTGCCAGCTGCAGCAGTCTGAAAAAGAGTTTTGAGAACAGCCTGTCCTACAGCTGCCTGCTGTTTTGAGTGTACATCTACACAGTAGTGTTTTGTAAATGTATGTATAGTGGACCATGTGGCTCCTCTACATATTTCTTGTAAAGGAATGTTTCCCAGGAAAGCCATAGAGGCCCCTAACTTCCGTGTTGAGTGGGCTCGTGGTGGAATCGTTAATGTGCGTTTAGCTTTTTGATAACAAATTTGGATACATTTAACGATCCATCTGGCTATACCTGCTTTGGAAATGGCGTTGCCTTTGTGTTGTGGAGAGAAGGCAACAAAGAGTTGTTTAGTCTTTCTAAAGTTTTTAGTTCTGTCAATATAGTACACGAGGGCCCTCTTTACATCTAGTGTGTGGAGCATCCTCTCAGCGACATTTTGTGGGTTTTGAAAGAAAACAGGCAGTTCGATGGTTTGGTTTATGTGGAACTGCGATATCACTTTAGGCATGAATTTGGGGTTGGTACGCAGTACGACCCGGTTTGCGTGAACTTGTATAAATGGCTCCTGAATGGTTAGTGCCTGGAGTTCACTAACTCTTCTTAAGGAAGTGATGGCAACCAGGAAAGCCACTTTCCAGGTAAGGAATTGAATCTCACAAGAATGGAGAGGTTCAAAGGGTGGACCCATTAGTCTGGTGAGGACCAAGTTGAGGTTCCACACCGGTGCTGGGGGGTGCCTTGGGGGAATCACCCGTTTAAGTCCTTCCAAGAAGGCTTTGATGGCAGGCACTCTGAATAAAGAGAGGTGCTGCCTGTTTTGGAGATAGGCTGCTATTGCGGTTAAATGGACACGTATTGAGGTGTATGCCAGATTGCATCGGTATAGGTGTAATAGATAGCAGATTATGTTCTGAATAGATACGTCTAGCGGGTTAATGTCATTGTTGTTGCAATAAATGACAAACCTCTTCCATTTGGCTGCATAGCAAGCTCTGGTAGTGGGTCTCCTAGCTTCCTTGATGATCTCCATACAGTCAGGTGGCAGGTTTAGGTAGCCAAACTCTAGGACTTCAGGAGCCAGATTGCCAGGTTCAGCTGTTGCGGATCTGGGTGTTGAATTTCTCCATGGTTCTGCGTTAAAAGCGCGGGTTTGATCCGCAGCCTTTGATGCGGCACCACGGAAAGTTCCAGAAAGGTGGTGTACCATGGCTGGCGTGCCCATGTTGGAGCAACCAGGATGAGTGTCAGTGAGTGCTGTCGCAGTTTGCGTGCCACCAGCGGTATCAGCGGCGCTGGGGGAAAAGCGTACGCAAATCTGCCGGACCAATTCATCCATATCGCATTGCCCTGCGACTGTGGATGTGGGAACCTGGCGGCAAAGCTTTGGCATTTTGCGTTTTCCCTTGTGGCGAATAGGTCTATCTCTGGATGACCCCACTGCTGGAAGTACGGTTGGAGTACTGATGGGTGTAACTCCCACTCGTGCATCTGGTGGCTGTCTGCTGAGCAGATCCGCCATCTGGTTGTCCTTGCCGGGGAGGTGTTCCGCCATGAGGAATATGTTCCTCTGAATGGCCCACTTCCACATGCTCTGAGCCAGATGAGACAACTGTGGAGAGTGTGTTCCTCCCTGCTTCTGTATGTAGTACATGGCAGTCATGTTGTCCGTCCGGATCAACACGACCTTGTTGCACAGGTGTACTTTGAATGCTTTCATTGCCAGGAAGATTGCCATCAGTTCCAGAAGGTTGATGTGCATCTTCTTTTGTTGTGTAGTCCATAGTCCCTGCACTGTGTAATTGAGTAAATGAGCTCCCCATCCCTGAAGAGACGCCTCCGCTGTCAGTATTATTTGCGGGACAGGCTCTTGGAACGGTCGGCCCTTGCAAAGGTTTTGTGGATTCCACCAATGCAGAGAGTTGTATGCCCGACCGCTCACCAACACTAGGTCTTTCAACTGTCCTTGAGCCCGAGTCCACTGACGTGCTAAGCACTCCTGAAGCGGGCGCATATGTAGTCTCGCGTGTGGGACTATGAAGATGCAGGAGGCCATTATGCCTATCAACTGCATGAACACTCGCGCCGGAAGGGAGTGTTGAGGTTTGAATTTTGAGATCAGCTGTTGCATGCTGTTGATTCTCACCAAAGTTGGCTGAGCTGTGGCAGCCAGAGTGTTGATTGTGGCGCCTAAGTACTGTTGTATGTGCGCAGGTTGGAGACTTGATTTTGGGTAATTTAGTGAGAATCCCAGATCGTGAAGAAGGTGAATGATGTGGGACATGTGGGTGGCACATTGTTGTGCTGATTTGGCCTGAACTAGCCAGTCGTCCAAATAAGGGAAGACGTGAATATTTTGTCTTCGCAGATGCGCGGCCACTGTCGCCAGGCACTTGGTAAAGACTCTGGGCGCTGTTGTTACTCCGAAGGGGAGAACTTTGAATTGATAGTGATTCCCCTGAATGGTGAATCCGAGGTATTTTCTGTGTGAAGGGTGTATTGGTATGTGGAAGTATGCATCCTTCAGGTCTAGTGTAGCTAGGAAATCCCCTTGAGTGAGTAGTGGGAGAACCTGTTGGAGGGTGAGCATATGGAAATGCTCCGACAGTATATATAGGTTTAGGGGTCGCAGGTCTAGGATAGGTCGGAGCGAGCCGTCCTTTTTTGGGATCAAGAAGTACAGAGAGTACACTCCTGTGCCCTGCTGGGCGGTGGGCACTACTTCTATGGCCCCTTTTGCGAGCATAGCAAGCACTTCTTGCTGGAGGAAATGTAAGTGTTCGGCTGACATAGGGCGGTGCTTTGGTGGTATATTGGGTGGAGTGGAAGTTAGTTCCAGACAGTACCCATGTTGAATGATGTCCCTGACCCACCTGTCCGTGGTGATGTTCTTCCATGCGGGCAGGAACAGCTGGAGTCGCCCCCCGACAGGTATTAAGTGGTCGGGGGGTAGGGAGAGGGCGTCACTGTTTGTTTTTTGGGGAGGACCTGGTGTTGCCATATCCACGTCCCCTGCCCTTGGCGCTGGATCCACGATATCCACCCCTGTTGTTTTTGTCGTAGGTGGTTTGTGTGCCACCTTTGGCATACTGTTGTTGTGACCCCTGGCATCTTGACGTTCCCCTATTTCCAGTGCGACGAAAGGAGCCACTACGAAATTGTTGGGTTTGTAGCGCCCCCATCGATTTGGCAGTATCTGTGTCTTTTTTTATCTTCTCTAGTGTAGTGTCAACGTCTGGGCCAAATAAAAATTCCGAGTTAACCGGTAAGTTGAGTATATTGTTTTGGATCTCGGGTTTGAAGCCTGAGATGCGTAACCAGGCATGGCGTCGTAACATGACACTAGTGTTTATTGCCCTGGCCGCGGTGTCTGCTGCGTCTAGGGCGCATTTTTTGGACGCATTAGTGAGGAGTTGCCCTTCTCTAATGAGGAGCTCCGCTGACTCTTTATACTCCTCTGGTAGGTGTTGGAGCAGTGACTCTAGCGTGTCATAATGTGACCTGTCATAACGTGCCAGGAGTGCTTGTGTATTGGCAATGCGCAGGATATTGGCTGCTTGCGCTGCCACACGTTTGCCAGAGGTTTCGAGGACCTTTGACTCTTTGTCTGGGGGAGGAGCATCACCAGTTGTCTGTGAGTGGGCTCTTTTGCGAGCGTTGGCAACCACCATAGAGTCTAATGGCAACTGACCCCTAATGTATTTAGGGTCACCAGGTGCAGGCTTATATTTCTTTTCAATCCTGGGGTTTAAGACTCGGGCTCTTGTGGTGTCTTTGAAAATGTCTTTGGCAGGCTTCAGAACCCCTTTAAGCATGGGCAGAGTCTTGACAGTTCTTTCCGAAGATGCGAAAGTGTCAAGCAGGAAGTCCTCCTCAATGGCGTCAGAGTGCAGTTCCACCCCATGATGAGCAGCAGCCCGTTCGATAAGGGCATTAAATGCGGCTGTGTCCTCTGTAGGAGAAGTTTTAATATTGTAGAGTTGCGCGTCCTGAGCATGTGGCGTGACACTTGGGTCTGTGGGGTCATCCCATGCCTGATCAGGATCCTGTGTTTCATCGGGATCTGCGTCCCCGGGGTAGATGGTATCGTCCCCACCATATTCTTGCATTGGGTCCGATTCAGAATGGGTAGGAGAAAAGGACTGCGGAGCTAGTTGGAGGGGATGGAAGTGTTCTTGTAGCACTGGTTTCTGCTCCGCCGGTAGCTTGCGTTTAAGAGGAATTTTGTATGGCACCTCTTCCCTGACTGGAGTGATCTTGCGCTTGTGGAGCATGAGCCTGCCAGTGTCAGCGTCGATAAACTGTGGCCCTGAAGGGTCGTGTTCTGTTAGGCCAGAGGTGGTGGACTGAGTGTGGAGGACACGTGTCCGAATTTGAAAGAGTTTCGGTGCCGATGTCGGTGGCAGCCCAAAGGTAATGTTGGTGGGCTCAGAGTGCACTGTACCGGGTGAGGTAGTGCGGGGACCCGAGGTAGAGTGGAGGGCTACCTGGTCCCGGATACGTTGGAGAGATGCAGAGACCTGCTGCACAGCAAACTGAGATGGTGGTTTGGTGGGCATCTTGGTAGTAGGTGTGGAGGCCGGCCCCGACTTTTTTGTCGGAAGGGGGTCACTGGCTTGAAGAGATGCATCGATAGTCGACGTAGTCGAGGACTTCTTCGGCATCGGTGCGTTAGGCGTCGACGTAGCCGAGGCGGCCATTTTGACTGCGGAGGCGACAGGCTTCGGTGTCGGCGCCGAAGGTGTCGGTGCCTTGTGGTGCACGGGGGCGCGCTTCTTCTGTGCGTCGACCGCGTCTGCTGCGGTGAGCTCGGCGCCGAAGTCCTTTTGTACGCGTTCGGAGCCGACGACTTTCTTCGGCGTCGGCGCCGGGGCAGTGGACTGTTTCGACGCCTTTGATCCGACCACCACCAGTTTCGCTTTCGATTTGGAAGGGACTGGAGCGATGGATGTTTTAGGGTTTAACAACCCGGTCGTCTTGGGTAATATCGGCTCTTGCATAGTGTTCAGTGCCGGGCCGGAAGGCGGGGCCGAGGAACCATGGATTAGGTCTTGGGTAAGGCCCGAAGGCGATCCCTCGACCGGAGCCTGACGACTAATGTTGGCCTCCGTTTCGACGGATTGGCCTAACTCCTTGGGAGAGCTGTCTTCTTCAGCCCCATAGGCTTCGTCGATGTCCCCTACCTCGTCGACGGCTTCTTCACGTCGAAAGAGCTCTTCGTCATCGTCGTCCGATCGGGAACCATGCTCCGAAGCGGGGCTAGATAGTATTTCTTCCACGCTCTCGGCGTCCTCGTCCTCGGTGCTGAATATGTTGGTGGGTGCGGGCGCTGCCTGCTGTGCCTCGAGCCTCGCTGCCCGTCGGTTCCGTAGAGTTTTCTTGGATCGGAACCGCGCGCAGGCCATGCATTTTGATTCGTCGTGATCCGGCGAGAGACATTTGTTACAGACCGGGTGGACGTCGATGTGAGGGTACTTGGCGTGGCACAACGGACACCTTTTGAACGGAGTTCTCGATTCCATGGTCGATGGAGCGTCGAAGTTTGGACCAATTCGATTCGAAAGTTCGAAAAGGGTGTGGAGCACTAGAACTAGTAGTCGACACCGAACGGTAACTGTACCGACGAAAACTATAGGCCTTTTGGCCTAAAACTAAGTATTCCGAAGTTGAGCTAAGATAGTTGCATCCGAACCCAATGGCGGAAAAAAACAATCTGAGGATGGAGAGGATGCCCATGCGCACTGTGGTCCAGGGGAGGAGTCACCCATCTCAGGATACTTCGAAGACTCTTCCAGGACAACAATGTGCAATCATCCGGACCCAACACTAGGCGGCGATCTATGCACAGATATGAATTCAGCAGCCCACATGCCTTGAACACCTATGAAATTCTATTTTAGGGAATTTCTACCATCCCAAATGAAACTTGTTCTAAACTGCAGTGCAGCACTTCTAAACTTCAAGCTGCGGCCTAGGCCTGCCAGAGGAAGAGGAAACAAGAGACCAGGTCCCCTGACAGCAGATGAGTTAAACAAGTGCACTGTGCCCTTGAGGGTCCAGTGGCTTCCAATCCCATGATGCCTTGCACTGGCAGCCGCCTCTCAGACTCAGTTCCTTCTTGATGAGTAAGTTGAACTGAACATCTGTACATAGAATCAGCCTTCTGGGCTTTATCCCACATGGCAGCGAAAAACAGCCGGGAGGAGGGAGGGTCATTTACGAATTCAATGAAAATCACAAAAATGCGACAGCAGGACTACAAATCAGTAATCATTTGTTTTGAACTGCAGGCTCTTCATTCATAGCCAAGCATTGGAATAGAGCATCAAGCAAATCTGTTAATATTCAGAGGTATTCCCTCAAAAGCAAGACAGGGACTGAAGTCTTACAGACGGTTACACAGCTCTTAGGAAGTAAGAAGTGAAAGCCTTCTTATGGGTGGCTCCACTCACACCAGAGTCATGTCTCATGTCAGAATCAAGACAATGTCTTGTAAGGGTGTGAACCGATTACCAAGGCGCTGCCTTACAAACTGCCGCTAGTAGGAAGTTCCTTAAGGCGGCTATATTTGCCGCCCTTAATCTTGTGCAACAGGTTGTAGGCCTTAGTGGAAAGGGTTTTCTGGCTAAATGACAACAGAGGGAAAACAAAGAAAACTTTCAAAATGAAATCTACTGTTTCAAGGATGCGAAGCCTTTACATAGTGGGCCAAAGTCAATGAAATGTGATTCAGATTGTCTCAAGATTATGCATTTATCAGATAAAAGCCAAACTCTCCTGACATCGAATGAGCGGAGATAGTGTATAGCCGGACTATCAAAAATACTGGGACAACAATAGATTGATTAATATGGAATACTGAGGTAAAGAGAAGGGCGGCCTGTCCTGTCCTCATGACTAGCATGTTGCAGTGGAATATTGCACTGGGTTCACCAGCCGAGAAAACTTGGGTGCTGAGAGGAGATTTATTTAAAAAGTCCCCCTCCCACAACACATTTTGCAATGAAGCTTTGTGAATGGGTTGAAAGGGAGGACCCATGCATTTGTGAAGCAGTAGGTTACGCTCCTAAGGAGGGGATTGTGCTCTCCGTGGCGGAAAGACCTTCTTTCAGCCTTGAAATGAAGGCTTTAATGACAGAGTTTGAAAAAGGAAGCTCGAGGAGGGCTTTGTCTCAACACCGACAGAGCTGCAGGGTGGACTGTGAGGAGAACTGTAGCTTAGACTTCACACGTCAAGTCTGGTGGACGTAGAATCACTTCTTTTTGGCAGGAAACGAGATTAAATGTTTACCGTTGTCCCGTAAACAAAATCCTGTCCATTTAAAAGCATAACAGACCCTTTTGAAGGACTCGGCTTCTTTTAAGACTGTGGCAAGTTTAAGTGCCCAAACAATCTGATTTGAGGAGCTATGCTGCCTAATTCAACGTCGTCCAGTTCTTATAGAATAAAAGACTCTGTTGCCTGGTTAACAGGTGTGATTTGCGGGGCAGCCTCTCACCAGGTTGTGGAAATGTGGATTTTCCTGATCAGTTATGTCCCCTATCTTGGACCCCAACGATTCTATGTGCATGTCACAAGTACATGTGTGTTCCCTCCAGTTCCAGTTTCCAAGACGCAAACATATGTGTGTCTACCGTCGACATGTTCTCTGTCAGATCCGCCATCAATGGGCTGGATATTCAATTCCTAAGTATGAAAAGCCACCGACTTTATATGGCTAAGGTACTCCATTTTTACAGTTCAGGCAAGTAGGCCCGATTCTTTCCTCAAAGCCTTTCCCTGCTCTCTGTCTCTGACAGTTTCAGCTTGAGCTCGCATCTGTATCCATGAACTTTGTCCTACTCCCTGTGCAGCTAACGGTGCCTGCCTCGGCCAGTTTTCGCCTGCCTGCCAAGAAGCTGTATTTCACCTTCGAATTATCTAGTTTGCTCTTCAGCCGATGCATTCCTGTCTAGTGATTTAGGTAAACATTTCCTTTAGCTCACAGGCAAAGGACTCAGCCTTTCCGTCCTCCTGCAAGTGATTCATAGCCCTGTTGCCATGGAAAGTTTTCTGCCCCTCGCTTCTCATATAGACACTTAGACGCTTGTACACGCACATACAGTTAGTATAGAATAGATTCTGTCCGAGAGTCCTTCCTTGTGGATAACATAGTTCTCTAAACATAGGATGTTAGATATGATTTGGGATTAGGTTGACATGACCCCCTAGACTTCTCGTCTCCACATGTAGAGCTAAATGTCAAGTCCCCTTCACCCCCTAGTTGCACGTCAATCACACGTCATGCTGCTGCGCACGCATCCATGTTAAGTATTATCGTATAGATCCACCTATGTAAGATAATGAGAGCCAATCATGTTTCTTTTTGCTCCTTATTACGCCTAGTTTCAATTACGTATCACTATGTTAATTTATCTTATCAATTGTTACGCCTTTCTGCACTTGTTTCATTGTAAATGTATGACCTATAAAAGTTACTTCTTGTCAATAAAGTATTGTACTTCACTTCCTGAACCCTCGTGGTGACGGAACCTGAAGGCCGCGACTCGAGTCGGCCATTTTGAATGGAATAAAGCCCATTTAGAAAACCTCTTATACCACGGATTCTGCCTCTTGTTATTCTGAGCTATTTTACTTTATTTTAAGGATTCCGTATGAAATTCAGTTTCGGTAAAAAGAATATTTACCACATAATGGCGCCCGAACAGGGACACTTTCTCATCTCACGCGCCGGCGGTGCGTTGCAGGCCCGGTCTCCTGCCACAGCTGGACGGACCATAAACGCGTACCAGCAGGATTTCCTGTAAGCTCCCTCCGGTCAAGCGGGGGCGACTGAGGCTGCGATCAACCCAGACGAGGCGGTGAGAAGTGCGAAGTATCCCGACCAGAGCCTAGCTGAGAGAGCAAGATCCGAGGTATACAGAAGCCCACCAGGTTTTTTCGAAATCCCGATGTCCAGAGGGTCCGCTATCCGCAGTCATCGAGTCCTGTCCATTCTCGGAGGCCTTCCGTTTCAAGGAGCTACTCGGTGAGTACCATCGCCGAGGAGGCGTGTTGACGCGCACATAGGTTGTGCCGGTCAAGACGGATTTGGGTACACAAATCCGGTCTGCACTGTTTAGCAGTGTATATGTACTGTTTAGCAGTATATCAAGTATTCCGAAGTATTCAGTTATTGTCAAGAATTCAGCGTGGTGATTAGTTAGGCAGACTGTCATCATTGTCGGTTATTGTTAAAATGATTAATGTTCAATGTTTAAAGTGTTCAAATGTCTTGCATATTGTGGTATGAAAGATTGTTCTTTGTTCACTGTTCATTATTGTGTTTTTCGTATTAAGTGAATTCAAGAGTAAGTATCAGATCAGTTGTCAATATGCCGCTCTTCTCGAAGTTAAGACAGATTACTACCAGAAAAGGGGTGCTTGAAGAAGCAGTTCCTATTCCTCCTAGGGACACTCCAGGGCATTTTATGTACCACAAGCATGGCTTAGATGCCATATTGTTTCTTGATCTATGGGTAGATTATACCAAGGGATTGCCGGAAAGTCAAAGGTGGCCCGCAGCGGGAACCTGGGATGCAGAGTGCATCATGAAAGTGGAGGAAGAGTTATGGAAAAGAAAGGTCAGACAGTCACAGAAAGACGCTGTTGAGTTATGGCGTAAAGAATCTCATAGACGTACAGAAAAAGCACGTAGACAAGAAGAGAGGAGTAAAGAAAGTTCAAATAAAGTTCAAGAAAATCTATTAATTGAGGAAGGTATCCGAGTGAAGTCAGAACAAGTAAATAGACAAAGAAATGCTCTTATGAATGGTATGTATCCCCTTCTAGCCGAAGGACTACCAAAAGCTGTTCCAGGGATGCCAAAAAGACTTGCCACCCCCGTTATTTCCAATTAAGGTACATCAAAAAGGGCATCCCAGAACCGCAGAAGATGTTTTTCTTTCCTCATATCTAGACGACACAGCTCCCGAGTATACTAACGCCACACTACATAGACCGTCTGGCGGAGGGGTTCAACGTCAGGATCAGGTATCCGACCCCGTGCAACAGCAAGTCCCGATACAAGCTTCGGCAAGCACATCTGTCCCCGCAGTCGATTCTACAGTGGTATCGACACCCATAGTTGCTGTGTCACGTTCAACGAACCCATTCACACCCGATGCCCCAGATGGGGCCACGGGAGGTGCTAGCAATACCTTTACACCACCCAGAATAAATAAACTTGTCTTTCAAGAATCAGCGCATTCACGTACACCTAAATTCGTAAGTGAACGTACGCTTAAGGAACTCCTTGTAAATTGTAGATATGACCCGGTGGTTGGTAAAGAGGACGAAATGGTCCTGGCATCATTACGCATCAGGCGAGCCGCAGAGTATTTAGCAAGGTTACCAGGAATGACTACGCATCTAGATAACATATACCATTTTGTTCAAACAGGACGAGATCCAGGATGTATTAACAGAGCTATGGAATTCCAGAAAGTAGAGATACAGGGGGAACTGTTACGTTTCCTCATAAACTGTGTGATCAGAAATCAAGACCGTCCGGGGGTAGACCCGAATGCAATGCTTATTCTTACAAGATGGAGCCAGAATATATCAGAAGGGAGACACGATAAGCAAAATTGTATAATAGCCATGTGCCGAAAAATCCGTAGAGAAATAGAGCGTATTCATGAAGAAAGATTGGGAACAGACGAGTTCGAGCAAGATGAAGTGTCCGAATCAGGGAATTCCGCAAGACAGTCAGAGACCATAGCCTATGTAGGCAGAGGAAGATCCTGTGATAATGCTAGATGTTTTTCTGATCCCATACACTCTGTATGCCCAAATAATAGCAGAACGTATCCGACGCCTGTAATAAATCTGAAGTCTCCTGAACATTTGTTTCAAGCCGCAGATAAAATACTACGAGAACGAAGGGGTTACCACCTCCTCGATTCCATGGATGAGCAAGAATTAGCCAGATCAGCTGTTCACTGGATTGACAGTCCTGAAAAATACGGTGATGAGACCGTAGCACACACGTTTTTTAATCTCAGTGCAGATGAACAACGTTTAGCTGGAATCTATATGATTCAGCAACTCCTTATATTATATAAGAGCCAACATGCTGACCCTGGTCCTTTACCTGATATATTAACGGAACTACTCACGAACAGATGGAGAGGTTCTAGTAACAAGCTAATTAAAGAGATATTAGTGTCACGTAAACAGTATGTCCTTTTTGTAAATCCGGATTCTCTCTCGCTGCCCCACAGAGAAAGAACGCCGTACTATATGGATAGACAAAATCCTTTACGAGAAGTGCACCCAATAAAAGGCGAAGACAATGAGTTTCACCGTGTATTTGTTTACACACCCATATCAAAAATGGAATTATTAGAAATGAAGAAAGTAGTACCTAGTCATGACAAAGACCCAGCGGGTTTCCACCGAGAAATTAAAGACATGTTACTAATGGGAGAGTACACCTTTCCTGATATTATGACGATATTAAAGGTGCTTTTGCCTGCTGGCATCTATGAAAAACTGAAAGAAAAAGAGTGGGAAGTGGGAGACCAAAAGATAGACTGGACAGCATTAGCAGAGGAAGAAAGGGCCCGAACTGCAGGTTCAGGGCTCGGGGATAAAGTTAAACTGTTACCAGGTTTACTAGTACAGGTACTGCCACGTCTATTAACTACAAAAAAGGAAGATTGGGGTGCAATCACAGCCTGCAAACAAAAGCAAGATGAAGACACAAGCGATTATTATGCTCGATTTGAAAAATGTTTTGGTATAAACAGTGGTATAAAAGCAAGTAGTGACTCATATCCACATTTATTTGTGACAAAATTAGTGGAAAATGCATTGCCTCCAGTGAAGAATAGAATATTGAAATTCGAGAGTACCTGGCAAAGTAACACTCCGTCACAAATGCTACAAATGTTACAGTATCATCACAATAGAATTAGGGATGAACAAGAACACGAGCATAGACGCATGAAGGATACAAAAATGAAAATGCTAGTTTCTCAGACAGTACCAGCAGAGGGTCACAAAAAGGGTGTGACACATTCTGGTGATTCTGCAGCTCCTGTAAAAGGAACCTGCAATTACTGTAAGCAACTAGGCCATTATGTACACGATTGTCCAGTCCTGAAACGTAATATAGCTACAGGTATTGCAAAAGAGAGACCACGATTAGTTAGACAAGATCAGAATGAACAAGGAGCTATGCAGCATGGACAGTCCATGCCAGTTCAGCAACAGTCCATGCCAGTTCAGCAACAGTCCATGCCAGCCTCACAGCAGCCCATACAGTTTGTGCCAGCTGCACCACCGTTGCCTGCTACTGCCACACAAACCACAACACGACAAATGTATCAGACTGCACAATATGAATATCCTGAGTATCAGCGTTACGCATGAACAAGCCTAGAGAGGGAAGTTGACTTACCGCTCATCGAGATTCCTGTAGATCAAGAAGGACCGTATGTACATAGTGAATTGTTAGGTCAAGATAGAAAATTCTTACTCGATACAGGGGCAAGTCGAACAACTATAAAACGTAGTGAAGTTCCAGGGGCACCCCTCTCAGGCTCTCAAAATGTTTCCCTTGGTTTTTCAGGAAAACCTATTGTTAATGAAGTATCACAGCCTCTCCCACTTACGATAGGACCTTTGACACGAACTACAGATTTATTGCTTACTAAATCATGCCCAGAAAATCTGTTAGGAATTAAAACTCTGAAAGCACTAGGAGCCATAATATGTTGTTCTCCGGAAGGAGTAAGGTTGTTTCTACGTGATTTTAAAGGTCACTATGTGTCTAGGGACATGGATCCCCGACTACAGACTTTACCAGTACATCTATGGGCACAAGGCCCTACGGATGTTGGCTGCATGAACATTACACCATACCGAGTCACATTGAAAGCAGGAGTGGTACTACCACGAATGCGACAATACAAGTTACCACATGATGCTGTAGTGGCTTTGCTGAAAATCATTGATGAGCTAATTGCCCAGGGAGTAGTTGTAGAAACAGACTCCAATGTATGTAATTCACCGATAATTCCGATTCTTAAACGAACTGATCCTACTGCCCCACCAGTATACCGATTGGTTATTGATTTGCGTGAACTAAACAAGTGCATTGTACCACAATTTCCTGTGGTCCCTGATATATCATCATTATTGACAGCAATTGATTCCGAAGCAACATTCTTTACTGTAATTGATCTCAAGAATGCCTTTTTCAGCGTCCCAATAGATCCGGAAAGCCAATATTTGTTCGGATTCAGTTTAAATGGGCGCAGCTTTAAATTCTCACGCGCTCCCCAAGGATTCACAGAAAGCCCCAGCATCTACAGCCAAGCACTGAAACGAGAACTTGACAGTATCCACATGCCAGTCAATACTGCACTGCTTCAATATGTCGATGATCTGCTGATCACCGCGAGAAGCGAACCTGAATGTGAAAAGGCTTCTCTGACAGTTTTACATTTTCTAGCCGACAAGGGGCACAAGGTGTCTCCTTCTAAGCTGCAATTCTGTGTCCAGCGAGTTATTTATCTTGGTCACTCGCTGTCCAAGGAGGGAAGGCAGCTTACACCCGACCGCATTCAGTTAATTGCTAACATGTCAATACCCCAGACCCAAAAGGAAGTGCGGGCTTTTATAGGCCTCACTTCATATTGTAGGCAGTGGATCCCTCAGTACGCATTTCTAGCAAAACCACTCATTCAGTTAACCACACAGGAGGCAGCCACATCGACTGTTCTCCCTTGGACTCAGGAACATACACAAGCTTTTGAAAGCCTAAAGGAAGCTTTATGTCAAGCACCTGTTTTAGCAACACCATGTTATAGCAAACATTTTACACTCTTTGTTACAGAGCGTGAAGGTACTGCCTTGTCAGTACTCACTCAGGATCAAGCAGGATCACGCAAGCCATGTGCTTATTTTTCCAGTACATTAGATCCCGTAGCTCAGGCTTTGCCTGCATGCCTGAAATCAGTGGCGGCGACAGCTTTAGCAATCAGACAAAGCGATGCCATAGTATTAGGACATCCATTGACAGTACAAGTACCACATGCAGTAGAGGTTCTTGTGAACCGAACACAAACACAACACTTGACCATAGCAAGACTTACCGGTTATGAACTGACATTGTTTCAACCACACATAGAGATCCGACGGTGTAATACATTGAATCCTGCTACACTATTACCTGTAATTGGAACAGACCCACTAGCTCATGATTGTGTTGAAATCATTGAAATAAAGACGAAACCTAGACAAGACTTGACAGACGTTCCATTGTTAGATCCAGACCTGACGTTGTATGTAGACGGATCGTGCATGAGAACAAGTACAGGAGATTTAGTGGCCGCGTATGCAGTCACAACAGACACTGAAGTTATTGAGACAAATTGTATAGATACTTTGTCAGCCCAAGCAGCAGAACTTATTGCTCTAACACAAGCCTGTATTCAAGCCACAAATAAGAAAGTTAATGTATACACTGACTCACGTTATGCATTCGGAGTTGTACACGACTTCGGCGTACTGTGGCGAGAGAGAGGTTATTTAACCTCCCATGGTGCCCACATTCAGCACGGACCCCTCATTCATGCCTTGTTAGACGCAATACATCTACCCACTGCTATATCGATTATGAAATGTAAAGCACACACGAAGGTTACTGATATCATTTCTCAAGGCAATGATTTAGCTGACAGAACAGCTAAACAGACTGCTCAGAATCGCACATTAGACATGACAAAGCCAATAGTTCAGACACCAACACAGTGTATGACAATTAAGGATCCCGCACTTGACGTAATTGACATACAGACACATGCTACTGCAGAAGAATTAAAGAAATGGACTGAACTAGGAGGGATCCAGACAGATCAGGGATGGATGACGAAGGAGAAATCTGTATGGTTTCTTCCTGACTCTATGGTCCAAGCCATTATAGCTACAATTCACAGCCCGGCGCATTTAGGAGAAAAAGCTATGCTAGATAGCATTCAACACATTTGGTTCAATAAACATTTACGAGCAGCAGCTAAACAAAAGGTCCGTACCTGTATGATATGTTGTCAGTTCAACCCGGGAAAAAGTGTTCCCGTAGAACAGGGTGGATTCCAGACTCCTGATCATCCTTTTGAAGTGCTCCAAATGGATTATATCCAGATGGAACGATGTCGAGGATTCAAATATGTTCTTGTAGTTGTCTGCGCTCTCTCCCGATGGACTGAGGCGTACCCAGTATCAGATTACACGGCCCCGACTACTGCCAAACAGTTAGTTCGAGAATTCTTCCCACGGTACGGGCTACCACGTGTTGTATATTCAGATAACGGCCAGCCTTTCTCATCCGAATTAATGAAACATGTCTCACTTTTGTTGGGATATCAGTGGAAGTTCCACTGTGTCCGACACCCCGAGGCAGCAGGTCTCGTGGAACGACATAATCAAATTTTGAAAATCAGATTGTCTAAAATATGTAAGGAAAAAGGTGTTGACTGGATAGTAGCCTTACCAGTTGCACTATTTTACATAAGAATGGTAGCACACTCTCGAACAGGGCTATCCCCGTATGAGGTGATCTTCGGAAGGCCACCAAATATGTGGGGGACGCCTGTACCACGTAAAATAACTGATGTTAATTGTAATATGCTGACAGATTACCTGGCTTCCTTGATGTCTGCACTACAATCTTGTCGTTCACAGGTAGCTGCAGCTTTTCCTGACAACACTGAGGTGAAACCCCATGACGTTGCTCCGGGGGATCTGGTGTTTGTGAGGAATTTCGATCGGAAAACCCAATTGGAGCCCAGGTGGAAAACACCGAAGCTAGTCCTGCTGACCACAAGAACAGCCGTGAAAGTGGAGGGCCGCAAAGGATGGATACATTCCAGTCACGTTAAGAAATTTCATGGACTATCCTCGGATATAGACACTGTGCCCTGCACTCCCTCACAGACTGATTCAAAACTTCCCTTTGTTGAAAGGAATGACTCTCAGAACTATAAATTAAAACTTAGGCCCAAACAGTCGAGCAATTTGATTGTTTAAGTCCTCTCCAAGGTGAAGCGGTTGAATTGTCTCTGACATGTATCCCTTGGACCTGAGTAGAGAAAATACCAGAGAAATGTTGAAACGACAGGCGTATTGTAAATCACTGCGTAGCTACTGTGTGAGGACGTTATTAATTCTGTTTTTATTGAGTGTTTTAATAATCATTACGAGTGTGATTTTGCACATATATCATCCTATTTCTAGACATGTTTATAATATTACTGCTGAACATTCTTTTAGTGACCTACCGCCACATGAATTATCTTATAGACTTGCGCTGCGCAATAACACCTTCATTAGTATGTTACATCATTCCCATCAGACTAGTAATGCCACCAATTGTTGGGTGTGTGGCCGACTCCCTCCCTATCAGAATAACAAAGGAGTTCTGCCTTTCTTTCCACATCCGTTCACACACAATGGCTCCTGTGGAGCATGGTTTAGTTTACTAAATTCCATAGACCCAGACACAGCAGTTTATCAACAACATTGGATATGGGGAAATCTGAATCTAGTTTTATTCAAAGTCTGTCACCCTAATAAGGAGGGTCACCCCAGTAGAACAGGAACTGATTTAGAAAATGAAGTGTATAAATTAGGTAATTTTACGCCTAACCTCATGATTTTGAACGTCAAATCCGAAGTTGAATTAATTCTGCCCACTATGTCAGTATTTCCAGTTAAGGGTGAATTATGTGTGAGAAAAGTTGGTTCCATACACATGGGCCATAGCAAATGCGTTACTACAGTAGACTATAGTGATCAAGGGAAATCTTCATTTAGAGCTTCTCGCCATTCTTACTTTATATGTGGTCAGACGGCATATATGCGTCTGCCTCTAGATTGGGATGGTACCTGTTACATAGCATTCCTTTTGCCACCTGTTTTCCTAGCTCCCCCTGATTATTATCGAAATGTTCATTTAGTACACAAAAGAGAGCGTAGAGATCTCCCAGTTGTCGATTATACTGAAACGGCATGGGACAAGTATGTAGATTTCAATAAAGGTATCTTTCCTTATATAGGTACAATATCAAATAGTAAGCTGATACGCAGACTCACCAAGACTCTTGAAGCTGTAGTAAACGAGACTATAGCCGCCCTAGGCAATCTGACAGAGGAACAATCAGTGATGAGAATTGTTGTTCTCCAGAATCGTCTTGTCCTTGACGTCATCCTGGCCGATAGGGGCGGAGCTTGCAGGGTCATCGGATCCAGCTGCTGCGTATTCATACCAGAAAATTCGCCATCTGTATATAAAGCTATAACACACCTTCATAAGATTGTAAGCCAGATACACGAGAATCCAGGCACTTGGACGTGGTCCGGGTGGTTTTGGAGTGTGATATCAGCCTGGGGATGGAGAGTTCTATCCTTCCTAGGTATTGGCCTTCTTATGCTCTTCAGTTGTTGTTTATGCCTACAATGTGGACCAGCGATTTGTGGTCTGTGTGCCACATCATGCATTCCATATCAAAGTTCTCGTTCAAAATGCCGGAAAAAGAAGGAAGAAGAAATGATGCTCCATGAGCAAATCGATGGAATAATGAAGATTGATATCTCTTGAAGGGCAAGTAGGGGACAAGGAGGGAATGTGGAAATGTGGATTTTCCTGATCAGTTATGTCCCCTATCTTGGACCCCAACGATTCTATGTGCATGTCACAAGTACATGTGTGTTCCCTCCAGTTCCAGTTTCCAAGACGCAAACATATGTGTGTCTACCGTCGACATGTTCTCTGTCAGATCCGCCATCAATGGGCTGGATATTCAATTCCTAAGTATGAAAAGCCACCGACTTTATATGGCTAAGGTACTCCATTTTTACAGTTCAGGCAAGTAGGCCCGATTCTTTCCTCAAAGCCTTTCCCTGCTCTCTGTCTCTGACAGTTTCAGCTTGAGCTCGCATCTGTATCCATGAACTTTGTCCTACTCCCTGTGCAGCTAACGGTGCCTGCCTCGGCCAGTTTTCGCCTGCCTGCCAAGAAGCTGTATTTCACCTTCGAATTATCTAGTTTGCTCTTCAGCCGATGCATTCCTGTCTAGTGATTTAGGTAAACATTTCCTTTAGCTCACAGGCAAAGGACTCAGCCTTTCCGTCCTCCTGCAAGTGATTCATAGCCCTGTTGCCATGGAAAGTTTTCTGCCCCTCGCTTCTCATATAGACACTTAGACGCTTGTACACGCACATACAGTTAGTATAGAATAGATTCTGTCCGAGAGTCCTTCCTTGTGGATAACATAGTTCTCTAAACATAGGATGTTAGATATGATTTGGGATTAGGTTGACATGACCCCCTAGACTTCTCGTCTCCACATGTAGAGCTAAATGTCAAGTCCCCTTCACCCCCTAGTTGCACGTCAATCACACGTCATGCTGCTGCGCACGCATCCATGTTAAGTATTATCGTATAGATCCACCTATGTAAGATAATGAGAGCCAATCATGTTTCTTTTTGCTCCTTATTACGCCTAGTTTCAATTACGTATCACTATGTTAATTTATCTTATCAATTGTTACGCCTTTCTGCACTTGTTTCATTGTAAATGTATGACCTATAAAAGTTACTTCTTGTCAATAAAGTATTGTACTTCACTTCCTGAACCCTCGTGGTGACGGAACCTGAAGGCCGCGACTCGAGTCGGCCATTTTGAATGGAATAAAGCCCATTTAGAAAACCTCTTATACCACGGATTTTGCCTCTTGTTATTCTGAGCTATTTTACTTTATTTTAAGGATTCCGTATGAAATTCAGTTTCGGTAAAAAGAATATTTACCACAAGGTTCCAGCAGCACCTGTGGGAGGTCTTTGGACCACCACTGCCGGCTAGCCAGGGGCCATCAAGGTCGATGCTACTCTGGAGCTCCGCAACTTCAATAGAACTGTTCGAAACCGAGGGAGGGAGGCAAAGCGCATAGCAATGTCTACGACCACCCTATGGAAAGGGCAATCTCCAGCGAGCCGAGGGACGGGAGGCAAAGCGCATAGCAAGGTCTACGACCACCCTATGGAAAGGGCATTCTCCAGCGAGCCTGAACCCCAGCTCTTGAAGGAGAAGCTTGGGCTTTGGAGCAGAATGAATATGTCGATCTCTGAGAATTCCTACTTCCAGATGACTCCGAAGAGAACTTCTTCATCTGTAACCCAGTCATGCTTTTATTATCGGAGTAGATCTGCTTACTGATTCTGTTCTTCGAAGAGATGAATTGCTTTTATTGACAACTTCCTAGCTGGGAGCCATATTGGTTGGGCCTTGGTCATGACCTGGTTCCATTCTGTTTGTTGATATAGTGTGTCATGTAGTCCGTATGCGCTAAAATATATTACTATGATTTAAAGTGTTGCAGGGTGCCTGCACACAGCTGAGAATGAATCTACTGTTTAGGTCTATAAATGAAGCTCCTACCAGGCAGAATCAGGAACCTTAGGAGACTCGTTTCCCCTTGAGGTCTGTGTGTGTGTGTGTGTGTGTGTGTGGTGTGTGTGGTGTGTGTGTGCGTGCGTGGGTGTGTGTGTGGGGGGGGGCTATCAGAAGTTTCAGAAGATGGCAGGGGTTCACTACTTGTTGACACACAGAGGAAGGGTGATTACATACAGTCTCAAAGTATTTTCTGCTTTTGTTTCCCTCTGTAAGATGATTACTCTGAGGAAGTACAATTTCCTTTAACAGTGCATTCAGCATCTTGTTATGGTGGTGAGCACTCTTCTTCTTGAATGTATAAACACAGGTCCTATCTTGGTCCTAGTAGGTTTCACAGCCTCTTAGGTCATTGTTAGGTAAAGACAAAGCCAGTGGCCATTCCAATCTTTCAATATAACCTTACTTTCATCGGACGTCCTACAATTTCTGAAAAGACCTTAACAAAAGTTAAAAAATACACAAGACGTGCTTGTTACACCAAGGCTTGAAGGGAACCTGAAAGCTCATTTCTACAGTGTAACAAATTAAAATCCATTTGTGTGCCTCACAACAATGGTAAGCCTTGAATGAGCCCAAGCTTGCACTAAGCCGCTCACAGTGACCCGTGCTACAGAAAGGACCCCTCCACACAGTGACTGCAGGACAGATGGCCCAGGAGAACTAGATGGACTACTTAGTGAAGGGAGTGACTTAATGCCGTCCACAAGTTTGAGCCCGCCAACAAGGAACAGTCAAAAGCAAGCGAGACCATGGAAGTCCAGGTGAAACATTTGTCAACGTTGTTTACTGTACTATGATCCGTGACTTCAGGTAAGTCTAATAATTCATTTGTAACACATTTGCGGGTATTGTTGAGGCTCTCTTAATGGATGCATTAAGTATTATAAACACATCCGTCTTAAATGTAGTACAATATACCAACTGTACAGATTATTTTACATCTGCAGCACTTTCTTCTAGGAGGGCATCCTTCGCTGTAAGTGACCGCTTCCATTTCATGTGCACATACAGAACCGGGTGGCGGACAGCAATGCAAGAACACATTGAGGAAGTGCTTTTCTGATTAAGATATCAAAATGGATATTCAACTGCAGATAAATGTGCTGATAAATTCTGATCGATGTTAACACCTACCCAGACTCCTCCACGATGGGCACCTGGTCGAAGCCCTTCTCCCGCAAGACTTCAATGGTCCGCTCACAGGTGACGCTTGGAAGAACGGTCAGCGGAGCACAGAGGTTCAGTTCCTGCACCTTGATGTGCCACCACCTGCAACAGAGAGAGGGGGTCAAGTAGGAAAAAGCAGATAAGGTGACCCGCTCTGTGTATGTGTCCCCTGAGAGCGTAGAGAACCCAACAACTGGAAGGGGTGCTGGGTAACCGAGAGACGTATTAACATTGTCTGGGGAACCACCGCCACATCCATATCGTGCTTGACACCCGAGACATTCAATAGACTTAACATTGACGTAACAAAAAACGTACCAGGGTTTAGCCACCTCCAGGTCCTCAGTTGTCATGAACTGCTTCTGCACCATCCACTTGTCACTCAAGAACTTAGACCTACAAACAAGATGGAGAAGGCATCTGAGATTGGGAACAAAAGGCAGAGAACTCAACTGGTGCAGGCATGAACCAAAGTTCAAAGCAGGCTTGTGTTGACCCCAGGAAGGCAAGGTGCAGGAGAGCACAATGCAGGCCACCTCACGGGTAACCACTGTGCTGGACCATGGGATAGTCCGTACCATCCATGCTCTGGGGTGGAACAAAGTGGGCACAAAACTGCGCAAGGAAGGTGGATGTAAACTCCAACTGATAGCGGGTATCACGCACCTCAGGTAAATGAAGATTGCTCTCGGCCACACTCCTGAACATGATGCCTTGTCAAGCAACTTGAGCCCTGAATATCTTTCAACAAACTGATGGAGGCAATGAGACTGCACTGCTGTTGTGCACACAGGAAAACCCCAAGCACCACCCTGCTGCTTCTCAGAAGTGTTTAAGTCCTGCTCTTTTTCAAAGACATTTTTATGTTTCAGAGCAGAGTTGGTTTTGTAGCTAGTCTCCTACTAATAGACTTAGTACACGCTTACATGTAATTGCGGACAGAGTCCGGCAAGATGACCACGCAGCGCTGGCCTTCCTTCAGCTCCTGTGCAGCCTTCACCGCAATAGACATGGCCGTGCCAGAACTTCCTCCTGCAGAAACAGAGAAAAATATGCAATGTCACCAGGGAACTCCACTAGCTACATACAGATGTGAAAATACAATTTTGACTACTCTGAAATATGCTCTTTGAGTTGGTGGTTTGAATGCAAGAATTTGTAATAAAATTCAAAACAAAATAGAAAGTACTAATGAATGGCTTGAGCCGGTGTTGCGGTCAGTGGTAGGAGGAAGACAGGGTCTTACCGCACAGCAAGCCTTCCTGTCGGATCAGCATCCGGGCCATGGCAAAGGACTCCTCGTCGTTGCTCTTGTACCAGCAGTCCACCACCTGCACAGAATGAAACCAGCGCGTCAGACACGAGCAGGCGAGCAACACACTCCAGTCTTGAACTGCAACAACCAACATCCCCAGGACTCATCTCACCAATACTGCTATCACCCACTGCAGTCTGTGCCCCACGATCTGAGTAGCAACTGCTGGGCAGGAGCAAGAGTTTGGGAAATTGACCCCTTTTAATGTTCTTTAAGTCACTCACTGCCTGGATCCAGGACGACAGGAAAAATGCCCAACGCCGGTGACATAACAAATCCGATGTATTGGTGGACTCGACATAAGGCACCTTTATTACTTATTCGATGGCCAAAATCTGAAAGTTGTGCAGTGGCTACTGGGCCATATTTTTCAATAAAGATCAGCATCTAGAGATTTCTCGAGGCACAGCGCATTATATACGTACAGCACAATAACAATAGCAATATCTTAATATGGGAAGCTACCCTCTACTCAAGTATTAGTTACACCCTGAATACGCGTTATTCAAATAATATCTTCGAGGAGCCCAACTTTATGAGAAAACTCAACAGCATCTGATGGGAAATGGCACTTTCACTTGCTGTAGGCGCTCGGAAGGCCTTGCGGACAGCCTCGGTGCCGGCATCCCCCAGAGACTCCACAAGAAACTACAGAACATCCAGAACGCCTTCGCCAGACCCACCCGGAACATCCCCCGCGGCAGCCACATCACTGGTCACCCGAGACACCTCCACAGGCTCCCAGTAAACAAAATAATTCCCCTTAAGCTACCCACACATCCCTACAAAGCGCTCCACCATGCCGGACCTGCATAATTCAACATCCCCTCTGCCCAGCTGGCCCTGGCCACCATTCCACGGATCCGTAAGACCACGGCCAGAGGAAGATTCTTCTATCTCGCAGCAAAGACCTGGAACACCTTCCTCCCCACCTCAGGCAATCACTTTCACTTCCTCAATTCAGGAAGGACCTCAAGACATGGCTCTGTGACTGAACCGCAGCGCTTTGACGGTCCAGCAGTGCTCCGTCCCCCCCTCCCCCCCACAGTGCCTTGAGACCCTTACGGGTGAGCAGTCGCGCTTTACCAGCACCCTGATTAGTTGATTGATTGATAAATCCTCCTTAGGGCCATTCACACACATCTGTACTGGTATATGTTGCCTATTTCCATGCTTCCCTATATCAACTCCGCAGGGGATGCTCTGGTTTGGAGCAGCTGCTGCGCTTTATATATTTGGTTCATTCATTCATTCAATCAGTTTTCTTGCACTGACAGAAAAGCGAATATCTAAGATGGACTCTAGTACAGTTTGTGGCAATAGTCACTGTAAACAAAATGGCCTACATCTTCCAAGGTAATGGGAACCCAGTAATTTTGGATATCCAATTTGGCTGAAAACACAATCATACTAGACATTTTTTTTTTTAACTCCATAGTCAAGGGAAATTGTAGCTTCTAATAGACAAATCATTCACTGTGCCTACTTGCACCAGACCTTTAAGGAATTCTAAGACTGCCCCCCGCCCCCTTTCCCCCACCCCCCCAAAAAGGGTCGGGCTGCAGTTCATTTAAAAAGAAATACAGAGGCAGGATCACAGCCTTTCCACCCTTTTACCAATCTATTTGGAAGCGAGCACTGCCAAAGCCAACAGAGGCATTGGTCGACCTTTTAGCTCTGTCAACGCTTGTTGTCAAATGTTATGTTATGTTATGTTATTTTAAGTGGGATTTGTAAAGCGCACTGACACCAAGGGTTTCCTGGCGCTGAAAGACAGAGGCGAGTCCGGGGGTCAGAGGGGATGGGAGTTAGCCGGGTAAGGGGAAGAGGAAGGTTTTGAGCAGTTTCCTGAAATGAAGGAGGGAGCTACTGGATTTAATGGATAGGGGAAGAGGATTCCAAAATTTGGGGGCAAGGTAGGCGAACCGACGGCCGCCGAATTTGTCGGTTTTAGTTTTGGGGACAGCGAGCAGGTTGAGGAGGGCTGAGCGCAGATTACGCATTGGACGTTGTGGATTGATAAGGGTTGTCAGAAAGGCAGGGCTGGGGCAGTGGAGGGATTTGAATGTGAGGCAGCCCAGCTTGAAGGCCGCCCTCTGTTCTATAGGTAGCCAGTGCAATTTGTGTAGCAGGGGTTTGGCCGACTGCCATTTGGGGGTGTAGTAGACGAGCCGGGCTGCTTGGTTCTGTACGACCTGGAGGCGATGCAGCAAAGATTTCGGGAGACCGTGGTACAAGGAGTTGGAGAAGTCCAGGCGGGATAGTACCAGGGAGATGACTACCTGGACCAGAGCGGCAGGTGGTAGTAGGTGACTGACTTTGTGGATTTTTCGGAGCTGGAACATGCATGAGGAGATCACAGCACCCACGTGTGGTCTGAGGGAAAGTTCGGTATCGATGGTCACACCAAGACTTTTTACTGATTTCACCGGGACCGGGGGAGAACGAAAAGTTTCTTACCTGTCGGTGTAGTTTTGCAGCTTGAAGATCTTTCTGGATTCACTATGCTGTGCATTATTCCGCGATCTTGTGGTTGGGTCCGGATTCGTAGTCTTTTCTTTGTTTTTTTTTTTTTTTTTTTTGTAGCCCAGGTGGGCGTCGACGTCCACCATTTGGTGCACCTCCCGTGACGTCGTTGTGCTTCCTGCGGAAGTCCCACCTTTGGGGCGCCATCTTCGGGTTCTTTTTTTCCCTGTTTTTTTTTTTTTTTTTTTTTTAACCCTAGGCGATTGATTAATCCTTTTGTCCATATTTCTGTACGTATCCACTTTTTTGATCCTATCCATTTCACCCCCTCTTCCTCCAGCCTCATCTTCCTGGCGGAGGTGGGTGGGTTCGCTAGTGAATCCAGAAAGATCTTCAAGCTGCAAAACTACGACAGGTAAGAAACTTTTCGTTTTGCAGCGTGAATCTTTCTGGATTCACTATGCTGTGCATAGATTTTGTAGCGGTTTTCCTATTTTTGTGGTGGCTGGGTGGAAGATGATCGCTGGTCGTTGAAAATGTGTTGTAGCACCTTCTGTCCGACCTGTGCTTCCTTATTCATTTGAATGTCCACGCAGTAGTGCTTTGTGAACGTGTGCACAGATGCCCAAGTTGCTGCGAGACAAATGTCTTGGATGGGCGTGTTTGCCAGGAAGGCAACTGTGGCCCCCTTCTTCCTTGTGGAATGAGCTTGTGGCCCCTCCGTTAGCTCCTGTCCAGCCTGTTTGTGACAGAATTGGATAGTGAGGGCAATCCACCTAGCGATGGTGCCCTTGGTCACTGGTCTACCCATGAAGCTAGTAGCAAAGGACACAAACAGCTGCTTCGACTTCCTGAGTTCTTTGGTTCTTTCAATGTAGTGCATCACCGCTCTTCTGGCATCGAGGGTGTGCAGGGCCTTTTCTGCATTTGTAGTCGGGTTTTGGAAGAAACTCGGTATCTGTATACTCTGATTCATGTGAAACGCCGACACTACCTTGGGCATGAAGTGTGGGTCCGTCCTCAGGACTACCCTGTCCTTGTGAATTTGAATGTAGGGCTCCTGTAGCGTTAGTGCTTGAAGCTCGCTCACTCTGCGTAGTGAGGTTATGGCCACTAGAAAGGCAGTCTTCATCGTCAACATTTGTAGATTGGCCTTGTGAATGGGTTCAAACGGCGCCTTCATGAGCTCCGTCAGAACCACGTTTAAATTCCATGCCGGCGGCGGCAACCTTTTCGGGGGTGCCATTCTTTTGGCTCCCTCCATGAACCTCTTCACCACCTGCGAGCTGAAGAAACTTCCACCCTTCTCACCTCTGGTGTAGGCAACGATCGCTGCTAGGTGCACCCTTAGGGAGCTCGAGCAGAGGTTACTCTTTAGAAGGTGTGTGAGGTACCTCAGCACCGTTGAGTCTCTTGTCATTCTGTTGTGCAGGCCCTTCTTCCTGCACCACACCGTGAATCTCTTCCACTTTGCGCTGTAGCACTTTCTTGTAGTAGGTTTCCTTGCCTCCCGTAGCACTCGCATAGTGCTCTGAGGTAACCTTAGGTGTGCGAACTCTAGGTCTTCAGGAGCCATGCTGCTAGGTTGAGGGTCTCTGGCTCTGGGTGCAGGACCTCCCCGTTTTGCATTGAGAGCAGGTCTTTTCTTCGCTCGAACCTGTACGGATTGCCTTGCGCCATTTCTTGAATCTGTGAGAACCATGTCTGCCTCGCCCACTGTGGGGCCACCAGGATCAGAGTCATGTTGCTGGTTCTGCACTTGTCGAGCACTCTGTGCAACAGGGGTATCGGTGGAAAGGCGTAGGCAAATGTCCTCGACCAGCTTATCCATAGGGCATTTCCCTTGGATTGCTGATCTGGTTGCCTGGACGCGAAGCTTTGGCATTTTGCATTGTGGCGTGTTGCAAAAAGGTCTATTGTGGGAGTCCCCCTTCTCCGGAAGAGTTTCTCCGTTTCCTGGCCATTGAGCTCCCACTCGTGCGATGCTGAGGTCTGCCTGCTCAGCCAGTCTGCCTCCACATTGTCCTTCCCCGGTAGGTGAATTGCCAGTAGATCTATCCTGAGAGGTATGGCCCATCTCCAAATCTCCTGAGCTAGGGATGAGAGGGGAAACGACTGTGTCCCCCCTTGTTTGTTGATGTAGAACATCGCCGTGGTGTTGTCTGTCTGCACCAACACCTTCTGCCCGCACAGGTGTCTCTGGAATGCCTTCAGGGCTAGCAGTATTGTTTTCAACTCGAGGTAGTTGATGTGGCGGACCGCGTCTGCCGGAGCCCATAGACCCCTCACTCTGAGGTTGTCCATGTGCGCTCCCCATCCCATCTGCGATGCGTCCGTGGTAATGGTCACTGTTGGGCTTGGTGGTGTCAGGCTTCTCCCTGTTGTTATGTTGTCTCTGTTCCACCAAGTTATCTCCTCCTGCACTGCGTGCGTAACAACCACTAGATCCTCCCAGCTTCCGTTTGCTTGTGACCATTGCTGTTGCAGCCATTCCTGGAATGGTCTCATGTGCAGGCGTACATTCGGCACCAGCTGGATACAGGACGCCATCATCCCCATCATCTTGCTCACCGCCCTCACTGTCAGAGCTCGCCCCTTCTGGTAGAGCTGCGTCTCCTTCAGTAGGGCATCTGTCCTCCTGTCGCTGGGCACTACTGTACAGTTGAGGGAGTTGATCTGTGCCCCCAGGAAAATCTTTACCTGCTCCGGTTCCAGCGATGATTTTCCCCAGTGGATGGAAAATCCCAGATTTGTGAGGGTGTCCGTTACGCGTTTTGCGTGCCTCTCGCACTTCTCGCGTGAGTTTGCCTTGACCAGCCAGTCGTCCAAGTAGGGGTATACGTGTATGCCCTGCTTTCGTAGGTGTGCCGCTACCGCCGACAGGCATTTTGTAAAGACCCTTGGCGCTGATTTTAATCCGAAGGCCAGGGTTGTGAACTGGTAGTGTTCCTGTTCGATGTTGAATCTTAGAAGGCCCTTGTGCCTTCTGTTTATTGGGATGTGAAGGTAGGCATCCTTGAGGTCCACGGTGACCATGAAGTCCCCTTCTCTTATCTGTGGCAGTACCTCCTGCAGTGAAGTCATTTTGAACCTTTGTGTTTTGACGAACTTGTTTAGGTACCGGAGGTCCAGTATGGGTCTGAGGTCTCCGTCTACCTTCGGAACCACGAAGTAGTTTGAGTAGACCCCTTTGTTGCGTTCCCTGAACGGCACTGTCTCTATGGCTCCCTTTTGCAGGAGTTTCCGTGTTTCTTCTCTGAGTATTGCCAGTTCTTGGGCCGATCTCTGTCTTCCCTTCGGCTTTCTGTTTGGAGGTCTTTTCTCCAAGTCTACGCAGTATCCGTACTGCACGATGTTCCGTATCCACTTGTCTGTGGTTATGCGCCGCCACTCCTGAAGGTAGAACCTCAGCCTTCCGCCTACCGGTGACGTATGCTCGTAGGCTCTTGGATCTTCTCTTCCCCCTGATGACACCTTTTTGCGCCTCACCCTTGGGGGCCTGACGAGGGTGGGCGTCTTCTTGCGTGCTGAGTCACTTCGAGGAGGGCTGATCGCCCCCTCTCCTCCTTTGGCCACGTCCGTTCCCTCTCCCTCGAAAGGACTGGCCCCGAGGTTGATATTGCCAGCTTTGCTTCTGCTGACTTTGTCCGTGACCTTCGCCCTGCTGACCTTGTTGGAACGCCTGGTGCGACGTCCCCTGTTGGCTTCCACCCCTACCGTAGGGTCTCCTCGAGGGATTTCCTCGTCTCATTCCCCTCAGCTGCAGGGCCCCCATGGACCTCGCTGTCTCGTTCTCCTTCTTGAGCTGGGTGAGCTTCTCGTCCACCGTTGCTCCGAACAGTGTCTCTCCGTTGAAGGGAGTGCCCAGGATGTTGTTCTGCACTTCCGGTTTGAATCCCGAGATTCTTAGCCATGCATGCCTCCTTTCTGTGACCCCTATGGCCATGAGTCTTGCTGAAGTCTCTGCCCCATCCAACGCCGTCTTTATACAGGAGTTGGCGATGTTCTTGCCTTCATCTACCAGGTGAGAGGCTCTCTGGCGGTATTCTTCGGGGAGGTGCTTTACTAGCTCCCCCATTTCATCCCAGTGTTGGTACTGGTGTCTATTTAGGAGTGCATTTGAATTCGCCATGCGCCAGTGCATTGCGGCGTTCCTCTCGACCTTTCTGCCTGTGAGGTCGATTCTCCTGCTCTCTTTATCTGGAGGTGGGCCCGAGGTTGCTGGCACGTTGGCCCTTCTCCTGGCCGTGGAGGCAATGATGGAGTCTGCGGTGACGCTACCCTTGATGTAAGGTGGGTCCAGGGAGGAGTGTTTATATTTTTTCTCTGTCCTGGGCGTGATCGACCGACAGGTGGCAGGCTCCTTGAAGGCTTCTCTCCCCTGGTTCATCACGCTTTGTAGCATGGGGAGGAACTGGCTCCTAGTCTGGATGGGGAGCAGTGTTTCGACGAGAAAATCTGCTTTCGGCCTCTCCTCGTCGAGCTTGACGCCGAAGGCCATTGCTGCGCTCTTCACCACCATATTGTACACCCCGATGTCGTCTGGTGGCGAAGGCCTCGAGGGGTACGTGTCCACGGCCTCCTCCGGGTTTTCGGTGTCGAGATCTTGCCATTCGACGTCGTTGCCGGTAGATGTCGCCGATTCGAAGAACGATTGTTGGTCTTCTTCCTCGGCTTCTTCCTCATAATAGGGCTCCTCTTCCTCTTCGAGGTCCCTTGTCAGCCCTTCGGCGTCGAACTCCTCCTCGACTTCGACGACGTCCGCCGATGAAACCGTTGGAATCTTGAATTCCTTCATCCTGGCGTCGAACTCCTTCTTCCTTTGAAGGATGTTCTCCATTTCGGCCTCGAGCCGCCTCTTCTTTTTCTCCATTTCGGAGATGCTATCGGCGTCGACCGCGGGCCTTTTCGATGAAACTTGCGTCGACGTCGAACGTTCTTTCTGCGTCGATCGGCCCGTTTCATGGGATGATTTCGACGACCCTTGCCTTTCGGCGTCTTTCTGCGCCAGGGAGTCCTTTTGTAAGGATCCGCTGGGCCTTTTGTCCGAAGTTCCCCCTTTGGACGTCGAAGTTTTCGGCGCCGGGGCTCCCTTCGTGGACCTTGACTCAGTTTTTCTCGAGTCACCCTCGTGTTTTCGAGGTGTTTTTTGATTTGCGCTCGACGATTCTCTTACCTCGTCTTCTTTCTTCTTGTCGGTCTCTACGACCGTGAAGTTTTCGGCTGCCTCGGCGACGTTGTCCTCGTCGTCCGTGTCGAGGCCCAGCGCGTAGAGTGTCGGGGGTTTTCCTTGGCCCTCCATGTTGGCGTTGGCTCTCCTCTGCCTCTCTCTCACCCTGAGTGTCTTTGGCGCGAAGACTGAGCAGGCGTTGCAGTCGATACTCTGATGATCCACCGGTAGGCAGAGGTTGCAGACCGGATGCAGGTCTTTCTGCGCGAACTTGTGGTGGCAGTTTGGGCAGAACTTGAATGGCGTCTTGTCCATTTCGCTCAGGGTCTCTGAGCGTGCATTCTCCAAGGTTGTCGAAGAAAAAGGCTCGCTGGTCTTCTTTCTTCGCGTTCCTGTCGAAATCTGTTCTTTCCTGATGTCTTCTCTTGATTCTATCGATGAAACTCGCTTTTCTTCCTTCTTCCTCCGAGTGAACTTCTGGAGCTTCCCGATGACGATCCAGACCCAACGGCGGAAAAAAGAATCTGAAGATGGCGCCCCAAAGGTGGGACTCACGGGAGGTGCACCAAATGGTGGACGTCGACGCCCACCTGGGCTACAAAAAAAAAAAAAAAACAAAGAAAAGACTACGAATCCGGACCCAACCACAAGATCGCGGAATAATGCACAGCATAGTGAATCCAGAAAGATTCACGCTGCAAAACCTAAGTTATTGGGCCAGAACTGCGGGCCCCAATGGGAGGGACTAACCCCGGGAAGAAGAAGCTCCGTTTTGCCGGGATTTAATTTTAACTGATTGTAGTCCATCCACTCCTGGATGTGTATCATGGCAGATTGGAAGTTGTTCACTGCGTCCAGGGTGTTGAGTGGGAAAATGATCTGCAGGTCATCAGCGTAGTTGTACACTGTGATGTCCCAGCTGTGAAGCGAGCGGATCAGGGGACGGAGATAAAGGTTGAATAGTAGGGGTGATAGGGCAGAGCCCTGAGGGACTCCACAGGTTGTAGGGGTTTTGGGCGCTGTGTAGGGGCCCAAGCGGACGGCTTGTGTTCTGCCATACAAAAAGGACTGAGTCCATTTGAGGGCAGGGCCCTGGATGCCAGCCTGCTCGGGGGTAGCTGGCAAATGTCAATCTCTCTTCGGTGGTCCAGGGAGATGGCTGGGGGTTCCCCTCTTCTTCCTCGGGTCCTCTGCTGTAGTCCTGGCACTGCCCTCTTGAGGAGGAACAGACCTGTTCTTGGGGATAGTAGGGTCTCCCTTGGGGTCTGTATTGGGCGGAGCCCCCACTGTAGACCCGAGAACTCTGAACCACAGAAAGGACCAGTGCAAGAGGCGGGGGGGGGGGGGGGGTATGGAAGGTCCCGTCTTCTCTTCCAAGTCTCCAGTCTTCTGGCTCCACTGATCTTCCGAGTCCACCTGCCGTGGGCGAGCTTTGCAGATGGGAATATAAAACCAGGCACCTGCAGGTCCACTGACGCCATCCGATCCCTCTGGCGAAAAAGAGGACACATTTGCTGAGCTGCCAGCGAGCAGAAGGTTTGACTCTTAGCCCCATTTGTTGGCGTATTTCAAGTTCCGAGTGGAACTGAACTCTAGACTCGGACTTTTCCTGGAACAAACATAGCACAATATATTGCCCGGTTCTCCTGCAGCTTGGGAGCGTTTCCAACACCTCTCTCGTGAAGAAGCGTTTTTACTTCTTGGATGAAATGTTTTAGATGTAACCACTTCGATGCCTTTGGTGGAATGCAAGACGACAAGTATGAAATATGAATTTGTAACCAGGTTTCACAATACTCATCCCCCGAACATCTCCTGGGATGCTCTGTCAGGCAGGAAAACGGTAGGAACCGGACCCACCACTCCCACCCTCCTGCTCCCCAAAAATCAGGGGGGACAAGCACTTGCAAAGAAAGAATAAGGATGTTAAAAAAAAAGTGGAGTGACGCAACAACAAACCCCAAAAGTACAGTTTTCAGATAAAATAGGACTTGAAATGTCAGCAGCAATTGTGGATTTTTTTGGCAACAGGGAAAAAGTATTGCGTCACCGACCTCAGACGGCTTGCTGGGAAGGAAGGCGGCGGCCGTAGAATTCTTGTATTCGTTAGCGCGGCATGCGCTCGACCAATCCGGGTCCGCATTGTCCATTTTGTTTGGAGCTTTAGAAAGGGTCTAATGAAGGGACGTTTCCGTCAAATACATTATTCTGTTAATTTGAGTAAATGTAAAAAAACAGAAATCATAGCAAATGCCTCTATCAGGCGGGGTTCTCCCGGCGGCAAGTTTTGAAATGTAGGAGATCCAGGGAGAATATATGTCGTTACTACGCATTCCGTTGCAACGCATGCCTTTACCACGCATGCGTTACAACGGAATGTGTTTTCCACGCTCTCCCGTTACCCCGATTTTACCTTTACTCCGCTTTTTCTTTTTTGGGGGGGGAGACCCCCCCCAAGCCCCCTTCCTTCTTTATTTTTCCTTTTTCCGCAGGTCTCCGCCGACACTGAAAACGGACTGATGCTTTTTTTCAGATTAGGATGACGTTGTTCCGTGATGACGTTGCTTGCGTGGTGAAGATGGTCGTTGAAGCATTACGCGTTGTGAAGACGTTTACAAGGTAAGTGTATCGTTGTAAACGTATTGCGTAGAAAATGCTTCGTGGTAAAGGCGGTTTCCCATCCAGGGATCGCACACGCGCAGATCTAGGGCACTGTTTCTGGATCTCGGAGAGCCTACCATGGCAGAGAGGAACACTCGCACAACCGCTGGCTGCTGCTTCATCCTTATGTTACACAACAGATGACGGGGCCTTTCTATTGAACGCTCTGGAGTTTCCTTAGAGGGGCCTGTGTTTCTGATGACTGGGAGGAGGGGCCTTAGAAACGGTTCTTTTAAGACTCTGAAATGCACCATCACCAACAAGCCAGAAGGAGTTTTCTCATTTCTAGTTTGCTTGTTGGACATAGATCGGGGAACTGCTTTAGATCCTCGGTCCTGCCTGGCTAAGAAACAAAAACACAAATTTGTCAATTCTGCCTACAAGAGCACCACGCTCTTACGCCGAGGGACTTTTGGGGGAAATACAAACAGCACAGACTGCCACAGGTAAAGAAGGAGGGATTCAACAAGTGTTCTTCAAATAGAAAGGAGATATGGGGTGTGAGGAGTCAACATGAGTCGATATTCTGCCCGATAGACGCCCGGGACAATAAAGCACCTAGAAAACGATCAACAGTTCCTCCTGGCCAGCCCCAACTGGAAACGCATGTCCAGAACGACTATAGCGATGCTGCCAAATCCTCAGCCCAGGCAAAGCCGCGAGATGTAAATCTTTGAGATAAGGACTTTCTCTACCATCATCCAGGCACCCATGGAGCGTCACTACTGAAGACTTAACACTCGCAGCATTCACGCTGCCAGGCTTGAGAGCAAGAAACGCACGCAGAGCAGGAGACCGCGCTGATCCTACTACAGAGGAGAGTCTGAAGGGTACCCCAAAAGAGAGCCAATAAGCACCATCCGTGGTCCACCTCCGGAAGCAGCTTCAATCAATCAATCTGTCAAGGCATTTATAGAGCGCGCTACTCACCCGGACGGGTCTCAAGGCGCCGGGGGGGGGGGGGGGGGGGGGGGGGCTGCTACATCTCGAAGAGCCAGGTCTTGAGTAACTTCCTGAACGTGAGATGGTCCTGGGTCAGCCGAAGGTGGGTGGGGAGGTAGTTCCATGTCTTGGCAGCAAGGTAGGAGAAGAATGTTCCTCCTGCGGTGGTTCTGCCGAGGGTGAGGCTGGCGGATCTGAGCTGGCGGGTGGGTGTGCAGAACGTAAGGTGGTCGTTGAGGTAGGTGGGGCCCGAATCGTGGAGGGCCTTGTGTGCGTGGGTGAGGAGTCTGAACGTGATTCTCTTGCTGACCGGGAGCCAGTGCAGGTCTCTCAGGTGGGCAGAGATATGGTTGTGGCGGGGGATGTCCAGGATGAGGCGTGCTGCAGCATTCTGTATGCGTTGTAGTTTCTTCTGTAGTTTGGCCGTGGATCCCGCGTAGAGGGCATTCCCGTAGTCCAGTCTGCTCATGACGAGGGCCTCGGTGACCGTCTTCCTGGTTTCAGTGGGGATCCATCGGAAGATCTTCCGGAGCATGTGCAGGGTGTTGAAACAGGAGGACGTGACAGCGTTGACTTGCTTGGTCATCGTTAGGGAGGAGTCCAGGATGAAGCCCAGGTTGCGTGCGTGGTCCGTGGGCAGTGCCCAGAGCCGGGGGCCACCAGGAGTCATCCCATGAGGAGGGGGATGAGCCGAGGATGAGGACTTCTGTCTTGTCCGAGTTAAGTTTCAGCCGGCTGAGTTTCATCCATTCCGCGACTTCTTTCATGCCTTCCTGGAGGTTGGCTCTGGCGGTGGCGGGGTCGTTGGTGAGGGAGAGGATCAGCTGGGTGTCGTCAGCGTAGGAAATGATGTTAAGGTTGTGTTGGCGTGCGATGGCTGCGAGGGGGCTCATGTAGATGTTGAAGAGGGTGGGGCTGAGTGAGGATCCTTGCGGGACGCCACAGATGATCTTGGTGAACGATGATTGGAAGGGGGAGAGGCGGACTCTCTGTGTTCTGTCTGAGAGAAAGGAGGTGATCCAGTGTAGAGCTCCTTCTCGGATTCCAGCGTTGTGGAGGCGAGTGGTTAGGGTGTGGTGGCAGACTGTGTCGAATGCGGCCAAGAGGTCGAGGAGGATGAGGGCGGCAGTTTCCCCGTTGTCGAGCAGGGCTCTGATGTCGTCGGTGGCTGCGATGAGGGCTGTTTCGTTGCTATGGTTTGCTCGGAAGCCAGACTGCGATGGGTCGAGGGAGCTGTTGGTTTCGAGGAATGCGGTCAGCTGCTTGTTGACGGTCTTCTCGATAACTTTCGCGGGGAAGGGGAGGAGCGAGATGGGGCGAAAGTTCTTGAGGTCGGTGG
The DNA here is from genome assembly GCF_964204655.1 of Triturus cristatus. Classification (NCBI taxonomy): domain Eukaryota; kingdom Metazoa; phylum Chordata; class Amphibia; order Caudata; family Salamandridae; genus Triturus; species Triturus cristatus. The sequence goes on from NC_140591.1 coordinate 22,699,340, forward strand.
GGTCTGCGGTGGGTTTCTTCAGGAGGGCGCTTATTTCTGCGTGTTGCCAGCTCTCCGGGAAGGTAGCGAATGCGAAGGAGTTGTTGATGATGTTCCGCAGTTGGGGGGCAATGATGGTGTCGGCTTTGTTAAAGATGTGGTGTGGACAGGGGTCAGAAGGGGAGCCGGAGTGGATGGTGTTCATCGTGCGGGTGGTGTCTTCTGTGCTTACGGTGTTCCAGGCGCGGAGGGTGGTGGTGGCGGTTGTGGGTTCGGTGGTGCGGTGCGTCGTCTGGGGGCCGAAGCTGTGGTGTATGTCGGCGATCTTGTTGTGGAAGAACAGTGCCAGTGAGTCGCAGAGGTCTTGAGAGGGCGTGATGTCGTTGTTGCTGGCGCTGGGGTTGGAGAGCTCCCTGACGATGTTGAAGAGTTCCTTGCTGTTGTGGGTGTTGTTGTCCTGTCTTTCTCTGAACGCTGCCTTTTTGGTGGAGCGGATCAGTCGGTGGTGTTTGGTGATGGCGTTTTTGAGGGCTGTCATGTTCGCTGTTGACTGGTCGTTGCGCCATGCTTTCTCGGGGGTCCGGCAGGATTTCTTGGAGTGTATGAGGTCGTCGGTGAACCACGGGGCTTTCTTGCTGCTGGTTCTGGTGGGGGGGGGGGGTTCTTCAGTGGGGCCAGGGTGTCGGCACAGTCGGTGAGCCAACGTGTGAGGTTGCGGGCTGCTTCGTTAGGGTCCGTGGTGTGGGTGGGAGGGTTCTGGCTCAGTGAGGTGGTGAGCTGGTCTGTGGTGATCTTGGTCCAGCATCTTCGGGGGATCTGTTGTGGGCGGCGATGGGTTGTTGTTTTACTGAAGTTGAAGTGGACGCAGCTGTTGTCTGTCCAGTGTAGTCCGGTGGAGTGGATGAAGGATATGCGGTTGCTTGAGGAGAAGATGGCATCAAGCGTGTGTCCGGCGTAGTGGGTGGGGGTGGTGACCAGTTGCTTGAGTCCGAGGTTGGCGAGGTTATCCAGTAGGGCAGTGGTGTTGCTGTCATTGCTGTTTTCCAGGTGGAAGTTGACGTCTCCCAGGAGGATGTAGTCTGAGGTGGCGAGGGCGATCGGGCTGATGAGGTCTGCGATGGCTTCGCTGAAGTGAGTGCGCGGTCCTTGGGGCCTGTAGATGAGGGTGCCTCTGAGGGGGTCAGTGTGTATCTGGAAGTGGAGGTGCTCGGCGGTGGTGAAGGTGTCGTCAGAGTTGGTCGTGACGCGGATGGTGTTTTTGTGGACGATGGCGATGCCTCCTCCTGTTTGGTTGGTGCGGTCCCGTCTGGTGATCTTGTAGCCGTCCGGGATGGCTATGGCGATGTCGGGAGCTGAGGAGGCGTTCATCCATGTCTCTGTGAGGAAGGCGACGTCCGGTGCCGTCATGTCCAGGAGGTTCCAGAGTTCGATGGCGTGCCTGTGGATGGAGCGGGTGTTGAGCAGGATGCATTTGAGGTGTTTGGTGTTGGAGCCTGGTCTGGCAGGTGCGGTGCTGGCCTGGAGGCAGGTGAACTTGCAGGCTAGGCAGGTGAAGGGCCCGTGGGTGCGTTTCGGGCTGGCTGGGTGGCAGGCGTTGGTCCGGCCGGTGTTGAGTGCGAGGAAGGTGGCGCTGTTGTAGGTCAGACGGGTGGGATGGCGTCGTTGGCGACCAGGGGTCCTGGCGCTGGGCGCGGTCCAGGCGCGGACGGCGCAGACGGGCTTGCCTTTGGCGCGCCAGCGGCGCGGCCGCGCAGCGGTCGCCACAAGAGGGGAGGAGGGGTCAGCTGGGAGGCGGGAGGGTATGAGCCAATGGGAGCAGGGGGGCGGGGCCACACGGGAGGCAGCGGCGGGAAAGACGGGAGCAAGAAGAAAAAAAACAGTCACTCAGTCAAACACCAAAAGTCACTCGTTCATACAGGGAACAAAATGAAAGGGGGGCGGGCAGGCACACTCACGCAGTCAATATGGGGTTATAGAACGAGAAGGGGGGGCGGGCAGGCACACACGGGGCACAGAGCCCGGTCGGCGAGCGCGCAATCAGGAGAAGCGCTGAACTGGCGGGACACAGCAATCAGGCAGGCGGAGCTGCAGCGGTGGAGAAGCGACCTACCCGAGGGTCAAGGGTCAGCTTCAGACCTGTCTCCTTCGCAAGCACCAACTTCTATTGAACCTCTAGATCAGAGGACAGATGAAGAGAACCCCTCGAACAGGCTACTTGCGCTGCTGTGATTTGTACCCTGTAACCCTGTCTTGCACAAGGCGCTCTTGCGTTATGGGTAGGTAGACGCACACGCAAGGACAGCAGCGCACAAAGCACATACTCACCGATCTGTCCAGCACTGTGGGAATGAAGTCGTACCCAATGCCTTCCACTTCATACGCGGTCTTGTCTGTCACATTCAAAGATTCGGGCTCCGCCAGGATGGAACCTTCTGGATCAACACCAACCACCTGCCAGGAGAAGAGAGTAGGGGTCAGGCGGCTACTACGCCTTGCATTCTGTATTCAGTGATCGCACAGAGTCAGATACAGAAGAAGAGGCAACATGTCGAAGCTAAGAGCATGCAAGGAAAGATCGAGACAAACATGTCAAGGATAGGAACATGCACAGAACGATAGAGACAAACATGTCAAGGATAGGAACACACAGAAAGCTAGAGACAAACATGTCAAGGATAGGAACACACAGAAATCTAGAGACAAACATGTCAAGGATAGGAACACGAGGGTAAACATGGAGGCAAACATGTCAAGGCTTGGACCACACCGGTAAAGATAGAGACAAACATGTCAAGGATAGGAATACGCACAGAAAGAGAGAGACAAACATATCAAGGATAGGAAACCGCACAGAAAGATAGAGACAAACATGTCAAGGATAGGAACATGCACAGAAAGGTAGAGACAAACATATCAAGGATAGGAAGACGCACAGAAAGATAGAGACAAACATGTCAAGGATAGGAACATGCACAGAAAGATAGAGACAAACATGTCAAGGATAGGAACACACGGGTAACCATGGAGGCAAACATGTCAAGGCAAGGACCACACAGGTAAAGATTGAGACAAACATGTCAAGGATAGGAATACGCACAGAAAGACAGAGACAAACATGCCAAGGATAGGAACATGCACAGAACGATAGAGACAAACATGTCAAGGCTAGGACCACAAGGGTAAAGATAGTGGCAAACATTTCAAAGCTAGGACCACATGGGTATAGATAGAGACAAACATGTTAAGGATAGCAACACACACAGAAAGATAGAGACAAACATGTCAAGGATAGGAACACGCATAGACAAACATGTCAAGGATAGGAACACGCAGGTAAACATAAAGGCAAACATGTCAAGGCTAGGACCACATGGGTAAAGATAGTGGCAAACATGTCAACGATAGGAACACATGGGTAAACATGGAGGCAAACATCTCAAAGCTAGGAACGCGCAGTGAAAAATAGCGTCAAACATGTCAAGGCTAAGAAAGCGTGGGGAAAGATGGAGTCAAACATGTCAAGGCTAGGAACGCGCAGGGAAAAATGGAGTCGAATATGTCAAGGCTAGGAATGACCGGGGAAAGATAATGGCAAACATGTCAAGGGTAGGAACCAGTCGCGGCTCCTCAAGGGAGTGCTGCGGAGCTATGGGGCGGGGTAGCAAACTCTGGCTTACGGCCCACCGGAGTTATGTACATAAATAAATAAATCAAATTACATTGCGACGGGTGCGCGCTGCAACACCATCTGCGTTGCAGCGCATGGAATGTAATTAGTTTTATTTATTTATGTACTTACTTCGGTGGGCCGTATGCCAGAGTTTACTACCCCCCACCGCCCGCAGCACTCCCTCGAGGAGCTGTGACTGGTAGGAACGCATGGGTAAAGATGGAGACAAACATGTCAAGGATAGAAGCACGCGGGGAAACATGGAGTCAATCATGTCAAGGCTAAAACGAGCGAGGAAAGATGGAGTCAAACATGTTACGGCTAGGAGCGCGTGGGGAAAGATGGAGGCAAACATGTCACGGGTAGGAGTGCGTGGGGAAATATCGCTATTTAACACGTGCATTTCAGCTGGCCAGGGCTGGTCCACAAGGGACATATTGGCAATCACTAACCTATGATCGACAGATATCATGCTTACATGTATCTTCGCACTCTCACGTGGGGCAGGTTGTAAAGCGTGAGAGGGCTCTTCTGGGGACTATGCTTTGGGTGAAGCAGGTTATGGGTTTATATATTGTTGGGCTATTTCAGGGATCAGTGAGGACTCGCACAAATGCAAAACTAGTTCTACGGCGTATAACAGAAGCTCCGACCATCGAAGAGCAACGAGGCACCAAGCAATACCCAATCTGGAGAGATTCACCAATCAGAGCGGAGAACTAGCTTTCAGGTGGTCACACTCAGTCCTACACCTGGACTTCTGGAGCCCCAGATTGCACTCTAGTACATGCACTGGCACTACTACACACTCACCCCCCCCCCGGTGGGAGCACCCAGGGGCTTTAATGTGTGATCACCAGCCTTACCTGTTCACCTCCCATTGGTACTGGGGAGTAATATCAGATTACCACCACGTCCACTGACACCAAACTGGCATCTGACAGAACTCCAGGATTAGACTTCCCAACAGACACCCAGAGGCAGGGACTTGTACTCACCAATTACCACACTAATGTCAACAGAATGTTCTTCCATAGTCCATCTCTCCGGAAGTGATATACAAGCACTGCTCTGGGTAATGCTTTCTCCTTCTTCAATGTCCACCATCTCTTCAGCCACCTTTATTGCTCAAGATACTTCTGGATTAATCGATACGTCATAAACATGTACGTATATGCCCAGACTACCGCCTCCACGAAACAGACCCTGTCATGAATTACCACGGCTTCAACGGACTACCTACTGGCAGCAGAATGGACTCCAGCATCATCACCGTCTTCAACGGACGGCCTATGAGCAGAAAAGGTACTCATGAGCTGCTACAGGCCTCCATGCACACCTACTGACTACGCAGCCGACAGTTACTCAACATAGCGGGCGATCTGCTGCGAGCAGTCATTCATGAAGTTCCCTCTCCGGCAGTAAGATCCAGGCACGGCTTGCCAACGCCTCTAGAGAGCACCAGTCTGCTCTGCAGAGGTCCAGCGAGTGAGGAGCAGCGATGCCCCAATGCTCTGGCATGCACACATCATTCTCCAGTGGTGTCGCACTACGAACGGCACGTCTCACATCAGTAATGCGGTAAACCATGAGGGGCAAGCCACTCAAGAGCAAAAGGGTGCATCAGTCGCATCATGTCACTCCAAACCAATGGTGTACGCCAGACAGAGTAGGTCACATCCTTAGAGAGGGGGAAATGGAGAAGGAATGTCACTGGCTGGTGATGAGTGCAATAAGCAGGGCGTTTCGCAGCCTAGCCAAAGGGTACACCAGACGTGTGTCACCAACAGGTGTGTTGGAGTGAAATAGGCAGCGTATTACTCATCGGTAATGAGGCTTCGCAGACACACCACGTACGTTTTTAGTACTAGAACTTAACAGGCAAGGTATGTTACACCTGGGAGATTGGGGTTTACCCAGCAGGGCACTTCACCCCTATCAGAGAGGATTCCTAGGCACAGCATCATTCCCTGTGTTGTTCAGGTAGGGAAGTTCTTGTCTTAGGAACAGGGGTTCACAAAGGTGTTGTGTCGCTAAGTACTGATGGGGGTTCAACTGCCAGAATGTGTCAATCCCCGGGCGGGGGTTTAAGAGGCGGGTCTGTTCATTCCCTAACACTGGGGTGCGTGGAACAGAACGGCACTTATTGGTGAAGGGGTACACCACACAGGGCACGTCACTCAGATTTAGCAGGAAAGGCACTTCACACACTGGTGGTGAGAATTCACCTGACAGTATTCACCAGTTAGGGCATGCCATACCTTGTAACTGCATTCACCAGGAATCACACATCCATTCCCTAGAAAGAGAGAGGGGTTACCTAGAGCGGGTGCGTGAACTCACCTTACATTCAGGGCACCTCTCCTTTATCTTCCGGGCAAGTCCAGTGATGGTGCCACCTGTGCCCGCGCCAACTACCAGCATGTCCACTTTATCTGGGAGCAGAAGAGACAGAGATTGAAACAAACAAGAATTTTTTTGTTCACCTCACAGCGCAGAGACCTTATTTTCATTGTTACTATACCATGTCGTTTGGACTTCAAACTTACCAATAGCACGGTCTGAAAAATCATCCAACCATGAGCATAAAATAGGCTTAAACTTGAACTCTAGAAAGGAGCACGGCTCTGCCCGTAGGACGTGGAATTCAAGAGCCCTAGGACCATGTGAACTGAGAGGGCTGTTAAACGTAGACTTTACTACCCTGAGTAACGTCTCCCTCAGAGCCAGTCTCAGAGTGTCCTCTACAGGAATGGGCCCCCGAACAGGCATCTTAACACCTGGGTAAAGCTCAGACCTAAGCCCAAGAGCCTGAGAGAGAGAAGCCCACCTTTGTCCCGCAATCACTCACAGGGCATCCTCGCCCCCAACAAGTGGGCACAGCTGCCTCAGCCGCCTTCTCTTCTCTTCGCTTGGAAGTGGGAACTGTCGCAGGATTGGAACAAAGTTGAGGGGGAGGAGGAAAAGGTCTATGACTGAAGGTTGCTGCAGGAATCCTGGAGTAGCTACAGAGAGTAAATCATTCAATTTTGTCTCAGCTCCTACAATCCTATGAATTAGAAGGTTCTCAGGCATAAAACATGTAAGGAGGCGGTGGATGATATCAGCATCCAAGGAGCAGGCTTGCAGACGCGGGGTGTAGCCCAAGCGGTCGCTTTGCAGTTTTCACGTACCTGAAAACCAACGGAAGCGGCTTCTGCTTGTAATCTCATGAGCAACAGAGGTCTCGGATCCCTCCTCACTTGGAGGTGACCATCAGAACTTTATAGATGACCAAGAGGAATTACAAAACACTTTTGACCTCTCTGTGTAAGCGCGGAGAGTTGATCAAACATTAAGGTCATAACAAGCATGGTCTTCATCTGGTGCAGGAGTCATAAAAAGCAGAGATCATTCACCTGAAACCCCCGCCTCACGATCATCATGTAAGGCTTCTCCACTGGAAGCCCCTGCAGATTACGGAGTCTGCGAGGCAAAGTAATAATCGGTAGTTTTCCACATACCTAGCCTCATGTCACCAGAATCATGCTCTCAAACATTTTACGGATTACACAGATGTCCCAGAGAAAAGATGGGCGTGTGAAGGCCACCTGAACCCATGAACCCCCTCAACCGGTGGATGGCCCTCTTAGTTTTGCTGGGAAAGGGTCTTCTGGGGCGCGGTTCTATATGGAGCGGCAGCTGGTCAGATTGGCTCCACATGTTTCCATTTTAACCTGTGTTGGCTGAGAAAGCAGCAAAAGAGAGACTGGGTCCGGAGCAGAAGAACGAGGTTCAGCCTGAATCCCCAGAGACTAGAACAGACAGGGTTCAGGTGTGGACCGGCCAGGATTCCATGAACCAGATCTCGTCTGGTCCACACAAACCTACCAGGATGTGGCGCGGTTGTGAAATATGCTCAATGTAGTTCAGACTTTCCCCTTCATTGAAAAAGAAGCGAGCGTCCTAGGACACCAGGCCCATCCCTTTCCAGGGCGCATCCTGTGGAAAACGTATGTTGACATGAGTGGTAACATGTGTACGGGGTTTCATGGCCTCTGGGTGAAGGAATGACTTGTCAATGTAGACTGACATCTTTCAGGTATCTCAAATCTTTTGCTGGTGAGTCACCACCAGGAAGATTCCCTTGTGGAGGCCTGAATCCCAGAAGTCCCTGGGCACTCAGCAGTAGCCCTCGGACCTGCAGCCTCCCTGCATTGCAGTCACTGGGTCTGTGCACCTCAGCCCCCAGCACCTGTGTCCTGGGTGAGACATCATGTCAGGGCCTTCTGCTCCAGGATGCGGGGGAGCAGGTAGCCATCTTAAAATGATACATTATGAATGTTAGGGCTTCCAAGAGCTTCCCAATTCATACCTTGAGAAATCGAATAAGAAAGACACTGGCAGAATATAACAAGTAACTTATTGGCGCAGGATTCAACTTTCAGGATTTAAAAGATCAATCAGTCTTTTATTGAGGCTGAAATTGAAAACCTGCAAATCAAGAAGTACCTTATTCAGGGCAACTGGATGTGTGATGCAGAACCCAAGGGTAGTCTTGCGGGCTTCCACCTACTAGTATTACTAGACCCCACAATGCCAGGAGCACCGAAAGCCAGAACCATGAGGTGAATGAGTAGTATTGCCAAAATGGATATTGCCTGAAAGAATAAATATTTCCGAGACCGAAGTGAATCGTCTATTTTACTTCCCAGCACAGCGCCTTCGAAGAGAGCGCCTACGAAGAGAGCATTACACGCGGGGGACAGGGCGCATTTGATGTCAATGGCCAATAGACCTGCATTGAAGATAGTTTCCAGGACAATACAACAATGTAGACGCGCCTCCTGAGTGGATGATGGCACGACTAACCAGGTTTAAATGTATGGTTAGAAACAAATCCCATCTTTCCAAAGGAGCTCAAGAAGTCAAATCTTTGGCGAAACTGGGCACTGAGATGAGTCTGAAAGAAGAATTTTGAACATACACAAAACACCCGCTGGGCACATGCCAAAGACAGGTGCAGAGAAAGAGGTTAGGGCAGGGAGGGTTAAATTGTAACTTCCAAGCAGGCACCAAGGACTGCAGACTCTGGGCCAGCACACAACTGTGTTGACATCAGACATATCCTGATACAGGGTCCAGGCACAGGTGGCATTAGAGACTGGAGGTTCTGAGCCACGGCAAGTAAGCGGACATCCGATACCAGAGAACTTAGGTCAATAATGCCATCTTGACATCCAATACTGTAGGACATTGGCCAATGAGGCCATCCTGGCATCAGGAACTGTAGGTTCAGGGCAGGAGTATCCAAGCTGGCATCACAACCAGTGTGCTTGTTTTAGGGCCCTGCAATAGGAGGTGCTCATTGGAGGGGAACAGGCCTGGCACTGTGCTTATGCCCAGCTTGCTTCTTTACGCTGAGTCCAGCCCCTTCAGGAAGAGCCGGTGCACCTGCAGGGAAGAAAAGGCAAACACTGACTTTCCTGCGGTGAACTGCACCGTGAACCACTTAAAAAATAATCTTACAGAGGGGAAGAGAAGCTTCAAATCAATAAGGGTATCTGAGACTGTGTTCCGACAGTCCTTGCGAAGAGGGGCAGCTTTGAGCATGCTTGGCATCTCAATGCATCTCTTTGCATTCGGATGTGAGGGGTCTTGATAGCCAATACTCTGGGTCACATCTGCTCATCTCTGCGTGAAGCCTCCATCATGGAGCGAAAGCCACCAAACAAAATAAGCAAGCTTGTGCACTTCTGCAAGGCACGCCCGGCCATCGTGACTTCAGCCCTTGACCGCTTCATCGCTAAGGAAGACTCCCGAAGAGACCACAGCCCACAGAGCCCAAAGAGCCCTGACCTTGTCCAGAGGAACTGGACGGCTGCACGCCAGAAGATCAAGGCCACGGATCGTGGCCTACAAGGACACACACTTCAGAATATTGACAACCATGACCACATCAAGGCAAGTAGACGTAGGTAAACATACATTGTCTACTCTTAGTTCCACATACCCTATAAATGTATTTACACCTCGATGATCTAGCGGCAATCAACAGCCTGGAGTTGTTACTGTTGTTGGTCAATGAGACACACTCGATATCCTGGTAGTGCACCAATGAACGTGAAGCTGTAGGAACCCTCTCCTTCCCTGCGTTCCTCACACCAGGCATGGCTCTGCTGGGGATGAGCCCATCACAGGGACTCTGCGTTTCTCGTCTACAAGCTGTGAGGATCCGTTTAGATGCCTGTAACATTTTCAGGTACAGCCGGCAAAACTGGAACTTGGGTTTGTTGCTTTCAACCAACGAGTGGCACCTGCATTTCCTAACACTAGGTTGACCATTCCCACTCGGAGAAACGATTCCAGTTCTGCGCTGACTTGTCCATCTACAGTGGACATGAGAGGGAGGGGAAGGACATAGGGTGGTCCTGCACGTGTCGGGGATGCTGCTAGAGGGGGGGGGATGGGGGGGCACACGCTAGATCTATCAGGTACCGCGCCAGTGGCTGTGACTCCAAGGACGCTGATGCTAATGGGGGGGGTACACTCTCTAGATCTACCAGGTGCCCCGCTAGTGGCTGTGACTCCAAGGATACTGATGCTGCTGGGGGGGGGGGCACTCTCTAGATCTATCAGGTGCCCTGCTAGTGGCTGTGACTCCAAGGATACTGATGCTGCTGGGGGGGGGGCACTCTCTAGATCTACCAGGTGCCCCGCTAGTGGCTGTGACTCCAAGGATACTGATGCTGCTGGGGGGGGGGGGCACTCTCTAGATCTACCAGGTGCCCCGCTAGTGGCTGTGACTCCAAGGATACTGATGCTGCTGGGGGGGGGGCACTCTCTAGATCTACCAGGTGCCCCGCTAGTGGCTGTGACTCCAAGGACGCTGATGCTGCTGGGGGGGGGGCACTCTCTAGATCTATCAGGTGCCTCGCTAGTGGCTGTGACGCCAAGGATACTGATGCTGCTGGGGGGGGGGCACTCTCTAGATCTACCAGGTGCCCCGCTAGTGGCTGTGACTCCAAGGACGCTGATGCTGCTGGGGGGGGGGCACTCTCTAGATCTACCAGGTGCCCCGCTAGTGGCTGTGACTCCAAGGATACTGATGCTGCTGGGGGGGGGGCACTCTCTAGATCTACCAGGTGCCTCGCTAGTGGCTGTGACTCCAAGGATACTGATGCTGCTGGGGGGGGGGGCACTCTGTAGATCTATCAGGGGCCTCGCTAGTGGCTGTGACTCCAAGGATACTGATGCTGCTAGGGGGGGGGGGGGCACTCTATAGATCTATCAGGGGCCTCGCTAGTGGCTGTGACTCCAAGGATACTGATGCTGCTGGAGAGGGGGGTGGGGGGGCACACTCTATAGATCTATCAGGGGCCTCGCTAGTGGCTGTGACTCCAAGGATACTGATGCTGCTGGGGGGGGGGGGCACTCTATAGATCTATCAGGGGCCTCGCTAGTGGCTGTGACTCCAAGGATACTGATGCTGCTGGAGAGGGGGGTGGGGGGGCACACTCTATAGATCTATCAGGTGCCCTGCTAGTGGCTGTGACTCCAAGGATACTGATGCTGCTGGAGAGGGGGGTGGGGGGGCACACTCTATAGATCTATCAGGTGCCCTGCTAGTGGCTGTGACTCCAAGGATACTGATGCTGCTGGAGAGGGGGGTGGGGGGGCACACTCTATAGATCTATCAGGTGCCCTGCTAGTGGCTGTGACTCCAAGGATACTGATGCTGCTGGTGGAGCACAAGGAACGTGATCCGGCACAATAGTGAACGCGCTCAAGCCTTGCACCCTCACGTCAAGTGATGCTTTTTATAGGTGTCTGGCAACATCTGCACGTTGCACCACCCATGGCCTACAGCTTTGCAAAGGGGAGAGCCACTACACTAGATTACAATTGGTTTTTAGCTGTAAAGTTACTTGAACATTAGACACTGCATTACAGATGGCTCCAGTCAGGTGGTGCCTGAGCTCATTACTGCTGTTGGGAACAGAATACGCACTTTCTAAATTCAGATATTAATCCATGAATTAAATTTGCATCCATGTAGTTGTGTGTGTGATAGGGTCCTGCCCACATGCGCCCAAAGGACAGCCACCACTGCGAGGGTGTGTGAGAGGGTCCTGCCCACATGCGCCCCACAAACAGCCACCACTGCCAGGGTGTGTGAGAGGGTCCTGCCCACATGCGCCCAACAGACAGCCACCACAGCCAGGGTGTGTGAGAGGGTCCTGCCCACATGCGCCCAACAGACAGCCACCACTGCCAGGGTGTGTGAGAGGGTCCTGCCCACATGCGCCCCACGGACAGCCACCACTGCCAGGTTGGAGCCCACTGAGGAAGGGGCACCAGTACAAACCCAAGAGATGCACATACCGTCACACTGTTGTAGGATTTCCTCGGCTGTAGAGTCGTAGTGAGCCAGCGGGTTGCTGGCATTGCGGTACTGTAGGAGGGGAGAGAACACAGATACGAATGTTCAGACGAACGTGAGATCACATCAGGGCCAGAAGGGGGTGTGGAGATGGTGCAGACCTCACATACCTGGTCCAATATATGAGAATTGGGGATCTCATTCTTAAGCCTCCAGGCCACGCCCACATGGGACTCTGGGGAGTCATACCTGGCACTGGTGGGGGTCCGGACGATCTCAGCCCCTAGAGCTCTGAGCACATCCACCTGGAACGGAGAGAAGAGAGGGCTGTTACTGCACGTCCGGCGCTTCCAGGTGCCCATTGGGAGTCCCACTCTAGACCATCGTCCCTCCTCAAGGTATCACAAACCCATCCCGGTGCCCCATTGGGAGTCCCATTCTAGACCATCGTCCCCTCCTCAAGGTATCACAAACCCACCCAGGTGCCCCATTGGGAGTCCCACTCTAGACCATCGTCCCCTCCTCAAGGTATCACAAACCCATCCAGGTGCCCCATTGGGAGTCCCACTCTAGACCATCGTCCCTCCTCAAGGTATCACAAACCCATCCCGGTGCCCCATTGGGAGTCCCACTCTAGACCATCGTCCCCCTCCTCAAGGTATCACAAACCCACCCAGGTGCCCCATTGGGAGTCCCACTCTAGACCATCGTCCCCTCCTCAAGGTATCACAAACCCACCCAGGTGCCCCATTGGGCGTCCCACTCTAGACCATCGTCCCTCCTCAAGGAATCACAAACCCATCCCGGTGCCCCATTGGGAGTCCCACTCTAGACCATCGTCCCTCCTCAAGGTACCACAAACCCATCCAGGTGCCCATTGGGAGTCCCACTCTAGACCATCGTCCCCTCCTCAAGGTATCACAAACCCACCCAGGTGCCCCATTGGGAGTCCCACTCTAGACCATCGTCCCCTCCTCAAGGTATCACAAACCCATCCAGGTGCCCCATTGGGCGTCCCACTCTAGACCATCGTCCCTCCTCAAGGTATCACAAACCCATCCCGGTGCCCCATTGGGAGTCCCACTCTAGACCATCGTCCCCCTCCTCAAGGTATCACAAACCCACCCAGGTGCCCCATTGGGAGTCCCACTCTAGACCATCGTCCCCTCCTCAAGGTATCACAAACCCATCCAGGTGCCCCATTGGGAGTCCCACTCTAGACCATCGTCCCCCCTCCTCAAGGTATCACAAACCCATCCAGGTGCCCCATTGGGCGTCCCACTCTAGACCATCGTCCCTCCTCAAGGTATCACAAACCCATCCAGGTGCCCCATTGGGAGTCCCACTCTAGACCATCGTCCCTCCTCAAGGTATCACAAACCCACCCAGGTGCCCCATTGGGAGTCCCACTCTAGACCATCGTCCCCTCCTCAAGGTATCACAAACCCATCCAGGTGCCCCATTGGGCGTCCCACTCTAGACCATCGTCCCTCCTCAAGGTATCACAAACCCATCCCGGTGCCCCATTGGGAGTCCCACTCTAGACCATCGTCCCCTCCTCAAGGTATCACAAACCCATCCAGGTGCCCCATTGGGAGTCCCACTCTAGACCATCGTCCCCTCCTCAAGGTATCACAAACCCATAGAGGTGCCCATTGGGAGTCCCACTCTAGACCATCGTCCCCCTCCTCAAGGTATCACAAACCCATCCCGGTGCCCCATTGGGAGTCCCACTCTAGACCATCGTCCCTCCTCAAGGTATCACAAACCCATCCAGGTGCCCCATTGGGAGTCCCACTCTAGACCATCGTCCCCTCCTCAAGGTATCACAAACCCATCCAGGTGCCCCATTGGGCGTCCCACTCTAGACCATCGTCCCCTCCTCAAGGTACCACAAACCCATCCAGGTGCCCCAGTGGGAGTCCCACTCTAGACCATCGTCCCTCCTCAAGGTATCACAAACCCATCCCGGTGCCCCATTGGGAGTCCCACTCTAGACCATCGTCCCTCCTCAAGGTATCACAAACCCATCCAGGTGCCCCATTGGGAGTCCCACTCTAGACCATCGTCCCCCTCCTCAAGGTATCACAAACCCACCCAGGTGCCCCATTGGGAGTCCCACTCTAGACCATCGTCCCCTCCTCAAGGTATCACAAACCCATCCAGGTGCCCCATTGGGCGTCCCACTCTAGACCATCGTCCCTCCTCAAGGTATCACAAACCCTTCCCGGTGCCCCATTGGGAGTCCCACTCTAGACCATCGTCCCCTCCTCAAGGTATCACAAACCTATACAGGTGCCCCATTGGGAGTCCCACTCTAGACCATCGTCCCCCTCCTCAAGGTATCACAAACCCATCCAGGTGCCCCATTGGGAGTCCCACTCTAGACCATCGTCCCCTCCTCAAGGTATCACAAACCCATCCAGGTGCCCATTGGGAGTCCCACTCTAGACCATCGTCCCCTCCTCAAGGTACCACAAACCCATCCAGGTGCCCATTGGGAGTCCCACTCTAGACCATCAACCCCCTCCTCAAGGTACCACAAACCCATCCAGGTGCCCCATTGGGAGTCCCACTCTAGACCATCGTCCCCTCCTCAAGGTATCACAAACCCATCCAGGTGCCCCATTGGGAGTCCCACTCTAGACCATCGTCCCCTCCTCAAGGTATCACAAACCCATCCAGGTGCCCCATTGGGAGTCCCACTCTAGACCATCGTCCCCTCCTCAAGGTATCACAAACCCATCCCTAGTGTGTGAAGCCAGTGATCCTGCACACTCCTATTCCTCACTCCCCGAACACATATGATCTGGTATTATGCATGGTCAACAGCAGTTTGTGGGGATCAATAGCTACATGGCCTTTTTTTTTTTGCAAGTACTCCAGGACCCAGTGTTTAAGAGAAAAACAGTATTTATGAGAAAGAGAAACTTTGAAAGCCTATAAAATATAGAAAAGAAGAAAGTTTATGAATGCCTGTTAGTGAACTGTAGAAAATGCATTTAAAGGCTTATTTTAAATGAATAGAAAGATCTCAGTCTTTACACCTCCCCGGCAGACAGCACACACTTTACTGGACTCCACAGATGATTTGGACTGACTTGAAAACATACTCACCGATCGGCCGAACAAGCAGGGGAAGTGTGGTCGGCTGCGAGGGTCAAGGGAAGGCCTTAAACCCATGGCTCTATCAGCTATGGTAAGATCATCCTCAAACCCCACATTTGTATAATGTATAATTTAATAAGGTTAAATATATTCTGGGAGGACAGGATTTTAGGGGTCAATCAATTAAGGGAAGAGCTACACAAGGTGTTTTGCCCTTGAATATCCGAGTGTAGGGAATGTTTACAGCAAATGGGACTGGACTCGTGCGGCACCTCTGCATACAGTCACCGGAAAGAGATAGTCTACAATAAAATTATGCAGGCAGTAGAGGTTTCCCGGAACAACACACCATTTGAGGAGGAAATGCTGGCTTAAGGTCCCCCCAGTACAGAGAAGGGGGTCCTGTTTAGTAATAGTTGGAAACAATTCGCTGTTTTTATGCGCTGACAATAGTATTTCAAGTAGGAAGCAAACCAGATGAGGTCTGCACCATTTAACCCGATGTTCTTCTTGCAGGTCCTGAGAAGATTGAGGTGATTCTCCTGGGTCCGAAGGATGAGCGTCAGGAGAACCTTTCGTTCACAAGGCTCGGTGCGTCAGCCATTTTTAGTGTTGTGGTCTCCATGCTGCAGCCTGACCTGAAGCCTACCTGGAGCTCATCCAGGCGGCCGCTTTCCTCTACAACAGGTTGGAGCAGCACTCTAGCTAGGACGGATAGTGTGGCGACTGGAAGTGGGGAGGGCGGGGGCTGTTGACATCCTCTGGATGTTCCCCAGGCTTCTTTCTAAGTAATGGTGAGACTTGTTCTATTTTTAGCAGTCTGCAACTGTTCCTTGGGACAGGGAGGAGAGGATTTATTTATCCAGGTCTTCCAAGAAGGTTTAGATGATGGGCAGAGCTCTCTTGGAAGTGAGGTAGGGAGAGAAATGAGAGGCGTGTTTATTCTTAGATATGATGGAAAATAGTTCCTCCAAAGTGAAGGACGACCAGGATGCCAGAAGAGTTGTGCTGCTGCAGTCTTGGACTCTCAGAGACATGTGAGGGAGAGTTCTTTTCACACTTTTTCTGCATGAAATACAGTTAATCAGGCTTAGGCACATTTAAATCAATGGAGTGGAGCAAAACCTATTTTGCATTTAGCACCAAAATACCCTGAGACGGCTCCTGCTTATTTAGCGAATAAATATGGTCACCACAAGTAAGAGCTGCTGCCCTAAAAACAACCGAAGCCAACCCTGCGGCTTTATTGGAGCACACAGCAGAACTGAAAAAACTTCACTAAGCTGCAAACCTAAGATATATTGACTGACAGTAAATTTAGAAAAGATAGTGTTTGCCCTTCTAAAGGACCCAAGTTTGTCTAGAAAGACTTTTTCATAATCTTTACTGTCAAAATGTTAAGCCTGTAAAAACTCTAAGCTTTGCAAACAGTAGGGTGAGAGCCTTCCCTTATCCCTTTCCTCAGTCAGGTGTTATTTTCACTAATGTCTCAGTATTACTTTTTTGTTGCCAAGACTTCTCAATACTACTTTTCAATAATCTATTTAGGCAACCAGTTTTCTGAAACAGCTCGTATGTGGACCTAGTAAATCATATCCAGAAAAGTGTTCTAAATCAGGCAGTTCTGTTCACGGTGCCTTGAGCTATTACCACACAACCTTTGTAGATTGCAGGTTTGGACATACAATCCCCCTGGTCGTTGGTCTGCTGTGAGGTCTCCAGCCTACTTTTGTGCCCCATTCTGGTGTCATGTCTAGTGCCAGTGATCCAATTAACTCTTCCAGTTTACAAATGGGTATGTACACGCGTGTGCACGTGGTCACCCTCATTCACCTGGAAGCCAGAGTGGACTCAGAGGGTGTTGTACAGCGGGAGCAGAGCGGCATGAGCTCCTCTCTCAAACTAGCTGCAGGCCCATCAGCAGCAACACTGCTGATGACACAACAACCTCAAATTGTATCCATATGTACAAATGACCTGCTCCCCTGTGTGTTAAATAAAAGGAGTCTCCATCCCCAGAATATTCTAAGCAATTGAGGATTACAAGATAACCAGCACCAGTCAAACCTTGCGGGTGAAAGTGTACATATAACATACCAAACCATAACACAATATATATATAACATAATAAATAACACACAATAACCCATCACATAACAGAAAAGAACATACAACACGTCACATGTTATGTTTTATGTAATACGTTGTAACATGAGGTATAACAAAACATAGAACATATATAACATAAAACATATAAAAAAAAAATAACATGAAATAACATAAAACATAATGTAACAAAACATAAAGCATAACATGAAACATTGCATGAAACATTGCATGAAACATAGCATGAAACATAGCATGAAACATAGCATGAAACATAGCATGTAATAACATAACTTAACCTCTAATCCATCTTATCTATATGCTGGCTATAGACACAAAACTTTAGTTTCAGCTTCACTACTCCAGGACCTATCAGCAGTTTCCAACACTGTCCATCTTCAGACATTCTTATTAAGACTTGAAAAGCTTGGCATACAAGGATACAGATTAAAATGCATCTTCACCTACCTTGAAGACAAAAACAATCTGACAACTATAACACTTTTCAACTCGGCTCCTCATCGGCCACATTGTGGATTCCCACGAGAGCCATCAACTATCCCGCTACTATTTAACCTCAACCTCAAAATCATGTGAAACCGGATTAAATCATTTACCCTTATGTGCTCCAACAATGCAGAGGGTACACAGATGGAGCCCAAACTGGAGAACCAGTAAGACACCTACAGTCGAAGAGTGTCTTTGTGCCATCGGCAACCAGATGATGTCCAACCACCTTAAACCGAACTCTGGAAAACCCGAGATCAAGCCCTGCGGACAACGGCAATACGGCACAAACAAATACAGGGTCTCCCAGCAACATCACCAAAAAGAGGAAACCCAGGAGTGATCAAGAACTCAAACGGATCACTGAGCCTACAAGTCAATTCAATTCTAAGGAGCACCTTCTACGCCATGGAGACACTAAAGCAGATCTCCCGTTACTTAGTGTAAGCCAGAGTATTATCACACACACCCCATCAGTCTGCGTCCATCTCACCACGCTGCACTTATTCAGGTCTCTTGTGTTAACTGCGGTGCAGGGAGAAGGATACAGCAAACGAAGACTAGATATAGGAGCACATCCCTCCAACACAACAGAGATCACTAACCCTCCAGCAGCACACCATGCAATCATGGTAATTTCAACAACAACCAACCAGAGAACCGCGGCTAGACACAGAAATCAGAGAGCAAGCATCCAATACACAAACCAGTGAAACTCCTAGGAACCCAGGCCACAAACACACTTTTATTCAACACAACACTTTGACCAACACAACCAAGAGAGCAGAACTTTCAACGATTGAGTAAGGAGTTGGGTCACCTCCAAAGATGCAATGGACCAGCAGTCAAATATCACCAAACACAGAGTTGGAACACATGCAGGCCACAACACCTCCAACCACATCATCTGAAATCCATGAACAGCCATTCAACAGAGATTCAAGCGCCGAAAGTTGTATAACAAATCCTGGACACTCCAGCAACACAACATGTAATCAGAGAACCTCCGGCCAACAGGAAGTCAAGAGCATAGTCGCCCAACACAGAAATCAGAGTATATCCAAGTAACATAGGATGAAAGCAGACCACCCCGTCTAATCCGAGACCCAAGCACTGTTACCCCAAACAAGAGACAAGCGTACATCTGCACAAAGCAAGAGATGAGTGTAGCGTCAAGAAACGAAATAGAGCCGAAAGAGTTCAAGATGTTTACAGTGTTGCAAAATCAGTCATTTGAACAGTGCACGTCAGATGCAGCCTTTGAAGAACAGCCGTATGGGCATTCTCTGAGCAAGGCGTACTCCGGTGACCCCAACCCATATCCCTTCCCATGCATGCTGTTTATCCACGATCATCTGCCATCGAGCTGTACGGTGAATTCACTGCTAGGTAACAGAGTCCTGCCTTGGATGATATATATAACTGCGTTTCATCAGTCTTATGAGTCAGAGGCAGAATTATTGGCAAATGACGAGGAAAGCACAGAGGATACCGCCTGCCTCTGCGAAAGAGGAGTGGTGTTCAACACACTTGATCTGCAGCAATTAGAAACTGGATACTTGCCAGAGCATCCGGAAACCATGCGAATTGTGCGCCAAGTACCACTAACAAAACACAAATAACGCCATGCCACCCATCATAATTCAGGCAAAGGAAACGCAGAGCATCAGAGACGAAAGGAACCTCCTTAAATCTGTCCTGCTACAGCTTGGTTGGATCCGGTGGCTCCATCCTTCCCCAATGGCTCGCCCGGCTCCTCGCCACTTTACATTTGTAGAAAGGAAGTTATGAAAGAAAAGGCCCAAAAGCTATCGGAGGAAGGCGGAGATTGGGGGATCCGGAGGTAATAATTAATTGATATTCTGTATGTGAAAGTAATGCTGCTTTTATTAGAATGTTTGGGTTTTTACCCCAATGCTTTTATCTCTATGAAATCTATCTGTGTAATTGTCTGTGTATGAATTTATGTGCCCTGCCCCAAAAATACTTTAATAAAAATATTTAAAAAATAAAAAAAGGAAGCTCAAAAAATAGAAGTAAACGGAGACCAGGAAAACTGCATCGCTACAAATAAAAGCATGAATACACCCAACAGGTCTGCAACATTCAGACCAGACAATATGTACCCAACAGGACACACTGGAACAGCAAACATTAGCAGCAGTCCAGCAACAAAGCATGGATCATATGCATGCAACAGAATACTAAATACAGCAAGAAACACCTCCATGCAAGAAAATAACTGAAGAGCACACAAATGTAGCAGTCATGCATGCACCTCTGCTACCGCAACCCACACACAACCAGCAGAAGCTCCTACTTCACATCATGCTGCCAGCTGTTCAACTCAAACTCTACAATCACTTCTGTTTGCAAGAAGTAGCAGAAACACTTACCTTTTCCAGGCTCATCTTCTCGGGCATGACAATGATACACCGGTAGCCTTTCACAGCGGCGGCCAATGCCAGGCCGATTCCTGGGGAGAGAGAGCGGTGATCAGAGAGGTACAACTGACACTCCCAAGATACAAAGGCAAGATCTTGCAGATCGAGTTTAAGGTCTATGGTGACCGAGGGAAACAAGGACACCGCTGCAGAGGGAGCATGAACCCAAGGGTAAAGAAGGGGCACGCCATCTGCCTGGGATGTTAGAAGCAACGGTACTTATGTACATTGTGAGTGCGTGCCCTTCCCGCCTGTTCCTGTCCAGTGCAGCAATGGCAGCCGTCTCCCTTATGCACCTAAAGTTGACGCCTACGTTCCTCCCAAGCAGGTGAACTGCCCTGAGGGTCTGGGTACAGACCTGTGTTTCCAGACGTGGGCTCGATGATGGTGTCGCCAGGCTTCAGGATGCCATCCCGCTCTGCGTCCTCCACCATCCTCAGGCTGATCCGGTCCTTCACGCTCCCGCCTGCGTTAAAGAACTCGCACTTTGCCACTGAAACACAAATGTACACGTAATCCTCATGAGTAGATCTGCATGGCGTGACCGAGGGCGCCGTTACTTACGTGCAACATTAACCAACAACTTCTTCAGTCTACTCGACATGTGAGAAACCATCATTTATCTGAGCAGGGTCCTATGAGAGGAAGACACTCACTCCTACCAGATGCAAAGAGCCCTGCAAGAGGCGCACATACAGTGACATCCAACACTGGTTGTTTGGGCTACTGCGGTGTCTGAAAGTCATTCATTGATTACATTTCATGGTTTGTAGGTTTCTTTACCATGGATCAGGCCCCAGGTAGCGCTGGTGGAAGCACCTTTAAGACAAAACTGGATTGACCTCCGGACAGAAAAAAAGGACATTCATATTTAAAGCATCCTTCACCAGAGATCAAAGGCCCCTCGCTCCGAGAGTCACTGCAGGTTGTCCCCATCAAAGAAGGGATGCATAGACCATGGAATGGAGAAAGCATGGCTCTCAGGCTCCACCTGCCTCCACACAGCCTCCCCTAGGCACCCCCCAAAGCATGAGCCTAATGGGCAGTAAGGAACTGGGTAAACTGGCCTAGAATACCCAGTTCCTTACGATCCATAAATATCTTGCCTGGGGGGCTCATACTGCGCTCATGAAGCAGGGAAACCTCAGGCTCCTGGAAAGCCAGGCGAGGGGGCTGGGAGGTTTCTTTGCTTGAATGTGTGAGGCTTGAAGTTGGCACTTCCCTGGTAGTGCTCCTTATCCAAGATGGCTGACACTTCCCTGGAGGTTCTCCTTATCCAAGATGGCTGACACTTCGCTGGTGGTGCTCCTTATCCAAAATGGCACCTTGGTAAAGCTTGAAAGCCAAGCATGCTGCGTTAGCTTCCAGTTCTCTGCACCTCACTCCTTGCCAGGCAACGATGTAGGAGCAAATGGCACGGACTCCAAGGAGAGGCCTGCAGGAGGAGTGGGACAGCGGCAAGTGTATCTGGTGCGCAGCAGCCCCTGCACGCATGAAAGAACAAACAATGTGCAGGTTTCCTATGCCCAACCTGAGGCAAAGATGGACCCGGCTGCAACCCTCACATCCTGCACCAGATGCAGGGGAACAATTGAGGCGAATTGACGCTCCTCTGCCCCACACAGGAGGAGATGGCAGAGCAGAGTTGGTGAAATGGGTAAACGTGAGATATGGTCTGTGGTCCCCCCGCATATGGGACCATTTTGAGGTGGCATTTGGTCATGAGGGAAGCTGTTCTCTTTACATGAAAAGGAGCCTAGAACCGCTCACCTATGTGTGGAGAACTGTGCACAGGGAGCCCACTGGCTACTAGAAGTTATAAAGGGCATGTGGGTTGCATATGAACCAGGAATGCCCCTAGAGTTCAGATGGCAGGCGCTGGACTCCCTCACTACAGCTCATTTGGACCTCCCTCGTGATGGGCTACACGTGAAGGCAGAAATTAGGTGAGAAAAAAGGCGACCGTAAATCCATGCCCAAGAGTTTGCAGGGCACGAGAGATTAAGGTGGAGCGGTCCTGATTGTCTCCCCACAGCCTACGCCATGTTTCGGCAAATTTGGCTTTGATAACCTTCCGTACAAACTTTGAGCCTATAACTTTTTGGACCTTGTTTGTCTTTAGACCTTCTGAGTGTGTGGGATAGTCGGTCTTTGGGTCCCGATACAGACTCAGAGGTCGCCTCTTTTCCGACAGGTGCATTATAGTCTGGGCTTTGTTTTAATGAAGTGATGCCCACCTTAAAAAAGGCCACAAGGACACAGAAGTTACTGGGCTGAGAACTCCTTGGCAGACTTTACTCCTAAGCGGCAGGCTCATCTTCTTGTACCTTGGCTTCCAAAATGGGTAAAGCTCCCCTTACGAAAGAAGATCTGGCAGGAGAGGGTGTGTATCAGATCCAGCAGAGAGTGGAGACAGAGGTAAAGCTTCAGGCAGACTTTATGGCAACAATGAACACAAAAACTAAAGACAATGGAGCCCCTGGGCTGTGACCATGTAACTGAAAAGAGATGATGTAAGAGAACGGGCCAGGAAAGGATGCGAGGATCTTCAACGCCAGCGAGGAAGCGGAGAGGTTGGACACTGTGGAGCTTCTCTTTGCACAGATCTTTATTCTCAAGAAAGGAGACATGGTGGGCACAGAAAGGGCGCATCGAGTGAACCTGAGGAGACAAGGAGGGAACGGACATCCAGAGACATAGATGGTAATCTATCCACTGAAGAAGTTTCTCTTGAACAGAGGCTAGAAAGGTCAGTCCAGTGGTCTTAAAGAATGGTTGAGGATTCTGCTTCGAGACTTGGCTTGCAGCTCATTACTGAGAAGTAAAGGTCTCCAAAAGGTTGACTGATGCCGTATCCCAAAAAAGAGCGTATCCTGGAGGACCGTGACATGCCGGACATTCAGAGGGCATTACATTCCGGGGAGGGAGACTTGCATTTTATTCTCACTTCCACCAAACATATTCAGGGATATACCACACTCATTAGGGCTTGTGGAGGGGTTCTCCATCAGTGTTCCAACACACAGCACTGGCAGCTATTCGGTGGCGATGAGTAAGGTCCACTGTGTTCGCAGCTGTAGACAGTGTGGGCACCTCTTCCAGTGATGGGGTCAAAGGGGACACTTCTAGCGCTTAGGAGCCAGGCCTCCGAGAAGGATGACAAAGCACACAGATCACTGGCTGACAGACAAGTGACAAACTTGAATAAAGATTGGATGCTGGGCCAGAGTGATGCTGCCAGAACACTGACGTCTGCTGACTGACAGACTGACTGACAGACGACAGGTCTATTTAGAGAACTAGATCACTCTCTGTTTGAAAAGGAGAAAGGTCAAATACAAGAAGGTTTGTGGATTCCCAGTGACAAAGTCTATTCCTAAACCTGATAAAGTTGGATTGTTGTGTTCTTCATAAGGGGCAATAGTTCAGGTAAATGCGGATGTCAAGATTTACGTGATGTCCCAGCCAACAGACTGCGTCTTCCCGTCCTGATAGCAAAGATCTGGCTAGTTTTGTTTTGGGTACGTAAACATGTAATACAAACACAAACTAGACAACCCTGTTAAAATATCCAACACAGAGAAGAATAAAGGTACACAGACCACGCTCAAAGGAGAAGAGGCTATTGACTGGGTGGGTTGGAATTTCTAGAGGAAATTCATGGAAAGATAACATTTGGGTGGCGGTGTTATAGGCATGGTCATGATGGGCTACAAACCACTTAAGGCCAGGGTACTGGTTAGTGCTGTACTCCACACCCACCTTCCATCTGCACAGAGGCACCAAACTGGGATGCCCGATGTCCCGCTCCTATCCATCCAGCTGATGGACCACCTGGCAATGAAGATCAGGTTCTGCAGTTCCATTGGTGGAATCCGATTCAGAGACAAAGAGCACAGGACATCCTTGTTCGCCGAGAAAGTGGGGTTGTCCTTAAAGCCAGAAGCCTGGATTACACCACATTGGCGTACTGATGGAATTTAGAGCGAGATCAGGCTAGAATGAGAAAGCTGAGAAATCTTTTCGGCTTTCCGTGAAGCTTACGGCTACTAAATTTGGTGTCTGCTAGACTGTACGCGCTTTACAGTGGACATCAAATCTGTGAAGCGTCTAAAGATATTTGATAACCTCAGTCGGCAGACTACTTTAAAAAGCTCTACAGCAAGAGATTAAGAGAACATTTTCAGATGGAGACATTTGTACATATCGTGCATGGAGCAACCGGCCACTATTATAGTGACTGTCCTTCCCCAGCGCAGGGCGCATTTCAGACTCTCCCAATTCAGACTGAGAAGGGCCTTGCAAAGGTTTTAAAATTACATTATGATTCGTTGACCAGGCACCTCTCGCCCTTATGTGTACAGTAAAGAGACATGAGGGTGACAAGGTTCACCCAGAAGTGATGGACTACAAGGCAAGTCCATTGATGACCTTTTGCAAGAAGTACCGTTACG
The DNA here is from genome assembly GCF_964204655.1 of Triturus cristatus. NCBI lineage: Eukaryota > Metazoa > Chordata > Amphibia > Caudata > Salamandridae > Triturus > Triturus cristatus. The sequence continues at coordinate 22,723,970 of NC_140591.1, forward strand.
AATCAAGTGAGCGCTGGGTCCACACGGATCCAGCAACGAGAAGCCCTTCGTCGTAGATATTGTGGCTCCCTTGGAGGCACAGGTCTCGGAACATCTATGCAGCCAGATTACCAGCACTATGCATGGAGTCTGGGGTCCTAGCTCTACGACGAGACTCATCAGGACATTTCCTTCTTCCAGTTACGATTACGCTTTAATGCAGGCTTTTCTTGGGCAGGGAGGGGGGACTGCAGCTCTATAGTGGACCTGTTCAATAATACACACTTTAGATCCTATGAAGACTGTAAAAGGATGTTTAGGGTCCCAGAAACAGAGAGGTTCCGACGCAAACAACTTAGACACTGGGTCCCTGTGTTCAGGGCACCAGCGAAGTGCCAGAAAATGTGATCACAACATTTAGGGGCACCGGGCGGCTGTTGTCAAGAGTTGTATAAATCACCCAGGATGACCAAAGTGAAGCAAAATGGAAATATATGGAGTGACTGGAGGCTGCGCTGGATATGAGAATACCCCAAAAGCACAGAATGACAACGCAACACAGAGGTCTCAAAATCACAACGGGACTTAGAGGGATATCAAACCATTGCTGGTGCGGAGGAGGGTACACCTTTTCATGTTTGGTGTCCTGACCATAGGTGAAGCTGCCCTCAAGGGAGATCCTGGTGGCCCATAGCACCAAGTCCATGGCAGATTTTCCATTTCCTGAGGATGTGTCTGCTGCTCTTGGATTTATGTCTGAAGAACTGAGGGGAGCCAAGGGCTAGAAATTGATATTCCATTTGGGATGCGGCTTGTGAGAGTTCAGAAAGGCCATTCGGCAAGACATTTGAGCAAAGACAACATTTTGTCAGTGTAGCTTCCTTTCCCGTCTGGTCATATGGAAAGGTAAGTCTTTGAATTGTCACGCACTCCTAGATTGAGAGCCATTTATCTGCTTCAATTGAATACAAATGTATTGTAGGAAATTCGCTTTCCGGCAATGTTACCGTCAATTTGTTGCATTTTGCTGGACCCTATTTTCTTGCTTGTTCTTAGACTCTGCACACTGGTGAACTGCTGTCCAGTGCCCAGTGTAAATGCTCTGACCCATAGAACATTGACTTATTTCTAATTGAACACATTTAACGCACAAGTTACTTATCTTCGGTAACAATATATCTGTAAGAAACATTAGTTAGTTATAGATTCCTTACCTTAGAATTACCCCCAGGCGTCAGACTGGATCCGGAAAGATTTTTCGTCAGCAGTACCTCTGCGCGTCTGAAGGTGGCGTCGGTCGGCTCCGCGTTCGGCGTCGTGGTCGCCGGGATGACATCACAGCAGCTACTTAGACGCGGCCCTCACGCGCTGACATCAGTTCTGTACACGACTTTCCCCACCAGAACAGAGCCATGCAAGACACTGACCATTGGTGCACAAAACTAGGACCCCGAAAGGATATCCTTAACCCTAGAAATCAGTTCGCAGAACGGAGAGGATGGGTGGGGCAGTAAGGAATCTATAACTAAGTAATGTTTCTTACAGATATATTGTTACCGAAGTTAAGTAACTTGTGCATCTGAAAGAAACACGTTAGTTATAGATTTATTACCTTAGAAAAGATACCCCAGCAATACCAACCCCGGTGGTGGGTCTGCGAACCAAGATCACACCAGAAAGTGCTGGAGAACAGAAAAGGCCAAAGAAGCCATCTCTCCAGACTTGGCTGTCCAGGCAGTAGTGTGTGGTGAACGCGTGAGGCAATGCCCACGTGGCCGCCTGACAGATGTCATTCAGAGGCCCTCCTCTTCCCAGGGCAGTAGTGGCTGCCATCGCCCTGGTGGAATGAGCGCGTAGCCCGACTGGAGGACCCATTTAAGCCAGAGAGAAACAAGCCTTAATACACAACACGACCCGTCGAGAAATCGTGCGTTTGTGTACGGCCCGACCCTTCTTTGCACCCACGTAGCCAACAAAAAGTTGATCATCCACCCGGAACGGTTTTGTGCGATCCAGATAGAAGGAGAGCGCACGTTTTGGGTCCAGGCGGTGGAGCCTCTCTTCCTCCTTTGAAGGATGCGGAGGCGAAAAGAAGGTGAGCAAAGTAATGGTCTGCCCGATGAGGAAGGCAGTGACCACCTTAGGAAGAAAGGATGGACGGGTCCGGAGAACCACCTTGTCTGGATGAACAGACAAGAAAGGAGGTTTAGAAGATAGAGCCTGGAGCTCACTCACCCTTCTAGCGGAAGTGATGGCTACCAGGAAAGCAGTCTTAAGAGTTAAGAGACGTAAAGGACAGTTATGAAGAGGCTCAAAGGGAGCTCACATTAAATAAGTTATCACAAGATTCAAGTCCCACTGAGGCATAACAAATGGAATTGGACGAAAAAGATGTTTAAGCCTTTCAAGAAACGGTTAACTACAGGGGACTTGAAAAGAGAAGGCTGGTCTGGCAGCCGAAGGAAGGCAGAGATGGCAGAAAGGTAGCCCTTGATAGTGCCCAGAGCAGAGCCCTGCTGGGCCAAAGAGAGAAGGAACAAGAGCACTTCAGAAAGAGGGGCTTCAATGAAATGTGGTATTGCTGGTTATCAGACCACTGGACGAGGAGACGTTCTTCTATTAGGCAAGACAGCGGTACTCCGTTATTCCACATTTCCAAAACAGCGGTATTCCGCTATTCCACATTTCATTGATGGATAAATGACTCTTTGGACCCTACTTACAGCTCGACACTACTGCATATGAAAGCTTTACGCCTATCTTGCGTAGTTACGAGAAACCTCGTCAACTATACCGTTATTGACGCTAATATTTTGCCCCTTTGGGTCCGAATTCTTAAACATACATACTTACTTGACCAGCTGAACATATAGGAGCCCTGACGAAGTTCCCTCTGGCAAGAATCGGGAACGAAACGCGTTGGCTGTGTGCCAGTTTTAAAAGATGTACTGAATAAGAAGAAGTAACTCTGGAACAAATCTTGACGTTTGTGTATTAACTTCGCAACGAGCGCACCTTCCATTTCCTCTCGTGAATGTGGCTACTATTGACACCCCTGGACGGCGAGTGTGGGAAGTGACTGCACCACCTTCTGATTTGACTGTACATACAGACTGGATGTGCTTGACCTTGGTCTGCAGTTTGTTCTTTCTTTAATATCTCATTCTCACTGAAACCCGTGATAAGGGCTGAAAGATCGGAATCATAGACCGAATAACCCGGACTCGCTGTTCGGGAGGATAGACCCGAAACTGTGTCGTGTTCAGAACCGCTCCGATGAAGAAGAGCTTCTGAGAGGGAATCAGGTGCAACTTCGGCACATTGATGGGGGAACCCCAGCAAATGCAGGAGGTCGGCCGTAGTCTGGAGGCGGGAGATGACTGCCTGGGGCGAGCCCGCCTTCAACAGCCAGTTGTCTAAATAGGGAAACACTGAGACTCCTGATCTGCACAGATGAGCTGCGACCACCGCCATCACTTTCGTGAACACCCGACGGGCGCTGGGAAGGCTGAAGGGGAGCACGGTAAACTGAAAGTGCTTGTGTCCTACAGTAAACCGCAGGTAACGCCGGTGGGCTGGCAGGATGGGAGTGTGGAAATATGCATCCTGGAAGTCCAACGCTACCATCCAGTCTTGCGGGTCGAGGGCAGACAAGACCTGAGCAAGCATCAACATTTTGAACTCCTTCCGGAGGAAGCGATTGACTTCCCTGAGGTCCAAGATAGGACGCAGGCCCTTGTCCTTCTTGGGAACCAGAAAGTAGTGGGAGTAACAACTACGACCTACTTCTGGTACAGGAACACGTTCGATGGCTCCCTTGGCCAAGACAGCCGTAACTTCCTGCTGGAGAAGGGCCAGATGATCCTCCGACATGCGGTGGTACCGCGGTGGCATGGCTGGAGGGGCAGTCTCGAAGAGGAGGGAGTAGCCCCTTCGGACTATTTGCAAAACCCACCTGTCCGAAGTGATGTTGCGCCAGTGAGGGAGGTGATGTCGAATCCTGCTGCCCACTGGCGTTTGATGGGCCTGAAAGGTCGGACTAGAAGGGTTTGGAGGCTACTGCAGAGAGGGGGGGGGGGGGGGTTGGTGCACTGGCCTGCCCACTGGCCCCCTGAACCACGATATTAGTTTCCACATCCTCGGCCAGGCGAAGGTTGGGTAACCTGCTGCGGCCTGTAGTCCTGGGTAAGATGTAGCGGGCCACGCCTTCCGTAGCCACTAAAGCGGCGAAAAGCAGACTGTGCCGGATGGGAGGAGAGGCCTAAGGACTTGGCCGTAGCCCGTGAGTCCTTGAAGCTCTCTAGGGCACTGTCTGCTTTGTCGACAAAAAGGTGACGGCCATCAAAGGGCACGTCCATCAAGGTGCTCTGGACATCCCCTGAAAAGCCAGTAGACCTCATCCAGGCGTGGCGTCGAAGTGCTACCAACGTTGAAATGGTCCTGCCCAGAGAGTCCGCGGTCTCAAGCCCACAACGGATCGTAAACTTAGCTGCATCTCTCCCGGCGGCAACAGCCTGGGAGAGCACTGTCCGGGCCTTCTCCGGACACTGAGGCAGCACTTGCGCCACCGTATCCCACACAGAGTGCGAATAATGTCCCAAGAGACATGCAGTGTTTACGGATCGCAGTCTTAAGCTGGTGGAAGAAAAACATTTCTTGCCAATATGGTCCAGCTTCTTGGATTCCCTTTCCGGTGCAGCGATAGGGAAGGTTGGAGATAGAGGCTTGGACCACCAAGCTCTCCGGGGTGGGGTGTTGGGAAAGGAAAGTGGGGTCACCTGGAGCCGGGTGGTGGCGTCGGGCGATCATCTTGTCCACGGGAGCCCACGTGTTGGGCCTGGACCACGTGCCCAAAAGGACGTCATTGAGGGCCTCATTAAACAGAAGCAGGGGCTCTGAAGAGCTCGCTGCCGGTTGAACCACCTCAGTCAGGAGGTTAGTCCTGACCGTAGGAAGCTCGAGGTTGAGAACCTCGGCCGCCCTACGCAATACCACAGCGTATGACACTCCCTTCTCTGTAGCCATGGTAGGAGGAGACAACATGCCAAGGTCGGGTGAAGTGTCAAGACCACTGGCATCCCCAGTTCCTCTCTCCAGTCCTGATCTTGGTCAAGCTGTTCGGATAAAGGGTCACCTGACCCCTCCCAGTCCTCCTCATCTTCCTCAGGGTGCCACTGTGGTTGGAAAGAGGCCCCACCCGGCACAGGATCCGGCATCGGACGACGCCGGTCCAGCTCTGTGACCACGGCAGGAAGGAGGCGGTGGTCGACGCTGGCAGGAGGGGGCGGGCGACCGCCGTCAGGCACGGTAGTGGTGCCGTCGGAAGCAGCGCCGGTGGAGGTGTAATAAGGTCAACCGGCACCGATCCGGATCCAGGCCTGGATCCAAGGGGGGACTGAGCGGCTGCAGCCGCCAGCAGCAAAGACTGAGGCCCCCAACGGAGTCCGCGGGGCCCGAAGGCGTGCCGGCAGGGTCGGTCTACCCAAAGATGGCATGCATCGCCTCGTAGAACGTACGAAGCTGGGTGGGGGTCGCTCCAGGTCCCGGAAAGGGAGGGAAGCTCTGAGCCATCCCTTCGGGCTCGGCGCGTGGAGCCGCGGGGGTGGCACCACCAGCGCGCCTTGTCGGATCGGCCGACCGACGAAGAGAAGTCTAAGAGCGACGATGCTTCTTCGACTTCTTCTTATGCTTTGACGAACCCGACCCAAGTGCAAAGAATTCGATGACATCGAGCCGGAATGGCGATGGCTCCGCGACCGGTCCCTCGACCTCCCTCTCCCTCGACCTGACTGCCAGTGCTCAAGCAGCTTTCGGGACCGCTCCCGCAAAGCCTTCGGCATCAACAACTGGCAGTTGGAGCACGACTCGGGGTCGTGGTCGCGTTCCAGGCAAAAAAGACACGAGGTGCGGATCCGTCACCAACATCATGCGATGGCAGGATCCGCAGGCCTTAAAACCAGGCATCCCTCGTGCACCTTACAGAGTCGAAGACTCGAGAAAGGACGTCGACAAAAGTCGAGAAAAAAGTTAGTCAAAAAATAAATGACTGAGGTACCGCTCTTCCCGGATCTGCGCTGGCTGGTGCAGAAAAAGAAGGAACTGACGTCAGCGCGCGAGGGCGGTGTCTAAGTAGCTGCCGCGACATCATCTCCGAGATCATGACGCCGACAACGAACGCGAAGCCGACCGTACCACCTTCCGCCGCGCAGAGGTACTGCTGACTTGGGATCCAGTATGACGCCTGGGGGTAATTCTAAGGTAAGGAATCTATAACGAACGGGTTTCTTTCAGATATATGTTTAAGTCCCTAGTATATGGTTTAGAATTCTGCCCAGGGCCTAGAAATTAAATGCTGCTTTTGGATTGAAGAACCTATTTGGCCATCTACTACAGTGGCAGTGCAACCATGGATACAAACCTAAACTGTGCAACCGGACTGCTGCAGTGTAACATGTGCAGTGAGATATGTTCAAATAACCCTTTTGACAAGTAAAACCCTCCCTTTTAAATATTAGTAACACACCCCTATGCAATATTACTAAGTCCCTGCAATGATAAGGGCCAAAACTGTATTTTCACTGTGGCAAGCCTAGAGATCTTATGTAGAAAACCAGGGTGCAGATTACAATACTAACACTGCTAACTCAGGAAAGGAACCAGCTAGAAGAATAATTAAATCTCTATTTTTATTACTGATTAAAAATACAATTCAATGGTGAAGTCTGATTTTTAATACATATGAAGGAAAAGTAACTTTCAGAAAGTTAGCTTTTTCCTGCCTAAAGTTCAAGGAGGCTAATTTGCATAAACTCTCCAGCTTCTACCAGCCAGTGCTCAGCCTTGGGGAAGCGACACAGCTAAACACCACAGAATAATTCAGCGTGGTCACTGTGAGCATACTATAACACCACTAATGAGCCACATGTAATACTTGGGGGACACTTAAAAGAGACAGAACAAAATGGAAAGACAATTCTTGTGGATACTCTGTCTGGTTGCTGAAGGACCCTACTTTTTCCGAACTAGACTTCTGTCTCTAGGTTTGTTGTGGGTTGTAATTATTCGCCCCCACCAAGACATACAGTTTTACCTGCATTGTCACGAGGGGACACACGAGGCACCTTCTTGTTTATACAGGGTCTCTACCATTACAGGTATGATTGGGGGAACTGTGGGGTGGTAATTAGCATAAAGTAGATTACATTATTTAGTCAGAATATTTTGTTCACCATTTTACAGGGTAATGGAAAGGAGGTACGTCCAATGTATCAATCTGACTGTTGCTCTAAACTTATTATGACAAAGAGTAGTTAAAATATTACCAGGTATGTGTCTGGTGGCAAAAACTTGAGAATTCTAAACAGGTAGACCTCAAAACAACCTTTCTGTGGGTCGCACTGTAAGAAAATGATTAACTGGCAGAAACAAACAAGACAACTTCCAACACACCGGAGGACTTCATGCCATTGGAGGTCCAGTTATTCCCAAAGGAGCTACCATTGCTTGGACGTATGGGGAGCAGGGGCAGCGGGTTGAAAGGAGGGATCCTTCAGAGAAGGATATGTTGAGGCCTGGTCCTACCATGAATGAAACATCATCTGTACTGGGCATTCAGTGCTGAAGACCTCCACTTGGGTTGCCTACTTTGTTGCTTTGCAGAGGAGGCTTTACTCTTGGCCCCTAGTTCAGAATGCGTTCATAAGATAGAAAAGAAAGTTTTAAGAGGAAACAGTCTCCCTATGTTAGGTTTCTTCTGGTTGACGTGCAGGGAACAATTTAGGTTACCCTTGCTTATCAGATGAATGATTGCCATGCCCTTCCACAACACAACACGCGCACACCGAGGAGTGGATAGTTCTATCCAGAAGCCCACCTCATACTGTACCTACAGCCCCTTTCATCTGGTACCTCTATTTGCAATTACTGTGTCAGCCACAGAGCACTCTCCTGGCCCTCCCTTTGATTTAGGTTTGAAATGTCAACATGCTCATGACAAAACAAACACATACCAAGGGATCTGTGCGCCCCTAGGGGTTTAGGAGCACAGACACTGAATGACAGATGGAAGCGGTGGCTTTTTAGAAATGTCTAGAATTTGAAATGGTCTTTCTCTAGTCTAAGCTGTAATGGGATTGTGTTCCATGAAGAGGAGCCCTGTGTGTGTAGTTATCTTCCTCTGAATTCCTTGAACCTTGTGAGACACTCTCAAGAGACCTTTGACCTCTGGTGGGAAGGTCAGAGACAACAATTTGGGAAGTAGTTGAGCAGCACTCTGTGGGTGTGGCAGGGGATTCTGAAGTGTAATCGTTCTTTTACTGGGACCCACTAGGGGCGTCTTCACTGCAATGAGAGAGATGGGAGAAAGATGGCTACGGCCAAGATGAGTACTGACGGAATTACAAGAGCGGGACTTCACCGAACCACCAGTTAGGGATACCTATTCTCTCTGTACTTCAAGAAGCATTTATTATTTCCATTGTGGCCACCTTTTGCTCTGTTCTGTAATCCCACAGACATGTCTACTTACACAGTTCACACTTCAGTCCATGCGTCTCTCCTATGGAATTGATCCGCACCATGGGGGTGTTGCCAATATTCTCCAAAATGGTGGACATGATTTTGGACGGCTTGGACCTATGGACGAGAAATTAGAAGCCATCAGCTGCAGAGCTTTGATGTGCATGGGCAGGGTGTGGTCAGTAGAAAAAAATGTTACTTACCTGTAACGATTGCTATCACGCGCCCCCTGCAGGATGGGATGTGATACTTTGGGCCCTAGAAAATGATAGGTTCACTGGGAGGTTAATAGGATGAATAGAGGCTGTTGGCCACAGCTTCTCAGGGAGTGTGGGGAGCGAGGGACCCGGCCACAAAGCTTGAACTGACCATTTATACTGTTGCATCAACTCTGTCCAGGGGGTAAATAAGCAGACCCCAGGCAAGAGCTTCCCCAGCCGGAAGTGTCCCAGTGCCTGTCAGACATGCTTATAGGAGACACAGACGCAACAGACCCAAAGCCCAGAAGGACCAAAGGAAATGTCACACACAGGATTCTTGAGAGGGAAATTCATTCCTTCCCAGGGATCCCACGGCTGAGTAAGTGTGGCTTTGAAATGAAGGAAAAGACACCAGCGGCAGAGGAGCAAGGAGCAGACCCCTAACTCAGGGCAGACCTCTACCCTCCGAGCAGAGCTCAACCTCAGAACAGGCCTCTACCTCGAAGCAGAGCAGGCCTCTACTCTGGCAGGGGCCAGATAATTGTTTTGCAACTGTGCCTCCAAGGTGGAAGAAGACACTGGTCCAGTGGGATCCCAGGGGGGGGTTTTGTCACGGTGGCACTCAAGGGCCAACCATGCTTTCGGAGAGACCCTTGGGGAGTGACATTTTGTGGCTGTGCGTTTCCGAAGGAGCCAGGGGGTAGCTGTTCATAACTGTGCCCCCACCGGGATTCTATGCCGGTGTCATGGGCGGGAAAGGGAGTTAAGAAGTGTGGAAGTGGACACGAGCGGAGCTTCCTTCCAAAGGGTCAGTGGACGGGTCTCTTGATGCAAACATGTGGAATAACCGACAGGCCTCAAGGATGAATACTGCGTAAGGCAACTCGGCCTTCAGTCCTTCAGAGAGCAGTAAACTGCATGGCAGTAACATGGTAAGCATATCACTCAGAAGTGCTGTTCTAAGCACTATATAATAAGCAGGTCTGATCATTGTTATTATCATGGATTCTAGCTAGCTCGTTGCCGTCTCTTTTGGACCTTTCAGACTCATCGCCCTCCAGAGTCTGCTCTGTGGTAAATGGCGCGGAGGCTCCGCTCTTCTGGCATCCCACCAGGATAGACACATCTCCACCCATTACTCTACCCCAGGAAGAGAACGCAGATCAGAACGTGACAGGAGGCAAATGAATGGTTGGAAAATGTAGACCAAGAAAGGAAAATTAGAACAAATTAAACATCAGAGTTTAAAGGCAAAAAAAAAAAAAAAATGGAAACAAAGGATGCCATTAACCCCTTCGCTGCTAGGCCTTTTCCCCCCTCTGGTAAGCCTATTTTTGGGAGTTCGTGCTTAGGCCCCTATAGCTTTTTGAGCACATATGGTATCCACGCCAAATCTGCGTCCTTTTCTTCTAACATCATGGGGATTCTAAAGGTACCCAGGGTTTGTGGATTCCCTGGAGGGGACCCAGAAATTCGACAAAATACAGCAAAATTTAGTTTTTGGGGGGAAAACTGCTGCAAATGAAAGGGTTTGTGGGGCTGAAATCCCCATTTTCCCAGCTTTTAGGGGGGGGGGGGGGATTACAAACTTTTGTCATAAAAAAAAAAAATGTACACAGTTTTGGCATTTTTCTGGGACATAGCCTATTTTTGCTATTTTTTGTGCTTTCAACCTCCTTCCAGTTAATGGTAGAAATGGGTATGAAAGCAATAATGGATCCTGGAAAGCTATACATTTTAGAAAAGTAGACAAGATTCTAAATTCAGCAAGTGGTCATTTGTGTAGATCCTTCAAGGTTTCTTTATAGAAACTAACAGTTAAATATAGGAAAAATTGAAAGTTAGTTGAAAAAAACAGCCTTTTGTGTCAACGTTTTCCCCTGTAACTTCTTCTAAGTATGACAGATTTTTTTAAAGCAATATACCGTTACATCCGCTGGACATTACTGGTTGTGGGGATATATAGGACTTGTAGGTTCACCAAGAACCCGACGAACCCAGAGCCAAAAACTGAGCAGACTTGCAATGGTTTTTTATTATGCACCGGGTATATACCACGGGGTGGGTGGAATTTTGTGGATCCACACAGATTCTATAACTTTCCACCACAGAAATGAGGAAAATTTATTTTTTGGGACAAATTTTTAGGTTTGCAAGGGATTTTGGGTAACAGAACCTGGCGAGAGGCAGTCGAGTCACCCCATCCTGGATTCCCCTGGGTGTCTAGTTTTCAAAAATGTATAGGTTTGCTAGGTTTCCCTATGTGCCAGCTGTGCTAGGGCCCAAAATCCACAGGTAGGCATATTGCTAAAAACAAATCCGTACCTAGTTGGCTTTCTGCTGCCCTGGGGGGGATAGGGATGCCCCAATATGCCCCCAAGGGGGGCAGAGACACTGTGGCTATTTTTTGGGGGGTGGGGGCATTGGAATGCCCATGATGGGCAGCCCACACATAAAAATGCCAGCGTAATCATTGGCGTCTAGTCGGCTTTTTGCCCCCCTGCCGGTGGGGGTGGCAGATTGGGGGCTCCTGCCCCCATCTTACCCCCAGGGGCGGGGAGAAAGGCTGTAATTTGTGCGGGGGTGGGGGCATGGGCATGCCTGTTTTGGGCAGCCCCCACCCTAATTAAAATTTGCCCAAAAAAATCCCCGGCGTCTAGTGGGCTTTTTGCCCCCCAGGGGGCAGATTGGGGGCTACTGCCCCATCTGCCCCCCAGGGGGGCAGAAGGTTGTCATTTTTGTGGGGGAGGGGTGGGGGCATTGGCATGTCCATTTTGGGCAGCCCCCACCCTAATTCAGATTTATCCCAAAATATCCCTGGCATCTAGTGGGCTTTTTGCCCCCCCCAGGGGGGCAGTTTGGGGGCTACTGCCCACATCTGCACCCCATGGGGGGCGGCAGAAAGGCTGTAATGGTGGCGAGGGGGGGGGGGCATTGGCGTGCCCACTTTGGGCGGGCTCCAACCTAAAAAAAATGGTGCGAAAAAAAATCCCTGGTGTTTAGTTGGCTTTCTGGCAGATTGGGGGCTACTGCCTCATCTTCCCCCCAGGGGAGGGGGGCAGAAAGACTGAATTGTGCCCATTTCTTCATTGGGGGGAGCGAAGGCGCTTGCCCAAGGGCCGCTCCCCCCTCCCTGGTGTCTAGTGGGTGGATCCCTGCTTGGGGATCGCCCTCCTGTGGCTAACCCCAAGCAGGGATCCACTGGGGTTCTCCCCTTTCCAATTCTACCTCTCCCGTCTTTCTACGTGCTCAGGGGGCTGAGATAGCCCCCTGAGCACGTAGAAAGTGAAACTGAAATGAGCCTAAAGGCTCATTTCAGTTTCGGTTTCTATGCAATGACGACACAGCGACGTGCGTGCTGATTGTCATTGCACATAAACCAGGGAGGGGGCCTGGGGAGCTGGGGAAGCTCTTCCCCAGCTCCCAAGGCTTTGGGGGAGATAAGGAAATCCCTCTGCTGTCTGCAGCAGAGGGATTTCCTGCCCCTGGCCTCATGACGGAATGGTTCCGTCATGAGCACAGGGATGCTCATGACGGAACCATTCCGTCATAAGCATCGAAGGGGTTAAATAGGATTAAAAGCCTCAAACAGATAAAGGAAATTAATAAAAAAGAAAAGATAAAAGAAACTAGTAAAAAGTACACTGCAAAAGACTTAGGGGGTCATTATGATGGCAGAAGGACCGCCACCGCCAGCTGTGCGGTGGCGATCCGTCCGCCATCAAACGTGGATTGACCGTCCACCACATTAGGATGGCGGGCGGATCCACACTGCGACGGAGGCGGACCCAAAGACCGTCCGTGATGGAACCGCCACAGGCAATCGGACCGATGAGATATTCAATTTAGGAAAACAACATTTTTTACTTATTTTGCGTTTAAGAAGTGCTGGCAGAAATAAACATTGGTCAAACAAATGACTATGAGGCCTCCATCTTAATGGCAGGGCTACATTTGGAATTAACATTCAATTCGATCATTTCATGCATGAAGTGGAGTCAACCAATGTAAGAAGGGCGCCACTAGGCCTACCGCTTGATGCCTTTCAAGCAGAGATTTCATATGCAGCAAAGTTTTTAAACGTAAAATTAGCCAGCTTCCATTGCTCTGGCAAACACATAACACAACAAGCATTGGCAAAGCCAACAGGTTTCATCTACGAAAGCTATTGGCTTTGGCAATATTTTTTAGCCATGCTGTATAGCAGCACAGATGCTTTGCAGTGTGATCAGAACTAATTTTAGAAAGCGCTTTGATACAGCCAGGGCTTTTTGTTTGAAGTGCATAAGCGCTGGATGCAACATAGATCTTTTTAAAGTCGAGCCTAGCGCAGCGCGCATGCACTGCTCTATTGAAGGCTTCTTGTGAATGCTCAAAACTTCGCTGTGTGGGTTTGACTCCTCCCACACATTGGATTGGCCTTTACGTGTGTCTTTCAATAATAAAAGCACGCAAATGGTCAAAGGCGGGTGCATGTCCCACCTCTTCTTCAAATGTAAACTCCCACGGCGTAATGCTCTCGGGAGCGAGCAGCAGTGGCAAGGGTGAAGCTGCATTCCTTGTCGCTTCGTGGATCAGGTTACTAATTAAACACAGCGCGGTCACTTTCACTTTAGCGGCCGCACTTGTTGTTTTGTGTGGGCTTGTTCCTTTAGCGCGGCTCCAAGTGTGCTTTCTCTTTCATTATTATGTCCCTAAAGCTTCCTGCCGCTTTTTGTTGTGTTACATGATTTGTTTGGTTTGCAATAGATATTAGGCTTTCTTCAATTCAAATGTGTGAGCGCAACCGTCAATATACCAATGTAAATGTTATTCTCGTTAGCAGCTCTCCCAGGCAAGCATCATAAAGCTATAAATTACAAAAAAGCCCATCCTTGACTCCTCTACAAAAAGTTGAACTCAGCTCTGCGGCGACAGATGGTAAACTTGAGAAGAGGGGGTCTTCTTGGCCAGGCACCTTTGCTGCAAGCACCCAAGATGCTGTTTTCTAAGGTCGTTGCTTATGGAAAATCGCACAACAATTCCTTGGGGAGAGCTATTTGAAATCACGTTTATTGGGCATCACTGGGTCGTATAGTCACCCATGTGAACCCCAACCTCATAAAACTGCGTCCTCCCTCCACGAGACTCTACCCCCCATGCGCACAGCATAGCAGCCGCTGTTATCACCTGGCGCGCCTTTTCAAAGCTGAAAGCCATCACATAGGTCATGGTGGGTGAGGCTAGGTTGAACCTAGCGTGAACAATCTTGTCACGGTCTTTTTGGAGACGGCGGAATTTTGGTGAACACATGTGAACTGCGTGTCATGAGACATTAACGGTTAGCCCCTCCACTGATGCCAGTCACACGGTGGCCATTTCACCGCATTGTTGCCCCTCTGCTATTAACGGTGCCCATTGAACAGGAGGACTTGGGGGGCACGGTGTGCCCATTATTAAATCTCAGACTGGCACGCGTCATACATAGTGCCGACTAAATACGGAAAGCCGGAGGGCTCGAAACATGGTGTCTTGATAAGAGCGCTTCACACAATGCTACGACTGGATCTATCTAGCTGCTGTCCAGCACCATCCATCACTCAACAATACACAGGTCTGTTCTACTTGAGCCAGCCACTGTCCAATGCGAATGACCCGCAAACAATGCAAACCACAGCCAAGCACAACGGCAGCAGCCCGCTATGACACCGGGAACACTTCTAGAACTTATATTGGAGCATGGATGAGCGTACTTGTAGCCCCAGAGCAGGTTTCAGATCAGCTGGAGGGAGGCGGAGGGGCCCTGTAGAGGCAGGTTCAACTGGTAACTCCACAAAGTTGGGCTTTATCTAGTTTTTTGTTTAATTTTACCCTCCTACCGTGCTATTTCATGTTGGTTTTTTTTATAGGCATAAGGGGGTGGGGGGTAATTCTTGGTTGCGACGATTGACCCAAAGGAGGGCGTGGATCGACTTCAGCTTATTTTTTTTTTAATACTTGTGGCTGCTTTTAAGGTAATTTATTCTTAGATTATTTTATTGAAATTATTAAATAGTGTAGGAGAGAAGGATCTGCTTCTTATAGTTACCCCCACTTTTTGCTGATGTTCAGTGTTTTTCGACTTAGTCTGACTGGGATCCTGCTAATCAGGACCTCAGTCTATCTGCTTTCTCTCTAAATTGATTACATGTACTTTAGGTACACTCCAGATTGGATTCTGGTGTATACCCACTGTAGTCCCTAGTATATGGTATGCTATGTACCTAGGGCATAGGTACCCCAGAGGCCTCTCAGGGGCTGCAGCATGTATTATGTCACCCCTGGAAGAGCATTCAAAATGACAACAGGTCTGCTACAGCAGCCTGTGCAAGGTGGTGCATGCACCCCTTACTTAGATATGGGGTTCACTATATCTATCCATATCACTGCACATATAAACCTTTCAGCCACTCCTATGGCAGGGATTATCAATCCTGAAGGCAGGATGCTAGGTTTTATGTGAGAGGGTGCCCATGCATGAGCAGAGCCCCTCTGCAGCCTTCAAAACCTCTATTCCGGGGTGGTTTCAGATGCAGCCATACCATATATACTTAAGTGAATTATAACCTCGCGGTAAATGCTAACTTTAAAACGGCTGCATGGAAACATGTCGTGTTTGGTGACAAACACCTTGGAATCATACCCCCACACCAGTAACTGGTGTGGGGGGTATGATTCCACCCTACCAGGGGGAGAAATATGACCGCACCGGTACACCCGGTACCAGCTTTGCAAACCCTGGCATCACAAAATGGATGCTGCCAGCCACAGACACGAGTCTCTCCTTCTGCCGCTGGACGAAACTCTAGCAGGGGACGGCTGGACAATAGGCTTCCTGTCACAGGGAGGTGTGACCAACTCCCAGACAGGCTTTAGTGTTTTGGGGCTCCGTGGGTGCACTCAGAGTGCTTTGATGTCTGCACTGGGGGCACATTTGGTGTCCCTGTGCATAGTCCAGCTCAAATCGGTTGCAGGGGCTACCAGCCCCTGCTCTGGTGTGAAACTGGACAAAGGACATGGGTGTAGCCACCCCCCTGTCCTGACTCTCCCATAGGTGCGTCTCCAGAGTTTGTCCCACCCCTTCCTTGGGTATAAAGTAGGAACCCCTGACTACAGGACTTTCGATTTACCTGGATGAAACTCTGCTACAGAAACCAAGTACTTCAACTATCTACACTACATTGGATGACCGAAGAATCTCCCTTGGAGTAAAGGAGTTACTCCCCTGCAAGGCAGGCACCAAAAACGCATCTGACCGGTTTGCATCTACGTTGTTCCTGACGAACCCCGAAGATTTTGCCACACAGGAGATGGGTTCCTAAGCTTCCCAGAGACCAACCAGTGCTCTCAGCAAACCTGAGACCCGCAGCCCTCGTGGGGACCGTGCAACCCCTGGACACCGTGCACATATGCAGCAGCATATGCTTTTGGGCGATCCCTGAGGCTGCGCTTTGAGCTACTTGTAGTCCAGACCCCGAGCAGTGATTCCACTGAAAATTACTGGCCTACACTCCACAAGTGTTCCGTGGGCTGGTATTTTGTGATTCCTCTCGAGGTCCCTTCGCGATCCCTGATCCGTTGACCTGTGGGTCCCTGAGAAGGGACCTGTGGGTCCCTGAGAAGTGAACTGTAACTTTAAGTGGACTTACCTGGTTGCTCCAGATGTGTCCTGACTCTCCATTGCTTGGGGAGTCCCCAGGACCTTGCTGGTCCACACCGAAGAACAAGTTACTTACCTTTGGTAACGCTTTTTCTGATGGATACAGTATCTGCCTGTGGATTCCTCACCTTTTCCGTGGAATGCTGGTGCAGGGGATATTCACAAGGTGAGGAATCCACTGGCAGATGTATCCATCAGAAGCATCTGTTCTCTGACCGCAAGGGTTGCAGTTGCCAAGGCTTGTTGGTCTCCAATCCGGACACCGACCCCCCAGCACTCGACATCCTTGGTGGGACAGCTCGCCTGTGGACTTTGGTTGTCGTCGACGTCTCCTGGTCCCTGTGGCTGCAGAGTCAAGCTTCACCTCTTCTCACCTGAAACACCCAACATTGGTGGGCATTAGTCTATCGTGACCCCTGGTCACTGTGAAGTGACCCAGACTCTGTCCCCTTTGCTTTCAGGTTCATCTCAGCTCCGATCCAGGTTTGGATCACACTCGACACTTCTCATCTTTCCGGCAGCAGTACTTTGCAGCATCACGCCATTGAAAACGACGAAGAATCCCGACACCATTTGACACCTATGCACCCGGCTTCCCTGGGTTAGCTAACACGAGTACTCCGGTGCTCACATGGTTGGTGGCCTTAGAACCTTCTAAGTTTGAAAGGGTTTGCTCAAAGTCTTCTAAGTGTCCTTAATCTTTAAAATTCCAAAAGCGACTTTCCCCATACGATTGTATGGAGCTTGCGGTTGTGTTCTCACACTGCACGCGTCCCCCGTGTCACTACATTGGGTGGTTCCTTGGGGTCCCAGCGATTCTACGTGCTCTAGGCATTGTGTCTAGTCAAGTCGTGGTTCTTAGAACACTTTAATATATGGTTTGGTCTCCCCCTGGGGCCCACTGTGTATGGTGCTATTTACTGTTGTTTTAGTACTGTAATATTGTGTATCTTGTTCTCTAATCTCATAAAGAGGTTAGTAGAGAGTGTTCAGAAATAAATACATATATTTTATATACACCTTGTGTGGTTCTCCTTTCATTTGGTCATTCAGGAGGGTATAATCTGGTAAACCAAGCTGCTTTACACTCCTTCGAGGCTTAGCCTGAAGGCTTCTCTCCATAGCTACCACTAGGAAAGCTTTCAATAAAGGTTGTCTTTAACCTAATCATCAATGAGGGTCGTTTGGACTGGTGCAGGGTGCCCACTAAAGCTAGTTGACAGCATATACCAGGCCAACTTCTCACAAATAGTACATTGAAATAAAAAAAAAGTATAAGGCCTGTCTACAGGGGTGATCAGACCCCTCTGAACTCGGCGTCTGTCCTCTCAATAGCGCCACCCTCAGTAAATAGGTCCCTGCCCGGCCTTATTTACCTCGCTGCTTCGGCACACAATAGACCCCGAGGAGAGCCCCCTTCAGTAAACAGGGAACCCATCGTGTGGTTCCATGGCTGGGTGATTCAGATCAGACGTGAAGGCGCTATTTGCAAGCTAGTAGCAGTTTTCAGACCAGGATACCCGCTAGATGTCTGGGCCCTTCTGCCCCATTAAATCCGAGGCGAAATAGGCTGCCCTGCCTCGTTGATGCTTGTAAATCTGAATTTCACAATCTCCCACCCCTGCCCTTTCCAGGGGCTGCTTCTGTGCATGTCTGGGGCTTGGCCCTACCCAAGCACAGACTACACCAACAAACATCATGTAAATTGCAAAAGAAAAACGGTGTCAGTTATTGCAGTATATATTTAGGAACACATTGCTCTACAATGTACCAGAAAAACATTGCTAATAACTCTCGCTAAACACTTATAACGTCCCAAAGGCGAGAGCTATTGGCTATGCCAATGCTTGTTGTTATTGTTTTTCGAAAAGCTGTACAGCAGCCATGCTGATATACACCAGTGCTACAAATCACTGCCAAGTCTGCAACAATGACCAAGCTGTAAAGCATGAACGGCAATGGCACAAACAATAGTTTGATAGACGAGATCAATTAACTCTGCCAATGCTGGTTAGGTCTTGGAACAACATCCCTGTGATTCAGAGTAAAACAGTTAATCTTCCTTGGGTGAAAAAACAAAAAAATATGTAATTTGGCAAAATATCTTGTTGGGTAAAAAAAACAATAGGATCCATGTCCAAGTAAAAAAACATTTGGAAGTAGATGACATCCGTTGTCGCAATAAACATCCATTTCAAAGGAGAATCGTGCTTCTCAGAAGTGCGGATATCATAGTACAACAGTTACAAATGGTAAGAGGTTCAACAAGCACGACAGGGAAGAAGAAAAAATAATTTTGCAATCATAGAGTTATCCGGGCAAGGACAAAAATCAAGCTGAAGCAATCTGTACTTGGTCCATGCTCCAGCTGAAAGAAGAGGAAGTGAAGCCAAAAGGCGGTGGCCAATTGGAACGCAGCAAATGAGAGTGACAATGACACCAATGAATGTTAAGCAGTGGGCGGGCAGCAAGTCCCTTATTGTAAACAATATCTCTAGCAAGCGAGAATGCATGCGCTGTTGCAGGCTAGACCTAAAAAGGTTTTTTTTTTAAACGTATCTAACTATCCCCTCCTCCCACCACTCCCCCCAGTTTTAGTTGTCTTCCAAGTGATGTTTCAGGAAAAAAATCATAAGATACTGTAAAGGAAGTAAAATAGGTTTTAGGCAGATCAGGTATCTTAAGAGAATTATGAATGAAGGGAGCTGGTGAGATTAGTTTCAGACTCGTTGCCTGTCACAAGAATCTTTGTCATGTGGTTTAAACGCACGGATATTTCATTCGACCAGCTCTGGGAATGGACACCACTAAGTTGTTGACTTTGTTGGAATAACACACCGCTGCCCATTTAAAATTCCTGCAGTTCTTCCATGACAAGAATATTGTGATGTTGAGTATTGCCAAGTGGCAGCAAACTGTTGGGTCTTAAAATGTTGCTCAACTGTGGTGCAATTTTAAAGGCCAATGTTATAAACCATTTCTATAAGGCGTCCGTTGATAAAACAGGGTTAATACCCGCCATCTTTAAAAAACAAAAATGATGCTGGAAAATCAGTGCTAAACCATTAAGGACACAATTATAGGCAACAAGTTAGAAAGAAAACTTGGACAACCTTCTTAAAGAGTCCTAAAAGTCCACCGTAATTCTATGACCTAGCATGGGAACATGTGTATGATTTGCAGAAATAGAGAAATGGGCCTGGAATCCATGCTCCAAGCAACCACTGGTGAACTCCACTGAGGCCTGAGAAAACATACACTCGAGAAAAGAGCAAGTGCAAATTCACTGGTTATAATTTCTATTTATTTCCAGAAGGAAAATATTTTTTCCCCATGGACAAACTCATTTCCGTGCACCTCCACGTCATTTTATGTTTTTGTGTAGTGGATGGTCCCTTCCCACTCTGGATAATGGTTTATTCCTGCCCATGTCAAGAGGACATTTCCACCCTTTTCCAAGGTGAGGATGGGTAGGAGAGGAGTTAGTGTGTGCCCTGAAACACCTAGGTGTGTGGGTGGACATGAATAGATGTGGCACTCCAGCCCTGGACGCCCCCTTCCCCCTGTCTCCCGCCCCCGTGAGTAGGTGTGTGCGCGCACCAACATTTAAATACTAGCAAACCCTTTGAGTATAACACCAACTTCTGCGCAAGTCGCACTGACCAGCCTAAATAGCTTTAAGAATGAAGCTCAAAACATTTTGACTCTGATGAGGCCGCGCAAAGTTCATCGAGTCGCGAAGTGTAAACGAGTGACGTTTCGCTTGGTCCATGTTCACAATTATGGCAAATAATGGAACTGAGGCCCGATGAGAGGAAGTGATCGAGAGGGGTCTCCGTGACCTTCAGATGGCAACCGAGACACTGAGTCACAAACATCACACAATAACATTTAGTGAAATAGATGCTTCCTCACAAACCAAAGTAAGGTAGAGAGCGATGGTATATCCCACGCGGCACAGTGGAAGCGATCGCTGTCCAGAGCCCTACCACGGCCTAGAGCTCCCCTTAATGCTTCCGACTCACTGCAAGACATCCGATGGGACAAGTGGATTCCTACACGGGGCAAGTGGGTTTATGAAGCATTCTGCCCCCTGGACAAGAAGATCTTTTAAAAAATTCCCCACCCCTGATGTCTGATCTTGAGTCATGAGTACAAACATTTGCCTCCAAGTCCTCTAAGGAGGGGAAGCGCTCTCAGGACCAGAGCGATACTGGATGTCTGTAGCAGAAGGAATGGATTCTGATCCGGTATCTGTAGAATGAGGTCTATCCCTTCGCTTACTTGTTCACACAAAGTGACAGTGACAGTCCCACCCGGCTTTGAAGGGACAAGTTCTATGGACCCTTATAGTCTCAATTTTTAGGATGTTAACTGAGGTTGGCACAGTACACGCCAGCACCTACAGGGAGGTCTTTGGCGCGAGCATCACACTGCTACTGAGCATGCCCACACCGGCAATCAGAGTAGGAGTCCTTAACTTCCACAAGGAGTAATTTCATACTAACCCTGTAGTCTCGTCACAGCAGTCACGAGAAGAGGAACCAGAGGCTGCCTCTCTCCAGGTTTGGCATTAATCGCCGGTTGTGTTTGCACAGATGAACGCGTTCAACCCAAGGAGGCCCCTTCATACACAGAAACGTGCAGGGGAGAAAGGTGGATTGAATCCATTAATGTGACACTTTTAGTCATACTCACTTCCCTATCACAAAGTCCAGGTGAGTAGTTGTGAACAGTAAGTACTGCTTGTGGGTGGCGTCTTCGAGGAAGTGGACCATAACTCCTCCTTAAGAATCACTTTTTCCCCTTGCGAACTACGACTGTTTTGTAACAAATCCTATGAAAAGGGAATCTGCAGAGGCGGAATGGCAGCTGGTTCCCCTTCCCTCCACATGGACCTGTGTGAGGCTGTTATATAGTCCAAGAGTCCCACATCTGGTGTAGGCGCTTGTGGTGTGAGTGTCTCATGCCTATGCTTAGACCTCGCGTGGGATCTGGAAGATCACCAACGGAATCTCTAAACAGCAAACTTCCCTCGAAGGACGTCTACTGAGGTGAGCACAGTCTCTGTGCTGCAGTATTTGTGTAGGGGGCATGCAGGGACCGCGTAAAACTGTCCTCTCATCTGTTGGTTCTATGATGTGCACAGAGGATCTCGGAGCCCTAGACACAACTGGGTCAACGCCCTCCAAATCCGATCGGTCTTTGGTGTGATGAAACATTCAAGACACGAGAACCCCAGGAGATATTCTACATACACCTGCGTTCCCACCAGAGGACAAGCGAGATCTCTCCAGTACCTCCAGCCACCAGGGAGTCCCATTCACCTCCCAGGAATTAAAAAACATAAAAATACTGAAGGCGCGGAGAACTGTTAACCAAAGCAAAATTCATCCAAGAAGTCGATCCCTTTGTCAGCGAATGTAAGCAAAGGAATCTAGCAGGTCGAGGGGGTCCCAGGTGAAACTTTAGAGCATTCGCATGTTTTAAAGGACAGTTCCCATGGATGCCAACGGGTTGCTTGAGAAGGTGTTGAGGACTAAGAACAGGAAGACACCCAAACATGAGCCTCACTTGCAGTTTTTCTGGTACAAAGAGAATCCCTAAAATACTGTCCATATATAGAGGTACCGATAAACCTATCCTCTCAGCGCTGCATGGTAACGAGATCAGCTACTGGATGGAGAACAGTACTCACATGTACTCGCCTACTCTGTCTGCAGCTTGCAGTGCTGTAGATTCACATGCTGTGCCACTGCCACAGTCAGGCCTGGACTATTACAGGTTGTTTCCTTCAATATCTATAAATCAGTTCCAAGTATGTGACGTGCTTAAAACTGCACATGGTGATATGGGCTCTTTCAGTACTCTGTGTACATTTAGAGGTGCCAAATTGTTTGCGGGCTGGCATAAAAAAAGGAGCTTACTCTGTACCGTGTAAGAGTTAAAGTAGAGATGAACAAGATCCAGAGTTACAAATGTCTGTGTTCTTGCTACGCTGCAGACACAATGGTGTAGCTGAGCATGCGTCTCATTATAGCCAAGCTGAGCTGTGCACCTCTATCGCTACTGCTGAACACTTACGGCTTGGTGTGGTGATGAGGCGACTCCGAGATGGACATGCCAGCCTTCCATGTGCATCTGCTGGGCAGATCAGGTCGGATCCACTTTCTCTCCTTCTCACTGCCACCATTCATGGTCTCCTCCTCGGCTGCGCCGTTCACCAGAGCATTCTCCGAGAAGTGGGGGCAGGCGTTGGCTTCCATTTCGGCTGTCAAGGAGCCTGATGGCATCCTCGTCTAGAAGAGGAAAGAAAGATCAATATGTGGGATGCAAGACAAGGAAAAGCTGAAACATTTAAACAACCTAAGAAAACCCAACGAACCGAGCCATACGGATGCCACCATACACTCGACAACCCAAAGGTCTGAAGCAGTGTGACTGATCAACAGATACAAACTAATCCACGTAAGCATCCAACATTGGCTCAGGAGAGCTGGACCAGTTCACATTCTCAGGATAACCACTGACTGTGCACATATTCAACATTGGCTCGCAAGAGCGGAAGAAGGTCAGATTCTCAGGATAACCACGGACTGTTACAATATCCGACACTGGCTCGCAAGAGCTGGACCAGGTTACATTGTCAGGATAACCACTGACTGTGCACATATTCAACATTGGCTCGCGAGAGCTGAAGCAGGTCAGATTCTCAGGATAACCACTGACTGTTACAATATTCGACACTGGCTCGCAAGAGCTGGACCAGGTTACATTCTCAGGCTAACCACTGACTGTGTACATATTCAACATTGGCTCGCGAGAGCTGGACCAGGTCAGATTCTCAGGACAACCACTGACTTACAATATCCAACATTGATCTCGCAAGAGCTGGACCAGGTTACATTCTCATGATAACCACTGACTACGCACATAACAAATGCGATTCATTGTATGCAATTATTTAAGGTCACTTCTTACAAAGGATGAAACAGAGGGTGGAAAGAGATTTAGATAGTTTATTGTTCTTGCACATAAGATAGCACGTATAAGAAGATGCACTGTGCAGCCACAATAGAGAGATGTGCTATCATTAACTGCCAACTGCCAGAAATGGACACAGCCTTTAGCGTACTCATTCTTAGAGCTCTCTCAAACACCTTTATGTTGACAAGACAACACCCACACACAGGCACACATCACCATTATAGCAGTGAACAAACATGAGAAACTCTGTGTAGGACCTCAGCCCTCCTCTCACCGAGGCCTTGCACAAATTCTACTCGCCCAACATCCATATGGACCAGCTCAGCATCATGGACTCAGTGAGTAGAAACAATCCCTTCATGGTCGCACCGTCCAATCAAATTCTGACCACAGCATCAATATTCACCTTTACGCTTCACTTCTCAGCACAAAATCGTTCAGTTTTTACTCTTGCAGGCCCCAACTCACACACATCTCAAGAGAATATTTTTTCTTCCAACAAACCAGCCCACTTGGGGAATATGTCACTCTACTTCGCCATTCTTCACATCCAGATCACCACGTTTCACCACTTTTTTTTACAATCATTCACTCTTTGCAAAAACGCATCCTCCATTCCACCAAGTTGAAGGCTGAATAAAAATGATAATAATTGTTCAACTGTTACACTCGGGTCAATTGAATCCACATTATCCATCAAGAATCCAACAGGAAATCCCTCTGTCGCTAGACTCCCCTCGATGAGATCGATCACTCTTCCTGCAGTGATCAACAACGGTGGCCTCACAGATGTTCCATCAACACCAGGAAACACTCTGGTGCATCCTCGAGCGAGATCTCACAGTAAACCAGGCACGCAGCTAGGGTACCGACTATAGGCCAATCTGTTAATGGACTGTCTTGTTTCGATGATCCCCAAAGTAACCTCATGGACGCCCTTTTTCGTCTGCTATGGACAAACGATCTAGTCTCACTTCATCAGGAAATTCACTTGGACACACAGCTCCTCGTTCAGCACCTGAAGCCTTCAGGCAACCCTCTGTGCTTCCGTCACCTTCCTTTATCACCTGCCCCCCACTACCTTTCTCCTCCATTTCTTTCCACTTGACTTTTGAAGTCATCTCTCCGGTACAACATGCCTGCTCGCACAAACATGCCCGCGCCTCAGGATCACCGCTTGTGAGCAGACACCTGGTATAGCTAGTGATCTGCTGCAGGAATCTTAGATTCTGGACCCTACTTAACACTAAATGGACAATCTCAAAGTAGTGTAACCCAAAAACAAGAGGGAACAGAGACCCTGTGGCTTTTGAGATGCCACAACCTCCCTCATAGGTCTGTGGTGTGTCCTGCCTATAAAACTGGTTCCTCAAACAGACGGTCTGCGTTTCCCCACAGTGGACACCACCATGTGAACTCTGGATGAAGCACATCTGGTCTCCGCGCCTTTTTATGTCTCGCTGAGTCAGCGCGCATGCGCTGCTCGGAGAGACTTTAGTAGGTGAGTTTTCAAAGTGCTGCTGGCTGGCGACAAGCTTGCGTTCACGTGAGCATGCACGCGCGCAGCCGCCATGTGTCTTACCTCCGCCGTGCTTGATCGCGTCCGCGATCACTTTCACTTTCGCGGGCCGCGCGGCCGTGTCATTTTCAAGGCCGCGCAGCCAATGCTTGTGTTTATTAGTAACATGTTAGAAATAGTGATGTTTCCATATTTTCAGTCAAATACACTGTCACAATGAAGGGTTTCATTGGCCGTTTTATTTTGTAGTCAAAGGTAAAAAGTTCGGCGTCTTACACTACCTTCACTTTAATGCATCTTCAAACGAAATATGTTAAAAGTGGTCAATGAGGATCCCGTACATGTTCAGTGATATTCTAGAGTTTCTGTGGTCAGCGAGCAGGCACACGATAGAGAGGCAACATTAAATGTAGAACTCTCCCTTCTCCACAGTTTCATATGTTTGCTCAGTTAGATTTTCTCAAGGTTTATTTGTCCATGAGCTGTATGCTTCATAAGGCGTTGCAATGCTTCAAGGTATTTTGTCCATGGACTATAGATCAAAGAGTCTTTTGGGTTGGATTTCCTGCCATCCTTTGCCATAGTTTTTTTGTTTTCTTAAATCTTTATCTTATTTGCCAGTGTTTGTGAATATTCAAAATGTAAAGGCATGCATCCTTCAGTTGGTGCCTAAATGGTCTATGTTTTGGCCTCTGCTGCTGGGCCCTTCTGTGAAAATATTGTGCTTGCTTCTTTATCTTCTACCTATTGTTCCTTATTTTCCTTCTTTAAAGGATTGTTATTTGTCATCTTAAGTAGCCTTTCTGCTTAGGAGTTGAGAGACTATATCAAATGAACTGGACAATTTTATCCAAGATTCCTGCTTTCCATTTACTTTGCTAGTCTGTCTGTCACTTGTTGACTTTGTAGGATGTGCTTCTAAGTGGATGCATATGCTCATTTGTGAAAAGACTGTGTGACTTTCTTGTAATCCGTTTCAGGTAGATGCAGGAATCTGCAGCCTGTAATCTGAACTTTACGTAGTTTACGTTTGCAGGGTAGACTGGCACTATTCATGTCAGCACCAGTCTCTCCATGTACTGACAGCTGTGCCACCCTGTATCATAGAGCTTCATCGGTTGTCAGAAACATTAGAATTGGCTCGTCTGTGTCCTGTAATCTGGAACGCTTTTTACCATGTATACAGCCATCAAAATAAATGGTTAAAATCAAATGCATTTTAAATGCAGAAACATTGCACCCTTTCTAAGTCTACAGTTTCAAACATGTTTTTCTATTTTGAAAATGATGTACAATTGACAAAAGACACCTTGCAGCATTAACCCAACATTACTGCCCTAAACTACATAGAATCATTTGAAAGGAATGAAGTGAAAGCGTTTGGCAGGTGGGACCTCTGATGAATGTGCCACTCTTAACAAGAGGCAGCCGATTGTGTCACTCACTGAATTTTAATAAATTATCAGTCTTACACCTGCCTTCTTAGTGGATACTGTTGACCGGAAAAATCTTCATTTTTTGACATGGCAGGTCTGACCAAATGAATATGATAAAGTGCCTCCTCTTGATGTGTATGAACTTATGTTATGAAACAAACAAGCATTGGCATAGCCAATAGGTCTCGCTTTTGGGACCTTATAAGTATTTAGTTATGCAGCACAATATTCTTGGTGCAACAACAACTGTCGCATGGCAAAACACTTATAAGGTCCAAAAGGCGAGACCTATTGGCTATGCCAATGCTTGTTATCTTCTTTCAGGTGAGATGGGGGAAGATGACACTCAACAGGAGGTGAATCTGGGCAACCACCGATATCCTTTTCAAATCTTTTAACAACCAGGAGCAATCCTACCCTCTAGAACATGTGTCCAGGTCTCCTACGTGTTGTCATGTCAACAGCCCTGCCAGCAAAGTTTGTAACAAAAAGACCCAACTGATGGTTTGTCAAACATTTTGATTAAAAAAGGCTGCATGAGTTGAGCATTAGTTCTAGAACTCGCTAAAGGGGTATTTTTTGCAGATAGCACAAGAAGTCCCCGAAAGCCATCCAATAGAACCTGCCAATCTAAGATAAAGTATACCACCTTCGGCATTCACAGGGGCACTGCGGGCGAGAGGCGTCAGCTTGTTTTTGGCATTCTGTGCTACAGGAAGACGCCTATTTTGGGGGTTCACAATTTAAGTGCCAGCTTTTCCATAGATGAATGTCTGGGGTTGTCAAATTCAGGACCCGCGGGTCCATTGGAAGAAGGAACTAGCAAGCCTAAAAGGACTGGACTTTGGAGGTTCCCTTAAGAAACAAGCATTTGCAATGCAATAGGTCTCGCAGTTGTTAGAGTTTGAGCTATTGGCATTGTAAGAATGACGCAGTGGCCCTAAGGCTGATGGAGTGGTTCCAAGGCTGATGGAGTGGTTCCAAGGCTGGTGGAGTGGTTCCAAGGCTGGTGGAGTGGTTCCAAGGATGGTGGAGTGGTTCCAAGGATGGTGGAGTGGTTCCAAGGATGGTGGAGTGGTTCCAAGGATGGTGGAGTGGTTCCAAGGATGGTGGAGTGGTTCCAAGGATGGTGGAGTGGTTCCAAGGATGGTGGAGTGGTTCCAAGGATGGAGGAGGATGGAGGAGTGGCCCTAAGGATGGAGGAGTGGCCCTAAGGGTCCCACTGAACATTTCATTAAAGAACACACACGCCCTGGATCTGCCTCCTTGCCCCTTTTGCAGTGTGCAGCTGTAGCACACGGATGGGTAGTGCCACTGTCCTCACCTGAAATCAAGGACAGGAGGGGTCACCAGAACAGTAGCCCCCAAAAGAGGACTGGAAGTTGCTTACCCCACAGCGGGTGCAAATGAGCTTGAGGACTCCGCCCAGAAGTGCAGCATAAGGACTATGACACGCAGAGGTGTTCATCTGTGTCTATATTTTAATGTTTGTCTTTTAGTGTGTATCTTAGTATGTGTTTTAGCATGTCTGTACATAATTTCTTGTGCTATGTATACAGATACACGCACTCGTTTATGCACGCGCATCTTTACGATTTATCATTTTAAATGAGGTCACTCATTTAAATGGAGTTGAGTAAAGAGCTCTCCTTCCCTCGGGTCTGGGCACCCGTATGTTTTAGTGGGTACATGTTTAGTGTGTAGATCGCTGTACATAGATATAATAAATGTACGCTCACATACATGTATGCATAAAAAAGTCACTCTCTTTCGAACCAATAATTGAGATGTGCTTGGAAGCGGAGACGCTTGGCCTCATTACGCTCGAGTTCAACAGAACCCTTGTTTTTAGGTCTCGCTGTGCCAGCGCATGCGCTGCTCTGCGAGAAATTTAGTGTGTGGGTTTTCAAAGTGCTGCCACAGGCTTTTGGTGGCCTAGCGCTTGCTTTCGCCCAAGGGTGCACGCGCGCAGCCACCATCTGTCTTTGATCACGATCACTTTCACGGCCGCGCAGCCAATGCTTGTTTTTAGTTCGTCTCCCTCTCATCTTCTCTTGTATCATTAATTGTTCCTCCTCTTTTGCCTTAAACCACCGGCTCCGCCTCACAATCACACTTCTCTGCCTGCCTTGCACCTTCTTTCCCTTGCACCCTTCCCCCTTTGTCCTTGTGTTTGTCCCTCTACCCATTCATACAGCCCCTCTTACTTGCTGTACGCCATCCGTGGCCCATACACCTCCTATCCTTATTTCTTCGCTCTTACTGCCTCTGCATGCACTCCCTTCTTTCGCCCTTATTCACCCTCTTACCTCCTCTGCACCCACCCACCCTCTTCCTCTCCTCACCTCATTTCCTTGCCACTTCCCATGCCCCTCTCCCTACCTTTCCTCCCACTATCCATTCTCTCCCCTATCTCCTCGCCCCGCCCTCCTCTCTGCAGCAGTCGCGTAGGCTACCACGGCACGCCAGGAGTCAGCTAGCAGCGCAGACTGCAGCAGCTATTCCGAGCCTTAAGCCCTGATGCAAAGGAACACCCACACATCCAGCACGCGCCTCTAACGACGGCACGTGCTGGTCTGAGAGTTTTACAACAAACTACCTACTCCTCGTGCACATCTGTGAAAGTCTAGAACCGCGCCTAGCTAGGGTCTGCAGAAAGTGATTACTTAGCAAATGCAGAGCAGGTGACAGAGAGGGAGTGGTACAGCACAATGGCTGACGCTTCTATATTTCGGTTGCATCTACCTTCCCGTCCATATGGAGACATTTAACATCTCGCATCTGACTGTGTGACGTACAGGCTTCGTTACACCTCGAGCTTCGATTACTGACTCTTACCAGACAAAAGGACCTTTAAGGATGAGGCAGGTTTGAGACTTTAAACATTTTTGCGCAGTGCATTGGAACCAATCATTGGCAATTATAGAGGCTTTTTAACGACTCACTGGAAAAAAACAAAAAAACAAGGTGCTTGCCTTGGGTTCTGCATATTTGAAAGTGTAGGAAAGGACTCTTAACAAGCTGCACAGCAACAAGGTCGGCAAACGGCGAATGTTTTCCATAAAATAACAAAACTCCTTCATTTCCCTAACCTCATGCGTGACACACGTGTGTAATTAATACACATGTCTGTAATACTCAAGTGTGCACGTGACTTTTGCACTGGGTAAGCAAGCACATTGCACCTTTGTGTTTTTTACACCACGATCGTGCACCTGCTCAGAGCGGCATGCGTAAGTTATGCATGCGTAAGCCAAGTACGTGTGGCTGTCGTTTGAAAACAGGTGGAAATGCTCACACGTCATAAGTCACTTGTTTCAACACAGTGCCAATTCGCTCTCCCGAGCTTCTGACAGCACCCCTAAAATGAAAAATCTATTTCAAATCTCAGTTCTGGCCAAGGCGGCGAACTTACTTGCCCCCGGGGCGAGTATCTAGGCAGGCCCAGCTAAAGTGCAACATAACATTTTACCGCAGAAGAATATTTTGGAATTTTAGTGAGAAATGCCTGCGAGGTTCCTTTTATCACCGCCGCGTTCGTTGAGTGAGAAACCTGAAGTGACGTTTGCAGAACAAAAATGCGTTGAATGTCTGCAGGAATATGAAACCAAAATAAAAACAACACAACGCAAGCCTCTCAGAGAAGGGGGGTTCGAGCGTGAGGCAAGGACAACGTGAAGAGAAGCAGCGCGCAGGAGCTGCAACGCTAGGCGCGTGGGCAGGGCCTAAGGGAGAAAGGGCAGTTACCAACGCCAATTCCAAAGAAACCAGACAGAAAACCAACGACGATAGATCTTGCAAGCGATGGGCGGGGCCTACGCGAGACAGAGCGGTTACCAACCCCACTTCCAAAGAAACCCGACAGAAAACCAACGACTATAGATTTCGCAGGTGAGACTTAAAACAAGCATTGGCATAGCCAATAGGTCTCGCTTTTGGGACCTTATAAGTATTTAGTTATGCAGCACAATATCCTTGGTGCAACAACATCAACTGTTGCATGGCTAAACATTTATAAGGTCCCAAAGGCGAGACCTATTGGCTATGCCAATGCTTGTTCTGTTTACTTACGGGTCCAAGTTAGATCAATAACTAAAAAAAAAAAAAAAAAGAAAGTGCGCAAAAAGCTTTTTTTTTTTTTTTTTTTTTTTTTAAGTGGGCTAGAGAGAAGAAGCAACGAGCAAGAACGCAATGTGGAGTGGGCAGGACAGAAGCACATGGGTGAGCAGGCAATAGAGGAGTACGGGGAGGTGAACTAATGGTTGAGAGAGAAGGGTGCAGTTGGGGGAAAGCAACACTGATAGTAGGGGTGGTGAGGAGCAACGGGCCAGAGCAAAGTGGAACAGGCAAGGGAGAAGCACACTGGTGAAAAAGCAACACAGTGCATAGGGAGAGAAGCACACAAAGGAGAAAGTTGGAAAAACATGCACTCCCATGGAGTGTTCAACCAAAAGAAAAAGTAGTGCTTGAAAACATTTAATCCTGCCAATCAAAAGTGATGGTAAAGAGGCAGTGCTACATGGGAGGGACAAACACAAGATTGAGAAGCTGAGACACGAATAAGGAGCAGGGAAACGAGTGATCCGACCACTGGTAAGCAATGGGTGGGCTTAAAGCCCTTGAATGTTATTGGTAAGGCCACAAAATGTCTTGCATATGCTGTCTAGTAGGGTCAACCTAAAAAGTAAGTTTGTGAAAGTGAACAGTGGACGGACCTAGGTAAAGAGGCTATGCTCCAGGGGAGGGACTAACATGAGATGGACAAGGCTAGCCGTTGAATAAGAAGCTCGCAAAGGAGAGTGGCTATAAAGCTATTCAATGGTAACATTGGGTAGGCTTCAAGACCACTAAGATTTTGGTATTCCGGCAGTAGGCCTTTTGCAACCAGGCAGCTTGCGCGGTCCGGTAGGTTTGACCTAAAGAAAAGAGATTGTTTTGCTGCTACCAAAACCCTTACCAAAGTTAGTGAGACTGTAAGAGCGCATGCTTCAACCTGGAAGGCCGTGCTAGAGTGTGCATTGCAGTTGCCCTGTGATATTTTTTGTTTGTTTTTCAAGTTAACCATGACAGATAGAAGCATGTACTGGAGTCTAGTCACTGACGCTTGGGTGGACAGAGGTCTACCAAGGAGGGTTCCTGCCTAAATGGCCTGTGTTCATGTCAGCGAACTCTACGGCGGCTTCATCTAGGTGGGACTCTTCATTTGTTGGTCTTTTCTGTCCCCACTCTCCCAACGTTTCCCTACTTGGGAATGTAGGAAATTTGACAAAACCGTAATTAGAGTTGAACCCACTGATGTTATGATCCCGGCACTCTCTGTTCTCAGGTGCCTTATTGCTAATAACTCCTGTCAGTCCCACAGATCAAGCCCCGCTAAGGCTCTATTGGTTGGGGGTTGTGTAGGACTTTAGGGAGAGGCGTGTATTGCAACATATTGATGACCACCCACGTGCAGGCAGGAAGGAAACCTATGTGCACCCTGGCTCCAGAACTATATAGCTTTAGGACATAGTCACAGTGGCAGCAGTGTTCCTATAGGATGTTACAGCACTGAGCATAGGGGCGGAATGTAGGACTTATTACAAGAGTGTGGCATCTCCTTCTTGTGTCTGTAACAAAGTCACGCCTATTTCAGTTGCTCCATTTACAATGCTGAGCAGTGCACTCGAATGCGAGTCACATAAAAGTCTAAGTTGCTGGCGAAGCTCTGGGAGTAGGGTGGTTATTTGAAGGCACCAGTTAAGCATTGAGGGTTGAAATGCATTTGGCCTGAAAATGAAATCAGTGGCCGCATGCTGACAGGGCTTTGAATTTGTGCTGAAATAAGGCCTTTCTTCCAGAGCCTTCCAAATGCGCAGCACGTGCCGGGGTTTGCCAATTGTGCGCTGCTAAATTGAGCCCTCTGTTCATTCCTTTTGGGAACGCGCGCTCCACCCAATTCCGAATCGCAGCTTATTGTTCCGGTGTTTCACCTTTGAAGCGGATTTTTAATGTCCTTTTGCCGTGAGAGCCCAGTTGATGCTACATTTGATCAGCACAAGCAAACCCCCCGGGGAGCTGGTAACATGTGCCCCACAAACAGGCGGAGAAACTAACAACTGCATCAGCGCCTTAAAAGAACAGCGCAGCAAAAAGGATGAAAGGGACTTTTGAGTCACCCTTTCTTCATTTCCCTCCAAATTGTACTGTTGTTCCCTGATTACAGAAGACACACGTCTCCGTTGAATAGCTTCCCTGGTGGACACACTGCGGTGGTGGCATTCGAACCAAACCGTGACAAAAAAGTCACTGCCCGCTGTGGGATGAAGTCCTTTGTCAGAGCCGTGCGTGAAGGGGGATTGCAGGTGCAAGAGAATGCGTTAAAGCGACCACTGTGCAGTTACACTGGTGCATTGCACAGTTCACCTGAGATATTCCCATACAGGCGAAGATTCGCCCGTGAATGAAAATACCAGCCCGGTGTTGTGACCGACTGCCCGCCCTGTCGGTTCTTCGGCAGTTGTTTTTCACTCCGATGTATGCAAACAACTCAGAATGAAGCTGCTACCAGATAAAGCACGCTGCAGACGTAGGGCCAGCATTACATAGTCTGCTACCGCCGGCCACAGCTTGCAGTGTATGTGCGTGAGTGGTGCGCGCGCAGCAGTAATCACGCCATATGGCATCTCTGCTCAAGCGCGCGCCCGCACACATGCACTGCAAGCTGTGGCCGGTGGTAACATTTTTTGAAGCCCTTACTTAAAGTCTCGCCAGACCAGCACAAGCGCTGGGTCAGGCGAGACCTAAAAAGGGCTTCATCACCCTGAGATCTCGCAGAAGAGCTCCAGAAAGCATTTCCTCTTAGAACTTAAGCACCAGTTTGAAAAGTTGGGAGCTAGCCTTTAATTCGACACTGTACCCCGCCAACCCTAAAATGTGTGACCACGGGGGCAAAACATAGAGATCCTAAGAGGAAAAGCAGCAACATGGCCCCGCAGAGACAGGACTTCGGTGTCTTCAGGTTGGGTTTGCGCGCCTTAGAGCTTCAGGCAGCAACACTCAGGCCCTCGGCAGGACCCAGACTTGAGCTATCAGGCCCTATGGGGCCCCCAGCAGCCCCCGCGCCCTGCCTGACCCAGTGGAGGACAGTGACTTCCACCAAAAGACTGAGTCAAAAGCTGAAACTGTTTACCAGGATGAGCTGTTCCTTTGCAGTCGGCGTGGAGATGTACCTGGGACCCCAGTCTCCCAGGGCCCATGGACTGGCACCGGCTGGCATTCACATTCTCTGTAAGCACCCCAGGGGCCACAGAGCGCTCTGTGAGCACCACAGGGGCCACAGACCAGAGCTCTCTGTAAGCCCCACAGGAGCCACAGAGCTCCCTGTAAGCCCCACAGGGGCCGCAGAGCTCTCTGTAAGCCCCACAGGGGCCGTAGACCACAAAGCTCTCTGTAAGCCCCACAGGGGCCGCAGACCACAGAGCTCTCTGTAAGCCCCACAGGGGCCGCAGACCACAGAGCTCTCTGTAAGCACCCCAAGGGCCGCAGACCACAGAGCTCTCGGTAAGCCCCACAGGGGCCGCAGACCACAGAGCTCTCTGTAAGCACCCCAGGGGCCACAGACCACAGAGCTCTCTAAGCACCACAGGGATCACAGAGCTCTCTGTAAGCCCTACAGGGGCCACAGAGCTCTCTGTAAGCCCCACAGGGGCTGCAGACCACAGAGCTCTCTGTAAGCCCTACAGGGGCCACAGACCACAGAGCTCTCTGTAAGCCCCACAGGGGCCACAGAGCTCTCTCTAAGCCACCCAGGGGCTGCAGACCACAGAGCTCTCTGTAAGCACCCCAGGGGCCGCAGACCACAGAGCTCTCTGTAAGCACCCCGAGGGGCCACAGACCAGAGCTCCCTGTAAGCCCCACAGGGGCCGCAGACCACAGAGCTCTCTATAAGCACCCCAGTGGCCGCAGACCACAGAGCTCTCTGTAAGCACTACAGGGGCCACAGACCACAGAGCTCTCTGTAAGCACCACAGAGGCCGCAGACAACAGAGCTCTCTGTAAGCACCCCAGGGGCCACAGAGCTCTCCAAGCCCCACAGGGGCCACAGACCACAGAGCTCTGTGTAAGCACCACAGGGCCACAGAGCTCTCTGTAAGCACCACAGGGACCACCAAGCTCTCTGTAAGCACCACAGGGTCAAAGACCACAGAGCTCTCTGTAAGCACCACAGGGCCAAAGACCACAGAGCTCTCTGTAAGCACCACAGGGGCCGTAGACCACAAAGCTCTCTGTAAGCCTCACAGGGGCCACAGAGCTCTGTAAGCACCACAGAGCTCTCTGTAAGCACTACATGGGCCACAGACCAGAGCTCTCTGTAAGCCCCACATGGCCACAGACCTCTCTGTAAGCACCACAGAGCTCTCTGTAAGCACCACAGGGGCCCACAGAGCTCTCTGTATGCACCACAGGGGCCACAGAGCTCTCTGTAAGCCCCACAGGGGCCGCAGGCCACAGAGCTCTCTAAGCAACACAGGGGCCGCAGACCACAGAGCTCTATGTAAGCACCCCAGAGGCCACAGACCACAGAGCTCTCTGTAAGCCCCACAGGGGCCGCAGACCAGAGAGCTCTCTGTAAGCCCCACACAGGGGCCGCAGACCAGAAAGCTCTCTGTAAGCCCCACAGGGGCCGCAGACCAAAGAGCTCTCTGTAAGCACCACAGGGGCCGCAAACAACAGAGCTCTCTGTAAGCACCCCAGGGGCCACAGACCACAGAGCTCTCTGTAAGCACCACAGGGCCAAAGACCACAGAGCTCTCTGTAAGCACCACAGGGCCACAGACCTCTCTGTAAGCACCCCAGGGGCCACAGACCACAGAGCTCTCTAAGCCCCACAGGGGCCACAGACCTCTGTGTAAGCACCACAGGGCCACAGACCAGAGAGCTCTCTGTAAGCACCACAGGGACCACAGAGCTCTCTGCAAGCACCACAGGGCCAAAGACCACAGAGCTCTCTGTAAGCCCCACAGGGCCACAGACCACAGACCTCTCTGTAAGCCCCACAGGGCCACAGAGCTCTCTGTAAGCACCACAGGGCCACAGAGCTCTCTGTAAGCACCACAGGGACCACAGAGCTCTCTGCAAGCACCACAGGGCCACAGACCTCTCTGTAAGCCCCACAGGGCCACAGACCACAGACCTCTCTGTAAGCCCCACAGGGCCACAGAGCTCTCTGTAAGCACCACAGGGACCACAGAGCTCTCTGTAAGCACCACAGAGCTCTCTGTAAGCACCACAGGGGCAGTGCGCAGCTCGCAATCGAAGCGGGACTGGATTGGTTATAGCATCAAACTCTGGTCCAATGGGAAGCCGTCATGGGCATCCCGTCCCGGAGCCCACGCTGACCCCAGTGAAGGATGCGTGAATCAGAGAAGAAAGATCCGAGCTGCCCTGGACGTTGCATCTAATGATCTGTGACTTAACAGGAAGGAAGTCCAGGGCACAAGCAGGGTGGGTGACCAAACAAGCCACCCTGCAGGTCTGAGGCAGGAAGGTCCCCTGATGGTTAGGGCAGCCTTTTGATGCGGTCATGAGATCGGGGAAACCGGACCTGGAGATATATTGTGGGTTATATCGATCCACTGCGGGGGGGGGGGGAGGGGGGGGGGGGGCTCCACCCTTACTGGGTCACAATGCGAAGAACAGAGCGGCTGATCCAGAAAAGGAGGCAGATCCAACCATTCTTCGCCCCAGCAGCCACATCAGATCTTGCCGGGAGCAGGCCTCGTGGTGGTCGGCTCCAGGAGACCCCGGCTCTGTGCAAGCAGCCCCGGGGAGGCAAGGGGCGAGCGCGGGAGGAAGAGAAGGTAATGCCGGAACTCTGGCTTACAAGTGTGTCCTGGGTGATGGGTTTTCAGTACAGTGGGTCTAGGGACTCTCGTCCTTCCATTGGCTGGAGCTCTCGGACACCTTGGGGATGGTGAGGGAGGGGGGGGGGGGGGAGGCTGTTCGAAAGAGAATCGATCTCCTCGGTGATCAGGATTGGCGAAGCCACAAGACTCAGCAGATCGGGTCCCATCTTTGAAGGAAGACACTGAGGGCTACAAAAGGCTCAGCAGTGGGTTGGAGGAACTCGCCACCAAGGATGTGAGGGCATAAACCCCATGTTTTCACTCTGATCTGCACCTCTGTTCAAGCAGGAAAGGTTCCATGACAGACAGACGCCCGGGAGGTTCTCTTGGCTTGGGGACAGCGCGACCAGGACAGGTGGTGCTTTGGGACAGCGTGACCAGCACAGGTGACGCACTTCTAACCCAAGGTTCCTAACGCGCTTGAGGACAGCGCGGCCAGGACAGGTGGTGCACTGCTAACCCAAGGTTCCCTACGCGCTTTGGGACAGCGCGGCTAGGACAGGAGGTGCACTTCTAACCCAAGGTTCCCAACGCGCTTTGGGACAGCGTGGCTAGGACAGGTGGTGCACTGCTAACCCAAGGTTCCTAACGCGCTTTGGGACAGCGTGGCTAGGACAGGTGGTGCACTGCTAACCCAAGGTTCCTAACGGGCTTTGGACAGAGTGGCCAGGACCGGTGGTGCACTGCTAACCCAAGGTTCCTAACGTGCTTTGGGACAGCGCGGCCAGGAAAGGGGGTGCACTTCTGTGAGAAGTTGGCCTGGTATATGATGTTCACTAGTTAAAGTGACCACCTTGTACCATGCCAAGCAACCCTTATGGTGTGGTTGTAAGTCAACCTTTTCGGACTAGCTGCCCTAGTGGTAGCGTAGGCTAAGCAGTCTTTGAGGCTAAACTCGTGAAACGTGTTAAGCAAGCTGTTTTACCAAATGCAACCCCTTTTTATACCAATGAAAGGACACCACACAGAGATATATTCAAAATATATGTGTATTTATTTCTCAAAGTAACCCCTAGTCTCTTTATGAGCACAGGAGCACAAATCGTCAAACAAGATTACAGTAGAATACACAGAAGTTGCACTTTATATGGATAGGCCCTGGTGGCCGCTCAAACCATATACTAAAATAGTGGTATAAGTACCACGAACAGAAAAGGGAAAAGGCCTAGGGCCTCTAGAATCGCTGGGCCTACAAGGAGCTAACTTCAGTTAGTGACCAGGAGGTCCACGGGTTGCGTGTGCAGAGCAAATAGTCACACGCGAGCTCCCATAGGTTTTCAATGGGTGCGTAAAAAGTACAAAGTTACTGCAAAGAGGATCTTCCGGATGGACTATGAACTCAAGATTCGAAACACAGACACTAGAGATGATACTCTACACTTGGGCACCGGAGTGCCAGCTTTACCTCACCCACAGGAAGCGGGTGCATAGGCGTCGAAGTGCGTCGGGTTTCTTCTATCTGTTCAATGGAGCCTGAAGACAAAGATGCTGCAGGCGGTCGGTCCGGAAGAGATGCGGTGGATCCACGAGTGGATCGGAGATGTTGAAGACCTGTAAGCAGAGGGGACAGTGTTCACAGTCACTAGCCAGTGACCAGCGTGGCACCAGGTGGGTACCAGGCGATGTCGGGTGCAAACAGGAAGGAAGGTGTAGCTTGTCTCTGCAGCCACGTGGTCCCTGAAGGTCGACGACGTCCAAGAGTCGTGTCACGAGCTGTCCCACGCAGGCTCTCGCTGTCGGCGGTGTCGGCGACTTGATCGAAGCAAACAAGCCTTGGCAAAAGCAATTGTTGTAGGAGATGAAATAAGCTGATGATTCTGACCAGCAAGGTCAGAAGGACTGCTCCTTTGGAGAGGAGCAAGGGCCAGTCTGGAGCAACCAGACCAGCGGTGTATTTCTTGAAGTTCGTCGCCAAGATGGCCACTAGCCAGCGGGCCAGCAACCGGTTAGGTGCGTCGAGTGGCAAAATGCAGAAGGGCCCCACGCAGATCGTGGAGATGCTGGAGGGCTCACCTTTGGTGCAGATGCTGCTCGAGGGTTGGGCTTCTCAGATCCCAAAGCACAACTTGGAGGGAGCCTCGGTTGTTGCACTTGCAGCTTGTCGTGGTCTTTTCAAGATGGCTGGCTCCACGTGTCTCGGTGCCTCCACGGGTCTCCTCTTCTCAGGGACTGTGGATCGGGCGGTGAGAGGTCTGGAGGTCCAGGTCTTGTCAGTCTCTGGGCTCGGGCTCCGGCGGGAGGCGGCGGCAAAGCAGACGTTGATTCGATGGATGGTGCTTGCGTTAGCAAGGTGGTCACTCCCTGACCACAGGGGAGATTGGCTTCAGTCCTCTGTGCGGCAGAGCGTCGAAGTTCCCGTCTTCTTCTTAATTTCAAGTTGATTCCAGGATGTCTGAAGTCTTAGGACACAGCTCCTACCTTTAAGCGGATTCTAGGGGCCGGACTACCTGCTAGGTCCCTCCCTAAGGGTGGGACCAGGAAGGGGGGTGGTTACACCCCCAATCCTTTGTCCAGCTCGCCCCAGGCCCGGGACTGGTGTGCCCCAGGACCGGTTTGGACTGGCATATGCACCGAGGCTCCTTGTGAGCCTCAGGCATGTCTGGTTTCTTTCAAGCCCTACCTGACCAATACACAAAATCCTGTCTGGGGTGGTGCACGCACCTCCCCTGGCAGGAAACCCTTTGTCCACACCTCCCAAGCTGGAAGGACTCCCAGCAGCAGGAGGGCAGACTTGTGTCTGTGGTGGCAGCATCCATTTTGTGGAGCTGAGGCTATGTCTGATTTTACCCGGGTTTCAGGTACTGTACATGTCGTGTCCCTCTAGAAGGGTGGAATGCTAACCCCGTCGCCAGAATTGGCGAGGGGTTAGTATTCCAATTCGTATGACACCTTACTCGACATGTTTTGATAAAGCCAAACCAAAGATAGCATTTAACCGCGAGGTTCATAATGCACTTAAGAGTATATGGTATGACGATATCTGGAAACAGTAGAAGGAAGTTGTTCCGACCACTACAGACAGGCTCAGCTCATGCCAGAGCACCACCTCACATGGAACCAAGCACTCTGCCTTCAGGATTGTTAAGGCCTGCCATAGGAGTGACTTATAGGTTAACATGTGTCCCATTTAAGGTTAGGTATAGGTATACTACACCTAAGAGGTGGTTACACCAACTTACCCCAGCTGAGTGATCAGCCAGTTGTGTCAAATTTGTTAGGCCAAGCCTGGGGTGGCATAATACATGCTTCAGCCCCTGGCAGGCCATAGATACACCAATGCCCTGGGTACCTAGTGTACACTGGTACAGGGGCTCACAGGGTGATCCACTTCCAATTGGTTATGCACCTAGGGTGCATAGTGTGAATTTAGTAGAGAGAACAGCAGGCTGGGGGTCTGATTGGCAGGCCCACAGCCTCAATATGTCAAAAACCAGTGAAGCAAAAAGCAAAAATTTGGGGTGACCATAGGATAGCAGACCCTACTCTCCTACACAACCCCCCCCCCCCCAAACGCAGGGACATTAAACTAGCCTTGACCAGTCTCGTCTTCAAGTCCTAAGTGGAAGTACCTGGAGAGACCATCTGCATTCCCATGGTCAGTACCTGGCCGGTGCTCCACTGTAAAGTCCATACCCTGTAGGGAAATGGACCAGCTAAGCAGTTTGGGGTTTTCACCCTTCATCTGATTTAGCCACAAGAGGGGCTTATGGTCGGTCTGAATCTTGAAGTGAGTGCCAAACAAGTATGGCCTCAGCTTCTTCAGGGCCCACACCACAGCAAAGGCCTCCCTCTCAATAGCTGACCAATTCTTCTCTCTGGGGGTCAACCTTCTGCTAATAAAAGCAATGGGTTGGTCTTGACCATCTACATTAAGTTGTGACAGCACAGCTCCCACACCCAACTCTGAAGCATCTGTTTGGACAATAAACTCTTTGGAGTAGTCAGGACTTTTCAGGATAGGTGCAGAGCACATGGCCTCCTTCAGGTCATCAAATGCCTTTTGACAGCTTACTGTCCACTGAACCTTTTTGGGCATCTTCTTGGATGTCAGATCATTAAGAGGAGTCACAATGGACCCATAGTTCTTAACAAACTTCCTGTAGTACCCAGTCAAGCCCAAGAAAGCTCGAACTTGAGTCTGGGTGGTTGGAGGGGACCAGTCCTTGATGGATTGTATCTTACTCTCCAGTGGTTGAACTTGGCCTCCACCTACAAGGTGGCCCGAATACACAACCTTACTCTGCCCTATCTGGCACTTAGTAGCCTTGATAGTGAGGCCTGCCCTTTGCAGGGCCTCAAGAGCCTTCTTCAGGTGGATCAGGTGATCCTCCCAGGTGGAGCTAAAGACAGCAATGTCATCAAGATATGCTGCACAAAAGTCATCCAACCCAGTAAGGACTTGGTTCACCAGCCTTTGGAAGGTGGCAGGTGCATTATTCAGACCAAATGGCATCATCACAAATTGGTAGTGCCCACCTGGGGTTGAGAATGCTGTTTTGGCCTTAGACTCCTCAGCTAATCCGATTTGCCAATAGCCAGCTGTCAAGTCAAATGTGCTCAAAAACTTAGCAGAAGCTAGTTTGTCTATGAGCTCATCTGCCCTTGGAATAGGGTGTGCATCTGTCCTGGTGACAGCATTGAGACCCCTGTAGTCCACACAGAACCTCATCTCTCTCTTGCCATCTTTGGTGTGAGGTTTGGGGACCAGAACCACTGGGCTAGCCCAGGGGCTCTCTGAGGGTTCAATGACACCTAATTCCAGCATTTTATGTACCTCAGCCTTTATACAGTCCCTGACGTGGTCAGGTTGTCTGTAGAGCTTGTTCTTTACAGGCAGACTGTCACCAGTGTCCACAACATGGGTACACCAGTCAGTTTGGCTAGGTATGAGGGAAAACAGATGTTGAAATGATTGTAGAACTTGTCTACATTCAGTTTGCTGATGGGCAGTGAGGTTGCCTCCAAGGGTCACTCCTTCAACTGAGCCATCTTCAGGGTTTTGAGACAACAGGTCTGGGGGAGGGTCACTCTCTTCCTCCTGTCCCTCATCTGTAGCCATGAGCAAGCCCATGTCTGCCCTGTCAACATATGCTTTAAGCCTGTTAACATGGAGTACCCTGTGGGGACTCCTGGGAGTTCCTAGGTCCACCAAGTAGGTGACCTCTTCCTTCTTTTCCAGGATTGTATGGGGTCCAGACCATTTGTCTTGGAGTGCTGCTGGGGCCACTGGCTCCAACACCCATACCTTCTGTCCTGGCTGAAACTCAACCAAGACAGCCTTTTGGTCATGCCAAGCTTTCTGTAAGGCCTGGCTTGCCTCAAGGTTTTTGGATGCCTTCTCCATATACTCAGCCATCCTGGAGCGGAGACCAAGTACATAGTCCACTATGTCTTGTTTAGGCTTTTTGAGAGGTAACTCCCATCCTTCCTTCACTAAACACAGTGGGCCTCTTACAGGGTGCCCAAACAACAATTCAAAGGGGCTGTAGCCAACCCCCTTTTGTGGGACCTCTCTGTAAGCAAACAGAAGGCAGGGTAGAAGGATGTCCCATCTTCGCCTGAGCTTTTCAGGTAATCCTTTGATCATACCCTTTAGGGTCTTGTTGAATCTCTCAACAAGCCCATTGCATTGTGGGTGATAAGGGGTGGTGAACTTGTAGTTGACACCACATTCCTTCCACATAGCTGTCAAGTATCCTGACATGAAGTTGGTACCTCTGTCAGATACTACCTCCTTAGGAAACCCCACTCTGGAGAATACTCCCAGCAGGGCCCTGGCCACAACAGGTGCTGTAGTGGTCCTAAGGGTAATTGCCTCTGGATACCTGGTGGCATGATCCACTACCACCGGTATAAATCTGTGCCCAGACGCAGTGGGAGGATCCATGGGACCCACTATATCTATTCCCACTCTTTCAAAGGGGACCCCCACCACAGGTAGTGGTATTAGGGGGGCCTTTGTTGTGCCACCTGATTTGCCACTGGCTTGGCAGGTCACACAGGAGCGACAAAACTCCTTTGTATCCTCATTCATGTGAGGCCAGTGAAAGTGAAGGACAAGCCTGTCCCAAGTCTTGTTCTGGCCTAAGTGTCCTGCTAAAGGAATATCATGGGCCAAGGTAAGAAGGAAGCCCCTAAATTGCAGAGGTATAACCAACCTCCTGGTGGCACCAGGCTTGGGGTCTCTAGCCTCTGAATAAAGGAGCCCTTCATCCCAATACACTTTATGGGTACCTTGAGCATTCCCAGCAGCCTCAGCAGCAGCCAGCTGTCTGAGGGGTTCAAGAGAGGGACAGGATAACTGAGCCTGCTTCAAGTCAGCCCTTGAAGGTCCCCCTGTCCCCAGAAACTCAACCTGATCAGGTTCAAGCTCTTCAGGGACAGTTCATTCAGGGTTCTCTAGATCAGCTTCCTGGGAAGGCTGATCATCACTCTGAGGCAGGGGGGAAGGCACAGCCTTGACCCTCCTGTTCTTCTTCTTGGTAGGTGCTTGGTCCATTGTTCCAGGATCCAAGACCTGAGGTTCAGTAAGGCACTTTTTGGCCTGTGACCTGGTCACAGCAAGGACATGTGGTGATATACCTAACATCTCTGCATGTGTCCTGTACTCCACTTCAGACCATATAGAACTCTCTAGGTCATTGCCCAACAAACATTCTACTGGGAGGTCTGCACTAACCCTTTTGAGGCCAGTTACCCCTCCCCATGAGAAGTTAACAACTGCCACACTATGTGAAGTAGTGGCATTGCTGGCATTGGTCACCAGGTAATTCTCACCTGGTATGTACTGTCCAGGATCCACAAAGCCTGGTGTCACCATAGTGACACTGGCACATGTGTCCCTGTAGGCTTGAGCCACTTTTTCATTAATTAAAGTAGTCTGTCTGTACTTGCCCAGGTTACTGGGGCTCACAGTCAGGGACAAGTCAATGTCCCCATCACAGATCAAGACTGCCTGTGTCAGGGTTCTGTCTAAGTCAGATTCTCCTTCAGTTCCCATAGTGATTCCCACTACACCCTTTGTCTGGGGACCAACACTGCTAACAGTAGTACTGGGAGCAGGTGCCTTAGGGGCAACAGTGTTGGGGGCTCCACCCTTTTTGCAATCACTAGTCCAGTGAGTTGTATTCTTGCAATGATTGCACCAGGGTTTCTTTTGACCTTCTTTCTTCTTTTTGGACTGTTGGGACCCACCCTCCTTAGCAGTAGTTTGGGGCCCTGTTGAAGACTTCTGGTCTTTAGATTTCTGATCTCCACCCTTTTGGTCTGTTTTCTTCTGATCACCCCCTTGGCCCTGGTTCTGGTTCTTTGGCTTAACCCTGGTTCTGACCCATTTGTCTGCCTTCTTTCCCAATTCTTGGGGAGAGGTCAGATCAGAGTCAACCAAGTGTTGATGCAGTTGCTGGTTTTGACAGTTATTTAAAATCTGTTCTCTCATCATCAAATTATACAATCCTGTAAAATCAGATACCTTACTTCACAGCAACCAACCCTCCAAAGCCTTAGTGGCACATTCAATGTATTCAGACCAGTCCTGAGTCGGTGTCTTTTGGGTGTCTCTGAACATTAACCTGTACTGCTCAGTGGTTAAGCCTAACCCATTAACTAGGACACTCTTCAGGACTCTGTAGTTTCTGACATCCTCTTCTCTAACAGTGAGGAGTCTGTCTCTGCCTCTTCCTTCAAAGGAGAGCCAGAGGATTGCTGCCCACTGGTCTTCAGGAACCTGCTGTACTTTGCAGGCTCTCTCAAGAGCAGTTATCCATTTGTTGATATCATCCCCACTTTTGTAGGGGGGCACAACCTTAGACAGGTTCCTATTATCAAAGACCCTATCTTTGTCCTTAGGGACAATGCTGCCACCAGTGGGTATAGACCCACTCTCTTTATGCTGCCTAGCCTTGCTCAGTTTCTCTTCCATCAGGGCTACTTCTAGCTCCTGCTTCCTGATCCTCAGCTGGGCTTCTTGCATTCTGGCCTCATGTTCCCTCCTCTGAGGGGTGGTCATCCTTTTCCTGGAGTGACCTTGAGAGCCTCTAGAGCCATGAGAAGCATTGGATTCACCTGATCGATTCCTTTGCCTCCCAAGCCCTGTGTTAAGTCCACTGGGGAGATCCAATGGGGTAAACCCACTGTCAGTCCCCAATAGCCTTAGTTTAGCTGGGCCAAGTATAACACTTGGCACTGGGCTAGTTCTCCCTTCATCCTCACTCATATCTGTATCCCCACCACTTTCCTCCTCTGTAGTATGGTGCTCATCTAAGGGATGGCTATTGGAAAGGGGTACCTCAGTGGCATCTTCAGAAGGGGGGCCTCCTGTTCCTGTCCCTAAGGGGGCTAACTGGGAAGCTTTCTCGAGCTCTTTCTGATT
Source organism: Triturus cristatus (assembly GCF_964204655.1). Classification (NCBI taxonomy): domain Eukaryota; kingdom Metazoa; phylum Chordata; class Amphibia; order Caudata; family Salamandridae; genus Triturus; species Triturus cristatus. The sequence continues at coordinate 22,768,544 of NC_140591.1, forward strand.
TTCATCATTCTGTAAGAGTTCTCTGAGCTCAGCAGAGGTAGGGTTCTTGGGCTGTTTAAGGCCTCTAAGAGTTGCCAAATGCCTGAGCTCATTCTGATTTAGGGTAGCAAAGATGGATGGTGCCCTCTTGGGGTCACTCTCAACAGAGATGGGTACATTGGACCCTCTGCCCCAGCCATTGCTCTTAAGTGTGGGTGGATGTGTTGCAATCTACCTACACTTGGGTTTACCTACTAAACCTATCTAGTAGTTGTAGTCAGGGTGTGCTACTCCCTTTGCTCTACAACAACTAAGTTCAGTAGAACTTAAGTATATCTAATCTGGTTTTATATGTACCTACAGGTACCTATGTGATCTTTCAATTGGTAACCAAGAGATTACAATGGTAAAACACAGCAAGCTCAAATCCAACCGCTGCTAACCAATGTGAGAAGTTGGCCTGGTATATGATGTCCACTAGTTAAAGTGACCACCTTGTACCATGCCAAGCAACCCTTATGGTGTGGTTGTAAGTCAACCTTTTCGGACTAGCTGCCCTAGTGGTAGCGTAGGCTAAGCAGTCTTTGAGGCTAAACTCGTGAAACGTGTTAAGCAAGCTGTTTTACCAAATGCAACCCCCTTTTATACCAATGAAAGGACACCACACAGAGATATATTCAAAATATATGTGTATTTATTTCTCAAAGTAACCCCTAGTCTCTTTATGAGCACAGGAGCACAAATCGTCAAACAAGATTACAGTAGAATACACAGAAGTTGCACTTTATATGGATAGGCCCTGGTGGCCGCTCAAACCATATACTAAAATAGTGGTATAAGTACCACGAACAGAAAAGGGAAAAGGCCTAGGGCCTCTAGAATCGCTGGGCCTACAAGGAGCTAACTTCAGTTAGTGACCAGGAGGTCCACGGGTAGCGTGTGCAGAGCAAATAGTCACACGCGAGCTCCCATAGGTTTTCAATGGGTGCGTAAAAAGTACAAAGTTACTGCAAAGAGGATCTTCCGGATGGACTATGAACTCAAGATTCGAAACACAGACACTAGAGATGATACTCTACACTTGGGCACCGGAGTGCCAGCTTTACCTCACCCACAGGAAGCGGGTGCATAGGCGTCGAAGTGCGTCGGGTTTCTTCTATCTGTTCAATGGAGCCTGAAGACAAAGATGCTGCAGGCGGTCGGTCCGGAAGAGATGCGGTGAATCCACGAGTGGATCGGAGATGTTGAAGACCTGTAAGCAGAGGGGACAGTGTTCACAGTCACTAGCCAGTGACCAGCGTGGCACCAGGTGGGTACCAGGCGATGTCGGGTGCAAACAGGAAGGAAGGTGTAGCTTGTCTCTGCAGCCACGTGGTCCCTGAAGGTCGACGACGTCCAGGAGTCGGGTCACGAGCTGTCCCACGCAGGCTCTCGCTGTCGGCGACTTGATCGAAGCAAACAAGCCTTGGCAAAAGCAATTGTTGTAGGAGATGAAATAAGCTGATGATTCTGACCAGCAAGGTCAGCAGAGGGACTGCTCCTTTGGAGAGGAGCAAGGGCCAGTCTGGAGCAACCAGACCAGCGGTGTATTTCTTGAAGTTCGTCGCCAAGATGGCCACTAGCCAGCGGGCCAGCAACCGGTTAGGCGCGTCGAGTGGCAAAATGCAGAAGGGCCCCACGCAGATCGTGGAGATGCTGGAGGGCTCACCTTTGGTGCAGATGCTGCTCGAGGGTTGGGCTTCTCAGATCCCAAAGCACAACTTGGAGGGAGCCTCGGTTGTTGCACTTGCAGCTTGTCGTGGTCTTTTCAAGATGGCTGGCTCCACGTGTCTCGGTGCCTCCACGGGTCTCCTCTTCTCAGGGACTGTGGATCGGGCGGTGAGAGGTCTGGAGGTCCAGGTCTTGTCAGTCTCTGGGCTCGGGCTCCGGCGGGAGGCGGCGGCAAAGCAGACGTTGATTCGCTGGATGGTGCTTGCGTTAGCAAGGTGGTCACTCCCTGACCACAGGGGAGATTGGCTTCAGTCCTCTGTGCGGCAGAGCGTCGAAGTTCCCGTCTTCTTCTTAGTTTCAAGTTGATTCCAGGATGTCTGAAGTCTTAGGACACAGCTCCTACCTTTAAGCGGATTCTAGGGGCCGGACTACCTGCTAGGTCCCTCCCTAAGGGTGGGACCAGGAAGGGGGGTGGTTACACCCCCAATCCTTTGTCCAGCTCGCCCCAGGCCCGGGACTGGTGTGCCCCAGGACCGGTTTGGACTGGCATATGCACCGAGGCTCCTTGTGAGCCTCAGGCATGGCTGGTTTCTTTCAAGCCCTACCTGACCAATACACAAAATCCTGTCTGGGGTGGTGCACGCACCTCCCCTGGCAGGAAACCCTTTGCCCACACCTCCCAAGCTGGAAGGACTCCCAGCAGCAGGAGGGCAGACTTGTGTCTGTGGTGGCAGCATCCATTTTGTGGAGCTGAGGCTATGTCTGATTTTATGATCGTGACAGTATGTTAGAAGGAAAGAATAACAAAAAGAACACAACTAAGGATGTAAAAAAATTGGTTTTTGTGAGCCAATACTCCTGTTCGAGCAACAAGATAAAAAATATCATCAACTCAAGTTGGAGTATTTTGAATGACCAAACAGCAACTAAACTTGATAGACCCTTGTTCGCCTTTAGACGGAACAACAACCTTAGTAGGGAGTTAGTCCACACCTATAGAGAAACCTCCTCCATTCACCAACGTACTCTAACAGGCACTTTAGCAATTGGCAATTACAAATGCAACAGTTGCAATATGTGTGGTCAGTGCCTACAGGGCAAAGAAGTGGTCTACAATAAACATACCCTCACCTCCAAATCCTTGAATAACTGCAGGAGCAAGAATCTGGTTTACTTACTCTTATGTCCCTGTAATTTGGGATATGTTGGTGAGACATCCCGCGAATTACGCATCAGACTAGGAGAGCATAAGTCTGCCATAAAAAACAAGAAAGAAACTGCCCCCTTGGTGAACCACTTTGTGAAAGAGGGACATACTGAAATGGACTTTAGTTGGTTCATTATAGAAAAAATAGAGGGTAATAAAAGATCGGGGGACTTAACCCTAAAAAGAAAGAAACGGGAACAATGGTATATTTCAATCTTAGACACTATTAGAACAGGGTTGAACACAAAGGAAGACTGGATGAGACTCATAGATTAGTGGACCTGTCTAGATTACAACTATCACTCTGAACTGAAATTCATGGTAAATATAACTATGATCCGAGGTTTGCCCGATGAGTTTTCATCGATGTACCGGCCATCGATGGACTCAAGAGGCTCCCTCATTTCTAGTGTATGTCTACCGTATAAATAGCGTGCTTACGGATAAGTGTCACTATGTGAAAACCGCTTCAATAAACTAGAGTCTATCTACGGAGTAATGTAAGAAGTAGGGCCGTTGCAAATTCCGCCAAAATATATAACACAAATTAATTGAATTTAGACATCGGTACCATTATTCAAATAATGAGTTGAGTGTATAAATTCTATTATTTACTCAACGTTGAGAATAGGTGGACCCCACCTCCACGTTAATAGACTGTGCCGTTACAAACACCTTTAAACTATATATAATATAATAAGCTAAATGTATTTAGACATCGATACCACCATTCGGATAATGAGTCTAACATTATACTTTATTAATCACCTAACGTTGACAATAGGTGGATCGCCTGTTCACACAAATACACTCCGTGTAGCACAATACTTTATTAATCACCTAACGTTCACAATAGGTGGACCGCCTCTTCATATAAATATACTGTGTGGTTAATGCCTCACTCGGATTACGAGTCGAGTACAAAACTTTATTATTCACCTTATGTTGACAATAGGTGGACCCCACCATCATGCTAATAGACTCTGCGGTTGCCGCTTTAAGAGAAGAGGGCCCCTTTAATCACAAAATAAACAACGTCGACGCTTTAAGGAAAGCGGGTCGACCTAATTAGAACATGAGAAGTCGCGTACCTTTGACGCAGGACTACAGGTGTAGACAATTCAACCATAGTGCCTTACGTATATAAGTGACCATTTAAAAAAAACAAATCCATCGGTTACCGACCCGGGGAGGAGAAATACGTGAAGACAGCAGGATATCCAAAAAGGATCGTAGGACGCCGCCACGGCGCGCAGACACCACCTATTTACGAAGGTAACAATAGGATAAGTAGTTTGGGGGAACGACTTTCTCTTTATTCATTTAGACAAATATAGTCCCCGTATTGTAACTCGGTCTAGAGAAATATATCGTGTAATGTATGTTCACACACATTCCTATAAACGTTACTATCTCTATCCGAGATGCTTTGACTAAGAGGATAACATAAAACCGTTACGATTGCCTTTATGGAACTGGATATTCAGTTCACTAAATCGAACCTAAATAAGATTCGTAGGAGACTCGTTACTTATATTTATTATTCATAGACCTTACGATGCCTTAATTAATATTATAGGTGCACATTTGGAATAAACTCCCCAACCAGGAGCCAATGTTGGACAGTGGCAAACGTGCAATATCGATGCAGTATCTTGATGCACGCATGTACCGGATTCTATTGGGCAGAGTCCCCCATTTTCCGCAGTAACCTATAATTATTGAGGTAAGCGGGTAAAATCAAACGACTACATCTAATTAAAAAAACTGTGTTGAGATTAGGGCTATATCTAAGAGTCTTTCTATATATATATATATATATATATATATTTCCCATTAGATCCCTAATCTGATTAAACTGGGACTCTTTGAGAACTACATCCAGAATTTTCATGCAACAGATAACATTCATATATCAGTTCTTCAGACTGAACTGCACCCGCAATAGGGGTATGTATGCATTATTGTTGTTTTACATATAACAAGAAAATTAGGGGATGAATGGATATTATGGTTCCACCGGTTAACCCTGAAGCACTTTTTGTTACCTTTTGTTATCTTTGGGTCCGGGTACCTGAACCATAAGGAGTATGTATGATATCTGTATGACTGGGATTGACATGAACTCGATATTCGGTGAATTGGTCACCGGTAGCCGCATGCACTCACTGACAAACACTATTTGGGGCTCTTTGCCCGATAGATGTATGATAGTAGCGGGATTCTAGTCTCTATATAGTAACACATGAGACATACCGCTGTGTATTAAAAATAATTTCTCTTTTTTTGTTAAACATTAGACAATGCATATGACAATGTTTGTGGATGATTTATAGTAGTGGAACCATTATTAGTATTGTGGTTATAATAATGATAAATCACCTCTATGATTCTAAATGAGGTTTCTTTTTCATTGTTTTAATAGGTTTTTAAATTGCTCAAAAATATTGGAGAGCTTTTATCTTTGTCCTGAAGAAGGTGGATTTTAATTAGAATTTACCACCGAAACGCGTCGACGCCTGTATTACCCAGAATTGGTCTAAAATCCAGAAATTGTCTCACACTTGGATCTACTGTACCAAAAATAGACCTGTGATACACATATACAAATGAATGTATACTGGAATTATACCATTCTGTGATGAATGTATTGATTTCACATTGTACCTTTGCTCTCTAACTTTTATGTTTTTAGACATTGTTTATGTTTTCCTTTTTGATTGTTTATATGAAATTGAGTGCACAATCACTGATATGTGGACAAATTGTTATTAATAAATCACAATATTAATTTTTACTCTATTTGGTTCTTTGTCTTTGAGATATATGCGGCTATTGTTGTGGGTATTTTAGACCCTTAGTAGAGTTGGTTTGCATGGTTGGAGTGAACTTGATATGGTTGTAGCCTAGGTGGTCTTATACACCCAAGAGAAACTCTCTTTTTTACATATGTCTGATTTTACCCGGGTTTCAGGTACTGTACATGTCGTGTCCCTCTAGAAGGATGGAATGCTAACCCTGTCGCCAGAATTGGCGAGGGGTTAGTATTCCAATTCGTATGACACCTTACTCGACATGTTTTGATAAAGCCAAACCAAAGATAGCATTTAACCGCGAGGTTCATAATGCACTTAAGAGTATATGGTATGACGATATCTGGAAACAGTAGAAGGAAGTTGTTCCGACCACTGCAGACAGGCTCAGCTCATGCCAGAGCACCATCTCACATGGAACCAAGCACTCTGCCTTCAGGATTGTTAAGGCCTGCCATAGGAGTGACTTATAGGTTAACATGTGTCCCATTTAAGGTTAGGTATAGGTATACTACACCTAAGTAAGAGGTGGTTACACCAACTTACCCCAGCTGAGTGATCAGCCAGTTGTGTCAATTTGTTAGGCCAAGCCTGGGGTGGCATAATACAAGCTTCAGCCCTTGGCAGGCCTTAGATACACCAATGCCCTGGGTACCTAGTGTACACTGGTACAGGGGCTCACAGGGTGATCCACTTCCAATTGGTTATGCACCTAGGGTGCATAGTGTGAATTTAGTAGAGAGAACAGCAGGCTGGGGGTCTGATTGGCAGGCCCACAGCCTCAATATGTCAAAAACCAGTGAAGCAAAAAGCAAAACTTTGGGGTGACCATAGGATAGCAGACCCTACTCTCCTACAACTTCTAACCCAAGGTTCCTACTGCGCTTTGGGACAGCGCAGCCAGGACAGGTGGTGCACTTCTAAGCCAACGTTCCCAACGTGCTTTGGGACAGCGCGACCAGAACAGGTGGTGCTTTGGGACAAAGTGGCCAGGACAGGTGGTGCACTTCTAACCCAAGGTTCCTAACGCGCTTGGAGACAGCGCTGCCAGGACAGGTGGTGCACTACTAACCCAGGGTTCCTACCGTGCTTTGGGACAGCGTGGACAGGGCAGCTGGTGCACTGCTAACCCAAGGTTCCTACCTCGCTTTGGGACAGGGTGGCCAGGACAGGTGGTCCACTTCTAACCCAAGGTTCCTAAAGCGCTTTGGGACAGCGCGGCCAGCACAAGTGGTGCACTGCTAACTCAAGGTTCCTAACACGCTTAGGGACAGCGTGGCCAGGACAGGTGGTGCACTTCCAAGCCAAGGTTCCTAATACGCTTTGGGACAGCGCGGCCAGCACAGGTGGTGCACTACTAACCCAGGGTTCCTACCGCGCTTCGGGACAGCATGGCCAGGACAGGTGGTGCACTTCTAACCCAAGGTTCCTAATGCGCTTTGGGACAGCGTGGCCAGCACAGGTGGTGCACTACTAACCCAAGGTTCCTAACGCGCTTAGGGACAGTGCGGCCAGGACAGGTGGTGCACTACTAACCCAAGGTTCCTAACGCGCTTTGGGAAAGCGTAGCCAGGACAGGTGGTGCTTTGGGACAGCGCGGTCAGGACAGGTGGTGCTTTGGGACAGCATAGCCAGGACAGGTGGTGCACTTCTACACCAAGGTTCCTTACACGCTTTGGGAAAGCGTAGCCAGGACAGGTGGTGCTTTGGGACAGCGCGGCCAGGACAGGTGGTGCTCTACTAAACCAAGGTTCCTTACGCGCTTTGGGACAGCGTGGACGGGACAGGTGGTGCTTTGGGACAGGTGGTGCTTTGGGACAGCGTGGCCAGGACAGGTGGTGCTTTGGGACAGTGCGGCCAGGACAGGTGGTGCACTTCTAACCCAAGGTTCCTAATGTGCTTTGGGACAGCGTGGACAGGGCAGGTGGTGCTTTGGGACAGCATGGACAGGGCAGGTGGTGCTTTGGGACAGCGTGGTCAGGACGTGCACTGCTATCACAAAGTTCCTAACGCGCTTTGGGACAGCGTGCCCAGGATAGGTGGTGCACTTCGAATCCTAGGCTCCTAATGGGCTTTGGGACAGCATGGCCAGGGCAGGTGGTGCTTTGGGACAGCGTGGCCAGGACAGGTGGTGCACTGCTATCACAAAGTTCCTAACGCGCTTTGGGACAGCGTGCCCAGGACAGGTGGTGCACTTCTAATCCTAGGTTCCTAATGGGCTTTGGGACAGCATGGCCAGGACAGCTGGTGCTTTGGGACAGCATGGCTAGGACAGGAGGTGCACTTCTAACCCAAGGTTCCTCACCACGGTCATTGTGTCAGTGTGACCCACTGTGCCCGCAGCTGTTTGCGTCTCTTCATGGAAGGAGTCTTGGATCAGTAAACAGTCTGACAAACATTTGCACATGTTGTTGTTGCCGCCGCCCAGATGACACCAGGGGGTCCGAGAGCTGCTCTAAAGGGACACGTGTCCCAAAATCTAACAAACACATCTGATGTTAAAGCGGTTTTGCCATCTCAAGCACACAGCGAGAAAGAGTTACAAGTTGTCATGTTTTTTGGTTTATAAATGTCAGGAATGCGTGGCGTGCGCCTAATCTTCCAACCACTCTAAACACATCTGCCTGCAACAACAACAAGCGTCGAAAGACAACACGTCGAGACCATGGCCGTGGGTGCTGCAAGGGTCCTCTCCTGAAGATGGAATAACACCACCTGGCCATCCAGACACCAGGCCCGCCCATCCAGACACCAGGCCCGCCCATCCAGACACCAGGCACACCGGGCCCATCCACAACACCAGGCCCAACCACAACACCAGGCCCAACCACAACACCAGGCCCAACCACAACACCGGGCCCAACCACAACACCGGGCCCAACCACGACACCGGGCCCATCCACGACACCGGGCCCATCCACGACACCGGGCCCATCCACGACACCGGGCCCAACCACAACACCGGGCCCGCCCATCCAGACACCAGGCACACCGGGCCCATCCACAACACCGGGCCCAACCACAACACTGGGCCCATCCACAACACCGGGCCCATCCACAACACCGGGCCCATCCACAACACCGGGCCCATCCACAACACCGGGCCCATCCACAACACCGGGCCCATCCAGACACCAGGCCCATCCACAACACCAGGCCCATCCACACACCCGGGCCCATCCACACACCCGGGCCCATCCACAACACCGGGCCCATCCACAACACCGGGCCATCCACAACACAGACATCTTGGTGTCTGAAATGCTCTCCATGCTACTAAGTCACCCCAGTCTCCATCTTGAGCTACAATGGGGTAGAGAGGTGTGCTTGCTTGCAAAGTTAGGACCGTCACATGTTCTCAAGGAAGGGGCTAGTACAGATGGACCCAGCACCAGTTTCTTCCCCCTAGGTGCCATGAAACTGATTTGGAGAATGAGATCCCTGAAGATTGCTCAGTGAGCCCGAGACAACATGGACGAGATGGAACCAAAAGCCTGATAACACAACACGCACGGGTTGAATGGGAAATCCGTGGCACTGGTTCTCACCGGTACATAAAGACAGGGTCTCAGTCACTTGTAAATCCATGAGGTGTGGCCTCAAGCTCTGGGGAAGGGAATGAAGAACACCAGCAGGGTCAGGGGACCAGTTGTACATCCAAACTGGTTCCAACATATGTTCAGGGAGCCAGCCAGAAACAGGAAATGGACCGGTGCCTCGGAATGGGCACCTAACAGGGGGATCACAAATACCAGAGGCCAGTATCTCTGAAACCCACATTCACATCATGGGCCTCTAATGCCAGGGACACTCACAGGCCCAGGAACTCCCAGTGAACTCATTGGCACCATGGGCTTATGGCGTAGATCGACCTTCTAACCACAGGTTCCTGAACACCAAAGGCCATAGGGAGAGGGTCCCAGGAGAGCAGATTTCAGAGGCTCCACTCTCAGCTGCAAAGGAAACCCCAGTGTCCAGGGTTAAAGGAAGTAACCTAAGGGTCAGGTTAGGCTCGGAAGGCGCACTAAAGGTACCCACAAGGAATCCGAGACTGCCGAGTATTATGGGATGATTCATCACCATGGATATGGTGGGCACACAAAGATGTTCCTCAATTTGTTTGGCTCCTTCCAAACACTAGAGTCTAGCTCAACTCCTGCATGGCGGGTTGGGCTGCACCGTCATGGATGCTGCGTTTGAGCTCCCTCCATGCCCCTCGGAGAGCCCATCGAGCATGTACCCCTGTGGACGCTGGTACTGCTGAAGTAAATGCTAGAAATCTCTTGGAGATTACCTGATCCTTGGGTTGTGGGTCACCCCAGGGGCTCTTCCTCCTGAGATGGAACAGTAGCTCACTTGGAGATTACCTGATCCTTGGATTGTGGGTCATCCCAGGGGCTCCTCCTCCCCGGATTGGGAACAGTAGCTCCCTTGGAGATTACCTGATCCTTGGATTGTGGGTCATCACAGGGGCTCTTCCTCCCCTGAGATGGAACAGTAGCTCCCTTGGAGATTACCTGATCCTTGGATTGTGGGTTAGCCCAGGGGCTCTTCCTCCCATGAGATGGAACAGTAGCTCCCTTGGAGATTACCTGACCCTTGGATTGAGAGTTATCCCAGGGGCTCCTCCTCCCATGAGATGGAACAGTAGCTCCCTTGGAGATTACCGGATCCTTTTATTGTGGGTTATCCCAGGTGCTCTTCATCCCCCGAGATGGATCAGTAGCTCCCTTGGAGATTACCCGACCCTTGGATTGAGAGTTATCCCAGGGGCTCTTCGCCCCCTGAGATGGAACAGTAGCTCCCTTGGAGATTACCTGATCCTTTGATTGTGGGTTATCACAGGGGCTCTTCATCCCCCGAGACGGATCAGTAGCTCCCTTGCAGATTACCTGATCCTTGGATTGAGGGTTAATGCAGGGGCTCTTCGCCCCCTGAGATGGAACAGTAGCTCCCTTGTGTAGGAAGGTGGAATCTGACTGCATGGTTACCCCCAGTTTTTTCCCTGGTATTCTTCTGGTTTTTGACTAGTCGGACTGGGATCCTGCTAATCAGGACCCCAGTTTATCTGCTTTCTCCCTAAATTGGTTGCACGTGTACTTTCGGTACACCTTAGATTGGATACTGGGGTACCCTTATCAGTCCCTAGTATATGGTACACCATGTACCCAGGGCATAGGTACCCAGAGGCCTCGCAGGGGCAGCAGCATGTATTATGCCACCCCTGAGAGACCATTCAAACTGACACCACAGGTCTGCTACTGCAGCCTGTGTAAGGTGGTGCATGCGCCCCTTACTTTGATATAGATTCACAATATCTATTCTAAATCACTGCACATATAAACCAATCAGTCACTCCTATGGCAGGCCTTATTAATCCTGAAGGCAGGGTGCTGGGTTTATGTGAGAGGGTGCACCTGCATGAGCAGAGCCCCTCTGCAGCCTTCGGAACCTATTTTCCGGGGTTCTTTGTGATGCAGCCAACCATATATATTTAAGTGCATTATAAACCCGCGGTAAATGCTAACTTTAAAACGGCTGCTTAGAAACATGTTTTTGGTGTCAAACACCTTGGAATCATACCTCCCTGCCAGTAACTGGCAGGGGAGGTATAATTCCACCCTTCTAGAGGACCTTATGTGAAACACCAGTACACCCGGTACAAGCTTTCTCGACCTGGGCATCACAACATGGATGCTGCCAGCCACAGACACGAGTCTGCCCTCCTGCTGCTGAGCCAAGCTCAAGCAGGGGAAGGCTTGACAATAGGTTTCCTGTCACAGGGAGGTGTGAACACCTCCCAGACAGGATTTAGTATATTGGGGCTGGGTGGGTGCACTCAGAGTGTTTGAAAGTCTGCACTGGGAGCACATTTGGTGTCCCTGTGTATAGTCCAGTTCAAACCTGTTGCAGGAGCCATTTGCTCCTGCTCTGGCGCGAAACTGGACAAAGCACATGGGTGTAGCCACCCCTCTGTCCTAACCCTCCCATAGTTGGGTCCCCAGAGTTTGTCCCACTCCTTCCTTGGGTATAAAGTAGGAACCCCTGACTACAGGGCTTTAGATTTTACCTGGACTAAACTCTGCTACAGATACCAAGTACTTCGACGATCTACGCTTCGCTGGACAACTGAAGAATCTCCCTTGGAGTAAAGGAGTTACTCCCCTGCAGCAGCAGGCACCTAAACGCATCTGACCGGTTTGCATCTCCCGAGCTCCTGAGGACTCCGAAGATTTCTGCAACACAGGAGATTGGTTCCCGAGGTCTGAGGTCGATCTGCTCTCTCAGCAATTCTGAGACCACTATCCCTCGTGGGGACCGTGAGCCCCTAATCCCTGTGCACCGTGTACTTTTGCAGCAGCATATGCTTTTCAGCGATTCCTGAGGCTGTGCTTTGGGCTACTTGTAGTCCTGACCCCGAGTAGTATTTCCACCGAAGATTTCCAGCACACACTCCACGAGTGTTCCGTGGACTGATATTTTGCGATTCAGCTCGAGGTCCCTTTACGATCCCTGGTCCGTTGGCCTGTGGGTCCCTGTGAAGGTAACTTTGACTTTCTTTGGGCTTCCCTGGTTGCTTCAGACGTGCCATGACTCTCCATTGCTTGGACAGTCCCCAGGACCTTGATGGTCCTCACCGAAGCTTATTTCCTCTGCCAGCGTGGGTTACAGTTGCCAAGACTTGGTGTTCAATCCGGACACTGACAACCCCCCCCCCCCCATTCCAGAAGCACCCGACATCGGTGGGCATTCATCTATTGTGCCCCTGGTCACTGTAAAGTGACCCAGACTCTGTCCCCTCTGCTTTCAGGTTCTTCTCACCTCGGATCCGGGCTAGGATGCCACCGAACACTTTTAATCTTCCCGGCAGCAGCACATTTTTGCATCACACCATTGAAAACGACGAAGGTTTCCGACACGACTTGACCCTCTATGCACCCGGCTCCTCTGGGATAGGTAATACGGGTATCTTGGTACCCTCAAGGGTGCTGGCCTTAGAACCTTCTCCATCGACGTCTCCTGGTCCCCGTGGCTGCAGAGTCAAGCATCGCATCTTCTCACCTGAAGCACCCGACATCGGTGGGCATTCATCTATTGTGCCCCTGGTCACTGTAAAGTGACCCAGACTCTGTCCCCTCTGCTTTCAGGTTCTTCTCACCTCGGATCCGGGCTAGGATGCCACCGAACACTTTTAATCTTCCCGGCAGCAGCACATTTTTGCATCACACCATTGAAAACGACGAAGGTTTCCGACACGACTTGACCCTCTATGCACCCGGCTCCTCTGGGATAGGTAATACGGGTATCTTGGTACCCTCAAGGGTGCTGGCCTTAGAACCTTCTCCATCGACGTCTCCTGGTCCCCGTGGCTGCAGAGTCAAGCATCGCATCTTCTCACCTGAAGCACCCGACATCGGTGGGCATTCATCTATTGTGCCCCTGGTCACTGTAAAGTGACCCAGACTCTGTCCCCTCTGCTTTCAGGTTCTTCTCACCTCGGATCCGGGCTAGGATGCCACCGAACACTTTTAATCTTCCCGGCAGCAGCACATTTTTGCATCACACCATTGAAAACGACGAAGGTTTCCGACACGACTTGACCCTCTATGCACCCGGCTCCTCTGGGATAGGTAATACGGGTATCTTGGTACCCTCAAGGGTGCTGGCCTTAGAACCTTCTCCATCGACGTCTCCTGGTCCCCGTGGCTGCAGAGTCAAGCATCGCATCTTCTCACCTGAAGCACCCGACATCGGTGGGCATTCATCTATTGTGCCCCTGGTCACTGTAAAGTGACCCAGACTCTGTCCCCTCTGCTTTCAGGTTCTTCTCACCTCGGATCCGGGCTAGGATGCCACCGAACACTTTTAATCTTCCCGGCAGCAGCACATTTTTGCATCACACCATTGAAAACGACGAAGGTTTCCGACACGACTTGACCCTCTATGCACCCGGCTCCTCTGGGATAGGTAATACGGGTATCTTGGTACCCTCAAGGGTGCTGGCCTTAGAACCTTCTCCATCGACGTCTCCTGGTCCCCGTGGCTGCAGAGTCAAGCATCGCATCTTCTCACCTGAAGCACCCGACATCGGTGGGCATTCATCTATTGTGCCCCTGGTCACTGTAAAGTGACCCAGACTCTGTCCCCTCTGCTTTCAGGTTCTTCTCACCTCGGATCCGGGCTAGGATGCCACCGAACACTTTTAATCTTCCCGGCAGCAGCACATTTTTGCATCACACCATTGAAAACGACGAAGGTTTCCGACACGACTTGACCCTCTATGCACCCGGCTCCTCTGGGATAGGTAATACGGGTATCTTGGTACCCTCAAGGGTGCTGGCCTTAGAACCTTCTCCATCGACGTCTCCTGGTCCCCGTGGCTGCAGAGTCAAGCATCGCATCTTCTCACCTGAAGCACCCGACATCGGTGGGCATTCATCTATTGTGCCCCTGGTCACTGTAAAGTGACCCAGACTCTGTCCCCTCTGCTTTCAGGTTCTTCTCACCTCGGACCCAGGCTTGGATTCCACCGGACAATTTTCATCTTCCCGGCAGCATCACTTTTCTGCATCACGCCGTTGAAAACGACGAAGGTTTCTGACACCACTTGACCCCTATGCACCCGGCTCCTCTGGGATAGCCAACACAGGTATCTCGGTACTCTCAAGGGTGCTGGCCTTAGAACCTTCTATGTTCCAAAGGGTTTGCTTGCAGTCCTCTCCTAAGTGCCCTTTAACTCTAAAATTGCAACCGCGACTTTCCCATAGAGTTGTACAGAGCTCGCGCCTGTGTTCACACACTGCACCTGTCCTCTGTGGGTCCCCTGTGTCACTACTTTGGGTGGTTCCTTGAGGTCCCAGGGATTCTACCTGCGCTAGGCACGGTGTCTAGTCAAGTCGTGGTTGTTATACCACTTTCTTAGTATATGGTCCGGTCTCCCCCTGGAGCCCGCTGTGTATTGTGCTATTTACTGTCGTTCTAGTGATTTAATATTGTGTTTTGTGTGCTCTAATCTCATAAAGAGGTTAGTAGAGAGTGTTTAGTAATAAATACATATATTTTATATATCTCTTGTGTGGTTCTCCTTTCATTTGGTCATTCAGGAGGTTCTGATCTGGTAAACCAAGCTGCTTTACATTCCTTCGAGACTTAGCCTGAAGGCTGCTCTCCATAGCTACCAATAAGATAGCTTTCAATAAAGGTTGTCTTTAACCTAATCATCAATAAGGGTGGTTTGGACGCCTAGCATTTACTACTGAGTGACGGACAACTAGCATTTACTACTGCGTGACAGAATCAAAGGACACCTAGCATTTACTACTGAGTGACTGACACCTAGCACTTACTACTGCGTGATGGAACGAAAGGACACCTGGTATTTACTACTGCATGACGGACACCTAGCACTTACTACTGTGTGACGGAACCGAACGACACCCAGCATTTACTACTGCGTGACGGAACCAAAGGACATCTAGTATTTACTACTGCGTGACGGAACCGCTGGACACCTAGCATTTACTACTGCGTGACGGAACCAAATGACGCCTAGCATTTACTACTGCATGAGGGAACCAAAGAACACCTAGCATTTACTACTCCGTGACAGAACCAAAGGACGCCTGGCATTTACCACTCCGTGACGGAACCAAAGGACGCCTAGCATTTACCACTCCGTGACGGAACCAAAGAACGCGTAGCATTTTCTACTCCGTGACGGAACCAAAGGACACCTAGCATTTACTACTGCGTGACGGAACCGCTGGACACCTAGCATTTACTACTGCGTGACGGAACCAAATGACGCCTAGCATTTACTACTGCATGAGGGAACCAAAGAACACCTAGCATTTACTACTCCGTGACGGAACCAAAGGACGCCTGGCATTTACCACTCCGTGACGGAACCAAAGGACGCCTAGCATTTACCACTCCGTGACGGAACCAAAGGACACCTAGCATTTTCTACTGCGTGACGGAACCACAGGACACCTAGCATTTACTACTCCGTGATGGAACCAAAGGACACCTAGCATTTACTACTGCGTGACGGAACCAAAGGACACCTAGCATTTTCTACTGCGTGACGGAACCACAGGACACCTAGCATTTACTACTCTGACGGAACCAAAGGACACCTGGCATTTACTACTGAGTGATGCAACCAAAGGACACCTAGCATTTACTACTCCCTGACGGAACCAAAGGACGCCTAGCATTTTCTACTGCGCGACTGCCTCACAACGTTGTGCAATTATGCAGTAGTAAAGTCCCTGTGGGAGGATTAGAAACCAAGGTCTGCCCTGAGTTTGTACATGCCCACACCATCTGAGCCTGCTCATACACCTGTCTGCGCCTTTCCCACCTTGGAGTTGTTGGAGCTAAGTGCTGGGGTAAATCCCATGGAGGGACGGGGAACAGAACACCCCAAAATTGTGGGGTGCTAGGGCAGGGGTTCGTCCATGCAGAAAAATAGTTTCCCTGTGGGAAAAAGTACATCTGTAAAGCGAACTTTTGTAGTGAGGAAAGGTACTGTGTGTACAATCTGTGTTTTAAAAATAGCAAAACCCAAAAATGACACACGATCGCAATGTCACACATCACAGCCTGTGGTACTCCTGGACACCCGAGACTGGAGCAGCTGTCCATCCAGGTCTACTTCTGCCAAGCTTGTGAAATCCAAAGAGTTGTACATCGGACCCCCTCTCCCCCAAGAACGCGTCTAGGACGGCAGGTTTACCATGTGCATTGCAAATCAGTCACTAACTGAATTCATTAAAAGTTTCTGATCCCAAAAATGAACGAGTTAAAAGGTCTGTCAGTGAAATCAGCCAGCAGAGGCGCATCAAACACAGCTCAGGCTCCCCCCCACACGCGCTGTGCTCCCCGGCTGACCCACCGATGTCCCTGGCACTCCCGCCTGCCCCAGTGCTGGCAAAGACAGAAGGTAAACAGTTTTTTTTTTTTTAAACAGTTTACTTTCTGCGGCGCCCACTGCGACCGGGGACATTAAACGATTTGTTCTGAGAAGCAAACAAACCCCGCAGCGCAATGGGCACGCTGTCTTGAATAAAATAAAAAAAGAAAGAAATAGCATAATACAGAGTTACAAACAACAGGCGCCGATCTGCATTGTTAAAAAATCAGCTTGGAAGTTGCGAGTTTAAATAAAATCCTCACTTCTGTGCTTTGCACAAGTCATAGTGCCTGACCAGCCATCAGACTCAAAACACTAAGGATCAGATGATGTCATCCCCTGTGATGTCACTTGGTCAAAGGGTGGGGAAGTGATGTCACTTCTGCCAGCCCTGGCATTTTGGTGAATTGGTGCCCACGCTGAAACTGTGATCACAACAGAATACAAATGAAACGCAAACCTTTCCCATTCTGGACCCACAGCACTGAAGGCATATATATGTCAGCTCACTCCACGCATGCGCTGTCCCTCTAGGCGCTACCTGGGCTCGCGATTAATGCTTGGCTAAGGATGAGCCACTACATGGAGTGTCACGTGCCCACAATATAATACTGCTTACCCCTACCTCGCCCTACCACACGGTATCCTAGGATGCGTGTGAACCTAATGCCTTCCTCGGTGCTACTAGGATTGTAAAAGGTGTGCCATATGTTGTCACAAAGCCAGTACTTTCAGATCGATTACTCAAACCTTTCCACCTGCACGGCGATGAGGCACGTGATGCGTGTTGCCTCACACACTCCCTGCCGTCCCTGCAACGACCCCGATGAGGCATCACTGTACACTTATGAGAAGAAACTTCTATACCTCACCCATCGCCCTATACCGGCACCGGTGCACTGTCGACAGCCCCTCCCGCAGGCACCACCGCACCCCCTGTAACAACGATCTGGGTTCAGCAGACACTCAGCAGCACTTTACACCCAGCCACAGCACCACAGAACAGTTACAACCTCCCCTACACAAAGCCCTACTCAAGCACTACACTGCCATCAGTACACCAGAGAGCCCTAACCACAGGCACCGACCACACTACCTGTAACAACTATCTGGGTTCAGCAGACACTCAGCAGCACTTTACACCCAGCCACAGCACCACAGAACAGTTACAACCTCACCTACACAAAGCCCTACTCAAGCACTACACTGCCCTCAGTACACTGCGGAGAGCCCTTACCACAGGCACCGACCACACTACCTGTAACAACTATCTGGGTTCAGCAGACACTCAGCAGCACTTTACACCCAGCCACAGCACCACAGAACAGTTACAACCTCACCTACACAAAGCCCTACTCAAGCACTACACTGCCCTCAGTACACTGCGGAGAGCCCTTACCACAGGCACCGACCACACTACCTGTAACAACTATCTGGGTTCAGCAGACACTCAGCAGCACTTTACACCCAGGACATCATCAAATAATAGTTACAACCTCGCCTACAAATAGTCGTTCTCAAGCACTACACTGCCGTCAGTACACCAGAGAGCCCTTACCACAGGCACCGACCACACTACCTGTAACAACTATCGGGGTTCAGCAGACACTCAGCAGCACTTTACACCCAGGACATCATCAAATAATAGTTACAACCTCGCCTACAAATAGTCGTTCTCAAGCACTACACTGCCCTCAGTACACTGCGACAGCCCTTACCGCAGGCATCCAATGCCCTGGGGTACGCAGCACTTTACACCCAGACACAGCACCAGAGTCGTTACAGCTTTGCTTACACCTGCACTACACGCCAGGGAGCACCCTCTCACCGTCAGGTACACACACAGCTTCACACACACACAGGGGTGAAGTGCGGATGAATCACCGTTACTGAGACACACCACACACCGTTTACACCCGAGAAGCGTGCTCACAACACCGCATAAACCGCACACCGGCACCGCATAAACCACACACCGGCACCTCAGCCACATCGCACCAGAAGACAGCGCCCTGAGGTCAGATGCTCCTGTAGGAAGCACCATCTCCCTGGCTGACCAATCACACCCGGACAGACAACCCTTACAAAGAGCTTCCATTTTACTCTCACATGAACCACAAAAACATTTTCAACTCCACACACAACACGTGGGGTCAGATCAAAGGTCCACCAATTCTTAACAAAGGGGAGCACGGATGAAAAAACGGTAAAGCGCCACAGCAATGGTGAAAGCGCTATACAAGTGTGAACAGTGGGATCACCACTTACTGTGAACTCCATGGGAAAGGCGCAGCTCAGCCCAGCGCATCAGCCGCCTCCCAGCTCAGCCCCACACACTGCCCAGGATGCCGCCCCGTCCCCTGGTGCCCCCAGGGAGGCACCGCTGGCATCCATCCCCCGCCAGCCCTGGCACCGCTCGAGGCACGTGGGCACATACCGTGCTAGCGCTGGGGAAGGAATCCCCCCACCGGCTCAGTCGCGACATCTCCTGCCCGGCTCACGACCACCGCTTCAAGAGAGGGCCTCGGACAGAGGCCAAGCCCCCACAGCCTCCGATTACTCAACGCAAATAGTGTCCAATCCCTGCCCTGGGACAGGAGGCGTGGGGGCAGAGGAGGGCGCAGACACACCGTGTGCACGGGCAGGGGAGGGAGCCGAGGCGGGCTGCGCCGGAGGAGGGCCCGTGACGACACCTGGCAACGCTGGGCATGGCCCATCCATTGATGCCTCAGCCTGGGGCTCGTGATGGAACCAGGAGGTGCCATGATTGGCACAGGGTACACAGGGAGAGAGCCAGGGCAGGCTGTGCAGGAGGAGGGTCCGTGACGACACCTGGTAAGGCTGGGCATGGCTCATCCACACCTGGCGAGGCTGGGCATGGGCCATCCATGGACGCCTCAGCCAGGAGCGTGTGACGGAACCAGGAGGGGTTATCATTGGCACTGGGTGCACAAGGAGAGAGCCAGGCCAGGCTGTGCAGGAGGAGGGTCCGTGACCACACCTGGCAAGGCTGGGCATGGCCCATCCATCGATGCCTGGGGCTCGTGATGGAACTAGAAGGTGCCATCATTGGCACAGGGTGCACAAGGAGAGCGCAAGGGCTGGCTGTGCAGGAGGAGGGCACGTGACGACACCTGACAAGGCTGGGCTTGGCTCATCCACACCTGGCAAGGCTGGGCATAAACCAACCATGGATGCCTCAGCCGAGGGCTTGTAATGGAACCAGGAGGGGCCATGATTGGCACAGGAGGCTCCAGGCATGGCTGGGCCGGGCCCATCCAAGAGGGAGCATGGTGCAGCATGCTTTAATAAAGGTAAGACCGGTCATGGTCCGCCCAACGAAGACACGGCGCGGCTCTAATGCAGACAAGTCTTGGCATTGCCCATCCAACCCAACCAGGCTGCATGACCCTTTAAGTGCAGGCAAGGCAGAGCATGGCCTATCAAACACAGGTAAGGCTTGGCCATGCCATCAAACAAAGAAACCGCGTGGCTCTAATGCAGACAAGACACAATCAACTGGGTCGAGGCAGAGCATGGCCAACTGAACACTGGCATGGATTGGTTTAGCACATTCAACAAAAACAAGAGATCGCTTGGCCCATCCAACGCAGACAAGGTTTGGCATGGCCCATCCAACGGAGACAAGGCTTGGCATGGCCCATCCAACGGAGACAAGGCTTGGCATGGCCCATCCAACGCAGACAAGGTTTGGCATGGCCTGTTAAACGAAGGCAGAACACGGCATGGCCCATCCAATATAAATAAGGCTTGGCATTGCTCCGCCAACAAAGACCAGGCTTGGAATGGCATCACTCAATCAAAACACAGTATGGTATGGTCCATTTACTGCCGATAGCACATAGCCTGGTCCATCCGATATCAACGCAGCATTGCATGGACCATCAATTGGGGACACAACATGACCGGGACCACTCCACGTCAATAAGGCATGACTATGCCCATCCCATCTCATCCAATGAAGGCAATACCTGGCATGGTTCATCTCACGCAGACAACACATGGTGCATCCAACGCAGACAAGGCTTGGCATGGTCCATCTCATGCAGACAACACATGGTGCATCCAACGCAGACAAGGCTTGGCATGGTCCATTTCATGTAGACAACACATGGTGCATCCAACGCAGACAAGGCTTGGCATGGTCCATCTCATGCAGATAACACATGGTGCATCCAACGCAGACAAGGCTTGGCATGGTCCCTCTCATGCAGATAACACATGGTGCATCCAACGCAGACAAGGCTTGGCATGGTCCATCTCATGCAAACACATGGTGCATCCAACGCAGACAAGGCTTGGCATGGTCCCTCTCATGCAGATAACACATGGTGCATCCAACGCAGACATGGCTTGGCATGGTCCCTCTCATGCAGATAACACATGGTGCATCCAACGCAGACAAGGCTTGGCATGGTCCATCTCATGCAGATAACACATGGTGCATCCAACGCAGACAAGGCTTGGCATGGTCCCTCTCATGCAGATAACACATAGTGCATCAAACGCAGACCAGGCTTGGCATGGTCCATCTCATGCAGACAACACATGGTGCATCCAACGCAGACAAGGCTTGGCATGGTCCCTCTCATGCAGACAACACATGGTGCATCCAACGCAGACAAGGCTTGGCATGGTCCCTCTCATGCAGACAACACATGGTGCATCCAACGGAGACAAGGCTTGGCATGGTCCATCTCATGCAGACAACACATGGTGCATCCAACGCAGACAAGGCTTGGCATGGTCCATCTCATGCAGACAACACATGGTGCATCCAACGCAGACAAGGCTTGCCTTGAGTCAAACAACACAACACGTTGGACACATGCATTACCATGTATAGCAAAGGCAGAGCCCATGCGAGACAAGAGAAGACACAGCATAGATTGTCTAACGCAGTCCAAACATAAACCACCCAAGCAGACCAGGCTTGGCATGGTCAACGCAGACGGTGCTTTGCTAGGACACCCAGTGCCATAGGACACAGCAAGCCCCATCCAAAACAGACAAGACTTGGCAAAGCCAACCCAGTGAAGAGAAAGTGCATACCACACCCGAAGCAAACACGCTGGAGTAAGAAAGAGGTGAAAGTAAGTCAGTGTTACAGAGCATGTCCCTCTATCTGCAGAGTCGCACAGCAAAACCACACCAACGACATGGTGACCAACACAAGGACTTCACTGGTACCAAGCATGGCACAGTGCCAAAGTGAAGACATGCAGTGTATACATGGCTTATTGTAGGAGAGTAGGATCTGCCTCTAAAGTTGCCCCCACTTTATTTATGATGTTTACACTGGTTTCTGGCTATAGTATGGCTGGGACCCTGCTAATCTGGGCCCCAGCCTCTCTGTTCTCTCTAAACAACATGGAGTGCATATTAGGTGCACTAGTGATTGGATACTGTGGTGCCTTATGAGTCCCTAGTATATGGTACCTTAGGTACCAAGGGCATAGGTACTTCACAGGCCTACCAGGGGCTGAAGCATGTATTATGCCACCCCTGGGAAGCAGACTAAATCTGACACCACAGGCCTGCTACTGCAGCCTGGTTGAGGTGGTGCTAGCACTCCTCACTGAGATATAGGTTCACTATATCTCTCCTGCACACACATTTAAACCTATCAGTCACCCCTAAGGCAGGCCCTATCAATCCTGAGGGCAGGGTGCTTGGTTTCCATGTGAGAGGGTGCCTCTGCCTGAGCAGGGCCCCTCTGCAGCTCTCAGAGTCCATTCTCTGGAGCGGTTTGTGAATGCGGTCAAACCATATACTCTTAAGTTCATTATAACCTCGCAGTAAATGCTAACTTTGGAATGGCTGCATCAAAACATGTCGTGTTTGGTGTCAAACGCTTTGGAATCATACCCCCACACCAGTAACTGGTGTGGGAGTATGAGCCCACCCTTCTAGAGGGATAGACATGTACCTACTGTGGAAACACAGTAGAATCCTAAAGAACCCTGGCAACACAAAATGGATGCCACCAGTCACAGACACTGGGCTGCCCTCCTGCTGATGACCGAAATTCGCAGTGGTGGAAGCCCAACAATAGGTATCCTGTCACAGGGAGGTGTAACCACCTCCCACACAGGGTTTAGTGTATTGGGGCTGGGTGGGTGCACTCCTAGAGTGCTTTGAAGTCCTGCACTGGGGGAGCAGTAGGCTCCTCTGTGCATACACCAGTTCAAACCGGCTCAGGGGCTACCTGCCCCTGCTCTGGCGCGAAACTGGACAAAGGGAAGTGGGTGTAGCCACCCAATCCCCTGACACTCCCATAGGTGGGGTCATAGAGCTAGTCCCTCCCTTCCAGTATAAGCCATTGCAAACTAGATACCCCTGGACGACGCTCTGAAGACGAATCCCGGACCTTCGACGTTCCACTACCTCGGGAAGACTGAAGAATCTCCCTTGGAGTCAAGGAGTGACTCCCCTGCTTGGCAGGCACCCAAAACTGCAATCAACGGCCGCAAACTTTCCCGAGCCCGAAGTCCCTGCAGCCCAGGAAGAGGATTTCCTGACATCTCCAAGGCCATCGGAGTCCCCAGCGTCGCGGAGGCAAGTGGACCCCACGAGTGACGAGGAACCGCAATCTCTGGGTACCGAGCACTATTTTCGAGTGCAACCCCTTCACGACGTTCTACGAACCTGTGCTTTGGGCCACGTGTGGTCCAAACGTCTAGCAGGAATCCTTCCGAAGATCAGAGGCCTACCCCGTCCCGAGTGACCGTGGGCCCCTGTTGAGTGTATCCTCCTGAGGCGTCTTCACGATCCCTTGCCGGTTGGCTTGTGGGTCCCCTGAAGACTTTCCTACAATTTCAAAGGGCTCCCCTGGTTGCTCCAGGCCTGCCCTGACTTACCCTCGCTGGGTGAGTCTCTCAGACCTTGCTGGTCTGTACCGCTGACTTTTTGTCCTTTCCACGAGACTTGCTGTTACCAAGGATTGTTGGCTCCAATCTGGTCACCGACACCGCAGTAAGCTGCAGACTTCGTGGGACACGCCGAATCCAGCTCCTGGTCGTCGTCGACGCCTCCTGGACTTCGTGGCTGAAGGGTCAAGACACCCGTGAACTACCTGAAATCATCCGACGACTGTGGGCATCCATCTTCCTTGCCCCGGGTCACTGCCAAGTGACTTTGAACACTGTCCCCTTTGCTTTCAGGTCTTCCTTCTTCTGAATCCAGGCTTGGATTCCACCGGACACTTCTTCTGTCTTCACAAGCAGCAAGTCTTCATTGGCTCCCATTGAAAACGACGCCGCGACCCAACACCAAAAGACACCTATGCACCCGGCTTCCCTGGGTGAGGTAACTCCAGCACTACAGTGCTCCTGTGGGTGTTGGCTCTAGAACTACTTACCCTGTAAGTGACTTGCTTGTAGACTCTCCTGAAGTATCCTTAAACTCTTAATTTCCAACCGCGACTTGCACCATTGAAGTCAACGGGGATTCGCGGCTGTGTTAACACACTGCATGCGTCGCCCGTGGGTCCTTTACTTACCTGCCTTGGGTGGTTTTGTGAGGCCCCAACGCTTCTGAAGGCCCTAGGCCTTGTCCCTTTGTAAGTTGTTGTTCTTAAGTCTCTTTTTTAGTATATGGTCTGGCACGCCCCTAGGGCCCCAGCCATGTCTGTGCTTAATTTATTGTGAAAGGTTGATTTGTGCATATGTTCCTGACTTCTAAATCTCATAAAGAGATTAGTAGAGAGTGGTTTAGTAATAAATACATATATATTTGATATATATACCTGTGTGGTGTCCTTTCATTTGGTAATTCAAGAGATTATATGGTAAAACAAGTTGCTTTACATTCCTCTAAAGACTTAGCCTGAAGGCTGCTCTCCACAGCTATGACGAGGATAGCTTTCTCTAAAGGTTGTCTTAAACCCACTACCATAAGAGTCGAATTGTACTGGTGCAAGGTGTCCACTTTAACTAGTGAACAGCATATACCAGGCCAACTTCTCACATTGGTGGGCAGCGTGTGGGATTACAGCTTGCTATAGTTTTACCAGAAAATCTCTATTTGAATTACTAACTGAAAACCACTAAAGGT
Organism: Triturus cristatus; assembly: GCF_964204655.1. Classification (NCBI taxonomy): domain Eukaryota; kingdom Metazoa; phylum Chordata; class Amphibia; order Caudata; family Salamandridae; genus Triturus; species Triturus cristatus. The sequence goes on from NC_140591.1 coordinate 22,793,247, forward strand.
ACTCAAGGTACATATAAAGTCAAGTTTAGTATCAATAAGTTCTAATGAACTTAGAGCTGTGTGTCAAGGGATAGCACACTCTTTCTACAGCTCAAGCTATGATCAGTAGGCCACAAACTAGTGTAGGTAGTACAACACTGCACAACACTAGAATGTCCTTAAGGGTTGGAACCAGTGGGTCCACCCAGCCTCAGTATTAAGACGTGACTTTCTCTGACTTGAAAGCCATGTGTGCTGCAAGGCACCTGAAGCTAGGACGGAGTCCCTCCACACTACACCTGATAGATCTGCTGACAGCAGATGATCTTAGATTAGCTGTAGGAGCTAATGGGTCTGAATCAGTGAGTGGGTCAATTATAGTGTCTGGGTCAGATGATGAGAATCAAGATGACCAAGACTCTGTGGTTGAAGGGCCAGATCCCCAAGGGTCTGAAAAGGACAGAGGATTTCTCCCTAAGAGAACTGACAGAGTGGAGGAGAGGCCTAGGTCCCCTCTAGGGAGTCTGACCACTCCTATCACTCTGGCAGAGAATCTGTCCACCAGAGGAGCTCCTACTTTCCTAGAAGGGAGACCTCCTCTGACAGAATGTACAAACTGCTGCAGTATGAGGAAGCAAGATTAGCCCTCAAAACCAAGCAGTTGGCATTAGATAGAGAAGCCTTTGAGCTCGGAACCCCCTGGTGGCAGCAACAGTGTCCCTAGAGGCAGAGAATATATTCCAGACCATAGGAACCTGAGCAAGGTTGTTCCTCCCTACCAGAGTGGGGATGATATCCACAAGTGGATAACTGTTATGGAAAGGGCCTGTAGAGTTCAGCAGGTCCCCCAAACGCAGTGGGCAGCAATCTTGTGGCTCTCCTTTTCAGATAAAGGCAGAGACAAGCTCCTCACTGTTAGAGAAGAGGATGCTGATGACTATGAAGCCCTGAAGAGTGCATTAATAGATGGGTTTGGCTTAACCACTGAGCAGTGCAGGTTGAAGTTCAGAGACACCCAAAAGGCACAGACTCAGGACTGGACTGACTTTGTAGATTGTGCAACCACGGCTCTGGAGGGTTGGCTGGTTGGCAGTAGGGTTACTGATTTCAAGGGATTGTATAATCTAATGATGAGAGAACAGATCCTTAATAATTGCCAGAACCAGTTGTTGCATCAATACCTGGTGGACTCCGATCTGACCTCTCCCCAAGAATTGGGAAAGAAGGCAGACAAATGGGTCAGAACCAGGGTGAGGCAGAGAACCCAGAACCAAGGGGGTGACACAAAGAAGCAGGATTCTAAGGGCTCTGAGAAAGGTGGGGACAAGTCAAAAGACCAGAAGACTTCACAAGGGCCCCAAAAATCTGCATCTGGTGGGGAGTCACAATCCAACAAGGGAAAAGGCCAAAAGAAGCCCCGGTGCAAATTCTGTAAACAGAAAGGGCACTGGACTTCTGATTGTAACAAGTCCAAAGACCAAACCACCACCACTCCTGCCCCTAAGGTAACTTCCTCCTAGTTCAGCTACTGGTGGAGGTGGTACACAGAATAAGGGTGTAGTAGGGTTGACCCTGGGTTCTGAAGTGGACTCTGGCCTAGTCAGAGTACCCACTCAGGCATTGCGGATTTGTGATGGAGACATTGATTTGTCCTTCCTAGTGAGCCCCAGTAATCTGGGCAAATACAAACAGCAGCCTGTAATAAATGGCAAACAGGCTTTGGCATTTAGGGACACAGGTGCTAGTGTCACCATGGTGGCAGAGGATCTTGTGGACCCTGGACAGATCATCCTGAGCGAAATGTACCAGGTAACCAATGCAAGCAATGTCAGGACCAACCATAGTCTGGCAGATGTGAATTTCTCCTGGGGAGGGGTAACTGGCCTCAAGAAGGTAGTAGTCAGTGCAGACCTCCCTGTCGAATGTCTATTGGGCAATGATCATGAGACTTCAGACTGGTCTGAAGTAGAGTTAAGGACTCATGCTGAGATGTTGGGCATCCCTGCAGAGGTATTTGCTGTGACCAGGTCACAAGCCAAAATGCATAACACTGAACCAGCTCTGGATCCTGAAACAAAGGACCATATGCTTCCCAAGAAGAGGAGCAGTAGGGTTAAGGCAGTGCCTTCCCCTCTGTCTCAGATCACAGATTCAGCTCTTGAGGGAGGAGAAGCAGATCCTGAAGAAGGAACTGCCCCAGAGGGACTTGAGCCTGATCAGGTTGAGTTCTTGGGGGCAGGAGGCCCTTCTAGGGAAGATCTGAGTAAGGAGCAACAGTGCTGCCCCTCTCTTGAACCCCTCAGACAGCAGGCTGCTGCTGAGGCTGCTGGGAGTGCTAGTGGGTCCCATAAAGCTTATTACGATGAGGGACTCCTATATTCTGAGGGTAGAGATCCAACCCCTGGAGCCACCAGGAGGTTGGTAATACCTCAGAAGTTTAGGGGTTTCCTCTTGACCCTAGCACACGATATCCCTTTGGCAGTTCATTTCGGCCAAAACAAGACCTGGGACAGGATTGTTCCACATTTTCATTGGCCACATATGTCAAAAGACACAAAGGAGTTTTGTCGCTCCTGTGTCACCTGTCAAGCCAGTGGCAAAGCAGGTGGCACAACAAAGGCCCCCCTGATACCACTACCTGTGGTGGGGGTACCCTTTGAAAGGGTAGGGATTGACATTGTTGGTCCCGTTGACCCTCAAATTGCATCTGGGCACAGATTTATCCTGGTGGCAGTGAATCATGACACCAGGTACCCAGAGGCAATTCGCCTGAGGACCACCACAGACTCTGTGGTGGCAAGAGCCCTCATTGGAGTTTTCTCCAGAGTGGGCTTCCCAAAGGAGGTCATCTCTGACAGAGGATAAACTTCATGTCAGGATATTTGAAAGCAATGTGGAAGGAGTGTGGTGTAACTTATAAATTCACCACCCCCTATCATGCAATGGGTTGGTTGAGCGTTTCAACAAAACCCTGAAGGGAATGATTAAAGGACTCCCAGAGAAGCTTAGGCGGAAATGGGACCTTCTTCTTCCCTGCCTTTTGTTTGCATACAGAGAGGTTCTGTAGGAGAGTAGGATGTCCTTCACATGGGTACCCTCACTTTTTGCTGGTGTTTCACTGTTTTTCGACCTTAGTCTGGCTCTGGCCCTGCTAATCAGGACCACAGCCTAGCTGCTTCCTCTCTAAATTGGTTTCCATGTACATTAGGTACATATCTAATTGGATTCTGGAGTGCCTTGTAAGCCCCTAGTATATGGTATACTATGTACCTAGGGCATAGGTACCTCAGAGGCCTACCAGGAGCTGCAGCATATATTATGCCACCCCTGGGAAGCACTCCAAAATGACACCACAAGTCTGCTACTGCAGCCTGGGTAAGGGTGTGCTTGCACCCTTACTGTGGTATAGGCTACCTATATCACTACCCTATACAGACACATATAAACCTATAAGCCACTCCTATGGCAGGCCTTGACAATCCTGAAGGCAGAGTGCTTGGTTTTATGTGAGAGGGTGCCCAAGCATGAGCTGAGCCCCTCTGCAGCTTTCGGGAATACTTACTTATGGCTGATCTGTGATACATTAATCCACAAATGTCTGTTGGTCAGTAAACTGTTTTATTTCACAGTCTCCAATTGATTTTGTTGCTTCAAAAAATATTCATTAATTTCATAATTCAGGTTTGTTTAGAACCTCTTCATATGGATGAACTCCCATATTGTGAACATGATCCCATATTGTAAATATAAATATTCGGGTTACAGGGATGAATCCCAATGCATTTCGGGGTCTCCCTTCGTCAGGGGATACTCCCTATAAACAAAATAACCATGTATTAATAATATACGCGCCAGAATGTAACGGGAACACAAGCTGATTTCATAACAACAGAGCCAAAGTTTTTACGTGAACAATCACCAATTGCCACAGATCTAGTGAGGTGTGTACACAAATGATATCCGATTAAGTGAACGTGAATTACTGAAGCCTAACCGGTGGCCGATATGGCGTGAACTCTAAAACGAATTAAAAACATGTGAAGTGAAACTCTACGAAGTGCCGGTAAATGGTTGTTGCCGTATGTCTACGTGTGTACCATAACCACGGGTCCAGTGAGATTTTAAAAAAATCTCACTGGACTCACTGCTCTGGCGCGAAACTGGACAAAGGAAATAGGTGCAACCACCCCTCTTTCCAAACCCTCCCATAGGTGGGTCCCTAGAGTTAGTCCATCCCCTAAACTCACTATAAGTTTAGCAATCAAGTCCCTGGAACTTTAGATTACCCTGGACGAAACTCTGCAACGTACATCCTGGACCTTCGGCGTTCACTCCTGACTAGAAGACTGAAGAGATCTCCCTTGGGGTCAAGGAGTGACTCCCTTGCTTGGCAGGCACCAAAGAAGCAACTGACCTGTCTGCAATTCTCAAGCTCCCGCCGGACGCTGAAGTCTCTGCATCTCCAGAGGTGGATTTCCAGACTTCCCCGAGGCTACCCTGAGTCCACAGCAAAGCTGAGGCCCGTGTGTGACGTGGAACCGTGACCCCTGGACACCGTGAACTTTTGCAGCAACACTATCTTCCTGGTCCTCCTCGAAGTTGTGCTTTGGGCTCCGAGTAGCCCCAGCCTTGAGTACCTCCTGCACCAAAGATTGTTGGCCTCCACTCCACGAGTGACCCGTGGGCCAGCTTCAAGTGCAACCGCTCGAGGCTCCTTTGCGATCACTAGCCCGTTGGCTAGAAGGTCCCCACGAAGGGGACTCCTTTTCTGATTGGGCTTTCCTGGTTGCTCCAGACATGCCCAGACTTACCCTCGCTGGGTGAGTCCTTCAGACCTTGCTGGTCTGCACCGCAGTCCTTTCTCTGAATTCCAGTGACTTGCCGTTGTCAAGGCTTGTTGGGTCCATTCTGGTCGCCGACACCACAGCACTCGACAGACTTCGTGGGACAGCTCGAATCCGGCTCGTGGACTTCGTCGACGCCTCCTGGACCTCGTGGCTGAAGAGTCAAGACACCCATCAACTCACCTGAAGCACCCGACATCTGTGGGCATTGGTCCATCCTGCCCTAAGTCACTGGCAAGTGACCCAGACTCTGTCCCCTCTGCTTTCAGGTTCCTTACATCACATATCCAGGCTTGGATCTCTCCGGACATTTCTCCTCTTCGCGGCAGCAGCAGTTCTTTGCAGGCTTCCATTGAAATAGACGACGCGACCCGACACCAAAAGGCACCTATGCACCCGGCTTCCCTGGGTGAGGTAACTCGAGTACTCCGGTGCTCTCGTGGGTGCTAGCCCTATACTTCTTAAGTCCAAAAGGGTTTGGTCCTGACTCGATTAGAAGTGTCCCTAATCTTTAAAATTCCAACCACGACATTGCCCATAGAAGATAATAGGAACCCGCGGTTGTATTTACACACTGCATACAGTCCCCGTGGGTCCCCTGTGTCACTATCTTGGGTGGTTTCTTGGGGTCCCAGCGATTCTAAAGGCAATAGGCCTGGTGCCTATTCCAGTCGTAGTTCTTATACCACTTTTTTGGTATATGGTTTGGTACGCCCCTAGGGCCCAAACGTGTATTTGTGCTTTTACTGATGCTTGCTCACTTGTAAACTAAGTACTTCGAACTCCAGTCTCATAAAGAGACTAGAGGGGTGTGTTTTATCCTAAATACATATATTGTGAATATATACCTGGTGTGGTTGTCTTTTCATTTGATCATTCAAGACATTATAGACTGGTAAAACAAGCTGCTTTACATTCCTTCAAGACTCAGCCTGAAGGCTGCTCTCCATAGCTACCACTAGAATAGCTTTCAATAAAGGTTGTCTTTAACCCCTTCAGCGCGGCGTGGATTTCCGCACTGTGCTGAAGGTAAGGTGCGCGGGCGGGGCCATGACGGAGCAGTTCCGCCATGCGCACAGCGCAACCGACGCGCATGACGGAACCGCGCCGTCATGCGCATCGAAAGGGTTAACCCATCACCATAAGGGGTTGTTTGGACTGATATAAGGTGCCCACTAGAACTAGTGGACAGCATATATCAGGCCACCTTCTCACAGGTTCCACAGAAGGGGGTTGGCTACAGCCCATTTGAGCTTCTGTTTGGACACCCTGTAAGAGGTCCCTTATGTTTGGTAAAAGAGAGCTGGGAGTTACCTCTCAAACCCCCCAAACAAGAGGTGATGGACTATGTACTTGTTCTCCGCTCCAGGATGGCCGAATACATGAAGAAGGCAACCAAAAACCTGGAGGCCAGCCAAGAATTACAAAAAGCTTGGCATGACCAAAAGGCTGTGCTGACTGTGTACCAGCCAGGACAGAAAGTGTGGGTGTTGGAGCCTGTGGCCCCAGCAGCCCTCCAAGACAAATGGAGTGCCCCCATACCATTGTTTAGCAGAAGAGAGAAGTCACCTATCTGGTGAATCTTGGAACTCCCAGGAGCCCCCTGAGGGTGCTCCATGTCAACAGATTGAAACCATATGTTGACAGGGCTGACATGGGCTTGCTCATGGCAACTGATGAGGAGGAGGAGAGCGACCCTCTCCCTGACCTGCTCTCACAGAACCCGGATGATAGGTCAGTAGATGGTTTTGCTTTGGCAAGCAGCCTCACTGAACATCAACAAACTGAGTGCAGACAAGTTCTGCAACAGTACAGACATATGTTTAGCCTGACCCCAAGTCAGACTTCCTGGTGCACCCATGAGGTGGACACTGGAGACAGTCTGCCTGTAAAGAGTACAATCTACAGGCAGCCTGACCATGTCAGGGACTGTATCAGGCCTGAAGTCCAGAAAATGTTGGAATTAGGTGTGATTGAGCCTTCAAATAGCCCACGGGCTAGCCCAGTAGTCCTAGTACCCAAGCCTCATACCCAGGGTGGTAAGAAAGAAATGAGGTTTTGTGTAGACTACAGAGGCCTCAATGCAGTCACCAGGACTGGTGCCTACCCAATACCAAGGGCAGATGAGCTGATTGATACTTTGGCCTCAGCCAAGTATCTGAGTACATTTGACCTAACACCTGGCTACTGGCAGATCAGGTTAGCTGATGATGGAAAAGCCACAACAGCATTTTCGACCCCTGGTGGGCACTACCACTTTGTGGAGATGCCCTTTGGATTGAAGAATGCACCTGCCACTTTTCAGAGGTTGGTGAACAAAGATCTGGCAGGGATGGAAACTTATTGCTCAGTCTTTAGTTCCTCCTGGCAGGATCACCTGGTCCACCTCAGAAATGTTTTGGAGGCCCTGCAAAAAGCAGGCCTCACTATCAAGGCCACCAAGTGCCAGAGAGGGCAGGGTCAGGTTGTGTACCTGGGCCACCTTGTAGGTGGGGGCCAGGTTCAGCCTTTAAAGAGCAAAATCCAAACCATAATGGAATGGGTAGCTCCAACCACCCAGACACAGGTGAGAGCCTTCTTAGGCCTGACTGGATACTATAGGAGGTTTGTGAAGGGATATGGATCTATAGTGACCCCCTTGAATGATCTTACCTAAAATAAAATGCCAAAAAAGGTTCAGTGGACAGCTAGCTGTCAAAAGGCATTTGAAGACCTAAAGCAGGCCATGTGCACTGCCCCCATCTTACAGAGTCCAGACTACACCAAAAAGTTAATTGTCCAAACAGATGCTTCAGAGCTGAGTGTGGGAGCTGTACTGTCTCAACTGAATGATGAAGGTCAAGACCAGCCAGTAGCTTTTATTAGCAGAAGGCTGACCCCTAGAGAGAAACGTTGGTCAGCTATAGAGAGGGAGGCATTTGCTGTGGTGTGGGCCCTGGAGAAGCTGAGGCCATACTTTTTTGGCACTCACTTCATAGTTCAGATTGACCACAAGCCCCTCCTATGGCTTAAACAGATGAAAGGTGAAAACCAAAAACTTTTAAGGTGGTCCATTTCCCTACAGGGGATGGACTATACAGTGGAACATAGACCTGGGACCAAACATGCCAATGCAGATGGTTCTCAAGGTATCTCCACTTAGAACACGAAGATTCAACTGTTCAAGGTTAGTTTAGTGTCCCTGCGTTTCGGGGGGGGGGGGGGGGGGTCTGTAGGAGAGTAGGAGCTGCACTTATGTTGCCCCCAATTTTTTTCTGATGTTTACACTGGTTTCTGGCTATAGTCTGGCTGGGACCCTGCTAATCAGGGCCCCAGCCTCTCTGTTCTCTCTAAACAACATGGAGTGCATATTAAGTGCACTAGTGATTGGATACTGTGGTGCCTTATGAGTCCCTAGTATATGGTACCTTGGGTACCAAGGGCATAGGTACTTCACAGGCCTACCAGGGGCTGAAGCATGTATTATGCCACCCCTGGGAAGCAGACTAAATCTGACACCACAGGCCTGCTACTGCAGCCTGGGTGAGGTGGTGCTAGCACTCCTCACTGAGATATAGGTTCACTATATCTCTCCTGCACACACATTCAAACCGATCAGTCACCCTTAAGGCAGGCCCTATCAATCCTGAGGGCAGGGTGCTTCGTTTCCATGTGAGGGGGTGCCTCTGCCTGAGCAGAGCCCCTCTGCAGCTCTCAGAGTCCATTCTCTGGAGCGGTTTGTGAATGCGGTCAAACCATATACTCTTAAGTGCATTTTAACCTCGCGGTAAATGCTAACTTTGGAATGGCTGCATCAAAACATGTCGTGTTTGGTGTCAAACGCTTTGGAATCATACCCCCACACCAGTAACTGGTGTGGGAGTATGATACCACCCTTCTAGAGGGATAGACATGTACCTACTGTGGAATCGCGGTAGAATCCTGAAGAGCCCTGGCATCACAAAATGGATGCCACCAGTCACAGACACTGGGCTGCCCTCCTGCTGATGACCGAAACTCGCAGTGGAGGAAGCCCAACAATAGGTATCCTGTCACAGGGAGGTGTGACCACCTCCCACACAGGGTTTACTGTATTGGGGCTGGGTGGGTGCACTCCTAGAGTGCTTTGAAGTCCTGCACTGGGGGAGCAGTAGGCTCCTCTGTGCATACACCAGTTCAAACCGGCTCACGGGCTACCTGCCCCTGCTCTGGCACGAAACTGGACAAAGGGAAGTGGGTGTAGCCACCCACTCCCCGGACCCTCCCATAGGTGGGGTCATAGAGCTAGTCCCTCCCTTCCTTCCAGTATAAGATAGGGAACCCTTGCCATTGCAAACTAGATATCCCTGGACGACGTTCTGAAGACTAATCCCGGACCTTCGACGTTCCGCTACCTTTGGAAGACTGAAGAATCTCCCTTGGAGTCAAGGAGTGACTCTCCTGCTTGGCAGGCACCAAAAACTACAAACTACGGTCGCAAACTCCATCGCTTCCGCCGGAGCCCGAAGTCCCTGCAGCCCAGGAAGAGGATTTCCTGACTTCTCCAAGGCCATCGTGAGTCCCCAGCGACGCTGAGGCAAGTGGACCCCACGAGTGACGAGGAACCGCAATCCCTGGGTATCGTGCACTATGTGAGTGCAACCCCTTCACGACGTTCTACGAACCTGTGCATTGGGCCACGTTTGGTACAAGCCTCTAGCAGGGATCCCTCCAAAGATCAGAGGCCTACCCTGTCCCGAGTGACCGTGGGCCCCTGTTGAGTGGATCCTCCTGAGGCGTCTTCGCGATCCCTTGCCAGCTGGCTTGTGGGTCCCCTGAAGCCCTTCTTACAATTTCAAAGGGCTCCCCTGGTTGCTCCAGACCTGCCCTGACTTACCCTCGCTGGGTGAGTCCCTCAGACCTTGCTGGTCTGCACCGCTGACTTTTTGTCCTTTCCACGAGACTTGCTGTTACCAAGTCATGTTGGCTCCAATCTGGTCACCGACACCGCAGTAAGCCGCAGACTTCGTGGGACACGCCGAATCCAGCCCCTGGTCGTCGTCGACGCCTTCTGGACCTCGTGGCTGAAGAGTCAAGTCACCCGTGAACTACCTGAAAACACCCGACGACTGTGGGCATCCATCTTCCTTGCCCCGGGTCACTGCCAAGTGACTTTGAACACTGTCCCCTCTACTTTCAGGTCTTCCTTCTTCTGAATCCAGGCTTGGATTCCACCGGACACTTCTTCTGTCTTCACAAGCAGCAAGTCTTCATTGGCTCCCATTGAAAACGTCACCGCGACCCGACACCAAAAGACACCTATGCACCCGGCTTCCCTGGGTGAGATAACTCCAGCACTACGGTGCTCCTGTGGGTGTTGGCTCTAGAACTACTTACCCTGTAAGTGACTTGCTTGTAGACTCTCCCGAAGTATCCTTAAACTCTTAATTTCCAACCGCGACTTGCACCATTGAAGTCAACGGGGATTCGCGGCTGTGTTAACACACTGCATGCGTCCCCCGTGGGTCCTTTACTTATCTGCCTTGGGTGGTTTCATGAGGCCCCAAGGCTTCTGAAGGCCCTAGGCCTTGTCCCTTTGCAAGTCGTTATCTCCAAGTCTCTTTTTTAGTATATGGTCTGGTACGCCCCAGGGCCCCAGCCATCTTTGTGCTTAATTTAATGTGAAACGTTGATTTGTGCATATGTTCCTGACTTCTAATCTCATAAAGAGATTAGTAGAGAGTTGTTTAGTAATAAATACATATATATTTGATATATATACCTGTGTGGTGTCCTTTCATTGGGTAATTCAAGAGATCATGTGGTAAAACAAGCTGCTTTACATTCATCTAAAGACTTAGCCTGAACGTTGCTCTCCACAGCTACCACTAGGATAGCTTTCTTTAAAGGTTGTCTTAAACATACTACCATAAGAGTCGAATTGTACTGGTGCAAGGTGTCCACTTTAACTAGTGAACAGCATATACCAGGCCAACTTCTCACACCACCCAACGCAGACCAGACTTGGCTTAGCCCACCCAATGCAGACAAGACTTGGCTTAGCCCACCCAACGCAGACAAGACTTGGCTTAGACCATTATACCACCCAACGCAGACAAGACTTGGCTGTTTCTACTCAGCGTAGACAAGACTAGGCTATTTCCCCCCAATACAGACAAGACTTGACTTAGCCCACCAATGTAGACAACACTTGGCTGTTTACACCCAACGCAGACAAGACTTGGCTTAGCCTGCTCAATGCAGACGAGACTTGTCTTAGCCCATCCAATCCTCACAAGACTTGGCTTAGCCCACCCAACGCAGACAAGACGTGGCTTAGCCCATCCAAACCAGACAAGACGTGGCTGTTTCTTCCTCCCCCCCCCCCCCCCCCCAACGCAGACAAGACTTGGCTTAGCCTGCTCAACGCAGACAAGACTTGACTGTTTCTACCCAACGCAGACAAGACTTGGCTTGGGCTGCTCAATGCTTACTAGACTTGACTGTTTCTACCCAAAGCAGACAAGACTTGGCTGTTCCCCCCCCCCCCCCATGCAGACAAGACTTGGCTTAGACCACCCAACGCAGACAAGACTTGGCTTAGACCACCCAACGCAGACAAGACTTGGCTTAGCCCGCTCAATACAGTCAAGACTTGACTTAGCCCACCCAACGCAGACAAGACTTGGCTTTGCCCACCCAACACAGACAAGACTTGGCTTAGCCCACCCAACACAGACAAGACTTGGCTTAGGCCACCCAATCCCGACAAGACTTGGCTTAGGCCACCCAATCCCAACAAGACTTGGCATAGCCTGCCCAAAGCAGACAAGACTTGGCTGTTTCTACTCTACGCAGACAAGACTTGGCTTAGCCCACCCAACGCAGACAAGATTTAGCTTAGACCACCCAACACAGACAAGACTTGACTGTTTCTACCCAAGCGGACAAGATTTGGCTTAGACCACTCAACGCAGACTTATCTTAGCCCAAGACAAGACTTGGCTTAGTCCACCCAACGCAGACAAGACTGGTCATAGCCCATCCAATCCCCACAAGACATGGCTGCCCCCCCCCACTCCCACCCCCCACAACGCAGACAAGACTTGGCTCAGCCTGCTCAATGCATACAAGACTTGGCATAGCACACCCAACGCAGTCAAGACTTGGCTTAGACCAGCCAACGCAGACAAGACCTGGCTTAGACCAGCCAACGCAGACAGTACTTGGCTGTTTCTACCCAATGTAGACAAGACTTAGCTTAGCCTGCGCAAAGCAAACAAGACTTGACTTAGTCTGCCTAAAGCAGACAAGACTTGGCTGTTTCTACTCTACGCAGACAAGACTTGGCTTAGCCCACCCAACGCAGACAAGATTTAGCTTAGACTACCCAACACAGACAAGACTTGACTGTTTCTACCCAAGCAGACAAGATTTGGCTTAGACCACCCCACACAGACTTATCTTAGCCCAAGACAAGACTTGGCTTAGTCCACCCAACGCAGACAAGACTGGTCATAGCCCATCCAATCCCCACAAGACATGGCTGTCCCCCCCCCCCACTCCCACCCCCCACAACGCAGACAAGACTTGGCTCAGCCTGCTCAATGCATACAAGACTTGGCATAGCCCACCCAACGCAGACAAGACTTGGCTTAGACCAGCCAACGCAGACAAGACCTGGCTTAGACCACCCAACGCACACAAGACTTGGCTTAGCCCACCTAACGCAGACAAGACTTGGCTTAGACCAGCCAACGCAGACAAGACCTGGCTTAGACCACCCAACGCAGACAAGACTTGGCTTAGCCCACCTAACGCAGACAAGACTTGCCTGTTTCTACCCAACTTAGACAAAAATTGGCTGTTTCTACCCAAAGTAGACAAGACTTGGCCGTTTACCCCCAACGCAGAAAAGACTTGGCTTAGCCCACCCAAAGCAGAAAAGACTTGGCTGTCTTCCCCCCCCCCCCCCCCTAACGCAGACAAGACTTGGCTTATCTGCTCAATGCAGGCAAGATTTGGCTTAGCCTGCTCAATGCATACAAGACATGGCTGTTTATACCCAGCGCAAACAAGTCTTGACTTAGCCCAACCAACGCAGACAAGACTTGGCTTAGCTCACCCAACGCAGACAAGATTTGGCTAAGCCCACCTAACGCAGACCAGACTTGGCTTACCCCACCCAAAACAGAAAAGACGTGGCTGTTTCTACCCAACACAGACAAGACTTGGCTTGGCTTCACCCACAAAACGCAGAAAAGATTTGGCTTAGCCCACCCAACTCAGACAAGACTTGGCTTCGCCCACCCAACGCAGACAAGACTTGGCTTCGCCCACCCAACGCAGACAAGACTTGGCTGTTTCAACGCAGACAAGACTTGGCTGTTTCAACGCAGACAAGACTTGGCTGTTTCTACTCTACGCAGATTTAGCTTAGACCACCCAACGCAGACAAGACTTGACTTAGCCCACCTAACGCAGACAAGACTTGGCTGTTTCTACCCAACTTAGACAAAAATTGGCTGTTTCTACCCAACGTAGACAAGACTTGGCTGTTTACCCCCAACGCAGAAAAGACTTGGCTTAGCCCACCCAAAGCAGAAAAGACTTGGCTGTCTTCCACCCCCCCCCCCCCTAACGCAGACAAGACTTGGCTTATCTGCTCAATGCAGGCAAGATTTGGCTTAGCCTGCTCAATGCATACAAGACATGGCTGTTTATACCCAGCGCAGACAAGACTTGACTTAGCCCAACCAACGCAGACAAGTCTTGGCTTAGCTCACCCCATGCAGACAAGACTTGGCTTAGACTACCCAACGCAGACAAGACTTTGCTTAGCCTGCTCAGTTCAGACAAGACTTGTTTTAGCCCATTCAATCCACACAAGACTTGGCTTAGCCCACCCAACGCAGACCAGACTTGGCTTACCCCACCCAAAACAGAAAAGACGTGGCTGTTGCTACCCAACACAGACAAGACTTGGCTTGGCTTCACCCACAAAACACAGAAAAGACTTGGCTTAGCCCACCCAACTCAGACAAGACTTGGCTTAGCCCACCCAACTCAGACAAGACTTGGCTTCGCCCACCCAACGCAGACAAGACTTGGCTGTTTCAACGCAGACAAGATTTGGCTGTTTCAACGCAGACAAGACTTGGCTGTTTCAACGCAGACAAGACTTGGCTGTTTCAACGCAGACAAGACTTGGCTGTTTCAACGCAGACAAGACTTGGCTGTTTCAACGCAGACAAGACTTGGCTGTTTCAACGCAGACAAGACTTGGCTGTTTCAACGCAGACAAGACTTGGCTGTTTCAACGCAGACAAGACTTGGCTGTTTCAACGCAGACAAGACTTGGCTGTTTACCCCAACACAGACAAGACTTGGCTTAGCCTGCTCAATGCAGACAAGACTAGACTTAGCCCACCCAAAGCAGACAAGACTTGGCTGTCCCCCTCCCCCAACGCAGACAAGACTTATCTTAGCCTGTTCAATGCAGGCAAAACTTGGCTTAGCCCACCCAAAGCAGACAAGACTTGGCTTAGCCCACCCAAAGCAGACAAGACTTGGCTTAGCCCACCCAACACAGACAAGACTTGGCTTAGCCCACCGAAAGCAGACAAGACTTGGCTTAGCCTGCTCAACGCAGACAAGACTTGGCTTAGCCCACCCAACGCAGACAAGACTTGGCATAGACCACCCACGCAGAGAAGACTTGGCTTAGCAAATCCAATCCCCACAAGACTTGGCTTAGCCCACCCAAACCAGACAAGACTTGGCTTAGCCCACCCAAAGCAGACAAGACTTGGCTTAGCCCGCTCAATGCAGACAAGACTTGGCTTAGCCTGCTGAATGCAGACAAGACTTGGCTGTCCACCCCCTCCCAACACAGACAAGCCTTGTCTCAGCCTGCTCAATGCATACAAGACTTGGCATAGCCCACCCAACGCAGACAAGACTTGGCTTAGCCCATCCAATCCCCACAAGACTTGGCTTAGCCCACCCAACGCAGACAAGACTTGGCTTAGCCCACCCACCGCAGACAAGCCTTGATCTACTGCATTTAACACAAATGAAACTTGACAAAAGTGCATTAAATGCAAAAATGATATGGAACAGCACGCCCAAGGCATACAAGAGAGAGTACAACCCACGCAGTACAAACAAGTCTTGGGAAACAGAGAACTGGACAGACAAGACTAAGATTTCCAAGCCCAATGAAGGCAAGCCCAGGGGAGAAAAAGAGTGACACTAAAAGCACCATCATGCTAAGCAAAAGATGAAAGCAACTGAGGCACAACTGTCCAGCTCGAGTAAAGCAGGGAGGATGTGGGTTCCTTTGAGCACCAGTCCTAGTTTTGTAGCCGCTCATACAAGACGCATATCGACCACAAGCAAACATTACAGCCACGTGTATCCGTCCCCGACGAGCAGAAATACTCTGCTACACCTCCCCCTCTGCCGAAGCCGGTTTATTTGCACTCTGGCTTCAGGTGTGCCAAGGAAGGCACGGTGCCCAAGAGCAGTCATCGGACGCAGGGGCCACCAGGCTCCGCTCGTGCTCAAGGGGTAAAGGCGCAGAAGGGGTGCCCTCAAGACGTCTGCTACTTCTGGCTCTCCACACAAAGCAGCCTGGTGTGGGGTAAGGCTGGAGACCAAGGAGGGCCATCAGTTTCACCAGTCGCTAGGGAGATGGGCAGTCAGGACAGATCTGTTATTACTTTCAGTATGTGCCCGCTGCGGGTTCAGAGGTCGGTGGGAGTCACTTGCCAGAGACCGTGGACAGTATCTTGGGGCTGGAATATGGCCAAGGGTCTCAGACACTACAGCTGCACCACATGGGTAAACAAGATAAACACACGCCTCCCTTCGTGCCAGGGCGCGCTAGTGTTTGTTTCCTTTATAGTAGGAGCAGGCATGGGCCTCACTTACAGGGTTTATTCACTGCCTTCGGAGAGAGGTTCCTTCTCAGTCCTGGCACGAGCTGGGCGCAGTTTCTCGTGGTGAAGACACTATACGTCCATCTCAAATCCCTGCCTCTACCAGGGCCACAGTCACTGGAAGGAGGGCCTCAGAATGGCATCCCTGATGGAGGACACTTGAGGAATCTCTGATCAGCATATTTTGCCAACACCTGGCGCGGGACACATCTATCCTTTGAAACATGGCACAGCATGGTGCCACGCGCCACTGCTGGCAGGTAAGCACATCACTTCTAGTGCACTAGCATTTGACTAGGCAGCTTTAAAAGAACTGCACTGGCAACTGCACAAAACGATCTCAAGCCTGTTCAATAACCTCGAGGGACCCCCAACTAACCTACGACTAGAAGGCCGGGTCTGCTTGAAGCCAAGACCTTCTGCCTGGCACAGAGGAAGGTTAACATGTGGCAAACAGTGCCAGGAACCACAGCACAGCCTTCACCAGTGAGGCCCATCTCCTGCCCTGTATTCGTCTCTGTGTATCAAAGGAAGTGGCTCTCCCAGAGGCTTGATCAGCGAGTGTGCTCTACCCCGGTGCATGTGGCAAGCCTCTCCAAAGATGCAATGTGAGTGCTACCCCGGTGCATGCGGCAAGCCTCTCCAAAGATGCAATGTGGGTGCTGTCACCGGTGCATGCTGCAGGCCTCTCCAAAGATGCAATGCTTTGAACACAACTGCAAATGGGATTTCTTCCCTTTTTTCTAAAATTAAAATATTTGGATTCATACCAGATCAATTAATGTTGTGTGTTTTGCTACTACTAATTCGCTCTGTTCAAAATAGTATGCTACCACGACCTTATGCTACATAATGTACCTATTGACCCAGGTCAGGTAGTATTTATGGGCCACCCCATTTATACTCAACACTCTTAGAGCAAGTGCTCACTTGCGAGGGTTTCCTCTTTCAGGAACCTGTCCGGTACTGCAATGTCAGAGAGGGAAACACTTTTACACTGAGGACTACATAAACAATTTGATTCAAGGCAACTCAACATCAGCTTTCTTGACATCCAGCACCCCCAATATAGACTTTTCTCTGAATGAGAAAATCACCAAATTGGAACGCCTTGAAAAGAAACTAATACGTATCAGACTTCACGGCCACCTCCTCACCAAATATCTCCAAGCCAATATTATACCAACTGGACTCCAAGTCCGCAATGAACCAGCAATTTTCGTAGATCATCCCAAATTTAAAGAGGGGTTCAGCTTTGTTGCAAATAACTGCTCACGCCATTGGATGGTGCTTGGAGTCGAAACGGCATTGGAACAAGTAGAGAAATTGATCAAGGAAATCTATGATCTGAAGTTGGAGATTAATGGTGATTCCGCACTTAACGCGAAAGAAGCTTTGGAAAGGCTTGAAAAGACCATCAAAGAATTTGAAATAAACACCCAAACCAAGAAACTTGATAAACTAGCTAAAGACGTGCGCCTTTACGATAAGAAAACAACTTATCCCTACCTTCAAGAGGACTATTACAAACAGGACACACAAGGCCGTTTCTTCAACAGAGGCAGAGGTGGATTCAGAGGGAACAGGAGTTTTACTAATTTCTCTGACTCATCATACAGCTCAGGAAGTGACGGCGAACAAGATGGACCCAGTACTGGATACCAACAAGATCAAGATCAATGGTACCAACCCCCACAAGGCCAATATCACTTTGGCAATTCCTCTTCTTTTTTAGAAGACACCCAGTGGAGACCATCCAGGGGAAGAGGCTCCAACTGGCACAGACCATCACGACGTGGTCAACACCAACAAACATGGGACACCGGATGACCACAGGGACCGAACCCCAAACAGGTCAGGTTCCAACAGGAGAATCATGGCGAGATCAACACCAGACGGAGAACCTACAGATGATAACAAGGGAAAAGAGCCCTATTATCAACTTATCATCACACACCCGATCAGAGAATGAGACCAGTGTTTTGACTAAGGGCCTCTCCTTTGTACCTACCTCACTTCCCAACCGCTACAATATCAAGACGGAGCTGCACCGGTTTTTCCGTAAAATATGTTTGCGTCATTTCTACAAAGACTCCACTACATCACCATTGACTTCATACACCACAATGAGACCACCTTCGAAGTTCATGCGCCCCAGTCACATGATGCCACACAAAATTCTCACTTTTGAGAGTGTTGTCACTCGAGACATCCTCAAGTCATGTGAAACCAAGACTTATGTCAAACATAACATAACCAGAGGAGAACGTCAAGCTCTGAAAACTCTTAAAGACAATAAATCTGTTGTCATCACACCTGCGGACAAGGGGGGCGCGATCGTGATCCAGAATACCAGTGATTATAAAGACGAAATCCACTCACAACTACGAGATGGCATCAGCTACAGACCCTCCACTGCCCGACAAAAGAAGTCAGAAAACGGATCCAGCAGATAACAATGGGTGGTAAAGAGGCAGGTTTTGTCTCAGAACATGAATTCAAATACCTCAATAATACCCAACCACGCCTTCCCACCATATATACGCTACCGAAGGTACATAAAAATTTAGAAAAACCACCTGGTAGACTCATCATATCAGGTTGTGGTTCGCTTCTGGAACCAGTTTGCAAATAATTCGATTTCTTTTTGAAACCCCTGGCTGAAATGACCAAGACTTACCTTCGTGACACCATGCAAGTCATAAACCTTATTGAAGGAATGGATTTCAATCCTGAATGCCAACTGCTGGCCACCCTAGACATTGTGTCACTCTATACGAGTATACCTCAACAACAAGCGTTGGAGGTGATGCGACAGGTCTTGGACAAGAGACCGCAACCATCTAATGTTCCCACGGAGTTCATTGTGAACCTCCTGGAAGTGGCTATGATGGATAACTTTTTCACCTTCCAAAATAATTTCTACATCCAGAAGAAAGGAGTGGCGATGGGAGCAGCCTTCGCCCCGGACTTAGCCATCCTCTATATGGATAATTTTGAGGATCAATACATCTTTTCTAACAGCAACCCATACAAGGCCAACGTTACACAATGGCAAAGATACATAGATGATATTATTTTGATCTGGTCGGGAGACGAAACTCAACTCAGCCATTTTTTCGAGTGGCTGAACACCTGTTCCACAGACATCAAGTTCACCATCCACCATAATAGTCATAAAATTGACTTCCTTGATGTCACTATAAAAACATTGGATAACCACCTGTACACAGCATTGTATAGGAAGCCAACGGAAAGGAACTCCCTGCTGAGATACAGTAGTCACCACAACAGAAGTCTCAGGGACAACCTCCCATTTGGCCAGTTCCTTCGGATACGAAGGAACTGTACACGGAAGGATGATTATTTTTGCGAGTCAGACGACCTCATCAACCGACTAATGGAAAGAGGATACCCCAGAAGACTCGTTAAAAGAGCCAGAAAAAGAGCTTGGTACCAAAACAGAGAAACACTACTGATGCCAAAAGAAAAATGAACAACAGAATGGTATGTGTCACAACATACTGTACACGAAGTAATGAGAGCACTGCAGCATATTGTACTTTAATTACAATGAATATCAGCATTATCTTTGAATGTTAATGCTTTGAACACAACTGCAAATGGGATTTCTTCCCTTTTTTCTAAAATTAAAATATTTGGATTCATTAATGTTGTGTGTTTTGCTACTACTAATTCGCTCTGTTCAAAATAGTACGCTACCACGACCTTGTGCTATATAATGTAGCCACTGGTGCATGCGGCAAGCCTCTCCAAAGATGCAATGTGGGTGCCGTCCCACCGGTGCATGCTACAGGCCTCTCCAAAGATGCAATGTGTGTGCTACCCCCAGTGCATGCTGCAAGCATCTCCAAAGATACAATGTGGGTGCTGTCCCACCTGTGCATGCTGCAAGCGTCTCCAAAGATACAATGTGGGTGCCGTCCCACTGGTGCATGCTGCAAGCCTCTCCAAAGATGCAATGTGGGTGCCGTCCCACCGGTGCATGCTGCAAGTGTCTCCAAAGATACAATGTGGGGGCCGTCCCACCGGTGCATGCTGCAAGCGTCTCCAAAGATACAATGTGGGTGCCGTCCCACCGGTGTATGCTGCAAGCGTCTCCAAAGATACAATGTGGGTGCCGTCCCACCGGTGCATGCTGCAAGCGTCTTCAAAGATACAATGTGGGTGCCGTCCCACCGGTGCATGCTGCAAGTGTCTCCAAAGATACAATGTGGGTGCTGTCCCACCTGTGCATGCTGCAAGCGTCTCCAAAGATACAATGTGGGTGCCGTCCCACTGGTGCATGCTGCAAGCCTCTCCAAAGATGCAATGTGGGTGCCGTCCCACCGGTGCATGCTGCAAGTGTCTCCAAAGATACAATGTGGGGGCCGTCCCACCGGTGCATGCTGCAAGCGTCTCCAAAGATACAATGTGGGTGCTGCCCCACCGGTGCATGCTGCAAGTGTCTCCAAAGATACAATGTGGGTGCCGTCCCACCGGTGCATGCTGCAAGCGTCTTCAAAGATACAATGTGGGTGCCGTCCCACCGGTGCATGCTGCAAGTGTCTCCAAAGATACAATGTGGGTGCCGTCCCACCGGTGCATGCTGCAAGTGTCTTCAAAGATACAATGTGGGTGCCGTCCCACCGGTGCATGCTGCAAGCATGTCTAAAGAGTCAGTCAATGTGGTTGCTGCCACACCGCTGCATGTTACAAGACTCTCCAAAGATGCAATTAAGGACTTCCCAAGTGGCCCAAACTAATGGGGCAGTGAGTGTAGGACAGGTAACCTCCAGCCAGAGAACAGAAGATTCACCGCCTTTGTTCGTGTCTCAGAGAACTCAAAACTTCCCAGACGAGGGGCTTTACAGGGAGTGTAGGCAGGTCCACAACAGAAGTGGGCAGGAATCTCTGGTAGGACTCCAAGGACCAGGATCAGAACAGAATCAGACTCCTTTGGTTGGATCGATCAGCGTCCTGCAAGTAGTACAAAGAAGGACAGCGGGTTGATTTGCTGCCTTTAACAGTGCTATACTCTCCCTGTGGAGCGAGACCCTGAGCTTCATCGCCTTCAGAGACAGGTAGTGTCTGGTTCTAGACTCTGCCTCCAATTCAGAGAGCCTTCCTTCCATCTGTGTGCTCTAGTGATTAGGACACACAGATCGCCCAGCTGAAACTCCCAAGAAGGAGTTTGACCATTCAACGAAGACTACAAGCCAGAGAACCCAGCAGTCCAATGCAGCTTTTCGGGTCTCGTGAGAGTGGCTCAACTCGGTTCAAACAGAGAACGGGGAGGGGAGAGGATGTTACCTTTGAAGACAGGCTCCAAACAAGTTCCAAGTTGCACCATTAATGAAACCTATCAACATCGAAGAATCTTTTAACAATCCTGCCTACACTAGAGTCCCGAGTGTCCTGCTTGTTGTGCGGTTAAAACTACTCTCTGGATTACCCAAAAAAGGGACAAAACATTCCCTAACCCACTAGAAGTGTCATGCTTCTTCACTGGGTTCACTACTCACCAAAGTCAGTCTTATTCTATCAGGGGAGGCTCTGGAAGAGCTTTTTGGGGATGTAGGCGCGGTCAGTGATAGGAGTAGGTGGAAGATACCTACTCCTATAGCAGGAATGTTAAGTTCTTAAATTAAATCCTAAAAGAAGTTTTTTTATTGGACCAACAACATTAAAATTATGTATGTAGTGGTTACCAATTGGTTTTATTAACACTTCCCTTACACCAGAATAAAAAGACAGAAGGGTTTTTATTGAACGCCCCATCTCCATTGTATCAACATGTTTTGGCTCTCCTCGGTGTCCTACCAGGCCATGGTCAGTTGTCAGGATCTTAGTCCGGTCTGGCCATCCTGCCAAACACTAATCACTAATCTTGCTGAGTCTACTGCACAGTGTGAGCAGAAGGGAAAAAAATCCAACAATATACCAGTCTGGTTCTACCAGCTAGTTTTGATGCCCAAGGCCTTTTGTATAGTGTTGCCTCTATGTAAGAGTATATTATGCACCATGCCTTTTTCTTTCTTTTTGAGCCCCTCATTGCACTTGTTTAATCATCGCTCTCATTTATTCATATGCATGTTTTGATTGTTATTTCACTACCAATATTCATTTTATAATGCAATGCGTTGATATACGTTGATAGCGCACAATTTGTTAAGGCAAATGTACGGTGAAGATTGACACTCGACGTCACCAATCATGGAGGTGTAGCTTCTACATAACATCCCGTACAGTATATAAACCCAATACGCGTGCAGTTTAGCAGCGAGAACATCTTCAGATTCCTGGCAGTGATGAGGCTGCAGACATTTTGTTAAAGGTTAAGCAGAGATGCTTGTGGTGTTATCTGTCTGGTTCCCATGAACAAGCTCAGCCACATACAGACAGTGTCCTCACTTTCCACAGCAAGGCAACAGATCAAAACATATCACCTGAGAAACGAGCTGACGGTATGGGTGTCAAAAAGGCCATCTACGAATCTTATTTAAGGCACTTTTGGTGAACAATGCAGAAATCCATCTTGTGGCTAGGGATGCAGAGAATCTGTGACACCATTAAAAGCTTTATTTAATCATTGTTTTGATCTAATAAACACCTGGGACTGTATTACAATGTACAGAACAATTTCCTTGTTTGCCCCGGGTCACCCGACAGGAAGTGGGATCGTCTCTTTATCAATAAACAATACAGCACCAAGATACTCTTGGATGAACGTGCACTTTACAAATGTTATGTTTGCTATACCTCACACACTAAAACCTCTGAATGAATATAACTATATTAACTGAGGACATGCAAACTGACAGAATTGTAAACAAGATAACGCTTTGCCCTGATGAAGTCCCTTCATTGGGACGAACCGCGTTGGCTGGGTATGTCTAAATAAAGAATATTTGAAAAATCCAGCACTTGGAAAACAAATTCCAGAAATAGAATTTTGGCTCATGGCCATTTGATTACAAGTGATTATAGCTTTAACTCCAGGGACCTTCTCAGAAATGATGTGATAAGTGTTGCCCTCCCCTACAGTTAGCTTTCTAAAAGGTCAAAGAACATCTGTGAGATATAGTAGACTCAGGGGCCCTCATAATGTTGTGTTACGCCACTGACTGTGCGCTTCACACAAGAACAGGAGTATGCCACATCCCCCCCACTCAAAAGTCACAAAACCAATAATTCCACATGAAGTGCACAAGACCTTGTTAAAGTGCATTATATGCTTATTATTTACGCACACAGACTAGGTATACAAGCGGTATAAGTATATTGTTATTATATACACACATAGATTAGGCACTTAAATGGTATTATTCCATAAACTGTATTATATGATAACCTTATTGTGATAAGTTGGCCCGGTATATGATGTCCACTAACTAAAGTGGGCACCTTGCACCAGTCCAAACAACCCTTATGGTGATTTAAGAGGTCAAAGATAACCTTAGAAACTCATCCAAGTGGTAGCTGTGGAGAGCAGCCTTCAGGCTTAGTCTTGAAGGAATGTTAAGCAGCTTGTTTTGCCAGAATGTAACCTTCTAGCATTGGTTAGATTAAAGGAGAACCATACAGTAGTTATACAAATATGAATTTATTAATATAACACTCTCTAGTACGACATAGTAACCCCTACACAGAGATAATCTCAAAGCACACAATACTGTAGCACAGAAACGATATTAAATAGCACTAACACACAGTGCTATACCATATACTAAAATAGTGGTATAAGAGCCGCGACGCCATGGATACCGTAGTACCAGAGTTACCTATTCCAGGGAAGCCGGGTGCATAGGTCTGAAGTGTCCGTTGGAATCCAAAGGTGGGTTCTGGTAGAAGAGTACCTGAAAGCAGAGGGGACAGAGTCTGGGTCACTCAAAAGTGACCAGGGGATTGGTAGACTAATGCCCAGCGATGTCGGGTGGTTCAGGTGCGTTGATGGAGTTCTTGATTCTGCCGCCAAGGGGTCCAGGAGACGGCGAGGACGACCCAGAGCCGGATACGAAATGTCCCACAAAGGATGTAGAGTACTGAGGGGTCGGTGTCCGGCAGGAGCACCAACAAGCCTTGGCAATCGCAACCCACTCAGAAGGTCAGAGAAGGTTACAGTTCGGACCAGCAAGGTCCAGGAGACTCACCAAAGCCAGTGGAGTCAGGGCAGTACTGGAGCAACCAGGGGATCCCAACAAAAGCAAAGCTGACCCTCAAGGGGACTCACAGGCCAGAGGCACAGGAGTCGAGAGAGGACCTCGAACAATTTCACCAAAAAGCAGCCCACGGAGCACTTGGTGCGAGAAGGCAGGAGTTATTGGTAGGAAATAGTGCCAGAGGTTGGGGCTACTCTAAGCCCAATGCACCTGCTCGGGAAACAACAACAAGCATATGCACTTGCAAATGAAAGCGTTGAACAGGAGTACGGGTATTGCAGCCCCCACAAGGGATTCTGTCCTCCAACTTGGTAAGAGGGCAGCTTGGACCTTGAGGGACGTAGAAACCCACCTCCTGTGAAGCTGGAGCCTTTTGAGTCAGTAGGAGCTCAACAGCACTAGACGGGTCAGTCGTGATGTGGTGCCTGCGTATGCAGGGGAGTGACTCCTTCACTCCAAGGTAGATCTCTTCTGTTGTCCTTGATGCTCCACAGGTCCTACACGGAGCTTGTATGGTGTACGGGCACAGAGAATGCTTCAGACAGAGGGAGACGAAGCCTGGCCCAAACAAAATCCAGCGAAGTCGAGAGTGTCCAGACGGTTGAAGTTTCATTGGCTTCTGGTTCAGAATCTGGTCCACGTCGAATCTAGGGTCCTACAGGCAGGTAAGCCCTTTTGTACCCAAAGGAGAGGGTTGGACAGGTTCAGGGGACCATCCCAGGGCAGGGTCTGGACAGTGGCGAGGTTACTCCCCTGTCCTTTGTCCAGTTTTGCGCCAGAGCAGGAGCCAATGGCTCCTAGGACTGGTTTGAACTGAACTATGCACAGGGACAACAAATGAGCCCCTCATGCAGACTCGGTCGCTGGCAAGCGCACCCACCCAGGCCTAACACACTTAATCCTGTCTGGGAGGTGGTCACACCTCCCTGTGACAGGATGCCTATTGTTCTGCCTTCCCCTGCTCGAGCTGGACTCAGCAGCAGGAGGGCAGAAATGTGTCTCTGGTCGGCAGAAACCATTTTGTGCTGTCCGGGTCAAGAAGGCTGGTACCTTGAACACCAGGGACCCAACAAAGTTCACTACTGAGGGGTGGAATCATACCTCCCACACTGGTTATCGGTGTGGGGTATAATTCCACACTGTTTGACACCAAATACGATAGGGTTAGTTTCAGCCATTTTAGAGTTGGTCATCAGGCGGTCGCATAATGCCACTCTATATGTCGTAAATGGCTGCAGCACTAACAACCGGGGAAAATGGACTCCGTAGGCTGCAGGGGTGTCCTGCTCATGAAGTGTCACCCTCTCACTTTGAAGCACCCTGCCTTCAGGATTGTCAAGGCCTGCTATAGGGGTGACCAATACGTTTTAAGTGTAGTAACCCTTAGATATAGTAAACCTATATCTTTAGTAAGTGGTGCATGCACCAACTTACACAGGCTGCAATGGCAGGCCTGTGGGTTCCATTTTGCATGGCCTCTCATGGGTGGCATATACATGCTTCAGCCCATGGGAGACCACGGGGATTCTTATGCCCTGGGTACATGGGTACCATATACTAGGGACTGACAAGGGTACCCCAGTATCCAATCTGGAGCGTACCAAAGTACATAATGTAGGAGAGTAGGATCTGGTTCACATGGGTACCCCCACTTTTTGCTGGTGTTTCGCTGTTTTTCGACCTTAGTCTGGCTGTGGCCCTGCTAATCAGGACCACAGCCTAGCTCCTTATAAGCCCCTAGTATATGGTATACTATGTACCTAGGGCATAGGTACATCAGAGGCCTACCAGGGGCTGAAGCATATACTATGCCACCCCTGGGAAGCACTCTAAAAGGGCACCACAGGTCTGCTACTGCAGCCTGGGTAAGGGTGTGCTTGCACCCCTTGCAGTGATATAGGCTACCTATATCACTACCATTATACAGACACATATAAACCTATAAGCCACTCCTATGGTAGGCCTTGACAATCCTGAAGGCAGAGTGCTTGGTTTTATGTGAGAGGGTGCCCAAGCATGAGCTGAGCCCCTCTGCAGCTTTCGGAAATACTTCCTTATGGCTGTTCCGAGATACACGAACAATTAGAAGGGGGAGGGATGCACACCGTTACACCATATTTTGTTCAAACTTGTCCAAACGTACTTGAATATGCATGCAGCTTGGTATAAGTGCCTTGCCGAATTGGCGCCTTAAAGATAAACATCACTGAAAAATGGAACGCGTCTGCGCCCCAAACCAGACGCACTGCGAAATGTGCTGCATTAGCAAACATTGATTCCTTTTGAACACTTTTAACTTATTTCATTCGTCCTTGTACTCTTCGGCTTTGTTTGGCTCTCATTGATTTATTGTTCCCATGCGACATCGTGCGCCTATTTTCCAAATTTCTAGTGTTCGGACTGTGCCCCTCCGGACCTCTTGAAAGAACATGACAGTTGTGAAGTTCACCAAAGGCAGTGTTTATTAAATGAAACCCAATGCATTTCGGGCAAAGAAATGCCCTTCGTCAGGGGTCACTGTGAACAACAACAGAAATAACAACCAATCAATATTAATCATACTGCCTCGACATGTTGAATTACACTTTTTGCTATATCAGATTAAGTTTGTTCATACCAATGTTGGCTTGCGAACTCAATTTTGTATTACCCTAATTAACTACCCATCATTTTACTACCAGTCTCCCATCGTTGTAAACAACATACTTTTGAGAAAAAATGACGTCTCTCCCTCCCTCTCCTAGTGCGACAACCGTTAATCTATCATCGCAGTAGTACTGCGTGTGCCATTTCATACCTGCCGCAAAAAGGTTTAAAGGCCGCGCGTCCTGCTCTTCATAACCAGAATCTTTATTCCTCCCACACTCCCTTTCGTTTTTAAATCCCTCCCGATCACACAGCTGTTCCGACTTTCCCTCCAACAAGGTAGACTATTGAGTTATTCATAGGGTAAATACTACATATCCCATAATGCAATATGATCAACACAACTTAGCTTCACTGTCAAAATGGCCAGCTATAATACAGAAATAATGTCCTTATGTACACCATGACGGACTCCGAAGTTCATTACATACGCTATGTAACACTGACTTCACAAAATGAACCTGGATGTTCTGATAATCGCGTTGGGAATTATATTTTCATTTTATTTGCATTCTTGTCATCCCGCAGGTGCAACCCCATGTCTGGGCAATATTTCAACACGAACAATTATAAGGGGGAGGGATGCACACCTTTACACCATATTTTGTTCAAACTTGTCCAAACGTACTTGAACATGCTTGCAGCTTGGTATAAGTGCCTTGCCCAATTGGCACCTTAAAGATAAACATCACTGAAAAATGGAACGCGTCTGCGCCCCAAACAACCAATCAATATTAATCATACTGCCTCGACGTGTTGAATTACACTTTTTGCTTTTATCAGATTAAGTTTGTTCATACCAATGTTGGCTTGCGAACTCAATTTTGCATTACCCTAATTAACTACCCGTCATTTTACTACCAGTCTCCCATCGTTGAAAACAACATACTTTTGAGAAAAAATGACGTCTCTCCCTCCCTCTCCTAGTGCGACAACCGTTAATCTATCATCGCGGTAGTACTGCGTGTACCATTTCAAATTATCCCCACAATCTCCATCTCTCCCCGTGCTGCACACATTCACGAACATTTCCCATTGTGCCACATTGAATTAACTAACATTGTTGGTTCTCATTCATAGATACACACATACCTGCCGCAAAAAGGTTTAAAAACCGAGCGTCCTTCTCTGTCATGTTCTTTCAAGTGGTCTGGAGGGGCACAATCAGAACACTAGAAATTTGGAAAATAGGCGGACGATGTCGCATGGGAACAATAAATCAATGAGAGCCAAACAAAGCAGAAGAGTACAAGGAGGAATGAAATAAGTTAAAAGTGTTCAAAAGGAATCAATGTTTGCTAATGCAGCACATTTCGCAGTGCGTCTGGTTTGGGGCGCAGACGCGTTCCATTTTTCAGTGATGTTCTGAGATACAGCCATACCATATACGCTTAAGTGCATTATAACCTCGCGGTAAATGCTAACTTTGGAATGGCTGCATCAAAACATGTGTTTGGTGTCAAACGCTTTGGAATACTACCCCCCCCCCCCGCCAGTTCTGGCAGCGGGGGTAGCATTCCACCCTTCTAGAGGGAGAGACGTGTTCACACTGGTCAAACCCGGTAGGGCTTTCCTGAGCCCTGGAATCACAAAATGGATGCCTCTGCCACAGACACGGGTCTGGCCTCCTGCTGCTCACCGAAACTCCGGTAGGGGAGGCCTGAACAATAGGTTGCCTGTCGAAGGGAGGTGTAACCACCTCCCCAGACAGGCAGATGTGTATTGGGGCTGGGCGGGAGCAGTCTCTGGTGCTTTGAAGTCCTGCACTGGGGGAACGTTTGCTTTCCCTGTGCATAGCCCAGTTCAAACCGGTTGCAGGGGCTGCCTGCCCCTGCTCTGGCACGAAGCTGGACAAAGGAAATGGGTGTAACCACCCCTCTTTCCAAGCCCACCCATAGGCGAGGCCTTGGAGTTAGACAATCCCCTAAACTTACTATAAGTATAGGAATCCAGTCCCTAGGTCTTTAGATTACCCTGGACAAAAATCTGCAACATAAATCCTGGACCTTCGACGTTCTATCCGGACTAGAAGACTGAAGAAATCTCCCTTGGGGTCAAGGAGTGACTCCCCTGCTTGGCAGGCACCAAAGAAGCAACTGACCGGTCTGCATCGCTGAAGCTCCCGCCTGACGCCAAAGTCTTTGCATCACCAGAGGTGGATTTCCAGACTTCCCCGAGGCTACCGTGAGTCCACAGCAAAGCTGAGACCCCTGGTTATCGTGGGTGAAGTGGAACCGTGACCCCTGGACACCGTGAACTTTTACAGCAACACCATCTTCCTGGTCCTCCTCGAAGTTGTGCTTTGGGCTCCGAGTAGCCCCAGCCTTGAGCATCTCCTGCACCGAAGATTGTTGGCCTCCAGTCCACGAGTGACCCGTGGGCCAGCTTCAAGTGCGACCGCTCAAGGCTCCTTCGCGATCACTAGCCCGTTGGCTAGCAGGTCCCCACGAAGGCAACTCCTTTTCTAATTGGGCTTTTCTGGTTGCTCCAGACGTGCCATGACTTACCCTTGCTGGGTGAGTCCCCCAGACCTTGCTGGTCTGCACCGCAGTCCTTTCTCTGAATTCCAGTGACTTGCCGTTGTCAAGGCTTGTTAGGTCCATCCTGGTCGCCGACACCACAGCACTCGACAGACTTCGTGGGACAGCTCAAATCAGGCTCGTGGACTTAGTCGACGCCTCCTGGACCTCGTGGCTGAAGAGTCAAGACACCCATCAACTCACCTGAAGCACCCGACATCTGTGGGCATTGGTCCATCCTGCCCTCGGTCACTGGCTAGTGACCCAGACTCTGTCCCCTCTGCTTTCAGGTTCCTTCCATTAAAAGTAATGGGGTAACCCAGTAACCCTCAGAACCTGGGTATGTATATAAAGCACAAATAATGGTTCTGTTGGGAGTAAGCTCAGTTTAACTGACATTGAATGTTTTTAAATAAAGTTTGGATCTTTTAACTTGATCACTTCCATACACACACATACAGAAATAAGTAATTTGAAAAAACTAAGAGATCAATTTCCTTTTTAAACTGTATTTAGCTCCACGTATATATGAATACTGTACAGGACTGACCAAAAAACATATAAATCACGACATATATAGTGACCAACAATGCATAATAACATAACAATTGACATACATTACATCAAACTGAATAAACATAAACTTAGACAAATATGTGTTTTGAATGAAGTTGATCCAAAATAAGTTGCATATGACACCACAGTAAATATCTTCTGTTTTGAAATGATGAAATTGCATGGACCAATCTGATGAACAACGTCGACGTTTCGACCCTAGATTAATGTGTGAGTTTGTACGCATCAATGGCGGGTCTTCCTCAGGACAATAGTCTAAATGTCAGCCTGAAAGTTCGAAAATTAAATTTATCAATCGTATTGTCACATCTGATGAGTTCGATGGACTTTGGTCTTCGTCTGCGGGATATTACTTCTTAAGAATTGAGCAGTCACGAGTCAAGTGACGGTGCCGTCAAAACGATCACCGAAATCTGTTCTCGAACATTTCTTGTCCGGCACGCCGAGCACTGGAAGCGGATTCTGTGCGCTCCGAGTGAGCAATTAGATTTCGGTGATCGTTTTAACGGCACCGTCACTTGACTCGTGACTGCTCAATTCTTAAGAAGTAATATCCCGCAGACGAAGACCAAAGTCCATCGAACTCATCAGATGTGACAATACGATTGATAAATTTAATTTTCGAACTTTCAGGCTGACATTTAGACTATTGTCCTGAGGAAGACCCGCCATTGATGCGTACAAACTCACACATTAATCTAGGGTCGAAACGTCGACGTTGTTCATCAGATTGGTCCATGCAATTTCATCATTTCAAAACAGAAGATATTTACTGTGGTGTCATATGCAACTTATTTTGGATCAACTTCATTCAAAACACATATTTGTCTAAGTTTATGTTTATTCAGTTTGATGTAATGTATGTCAATTGTTATGTTATTATGCATTGTTGGTCACTATATATGTCGTGATTTATATGTTTTTTGGTCAGTCCTGTACAGTATTCATATATACGTGGAGCTAAATACAGTTTAAAAAGGAAATTGATCTCTTAGTTTTTTCAAATTACTTATTTCTGTATGTGTGTGTATGGAAGTGATCAAGTTAAAAGATCCAAAATTTATTTAAAAACATTCAAATGTCAGTTAAACTGAGCTTACTCCCAACAGAACCATAATTTGTGCTTCAGGTTCCTTCCATCATAGATCCAGGCTTGGATCTCTTCGGACACTTCTCTTCACGGTAGCAACAGTTCTTTGCAGGCTTCCATTGAAATCGACGACGCGACCCGACACCAAAAGACAACTATGCACCTGGCTTCCCTGGGTGAGGTAACTCGAGTACTCCGGTGCTCCCGTGGGTGCTAGCCCTACAACTTCTTAAGTCCAAAAGGGTTTGGTCCTGACTTGATTAGAAGTGTCCCTAATCTTTAAATTTCCAACTGCGACATTGCCCATAGAAGATAACGGGAACCCGCGGTTGTGTTCTCACACTGCACGCGTCCCCTGTGGGTCCCCTGTGTCACTACCTTGGGTGGTTCCTTGGGATCCCAGCGATTCTACAGGCTCTAGGCCTTGTGTCTATTCAAGTTGTGGTTCTTGTACCACTTTTTTGGTATATGGTTTGGTACGCCCCTAGGGCCCAAACGTGTATTTGTGCTATTACTGTTGATTGCTAACTTGTAAACAAAGTACTTCGAACTCCAGTCTCATAAAGAGACTAGAGGGGTGTGCTTTATCTTAAATACATATATTTTGAATATATACCTGGTGTGGTTGTCCTTTCATTTGATCATTCAAGAGATTATAGACTGGCAAAACAAGCTGCTTTACATTCCTTCATGACTTAGCCTGAAGACTGCTCTCCATACTCACCACTAGGATAGCTTTCAATAAAGGTTGTCTTTAACCAATCACCATAAGGGATTGTTTGGGCTGATACAAGGTGCCCACTAGAACTAGTGGACAGCATATATCAGGCCACCTTCTCACACATAACATTACAGTTTAGGGAGAAAGCAGATAGACCGGGGTCCTGATTAGCAGGATCCCAGTCAGACTCGTGAAAAACAGTATCACATTTAGCAAAAAGTGGGGGTAACCATAAGAAGCAGATCCTACTTTCCTACACTTAATATAGGTACAAGGATTTTTCACATTAATGGTATTATTATATCCTTATACGTGCGAGGATTAACTACATTAATGTTTTTATATCCTTATTGTAGACACACAAAGATTAGGCTCTCATAGGGTATTATAGACGCACAAGGATTAGGTGGACGAACGGCATTATTATCTTATATCCTTATTATACAGGCCCATGAACTAGGCCCTCCACTGGCACAAGTGGAATTCCATAAGTCAAGCCTAATAAAGTGTAAATGTCCACGATCCTTCAACCAGTTTTTATGCAGCTCTTTCAGGGGTTACAAGCAGAACCTCTCTTGGCACCATCTCTCCTTCTTTACACTGAGGACAGGCGCGTTTTCCCCCACACCCATGACTTTCTTAACCCAATAATCGGGGCAGTAGCCCTGAATGCTTTAAGGTAGTTAAAATACTTTTCTCCAGGCTAAAGTCCCTTGGTAGGTCGAGGATGCCACACAGTGCATCGGTCTGCTTACAAAAGTCCTATTGTGGGCGTAGTAAGAGCTACAGGCCGCGCTTTGCGCAACATTCGTTGGCATTAGTCTCACTTTTATTTCTTTGCTTTTTATTTGTTGGCTGTCCTAGTCCTAGCCTGCCCATCTTGTATGTGCCCCTCGCCGCAGTTTACTCTTCCCAGACATACTACCGGTAGACTGGCCGTTGAGAAGGTAATGCCAAGCGGCTACCCCTTGAACTTTGAAGGCTTAAAAGGTGGTGGTCAGCAGGACAGAGGGGCAGGCGATGCAATGAATGGACACTGGGCAGTAGGATGGTGAGACTGTATTGTAATGTGACCCCTTTTTGGATGTGCCAACAAAAAAACTGTTTTTTTGTGTGTTTTCTTTAGGGCCTAACCTGCAGATACTCTTGAACTCCAGCCTTGGTACACTGTTATCTAGTGCCCGGTGTACGTGATCTGAACGCTAAAACATCTCACAATTTGGCTTAAAACCTGACTGGCACATTTAACTTTCCGATAAGGCTGTAGCGCGTGGTCCAGGGATACAACCGGAATTAAATAAAATAGGTCTTCATTTGCGTATTGTTTTATGAATCTTGTTTCTGTATTGTTTTGTGGTTCAAATAATAGAAAATGCCCAAGCCGGGGTCCCCAGCTTCCAGAAATGGCTCAGTGGGGGTCACCGGATTGTAATAAAGATTTGTTGGGGGCCCTTGGCTTCCAGTAACGACTCAGTGGAGGTCCCCGGATTGTAATAATGATTTGTTGGGGGCCTTGGCTTCCAGTAATGACTCAGTGGAGGTCCCCGGATTGTAATAATGATTTGTTGGGGGGCCTTGGCTTCCAGTAATGACTCGGTGGAGGTCCCCGGATTGTAATAATGATTTGTTGGGGGGCCTTGGCTTCCAGTAATGACTCAGTGGAGGTCCCTGGATTGCAATAATGATTTGTTGGGGGGGCCTTGGCTTCCAGTAATGACTCAGTGGAGGTCTTCGATTGTAATGATTCGTTGGGGGTCCTTGGCTTCCAGTAATGACTCAGAGGAGGTCCCCGGATTGTAATAATGATTCGTTGGGGGTCCTTGGCTTCCAGAAATGGCTCAGTGGGGGTCACCGGATTGTAATAATGATTCGTTGGGGGTCCTTGGCTTCCAGTAATGACTCCGCGGAGGTCCCCGGATTGTAATAATGATTTGTTGGGGGCCCTTGGCTTCCAGTAATGACTCAGTGGAGGTCCCCGGATTGTAATAATGATTAGTTGGGGGTCCTTGGCTTCCAGAAATGGCTCAGTGGGGGTCCCCGGATTGTAATAATGATTTGTTTTGGGGCCTTGGCTTCCAGTAATGACTCAGTGGAGGTCCCCGGATTGTAATAATGATTTGTTGGGGGCCCTTGGCTTCCAGTAATGACTCAGTGGAGGTCCCTGGATTGTAATAATGATTCGTTGGGGGCCCTTGGCTTCCAGTAATGACTCAGTGGAGGTCCCCGGATTGTAATAATGATTTGTTGTGGGGCCTTGGCTTCCAGTAATGACTCAGTGCAGGTCTTTGGATTGTAATAATGATTTGTTGGGGGGCCTTGGCTTCCAGTAATGACTCAGTGGAGGTCCCCGGATTGTAATAATGATTTGTTGGGGGTCCTTGGCTTCCAGTAATGACTCAGTGGAGGTCCCCGGATTGTAATAATGATTTGTTGGGGGCCCTTGGCTTCCAGAAATGACTCAGCGGAGGTCCCCGGATTGTAATAATGATTCGTTGGGGGTCTTTGGCTTCCAGTAATGACTCAGTGGGGGGTCTCCGGATTGTAATAATGATTTGTTGGGGGGGGGGGGGGCTTGGCTTCCGGTAATGACTCAGTGGGGGGCCCCGGATTGTAATAATGATTTGTTGGGGGGGGCCTTGGCTTCCGGTAATAATGAAGTGAGGTCCACACGAGTCAAAGGTTTAGAACCGCTGCGCTGTGGGTGAGAGTCCTTAAAACCACAGGAAGCATTCCCCTATAGGTTTAGGAACAGCACTTACAATCTTTAGGTCGTGAGCCTCTGTACTGATCCCCACTTGGGCAGTGCGTAGAGCGAACGCAGGTCTAATGCCGCTTAACACTAATAGACAGCTGCCTTGACCCGGCGTGGCCACCAGGTGACGCTGTCGCCACACGAGCAGCTGCCCGACACTCATGTCCTGCCCGCTCCTCCTGGTGTTTGGAGAGCGCTGTTCTCAAGGAGCTATTTTCAAGGCGCTGTTTTGAGAAGACTATAAATTGTTCACTCCTTTCCACGGCAGCCCGCCCCTCTTCTGCTGCTCGAGGGAGGGGGGGCTGACCTCTCTCCACCAGTGCCGGGGTGCAGTGCGGAGGAGGGGGGACCTTACCGAAAGTGGGCATTATATAAAGCGCCACAATGGGCATGTTATCGCCTCTAGGTGCTGTGTGGACGCTCTACAGACGTTGAAGCTGTTACCACTTCAGCAGGCAATGCCCTACCAGTCCGTGAAATAGTGAGGGTGCGCTGGGCTGTCGTGCAGCAGTCTGGGTGGCCCGGTCAGGCTGCCACTGCGTGCCCTGCTCTGAGTTCAGCTGACTCTGGTGAAAGCGCACAGCTGAGCTCTGGGCGCTAGCTTTCGGGGTAAGCACTTAGATTCACAATAGAAGCCCGACTTAGCCCAATGTGCTGCTGAGAGGGTCCTCTGTGTATCCAGTACACGTCGGTGCCAAGCTGCCACTGCGTGCCCTGTTCTGCTGAGAGGGCCGGCTGTGGATCCAGTACACGTGGGTGCCAGGCTGCCACTGCGTGCCCTGTTCTGCTGAGAGGGCCGGCTGTGTATCCAGTACACGTGGGTGCCAGGCTGCCACTGCGTGCCCTGTTCTGCTGAGAGGGCCGGCTGTGTATCCAGTACACGTGGGTGCCAGGCTGCCACTGCGTGCCCTGTTCTGCTGAGAGGGCCGGCTGTGGATCCAGTACACGTGGGTGCCAGGCTGCCACTGCGTGCCCTGTTCTGCTGAGAGGGCCGGCTGTGTATCCAGTACACGTGGGTGCCAGGCTGCCACTGCGTGCCCTGTTCTGCTGAGAGGGCCGGCTGTGTATCCAGTACACGTGGGTGCCAGGCTGCCACTGCGTGCCCTGCTCTGAGTTCAGCACTCTGGTGAAAGCGCACAGCAGAGCTCTGGGCGCTAGTTTTGGGGGTAAGCACTTAGACTCGCATTAAAAGCCTGGCTAAGCTCAATGTGGTGCTGAGAGGGCCGTCCGTGTATCCAGTACACGTGGGTGCCGAATGCCCCTCCTGTTATGCTTCTGGGGTCGCACGCGCCTCCCATTGGGCCACAGGGGTTGAACATAACACATGACTTTTAAATAAGACTTTGGGTTTGATTCCTCCCAGAGGATACCCCTGTGTGCCTTGTAGTGCAGTGTCCCCCCCCCCCCCCGCTCCAGGGCGATCAAGAGTGAAAGGCTGGTGCAAGCGGTTTGCAGCGCCCCCTGCCGCCGGCTGACCGAGCAGGAGATGCAGGCGCTAGGACTTCTCTGGATCCGAGGGGCACGGGAGAGGAGTGGGCACCAGGGAAGAGCTCCCCGCAGCCCCCTCCAGGGATGCCTCGGTCTTTAGCATGGGTTCACAGACTCTCCCGTAGCCACTCATGGCATCTTATGGGCCTTTATTTGTCAGTGGTAGGCCCCCACCCCTCACCTGCAGGAGGCCTCCTTTGTTCTGCTACGAATGTTGTAGCTGTGTTACAAAACGTGGTTGCACCGTGACTGTTTAATTAATGGCCTCCTGCAAAGAAAGAGTGTGAAGCAAGCACAGCACACGGGGGGAGGGGGAGGGCAGAAGAACCGTAACCCAGAGCAGCCCCTGACATACATATTAAAAACCCAGGGGCACCTGTCTCACACTTGTCGCTTTCAAAAAGGTCCTTGACAACTGGCAAGGCACTAGAAACGCCTGATAATTATTTTTAATTCTGTCATGCGGGGACTTGCCTTAAAACGTATTAGGATAACGCGTGATGCGTGGCCCTTGGCGGGGCTGTGCGAGGTTCAGGTTTTCCATCAATCACGCTGACACATAAAATACAAAATACGACAAGCAGGCTGCAGCAGAGGGGCTAAAGGGGAAGCGAAATTGGAGACGAATGGGAGTTGGTTCGGGTTTGAATTGTGAGAAAACACAATATTTCGTAATATACATAACATTATTTGAAGGTTTTTAGAACAGAGGGTGTGTGTGTGTGCGTTTTTATCTGTGCGTATTGATACATTCCTGGTGAATTCCGACTGAAAGAAGGTGGACCCAACTATCTACCAGAAAATACATTTACTAGGGGGGGTCTAACACCCCTGAAGCCAGGGCGGTGCTAGGCAGGGGCAGTTATGGGCAGCTGCCCAGGACCTCGCTCTCAGCCCTCCAGCATGGGGCCCGCACCAGTGCAACACACCACCAGCCCTCTTGTGCCCCTGCCGATCCCATTGAAGAAAAGTCTGTAGCAACTGGGCTTCCAGGAGGGGGCTCCCTCCCTGGGCCTCTCAGGGAGGCTGAGGGGAGGCCAAGGGGAGGGGCAGACTTCATCTTGTGCCAGTTGCAAGGAGACGCATTTTGCAGGTGTGTCTTGCAATTAGGCCTCCTGGCTGGCAGCCCATTGAGAGGCACTGGGGACACCCAAGGTCAGCACTTCACTGTCTGCACGGTTTCAACTTTCAGCCCCCAAGTTATTCTCACACCTTCAGCCCCATATGAGCTGTGAAAGAGGTTCTTGTAGGTGGCAGAGAGGGGAGCTGCGGCCCAGGGGGAGTCTGCACAAAGCAGCTTCTGGAGCCTTGAAGGTGTCACCTATGTATATTAGAGGGGCCTCGCACATTCTACTCACCAGGGTCCCACAAATCTTAGAACCGGCCCTGCCCCAAGCAACGCCCCTCACAGAGGCGCACTGGATATTTAAAAAAACACAGCTTTCTCTGAAATGTTAACATTGTCCAGTCTTCGCGGCCCTTTCATCCGGGTTCTTTCCCATTAACAGCACGAACGTCAAGCACATTCCAGATTTTACTTTTGATTTTCAGGGAGGGAGTGCTTCGGGCCGGGGTCACTGCCGTCCTCTGCATCACTGGTCACTTTGCAAAGACAAGCAGTCACCCAAAAGCTAGGGTGACCAGATTCTCAAAACAACAAGCATTTACAATGCAATGGTCTCGGCATTGGTAAAGTTGGAGCTATTGGCATTGCTCATGACATTATTTTTGTTTATGTTTTTGTTTTTAAAACATTTAAAGAAACGGCATTGTTATTTACAATGTCAATAGCTTAATCACTCTCAAATGCGAGACCTATTGCATTTGCACCCACACACAGAGCCACTTACACACACACACTGATTAACCCCTTCCCTGCTCATGACGGAACCGTTCCGTCATGAGCCACGGTTGCCGTGTGCTCATGACGGAACGGTTCCGTCATGACAATCCTGTCGGCGGCCGCTCCGCCTGCGCGGCGCTGTTTCCCCGCCTGTGCGGGGCGACAACGCAAATGGGCGGAGTCATGACGGAACCGTTCCGTCATGAGCACAGCTCAACTGTGGCTCATGACGGAGCGGCTCCGTCATGAGCACAGGCCCGCCGCGCTGCCCCCCTGCCCCCCCCAGCGCTGCAGCGGAATGTCCGCAGCAGCGAAGGGGTTAAGCTATTGACATTGTATATAACAATGCCGTTTCTTTACATGTTTTAAAAACAAAAACATAAACAAAAGAAATGTCATGAGCAATGCCAATAGCTCTAACTTTAACAATGCCGAGACCGTTGCATTGTAAATGCTTGTTATCATTAAAGTGTACCAGTGTGTA
Source organism: Triturus cristatus (assembly GCF_964204655.1). Classification (NCBI taxonomy): domain Eukaryota; kingdom Metazoa; phylum Chordata; class Amphibia; order Caudata; family Salamandridae; genus Triturus; species Triturus cristatus. The sequence continues at coordinate 22,831,252 of NC_140591.1, forward strand.
ACCGTCTAGTAATCTATTTCCTGAACTTTCTCAACCCCCATTGTTTAGCTCTGTTTGAAAATAGCTGTCTGTGATGCAGCAAATTGAGACCAGCTACTTGCCTGTGTGAAGACAGTCAATCTCCCCATCGCAACAGTAAAGAGCTGTTTTTACATTGTCCAAGAAGAGTCTATCTTTTCTTCAAATTTAAGTTACCCTGCAATAAAGGTTTGAGTGACTTCCTATGACAATTTCCCTGTGTGAGCTGCTTTGCCTTGGAAAGTGCCCAGGGCCAGAATCTCTGCAATTTATGTCGCCTGAAGTTCCTTGGCTCTTATAATCCTGACCCCTTTCTTGTCAATAACCTATATTACTTCAACAAATAACGGATATATGCTTTCTCATATTTCACAGTTCCCAGTTTATATCCCCACATACTGATACCGTTGTTGGTATTTCTGGGGAACTGTGCTTAGGACTTTCGTGGCCTGCACCTAACAAGCTTGTAAAAGAAACGCACAAACCTATTATTGAGGGTCTGGGGATTTACCGAGACTGTGACTTCAGCACTTTTAAATTCAGCAATTAGTAATTTACTTTACTCCCTTAGTGTTAAATGACTACCGCATTGACAAAGGGGTAGCGCACCAAGCATGATCCTGCCATACAATCAGGAATAAACGTTGTGCAATGCACATCATATTTCCTCGCTACCTCTATTATACAATGCATGCATACTATCAGCATCAACTTTGCTGCGACACAAACAGATCAGATGTTAGTCCCGTGTGTACCTCTAGCCACTCTTTCCACATAGGCAATATTACAAACACACATCTCTCCAAACAACTACCTGTAATCGTTCTGAACAGTTGGCACTATGATACCACCATTGGTAGATGCACACTACACAAATGCTAGGTTACATAACATAACTTGACAAGCGTCACTTGTGAGTCCTACACATTGAAAACGATAGAACAAAAAACATAATTTTTATGTCAAGACAAAGTTGGGGAAAATCTAAGAACAAAGCGCTATAAAATGTTCTTCTGCAAAAAAAAGTGCGCCAAACAACATCAGCTCGGTCTAATTTCACTTTAAACAATTGTACGTGAAAACATAAGAATTGTACGGCCGCTTACTTTGAAAAGGCTCTGGAGCAAAGACAGACAATGTCACTGTCCTCACCGGGCTCATCTAAATGCAACACGATCTCTGCCACCATGCTCCACCATTCGCACAACATGATGGTTCCCGCGGAGAACAGCAACCAAATATGCCTTCTCTGTACGCGGGGGTGCCACACAAATGCCCCAGTGCCTCTTGGCGACAAGCATCGAACGTGTGAGTCGTGCCAAGATTGCGCTTTATCACCGGTAAACACGGTAATCACTGCGCACGAGGACCGAAACAGCGGCTCCAAGTAAACACACTCAATCAGGTAAAAGAAAACATATTCTATTTAGATAGGGCAGTACTGTGACAATCAGGGATTGGTTTGTTGAACTTTTGTCATGTGACTGGCTGGGATGCTATTGCCAACTGTTCATTGGCCAATAGTGCTCTGAAACTACACGGCTGTGGATTGGCTGAGAGACGTCTGCCAATTTATTACTGGATGAGTGATCCCGGAAGACTGCACTCAGCCCTACGATTGGATGACGGCATGCCTGTTTTCTTCTGCGCGGGCAGTGTGTTTTGTTTGCAGCCCACCCGGCCTGTACTGTCGTCATAGGCGTGTCATCTTCTCCTTCTTTTCCTACGGCAGCACCGGCCTCTGTAAGAGCACCTTTCGTAATTTACGCCACCGCACCCGCTCTGTCTGTTGCGCCCCCGCAGCTTTTCACTTGGATTATTTTCTGCAGGCGGTTCAGGTGAGGCTGCTGCAATGTGTAGTATCACCTGACATCGGACCAGTTTTGGTACCGAATGGGGCTAGGTTGCTTATGATTTAATCCCACTTAGGTGCCAGTGCAGAGCTGGCTATGCGAAATTGCCCAGATGCTGTCTTCCAAGCCCCTGTACGAACCAATAGAAACACCCCCCCAACCTATTTAAACAAGAACACCCTTGGAGAGGCGAGGAGACCAGAGCAGCAACCGGACGAAGGGGGAGCGGACGAGCACACGACTGCCTTTCTCCGTGGCAGAGCAGAAATGCCTCGGAGAAAGGCACCGCCCTTTTCGGATTCGGGGGCGTGTTTTGCTGTTGTCTCCTCCCTGAGACTTTTCGCAAAAAACACGCCCCCCGATCCGAAAAGGACGGGGCATAATCGGAGTGACTGGACCTCTTCTCCAGTGGCTGGCCAGCATTTAAGAGGCCAGCCAATGGAGAACAGGAGAGAAGAGGGGCGGGTGCAAGCCCCTCTTCTCAAAGTCACTCAAACTCATTAAATCTCGGCGCGAGACTGCGCAAGCGCAGCCTTTCGCAGCCGAGACCTAAAAAACCGGGACAGTTCATAGACATATATGTAGGACTACAGTTTGCAGTAGCCATTGACATAAAAGAAGGACTATTTGACAGCTGTCATAGACATAGAAAAGGGACTACGACAGCCACCTCCACAGACAAAGATGAAGAATTACAGATGACAAATCAGATTTCTGACACAGACAGCATCGTTTTTGATATGTTGATTTCTAACTTATTTACTATGAGAAATTCTGCAAGTTTAGTTATGACTCTGGTTAGACCAATCTTGGTATTGCATAGGCAAGATGCGCAAGGACTAAAGTGCCAAGATGTGGGGAATGGGAGTGAATTGTGTTAAGTTTTACCGACAGTTCGGAGATGAAAAGATTAAATAAATGTGGGGCCAAAACACAACCCTGCTTCAGGCCCTTATTCGTGTATAATTTTGTCAAGACTCTTGAGCCAGCCCCAATTTTCACTCTTACTCATGTATCAGTATAAAATAACATGAATCCTTTTTAAATTCTTATTGGAAAGTTCCATGTCCGTAATTTAGACCACAGAAGTTTCCGGTCCACGCTGTCGAACGCAGCTTTTAAATCAATAAAACAGAGCTCCAGACTCTTTTTATTTTGCTTACATTTCTGTGCAATTAGTGAGATTGATAAGACGTTGGATATGGTTCCGATCCCCTTTGTTAAACCGGTCTGGTTTGTAGGGATCAGGGTGAGTTCATCGGACCAGTTGAGCAGATCTTCCGGGATCGAGGAGTCAAGGCCTTTTGATTCAACGTCCAGAAGTGCTTTAACCTCTTCAGTGCCCCGCCCTTTCCCCGCCCTGTGCCGGGCCTTTCATTAGCGGGCGGGGTTCATGACGAGATAGTGTCGTCATGGGCACAGCGCAACCGCGCTCCATGACGAGACTATCTCGTCATGGGCACTGAAGTGCTTTAAGTCCGTAGTTAGATGGATTTGTTCTTGGTCCCTCTCTGTATACTGGTGCTACGATGGATCCTGGCAGCTCTCAGGGATTTGGTTTAAGAGCTCGACTGCAGCGAAAAGGTTCTCTCATGGAGTGCTCCAGAAAGCCTCTTAGGTCAAACAACGAGGTGATAGTATGTCAATTTATCTATTCAAACATGGCGCCCAAAATTAGGAATTGCTAATGAATGAGGCGCCGATTTAACACAGGTGCTGTACATCTCGATCAGAGTGGGGTATTTAAACCGAATACTCACACTTCTTTTGGTAACAATGATGCCACGCGAGTAGCCGGCAGACACAAAACGAAAAGGTAAGCTTATGATATAAATATTGGAATCAATGAGGGAGTTACTAAATTCCAGGAAAGCTAAGACTAATGGGGAATTACTGGCATACTAGGGAACTTGTTTGTGTTCTTATATTTATATTTATTTTATCTTTTTTCTTTTTTACATTTTCTCAGCCTAAACAATCTTGGGATATATAATTGAGGGGAATATACCCACCTTGGAATTGAGGGTTGTGTTAGTATTGAATCCCTACAGCCTTGGGAGCCTGTTCATATTAGATTCATATAAAGAGTGGCTTTAGCCAAAATATTTTTGTGATATGAGCATGTTTAAATTAGATCTATATAAAGAATTGGGACGAAAGTTTGATTATAACCAATATTTGGACTAACATTATATCCAAGTTGAGATATTAACGTAGTAGCATGTTTTCATTAAATAGAAAGGAGACGAAAAAAGAAGGGGATAACTAGGGAGAAACAAAATGGTACATGTGTAGTCTATGTATATGGTTACCACGGATGGGATAGCAACCTACCTTTGTTATTTACTTTTGGATAGATACTCTCTGACTGAGGAATGGCGGATACTGATTAATCCAACAAACTGGGAAAAATAAAAGGAACTGGTTTTTCAATCGCCAGAGCACTCTGTCAGGTAGGGATATTCTAAGTAATTGAAATTGGAAATTTGGAAAGTAAGAAATAGCATAATTGAAATTGGAAATTTGGAAAGTAAGAAATAGCATAAATCCCCGTATCCTAACTTTATTATCTTTTTGTGGATAACACCACGAAGTCTGTATATATACTTTCGCATCTTAAAAGATCTAAAGAAATTCTTTTATATAAAATGTTAAATAAAAAATAATATCTTTTCTGTTAGATATTGTAAAAACGTACAGAGCAAATAGACTACCTACAATCATAAGGAAAGAGCACAGACCACAGAAAAACAAAGCTACTATTTTATGGTAAGCCTGACGGAATTGATACCACTTTTTCACTACTCTAGCCAAGGTTGTTGAGATGCACTGTCATGAGATTATGTGTTGATGTGAAATGTACATGGAATTTTGAACAAATGAAATACTCTAGGAATATTATATATATAATTGTTCCTCTCTTGTAATTTGGAATTCAGCAGAGTGATTAGGATCCCATAGGAGATGTATTGAGAAATGGGCAGAAGGAAATAACGATTTTTGAGTACTTTTGCTTTATTCTTTCATGTTAAAAGAATTGTTAAAGTCATTTTTTTAAAGCATGAGCTATGACTGTCTGAATTGTATATAGTGTAATATAAATTGAGAAATTTTGTGTAAATAATGTATATTAATTTTATGTATATGTATGTATTGTTTATAGCCCTGAAGAAGTCCGTGAGGATGAAACGCGTTGGCTATGGTCTGTTTTAATATGTTGAAAGAAAATTTCTGAATAAAGGATCAAAAAAAAGACAAGAATCGTCCCTGCTGAAAGTCCATTTCTTGAAAGATTAACTGTCGACATTTATTTATGTCATGTACAAATGTCTAATATCTGTTGCTTCTTGGGTGCTGGACCATTAAATTTTGCTTTGGTTGTTTGAAGTGCGTAGCTTCAGGAGATTTAGAGGCTTTGGATCTCCGGTCATTAGCACCATCTATTTAAATAATCTCACTAGGGATAGGTGCGGTTGTGCTTTGCCCCAAATCCTCTCCTTTTCTAAACAGAAAGCTGGGTCATGTTTATAAAAAGCTTGCGGTACACGGTTGGGACCTGGAGCACCATCTCTTTTGTTTATTAAACTTTTAATAGCGTGGGCGGAGTAAGGGGAGTTGTTTATGTTGCAGGCCCCAGTTGGGCCAAAGATCGCGTTCATAGCTTTTGCGGGGGAGGAATGGTCACCAGCACCTGATTGCTGGGGATGGCTTGGGAGATCCTGCGAGGTCTGTGCCCATTGATAAGTAGGATACTGTGCAGTGAACGTCTGGTTTATGTAGTTGTCCCATTCCTGGTCCTGCACATTTGATGTTAAGATGTTCCTTGGCCGATTCAACTGGTTTGTTTGCCAACATGTATTTGAGTTGTGATGTCTTGCGTTGTGTAATAGTTTAACCCAGAAGTTGTCCACGCAAGTCTTTCATTCTCCCGTAGCTTCTTTTTATAAAGCTTTCTCTGTTGCCGAAATGTTTTGCATGTGGAGTCTTTACTATTATTTGTTTGTAATTTCCTCAGTGTTTCATTTAAGTGTCTTCTTAATGTTTGCGCCTCACTGGTTGTTCCTCTATATGGGTTGGAGCATGCTACCTTATGCCGAGGTTTTGACCTTACTGTTGGCAGATCAATCACAAATCTTAACCAGGCTTGGACCCTGTTGAAGTTCACTCGGACAAACTCCGCGAGTTGCACTTTCCTTGTTGTAAATTGCTGCGGATTGAATCCGCTTGCCCAGGGGAGGCCTTTTAGGTTTATTGTGTTGAAGTTGCCTTCCTGTGATGTAATGGCGTGAAGTCTTGACACGTTCAGGTAAAAGGCAGTATGTTGAAATCAATGCTCGCTCAGAGTGGTGTACTCAGTATGGAAAGGAGTAAGGAATAGCATTAGGATTGTGTAATCAAGTGTCGACTGGGCCCTTGGCCCGTGGATTTGGGTGGAGTATCTTCGTCCGATCCTCTTCCGTCAATCGCACGCATTCCCTGTTACCGGCTGCTGGCCAATAAGGCCCTGTCGAGTCGGCTGCCAAGATTTCATCTTAGTCAGGTGTGTGGAGCAAGTTTATGTTCAAATCTCCAGTCAGAACCATGTTCCAAGCTGGTTCAGCACCCCGAAGTCTGAAAGGGTTTGGATTAGCCGTGCGTTGTTATCCATTTTTTTTTTCTTTTTCAACTGTCGTCTGCGTGTAATAGTTAATCAATGTTACTGTTGTCCTTTTCCCCAATCGATGATACGCAAGTTTGATGAGCTGAATACTAGGATCTGGAGAATTCAGCTGTTCGAATGTAATGTTTAGGGCTCATGCAACATAAACTGCCAGGCCACCCTCTGCACGGCCGTAAATATTTAATGTTGGGGAGCTGCTGGACCCTCACCCATATTCAAACAAGCAATTGCAATGCAACAGGTCTCACATTTACACGAGTTAGAACTACTGGCATTGAAAATGACAATGCCTTTTATTTAGGTTTTGTTTTTTAATGCCTTTTATTTAGGTTTTGTTTTTAAAAACATTCATAAAAGGCATCGTCATTTACAATGCCAATAGCGTACACTTGCGTAAATGCGAGGCCTATTGTATTGCAAATACTTGTATTATTATTAAAGAGTAGCCTTGCAGTAAACTGGTTTGAACAGCCGCAGGCCCAGGTTTAAGAAGCTTTTTTTGCCGCGCAGCTTATCGTCCGTGCAGATTTATGGACATGGCGGCCCGTGAAGCGGGCGCCATGCTAAATATTTTTTTTTTTTTAAAAACACAATCGTACAAACAGGTGCAGTGCTAAAATATTTAGCGTGCGCCCGTGCGGTTACTATGCAAGCGGGTGCCATGCTGAAACTTAAAGCATGGCGCCCGGGGGTAGGACGGGGATGAAGGGCTGGGATCGGGAGCCAATGTTAAGTGGGCAAACGTGCACAAAAGAACATAAAGCGCGTCTTGAAACTGCCGCACTTTAAAAAAACACAAGATAACAAAGAGCGCCCGCGCTGCTTAAACAAAACAAGAGGTTGCAGCTTTAGGAGAGAGCATGTCGATGGTGCCATAGGAGCAAAAGTAATTAAGAAAATAGTTCCTAAAGACAGTAAACAAAACATACCAAGTAACAACACAGTAAGAGGGCCAGTCTTCAAGGGAGGTTACTAAATAGACAAAGCGGTTCTCAGGAGGCACCACTAAGCCTATTAGCCAATCAAAAGCCACAGTTTAAAATGAACGATAAAACAAGCCAATGGAAAATATGGGCAGAGAGTTGGCGGGGTTTCAAAGCCATACTCCACTACTGCATGCCTCGCACGAGGGAAGGCTCTGCCCAGGCTCGACCTAAAAACTGCTACAAGCAGAAATATTTTTGGTCGTACAAAGCACAGAAATGCCGTCACTCAGAGTTAAGTTAGCCAATGGCTGAAGTGGACTTACCACTGTAGCGTGCTCTGGGAGGTGGGATCAGAATGTGACGGACACAAAAACATCCAATGGATGAAGAGTGCTGGCTCAAAGCCCGTAGAAGTACATTCAGGGTTGGACTGGCCTATCGGCAGAGTTGCTGGAATTATGCGGCAGGGGAGGGTCAAATTATACGTCAGGATTAAGTAAATTATGTGGCAAGAAAAGCGAAATTATGCATCATAACAGCACACTTTTTAATAGCATTACTTCATTATTATGTGGTATTTACTCTTCTTCATAGTGTCTGGCATTGGGTGACTCTCATTAGTACAAGTTTAATACCAAGTACAGCAATAAGCGACAGAAAGGCGACCAGTCAAGCTTTGCAAAAGGCTTTCCACTGCACGGAAACACGTGCCACTGCGTTTTTAGTAACTTTTAAACTGATTGAGCAAGAAACAAATTTGTATTTTATGCTAGAATCTGCAGATGGATTATGTGGCAAATCTATAATTATGCGAAAATCGCAAAGTCCTCGACATGCTGGTCTGACCGGTCAGTGTGAGGGCCGGTGGTTTTATTTTGGATGTTTGTACGCCTGTTTTATAAGCTGCAAGGCCGGTTTCTAATGTTGATTTTCCTACTTTTAAATCCTGCATCGCCTGCAGCAGGTTCCTATTCAGGCTGTCTTCAATATCCTGAAACACACATACACCGCATGTCTTTACATGTGCAAACCTGACCCTGTTTGCAAACATGGGACACTTTTTCATCTATTTATTCACTTTTGGGGGGCCCTTTTATTTTAGTGACCAGGACTACTTTCTATCACAGTCCAACCAGGAGTAAATTAGTATATGGTGTCATACCTTACAACCAGTGCAACAAAATAAATTAAAATTCATAGAGAAGGTGGAAAGTGACGTGATGAAGAAAACATCAAATGCTTGTGACGTGAGCACAGAAATGAGAGCGAGGTACATAGAATTGAAAAAGTTGGAGAATGCATAATATGGAAAGAAGACAGAACAAAAGAGGAAGGGAATGGAACAGAGAAAAGAATGGATAGAAGACAAAAAAAAACCAGAAGTTTATACAGCAAAAGAGCACCTTTCACGCCCAATAAAGAAGTGTCTGGAATTATAGCGGGGACACGCCTTTAGATACTGGTGAAACTCTCTGCGATTGTAGACTGAGACGGCGTGGTCTCTGTAGAAAACGCGAAGGCTCCAGAGGGGATACGCACAGTCTCGACAGGGGATTCACACAGCAACAGTCTGGTGGGGGAGAGGCAAAAAATAAAACACGTGTGCTCCAACGGAATACTGAACAAAGAATAAAAAATGGAGTAGTTGTGTGGGGGCATGAAGGAATGCGAGTGATCCTTTCAAAAAGAAGGTGAAAAAGCTCCAGGGGAGACACAAACACCAGGAGGTGGAGGAAAGCCATCGAACAAGATGCAAACAACATTGACAAGCAAGACAGCCATTGGGTGATGCGCTGACCCAAAGCCCACTGGAAGTCCTGGTGGTGTCCCAGTAGGTCTTTGGCAACAAACAGCTAAAAGCCGGCTGGCAGCAAGACCTAAACATGACTGTTACCTATGTCTAGGGAAAGTGAATATCTTAAAGTTTCCCTAGTTACTACGTTTTATCTCTAAAATGTCTCTAAAGTAGGCTTCTGGACACATGCCAGCTGCCACTCAACACTTCTCTGGCACAGTCCCTTACCTCGAAAGTATTCTATCAGCAGACCTCAGGTGAAAAATACAACTCTCCATTTACACTCAGCCTTGACCTGACGCCAACTTCTCTCTTAGTTCAGCCTAAACGTATTTCCTTTCCACCTCTTTCTTCGGCTTCCGAGCAGGCTGCCTTGGTTCTTCGGGTCACCTGCAGCCTCATCTGGTTTAGCCTTCCTCCTCTCCTCTCTTTCCGACCCAGAATCACAAGCCCCAATGTCCTTTCCACTCGCCTGCCTTCTCCCAGGCCTGGTGTTCTTGTCTACCATGCTCCACTCAGGGTTCCTGGTTCTCCTCCCAGGCCTGGTGTTCTGGTCTAACATACTCCACTCAGGGTTCCTGGTTCTCCTCCCAGGCCTGGTGTTCTGGTCTACCATGCTCCACTCAGGGTTCCTGGTCCTCCTCCCAGGCTTGGTGTTATTGTCTACCATGCTCCACTCAGGGTTCCTGGTTCTCCTCCCAGGCCTGGTGTTCTGGTCTACCATGCTCCACTCAGGGTTCCTGGTTCTCCTCCCAGGCCTGGTGTTCTGGTCTACCATGCTCCACTCAGGGTTCCTGGTTCTCCTCCCAGGCCTGGTGTTCTTGTCTACCATGCGCCACTCAGGGTTCCTGGTTCTCCTCCCAGGCCTGGTGTTCTGGTCTACCATGCTCCACTCAGGGTTCCTGGTTCTCCTCCCAGGCCTGGTGTTCTGGTCTACCATGCGCCACTCAGGGTTCCTGGTCCTCCTCCCAGGCCTGGTGTTCTTGTCTACCATGCGCCACTCAGGGTTCCTGGTTCTCCTCCCAGGCCTGGTGTTCTGGTCTACCATGCTCCACTCAAGATTCCTGGTTCTCCTCCCAGGCCTGGTGTTCTTGTCTACCATGCTCCACTCAGGGTTCCTGGTTCTCCTCCCAGGCCTGGTGTTCTTGTCTACCATGCGCCACTCAGGGTTCCTGGTTCTCCTCCCAGGCCTGGTGTTCTTGTCTACCATGCGCCACTCAGGGTTCCTGGTTCTCCTCCCAGGCCTGGTGTTCTGGTCTACCATGCGCCACTCAGGGTTCCTGGTCCTCCTCCCAGGCCTGGTGTTCTTGTCTACCATGCGCCACTCAGGGTTCCTGGTTCTCCTCCCAGGCCTGGTGTTCTGGTCTACCATGCTCCACTCAGGGTTCCTGGTTCTCCTCCCAGGCCTGGTGTTCTGGTCTACCATGCTCCACTCAGGGTTCCTGGTTCTCCTCCCAGGCCTGGTGTTCTTGTCTAACATGCTCCACTCAGGGTTCCTGGTTCTCCTCCCAGGCCTGGTGTTCTGGTCTACCATGCTCCACTCAGGGTTCCTAGTTCTCCTCCCAGGCCTGGTGTTCTGGTCTACCATGCGCCACTCAGGGTTCCTGGTTCTCCTCCCAGGCCTGGTGTTCTTGTCTACCATGCGCCACTCAGGGTTCCTGGTTCTCCTCCCAGGCCTGGTGTTCTTGTCTACCATGCTCCACTCAGGGTTCCTGGTTCTCCTCCCAGGCCTGGTGTTCTGGTCTACCATGCGCCACTCAGGGTTCCTGGTCCTCCTCCCAGGCCTGGTGTTCTTGTCTACCATGCGCCACTCAGGGTTCCTGGTTCTCCTCCCAGGCCTGGTGTTCTGGTCTACCATGCTCCACTCAAGGTTCCTGGTTCTCCTCCCAGGCCTGGTGTTCTGGTCTACCATGCGCCACTCAGGGTTCCTGGTCCTCCTCCCAGGCCTGGTGTTCTGGTCTACCATGCGCCACTCAGGGTTCCTGGTCCTCCTCCCAGGCCTGGTGTTCTTGTCTACCATGCGCCACTCAGGGTTCCTGGTTCTCCTCCCAGGCCTGGTGTTCTTGTCTACCATGCGCCACTCAGGGTTCCTGGTCCTCCTCCCAGGCCTGGTGTTCTTGTCTACCATGCGCCACTCAGGGTTCCTGGTTCTCCTGTCTCTATGGAGCCTGCGTCAATGTTCATTGAACGCGTTCTTCACCTGCTCTACAGCGCATCGACACATGATTTTTGGTAAAGGTGCGATACATAAAAATCTAAAATAAAGGAAGAAACACCTGGTGTCGTCAGTCCACATACCCGAGTAGCAAGGAGCTGCATTCTTGCCCCAGTCATGGAGTGAGCGCCCTCCCTCTCTCTGCCTCACCTTCCAAGACTCATCTGTGGGGTGGACTCCTGGCTGCTCCTCTTCCACTTGGAGTGTCTGGCCCTGTGAGCCTGTCTCCATCAGAGGGGCTCAGCTCTATTTACACCCCTACAAAGACCTGCCTGCCCACAAACCAACAACACGCATCATTTACACAACTTTAAAAGGCACCGAAAAAGACCCCACGTTAAAGAAAAAAGATTCGTTCCTGGGAAGACGACTAAAGACACACATTTTGCTACATGCTGACTAAAATTAATCCCATTATTAAGCCATAAAAAAATCGATGCATGTGCTATGCGACATGTACATGCATATATTTATCTATTTATTTTTTTAAACATTTTTTATTGGGGTTTTTGTTACAATAACCAATATACATCAGCATACCATTGCAATTTCAATAACATTTTCATGACATGTGCATTCGGCCTACTTGATTCCTTTCGGGGATGCTCAAAGCTATTCTGGTGCTAGTGCATTTCCCCTTTTACCTATCCGGACTCCCAACTCTCGTCCTCGCGCCCCCTTTCACAGATCTCTAGCAGCCGGGCTTGCAATCATGTCCTAGGGGGTTTGTAGTCCCTCCGTTCTCCCGCCTGTGTTCCTGGTGCTCCATTTCTCTGGTACCGGCCCAAGATTGCAGTCAGTCCCTACCTCCTCGGGTATGTCCTGCGCCCCCCCCCCCCCCCCCAACCTTGATGTACCTGGCTTCTCTAGGAGGACCCCCTCTCTGGGGAAGTCTCCCCTGAAGTGAACTCTGGTTCATTGAAGCCATCTACCAGAGGTTCCAAGCCCGGCTCGCTCCAGTGAAGAACCAACACCGCTGTTGGCATTCCTAGGAGTGCCCTCCCCTCGCAGGCTGCCCACTTCTCTAGCCCAGCCTTCCACATGGTGCCCTTGGGCCCTGCAGGGGATTTCCAGTGCCGCGTGAACTCACACTTAGCTATAATCAAGGCTAAATCTTGAAACCTGCTAGTGACCCACAGTTTGGAGTTGTGTGGAAACAACCCCAGGAGACAATGTGCGGGGTGTTTATGACTGGGCCCTCTATCACCTCCCCTATGGTGGCAGTGACCGCGGTCCAGTAATTCTGCAATTCAGGGCATGCCCACAGCATGTGTAGTATTTCTGCCCCCCTCTCCCCGCATCTCGGGCACTTTGCATCATCTCTTTGGAAAAATATATTTATCCGCCCCCTAGTGAGGTATGCCCTGTGCAATATAAACAAGCATTGGCATAGCCAATAGGTCTCGCCTTTGGAACCTTATAAGTGTTTAGCCATGCAACAGTTGCATAACTAAATACTTATAAGGTCCCAAAAGCGAGACCTATTGGCTATGCCAAGCGGCCGCGAAAGTGAAAGTGATCGCAATCGCGATCAAACATCAAAGCGGCCGTGCAGACGCGAAAGTGTAAGTAATCGCAGCAAATCGCGGCGCGCGCGCCCGCACACATACATTGTAGCTCTAGGCTGGCCTGGTAGCACTTTTTGGAGCCCTCTCAATAAGCGCATGCGCTGGGTCAGGCGAGACCTAAAAAAGGAATACGTCTGAAACAGGCGTTTCTCGAGGTCCTGGGGATTCCTATCAGTTTATTGTCCCATGATTTGCCTTTTAGCGGGACATTCAGGTCTTCTGCTCATCTATTTCGTAGCGTGGTCAATGGTGTATCGAGTCCTTGCTCGGGGCGTAGTCTAGGCATACGACTGCCTTAATTCTACCTCCTCCTGTGCCCACATAGCTGCAAGTTGCGTGCTGTGAGGGTTCAGCTGATCCCAGTCCCCAATGCACCCGAATCGCCGCTACGATCCCTGCATGAAGTAAGAAGTGCCCCTAGGGCAGGCCATGCCCCTCTCAAGTCCTCGAATGGGATAAGCTCCCCCCCATATTGCAATGTTCCCTCTAATTATTCTCTCTCATGTGCGGCAATAGAATGTTTGTGTGCACACTTTCCCCGCTGGTGTGCGAAATTGAGTGATAAGATGTGCAACAAGGCAAGTCGACCAGCTACCACTTAAAGGTAAATAACAAGCATTGGCACTGCCAATAGGTCTTGCATTTAATTTAAAGTTACTTCTTAGTCACAGATTGGTTTAAGCACTGAATAAGTCATCACACATGCACCCTGTCACTCATCCATGCACTTGTCCATCCATAAATTACTTATTCATTCTTGCATTCACCAACATACACATCCACAATGTAACACATACATAAGTTAGCCACATATGCAAGATAAATTGAAAGAATAAAAGTTGAAAAATTAAAAACATGCTATTGCCTGGAAATGGCAGATGCAATCTTGCAATAACAAAATTAAACAAAGCAGCATGTGGACATCTTGCAATGGTATTGAATGGTATTGTACATAGTTGTGGACGTCCTGCAGTGGCATTGTACATTCGGTCCAATTTATCATAGTATGGCAACGCCCTTGCACCACACAAGGGGGTGCAAGGGCGACGCAGCACTAATGTCAGATGTATCGCGCCACGCAAGGCCACCTTGCGTGGCCCTGCGTGGCTTGATAAATCTGGAGTATCGCAAGACAGCGAAAATTGCTGCCTTGCGCTACCCTGTCAGGGTAGGCGTTCCATGGGTGGAGAGTGGGTGTTCCCATGCACCACCCATGAATTCTGCTGCATTCCTGGATCTACCATTAGGAGTAGACCTTTGTTGGAAACCGGGCAACCGGGTTAGCAGTCACCAGGTTCCCAGCACAGTGGTAGCTTGGCTCGAGCGGTTGGGGGTCAGGCACCGTGTTAAGCGTACGTCACACCCTCACAATAACCATGCGTTCATCCGTTCCAAAAACGACACTACACCGTAAAAATTATGGAAGTCAAGATGAAAATATATATGACTTTATCTTATTTTCTCTTAGTTGCAGGCTTCACATCATAAATACACTACAATAGGATTTTCCTTCAAAAGAGCAGGTCAAATAAACAATGCTACTTCGGAATTTCAACAAATAGGTTCAGGTCATCATTAAGCAAAGAATAAATAGATGTGCAATAAATACAGACGGGAAATAAATACTGTCAGACAATAAATACAGTGCAAGAATAAATTAGTGGAAGACAATAAATAAAGCACCTTCAATAAATAAGGTAAAGCAATCAATGACAATTACAGATCAGATCACTTTCATGAGGTCACTTGGTCTTACTTTGCCCATACCCAGCTTGTGGTCATTTGGGTGGCATGGGGGTGTCCCACCTAGATTGGTCAAGGCTGGGGCTTAAGCTGAGGCAGAACAAGGGTAACCTAATAATCTGGCCCTCCAAACTACACAGCCCCTCACAGATGTCACTGCACCAGTCTTAGTTCACCCCTGGCACTCGACCTCCGGCGCCTCTCCACGACCTCCGTCGGTGCCCTCACTCGACCTCCGGTGCCTCTCCACGACCTCCGTCGGCGCCCTCACTCGACCTCTGACGGCTCCGGGTACGACGTCTGCTTTCTGTCAGCGCCGCTTCTCTACCTCAGGCCCCAGGTCTCCAGGCTTCTCGACGTCAGGACTCCAGGAGGACACCACTGAACAGGTCAGGAACTTGCTGTTCTTCCTCTTTAAGGCCTGTTCCAAATGTTCAGATCCTTAAGATGGTTCTTCTGGTCTTGGTCCCACACAGGGCTTTAGGCTGGGCTTGGTCAGTAGGGACTAGCATCAAGGGTGGGTTTCTGGACCCCACTCCAAGCACTGGTTTCCACCCCTGCTGCCTTACTCCGACCTCCTTCTATCTCTGTGTCCTCTCTCCTCTCCAGTCAGATGCCAACTGCTTCTCTAAGATGGCCTCCCAACATTCTAAAACTGCCTCCCACTATCCCAGGATTCTAGAATGTTCCAGGAGGTTCTAGAAACCTCCAGTGGGTTCTGGTTATGTCACAGGTGACAATGGGTGGCCACCATTTTGTGTCTCAGGCCCTCAGACAGAAGTTCCAGGGGTAGGGAAAATGGCTCCCCGACCCTGCATCAACACTAAAAAGTCTGGTGGTTCCCAAAAAGGAAAAATTATAACAGGGTTTGAGGCAGAAGTGGGACAAAATAAATAATGATGAGGAGGGACCACCCAAAGGGCTGACAGGTCTAACAACCTTGGAATGCATCAGAGGACTAATGAGGGGAAAACTCTTTATTTCTCCTTGCCTTTCCTCTTTCTACATGTTCTGCCACACATGTAGAAAGGGGAAAATGTCTCTGAGGATTGATTTTGTGCAGGAAAGTGTCCCTTCCTGCCCAAAACGAATTCAGCCTGCAACACAGGCACCCATGCATCACCACTTCAAAAATGTGGTCATCATTTGTTCACTCATTCACTTCATGCTTCACTCACTCGCTTATTCACTTGTTTGTAAAGTCACACTCACCAAGTCACTCTCATCTGCTCAGTCACTTACTCATTTGCTCACTCCTTCACTCACTTGCATAATCGTTCAGGGACTTACTGACATTCTTTTTCTTTTGCTTGCTTTCCCACTCACTTACTTACTTGCTGCTCACCCTTTAATTGATTTTTTGCTTGCTTATTCACTCACTAATTTGCACACTTGTGATCCAGTCCCTCACTGCTACAGCCACATACTCATTCCCATATTCAACTGTTTACCATCTCACTTGCTCAATCACTTGAACACTCACTCCTCGTTCATTAAGCCGTTCAAGCATGGTTTCACGTATGTAGTCACTTGTTCATTCCCTTACTCCCTTTAAAAGTTAGTCATATGTCCATTAAAAAACCCACAATTCCATCCACTTGCCCATTCACTCATGCATTCACTCCATTGCTCATTCTTTCACCACTCGCTGTTTCACCACTCGCTGTTTAACTTGCATACTCACTAATCCATTCATTCAAATAGTTACTTGATAAAGATTATTATTATTTGAAATATTTTGATTTGCAAAGTTTCCAATGGAAAAGATGAATACAATATGTATTTATCTTTCGCTCTTGATTTTTATTCCCGAATGGGCTGGGAATATCGTAAAGAGGTGCGGAGGGAGATGCACTCACCTAGCTGAATGCACTGTGTGAATCTCCTTTTTCAGAAAGGACTATCTGATTCCACAGTGACTTAGCTGAAATGCCCCAGAGGGTGACAGTCACATCTCTAGAATGAACTGGCAGATAGCACGCTGGGGCTCGTTCGTCTGGAATGGCCAGCCTCGGATTGGCAAGGCGGGCCATTGGCTGATGGACCTGTGGTTGAGGCCCGTTGGTTGGTCGTGTTTTGTTGTGGCTGTCTCAGTCTCTACCGCAAGGGTACATCAAATGCTGTAGTTAAAGTATTTGCATATATCTAAGCAGCTTGGCACGTTGCACATGGAGTCAGGGTGTCTCATTGTAAGAGGCAGAATGACAATGGGCTGCTCCGGACGTCACTAAATGAGGTGTGCCTGCCCAGTGGTTCCCTCCAGGTGTGATAGTAGGCTCAAGAAGCTGCTGATGAAAAATCATTTGCACTTGCTTTGCAGGGCACTGGGACAGGAGAGAGGAATGGAGCGGGTGGTGGAGGGTTGGTGTGGGCCAGCAAGGGGGCTTCTTCCACTGCATGGAGCAGGAAGAGCTACATTTGTTTCTGCAGGTCTCCTGCATTCAAGAGGGAGAGGTTGTGGCATTAACCCGCTTTGAAACTGGGACACTGGCTTTGGATCCCAGCGTCAGTTCAACATCCTGTTAGCTAGGAATACTAATGGGAGTCGTTTAAATACCTGCAGGCCAGGCATAAAATAGCAGGAGAGAATTCCCAAAGCTCTCCTTGCAGCCGGAGACCAGTTTCTGTCACATACACAGACCTCCGGCTCCCCCACCTTTTGTTTTCTCCTTCTTTGTCTTTGCACCTTGTGGTGTCGGTCACACGTGCTTGTCTGAGGCGGTAAGGGTTAACAGGCTGGTCTCAGTTCAGCAGCACTGTCTGCTATTGTTCTGGCCATGCACCTCTGTAGTGACTCGTTAAACGCTATACATTGCATGCTGCACTTTACTTCACTACCTCACACCAGCCCACCACTTGATTTGTCCAGTTCTTCTCTTGTTTGCACTTTGGCGTCACTGGCTCCGGCTGTGGTTTCATACGTGTTTTTCCAAGAACTCAAAAAAGCATTTGGGAGCGTAGCATCATCACCATCAGCCGCACTTCAAAGGCTCCAATGAAGCATCGAATGAATGCAGTGGAATCCTTTGTCGTGCGTGCTGATTTTAGGTGTCTGCGCAGAGTGAAATTTAGGAGTGCACGCCCGCTCAGGCACGCAGTTTACAGGGAACCATGCCCCATTGTATAAATCTCCTATCTTTGTCGCCCCTGCCGCCACCCAGTCCTCAAGGCCCAACCAAGCTGCTCCACGAGGGAGCGTCCTTAATATAGTTATGGGTAAATCAGGTGAATATGGGAATCTGGTATGTCGCATTCAGAGGCAACATCTCCAGCAGCGCCTTGCTGACAGCCCTGCGTCAGAGTCCACAGCTGTAACCCTGTCTACTTCCACAGCAGCTTCCACAATGTTTCCAAGCCTGGCGAAAGTGGGTCCACCTCCCGTATCTGGGACTGAAGGTCTTCCACCCATCTCACCACCCACTCTAATTGAACGGCTAAATATCGCTCAGAGTCAGGGACCGCTAGTACACCTTCCTCTATTAAGCGCTGCATTGTTCTTGGAGCTACCCGTCTACGACCCGCACCCCACAGAAAGGACATTATAGAGTGTAAGTCCGTGTGCCATTTCGGAGGGCTCCATATTGGGAGTACCATGAAAAAAAAAAAACTCGAAGGTAACGCCACCATCTTTAGGAGGGTCAGTCTTCCCACCAATGACAGCTGGAGGACCTTCCAAAATTCCATGTTGGTCTTTAGGGACCTCAGGGCCTTACCTAGGTTACCCTCAAATATATCCGCTTGGGAATGGTATATTTTTACCCCTAAGTATTCTAGGCATCGAGGGTCCCATTCAGAAGTATATTCACTTTAAAGGTAAACTAGAAAAACACTTTTTTTCATTACCTGGAGGGGTAGAGAGGATATCAAGTTAGAGTAACTCCTCCTATGATATAATCACTTGCTCACTTAAATTACTCTAACGGATCAACCGTAGTTGATATGGGTGCACTTTAGTGGGGAGAGATGTGAAGGATCTAAATAGAGTAAATACCTACGTCTTCACCAACAGGTGAGCAAGGAAAAGTCTTCCTTTTTGTTTATTTACCCTCACACACCCTAGTGGTGTCATGCTTCATCATCGGGTCACCCCGACGCCTAAAAGTCGGGGTGGGCTCAACCACAGTATTGGGAGCTCTTGATAGAAGTTGGTGACCTGGGGGGCTGAATAAATTAAAATACCTCAAACAGATCCCCGGTTTCCCTTTATTCTTGGGTCTGTTTGGGTAACTAAAAAAACAAATGTTGGGTCTTATAAGGAATCTTATGGTCCTAAGACCCTAGTGCCAACATGTTTCAGTCCTGTAATGGCCTTATGGGTCCTGGACTTTCATCAGGGCTAGGTTTTGGCCTCCCTAGGAACCAGGATAAAAGGGGTTTCCCTATCCTGTATGCGATGCAAGGGCAGAGTAGCTGCTCCTTGTAATGATGATTGATAATTTACCAATCATGAATTGTACTCCATCTGTAAAGAAAAGACAGACAACAAAGAAAAACAAAGACAAAAGCAACATACATTTTATAGTAATGTCATTGTTTCTCTTCAAAACTTTGTCCCACATTGCGTGCTCTGGAACTAATTAATAAACCACTTGTGCCAATTTGTGTCTATGACATAGTGGTAATCAATTGCTTCCAAACTTGTGCCACTCACGTGCTGATCATCACATAATGCTGTTACGTGACAGATGATTGGTGGGGTGGCAGTGGTACTCAATAAACTGATCTTAATTTATGTCAGTATGTCTATGCTTATACTAGTAACACTCCATGCCTCACATTCATTCCACAATCGTACCGTGTTTGTGAGAAGAATAGCGGTAATCGTAATCTTGTTGTATTTATCATTATCCCTCCTGATTCTGTGCATTAAAAACAATAAACAATACAAAGATCACAGTCTCTTACCCAATTCTTGAATGGTTTCTGTGTCTCAGAGGACCGTAAAGCATCTAGGGGTAGCTTTGTAGTCAAACCCTAAAATAGTGACCCCAGAAGGTTAAGGGAAATGTAAACAAATATGGTGAGTGGATTTTCTCTAACCTCAAAAGGTCGAATCCCTCGTATTCCCCATATGGAGAAACGACGGATAAAAGTTTTGGCGATCGGATTGGAAGTTGCCAGTCTATAACTTACTTCCTCAAAAGTCCTGCCCCGCGTGCACACCTACTTGGCTCCGGTCCCCGGCTTTCGCGTTTGTAAAGCGAAGGGACCGTGTTTTAATACCCGTGAGTTGTCATAGGAACAAATCGGTAGGCCGTCCTGGGCGCGTATCCTCGTACGTAATGACGTTAATTACGTACCCGGAACCATGGGGCTTATAGTTCCGTATTAGATTTGTTGACACACACGGAGATTTAAGTCTTTTACCACGACCTAAAAGTCTTTAATTGCCATTATGATTTGTAAAAAATGCAATATAAGAGCAATATATGCAGACTGTTGTTATTGACATATTGTTTTGTTGTCGGCGTTTGACGTTGTGAGAATTACGTCATTACGTCTACAAACGTACCGGGAAACAAGGGAGATGTAGTTCCTTGTAACCACAACACTGCGGACGAGTATACATCACCTAGACCATTCTCCCTGACACAAGGCATAAAAATAAATGAAATAAATTAAAGGTGAGATAAAATAACGTGTTTTTACAAAGGTGCTATGACACCACAGTTGAAGCCCACATAGCCGGCTTCTTCGATCGATACTTGAACGCTTATTATTGGGGAATTTTCACACCGCAATGACAGCGAACTTGTTGGTAGAATACCAATAGTGATGCCTATGATTTATTCGTATTCAGCTCGTAGTGAGGAAAAATAGGGGAGTTTTTATCTTGGTATATTCCGCGTGTTATTATCGAAGGGACTTCCTTTTTGTAGGAGATGATAAACCGGAGTCAAAAATATTCTTTATATATATAAAGGGTGTTATGTATATATATATGTGTATGCCCTTCAACGAAGGGAGGATAAGTTGGGCATAGCATAACGTGTACAAATGCTATTATTAGGAATTTGGACCAATATTCATGTGGCCGCCATATAAGAGTCCCCAAGTTGGATAGACAGTTTTAGGGCGCGTATTTAATAAACAAGGAACAGAAAGGTGGCCTAGTTGTAAAAAACCTTTTTCCTTCATTTATTTAGTTGGTTCCAGGGTATACAATCATTAAGGCCCCTTTCATGGGTTTTTAATCGATGGACCCAACGTTGTTCGCGCTCTAGGAGTTTGTGTTGGAGGTTGTTTACATGTTTGATCTTTTCTATGATGGTCCACTTTATCTCTGTGTCTTTATGTTTTTTCTCATTATAGTGCGCAGTCAATTTTGTTGCTGTTATTGCACGTCTTATTGTGCTCCTGTGTTCACTAATGCGTAATTTTACTTTTCGGCTTGTCATACCAATATACATTAGATCGCACGGGCACTTGATCATATAGATCACTGCTTCAGAATTACAGTTGGTGTGAGTTCTCTGTTCCCATGGAGAGTGTAATCCCAGATTTATTACTTTGGTGTGTTCTGTGAAAGGACATGCTACACATGTGCCACATGGGTAGTGTCCCGTAACCTGAGGTGTACTCCAGAGGGTTGATTGACTGGTGATTTTCGGTGTATATGTGTCAGTATGTACCAGTAAATCTCGTAGACTTGTGTTCCTTTTGAATGAGAACATGGGTTTCTCAAACGTTATTGTATTCGATGTCAGGATGGACCATTTTTTGTTTATTATCTTCTTTAGGTCATTAGAAGATGTGTTATATGTTGTAACACATATCAATTGGTCACAGTGTTTCTTTTCATGGGTCTCTAGCAATGCCTCTCTTGGTGTATTGCGGGCTCTCTTATTTGCTTTATCTATGATCTTTCTCGGGTACAATTTTTGTTTAAGTTTGTTAGTGAGGATGGTCGCTTCCTTTTTGTATGTTTCCAGATCAGTACAATTTCTACGAACCCTTAAAAATTGGCCTACCGGTAGATTCTCTCTTAATGAGCGTGGATGTGCGCTATCGAACCTGAGTAGGCTGTTTTTATCCGTAGCTTTGGTAAACAGAGAGTTCTTGAGGGTACCTTCACTTGCTGTGAAGACTACGTCTAGAAAGGATATTCTTTCTTTATTCATAGTCATAGTGAAATGTAGATGGGGATTCAAACTATTGATCCATTTCTTGAATGTTTCCAGACCAGTGGTATCTCCTTCCCAAATCAGAAAGACGTCGTCAATATATCTATACCAACAACGTATGTTGGCAGAGAACGGGTTATGTGTCCATATATGTTGGTCTTCAAAGTGTCCCACATATAGACAGGCCAGGCTCGGGGCGAATGTACTGCCCATCGAAGTGCCGTGAGTTTGTAAATATATCTGATTTTCAAACTTAAAAAAGTTTTCAGTGAGTGCTAAATGGATAAGGGTGGTGATCCATTCAATTGGCGCTGCCCATGGCCATTCTTCCTTTCTGAGGATCTCTTCAACTACCCTGATGCTCTCAGTCTGAGGGATGTTTGTATATAGCGCCTCAACGTCAAGGCTGACCAGGATGTTCTTATCTGGATTGTATTGTATCCCCTCCAGTCGGTTGAAAAGATGCTTGGTGTCCTGTACATAAGACTTGATCTTCGTTACAAGGGGTCGTAGGAACCAATCTGTGTACTTTGATAAAGGTTCGAGAATGGACCCTATCCCAGAGACAATTGGTCTTCCTGGCGGTGGTATTTTCCCTTTGTGTATTTTCGGGATTGTGTAAAAAAGAGGTGTTCTTGGATCCTCCTGATTCAAGAAGTCATGTTCCTTCTTTGTGATCCAATCCTTATCTAGTGCATCCGCGGTCAACGTGGAGATCGTTGTTTTGATCCGTTGTGTAGGGTCTCGATTAATCTTTTTGTAGTACTTAGTATCTGCCAGCAGGTTCATACATGCAGTTCTGTAGGCACTAGTACTTTGGATAACCGTGGCCCCTCCTTTATCCGCCGGTTTTATTATTAGATCAGTTCTGGACTGAAGGGAGGTTAAGGCTTCTCGTTCCTTCTTGCTCAGATTGTTGAATGTGTTTCTCCTGATTTGTAACAATTCTACCTCTTTCGTTACAGCTTCTTCAAAGGCGAGTACCTCTGGGGGCATCATGTTGGTAGGGGGATAAAAGGTTGATTTGCACCGTAGATCCGTGTGTGTTTCGTCCAGATGTGGGTCCTCTTTGTCCCTGAAGAATGTTTTCAAGCGAATCTTCCGGAAGAAGTCTCCCAACTCACATCGTAATCGGAATTTGTCCAAATGTGACGTGGGTACAAACCCTAGTCCTTTTTCCAGCACAGTTTCTTCATCTGTAGTAAGAATGACGTCCGTCAAATTTACCACTAGTCTCTCATGCTGCTCGTTCCTGGTTGTTGGTCCCTGGTGTTGCTCCGTGTGTTCATGGTGCTCCGATCTTCTTCCCATTGCACTCTTTTGTTCCCTCTTCTTCCACGTCTGCCTCTCCTGCCGCCCTGTCCTAAAAAACGTTGGTTGTAGTCGGGCTGGTAGTAGGGACCCATAGGGAACTGGGTCGGGCCTTGGAATGGGATTGGTCCAAATGGGGCGGGCCATGGGTACATCTGCTGGTGTCCATATCTCTGGTTGTAGTTGCCTCTCCGTGGTCTTCTGCCCCTGCCTCGCCTGCTCTTATTTGATCCGTCACTAGACCAGTTATCATAGTCAGAATCCGATGATCCCGTCTGTTCACTATATACAGATCCTGAGTCCGAATTTTCTTGACCTTTATAGTCGTCTCGGATGTAAGGATAGACCTTTTCATGACTGAACTTTTTTTTTTTTTTTTTTTTTTTGAAACCGTTTATTGCAGTTTGAAAAAGTTACAGGTATGGGCCTACAACCACTCGGCCGGCCGCTAGAGTGACAAAAGCATATTGCATACATACAGTAAGAGTCTCTTGGCAGTGCAGATTAGCAAAACAGGAGAAATCAATGTTGCAGGCCGCATAGCTCCATGCCCACAGTACGGTTCCCTTTATCAAAACAAAACAACACAAAAAACCACACCCGCAAGGCAACCTGCGATCCAAAGTGACAGCACGTGCTCCATAAGTGGGGGATCCCAACCAGCAGCAGAACTCTGGAGAGGGGAATGGGAATAGATCAGGGACTGGGGGACCGCGTGCCCAAGGCCGAGGGAGGGGGGCCATCTAGGGAGACGGAGCAGGCGAGGCAGCCGGTAGCTGTGGCGGCTCACAAATACCCCCGCGGTAGGCGTTCCAGGGGCCCCAGATTTTCACCCACGCCCCAGGCTTACCCCTCGCCACATACACCACCTTTTCACGAAACATACACCAATCCATATGTTCTTTCCAGGCCAACACCGCAGGGGGCCTCTGGGATCCCCACAATTGAGCAATGTCACGCTTAGCTATCATGTATCCCAGAGTCACCCACCGCGTCTGCGGGACCGAATAGTCATTTGGTTCCCACACATTCAGCAAGCATCTCCTCGCTTCAGGCAACAGCGCGACACGCGTAACCACACGCAGGACCTCATGCACACCACGCCAGAATCGCTCCACCTTTGGGCACTCCCACAGTATATGCATGAAAGTTGCCAACGCGCCACAGCCACGCTTACACATTCCGTCACCAGCAAAGCCCATACGTAGAAGCCTTGGCCCCGTCACGTAAACCCGGTGAAGGATCTTAAGCTGGACGAAACGAAGGCGAGCCGGGATGGCCACTTCTTTTGGAGAGGCCACCGCGGAAATCCAATCCTCGTCGTCCAGCTCTAGCCCGTCGGCAACCCAGGCCTCGCGGAGACTAGTCAGCAGGCACGATCTGTCGTTGATCAGTTTTTTATATATGAGGGAGATCGTGCTGTCTGGGACATGGCCATCCAGCACTCTGTCCTCCAGGGGGGAAGACTCCGGAATGGACGCGACATCCGGGAAGACGGAGCCCAGCGCATGGCGGACTTGTAGGTACCGAAAGTACTCACTGCCCTGCAGCTGAAACTCCGTCTGCAGCGTCGCAAAAGTCTTGAATCCCCCCCTCGTCCAGAGATCTCCCACAGTGCTGATTCCGATCGTGTCCCACTTCTCAAAGCCCTTCGATGTCCACAGGGAGCCCAACCTCTCAGACGCATATAGCGGTGACGCCCGGGTCAAACGGTCCTTCCACCCCATAGCTGCATTAGCCGCGTGCCAGACACGCACCATGACACGCGTCGGTCCCGTCAGACGGGGGTCGGGCGCGGCAGAGTAAAGCGCTCGATTGTAGTCGCCACCGGGCAGGAGCCTCTTGTCCATCTCAAACGCCGGGTTCAAGGCGGGCCCGTAAAGGCCATGATTAATTGCAGCCAGTTGGGTGGCCCAGTAATACCGTTTAATGTCCGGGAGGGCGACCCCCCCATCGTACCACGGGAGCGTCAATTTAGCCAGAGCAATGCGCGGCCTCCCGTCCCAGAACAGGCGCCGCTGGAGGCCCTCCACCTCACGGAAGTAGCGTGCCGGAACCAAGTCCATAGTATTCTGGAGGGCGTAGAGGAAGCGCGGCAAGGACATCATTTTAAACAAGGCCGCTCGGCCGAGCGGCGAAAGCGGCAGACGCCGCCAGCGCACCACGTCCTCCTTCAAGCGCTGGAGGGGGGGCAGCAAATTCCGCTCATAGCGGGCCTCCGGGTCAAGAGTGATATATATCCCCAGGTACCGAAACCCCTGGGAGGCAATCTGGATCGGACAGTCCCGTGGTAGGACCGGAGCCTCCCCGGAAAGCACATATACACAGGATTTCGCCCAGTTGATGACAAGGCCTGAGTTGCGACCGAATGAGCGCAAAACATCAACCAGGACGATCAGTGATTTACGCGGGGAGGCGAGATACAGGAGGATATCATCAGCATAGAGGGACACACGGTCCTCATGCTCGGGGGTCCAGCGGAGACCACGGATGGAAGGGTGCCACCGCAGCCACTCCGCCAGGGGCTCCAGGGCCAGTGCAAACAGGAGAGGTGACAAGGGGCAACCCTGTCGCGTGCCCCGCCCCAGCGCGAATGGGGCCGAGACTCGCCCATTCACCACCACCTGCGCCAAGGGGCCCGAGTACAACAATTTGACCCAGCTAATAAAGCCCGGTCCAAATCCGAATTTCGCCAGCATCGCCCAGATGTATGGCCACTCAAGCGTGTCAAACGCCATGGTGGCGTCCAAGGACGCCAAGATGGCCGGCTCCCGCACAAATGGGACACGCGCGAGCACACCGTGCAAGCGCCGTAGATTGAGCGCCGTGTTGCGGTGTGGTATAAAGCCAGATTGGTCTTGGTGGACCAAGTCGCCCACCACGCCAACCAACCGGTTGGCCAACACCTTGGCGAGGATTTTGGGCTCCGCGTTCAAGAGCGAGATCGGCCTATAGGATGTGACCCGTTCACGGGGCTTCCCCTCCTTGTGGATCACCACGATTGTAGCCAGACGCTGGTCCGGCGGGAGGGAACCCTGCGAGTGTGCCGCCAGGAACATCGCGCGCAGGTGGGGCGCCAACACATCCGGGCGTAGCTTGTATAGTTCGATGGGGATACCATTGGGGCCCATGGCCTTACCGGATGCAACCGAGCGAATAGCCAAGGCAATTTCGTCCGAGGTGGGAGGAGCGTCCAGCGAATCCCTGTCCTCCACCGTAAGGGAGGGCAGTGCGATGTCCCGAAGCAGGGCATGGGAATCTTCCTCCGAGCAGGGGGAAACCGGGGAGTAGACTTCGCGGAAATAATCCGCAAAGCAGGAGACAATGGCTTCCGGCTCGGTGACACACGCACCATCCGCACTCTCAATCAAAGGAACCACGCGACTCGCTCTCTCCCTCTTGTCCAACCACGCAATCAATTTGCCAGCCTTATCACCCACATCATACAATCGCCCCTGCTGCTCTCGACTGAGGCCCCTGGCCGCCTCCGTGACGAGGGCCCGATAGGCCGCCTGCTTTAGGTGTAGAACATGCAGCTTGGCGTCTGTTACCCCGCTCCCCAGGTCACCCTCCAGTTCTGTAATCTCGGCCTCTACCCGGGTCACCTCCTCCCGCTCGCGCCGCCGGGCATGGGAGATAAAGGAGAGGGCCTCCCCTCTAAGAACTACCTTAAAAGCCTCCCACAGGGAGATGGCCGAAGGGACCGACCCCACATTCTCGTCGAAATAACGCTGTAAGGATTTGATCAAATCGGCACGAATGGTGGGGTCGCGCAAATACCATGCATTGATTGGAGCCACCCTGCCATCCCCCCTCGGGAAGACATCGAAATGTAACAGCAATGGGGAGTGGTCCGAGATACCCCGCGCCAGATGGCGCACCTCCCCCACCCTCCCTGCATGGGCCGCCGGGACAAGGATGTAATCAAGCCGCGAGAGGCTACCATGGGCACCCGAGTGGAAGGTGTATTGCCGCTGTGCGGGATGCTTTAGTCGCCAGCAATCCACCAGGCCCAACGTGTCTAAAAGGCCGGGCAGCCACGCCTGTGCCCGGGGGAGGTCCCTGGGGGGATGGCGATCCATAGACCCAGAAGCTACCGCATTAAAGTCCCCTCCAACCACCAGCAGGCCACTCGGAAGGTCCAGGAGGAGGTGCCCCAGGTCCGCAAATGTGGTGGCTTGTAACCCAGGCGGGACGTACACTGATATCAAAATAAACACTCTACCCTCCATTCTTCCCACCAGGACAGTGTAGCGTCCCCTCTCATCATGGCGCACCTCATCGATCTCCAACGGGAGCGAGTTCTTGATCATAATACCCACCCCCCGCGAGCCCGAAGTGAAGCCAGAATGGGCCGCCAAACGATAGCCCCGTCGATTCATTGCCTGAAAGGAGTTACCTATAAGGTGTGTCTCCTGCAGGAAGACAACATCTGGTGAAATACGTTTCAAGTACTGCAGGACCACACCACGCTTAATCCTATCCCCCAGGCCGTTAACATTCCATGACAACACAGTCAAATCCCTAACCCCCATCATACGTCGAAACAATCGGTCGTCCCCCACAGAGCATCTTAAAAACAACAATATAGTAGCGGGTTTGCCCTGCGGTGCAAACAAACAACACACCCCCCCCCACCCCCCCATCCCAACAGAACTCCCCCCTCCCTGCACCCCTGCATGAGCCCAGACAGCCCCCCCAAAGTGCAGTGTGCCTGTCGCCCCATAGCTAAAAACTAACTAGTCCCCCAGAGGAGGAGGGAAGCCCCCAACAGACCCCGCACGACCTCCATAGGAGGGGAACATATGCAATCAATAAATGGGGAAGGAACATCGTCCAGAGCAAGGCCTATTCAGTCACCCCTCAATTCTGATCCGGCGGGCCCTCCTCGCCAGCCGCGCCCCCCCCGCCCCCCCGGCCCCGATCTCCAGGCAGAGTGTCCAACCAGTCCCCAGCCGCCTCGGGCCGGTCAAAGAAGTGCGTGCGACCATCCACCTCCACCCTCAGCTTAGCTGGAAAAAGCATTGAGTACTTAAGGTTCAGGTCCCGTAGGCGACGTTTAACACCAAGAAAGCTCTGTCTCTGCTTCTGAACCGCCGGAGTAAAGTCTGGGTAGAAATGCACATCCATGTTGTCAAGCTTGACCGGTCCCTGTTGCCTGGAGGTCTGGAGGATAGCATCTCTGTCCCGAAAGTTAAAAATCCGGGCAATGAGAGGCCGCGGCGGGGCACCGGTCTTAGGTCTGCCCCCAGGGACCCGGTGAGCACGCTCCACCGCAAAAAGCTTACTCAGCCCCCGGGGCTGGAGATGGGTAAGGATCAAGTCTTCCACAAAAAGATCCGCCGCCTCCGCCTCTCGTCCCTCCGGCACCCCCACAATACGGACATTATTCCTCCGGGCCCGACCCTCGGAATCCTCCAGTCGCCGGTCCATCAGGGCGCTCGCCTGGCCAAGCCGGCGCACCTCCTTTTGGAGGGCCACCACATCCGTCGTGAGGCTCGTTGCGGTGTGGGCCAGGGAATCAACCCGGTCGTTCGTTTTGGACAAGTCTGCCCTCACAAGGCTCACATCCACCAGGACCGAGTCTATTTTTTGCGCTAGGGTGTCGAAACGCTGGTCCACCGAGGCCTTCATCTCTGCGATGGCGCCCATGACGTCCCGGAGGGTCAGATCCACAGGCTGAGCAGATGCCTCCGTCGGGCCCGCCGGGGATGTGCGCGATGTCTCCGGAGAACCCTTCTGGAGAGTGTAGCGGTCCATACTGTTAGCTTGGTGCGCCGTGCCACGGCGGGTCGTCTTCACCTTCGCCCGGTCGCCATCTTGTTTGGTGGACATGCTTGCTCTCCCACCGTCGTGCCAATCTCCTCGAACGGGCCGCTATACCAATTCACGGGCTCCGGGGGGGGGGCGGGGGCGACCACCGAACCGCAGGCGGGTCAGCCGGGCACTTAGACAAGACCACACCACCGCACCCCGCTCCGCAACCCTACCTCGCTTGAGGGCAAGGAGGGCGCAAAAGCGAAAGTGAAAGTGCGGGGTACGCGAGTCGCCCAGCCTTGCCCGCCGCTGTTGTTCACTTTGTCCCCGGATCGCCCCACTACTCCAATCCGGGGGGCCGGCGAGGAGAAGGCCGCAACCTTCGATCGGTGCTCCCACCGGTGTCCGGGGTCCAATTCGAGCCCGAAAAACGGGTGGCGCCTCAGCTCGGGTTCCCCGACACAGTCCCCTCAACAAGGACAGGATATCGCCAGGATTAATTCAGGAGGTCGCGGAGGTCCTCGGGAGCCTCGCACCTACGCGGCCATCTTGGTTGCGCGCTAGGCTCCTCCCTCGATGACTGAACTTTTTTAGGTCTTTCTGTAGTTTGTTGATTTTACTTTGCATGAGATAATCTTTATGTTCACTTATCTCCTTATTCACTTCCTCAAGTTTTTTCTTATATAGGGATAGTTTTATCTCTGTCGCAAGTGAATCCTCACTTATTTTAATTTTGATCAAAAGAGCATCTGCTAAACGTTTAGCTGTATTGATGATTAAAATGAGCCAATCGCGGGAGCATCTCC
This sequence comes from Triturus cristatus, assembly GCF_964204655.1. Classification (NCBI taxonomy): domain Eukaryota; kingdom Metazoa; phylum Chordata; class Amphibia; order Caudata; family Salamandridae; genus Triturus; species Triturus cristatus. The sequence goes on from NC_140591.1 coordinate 22,861,028, forward strand.
ACGCAATTAGAGACCATTCTTTTTTAAATTGAGGGTCTTCGAGAAAGATCCTAGGTGCATTGGTGACAAGTAATCCTGTTGGTGCTGTATTGCCTCTTAGGTACTCTGTCATGATGGCTCCATGTAACAAGATTTTCATTTGGTTACGTTTTAATTCCTTCAGCTCATCCCAGTTCTGAGCTTGGGAGAGGTTCTGACTGATGTTCGTGTCCGATAATAGTGATGGTCCTGCTAGAATGGCAGATGCTATATCGTCTGAGTAGCCAATACCCAGTTGTACTGCCATATTTATACAATTAGATGATTAACTGTATCTTTAGTATATTGTTAAAAGGAGGGAGAGAGTCTTGTTACTCTTAGTTAGGCACGTGAATTGAGTGTGAGTGCAAAAGAGGGTTATTAGAAAAACATACAGTGGCTTATGTTACAGATAATTTCTGTTGATACACCCTGCAGCTGTGCGCTGCGCTAATAATATATTCACTTTAAAGGTAAACTAGAAAAACACTTTTTTTCATTACCTGGAGGGGTAGAGAGGATATCAAGTTAGAGTAACTCCTCCTATGATATAATCACTTGCTCACTTAAATTACTCTAACGGATCAACCGTAGTTGATATGGGTGCACTTTAGTGGGGAGAGATGTGAAGGATCTAAATAGAGTAAATACCTACGTCTTCACCAACAGGTGAGCAAGGAAAAGTCTTCCTTTTTGTTTATTTACCCTCACACACCCTAGTGGTGTCATGCTTCATCATCGGGTCACCCCGACGCCTAAAAGTCGGGGTGGGCTCAACCACAGTATTGGGAGCTCTTGATAGAAGTTGGTGACCTGGGGGGCTGAATAAATTAAAATACCTCAAACAGATCCCCGGTTTCCCTTTATTCTTGGGTCTGTTTGGGTAACTAAAAAAACAAATGTTGGGTCTTATAAGGAATCTTATGGTCCTAAGACCCTAGTGCCAACATGTTTCAGTCCTGTAATGGCCTTATGGGTCCTGGACTTTCATCAGGGCTAGGTTTTGGCCTCCCTAGGAACCAGGATAAAAGGGGTTTCCCTATCCTGTATGCGATGCAAGGGCAGAGTAGCTGCTCCTTGTAATGATGATTGATAATTTACCAATCATGAATTGTACTCCATCTGTAAAGAAAAGACAGACAACAAAGAAAAACAAAGACAAAAGCAACATACATTTTATAGTAATGTCATTGTTTCTCTTCAAAACTTTGTCCCACATTGCGTGCTCTGGAACTAATTAATAAACCACTTGTGCCAATTTGTGTCTATGACATAGTGGTAATCAATTGCTTCCAAACTTGTGCCACTCACGTGCTTATCATCACATAATGCCCATTCAGAAGTGCCCAGCTCTGCCAAGGGGCTCTGTTAATTACCAGCGGGAACAGTTTGGATATTTGCCAAATAATTTTTATCTCGGACATTTCTCCAAACTCCAACATCAATGCCCCGACTCCCGGTAGATCCTCCTCTACATTCCAGAGACAGAGCAGAAAATCATCAGCGTAAAGGGCAATGTGATGCAAAGCATTTCCAAGGCCAATCCCTCGATACCGTACTCCTGTGCGGAGTAAAGAGGCCAATGGCTCCATGGCAAGAGCAAACCGCAATTGCGAGAGGAGGCATCCCTCCCGAGTTCGCCTCTCAACCCGCAACTCTCCGATATCGTCCGACCTGCTCTGATCCTTCAGATAACTTCACCCAGTTGGAGAAGCTCTGTCCCAGCCCCATTTTATCTAGGACGCCATATAAAAACTCCCACTCAAGGCTGCCAAAAGCCTTCTCCATGTCTACTGCAAAGACCACCTCTTCATCCATCCTGCCATCCCCTCTTGTCATAATAGCCAAATATTGAGAGCTGTGTTACGCCCTGGGATAAAACCCGCCTGGTCCTAGTGAATGAGGCCTGTTCGTAACGATTGGAGCCTCGTGGCCAATATTTTACTTAGTATTTTAAAATCTAAATTTAGCATCAATAGTGGTCTACAAGCAGGCACTCAAAGGGGGTCCTGCCGGGCTTAAGTAGGGGGACTAACAGTGCTTCCCGGGTGGAGTTTGGGAGCAGACCCTCCTCTAGGGCCACCACTAGTTTGGGGCTAATTCTTTGGCATAGGCTGCGTAAAACTCTACCGCCAATCCATCAGTTCCGGGTGTTTTACCCCTAGCCAGTCCCTTGATCGCCACTCTTATTTCCTGCAACTCTATCGCTTTCGCCTCCTCAGTCTCCAGAGTGCGGAGCAGGATAGCAGCCAGATATTCTCTGATCATGTTGTCTCTTTGTCTTGACTGGGAACTTTACATGGTAGTGTAAAATTCCAGGAATCTTCTATTTATATCCTCTTGCCGGTACAATATATGCCCCTCGGTATCCACAAATACTTTGAAAACAGGTGAAATTACTGTTAAATTACTTTATGGATTACTTTTTCTACCCAGTGTGATATGCCTAGATATCACACTGGGACACATTCTAGAGAAAAGGTAAGTAAAGCAGTTTTTGTGCATTTGCTGTTTCGTAGAGTTCCATACAAACCAACTCCACACTTTAAACAATTTTCAAGAAAAGCAGTCAACGCAATCCTATGGGAGGAAATGGAGTTATCTGTGTACAGGTAAGTACTTGGTTGTGGGATTTGGGTTTCTGGGGTTAGAACCAGGATCCCACCAGGGACGAGGATGCACTCTCAAAGCACCCTCAGCGGCACTGTGGCAGTCGGGTGCTGAGGCCCAATGTTATCCAATGGGGGATAGGGGGCTGCCGGTTGGTGGCTGCTCATGAGCAGGCCACAAGTTTGTGGGAGCAAAGCTCCTAGACTTAGGCTCAGGGCAAAGGGGGATCCGATTTAGCAAACAAGGTACACCCACAGCGGCACAGGGGCGGCCGGGTTTCGGGTACTGTTTTGGCATTGGGTGCCCAGTTGTTTTCAATGGGATTTGACGGTTTTGGATTTTAGCTGCAGGCTTGGTCCAGGAAGCCTTCCAGGAGAAACCAATAGCTGAACAGGTAAGTGGGAGGGCTCTGGATGTAGGTGCACCTCGGGGTCTCTACTCAAGGGCGCAGGGCAGCTGGATGCAGGGGTGTCGTCGGATTTCACCTTATCGAGCCACTTGCGGTTGGGGGTTTCTCTGTGCAGAGGCTTCAGGCGACGTCAGGGAGTCCTGGAGGGGTCAACCCACATTGGACTTGGACTCTGGAGCGCTGGGGGACCTCGCTGGGACACTCCAATTCAGGTCGTAGGCATCAGGTGCAGTGGTGGTTCCAGGTGTCGGGTTTCTTTGCTCTCAGCTGGCTCAGCGTCTTTATTGGCTGTTTCTTTTTAACAGAGCTGCTGTTCGCAGGAGATCCGGTCTTTGTTGAAGGCAGTCAGTCCTCCCAGGGGTTCTGGTGGTCGCTGGCTGCAGGACAAGGCGACTTTTGGCGCAGGATCTCTGGAAACTCCAGATAGGCCAGTAGGGCTGGGGCCAAGTCAGTTCCTCTCTGCAGTCTCCTCTGCCTGGCGTCTTCTTTTGGCCTTCTTCGTAGGTAGCAGGAATCTGTCTTCTTGGTTCAGGGCTTCTCCCTAAATACTGTATTTAAGGGGCGTTTTAGGGGTCTCGCGGTCAGTAGCCAATGGGCTACTGACCTTAGGGTGACTACACCCTTGGTGTGCTCACCCCATGTGGGGGAGCTGGCACAATCCCTAATCCTGATTGAAGAGTGGCTGCCTGTTGCAAGATGGCAGGCACCGAAGACTGGGCTTCACCTCGCCTCCCCTAACTGAGGGGTGGGGTTGACAGCGTGGGGCACACCTTCTGGGCTGTTCTAATTTTTCCCGCCTGTCTTCTGGCCGAAAAGGAGGGGAGACAGGTAGGGGGCCTGCTCCTGATAGCAGGAGAGGCTGGGGGTAGTGTTACAAAGGCAGCAAGGCCTTTAAAGGTCCCCTGCCACAGATGGTTCTTCCTGACCTGGGGAAGTGTGACCACCTCCGCCCAGGAAAGGCTTTGTTTCTGGGTTCAGTGAGCGAAGGTTTCCACCCCAGGGTTCCAGAAACACGTCTCATAGTGGCAGACTGGTCTTTACCAGTCTGGGAACCCACCAGAGGCTGGTCGTTTTTCAGGGGGCATCTCTAAGATGCCTTCCGAGTGCATTGTATAATAAATCCCACACTGGCATCGGTGTGGGTTTATTATGCTGAGAATATCGATACCAAACTTCCCAGAATTCAGTAAAGCCATTATGGTGCTGTGGAGCTCGTAATGACAAACTACCAGACCATATACTCTTTTATGGCTTTGCTGCACTTACAATGTCTAAGAATGAACTTAAGACACTGTAGGGGTACAGTACGCATGCAACTGTACCCTCACCAGTGGTATAGTGCACCCAGCTAGAGGGGTGTCTTACCTATACCACAGGCAGTGGGTTGCAGGCATGGCGTGTGCCATGTCGACTCTTCACTTTTCTCTGCACCAAAACACAGCCTGCAATGGCAGTGTGTGTGTTAAGGTACAGGGCCTCTAACGGTGGCAGAATATGGGCTGCAGCCCTTAGAGGCCTTCTCTGGTCACAGAACGCTGGGTACCTGTGGTACCTTTTACAAGGGACTTACATGTGGCCAGAAAGGTGCCAGTTGGGGTCCAAGGTACAGTTTTGGGAAAGAACACAGGCCCAGGGAACCCGATTGGCAGGAAACCAGAGCACATCAAGACAAAGTGCATCAGTAGTCTGGCAAAGTGTGTGTGTGGGGGGGGGGTTACTGCAACAGAAACCCAGCTTCCTACTCAAGGCTGCTTACAATACTTAGTATCTACTATGTAGAACATTTGCCCTGTTGGAAACTTTTCTGCAGAACCAAAAAAGGTGCGTGGAACATACGGGACAAGTCGTCAAAGGTCATCTGCACTCAGAGTAACTCTTCAATACAAAGATTTATAACGTGTTCGATACCCCCACACACCTACGATGCATTAGAAGCACATGCATTTTGTAAACAGTCACACCCATTAACCCAGGCTGAACAAAATTAGGGAGAGAAGTAATATGGTACCTACCCACCACTAGGTAAACTTTAAAACAAACTAGCATACTCACTGGATGAGGTCAAATATCATAGAACGTCAGGAGTGATGTAACATGTGAGGTCATAAGCAGTGCACGGATGGGCGCAAATTATACTTAGCCCCGCCTACTCAAATGGGTGAATTTCTGTGTTTTTTTGTTCAAAACATTAATGTTGTCACGGACATATTCAACAAACGAAAACATTACTTTCACCTTTAATTTTTTTTTCATGAATTTATGAGGTTGTGTTTTTTGGTTGTTTTTTTAAACCAAAAACAAATCTTTTTATATCGCCTACTAGAATGTTACTTTAACCTTTGTATTTTTGGGTGAATATAACAGCAGAGGAGGCTTGGAATCTGACTGCAGGATTCGAGAGAATTCCTGAAAGTTATAACTCTGGAAACAAGAGAGTACATAGAGTTCAGTAGCACAATTACCATTTCTTTAATTATCAGACACTCTGGGCTTGATTCTTTGAAAAAATCTCTAATCTGCACTTGCAAGATTCCAAGCTTGCCTCGATGCAGATTTTAAACACTTCTGAATTCACAAAACCTTCCCAGGTTACACCTGGGAACCTGCGGCAGTCACAGCCTTCCACGAATAACACAGAATATGTTTTTGTGAAGTCCCCTCTCGTGTGCGACAAATGTACCGCAGAAGAAAACAAGCATTTACAATGCAATGGTCTCGGCAATATTATAGGTAGAGCTATTGGTATTGCTCATTATTTTTTTCTTATTTTTTTATCCCTAAATAAATGGCATTGTCATTTCTATTGGCATTATACCTGTATGTCCAATACATTTTAGTTGACTGATGAATTAGATATCATCATAGAAGCAAGATAGCGCCAAGTGTCCAGTAATGACCAAAGGCTACCTCTGCATTTCCAGAACTGCTGAATGGAAACATACACAATAATCCTGATCAGTTTAACGCTTGTTGTAGCGGAGAGTGCTGGGAGGAGTCAATGATGTGAAACTAGTCAGATACTAGTAATGAAGAAATAAGTGTACAACAGGCCAACACTTACTTTGGTACAATGTTGTGCAGATGAACGGACTCCTATAAATGTTGTATTGTTGATTTAAGAATTGCTGCAAAGCAAATAAACCAAAGCCATTAAGTGGAGAAAGAATGTGAAAAGCCACTTGTATAATGTAATATGATCACAGGCATTCATAATTCCTGCTATTTTCGAATTGACACTGTCGTGTTTGATTATATATGCGTCTAGTTCTCAAGCAAAACGGGGGAGAAATGGGGGGGGGGGGAGGGAGACAATGATATTTTGCAAATGTCTTGTATAATAAACCGACATTCAGGACAAATATAGGCCATTTATGCAATATAGTGCACTCACAGGCATCGCGGTCACTGCCAATTATGTGTTAAAACTGGCAGGATTTAGTATATCGGCGTGTGGTTCATGTTATTTAACTCGTGCCTTGTAACATAAATATACGAAAATATAGACCAAAAATGTAAAGATTACAGCTTGATCACACGAGTTAAACCGAAAAATGTAAATGGAAAAATAAATCGAAATGTGATTAGTGATGATATGGGAGAATAATGCATCAGCAGTAATAGGTAAATCTGTTTGCGAAGCTGGCAGGTTGCCACGTACACCTATTAACAGCTAAAGAGGGTCAAATGGCGCGTACTTACTTTTCAGCCGATTTCGGGACACCGGATGTGGGGTTCCTACTTTTTGTGATTACGTTCGGAAACTGAAACCAGTGTGTGCCGTTGCGTTGTTTTAACCTGCAGCTGATGTGTCACGTGGTAAAGATTATCCTATCATCCGCGTCCTACATGTTTGCATGCACAACGATAAACAATATGCAAGTTTGATATCTAGTGCTACTATGTAAAGCAATCAGTGGTGACTCCACATTTCTAATTTGAAAAGTGGTATCGCTCCCTTCATAGGAAAGCATACATGTCGATATTTTTCGCCACCTCTTCTTTTGTGCTTGACGCCGTGGGTGCCTTGGGTGAGAGAGTGGGGGAAGGAAGGGGCTGAGCAGCGCCACGTCCCCTTACCGAAGAGAAGGATATTGACCTCAGCAGGAAGAACGGATATTGACTTCAGAAGAGACGCTGTGTCGATAGACCCTCGCCATTTCTCTGCTCACGGCCAGACGACAACAAAAAAATGGCGGATGGAAGCTCCGAAACTTTTTCGGATTCGGGGGCGTGTTCCTGCTGTTCTAAAAGGGCGTGGCTAAAAAGTGGAAAGAACAGCAAGGAACACGCCCCCGAATCTGAAAAAGACGGAGCCTATTTGGAGGGACGGCTCTCTCCTCCAATGGCGGCCCTCCGTTTAGGAAGCCAGCCAATGGAGGAGAGGCAAAAAGAGAGGCGGGCTAAGGAGCCACTCTAGGAAACATTAAATCTCGACTTCCGGTTCTGCCTTCGGCAGACCGGTAGTCCTCGACCTAAAAAGCAGCAACCTTGGCTTCCTTGAATATAATATTGAAAATGCTTCAGTTTAAACCGATGAGACTCGGAGAGAACTATAATCCTTTCCTTTGAACTTCTTTCACCGCCTTCCTTTAGTTAACTGGATTCTCAGGTAGCAGCAGCATGGGCGTTTTTGCACTTCCAGGTGACAGAATGCACTGCCCTGGAGCGAGGCTGGAGGAGGCCACCGCATGCTGTGCCAGCCCAGACTGCCCCATTGTCATTCTGTATGTGGCAATCAGCCCCACACAGAATGACAATGGGCGGGTGGGGCTGCTCTTGTAATCTGAGGAGTGGGAGGCGGGCCCCATCAGGGAGCGGAGGCCTCTCGCAGGGGAACAGATCTGTTTCCTGGAATGCCTAAAATTACGGACAAAAGGCGTCCGTAAAAAGGATCCTAACGGACAACGGACGTGAGGTCCAAATTACGGACTGTCCGTGAAATTTACAGACGGTTGGTTTTATAAATTTTATTTATTGATAAATTGAAAAAGACCCTTCGCCGACTATGATTTTCCGGTAAATTTCCTGTGATTGCAGTAGAATGCTGCCGTGGTCTCCTCTAATCACCGTTCTTCAGGGGTAACTGGGGTCCAAGAGAACGAAGTTGCCTTATAAGAGACCAGAGCTAATCCCGAAGCTCGTCTTTGCTGTCTTTGTAACGTACCGTTGCCAAGAGCTGATAGGGGGAAAAACAAGCCTCACCATCCGCTATAGCTCCCAAAGCAACAACCCCTACCACTCCTCACTCCAAATTAGTTAGTTACCAGGCCAGATAAGCCAAGACCGGGACCGGTTCTAAGCAGTTCCGAGTATGTCCTTGTGTAGTCCCCCAACTATCGGGGGAGAGGAGGAATGAGGGGGGACTTCTAATGTACTGTGGGGGTGACTCCAAGCACGGAGAACCTTGCGGGCATGCGCGGGACATGTGATCGCTCAGGAGCTCTCGGTGATGAGTGGGGGGTCAAGTGGACCGAGTGGAGGCACTCAGGAGCACCGCCAGCTACACCTTGGACTATTTGGGTCTCTTCCGCTGGAGCTCCCAGTCCACTCTCTGCTTCAACGAACGCCACTGCGTTCGGCCGTACTCACTACTCGCTGCGGCCCCCTCTAGCCACCTTCATCCATCTTCCTTCGGCCTCCCAACTTGCCGTCCACAGCCTCCCTCAGCCTCCTTCAATTGCTTCTACTCTCCTCACATCTCCGAGCTCCGCGGATTCAGTGTAACGCTGAGGCAAGCGGGGCACTCGAGGCGGTGTCACAGGCTGCACCTGATCTAATCAGGCCGCCTCAGGGAAACCGCCAAGGGCTCGCGCTCACTGCTGCCACTGAATAGAAGGCTTGCCACCAGGGTTTTTTTCACCACTACGGCAGCCGGGACATTCGGGACGGGACAGACTGTCGGGACGGTGAACTATGAGAGCGGTGAAAGTGAGTAAAACTTGGGGGCTGTGCGCCCGCCCTCCGCCGCTCTGTCTACTCTCGCTCTGTGTTCAGCCTTCCGCCAACCAGGATTCAGTTCTATGGCTCTCTGGCTACACCCCAGCTTAGTTTGAGAAAGAGGCAGACTGCTATCATTTTAGCCAGGGACTTTAATCCAACTTTTGGTGTGAAGAACGCTAAAGGTTTTGTAGACAAAAACCCATCTGGTGAGTTTGTACCCGATTTTGATGCTTTTGGCCGCAAGGGAGTTGCTCGCTTTCGCCACCTCTTCTTTTGTGCTTGACGCCGTGGGTGCCTTGGGTGAGAGAGTGGGGGAAGGAAGGGGCTGAGCAGCGCCACGTCCCCTTACCGAAGAGAAGGATATTGACCTCAGCAGGAAGAACGGATATTGACTTCAGAAGAGACGCTGTGTCGATAGACCCTCGCCATTTCTCTGCTCACGGCCAGACGACAACAAAAAAATGGCGGATGGAAGCTCCGAAACTTTTTCGGATTCGGGGGCGTGTTCCTGCTGTTCTAAAAGGGCGTGGCTAAAAAGTGGAAAGAACAGCAAGGAACACGCCCCCGAATCTGAAAAAGACGGAGCCTATTTGGAGGGACGGCTCTCTCCTCCAATGGCGGCCCTCCGTTTAGGAAGCCAGCCAATGGAGGAGAGGCAAAAAGAGAGGCGGGCTAAGGAGCCACTCTAGGAAACATTAAATCTCGACTTCCGGTTCTGCCTTCGGCAGACCGGTAGTCCTCGACCTAAAAAGGGCACAGTCAGAGACACTGTTGAGGCTTATCTCTGCCCTACACCCACCCAGATTTACCCCAGGGGTATGTCATGTGCAAAAACCCTCTTTCAGGTGCGGAACTGACTTCTGTCAATTGTAAAACCGGTTTGCACTTGTGAACAAGGATACCACGGGATGAGGCTGGGACTATCCAAGCCACAATCCTATCTTGACAGACGGACGGACGGAGCAAGAGATAGAGGGTGTGGTGGGCGGGAGGGGGGTATACTGCAGCTTGCAGAGGAAATAAAGCCGGCTGTTGGCACCTTGTAGTGTTCATTGACTTTTAAACTAAAGTGTGGCTTGAAATATTGTCTGGGCTGTGTCGTGGCTTCATCGGTCTTTCACTTGGCGCTGTTTGACAGCCTCTTGAACCCAGGATAGAGAATAGCGCTTCATTCCCTTAAAGCCAGCTTCAATGCACACTACAGTCTGGGCCTTAATCGCCTCCAGTTGCTGTTTCTTCAGTGCATATGACGGCCAGTAGCCAGGAAGGCGTGTGCTTGTGTCATCCTCGCTGACGTCACTTCTTAGGAACAGTGTCACACACCTCAGAGGAGGGGGCATCCTGTTGAGTACATTCAGAAATATCAAATAAACGCCTGCTGTGGTTTATGCATGGGGGAGCCGGGTTGAAACCATACATCCCACATTCCTATGCAGCGGAGAGATGGTGGGTGTGGGAGGGGTTTACTGCAGCTTGCCGAGGACAAGGCTGTAGCTGCCATTAGGCACTGTGGTTGTATAGCACCCAGCTGCCACCTTCATGGCGTCGTATGGCAGCCCAACGCAGGGAAATACTTTGCATGCCTTTACGCAGTTGTATAGTGCCCAGCTTCCACCTTCCTGCCGTTGTATGACAGCACAACGCAGGGAAATACTTTGCATGCCTTTCTGCGGTTGTATAGCGCCCAGCTTCCACCTTCATGTCGATGTATGACAGCACAACGCAGGGAAATACTTTGCATGCCTTTACGCGGTTGTATAGCGCCCAGCTTCCACCTTCATGTCGATGTATGACAGCACAACGCAGGGAAATACTTTGCATGCCTTTCTGCGGTTGAATAGCGCCCAGCTTCCACCTTCATGTCGATGTATGACAGCACAACGCAGGGAAATACTTTGCCTGCCTTTACGCGGTTGTATAGCGCCCAGCTTTCACCTTCATGCCGTTGTATGACAGCACAACGCAGGTAAATACTTTGCATGCCTTTACGCGGTTGTATAGCGCCCAGCTTCCACCTTCATGCCGTTATATGACAGCACAACGCAGGGAAATACTTTGCATGCCTTTACCACACATTTTTCACCCCACATTTGTTTTAGAATGCATGTTTTTGCAACGCATGCCATTACCACACATTGTTTATTTATATAAAAACAATGTATTTGTTTGGGGAGACCCCCCCACACACCCCGTAACTTACCTTAAATGCGTGGTAAAGACGTGTTGTAAATGCATGATCGTGGTAAAACATGCGCCATAAAGGCACAAGGTGGTAAAGACCTGGTTGTAAAGACTGTTTGACCCTTTATGGCCTCGTGACGCAGTCCCCTTGTAGTGTTCGATGACCTTCTTGAAATACTGTCGGGGCTGCGTCCTGGCTGCGCCGTTTCACACGCGCTCGGCCGCGGGCCAGAGGATAGCGCTTCATGCACCAAAAGCCGGCTTCAAAGCACATGCACCGGTGCCTTCATCGTCCCTGGGAGGCTGTCACGTGTGCTTGGGAGCGGCCATCTGAAACCAGTGCTCCGAGAGGCGGCCGCGGGAAGCGCTTGGTGCCCTCACCTTTAAGGAACAGTGCCACACACCCAAGAGGAGCGGGCACACTGGAAAACCAAGCATTGGCAAAGCTAACAGGACTCGTCCACAGGGGAGCTCGCTGGCTTTGACAAACGGGTGGCGGCGGATGATTTTAAAAAGCACTATAAAGCGGCCAGAGCTCGCGGCTTCATAGCGCTTTTTTGGTGAGACTGAAGATCTGGGGCGGGTGGCAGTGGAAGAAGAAAGAGAATGAGATGAAACAGGGATGGAGGGGTGGGGATACGTTGGATATTAAAACAAGGCAGGCCGGTGGAAGATGCGAAACGAAACAGGGATGGGAGGGAGCGGGAAAGAAACAGGGAGGGGGCGGGCATACATTAAACACGCCTGGCCTTCAACCCAGTGACTAACAATCCTGCACAGTGTAAACACTGCCTCTTGCCCAGCGAAGATAAGCCAAAGGCGTGTGCACGTAGGCCCCCCGCGGCCCATGCTTCCCACACCGGAGTCCTGGCAGTGCCAATGACCAGCTGTGGGCTCCCGCGGAGACTTAAAAGGCGGACGATGGTGAAACATGAAGGTGGGCGCTACGACTAACAGGCCTTTTTCAACCGCGCTGGCTATCGAAAGGAAGGAGGAAAGCAGAGCCTTCCCATGCCGCTGTGCAGAAACAAAAGAAAACAAGCATTGGCATAGCCAATAGGTCTCGCCTTTAGGTCCATAAAAGTGTTTAGCCAAGCAGCAGATTAACCTGGGGGCTACAACATCTATTGTTACTTAATGAACAGCACATTACCCAGGGTGTGTGTGTTAGGGTGGACTATTCCAGTGTGTGTGGCCTATCCCTGACCGCTCTAAGAGCACCCTATGAATAATGCATGGTTTACAGTCTGCGTTTGGCTGAACTGAACAGAACAGATGTAGAGAAAAGATATCAAAACGCGAGTACTGTCAAATTCACTCTCATTGAACAAATGCAGCTTGTATTACACAACTGCCTGGAAGCTGCTGCTACACGTTACTGTTAGGACAGAACCACTAACATACAAGCTCCGTGTAGTCCCATCAGCACCACTCTTCAGAAGATGTAAATGCTTAAAATAGCTCTACCATTCACGGATCCCCAATATTATTCGCTGTTTCAAGTCAGCCTTTGTGCATCTGCAGTGGAGCAGCAAGGGTGCCCTGCGCCTTAATGCAAGCAAGGAATTCCCCCACCATCATCTGGCGTGGCCGGGAGTAAAACACGACTTTAACTGTGGTAGAGGGGGCCCTCGCACTGCTAGGCCTGGTGCCACAGTACCTGCTGCACTCAGGATAACTACAAGCATTGCACTTATATTTCCGGACTGCGCAAGGACAGCCCCTAAGAGCACCGTGCCGATTCCCAAATTGCACACAGAAAGAACGGCGTTAACATGCTTCGTATAAATCTAGAACGTCTTCAAACGGAACACCTTAAAAAGAAAGCGGCAGTGAAGACTGGCACTGCCCATGGACCTACGACTCCGCCTTCCTCGCCAACCTCAACCCCGGCCGCACGCCGGGCTGCTACTGCGCCACCCCGAAACGCACCCACGGACCCTTCACCTGCAGCAATTGCCGCTTCACCTGCCTCCGAACCCACTCCGCTCCCGCCAAGAACTACTCCCCCGGAAAAAACCTCCACTGCATCCTGGTCAACACCCGATCCATCCACAGGCACGCCATCGAACTGTGGAACCTCATCAACTCTACGAACCCGGACATCGCCTTCCTCACCGAGACCTGGATGAACCCCTCCTCGGCACCCGACATCGCCATAGCCATCCCAGACGGCTACAAAATCATCCGGAAAGACCGCACCAACCGCATCGGAGGAGGCATCGCCATCGCACACAAAAACTCCATCCGCATCTCGACCGACACCGACAACTCACTCCCCGACGCCGAACACCTCCACTTCATGATCCACAGCGACCCCAAAACCACCCTCAGAGGCACCCTCATGTACAGACCACCAGGACCTCGCACCAAGTTCAGCGAAGACATCGCAGACTTAGTCAACCCTCACGCACTCTCATCCACCAACTACATCCTCCTAGGAGACCTCAACTTTCACCTGGAGAACCTCACCGACAACAACACCACCGCCTTACTGGACAACCTCGCCAACCTCGGACTGAATCAGCTAGTCAACACCCCCACCCACGACGCCGGACACACTCTCGACCCCATCTTCTCCTCCAGCAAACACATCACCTTCAGCCACACCACCGAACTCACCTGGTCGGACCACAGCTGCGTCCACTTCATCTTCAAGAAGACCACCGTGCCCCACCACACCCAGCAACCACCAAGAAGACACTGGAATCGTATCACCACGGAACAGCTCGCATCAACCCTCTCCCAGAACCAACCCACCAGCACCACCGACCCCAACGTAGCCGCCAACAACCTCACAAACTGGATCTCCGACTGCGCCAACCTCCTGGCCCCCCTGAAGACTCAAGCCAGCACCAACAACCACAAGAAAAACTCCTGGTTCACCCCCGACCTCAAGAACTCCAAGAAAGAAAGCCGCGCCCGTGAGAAGACGTAGCGCCTTAACCAGACCAAAGAGAACATGTCAGCTCTCAAGGACGCCACCCGCCAACACCACCAACACCTCCGCGCCGCACGAAAAACAGCCTACCGGAACAGACTTGACAACAACGCCCACAACAGCAAGGAACTATTTGGCATCGTCAAAGAGCTCTCCAACCCGGAAGCAGAAAACAACTCCATCCCTCCCTCACAGGACCTCTGCGACTCCCTCGCAACCTTCTTCCACCACAAGATCACCGACATATACAACAGCTTCCCGACCGCCGACACAAGCCCCCCTCCGGAACCCGCCACCGACACCACCACCATCCTCACCTGGAACCCTACCACCACCGAGGAGACCACCCGCATAATGAACTCGATCCACTCCGGATCCCCATCGGACCCCTGCCCGCACCACATCTACAACAAGGCCGACGACATCATCGCACCGCACCTCCGAGACGTCGTCAACGCCTCCCTCACCGCCGCCACCTTCCCGGAGAGCTGGAAACACGCAGAGCTCAACGCCCTCTTAAAGAAACCTACAGCAGACCCCACCGAACTCAAAAACTTCCGGCCCATCTCTCTCCTGCCGTTCCCCGCCAAAGTGATTGAGAAAATCGTCAAGGCTCAACTCACCAACGCCCTGGAAACCAACGACTCCCTCGACCCCACACAGTTCGGTTTCAGGGCCAACCACAGCACCGAAACCGCCCTGATCGCAGCAACGGACGACATCAGAGCCCTGACCGACAAGGGAGAGACCGTGGCCCTCATACTCCTGGACCTCTCTGCAGCCTTCGACACGGTCTGCCACCGCACCCTGATACGCCGCCTCAGCAACGCCGGCATCAGAAGCAAGGCCCTGGAATGGATCGTCTCCTTCCTCTCCGGAAGGACTCAGAGAGTCCGCCTTCCCCCCTTCAGATCCACAACCACGGAGATCATCTGCGGCGTACCTCAAGGATCCTCCCTCAGCCCCACTCTCTTCAACGTCTACATGACCCCCCCTGGCGAACATCGCACGCAAACACGGACTCGACCTTATATCATACGCCGACGACACCCAGCTCATCTTATCCCTCACTAACAACCCCACATCAGCTAGGACCAGACTACATGAAGGAAGTGGCGAACTGGATGACAGACAGCCGTCTGAAACTGAACACAGACAAAACGGAGGTCCTCATCCTCGGCCCCACTCCCACCGCATGGGATGACTCCTGGTGGCCCCCCGCCCTAGGCAGCACTCCCCAACCCACCGACCACGCGCGCAACCTCGGCTTCATCCTGGACTCTTCCCTCACCATGACCAGACAGGTGAACTTGGTGACCTCGGCATGTTTCAACACCCTCCGCATGCTCCGCAAGATCTTCCGCTGGATCCCCACCGACACCAGGAAGACCGTCACCCACGCCCTCGTCACCAGCCGCTTGGACTACGGGAACACCCTGTACGCCGGCATCACCACCAAGCTGCAGAGGAAACTCCAACGGATCCAGAACGCTGCCGCAAGACTCATCCTGGACATCCCTCGCCACCACCACATCTCCGGACACCTGAAAAAACTCCATTGGCTACCCGTCAACAAGCGGATCACCTTCCGACTACTCACCCACGCACACAAAGCCCTTCACAACCTCGGACCCAAACTCATCAACAACCGCGTCTCCTTCTACACTCCCCCGCGCACTCTGCGCTCCACCAGTCAGGCCCTGGCAGCCGTACCCCGCATCCGCAAAGCCACCGCCGGAGGAAGATCCTTCTCTTTTCTAGCAGCGAAGACCTGGAACTCTCTGCCCAGCCACCTTCGCGCCATACCTGACCACCTCTCCTTCAGAAGGCAGCTCAAGACCTGGCTCTTCGAGCACTGACCCCCCCCCCCCCCCTCCCAGCGCCTTGAGACCCTTGATGGGTGAGTAGCGCGCTTTATAAATGCGATTGATTGATTGATTGACTGCCTGGCGCTTCCCTTATGCATGGATCGATGGTTCCATCGACTCTTGAACCAGGGGCGGCCCCCAAGTCCACAGTAATTCTTATTAGGAACAGTAGGTTTGTCCTCAAAGCAGCTTAAGCGGTCTATAGGGGAGACGGATAAAGGGGCTCACGTTTTTAGACCAAACATCTTGGTCTTAGTGACTGCTGGAAATAAATGAAGTAAACGACTGATGCAGCACAGTACAAAGCGAGAACGCATTCAAGACAAGAAAAGGGTCCCAAACGGAATAATAAGAACAGAAGAGGCCAAACTGGGTGATTTAATAAGAACAGGAGAAGTCATTGGGGTCAGAGCCAAGATTTGGTGGCGGAGTCCCAGGAAAAGTAGGCCAGGATAGAATTAACACTTCCTGCCTGCTCCTCTGAAAGCATCAAAGAGGCAAGCAGGCAGATTAAAACTGGTCATTTAAGTGATGCTCACAGCCCAGCGGAGGCGTTCCTGAAACAAGCATGGCCGACACAGAGTAGAAATAGGTGCAGACACCCCTGCTTCTAACTATAGCCAAGTCCAAGAAAGCTTCTTTTAAAGGCAGTCACTAAATACCTGCATTTTATGCATGGTTTGCCGGTCGCCTGCTCTCTACATTGTACTCAGATGACCCACTTCCAATGCCTTTCTGTGAAATAGCATGATCTGCCATTCAGACATATGCTTAGTTAATAGGAGTCTCAGTTTGCTGCTAGACTCAGTGATATTGTTCTACCCAAATGTTTCCACTTTACATAAGAAGTAGATATCATACTGAGAACTGATATGTTGAAATAAAGTGGAGAACGAGCATTGGTAATGCTAACCGGTCTGGCTGTAAAGGACTATTGTATGATAAGGTGAAGCATTACAGGTAAAGAGCTTGGGCATGGATATTTATTTGTGTGAAGCAAAGGACTGCAGAATAACAGTTAAGGCCTTTTAGCATATCACCCCGTTTTTAAACCTAACTGTAATGGATAGGTGTGCCTAGCATATGGTCTGGTCAACTAGTTTCGAGCAACAATGTGCCTCATGGTCAACGGAGGGGGTGTGGCGATCTCGTACATTTGTGCGTGGACAGCCACACTCATGAACACCTACTGGGGCCAAAACCTCACGGACCGTTGCATTTTAAGAAATATTGCCTGACGTACATTACGTATGTATTAATTGTAACGCATGCTTTATAGTTGCAGCGTCTCACTTTTTGCACCTGATTCAGGTTAACTAGGAGTGGCGTTTTTACACTAGGCTGGTCCCGGTGTAGTCCTGAAGAAGAGCTGGGGAAGCTCGAAACTAGTTGACCAGACCATATGCTAGGCACACCTATCCATTACAGTTAGGGCCTTTTAGCATATCACCCCGTTTTTAAACCTATCAGCTAAGAGCATTAATAAAGTTTATTTGGCCCACTAGCTGATTATTTTAATTTTCCTTATCCCACTCCACCACTTTTTCTCTTGCACTACACATAGTCTGATTTCCAGTGCTCCTACGTAATTCGCAAGTCGCAGCACGCCTCAGTTCGTAGAGGACTGGGAGGACCCCAATGATGAAGCATGTCACCGTGGGGAAACCCTGGTGAGTGAGGGGACTCAAGAAAGAGATAATCTTTTCCTTTCTTTCAAATTGGTGAATTTCAGAATCGAGTTGATTTCTGACACCTCCCATTCCCCCAGGTTAGGTTCCTTTGACTTGACTAGCTCAGGTTGTTCTTTGATATATGTACTGCTGGAGGGTGAACCTAACCATTAACCTCTATTTTCCCCCCATTCTTTGATAACTAGGCAAGCAAAGGCCAGCTTTCTAAAAGCGGCATTTGCAAACGCGGAATATTAAAATAAACCTTACTAAAAGGTGCACCTTATTATTCTGAGTTCAGGCATACTAAACTCGATCTTCTACCATGTTCCCTGGGCCTGTTAGGATCATAGGATGCAACAATCTTAACAGCCCATTCTGGCCTATGAGAACAGGGTAGCCTTACAATAGTGAAAAACGAAAATGGCTGTAATTCACTATTAGGACATGCCACACACATCAGGGCTTGTACTACCTTATGCTTACAATGCACCCTGCCCTGGGGCCTACCATAGGGGTGACTAATATGAAGTTAAGGGAAGGTTTTAGGGACTGGCAAGTGTGTGCACTTGCCCAGTCAGCATGTCAGTACCAGACTGCACGCAGGTTCTGCAATGGCAGACCTTAGACATTTTACCAGGCCACTTCTGTGGGTGGCACAACCAGTGCTGCAAGCCCACCAGCAGCATTTGTATTTACAAGCCCTGGGCACACCTGGTGCACTTTACTGGGGTCTGACAGTAAACCAAATAAGCCAATCATGGAATCCAACCAACATATACATTTTACATAGGGAGCACTTGCACTGTGGCACTGGTTGGCAGTGGCACAGTGCTCTGAGCGGCCAACACCATAAAAACACATGAGTCACAGCGACAAAAAGTGGAAGGGAGACTCACGCCAAGGTGCCAGGTCTAACATTCCAGGAGATGCGGAAGCAGGAGTGTGCAAGGTCGTCAAATGTAAATAATCACCAGGGCAGAAGGTGAAATCATGACCTGTCAGAAAATGAGCAGAGAAGGATCAACAAGCGTGCAGCTGCTGAGACAAAGAAACGGGAAAACCTCCTGTTGAGGTGTCTGCTCATACTGATGACACCTTGAAAATGCAAATGACATAGGCAGAAGAATTAAATAAAAAACAAGTGCGGTGAAAGCGGCCCGAGCGGCCAATCAATTAAATAATCAAGCGTGGTATCTAAAGTGCACGAAAATATAAATAAAGTGAGCGCGGTGTCCCTAGCGCCACGCTCATTAAAGTAATTAAAACAAGCCTGAAAGACAGCTGCGAGTGGTGCACACACGCGCGCGCGCAATATAAGGAAATGAGAAATAGAGAAAAGGGCGCGGACGCAAAAAGTAAGGCGAGAAAGAAATGAAAATTACAAAATGGCCGGGATGTATGGACGAGAAGAGAGGCGTGCACGCGCTTGGGAGAGCAGTCTGCTCATTTTCAAGCACAGCACTCGTGCTTGAGGTGCGCCCCTGCTCGCTCCCGCAAGGTGGATGCCGCCACAAGCATGAGCGTGTGCTTGAAAATGAGCAGAGCAACGGCTAAAGGCACGCAGCGCATGCGCGCTGAGTAGGCGAGACCTAAAAATAGTGCACAAGAACAGCCTAATTGCACACAAGTGGAAGGCTACAAATACTGTGGCACTGCTCTGGTGGAAGGCAGCAAATGACAACAAGCATTTGCAATGCAAATTGGTCTCGCACTTGTGAGAGTCAGAGGTATTGGCGCTGTAATTGACAATGTCTTTTATCTACCAAAGGAATGAGAGAGGAAAGAATATGGAAACAGAAAGGATGCTAGAGAAAGGAGGAAAATGAAACGGAGATAGAATGAAACGGAGGCAAGGGGAGAATCGAGGTGAAAAGAAAATAGGGGGAAATGGAAACGGCACAATAAAGATAGAATGATGAAAATGAGAAGTAAAGAAAGCAAATATGTCCAAAGATTAACGAAGTAAAGAAAGCAGGAAATAGAGACGAACAAATAGAAACAGGAGAATAAAATAACAAATCATAGCAGAGCGAAACAGACAGCAGCGGCAGGCACAGGTAAGCGCGGTGAGGCGGGGTACAGTGTGGAGAGGGGGTAGCCGACAGAAGACGGAATAGGTATTATTTATTTATTTATACCAATACCGTCATCTGTCGACTTACCCCCCCACCCTGTCCCGCCTCACCAGGTTTACCTGTGCCGGCCGCCGCTGGAAACAGTAAAAAGCAAAGTAGATGAAATGGAGCAGAAACGCATAGATTGCCATTACAGGTTTCTAATTTCTCACGATTCAACCACACATTTCATGTGTTAAGATTGTGCAAGCTGTAGGGAAAGCAGCCAATGCATAAATCAGCATAATAGAAAATCGTCTGAAACTTAAAGGCTTTAAAATGTATCCGGTCCCCCTTCCCTCTGGTTATTCATGTGTCAGGTGTGCAGCTACGATACGGTCGCACGAAAAACAAACTGCAACACGCCTGAGGTGCCATCCACTGAGTTCCATCATGCACATGAAGCCATGCAGGCAGGTGAGTCATGTCTTGGGCGATGGCATTTCAAAGTAGTACAAATCACGATTTGGCAACGCTTCTGTGGCACCCGTTCAAAACTAGAGCATTGATAAAACTGCCGGAGTTGTTAGTCGCCCAGGGAGCCTTTCTCTTATTATGCTAGCTCAGTAGAGGGGGAGGGCAGAGTCGAGAGTGAGAGACACAGCGAAAAGACTGGCAAAGAAAGAAAAGGACAGCGGCACAGAAAGTGACAAACAGGAGGAATAAAAATAATCAGAGATGAAAAAAGAATGGGAGAGAAAGAGACTGGCACGGAGATTAAGAGAGACAAATGCAAGGACAGACTGAGATATGCATAGTATAATAAGAAGTGAAAGGAGAGACAAGGGCAGAGACTTACAGGCAGGTACAAAGAGAGATGGAGAGATATTGGAAAAGCTGAAGAATACAAAGAAGTCCATGTGTGTGTGACGTGAGCTTACAGTTAAGGCAACCTCTTTACTGCACTCTGCTCTGGTGCCGCCAGCAGGCGGCGGTGCTGACAAACTTTTTAACAGGATGGTGGCAAATCAAAATGTTGAAAATAAAGTGTTTAAATTAAAAAAAAAAAACTTAGCTGTGCTACACAGATACTGCAAATAAAACACGAGTGCGCCTGTGCACGGTCAGTGACCAGGCCAAAGATGGCATAAAATCAGCCAAAGGAACACAAATGTCCTCTGTCACATAGATATACCACAGGCTTTCAGTGCACCCGACCCTATTTTAGAGCACAGGTGATAAGAGGATCATATACTATCCTCATGCACGCAGACAGCCTTTTGCACACTGCACATTCACTCAGAGACTCCTGCATTATTCACAGACATTCACACATCGTATGCACATCATGCACACTCACGTGTCTTTGTGTACAGCACAGGCACTCACATGTGTCTGTGTACAACACAGATCCTTTGTGTGCTCACTGCAGGCACTCGCAGATACTCTGCACACATTAGGGGCACTCACATGTGTCTTTGTGTACAGCACAAATCCTTTGTGTCCTCACAGCAGGCACTCGTAGATACTCTGCACACATTAGAAGCACTCACATCTGTGTACAGCACAGATCCTTTGTGTGCTCACAGCAGGCACTCGTAGATACTCTGCACACATTAGAGGCACTCACATGTGTCTTTGTGCACAGCACAGATCCTTTGTGTGCTCCAGCAGGCACTCGTAGATACTCTGCACACATTAGTGGCACTCACATGTCTTTGTGTACAGCACAGATCCTTTGTGTGCTCGCTGCAGGCACTCGTAGATACTCTGCACACATTAGAGGCACTCACATGTGTCTTTATGTGCAGCACAGATCCTTTGTGTGCTCCAGCAGGCACTCGTAGATACTCTGCACACATTAGAGGCACTCACATGTGTCTTTATGTACAGCACAGATCCTTTGTGTGCTCCAGCAGGCACTCGTAGATACTCTGCACACATTAGAGGCACTCACATGTGTCTTTATGTACAGCACAGATCCTTTGTGTGCTCGCTGCAGGCACTCGTAGATACTCTGCACACATTAGAGGCACTCACATGTGTCTTTATGTACAGCACAGATCCTTTGTGTGCTCCAGCAGGCACTCGTAGATACTCTGCACACATTAGAGGCACTCACATGTGTCTTTATGTACAGCACAGATCCTTTGTGTGCTCCAGCAGGCACTCGTAGATACTCTGCACACATTAGAGGCACTCACATGTGTCTTTATGTACAGCACAGATCCTTTGTGTGCTCGCTGCAGGCACTCGTAGATACTCTGCACACATTAGAGGCACTCACATGTGTCTTTATGTACAGCACAGATCCTTTGTGTGCTCCAGCAGGCACTCGTAGATACTCTGCACACATTAGAGGCACTCACATGTGTCTTTATGTACAGCACAGATCCTTTGTGTGCTCCAGCAGGCACTCGTAGATACTCTGCACACATTAGTGGCACTCACATGTCTTTGTGTACAGCACAGATCCTTTGTGTGCTCACAGCAGGCACTTGTAGATACTCTGCACACATTAGTGGCACTCACATGCTCTTCCGCACCCTGCACTCGTAGATCCTTCTCATAAATCATGGA
This sequence comes from Triturus cristatus, assembly GCF_964204655.1. Taxonomy (NCBI): domain Eukaryota; kingdom Metazoa; phylum Chordata; class Amphibia; order Caudata; family Salamandridae; genus Triturus; species Triturus cristatus. Next base: position 22,883,302 of record NC_140591.1, read on the forward strand.
TTACTGGCCGTGTGTGCCGTTTCACCATTGTTTTTCTTAATCAGTTCTCATGTGGAGCTTAATTGGAAAAGATGCAGGTAACCTGCCCATTGCACTGGAATTATTGGGAGCTGGTTCAGTCACAGGGAAGGTTACTCCGTGGTGGGGCCAGAGCAGGATAAGAGGACGGGCCAGTACCCAAGGGGACGGGCCAGTACCCAAGGGGACGGGCCAGTACCCAAGGGGACGGGCCAGTACCCAAGGGGACAGGCCAGTACCCAAGGGGACAGGCCAGTACCCTTGTGCAACTGAGTGCACTTCACATGCACTTGTTGCAGCAGACTTGCAAGGCATCTTTAGAAAGGGATTCGAGCCAAGCAGAGGGCCAAAGTTTTGGACACGACAGCCGTGGTACGTCACGCTTGATCTTTCCACTTATTTAAGGGTTTATAAATATCGGGAAATTCTGGCCCAGGCAGTGAAGCCGTTAGAGAACAGGAACCACAAACACCACGCCACAGAAATATGACTGCTAAATCACCCCATTTGCTTTATTTGGACATTGAGATGGGTTGGGGGCCATAAAAGGACCTCCGTGTTCACGTTCACTAGCAGCTCATGTTCTCCTTTCTGAACCCTTCGGAGGTACAACTGTGCACAGACCTGATCTATTCAAGCAGCAAATAAAGCAATAAGGAGGTGAAAAGTCGGAGAGCTCACCCTGTGTTAAAGCAAGCAAAGTTTTCGGGCTTCCCCGAGGCAAGATTTGGTCCCTGCATCTGAAGGCAGAAACGGGAGAGAAAACTCCGCGAAAACGCATATTGGAAGTGGGAAGCTGCTGCAACCCTGGAAATTCGTGAAAGTGGGCGCCATGCTATGAAGTGAAAGCGGCACCCATGTAAATACAACATTGCAATGACGGCACTCGCAATTTAGACTTAGACATCTAAAGCTAAAGCGCGGGTGCCGCGATTGCTTCAAAAGTAAAGCAATTGGAAAAAAAAGTGTGCAAAAAGAAATATTGATGGACAGAATGCAGAACAATGTCATACATTCACCCCAGTACAGAGATCTGGGCCTAAATCCATCGGTTTTTTGCTCACCATGCCATTCCAGTTTGGACCCAGCCATATGCAAATCAGTCTCGACCCTGTGTCCCATGGGAACAGTCCAGCCCGAACTGCCAGGCCAGGTCCTCCCTGGATTGGAAACAAGCATCCTAGGACCGGTTTCGGGGTTTCACCCCTCTTCAGCCAGGATAGCTTGATTCCAGTGGCATGGAGAGCACGGGACCCACGTCTGGGCATACCCGTCCCACTCGGGGTGACAAATGCAAAAAGAAATATTGATGGACAGAATGCAGAACAATGTCATACATTCACCCCAGTACAGAGATCGCTTTGTTTGCCCTAAGTTGGCAGGGTATGTCCAGACATGAGTCCCTTGCTCACTTTGCCACTGGATTCAAGATTGCCTGGCTGATGAGGGTTATGAACCCGAAACCGGTCCCAGGATGCTTGTTTACGGTCCAGGGAAGACATGGCTTGGCAGTTCGGGCTGGACTGTTCCCATGAGGCACAGGGTCAGACTGATTTGCATATGGCCATGTCTGAACTGGGGTGGTGGAGTGAGCTAAAGAATGATGATGGATTAAACCCAGATCAGTTGACTGGGGGTGAGTGTTTGATTTGCTCAAACGCTCAGTCCATCATCCCCTTTGGTATCGCTTTGCTTTACTTTTAAAGCAATCACGGCACCCGTGCTTTAGCCTTAGATGTTTAAAGCTAAAACGGGGGTGCTGCCAATGTGAAGCAAAGTAAAAAAAATATTTGCAATGCAATAGGTCTTGCATTTAATTGCGAGACCGATGGCATTGGAAAGAAGTGGCTTCCATTTTCCCGGCTGCTTTAAAGAGAAAGCTTACATTCAGCGCACCCACCATGCTCACTAAGTGTGTCATGCCTGCAGTAAGAGAAACTCGAACAAAATAGTGCTTACAAGACTAAATAGCATGTACCGTGTAACAACCAAAGTAAAAGGGCCAGTATCTATGGGAGGATACAAATGAAGACAAGGCGGTACTAAGGAGGGACTAAAAAGCCTTTTAAGGAATCAGAAGCCAGCATTTACGAAGGACTAAGACACAAGCCAATGAAAAATGTGGCGTGGGCGGGGCTTCTTTTCCATACTCCACTACAGCAGTCTTGCAGAGCAGAGCATGCGCGCTGACTCGGGCTTAATAAAAAAAGGAGGGACAAATAGGAAAGATAACCACTTGGAAGCAAGGATGCGTAAAGGACACTGACACAAACAAATGAAAAGTAAGGGGTGGACTTGAAGCCCACAGTACCGTACATACAAAGTATATAGAACAGGTCTCGAAAGCACGAACTAAAAACTACCAATCAATTTCACTCTTACTTTTTGCTGACAATGCTTTACCAGGACAGGTAGCAAAACAAATCTACAATTACCTGACAACCAACAAACTCCTGGCCACCTCAGGGCAGGCCTCATAGAAATCTACTCGCCTACTCACTATGAAAAGTCAAATTTTATCAGGACGAGGTATTTTTAGGCTCTACTACCTGATCTGGCAAGCTGACAAACAGGTGTCCTGTTCACCGAGTTAAAGGAGCAATCAAGATGCCTTTAAATCTTGTTTTCATCTGGTCACCTTTGCTCAGTGTTCAGAGACAGGACAAATGTGAGCTTGGTGTTTACTTTTCTTTATCCGACTGCAAAGTTAAAGGATTTTGTAAAGAGTGTTAAATGAAAGGCTGAAGGATGCAGAGTTTTTTTTGTAACACAACATGGAAATAGCTTATAAATGAAGCGTACACATTTTTTAATTATTTCAACAGCTAGGAAAACACTTTTTTGTAATACTGTCTGATGGAAACAAAAGATTTTAATGGAATAAAAACAAATCAGAACACTTTAGTTAGTGATGTCCAAGTGAAACATTTTAGCTGAAACCCAATTTCCACACAATATTGTTTACACGCTATATTGTTTTATCAGAAAAACTGCATGCTAGTGGGAACATCTGTGGCCATTTCAATGGAAAATGAGCCGTCTGTAAATTACAGTGGCTATCACATCTTGCTTTAATAATATATTAATTAAAATTGGGGTTTAAAACAAACTGAGAAACATTCCTGCCCCCATCCTAATGACAATGCTATCAGTGAACTGAAAGGCAAGTCAGGGGTCCAGTCTACGCTATATAATAATACTGAAGCTTGTAGAGCGCGACAGCAGGGGTGTCCCGGAGCTAAAACAGTAGGGAAAGCTAGATTAACATACAAAGGTGGGGGGCCGACCTCCATTACCGGAGGTAATTTAGCCCGCATATGTGGGCTAAATTCCTATGCGTGGAGCACAAATTTAGTCTATTAAATCAAAGAAGAGAATTTTTTGTACAACAGAAATGCTGAACTCATCTCATGTGATGATGAAGAAAAAGGGGACTGTAAAATTAAATATTTGCCTAGGATCACACAATTTGAGAGCAGTTTATGGGTCAAGTATGTTAGTTTGGTCGGTAGATTATTCAAGTCACTAGACCGGCAGGTCTGGTTACATTTTTATGATTTTTTTCAAGGTCTGCAGAGGCAGTTTATAGCTTAGCCCACAAAACGAAATTGGTATTGCTGTCCATACTAGATGACCTGAGAGGCAAGCTCAATCGAATGACTTCACCCTGCTAGATCTCTCCGCAGCCTTTGACTCGGTCAACCACATCATTATAACTGACCTGGTCAGAGCTCTGGACATCAATGTTAGTTATGGTGGCCAAGGGGCTTGAATCCTTTTTTGGCAGTTCTCAAGCAGTAAAAGTGAACAACTTTATAAGTAACGAGTCACCCGTCAGGCGTGGGGTTCCTGTGGTTCTCATCCTTCTTCCCCAGCTCCTCAACATACTATCTGTGCTTTTAGCGCAATCCTTCGTTGGACCAAGAGGGAAAGCCTACATGCGCACAGACGTCACCCAACTCTTACTACACCTAGACAATCCTGCCTCTCATAGCGAATGCCTACAAACGATGTGTGGAGGTATTAGCAGTGAATGACGGCAGCGACCTCTCGCTTGACCCTTACTGGAATTGACCAATCGTTATAAAGTGCTCTAGTGTCTTGTAGACAGGCTATGCCGGGTTTCAAGTAAATCCTTGCTGGATTTTAAATTGCTTTGTGTGTTTAAACCCTTGTTATTGAGGGGACCTACTCTCAGAAACGTAGACATGCCAGGATTTCTCCAAGTCAAGAAGACATCTGAGCCACAGTGAATTGCCCAACTGTCTCCTTTTTAGTCCCCTTTCCTGCCCAACTCCCCTTATTCCAACCTTCTTTCCCATGTACTTCATAAAGGCAACGAAGGCTGCGCTCATGCAAAACTCACGAAGAAGGATAGCGCAACACAGACAGACGCACGTACCATCACCTACGACACACAACTTAGGCTCGCGCCCAACTAACAACAAGCAAATCACGACAAGGGTTACAAGCACACGGGCAGCTACCCCTCACTTGTGCACTCCACTGTATGTACAAGTGCAGCTACATGCTGGCACCAAGGCACAGGGACAGAACCTCTCCAGGGCCCTTGACTGAGGTGAGGGCAGTTAAGGCATCTTCATGTGGAACCCAACACAGCAACACCCACCACAGACACTGCATCCCCCACCACAGACACTGCATCACCCACCACAGACACTGCATCACCCACCTTCAGTAGCATTACAGCCGTCAACACAGAACCCACAACTCACATCACCGCCCCGGCCACTGATGTCACAGCACTTAATAATGCATCGATCAGTGCAACATTATACCACAGAGGCCCCTCCTACAATACTGCACGCACAGACTGCCGCACCGCATCTGGTTGTAGAGCTCCCTTCGAATGGGTCATCGCTACAAGGGATTTAAATATTTAGTGAAAATCTGATGGAATCCACTCTTTTCAGCATTCCACTGGCAAGAGAAAATAGTTATTTTGCACCCAATTCCTGACCTGCCATCCTTTAAAAAGGTTTCTACTGTATCCGTCACTGGGTGACACCATTCAAAGCTGCTTCCTACCGCAACTGACACAGAGGCTCTGCTACCAATGTCAGGAATGAGCAACGGAACCACTATGGCGGGCTGACCCCTGCTGCCAATCAAATGCGCTTAATGGAGGTGATCAACAGGGAAGTGGGGCCAAAGCTCCTCTCTCTATGGTCAGGTGTGACTCAAAATCTTTAGATTTTCCAACAATCATATGTAGAATATACCTCTAGGGGCTTTCCGTCGGCCCTCTTCACCCATTGGTCGGTCATTGCGTCATTCACATTTTCCTTCAGTCCACTTCAGCCACAGGTGACTCCGCTGAGGGTGATGGCATTCCACCCTTTCACAAAGAGCACATCCGCACAGAAAATAGTTCTATTCAATGCCAGGATTTACTGTGACACTCCATCCTTTATGAGACCAAACCAATATTTCTGCTTCTCACCCTGATTTTTCAGTTATCATCGAGGAGGGCCCCGCAGGTTCCTAACAATAAACGATTTATAAAAAAGATGGCAAAACAAGCTTTGAAAAAGCCAACAGCTAACACCAGCCCTACTGCCTTTGACAACGGTTGGTTTTCTGTTGCGATCTACGAGGTCTGCGGGAGAGATAAAAGGTGTTTTTGTCCAGACATAAGCAGCCGAAATAACACACAACTGCGGCCTGGGGGCCAAGCAGGCGTACAGCATTCCTACAAACATGCTCAAAGCATGTGGAACACGTTTCACAACAGATGCCGCCCGGAAAGCTAAAGTGGTACAGACGGTGCTTAACACCAGGTGTACAGGATCCGGAAGGGCACAAGTGCCAAAGCAACCGGGGAAGGTGCTCTCGGGTCCAACCCTTAGCAGGGCCTAGCGCCCAGAGGCACGACGCCTCCTGTCTAGAGGCGGCGCAGTCTGCTAGGCGAGGATCACACAGTGACCACTGCTGAGTCACCCTTACAGGACAGGCTTCACCTGGAGGTAGGGCCCCTGAGGCTGGCACCGCCCATAGACCAGCACAGGAATGGCTTCACAAGGAGGTTGGGCCCTCATGGCTGAAACCTGGGCCCCCGAGGCTGGCACCGCCCAGCACGTGTCTCCCTCCACGTAGGGTGACCAGATTCTCAAAACAAAAAACGGGGACAGGTCATAGACATAGAAGTAGGACTACGATTTGCAGTAACCACCGACATAAAAGTAGGACTATTTGACAGCTGTGATAAACATAGAAAAAGGACTACAACAGCTCCCTCCAAGACCGAGATGAAGCATTACAGATGACAAATCAGAGGTCTTTTATCGGCAGTAAGCATTAATTCCATTTAAACAGACTTTGCCTCAACATTTGCTTTAGTCCAAGTTTGTTTTCTTATTAGATAAGTATATATATTGGGATTGTTAACTGAACAATAAAGAAAATTGCACAATCGAAGAGGAGTTTGTGCTCTTGTTTTTGCCACGAGGAAGTGAACGAGTGCATCGCTAGCGAGTTTGATAGATATATATATATACACACATATACACACACACACATTCTGTCATCGTCAAAATCAGATACTGCTGTTTGTAGAATACTCCTTCCCATAAAGCACTCCCCCTACGTTCAGCGCAGTTGACTGAAATATAAATAATGTTTGCTTTATTTACGTGGAAACATTTACGCACATTAGCATAGTAAATAGTTTAGAACATATAAGACAGGGCTGGCTTTAGTGCTGGTGGCGCCCTGTGCGACAATGTTTGTTGGCGCCCCCCCAATGACCACCTCCACCACGGATTCTCTCACTAGCACCCTTTAACAGTGACCAAGTCACCATAACCACACTCTATCAGATGCATTATATATAGCGCCACTCATACCAGTGTAGGGTGTCCAAGCACTTTGCATCACACACACATTACACAGAGACAATCAATCATACGTGTGTAAATCAGTGTATAGGAAATGTTACATAAGCCAAAGGACTGAAAGTGTAGGAGTCACATGTCATCCATACTGGTAGGCAGTATAGTTTAAGAGTGCTTGGTGTGGAGAAGCACAAACGCAGAGTCGAAAAAGAAACAGCATAGTTGGGAGTTTTCTTTAATATTAAGAATCGATTTCTAGCCAGATTAACCCTTTTTGAAACATTAATCAATGTTCTAATAATGTATACCTTGCAGTGTGTATGCAGTTCTAGGATGAAAGTTAATAGCTCACTATTCTATATCAGGACTTTAAGTTATAAATTGCAAGTAGCAAAAAAATGTCTCTTGTGAAAGCAGTAACCCTGCTGATCTGTTTACATCATACACACTCTGTAATCTACTTGGTACACGTTCTTTGCAGCAGGCATATTAACCCTCTGCACTAACTTCAGCCAAGTCAAAACCTCAACTATACAAAATGCTGATCTGTCTCCAGGAAGATAATTAATCACACTCTTGACATTTATGTGAGGCCTGGTAATTGCTGGGGGAAAGAAACGCTACACGGCGCCCCCAGGAAGCCAGCACTGGTGCGGATAAAACTCTCAGGGTTAAAATACACGTTGCGGGCTTGCAGGCTGGGAGGGCAAGGATTCCTGGATGATGCAGCTCTGATGCAAGGCAGTGTCCCGACGGTGCTGGTAGGGCTGGGGAGGCGTCACGAAGCTGCTGCTGGATTCTGCTGTAGTTTGAGACTGTCCGACCCTCGCTCGCTTTAAGGCAGAGCAGGGTCACGGTGGATTGCTGCAGGCTGTAAAATCAGGGTCATGCCGGTCACAGGTGGTTCTAACCAGCTGCATGATGACGTAGGTGGCGCTGTGTAGACAAAGAGAAGGGAAATCCCGAGAGAACATGTCTCTCTTCAAAGGATTTCCCTTCCTGCTACAGCGCTCACCTCAGTGACGTCACCAAGCTGTGCAAACAGAGCATGCGCGCAACCGGAACAGAGAAAAACCGGGACATTTCTTTGTTCAACCCGGACACTGTTCTAAAACGGGGACATTTGACTCCATTGGAGTACAGTGTCGGGACACGGGGACATTTCACAAAAAACGGGGACCGTCCGGGCAAAACCGGGACGTCTGGTCACCCTACCTCCACGGGCTACTTGACTAAAACGACGCGCTATTTCAACAGGCTAATGCCGCAGTCAGGCAAACCTGACACGGAGCCGACAATGCCCCCGCCCTCCAGGCATTCTGGTGTCTCAGGGAATACTCGCCTTTCTGCATGGGGTGTTACATGGTGTCATGGGGTGCCGCATCATAGCCGCGAGGTGGCGCTCCGCCCCTGCAGGGGTCTTGGGCACTGCTTCCTTTGACCCAGATGCCAAGCAGCCCTCCCACTGCCCCCAAACACCCTAAATACAGCAGAGAACAACAAACAAAGCCCTGTTCACACAGCTGTCCCTCGGTCTCACGAACCATGTGCAACCCTCGCAGGCACCTGCCTGGGCGGCGCCAGGGGGCTGCAGCCTGGGAAAAGAAGCAGGAAACTCAGTGTACTCACTGAGCCGAGAGCGAGTAGTGTCAGTAAGGTAACTCAGTGCCAAACTCTGAGCTCGGTATCGGTGCCAGGGGGCTGCAGCCTGGGAAAGGAAGCAGGAAACTCAGTGTACTCACTGAGCCGAGAGCGAGTAGTGTCAGTAAGGTAACTCAGTACCAAACTCTAAGCTCGGCATCGGTGCCAGGGGGCTGCAGCCTGGGAAAGGAAGCAGGAAACTCACTGTACTCACTGAGCCGAGAGCGAGTATCACGATCAGTGTCAGTAAGGTAACTCAGTGCCAAACTCTGAGCTCGGTATCGGTGCCAGGGGGCTGCAGCCTGGGAAAGGAAGCAGGAAACTCAGTGTACTCACTGAGCCGAGAGCGAGTATCACGATCAGTGTCAGTAAGGTAACTCAGTACCAAACTCTGAGCTCGGTATCGGCGCCAGGGGGCTGCAGCCTGGGAAAGGAGGCAGGAAACTCACTGTACTCACTGAGCCGAGAGCGAGTATCACGGATCAGTGTCAGTAAGGTAACTCAGTACCAAACTCTGAGCTCGGTATCAGTGCCAGGGGGCTGCAGCCTGGGAAAGGAAGCAGGAAACTCAGTGAACTCACTGAGCCGAGAGCGAATATCACGGATCAGTGTCAGTAAGGTAACTCAGTACCAAACTCTGAGCTCGGTATCGGCGCCAGGGGGCTGCAGCCTGGGAAAGGAGGCAGGAAACTCACTGTACTCACTGAGCCGAGAGCGAGTATCACGGATCAGTGTCAGTAAGGTAACTCAGTACCAAACTCTGAGCTGGGTATCAGTGCCAGGGGGCTGCAGCCTGGGAAAGGAAGCAGGAAACTCAGTGAACTCACTGAGCCGAGAGCGAATATCACGGATCAGTGTCAGTAAGGTAACTCAGTACCAAACTCTAAGCTCGGCATCGGTGCCAGGGGGCTGCAGCCTGGGAAAGGAGGCAGGAAACTCACTGTACTCACTGAGCCGAGAGCGAGTATCACGATTAGTGTCAGAAAGGTAACTCAGTACCAAACTCTGAGCTCGGTATCGGCGCCAGGGGGCTACAGCCTGGGAAAGGAGGCAGGAAACTCAGTGTACTCACTGAGCCGAGAGCGAGTATCACGGATCAGTGTCAGTAAGGTAACTCAGTACCAAACTCTGAGCTCGGTCTCGGTGCCAGGGGGCTGCAGCCTGGGAAAGGAAGCAGGAAACTCATGTGTACTTCTCTTACAGGGTCTCATCTTATCCAGACTGGACTACGGTAATGCTCTATATCTCGGCGCACCTAAGAAAGTTACAGCCAGGCTACAGGTTGTGCAAAACGCTGCTGCTCGGATTCTTACCAATACTAAGAACCGCTGCTCTGCTAAACCAGCGATTAGAGCATTACATTGGTTGCCCGTGGAGCAAAGGGTGCATTTCAAGGCCTTGTGCCTAACCCACAAAATCCTTCAGGGAAAAGCCCCGTCAATCCTTAAGGACCTTGTTGTCCCGCATACCACGTCTAGAACTCTCCGATCTTCGAACGCCCATCTAACCCAAATTCCCATGATAAAGAAAGCTCGCTCCGGAGGCCGGCGCTTTTCCTATCATGCGTCCAAGCTGTGGAACACCCTCCCGCTTGACCTTCGGGCCCAACACAATCAGCTGCCTTTCCGAAAGTTACTAAAGACATGGCTGTTCCCATAACCATCTGCTCCGCAATCGGCTGATCTCTCTGGTGCATCTTTTAGCGCTACGACGCTTAAGGGCAGCCATGCGCTCTAGAAATCTCATTACAATTACAATTACTCACTGAGCCGAGAGCGAGTAGTGTCAGTAAGGTAACTCAGTACCAAACTCTGAGCTCGGTATCAGTGCCAGGGGGCTGCAGCCTGGGAAAGGAAGCAGGAAACTCCGTGCACTCACTGAGCCGAGAGTGAGTAGTGTCAGTAAGGTAACTCAGTACCAACTATGAGCTTGGTATCGGTGCCAGGGGGCTGCAGCCTGGGAAAGGAAGCAGGAAACTCAGTGAACTCACTGAGCCGAGAGTGAGTATCACGATCAGTGTCAGTAAGGTAACTCAGTACCAAACTCTAAGCTCGGCATCGGTGCCAGGGGGCTGCAGCCTGGGAAAGGAGGCAGGAAACTCACTGTACTCACTGAGCCGAGAGCGAGTATCACGATTAGTGTCAGAAAGGTAACTCAGTACCAAACTCTGAGCTCGGTATCGGCGCCAGGGGGCTGCAGCCTGGGAAAGGAGGCAGGAAACTCACTGTACTCACTGAGCCGAGAGCGAGTATCACGGATCAGTGTCAGTACCAAACTCTGAGCTCGGTCTCGGTGCCAGGGGGCTGCAGCCTGGGAAAGGAAGCAGGAAACTCAAGTGTACTTCTCTTACAGGGTCTCATCTTATCCAGACTGGACTACGGTAATGCTCTATATCTCGGCGCACCTAAGAAAGTTACAGCCAGGCTACAGGTTGTGCAAAACGCTGCTGCTCGGATTCTTACCAATACTAAGAACCGCTGCTCTGCTAAACCAGCGATTAGAGCATTACATTGGTTGCCCGTGGAGCAAAGGGTGCATTTCAAGGCCTTGTGCCTAACCCACAAAATCCTTCAGGGAAAAGCCCCGTCAATCCTTAAGGACCTTGTTGTCCCGCATACCACGTCTAGAACTCTCCGATCTTCGAACGCCCATCTAACCCAAATTCCCATGATAAAGAAAGCTCGCTCCGGAGGCCGGCGCTTTTCCTATCATGCGTCCAAGCTGTGGAACACCCTCCCGCTTGACCTTCGGGCCCAACACAATCAGCTGCCTTTCCGAAAGTTACTAAAGACATGGCTGTTCCCATAACCATCTGCTCCGCAATCGGCTGATCTCTCTGGTGCATCTTTTAGCGCTACGACGCTCAAGGGCAGCCATGCGCTCTAGAAATCTCATTACAATTACAATTACTCACTGAGCCGAGAGCGAGTAGTGTCAGTAAGGTAACTCAGTACCAAACTCTGAGCTCGGTATCAGTGCCAGGGGGCTGCAGCCTGGGAAAGGAAGCAGGAAACTCCGTGCACTCACTGAGCCGAGAGTGAGTAGTGTCAGTAAGGTAACTCAGTACCAACTATGAGCTTGGTATCGGTGCCAGGGGGCTGCAGCCTGGGAAAGGAAGCAGGAAACTCAGTGAACTCACTGAGCCGAGAGTGAGTATCACGATCAGTGTCAGTAAGGTAACTCAGTACCAAACTCTGAGCTCGGTATCGGTGCCAGGGGGCCGCAGCCTGGGAAAGGAAGCAGGAAACTCAGTGTACTCACTGGGCTGAGAGCGAGTACCACGGATCAGTGTCAGTAAGGTAACTCAGTACCAACTCTGAGCTCGGTATCGGTGCCAGGGGGCTGCAGCCTGGGAAAGGAAGCAGGAAACTCAGTGTACTCACTGAGCCGAGAGCGAGTATCACGGATCAGTGTCAGTAAGGTAACTCAGTACCAACTCTGAGCTCGGTATCGGTGCCAGGGGGCTGCAGCCTGGGAAAGGAAGCAGGAAACTCAGTGTACTCACTGAGCCGAGAGCGAGTAGTGTCAGTAAGGTAACTCAGTACCAACTCTGAGCTTGGTCTCGGTGCCAGGGGGCTGCAGCCTGGGAAAGGAAGCAGGAAACTCAGTGCACTCACTGAGCCCAGAGTGAGTATCACGGATCAGTGTCAGTAAGGTAACTCAGTACCAAACTCTGAGCTCGGTATCAGTGCCAGGGGGCTGCAGCCTGGGAAAGGAAGCAGGAAACTCAGGGCCCGATTCACAGAACTAACTTAAGACAAAATCCTAAACTTACTACCATTTTGGTATTCACAGAAGGATTTTTCTCAATTTAGTAGTCCTAAGTTTAGGACTCCTAACTTTAGGACTCCTAAATGCCTTCTGTGAATACCGAAAGCCTTAAAATTAGGATTTTTCTCAGTTTAGGAGTCCTATGGTTAGGACTCCTAACTTTACAACTACTAAACTGAGAAAAATCCTAATTTTAAGACTTTCGGTGTTCACAGAAGGCATTTAGGAGTCCTAAAGTTAGGAGTCCTAACTATACTACTACTAAACTGAGAAAAATCCTAATTTTAAGACTTTCGGTATTCACAGAAGGCATTTAGGAGTCCTAAAGTTAGGAATCCTAACTATACTACTACTAAACTGAGAAAAATCCTAATTGTAAGACTTTCGGTATTCACAGAAGGCATTTAGGAGTCCTAAAGTTAGGACTCCTAACTTCTGTGAATACCGAAATGAGTAAGTGCCTTCTGTGAATACCAAAATGAGTAAGTGCCTTCTGTGAATACCAAAATGGTTGTAAGTTTAGGATTTTGTCTTAAGTTAGTTTTGTGAATCGGGCCCTAAGTGTACTCACTGAGCCGAGAGTGAGTATCACGGAACAGTGTCAGTAAGGTAACTCAGTACCAAACTCTGAGCTTGGTATCGGTGCCAGGGGGCTGCAGCCTGGGAAAGGAAGCAGGAAACTCAGTGAACTCACTGAGCCGAGAGCGAGTATCATGATCAGTGGCAGTAAGGTAACTCAGTACCAAACTCTGAGCTCGGTATCGGTGCCAGGGGGCAGCAGCCTGGGAAAGGAAGCAGGAAACTCAGTGCACTCACTGAGCCCAGAGTGAGTATCACGGATCAGTGTCAGTAAGGTAACTCAGTACCAAACTCTGAGCTTGGTATCGGTGCCAGGGGGCTGCAGCCTGGGAAAGGAAGCAGGAAACTCAGTGCACTCACTAAGCCGAGAGTGAGTATCACGGATCAGTGTCAGTAAGGTAACTCAGTACCAAACTCTGAGCTCGGTATCGGTACCTTAGCTCACTGTCCAGCTTCAATGTCAATACTGCAGCTCCGTGTCATTACTCAGTATCGGTAAGTTACATTAGTAAAGAACCAGAGTATGAGTATCACAGATCAATATCAGTAAGGTAACTCAGTACCAAACTCTGAGCTCGGTATCGGTGGCAGGTGGCTGCAGCCTGGGAAAGTAGGCAGGAAACTCAGTGCACTCACTGAGACGAGAGTGAGTAGTGTCAGTAAGGTAACTCAGTACCAAACTCTGAGCTCGGTATCTGAGCCAGGGGGCTGCAGCCTGGGAAAGGAAGCAGGAAATTCACTGTACTCACTGAGACGAGAGTGAGTAGTGTCAGTAAGGTAACTCAGTACCAAACTCTAAGCTCGGCATCGGTGCCAGGGGGCTGCAGCCTGGGAAAGGAAGCAGGAAACTCACTGTACTCACTGAGCCGAGAGCGAGTATCACGATTAGTGTCAGAAAGGTAACTCAGTACCAAACTCTGAGCTCGGTATCGGTACCTTAGCTCACTGTCGAGCTTTAATGTCAATAATGCAGCTCCGTGTCATTACTCAGTATTGGTAAGTTACATTAGTAAAGAACCAGAGTATGAGTATCAAAGATCAATATCAGTAAGGTAACTCAGTACCAAACTCTGAGCTCGGTATCGGTGCCAGGGGGCTGCAGCCTGGGAAAGGAAGCAGGAAACTCAGTGTACTCACTAATCCGAGAGTGAGTATCACGGATCAGTGTCAGTAAGGTAACTCAGTACCAAACTCTGAGCTCGGTATCGGTACCTTAGCTCACTGTCCAGCTTCAATGTCAATACTGCAGCTACGTGTCATTACTCAGTATCGGTAAGTTACATTAGTAACGAAGCAGAGTATCACAGATTAATGTCAGTAGGTATCTCAGTATCAACCTCTGAGCTCGGTATCGGTGTCTTACCTCACTAACGAGCTTCAATGTCAACCCTGCATTTTCTGTGTCATTCCTCAGTATTAGTAAGTTCCAATAGTATCAGAGCTGATTATTGCAGATCAATATCAGTAGGGTAACTGAATACCAAACTCTGGGCTCAGTATCCATACCTTAGCTCAGTACCGCAACAAAGTAGGGGTACTGAGGCACAATGACATACTTCAATATCTGTAACTTATTAGTAACGCTGTTGACTAGGAGTACTGCAGCTCAATATCAGACTTCAAGACAAGGAACTTATCAGTAACGCAGCTGAGTAGGAGCATCGCTGCTCAATATCACACTCAAGATCAGCCGCTAGTAACGCGGCAGGGTAGGAGTATCGCTGCTCAATATCACACTCAAGATCAGCCGCTAGTAACGCGGCAGGGTAGGAGTATCGCTGCTCAATATCACACTCAAGATCAGCCGCTAGTAACGCGGCAGGGTAGGAGTATCGCTGCTCAATATCACACAAGATCAGAAACTAGTAAGTAACGCGGCAGGGTAGGAGTATCGCTGGTCAATATCACACAAGATCAGCAACTAGTAAGTAACGCGGCAGGGTAGGAGCATCCCTGCTGAATATCACACTCAAGATCAGCCACTAGTAAGTAACGCGGCAGGGTAGGAGTATCGCTGGTCAATATCACACTCAAGATCAGCAACTAGTAAGTAACGCGGCAGGGTAGGAGTATCGCTGCTCAATATCGCACTCAAGATCAGCAACTAGTAACGCGGAAGGGTAGGAGTAGCGCTGCTCAATATCACACAAGATCAGCCACTAGTAAGTAACGCGGCAGGGTAGGAGTATCGCTGCTCAATATCACACTCAAGATCAGCCACTAGTAAGTAACGCGGCAGGGTAGGAGCATCGCTGCTGAATATCACACTCAAGATGAGCAACTAGTAGGTAACGCGGAAGGGTAGGAGTATCGCTGGTCAATATCACACTCAAGATCAGCAACTAGTAAGTAACGCGGCAGGGTAGGAGTATCGCTGCTCAATATCACACTCAAGATGAGCAACTAGTAAGTAACGCGGCAGGGTAGGAGTATCGCTGCTGAACAATACTTAAAGCCCGGTACACTGATCAGTAACACGGATTAGTATTGCAGATGAGTGTTAGTATCACACTTGAAGATCACTCATGCAGTGAAGTAGGAGTGCTGCATTCAATCAGGACCGTACTTCAGATTCAGTATCCCAATTTCAGAATTTTAACTCGCTGTCAGGAAGTAACTCCGTATCGAACCTCAATGTCCGGTTCAGGGTTTTAGCTTGGTCTTATAAGTTGATAACCGTGATGTAACAGTACTAAAATCGTTACTCGCTATCAGTAATTCACTATCAAACTTCATTATCAACACGGAAGCTTGATCCCTTAACTTGGCATTAGTAATGTAATCCAATATTAGTAATCGCTAAGTACCATTCAGCAGCATACTTGATCAATAATCGAACTCAATTTCACATTTGTATCTCAATAATGGGTGCCAGTTCTATATAGAAACTCGACGTCAGAGTTCATTTCAGAACCGCAGATTTAGAAGGGTGCTGAGCTCATTAGCATAACTCAATGAAAACAGCTCACTTTGACTCTAACAGCACGAAAGTAAAACACTTCAATCACAACAGCACAACTAAACATCACAGTATTCAATGGAGCCGATATGGAGGGATGCAGAGTCATTTGTGGTAAACAGTGACACTACATCCCCTTCTCCCCAGTATCCCTCCACTCTCACCGTGGTCGAGATCCTGTATCTGCAGTCCAGACATCATGGGTTTACGCATAGGTTGAGCACAGATACAGGCGGCTCAGATAATGTCAGTTAAAGGTGAGACTCAGTTCAGTAACTCTTTAATCCTAAGGCAAAAGTCTGAGTGGGCATGGCTAGCCTGCACACATTTAGTCTCTAGTGCCCGGTGCAGGCCAAGCCCTGTGGCCCTGCCCTCACTACATCGAATCCTCCCCTACACGGGCCATGCCAACAGCCTCGCTGTGAGAATGTTTGTAGGGGCAATTAGTGAGTGAGAGCTGTACAGCAACCCTCGTCTTTGGGGACTACCCTCCAAACCAGCTACAGGCAGGGCCGAGGTGTGACCTTTCACATCAGCTCCTCACACACACTATGGTATCCCTTTGCATCCCCTCTAATATTCAACATCTACCTAACCGAAGTAAATCATTCAAACCTCACCGGTTACAACTATGCTGATGACATCAATTTTTTTTAAATGGATAGCCTGGAATACCTAGACAATTCAAAACTCGGTGACGGCCTTCGTACCATAAACACATGGATGATGAATAACCTCTGAAGCTCGATATCGCCAAGGGAGATTATGACCTGTGGATAATAGCAAACATATCAGCCGACTGCCACATGGACAAAGGAAATTAGGGCCCATCTAACAACATCAAGAGAAGTTAGAAACCTAGGGGTAACCTTTGACTCAGACCTATCCTTGATACCACATTAATGTCACAAAGAATGTCTTCTACACAAAGAAAACGCTGCGTCGCATCTTGGAAACCAATATAAACTGCAAGTCAATCGTTACTGTCCAAGCTTGATGATGCAATCAGCCTATACCTTGGCGCACCCACATTCATCTTATACAAAATGCTGCCGCAAAGCCCCTTTTCAGTCTTCACCCTGGGGAACACACAACTCCAATCCTGCAATCGCTCCTCAGGTTACCTATAGCTAGAAGGGCAATGTTCAAGGCACTCTACATTCTCCACAGAGCCTCCCTAGGAAACGACCATATACCTAGAAGATAAATTAAAGCAATACAAACAAAAAAGAACATTGCTCTCTAGGCTTGCATCACTTATCCTACCGCCTTATGACACGAAATCCACAGGAGGCACAGTTTTCTCATTACAGGCCACCAAGCTCTGAAACTCCCTAAAAGCCAGACTTCGCAGTCGGCAGGCAATTGTAACTTATGCCTTCTATGTTCACATAAGACAATCCACTATGAGGGTTATCCATCACTAGTATCATACCGCCAAAAAACAGACATCACTAAACAAACAGAACCGGAATACTGAAGAGATGCGTCACTGCTGGTCAATTCAGAGGGCTTTGATCTAGTCCATGACTGCAGGTACCAAATACACACTCTAACCACTTATTTACAACTCACAGTGACACTTTTATGGGATGATAGCAACAATGCCCATGCTGCAGATCTCTCCCTTTCTCCCCCTAGAACCGTGCCAGATCAGGGCCATTGTACACACAATCTCAGACTGGACAACCCAGTGCAGTAACCAACTGTGCAGACTATAATCATAAGAAATACCATAGAGGGGCATGCAGAGCTATTCTAAACTGCCAGCACACTGAACATCATAAAACTGTGCATCTGTCTCTCACACTCCAAGCACCACACTGCTATGGGCTGACTCCCACAACATAATAGCCGCACCTCGGTGATCCTCACAACA
This sequence comes from Triturus cristatus, assembly GCF_964204655.1. Taxonomy (NCBI): domain Eukaryota; kingdom Metazoa; phylum Chordata; class Amphibia; order Caudata; family Salamandridae; genus Triturus; species Triturus cristatus. Next base: position 22,901,003 of record NC_140591.1, read on the forward strand.
TGGAAACACTTCACACATAGGATCACAAACCGAAGAAAACACCCTTGCAGCCACACATCCAACATGGCTTAACTTGCTACACATGTAGGCAAGAGCTTCAGTGCCCACATAGGGGTTGCAAGTGCTATATAAATGCTGCAATCCAATGCCTTTATTTTAAGTGTGATATTTCAGTAAAATGCTTCAATAACACTGTAGAGTTTACCATGCACACAGAGGTGCCCTTAATCTACAGGACTCTAATATCATTAAGCGCTCTCCCATCAAGTATCTTGTGCTAGGGTTTGCTCATGTAGGACAGCGATGGCACCTTAGTACTCGCGCTCTGCCAGTTCCTGGTCTGGCCAGCAGGCAGTGCCAGACCCTAGCAGCAGCCCATGGCAGCCTCCATGCAGGCCTCACACTTCAGCTCTGACGCTGTCACTATATTACAGGGTGAAGCGCAGCAAACAGGCAGCCCCCAGTACACAGTCCTTGAGTTTGCAACAACAATGCCACATTCATTAGCACAACACATTCCGAGGGCGAGTTTAACAGCGAGCACGCATTTCAGCACTTCTAGGTGAAATGCATGCCAAACACACGGGCAGGGCACCTAGCCTTCAGTGTATAAATAAGATACCCGAAGGCCCTCCCTGATAGGCAGCTCAGCAACTTCCAAAGGCCACTCGTGTAGACACTTTCACTCTGTGATATGCAAGCTAGTCCCTGCTTCCCTCTAATGCCTTTGAATCCCTCTCCTTACAAACATGGCCAGACTGGCCAGCCGGGCAAGCGGGCAATCTCCTAGAAGGCTGGAGTCCCAGGAGGCCGGTTTTGGCTTTTGGAGGCCGGTTTCGGCCTCCAGTAGTGGTGGTGCATTATGTGACCCCGAAGAAAATCTGAAAGAGTTGCTCATTTTTAGGTCTCGGCTGGCGAAAGCAGCACGCATGCGCTGCTCTCGTCATACGAGAGCTTCTTGGAATCAATACAGATTCCAAAGCTCTCAGAGGCGGAGTTGAAGCCCCACCCATGTTTTTGATTGGTTTGCGTCATCTTGCATGCAAAACGCAGGCTTCTCATTGTAAAGGAGGCTTCTTAGTCCCTCCTTGTTGCCACCTTGTCTCCTTTTGGCCACGCTCACCGGGATTTGATCTTTTACCAACGGCGTGACACTCTCCCCTTCATTACTCCCTACGCACTTTTTTTCTCTCACTCAGCTTTGGCAAAGTCAGCCGCGTGTTTACTTTCGCATCGCACTTTCACTTTAAGTGAAAGCGTGATGCGAAAGTAAACAGGCGGCTGACTTTGCGGTACCGCACTTGTTTTACTTGTGCAGGCTGGGGCGCTTCAAGTAACACCATACCTTGTTAGTATTTGTTCTCCCAGTCTCCCGCAGCTGAGATCCAGGGATCCCGCCAGCAGAGGAGACAGGTACATGCTGGTCACTTTCCAGGAGCCGCCGCTAGGGATTAAGGTAAACCCGCCGCCTGGCTCAGCTGGCTGTGTCAGTGGCCGCCCTTCGCACCTCTGCCCCCTCCACCGGGGAAGCCGGGGATAGAGAGCAGCTAGTCCTGCACGCAAACATGGCCGACATCTTGTTTAAATAGCCGCTCTTGCTTAGTTTATATGTCTAGGCGCTAGTGGTTTCTCACTAGGTCTCGTGATGTCTTCAACAACGATTTACACAGCGCTTCATACGCCTGACAGAGTCCTGAAGCACTTATGACAATGTGTCCTCTGACCTTTCTGTCACAGAGTGACTCACATGTCTGGGCCTCTGAGCAGCCAGAGAGGTATCTGAAGAGAGCAGTAAAAATTCCAAAAATGAGGGAAACATTCAGTATTTTTCTTGCGGACTTGCTTGGCTCACGGGTGGGGTTAGGGGGGTGTTTAATAATAGCGTATCACTAAGATAAAGGAGCGGAAGAAACTGGCTTAATTTAAATAAAGAGACTTTAATCAGTGTTTCAGTGGTGTGTGAATGTACACAACTGTTTTTATGACCCGCAGCCTTTATAAGCAAATTCTATCCACATTGCCGGCCAAACATAGGAGTGTGGAGCGCTACGAATCCATAGACATGACAGCTATGCACTACACTCATGACCTAACCGCATAGCTCGTAGTGCCTCGGGACATGGCGATAGCGCTGCGAGATCTCAGCGGCGGCATCGGAACACTATGCAAGTGACACATTTTATGAAACCGCTGGCTAGTACCCTCCCCTCCCCACTTACAGATGCATACAATCACCCATGCGCCCCCAAGACACACAAAACAACAGTTCTGCATGGTTCTTATGTGCTAATAACAACAACAATGATGTGTTTATTTGTCACATTTTGACATCTGGTCTGTTTTGCGCACTCTACCATTCCCCCTCCCGGGGCTTGAGTTGTATCTAGAAGTGACACACTCACTCTACGAACACTTTAGACAGAGGGGCCACGTACGGATGTCCTGGGAGGGGCGTGTGATCAGACCTCACAGCCCGGGGAGGGAAAGGGCGGAAGGGGTGGGCCCTGTCAGGACCACTGAGGGGGCGGCGTCCTGGTGTAATTTAATGCAGTGGATTTCCTGGCTTTAGAGGCAGCTGTGGAAAGATGTGCCTGTACTCTGGGAACAACAAATATTTATGTGATGAAGATGAGGTCGGGCGCCGCACTCTGACCCTTCTCAGAGACGTGTCTCTGTGTCCACTGCCTTGGTCCATGGACACAGAGCCCGCAGGGTGGACCCTGTGTCAGAGGCTCTCACAGGCTGGTGTGCCAGTGTAGATGTAGCCTTGGGACAGGTAGCGCCCTGGGCGACAAAAATATTGGCACTCCTCCCACCTGGTGTCAGTGTGTTGGAAACATAAGAGTGGGGTGGGAGACAAGGTGAAGGCTTAGAGAACTGGAGGGCCATGAGAAGAAAAACAGACCGTGTAGACACAGTGCCAGTGTTAAATAGCCTTTTCTCTGCAGCCAGGTCAGTGTGAGACTGCTGCAGGCAGCTCCTGCGCCCCTCTGAAGGCCGGCGCCATGGGCATGGGCCCAGCGAGCTCACGCTAAAGGCTGGTCCTGTGCGTGTGAATACAAGGTTGTGTTAACGAGCACGGCCCCTGGCCGTGGTCCGTCTACCTGGATCCGCGCCCTTTACTCTACATACACACTGAACACAACTGCCTGACACCGTGGGGGCAATTCACAAGCCCTTTTATGAGTACCTGAAGCCGTACACCTGTAATACCACCTCTCTTACTAAGGATTACATTTGCCTTTGTGAATTCCCCGAATATATCTAATAAAAAGGTAATATTTAGGAAATATTCATATACAGGGAGTAGAAATGGAAAAGGACTGTACCTTTTTATAATCCGGATATGATTTAGAAGTACGTGAAGTAGTGCTCATGTAATAATATTACACGTACTCCTGCGTGCCTGTGAATGGGTTCAATTGTGCATGTGCGCAGAGTGACTACTCTTTGTACAGGCCTACATTAAGTACAGAGCCACTGGAATTGTCATTTTTTTGGGCTTTTCCGACATAATTATTAATTTGCCTAATAATCCATCATTTGTTGCATAATCTAAAGTTTTTCACACAAAAATGCGTGTACCTCAAAGGGACCAAAAGTTATTAAAACTTGGCAACATGCTGCCTCACAGTGGTTGGCCTTTCGCCAAACCTGACTGGTCCCCTTTCTATTGCTTATTGCTGTATTTGGGTGGCATACTGGTACTAATGCTGCAAAACCTTTGCCCATGCAGTGTTTAATTGTGTAAAAATTATAAAATAATTTAGTAATACAATCACAAAATTTCGCATTATGCCGCATAGTTTACCTTCCTCATAATTTGACCTTTCTTGCTGCATAATTTAGTCAGCCCTGCTTAATGATTTGGCCCTCCCCCAGTAGCCCCAAATAAGTGCCACATACACATTAACTAAAGCTGTGGCTACTATACAGATTAATTTAACTCACTGCTCACATGCCTGCAGATTATCGATCACGCGCCTTGAAGGCGTATCTGTACATGCAGGCAGTTGAATGAACACAATTTCACAACTATGCTTACACGTACACAGATTACAAAACAATGTTTAGATCATGTTAGGGTGTCGAGTGTCAGTTTGCCTGATAACCTTTTCTTTTAGTCTGTGACAGTCATGTATTGCAAATTACTTTTTTGTTGCTTTAGAGAGAGCAAAGACTCCTTTTAACTGATGTTTCTGGAGAAAAACATTTTTCCTATGTTTTGACACTTTTGTATTTATTTTGCACAGTTCTCCACAAATATCATCTTTGCAGAATATTATTTCCAGTGGTATATTTCTTAGAAGATTTTCGTTTTGTTAGCCAACGCGAGTTTCACCTCATATGTGCCTTGTGAGGCTGAGGCTTTTTCAAGGCTAAACAAGCATTGAAAATGCAATAGGTCTCGCCTTTGATTAAGTTAAAGCCATTTGCTTTGCTAATGGTATTGTATAGCAAAGCAAATGGCTTTAACTTAATAAAGGGCGAGACTTATTGCATTTTCAATGCTTGTTTTGGAGCTGGTTCTAGCGTGCATTGGCCAGGGCTGTTTTAAGTTTGGAGTCCAGCCCTGCTTACAAATACCCCTACACGCTGTCTTTACCCTATATACCAAGGTTACCAGATGAGTGCATGGTATCTAGGAGGCGTTTTTCAAGTCCTGGCTTCCATTTCACAAGCTGCTGCATTGTGGGAGATGGATTATGGCAGTAAATCACCTAAACTAACTGGAATAAGACACCTGAAAAAGAAAACCCACCACAGGGCACGGTGACCCATGATTACTTTACCATAACTCCTACCTTAGCTGGCACCCCCTTCCCAATAAAACGTTTTGTCTATGTTTACCATAACTCCTACCTTAGCTGGCACCCCCTTCCCAATAAAACGTTTTGTCTATGTTCAAGTCCAATACCGTTCCACATCACCCCACCCATGCCCTAAGTGCCGCCTACCTATGTCACCTACCCATACCCCAATCCTTACCGTGTGTCCACAAATAAAACCTCTTCTGTTCCCCAATCCCCTCCCACGCCCTTCAAGGGCCCCCCTTTCAGCCCAAGGTTATTACAATCTCAGATACGGGGGGCCCTTGTCAGATTATGTCGAAACCCCCAATACGTCCACTATGGGCGGGGGTGTAAGAGTCCACCCTCACAGAGCCCCCAATTCCACGACCCCTGCTTCTCGTTCCCTTAGCCATGCTCTGGTGGCACACACCTCTCCTTCCCAAGAGAAAGGCTACTGTACATCCCACAGAGTCTTCTTCCTATGCCCTTTCTCATATCCCCCTGCCCATCACATGCATTCCCACTTCTCCAGCACATTCCTCGTACGCACCCCTTCTTAACCTGCACAGTGTCTCTTCCCCTGCTGCCCTCCCTCCAGGGCCTCATGTCCTGCATTCACAAGTTCCCATAATTCCAGCCCTATACACCCTCTCCCAACTCTTTCCACTATCCCTCTCCCCTACAGTGCCAAGATGTGCTCCATCCCACTCACCCTAAGCCCCTTCCTCCAATGCCACCCCTACTTCCATGCCTATAACATTCTCCTGCTCACCATCACCTCCTTCCGGCTATCCCTTCCAATGCCACGCACCACTCCTTCCCACACCTACTTCTTCCAAGCCCCAACACCTGCCAGCCTCACTATAACCCAGCTTCCCTCTACCTCAAGCCTCTTCTTCCAGCGCCCCCTCTGCACTACCCCAACACGCCTTTTCCCCTTGTCGCTCCTTTTCACTACCGCAAATGACTTGCACAATGACCCTCCTCGCGACACCAAGCCCTTTTACCCGGTGCCCTCCCTTACTTCCAACACCCCAAGCCTCTTTTCTTAAAGCCTTCCTTCTTCTCCGATGCCCTTCTCCTTTATACTACCCAAGCCTCTTTTCCTAATGCCCTCCTCCTTCATAATACCCCAAGCCTCTTTTCCTTATATCCTCCTCCATTTCAACTCTTCTCAGATGCCCTCCTCCTTCATACTACCCAAAGCCTCTGTTCCTAATGCCCTATTGCTTCATACTAACCCAAGCCTCTTTTCCTTATACCCTCCTCCATCTCAACTCTTCTCCGATGCCCTCCTCCTTCATATTACCCCAAACCTCTTTTCCTAATGTCCTCCTGTTTCATACTACCCCAAACCTCTTTTCCTAATGCCCTCCTGCTTCACCCCAAGCCTCTTTTCCTAATGTCCTCCTGCTTCATACTACCCCAATTCTCTTTTCCAAATGCCCTCCTCCTTCATGCTACCTCCAGCCTTTTTTCCTAATGCCCGTCTTCTCACTACCTCAAGACTTTTCCCAATCTACCTCTTTCTTCTCAATACCTCATCCCTCTTTTCCAAAGCCCTCCTCCTTCTCCATACCTCAAGACTCCTACCTAATACCCCTCCTTTCAAGTATCCTAAGTCTCTATGTCCAATCCTCTTCCTTCCTGCCCCGCCTCATTTTCTTAATACCCTGCTCCTTTACACTACCTAAAGCCTATTTGCCTAATACCCCCCTCCTTCTCAATACCTCATGACTATTTTCCTAATACCCGCCTCCTTCCCAATACCTCATGACTATTTTCCTAATACCCGCCTCCTTCCCAATACCTCATGACTATTTTCCTAATACCCGCCTCCTTCCCAATACCTCAAGCCTCTTTTCCTAATGCCCTCCTTCCCAATACCTCAAGCCTCTTTTCCTAATGCCCTCCTTCCCAATACCTCAAGCCTCTTTTCCTAATGTCCTCCTTCCCAACACCTGAAGACTCTTTTCCCAATCCACCTCTTTCTTCTCAATACCTCGACTCTTACACCCCTCCTTTCAAGCATCCCATGTCTCTGTCAGCTCCTAAACACTACCCAAAGCCTCTTTTCTTAATACCCCCTCAATACCTCAATCCTCTTTTCCTAATACCCTCTTACTTCCTAATACCTCATCCCTCTTTTCCTAACGCCCCCACCTTCTCAATAACCCCAAGACTCTGTTCCTAATACCCCTCCTTTCCAGTGCCCCAAGTCTCTATCCCCAATATCCCTCCTTCTCCTCAATATGTCAAGACTGTTATCCTAATTAATAGCCCTCCTTTCCAAGTCTCTGTGCCAGGTTCTCCCCTCCTTCCTATGCCCGGCCGCCTCTTCACCATGTCACCCTCCCTCTCGAGCTGTACCCCCTGCACCCACCCATGCCATTGCCCCTCTACTGGTGCGCACCTACGTCACGTAGCCTTGCGGCGGTTGCTCCTGGCCCGAATGCTGACGTCAGCGCGTGTGACGGTTGAAACCCTCGCGTAGCGCTGCTTCTGAGCTCCGCGTGCTACTGCGACACAGGTAGAGTGCCGAAGACGCGTCTGGAGCAGCTGCCTCCACGCGGCCTCCGCGAGGCGCCAGGTCATTGGCTGAGCCGGGGAGAGTTGTTTTACCGCACTCTGATTGGTTCACCTGCGGGCGGGGGGCTGGTCACTCTAGGGCCAATGGGTGCGCAGATGCTGTTGATGTGCTCCACCGCCTGTGCGTGCAAGTATATAGAACATTGGGGCGTGGAGGGGACAAAGCCGGTGACGAAAGACTGGGCGGGGCGTCAGCAGTAAGGCACGCCCACCAGTGTTGGCTAGCCAATCGCCGCGTTGCTACGGCCGAGCCCAGGTCCCGTTACCTGAGCCCAGCCCGAGTCAGTACACAAAGCAGGAGAGCACGTGCACAGGACCTGTGGCCAATGACAGCAGGGCTGCAGCCCAACCCACGCGAGCCTGTGCAAACTGAGCCAGGTCCACAGCGTCAGCATGTGTGCAAGGCCTAGAGCAGGAGGCCCACGCGCTGCTCCCTGCACAGAGACCAGCAGTGCTGCAATAATCTGTACTGCACTGTGCACACCCTGCTCCCTGCACAGACACCAGCAGTGCTGTGGGGCCAGGCCATATGCACCCGCCCAGAGCGTCAACATGTGTGCACGGCCTAGAGAGAGACCGAGGCTCACGCGCTGCTCCCTGCACAGAGACCAGCAGTGCTGTGGGACCAGGCCCTATGCACCCGCCCACAGCATCAGCATGTGTGCACGGCCTAGAGCCCGAGGCCCACGCGCTGCTCCCTGCACAGAGACCAGCAGTGCTGTGGGACCAGGCCCGCAAACTGAGCCAGGTCCACAGCGTCAGCATGTGTGCAAGGCCTAGAGCAGGAGGCCCACGCGCTGCTCCCTGCACTGCACAGAGACCAGCAGTGCTGTGGGGCCGGGTCCTATGCATTCGCCCACAGCGTCAGCATGTGTGCACGGCCTAGAGAGAGCCCGAGACCTACGCGCTGCTCCCTGCACAGAGACCAGCAGTGCTGTGGGGCCAGGCCCTATGCACCCGCCCACAGCGTCAGCATGTGTGCACGGCCTAGAGCCCGAGGCCCACGCGCTGCTCCCTGCACAGAGACCAGCAGTGCTGTGGGGCCAGGCCCTATGCACCCGCCCCCAGCGTCAGCATGTGTGTATAGCCTAGAGCCCGAGGCCCACGCACTGCTCCCTGCACAGAGACCAGCAGTGCTGTGGGGAAGGCCTTTTGCACCCGCCCACAGCGTCAGCATGTGTGCACGGCCTAGAGCCCGAGGCCCACGCGCTGCTCCCTGCACAGAGACCAGCAGTGCTGTGGGGCCAGGCTCTATGCACTCGCCCACAGCGTCAGCATGTGTGCACGGCCTAGAGCCCGAGGCCCACCCGCTGCTCCCTGCACAGAGACCAGCAGTGCTGCAATAATCTGTACTGCACTGTGCACACCCTGCTCCCTGCACAGACACCAGCAGTGCTGTGGGGCCAGGCCATATGCACCCGCCCAGAGCGTCAGCATGTGTGCACGGCCTAGAGAGAGACCGAGGCTCACGCGCTGCTCCCTGCACAGAGACCAGCAGTGCTGTGGGGCCAGGCCCTATGCACCCGCCCACAGCGTCAGCTTGTGTGCACGGCCGAGAGCCCGAGGCCCACGCGCTGCTCCCTGCACAGACACCAGCAGAGCTGTGGGGCCAGGCCCTATGCACCCGCCCACAGCGTCAGCATGTGTGCACGGCCTAGAGAGAGACCGAGGCCCACGCGCTGCTCCATGCACAGAGACCAGCAGTGCTGTGGGGCCAGGCCCTATGCACCCGCCCACAGCATCAGCATGTGTGCACGGCCTAGAGCCCGAGGCCCATGCGCTGCTCCCTGCACAGAGACCAGCAGTGCTGTGGGGCCAGGCCCGCAAACTGAGCCAGGTCCACAGCGTCAGCATGTGTGCACGGCCTAGAGCCCGAGGCCCACGCGCTGCTCCCTGCACAGACACCAGCAGTGCTGTGGGGCCAGGCCCTATGTACCCGCCCATAGCGTCAGCATGTGTGCACAGCCTAGAGAGAGACCGAGGCCCACGCGCTGCTCCCTGCACAGAGACCAGCAGTGCTGTGGGGCCAGGCCCTATGCACCCGCCCACAGCGTCAGCATGTGTGCACGGCCTAGAGCCCGAGGCCCACGCGCTGCTCCCTGCACAGAGACCAGCAGTGCTGTGAGGCCAGGCCCTATGCACCCGCCTACAGAGTCAGCATGTGTGCACGGCCTAGAGCCCGAGGCCCAAGCGCACGGCCTAGAGCCCGAGGCCCACGCGCTGCTCCCTGCACAGAAACCAGCAGTGCTGTGGGGCCAGGCCCTATGCACCTGCCCACAGCGTCAGCATGTGTGCACGGCCTAGAGCCCGAGGCCCACGTGCTGCTCCCTGCACAGAGACCAGCAGTGCTGTGAGGCCTTGCCCTATGCACCCGCCCACAGCGTCAGCATGTGTGCACGGCCTAGAGCCTGAGGCCCAAGCGCACGGCCTAGAGCCCGAGGCCCACGCGCTGCTCCCTGCACAGAGACCAGCAGTGCTGTGGGGCCAGGCCCTATGCACCCGCCCACAGCGTCAGCATGTGTGCACGGCCTAGAGCCCGAGGCCCACGCGCTGCTCCCTGCACAGACACCAGCAGTGCTGTGGGGCCGGGCCCTATGCACCCGCCCGCGGCGTCAGCATGTGTGCACGGCCTAGAGAGAGACGAGGCCCACACGCTGCTCCATGCACAGAGACCAGCAGTGCTGTGGGGCCAGGCCCTATGCACCCACCCACAGCGTCCGCATGTGTGCACGGCCTAGAGCCCGAGACCCACGCGCTGCTCCCTGCACAGAGACCAGCAGTGCTGTGGGGCCAGGCCGCAAACTGAGCCAGGTCCACAGCGTCAGCATGTGTGCACGGCCTAGAGCCCGAGGCCCAAGCGCTGCTCCCTGCACAGACACCAGCAGTGCTGTGGGGCCAGGCCCTATGCACCCGCCCACAGCGTCAGCATGTGTGCACGGCCTAGAGCCCGAGGCCCACGCGCTGATCCCTGCACAGAGACCAGCAGTGCTGTGGGGCCAGGCCCTATGCACCCGCCCACAGCGTCAGCATGTGTGCACGGCCTAGAGCCCGAGGCCCACGCGCTGCTCCCTGCACAGATACCAGCAGTGCTCCATTAATGTGTGTTGTACAGTGCACGCGCTGCTCTACGCAGGCCCTACGCACCCGCCTGTAGCGGTCTAGCTTATTTCCAGTGTTCCCCTGTCCCCGGAAGCACCTCCACACTATGTATCACTCTCTGGCCAGGCGTGGCCAGAGAGCATAAGTAAAGAAGCCGGGGTCGCTCGTGACCTTCCGGCTGGCACCCTAAGCAATGTGTGTCTCTCTCATTCAGCGGCGCTGCGGCATAATCATACCCAGCCCGATGCCGGCTGGGGCCTACCTGCGCCGCATAACACTGGTGACGAGGGTGGGATGGTGAAGCCCCCACCAACACCAGGAAAGACCCACGACCAGGCTGCTGGAGAATTTCAGCGCGAGATAGCGCGGCCGGCACGTCCGCACACGGCAGAATCACCCTGACATCCCCTGCATTGTCGACTCTGCCGGTGAGTCAGCTCAAGTGGCGACCCCAGCGCCCGCTTCACGCGTTCTGCCGGTGACGCATGGAATGCTCCCGGAGTGAAGCCGGTCAAGCCCCCTGTCAAAGAAATCATTGCGCGCATGCGCAGTAGCTCCCTGCTGACTCCCTGAAGAAAAGAAAAAAAAGACAATGGAGACGAGCGCGATCTCAGCGCCCCGCTGCTCCTAGAGAAGTGGACACCACTGGGCAGCATAGGCATCACCACATGCACTAAACAAGATTGGCAAAGGACAAAAAAACCAAGCACTGGCAAAAGCAACTCCCACAACATCAAAGCCACCACAAACGTCAGCAAAAGCACATTTCAAGGCTTTGAAAGTGGCACAAAGCGCTGGCAGCAGTGTTCAACACCGGAAAGAGACCACACCAGGGTAAAACCACATCTGGAGAAGACCACAAGATAGCAAGTGACCATGGTCGACCAGGCAGCAGCATCAGCACCGCAGCCAGTCGCCCCTGCAGCAACACCGTCTCACCTACACTCCCAAGTCAGCACACTTCCCCCGTTTAGCGAACTGATTGACCCTGCAACGGCGTCACCCAGATGGAAAGTTTGGATTGGACGTCTCAACAACTATTTTATAGTAACCAGGGAAACTGATGGAGCTGTAAAAGATCACTTCTGTTGCATTTCGCAGGGGAGGAAATATACAAGCTGTTTGCACATCTCCCGAACACGGGGCCACAGACGGATTACGATGCAGCGGTTAGAGCGTTAAACGCCCATTTTGACCCTCAGCTTAACCCTGATTATGAGCGCTTCAAACTACGGCAAGCTCATCAGAGGGAAGGAGAGTCCATGGACGCGTTTTATGCACGTTTCCGTGAACTAGCAAGCACATGTACCGAGGATGACCAGGTGAAAGAAGTGCGGGCGCAAGTCATCCAAGGGTGCTGCAACAAGACCCTGTGGACCCTCATCCTTCGACAGCCACGCATCTCTCTTGAAGACATACTGATCCTGGCACGGTCACATGAGTTATCAGACGTCCGGGCATCCGCCATGGAAGTTGCACTCAACCCAACAACTGAACAAACGGCAACTGTCAAAACAGAGCGAGTGGATGCCGTTCGCGCGACTACCCGCAGTGGGCGAGGAAGGTGCCCTACTAGAAATCCACGACAGCCACAGTGTGGATACTGTGGGAAGGAAGAACACCCCCTAGACAACTGCCCGGCAAGAGGCAAGACATGTACGAAGTGTGGCATTCCCAACCATTTTGCAAGTGTATGCCGAGGAGGAACGCGGAGCAGAGGAATCACAGGGTGGAAGCCGTCATCCAGAACGGTGAGGCACCTCACACTGGAAGAACCTGCCACCTCGAAGTCACCAATGACAGCGGTACACCGTCGACAATACTTGGAAGACTCCTCCTCAGAGAACGAAGAGGAATGCCATCTAATCTCATTCGTAAATGACCTCAAGCGGAGGCGACGTCCACAACCGACGTGCACCATCGAGATCGCCGGGTCGCCTGTTACAGCCCTCATTGATACTGGGGCGTCAGTAAATGTCATGGGGTGTCAATGCTGCAGATCGGCGCATATAAAATCTCCCTGCTTCCACGGACAGAGTAAATCTACAGTCACACGCACATACACACATCATACGCTAGGGCCCATCACACTAAATTCACGCTATTACTCTATCCACACTGAATATAGGAGAGAAAACCTAAACCAATCTGCATCTACAATGAGGTCAATGCGACCTTAATGATATTGCCCTGAGTCATGATTTAAAACATAGGAAATACATTTGGAAACTCAATAAATGACAAGGAATAAACACCCGACACTAGAATTCAAACAAATGCTTGTTTATCTAAATTAATTCAAATGAAAGTCAATCATTAGCAAAATCATTATTCTCATAGTTACCTATTCTAGCTAAAAGGGTCAGGACAGGTCTCTCGATAAAGTCTCTCGAGCTGCCGTCCTCAGCATAGGTTCAGGAAGGAGTCCAAAACGCGATGAACCGCAAGGAACGCAATGGAATTAATGAGCAGCAAAGAACACGGACCCTCTCTAGTCTAACATTTTTATAGGAAAAATAACAAACAAAAAGTTACAAACAAATGTTGAATATCCGTTGAGCCGCTGAGCAGAGCGAGCAGGAAAGGATGTCACTCAGTTACATTTAGAAAACCTCCGCTCAGGAAAAATCACAAAAATAAAAAGACGGAAGAAGGAAACTCGAGTTTGCAAATGTTACTTTCGTAAATGTTCTTCCTTGATATCTTAGCAGAGCCACCGCAGACTGGTCATTGTTCATTGTGGCTTTATCCTTGTCCAAGGACAGCTGGAATCGTTCCCGGAGCTGCTGTCCTCACGGAAAACTTTCTAACCAGGCAAAGGCAGTGGTCAGGTGACTCTCGACCATGTTCAGCAAGGCCTCTCGTCAAAATTCAATCACTCGAGTGCAGGCTGTAAATGGCAGCCATCTTGTTTTAGGCCAAAACAGACCATCTTAATTAAAAGAAACACAAAACAACGTTACCACAGCATAATGATTAAACAGTGTTAATCCCCACTAATACCCCTATGTGTATGTAATTATCTAGCCTTTTGTAACACAATAAAGCATTAGTACACGTTATTTTTAAAAGCGTTTGTGCTTTAAACAAATAGCACTTTGCGACATTCATTTAATTAAAACCGCACATCATTATTAAGCAACATATATGCATTCCCACGTGTAGTTTCTCTCATTAGTAATGTTGGTTAGTCTGACTTTAACAAGACAAACTATGAATTAAATTAGTAATCTTAATCAAGACATATAGACAAAACTGGAGCTTATAACTCGATACATTTTCAACAGAAAACTCTGCTCCAGCATCAACACTATAAGAAACTGAACCCAAAGCCGACGCTTGTGCCATCAAGAGTCAAAATTCTCACGTACGGAAGACAGACCCCACTTCCCTTGAAAGGAAAAATGTCCGTACAAGTCAAGTCAGAAGACCATGAAGTCACTACGACATTCCACTTAGTCGACAGGGAAGCAGACATACTAGTAGGAAGTCACACAGCTGAAGACCTGAGTCTGGTCACTTTTGCGAATGCAGTGAAGTCACTTCAAACAGACGACATCCTAGAACTGTTCCCACAGCTCTTTGAAGGTCTAGGGAGTATGAAGAGACCACCAGTAAAACTTCACATCGACACAGCGGTGAAGCCCGTCGCTTTACGGCATCGAAGGATCCCGTTTCATCTAAGGCCGCTAGTGGAACAAGAACTTTTGAAGCTCGAACAGCAGGGAGTAATAGAAAGAGTGAAATGTCCAACACCATGGGTCTCTCCCATGGTCATCGCCGAAAAACCCAAGCAGCCAGGAAAAATCAGGATCTGCATTGACATGAGGATGCCTAATCAAGTGATTAGGAGAGAGAGACACCTGACGCCAACAGTCGACGACATACTGGCTGACCTCAACGGGTCTCAGTGCTTTTCTAAACTGGACCTAAACGCTGGCTACCACCAGCTCAAATTAGCTAAAGAAAGCAGGTACATCACCACATTTTCAACGCATCTAGGGCTTCGACGCTACAAAAGACTAAACTTTGGAATATCGTCAGCAGCAGAAATATTCCAGAATGCGGTAAAGGAAATTCTGTCAAGACTTCAAAGGGTAATTAACGTCAGTGATGACATCTTAATACATTTGACAACAATTGAGGACCACCATCGTCGACTCAGAGCCACCCTAAAACGTCTGGCAGAACATGGAGTAACCCTCCAAAAAGAGAAATGTCAGTTCTTCAAGAAAACCATTGAATCTTCGGATATGTGTTCAGTCAGGACGGGGGGATGGTGGACCCCAGAAAATCGCAGGAGATTCAACTCGCCCCCGCACCCACAACTGCGTCAGAAGTCAGGAGCTTCCTGGGCATGGCGACATACTGTGGGAGATTCATTCCGAACCTTGCCACTATCGCAGAGCCGCTGCGAAACCTGACCAAAAGGAGTCTGTCTGGCGATGGACTCAGGTGGAAGAGGAGGCGTTCCGCAAGGTGAAGTCGGCGTTGCTAGACAGCACAACTATGGCATACTTCAAGATGTCTCGACCAATGGAACTAATAGTGGAAGCTAGTCCGGTGGGGCTGGGAGCCCTGCTAACTCAAGAGACGGAGCCAGGTGTCTTGGTTCCGCTAGCATTTGCAAAGCATTGACCGCAACTGAAACTTGCTATTCTCAAATCGAACGAGAAGCACTTGCCATCAAGTGGGCGTGTAATCACTTTCACCTGTATGTCAGCGGTCATCCGTTCAGAGTAGTAACGGACCATCAGCCACTACTCCGCTTTTCAAAGGAACCGCACCTCATCCCCCACCCAGGATCGAGAGGTAGGCGATTCAACTGCAGCATTATCAACATGAACTTGTATACAGACCCAGCACGAAAAACCCAGCTGACTTCCTATCGCGTCACCCAGCACATCCCGCAGAAGTAGACTCTGATCAAGAGCTGAGGATGGAAGAAATCGTCAACATGATTTCCCAATGGTCATGCCCTCAAGCACTCTCCATCGACGAGATAAAGGCTCACATGGATACCGTCATGGTACTTAAAAGAGTGACAGATGCCATACAGAAAGGATCCTGGGAAGGCTTTCTCCAGAACACTCAGGGGTGGAACAGTCTCGACAGGACCCGGTTGGGGAAAGCATGGAGAGTCAGAGACGAATTCAGCATTGCTGAGTGTGGCGTATTACTGAGGGGATCACGTATCGTCATTCCTCAATGTCTCCAAGCGCGTGCGACTGTGTTAGCACACAAAGAACATCAAGGCACCGGAAGGATGAAGTCCCGGATGAGAGAAAAACTGTGGTTCCCTGGACTGGAAGAAGCAGTAGACACTGTTGTGCGAAACTGCAGGGCCTGCCAACTCACCGGGAACCCAGAAGCGCCAGCTCTAGTAATAACCGAAGACCCTGCACTGTCTCCCTGGTCATGAGTGAGCCTTGACTTTGGGAGCTTCCCGGACGGAAGAGTCACAGCTGTTTTAGTCGACAGCTACACAAAATATTCGTTTGTCAAAGTCCTGTCATCCACCACGTTTAACTACCTACAGCCGGTAGCAGTGCTGCATTAGTGTGTGTTGTACTGTGCATGCGCTGCTCCCTGCTCAGACACCAGCAGTGTTGCATTAGTGTGTACTGTACTGTGCACGCACTGCTCCCTGCTCAGAAACCAGCAGTGCTGCATCAGTGTGTGTTGTACTGTGCACGCGCTGCTCACTGCGCATCCACCAGCAGTGCTGCAATAATCTGTACTGTACTGTGTAAGCACTGCTCCCTGCTCATATTCCCAGTAGTGATGCATTAATGTGTACTGTACTGTGCATGTGCTGCTCCCTGCTGAGACACCAGCACTGCTGCATTAGTGTGTCTTTGTCACGGGGGCACCAGTGGGGGCACGACTTCTGACACCCAACCTGAACGGATGGCTGATTGTTCCTTTACGCCTTGGCCACAGGACTGGTACGGGCCCTTTAATTCCACCAGAGAACCCCGTGGGGAGGAGCCGACTGTCTACACGACAGACCACGTCATCCAATCAGAGAGCTCGGGACCTGCTAAAACGAACCCGGAAGAGGAGAAGTGCGAAAAAGCCGGAGGACGAGTGAAGAGCCGAGAGAAGGAGACGGAGCAGGATCGAGTGAGCAGTGGAGAAGGAGAGACGACTAAAAGAGAGTGCGGAATCCGAGAGACGGCGCCGACGGAGCCAGGAGGCCAACGGATACGCTACTCGCCCCGCCACGTTCCTGGAGGAGCGTGGCTGGGAAAGGTACGTGATCGTATCTTGAGTCTGTCACAGTTACGGGGAGGGTCGAAGTGAATGAGACGAGGGAGGTCACGGGAGTACGGGGAGTGTTGAGGATTCCTTTTCTGTGGGTTAACCACGCTCAACCCTTCCAGCCTTCTCTGCCTACGTTCACCTCCTTACCTCACCTGAGTTGCACGAGTCGCACGAGTTGGTGGTAGTCCCCGGTGATCCCTCACAACCCTTTTCCCCCTCAAAGCGCCATTGGTCCCTACAACCCTACTCACCTTTGTGTCCCTCTGTATCTCTTCCCTGGGTCACGGACGGAGGAGGCGGAGACAGTCCCTACGGCAGAACCGGAAGGAGAGACGATCCCTGCAGAGGAACCCAAACCGGACAGTGGCCCCTGGAGCAACAGACCGCATACAGAAGCTTAACCGAAGGACGCTTATTGAGCTAATAAAAACCCGATTCATTATCTCATCTGTGGGTCCCTGTCTTGATATACTAGGCGATCCACCCCCCCCCCCCAGCACACCGATCCTCACAAGTGGCGAGCCAGATAGGAGTCGTGGAGAATCAGCATCCGAAACAGGATGGAGGCCATCGTGCATCAGATGAAGGAAGGACAGGCCAAGCTCGAATGGGCGGTAGAGAAGTCGTCCAGTCAGGCGGAAGCGGATCGTGCCGTCTTTACCTCTGCGATACAAAACCAAGCAAACAGCCTGATAAAACTAGCAGAGGGACATGCACAACTCCTGATTACACTGGGACAGGGAAGAGCGAGTAACCCCCCTGGAACCGTGGTGCCTCTTCAGAAATACGTGCCTGGAGACGATCCTTTGGCGTTCTTCCTGAATTTTGAACGTGCCGCGAGGGCCAGCGCCTGGCCGGCTGAACGCTGGCCCTTTTACCTCGCGCCCCTCCTCACTGGAGAAGCTCAAGCAGCTTATCAGACAGTCAACCCAGATGGGACAACCGCCTATGCTGACGTGAAACAATATGTGCTAGATCGGTTAGGCGTGGACGACGAGACACATCGCCTGAAGTTCAGACAAGAGAGGGGAGCCACGGGTGATCTGCCAAAGACCTTGTTCTTTAAATTAAAGGGAGCTGCTGACCTCTGGCTCAAACCGCATGAAGGGAACATGAACGAGGTCATGAACAAAATCTATTTGGAACAATTCTTGGAGGCGCTCCCTTATGCCACTCAACGGTGGTTAAAACAACACGCCGGTCTGACCCTAGAACAGGCCATAGAAATGGCGACGGCTTATTCTAGGGCCCAGGGTCGACCACCCCTTAAAGAATCCGAGAAACCCAGCCGTCCCCCAATACCAGCGAGACTTGAGAGGAAAACACCACGACCCCCTCCAGAGGGAAACCGACCCCGACTTCCCCGTCCCGAGAATCCCCCTTACACCTCCCCCCAATGTTATGACTGTGGAGAGTGGGGCCATATAGCACGGTTCTGTCGTAAGAAAAGGGAGAAAGACGACGAACCCATGGACGTCAGCTATGCACCCCGCTCTGTTCTATTCGCCCAGGAGTCAGGCCCCATATTTTATGTAAGTGTGACTCTTAATGGCAGGAGGGTAAGGGCTCTTCTTGACTCGGGGTGCAGACACTCTGTCATAAAACGGGAATTAGTAACCCCTTCTTGGCTCATACCTGGTAAGACAGTACACATACGCTGTATACATGGGGATGTGAGGGAGTACCCATTGGCTAGGATCACCCTAGAGATCAACAACCATGTACAGTCGGATGTAGTGGTGGGGGTGGTGGATGAACTCCCTGAATTACTTATAATAGGGATCGACTCCCCGTCGTTTACACCCCTCTTGCAAGCTGCGATCAATCCCAGGAAATATAATGTGTGTCTCACCCCTGAGCCTTGGGCGAGAGATAATCACTTTCGACTGGCCCAGTTAAACGATGCCAGTCTCACCCACGCTTGGCAGAAAGCGCGAGATCTAACGAATAGTGGAAGTCCTGTCTATCCCACCTTCACAGAAAAAAACGGGCTGTTATACCGTCTAGCCAAACCTGACGCTGTTCCTCAACTGTTGGTTCCGGCTGGATTCAGGGACCAAATCCTCTTTTTTGCACACGCTCATCTTTTAGCAGGGCATTCCGGAGCAGAAAAAACGGGGCAGGCCATCCTACAACATTTCTTTTGGCCGGGGGTCTATGCTCAGATCCAAAAATATTGCCAAGAGTGCCAAATCTGCCAGAGGCGAAACCCCTATGTTCCCCCTCCAGTTCCGTTAAATCCTTTACCCATCATTGGGACACCCTTCGACCGTCTAGGCATGGACCTCATAGGACCTCTCCCCAAGTCCGCGAAGGGTCACCAGTATGCCCTGGTGTTGATAGACTATGCTACTAGGTACCCGGAGGCGTTCCCACTGCGGGCCGCAACGACTACTGCCATCGCACAGAGACTCGTGGAAGTCTTCTCCCGTATGGGCTTCCCACGAGAGATCATTACAGATCAAGGTACTCCTTTTGTGTCCCGGTTAATGAGGCAGGTCTGTGACCAGTTGCACATTAAACATATCACCACCTCTGTTTATCACCCCCAGACAGACGGACTAGTCGAACGGTACAACGGGAGTCTTAAACTTACCTTGAAGAAGCTTCTGTCTGGGGATGGTCGGCACTGGGACCAATTACTCCCATTGGCCCTATTCGTGCTTCGCAGCCAGAAACAATCCAGCTTAGGGACCTCATCTTTTGAGCTATTGTTCGGGCGTAAACCACGAACCTTACTCGAGATTACCAAGGACAGTTGGGAACGAGAGGGGCTACAAGAGGCCGAGTCCCTGCTAGATTATACACAACAGTTACAAAACCGCCTCCATAAGTTGCGAGCATTGGCCCATACAGAATTGTCGGCGGCACAGGTCAAACAAAAAACCTTCTATGATCGAGGTACGAAGTGGCGGGAGTTAGATATAGGGGATTGGGCCCTGATACTTTTACCATCCTCCACCCACAAATTAAAAAAGGAGTGGCAAGGTCCGTTTAAAATCCTAAGAAAGATAGGGAAAACTACCTATATTCTACAGCTGAGGGGAAAGAGGACCCAGATGTTCCACATCAACTTACTAAAAAAATGGTTGGGACCCCCTCCTTCAGGAGTTCATACGGTCTCTGTAGTCACCCCTCCATCTCATACCACTCTAGAGACACCTGTCAGTCCGGATCTCACATGCGCCCAATCACGAGAAATACGGTCTCTGCTGATGGACTTTTCAGACGTATTCTCTGATCAACCAGGCAGGACCCGACTAGCCGAACATTGTATCCCTACTCCTCCGGGGGTGGTGGTGAAACAAAAGCCTTACCGGATCCCTGAGGCTCGACGAGCCGCCTTTCAGGAGGAAGTATCCAGGATGTTGGGATCAGGGGTTATAGTACCTTCCCATAGTAACTGGTGTTCCCCCGTGGTACTGGTACCCAAGCCGGATGGCAGCATCCGGTTTTGTATTGACTTCCGCGCGGTGAACAAGGTGTCCAAGCAGGATGCCTATCCTCTTCCCCGGGTGGATGAACTCATAGAACGCCTTGGTGAGGCCCGATATATCACCACTATCGACCTCACCAAGGGTTACTGGCAGATCCCTTTGGCCCCCGCGGATCAGGAAAAAACCGCGTTCTCCACCCCTTCCGGCCACTATCATTTTACTGTTCTTCCCTTTGGGTTGCATGGGGCCCCAGCGACCTTTCAGCGGGCCATGGATGTGCTTCTGGCGCCACACTTATCCTATTCAGGGGCTTATTTAGATGACATCGTAGTTTTTAGCAAGACCTGGGAGGAGCACCTAGAGCACTTAGGGAACGTACTGAACAGTCTTCGTCAATCCGGGTTACATATCAACGCCAAGAAAACCCGAGTAGCCTTTCATAAAGTGAAGTACTTAGGGTATCTCTTGGGGGAGGGTCATATAGCACCCCAAACTGAAAAAGTAGCCGCAATCCAGTCCGTTCCCTATCCAAAGACCAAAAGGGACTTGAGGGCCTTCTTAGGGTTGGTGGGGTATTACAGACGGTTCATAGCCCAGTTTGCTACCATAGCGGGCCCCCTCACAGACTTATTGCGCAAAACCCACACCTCACCCAGGTTGCACGCCCCTTCAGTTCAAGAAGCGTCTGCATTCCAAGCACTAAAAGATGCTATTACCACCTCCCCTATATTAGTGACCCCGGATTTCGACAAACCCTTTATCCTGCAAACTGACGCCTCTGGTGTTGGGATCGGGGCGGTTCTCTCTCAGAAAGATCCCGACGGTCACGAACGCCCCATTCTTTTTCTCAGTAGGAAATTGTTTCCTAGGGAGCAGGCTTATTCCACTGTAGAAAAAGAGTGCCTTGCGGTCAGGTGGGGGGTTGAGAAACTCCGGTACTACTTAGAAGGCAGACCCTTTGTCCTATACACGGACCATGCTCCCCTCACCTGGTTGCAACGGAATCGCGGTCACAATGACAGGATCCTCCGCTGGTTCCTTGCCCTCCAACCCTATCAGATAGACGTCCAACATCGGAAAGGGGTGAATCAGGGTAATGCTGACTTTCTTTCTCGGTTCCCTTGTTCCCCCGATCGGGTCACACCAGGGGGAGGGAATTGTCACGGGGGCACCAGTGGGGGCACGACTTCTGACACCCAACCTGAACGGATGGCTGATTGTTCCTTTACGCCTTGGCCACAGGACTGGTACGGGCCCTTTAATTCCACCAGAGAACCCCGTGGGGAGGAGCCGACTGTCTACACGACAGACCACGTCATCCAATCAGAGAGCTCGGGACCTGCTAAAACGAACCCGGAAGAGGAGAAGTGCGAAAAAGCCGGAGGACGAGTGAAGAGCCGAGAGAAGGAGACGGAGCAGGATCGAGTGAGCAGTGGAGAAGGAGAGACGACTAAAAGAGAGTGCGGAATCCGAGAGACGGCGCCGACGGAGCCAGGAGGCCAACGGATACGCTACTCGCCCCGCCACGTTCCTGGAGGAGCGTGGCTGGGAAAGGTACGTGATCGTATCTTGAGTCTGTCACAGTTACGGGGAGGGTCGAAGTGAATGAGACGAGGGAGGTCACGGGAGTACGGGGAGTGTTGAGGATTCCTTTTCTGTGGGTTAACCACGCTCAACCCTTCCAGCCTTCTCTGCCTACGTTCACCTCCTTACCTCACCTGAGTTGCACGAGTCGCACGAGTTGGTGGTAGTCCCCGGTGATCCCTCACAACCCTTTTCCCCCTCAAAGCGCCATTGGTCCCTACAACCCTACTCACCTTTGTGTCCCTCTGTATCTCTTCCCTGGGTCACGGACGGAGGAGGCGGAGACAGTCCCTACGGCAGAACCGGAAGGAGAGACGATCCCTGCAGAGGAACCCAAACCGGACAGTGGCCCCTGGAGCAACAGACCGCATACAGAAGCTTAACCGAAGGACGCTTATTGAGCTAATAAAAACCCGATTCATTATCTCATCTGTGGGTCCCTGTCTTGATATACTAGGCGATCCACCCCCCCCCCCCAGCACACCGATCCTCACAGTCTTGTACTGTGCACGCGCTGCTCCCTGTGCAGACACCAGCAGTGCTGCATTAGTGTGTATTGTACTGTGCATGTGCTGCTCCCTCCGCAGACATCAGCAGTGCTGCATTAGTGTGTGTTGTACTGTGCATGCGCTGCTCCCTGCTTAGACTCCCAGCAGTGCTGCATCACTGTGTGTTGTACTGTGCATGCGCTGCTCCCTGCTCAGACTCCCAGCAGTGCTGCATTAGTGTGTATTGTACTGTGTAAGCACTGCTCCCTTCTCAGACTCTCAGTAGTGCTGCAATAGAGTGTGTTGTACCGTGCACGCGCTGCTCCCTGCTCAGACACCCAGCAGTGCTGGATTAATGTGTACTGTGCTGTGCACGTGCTGCTCCCTGCTCAGACACGAGCAGTGCTGCATTAGTGTGTATTGTACTGTGCACCTACTGCTCATTGCTCAGATTCCCAGCAGTACTGCATTACTATGTATTGTACTGTGTAAGCACTGCTCCCTGCTCAGACACCAGCAGTGCTGCATTAGAGTGTGTTGTACTGTGCACGTGCTCCTCCCTGCTCAGACTCCCAGCAGTGCGGCATTAGTGTGCATTGTTTTGTGCAGGCGCTGCTCCCTGCTCAGACACCAGCAGTGCTTCATTAGTGTGTGTTGTTGTTAGAATCCGGGGTCTCTGGTTGGCGCAGGTATGCACTTGCGACAAGCAGGGACAATTTCCTCTAAGTCAGGGCAAAGGATTACTCTCAGACAATAACCCCTGCTCCCCCTCTAGGTAGTGTGGCGCGAGCAGTCAGGCTAAACTCTAGAGTACATTAGGTTAAGCATTTAGGATGTCCCACAACAATCACCAACCCACCAAACAGAGACACCAGACTGTATGTATGAAAATAAAGCTTCTTTATATAAACTTCTCAAGCAGGCTTTAAATACAGTCTTCACTTTTCAATAGAGTTCCAGTTACTTGTTATAGTGTTCAAATGAGGTCTTGGGGTGCCACAGTTCTTTCCAATGCACACTTTGGGTGCAATACACACCTTCTGGGGGCCCGTGCGTGTCGAAGCGCCATCCGTACGGGTCATACGGGTGTTGGTACGCGTCGTACCGCTCTTAGTACGGGCCGTACACTCCTCGGGACGCTTCCCCCCTACGTCTCACTCTTCCCGCATGAGCAGGCGTATGGGGACGACGGCGTGTAGGACAGTACGGTCCGTACGGGTGAAGGTACGCGTCGTACCGGGGTGCACACTATTCGGGACGCTCCCTTCGAAGACTCACACTTCCCGCGTGTGTCAGCATACGGGGACGATGGCGTACAGGTCAGTATGGACCGTACCGTGGCTGGTACGCGTCGTACCGGAGTGTTCGGAGCACACAGAACCTTGGATCTTGATGAGGAGTTCGGGGCGGCCTCGGCAGTCACAGGACGCAGCTACGGCGCGTTGCAGTCCCGCTTGGCAGAACGGTGCTTGGTGAGGCGCCTCGGGACTTCACGGCTCGCCTCGAGGTTGGAGGAAGGAGGGGCGGCTCGGGGTGAATTCAACGTGAGGTGCTGCAACGTCGTTCAGAGCGGCGAACCTGGGTGTCGTCAGTCCTTGCGGTGGTCTCTACGACTTGGGGGCCACAGCGGCTCGGTGCTCAGAGGTAGACAGTCCTTTCTCACGATGCGAGCTCCGGCTCGAGGGGGCAGCAGCTTACTTTGTTCAGGCCAGTCGGGGCAGGCTGTCACGGTGCTCACAGCAGCACAGTCGTGCAGGGGTCGCGTTGCTCGGCAGGATGGGGGCACACAGGTTCTCTGGAGTCAGAAGGGCAATTCACCAGCAGCAGCTTCCTTTCTTCCAGGGAGGGGTAGCGTCCACTGTTCCTGGGGCGCAGTTCAGGGGGCAAGTTCACAAGCAAGCCCTTGGAGATTGTTCACAAAGCACAAGTTGATTTAAAGTCTTTTCTCAGTCATTTCCTCTCCTTCTTGCAGCAAGGCACCCACCACAGGCCAGTCTCTCAGGCTTAGAGACAGTACTCCTCCATGCAGCTTTCCCAGGTCCTTCTCTTCAGGCAGAGTTTATTCTTGGCGCAAACAGGATCTGATTTCTTAGGAGCAGGGCTCCTTCTTTTATACACCGTTTCTTTTGTTCTTTGTCGCCAGGGGGCCTGTGCCTGGCTCAGTCCGGTTTTGGAGCACTTTGTTGTGGTGACTCTGCTCTTTCCTTTCAGTGCACAGGGCAGAGATATCAGCCGCTCCACAGGGGGCGGAGCCAGCATTGTGGTGGCAGAGCACAGGTCTATTCAGAGTCAAGGTGTACTCCTCCCACCCATCCTGATGTAATCTCTATACCCACCACCTGGCAGCCAGCCTGTCTCCTGGAATTCCCCAGCCCTGCTCCTCACTGAAACTAGGCAGCACACACACACACAGCAGAGGCGAACTGAAATGGCTAGGCAAGTAAATACTAACTTTCTAAAAGTAGTATTTACAAACACAGGATATTAAAATAAACTTTACTAAAAGAAGTACTTTATTATTCTGAGTTCAGGCATACTAAACTTGACTTTCTACCATGCTCTCTGAGTCCGCTGGGATTATATAGTGTAATAATTCCAGCAGCCCATTCTGGCCTATGGAGAGCAGGTAGCCTTTCAATAGTGAAAAACTAAAATGGCTGTAATTCACTATTAGGACATGCCACACACATCAGGGCATGTCCTACCTTATGCTTACAATGAACCCTGCCCTTGGGCCTACCAGAGGGGTGACTAATATGTAGTTAAGGGAAGGTTTAGGGACTGGCAAGTGGGTGCACTTGCGCAGTCAGCGCAACAGTACCAGACTGCACGCAGTTTCTGCAGTGGCAGACCTTAGACACATTTTACCAGGCCGCTTCTGTGGGTGGCACAACCAGTGCTGCGAGCCCGCCAGCAGCATTTGCATTTACAAGCCCTGGCACTCCTGGTGCACTTTACTAGGGGCTGATAGTAAACCAAATAAGCCAAACATGGACACCAATCAATGTATACACTTTTCATAGGGAGCACTTGCACTGTGGCACTGATTAGCAGTGGCACAGTGCCCTGAGCAGCTAATACCAACAAAACACATGAGGCACATCAGCAAAAAGTGGAAGGGAAACTCACGCCAAGGTGCCAGGTCTAACAGTTGTACTGTGCACGCCCTGCTCCGACTCCCAGCAGTGCTGCATTAGTGTGTCTTGTACTGTGCACGCGCTGCTCCCTGTGCAGACACCAGCAGTGCTGCATTAGTGTGTATTGTACTGTGCACGCGCTGCTCTCTGCTGCATTAGTGTGTATTGTACTGCGCACTCGCTGCTCTCTGCTCAGACTTCTAGCAGTGCTGCAATATTGTGTGTTGTACTGTGCATGCGCTGCTCTCTGCACACACTCCGAGCAGTGCTGCATTAGTGTGTACTGTACTGTGCACACGCTGCTCCCTGCCTAGACTCCCAGCAGTGAGGCATTAGTGTGCATTTGTAGGAGAGTAGGATCTGCTTCACATGGGTACCCCCACTTTTTGCTGGTGTTTCACTGTTTTTCGACCTTAGTCTGGTTGTGGCCCTGCTAATCAGGACCACAGCCTAGCTGCATCCTCTCTAAAATGGTTTCCATGTACATTAGGTACATTTCTAATTGGATTCTAGAGTGCCTTATAAGCCCCTAGTATATGGTATACTATGTACCTAGGGCATAGGTACCTCTGAGGCCTACCAGGGGCTGAAGCATGTATTATACCACCCCTGGGAAGCACTCCAAAATGACACCAAAGGTTTGCTACTGCAGCCTGGGTAAGGTGGTGCATACACCCCTTACTGTGGAATGGGCTACCTATATCACTACCATTGCACACACATATAAAACCTATAAGTCCCTCCTATGGCAGGCCTTAACAATCCTGAAGGCAGAGTGCTTGGTTGTTATGTGTGAGGGTGCCCCTGAATGAGCAGAGCTCCTCTGCAGCATTAGGAGTATCTCCCCTGATGCTGTTTGTGGTGCAGCCTGACCATATACTCTTAAGTGCATTATAACCTTGCGGTAAATGCTAACTTTGGACTGGCTGCACGGAAACATGTCGTGTTTGGTGTCAAATGCTTTGGAATACTACCCCCCACCAGTTCTGGTGGCGGGGGTTACATTCCACCCTTCTAGAGGGAGAGATATGTTCACACTGGTCTACCCGGTAAAGACTTTCTAAAGCCCTGGCATCACAAAATGGATGCCACTGCCACAGACACGGGTCTGGCCTCCTGCTGCTGACCGAAACTCCGGCAGGGGAGGCTTGGACAATAGGTTTACTGTCGAAGGGAGGTGTAACCACCTCCCCAGACAGGCAGATGTGTATTGGGGCTGGGCGGGAGAACTCTCTGGTGCTTTAAAGTCCTGCACTGGGGGCACACTTGGTGTCCCTGTGCATAGTCCAGTTCAAACCGGTTGCAGGGGTTACCTGCCCCTGCTCTGGCATGTAACTGGACAAAGGAAATGGGTGTAACCACCCCTCTTTTCAAACCCTCCCATAGGTGGGTCCCTAGAGTATGACCAACCCCCAAACTTAGTATAAGTATGGGTACCCAGTCCCTGAGACTTTGGATTACCCTGGACGAAACTCTGCAACATATATCCTGGACCTTCGACATTCTATTTCGACTAGAAAACTGAAGAAATCTCCCTTGGGGTCAAGGAGTGACTCCCCTGCTTGGCAGGCACCAAAGAAGCAACTGTCCGGTCTGCATCGCTGAAGCTCCCGCTGGACGCCGAAGTCTTTGCATCACCAGAGGTGGATTTCCAGACTTCCCCGAGGCTACCCTGAGTCCACAGCAAAGCTGAGGCCCGTGGCTATCGTGGGTGACGTGGAACCGTGACGCCTGGACACTGTGATCTTTTGCTGATCCATCATCTTCCTGGTCTTCCTCGAAGTTGTGCTTTGGGCTCCGAGTAGCCAACCTCCTGCACCAAAGATCTCAGGCCTCCACTCCACGAGTGACCCGTGGGCCAGTTTCAAGCGCGACCGCTTAAGGCTCCTTTGCGATCGCTAGCCCGCTGGCTAGTAGGTCCCCACAAAGGCAACTTCTCTTCTGATTGAGCTTTCCTGGTTGCTCCAGATGTGCCCCGACTTACCGTTGCTGGGTGAGTACCCCAGACCTTGCTGGTCTGCACCGAAGTCCTTTCTCTGTTTCCAAGTGACTTGCCATTGCCAAGGCTTGTTGGGTCCAATCTGGTCGCCAATACCGCAGCACTCGTCAGACTTTGTGGGACTGCTCAAATCCAGCTCCTGGTCATCGTCGACACCTCCTGGACCTCGTGGCTGAAGAGTCAAGACACCCGTCAACTCACCTGAAGCACCCAACATCTGTGAGCATTGGACTGTCGTGCCCCTGGTCACTGGTAAGTGAACCAGACTCTGTCCCCTCTGCTTTCAGGTTCCTTCCATCCGCGATCCAGGCTTGGATCTCTTCGGACACTTCTCCTCTTCACGGCAGCAGCACTTCTTGAGCAGCTCCCATTGAAAACGACGCAGCGACCCGACACCATTTGACACCTATGCACCCGGCTTCCCTGGGTGAGGTAACTCGGGTACTCCGGTGCTCCCGTGGGTGTTGGCCCTAGACACCTTTAAGTCCAAAAGGGTTTGTTTGTAGTCGTCCTCTAAGTGTCCTTAAACTCTTAATTTCCAACCGCGTCTTTCCCCATAGAAGTTAACGGCGATTCGCGGCTGTGTTCTCACACTGCACGCGTCCCCAGTGGGTCCCCTGTATCACTACCTTGGGTGGTCCTTTTTTATTTAAAATTTTTCCGAGAATACAGAAAGCAAAAACACATATTTTCTATCCACATAGCAATAATCATCATCGAAAGAAAGAAAGAATCAACATTGGTGGGAAGAAAGGAAAAAGAAAACAAGAGATAAGTCTTACTATGCCTAAAAAAAGAATATGCTCTAATCAGATTCCTGGATTAGTCCATCCACCCAGTCTTTTAATGGATTCCAAATCTTCATTCCTAATTCTCTGTTCTTTTTACCCTTTTGTGCATAAAGTGCTCTTTCAAGATTAAAAATATGAACCTACTGTGTTTTCCATTGCAAAAAAGTAGGGGGAGAGGGATCAAGCCAAGCTGAAGCAATCCATAGTCTAAACACTGCCATAGATATTGTTGGAAGGCGTTCCCCGGGGAGGCTGCGGAATGTGTTCCTGACCACCCGGAGGCCCACCTTACCCAGAGTTAGGCCGAGCAAGAGCAGGGAGGCCCTTCCTGGAAGGGTCTCGTACCTAGGATCGCACACGCTACGCTTACTCTCTTCTTCGGATAGAGGGACACCACACAGTAATTCGTTGTAAGGTAATATGCTTTTATCGGTGGTTGTCAGGGATCTTTATGATCCGGCAGGCAGGTGCAGAATTAATGCCACAAGCGGCAGCTATCTCGTGATGAGGGGAAAAGGGGTAGCGGGACAGTCTTTGAATCAGTGTCTCTGCGAGGTATCCGGCGCACAGCTCTCAATCCTCGAGCTGAGGGGATGTTGCTTCTCTCGGCAATCTCTGCCGATTCTCTTGGAGGAGTGGGCCGCGAGTCACTCAGCAGGCACCGGAGGGTCGTAGTTAAGGGAGCCGCGACGGTGTCAGCAGGGCTCAGATGGTTCAGAGTTCGGGGATCCGCGACAGCGTCAGCAGGGCTCAGATGGTTCAGAGTTCGGGGAGCCGCGACAGCGTCAGCAGGGCTCAGGTGATTCAGAGTTCGGGTAGCGTTCTTCTGTTCGGGGAGCGATCGAGCCGCGACCAAGTCAGCAGGCTCTCGTCAGTCCAGGTCTTCTCTGCCCCCCGTCCCTTCAGCACCCCTTGTTATACTCCCCCTCCTCTTTGAAGTCCGGAGTCCGCGCGGAGAGGGGTCTGGTGCCTGGGGGCGGTGTGATGGGGTTTCCTGTCGCTCGGCCCTTTGATCTGTTCAGGTGGGTCCGGGAGGGACTCCAGACGGCCAGCAGGCGAGGCGCCCGCTCACCGGGGGCCTGGTGGTCGATCGAAACCTCCCTCGGGGAGAGACCAGAGGTGTGACCGGCTCGGCGCCTCTCGGTCTGGTCTGGGTTGGGGGGTTTCTCTCTCCCTCGGCCGGGCATGCGTGTTGGGGATCTGGTCGGCCCTCGGGATGTTGGCCCACGGGAGCCGGAAGGCCGTGTCCACGAGGTTCGGCGTGGTTGTAGTGTAACTTGCTGGTCGGGAGGGCCCACGCCACGAGGCCGGTCTCACACGTGCCCCACCCAGCTGAAAGGCGGGGAGAACTTACCCATCCACTTGGGGGTTCTCCTCGCTGAAGCGGAAGAATCGGGACAGGCCGTCCGCGTTGGCGTGGTCCGTCCCGGAGCGATGTTCCACAGTGAAATCCATCCCTTGGAGGGAGATGGACCAGCGTAGCAGCTTCGGGTTTTCCCCTCGCATCTGCATCAACCACCGCAGGGGTCGATGATCTGTTTGTACTCGGAAGTGTGTTCCGAACAGGTAGGGCCATAGCTTTTTGAGGGCCCAGACTACTGCGAAGGTCTCTCTTTCAATAGTGCTCCACCGCTGTTCTCGGGGCAGCAACCTTCGGCTGATGAAGGCTATGGGTCGATCTATGCCTTTGTCGTCGAACTGGGAGAGGACTGCCCCAATGCCGTGTTCCGAGGCGTCCGTCTGGACCACAAACTCCTTGGCGTAGTCGGGTGCTTTGAGCACTGGTGCCGCGCACATGGCGGCCTTTAGGGTGTCGAACGCCTTCTGGCAGGAGGGAGTCCAGTGTACTTTCTTGGGGTGTTTTTTGGAGGTTAGTTCTGTGAGGGGGCCTGCGATGCTGCCATAGTTCTTAATAAACCTTCGGTAGTAGCCGGTGAGGCCTAGGAAGGCCCGGACTTCCGTTTGGGTTGCGGGGGGTTCCCAGGACAAGATGGCGTCGATCTTCGGCTGGAGGGGGGCGACCTGCCCACTTCCCACCTGGTGCCCCAGATAGGTTATGGAGCCGTGCCCAATTTGACATTTGCTGGCTTTGATGGTGAGGCCGGCCCAGCGCAGAGCCAGCAGGACTTGACGGAGGTGCTGGAGGTGCTCGGCCCATTGGGAGCTGAAGACCGCTATGTCGTCGAGGTATGCTGCGCTGAACCCCTCTAGTCCGGACAGGACCCTGTTCACCAGCCGCTTGAAGGTGGCCGGGGCATTCTTCATTCCAAACGGCATCACCCTAAAGCGGTAGTGTCCATCCGGGGTGGAGAAGGCGGAGCGCTCCTTGGCTCCCTCGGTGAGGGCAATCTGCCAGTATCCACTGGTCAGGTCGAAGGTGCTGAGGTAGCGAGCGGCCCCAAGGCGGTCAATGAGCTCGTCGGCACGGGGGATAGGGTGAGCGTCCGCTCGGGTGACCGCATTGAGTCCTCGGTAGTCCACGCAAAACCTCAGCTCGGGGGCAACACCCGGGGTAGTCGCTTTCGGGACCAGGACTACCGGGCTGGCCCAGGGGCTGTCGGAGGGTTCAATCACCCCGAGGTCTAGCATCTTCGCCACCTCGGTCTGGATGCAGGTTCGGACCCGATCAGGGACCCGGTACGCCCGATGTCTCACTGGCGGGCTGTCGCCGGTGTTCACGTCGTGGACACACCAGTTGGTGACCCCAGGGGTCAGGGAGAAGAGGTCCGCGAACTGCCCTAGTAGCTGGCGGCAGTCGTCGGACTGTTGGGCTGTGAGGGCGGTTGACAGTCTCACTCCCTCCACGGACCCATCGGTCTCTTTCGCCCCCAGGGGGTCTGGAAGGGGCTCGGTGTCTTCTTCGGCCCCATCGTCGGTGGCCAGGAGTAAACTCAATTCGGTTCGTACAAAGTGAGGTTTGAGGCGGTTCACGTGGAGAACCCGGAGGGGGTTCCGCGGGGACTGCACATCGACGAGATAGGTGACCTGGCTCTTCCGCTCGACCACCTTGAAGCGCCCAGTCCATTTATCTTGGAGAGCGCAGGGTCTCACCGGGGCCATGACCCAGACTTGTTGGCCCGGCTGAAACTCGACCAGCGTAGCATTCTGGTCATACCAGCGCTTCATTTCTTCCTGACTAGCCTCGAGGTTCGCTTCTGCGAGTTCTCTGAATTTTCGGGTCTGGTTGCGGAGCGCCAAGATGTATCGGAACACATCCGGAGGGGTCCCCCGGGGGGTTGTTTCCCACCCCTCTCTGACCAGGCTCAGGGGTCCTCGGACGGGGTGTCCATATAGTAGTTCGAATGGGCTGAATCCCAAGGATTTTTGGGGAACCTCCCGGTAGGCGAACAGGAGACATGGGAGGAGGACGTCCCACCTCCGGCGTAGGGGCTCCTCGAGGCCCATGATCATTCCTTTCAGCGTTTTGTTAAAGCGCTCGACTAGGCCGTTTCCTTGGGGGTGGTACGGGGTGGTGAATTTGTACGATACTCCGCACTGCTGCCAGAGGGACTTCATATATCGGGAGATAAAGTTCGTACCCCGGTCACTCACGACTTCGCGGGGGGAACCCCATGCGGGAGAAGATCCCCATCAAGGCCCGGCCTACCACGGGGGCCGTCACGGTGCGGAGAGGGATGGCTTCGGGGTAACGGGTGGCATGATCCACTAGGACGAGGATGAACCGGTGGCCCTGGGCGGTCTTGGGGTCCAGCGGTCCCACAATGCCGATTCCTACCCGCTCAAAAGGGGTACTGATGACGGGGAAGGGCTGTAGCGGAGCCTTGCGCTTGCCCCCACTCTTTCCGCTGGCCTGGCACGTGGGGCAGGACTTGCAGTGGGCCTCCACATTTGCTCGCATCTTGGGCCAATAGAAGTGGGTGACGAGTCGTTGGTAGGTCTTATCTTGGCCTAAGTGTCCGGCCAGGGGTACATCATGGGCCAGGCCCAGGAGGAGACTTCGGAAGCGTAGGGGTACCACTGGTACCCGGGCCGATCCCAACTCGGCTGACTTCTGTTCGCTGTACAGGAGGCCGTTCTCCCAGTATACCCAGTGGGTGCCAGTCCGGTCGCCTGCTGCTTGGGCCTCGGCCTGTTGTCGGGGTCCAATGAGGGACAGGCAGGTGGATTGTTCTTGGCAGAACTCTTCACGGGAGGGGCCCCCTTCGCAGGGCCACTGGGCCAGTTCTGGCAAGTCCTCGGGGTGGGTCAGGGTTTCGGGGTCGGAAGGCACTGACCCTTCGTCGGGAGCGGTCGGTTCGTCCAGAAGGGGGTCGTTGGCCTCTGGTGGTGTATTCTGGATCTCGGGGATGGTGGCGGTGTCTAGTGGCATGGCCTCTCCCCCCTCGGAGGAAGGCGCCCTGAGAGTCATTGAGCGCGTGGTGGTGCATACCCACTCGGGTAGGCCCATCATCTCGAGGTGAGCTCTTCGTTCCACTTGTCCCCACGGGGAGTTCTCAAGGTCGTTGCCCAGGAGGCAGTCCACGGGCTGGGAGGTTCGGACCGCCACCTTTAACTTGCCGGTGACGCCCCCCCATTCGAAGGGGACGAGGGCCATCCGGCAGAGGCTCTCGGAATTGTCTGATGATATGACGGGGCAAAAGGCGCCAGGCAGGATCTGATCTTCGGAGATCAGGTGACAATGAACCGCCGTGACACTCGCCCCCGTGTCCCGGAGGCCCTCGATGCGGTAACCGTTGACCGTTACCTGCTGTCAGTACTTCTTCGTGTTGGCGGGCAGGGACGTTCCGGGGACCATCTCCCGGTCCCCTAGGGAGACCAAGGCCATGGCGGCTGGTTCCCATTCTTCGGAGTCTTCTATCTCTTCCCCCAGGGCTACGGAGGCCATCTGTCGAGCCGGCGGGGTTGTTGTGGTGGTCCGCTAGTACAGGGGACACTGAGGGTCGCTGGCATAGTGTCCGGTCTGTTGGCAGCGAAAACAGGTGATCCTCACTCGGGGCCCCGGCCTCCCTGGTGGCCCGGTGCTGGCCGGAGGTGGAGCTGGAAAGGGCGGAGACTGTCCTCTGGGAGGGCTGAGCGGGGGTCCCCCCGGGAGCTCCCTTTGCCGGCCTTGATTCCCTCCGCCCCTCTGGCGGGGGGGTCCCTGACTGTGGCGACCGTAGTCTCCCACGGGGCCCCGGGAGGCCCGGGTGTTCACCCACCGGTCAGCCTCGACGGCCAGTTTCCGAGGGTCTGTGAGTTTGCTGTCCAGGAGGTGCTGGCGCAGCTCTACGAAGCAATTAGCGGACAAGTGTTCCCATGCGATTAGGTCGAACAGCTCCTCAAACGTGGAGACCTTGCTGCCCTTGATCCATCCGTCCAAGGCCCGGCTGTAAAAGTTCACGTACTCCACCCAGGTGGTACCGGGTATCTTTTTGCTGTCTCTAAACCGTTGCCGGTACATTTCAGGGGTGAGCCCATATCTGGCTACTAGGGCCTCTTTCATGTGACTGTAGGAGTTCATCACCGTGGAGGGCAGGTCCAGCAGGGTATCTCTCCCCTCGCTCAGGAACCGGCCCCACAGCCCAGCCCCCCAGTCTTTCTGCGGGACTCGGTGGGAGGTCATGGC
The DNA here is from genome assembly GCF_964204655.1 of Triturus cristatus. NCBI lineage: Eukaryota > Metazoa > Chordata > Amphibia > Caudata > Salamandridae > Triturus > Triturus cristatus. The sequence continues at coordinate 22,934,753 of NC_140591.1, forward strand.
GACTTCGTAGGCCTTGAACCATTGCTGAATATCGTCGTTCTTATAGTATTCTTTTACCACATCTTTGGGGATGTGGACCTTTGGTTCCACGGTGGAGGAGATGGGTTGTGTTTCCGAGGGTCGGGCCTCCTCCTTCCTAGCCTTGAGCTCGATTTCTTTTAGGCTACGTTCGTGCTCTAGTTGGAGTTTTTTCTCTTCGTGTTCTCTCTGTCGTTTCTTTTCCTCTAGCTCTCCTTGTAGGCGTAACTGTTCCACCGCCAGTTTTTTTTGCAGCCAGTTTTAGCTCTCCTTCGATCTTTAATTTTGCTAGTTCTAGTTCGTGGTTGCGATCTCTTTCTCGGTCCGCTAGTTCCTCTGGGGATAGGCCCCTCTCGGGGGCGCCGTTCCTCCCCGGGGTGCTTCGTGGTTCGTTAGGCGGCTCTCCTTCTGTTTGTGTCCGGGGAGTTTCCGCCTCGACCCAGGTTTTTAATGCCCCCTGGAAGTCCTCTTTCGTGCTTAGTCCGGTGGTAGCGATTCCAAAGTCTTTGCAAAATTGTTTCAGTTCTCGGTGCGTATAAGATTCCAACTGGTCCTCTCGGAATGTCGTGCTCGGGTTGGTGCCTGCGGCACCTAGGGAAGTTTCTCCTTCCATTCGTCTTGGTAGTGCGTAAGCCGTCTACTGCACGATCTCTAGGTGTTGGCTCGGATCCCGTCGCCTGCCACCAAATGTTGGAAGGCGTTCCCCGGGGAGGCTGCGGAATGTGTTCCTGACCACCCGGAGGCCCACCTTACCCAGAGTTAGGCCGAGCAAGAGCAGGGAGGCCCTTCCTGGAAGGGTCTCGTACCTAGGATCGCACACGCTACGCTTACTCTCTTCTTCGGATAGAGGGACACCACACAGTAATTCGTTGTAAGGTAATATGCTTTTATCGGTGGTTGTCAGGGATCTTTATGATCCGGCAGGCAGGTGCAGAATTAATGCCACAAGCGGCAGCTATCTCGTGATGAGGGGAAAAGGGCTAGCGGGACAGTCTTTGAATCAGTGTCTCTGCGAGGTATCCGGCACACAGCTCTCAATCCTCGAGCTGAGGGGATGTTGCTTCTCTCGGCAATCTCTGCCGATTCTCTTGGAGGAGCGGGCCGCGAGTCACTCAGCAGGCTCCGGAGGGTCGTAGTTCAGGGAGCCGCGACGGTGTCAGCAGGGCTCAGATGGTTCAGAGTTTGGGGAGCCGCGACAGCGTCAGCAGGGCTCAGATGGTTCAGAGTTCGGGGAGCCGCGACAGCGTCAGCAGGGCTCAGGTGATTCAGAGTTCGGGTAGCGTTCTTCTGTTCGGGGAGCGATCGAGCCGCGACCAAGTCAGCAGGCTCTCGTCAGTCCAGGTCTTCTCTGCCCCCCGTCCCTTCAGCACCCCTTGTTATACTCCCCCTCCTCTTTGAAGTCCGGAGTCTGCGCGGAGAGGGGTCTGGTGCCTGGGGGCGGTGTGATGGGGTTTCCTGTCGCTCGGCCCTTTGATCTGTTCAGGTGGGTCCGGGAGGGACTCCAGACGGCCAGCAGGCGAGGCGCCCGCTCACCGGGGGCCTGGTGGTCGATCGAAACCTCCCTCGGGGGAGAGACCAGAGGTGTGACCGGGTCGGCGCCTCTCGGTCTGGTCTGGGTTGGGGGGTTTCTCTCTCCCTCGGCCGGGCATGCGTGTTGGGGATCTGGTCGGCCCTCGGGATGTTGGCCCACGGGAGCCGGAAGGCCGTGTCCACGAGGTTCGGCATGGTTGTAGTGTAACTTGCTGGTCGGGAGGGCCCACGCCACGAGGCCGGTCTCACACATAAATTAATTATTATGACTATCTTGTGTCGTTACCCCAAGCATCATTAACTGAGGAGAAAGCAGAATTTCTTTTTTCAACACGATCAGTAAAAATTTTGTAATTTCTCTTCTTAATAGATCCAAAACGGGACCTGCTGCAAAAATATGGGTTATATCTGCTTCATAGACTTTACATCTAAAGCAGTGGGTCCCTTCTGTGCTCCCCCATTTAGCATCTTTCGCGGGCGCAATATACAAATCAAACAAAGTCTTATAATGTTGTTCCGGCAAATTGGCAGACCTTAAAATCAGATTGCCCATTTCCATAGACTCTAAAAAGCATGAATCTACGACATCAATCCTAGCCTGCCATTTCAATACATGTTTTTAAAGATCATCTGTAGCATTTCCAAGTAATAGACTTTAAAGAGAAGAAATTGAAAGTTTAGATGTATGACTTAGGACTTCCATAAGTGGTATAGCTGAAAATCCCATCGCACCACCAGCTTTTTTAAGAAGGAAGTCTCTTATTTGTAAGAAATTAAAAAAATCTTGATGATCTATATTAAATTTAATCCTCAATTCCTCAAAGGATGCAATATGTTCTCATTTTAAAAGATCACCTATCCTATGAACCCCTAGTTTATCCCATCTCTGTAGATGCCAGTCTGACAAAGCCTCAGGCATCTGCTCATTTTCAATCAATGGTGTGTATCTACTGTATCTACCGATCCCCATTTTGTTCCTAATGCCAGTCCAATTTCGGAATGCCGCTAGCAAGGTCTTAAAACGGGCTTTCTTGTAATAGCTAGGTTCATAGATTTTTAATAGGCAACCATTAGCGCATGGGCCGATTAAATATTCAAAAACTGATGGTACAGAATTAGAATCTATTACTGTTTCCTTTTTTTTTTTTTGCGCCAAAAAGTGGCCAGTAATACTGCAAAGAAGCTGCTAAATAATAACATTTTAAATTAGGTAGACCAAGACCTCCCCTGTCTCTAGGCAGGGATAAGTAAATATTCGATCTCCGTGTGCGTTTGTATGACCATATAAACCTAGAGACCTCCCGTTCAATTAATTTAAACCAATCGTTAGAGATTTCGAGCGGGATCGTACGAAAAATATATAATAATTTTGGCAAAATGGTCATTTTAACTAGGTTACATCGGCCAATTATAGATAGTTTTAAGTTATTTCATCGGCACATATCATTTTTTATTTTTCCAATTATAGGGGTAAGGTTTATATCGATAATATCATCAACCTTTGCTTTTATATGTATCCCTAGATATGTGGCCTCATCAACCAGCCTACTATCGACACTAGTGGTATATCTACTTGTGGAGAGGTGTGGCTCACTAGTTAGAGGTGGCAGACCCGTAAGCAGAGAATCGGCCAGGGACCAGGGTTCAATTCCCGACGCGGCAGGGTCGTGGACCAGGGTCAAAACGGACTCGATAATTCTCGCCTCGGTACCTACTCTAACCAGGAACACACTCGGCAACTCTGGGCATTAAGCTTGCCTCATCTCTACAACGGCCCCCCACAGACGCCGAGGATGCCTGGTTTCACCTTGGAGATACCCAGAAAGGGACCATCTCACAGGGATAGCCAGGATGGGTTCCCCAGCGGTCTACAGCGCCGGGACGCCCCGTTGCTGGGGCAGCTGTGCGCTTTACAAGTCTACAACATTTACAACATTTACATCTATTGGCCAAGATCTGAGTCTTGGCTCTATTCAGCCGATAGCCTGAGAGTGAACCAAAACGATCAGCCAATAGCTCAACTTCTGCCATAGTTCTATCGGGCTCTGGTGTAATTATTGCTACATCATCGGCATATGCCATTATTTTAACCTCCCAGCCATGCAGCGTAATTGGGGAGATATTAGGGGAAGACTCCAGACAGCGCAAAAAAGGATCTATATATAACGCGAACAACAAAGGGGAGGAAGGACAACCCTGCCTTGTTCCTCTTTCTGTTAAGAATGATTCAGACTCCCCTCCCATCATTTGTAAACGAGCAGTAGGTTTTGCATATATTACCTGAATGGCTGTGATAAACTCCGACCCCAGCCCATTAGCTTCCAAACACTTCCAAAGAAATTTCCATGAGACGCGGTCGAAAGCCTTCTCGGCATCTAAAAAAGCAGCAGCCATAGGTTTCCTTAAATCATCTGTTGCATCAAATAAAGCAATGAGGCGCCTAATATGATCGTCCGTCCCTCTCCCTTGAATAAAGCCATGTTGCCAAGCTGTCACTAATTGTGGCATGATCTTGTTAAGACGGGATGCAAATATTTTAGAATATAACTTTGTGTCACTATTTAATAATGTGATGGGTCTATAAGAACCCAGGTTCAAAGGATCCTTCTCCTTTTTAACAAAAAGAATGATATTAGCGGCCCCCCAAGATGCTGGTGGTGCTGCCCCATTCCTAACTTCCTTAAATAGCCCCAGTACCTCGGGCCCCACCTCGCTAAAAAAAATCTTGTAAAGTTCTAGTGGTAAACCATCCGTGCCAGTAGCCTTGCCTGATGGAAGGTCTTGTACAGCTAAATAAAGCTCCTCCTGCGAAATTTCTATACCCAAGGGAAGAGCTTCCTCCTGAGATATTTTTATTTTAGGTAAGAATTCATTTTCATATGACCTCTCTGTTTCCTCTAATATATCAGCAGCCGTGTATAACTCCTCGTAATACTTTTTAAAGGCTTCCCTAATTTCTATAGGGTCTGTGACTACATCTCCCTGAAGATTCCTGTTCCGTTTAATATGACCCATAGTTATTTGTTGCCTCACCTTAACTGCTAATATTCGACCAACTGTACTCATAACATTGTTGCTTTTTCGCCAGATAGTTCCCAGCTGTTTTATCCAAATAAAAATCATTCAAAGAAGCTTTGGTCACCATTATCAAATCAATGACCATTGTGTGATCCCCACCTTTATTAACGGTCTCAATCAATTCCGTCTCTAAAAAAGCAATTTTCTGATAATAACCTTTAACTTGTTCTGAGCTCTTTCTCTGCTTAATCAAACTGTATCGCAATGTCTCCCCTCTCACAGAGGCTTTAAAGGCATCCCAGATTATTCCCGGGGCTGCACTATCTTTATTAAAATTAAAAAACTCAACAATCCATTGTTTCATATGACTCACATAATCGTGGTCAGTGAGTAATGCTCTCTCAAAGGTCCACTTATTCTGTCCTACTCTCGCTCCTGACACGGGAAATTCAAAAACCAAAGGATTATGATCCGACATTATCCTTGGAAATATTTCAATCCTAGCATCCTTCATGAGAGAGGGAGACACCAAAAAATAGTCTAGTCTAGCAAATTTAAGATGAGGCGCAGAGAAGTAAGTATATTCAAACTCTGAATTTCTCAAACTAGGCCACACATCCACTAAGCCAATGTCTTTAATCAAATGTTTGAGTGCATTAGATGATTGAGGTTTGCGATTCCTATTTCCTCCCACTGCTTGATTGATCATATATTTTGTTCCATTAATATTAAGATCACCACAAATTATATAAGGTTCAGGCCAGGACGGAAGTTCCATAGCTAGAAAATTTAGCATCGAAGGGTCATCTAAAACAGGGGCATAGATTGAGCACAATGTAAACAAACCAGTTCCACTTCTAACTTCCATAATTATCCATCTACCTTGTTTATCCACATTTTTTCTCACTCCTGTAATATTTTAATTTTTCATCAAAATTGCCACCCCTTTAGTCCTAACATCTTGTGTTGTATAAGCCTTTAGCTTAAAGCCCAGCGTATCTAATATTTTATAATCATTACAAGCTATATGAGTCTCTTGGAGACAGATCAAGTCTGCATGTAAAACTTTAAGATCTTCTTGGATTCTTCTTCTCTTGGCCCTGTCATTTAGGCCACACATATTTACAGTTGCGATGCGCAGTTTAGCCATGATCATTAGCACACAGCCCCCCCGAAATGATCATACAGTTCACATACAAATTATTAATCTCAATCAAAAGTGTCTGTATAAAATCATCATGAAAATTGTATATCTTTTTCCCCCCTACCCACTTAGTGCCTTTCAAAAGTTTTTCCAGATTACTTTTAAGTAACACAAACACACACAAAAAATACATCAATTTTTTTATCTGTGGTTTGCTTTCAACACCAAAGGAGAAACCCAGTGTCTCCCACCCACCCCTACTCCCCCTCCCTTGAGTCTTACAACCCTCCCCCCGCCCTCTCCATGTCAGAGCAGCCAGACCACACCGGTCTGTGTGACAGGGCGAACGCTGAGCGCCATGGAGCCTCCAGCACCCCCCCACTTCGTTTTTTCTCTTTTTTCCCCCCTTTTTTCCCCTTCCCTTTCCTTTAACCAAGCATACTACTCCCTATGCTGCTCAGAGTCAACTATAATTTATAGAGAAGAAAAAAAAATATATATATTCTTCCTAAGTCTTTCTCTTCTCCCCCTGAGCTTGTACCAAATACTCTTTAGCCTGAATTCCTGACGTAAAAAATCTAACAGCCTCTTTAACAATCATTCTTAACCTTGCTGGGGCCAACAAGAAAGCTTCAAACCCAGAATCTTGAAATGGCTTGATTAACTGCCTTAAGTGCCTTAAGCGCCATCTGCGCTCCACAGTTATGTGGCAGAAATCAGGACGTACGGAAAAGGAGGCCCCTTTAAACTGTCGTCTAGCCTCCGGACGGGTTTCTCAAAGATGGCCTGTCTCAAAGAAAAGTTACCAAAAAATACCAAGATTTGGCCAGAGTCTCTATTAGACATGTTATGGCGAACAAAGGGGAACCTATGTACTCTCTGGATCTCATGATCCCAATCCCAGCCGATGAGCTCTGGGAAGGACTCCTTGAAGAGACCTAACATAAAACCCCGAATATCTTCCCCCTCCATGCCTTCCTTAATCCCCAGGACTCGAAAATGATTTCTACGCTGGCGGTTTTCTAAGTCCTCCAGTTTCCACATTACATCAGACAGTTGAGTTTCATGGGTCTTTGTTTGCTCTCTCACAGCCGCCAAATCTTTCTCAACAGCGACAGTTCTTAATTCCATAGAATCTAGCCTTTCACAAATTTCGCCACATGTACGTCCTACTTTTCGGATAGCCCCTTCCAGTTTTTTTGTGCCCTGCCTTGTCTTTTTCCCATCTGCTCTAGTCTCTGCCTGATGATCTTTGATAGTCTCCAAAATGAGGCTTGCTATCGATGTATCCATTGTTATGGGTTCCCCTAGCTGTTCAGAAGAAGGAGGAGTGCCACCCAAGCTTGAAGCTTGTTCAAGAGGGCCGATCATATCAGTGTCTGAGTATTCCCATTTTAGGCCAGAAGCACCATTCTTTTGTAGACCTCCGTAAGTTTTTATGGCGTTTCCGAGTTGTTTCGGGTGCTTCCACTGTACTAGACCCTGAGGTAGTGTCGATATGATCTGAGTCGCTGAATGCTACCTCTGATTCAGAGGTCCCTGATCGTGAATCCTCCGTCAAAGAATAAAATTTATCCGGGCCATCTGAAGTAACCTCAGAAATAGTATCCATTACAGTTGACTTGTCAGGCATGATACCACTGCCCAAGTCCTCATGTGAAATACCTCCAACCCTGTAAACTAGAGCATGGGGGTCTTTTACCACAACAGGTTGAGGTGCCTGTATTAAAGCTGGAGTATTAGATCCTACATCCTGAATCTCCGGCCTCTGATCACAGGGTGTATCTTTACTGAGATAATTAGCGGCCAGTGACTCTCGTGACCCTGCCGCAGCAGAAGAATGCTCATTACCCAATGTGCTGTTATCTGGGTTCAGATTAGGTAGCAGATTGACCAAGTTCGAATCTGTGATTATCGCGCCATCCCGGGTTTTTAAAAATGCTGTAATAGGTGTTGTTGGTGTATTATTTATAGTATTACTTTCCTGTGTCCCCTTTCCTTCTTCTGCAACCATTGGTATGCCGCCTTTTTTTCCTGCAGCTTGATTTCTATCATGAGGCGCCCTCCGCTTAGCCCCCAAGTCTTGTTTTTTAGTGATTCGATTCTCCAGGGGCTTACCTACTGGTGTTTCCATGTTTGCAGGGGATATCAGAGCCGGATTAATCCCAGCAGACTCATTTTGCTCACGCGGTTGCCGCATCGATTTTGGTGGCATTATACAAAAGGTTGTGACTGAAAACCAGCTTTTGAAAGCTCTCTGTGCTTTCTTGATAATTTTGCTACTTGCCGCCACCAGGAGCTCAGCCCAGTCTCTAACGGAGCATCGCAGGGATCCCGCCACCTGTATGGGCGTGTCCTCTGACGTTCCGCGTCTCGATGCTCTCGTCTCTGTCTCCGTCTCCGTGTAGCAGCCGGCCCCCAGAGACTCCGCAACTGGAATGGAAACCGCGGCGCTACCAATAGTCTTGCCCGAAGTCAGCAGCATTAGGTAAGTTCATCTAGTCCATAGGGAGGTTCTCCATTTCTCAGCCAGTGTGGGAGGGCAAGGCAGAGGCTCCGCAGCGAAGTTCTACGCCGCCGCCATCTTGCTCCCTGGTTCAAGCACTTCTACAGGCTCTAGGCCTTGTGTCTAGTACAGTCGCGGTTCTTATACCACTTTATTGGTATATAGTTTGGTACGCCCCTAGGACCCAAACGTGTATTTGTGCTTTTACTGTTGAATACTGACTTGTAACTTAAGTACTTCGAACTCCAGCCTCATAAAGAGACTAGAGGGGTGTGTTTTATCTTAAATACATATATTTTAAATATATACCTGGTGTGGTTGTCCTTTCATTTGATCATTCAAGAGATTATAGACTGGTAAAACAAGCTGCTTTACATTCCTTCAAGACTTAGCCTGAAGGCTGCTCTCCATAGCTACCACTAGGATAGCTTTCAATAAAGGTTGTCTTTAACCTATCACCATAAGGGATTGTTTGGACTGATACAAGGTGCCCACTAGAACTAGTGGACAGCATATATCAGGCCAACTTCTCACAGCATTGTACTGTGGACGTGCTGCTCCCTGCTCAGACTTCTAGTAGTGCTGCATTATTGTGTGTTGTACTGTGCATGCGCTGCTCCCTGCACACACTCTGAGCAGTGCTGCATTAGTGTGTGTTGTACTGTGCACGCGCTGCTCCCTGCTCAGATTCCAGGCAGTGCTACATTAGTGTGTGTTGTTCTGTGCACACACTGCTCACTGCTCAGACACCAGCAGTGCTGCATTATTCTGTATTGTACTGTGCATGCGCTGCTCCCTGCTCAGATTCCAGGCAGTGCTACATTAGTGTGTGTTGTTCTGTGCACACACTGCTCACTGCTCAGACACCAGCAGTGCTGCATTAGTGTGTATTGTACTGTGCACGCACTGCTTCCTGCTCAGACTCCAGCAGTGCTGCATTCGTGTGTATTGTACTGTGCACGCACTGCTTCCTGCTCAGACTCCAGCAGTGCTGCATTAGTGTGTATTGTACTGTGCACGCACTGCTTCCTGCTCAGACACCAGCAGTGCTGCATTAGTGTGTATTGTACTGTGCACGCACTGCTTCCTGCTCAGACTCCAGCAGTGCTGCATTCGTGTGTATTGTACTGTGCACGCACTGCTTCCTGCTCAGACTCCAGCAGTGCTGCATTCGTGTGTATTGTACTGTGCACGCACTGCTTCCTGCTCAGACTCCAGCAGTGCTGCATTCGTGTGTATTGTACTGTGCACGCACTGCTTCCTGCTCAGACTCCAGCAGTGCTGCATTCGTGTGTATTGTACTGTGCACGCACTGCTTCCTACTCAGACTCCAGGCAGTGCTACATTAGTGTGTAGTGTACTGTGCACGCATTGCTTCCTGCTCAGACTCTAGGCAGTGCTACATTAGTGTGTGTTGAACTGTGCACGCGCTGCTCACTGCTCAGACACCATCAGTGCTGCATTATTGTGTATTGTACTATGCACGCACTGCTCCCTGCTCAGACTCCAGGCAGTGCTATATTAGTGTGTAGTGTACTGTGCATGCACTGCTTCCTGCTCAGACTCCAGGCAGTGTTACATTAGTGTGTGTTGTACTGTGCACACACTGCTCACTGCTCAGACACCAGCAGTGCTGCATTAGTGTGTATTGTACTGTGCACGCACTGCTTCCTGCTCAGACTCCAGGCAGTGCTGCATTAGTGTGTGTTGTACTGTGCACGCGCTGCTCACTGCTCAGACACCAGCAGTGCTGCATTAGTGTGTGTTGTACTGTGCACGCGCTGCTCACTGCTCAGACACCAGCAGTGCTGCATTATTGTGTATTGTACTGTGCATGCGCTGCTCCCTGCTTGGACTCCAGGCAGTGCTACATTAGTGTGTGGTGTACTGTGCACGCACTGCTCACTGCTCAGACACCAGCAGTGCTGCATTAGTGTGTATTGTACTGTGCACGCACTGCTTCCTGCTCAGACTCCAGGCAGTGCTGCATTAGTGTGTGTTGTACTGTGCACGCGCTGCTCACTGCTCAGACACCAGCAGTGCTACATTAGTGTGTGGTGTACTGTGCACGCACTGCTCCCTGCTCAAACTCCCAACAGTGCTGTATTGGTGTATGTTGTACTGCTGCTCAGAAACCCAGCAGTGCTGCATCAGTGTGTGTTGTGCTGTACACACCCTGCTCCAGGCTCAGACTCCCAGCAGTGTAGCATTAGTGTGCATTGTTTTGTGCAGGCGCTGCTCCCTGTTCAGACTCCCAGCAGTGCTGCATTAGTGTGTGTTGTACTGTGCACATGCTGCCCCCTGCTGAGGCTCATATGAGTGCCACAGTAGTGTGTATTGTACTGTGTAAGCACTGCTTCCTGCTAAGACACCAGCCGTGCTGCATTAGTGTGTGTTATACTTTGCACGTGCTGCTCCCTGCGCAGGATCCCAGCAGAGATGCATTAGTGTGTATTGTAGAGTGCACACACTGCCCCTTGCTCAGACTACGACCAGCAAAAGGCACACAAGTGAACGTAATGCAGAACAAATCTTAACATTCACCACCAGTCAAGAGATCTGGGTTAAATCCATCATTCTTTTGCTCACCATGCCACCCCAGTTTAGACCCAGCCATATGCAAATCAGTCTTGACCATGTGCCTCATGGGAACAGTCCAGCCCGAACTGCCAAGCCAGGTCCTCCCTGGACTGGAAACAAGCATCCTAGGACCGGATTCGGGGTTTCACCCCTCTTCAGCCAGAATAGCTTGATTCCAGTGGCACAGTGAGCCCAAGACCCACGTCTGGGCATACCTGGCGCACTTAGGGCAAGAAAGCAAAAGACACACAATTGATGGACGGAATGCAGAACAAATCTTAACATTCACCCCCAGCCAAGAGATCTGGGTTTAATCCATCATTATTTTGCTCACCACGCCACCCCAGTTTAGACCTGGTCATATGCAAATCAGTCTTGATCCTGTGCCTCATGGGAACAGTCCAGCCCGAACTGCCAAGCCATGTCTTCCCTGGACCGGAAACAAGCATCCTGGGACCGGTTTCTGGCATTTCAGCCGTCTTCAGCCAGGCTAGCCTGAATCCAGTGGCAAAGTGAGCAAGGGACACACGTCTGGACATACCCTGCCAAATTAGGGCAAACAAAGCAAACACAAGGAGATGATGGACGGAGCGCTGAAACTTTTCAAACACTCACCCCGTCACAGATATGTGTTGAATCCATCATCGTTCTTTAGCTCACTTCGCCGCTCCAGTTCAGATCCACCAATATGCAAATGAGTCTTGACCCTGTGCCTCATGGGTACAGTCCAGCCCTAACTACGGAGCCAGGTCTTCCCTGGACCAGAGACAAGCATCATGGGGCCGGTTTCAGGGTTTAACCCCTCATCAGCCAGGTTAGCTTGACTCCAGTGGCATGGAGAGCACAGGACCCACGTCTGGCCATACCCGTCCCACTCAGGGTGACAAATGTAAAAAGAACAATTGATAGACAGAATGCTGAACAATGTCATGCAGCATTAGTGTGTATTGTACTGTGCACGCACTGCTCCCTGCTCAGACTCCAGCAGTGCTGCATTAGAATGTGTTGTACTGTGCACACATAGCTAAGACACCAGCAGTGCTGCATTAGTGTGTATTGTACTATGCACGCACTGCTCCCTGCTCAGACTCCAGCAGTGCTGCATTAGAATGTGTTGTACTGTGCACACATTACTAAGACACCAGCAGTGCTGCATTAGTGTGTATTGTACTGTGCACGCGCTGCTCCCTGCTCAGACACCATCAGTGCTGCATTAGAATGTGTTGTACTGTGCACACATAGCTAAGACACCAGCAGTGCTGCATTAGTGTGTATTGTACTATGCACGCACTGCTCCCTGCTCAGACTCCAGCAGTGCTGCATTAGAATGTGTTGTACTGTGCACACATTACTAAGACACCAGCAGTGCTGCATTAGTGTGTATTGTACTGTGCACGCGCTGCTCCCTGCTCAGACACCATCAGTGCTGCATTAGTGTGTATTGTACTATGCACGCACTGCTCCCTGCTCAGACTCCAGCAGTGCTGCATTGGTGTGTATTGTACTGTGCACGCACTGCTCCCTGCTCAGACTCCAGCAGTGCTGCATTAGAATGTGTTGTACTGTGCACACACTGCTCAGACCCCCAGCAGTGCTGCATTAGTGTGTATTGTACTGTGCACGCGCTGCTCCCTGCTCAGACACCATCAGTGCTGCATTAGTGTGTATTGTACTGTGCACGCACTGCTCCCTGCTCAGACACCATCAGTGCTGCATTAGAATGTGTTGTACTGTGCACACATTTCTAAGACACCAGCAGTGCTGCATTAGTGTGTATTGTACTGTGCACGCGCTGCTCCCTGCTCAGACACCATCAGTGCTGCATTAGTGTGTATTGTACTATGCACACACTGCTCCCTGCTCAGACTCCAGCAGTGCTGCATTGGTGTGTACTGTACTGTGCACGCGCTGCTCCCTGCTGAGACACCAGCAGTGCTGCATTAGAATGTGTTGTACTGTGCACACACTGCTCAGACCCCCAGCAGTGCTGCATTAGTGTGTATTGTACTGTGCACGCGCTGCTCCCTGCTCAGACACCAGCACTGCTGCATTAGTGTGTTTTGTACTGTGCACGCACTGCTCCCTGTGCAGACACCAGCAGTGCTGCATTAGAATGTGTTGCACTGTGCAAACATTTCTAAGACACCAGCAGTGCTGCATTAGTGTGTATTGTACTGTGCACGCGCTGCTCCCTGCTCAGACACCATCAGTGCTGCATTAGTGTGTATTGTACTATGCACGCACTGCTCCCTGCTCAGACTCCAGCAGTGCTGCATTGGTGTGTACTGTACTGTGCACGCGCTGCTCCCTGCTGAGACACCAGCAGTGCTGCATTAGAATGTGTTGTACTGTGCACACACTGCTCAGACCCCCAGCAGTGCTGCATTAGTGTGTATTGTACTGTGCACGCGCTGCTCCCTGCTCAGACACCAGCACTGCTGCATTAGTGTGTATGTACTGTGCACGCACTGCTCCCTGCGCAGACACCAGCAGTGCTGCATTAGAATGTGTTGTACTGTGCACGCGCTGCTAAGAGACCAGCAGTGCTGCATTAGTGTGTACTGTACTGTGCACGCACTGCTCCCTGCTCAGACTCCAGCAGTGCTGCATTGGTGTGTACTGTACTGTGCACGCGCTGCTCCCTGCTCAGACACCAGCACTGCTGCATTAGTGTGTTTTGTACTGTGCACGCACTGCTCCCTGTGCAGACACCAGCAGTGCTGCATTAGAATGTGTTGTACTGTGCACACACTGCTCAGACCCCCACCAGTGCTGCATTAGTGTGTATTGTACTGTGCACGCGCTGCTCCCTGCTCAGACCCCCAGCAGTGCTGCATTAGTGTGTATTGTACTGTGCACGCGCTGCTCCCTGCTCAGACACCATCAGTGCTGCATTAGTGTGTATTCCACTGTGCACGCGCTGCTCCCTGCTCAGACACCATCAGTGCTGCATTAGTGTGTATTCCACTGTGCACGCGCTGCTCCCTGCTCAGACACCATCAGTGCTGCATTAGTGTGTATTGTACTATGCACGCACTGCTCCCTGCTCAGACTCCAGCAGTGCTGCATTGGTGTGTACTGTACTGTGCACGCGCTGCTCCCTGCAGAGACACCAGCAGTGCTGCATTAGAATGTGTTGTACTGTGCACACACTGCTCAGACCCCCAGCAGTGCTGCATTAGTGTGTATTGTACTGTGCACGCGCTGCTCCCTGCTCAGACACCAGCACTGCTGCATTAGTGTGTATGTACTGTGCACGCACTGCTCCCTGCGCAGACACCAGCAGTGCTGCATTAGAATGTGTTGTACTGTGCACGCGCTGCTAAGAGACCAGCAGTGCTGCATTAGTGTGTACTGTACTGTGCACGCACTGCTCCCTGCGCAGACACCAGCAGTGCTGCATTAGTGTGTATTGTACTGTGCACGTGCTGCTCCCTGCTGAGACACCAGCACTGCTGCATTAGTGTGTATTGCACTGTGCACGCGCTGCTCCCTGCTGAGACACCAGCACTGCTGCATTAGTGTGTATTGTACTGTGCACGCACTGCTCCCTGCGCAGACACCAGCAGTGCTGCATTAGAATGTGTTGTACTGTGCACGCACTGCTCCCTGCGCAGACACCAGCACTGCTGCATTAGTGTGTATTGTACTGTGCACGCACTGCTCCCTGTGCAGACACCAGCAGTGCTGCATTAGAATGTGTTGTACTGTGCACACATAGCTAAGACACCAGCAGTGCTGCATTAGTGTGTATTGTACTGTGCACGCGCTGCTCCCTGCTCAGACCCCCAGCAGTGCTGCATTAGTGTGTATTGTACTGTGCACGTGCTGCTCCCTGCTAAGACCCCCAGCAGTGCTGCATTCGTGTGTGTTGTGCTGTGCATGCACTGCTCCCTGCTCAGACAGCAGCAGTGCTGCATTAGTGTGTTGTGTACTGTGCACACGCTGCTCCCTGCTCACACTCTCAGCAGTACTGCATTAGCGTATGTTGTACTGTGTAAGCACTGCTCAGACTCCCAGCAGTGCTGCATTAGTGTGTTGTACTGTGCACGCGCTGCTCCCTGCTGAGACACCAGCACTGCTGCATTAGTGTGTATTGCACTGTGCACGTGCTGCTCCCTGCTCAGACCCCCAGCAGTGCTGCATTAGTGTGTATTGTACTGTGCACGTGCTGCTCCCTGCTAAGACCCCCAGCAGTGCTGCATTAGAATGTGTTGTACTGTGCACGCGCTGCTCCCTGCTGAGACACCAGCACTGCTGCATTAGTGTGTATTGCACTGTGCACGCGCTGCTCCCTGCTGAGACACCAGCACTGCTGCATTAGTGTGTATTGCACTGTGCATGCGCTGCTCCCTGCGCAGACACCAGCAGTGCTGCATTAGAATGTGTTGTACTGTGCACACACTGCTAAGAGACCAGCAGTGCTGCATTAGTGTGTATTGTACTGTGCACGTGCTGCTCCCTGCTAAGACCCCCAGCAGTGCTGCATTCGTGTGTGTTGTGCTGTGCATGCACTGCTCCCTGCTCAGACAGCAGCAGTGCTGCATTAGTGTGTATTGTACTGTGCACGCGCTGCTCCCTGCTGAGACACCAGCACTGCTGCATTCGTGTGTATTGCACTATGCACGCGCTGCTCCCTGCTGAGACACCAGCACTGCTGCATTAGTGTGTGGTGTACTGTGCATACGCTGCTCCCTGCTCAGACACCAGGCAGTGCTGCATTAGTGTTTGTTGTACTGTACACACACTGCTCCATGCTCAGACTCCCAGCAGTGCTGCACGCACTGGTCCTTCACAGACTCTCAGCAGTGCTGTATTAGTGTAGAGCTATGTATACTACTGTGCACACACTGGTCCTGCACACACCGCAAGCAGTGCTTCATTAGTGTAGTGCTGTGTGTAGCAATATGCATGCATGGCTCCTGCACAGACTTTCATCAGTGCTGCATTAGCGTAGTGCTGTATATAGCAATATGCATGCATGGCTCCTGCACAGACTCTCAGCAGTGCTGCATTTGTTTAGTGCAGTATGCCCTATTGTACATGCACTGGATCTGCAGAGACTCTCAGCAGTGCTGCATTAGTGTAGTGCTGTATGCAGTATTGTGCACACACTGGTCCTCCAGACACCTCAGGCAGTGGCACATTAGTGTAGTGCTGTGTGTAGTGTTGGGCACACACTGGTCCTTCACACACCGCATGCAGTGCTGCATTAGTGTAGTGCTGTATGCAGTATTGTGCACACACTGGTCCTCCAGACACCTCAGGCAGTGGCACATTAGTGTAGTGCTGTGTGTAGTATTCTGCACACACTGGTCCTGCACACACCGCAAGCAGTGCTGCATTAGTGTAGTGCTGTGTGTAGTATTGTGCACTCACTGGTCCTGCACAGATTCTCAGCAGTGCTGCATTGGTGTAGTGCTGTGTGTGGTATTGTGCATGCACTGGTCCTGCACAGACTCTCAGCAGTGCTGCATTGGTGTAGTGCTGTGTGTGGTATTGTGCACACACTGGTCCTGCACAGACTCTCAGTAGGGCAGCATCAGTGTAATGCTGTGTGTAGTATTGTGCACTCACGGGTCCTGCACACACCACAAGCAGTGCTGCATTGGTGTAGTGCTGTGTGTAGTATTGTGCGCTCACAGGTCCTGCACACACCACAAGCAGTGCTGCATTGGTGTAGTGCTGTGTGTAGTATTGTGCACTCACGGGTCCTGCACACACCACAAGCAGTGCTGCATTGGTGTAGTGCTGTGTGTAGTATTGTGCACGCACTGGTCCTGCACAGACTCTCAGTAGGGCAGCATCAGTGTAGTGCTGTGTGTAGTATTGTGCACTCACGGGTCCTGCACATACCACAAGCAGTGCTGCATTAGTGTAGTGCTGTGTGCAGTATTGTGCACTCACTGGTCCTGCACAGACTCTCAGCAGTGCTGCATTGGTGTAGTGCTGTGTGTAGTATTGTGCACGCACTGGTCCTGCACAGACTCTCAGTAGGGCAGCATCAGTGTAGAGCTGTATGTAGTATTGTGCACTCACTGGTCCTGCACAGACTCTCAGCAGTGCTGCATTGGTGTAGTGCTGTGTGTGGTATTGTGCACGCACTGGTCCTGCACAGACTCTCAGTAGGGCAGCATCAGTGTAGTGCTGTGTGTAGTATTGTGCACACACGGGTCCTGCACACACCACATGCAGTGCTGCATTAGTGTAGTGCTGTGTGTAGTATTGTGAACACACTGGTCCTCCAGACACCTCAGGCAGTGGCGCATTAGTGTAGTGCTGTGTGTAGTATTGTGCACTCACGGGTCCTGCACACACTCTCAGCAGTGCTGCATTGGTGTAGTGCTGTGTGTAGTATTGTGCACACACTGGTCCTGCACAGATTCTCAGAAGGGCTCTATTAGTGCTGTATGTAGTATGGTGCATGGACTAGTCCTTCACTCTCAGCATGGCAGTGCTGCATTATTTTAGGGCTTTATTTGGTATTGTGCCTGCACTGCGCCAGCACAGACTCTCAGCAGTGCTGCATTTGTTTAGTGCAGTATGCCCTATTGTGCATGTACTGGGTCTGCAAAGACTCTCAGCAGTGGTGCATTAGTGTAGTGCTGTGTGTAGTATTGTGCACACACTGGTCCTGCACACACCACAAGCAGTGCTGCATTGGTGTAGTGCTGTGTGTGGTATTGTGCACGCACTGGTCCTGCACAGACTCTCAGTAGGGCAGCATCAGTGTAGTGCTGTGTGTGGTATTGTGCACTCACGGGCCCTGCATAAAACTTCAAGCCTGCTCCTACGTCAGCGACACCTCGTCACGCGCGGCTTCAGCTGATGCAACACCGAGGATTGTTACACTGCCAGCAGAGGGGGCGGGGCTGAGGGGGCTCTCAGCATGTAGTGAGGGGGCGGGGCTGAGAGGTCACAGCATCTCTGCCCACAGCTGGGGGGGGGTGGGGGGGCCTGAGGGGGCTCTCAGCATCTCTGCTCACAGCCATGAGGGCGGAGGGCCTCACAGCATCTCTGCTTACAGCCGGAGGGGGAGGGGGGCTGAGGGGCTCACAGCGTGTCTGTCCACAGCGGGAGGGGGGGGGGGTGACATCTCTGTCCACAGGGGGTGGGTGGAGGGGGCTAGCAGCATCTCTGCTTACAGCCGGAGGGGCTGAGGGGCTCCCAGCATCTATGTCCACAGCCCTTGGGGGGGGGGGGGGGGGGGGTTTTAGCTGAAGGAGCGTGGGGGGGGGGGGCAGTCGATGATTAACATATCTACAAGGCGGTAATGTGACTGTTTTGCCACAGTTAAATTGTATTTATTTTAAAAGTTTTATATAGCGCTAGCTTGACCCGTAGGTATCAGAGCGCTTTACATACATACTGTAAAGAACAAGCATTTACAATGCAATGGTCTCGGCATTGGTAAAGTTAGAGCTATTGGCATTGCTCATGACATTATTTTTGTTTATGTTTTTGTTTTTAAAACATTTAAAGAAACGGCATTGTCATGAGCAATGCCAATAGCTCTAACTTTAACAATGCAGAGACCGTTGCATTGTAAATGCTTGTTTAGGCATAGGGAGATTTAAGTGATTTGCCCAGAATCACTGAATGTTGAGCTGACGCGGAGACTCAAACCTGGTTCTCCAGTTCCAAACTCTGAAGATTTGGCCGTAATACCACATCCAGCCACACAGACTTTCACTGCAGGCCCGCTGAAATACCAGGAGGGGAATAAAAACTGATGCAGCAGTTTGCCCCGAGCCCCACACAGTTTTACCACCCTGTCTACAGTTCTGTAAAGCGTCAGACGGGATGATGCTTGGGAGTTGTTGTACTGCATTGAAACGCTACGCGATTTCTCGGCTCCCCACTGCGAGTTTCTCCCCCGCCCCGCTGTTGGTCTCCCCCTGACCCAATGCCCGTCTCTTTCTAAAGCAGGCTTCTCCAATGAGCAGCTCCCCACCTGCCTCTACGTAGCTCTCCTGTGTTCAGCCCGGCATAGTAAATTAGAGGCTTTTGCTTGGCTGAATTAAGATATGTATATCAAAACCGAAACATGAATTTGAGACACAAATGTGTGCATTTGCAGGACTCATAAGTCCATAGCCTAATGTTTAGAGAAAAATATTTTAAATGCTGATAAATCATGCGGAGTGGGAAAGACGTATTGCTAATATGATCACCTGGGTGCCAGGGGAGTATTACCCATGCAGGGGCATTCCAAATTCATAAGGCCTTTTTACATTACAGCCGGCAGTCTTGTCTGATAATCTGGGGTGACCACTGCTGTTAATAATGCATGGGGGGGCCACTAATGTAATCGTGCCTCAGGAGGTCACTATTACTACACTAATAATCTTCAATAGTAGCTCGGGATTTGGAAACTTTTTACACAAAATGCAGTGGTGTAAAAAGCCAATATGTCAAATGAAATATGAAAACTTGTTCACAAGCCGCAGTGATGTATTTAAAATGTTACAGTGCCCTGTGAAATATGCTTTTATGTTTTGCAATGGGCCATTGCTTAATAAAGTTCTAATCACGAAAGAAACAAAGCCTGAATATTCTCAATCCGATAAGCGCTGTTTGTTGGCTGCATACTGCAGAGAAGACCTTTATTAATGGCTCCCTTCTGAATACAGAATTAGTTTTCAGTAAAGCACTGGTTTCTTTTCTGAAATGATTAACTATATATCCAGTAATTAGCTCTTGTTTTACACAACACACAAAATAAAAAAATCAGATGGCTCACTATTTTGCTCACATTTGCAATGAACATTTCGCCTTTTTAAAAAATAAACCTGCTTAACTGTCCTCAATGAAACTTATAATACATACAAAGCACTTGGCCGCCTGCCTTGTGGTTTCACCCAGCTTTAGGCCAGGAGCTTTCTGTCATCACACCATAAACACGCATGAAAGATGTTAATGCCTTCCACTGAGCCTCATTTCAGTGACCACCATTCCCCACTAAAGAAAGTGTTAGCAGGGATTTATAAATTAAGCGAGGGACCAGAAATCGAAAAAGGCCAAAACATTTCTACAGCACGTTCAAAACGAGCTAAGTCATCTTTCCGACCTTCTGAACATGTTAAATCATTTGGAGAAAAAAAAATTATACCCCGAGGCATCCAGATGACTTGCTCACTTAGTTCAGAAGACAAAAATAACTTTCTGTGACTAATGCAAGCACCAACAGAGCTTACACACATTCACTGTTGCAAAACCCAGTAATTGGGAGGTTTTTTCCTTAGTCAAGATTGGAATACATGCAAACAGTTTATGTAGCAATTTTATGGAACCTTTGCACAACACACATAAATAAAAAATAAAACGGGGGAGAGCAAGGGACTGTGACAAAGATTCATTTAAGAACACACGAGCAGGCCATATGAATCACTCTGCAACTTCCCTAACCCACAAGTCCCACATTTTTCAGCGGCTGGGGCCACCGCAAAACTGCATCTAAAGGCAAAACTCCACCTAAAGGAGCCAGGGGCTCACGAAGTATGCATATATTCCAAAGAGAAACTGCGATTTCGTCCCTCGCACTTATAGCTAGATATGTTTTGAACAAGGCGACGTCACACAACTCCGTCCTTCGAAATGAAGGTTAATTATCGTCATCAGTGCTGCACTTTGGAAGAGATGGGTCTCCCTGCAGAGGGTGAACTGGCGGGTGGGCGCAGGTGTCACACCGTGAGGATGCAAGCAAATGCAAACATTGTGAACATCCGGAAAAGGGAGGAGGGGCTAAAGGGGGTCATGTCAGAGGGTGGCAGTGGTGTAGCGAATAGGGCGGTCGAGTGATGAAAATTGGTACATGGGGTGGGTGTAAGGTCACAAAGGGAATGACAGCTGGTTGGGTAGAATGAAAGGTTGCAGGGTGGAGCAGACAAGGAAGAGCAAGGTTATATGGCCAAGAATTCCGGCACACGAAACAGACATGCATATAGTGCGAATGAAGGGTGGCACAAGTAAGAGACAGGGTTTTCCAGTAGGAATGAAGGCTGGCATAAGCACTATGAGGTGGAGGTACAGCGAGGAGGGTGGTAAAGAAAGAGAATATAAATGGCACAGACTGGAAGGAGGGTGGTGGTGCTGGAAGGAGGGTGGTGGTGCTGGAGTGTGGCTGGCAGTGCGAGCAGAGTGCAATGGGCACGGAAGGTGGTATAGACCATCAGGAGGGTACTACAGGAAGCTGAGGGTGGTAGTATAGGCAGGAAGGTGAACAGTACAGAGATGATGGATGCAGAGGGACACAGAAGCAGGGTGATATGGAAAGGAGGGCTGTATAGACAAGAGTGAGGGTGGTACAAGGAGCAGCACCGTAGGGGTGTTAGACAGGAGGACACGAAGCAATGCGGGTTGTGTGGATCGGACAGGCAGGAGGGGACAGCAGAAAAACGGTGGGTAAGGTGGTGCAAATCAGAGAGTCAGGAAGCAGAAAAGTGGGACAGGCCAAATAGTGAGTAAGGGACAAAGCAGGGTAGTGCGAGGTGGTGGGTAGGAAGGTCCTAAAGGCAGGTAGGAGAGTGCTATACTTGTAACAGAGGTGTAAGGGGATGTTTCAAAGGCCAGGGCGGCATTAACAGCACAGCCCTCCCCCCAGCAACAGGGCTATAGAGATATTTACAGTATTTAAAGGGAAGGGGGGGCACAGGCAGTAGAAGAAGTGCAACCAGGGCAAATGGGGGGTCCTTGCAAATAAATGCAACCGGGTAAAGGAGAGGCATTGAGTGTGTACCGGGGGGTGGAGGATAAGGGTACACTCAGCGGGGAAGAGGGGGAGACTGTCTCTGCTGAGGGTACAGACAGGAGGATGCTAATGTACCGGCATGATGGGGGACGGAGTAAGAAGAGGCCTGATAGGCACAGACAGCGGGACAGCCAGAGATGGGTCGGGTGAGAAGGGCACAGTGAGGACGGGAACAGAGTAAAGAAGAGGGGTGAGAGGCACAGGGCACCCTCAGGGACCCAATCACTCACCACGTCGGAGGACCCGCCCTCCCCGCTGCGGGTCTTGGTCTCTGGGATGGAGAAGTGCATGTCCCCCGTCTCGCGAGCCCCGCTCCTCTCCAGGCACGGCACGCGCCGTCTCGCGCCTGCCCCTCCCACACCTTCCCCTCTCCTGGAACGCGCCGGGCACCCTGGTGCAAACAACTTCTCGCCACTAACTTCCGGTCGCCATCATGGATTGGGAAAGGAGCCCTCAAGGCAGAGGTGGCGCGATCCCACTCAAAGCAGAGGTGGCGCAATCCCAGTGGTAGCGGTTTATGAACGTTAACTGCGCAAGAGATAGTGTTCGCAGCTAAGAATCGGTTCTTGAACATACGGATGTGTTATCTTGCAGGCACATTTTGCCTTTCGGATACAGTTTGTAGAGTTGTATCCTAACATTGGGAGGCGATAAGACAGTTTAAGGCGGCGGTATCTGAATGTGAGCAAACTACAGCTGCATACGCGCGTATCAAGTATGCCTGTAACTTGATGGGGGAGAGGGCCAGAGGTGCGGCGTCTGTGACAGGAAAGTGATGCCTCCTTTAACAAAGAAAAAAAACAAGGAGATCAGGTGAGGGAGCAACGCCGGGACACCACCGCCTTTCTCCGAGGCACAGCAGAAAATGCCTCGGAGAAACGCCACGTCCTTTTCGGATTTGGGGGCGTGTTTTGCTGTTGTCTCCTCCCTGAGACTTCTCGCAAAAAACACGCCCCCTGATCCGAAAAGGACGGGGCTTCAACGGAGTGACTGGACCTCTTCTCCAGCGGCTGGCCAGCATTTAAGAGGCCAGCCAATGGAGAACAGGAGAGAAGAGGGGCGGGTGCAAGCCCCTCTTCTCAAAGTCATTAAATCTCGGAGCGAGACTGCGCAAGCGCAGCCTTCGCAGCCGAGACCTAAAAACAGACGGAAATTGCATTACATAGTAAGCAGGCAGTAAGGAAGCAGAACCAGGGATAAATAACATACAGCACGGAAGATAAGGTGGTTAACACAGTCTGGTCGCCAACTATCCTTGAATGTCAAGAGAGAGGAGTAAACTCGGATATTGAAGTCTAGTTTAGTTGACCTTGGTCAGGAAAGTATTTGTTAAGGAGATGGAGTTTCAGGTCCCTTTTGAAACAGGAGAAGGAGGGGTTGCATCTGAGGACTCTAGGGCGAGCGTTCCGCATCCTGGGAGCGTTGCCAGAAAACGATCGATACTGGGTGGTTTTCATTTTCAGTTTCGGAGGAATAAGAAGGAGTGAGTTGGAGCTTCTCAGCGATCTGGATTGACCTGCTCTTATCAGTTTGTTGTTCAGGTAGTTAGGGGCCGGAGCGTGGAGGGTTTTGTGTGTGATGCAGGGCAGCTTGTAAATACACCTCCCTTCCATGGGAAGCCAGTTGAGGGAGTTGAGAGCTGGAGTGATGTGATCAAATCTTTTTACTCCAGATACGAGCCGAGCGACCATGTTCAGCATTGCACTTAGAGAGGCTAGGTGAGCTTTTGGAGTCCCTGTTAGGATGGCGTTCCCGTAGTCGATTTTAGAGAGAACTAGGGATTGGACAACAGTCTTGAGGTCATCATGGGGAAGAAAAGTGTGGTAAATAATTTTCCTTTACCCGGACTGAATTTGATACGGAAACATAATAAAATAGCTCAGTAAAATGAGAGGCAGAATCCGTGATATTAGAGGTTCGGAATGGGCTTTATTCCAATAATCGATTATAATCGGTTGCTCCAAGTTCCATCACCACGGGGGTTCAGGAAGTGAAGTACATACTTTATTGACAAGAAGTAACTTTTATAGTACATACATTACAATGAAGCGAATGCAGTAGGCGTAACAATTGATAAGGAAAATGACGATTTGTCTGCGTAACCAGAAAATGGGTGTAATAAGGAGTAAAAAGGAACATAATTGGTTATGATGTCATACATAGGTGGATCTATAAGATAATACTTGGCCTAGATGCGCGTGCAGCAGCATGACGTGTAATTGACGTGTAACTAGGGGGTGAAGGGGACTTGACATTTAGCTCTACATGTGGAGACAAAAAGTCTGGGGGGTCAAGTCAACCTAATCCCAAATCATATCTAACATCCTATGTTTAAAGAACTATGTTATCCAAGAAAGAAGGACTCTCGGACAGAATCTATTCTATACTGACTGTGCGTGCGTGTACAAGCGTCTAAGTGTCTACACTGAATGCGAGGGGGTAGGAATATTCCATGGTAACAGGGCTATGAATTACTTGCATGAGGACAGAGAAGCCGGGCCTTTTGCTCGGTAACTGGAAGAATGTTTACTTAAACTACTAGGCAGGAATGCATCGGCTGAGGGGGAAGCAGATAATTCGAAGGTGAAATACAGTACTTGGCAGAGAATAGGCTGATGTCAGGCTTCGTGAGCCGCGCAGAGAATGAGACAAAGTTCATGGTCGCAGATGCAGGCTCAGACTGGAGCTTTCAGAGGCAGAAGGCAAGAAGAGTTTTGATGACAGAATCAGGGCCTACTTGCCTAGACTGAAAAATGGCATAAGTGAACCATATAAAGCCGGTGGCCTTTCATATTTAGGAATGGAATATCCGGCCTGTTCATGGCGGATCTGACAGAGGACATGTTGACGGTGGACGCACATGTATTTGCGTCTTCATAACTGGAACTGGAGGGAACATACATGTACTTGTGATATGCACATAGAACCGTTGGGGTCCAAGATAGGGGACATAACTGACCAGAAAAATCCATATTTCCACATTCCCTCCTTGTCCCCTACTTGCCCTTCAAGAGATATCAATCTTCATCAATCCATTGATCTGTTCGTATAGCATCATTTGTTCTTCTTTCTTCTTCCGTGACGAATGAAATCTTGGTGGTGGAATACATGATGTGGCACACAGACCACAGATCGCTGGTCCACATTGTAGACATAGACAGCAACTGAATAGTATGAGAAGGCCAATACCTAGGAAGGATAAAACTCTCCATCCCCAGGTTGATATCACACTCCAAAACCAACTGGACCAAGTCCAGGTGCCTGGGTTCTGGTGT
Source organism: Triturus cristatus (assembly GCF_964204655.1). NCBI lineage: Eukaryota > Metazoa > Chordata > Amphibia > Caudata > Salamandridae > Triturus > Triturus cristatus. Next base: position 22,959,574 of record NC_140591.1, read on the forward strand.
ATCTGGTTTACAATCTTATGAAGGCGAGTGATGGCTTTATATACAGATGGCGAATTTTCTGGTATGAATACGCAGCAGCTTGATCCGATGACCCTACAAGCTCCGCCCCTATCAGCCAGGATGACGTCAAGGACAAGACGATTTTGAAGCACAACAATCCGCATAGCAGACTGCTCTTCTGTTAAATTGCCTAAGGCGGAAATAGTCTCATTCACTACTGCTTCAAGGGTTCTAGTTAATCTACGTATCAGCTTACTATTAGTAACAGTACCTATATAGGGAAAAATGCCTTTATTAAAATCTACATACTTGTCCCATGCTGTCTCAGTGTAATCGACAATGGGGAGATCTCTCCGCTCTCTGTTGTGTACTAAATGAATATTTCTGTAATAATCAGGAGGAGCTAGGAAAACAGGTGGCAAAAGGAATGCAATGTAGCAGGTACCATCCCAATCTAGAGGTAAACGCATATATGCAGTCTGACCACATACAAAGTAGGAATGGCGAGAAGCTCTAAATGAAGATTTGCCTTGATCACTGAATTCTACTATAGTAGTGCATTTACTATGGCCCATATGTATGGAACCAACCTTTCTTACACACAATTCACCCTTCGCTGGGAATACTGACATGGTGGGTAAGACTAGTTCAACTTCGGATACGACATTTAGAATCATGAGATTAGGTGTAAAATTACCTAATCCATATACTTCATTTTCTAGATCAGTTCCTGTTCTTTTGGGGCGACCCTCCTTGTCAGGGTAGCAGACCTTGAGTAAAACTAGGTTCAGGTTTCCCCATACCCAATGATCTTGGTAAACTGCTGTGTCTGAGTCTATGGAATTGATTAAACTGAACCATGCTCCACAGGAGCCATTATGTGTAAATGGATGTGGAAAGAAAGGCAGGACTCCTTCATAATTCTGATAGGGAGGGAGTCGGCCACACACCCAACAATTAGTGGCATTACTAGTCTGATGGGAATGATGTAACATACTAATGAAAGTGTTATTGCGCAGCGCAAGTCTATAAGACAATTCATGCGGAGGTAAGTCACTAAAAGAATGTTCAGCAGCAACATTATAAACATGTCTAGAAATAGGGTAATATATGTGCAACAACATACTTGTAATAATTATTAAAAGACTTAATAAAAACAAAATTAATAATGTCACTATGCAGTGGCTACGCAGTGATTTACAATACGCCTGTCGTTTCATCATTTTCCGGGTATTTTCTCTACTCAGGTCCAAGGGATACATGTCAGAGACAATTCAACCGCTTCACCTTGGAGAGGACTTAAACAATCAAATTGCTCGACTTGTTGGGCCTAAGCTTTAGTTTGTAAAGTTCGGTTTCAGTCTTTTCAACCAAAGGAAGTTTTGAATCAGTCTGTGAGGGAGTGCAGGGCACAATGTCTATATCCGAAGATAGTCCATGAAATTTCTTGATATGACTTGAATGAATCCAGCCCTTGCGGCCCTCGATCTTCACGGCTGTTCTTGTGGTCAGCAGGACCAACTTGGGTGCTTTCCACCTGGGCTCCAGCTGAGTCTTTCGGTCGAAATTCCTCACAAAGACAAGATCACCCGGAACAACGTCATGGGGTTTCACCTCAGTGTTGTCGGGAAAGGCTGCAGCTACCTGTGAACGACAAGATTGTAGTGCAGACATCAAGGAAGCCAAGTAATCTGTCAGCATATTACAGTCAACATCAGTTATTTTTCGTGGTATAGGCGTCCCCCACATATTTGGTGGTCTACCGAAGATCACCTCATACGGGGATAGCCCTGTTCGAGAGTGTGCTACCATTCTCATGTAAAAGAGTGCAACGGGTAACGCTACTACCCAGTCGACACCTTTTTCTCTGCATATTTTGGACATTCTGATTTTCAGTATCTGGTTATGTCTTTCTACGAGACCTGCTGCCTCGGGGTGTCGGACACAGTGGAATTTCCACTGATAACCTAACAGAAGTGAAACGTGTTTCATTAATTCGGATGAGAACGGCTGGCCGTTATCTGAGTGAACAACACGTGGTAAACCGTATCGTGGGAAGAATTCTCGAACCAACTGTTTGGCAGTAGTCGGGGCAGTGTAATCTGAAACCGGGTACGCCTCTGTCCAACGGGACAGAGCGCAGACAACTACGAGAACATATTTGAATCCTCGACATCGTTCCATCTGGATGTAATCCATCTGTAGGACTTCAAAAGGGTGATTAGGAGGATGAAATCCACCCTGTTCTACGGGAACGCTTTTTCCTGGGTTAAACTGACAACAGATCATACAGGTACGGACCTTTTGTTTGGCTGCTGCTCGTAAATGTTTATTGAACCAAATGTGTTGAATGCTGTCTAGCATAGCTTTTTCTCCTAGATGTGCTGGACTATGTATAGTGTTAATTATAACTTGGACCATTGAATCAGGAATGAACCATACAGACTTTTCCTTCATCATCCATCCTTGGTCCGTTTGAATCCCTCCTAATTCAGTCCATTTCTTTATTTCGTCTGGTGTAGCATGTGTCTGTATGTCAATTACGTCAAGGGTAGGATCTTTGACTGTCATACAATGTGTCGGTGTCGGGACTATTGTCTTTGTCATGTCGGGGGTTTGAGTTTGAGCAGTCTGTTTAGCTGTTCTGTCGGCTAGATCATTGCCTTGGGAAATGATATCAGTAACCTTCGTATGAGCCTTACATTTCATAATTGATATTGCAGTGGGTCGATGTATTGCATCTAATAAGGCATGAATGAGGGGTCCGTGCTGAATGTGGGCACCGTGGGAAGTTAAATAACCTCTCTCTCGCCACAGCACGCCGAAGTCATGTACAACTCCGAATGCATAACGTGAATCAGTGTATATGTTGACTTTTTTATTCGTGGCTTGAATACAGGCTTGTGTCAGAGCGATGAGCTCTGCGGCTTGAGCTGACAAAGTATTTATACGATTAGTTTCAATGACTTCAGTATCTGTTGTGACTGCGTAAGCGGCCACTAACTCTCCTGTACTTGTTCTCATACATGAACCATCTACATACAATGTCAGGTCTGGATCGGACAAGGGAACATCTGTCAGGTCTTGTCTGGGTTTTGTCGTTATAGTAATAACTTCAATACAGTCATGAGCTAGTGGGTCTGTTCCGGTTACTGGCAAAAGTGTGGCAGGATTCAATGTGTTACAGCGTCTGATTTCTATATGTGGCTGAAACAATGTAAGTTCATACCCTGTAAGTCGCGCTATAGTCAAGTGTTGTGTTTGTGTTCTATTTACAAGAACCTCTACTGCGTGTGGTACTTGAACTGTCAATGGATGTCCCAACACTATGGCATCGCTTTGTCTGATTGCTAAAGCTGTCGCTGCTACTGATTTCAGGCATGTAGGCAGAGCCTGAGCTACGGGATCTAATGTACTAGAAAAATAAGCACATGGTTTGTGTGCTCCTGCTTGTTCCTGTGTGAGTACTGACAAGGCAGTACCTTCGCGTTCTGTAACAAAGAGTGTAAACTGTTTTCTGTAACATGGCGTTGCTAAAACAGGTGCTTGACATAAAGCTTTCTTTAGGCTTTCAAAAGCTTGTGTATGTTCCTGAGTCCAAGGGAGAACAGTCGGTGTGGCTGCCTCCTGTGTGGTTAACTGAATGAGTGGTTTTGCTAGAAATGCATACTGAGGGATCCACTGCCTACAATATGAAGTGAGGCCTATGAAGGCTCGTACCTCCTTTTGTGTCTTGGGTATTGACATGTTAGCTATTAACTGAATGCGGTCGGGTGTAAGCTGCCTTCCCTCCTTGGACAGCGAGTGTCCAAGATAAACAACTCGCTGGACACAGAATTGCAGCTTAGAAGGGGACACCTTGTGCCCCTTTTCGGCTAGAAATTGTAAAACTGTCAGTGATGCTTTCTCACATTCCGGTTCGCTCCTAGCGGTGATCAGCAGATCATCGACGTATTGAAGCAGAGCAGTGTTAACTGGCATGTGGATACTGTCAAGTTCTCGTTTCAGTGCTTGGCTATAGATGCTGGGGCTTTCTGTAAATCCTTGAGGTGCGCGTGAGAATTTAAAGCTACGCCCATTTAAACTGAATCCGAACAAATATTGGCTTTCCGGATCTATTGGGACGCTGAAAAAGGCATTCTTGAGATCAATTACAGTAAAGAATGTTGCTTCGGAATCAATGGCTGTCAGTAATGACGAGATATCTGGGACCACAGGAAATTGTGGCACAATGCACTTGTTTAATTCGCGCAGATCAATAACCAATCGATATACTGGCGGGGCCTTTGGATCTGTTCGTTTAAGAATCGGAATTATCGGTGAATTACATACATTGGAGTCTGTTTCCACAACTACTCCTTGGGCAATGAGCTCGTCAATGATTTGTAGTAAAGCCACTACAGCATCTGGTGGTAACTTGTATTGTCGCATTCGTGGTAGCACCACTCCTGCCTTTAATGTGACTCTATATGGTGTAATATTCATGCAACCAACATCAGTAGGGCCTTGTGCCCATAGACGTGTAGGTAAAGTCTGCAGTCGGGGATCCATGTCTCTAGACACATAGTGACCTTTAAAATCACGTAAAAACAACCTTACTCCTTCCGGAGAACAACATATTATGGCTCCTAGAGCTTTCAATGTTTTTATTCCTAGCAAGTTTTCTGGACATGATTTAGTAAGCAATAAATCTGTAGTTCGGGTCAGAGGTCCTATCGTAAGTGGAAGAGGCTGTGACACTTCATTAACAATAGGTTTTCCTGAAAAACCAAGGGAAATATTCTGAGAGCCTGAGAGGGGTGCCCCTGGAACTTCACTACGTTTTATAGTTGTTCGACTTGCCCCTGTATCGAGTAAAAATTTCCTATCTTGGCCTAATAATTCACTATGTATATAAGGTCCTTCTTGATCTACAGGGATCTCGATAAGGGGTAAGTCAACTTCCCTCTCTAGGCTAGTTCATGCGTAACGCTGATACTCAGGATATTCATACTGTGCAGTCTGATACATTTGTCGTGTTGTTGTCTGTGTGGCAGCAGCAGGCAACGGTGGTGCAGCTGGCACAAACTGTATTGGCTGTTGTGCGGCTGGCATGGCCTGGGCATGCTGCATAGCTCCTTGTTCATTCTGATCTTGTCTGAGTGGCCGTGATCTTTCTTGTGTTTTACCTATGGCGATATTATGTTTTAAAACTGGACAATCGTGTACGTAATGACCTGGCTTTTTACAATAATTGCATGTCCCTTTTACAGGTCCTGCTGAATCGGAATGTGTCATACTCTTTTTATGTCCTTCAGCTGGAACTGTCTGGGAAACTAGCATTTTCATTTTTGTGTCTTTCATGCGTCTGTGTTCATGTTCTTGTTCTTCTCTAATTCTATTGTGATGGTACTGTAACATTTGTAACATTTGTGATGGAGTGTTACCTTGCCAGGTACTCTCGAATTTTAATACTCTATTCTTTACTGGGGGCAGGGCATATTCTACTAATTTTGTTACAAACAGATGCGGGTATGATTCGCTACTGGCTTTTATGCCACTATTTATACCAAAACATTTTTCAAATCGGGCATAGTAATCACTAGTGTCTTCATCCTGCTTCTGTTTACAGGCTGAAATTGTACCCCAATCTTCCTTTTTCGTAGTTAATAAACGTGGCAGTACCTGTACTAGTAAACCTGGTAATGCTTTAGTTTTATCCCCAAGTCCTGCTCCTGCAGTTCGGGCCCTTTCTTCCGCTTCTAACACTGACCATTCTATCTTTTGGTCTCCTACCTCCCACTCTTTTTCCTTGAGTTTTTCATAAATGCCAGCAGGCATCAACACCTTTAATATTGTCATAATGTCGGGATAGGTATACTCTCCCATGAGTAACATGTCTTTAATTTCTCGGTGAAAACCCGCTGGATCTTTGTCATGACTGGGTACCACTTTCTTCATTTGTAACAATTCTATTTTTGATATGGGCGTATATACAAATACGCGCTTAAACTCGTTGTCCTCGCCTTTTATTGGGTGCACTTCTCGTAACGGATTCTGTCTATCCATGTGATACGTGGTTCTTTCCTTGACGGGCACTGAGACATGCTCTGAGCACACAAAAAGAATATACTGCTTTCTTGATTCTAGAATTTCTTTAATTAATTTAGTACCTGGACCTCTCCATTTATTCATAAGCAATTCAGTCAGTATGTCAGGTAAGGGACCAGGGTCCGAATGCTGACTCCGATATAGTATAATGAGTTGTTGAATCATATAGATCCCAGCTAACCTCTGTTCATCTGGGGTGAGATTCAAAAATGTGCGTACTACTGTATCATCACTATATTTTCCGGGACTGTCCACCCAATGGACAGCTGCCCTGGCTAAATCTTGTTCATCCATAGAATCGAGAAAATGATAACCCCTTCGTTCTCGGAGTAGCTTGTCGGCGGTTTGGAACGAACGCTCGTTAGACCTTATATTAATTATAGGTATTTGGAAATTCCTGTTATTATCTGGACATATCGGGCGTATTGAGTCAGTATGACATCTAGTCTGATTCCTATTACAAGATCTTCCTCTACCTACATAGGCTATGGTGTCCGACTGTCCTGCGGGCAGTCCTGACCCTTCTTCCTCGCTTTGTTCGAACTCGTCTGCCTCTAATCTTTCTTCGTGTAGGCGTTCTATTTCTTTACGGATCTTTCGGCACATGGCTATTATACAATTTTTCTTGTCATGCCTTCCTTCTGATATATTCTGGCTCCATCTTGTAAGAATTTGCATTGTATCCGGGTTTACCCCCGGTCGGTCTTCATTTCTGATCACACAGTTTATGAGGAAACGTAACAGTTCCCCCTGTATCTCTACTTTCTGGTATTCCATAGCTCTGTTAATACATTCTGGATCTCGCCCTGTTTGGACAAAATGATATATATTATCTAGATGCGCAGTCATTCCTGGTAATTTCCCTAAATATACTGCGGCTCGTCTGATACGCAATGATGCCAGGATCATTTCGTCCTCTATACCGGGCACCGGGTCATATCTACAATCTACGAGAAGTTCTTTAAGTGCACGGGCACTTACGAATTTGGGTGTACGTGAATGCGCTGACTCTTGAAAAGTAAGTTTATTTATTCTAGGTGGCGTAGAAAAGATATTGGTAGCACCTCCCGTGGCCCCATCTGGGGCGTCGGGTGTGAAAGGATTCGTCGAACGTGACACAGCAACTATAGGTGTGGACACAGCTATAGAAGTACCTGTAGGAACAGATGCAGAAACAGATGTGCTTGCCGGAACTTGTGACTCGATTTGTTGCTGTAGGGATACGGGTGCTGGATCTTGGCGTAGGACCTCCCTGATATGCGGTCTATGTGGGGCGGAATTAGCATACTCGGGAGCTGCGTCATCTAAATATGAGGAAAGAAAAACATCTTCTGCGGTTCTAGGATGCCCCTTAGGATGTACCTTTATTGGGAATAATGGGGGTGGCAAGTCTTTCGGTATCTCTGGAGTAGCCTTAGGTAATCCTTCGGCCAGAAGGGGATACATACCATTCATAAGGGCATTTCTTTGTCTGTCTACTTGTTCTGATTTCACTCGGATACCGTCCTCAATTAATAGATTTTCTCGAACTTTATTTGAACTTTCTTTACTCTTCTCTTCCTGTCTACGTGCTTTTTCTGTACGTCTATGAGATTCTTTACGCCATAACTCGACGGCATCTTTCTGCGACTGTCTGACTTTCCTTTTCCATAACTCTTCCTCGACTTTCATGATGCACTCTGCATCCCAGGTCCCCGCTGCGGGCCACCTCTGACTTTCTGGTAATCCCTTAGTGTAGTCTACCCATAGATCAAGAAATAATATAGCGTCTAAGCCATGTTTGTGATACATGAAGTGCCCTGGAGTATCCCTAGGAGGAATAGGGACGGCTTCTTCGAGTACCCCTTTTCTAGTAGTGATCTGTCTTAATTTCGAAAAGAGCGGCATATTGACAACTGATCTGACACTTAATCTTGAACACACTTAATACGAAAGCACAATAATGAACAACCATTCATACCACAATATGCAGGACGTTTAACACATTAAACATTAAACATTAAACATTTTTTTTAACCTTTAAAATAAACAACAATGATGATCGTCTGCATAACTAATCACCAAGCATAACTCTTGACACTAACTAGATACTTCGGAATACTTGATATACTGCTAAACAGTACAGATACACTGCTAAAACAGTGCAGACCGGATTTGTGTACCCAAACCCGTCTTGACCGGCACAACCTATGTGCACGTCAGAAATGCCTCCCCAGTAATGGTACTCACCGGGTAGCTTCGGAAACGGAAGGCCTCGGTAACTTGAACTTGAACCGGACTGGACTCGACTCGTCTCGTCGGAAACTGGGCTTGACTTCGAACTGGTGGGTCTCTATATACCTCGGATCTTGCTCTCTCAGCTAGGCTCTGGTCGGGATACTTCGCACTTCTCACCGCCTCGTCTGGGTGTTGATCGCAGTCTCAGTCGCCCCCGCTTGACCGGAGGGAGATACAGGAAATCCTGCTGGTACGCGTAATTGTCCGTCCAGCTGTGGCAGGAGACCGGGCCTGCAACTCACCGCCGGCGCGTGAGATGAGAAAGTGTCCCTGTTCGGGCGCCATCATGTGGTAAATAATTTTCCTTTACCCGGACTGAATTTGATACGGAAACATAATAAAATAGCTCAGTAAAATGAGAGGCAGAATCCGTGATATTAGAGGTTCGGAATGGGCTTTATTCCAATAATCGATTATAATCGGTTGCTCCAAGTTCCATCACCACGGGGGTTCAGGAAGTGAAGTACATACTTTATTGACAAGAAGTAACTTTTATAGTACATACATTACAATGAAGCGAATGCAGTAGGCGTAACAATTGATAAGGAAAATGACGATTTGTCTGCGTAACCAGAAAATGGGTGTAATAAGGAGTAAAAAGGAACATAATTGGTTATGATGTCATACATAGGTGGATCTATAAGATAATACTTGGCCTAGATGCGCGTGCAGCAGCATGACGTGTAATTGACGTGTAACTAGGGGGTGAAGGGGACTTGACATTTAGCTCTACATGTGGAGACAAAAAGTCTGGGGGGTCAAGTCAACCTAATCCCAAATCATATCTAACATCCTATGTTTAAAGAACTATGTTATCCAAGAAAGAAGGACTCTCGGACAGAATCTATTCTATACTGACTGTGCGTGCGTGTACAAGCGTCTAAGTGTCTACACTGAATGCGAGGGGGTAGGAATATTCCATGGTAACAGGGCTATGAATTACTTGCATGAGGACAGAGAAGCCGGGCCTTTTGCTCGGTAACTGGAAGAATGTTTACTTAAACTACTAGGCAGGAATGCATCGGCTGAGGGGGAAGCAGATAATTCGAAGGTGAAATACAGTACTTGGCAGAGAATAGGCTGATGTCAGGCTTCGTGAGCCGCGCAGAGAATGAGACAAAGTTCATGGTCGCAGATGCAGGCTCAGACTGGAGCTTTCAGAGGCAGAAGGCAAGAAGAGTTTTGATGACAGAATCAGGGCCTACTTGCCTAGACTGAAAAATGGCATAAGTGAACCATATAAAGCCGGTGGCCTTTCATATTTAGGAATGGAATATCCGGCCTGTTCATGGCGGATCTGACAGAGGACATGTTGACGGTGGACGCACATGTATTTGCGTCTTCATAACTGGAACTGGAGGGAACATACATGTACTTGTGATATGCACATAGAACCGTTGGGGTCCAAGATAGGGGACATAACTGACCAGAAAAATCCATATTTCCACAAAAGGTTTCAATTTCTTGAGGTGTTTTAGAGAGAAAAGAGCACTTTTTGCAGAGTTTGTGATGTGGGCCTCCAAATCTGGTCCCACTTAAACAACGGTCACGCAATAGATCTACCCCCTCGGCCCCGTGGTACTCAGAGGAACTGCGTACCCAAAAACAACAGTGCCGAAATAGAGAGAGACACTGGCGGAAGGACTACACACCCGAAGCCAAACTCTTATATAAAGAGTCAGTAGCAAAATACAAACATCTTATCTTGGACGCAAAAAAAAAGTATTATTGCAATAAAATTGAAACAGCACAAAACTCCAATAAATGTCTATATGAGACCACCAAACAATTGGCGGGTTTCTCTGTGGATCTCACACCTCCCCCGTCCCGAACCCTTTGCGACGCTTTATCTAAGTTCTTCTTCAGCAAAGTTGATGACATTTACAGGGTTTTCGCCAATAACGTCACTCTCTTCCACAGCCCATCTATTCAACCTGAAGGACCTATTCTCTCGCAGTTCAGCGAGGTCACGTGTCCGCAGGTGCTAAAAACGATATCCACCATCAAATCGGGATCGGCCCTCGACCCTTGTCCCTTGAAGGTCCTGAGACCTATCATGGATGCAGTCTTACCCTCTATAACCAATATCTGCAACTCCATGTTTAGCACCGGCATCTATCCCGAGACACTAAAGAAAACCCTAATAAAACCGTTGCTCAAAAAATCTACCCTTAATAAAGAAGAACCCAAAAGCTACCGCCCCATCGCCAGTCTCCCACTATTAGCAAAAATTGTGGAAAAAATTATGAATGCCCAACTCTCCTCCTTCATCGAGGATAACAAATGCCTAGATGAATCACAGTTTGGCTTCCGTCGCTTCCACGGAACCGAGACGGCCTTGGTCAAAGCGGCGGACGACATCAGATTTATCCGGGATGCGGGAGGTACCGCCGTCCTGATATTACTAGACCTGTCGGCGGCCTTTGACACGGTCGACCATACCACCTTGGTCGACCGTGTCGAGAGCATAGGCATCCAAGGTAACGCCAAAAATCTTCTTGCCTCCTTCCTGGCCAACAGGACCCAGGTCGTCACTGTGGGACCTTTTGAATCCTCCCCCCTGTCACTACCGTGTGGAGTTCCCCAAGGCTCATCCCTTAGTACGACACTATTTAACATTTATGTGTCGGACCTTGCCAATGTCATCAGGGCACATGGGATGAGCCTCACTTCATACGCTGATGACACTCAACTGGTCCTAGCCGTCAAAAATGACGGCCTTCAGAAAGCCAACATGTTCAACCAGGGCATGTCGGCCATCGGGAACTGGATGTCACACAATTGTCTGAAGCTAAACTCCGACAAATCGGAGGTTGTAATCTTCGGCAATCTCTCTCCGGAGTGGTCCCCCCGTTGGTGGCCGTCATCCATGGGCCAGCCCCCAGTCCCGGTTGATAAAGTGAGGAACCTGGGAGTCATGTTTGACAACCGTCTGAACTTCCTACCACACGCCAATCAGATATCCTCTTCAGCCTTTCATAAACTTAGGCTCATCAAAAAAATTCTGCCCTTCTTACCTGAAAACATGGCGAAAACGCTGGTAAGCTCCCTGGTGCTCTCCACCCTAGACTATTGTAACGCTTTGTTTCTAGGGGCCCAGGAGAGAGTGTTAACAAAAATGCAGTCCATACAGAACGCGGCCGCCAGGCTCCTAGGGCGAATCCCCAAATTCCATCCGGTTTTACCCACCATGAAACAACTTCATTGGCTTCCGGTGAGGAAGAGGATTATGTTCAAAACCTTGTGCCTGGTATACAAGGCTTTACACAACGCTGTCCCAGCGTTCTTCACTCAGAACCTTACCCCCTACTGTCCATCCAGAGCACTGCGCTCTTCCAGCTCCCTGGACCTGGTGATCCCCCGAACTAAATCTGTCAACTGGGGTGACAGAAGATTTCTTGTGGCTGCTCCAAAATTATGGAACACACTGCCTCATCCCATCAAGACCAGCACGTCCCTCTGGTCTTTCCGAAAAAACCTCAAAACCTGGCTTTTTAATCATTGATCTCCCAGTCCCCTTGCTGGCTAAACATTGCAGTTACTTAGCGCCGAGATGCCCACGGGCCTTCGTTTCGCGCTTTACAAATGTCAAAATAAATAAATAATAAATAAATAAGTTCTTGTCAAGGGTGATGCCTAGAGACTTAACTGAGATAGGACGATGGGGCAGTTTAGGGCGACCAGATTCTTGAGCCACTCTTGGATTGGACGATGGTTGCCTTTTGGCGAGAATAGGATTAGTTCTGTTTTATCTGGGTTGAGCTTTAAGTGGTTAGCGTTGAACCAAGTTTGGATCTCCGTTAGAGTGGCATTGAGGTGTCGAATGTCGCTGGGAGACTTGATTTTGAAATAGATTTGGGTGTCATCAGTGTAAAGGTGGTAATTCACTCCAGCTTTTTTCAAGATGATTGTGAGAGGCTCCATGAAAAGATTGAAGAGGGCCGGGGAGAGGATCGAGCCTTGCGGTACCCCAAGTGCGACATTTGTTGGCTTCGAGAGACAGGAGTGGATTTTAATTTGTTGCGAGCGGTGTTGAAGGAAGGAGGTGAACCATTTTAGTACTATGCCATTGATGCCGGAGCGCTTCGACAAGGTCTCCAGAAGCGCTGGATGATTTACTGTGTCGAATGCAGCAGATAGGTCAATAAGGATGAGTAGGCAGGCATCACCTTCATCAAAAGCTTTGTGAATATCGTCCGAGACGTTGAGCATAGCTGTTTCCGTGCTACAGCCTTTCCTGAATCCTGATTGAAAGGTGTTGAGAGGTGTGAGACCGGCCTCGTGGCGTGGGCCCTCCCGACCAGCAGGTTACTCTGCCACCACGCCGAACCTCGTTGATACAGCCTTCCGGCCACCGTGGGCCAACATCCCGAGGGCCGACCAGATCCCCAACACGCATGCCCGGCCGAGGGAGAGCAAAACCCCCCCAAACCAGACCGAGAGGCGCCGACCCTGTCACACCTCTGGTCTCTCCCCCGAGGGAGGTTTCGATCGACCACCAGGCCCCCGGGGAGCAGGCGCCTCGACCGCTGGGTGTCTGGAGTCCCTCCCGGACCCACCTGAACAGATCAAAGGGCCGAGCGACAGGAAACCCCGACACACCGCCCCCCAGGCACCAGACCCCTCTCCGCGAGGACTCTGGACTTCAAAGAGGAGGGGGAGTATAACAAGGGGTGCTGAAGGGACGAGAGCAGAGAAGACCTGGACTGACGAGAGCCTGCTGACCTGGTTGCGGCTCGATCGCTCCCCGAACCGAAGAACGCTCCCCGAACTCTGAACCATCTGAGCCCTGCTGATGCTGTCGCGGCTCCCCGAACTCTGAACCATCTGAGCCCTGCTGACGCTGTCGCGGCTCCCCGAACTCTGAACCATCTGAGCCCTGCTGACGCTGTTGCGGCTCCCCGAACTCTGAACCATCTGAGCCCTGCTGACGCCGTCGCGGCTCCCCGAACTACGAACCTCCGGTGCCTGCTGAGTGACTCGCGGCCCGCTCCTCCAAGAGAATCGGCAGAGATTGCCGAGAGAAGCAACATCCCCTCAGCTCGAGGATTGAGAGCTGTGCGCCGGATACCTCGCAGAGACACTGATTCAAAGACTGTCCCACTACCCCTTTTTCCCTCATCACGAGATCGCTGCCGCTTGTGGCATTAATTCTGCACCTGCCTGCCGGATCATAAAGATCCCTGACAACTACCGATAAAAGCATATTGTCTTACAACGAATTACTGTGTGGTGTCCCTCTATCCGAAGAGAGAGTAAGCGCAGCGTGTGCGATCCTAGGTACGAGACCCTTCCAGGAAGGGCCTCCCCGCTCTTGCTCGGCCTAACTCTGGGTAAGGTGAGCCTCCGGGTGGTCGGGAACGCATTCCGTAGCCTCCCCGGGGAACGCCTTCCAACATTTGGTGGCAGGCGACGGGATCCGAGCCAACACCTAGAGATCGTGCAGTAGACGGCTTACGCACTACCAAGAAGAAATGGAAGGAGAAACTTCCCTAGGTACCGCAGGCACCAACCCGAGCACGACATTCCAAAAGGACCAGTTAGAATCTTATACACACCGAGAACTGAAACAATTTTGCAAAGACTTTGGAATCGCTACCACCGGACTAAGCACGAAAGAGGACTTCCAGGGGGCATTAAAAACCTGGGTCGAGGCGGGAACTCCCCGGACACAAACAGAAGGAGAGCCTCCCAACGAACCACGAAGCACCCCGGGGAGGAACGGCGCCCCCGAGGGGGGCCTATCCCCAGAGGAACTAGCGGACCGAGAAAGAGGTCGCAACCACGAACTAGAACTAGCAAAATTAAAAATCGAAGGAGAGCTAAAACTGGCTGAAAAAAAACTGGCGGTGGAACAGTTACGCCTACAAGGAGAACTCGAGGAAAAGAAACGACAAAGAGAACACGAAGAAAGAAAACTCCAACTAGAGCACGAACGTAGCCTAAAAGAAATCGAGCTCAAGGCTAAGAATGCGGAGGCCAGACCCTCGGAAACCCAACCCCTCTCCTCCACCGTGGAACCAAAGATCCACATCCCCAAAGATGTGGTGAAAGAATACTATAAGAACGACGACATCCAGCAATGGTTCAAAGCATACGAAGTCGCCATGACCTCCCACCGAGTCCCGCAGAAAGACTGGGGGGCTGGGCTGTGGGGCCGGTTCCTGAGCGAGGGGAGAGATACCCTGCTGGACCTGCCCTCCACGGTGATGAACTCCTACAGTCACATGAAAGAGGCCCTAGTAGCCAGATATGGGCTCACCCCTGAAATGTACCGGCAATGGTTTAGAGACTGCAAGAAGATACCCGGTACCACCTGGGTGGAGTACGTGAACTTTTACAGCCGGGCCTTGGACGGATGGATCAAGGGCAGCAAGGTCTCCACCTTTGAGGAGCTGTTCGACCTAATCGCATGGGAACACTTGTCCGCTAATTGCTTTGTAGAGCTGCGCCAGCACCTCCTGGACAGCAAACTCACAGACCCTCGAAAACTGGCCGTCGAGGCTGACCGGTGGGTTAACACCCGGGCCTCCCGGGGCCCCGTGGGAGACTACAGTCGCCACAGTCAGGGACCCCCCCGCCAGAGGGGCAGAGGGAATCAAGGCCGGCCAAGGGAACTCCCGGGGGGATCCCCGCTCAGCCCCCCCAGAGGACAACCTCCGCCCTTTCCAGCTCCACCTCCGGCCAGCACCGGGCCACCAGGGAGACCGGGGCCCCGAGTGAGGATCACCTGTTTCCGCTGCCAACAGACCGGACACTATGCCAGCGACCCTCAATGTCCCATGTACCAGCGAACCGCCACAACAACCCCGCCGGCTCGACAAATGGCCTCCGTAGCCCTGGGGGAAGAGATGGAAGACTCAGAAGAATGGGAACCAGCCGCCATGGCCTTGGTCTCCCTAGGGGACCGGGAGATGGTCCCCGGAACGTCCCTGCCCGCCAACACGAAGAAGTACCGACAGCAGGTAACGGTCAACGGTCACCGCGTCGAGGGCCTCCGGGACACGAGGGCGAGTGTCACGGCAGTTCATTGTCACCTGGTCTCCGAAGATCAGATCCTGCCTGGCGCCTTTTGTCCCGTCATATCATCAGACAATTCCGAGAGCCTCTGCCGGATGGCCCTAGTCCCCTTCAAATGGGGGGGAGTCACCGGCAAGTTAAAGGTGGCGGTCCGAACCTCCCAGCCCGTGGACTGCCTCCTGGGCAACGACCTTGAGAACTCCCCGTGGGGACAAGTGGAACGAAGAGCCCATCTCGAGATGATGGGCCTACCCGAATGGGTATGCGCCACCACGCGCTCGATGACTCTCAGAGTGCCTTCCTCCGAGGGGGGAGAAGCCCTGCCGCTAAGCTCCGCCACCATCCCCGAGGTCCAGAATACGCCACCAGGGGCCAACGACCCCCTTCTGGACGAAACGACCGCTCCCGACGAAGGGTCCGTGCCTTCCGACCCCGAATCCCTGACCGAACTCGGGGACTTGCCAGAACTGGCCCAGTGGCACTGCGAAGGGGGCCCCTCCCGTGAAGAATTCTGCCAAGAACAATCCACCTGCCCGTCCCTCATTGGACCCCGACAACAGGCCGAGGCCCAAGCAGCAGGCGACCGGACTGGCACCCACTGGGTATACTGGGAAAACGGCCTCCTGTACAGCGAACAGAAGTCGGCCGAGTTGGGATCGGCCCGAGTACTAGTGGTACCCCTGCGCTTCCGAAGTCTCCTCCTGGGCCTGGCCCATGATGTACCCCTGGCCGGACACTTAGGCCAAGATAAGACCTACCAACGACTCGTCACCCACTTCTATTGGCCCAAGATGCGAGCAAATGTGGAGGCCCACTGCAAGTCCTGCCCCACGTGCCAGGCCAGCGGAAAGAGTGGGGGCAAGCGCAAGGCTCCGCTACAACCCTTCCCAGTCGTCAGTACCCCCTTTGAGCGGGTAGGAAACGACATTGTGGGACCACTGGACCCCAAGACCGCCCAGGGCCACCGGTTCATCCTCGTCCTGGTGGATCATGCCACCCGTTACCCCGAAGCCATCCCTCTCCGCACCGTGACGGCCCCCGTGGTAGGCCGGGCCTTGATGGGGATCTTCTCCCGCGTGGGGTTCCCCCGCGAAGTCGTGAGTGACCGGGGTACGAACTTTATCTCCCGATATATGAGGTCCCTCTGGCAGCAGTGCGGCGTATCGTACAAGTTCACCACCCCGTACCACCCCCAAGGAAACGGCCTAGTCGAGCGCTTTAACAAAACACTGAAAGGAATGATCATGGGCCTCGAGGAACCCCTACGCCGGAGGTGGGACGTCCTCCTCCCATGCCTCCTGTTCGCCTACCGGGAGGTTCCACAAAAATCCCTGGGATTCAGCCCATTCGAACTACTATATGGACACCCCGTCCGGGGACCCCTGAGCCTGGTCAAGGAGGGTTGGGAAACAACCCCCCGGGGGACCCCTCCGGATGTGTTCCGATAAATCTTGGCGCTCCGCAACCACACCCGGAAATTCCGAGAACTCGCAGAAGCGAACCTCGAGGCTAGCCAGGAAGAGATGAAGCGCTGGTATGACCAGAATGCTACGCTGGTCGAGTTTCAGCCGGGCCAACAAGTCTGGGTCATGGCCCCGGTGAAACCCTGCGCCCTCCAAGATAAATGGACCGGACTCTTCAAGGTGGTCGAGCGGAAGAGCCAAGTCATCTATCTCGTCGATGTGCAGTCCCCGCGGAACCCCCTCCGGGTTCTCCACGTGAACCGCCTCAAACCCCACTTTGTACGAACAGAATTGAGTTTACTCCTGGCCACCGACGATGGGGCCGAAGAAGACACCGAGCCCCTTCCAGACCCCCTGGGGGCGAAAGAGACCGATGGTTCCGTGGAGGGGGTGAGACTATCAACCACCCTCACAGCCCAACAGTCTGACGACTGCCGCCAGCTACTAAGGCAGTTCGCGGACCTCTTCTCCCTAACCCCTGGGGTCACCAACTGGTGTGTCCACGACGTGAACACCGGCGACAGCCCGCCAGTGAGACACCGGGCCTACCGGGTCCCTGATCGGGTCCGAACCTGCATCCAGACCGAGGTGGCGAAGATGCTGGACCTCGGGGTGATCGAACCCTCCGACAGCCCCTGGGCCAGCCCGGTAGTCTTGGTTCCGAAAGCGGCTACCCCGGGTGTCGCCCCCGAGCTGAGGTTTTGCGTGGACTACCGAGGACTCAATGCGGTCACCCGAGCGGACGCTCACCCTATCCCCCGTGCCGACGAGCTCATTGACCGCCTCGGGGCCGCTCGCTACCTCAGCACCTTCGACCTGACTAGTGGATACTGGCAGATTGCCCTCACCGAGGGGGCCAAGGAGCGCTCCGCCTTCTCCACCCCGGATGGGCACTACCGCTTTAGGGTGATGCCGTTTGGAATGAAGAATGCCCCGGCCACCTTCCAGCGGCTGGTGAACAGGGTCCTGTCCGGACTAGAGGGGTTCAGCGCAGCATACCTCGACGATATAGCGGTATTCAGCTCCCAATGGACCGAGCACCTCCAGCACCTCCGACAAGTCCTGCTGGCTCTGCGCCAGGCCGGCCTCACCATCAAAGCCAGCAAATGTCAAATTGGGCATGGCTCCGTAACCTATCTGGGGCACCAGGTGGGAAGTGGGCAGGTCGCCCCCCTCCAGCCGAAGATCGACGCCATCTTGTCCTGGGAACCCCCCACGACCCAAACGGAAGTCCGGGCCTTCCTGGGCCTCACCGGTTACTACCGGAGGTTTATTAAGAACTATGGCAGCATCGCAGGCCCCCTCACAGAACTAACCTCCAAAAAACACCCCAAGAAAGTACACTGGACTCCCTCCTGCCAGAAGGCGTTCGACACCCTAAAGGCCGCCATGTGCGCGGCTCCGGTGCTCAAAGCACCCGACTACGCCCAGGAGTTTGTGGTCCAGACGGACGCCTCGGAACACGGCATCGGGGCAGTCCTCTCCCAGTTCGACGACAAGGGCATAGATCGGCCCATAGCCTTCATCAGCCGAAGGTTGCTGCCCCGAGAACAGCGGTGGAGCACCATTGAGAGAGAGACCTTCGCAGTAGTCTGGGCCCTCAAAAAGCTACGGCCCTACCTGTTCGGAACACACTTCCGAGTACAAACGGATCACCGCCCCTTGCGGTGGTTGATGCAGATGCGAGGGGAAAACCCCAAGCTGCTACGCTGGTCCATCTCCTTGCAGGGGATGGATTTCACGGTGGAACATCGCCCCGGGACGGACCATGCCAACGCGGACGGCCTGTCCCGATTCTTCCGCTTCAGCGAGGAGAACCCCCAAGTGGATGGGTAGTTCTCCCCGCCTTTCAGCTGGGGGGGGCACGTGTGAGACCGGCCTCGTGGCGTGGGCCCTCCCGACCAGCAAGTTACTCTGCCACCACGCCGAACCTCGTTGATACAGCCTTCCGGCCACCGTGGGCCAACATCCCGAGGGCCGACCAGATCCCCAACACGCATGCCCGGCCGAGGGAGAGCGAAACCCCCCCAAACCAGACTGAGAGGCGCCGACCCTGTCACACCTCTGGTCTCTCCCCCGAGGGAGGTTTCGATCGACCACCAGGCCCCCGGGGAGCAGGCGCCTCGACCGCTGGGTGTCTGGAGTCCCTCCCGGACCCACCTGAACAGATCAAAGGGCCGAGCGACAGGAAGCCCCGACACACCGCCCCCCAGGCACCCCTCTCCGCGAGGACTCCGGACTTCAAAGAGGAGGGGGAGTATAACAAGGGGTGCTGAAGGGACGAGAGCAGAGAAGACCTGGACTGACGAGAGCCTGCTGACCTGGTCACGGCTCGATCGCTCCCCGAACCGAAGAACGCTCCCCAAACTCTGAACCATCTGAGCCCTGCTGACGCTGTCGCGGCTCCCCGAACTCTGAACCATCTGAGCCCTGCTGACGCTGTCGCGGCTCCCCGAACTCTGAACCATCTGAGCCCTGCTGACGCTGTCGCGGCTCCCCGAACTCTGAACCATCTCAGCCCTGCTGACGCTGTCGCGGCTCCCCGAACTCTGAACCATCTGAGCCCTGCTGACGCCGTCGCGGCTCCCCGAACTACGAACCTCCGGTGCCTGCTGAGTGACTCGCGGCCCGCTCCTCCAAGAGAATCGGCAGAGATTGCCGAGAGAAGCAACATCCCCTCAGCTCGAGGATTGAGAGCTGTGCGCCGGATACCTCGCATAGACACTGATTCAAAGACTGTCCCGCTACCCATTTTCCCTCATCACGAGATCGCTGCCGCTTGTGGCATTAATTCTGCACCTGCCTGCCGGATCATAGAGATCCCTGACAACTACCGATAAAAGCATATTGTCTTACAACGAATTACTGTGTGGTGTCCCTCTATCCGAAGAGAGAGTAAGCGCAGCGTGTGCAATCCTAGGTACGAGACCCTTCCAGGAAGGGCCTCCCCGCTCTTGCTCGGCCTAACTCTGGGTAAGGTGAGCCTCCGGGTGGTCGGGAACGCATTCCGTAGCCTCCCCGGGGAACGCCTTCCAACAAGAGGGTTGAACTCATCAATGTGTTTGTTGAGTTGGTGGAGAACGCATTTCTCCAATGTTTTTGCAAGGAATGGGAGGTTGGAGATTGGGTCGGAGGTTGTTGAGATCATTAGGGTCGGCCCCTGGTTTTTTGAGAATGGGTGTTGTTGGAGGGAGGACCACCGGGCAGCGTTGGCGTGGTCGTTGCCGGGCCGGTGTTCCACAGTGAAGTCCATCCCTTGCAGCGAGATGGACCATCGCAATAACTTGGGGTTCTC
The DNA here is from genome assembly GCF_964204655.1 of Triturus cristatus. Classification (NCBI taxonomy): domain Eukaryota; kingdom Metazoa; phylum Chordata; class Amphibia; order Caudata; family Salamandridae; genus Triturus; species Triturus cristatus. The sequence continues at coordinate 22,979,719 of NC_140591.1, forward strand.
ACCCCGCATTTGCATGAGCCACCGCAAGGGCCGGTGGTCAGTTTGGACCCTGAAGTGGGTGCCGAAAAGGTAGGGCCGGAGCTTCTTGAGAGCCCATACCACGGCGAAGGCCTCCCGCTCGAAGGTGCTCCACCTCTGTTCTCGCGGCAGCAGTCGGCGGCTGATAAAGGCCACAGGTCGGTCGAGGCCCTTGGCGTCTAGCTGGGAGAGGACCGCCCCGACCCCGTACTCCGAGGCATCGGTCTGGACTACAAATTCCTTGCTGTAGTCAGGGGCCTGTAGCACAGGGGCAGCGCACATGGCCGCCTTGAGGGCCTCAAAAGCGGTCTGACAGCGGGGCGTCCAGTGCACTACCTTGGGCTGTTTCTTGGAAGTGAGCTCCGTCAGGGGGCCCACAATGCTGCCATAACCCTTGATGAATCGTCGATAGTAGCCTGTGAGGCCTAGGAAGGCCCGGACAGCGGTTTGGGTTGCGGGGGGCTCCCATGCCTGGATGGCGTCGACCTTTAACTGGAGGGGCGCCACCTGGCCACTCCCCACCTGGTGGCCCAGATAGGTCACAGATCCTTGACCGATCTGGCATTTACTGGCCTTAATGGTGAGTCCGGCTCTCTGGAGAGCGGCCAGGACTTCTCCGAGGTGTCCTAGGTGCGCGGCCCAGTGGTCGCTGAAGACGGCAATGTCGTCGAGGTAGGCCGCACTGAAGGCTTCTAGTCTGGCCAGGACCTTGTTCACAAGTCTCTGAAAGGTCGCTGGGGCGTTCTTCATACCGAAGGGCATTACCCGAAAGTGGTAGTGCCCATCGGGGGTGGAAAAGGCGGATCGTTCCTGGGCGCCGGGAGTGAGCTTGATCTGCCAGTACCCAGCGGTGAGATCAAAGGTGCTTAGGTAGCGGGCGGCCCCTAAGCGATCGATCAACTCGTCTGCTCGTGGCAAGGGGTGGGCATCGGTCTTGGTGACTGCGTTCAGGCCCCGGTAGTCGACACAAAACCTGAGTTCCGGGGCAGTGCCGGGGGCGGCGGCCTTCGGCACCAAGACCACCGGGCTGGCCCACGGGCTGTCGGACGGCTCGATGACTCCGAGGGCGAGCATCTTGGTGACCTCGGTCCGTATACAGGCTCGGACTCGGTCAGGTACTCGGTAAGCGCGGTGTCGCACAGGGGGACTGTCCCCAGTATCCACGTCGTGGACGCACCAGGAGGTCACCCCGGGCGTGAGAGAGAAGAGGGCAGCGAAGGGTTGCAGCAGCTTCTGGCAGTCATGGCGCTGTTCTGGTGTCAGGGTGGCGGAGAGGCGGACGCCCTCCAAGGAGCCGTCTTGGCCCGAGGACCCCAGGAGGTCTGGAAGGGGCTCGGAGTCACTTTCGCCCCCATCGTCGGTAGCCAGCAGTAGGCTTAGTTCAGTTCGGGCGAAGTGGGGCTTGAGCCGGTTGGCGTGCAGGACCCGGAGGGGGTTCCTCGGGGACTCCATGTCGACTAGGTACGTGACGGGGCTCTTCCTCTCAACTACCTTGAAGGGCCCGGTCCACTTGTCCTGCAGGGTGCAGGGGTCCACGGGTGACATGACCCAGACTTGCTGGCCCGGCTCGAATTCGATGGTTGAGGCATTTTCGTCATACCAGCGTTTCATGTCTTCTTGGCTGGCTTCGAGGTTGGCTTCTGCCAGGGCCCGGAACTTCCGAGTCTGGTTCCGCAGGGTCAGGAGGTACCGGTAGACGTCGGGAGGGGCATCTTGGACTTGCGCCTCCCAGCCCTCCTTGACCAGGCTGAGGGGCCCTCGGACGGGGTGCCCATATAACAGTTCGAAGGGGCTGAAGCCCAGGGATTTCTGGGGTACCTCCCGATAGGCGAACAGGAGGCAGGGCAGCAGGACATCCCATCTTCTCCTCAGAGGCTCTTCCAGGCCCTTGATCATCCCCTTCAAGGTTCTGTTGAACCGCTCGACCAGTCCGTTCCCCTGGGGGTGGTAAGGGGTGGTGAATTTATAGGTGACCCCACATTGTTGCCAGAGGGATCTCATGTATTTTGAAATAAAGTTCGTACCCCTGTCGCTCACCACTTCTCGGGGGAACCCCACCCTGGAGAAGATGCCCATGAGGGCCCGACCCACCACTGGAGCGGTCACGGTGCGGAGTGGGATGGCCTCGGGGTATCGGGTGGCGTGGTCGACCAGTACCAGGATGAAGCGGTGTCCCAGGGCGGTTCGGGGGTCGAGGGGCCCCACGATGTCGATCCCCACCCGTTCGAACGGGGTGTTGACGGTTGGAAATGGTTGGAGGGGGGCTTTCACTCGACCCCCAGTCTTCCCGCTAGCTTGGCAGGGCAGGCAGGACCGGCAGTGATGGTCCACGTCTCTTCTCATTCGGGGCCAATAGAAATGGGTCACTAGGCGGCTGTACGTTTTGTCCCGCCCGAGGTGTCCGGCGAGGGGCACGTCATGTGCCAGGTTCAGGAGGAACTCTCGAAATCGGAGGGGGACCACCAACACCCGGCCGGCCCCTAGTTCGGCGACTTTCTGCTCGCTATACAATAAGTCATTGTCCCAATAGACCCAGTGGGTTCCCGTGGGGTCCCCCACAGCCTGGGCGGCCGCTTGCTGTCGGGCCCCCTCGAGGGACGGGCAGGCCTTCTGCTCTTGCTGGAATTGTTCGCGGGTGGGGCCCCCGTCGTGGCGCCACTGGGCCAGCTCGGGGATCTCGCTGAGGGAGGCGGCCTCGTCGGTGGAAAGTTCGGATGGCCCGGCCTCCTCGTCAGGTTCCTCCGTGCCGGAGGAGGGTGATGGTTCAGGGCCCGCCGGCTTGTCGGGGGCCGTGGCAGCGGCTGGTTGGGCGGTCATGGACCGGGTGGTGGCGCAGGCCCACTCGGGCAGTCCTAGCATCCCCAGATGCTCTCGGCGTTCCACCTGGGCCCAGGGGGAGCTCTCTAGGTCATTCCCCTGGAGGCAGTCCACTGGGGCGTCATCGCGGACAGTCACTTTTAGGGTGCCGGACACTCCTCCCACTCGAAGGGGATCCTGGCCATCCGGCACATGCTCTCAGTGTTGTCCGCGGTCCGGACAGGGCATAGGACATGCGGCAGGATTTGTTCGGGGGTCACCAGGTGGCAGCGGACAGCGGTCACACTGGCCCCAGTGTCCCGGAGGGCCTCGGCCCGTCGTCCATTGATGGTGACCCACTGTTGGTACTTCTGGGTGTTGCTTGGGATGGCAGCTCGGGCACCATTTCTCGGGAGCCCAGGCATACAAGCGACATGGCCGCTGGTTCCCGCTCGGGGGAACCGCCGTCGTGGTTTTCCTCCTCGTCTTCTCCCTCCCCCAGGGCTGCGGCGGCTATTTGCCGGGGAGGGGGCCCAGCGGTCCTGTTCCGTCGGTTCACGGGGCAGGCCGGGTCGCTTGCATAGTGGCCGGTCTGCTGGCAGCCGAAGCAGGTCACTGTTGGTCGTGGTCCAGGCCGTGCGATAGGAGTCCCCCTTCGGCCCATGGTCGGGGACGTGTGGTTGGTGGCTTGGCCTCGTGGCGGGCTTCTGGGCGGCCAGGCCAGGAATTCTCTACCGCGGTGGGACCCCCCTCCTCCGCCTCGCTGGCGGGGAGGTCCCGTGGTACTCCGTTGGTAGTCCCCCACGGGGTTCCGGGGGACCCGGGTGTTGACCCATCGGTCTGCTTCGGCGGCGAGCTTCCGGGGCTCGGTCAGTTTACTGTCCAGGAGGTGTTGCCTTAGTTCAACAAAGCAGTTGTTGGCGGGGTGCTCCCAGACAATGAGGTCGAACAGTTCATTGTATGAGGTGACCTTGCTTCCCTTGATCCATCCTTCCAATGCTCGGCTGAAGAAGTCCACGTATTCGACCCACGTGGTACCGGGGAGCTTCTTGCAGTCCCGGAAGTGCTGCCGGTACATCTCGGCTGATAGTCCGTAGCGTGTGAGTAGGGCTTCCTTCATGTGGTCGTATGATGTCATCACCGCGTCGGGGAGTTGCAACAGGGTATCCCGGCCCTCGCTGAGGAACCTCCCCCATAGGCCGGCACCCCAATCCTTCCGGGGTACCCGATGGGAGGTCATGGCTACTTCGTACGCTCGGAACCATTGCTGGATGTCGTCATTTTTATAGTACTCCTTGACGACATCCTTGGGGATGTGAACCTTTGGCTCGGTCAGTGGCAGAGCGTCCCGGGCTCCGGGGGTGCTGGTCTCCCCCGTTTTAGCTTTTAGTTCAAGTTCCTTGAGGCTCCTCTCGTGCTCGAGGGTTAGCCGTCTCTCCTCTAGTTCCCGCTGCCGTTTCTTTTCCTCGATTTCCTCTTGCAGCCGTAGTTGTTCCAAGGCTATTTTCTTCTCCGCCAGTAGGAGCTCACCGTCCAGCCGGAGTCGGGCGAGGTCCATTTCGTGTGTCCGGACCCTCTCCCGTTCTCACATTTCTTCGTGGGACAGGCTGGTTTCGGGGACGGTTCGCCCCTCATCTGTCGGGGTTGGGGTTGGCAGGTTTTCGTCCCGGGCCGAGGTCCCTTCGGCTCGGGGTGGAGTGGTCTCGGGTTCTACCCAGGCTTTCAGGGCTTTCTGCATTTCCTCCTTGGTGCCCAATCCTGTGGTTGGGATCCCTTTGTCCTTGCAGAATTGTTTCAGTTCTTTGTGGGTGTATTCTTCTAACCTTTCCGGCTGGAAGGTTGCGGCCACGGTTGCCTCTTGGCCGTCCATGGTTCCCTTTTCTTTCCGTCTGGTTAGGTAGTGGGTGCGTTACTGGCCTGTACGATTGCGTCTGGCTCGGATCCCACCGCTGCCACCAAATGTTGGAGGGAGGACCACCGGGGAGTCGGGGAGACTACTCCGGGGCACCTTCCTACCGCAAAGTTATAGCCGAGCGCCGCTGAGAAGCCCCCTAGGGGAGGTCCTTCTCCTATGTTCGTACTAGGCCCAGTAATACCACCACACAGGACTCCGTATCAGTTGCTTAACTTAGTTCTTTATCAATCGTAGTACGTTCAATATTTACAGTGGGATCGAGGGATCCAGTAAGAGTCTCAATGTCTTTAGAGGGATAAGGTAGCGGGACAGTCTTAGTACCAGCCAGGTACGGGAAGGCGCTGCGCCAGACCTTGAGTGCTGGTCTCGGAGCGGCTCGGACGTGGAGAGCCGCGACAGCGTCTGCAGGGCTCGGGTGGTAGTTCCGCTTGGGTCGAGCCGCGACACAGTCAGCAGGGCTCCGGTGGTAGGTCCGCTTCGGTCAAGCCGCGACGAGGTCAGCTGGGCTCTGATGGTAAAGTTCAACAAGGTCAGGCCGCGACAGCGTCAGCAGGGCCCCAAAGGTTCGTGAAGGTCTTTAAGCATGGTGGAGCCGCGACGTCGTCAGCAGGGCTCAGAGGTGGGTTCAGGATGAGTCTTCTTCCGTAGGGTCAGCCGCGATCCGATCAGCAGGGCTCTTGACTCCAGGATACAACTGCTGTCCTGCTGTCGGGTCGCCCCAGATATAGGACTGGAGCCCTTTGATGTCCGGACCCTTGCGCCCGGAGGGGGCGGAGAGGCCGGGTAGGGAGCGGCCAGACGCCCAGCAGGAGATGCGCCAGGCCCCAGAGAGCTGTGGGGCGATCGCACTTAGGTGTGGAAGGACGGTTGGGGGTCCCATCGATACTGCCCTCCGCCGGGAGTGGGAAGGGTTCACGTGGTATCCCCCTGGCCAGGGGTTGGCGCCTTGATGTCGGGCCTCGCTGGGACAGAGGCCGGGTGAAGCGGGGTCACGCAGGTGGTCACGTGGCGTGACGTATAATCCAAAATGGAGGAGCCCCGAGGTGCATGGGACCTCGTGCGGCTTGGCGAGGGGGAACAGGACCACGCCACGAGGCCGGCTCCCACAGGTGTGATTTGTCCAAGTTGAAGGGAGTCTGGGACACAGCCTGAGGTGGGAGAGGCGTTGGTGATTTTAGTCCAGAAAGGGGAAATGGTGTGGTTAAGTTCTTTTATGATTGTGGATGGGAGGGGGTCCATAGTGTGGGAGGAAGGTTTTAGGTTAGAAATTATACTAAAGACCTCATTTTCCGACATTAGCTCAAAGTCGGACCAATGCGCATTGTTTTTTAGCTGGAGGCAGGCCTGATTGTCCTTGGTAAGAACTCTTTCTGAATGGTCAGGGGTGGTTAGAGTGGGGCAGGTTAAGAGGGAAGGAGGGTTTGCGGTTTGGATGAAAGATTGATCAATTTTCGAGACTTTATTAGTGAAGAAGGTGGCAATGTCTTCACATCGCTCATTGGTGGCTTTGATTTCTTGAGAGGGGGTGCAGTTTGTTTGGCTTTTGACAATGTTGAAGAGTTCTCTCGGTCTGTTTTTCGCTAGATCTAGTTGGCTGCGGAAGAAAGACGCCTTTTCACTGAAAATTTGTTTTTTGTATGCTTGCCGAGCTGATCTAAGTTGCGCTAGGTGTAAGGTCGAGAGGTTTAGTCTCCAAGACGTTTCTGTTTGTCTGAGTTGACGCCTTTCCTTATTCAGATCCACGTTAAACCAGGGTTTAGATTTGGTTCGCCTCAATTGTTTGAGTTTGAGAGGAGCTACTTGGTCTAGAACCTCTGTCATTTTTGAGTTAAAGTGTGTAGTGAGGTCATCGGCCGTCGATGATGAGGGTTGGAGTTGAAGATGGGCATGAATCCTGGATTCAAGTTCGGATAAAGGGATTGCTTTGATGTTTCTGGTCCAGTGTTAGGGTTTGTCATCACGAATGGGTTGGTGGAAGACAAGTGCCTCAAACTTGAACAGAATGAGGTGGTGGTCGGACCAGTCAATGGGAGAAATCGCTCTGAGAGAGACCAGTTCATTGTTGGTAATGATCGCATCCAGTGTTGCACCTTTGATGTGAGTTGGTTTATTGCAGAGTTGTTTGAGGTTATATATTTCAAGTAGGTTGGATAGGTTCTGGGCAGTGGAGTCTTCTGGGTCGTTCCAGTGGATATTGAGGTCACCCAGGAACACGTCTTTAGTGTCTGTCATGGAGAACCGCGATATTAGGTCTTTTAGGTCTTTGGGGAAAAGGGTAAGCTCTCCAGGAGTATGGTAGATGGTGTGGAATTTGATGGGTGAGGTGCCCTTGGCATTGAGTTCGACACCCAGGTATTCAAACGATAGGTAGATAGGTAGATTTGAGAAAGTTTGAGCTATTGGCATTTGTAAATGGACAATGGCTTTTATTTATATGTTGTTTTGTAAAACTGGTAAATAAAAGGCATTGCCATTTACAATGCCAACAGCTTAAACTCTTGCAAATGCGAGACCTATTGCATTGTAAATGCTTGTTACTATTGTGGGATTAAGAACACGGGGGAGAGGTTGGGTGCTTCGGGGAGGTAAAAATAAAGCACCACCGAGGGATATCCCCGCTTTGTGTTTTATGTGCATGAATGTTTGACTGTAGAGTTCACCGAGCTTTGCACGATCTCTCTGTGTGATTTAAAACACTGTTAATAAAGGGTTTTTTTTTCAATTCCAGTTAGCCGCACCTCAGGAGGGCCAGGTGACCTGTCGAGATCGCAAGGAAGTGGAAATACAAATTTTTGTCTATCTTTCCGGTCACAGCTATTCTGCTAAAAGGACGCTGGTTCTCTTTTCCGGCTCCTGCTCGCTCTCTCCTTCTTCCTGCTTGTGGATGCTTCCGGTGCACTTGAAGCATGGAGAGCACAATGAGGAGTTCCCTGAACAATGGTCAAGGAGGCGACTCCCACATATGTGGGAAGAGGAAGAGGAAGGAGGGGCCAGCTACAATGACCAAGAGTTAGTTGAAGTCCTGGGGACATGGCGGCAGGTCTGGAGGTGGAGAAACAAGCAGTGGAGGGCCAGGGAGGCACACAAACACAGCCTGAGAACAGACCAGCGTGCCCTTCGAGTGTAACACACAGTGGTCGAAGTGGGCGGGAACGGCAGGGCACGGCGTACCCCTACTTCTTCAATTCCAAGGAGTCCGTTCCCCTACTTTTTTATTTTGAAAATGCGTCCCAGGACGCAAGAATTCGCCACCGCCAATAAATAAAGCTCGGGGTTCCTGGCGTTCGTGACGGGCGGGAAGGCACAGAAGTAACAGGACTCTGTCTTTTCCTTCTTGCCCAGAGAAGAAAAATACAGGGTCCGCTTCTGCTCTGGCGCTTCAGCTGCCCCCCCCCCCCCCCACTCTTTCCTTCGTCCCTCTCTTGCTGTCTAGCAGTTCTTCTCTTACTAAAAACCGAGTCTTCAAGACGGGGTTTTCACTCTCTTTCCTCTCCTTTCTTTTATTTGCTCCTCTGTGAAATGGATCCAAAAAAGAAAAACATTTTCGCTGGAAATGTCGTATTTTAATTCCAAAGTGCAGCATCTGGAATAAAAGGTTAAAAATATGAAAAATAACTAAATAAAGTAAGACAGAGTGGTAGCAAACTGGCCAGATTGATTTTATTCACACCCAAACACATTAGCGCCACTTTTACAGAGTTTGGCAGTGAAGCGCTATTTTTGTTTTCTTGTCTTTGTTTTCCCTGGGCTTGCAACTAGTGCACCAATCCTGGAGGTACTGCAATGTGTGGATTGGAAAACAAAATGTGTACTGCGGCTCTGCGTCCAGGGATGTGGTCTTTTTACCATACTGCTTACGTTTTGTAAGGATATAAGCAACGGACATTGAAATGGGTCCATTCAGGGCTCTGTATTCATGTCCTTAACTTTTCAGGCAAAAGCACTCACTGATTTCTGAACAGTGAGTGTAAAAGCGTTAAGGTAACCATGTTGTTCCTGCTTACATTTCACATGGCTTGCTAAATTTAGCATTCCCTATGAGTGTTTGCTTATTCCAGGATGTTGTTACTTTTTTTTGTAGACCGCATATTGCTCTTGTCTAGTGCGTAATTTAAATTGAGCCGTATCCATGTGCCAGCAGCAATTGGGTTGTAGTTGAAGGCAGTGTGAGTTTTTCTCAGTGGGGCAATATGGTGTTCAGTGGGGGAGAGGATGTGGCACTATGGCCAGAGCTACTGAATTTGGAACTGGAGAACCAGGTTCAGCCTTAATAACCAGTCCACCAGACCACTCCCCTGAGGGAGCACATTCCTATGCTAGACCTTAGAAGGCTGCACAAGACCTTAGAAGCCCTGGTGTCGTAGCACCAGCAGGTGGACTCTAGCATGACAAGTGTAGTTTAAACTTCAAGGCTTGTCCACCACAATCCATACTAAAGTTCACCTCCAGTCTTGCGGGCAGGCCTATGAAGCAGCACAGCCTTGAACAACAGTGACTCTGTCACTGTGGTCACAGGACCCTTTAAAAGGGCCAGCTCTAGGGCAGTGCAACCGGTGTGACCGCACCGGGTGCTGACTTTCGGTGGAGACATTATGTTTGCAAGTATATTAAGGTTTTAAAAGCGCTTGCTGCCTCCTTCCTGGCCTCCAGCAATTTTCGGCAACAATGAAAATATCATGATGACTCTGGTGTTTAATGTTCTTCCTAGAGAGAGATTATTTTGTCTAGTGGAAGTTTTGATTCATGGAAAGGTAGCTCAGAGGGTTAATGTGCCTGCTGCAAAGAACATGTACAATGCAGATTGTGAGAAGTTGGCCTGGTTTATGCTGTCCACTAGTTATAGTGGGCACCTTGTACCGGTACAAACAACCCTTACTGATGATAGGTTTAAAGACAAACTTTATTGAAAGCTATCCTAGTGGTAGCTATGGAGAGCAGCCTTCAGGCTAAGTCTTGAAGGAGTGTAAAACAGCTTGGTTTACCAGGTTATAACCTCTTGAATTACTAAATGAAAGGAGATCCACACAAGGTATATATAAAATATATGTATTTATTTCTAAACTGTTGGAAAGGCGTTCGCCGGAGAGGGGTACGCTACACGTCTTGCCCACCCCCTTGACCCACCTCTCCCAAGTAGGCCGAACCAGGCGCGCACACCCTGAGCTTACACTACGAACAGAGGGACACCACACGTATTTCTTCGTAGGACGATAGGTTCTTTTATCGAAGGTTTCAAGGGATCTTTATGACCCAAGTTGCAAGTAGTACATCAGTGGCACAAGAGACTACAAATCGGTGGTAGGGGAATGGGGGTAGCGGGACAGTCTTTGAATGTAGTGTCTCTGCCAAGTACCCTGCGGACAGCTCACAATCCTCGAGCTGGAGGGTGTTGTTTCTCTTGGCGATCTCTTGCCAATTCTTCCTCGAGGGGAGAGCCGCGAGTCACTCAGCAGGCACAGGTAGTTCGGAGTTCGGGAGCCGCGACCTCGTCAGCAGGGCTCAGGTGGTTCAATGGTCGGGGGCCGCGAGTCACTCAGCAGGCACAGGTGGTTCGGAGTTCGGGAGCCGCGACCGCGTCAGCAGGGCTCAGATGGTGCAATGGCTGGAGGCCGCGAGTCACTCAGCAGGCCCAGGTGGTTCGGTGTTCGGGAGCCGCGACAGCGTCAGCAGGGCTCCGGTGGTTCCAGGTCTTCTCTGCCATTCGTCCCTCCGGCACCCCCTATTATACTCCCCCTGCCCTTTGAAGTCCGGAGTCCTCGCAGAGAGGGGCCTTTGGTGACTGAGGGAGTTCGGCGGGATTTCCTGCCGCTCGTTCCTTTGGTCTTTTCAGGTGGGTCTGGGAGGGACCCCAGACGCTCGGCAGGCGAGGCGCCTGCGCCACAGGGGCCTGGTGGCCGATCGAGCCCTCCCGGGGGAAGGCGATCCGAGGTGTGACTGGGCTGGCGCCTCTTGGTCTGGCTCGGGGGGTTCCCGCTCCCTTGGTCGGACATGCGTGGTAGGGTGTCGAGTCTGGCGGGGGCTCTGGCCGGCCCTCGGGTCTGCGTGGCTGGGGCGGCCAGAGTCGGAGATGCCGTGTCTTGGGGTGGTTGCAGGTTGGCTGGATGATCGGGAGGGCCTACGCCGTGAGGCCGGTCTCACATAAACACTCTCTACTAATCTCATTATGAGATTAGAGTCCAAGATACACAATAATACAGTTCTAAAATGACAGTAAATAGCACAATATACAATGGGCCCTTGGGGCAGAACAAACCATATATTAAGAAAGTGGTATAAGAACCACGACTTGACTAGACACAGTGCCTAGAGCACGTAGAATCGCTGGGACCCCAAGGAACCACCCAAGGTAGTGACACAGGGGACCCACGGGGGACGCGTGCAGTGTGAGAACACAGGCGCGAGCCCCGTTCTATTCTATGGGAAAGTCGTGGTTGGAATTTTAAAAGTTAAGGACACTTAGGAGAGGACTTTGAGCAAACCCCTTTAGACTTAGGGGGTTCTAGGGCCAGCACCCACAGGCGCACCGGAGTACTCGAGTTACCTCACCCAGGGAAGCCGGGTGCATAGGTGTCAAATGGTGTCGGGAATCGTCGTTGATTTCAATGGCGATCTGCTGCAAAGTGCTGCTGCCGGGAAAGAGAAAAGTGTCCAGTGTGATCCAAGCCTGGATCGAAGATCAGAAGAACCAGAAAGCAGAGGGGACAGAGTCTGGGTCACTTGCCAGTGACCAGGGGCATGATAGACGAATGCCCACCGATGTCGGGTGATTCAGGTGCGAAGAGGTGAAGCTTGACTCTGCAGCCACGAGGACCAGGAGGTGTCAATGACAACCAGAAGCTGGATTTGAACTGCCCCACAAAGAATGTCGAGTGCTGCGGTGTTGGTGCTCAGATTGAACACAACAAGCCTTGGCAACAGCAACCCATGCAGGAAGAGACAAGATGCTTCGGTGCGGACCAGCAAGGTCCTGGGGATTCCCCATGCAATGGAGAGTCAGGGCACATCTGGAGCAACCAGGTAAGCCCATTTAGAAGTAAAGTTGCCTTCACAGGGACCCACCAGTCGACGGACTAGGGATCGCAAAGGGACCTCGAGAGAAAACACAAAGGGCCAGCTCATGGAACACTCGTGGAGTGTAGGTGGGCAATCCTCTCTGCAAATGCTGCTCGGGGTCAGAGCTACAACTAACCCAAAGCTCAGCTGCAGGAGTCATTGGAAAGCTGATGCTTCTGCAAAGTGACGCGGTGTCCAGGGGTTCGGGTTGCACGGTCGCCACGAGGAATACGGGCCGAAGACTTGCTGTGGGCACTGATCAACCTCTAAGACCACGGAAACCCACCTCCTGCATTGCAAAATTATTCAGAGTCCGGCGGGAGCTTCGGAGATGTAAACCGGACAGATGCGTCTTTGGTGCCTGCCTTGCAGGGTAGTAACTCCTTTACTCCAAGGGAGATTTTTCAGTCATCTAGTTCAATGTAGATCGTCGAAGTTCCAGGATTCAGTATCAGAGTTTCGTCCAGGTGTAATCTAAAGTCCTGTAGCCAGGGGTTCCTTTCTTATACCCAAGGAAGGGGTGGGACAAACTCTAGGAACGCACCTATGGGAGGGTCAGGAAAGAGGGGTGGCTACACCCATTTCCTTTGTCCAGTTTCGTACCAGAGCAGCACCGGTTTGAGCTGGACTGTCCCAGTGCTGAACTTCAAAGCACTTGGAGTGCACCCCCCCAGCCCCAATACACTAAAGCCTGTCTAGGGAGGTGGTGACACCTCCCTGTGACAGGAAACCTATGGTCCAGGCCTCCCATGCCAGAGTTTCATCCAGCAGCAGGAGGGCAGACTCGTGTCTGTGGCTGGCAGCATCCATTTTGTGACGCAAGTGCTCTGTTAGCTGGTACCAGGTATACCGGTGCTGTCATGTCTCTCCCTCTAGATGGGTGGGATCATACCCCCACACCAGTTACTGGTGTGGGGGTATGATTCCAAAGTGGTTGACACCAAACACAACATGTTTCTGTGCAGCCATCCCAAAGTTAGCACTTTACCGTTTGGTTATAATGCACTTAAGAGTATATGGTTTGGCTGCATCACAAACAACCCCGGAATAAAGGTTCCGAAAGCTGCAGAGGGGCTCTGCTCATGCATGGGCACCCTCTCACATTAAACCCAGCACCCTGCCTTCAGGATTGGTAAGGCCTGCCATAGGGGTGACTGATAGATTTATATGTGCAGTGATATGGAGAGATATAGTGAACCTATATCTCAGTAAGGGGTGCATGCACCACCTTACCCAGTCTGCTGTAGCAGACCTGTGGTGTCATTTTGGAAGGCTTCCCAGGGGTGGCACAATACATGCTGCAGCCCCTGGTAGGCCTCTGGGGTACCTAGGCCCTGGGTACATAGTATAACATATAATAAGGACTTATACGGGTACCCCAGAATCCAATCTGGAGTGTACCGATAGTACTTGTAATCAATTTAAGCGAGAAAGCAGGTAGGCTGGGGTCCTGAATAGCAGGATCCCAGCCAGACTAAGTCGAAAACCAGCAAAACACCAGGAATAAAACAGGGGCAACCATGCAGTCAGATTCCACCATCCTACACAGATCACAAAGTGCACATAATGTAAATAGGTCAGTGAGCTACTGCTTTTGTCAGAGAGATCCTTTAGTTACTTGCAGTTTATAAGTTAAAATCCTAACATACAACAGTGAGCTATTAACTTTCATCTAAGAGCTGCATACAAACTGCTATGTATAAATTAGAGCGTGATGTCCCCCCCCCCCCCCGGTCAATCAATTCTGGTTATTAAAGAGAACCCCCAACCATGGTTTTACGTTTTAAATTCTGAGTTTATGGTTCTCCAGACCAATCACTATTAAACTATACAGACTAGTAGTATGGGTGTCATGTGACTCCTGCACCTTATAGTCCTTACTCTTATGTAACATTTTCTATACAGTGATTTACACACATATTGATTGTCTGAGTAATGTGTGTGATGTAAAGTGCTCTGACACCCTACACTGGTATGAGCGGCGCTGTAAATCAAATTATATGCATCTGAGAGAGAGTGTGGTTATGGAGACTTGAGGGGCACTGTTAAAGGGTGGTAGTGAGGGAATCCATGGCAGAGGTGGCCATTAGGGGCACTAATAAACATTAATGCACAGGGCGCCACCAGTGCTAAGGCTGGCCCTGCCCTTGAGGCCAGTCTGCCTCACCCATAGGTACCTCCATTGTCCTGTTTCAGAGGTAGCTGCAACTCACGAGGGATTGGCAATGCAGAATTTGCACGCACACCAAACTAAGTTCACAAACTTCACAATCTCTCTGCTTCATTCGCAAGCACATTTAACATGTGCTGCTTGCTGTGGGGCCACTGGAATTATATATGCAGCAAAGGAGGACAAAATTATGCCGCAGTGTTGACTAAATTATGCATTAAAAAAAAGGCTGCAGCGTGATGCAGTATATTTTCTGATATTTTATTATTTTGACATGTGTACACATGCTAACAGTCTTTGGAAAGATTTTGCCTTACTAGTACCAGTGTAACATACAAATGCAGCAGTGAGAAAGGTGACCAGTCAACCTTTGCATTAAGCCATGCACTCCGCAGCAACACAAGTCACATTTTTTATTAACTTTTGATACGTTTGAGCTTTAAACAATTTATTAGTTTAATTGGTCAGATCATGCAGCAGATCTTGCATTATGAGGCAAATATGGCAGAGCCATAATTATATAGAAAACATTTGCAAACTAGGATATTTTGCTATTCATGTTTGAACTGCTGTTGTGGAAAAACGGAGAAGTGCTTATGACAAACTCCATGGCTCGGAGACAAATGGCTTGTGTTTCCACATTTTATCGTACTTGGGACAGTCTGGGATTAGAAGCATATCCCACTTTGTGAGTATATTTTAATGTCAATAACTCATTATAACCTTAAATAATCATGTGTATCCATTGGTTGATTAAACTGGGCAGTGAAATGCCAAACAAATACTAACAAACATTTGCAATGCAATAGGTCTCGCATTTATAAGAGTTTGAGCTATTGGCATTGTAAAATTACAATGCCTTTTATTTATGTTTTGGTTTTAAAACAAATAAAAGGCATTGTCATCTACAATGTCAGTAGCATAAACTCGCATAAAAGCAGTGTGTGGAGTGCAGCAGTGTGTGGCGTGCAGCAGTGTGCGGTGTGCAGCAGTGTGCGGCATGCAGCAGTGTGCGGCGTGCAGCAGTGTGAGGCGTGCAGCAGTGTGAGGCGTGCAGCAGTGTGCGGCGTGCAGCAGTGTGTGGCGTGCAGCAGTGTGTGGTGAAGGACTGGGTTATTCTTAAGACCCAGCGGTGCCAGGGAACAACACCTGAAACCTTCGTGGGATACCTGTTCTGGCGTACCAAACACAGAGACACGGGACACTTCCAGCGACGTCAGAGATCAGCGTTTATTTACTGCAGGGATACAGAGGTCACAAGAAGTACACAACGTGTAGGTTCTCGGAGACTGCTTCAAATTCGTAGAAGTGGATCGCTCCTTTTATACAGATTTTGGCCATAGCACAGTATGGTGAACAAAGGTTACAACTCAGTTCCCACAATAAACTTCAATAAGGGTCGCATTCATGTTTCAGAAGGCCGGAACATAATTACAACAGTCCTGCCGGTTCCCAACTGTAAAAACATATCCCCTCCACAATAAACACATTCCATCCTAACCATAAACGCATTTAAGAGGAAGGACGAAAAACAGATGTAAGGAAAAGACAAGGATGCACAACAGGTTTAGAAGAGAGTGTTGGGGCAATAAAGGAAACTCGGTAGAGGGGTCAAAGACCTCGTGTCTAATGTATGCGTGGCTGAAACAATAGACCGGAGCGGCAAGATGAGCCTCGAGCGGGGCCATCTGCTTCAGTCGTGTCATTTCCCTCATCATAAAAGTCACCTCAAAGGAACACGTGTCCTTCGTGTAAGCTTGAGAGTTCCAGGGTCACGAAGCGGACAAAAAGCCCGTTCGCTGGCTACCTGAGGGCAAGAAACAAAATGGACGCTGTATCTAAAATGGAACCCGAGGGTTCGGATGAACGAACCCAAAAATGAGACGAACCATACGTGGCTGCATAGCGAAACTTCGTACACCCACTATACTCGTCATTTGCGGTTCATAGATACCAAACTCATCCATATTCGTCACCACTCAGAAAGTGGCGTCCCGTCTCACACGGAACCTCAGACGCTCCTTTTGCCCTCATGTAGGCAAGCACTAGTCAAGATCGGAATCTATATCAATATTCATCAGATCGTTTAGTTGCTGCTGGAACATCATTCTATCCATCAACGTCTCCTTGGTAACAGATGGCCGCCTTATACACGTCGCAGCACATAGGCCACATAAGGCAGGACCACACTGTACACAAAGACAACACGTGAACAGAAACGCTACAACAGCCCCTACGATCATTAGAATCTTCCAACCCCAGGTTGACATCAGGCCCCAAAACCATCCTAGGAGCGTCCAATTACCTTCGTCCACGTGTATGGACTCGGAAATCTTGTGCAACTTCGAGATGGCTTGGTAAACAGTTGGAGCATTGTCAGGAATAAAAATGCAACAACTCGAATGGATAATTTTACACACGCCCCCTCTATCTGCAAGAACAACGTCTAGAACCATACGGTTCTGCAACGTCATGAGTCTATCCGCCTGTAGTTCAGCTGTTAGATTACCAAGGGCATTTGCAGTAATATTAGCAGTCGACTCTACCACACGGGTCAACTGTCTTAGGTTCCTACTATTAACCATAGGTCCCCAAAACGGCAAAAAACCCTTAAAGAAGTCTCCTGCTTCTTGACCAGCAGTATCCTCTTTGCTAATGACGCCTCTCACGACTCTAGTTTTGTGGTAGTCCGAAGCAACTGTGAAGGTCGGAGGCAAAAGATTCGCAATATAACAGGTACCCGAAAAATCGCGGGGTAACCATGTATATGCGCGTTCATAACACACAAAATAGGTGCCCTTAGCAGTCAGAAAAACAGGGGAAGAGAGCATCGGTAGGACATACGTTTCAGTGCAAGCACTGTTCCCAAGTTGTGCTCTCGGATTTCGACCCAAACCCTGCAAGCAGAAATTTCCAAGGTGCGGTACAATCCATATTGGGGACGAGCTCCTAAGCTGTCTATCACCCACTGATGTACTATACTCAGTCTCACTCAGGTCCTTATAGGCCTGTACTTCTTCATCTGGAATGAGTGATGCATCAAAAACATCTCTATCCAGATCTGCTATGGCTATTGCCAAAGGCTTGTGGTACGGCCCAGGACCAAAGTTGACAGACCGTGGCTCTCGACTGGGGTAGGAATCTAGTGCACTGCGAAACATAGTTTGGAATGCTCGAGCTGAACCCTGGGAGCTGTATGGAAGGACCAAATACGGAATACCCCTATCCATAGTGTGTGGCATTAACCCACATACCCAACAATTGGTAGTATTCACCACCAACTGATGCTGATGTAGGAGTTGAACAAAGGAATTATTCATGAATTCCGCACGTCTAACCTGCTCATGTTGAGGCAAAGGATGGAAGGAATGTGGGGAGACAGTGGTGAGGGAACTTAGGTTAAGAGAAGAGGTAGGTGAAACGGAAGGCAAGAACAACGATACTCCGAAATACACTCCACCCACCACTAACATAGATACAGTTAGGAACAATAGAAACACCTGAAACAGAAAACATTTTGTTTGTACAACCCTCCATAACTCTGATCTCTGTGCCAACACCCTTTCTTCTTCCACCAGCTTAGAGAATGCCATCCTCTACAAACCGTCCGTGACGTACTTGACGCACTTCGTTCTGAGTAGCGATTATCAATCCCCAGGAGTTCCCAGAGATCGACAAAAGTAACCAACCTAACGTCAGAAACCTGCTAAGCAGAAAGAAGTACCCGCACGGCCCTACGGTGACCCGGATGGCGAGGTTTCCTTGAAACGTTCAATTTTATTACAAGTCTCTTAGCAGTGGAAAGCACCAAAAACTCAGAAAGAAAGGATGTAATCGTTCATAATATTCGTAACGTTAAAAACCATTATACTGTTAATTTTTATTAGTCCTTGAACGAAGAAAATATCGACTTCTTCCAGGTCGAGTTTGCTCTACGAACAATTGTTCAGGTGGCGCAACAGTGCTCAATGAAACAGATGACGAGTCGGACCTTGGGTTCTCTGCTACTGATGACTCCACTTGTGGATCTGGAAATGACAAATCCTCCTCCACAAGTTGAGCGTCGCTAAATGGCACAAAGCGCAAAGGAGTCTCAGTTTCTGCGGCCGAAATCCCAGTTCTCACCCAACAGTCGGTTGGTAAGGGGATCGGTACCTTCTTTGTGTGGCTGGCATGAACCCAATTTTTCCGGCCCTCCAATCGAACCGCTGTCCTCGTCGTCAACAAGACTTGGTGGGGTCCGACGAATCTTGGCTCCAAATTACGTTTTCGACCAAAGTTTCGGGTAACCACCCAATCTCCTGGCCGGAGCTGGTGTCCAGGACCCTCTGTCTGCGCTGGTAGAGCTTCAAAGACCTGTTGATGAATTAACCGTAGTTTAGTGGTCAAATCATGCAAGTAATCAATCAACATTGGATATTCAAGACTATCAAAAGCCCTAGGTCTCGGGACTCCCCAAATATTCGCAGGGCGACCGAACACAATCTCATATGGGCTAAGCCCTACTCGAGAGTGTACAGTCGCTCTGGTCGATAGGAGAGCCAGAGGCAAGGCATCAGGCCATGACAGACCAGTCGTAGCTTGAACCTTAGCGAGTTTCAGCTTCAGGGTACCATTGTACCCTTCAACCAGACCCGCTGCCTGAGGATGATTAGCACTATGGAATTTCTGACGAATTCCAAGGCCCTTACACACACTCTGCATTACACTTCCCACAAACTCACTCCCATTATCCGACCATACAATCCGGGGCATTCCGTACCGAGGAAAGTATTCCTTCAGCAGGATTTTTGCTGTGGACAGGGCAGTATTATCCTTAAGAGGATAGGCCTCAATCCATCTGGAGAACGCGCAAACCACAACCAAAACATACTTCAGATTATTGCATCTCTCCATATGGATGAAGTCCAGCTGGATAACCTCAAAGGGACAGGCAGGAGGAGCGAAATGACCAGGTGGAGTGGGGGTGCCTTTTCCGGGATTGTGCATCAAACACACCATACAATTCTTAACCACTCTTTCGGCACACTTAGCGATACCATCATTCCTCCATACAGGAGACAAGAACTTACATATTCCTTTCGCACTAATATGTGACAACCCATGAGCCATCGTCACAACAGCTAATACATACGCGTCTGGTAACATCCACCTCTGACATTCCGTCAGGTCAACCCAACATCCATGCATATCCAATTTCCCTGTACTTTCTTTCCACTTGGTCTTTTCAGCTTCCGTAGCTTCGTTCTGAATTGCTTTCACACTTTCAACAGTATTTTCACACATACCAGTCTCCGCCGGCCACCTCACTAAACTCGTGACATACATTCGAGTCGCAAGATTCTTAGCCGTTTCTTTAGCAATCTCATCCGCAAATGCATTACCACGACCGACATCATCCGTCACTTTCCGATGCGCACTACATTTGACGATCGCCATTTGTTTAGGCAATGTAAGTGCATCCAAAAGATCATTCACGAGATGCCCGTGCTGGATCTTTGTACCATGCGATGTCATAAATCCTCTTTCTCTCCACAATCTTCCGAAATTGTGCGCAACACCAAACGCATACTGACTGTCAGTAAACACATTCACTCGCTTCCCCTTCGACAGAACACACGCTCTTGTCAATGCAATTAACTCTGCCGCTTGCGCGGAATTCTGGTTCAATCTTGCAGTTTCCACAACCGTACTCAACGTCACTACAGCATACGCAGTCGTCACATCACCATTCGGCAACTTGAAGCAAGAGCCATCCACATACAAAGTACCATCGGGATCTGACAAAGGAGTGTTTTTCAGGTCCACACGACCTTTTGTTTCTTCCTCAGTCCGTAAATAACAATCATGTGGTAGCACATCATCTGATTCCATATTAATCGGCAACAATGTCGCCGGATTCAGTACATTACAACGCTTGATCTGTACATGACTTGCCAAAAGGGTCAGCTCGTACCCAGACAACCTTGCACTCGTCAGATGTTGAGTCTTTGTCCGATTCAAGAGCGTATCAACTGCATGCGGAACCATTACTATGAGCATATTGTCCATGACCAGACCTGCGGACTGCCGAATAGACGCCGCAGCTGCCGCTGTCGCCCTCAAGCAACTTGGCAACGCTCTAGCCACCGGGTCTAAGGTCGAGGAAAAATATGCACACGGACGCTGCTTATCACCAAATTGTTGCGTTAGAACACTCAACGCACAACCGTCCCTCTCATGGACGTATAATGTGAAAGGCTTACTGTAATCAGGAGTACCTAACACAGGAGCCGAACACAGCGCATCACGTAGTTCAGAAAAACTTTTCTGACATTCCTCCGTCCAAGGCAAAGGGGTTGAAACGTCCTTGCACGTAAGAGCTACCAATGGCTTCGCTAACAGTGAAAAGTTCGGGATCCACTGTCTGCAGTATGACGTGATACCTAAAAAGGCACGCACATCTCTCTGAGTTGCTGGCACAGGCATTCGAGCAATTGCTGCAATTCGTTCAGGGGTCAACCTTCTTCCCGCCTTTGACAATAAGTGACCGAGATAGGTAACTTCTTGACAACAATATTGTAGTTTAGAAGGTGACACTTTATGATGTAATGCACAGAGATGCTGTAACAGAGACACTGTAGCGGCTCTACAGAGCTGCTCAGTGTCAGCAGCAACCAACAGATCATCAACGTACTGAATCAAGGCTGCACCAGCCGGTAACACAAACGCATCAAGCTGACTCTTAAGAGCTTGACTGTAGATTGATGGACTCTCACAGTAGCCCTGTGGAGCGCGTTTGAATCTGAAGCTACGACCACCTAATGAGAAACCAAACAAGTCTCTGCTTTCCTCAGCAATTGGAATGCTAAAGAACGCATTCTTCAGATCGATGACCGAGAACCATGATGCAGTGGCTGGAATCAGAGTCAGTAAAGCTGTAATATCTGGCACCACAGGAAACTGCGGAACAACTACTTTATTCACCTCCCGTAAGTCGATAACTAGACGATACACGGGAGGCTTGGAGGGATCCGTTCGTTTCAGAATAGGCAACACGGGACTATAGCACACATTACCTCGTGTCTCCTCAATAACATCCTTGCCGATCAGATCATAAATGATCGCTAATAGTGCCCTTTCACCATCAAGGGAAATACGGTACTGAGGTATACGCGGCAAACGCGCACCAACTTTTAGGTGGACAACATAAGGTGGTATATCCAACAGGCCCACGTCATTGGGACCTGTCGCCCACAAGGAGTCTGGAAGAGATCTCAATTCCGATGGGAGCTTGTCGATCGATAAATACATAGGGGAAACCACACTCTTACCCAACGTGAGCTCCACACCCGTAGGAGAACAGTACAAAGTCGCATGTAACCTTTTCAACAAATCTAAACCCAAAAGATTCTCGCCACAACCAGTAGTCAAAATCAACGGAGCTTCCAGCTCATGAGACCCAATTGTGAGGGGCAAAGGGCTAGAAACTGGATTGCTAACGGGGGCGCCAGAAAATCCAACGGAAACATTCGTTAAGCCAGACAAAGGCGCGCCAGGGAGTTTTGAATGCATGATGGAACTTTTTGCTGCACCAGTGTCCAACAGAAAAGGCTCAACAACGCCCATAGTGGCTACTGCAACATATGGCCCTCTCTGATCAACCGGAACTGATACTTCTCCCTTCCTTTGTCTATGGCTGTCCTAGTAGATACCGTCCGCATCAACATCACACTCAACATAACAATCATCTACATGATACTGTGTAGACCGGCCGGACGGCAGGTCGCGTCGATCGAAACAATTTTGCGAATCCGAAGACGTCGCAAAGCGTTCGGCCTGATTCTGGGTAACTCCGCGACCTCTACCACGAGAAACCTGTTGAGGGCCACTACGTCCTCCTCGAGCCGACACACCATTGTTCCTATCACGGAGAACCGGACAGTCAAACTTCAAATGGCCCTCCCCACGGCAATATGCACATTGATTATAACCCAGCACAAGGCGAGGCGCAGGCGAAACATTTCGCGGCTGTGATCTAGAGAACTGTGATTGCGATCTGTTTGGCTGCTGTGTATCACTGAAATTCGGACGCGGTGGGTAGGCTTGCTGCAACAAGACCTTAGTTTTGAGATCCTTAGTTTTCTTTTCTGCACGCTCACTTTCCTCCTTTTCTCTATTCTCGTAATATTGGGCCGTAGCCAATATTTGGGCAGTGGTAGAGACAGCCCACGCACTCTCAGAATTCTTCAACTTGTTGCTAAGGTCGGGCAACAAATTCGATACAAACTTATCAACGAACAGCCGCTGACCACCCTCGGAACCCATGTCCTGACCGCTATGGTCAATGAACGCTTCCTCAAATCTCGTAAAGAAATCGGAAACACTTTCATCTCTCTTTTGCCTGCACGCCGATAATTTGTCCCAATTGACGCGCATCGCAGGCATAAGCGTTTTCATGAGGGTAATTATCCTCTGGGGCAAAGCCACAATAATCTGTTCGGGTTTAGCCCCACCGACCTGCCGGGCATCTGCCGCTGTAAGGGCAGCCCAGTCACCGCCTAACTCGGCTACGTGATTCTCGTGACGAATTTTCGCCCAAATCGGCTGAGGCACCACATTGCCAAACAACATATCAACATCGGCTAGGTTCATAACAGTAGCATTCACCAATTGGGACAGCTCTTTATAGTACCCAGCAGGATTCTTACGGGGATCAGGTAGGGATTGCTTCACTTGCAAAACTTCCGATCGCTTCCAAGGGAGGTGTATCCACACTCTCTGGAAATGGCCTGGGACAGGAGGGTTAGCAGCAGCATCACCTGGCATCCATACCGGGGGAACTTCCCGCATAGGATATTGGCCAGGTTGTGCCATCCATTCCGCGGTCGCGTCCTTAAACAACGCACGTGGTTGCACTGTACATCGAAAGGATAACAAGCGTTCCAGAGCCTCTCGAACTTTGTCACCTACAATGACACCCGTGGCAAACCGAAGCTGTAGCTCAGAAACCTCAGGTGGTATATCATCAGCTATTTCATCGTCCCACTCCTCTTTCAATGACTTACACAATTCTTCGAACACAAAACGTTGCGTGGGCACATTAAACTGAGAAAACGTTTCAAACACTACACGTGGGGTGTATTTAACAGGGTTACGAATCCATCTGCGTGCCGTTTTCACCAACGATTCACGTTCCCTACCATCAGGAAGCTGGCTGCGTCTTTGAGCAACATCTGAAAGAGTTGAACCAAGTATCGGCCCAAAGAGCGGAGAATAAAGAGAAGCAACAGCAGTCATGAGACGACTACGAACAGAAGGAGAAGAAGAAGAAGATGCAGGCGTAGCAGCCAGAGGGGTGGAAACGGTAGAAGTAGACGCAGCAGCAGGAGTAGCGGGAACGACAGGCTGAGGAGGGACTTGGAAAGGCGCAGTAGGGAGAGAAGCCGGAACAAGAGGATGTACGATCTGTGGCCCAAGGGGATTCGGGAGTACGGGAGGAACGGCGGGCTGACCAGCAGCCGCCAAACCAGCGGGTTGAGGAAGAGGTGGACGAACGGGACCCATAACATCGGGAGCATAGGGAGGTGGCGATTTCATCAGATAAGACAAAAGCGAATCCTCCACCGATTCTTCTCCTGTCTTATCGATCGTAGAAGGTAGCGCCGGATAACATTTGTCCACTGCCATATGATGAAGCCGAGCACTAACTTCCTGCTCTTTCTCATCTTTGTCTAACTGATACTGTTCAGCATTTCGCATCACCGTAATAACACCTTCTCGTTTATTTTTCTTATTCTGTTTGATTTCTTTCTGTTTGGCCTCTTTCCGCCATAACCGGAAGGAATCAAACATGGCCGGCCTAGCTTTCTTTTTAAATAATTTAGCTTCCAAGTTATCTAAAATGGCAGTCTCGAAACTACCATGAGGTGGCCAACTAAGGACGCCATCCTTTTTAGTGTAACGAACCCAATATTCATTATATACGATAGGACCCACGCCATGGCGACTATAGAGCTCGTAAAGCGGAGTTCCAGCCGGAGGTATCGGACATGAATCCTCCAGCCGGGAATCCATGCTGCAACATTTAAGAAACCCAAACAAAGTACTACGGCCAGGCATCGTGCACACTAACCGAGTATACAAACTTCAAGGGCTATCGAATTACGATGTCCTCGCAAAAATGCAAGACCCTCGGTTTTTGGCAATTGCAATCGTCAAATAAAACCCAACAACTAAGAACCACGAATGCTATGGAACCATGCAAACAACAAAGCAACACTGGGAGCGACCCACAAATACTTAACTGAGAGAACAATGGCGTCACCAGGAAGGCCCGTTGATCGTCTCGCCGTACAAAGGACTACGCCAGGCGCCAAAACAGGTCGACAGTCAGGGCATCGGTCCGTCGCAGCCGTCAGGAGGCGGGGATCTTCGCGGGAAAAGACGTCGGGCCACTTATTTCGACAACTGGATCGATGAAGCGGGGTGCACCTTCCCTCGGAGATTTCACACGAAGTTCCTCACGATCGTCGGGCTTTGGACCGGTACCGTTGATGTCGCCCCACGTTGGGCGCCAACTGAAGGACTGGGTTATTCTTAAGACCCAGCGGTGCCAGGGAACAACACCTGAAACCTTCGTGGGATACCTGTTCTGGCGTACCAAACACAGAGACACGGGACACTTCCAGCGACGTCAGAGATCAGCGTTTATTTACTGCAGGGATACAGAGGTCACAAGAAGTACACAACGTGTAGGTTCTCGGAGACTGCTTCAAATTCGTAGAAGTGGATCGCTCCTTTTATACAGATTTTGGCCATAGCACAGTATGGTGAACAAAGGTTACAACTCAGTTCCCACAATAAACTTCAATAAGGGTCGCATTCATGTTTCAGAAGGCCGGAACATAATTACAACAGTCCTGCCGGTTCCCAACTGTAAAAACATATCCCCTCCACAATAAACACATTCCATCCTAACCATAAACGCATTTAAGAGGAAGGACGAAAAACAGATGTAAGGAAAAGACAAGGATGCACAACAGGTTTAGAAGAGAGTGTTGGGGCAATAAAGGAAACTCGGTAGAGGGGTCAAAGACCTCGTGTCTAATGTATGCGTGGCTGAAACAATAGACCGGAGCGGCAAGATGAGCCTCGAGCGGGGCCATCTGCTTCAGTCGTGTCATTTCCCTCATCATAAAAGTCACCTCAAAGGAACACGTGTCCTTCATGTAAGCTTGAGAGTTCCAGGGTCACGAAGCGGACAAAAAGCCCGTTCGCTGGCTACCTGAGGGCAAGAAACAAAATGGACGCTGTATCTAAAATGGAACCCGAGGGTTCGGATGAACGAACCCAAAAATGAGACGAACCATACGTGGCTGCATAGCGAAACTTCGTACACCCACTATACTCGTCATTTGCGGTTCATAGATACCAAACTCATCCATATTCGTCACCACTCAGAAAGTGGCGTCCCGTCTCACACGGAACCTCAGTGGCGTGCAGCAGTGTGCGGCATGCAGCAGTGTGTGGCGTGCAGCAGTGTTTTGTGTAGCAGTGTGAGGCATGCAGCACTGTGTGGCATGCAGCGGCGTGCAGCAGTGTGCAGCGTGGAGCAGTGAGCGGCGTGCAGCAGTGTGCTGCGTGCAGCAGTGTCGTGCAGCATGCAGCAGTGAGTAATGCAGCAGTGTGCAGCAGTGTGTGGCATGCAGCAGTGTGTGGCGTGCAGCAGTGTGTGGCGTGCAGCAGTGTGTGGCGTGCAGCAGTGTGTGGCGTGCAGCAGTGTGTGGCGTGCAGCATTGTGCGGTGTGCAGCAGTGTGTGGCGTGCAGCAGTGTGTGGCGTGCAGCAGTGTGTGGCGTGCAGCAGTGTGTGGCGTGCAGCAGTGTTTCGTGTAGCAGTGTGCGGCGTGCAGCAGTGTGTGGCGTGCAGCAGTGTGTGGCGTGCAGCGGCATGCAGCAGTGTGTGGCGTGCAGCAGTGTGTGGCGTGCAGCAGTGTGTGGCGTGCAGCAGTGTGTGGCGTGTAGCAGTGTGTGGCGTGCAGCAGTGTGCGGCATGCAGCAGTGTGCGGCGTGCAGCAGTGTGCGGCATGCAGCAGTGTGCGGCATGCAGCAGTGTGCGGCGTGCAGCAGTGTGCGGCGTGCAGCAGTGTGAGGCATGCAGCAGTGTGAGGCGTGCAGCAGTGTGTGGCGTGCAGCAGTGTGTGGCATGCAGCAGTGTGTTGCATGCAGCAGTGTGTGGTGTGCAGCAGTGTGAGGCATGCAGCAGTGTTTCGTGTAGCAGTGTGAGGCATGCAGCAGTGTGCGGCGTGCAGCAATGTGAGGCGTGCATCAGTGTGCAGCGTGCAGCAGTGTGAGGCGTGCAGCAGTGTGAGGCGTGCAGCAGTGTGTGGCGTGCAGCAGTGTGCTGCGTGCAGCAGTGTCGTGCAGCATGCAGCAGTGTGCAGCAGTGTGTGGTGTGCAGCAGTGTGCGGCATGCAGCAGTGTGTGCCGTGCAGCAGTGTGTGGCGTGCAGCAGTGTTTCGTGTAGCAGTGTGCGGCGTGCAGCAGTGTGTGGCGTGCAGCGGCATGCAGCAGTGTGTGGCGTGCAGCAGTGTGTGGCGTGCAGCAGTGTGTGGCGTGCAGCAGTGTGTGGCGTGTAGCAGTGTGTGGCGTGCAGCAGTGTGCGGCGTGCAGCAGTGTGCGGCATGCAGCAGTGTGCGGCATGCAGCAGTGTGCGGCATGCAGCAGTGTGCGGCGTGCAGCAGTGTGCGGCGTGCAGCAGTGTGCGGCGTGCAGCAGTGTGAGGCGTGCAGCAGTGTGAGGCGTGCAGCAGTGTGTGGCGTGCAGCAGTGTGTGGCATGCAGCAGTGTGTTGCATGCAGCAGTGTGTGGTGTGCAGCAGTGTGAGGCATGCAGCAGTGTTTCGTGTAGCAGTGTGAGGCATGCAGCAGTGTGCGGCGTGCAGCAATGTGAGGCGTGCATCAGTGTGCAGCGTGCAGCAGTGTGAGGCGTGCAGCAGTGTGAGGCGTGCAGCAGTGTGTGGCGTGCAGCAGTGTGCTGCGTGCAGCAGTGTCGTGCAGCATGCAGCAGTGAGTAATGCAGCAGTGTGCAGCAGTGTGTGGTGTGCAGCAGTGTGCGGCATGCAGCAGTGTGTGCCGTGCAGCAGTGTGTGCCGTGCAGCAGTGTTTCGTGTAGCATTGTGCGGCGCGCAGCAGTGTGCGGCGTGCAGCAGTGTGTGGCGTGCAGCAGTGTGTGGCATGCAGCAGTGTGTGGCGTGCAGCAGTGTTTCGTGTAGCAGTGTGCGGCGTGCAGCAGTGTGCAGCGTGCAGCAGTGTGCTGCGTGCAGCAGTGTGTGGCGTGCAGCAGTGTATGGCATGTAGCAGCATGCAGCAGTGTGTGGTGTGCAGCAGTGTGTGGCGTGCAGCAGTGTGCAGCGTGCAGCAGTGTGCAGCGTGCAGCAGTGTGCGGCGTGCAGCAGTGTGTGGCGTGCAGCAGTGTGAGGCATGCAGCAGTGTGCGGCGTGCAGCAGTGTGAGGCGTGCAGCAGTGTGAGGTGTGCAGCAGCGGGTGACGTGCAGCAGTGTGTGGCATGCAGCTGTGTGAGGCGTGCAGCAGTGTGAGGCGTGCAGCAGTGTTTCGTGTAGCAGTGGGAGGCGTGCAGCAGTGTGCGGCGTGCAGCAGTTTGTAATGCAGCAGTGTGTAATGCAGCAGTGTGCGCAGCAGTGTGTGGCATGCGGTAGTGTGCGGCGTGCAGTAGTGAAGTACTGGGTTTTTCAGAACCCAGCGGTACCAGGGAACACACCCTAAGACTTCGAGTTCTTCCTGTTTCAGACTACAGAAACACAGAGTCTTCTTGGTGAAGTCAAAGATCGTATTTATTGGCTGCAACCAGTAACAGGTATCCTAGAAGTACAACACGGTGTATATTCTCAGGAGACTGCTCAAACTTACAAAGCCAGCCTTCTCTTTTTATACAAAATATTATGCTTTAGGCAAACATTCCTTATTTTACAGTTGACCATTCACATATTTTCACTACAAAGAAAAAGCAGAGTCATGATGACAAGCCCATATTTCAGTTTGTCCAGCCCTCAATCAATTACCCGGCGAGGCTTAGTACTTTCATCAGATATCAACGGACCCCCAATAAAAACGGGCACCTCCTCCTCGTAAAGCAAGTCATAAAGCAAGAAACAGGGGCAGGTGTGTGTAAGATTAGGCATGGTTTGTGTGTGATGAAAAGGTTTTATGATATGCCTTCCTTGATACTAATCTCATTCGGCCACTGGGAAAGGAACTGGCCGAACAGGTTTGGCTTCAGGCAGTGCAGTCAGCTTGCCCAGGTCACAGAGGAGTCAGCAAAGGTGTATGTGTCCTTCAGACTCGATTTTTGGCCTAGTCATTGGCCTATGTGAGGGCAATCACAAAATGGCTGCCGTTCAATGGAAACCGAGGGATCAGAACGGAAACTATGATTTCAGGGTGATTTCTTCACCCGAATATGGCGTAAATGCTTATGCATAGTATCCTAATCATTTGCGGTCTGCTGATACCAAAATCGGCATGATACGACAATGTACATAACACGGGTCCAGAATTTTCAGAACCACACACCCTCCTTTTGCCCTTACATAGGCAATAACCTATCCTCACGTTAATCTGAGTCTAGGTCTGAGTCCAGGTCTATATTCACAAAGTCGTTGAGATGTTGCTGTAGCATCATCCTATTACTTAGCTCGTCTCTTGATACAGGTTTCCTTACACATGATGTAGCACAGAGGCCACATATTGCAGGAGCACACGGTACACACAGACAGAACAGGAAAAGAAGGGCTAAGATCATCCCAATGACTATCAGAATCTTCCATCCCCAGGCGGATATCAGTTCCCAGAACCACCCCATCAATGACCAATCTCCTTCATCCACATGGATAGATTTGGAGATCTTATGCAATTTGGAAATGGCCTGGTAAACTGTCGGAGCGTTATCTGGAATGAAAACACAGCAACTTGATTGGATCACTGTACATACCCCACCTCAGTCTGCAAGTATGACGTCTAATGCGACCCTGTTCTGAAGAGTCATAAGGCGATCCGACTGGAGCTCACCAGTCAAATTACTAAGGGCACCGGCGGTTTCATCTACCGTGGATTCAACCACCCTTGTCAATTGCCTTATGTTCCTGCTGTTAACCATAGGCCCCCAAAACGGCAGAAAACCCTTTACGAAATCTCCAAGTTCTTGTCCTGCAGTGTCTTCTTTACTGATGACACCTCTAACTACCCTTGTCTTGTGGTAATCTGCCGCGGCCGTGTAGGTGGGTGACAACAGGAACGAAACAAAACATGTGCCTGAGAAGTCAGGGGGCAACCATGTATAGGCTCTATTATGGCAGATGAAATAGGTACCCTTAGCTGCTAAGAACGAAGGGGAAGTCTGAGACGCAAAAACATATGTTTCAGTGCAGATACTTCTCCCTAACTGAGCTCTGGGATTCTTGCCATTACCTTGCAGACATAGGTGACCCTGATGGGGTACAATCCAGATCGGGGAGGATCTCTTTGCTCGCTGGTTCTCGCTCAGAGTAACTCCATATCCTGTTATGTTCCATCCATTATATGCTAGTGTCTCATCTCTCGGGATAGTCTCATAGGAAATATCTTCCCTAATCATATCTACTATACCCTTAACTAGAGCACTATTCTTAGCATTATCTTTCACAGAACGTAGGGGGTTGGCTTCATGAGCGTATATGAATATCATTCTATATGCCCACACAGAACCATTATGGCTGAAAGGCAGGATCAGATAAGGGATACCTTTATCAGTAGTATGCGGCATGAGACCACACACCCAACAGTTAGTTGTGTTAACTACTAATTGGTGTTGGTGTAGAAGCTGAATGAATGAATTATTGACAAATTCTAATCTTCTAGCAGACTCGTGTTCAGGCGGGGGTGAAAAGAATGCGAGGAAACAGTAGAAGGAGGTATGGGCTGTGTAGTGGGTGCAAGTGTCACTTGAAAAGAGAATAAAACATATCCTATTAAAAACGTCATTACACTAAGCAACATGAAAATACATAATATCAAAAATCGTTTCTTTGTCATCATTATACACATTCTGGCTTTAAAGTTCATCTGTTTGGCAGGTCTCTCATTCTCGAAAAACTCCATCCTCTCTAATTGCTGCTCGTGGTGGTAGGGTGTTCTATGCTAAGGAATGCTTCTGTCAGTCTAGGGTAACTCCCTTAGACCGACCAGAACTGTTGACCTAACGTCTTCAGCTGCACTCCAAAGACTTGGGCAACCACGACCCTACAGCTGAACCCGGATGGCGGTTCAAAAAAAAAAAAATAAGAAAGTTTCTCAGATGAGAGAGCTGCACTTTCAAAAATAGCAAAGAAAAGGAGTTTTTATTTGTCCATAGTTCTCGGCCTCAGATTGTAGCGAGTTTTTCCAGGTACTGTCTGGTACTGGAACAAGAGTTCAGGCTCTGTAGTGTTCAATCGAATTGACGGTGGCACAGCTTCTTGCAAAATACTGTCACTTTCTTGTTCAGAAAGTGTTCCTTTTACACGTGCATCGCTAAAAGGCAGAAAACGAGGCACGGTCTCAGTCTCAGAGTCAGCGATCCCCTCCTGGACCCACCGGTCATACGGTAGAGGCAAAGGAACCCTCTTGCAGTGTACGCCGTGGATCCAGTTATTTTTCCCTTCCACTCGAACAGCTGATCTTGTTGAGAGAAGGACGAGATGGGGGCCGGTCCAGCGGGGCTGGTCATTGCTTGTCCGCTGGAAATTTTTGACCAGCACCCATGATCCAGGATCGATAAGATGTCCTGTAGCTTCAGAGACCTGAGGCAGAGTATCGTGAACCTGTTGGTGTAAAACACGCAATTTAGCCGTCAATTCATATAAATAATCAAGCAGTACAGGGTGTTCGATCTCAATAAATTTTGTCGGCCTTGGCACTCCCCATATGTTGGCCGGGCGGCCGAACACGATTTCATAGGGACTAAGTCCCACTCGCAAATGCACAGTTATTCTTGTTGATAGGAGTGCTAAGGGCAGAGCGTCAGGCCATTTAAGACCAGAGCTCGCTTGTATCTTTGCCAACTTCAATTTTATCGTGCCATTATAGCACTCTACTAGTCCTGCTGATTGGGGGTGATTTGCAGCGTGGAATTTTTGCTGGATACCTAGCCCCTCGCATACTTTCTTCATCACTCGACCCACAAATTCACTCCCATTATCACTCCAGACCATTCTCGGCATTCCAAACCTAGGGAAGAATTCTTTGGCAAGGGCTTTAGCTGTGGATAAGGCAGTGTTGTCTTTTAAGGGATATGCTTCTACCCATCTTGAAAAGGCACAAACAACAACGAGTACGTATTTCAAATTGTTGCACCTTTCCATGTGGATGAAATCTAGCTGCAAAACCTCAAACGGATACGTTGGAGGCGCAAAATGACCAGCTGGAGTTGGGGTTCCCCTACCAGGATTGTATTTCAGACACACCATGCAATTCTTGACCACATTCTCTGCACATTTAGGAATTCCAGCATTTCACCATACTGGAGCCAACAACTTACAAATCCCTTTCACACTGATATGGGCCATTCCATGAGCCATTGTCACCACTGCAAGCACATACACATCGGGTAACAACCATCGCTGATGTTCTGACAAGTCAACCCAACAACCATTTTCATCCAATTTACCCGTACTTTCTCTCCACACACTCAACTCTTTCTCTGAAGCTTCAGCTTGAAGAGACTTCACACTCTCTATCGTATCTTCACACATTCCAACGTCACCAACCCATCTTGCAGGGCCTGCAACATACATTCGATTCATCACATCTTTTGCTGTTTCTTTTGCAATTTCGTCAGCAAATGCATTACCACGACCAACATCATCAGTAACCTTCTTGTGTGCACTGCATTTCACAATCGCAACTTGTAACGGCAAGGTCAGTGACTCAAGAAGCTCATTCACCAACTGACCATGCTGAATCTTAGCTCCATGCGAAGTCAGGAACCCACGTTCTTTCCACAATCGTCCAAAACTATGAGCCACACCAAACGCATACTGGCTGTCAGTATATATGGTCACCTTCATTCCTTTCGATAACACACACGCTCTCGTAAGTGCAATCAACTCTGCTGCTTGAGCTGAATTATGTGATATACGCGCAGCTTCAACAATCGTATGCAAAGTCGTGATAGCATATGCTGCAGTCGTATCACCATTCGGAAGCTTGAAACATGAACCATCCACCCATAAGGTACCATCACACTTTACAAGAGGAGTATCTTTAAGATCTACTCTCCCTTTCGTTTCTTCTTCTGTCCTGAGAAAACAATCATGCTGTTCAACATCATCTGTCTCTACTGAAATTGGCAATAACGTGGCTGGATTCAACGTATTGCACCTCTTTATGTGCACATGACTCGCTAACAGTGTTAACTCGTAACCTGACAATCGAGCACTAGTTAAGTGCTGTGTCTTGGTCCTGTTTAACAACGTGTCCACTGCATGTGGAAGCATCACAATCAACATATTATTCATCACTAACCCAGCAGACTGTCGAATAGAAACAGCTGCTGCCGCTGTGGCTCTCAAGCAACTCGGCAATGCTTTAGCTACCGGATCCAAAGTCGACGAAAAATACGCGCATGGACGCTGCTTGTCTCCAAAAGACTGTGTCAGCACTGACAATGCACAACCCTCTTTCTCATGGACATACAGTGTAAAGGGCTTACTGTAGTCGGGGGTACCCAACACAGGAGCCGAACACAATGCATTACGCAATTCGGAAAAACTTTTCTGACAATCTTCAGACCATGGAACGGGATTCGGTGTATCTTTACAGGTCAAAGCTACCAAAGGTTTGGCCAGCAAAGAAAAAATCGGTATCCACTGTCTGCAGTATGATGTAATGCCCAAGAAAGCACGTACTTCTCTCTGTGTCTTTGGCACACTCAATTTTACTATTGCCTGAATTCTCTCTGGGGTCAGTTTCCTTCCCTCCTTCGATAAGAGATGACCTAAGTAGGTCACTTCTTGTCGACAATATTGCAGTTTTGAAAGAGACACTTTGTGATGTAAATCAGACAAATGACGCATCGACGACAAGGTGGCTTCTTTACAAATTTTCTCAGTATCTGCAGCGATTAGCAAATCATCGACGTATTGAATAAGGGTAGCGCCATCAGGTAAAACAATTGCATCAAGCTGTGTTTTTAAAGCCTGACTATATATTGATGGACTTTCACAGTAACCTTGAGGAGCGCGTTTGAAGCGGAAGCTTCGGCCTCCTAAACTGAAGCCAAAAATATCTCTGCTCTCCTCGGCAATCGGGATGCTGAAGAAAGCATTCTTCAAGTCAATCACCGAGAACCAGGTGGCGGAAGCTGGAATCATAGTCAATAGGGCGGTGATATCAGGAACAACTGGAAACTGTGGCACAACTATTTTATTGACCTCTCTAAGATCAATCACGAACCTGTAAACAGGTGGCTGAGAAGGGTCAGTACGTTTCAAAACAGGCAGAACAGGACTATTACAAATGTTGCTTCTTGTCTCTTCAATTACATCTTTTTCAATCAAATCATAAATAATCGCTAGCAACGCCTTTTCACCTTCACTAGAGATCTTGTATTGGGGAATGCGTGGCAATTTAACATTGGTTTTCAATGTCACAACATATGGCGGTATTTCCAAAAGACCCACATCATTAGGACCAGGAGCCCAAAGAATATCAGGAAGAAACAACAATTCTGTTGGAAATTTATCCTTCGACAAATACATTGGAGAGATCACTTTCCTACCCAGTGTAAGTTGTACTCCCGAAGGAGAACAATATAATGTCGCATACAATCTTTTCAACAAATCCAATCCCAACAAGTTTTCACCACAACCTGTCGTCAGAATAAGGGGTGCTTCCAATTCACAAGGTCCAACAGAAAGGGACATAGGACTAGAAATCGGGTTCCTAACCGGGGCGCCAGAAAAACCTACTGAAACATTCGTCTCGCCAGACAAAGGCGCGCCAGGGAGTTTTGAGTGCATAATAGAACTCTTTGCAGCACCAGTATCCAACAGGAAAGGCTCTGACACACCTGATGTAGTCACCTTAACATACGGTCCGCTTTGATCTACTGGAACTGAAACAACTCCCTCTCTTTGTCTATGGCTGTCCTAGCAATCATTACCTTCGATATCCTCATCTTCTGCATAATAATCATCATTATAGTACTGAGCCGTCCTACCAGACGCATTAGTTTGTTGGTCAAAACTATTCATTGAATTCTGAGACGGAAGGGGACGCGCGTTCTGAGGTAAACTTCCACGTCCTCTACCTCTAGGAGCTTGTTGAACACCTCGACCTCTTGCGCCAGAAGCACCATTCGCACGCTGTAACAAAATAGGACAACTATACTTGAAATGACCCTCTTCTTTACAATATGAACACTGATTGGGACCTACAGGAACACGTGGTTGAGAATACTCGAACCTTTGCGAGTTTCTCTGAAACTGTTGAGGCTGCTGATAGTTACTCTGACCACCACGTGGCGGATACGCCTGTTGTAAAAGAACCTTCGTCTTTAATTCTTTAGTTTTCTTGTCTGCTCTATCCTTCTCATCTTTATCCCTATTTTCGTAGTACTGTGCAGTAGCCAATATTTGTGCTGAAGAGGAAACAGCCCAAGAACTCTCTGAATCTTTCAATTTCTTACACAGCTCGGGAAGCAAATTGTGCACAAACTTGTCAACGAACAACCGTTGACCACCTTCTGTACTCATATCTTGACCACTGTGGTCGATAAACGTTTCCTCAAACCTAGTGAAGAAATCAGACACTGTTTCATCTTTCTTCTGCTTACACGCAGACAATTTATCCCAATTCACACGCATCGCAGGCATTAAAGTCTTCATGTAAGTAATGATCCTAGCAGGAAGTTCTGCTACCAAAGGCTCAGGCTTGGCACCACCAACTTGTTTATCATTTGCAGTACTAATATTAGCCCATGTGTCACCTAACTCTTGCGCATGATCTGTATGGCGAATCAATCCCCACAAAGGTTGTGGAACAACATTCCCAAATAACATGTCTATGTCAGCTAAATTCATAATGCATGAGTCTGCAGTCTGTGATAATTCCTTATAATATCCTGCAGGGTTTTTACGGGGATCAGGCAAAGTCTGCTTAAGGGCTAAAACTTCAGCTCGCTTCCAAAGAACATGTACCCAAACACGCTGAAAATGAGCTGGAGCAGCAACAATGTGATTAACGGCATCAGCCGCAACGGCCTCCTTCCATACTGGAGGGACTTCTCTCATTGGGTACTGTCGCACATTATTCCTAACTGAGGAGTCAGGCTCAAACAGTGACTGGGAAAGATCTTTATTCCTAAAGGACAACAGCGTCGCAACTGCTTTCTCAACATCGGAACCCACAATCGTGCCCTTTGAAAACTCAAACCGTACACGGCACAAATCAGGCGGATTTGTTTCTAACTTATTATCCTCCAATTCCTCACAAAGAAAAGCACACATTTTCTCAAAAACGTATCTTTGTTTTGGCGCTTCCCATTGACGGAAGACATCCATAACAGACTCTACATCATATTTAAAAGGGAAAGTAACCCATTTACGCGCCATATGGTCAAGCGCTTCTCTCTCTCGAGAATCAGGCAGTTGACTACGCGACTGCTTACGTTCCGAATTAGGGGTCACACCAGCTGACCCGAAGAGAGGAAATTTAATGCTAGCAACAGTATCAGTCATTCTCTGTCGGATAGAAGGAGAAGTTGACAAGAGAACAGGAGAAAAAACAGAGGGAGGCAAGGCAGACGCAGATGCAGACGCAGAGGCAGTATCAGGAAGAACACCAGAAGAGGTAGTCGATGTAGTAGGCAAAGTCGTAGGGAGTACAGATGAAGCAGGTAGTAAAGTCGGCAGCCCTTGAGGGGGCTGCGCCATAGGAGTAGGAGCCAACTGAAGAGGAGCTGGCGGCT
The DNA here is from genome assembly GCF_964204655.1 of Triturus cristatus. Lineage (NCBI taxonomy): Eukaryota > Metazoa > Chordata > Amphibia > Caudata > Salamandridae > Triturus > Triturus cristatus. Next base: position 23,015,652 of record NC_140591.1, read on the forward strand.
GTGGAAGAACCTGAGGCACAATAACCGGAGGTTGCACAACTAAAGGTTGCGGAGGTGCTGTAGCACTCTGCGCATAAGGGGGTGGCGAACTCAACAAGTGTGACATTAAAGGATCTTTCTCAATTTCTTTTGCTGCATCTTGCTGAAGAAGCAGCAAAACTGGATAACATTTATCGATCACCATTTTACGTTGCCTGTGCAACTGCTCACTCATCTGTTCTTCTTCATTATCTTTAAACTGCATAGCAGCTTGCATTATCGAGATACCCTTTTCTCTCTTATTTCTCTTTGCTAATTTAATTTCCTTCTGTTTGGCTTCCTTACGCCATAGGCGGAAAAAGTCAAACATCGCCGGCCGGGCTTTCTTCTTAAAAAGTTAACCTCCAGATTATCCAGAATCTCTGTGTCAAAACTACCATATTGGGGCCATTTTAAAGCACCATCTTTCCTGGTGTATCGGATCCATACTTCATTATATGTGATGGGGCCTACGCCATGTTTCACATATAGTTCATAAGTTGGAGTTCCAATCGGAGGAACCGGACACGAGTCCTCCAATCGGGAATCCCTATTACAACCAAGACAAAACAAATTTCCAAGTCTGCTAAGACCAGGCATCTTCGCTCTCTAGTCTAGCTTCAAACTTCAAAGGATTATCGAATACGATAGTCTCGTGAATACACGAGTCCCTCGGCTTTGGTACTTGCAAGTTCCAAATCAAAGATCCCAAGGGGATACCAAACTAAGAACCAAACTAAGGACTGGGAGACGCTCCACTTATACTTAACTGAGGTATCGATGACGTCACCAGAAGACTCGTCTATCGTTTCACTCTACCAATTATCAAGGGTCCAAAACAGGGCGATACTCAGGGCAGCAGTCCTTTGTAGCCGTCGGGAAGCGGGGAACCTCGCAGCAAAGACTTTCGGACCACGTCGACATGCAGGGGTCGATGAAGTGGCGGCCTTCCTCCAGAATTTTCACACGAAGCTCCTCACGAACCTCTGGCTTGGACCGGTACCGCTGAAATCGCCTTACGTTGGGCGCCAACTGAAGTACTGGGTTTTTCAGAACCCAGCAGTGCCAGGGAACACACTCTAAGACTTCGAGTTCTTCCTGTTTCAGACTACAGAAACACAGAGTCTTCTTGGTGAAGTCAAAGATCGTATTTATTGGCTGTAACCAGTAACAGGTATCCTAGAAGTACAACATGGTGTATATTCTCAGGAGACTGCTCAACCTTACAAAGCCAGCCTTCTCTTTTTATACAAAATATTATGCTTTAGGCAAACATTCCTTATTTTACAGTTGACCATTCACATATTTTCACTACAAAGAAAAAGCAGAGTCATGATGACAAGCCCATATTTCAGTTTGTCCAGCCCTCAATCAATTACCCAGCGAGGCTTAGTACTTTCATCAGATATCGACGGACCCCCAATAAAAACGGACACCTCCTCCTCGTAAAGCAAGTCATAAAGCAAGAAACAGGGGCAGGTGTGTGTAAGATTAGGCATGGTTTGTGTCTGATGAAAAGGTTTTATGATATGCCTTCCTTGATACTAATCTCATTCGGCCACTGGGAAAGGAACTGGCCGAACAGGTTTGGCTTCAGGCGGTGCAGTCAGCTTGCCCAGGTCACAGAGGAGTCAGCAAAGGTGTATGTGTCCTTCAGACTCGATTTTTGGCCTAGTCATTGGCCTATGTGAGGGCAATCACAAAATGGCTGCCGTTCAATGGAAACCGAGTGATCAGAACGGAAACTATGATTTCAGGGTGATTTCTTCACCCGAATATGGCGTAAATGCTTATGCATAATATCCTAATCATTTGCGGTCTGCTGATACCAAAATCGTCATGATACGACGATGTACATAACACGGGTCCAGAATTTTCAGTACCACAGTAGTGTGCGGCGTGCAGCAGTGTGTGGCGTGAAGCAGTGTGGCGTGGTTTGTAAACAACAAGAAAAGCGGACATCAAAGGAAGGGTGGGAGGGAACGAGCATATGGGGTGTGAGTTATAACGAAAGTTAACTGTTGTAAGAGGGGATGCAGGAAGTGAGGCCGAGCGTGCGCTGGCGAAAGCAGTCTGCTGCTTTCAAGTACGATGCCAGATGCCAGCTTCGCGCTTGAATGCCTCACATGCACTGGCCATAAACCGCATTCCTAAGGTCTTGTGCCCCTTACTAAATCTCTCTGAATGCGTGAGGCGGCGCACGCGCAGGAAGTAGCTGGTGGCAAATGGAATGCGCGTGGTTGTGCGCGTAACCGCCACCCGATCCGCCTGGGAAGCCTTTGGGAGCATTTTCTGAAGCCCCTACATAAGTCTCGCTGAGCGATCGCTTACGCAATAGCCAGGCGACACCTAAAAATTGGGATGTTTGCGCATTCTGACCACAACGCTGGTTCCGCCCACTGATCCAATCCTTGGGTTATTCCCGCCCTCTGATTCTCCGCCCACAGTTCCCCTAATTTTTCTCCCCCACTTCGACCACTGGTAACGCAACACAATGTAATGATCGCCAGCAAAACAGCCATTCTGTAGACATCTCACGGTTTCATTGTTGAGAGTTTAACAGCCTGTGACATGATGGGCGAAGCTAAGGCGTCATTAGTTGAAATGCATCCGACTGAAGAAAAGGAGGAACCTGCTGACACCAGGCATTCCTCCTTGCCCCCCAGTGCTCAGCGTGCAGTTACAAAAGGGGGGACAGGAAGAGGAGCAGGGGCCACAAAAGATGTTAACAGGCAAATACGAGGAGCACTGACTGAAGCTTCACTCTCCGCCGCTGGAGCACAGCACACTGAGCTAACTGGTGCGGGACACAGAGAGCCGCGCAGCGGCCCCCGGCTTCAGAAACAGGAAGGTACACAAAAGGATCTCGATGACGGTACAGACTGCGCATGCTCGACTGTGCAGGACTCTCGTCTGCATTACAGCTTCAGACGATCGTTGAAAAGTGATACGAGGAAATGCAAAGGGATGCTGACTGAATTAGTGCAGGGAAATGTACAAGTTGAGCAGCTCACAGCACAGTGCAGCAGACAGTACCAGGAACCAGTGCTGTCCTTGGCACATGCAAAAGTAATATGGGGCATATCAGCAACGAGGCGATAGAAAATTATCGCCGCTTTTGTGGCCGTTTTCGGCCGAAAAGCGGTGATAATTTTATCGCCTAATTAGCAAGCCACGCTGCCGCGTGAAAACTTGCATCAGCGCAGGAATTCCTAACGCCCAGCTTTGCATCTCTAATGAGATTCAAAGTGGGCATTCCTGACCTGACATGACAGGAGTAATGTCGCTAAGCGACATTTCTCCTATCATCAAGCCCCACGCTGTGAAGCATAGCGGCAGGAAAAGTAGCGATAACCCCTGTTATCGCTACTTTCCTTACGCCTGCTTCAGGACTTACTTAGCCATGATATCCTATGGAAGGTGGATATCATGGCTAAGTTTGTGAGTCCCTATCATCAAGCTAACGCCACATTGCGTGAGATTATCGCTGGATCTCCAGCGATAATCTCACGTTAGGCAGTTAGCGTGAGGATTTTTATCGCTTTTGAGATAAGCGTTGCTAATAGCACGCTATCGCAGCGATAAAAATCCGCGGTAGCCGGCAATAATTATCCTAGCGCTAAGTGCGCTTAGCGATAATTATTGCCAGTTGTTACTGATATGCCCCTAAGTGCGCTTAGCGATAATTATCGCCGGTTGTTGCTGATATGCCCCTAAGTGAGTTACCAGGGATGCGCTATGACTACGTGCAGCATACCAAGGTACTGTGACAAGTGGAGTGACAGACTCACTATTATCGCCACTAGAATATGAATGGGATAGGACAGATTTTGGGTTTCTGAAATTACCAACATGGGAAGATTCTAAGGTAATTCAGACCCTGCCCTGCATAATTACAACATTAAGGCAGTGGGAATGCCTGCAGAACTCTCTAAATAAAATGGGGAAAGTAAAAATAGTTGAGTATGTAACCACCCACCCAATATCAACTAAGGATAGTTACAACAAGCTGCCTTGCTTACGAGACGGGTTCCTGAGGGCTTACAAGAGGGGTACTCAGGGCTTACGCGAGGGGTACTGAGGGCTTACGAGAGGGGTACTGAGGGCTTACAAGAGGGGTACTGAGGGCTTACAAGAGGGGTACTGAGGGCTTACAAGAGGGGTACTGATGGCTCATGAGAGGGGTATGGAGGACTCACGAGAGGGGTACTGAGGGCATATGAGAGGGGTACTGAGGGCATATGAGAGGGGTACTGAGGGCTCATGAGAGGAGTACTGAGGGCATATGAGAGGGGTACTGATGGCTCATGAGAGGGGTACTGAGGGCTCATGAGAGGGGTACTGAGGGCTCATGAGAGGGGTACTGAGGGCTTACGAGAGGGGTACTGATGGCTTTCAAGAGGGGTACTGAGGGCTTACGACAGGGGTACTGAGGGCTTACGAGAGGGGTACTGAGGGCTTACGGTACTGATGGCTCATGAGAGGGGTACTGATGGCTTACGAGAGGGGTACTGATGGCTTACGAGAGGGGTACTGAGGGCTTACGAGAGGGGTACTGATTGCTTACAAGAGGGGTACTGATGGCTCATGAGAGGTGTTGGAAGGCGTTCCCCGGGGAGGCTGTGGAATGCGTTCCCGACCACCCGGAGGCCCACCTTACCCAGAGTTAGGCCGAGCAAGAGCAGGGAGGCCCTTCCTGGAAGGGTCTCGTACCTAGGATCTCACACGCTGCGCTTACTCTCTCTCTTCGGATAGAGGGACACCACACAGTAATTCGTTGTAAGACAAGATGCTTTTATCGGTAGTTGTCAGGGATCTTTATGATCCGGCAGGCAGTTGCAGAATTAATGCCACAAGCGGCAGCGATCTCGTGAGGAGGGAAAGGGTAGCGGGACAGTCTTTGGATCAGTGTCTCTGCGAGGTATCCGGCGCACAGCTCTCAATCCTCGAGCTGAGGGGATATTGCTTCTCTCGGCAATCTCTGCCGATTCTCTTGGAGGAGCGGGCCGCGAGTCACTCAGCAGGCACCGGAGGGTCGTAGTTCGGGGAGCCGCGACGGCGTCAGCAGGGCTCAGATGGTTCAGAGTTCGGGGAGCCGCGACGGCATCAGCAGGGCTCAGATGGTTCAGAGTTCGGGGAGCCGCGACGGCGTCAGCAGGGCTCAGGTGGTTCAGAGTTCGGGGAGCCGCGACGGCGTCAGCAGGGCTCAGATGGTTCAGAGTTCGGGGAGCCGCGACGGCATCAGCAGGGCTCAGATGGTTCAGAGTTCGGGTAGCGTTCTTCGGTTCGGTGAGCGATCGAGCCGCGACCAGGTCAGCAGGCTCTCGTCAGTCCAGGTCTTCTCTGCCTCCCGTCCCTTCAGCACCCCTTGTTATACTTCCCCTCCTCTTTGAAGTCCGGAGTCCTCGCGGAGAGGGGTCTGGTGCCTGGGGGGCGGTGTGTCGGGCTTTCCTGTCGCTCGACCCTTTGATCTGTTCAGGTGGGTCTGGGAGGGACTCCAGACACCCAGCAGGCGGGGGCCTGGTGGTTGATCGAAACCTCCCTCGGGGGAGAGACCAGAGGTGTGACAGGGTCGGCGCCTCTCGGTCTGGTTTGGGGGGGGTTTCGCTCTCCCTCGGCCGGGCATGCGTGTTGGGGATCTGGTCGGCCCTTAGGATGCTGGCTCACGGGAGCAGGAAGGCCGTGTCCACGGCGTGGTTGTAGGGTAACTTGCTGGTCGGGAGGGCCCACACCACGAGGCCGGTCTCACACGTGCCCCCCCCAGCTGAAAGGCGGGGAGAACTACCCATCCACTTGGGGGTTCTCCTCGCTGAAGCGGAAGAATCGGGACAGGCCGTCCGCGTTGGCGTGGTCCGTCCCGGGGCGATGTTCCACCGTGAAATCCATCCCTTGGAGGGAGATGGACCAGCGTAGCAACTTGGGGTTTTCTCCTCGCATCTGCATCAACCACCGCAAGGGGCGGTGGTCCGTTTGTACTCGGAAGTGTGTTCCGAACAGGTAGGGCCGTAGCTTTTTGAGGGCCCAGACTACTGCGAAGGTCTCTCTCTCAATGGTGCTCCACCGCTGTTCCCGGGGCAGCAACTTTCGGCTGATGAAGGCTATGGGCCGATCTATGCCCTTGTCGTCGAACTGGGAGAGGACTGCCCCGATGCCGTGTTCCGAGGCGTCCGTCTGGACCACAAACTCCTGGGCGTAGTCGGGTGCCTTGAGCACCGGAGCCGCGCACATGGCAGCCTTTAGGGTGTCGAACGCCTTCTGGCAGGAGGGAGTCCAGTGTATTTTCTTGGGGTGTTTTTTGGAGGTTAGTTCTGTGAGGGGGGCCTGCGTTGCTGCCATAGTTCTTAATAAACCTTCGGTAGTAGCCGGTGAGGCCCAGGAAGGCCCGGACTTCCGTTTGGGTTGTGGGGGGTTCCCAGGACAAGATGGCGTCGATCTTCGGCTGGAGGGGGGCGACCTGCCCACTTCCCACCTGGTGCCCCAGATAGGTTACGGAGCCGTGCCCAATTTGGCATTTGCTGGCTTTGATGGTGAGGCCGGCCCGGCGCAGAGCCAGCAGGACCTGATGGAGGTGCTGGAGGTGCTCGGTCCATTGGGAGCTGAAGACCGATATGTCGTCGAGGTATGCTGTGCTGAACCCCTCTAGTCCGGACAGGACCCTGTTCACCAGCCGCTGGAAGGTGGCCGGGGCATTCTTCATTCCAAACGGCATCACCCTAAAGCGGTAGTGCCCATCCGGGGTGGAGAAGGCGGAGCGCTCCTTGGCTCCCTCGGTGAGGGAAATCTGCCAGTATCCACTAGTCAGGTCGAAGGTGCTGAGGTATCGAGCGGCCCCAAGGCGGTCAATAAGCTCGTCGGCACGGGGAATAGGGTGAGCGTCCGCTCGGGTGACCACATTGAGCCCTCGGTAGTCCACGCAAAACCTCAGCTCGGGGGCAACACCCGGGGTAGTTGCTTTCGGAACCAGGACTACCGGGCTGGCCCAGGGGCTGTCGGAGGGTTCAATCACCCCGAGGTCCAGCATCTTCGCCACCTCGGTCTGGATGCAGGTCCGGACCCGATCAGGGACCCGGTAGGCTCGATGTCTCACTGGCGGGCTGTCGCCGGTGTTCACGTCGTGTACGCACCAGTTGGTGACCCCAGGGGTCAGGGAGAAGAGGTCCGCGAACTGCCTTAGTAGCTGGCGGCAGTCGTCGGACTGTTGGGCTGTGAGGGCGGTTGACAGTCTCACCCCCTCCACGGACCCATCGGTCTCTTTCGCCCCCAGGGGGTCTGGAAGGGGCTCGGTGTCTTCTTCGGCCCCATCGTCGGTGGCCAGGAGTAAACTCAATTCGGTCCGTACAAAGTGAGGTTTAAGGCGGTTCACGTGGAGGACCCGGAGGGGGTTCCGCGGGGACTGCACATCGACGAGAGAGGTGACTTGGCTCTTCCGCTCGACCACCTTGAAGGGTCCAGTCCATTTATCTTGGAGGGCGCAGGGTCTCACCGGGGCCATGACCCAGACTTGTTGGCCCGGCTGAAACTCGACCAGCGTAGCATTCTGGTCATACCAGCGCTTCATCTCTTCCTGGCTAGCCTCGAGGTTCGCTTCTGCGAGTTCTCTGAATTTCCGGGTCTGGTTTCGGAGCGCCAAGATGTATCGGAACACATCCGGAGGGGTCCCCCGGGGGTGGTTTCCCACTCCTCCTTGACCAGGCTTAGGGGTCCCCGGACGGGGTGTCCATATAGCAGTTCGAATGGGCTGAATCCCAGGGATTTTTGGGGAACCTCCCGGTAGGCGAACAGGAGGCATGGGAGGAGGACGTCCCACCTCCGGCGTAGGGGTTCCTCGAGGCCCATGATCATCCCTTTCAGTGTTTTGTTAAAGCGTTCGACTAGGCCGTTTCCTTGGGGGTGGTACGGGGTGGTGAATTTGTACGATACTCCGCACTGCTGCCAGAGGGACTTCATATATCGGGAGATAAAGTTCGTACCCCGGTCACTCACGACTTACCGGGGGAACCCCATGCGGGAGAAGATCCCCATCAAGGCCCGGCCTACCACGGTGGCCGTCACGGTGCGGAGAGGGATGGCTTCGGGGTAACGGGTGGCATGATCCACCAGGACGAGGATGAACCGGTGGCCCTGGGCGGTCTTGGGGTCCAGGGGTCCCACAATGTCGATTCCTACCCGCTCAAAAGGGGTACTGACGACGGGGAATGGTTGTAGCGGAGCCTTGCGCTTGCCCCCACTCTTTCCGCTGGCCTGGCACGTGGGGCAGGACTTGCAGTGGGCCTCCACATTTGCTCGCATCTTGGGCCAATAGAAGTGGGTGACGAGTCGTTGGTAGGTCTTATCTTGGCCTAAGTGTCCGGCCAGGGGTACATCATGGGCCAGGCCCAGGAGGAGACTTCGGAAGCGTAGGGGTACCACTAGCACTCGGGCCGATCCCAACTCGGCCGACTTCTGTTCGCTGTACAGGAGGCCGTTCTCCCAGTATACCCAGTGGGTACCAGTCCGGTCGCCGGCTGCTTGGGCCTCGGCCTGTTGTCGGGGTCCAATGAGGGACGGGCAGGTGGATTGTTCTTGGCAGAATTCTTCACGGGAGGGGCCCCCTTCGCAGGGCCACTGGGCCAGTTCTGGCAAGTCCCCGAGTTTGGTCAGGGTTTCGGGGTCGGAAGGCACTGACCCTTCGTCGGGAGCGGTCGGTTCGTCCAGAAGGGGATCGTTGGCCTCTGGTGGTGTATTCTGGATCTCGGGGATGGTGGCGGTGCTTAGCGGCATGGCCTCTCCCCCTCGGAGGAAGGTGCCCTGAGAGTCATCGAGCGCGTGGTGGCGCATACCCACTCGGGTAGGCCCATCATCTCGAGATGGGCTCTCCGTTCCACTTGTCCCCACGGGGAGTTCTCAAGGTCATTGCCCAGGAGGCAGTCCACGGGCTGGGAGGTTCGAACCGCCACCTTTAACTTGCCGGTGACTCCCCCCCATTCGAAGGGGACTAGGGCCATCCGGCATAGGCTCTCGGAATTGTCTGATGATATGACGGGACAAAAGGCGCCAGGCAGGATCTGATCTTCGGAGATCAGGTGACTATGAACCGCCGTGACACTCGCCCCCGTGTCCCGGAGGCCCTCGATGCAGTGACCGTTGACCGTTACCTGCTGTTGGTACTTCTTCGTGTTGGCGGGCAGGGACGTTCCGGGGACCATCTCCCGGTCCCCTAGAGAGACCAAGGCCATGGCGGCTGGTTCCCATTCTTCGGAGTCTTCCATCTCTTCCCCCAGGGCTACGGAGGCCATTTGTCGAGCCGGCGGGGTTGTTGTGGTGGTCCGCTGGTACAGGGGACATTGAGGGTCGCTGGCATAGTGTCCGGTCTGTTGGCAGCGGAAACAGGTGATCCTTACTCGGGGCCCTGGCTTCCCTGGTGGCCCGGTGCTGGCCGGAGGTGGAGCTGGAAAGGGCGGAGATTGTCCTCTGGGAGGGCTGAGCGGGGATCCCCCCGGGAGCTCCCTTGGCCGGCCTTGATACCCTCCGCCCCTCTGGCGGGGGGGTCCCTGACTGTGGCGACCGTAGTCTCCCACGGGGCCCCGGGAGGCCCGGGTGTTCACCCATCGGTCAGCCTCGACGGCCAGTTTTCGAGGGTCTGTAAGTTTGCTGTCCAGGAGGTGCTGGCGCAGCTCTACGAAGCAATTAGCGGACAAGTGTTCCCATGCGATTAGGTCGAACAGCCCCTCAAAGGTGGAGACCTTGCTGCCCTTGATCCATCCGTCCAAGGCCCGGCTGTAAAAGTTCACGTACTCCACCCAGGTGGTACCGGGTATCTTTTTGCAGTCTCTAAACCGTTGCCGGTACATTTCAGGGGTGAGCCCATACCTGGCTACCAGGGCCTCTTTCATGTGACTGTAGGAGTTCATCACCGTGGAGGACAGGTCCAGCAGGGTATCTCTCCCCTCACTCAGGAACCGGCCCCACAGCCCAGCCCCCCAGTCTTTCTGCGGGACTCGGTGGGAGGTCATGGCGACTTCGTAGGCTTTGAACCATTGCTGGATGTCGTCGTTCTTATAGTATTCTTTCACCACATCTTTGGGGATGTGGACCTTTGGTTCCACGGTGGAGGAGATGGGTTGGGTTTCCGAGGGTCGGGCCTCCGCCTTCTTAGCCTTGAGCTCGATTTCCTTTAGGCTACGTTCGTGCTCTAGTTGGAGTTTTCTTTCTTCGTGTTCTCTTTGTCATTTCTTTTCCTCTAGTTCTCCTTGTAGGCGTAACTGTTCCACCGCCAGTTTTTTTACAGCCAGTTTTAGCTCTCCTTCGATTTTTAATTTTGCTAGTTCTAGTTCGTGGTTGCGACTTCTTTCTCGGTCCGCTAGTTCTTCTGGGGATAGGCCCCCCTCGGGGGTGCCGTTCCTCCCCGGGAAGCTTCGTGGTTCGTTGGGAGGCTCTCCTTCTGTTTGGGTCCGGGGCGTTCCCGCCTCGACCCAGGTTTTCAATGCCCCCTGGAAGTCCTCTTTCGTGCTTAGTCCGGTGGTAGCGATTCCAAAGTCTTTGCAAAATTGTTTCAGTTCTCGGTGCGTATAAGATTCTAACTGGTCCTTTTGGAATGCCGTGCTCGGGTTGGTGCCTGCGGCACCTAGTGAAGCTTCTCCTTCCATTTCTTCTTGGTAGTGCGTAAGCCGTCTACTGCACGATCTCTAGGTGTTGGCTCGGATCCCGTCGCCTGCCACCAAATGTTGGAAGGCGTTCCCCGGGGAGGCTGTGGAATGCGTTCCCGACCACCCGGAGGCCCACCTTACCCAGAGTTAGGCCGAGCAAGAGCAGGGAGGCCCTTCCTGGAAGGGTCTCGTACCTAGGATCGCACACGCTGCGCTTACTCTCTCTCTTCGGATAGAGGGACACCACACAGTAATTCGTTGTAAGACAAGATGCTTTTATCGGGAGTTGTCAGGGATCTTTATGATCCGGCAGGCAGGTGCAGAATTAATGCCACAAGCGGCAGCGATCTCGTGAGGAGGGAAAGGGTAGCGGGACAATCTTTGGATCAGTGTCTCTGCGAGGTATCCGGCGCACAGCTCTCAATCCTCGAGCTGAGGGGATGTTGCTTCTCTCGGCAATCTCTGCCGATTCTCTTGGAGGAGCGGACCGCGAGTCACTCAGCAGGCACCGGAGGGTCGTAGTTCGGGGAGCCGCGACGGCGTCAGCAGGGCTCAGATGGTTCAGAGTTCGGGGAGCCGCGACGGCGTCAGCAGGGCTCAGATGGTTCAGAGTTCGGGGAGCCGCGACGGCGTCAGCAGGGCTCAGGTGGTTCAGAGTTCGGGGAGCCGCGACGGCGTCAGCAGGGCTCAGATGGTTCAGAGTTCGGGGAGCCGCGACGGCGTCAGCAGGGCTCAGATGGTTCAGAGTTCGGGTAGCGTTCTTCGGTTCGGTGAGCGATCGAGCCGCGACCAGGTCAGCAGGCTCTCGTCAGTCCAGGTCTTCTCTGCCTCCCGTCCCTTCAGCACCCCTTGTTATACTTCCCCTCCTCTTTGAAGTCCGGAGTCCTCGCGGAGAGGGGTCTGGTGCCTGGGGGGCGGTGTGTCGGGCTTTCCTGTCGCTCGACCCTTTGATCTGTTCAGGTGGGTCTGGGAGGGACTCCAGACACCCAGCAGGCGAGGCGCCCGCTCACCGGGGGCCTGGTGGTCGATCGAAACCTCCCTCGGGGGAGAGACCAGAGGTGTGACAGGGTCGGTGTTGGAGCCGGCCTCGTGGCGTGGTCCTGTTCCCCCTCGCTCAGCCGCACGAGGTCCCATGCACCTCGGGGCTCCTCCATCTTGGATTACACGTCACTCCACGTGACCACCTCCGTGACCCTGCTCTACCCGGCCTCGCTCCCAGCGAGGCCCGACATCGAGGCGCCCACCCCTGGCCCGGGGGATACCACGTGAGCCCTTCCCACTCCCGGCGGAGGGCAGTATCGATGGGACCCCCAACCGTCCTTCCACACCTAGGTGCGACCGCCCCACAGCTCTCTGGGGCCTGGCGCCTCTCCTGCTGGGCGTCTGGCCGCGCCCTACCCGGCCTCTCCGTCCTCCTGGGCGCAAGGGTCCGGACATCAAAGGGCTCAAGACCTATATCTGGGGCGACCCGACAACAAGATGACAGTTGTATCCTGGAGTCAAGAGCCCTGCTGATCGGATCGCGGCTGACCCTACGGAGAAAGACTCTTCCTGAAACTACCTGCTGAGCCCTGCTGACGACGTCGCGGCTCCATCGTGCTTACAAGACTTTCACGAACCTTTGGGGCCCTGCTGACGCCGTCGCGGCCCGACCTTGTTGCAACAGACCATCAGAGCCCAGCTGACCTCGTCGCGGCTCGACCGAAGCGGACCTACCACCGGAGCCCTGCTGACTGTGTCGCGGCTCGACCCAAGCGGAACTACCACCCGAGCCCTGCTGACGCCGTCGCGGCTCTCCACGTCCGAGCCGCTCTGAGACCAGCATCCAAGGTCTGGCGCAGAGCCCTCCCGTACCTGGTTGGTACTAAGACTGTCCCGCTACCCTATTCCTTCCAAGACATTGAGACTTTTACTGGATCTCTCGATCCCACTGTACATATTGAACGTGCTCCTTTTTTTATATAAAGAACCAAGATAAGCAACTGGTACGGAGTCCTGTGTGGTGGTGTTACTGGGCCTAGTACGATTATAGGAGAAGGACCTCTCCTAGGAGGCTTCTCAGCGGCGCTCGGCTATAACTTGGCGGTAGGAAGGTGCCGGAGTAGTCCCTCCGACTCCCCGGTGGTCCTCCCTCCAACAGTCGGCGCCTCTCGGTCTGGTTTGGGGGGGTTTCGCTCTCCCTCGGCCGGGCATGCGTGTTGGGGATCTGGTCGGCCCTCGGGATGCTGGCTCACGGGAGCCGGAAGGCCGTGTCCACGAGGTTCGGCGTGGTTGTAGGGTAACTTGCTGGTCGGGAGGGCCCACGCCACGAGGCTGGTCTCACAAGAGGGGTACTGAGGGCTTACGAGAAGGGTACTGAGGGCTCATAAGAGGGTTACTGAGGGCTCATAAGAGGGTTACTGAGGGTTTACAAGAGGAGTACTGATGGCTCATGAGAGAGGCATTGAGGGCTTATGAGAGGGGTACTGAGGGCTTACAAGAGGGGTACGGATGGCTCATGAGAGAGGCACTGAGGGCTTATGAGAGGGGTACTGAGGGCTTACAAGAGGGGTACTGATGGCTCATGAGAGGGATACTGAGGGCTTACGAGAGGTGTACTGATGGCTCATGAGAGGCATACTGCCGGCTCATGAGAAGGATCCTGAGGGCTCATGAGAGGGGTACTGAGGGTTGAGTTAGAGGTACTGAGTGGTCACAAGAGTGGTACCGAGGGCTTCCATGAGGGGTACTGAGGGGTCACGAGAGGGGTACTGAGGGCTTACATGAGGGGTACTGATAGTTTATGAGAGGGGTACTGAGGGCTTATGAAAAAGGTACTGAGGGCTTACGAGAGGAGTACTGAGGGCTTACAAAAGGGTTACTGAATGCTCATGAGAGGGGTACTGAGGGCTTACAAGAGGGGTACTGATGGTTCATGAGAAGGATACTGAGGGCTTACGAGAGGGGTAATGAGGGCTTACGGGAAGGGTACTGAGGGCTTACGAGAGGGGTACTGATGGCTCATGAAAGGGGTACTGAGGGCTTACGAGAGGGGTACTGAGGGCTTACGAGAGGGGTACAGAAGACTCATGAGAGGGGTACTGAGGGCGTACGATAGGGGTACTGAAGGCTTATGAGAGGGGTACTGAGGGTTCAGACAGGGGTACAGAGTGGTCACAAGAGGGAGGGCTTTCGTGAAGGATACTGAGGGCTTATGAGAGGGGAAATGAGGGTTTACAAGAGGGGTACTGAGTCATGAAAGGGGTACTGAGGGCTTACGAAAGGGGTACTGAGGGCTCATGAGAGGGGTACTGAGGGCTCATGAGAGGGGTACTAAGGTCTTACAAGAGGGGTACTGATGGCTCATGAGAGAGGCACTGAGGGCTTACAAGAGGGGTACTTATGGCTCATGAGAGAGGCACTGAGGGCTTACGAGAGGGGTACTGAGGGCTTACAAGAGGGGTACTGATGGTTCATGAGAGGGATACTGAGGGCTTACGAGAGGGGTACTGAGAGCTTACGAGAGGTGTCCTGATGGCTCATGAGAGGGGTCTGAGGGCTTCCGAGAGGGGTACTGAGGGCTTCCGAGAGGGGTACTGATGGCTCATGAGTGGGGTACTGAGGGCTTACAAGAGGGGTACTGAGGGCTTACAAGAGGGGTACTGAGGGCTTACGAGAGAGGTAATGAGGGCTTATGAGAGGGTTACTGAGGGCTTATGAGAGAGGTACTGAGGATTTACATAAGGGTACTGAGGGATCACAAGAGGGGTACCGAGGGCTTTCATGAGGGGTACTGAGGGGTCACAAGAGAGGTACTGAGGGCCTACAAGAGGGGTACTGATGGCTCATTAGAGGGGTACCGAGGGCTTACGAGAGGGGGTACTGAGGGCTCATGAGAGAGGTACTGTGGGATTACGAGAGGGGTACTGAGGGCTTATGAGAGGGGTACTGAGGGTACAGACAGGGGTACAGAGTGGTCACAAGAGGGGTCCCGAGGGCTTTAGTGAAGGATGCCGAGGGCTTATGAGAGGGGAAATGAGGGCTTACAAGAGGGGTACTGATGGCTCATGAAAGGGGTACTCAGGGCTTACGAGAGGGGTATTGAGGGCTCATGAGAGGGGTACTGAGGGCTCATGAGAGGGGTACTAAGGTCTTACAAGAGGGGTACTGATGGCTCATGAGAGAGGCACTGAGTGCTTACAAAAGGGGTACTGATGGCTCATGAGAGGCACTGAGGGCTTACGAGAGGGGTACTGAGGGCTTACAAGAGGGGTACTGATGGCTCATGAGAGGGATACTGAGGGCTTACGAGAGGGGTACTGAGGGCTCATTAGAGGGGTACTAAGGGCTCATGAGAGGGGTACCGAAGGCTTTTGTGAGGGGTACTGATGGGGCACGAAAGGGGTACTGAGGGCTTACATGAGGAGTACTGATGGCTCATGAGAGAGGTACTGAGGGCTTACGAGAGGGGTACTGAGGGCTTACAAGAGGGGTACTGAGGGCTCATGAGAGGGGTACTGAGGGTCCAGACAGGTGTACTGAGGGCTTACTAGAGGGTTACTGAGGGCTTACAAGAGGGGTACTGATGGCTCATGAGAGGGGTACTGAGGGCTTACGAGAGGGGTACTGATGGTTCATGAGAGGGGTACTGAGGGCTCATGAGAGGGGTACTGAGGGTTCAGACAGGGGTACTGAGTGGTCACAAGAGGGGTACCGAGGGCTTTCGTGAGGTGTACTGAGGGGTCACGACAGGGGTACTGAGGGCTTATGAGAGGGGTACTGAGGGCTTACGAAAGGTGTCCTGATGGCTCATGAGAGGGGACTGAGACCTTCCAAGAGGGGTACTGAGGGCTTACGACAGGGGTACTGATGGATCATGAGTGGGTTACTGAGGGCTTACGAGAGGGGTACTGAGGGCTTACGAGAGGGGGTACTGAGGGCTCATGAGAGAGGTACTGTGGGATTACGAGAGGGGTACTGAGGGCTCATGAAAGGGGTACTCAGGGCTTACGAGAGGGGTACTGAGGGCTCATGAGAGGGGTACTAAGGGTTCATGAGAGGGGTACTAAGGTCTTACAAGAGGGGTACTGATGGCTCATGAGAGAGAAACTGAGGGCTTACAAAAGGGGTACTGATGGATCATGAGCGAGGCACTGAGGGCTTACGAGAGGGGTACTGAGGGCTTACAAGAGGGGTACTGATGGCTCATGAGAGGGATACTGAGGGCTTACGAGAGGGGTACTGAGGGCTCATTAGAGGGGTACTAAGGGATCATGAGAGGGGTACTGAAGGCTGTTGTGAGGGGTACTGATGGGGCACGAAAGGGGTACTGAGAGCTTACATGAGGAGTACTGATGGCTCATGAGAGAGGTACTGAGGGCTTACGAGAGGGGTACTGAGGGCTTACAAGAGGGGTACTGATGGCTCATGAGAGGGGTACTGAGGGTTCAGACAGGTGTACTGAGGGCTTACTAGAGGGGTCCTGAGGGCTTACAAGAGGGGTACTGATGGCTCATGAGAGAGGTACTGAGGGCTTACGAGAGGGGTACTGAGGGTTCAGACAGGGGTACTGAGTGGTCACAAGAGGGGTACCGAAGGCTTTCGTGAGGTGTACTGAGGGGTCACGAGAGGGGTACTGAGGGCTTATGAGAGGGGTACTGAGGGCTTACGAGAGGTGTCCTGATGGCTCATGAGAGGGGTCTGAGGGCTTCCGAGAGGGGCACTGAGGGCTTACGAGAGGGGTACTGATGGATCATGAGTTGGTTACTGAGGGCTTACGACAGGGGTACTGAGGGCTTACGAGAGGGGTACTGGCGGTTTACGAGAGGATTACTGAGGGCTCATGAGAGAGTTAATGAGGGCTCATGAGAGAGGTAGAGGATTTAGACAAGTGTACTGAGGGGTCACAAGAGAGGTACCGAGGGCTTTCGTGAGGGGTTCTGAGGGGTCATGAGAGGGGTACTGAGGGCCTACAAGAGGGGTACTGATGGCTCATTAGAGGGGTACTGAGGGCTTACGAGAGGGGTACTGAGGGGTTATGAGAGGGGTACTGAGGGCTCATGAGAAAGGTACTGTGTGCTTGCGAGAGGGGACTGAGGGCTTATGGGAGGGGTACTGAGGGCTCATGAGAGGGGTACTGAGGGTTCAGACAGGGGTACAGATTGGTCACAAGAGGGGTACCGAGGGCTTTCGTGAGGGGTACTGAGGGCTTACGAGAGGGGTAATAAGGGCTTACAAGAGGGGTCCTGAAGGCTCATGAGAGGGGTACTGAGGGCTTACGAGAGGTGTCCTGATGGCTCATGAGAGGGGTACTGAGGGTTTACGAGAGGGGTACTCATGGCTCATGAGAGGGATACTGAGGGCTTACGAGAGGGGTACCGAGGGCTTATGAGAGGGGTACTGAGGGCTCATGAGAGGGGTACTGAGGGTTTAGACAAGGGTACTGAGGGGTCATGAGAGGGGTACTGAGGGCCTACAAGTGGGGCACTGATGGCTCATTAGAGGGGTACTGAGGGCTTACGAGAGGGGTACTTAGGACTCATGAGAGAGGTACTGAGGGCTTACGAGAGGGGTACTGAGGGCTTTTTAGGGGGTATTGAGGGCTCATGAGAGGGGTACTGAGGGTTCAGACAGGGGTACAGATTGGTCACAAGAGGGGTACCGAGGGCTTTCGTGAGGGGTACTGAGGGCTTACGAGAGGGGTAATGAGGGCTTACAAGAGGGGTACTGATGGCTCATGAGAGGGCTACTGAGGGTTTACGAGAGGGGTACTGAGGGCTCATGAGAGGGTTACTGAGTGCTCATGAGAGTGGTACTGAGGGCTTACAAGAGGGGTACTGATGGCTCATGAGAGAGGCACTGAGAGCTTACGAGAGGGGTACTGAGGGCTTACAAGAGGGGTCTGATGGCTCATGATAGGGATAATGAGTGCTTACAAGAGGGGTACTGAGGGAGTCATTAGAGGGGTACTGAGGGGTCATGAGAGGGGTACCGAAGGCTTTTGTGAGAGGTACTGATGGGTCACGAGAGGGGTACTGAGGTCTTACAAGAGGGGTACTGAGGGCTCATGAGAGGGTACTGAGGGCTCATGAGAGGGGTACTGAGGGTTCATGAGAGGGGTACTGAGGGCTCATTAAAGGGGTACTGAGGGCTCATGAGAGGGGTACCCGAGGGCTTTCATGAGGGGTACTGAGGGGTCACGAGAGGGGTACTGAGGGCTTAGAAGAGGGGTACTGATGGCTCATGAAAGGGGTACTGAGGGCTTAAGAGAGGGGTACTGAGGGCTTCCAAGAAGGGTACTGATAGTTCATGAGAGGGGTACTGATGGTTCAGACAGGGGTACTGAGGGCTTACGAGAGGGGTACTGACAGCTTACAAGAGGGGTACTGAGGGCTCATGAGAATGGTACTGAGGGTGGAGACAGAGGTACTGAGTGGTCACAAGAGGGATACCGAGGGCTTCCATGAGGGGTACTGAGGGCCTACGAGAGGGGTACTGAGGACTTACGAGAGGGGTACTGAGGGCTTATGAGAGGGGTACTGATGGCTCATGAGAAGGGTACTGAGGGTTCATGAGAGGGGTACTCAGGGCTCATTAGAGGGGTACCCAGGGCTTTCATGAGGGGTACTGATGGCTCATGAGAGGGGTACTGAGGCTTACGAGAGGGGTACTGAGGGCTTACAAGAGGGGTACTAATGGCTCAGGAGAGAGGTACAGAGGGTTCAGACAGATTTACTGAGGGCGTACAAGGGGGGTACTGAGGGCTTACGAGAGGGGTACTGATGCTCATGAGAGGGGTACTGAAGGCTTATGAGAGGGGTACTGAGGGCTTATGAGATGGTTACTGATCGCTCATGAGAGGGGTACTGATGGCTCATGAGAGGGGTACTGAGGGCTTACGAGAGGGGTACTGAGGGCTTACGAGGGGGGTACCGAGGGCTTACGAGAGGAGTACTGATGCTCATGAGAGGGGTACTGAGGGCTTATGAGAGGGGTACTAAGGGCTTATGAGAGGGGAACTGAGGGCTCATGAGAGGGGTACTGAGGGCTCATGAGAGGGGTACTGAGGGTTCAGACAGGGGTACAGAGTTGTCACGAGAGGGGTAATGAGCGCTCATGAGAGGGGTACTGAGGGTTCAGTGAGGTCACAAGAGGGGTACAGAGGGCATTCTTGAGGGGTACTGAGGGGTCATGAGAGTGGTACTGTGGGCTTACAAGAGGGGTACTGATAGTTCATGAGAGGGGTACTGAGGTCTTACGAGAGGGGTATTGAGGGCTTACAAGAGGAATACTGAGGGCTTATGAGTGGGGTACTGATGGCTCATTAGATGGGTACTGAGGGCACATGAGAGGGGAACCGAGGACTTTCGTGAAGGGTACTGAGGGGTCACGAGAGGGGTACTGAGGACTTACAAGAGGGGTACTGATGGCTCATGAGACGGGTACTGAGGGTTCATACAGTGGTACAGAGTGGTCACAAGAGGGGTACTGATGGCTCATTAAAGGGGTACTGAGGGCTTACGAGAGGGGTACTGAGGGCTCATGAGAGAGGTACTGGTAGCTTACAAGAGGGGTACTGAGGGCTTTTTAGGGGGTATTGAGGGCTCATGAGAGGGGTACTGAGGGTTCAGACAGGGGTACAGATTGGTCACAAGAGGGGTACCGAGGGCTTTCGTGAGGGGTACTGAGGGCTTACGAGAGGGGTAATGAGGGCTTACAAGAGGGGTACTGATGGCTCATGAGAGGGCTACTGAGGGCTTACGAGAGGGGTACTGAGGGCTCATGAGAGGGGTACTGAGTGCTCATGAGAGTGGTACTGAGGGCTTACAAGAGGGGTACTGATGGCTCATGAGAGAGGCACAGAGGGCTTACGAGAGGGGTACTGAGGGCTTACAAGAGGGGTCTGATGGCTCATGAGAGGGATACGGAGGGCTTACAAGAGGGGTACTGAGGGAGTCATTAGAGGGGTACTGAGGGGTCATGAGAGGGGTACCGAAGGCTTTTGTGAGAGGTACTGATGGGTCACGAGAGGGGTACTGAGGGCTTACAAGAGGGGTACTGAGGGCTCATGAGAGGGTACTGAGGGCTCATGAGAGGGGTACTGAGGGCTCATGAGAGGGGTACTGAGGGCTCATTAAAGGGGCACTGAGGGCTCATGAGAGGGGTACCAGAGGGCTTTCATGAGGGGTACTGAGGGGTCACGAGAGGGGTACTGAGGGCTTAGAAGAGGAGTACTGATGGCTCATGAAAGGGGTACTGAGGGCTTAAGAGAGGGGTACTGAGGGCTTACAAGAAGGGTACTGATGGGTCATGAGAGGGGTACTGATGGTTCAGACAGGGGTACTGAGGGCTTACGAGAGGGGTACTGACAGCTTACAAGAGGGGTACTGAGGGCTCATGAGAAGGGTACTGAGGGTTCATGAGAGGGGTACTCAGGGCTCATTAGAGGGGTACCCAGGGCTTTCATGAGGGGTACTGAGGGGTCATGAGAGGGGTACTGAAGGCTTACAAGGGGGTACTGATGGCTCATGAGAGGGGTACTGAGGGCTTATGAGAGGGGTACTGAGGGCATTCGAGAGGGGTACTGACGGCTTACGAGAGGGCTACTGAACGCTCATGAGAGGAGTACTGAAGGCTTATGAGAGGGGTACTGAGGGCTTACAAGAGGGGTACTGATGGTTCATGAGAGGGGTGCTGAGGGCTCATGAGAGGGGTACTGAGGGTTCAGATAGGGGTACTGAGTGATGACAAGAGGGGTACTGAGGGCTTTCATGAGGGGTACTGAGTGGTCAGGAGAGGGGTACTGAGGGCTTATGAGAGGGGTAATGAGGGCTTACGAGAGGGGTACTGATGCCTCATGAGAGGGGTACTGAGGGCTTACGAGACGGGTATTGAGGGCTTACAAGAGGGGTACTGATGGCTCATGAGAGGGGTACTGATGGCTCATGAGAGGGGTACTGATTGTTCATGAGAGGGGTACTGAGGGCTTACAAGAGGGGTACTGATGGTTCATGAGAGGGGCACTGAGGCTTTCAGAAAGGGGCACTGAAGGCTCTTGGGAGGGGTACTAGACTTTGCAGCACCTCTATCCACAGGCTGCCAAAGGTATGTCTCCCTCACAGAGGCAGTATCAGCGAGAGTGAGTGATCTAATTGCCACTGAGGGCTAGAGAGAGTTACCACATTTACCACGGTGTGCTTTAGGCGCTCTACTCCACTCTGTACACAAGTACCGTACAGATGGTGCTCCATATGTGGTGCATGCGGTATAGCAACGGAGAGCCCTGCTGAGCACATATGCGGTACATGCGGTACAGCAAAGGAGAGCACTGATGAGCACATATGCGGTGTATGTGGTACAGCAACTGAGAGCCCTGCTGAGCACAGGACATGGTGCTCTTTTACTGGTCCTCGCCACAGAGATAACCAGGAGGGACTGGATATATTATATAAAAACTTTATTTAATGACTTCTATGTACGCAAGTAAACACAATGGGGTAGTCATTAGTTATAAATGTATCACAATGTATTCTTCAACTTGTTTTCATTTTTTAAAACAAATCAAGTAGAGACAGGCTACACACACATGGAGAGACTGAGGGCCTCATTTACAACATTTTGCTGACAGTGCCGCAAGCGTTCCTGCAGCGCTGCCCGACGGCAAAAGAAAAGGGCGGGAATGCGCCGTATCTATCAGATCCTGCGCATCCCTGTCCTCTCTCCCTGCTCCGACGCTCAGATGGCAGCCTAGCGCCAATGCAGGCCCCCTTGCACCAGGGTGCAGGGATGATAGTTTTTGTGCAGGAAGGGGGAATTCCCTGCACAAAAACAATCAATGGATATGATTTCCTCTTTCTATGTGTGCTGCTTAATGCCCTGCAGGGTGACTTTATGCGGCCTTGTAGATATGGCTATGCGCTTTGCGCCACCGGAACGTCACAAACATTGACGCTTCAGCAGCGCACAGGGCTTGTAAATGAGCAGCTAAGTCAGTGCTTTTGTTTAACATTTCTTTTGAGACATTATATCATTTATTGGACTAATAATACTGGGGTGACATGGGAACTTACAAAAGGTAAGCACCCTAACTATTCCAAAAGATTACATGTGTGAATTCTGTCTTGCCTGGTGAGACTCCTGGGAGGTATGTAAATGGATTTAATTTGATATGTGTCCTGCATTCGGAGGAGCCCACCATTGGGCTCACACAGGAAAGCTAGCAGGCGGATATTTAGTGGATGGATAGATAAACGGACAAAGAGGCGGAGCGGCCCACTATTGGGCTCACACAGGAAGGCTAGCATGCGGACATTCAGTGGATGGATAGATGGATAGATGAACGTACAGACAGGCGGAGAGGCCCACCATTGGTCTCACACAGGAAGGCTAGCAGGCAGACATTCAGTGGATGGATGGATGGACAGATGGACAGATGAACGGTCAGACAGGCAGAGAGGCCCACCATTGGTCTCAAACAGGAAGGCTAGCAGGCGGACATTCAGTGGATGGATGGATGGATGGATGGACAGATGAACGGACAGACAGGCAGAGCGGCCCACCATTGGGCTCACACAGGAAGGCTAGCACGTGGACATTCAGTGGGTGGATGGATGGATGGACAGATGAACGGACAGACAGGCAGAGCGGCCTACATTGGGCTCACACAGGAAGGCTAGCACGTGGACATTCAGTGGGTGGATGGATGGATGGACAGATGAACGGACAGACAGGCAGAGCGGCCTACATTGGGCTCACACAGGAAGGCTAGCAGGCGGACATTCAGTGGATGGATAGATGAACGGACAGAGAGGCGGATCGGCCCACCATTGGGCTCACAGAGGAAGGCTAACAGGCGGACATTCAATGGATGGATGGACAGATGGACAGATGGACAGATGGACAGATGAACAGATAAACAGACGGTGCTGCTCACCATTGGGCTCACACAGGAAGGATAGCATGTGGACATTCAGTGGATGAATGGATGGACAGATGAACGGACAGACAGGCGGAGCGGCCCACCATTGGGCTCACACAGGAAGGCTAGCAGGCGGACATTCAGTGTATGGATGGACAGATGGACAGATGAACAGATAATCAGAGGGAGCTGCTCACCATTGGGCTCACACAGGAAGGCTAGCAAGCGGACATTCGGTGGATAGATGGCTGGACAGATGGACAGATGAACGGAAAGAAAGGCAGAGCGGGTCACCATTGGGCTCACACAGGAAGGCGAGCAGGCGGACATTCAGTGGATGAATGGATGGACAGATGAACAGATGAATGGACAGACAGGAGGAGCGGCCCACCATTAAGCTCACACGGGAAGGCTAGCAGGTGGACATTCAGTGGATGGATGGATGGATGGATGGACAGATGAACGGACAGACAGGCGGAGCTGCCCAACATTGGGCTGCTCACACAGGAAGGCTAGCAGGTGGGCATTCAGTGGATGAATGGATAGAAGGACAGATGAACAGACAGACAGGTGGAGCAGCCCACCATTGGGCTCACACAGTAAGGCTAGCAGGTGGGCTCTCAGTGGATGAATGGATAGAAGGACAGATGAACAGACAGACAGGTGGAGCGGCCCACCATTGGGCTCACACAGAAAGGCTAGCAGGCTGACATTCAGTGGATGGATAGATGAATAGATGAACGGACAGACAGGCGGAGCGGCCTACTATTGGTCTCACACAGGAAGGCTAGCAGGTGGACAGTCAGTGGATGGATGGATGGACAGATGAGCAAACAGACAGGTGGAGTGACCCACCATTGGGCTCACACAGGAAGGCTAGCAGGTGGACATTCAGTGGATGGATGGATGGACAGATGAACGGACAAACAGACGGAGCTGCTCACCATTGGACTCACACATGAAGGCTAGCATGTGGAATTCAGTGGATGGATGGATGGACAAATGAACGGACAGACTTATGGAGCAGCCCACCATTGGGCTCACACAGGAAGGCTAGCAGGTGGACATTCAGTGGATGGCTGGATAGAAGGACAGATGAACGGAGAGACAGGCAGAGCTGCCCACCAATGAGCACACACAGGAAGGCTAGCATGTGGATATTCAGTGGATGGATGGACAGATGGACAGATGAACGGACAAACAGATGGAGCGGCCCACCATTGGGCTCACACAGGAAGGCTAGCAGGTGGACATTCAGTGGACGGATGGACAGAGGGACAGATGAACGGACAAACAGACGGAGCTGCTCACCATTGGGGTCACACAGTAAGGCTAGCATGTGGACATTCAGTGGATGGATAGATGGATAGACGAACGGACAGACAGGCGGAGTGGCCTACATTGGGTTCACACAGGAAAGCTTGCAGGCGGACATTCAGTGGATGGATGGACAGATGAACAAACAGACAGGCGGAGCGACCTACCATTGGGCTCACACAGGAAGGCTAGCAGGCGGACATTCAGTGTATGGATAGATGAACGGACAGACAGGTGGAGCGGCCCACCATTGGGCTCACACAGGAAGGCTAGCAGGCGGACATTCAGTGGATGGATAGATGAACGGACAGAGAGGCGGATCGGCCCACCATTGGGCTCACAGAGGAAGGCTAACAGGCGGACATTCAATGGATGGATGGACAGATGGACAGATGAACAGATAAACAGACGGTGCTGCTCACCATTGGGCTCACACAGGAAGGATAGCATGTGGACATTCAGTGGATGAATGGATGGACAGATGAACGGACAGACAGGCGGAGCGGCCCACCATTGGGCTCACACAGGAAGGCTAGCAGGCGGACATTCAGTGTATGGATGGACAGATGGACAGATGAACACTTAATCAGAGGGAGCTGCTCACCATTGGGCTCACACAGGAAGGCTAGCAAGTGGACATTCAGTGGATGGATAGATGGATAGATGAACGGACAGACAGGAGGAGCGGCCTACCATTGGGCTCACACAGGAAGGCTAGCAGGCGGACATTCAGTGGATGAATGGATGGACAGATGAACAGATGAATGGACAGACAGGAGGAGCGGCCCACCATTAAGCTCACACGGGAAGGCTAGCAGGTGGACATTCAGTGGATGGCTGGATGGATGGATGGACAGATGAACGGACAGACAGGCGGAGCAGCCCACCATTGGGCTCACACAGTAAGGCTAGCAGGTGGGCTCTCAGTGGATGAATGGATAGAAGGACAGATGAACAGACAGACAGGTGGAGCGGCCCACCATTGGGCTCACACAGAAAGGCTAGCAGGCTGACATTCAGTGGATGGATAGATGAATAGATGAACGGACAGACAGGCGGAGCGGCCTACTATTGGTCTCACACAGGAAGGCTAGCAGGTGGACAGTCAGTGGATGGATGGATGGACAGATGAGCAAACAGACAGGTGGAGTGACCCACCATTGGGCTCACACAGGAAGGCTAGCAGGTGGACATTCAGTGGATGGATGGATGGACAGATGAACGGACAAACAGACGGAGCTGCTCACCATTGGACTCACACATGAAGGCTAGCATGTGGAATTCAGTGGATGGATGGATGGACAAATGAACGGACAGACTTATGGAGCGGCCCACCATTGGGCTCACACAGGAAGGCTAGCAGGTGGACATTCAGTGGATGGCTGGATAGAAGGACAGATGAACGGAGAGACAGGCAGAGCTGCCCACCAATGGGCACACACAGGAAGGCTAGCATGTGGATATTCAGTGGATGGATGGACAGATGGACAGATGAACGGACAAACAGATGGAGCGGCCCACCATTGGGCTCACACAGGAAGGCTAGCAGGTGGACATTCAGTGGACGGATGGAAAGAGGGACAGATGAACGGACAAACAGACGGAGCTGCTCACCATTGGGGTCACACAGAAAGGCTAGCATGTGGACATTCAGTGGATGGATAGATGGATAGACGAACGGACAGACAGGCGGAGTGGCCTACATTGGGTTCACATAGGAAAGCTTGCAGGCGGACATTCAGTGGATGGATGGACAGATGAACAAACAGACAGGCGGAGCGACCTACCATTGGGCTCACACAGGAAGGCTAGCAGGCGGACATTCAGTGTATGGATAGATGAACGGACAGACAGGTGGAGCGGCCCACCATTGGGCTCACACAGGAAGGCTAGCAAGTGGACATTCAGTGGATGGATAGATGGATAGATGAACGGACAGACAGGCGGAGAGGCCCACCATTGGTCTCACACAGGAAAGCTTGCAGGCGGACATTCAGTGGATGGATGGACAGATGGACTGATGAACAGACAGACAGGTGGAGTGGCCCACCATTGGGCTCACACAGGAAGGCTAGCAGGTGGACATTCAGTGGATTGATGGATGGATGGACAGATGAACGGATAGACAGGTGGAGCAGCCCACCATTGAGCTCACACAGGAAGGCTAGCAGGTGGACATTCAGTGGATGGAAAGATGGATAGATAAACGGATAGCCAGGTGGAGCGGCCTACCATTGGGCTCACACAGGAAGGCTAGCAGGGGGACCTTTGGTGGATGGACAGATGGACTGATGAACAGACAGACAGGTGGAGTGGCCCACCATTGGGCTCACACAGGAAGGCCAGCAGGGGGACATTCGGTGGATGGGTGGATGAACGGACAGACAGGCGGATTGGCCTACTATTGGTCTCACACAGGAAGGCTAGCAGGTGGACATTCAGTGGATGGATGGATGGACAGATGAACGGACAGACAGGCGGAGCGGCCCACCATTGGGCTCACACAGGAAGACTAGCAGGCGATCATTCGGTGGATGGATGGATGGATGGACAGATGGACAGATGAACAGACAGGCAGGAGGAGCGGCCCACCATTGGGCTCACACAGGAAGGCTAGCAGGGGGACATTCAGTGGATGGATGGATGGACAGATGAACGGACAAACAGACGGAGCTGCTCACCATTGGACTCACACATGAAGGCTAGCATGTGGAATTCAGTGGATGGATGGATGGACAAATGAACGGACAGACTTATGGAGCGGCCCACCATTGGGCTCACACAGGAAGGCTAGCAGGTGGACATTCAGTGGATGAATGGATGGACAGATGAACAGAAGAATGGACAGACAGGGGGAGCGGCCCACCATTAAGCTCACACAGGAAGGCTAGCAGGTGGACATTCAATGGATGGATGCATGTACAGATGAACGGACAGACAGGCGGAGCGGCCCATCATTGGGCTCACACAGGAAGGCTAGCATGTGGACATTCAGTGGATGGATAGATGAACGGACAGACAGGTGGAGTGGTCTACCATTGGGCTCACACAGGAAGGCTAGCAGGCGGACATTCAGTGGATGAATAGATGAACGGACACACAGGCGGAGCGGCCCACCATTGGGCTCACACAGGAAGGCTAGCAGGCGGACATTCAGTGGATGGATGGACAGATGGACAGATGAAGGGACAGACAGGAAGAGCAGCCCACCATTGGGCTCACACATGAAGGCTAGCAGGTGGACATTCAGTGGATGGATGGATGGATGGATGGATGGATGGATGGATGGATGGATGGATGGATGGATGGATGGATGGATGGATGGACAGATGAACGGACAGACACGTGGAGCAGCCTACCATTGGGCTCACACAAGAAGGCTAGCAGGCGGACATTCAGTGGATGGAAAGATGGATAGATAAACGGATAGCCAGGTGGAGCGGCCTACCATTGGGCTCACACAAGAAGGCTAGCAGGCGGACATTCGGTGGATGGATGGATGGACAGATTGACAGATGAACGGACAGACAGGTGGAGCGGCCCATAATTGGGCTCACACAGGAAGGCGAGCAGGTGGACATTCCGTGGATGAATGGATGGTCAGATGAACAGATGAAT
Organism: Triturus cristatus; assembly: GCF_964204655.1. NCBI lineage: Eukaryota > Metazoa > Chordata > Amphibia > Caudata > Salamandridae > Triturus > Triturus cristatus. Next base: position 23,043,126 of record NC_140591.1, read on the forward strand.
GGACAGACAGGTGAAGACAGCCCACCATTAAGCTCACACAGGAAGGCTAGCAGGTGGACAATCATTGGATGGATAGATGGATAGATGAACGGACAGACAGGCGGAGAGGCCCACCATTGGTCTCACACAGGAAGGCTAGCAGGCGGACATTCAGTGGATGGATACAGATATGAACAGATGAAGGGACAGACAGGCAGAGCGGCTCACCATTGGGCTCACACAGGAAGGCTAGCAGGCGATCATTCAGTGGATGGATGGATGAACAGATGGACAGATGAAAAGACAGAGAGGCGGAGCGGCCTACCATTGGGCTCATACAGAAAGGCTAGCAGGCGGACATTCAGTGGAAGGATAGATAAACAGAGAGACAGGCGGAGCGGCCCACCATTGGGCTCACACAGGAAGGCTAGCAGGCGGACCTTCAGTGGATGGACAGATGGACAGATGATCGGACAGACAGGCAGATTGGGCCACCATTGAGCTCACACAGGAAGGCTAGCAGGCGGACATTCAGTGGATGGATACATGAACGGACAGACAGGTGGAGCGGCCTACCATTAGGCTCACACAGGAAGGCTAGCAGGCGGACATTCGGTGGATAGATGGATGGACAGATGGACAGATGATCGGACAGAAAGGCAGATCGGGCCACCATTGGGCTCACACAGGAAGGCTAGCAGGCGGACATTCAGTGGATGGATAGATGAACGGACAGTCAGGTGGAGCGGCTCACCATTGGGCTCACAGAGTAAGGCTAGCAAGTGGACTTTCAGTGGATGGATAAATGAACGGACAGACAGGTGGAGCGGCCCACCATTGGGCTCACACAGGAAGGCTAGCAGGCGGACATTCAGTGGAAGGATGGATGGACAGATGAACGGACAGACAGGCGGAGCGGCCCACCATTGGGCTCACACAGGAAGGCTAGCAGGTGGACATTCAGTGGATGGATGTACAGATGGACATATGAACAGATAAACAGATGGAGCAGCTCACCATTGGGCTCACACAGGAAGGCTAGCATGCGGACATTCAGTGGATGGAAAGATGGATAGATGAACGTACAGACAGGCGGAGAGGCCCACCATTGGTCTCACACAGGAAGGCTAGCAGGCGGACATTCAGAGGATGGATGGATGGACAGATGGACAGATGAACGGTCAGACAGGCAGAGCGGCCCACCATTGGGTTCACACAGGAAGGCTAGCATGTGGACATTCAGTGGGTGGATAGATGAATGGACAGACAGGTGGAGCGGCCCACCATTGGGCTCACACAGGAAGGCTAGCAGGCGGACATTCAGTGGATGGATAGATGAACGGACAGGCAGGCGGAGCATCCCACCATTGGGCTCACACAGGAAGGCTAGCAGGCGGACATTCAGTGGATAGATGGATGGACAGATGAACAGATAAACAGATGGAGCTGCTCACCATTGGGCTCAAACAGGAAGGCTAGACGTGGACATTCAGTGGATGGATAGATGAACGGACAGACAGGTGGAGAGGCCCACCATTGGTCTCACACAGGAAGGCTAGCAGGCGGACATTCAGTGGATAGATGGATGGATGGACAGATGAATGGACAGACAGGCAGAGCGGCACACCTTTGGGCTCACACAGGAAGGCTAGCAGGTGGACATTCAGTGGATGGATGGATGGAAAGATGAACGGACAGACAGGCGGAGCGGCCAAACATTGGGCTCACACAGGAAGGCTAGCAGGTGGGCATTCAGTGGATGAATGGATAGAAGGACAGATGAACGGACAGACAGGTGGAGCAGCCCACCATTGAGCTCACACAGGAAGGCTAGCAGGTGGAAATTCAGTGGATGGATAGATGGATTGATGAACGGACAGACAGGCGGAGGGTCCCACCATTAAGCTCACACAGGAAGGCTAGCAGGTGGACATTCAGTGGATGGATAGATGGATAGATAAACGGACAGCCAGGTGGAGCGGCCTACCATTGGGCTCACACAGGAAGGCGAGCAGGTGGACATTCCGTGGATGAATGGATGGTCAGATGAACAGATGAATGGACAGACAGGTGAAGACAGCCCACCATTAAGCTCACACAGGAAGGCTAGCAGGTGGACAATCATTGGATGGATAGATGGATAGATGAACGGACAGACAGGCGGAGAGGCCCACCATTGGTCTCACACAGGAAGGCTAGCAGGCGGACATTCAGTGGATGGATACAGATATGAACAGATGAAGGGACAGACAGGCAGAGCGGCTCACCATTGGGCTCACACAGGAAGGCTAGCAGGCGATCATTCAGTGGATGGATGGATGAACAGATGGACAGATGAAAAGACAGAGAGGCGGAGCGGCCTACCATTGGGCTCATACAGAAAGGCTAGCAGGCGGACATTCAGTGGAAGGATAGATAAACAGAGAGACAGGCGGAGCGGCCCACCATTGGGCTCACACAGGAAGGCTAGCAGGCGGACCTTCAGTGGATGGACAGATGGACAGATGATCGGACAGACAGGCAGATCGGGCCACCATTGGGCTCACACAGGAAGGCTAGCAGGCGGACATTCAGTGGGTGGATAGATGAATGGACAGACAGGTGGAGCGGCCCACCATTGGGCTCACACAGGAAGGCTAGCAGGCGGACATTCAGTGGATGGATAGATGAACGGACAGGCAGGCGGAGCAGCCCACCATTGGGCTCACACAGGAAGGCTAGCAGGCGGACATTCAGTGGATAGATGGATGGACAGATGAACAGATAAACAGATGGAGCTGCTCACCATTGGGCTCAAACAGGAAGGCTAGACGTGGACATTCAGTGGATGGATAGATGAACGGACAGACAGGTGGAGAGGCCCACCATTGGTCTCACACAGGAAGGCTAGCAGGCGGACATTCAGTGGATAGATGGATGGATGGACAGATGAATGGACAGACAGGCAGAGCGGCACACCTTTGGGCTCACACAGGAAGGCTAGCAGGTGGACATTCAGTGGATGGATGGATGGAAAGATGAACGGACAGACAGGCGGAGCGGCCAAACATTGGGCTCACACAGGAAGGCTAGCAGGTGGGCATTCAGTGGATGAATGGATAGAAGGACAGATGAACGGACAGACAGGTGGAGCAGCCCACCATTGAGCTCACACAGGAAGGCTAGCAGGTGGAAATTCAGTGGATGGATAGATGGATTGATGAACGGACAGACAGGCGGAGGGTCCCACCATTAAGCTCACACAGGAAGGCTAGCAGGTGGACATTCAGTGGATGGATAGATGGATAGATAAACGGACAGCCAGGTGGAGCGGCCTACCATTGGGCTCACACAGGAAGGCGAGCAGGTGGACATTCCGTGGATGAATGGATGGTCAGATGAACAGATGAATGGACAGACAGGTGAAGACAGCCCACCATTAAGCTCACACAGGAAGGCTAGCAGGTGGACAATCATTGGATGGATAGATGGATAGATGAACGGACAGACAGGCGGAGAGGCCCACCATTGGTCTCACACAGGAAGGCTAGCAGGCGGACATTCAGTGGATGGATACAGATATGAACAGATGAAGGGACAGACAGGCAGAGCGGCTCACCATTGGGCTCACACAGGAAGGCTAGCAGGCGATCATTCAGTGGATGGATGGATGAACAGATGGACAGATGAAAAGACAGAGAGGCGGAGCGGCCTACCATTGGGCTCATACAGAAAGGCTAGCAGGCGGACATTCAGTGGAAGGATAGATAAACAGAGAGACAGGCGGAGCGGCCCACCATTGGGCTCACACAGGAAGGCTAGCAGGCGGACATTCAGTGGATGGATACAGATATGAACAGATGAAGGGACAGACAGGCAGATCGGGCCACCATTGGGCTCACACAGGAAGGCTAGCAGGCGGACATTCAGTGGATGGATACATGAACGGACAGACAGGTGGAGCGGCCTACCATTAGGCTCACACAGGAAGGCTAGCAGGCGGACATTCGGTGGATAGATGGATGGACAGATGGACAGATGATCGGACAGAAAGGCAGATCGGGCCACCATTGGGCTCACACAGGAAGGCTAGCAGGCGGACATTCAGTGGATGGATAGATGAACGGACAGTCAGGTGGAGCGGCTCACCATTGGGCTCACAGAGTAAGGCTAGCAAGTGGACTTTCAGTGGATGGATAAATGAACGGACAGACAGGTGGAGCGGCCCACCATTGGGCTCACACAGGAAGGCTAGCAGGCGGACATTCAGTGGAAGGATGGATGGACAGATGAACGGACAGACAGGCGGAGCGGCCCACCATTGGGCTCACACAGGAAGGCTAGCAGGTGGACATTCAGTGGATGGATGTACAGATGGACATATGAACAGATAAACAGATGGAGCTGCTCACCATTGGGCTCACACAGGAAGGCTAGCATGCGGACATTCAGTGGATGGAAAGATGGATAGATGAACGTACAGACAGGCGGAGAGGCCCACCATTGGTCTCACACAGGAAGGCTAGCAGGCGGACATTCAGAGGATGGATGGATGGACAGATGGACAGATGAACGGTCAGACAGGCAGAGCGGCCCACCATTGGGTTCACACAGGAAGGCTAGCATGTGGACATTCAGTGGGTGGATAGATGAATGGACAGACAGGTGGAGCGGCCCACCATTGGGCTCACACAGGAAGGCTAGCAGGCGGACATTCAGTGGATGGATAGATGAACGGACAGGCAGGCGGAGCAGCCCACCATTGGGCTCACACAGGAAGGCTAGCAGGCGGACATTCAGTGGATAGATGGATGGACAGATGAACAGATAAACAGATGGAGCTGCTCACCATTGGGCTCAAACAGGAAGGCTAGACGTGGACATTCAGTGGATGGATAGATGAACGGACAGACAGGTGGAGAGGCCCACCATTGGTCTCACACAGGAAGGCTAGCAGGCGGACATTCAGTGGATGGATGGATGGATGGACAGATGAATGGACAGACAGGCAGAGCGGCACACCTTTGGGCTCACACAGGAAGGCTAGCAGGTGGACATTCAGTGGATGGATGGACGGAAAGATGAACGGACAGACAGGCGGAGCGGCCAAAAATTTGGCTCACACAGGAAGGCTAGCAGGTGGGCATTCAGTGGATGAATGGATAGAAGGACAGATGAACGGACAGACAGGTGGAGCAGCCCACCATTGAGCTCACACAGGAAGGCTAGCAGGTGGAAATTCAGTGGATGGATAGATGGATTGATGAACGGACAGACAGGCGGAGGGTCCCACCATTAAGCTCACACAGGAAGGCTAGCAGGTGGACATTCAGTGGATGGATAGATGGATAGATAAACGGACAGCCAGGTGGAGCGGCCTACCATTGGGCTCACACAGGAAGGCTAGCATGTGGACATTCAGTGGATGGATAGATGAACGGACAGACAGGTGGAGTGGTCCACCATTGGGCTCACACAGGAAGGCTAGCAGGCAGACATTCAGTGGATGAATAGATGAACGGACACACAGGCGGAGCGGCCCACCATTGGGCTCACACAGGAAGGCTAGCAGGCGGACATTCAGTGGATAGATGGAAGGACAGATGAACAGATAAACAGACGGAGCTGCTCACCATTGGGCTCACACAGGAAGGCTAGCACATGGGCATTCAGTGGATGGATGGACAGATGGACAGATGAAGGGACAGACAAGCAGAGCAGCCCACCATTGGGCTCACACATGAAGGCTAGCAGGTGGACATTCAGTGGATGGATGGATGGATGGATGGATGGATGGATGGATGGATTGATGGATGGACAGATGAACGGACAGACACATGGAGCAGCCTACCATTGGGCTCACACAAGAAGGCAAGCAGGCGGACATTCGGTGGATGGATGGATGGATGGACAGATTGACAGATGAACGGACAGACAAGTGGAGCGGCCCATAATTGGGCTCACACAGGAAGGCGAGCAGGTGGACATTCCGTGGATGAATGGATGGTCAGATGAACAGATGAATGGACAGACAGGTGAAGACAACCCACCATTAAGCTCACACAGGAAGGCTAGCAGGTGGACAATCAGTGGATGGATAGATGGATAGATGAACGGACAGACAGGCGGAGAGGCCCACCATTGGTCTCACACAGGAAGGCTAGCAGGCGGACATTCAGTGGATGGATACAGAGATGAACAGATGAAGGGACAGACAGGCAGAGCGCCCCACCATTGGGCTCACACAGGAAGGCTAGCAGGTGGTCATTCAGTGGATGGATGGATGAACAGATGGACAGATGAAAAGACAGAGAGGCGGAGCGGCCTACCATTGGGCTCACACAGAAAGGCTAGCAGGCGAACCTTCAGTGGATGGACAGATGGACAGATGATCGGACAGACAGGCAGATCGGGCCACCATTGGGCTCACACAGGAAGGCTAGCAGGCGGACATTCAGTGGATGGATACATGAACGGACAGACAGGTGGAGCGGCCTACCATTAGGCTCACACAGGAAGGCTAGCAGGCGGACATTCGGTGGATGGATGGATGGACAGATGGACAGATGATCGGACAGAAAGGCAGATCGGGCCACCATTGGGCTCACACAGGAAGGCTAGCAGGCGCACATTCAGTGGATGGATAGATGAACGGACAGACAGGTGGAGCGGCCTACCATTAGGCTCACACAGGAAGGCTAGCAGGCGGACATTCAGTGGAAGGATGGATGGACAGATGAACGGACAGACAGGCGGAGCGGCCCACCATTGGGCTCACACAGGAAGGCTAGCAGGTGGACATTCAGTGGATGGATGTACAGATGGACATATGAACAGATAAACAGATGGAGCTGCTCACCATTGGGCTCACACAGGAAGGCTAGCATGCGGACATTCAGTGGATGGATAGATGGATAGATGAACGTACAGACAGGCAGAGAGGCCCACCATTGGTCTCACACAGGAAGGCTAGCAGGCGGACATTCAGTGGATGGATGGATGGACAGATGGACAGATAAACGGTCAGACAGGCAGAGCGGCCCACCATTGGGTTCACACAGGAAGGCTAGCATGTGGACATTCAGTGGGTGTATAGATGAACGGACAGACAGGTGGAGCGGCCCACCATTGGGCTCACACAGGAGCGGACCGCGAGTCACTCAGCAGGCACCGGAGGGTCGTAGTTCGGGGAGCCGCGACGGCGTCAGCAGGGCTCAGATGGTTCAGAGTTCGGGGAGCCGCGACGGCGTCAGCAGGGCTCAGATGGTTCAGAGTTCGGGGAGCCGCGACGGCGTCAGCAGGGCTCAGGTGGTTCAGAGTTCGGGGAGCCGCGACGGCGTCAGCAGGGCTCAGATGGTTCAGAGTTCGGGGAGCCGCGACGGCGTCAGCAGGGCTCAGATGGTTCAGAGTTCGGGTAGCGTTCTTCGGTTCGGTGAGCGATCGAGCCGCGACCAGGTCAGCAGGCTCTCGTCAGTCCAGGTCTTCTCTGCCTCCCGTCCCTTCAGCACCCCTTGTTATACTTCCCCTCCTCTTTGAAGTCCGGAGTCCTCGCGGAGAGGGGTCTGGTGCCTGGGGGGCGGTGTGTCGGGCTTTCCTGTCGCTCGACCCTTTGATCTGTTCAGGTGGGTCTGGGAGGGACTCCAGACACCCAGCAGGCGAGGCGCCCGCTCACCGGGGGCCTGGTGGTCGATCGAAACCTCCCTCGGGGGAGAGACCAGAGGTGTGACAGGGTCGGTGTTGGAGCCGGCCTCGTGGCGTGGTCCTGTTCCCCCTCGCTCAGCCGCACGAGGTCCCATGCACCTCGGGGCTCCTCCATCTTGGATTACACGTCACTCCACGTGACCACCTCCGTGACCCTGCTCTACCCGGCCTCGCTCCCAGCGAGGCCCGACATCGAGGCGCCCACCCCTGGCCCGGGGGATACCACGTGAGCCCTTCCCACTCCCGGCGGAGGGCAGTATCGATGGGACCCCCAACCGTCCTTCCACACCTAGGTGCGACCGCCCCACAGCTCTCTGGGGCCTGGCGCCTCTCCTGCTGGGCGTCTGGCCGCTCCCTACCCGGCCTCTCCGCCCTCCTGGGCGCAAGGGTCCGGACATCAAAGGGCTCAAGACCTATATCTGGGGCGACCCGACAACAAGATGACAGTTGTATCCTGGAGTCAAGAGCCCTGCTGATCGGATCGCGGCTGACCCTACGGAGAAAGACTCTTCCTGAAACTACCTGCTGAGCCCTGCTGACGACGTCGCGGCTCCATCGTGCTTACAAGACTTTCACGAACCTTTGGGGCCCTGCTGACTCCGTCGCGGCCCGACCTTGTTGCAACAGACCATCAGAGCCCAGCTGACCTCGTTGCGGCTCGACCGAAGCGGACCTACCACCGGAGCCCTGCTGACTGTGTCGCGGCTCGACCCAAGCGGAACTACCACCCGAGCCCTGCTGACGCCGTCGCGGCTCTCCACGTCCGAGCCGCTCTGAGACCAGCATCCAAGGTCTGGCGCAGAGCCCTCCCGTACCTGGTTGGTACTAAGACTGTCCCGCTACCCTATTCCTTCCAAGACATTGAGACTTTTACTGGATCTCTCGATCCCACTGTACATATTGAACGTGCTCCTTTTTTTATATAAAGAACCAAGATAAGCAACTGGTACGGAGTCCTGTGTGGTGGTGTTACTGGGCCTAGTACGATTATAGGAGAAGGACCTCTCCTAGGAGGCTTCTCAGCGGCGCTCGGCTATAACTTGGTGGTAGGAAGGTGCCGGAGTAGTCCCTCCGACTCCCCGGTGGTCCTCCCTCCAACAGTCGGCGCCTCTCGGTCTGGTTTGGGGGGGTTTCGCTCTCCCTCGGCCGGGCATGCGTGTTGGGGATCTGGTCGGCCCTCGGGATGCTGGCTCACGGGAGCCGGAAGGCCGTGTCCACGAGGTTCGGCGTGGTTGTAGGGTAACTTGCTGGTCGGGAGGGCCCACGCCACGAGGCTGGTCTCACAAGAGGGGTACTGAGGGCTTACGAGAAGGGTACTGAGGGCTCATAAGAGGGTTACTGAGGGCTCATAAGAGGGTTACTGAGGGTTTACAAGAGGAGTACTGATGGCTCATGAGAGAGGCATTGAGGGCTTATGAGAGGGGTACTGAGGGCTTACAAGAGGGGTACGGATGGCTCATGAGAGAGGCACTGAGGGCTTATGAGAGGGGTACTGAGGGCTTACAAGAGGGGTACTGATGGCTCATGAGAGGGATACTGAGGGCTTACGAGAGGTGTACTGATGGCTCATGAGAGGCATACTGCCGGCTCATGAGAAGGATCCTGAGGGCTCATGAGAGGGGTACTGAGGGTTGAGTTAGAGGTACTGAGTGGTCACAAGAGTGGTACCGAGGGCTTCCATGAGGGGTACTGAGGGGTCACGAGAGGGGTACTGAGGGCTTACATGAGGGGTACTGATAGTTTATGAGAGGGGTACTGAGGGCTTATGAAAAAGGTACTGAGGGCTTACGAGAGGAGTACTGAGGGCTTACAAAAGGGTTACTGAATGCTCATGAGAGGGGTACTGAGGGCTTACAAGAGGGGTACTGATGGTTCATGAGAAGGATACTGAGGGCTTACGAGAGGGGTAATGAGGGCTTACGGGAAGGGTACTGAGGGCTTACGAGAGGGGTACTGATGGCTCATGAAAGGGGTACTGAGGGCTTACGAGAGGGGTACTGAGGGCTTACGAGAGGGGTACAGAAGACTCATGAGAGGGGTACTGAGGGCGTACGATAGGGGTACTGAAGGCTTATGAGAGGGGTACTGAGGGTTCAGACAGGGGTACAGAGTGGTCACAAGAGGGAGGGCTTTCGTGAAGGATACTGAGGGCTTATGAGAGGGGAAATGAGGGTTTACAAGAGGGGTACTGAGTCATGAAAGGGGTACTGAGGGCTTACGAAAGGGGTACTGAGGGCTCATGAGAGGGGTACTGAGGGCTCATGAGAGGGGTACTAAGGTCTTACAAGAGGGGTACTGATGGCTCATGAGAGAGGCACTGAGGGCTTACAAGAGGGGTACTTATGGCTCATGAGAGAGGCACTGAGGGCTTACGAGAGGGGTACTGAGGGCTTACAAGAGGGGTACTGATGGTTCATGAGAGGGATACTGAGGGCTTACGAGAGGGGTACTGAGAGCTTACGAGAGGTGTCCTGATGGCTCATGAGAGGGGTCTGAGGGCTTCCGAGAGGGGTACTGAGGGCTTCCGAGAGGGGTACTGATGGCTCATGAGTGGGGTACTGAGGGCTTACAAGAGGGGTACTGAGGGCTTACAAGAGGGGTACTGAGGGCTTACGAGAGAGGTAATGAGGGCTTATGAGAGGGTTACTGAGGGCTTATGAGAGAGGTACTGAGGATTTACATAAGGGTACTGAGGGATCACAAGAGGGGTACCGAGGGCTTTCATGAGGGGTACTGAGGGGTCACAAGAGAGGTACTGAGGGCCTACAAGAGGGGTACTGATGGCTCATTAGAGGGGTACCGAGGGCTTACGAGAGGGGGTACTGAGGGCTCATGAGAGAGGTACTGTGGGATTACGAGAGGGGTACTGAGGGCTTATGAGAGGGGTACTGAGGGTACAGACAGGGGTACAGAGTGGTCACAAGAGGGGTCCCGAGGGCTTTAGTGAAGGATGCCGAGGGCTTATGAGAGGGGAAATGAGGGCTTACAAGAGGGGTACTGATGGCTCATGAAAGGGGTACTCAGGGCTTACGAGAGGGGTATTGAGGGCTCATGAGAGGGGTACTGAGGGCTCATGAGAGGGGTACTAAGGTCTTACAAGAGGGGTACTGATGGCTCATGAGAGAGGCACTGAGTGCTTACAAAAGGGGTACTGATGGCTCATGAGAGGCACTGAGGGCTTACGAGAGGGGTACTGAGGGCTTACAAGAGGGGTACTGATGGCTCATGAGAGGGATACTGAGGGCTTACGAGAGGGGTACTGAGGGCTCATTAGAGGGGTACTAAGGGCTCATGAGAGGGGTACCGAAGGCTTTTGTGAGGGGTACTGATGGGGCACGAAAGGGGTACTGAGGGCTTACATGAGGAGTACTGATGGCTCATGAGAGAGGTACTGAGGGCTTACGAGAGGGGTACTGAGGGCTTACAAGAGGGGTACTGAGGGCTCATGAGAGGGGTACTGAGGGTCCAGACAGGTGTACTGAGGGCTTACTAGAGGGTTACTGAGGGCTTACAAGAGGGGTACTGATGGCTCATGAGAGGGGTACTGAGGGCTTACGAGAGGGGTACTGATGGTTCATGAGAGGGGTACTGAGGGCTCATGAGAGGGGTACTGAGGGTTCAGACAGGGGTACTGAGTGGTCACAAGAGGGGTACCGAGGGCTTTCGTGAGGTGTACTGAGGGGTCACGACAGGGGTACTGAGGGCTTATGAGAGGGGTACTGAGGGCTTACGAAAGGTGTCCTGATGGCTCATGAGAGGGGACTGAGACCTTCCAAGAGGGGTACTGAGGGCTTACGACAGGGGTACTGATGGATCATGAGTGGGTTACTGAGGGCTTACGAGAGGGGTACTGAGGGCTTACGAGAGGGGGTACTGAGGGCTCATGAGAGAGGTACTGTGGGATTACGAGAGGGGTACTGAGGGCTCATGAAAGGGGTACTCAGGGCTTACGAGAGGGGTACTGAGGGCTCATGAGAGGGGTACTAAGGGTTCATGAGAGGGGTACTAAGGTCTTACAAGAGGGGTACTGATGGCTCATGAGAGAGAAACTGAGGGCTTACAAAAGGGGTACTGATGGATCATGAGCGAGGCACTGAGGGCTTACGAGAGGGGTACTGAGGGCTTACAAGAGGGGTACTGATGGCTCATGAGAGGGATACTGAGGGCTTACGAGAGGGGTACTGAGGGCTCATTAGAGGGGTACTAAGGGATCATGAGAGGGGTACTGAAGGCTGTTGTGAGGGGTACTGATGGGGCACGAAAGGGGTACTGAGAGCTTACATGAGGAGTACTGATGGCTCATGAGAGAGGTACTGAGGGCTTACGAGAGGGGTACTGAGGGCTTACAAGAGGGGTACTGATGGCTCATGAGAGGGGTACTGAGGGTTCAGACAGGTGTACTGAGGGCTTACTAGAGGGGTCCTGAGGGCTTACAAGAGGGGTACTGATGGCTCATGAGAGAGGTACTGAGGGCTTACGAGAGGGGTACTGAGGGTTCAGACAGGGGTACTGAGTGGTCACAAGAGGGGTACCGAAGGCTTTCGTGAGGTGTACTGAGGGGTCACGAGAGGGGTACTGAGGGCTTATGAGAGGGGTACTGAGGGCTTACGAGAGGTGTCCTGATGGCTCATGAGAGGGGTCTGAGGGCTTCCGAGAGGGGCACTGAGGGCTTACGAGAGGGGTACTGATGGATCATGAGTTGGTTACTGAGGGCTTACGACAGGGGTACTGAGGGCTTACGAGAGGGGTACTGGCGGTTTACGAGAGGATTACTGAGGGCTCATGAGAGAGTTAATGAGGGCTCATGAGAGAGGTAGAGGATTTAGACAAGTGTACTGAGGGGTCACAAGAGAGGTACCGAGGGCTTTCGTGAGGGGTTCTGAGGGGTCATGAGAGGGGTACTGAGGGCCTACAAGAGGGGTACTGATGGCTCATTAGAGGGGTACTGAGGGCTTACGAGAGGGGTACTGAGGGGTTATGAGAGGGGTACTGAGGGCTCATGAGAAAGGTACTGTGTGCTTGCGAGAGGGGACTGAGGGCTTATGGGAGGGGTACTGAGGGCTCATGAGAGGGGTACTGAGGGTTCAGACAGGGGTACAGATTGGTCACAAGAGGGGTACCGAGGGCTTTCGTGAGGGGTACTGAGGGCTTACGAGAGGGGTAATAAGGGCTTACAAGAGGGGTCCTGAAGGCTCATGAGAGGGGTACTGAGGGCTTACGAGAGGTGTCCTGATGGCTCATGAGAGGGGTACTGAGGGTTTACGAGAGGGGTACTCATGGCTCATGAGAGGGATACTGAGGGCTTACGAGAGGGGTACCGAGGGCTTATGAGAGGGGTACTGAGGGCTCATGAGAGGGGTACTGAGGGTTTAGACAAGGGTACTGAGGGGTCATGAGAGGGGTACTGAGGGCCTACAAGTGGGGCACTGATGGCTCATTAGAGGGGTACTGAGGGCTTACGAGAGGGGTACTTAGGACTCATGAGAGAGGTACTGAGGGCTTACGAGAGGGGTACTGAGGGCTTTTTAGGGGGTATTGAGGGCTCATGAGAGGGGTACTGAGGGTTCAGACAGGGGTACAGATTGGTCACAAGAGGGGTACCGAGGGCTTTCGTGAGGGGTACTGAGGGCTTACGAGAGGGGTAATGAGGGCTTACAAGAGGGGTACTGATGGCTCATGAGAGGGCTACTGAGGGTTTACGAGAGGGGTACTGAGGGCTCATGAGAGGGTTACTGAGTGCTCATGAGAGTGGTACTGAGGGCTTACAAGAGGGGTACTGATGGCTCATGAGAGAGGCACTGAGAGCTTACGAGAGGGGTACTGAGGGCTTACAAGAGGGGTCTGATGGCTCATGATAGGGATAATGAGTGCTTACAAGAGGGGTACTGAGGGAGTCATTAGAGGGGTACTGAGGGGTCATGAGAGGGGTACCGAAGGCTTTTGTGAGAGGTACTGATGGGTCACGAGAGGGGTACTGAGGTCTTACAAGAGGGGTACTGAGGGCTCATGAGAGGGTACTGAGGGCTCATGAGAGGGGTACTGAGGGTTCATGAGAGGGGTACTGAGGGCTCATTAAAGGGGTACTGAGGGCTCATGAGAGGGGTACCCGAGGGCTTTCATGAGGGGTACTGAGGGGTCACGAGAGGGGTACTGAGGGCTTATAAGAGGGGTACTGATGGCTCATGAAAGGGGTACTGAGGGCTTAAGAGAGGGGTACTGAGGGCTTCCAAGAAGGGTACTGATAGTTCATGAGAGGGGTACTGATGGTTCAGACAGGGGTACTGAGGGCTTACGAGAGGGGTACTGACAGCTTACAAGAGGGGTACTGAGGGCTCATGAGAAGGGTACTGAGGGTGCAGACAGAGGTACTGAGTGGTCACAAGAGGGATACCGAGGGCTTCCATGAGGGGTACTGAGGGCCTACGAGAGGGGTACTGAGGACTTACGAGAGGGGTACTGAGGGCTTATGAGAGGGGTACTGATGGCTCATGAGAAGGGTACTGAGGGTTCATGAGAGGGGTACTCAGGGCTCATTAGAGGGGTACCCAGGGCTTTCATGAGGGGTACTGATGGCTCATGAGAGGGGTACTGAGGCTTACGAGAGGGGTACTGAGGGCTTACAAGAGGGGTACTAATGGCTCAGGAGAGAGGTACAGAGGGTTCAGACAGATTTACTGAGGGCGTACAAGGGGGGTACTGAGGGCTTACGAGAGGGGTACTGATGCTCATGAGAGGGGTACTGAAGGCTTATGAGAGGGGTACTGAGGGCTTATGAGATGGTTACTGATCGCTCATGAGAGGGGTACTGATGGCTCATGAGAGGGGTACTGAGGGCTTACGAGAGGGGTACTGAGGGCTTACGAGGGGGGTACCGAGGGCTTACGAGAGGAGTACTGATGCTCATGAGAGGGGTACTGAGGGCTTATGAGAGGGGTACTAAGGGCTTATGAGAGGGGAACTGAGGGCTCATGAGAGGGGTACTGAGGGCTCATGAGAGGGGTACTGAGGGTTCAGACAGGGGTACAGAGTTGTCACGAGAGGGGTAATGAGCGCTCATGAGAGGGGTACTGAGGGTTCAGTGAGGTCACAAGAGGGGTACAGAGGGCATTCTTGAGGGGTACTGAGGGGTCATGAGAGTGGTACTGTGGGCTTACAAGAGGGGTACTGATAGTTCAAGAGAGGGGTACTGAGGTCTTACGAGAGGGGTATTGAGGGCTTACAAGAGGAATACTGAGGGCTTATGAGTGGGGTACTGATGGCTCATTAGATGGGTACTGAGGGCACATGAGAGGGGAACCGAGGACTTTCGTGAAGGGTACTGAGGGGTCACGAGAGGGGTACTGAGGACTTACAAGAGGGGTACTGATGGCTCATGAGACGGGTACTGAGGGTTCATACAGTGGTACAGAGTGGTCACAAGAGGGGTACTGATGGCTCATTAAAGGGGTACTGAGGGCTTACGAGAGGGGTACTGAGGGCTCATGAGAGAGGTACTGGTAGCTTACAAGAGGGGTACTGAGGGCTTTTTAGGGGGTATTGAGGGCTCATGAGAGGGGTACTGAGGGTTCAGACAGGGGTACAGATTGGTCACAAGAGGGGTACCGAGGGCTTTCGTGAGGGATACTGAGGGCTTACGAGAGGGGTAATGAGGGCTTACAAGAGGGGTACTGATGGCTCATGAGAGGGCTACTGAGGGCTTACGAGAGGGGTACTGAGGGCTCATGAGAGGGGTACTGAGTGCTCATGAGAGTGGTACTGAGGGCTTACAAGAGGGGTACTGATGGCTCATGAGAGAGGCACAGAGGGCTTACGAGAGGGGTACTGAGGGCTTACAAGAGGGGTCTGATGGCTCATGAGAGGGATACGGAGGGCTTACAAGAGGGGTACTGAGGGAGTCATTAGAGGGGTACTGAGGGGTCATGAGAGGGGTACCGAAGGCTTTTGTGAGAGGTACTGATGGGTCACGAGAGGGGTACTGAGGGCTTACAAGAGGGGTACTGAGGGCTCATGAGAGGGTACTGAGGGCTCATGAGAGGGGTACTGAGGGCTCATGAGAGGGGTACTGAGGGCTCATTAAAGGGGCACTGAGGGCTCATGAGAGGGGTACCAGAGGGCTTTCATGAGGGGTACTGAGGGGTCACGAGAGGGGTACTGAGGGCTTAGAAGAGGAGTACTGATGGCTCATGAAAGGGGTACTGAGGGCTTAAGAGAGGGGTACTGAGGGCTTACAAGAAGGGTACTGATGGGTCATGAGAGGGGTACTGATGGTTCAGACAGGGGTACTGAGGGCTTACGAGAGGGGTACTGACAGCTTACAAGAGGGGTACTGAGGGCTCATGAGAAGGGTACTGAGGGTTCATGAGAGGGGTACTCAGGGCTCATTAGAGGGGTACCCAGGGCTTTCATGAGGGGTACTGAGGGGTCATGAGAGGGGTACTGAAGGCTTACAAGGGGGTACTGATGGCTCATGAGAGGGGTACTGAGGGCTTATGAGAGGGGTACTGAGGGCATTCGAGAGGGGTACTGACGGCTTACGAGAGGGCTACTGAACGCTCATGAGAGGAGTACTGAAGGCTTATGAGAGGGGTACTGAGGGCTTACAAGAGGGGTACTGATGGTTCATGAGAGGGGTGCTGAGGGCTCATGAGAGGGGTACTGAGGGTTCAGATAGGGGTACTGAGTGATGACAAGAGGGGTACTGAGGGCTTTCATGAGGGGTACTGAGTGGTCAGGAGAGGGGTACTGAGGGCTTATGAGAGGGGTAATGAGGGCTTACGAGAGGGGTACTGATGCCTCATGAGAGGGGTACTGAGGGCTTACGAGACGGGTATTGAGGGCTTACAAGAGGGGTACTGATGGCTCATGAGAGGGGTACTGATGGCTCATGAGAGGGGTACTGATTGTTCATGAGAGGGGTACTGAGGGCTTACAAGAGGGGTACTGATGGTTCATGAGAGGGGCACTGAGGCTTTCAGAAAGGGGCACTGAAGGCTCTTGGGAGGGGTACTAGACTTTGCAGCACCTCTATCCACAGGCTGCCAAAGGTATGTCTCCCTCACAGAGGCAGTATCAGCGAGAGTGAGTGATCTAATTGCCACTGAGGGCTAGAGAGAGTTACCACATTTACCACGGTGTGCTTTAGGCGCTCTACTCCACTCTGTACACAAGTACCGTACAGATGGTGCTCCATATGTGGTGCATGCGGTATAGCAACGGAGAGCCCTGCTGAGCACATATGCGGTACATGCGGTACAGCAAAGGAGAGCACTGATGAGCACATATGCGGTGTATGTGGTACAGCAACTGAGAGCCCTGCTGAGCACAGGACATGGTGCTCTTTTACTGGTCCTCGCCACAGAGATAACCAGGAGGGACTGGATATATTATATAAAAACTTTATTTAATGACTTCTATGTAC
The DNA here is from genome assembly GCF_964204655.1 of Triturus cristatus. Taxonomy (NCBI): domain Eukaryota; kingdom Metazoa; phylum Chordata; class Amphibia; order Caudata; family Salamandridae; genus Triturus; species Triturus cristatus. The sequence goes on from NC_140591.1 coordinate 23,060,203, forward strand.
GCAAGTAAACACAATGGGGTAGTCATTAGTTATAAATGTATCACAATGTATTCTTCAACTTGTTTTCATTTTTTAAAACAAATCAAGTAGAGACAGGCTACACACACATGGAGAGACTGAGGGCCTCATTTACAACATTTTGCTGACAGTGCCGCAAGCGTTCCTGCAGCGCTGCCCGACGGCAAAAGAAAAGGGCGGGAATGCGCCGTATCTATCAGATCCTGCGCATCCCTGTCCTCTCTCCCTGCTCCGACGCTCAGATGGCAGCCTAGCGCCAATGCAGGCCCCCTTGCACCAGGGTGCAGGGATGATAGTTTTTGTGCAGGAAGGGGGAATTCCCTGCACAAAAACAATCAATGGATATGATTTCCTCTTTCTATGTGTGCTGCTTAATGCCCTGCAGGGTGACTTTATGCGGCCTTGTAGATATGGCTATGCGCTTTGCGCCACCGGAACGTCACAAACATTGACGCTTCAGCAGCGCACAGGGCTTGTAAATGAGCAGCTAAGTCAGTGCTTTTGTTTAACATTTCTTTTGAGACATTATATAATTTATTGGACTAATAATACTGGGGTGACATGGGAACTTACAAAAGGTAAGCACCCTAACTATTCCAAAAGATTACATGTGTGAATTCTGTCTTGCCTGGTGAGACTCCTGGGAGGTATGTAAATGGATTTAATTTGATATGTGTCCTGCATTCGGAGGAGCCCACCATTGGGCTCACACAGGAAAGCTAGCAGGCGGATATTTAGTGGATGGATAGATAAACGGACAAAGAGGCGGAGCGGCCCACTATTGGGCTCACACAGGAAGGCTAGCATGCGGACATTCAGTGGATGGATAGATGGATAGATGAACGTACAGACAGGCGGAGAGGCCCACCATTGGTCTCACACAGGAAGGCTAGCAGGCAGACATTCAGTGGATGGATGGATGGACAGATGGACAGATGAACGGTCAGACAGGCAGAGAGGCCCACCATTGGTCTCAAACAGGAAGGCTAGCAGGCGGACATTCAGTGGATGGATGGATGGATGGATGGACAGATGAACGGACAGACAGGCAGAGCGGCCCACCATTGGGCTCACACAGGAAGGCTAGCACGTGGACATTCAGTGGGTGGATGGATGGATGGACAGATGAACGGACAGACAGGCAGAGCGGCCTACATTGGGCTCACACAGGAAGGCTAGCACGTGGACATTCAGTGGGTGGATGGATGGATGGACAGATGAACGGACAGACAGGCAGAGCGGCCTACATTGGGCTCACACAGGAAGGCTAGCAGGCGGACATTCAGTGGATGGATAGATAGATGAACGGACAGAGAGGCGGATCGGCCCACCATTGGGCTCACAGAGGAAGGCTAACAGGCGGACATTCAATGGATGGATGGACAGATGGACAGATGGACAGATGAACAGATGAACAGATAAACAGACGGTGCTGCTCACCATTGGGCTCACACAGGAAGGATAGCATGTGGACATTCAGTGGATGAATGGATGGACAGATGAACGGACAGACAGGCGGAGCGGCCCACCATTGGGCTCACACAGGAAGGCTAGCAGGCGGACATTCAGTGTATGGATGGACAGATGGACAGATGAACAGATAATCAGAGGGAGCTGCTCACCATTGGGCTCACACAGGAAGGCTAGCAAGCGGACATTCGGTGGATAGATGGCTGGACAGATGGACAGATGAACGGAAAGAAAGGCAGAGCGGGTCACCATTGGGCTCACACAGGAAGGCGAGCAGGCGGACATTCAGTGGATGAATGGATGGACAGATGAACAGATGAATGGACAGACAGGAGGAGCGGCCCACCATTAAGCTCACACGGGAAGGCTAGCAGGTGGACATTCAGTGGATGGATGGATGGATGGATGGACAGATGAACGGACAGACAGGCGGAGCTGCCCAACATTGGGCTGCTCACACAGGAAGGCTAGCAGGTGGGCATTCAGTGGATGAATGGATAGAAGGACAGATGAACAGACAGACAGGTGGAGCAGCCCACCATTGGGCTCACACAGTAAGGCTAGCAGGTGGGCTCTCAGTGGATGAATGGATAGAAGGACAGATGAACAGACAGACAGGTGGAGCGGCCCACCATTGGGCTCACACAGAAAGGCTAGCAGGCTGACATTCAGTGGATGGATAGATGAATAGATGAACGGACAGACAGGCGGAGCGGCCTACTATTGGTCTCACACAGGAAGGCTAGCAGGTGGACAGTCAGTGGATGGATGGATGGACAGATGAGCAAACAGACAGGTGGAGTGACCCACCATTGGGCTCACACAGGAAGGCTAGCAGGTGGACATTCAGTGGATGGATGGATGGACAGATGAACGGACAAACAGACGGAGCTGCTCACCATTGGACTCACACATGAAGGCTAGCATGTGGAATTCAGTGGATGGATGGATGGACAAATGAACGGACAGACTTATGGAGCAGCCCACCATTGGGCTCACACAGGAAGGCTAGCAGGTGGACATTCAGTGGATGGCTGGATAGAAGGACAGATGAACGGAGAGACAGGCAGAGCTGCCCACCAATGAGCACACACAGGAAGGCTAGCATGTGGATATTCAGTGGATGGATGGACAGATGGACAGATGAACGGACAAACAGATGGAGCGGCCCACCATTGGGCTCACACAGGAAGGCTAGCAGGTGGACATTCAGTGGACGGATGGACAGAGGGACAGATGAACGGACAAACAGACGGAGCTGCTCACCATTGGGGTCACACAGAAAGGCTAGCATGTGGACATTCAGTGGATGGATAGATGGATAGACGAACGGACAGACAGGCGGAGTGGCCTACATTGGGTTCACACAGGAAAGCTTGCAGGCGGACATTCAGTGGATGGATGGACAGATGAACAAACAGACAGGCGGAGCGACCTACCATTGGGCTCACACAGGAAGGCTAGCAGGCGGACATTCAGTGTATGGATAGATGAACGGACAGACAGGTGGAGCGGCCCACCATTGGGCTCACACAGGAAGGCTAGCAGGCGGACATTCAGTGGATGGATAGATGAACGGACAGAGAGGCGGATCGGCCCACCATTGGGCTCACAGAGGAAGGCTAACAGGCGGACATTCAATGGATGGATGGACAGATGGACAGATTAACAGATAAACAGACGGTGCTGCTCACCATTGGGCTCACACAGGAAGGATAGCATGTGGACATTCAGTGGATGAATGGATGGACAGATGAACGGACAGACAGGCGGAGCGGCCCACCATTGGGCTCACACAGGAAGGCTAGCAGGCGGACATTCAGTGTATGGATGGACAGATGGACAGATGAACAGATAATCAGAGGGAGCTGCTCACCATTGGGCTCACACAGGAAGGCTAGCAAGTGGACATTCAGTGGATGGATAGATGGATAGATGAACGGACAGACAGGAGGAGCGGCCTACCATTGGGCTCACACAGGAAGGCTAGCAGGCGGACATTCAGTGGATGAATGGATGGACAGATGAACAGATGAATGGACAGACAGGAGGAGCGGCCCACCATTAAGCTCACACGGGAAGGCTAGCAGGTGGACATTCAGTGGATGGCTGGATGGATGGATGGACAGATGAACGGACAGACAGGCGGAGCAGCCCACCATTGGGCTCACACAGTAAGGCTAGCAGGTGGGCTCTCAGTGGATGAATGGATAGAAGGACAGATGAACAGACAGACAGGTGGAGCGGCCCACCATTGGGCTCACACAGAAAGGCTAGCAGGCTGACATTCAGTGGATGGATAGATGAATAGATGAACGGACAGACAGGCGGAGCGGCCTACTATTGGTCTCACACAGGAAGGCTAGCAGGTGGACAGTCAGTGGATGGATGGATGGACAGATGAACAAACAGACAGGCGGAGCGACCTACCATTGGGCTCACACAGGAAGGCTAGCAGGCGGACATTCAGTGTATGGATAGATGAACGGACAGACAGGTGGAGCGGCCCACCATTGGGCTCACACAGGAAGGCTAGCAAGTGGACATTCAGTGGATGGATAGATGGATAGATGAACGGACAGACAGGCGGAGAGGCCCACCATTGGTCTCACACAGGAAAGCTTGCAGGCGGACATTCAGTGGATGGATGGACAGATGGACTGATGAACAGACAGACAGGTGGAGTGGCCCACCATTGGGCTCACACAGGAAGGCTAGCAGGTGGACATTCAGTGGATTGATGGATGGATGGACAGATGAACGGATAGACAGGTGGAGCAGCCCACCATTGAGCTCACACAGGAAGGCTAGCAGGTGGACATTCAGTGGATGGAAAGATGGATAGATAAACGGATAGCCAGGTGGAGCGGCCTACCATTGGGCTCACACAGGAAGGCTAGCAGGGGGACCTTTGGTGGATGGACAGATGGACTGATGAACAGACAGACAGGTGGAGTGGCCCACCATTGGGCTCACACAGGAAGGCCAGCAGGGGGACATTCGGTGGATGGGTGGATGAACGGACAGACAGGCGGATTGGCCTACTATTGGTCTCACACAGGAAGGCTAGCAGGTGGACATTCAGTGGATGGATGGATGGACAGATGAACGGACAGACAGGCGGAGCGGCCCACCATTGGGCTCACACAGGAAGACTAGCAGGCGATCATTCGGTGGATGGATGGATGGATGGACAGATGGACAGATGAACAGACAGGCAGGAGGAGCGGCCCACCATTGGGCTCACACAGGAAGGCTAGCAGGGGGACATTCGGTGGATGGATGGATGGACAGACGGACAGATGAACGGACAGACAGGTGAGCGGCCCACCTTTCGGCTCACACAGGAAGGCGAGCAGGTGGACATTCAGTGGATGAATGGATGGACAGATGAACAGAAGAATGGACAGACAGGGGGAGCGGCCCACCATTAAGCTCACACAGGAAGGCTAGCAGGTGGACATTCAATGGATGGATGCATGTACAGATGAACGGACAGACAGGCGGAGCGGCCCATCATTGGGCTCACACAGGAAGGCTAGCATGTGGACATTCAGTGGATGGATAGATGAACGGACAGACAGGTGGAGTGGTCTACCATTGGGCTCACACAGGAAGGCTAGCAGGCGGACATTCAGTGGATGAATAGATGAACGGACACACAGGCGGAGCGGCCCACCATTGGGCTCACACAGGAAGGCTAGCAGGCGGACATTCAGTGGATGGATGGACAGATGGACAGATGAAGGGACAGACAGGAAGAGCAGCCCACCATTGGGCTCACACATGAAGGCTAGCAGGTGGACATTCAGTGGATGGATGGATGGATGGATGGATGGATGGATGGATGGATGGATGGACAGATGAACGGACAGACACGTGGAGCAGCCTACCATTGGGCTCACACAAGAAGGCTAGCAGGCGGACATTCGGTGGATGGATGGATGGACAGATTGACAGATGAACGGACAGACAGGTGGAGCGGCCCATAATTGGGCTCACACAGGAAGGCGAGCAGGTGGACATTCCGTGGATGAATGGATGGTCAGATGAACAGATGAATGGACAGACAGGTGAAGACAGCCCACCATTAAGCTCACACAGGAAGGCTAGCAGGTGGACAATCATTGGATGGATAGATTGATAGATGAACGGACAGACAGGCGGAGAGGCCCACCATTGGTCTCACACAGGAAGGCTAGCAGGCGGACATTCAGTGGATGGATACAGATATGAACAGATGAAGGGACAGACAGGCAGAGCGGCTCACCATTGGGCTCACACAGGAAGGCTAGCAGGCGATCATTCAGTGGATGGATGGATGAACAGATGGACAGATGAAAAGACAGAGAGGCGGAGCGGCCTACCATTGGGCTCATACAGAAAGGCTAGCAGGCGGACATTCAGTGGAAGGATAGATAAACAGAGAGACAGGCGGAGCGGCCCACCATTGGGCTCACACAGGAAGGCTAGCAGGCGGACCTTCAGTGGATGGACAGATGGACAGATGATCGGACAGACAGGCAGATCGGGCCACCATTGGGCTCACACAGGAAGGCTAGCAGGCGGACATTCAGTGGATGGATACATGAACGGACAGACAGGTGGAGCGGCCTACCATTAGGCTCACACAGGAAGGCTAGCAGGCGGACATTCGGTGGATAGATGGATGGACAGATGGACAGATGATCGGACAGAAAGGCAGATCGGGCCACCATTGGGCTCACACAGGAAGGCTAGCAGGCGGACATTCAGTGGATGGATAGATGAACGGACAGTCAGGTGGAGCGGCTCACCATTGGGCTCACAGAGTAAGGCTAGCAAGTGGACTTTCAGTGGATGGATAAATGAACGGACAGACAGGTGGAGCGGCCCACCATTGGGCTCACACAGGAAGGCTAGCAGGTGGACATTCAGTGGATGGATGTACAGATGGACATATGAACAGATAAACAGATGGAGCTGCTCACCATTGGGCTCACACAGGAAGGCTAGCATGCGGACATTCAGTGGATGGAAAGATGGATAGATGAACGTACAGACAGGCGGAGAGGCCCACCATTGGTCTCACACAGGAAGGCTAGCTGGCGGACATTCAGAGGATGGATGGATGGACAGATGGACAGATGAACGGTCAGACAGGCAGAGCGGCCCACCATTGGGTTCACACAGGAAGGCTAGCATGTGGACATTCAGTGGGTGGATAGATGAATGGACAGACAGGTGGAGCGGCCCACCATTGGGCTCACACAGGAAGGCTAGCAGGCGGACATTCAGTGGATGGATAGATGAACGGACAGGCAGGCGGAGCAGCCCACCATTGGGCTCACACAGGAAGGCTAGCAGGCGGACATTCAGTGGATAGATGGATGGACAGATGAACAGATAAACAGATGGAGCTGCTCACCATTGGGCTCAAACAGGAAGGCTAGACGTGGACATTCAGTGGATGGATAGATGAACGGACAGACAGGTGGAGAGGCCCACCATTGGTCTCACACAGGAAGGCTAGCAGGCGGACATTCAGTGGATGGATGGATGGATGGACAGATGAATGGACAGACAGGCAGAGCGGCACACCTTTGGGCTCACACAGGAAGGCTAGCAGGTGGACATTCAGTGGATGGATGGATGGAAAGATGAACGGACAGACAGGCGGAGCGGCCAAACATTGGGCTCACACAGGAAGGCTAGCAGGTGGGCATTCAGTGGATGAATGGATAGAAGGACAGATGAACGGACAGACAGGTGGAGCAGCCCACCATTGAGCTCACACAGGAAGGCTAGCAGGTGGAAATTCAGTAGATGGATAGATGGATTGATGAACGGACAGACAGGCGGAGGGTCCCACCATTAAGCTCACACAGGAAGGCTAGCAGGTGGACATTCAGTGGATGGATAGATGGATAGATAAACGGACAGCCAGGTGGAGCGGCCTACCATTGGGCTCACACAGGAAGGCTAGCATGTGGACATTCAGTGGATGGATAGATGAACGGACAGACAGGTGGAGTGGTCCACCATTGGGCTCACACAGGAAGGCTAGCAGGCAGACATTCAGTGGATGAATAGATGAACGGACACACAGGCGGAGCGGCCCACCATTGGGCTCACACAGGAAGGCTAGCAGGCGGACATTCAGTGGATAGATGGAAGGACAGATGAACAGATAAACAGACGGAGCTGCTCACCATTGGGCTCACACAGGAAGGCTAGCACATGGGCATTCAGTGGATGGATGGACAGATGGACAGATGAAGGGACAGACAGGCAGAGCAGCCCACCATTGGGCTCACACATGAAGGCTAGCAGGTGGACATTCAGTGGATGGATGGATGGATGGATGGATGGATGGATGGATGGATGGATGGACAGATGAACGGACAGACACATGGAGCAGCCTACCATTGGGCTCACACAAGAAGGCAAGCAGGCGGACATTCGGTGGATGGATGGATGGACAGATTGACAGATGAACGGACAGACAAGTGGAGCGGCCCATAATTGGGCTCACACAGGAAGGCGAGCAGGTGGACATTCCGTGGATGAATGGATGGTCAGATGAACAGATGAATGGACAGACAGGTGAAGACAGCCCACCATTAAGCTCACACAGGAAGGCTAGCAGGTGGACAATCAGTGGATGGATAGATGGATAGATGAACGGACAGACAGGCGGAGAGGCCCACCATTGGTCTCACACAGGAAGGCTAGCAGGCGGACATTCAGTGGATGGATACAGAGATGAACAGATGAAGGGACAGACAGGCAGAGCGCCCCACCATTGGGCTCACACAGGAAGGCTAGCAGGTGGTCATTCAGTGGATGGATGGATGAACAGATGGACAGATGAAAAGACAGAGAGGCGGAGCGGCCTACCATTGGGCTCACACAGAAAGGCTAGCAGGCGAACCTTCAGTGGATGGACAGATGGACAGATGATCGGACAGACAGGCAGATCGGGCCACCATTGGGCTCACACAGGAAGGCTAGCAGGCGGACATTCAGTGGATGGATACATGAACGGACAGACAGGTGGAGCGGCCTACCATTAGGCTCACACAGGAAGGCTAGCAGGCGGACATTCGGTGGATGGATGGATGGACAGATGGACAGATGATCGGACAGAAAGGCAGATCGGGCCACCATTGGGCTCACACAGGAAGGCTAGCAGGCGCACATTCAGTGGATGGATAGATGAACGGACAGACAGGTGGAGCGGCCTACCATTAGGCTCACACAGGAAGGCTAGCAGGCGGACATTCAGTGGAAGGATGGATGGACAGATGAACGGACAGACAGGCGGAGCGGCCCACCATTGGGCTCACACAGGAAGGCTAGCAGGTGGACATTCAGTGGATGGATGTACAGATGGACATATGAACAGATAAACAGATGGAGCTGCTCACCATTGGGCTCACACAGGAAGGCTAGCATGCGGACATTCAGTGGATGGATAGATGGATAGATGAACGTACAGACAGGCAGAGAGGCCCACCATTGGTCTCACACAGGAAGGCTAGCAGGCGGACATTCAGTGGATGGATGGATGGACAGATGGACAGATAAACGGTCAGACAGGCAGAGCGGCCCACCATTGGGTTCACACAGGAAGGCTAGCATGTGGACATTCAGTGGGTGTATAGATGAACGGACAGACAGGTGGAGCGGCCCACCATTGGGCTCACACAGGAAGGCTAGCAGGCGGACATTCAGTGGATGGATAGATGAACGGACAGGCAGGCGGAGCAGCCCACCATTGGGCTCACACAGGAAGGCTAGCAGGCGGACATTCAGTGGATAGATGGATGGACAGATGAACAGATAAACAGACGGAGCTGCTCACCATTGGGCTCAAACAGGAAGGCTAGACGTGGACATTCAGTGGATGGATAGATGAACGGACAGACAGGTGGAGAGGCCCACCATTGGTCTCACACAGGAAGGCTAGCAGGCGGACATTCAGTGGATGGATGGATGGATGGACAGATGAATGGACAGACAGGCAGAGCGGCACACCTTTGGGCTCACACAGGAAGGCTAGCAGGTGGACATTCAGTGGATGGATGGATGGATGGATGGACAGATGAACGGACAGACAGGCGGAGCGGCCAAACATTGGGCTCACACAGGAAGGCTAGCAGGTGGGCATTCAGTGGATGAATGGATAGAAGGACAGATGAACAGACAGACAGGTGGAGCGGCCCACCATTGGGCTCACACAGGAAGGCTAGCAGGCTGACATTCAGTGGATGGATAGATGAATAGATGAACGGACAGACAGGCAGAGCGGCCTACTATTGGTCTCACACAGGAAGGCTAGCAGGCGGAAAGTCAGTGGATAGATGGATGGACAGATGAGCGAACAGACAGGTGGAGTGACCCACCATTGGGCTCACACAGGAAGGCTAGCAGGTGGGCATTCAGTGGATGGATGGATGGACAAATGAACGGACAAACAGACGGAGCTGGTCACCATTGGGCTCACACATGATGGATAGCATATGGAATTCAGTGGATGGATGGATGGACAGATGAACGGACAGACAGGTGGAGCGGCCCACCATTGGGCTCACACAGGAAGACTAGCAGGTGGACATTCAGTGGATGGCTGGATAGAAGGACAGATGAACGGAGAGACAGGCGGAGCAGTCCACCATTGGGCACACAGAGGAAGGCTAGCAGGTGGATAGTCAGTGGATGGATGGACAGATGGACAGGTGAAGGGACAAACAGATGGAGCGGCCCACCATTGGGCTCACACAGGCAGGCTAGCAGGTGGACATTCAGTGGACGGATGGACAGAGGGACAGATGAACGGACAAACAGATGGAGCTGCTCACCATTGGGCTCACACAGGAAGGCTAGCATTTGGACATTCAGTGGATGGATAGCTGGATAGAAAAACAGTCAGTGGATGGATGGATGGACAGATGGACAGATGAACAGACAGACAGGCGGAGCGACCTACCATTGGGCTCACACAGGAAGGCTAGCAGGCGGACATTCAGTGAATGGATAGATAAATGGACACACAGGCGGATTGGCCCACCATTGGGCTCACACAGGAAGGCTAGCAAGTGGACATTCAGTGGATGGATAGATAAACGGACAGACAGGTGGAGCGGCCCACCATTGGGCTCAAACAGGAAGGCTAGCAGGTGGACATTCAGTGGACGGATGGACAGAGGGACAGATGAACGGACAAACAGATGGAGCTGCTCACCATTGGGCTCACACAGGAAGGCTAGCATTTGGACATTCAGTGGATGGATAGCTGGATAGAAGAACAGTCAGTGGATGGATGGATGGACAGATGGACAGATGAACAGACAGACAGGCGGAGCGACCTACCATTGGGCTCACACAGGAAGGCTAGCAGGCGGACATTCAGTGAATGGATAGATAAATGGACACACAGGCGGATTGGCCCACCATTGGGCTCACACAGGAAGGCTAGCAAGTGGACATTCAGTGGATGGATAGATAAACGGACAGACAGGTGGAGCGGCCCACCATTGGGCTCAAACAGGAAGGCTAGCAGGTGGACAGTCAGTGGATGGATGGATGGATGGATGGACAGATGAACGGACAGACAGGCGGAGCGGCCCACCATTGGGCTCACACAGGAAGGCTAGCAGATGGACATTCAGTGGATGGATAGATGGATGGACATATGGACAGATGAACGGACAGACAGTCAGAGTCGCCCACCATTGGGCTTTAACACGAAGGCTAGCAGGAAGACCTTAAGTGGATGGATGGATGGACAGATGAACGGACAGACAGGCGGAGTGACCTACATTGGGCTCACACAGGAAGGCTGGCAGGCGAACATTCAGTGGATGGATGGATGGACAGATGGACTGATGAACAGACAGACAGGTGGATTGGCCCACCATTGGGCTCACACAGTAAGGCTAGCAGGCAGACATTCAGTGGATTGATAGATGAACGGACAGACAGGCGGATTGGCCTACTATTGGTCTCACACAGGAAGGCTAGCAGGTGGACATTCAGTGGATGGATGGATGGACAGATGAACGGACAGACAGGCGGAGCGGCCCACCATTGGGCTCACACAGGAAGGCTAGCAGGTGGACATTCAGTGGATGGATGGACAGATGAACGGACAAACAGATGGGGCATCCCACCATTGGGCTGACACAGGAAGGCTAGCAGGTGGACATTCAGTGGGTGGCTGGATTGCACATTTATATAGTGCACAGTTGTGCTTCAATATTCCCTTAAGACACAGAGGGATGAGCTCTTCACACATCCAGGAATGGCCAGTTCACTTTTAATACAGAGGTTATATATATGTGTGTGTGTGTGTGTATATATATATATATATATATATATATATATATATATATATATATATATATAATTGTATGGCATAATTATGCTATTGCGCGAGATTAACGCTCTTTAATTGTTATTTACTTACCTGCACAAGTCTTTTGTTTATGTTGATCACTGGTGAACCGGAACCGATAACAGTGATCCGGATATAATTGTACCAAAAGAACTGCACTGTGTAAACAAAGTCGAAAAAGGCGCGAATGCCGAAACGCGTCCTGGCGTTTATCTCGGACACAATAAACTAAATTTTCCGAGAACCTTGTAGAGTGCGGTCCCCTTCATTCGTTGAGTGGAGTTTTGGAGCTGAATATTGACGTGGAGCCACCGCCACGGTTGGGACCTGCACCCGCTCTCGAGTGCTCACGGCGGTTTCTTGGTGGAATTTTGAGCGTATTTTCTTCCGCAACGTGCACCGCTGCATTGCCGTCACAAAGTTTGGACCCGGTTGGGTGAGTCGATTCCAGCCGGTATCAGCAATTGTATGCAAAAAGATGGTCCAGTGTTGGAATTAAATAACGGCAGTACGAGCGTGAAACCAAGGCGTTTATTTGTACTGTGCAGTTCATAAGAGTTTGAAGGCTATAATGTTCTCAAATGAATCAAGACAGGCTGAGGCAGCACAAGTCTTCAGATGTTTCCCAGCACAGAATACTGAGCGCGGACGTGAAACCAATTTACCCAGCTCTCTCGATAGCCAATTTGCAAAACTTGAAAGACTTTTGGAACGTGAGACACGCAAATGGTGGGAAGCTACCTCCCTCCAGAATTATATCGATGTCAAACGAATACCGCGAGGTTTACGAATATACACAATTCCATCGTATGAGAATCCTGACCCAGCGCTCTTGGAGGAATGGGCAGCACATACGACAGATTCCTCTGTAGGTATGTTGAAAATTTTGATTAAATTTGCGTGGAGTGACCGTGACAAATGTCTTAAAGAGATTGACGAGCTAGAGGCCATTATTGCTACTAATCCAGATACTAAAACCAAAGAAGAATTGAGACAAGCTATGAAGGACCGTTTAATCAGCTACCAGGAAAAAATCAAGACGCGCAAACACACCAAATTCAACAGAGATGCCAGAGACTATGCTCAGGGAAGAATACTCACCTTTGCACAAAGATTTGATGGACCCAGAAGAGCACTAAAGAATGCTGTCTCTCAAAATCTAGAAACTTGTGACACCTCGGAATCCAACGTAAGCACTGATGCAGAACAATCAGGAGATGACGCTGGTGATACTTTCATGCCCTCCTCTGTACAGAGTCATTTTTTAGAAGAGTTCCATTTGATGTGGAATTCGCGACAAAGAGGGGGACGTGACAGATTTCAGATGACAAGAAGACGAAACGCGTCCGGAAACCAAGACGGGGTGGCCACGCACAGTCAAGATCCAGGTCAAGGAATTGCGTGGCAAACTCGCAGCAAGAGGGGGTCCAAAAAGTAGGAGTAAATGATGACCTAACTATTGTTAACTTAACCCCAAACAAGTTAACGGAAGACCAACAATCAGTACTCACGAAAGGATTGACTTTTTGTCCAGCTAAAAGATGTGAATATACACAGACTCGCATTGATTTATACCTTTTTTCCAGGAAGCTAAAATTGAAAAAATTCTTTAAGCTCAAAGGTATACAAGATAATATTAGCGACTCACTTAACACTACTTCTGTACCATCGAACTTATCTGACTCATCAGCTGCCCTCACAGGTGAAGACTTGACCACACTACGAATTTTATCTAGCCAGCAAGATCCTGCAGCATCCGATGTGACCTATGACGTCTCCTGTATTCGAAGCTTCGGCATAGAACAGCGTGCCCCGAGAACGAATTTTCAACAACCATCTACTATTGTACCAATGTCCTCCTTTGATACTATAGATATCTTTGAAGAATCCGTAAAGAAAGATCTTATGAAATTGAGACTTACAGCATCTAAGAACTTACAAAATAATCTTACCATTAGACAAAGGACTGCCCTTTCAGAACTAATGAGTGACTCTGATTTAATTTGCAAACCTTCTGATAAAGGAGGAAACGTGGTGTTGATGACTAGAAAATTCTATGTGGATGAGGCTTTGAGACTACTTTCAGTTGAGACATGTTACCGTCCAATTTCTAAATCAGAGTATATTGTGAGTATTGATGAATATCATACACTTATTCAAAAATGGTTTGATCGACATATGCTCAATTATAATGAATTTAAGTACTTAACATGTCCTTATCCCGTCACGGCCACTTTTTATCACTTACCTAAAGTACATAAAAATCCAGTCAGACCACCGGGCCGTCCTATCGTATCCTCCATAGGGTGCCTCACAGAACACGTCTCAATAAATTGACTTTTTCCTGGAAGAATTTGTACAGACACTATCTTCGTACATTAAAGATACTACACACTTTATTAAAAAATAATGGCTATAGCATGGGAATCTGACATGCTCATGATTGTTCTTGACATCACAAGTCTCTATACGAGTATTAAACATGAGCATGGTATTCATGCGGTCCAGTATTTTCTTAAAGGTAGATCTCTCCATTTTACTGAACATAATGCCATGCTCATTGAATTTATTCTGTTCTGTCTAAACAACAATATCTTCCTAATTGATAAACAACACTATCGACAGATCCAAGGGACGGCCATGGGCGCCTGCTTGGCTCCCAGTTACGCAAACTTGTTCGTGGGCTGGTGGGAGAAGCAGATTGCCTGGCCCGAAACATACAATCATTGGACTAAAAGTATCATTTCATGGTACAGATATATAGATGATCTGTTCATCTTATGGAAGGGCCCTAAAATAGAGGCAGAGAAGTATATTGCAGCATTGAATGACAATACCTTGAATCTCCATCTGAGTGGACAACTCAGTACCCAGCAAGTTCCTTTCTTAGACCTTAAAGTTTTTGTTAAAGATGGGAGAATTTGTACAACTCTCTTTAAAAAGGAAACTGCAGGGAACTCTGTACTGGAAGCACACAGCAGCCATCAAAAATCACTAAAAATTAGTATTCCTTATGTAGAACTATTGCGCCTTAAAAGAAATTGCTCCTGTGATGCTGACTTTCAGTATATTAAGTGATGATACCTCCTTCCATTATAGGCTTAACTATCAGCAGGTAGAAACCTCTATTTTGAAGGGTCATTCCTTGTGGATAGTGTATTGAAACGTCTACCCCCTTCTATTCCAAAATAATTGAAGTATGTGTGTGGTTTTTAAATAATACTTAAGAATCATTATCCGATAAGAAGAACAATATAAATTTGGACAAAATATGTGTCTTTAATAATAATACTATTATACTGTCAAGTGTCTTCTCTACCCAGTAGCAACTCAAGAAGTCATCTAGAAAACTTAAGATGCATACTGTAGCCATGATTTATAGTATTGTATATTGCACTGTTCAGTTAATATTTATTTTTTAAAAAAACCTTTCCCTACTTTTTAGATTTGATTAAACTGTTTTTAGTCCTGAAGAAGGTGAAATCACCGAAACGCTGCGTCGACTTTTATGACATGTATTCACAAAGACTAATTTTTATTGTGATTAATTGAATTCATTAAAGATTGTAACCCATTTTCGGAGGGAAAGATATTTTATGCGATTCATTTTAGCTTGTTGCTTATTAATAATAAATAATTTTGATTTTATTGAATACGTTTTTTTAATAGATTTTATTTAGTGCATATACAAGTTACTGTATATAGACCTTATGACGAAACCTTGTCTATGAGATAACCAATAGAATTTGTGAATATTAGACACTTGACTGAGGACAATCCCGTAGGCCTTTTTCTGATAGGGACATTTTTGTTTTGCTGGACTTTCAGTATGAGGCTTCTGTTGCAATAGAAAGATTTAAACTGCGAGGTTATTGTTCCGATCTGTTAATGAAAACTTTAACTAAAGTTAATAGAATACCTCGGCAATCTCTATTGGGAACCCGAAATGCGAGGAATGAGACAGAACAAGATACTTGTAGATTTATTACCACCTTTTCTAATGAGACTGATTCTTTGAGAAAGATTCTTTGTCGGAATTGGCATATCCTTAAATCGACGGAGTCATTGGCGATTCCTTACCAGCCTATCCACAAATAACCTTTAGAAGGAGTAAATCCGTAAAAGATAAACTGGTTCAAAGCCATTATGAACCTACACCGTTCATTCAACGTATCAGCAATTTGACTGGTTTCTTCCTTTGTCTCAAATGCAAGGCATGCAGAAATAGCAAAAAGGTGTTGACGTACAATGTTCCAGGAATGGAAAAACCAAGAAATATCAATACATTTTTAACGTGTAACACTCCCTTTTGCGTATATTGTCTTACATGTCCTTGCCAGAAGCAATACATTGGTAGCACGATTCACCCTACCAAAAAACGCATCTTGGAACATGCCCGAGCCATTGAAAAACAAGATCCTACCTATCCCGTGGCTAGACATTTTGCTAAATATCACAATAGTGATAGAAACTTATTATCATTCTTTTGTCTAGACCATGTTCCAATTAGTGACCGGATAGGTAATCGGGAACTTAAACTAAGAAAATTGGAATCCCGTTTCATTATTGATCTTCAAACCACTAATACTAAAGAAGAATTGGCATGTTATTTAGGGTAATTTGCAGGTACTCAGTTGTTTAGGGACCTATTGAATTATTATCAATGTCATGCTGAAGTTCTATATGCTTGTTTTCTTTCCGTTCTGAATGCGTTATTCATCAGGTCTGCGTATCCGAAATTGCCCATACAGGGCCTGATTTTATATGTAGACTCGGTGTTTACCGCTCTCTATGTTTCGCTTATATGGGGCATCAGGATAATTATCATTGAATGAACTTCGTTTGCCCATACAGGACTTGATTAACTGGATGCCTATTAATTCATTCATTTTTTGTTGCACTACATTCAGAATTTAACTTATTGATGTCTTGAATTGCTGCCTCAATAATGTTATTGCTATTGTCATTGTGAATTTTTAAGGTGGCATATTCATGCTATTGCGCGAGATCAATGTTTCTTACCTTAATTGTTACTTATTTATTTGCGCAAGCCTTCTGCTTATGTTGATCACTGGTGAAAAAACCGGAAGCGATAACATCGATCCGGATATAATTGTATGGCATAATTATGCTATTGCGCGAGATTAACGCTCTTTACTTTAATTGTTATTTACTTACTTGCGCAAGTCTTTTGTTTATGTTGATCACTGGTGAACCAGAACCGATAACAGTGATCCGGATATAATTGTACCAAAGGAACTGCACTGTGTAAACAAAGTCGAAAAAGGCGCAAATGCCGAAACGCGTCCTGGCGTTTATCTCGGACACAAACTAAATTTTCCCAGAACCTTGTAGAGTGCGGTCCCCTTCATTCGTTGAGTGGAGTTTTGGAGCTGAATATATATATATATATATATATATATATATATATATATATTCAGTGAAAAAACCATAGGTTTCACACATGTTATAGTTAGCTGGACATTTTACTCGTAAAAAACCAATGAAATTGCCCCGTTATAGTTAGTTCAGCTAACTATAACTCGCACGCGCCCGCAATGCACTGCTGATGACGTCACATATTACATCACTCATGACATGGTCAGTGACATCACTCATGACATCACTGATGACATCTCAAATGACATCACTGATGACATCATCCAGTGAATGTGTGTTTTTCTGAAAATTAAATATGTTTTATATATGTATATCTCAAGGTTGATGGAAGAATAAATGGGTATATAAGTGTCTAAATGGATGATTTGTTTTTGAAAAATTGATTGTGTAACTGAGTGATTAAGTGTATCATAGTGAATACATGGCTTAGTGAGTAATGTTTAAATATGTAAATATCTGTATCAGTCTCTCACTTGTATAAGTGGCTGCATGGGTTGGTGAGTAGCTACATGGGTGTCATTTTTAGGTTATTAGTTGGTTTTTTGAGTGTCAGTCTGAGTATCTGCATGGTTCGGTGGGGGGTATTATGTAGTGCATAGCAACATGAATGAGTCACTCACTGTTTGTATGTGTTGAAGACAGCATGTGTGCAGGACTATATGGGTGGATGAGTGTGTGTATGGCTGTGTTAGTGAGTGAATGACTGTCTCAATAGTGACTTTATGAGTAACTACATATGTTTTAAACTAGTATATGTGACTATTGGTGTATATAAGTGAGTATATGTGAGAGTGAGAGATTGAAAGAGTTCCTGTATGAATAAGTATGTGTTTCTATAAGTGATTGATTAAATGACTAAGTATGTTTAAGTTTCTGTAGAAGTAAGTGTGGTGGTGTGTGTATAACTGTGTATGCAAGTAAATGTATGTTTGATTCTTTATTAGCATGAGTGACTATGTGTGTGAGTAACTCTATGGATGAGTGGCATTGTGTAACAGGATGTATAGGTGTATGAGTACATATGATGAGTGAGTACATGTATGAGTGACTGTATAGGACTGTTGGTGAATGAGTGGATGTGTATGTGGATCTTAGAATTACTGAAGAGGTTGTTGTAACTGGTATTGGTATGTCCATTGTTTTAAAAATTTTAGTCTCTATTATTCAATGTGTGTATCAAAGGTTATATTAGGGTGAGAGGAGGTCTGCCACTCTATCACAAGGATGATGTCATCAGTGATGTCATTTGAGATGTCATCAGTGATGTCATGAGTGATGTCACTGACCATGTCATGAGTGATGTAATATGTGACGTCATCAGCAGTGCATTGCGGGCGCGTGCGAGTTATAGTTAGCTGAACTAACTATAACGGGGCAATTTCATTGGTTTTTTACGAGTAAAATGTCCAGCTAACTATAACATGTGTGAAACCTATGGTTTTTTCACTGAATTTCTAAGGTTTTTTAAATGCTAATTCCTAACTATAACGTGTGTGAAACCCATGGTTTTTTCAGTGAATTTGCAAGGTTTTTTAAATGCTAATTCCTAACTATAACGTGTGTGAAACCTATGGTTTTTTCAGTGAATTTGCAAGGTTTTTTAAATGCTAATCCCTAAATATTTCGTTTTTTAAACCTATGTTTTTTTCTGAGAATTTGTATGGTTTTTTATATGCTAAGTTATGTATTTTTAATTAAAGATATTTTTTTTTATTTAAATAAAATTACTTTATATTCATTTATATATTATCTGTATTTTTTTATGAATTATTTTTTTTAAATAATTCAATTTGGATATTTTTTTTTTATAATTTTTTAAATTATTTAATGTCCTCTTTTTTTTTTTTATTTATAATTTCTTGGGGTGCGCGCTCTGAGCGCGCACCTAGTACTATTTCTTATGTTTTTTATGAATTCCGGCGTACGCTATTTACGTACGCAAATATACTTGTTGGTGCGCGCTGGGAGCGCGCACCCAGTACGTATGCGTACGTACGTACGCACGCATGCGTCCTACGCCCTCGACGCGGTTTACTTCCGCATACGCTAAAATTACGCGCAATAACGGTCGCGTATACGCGTGTTAAACGTATGCGCGCTAGGTGCGCGTATATGACGTATGCACCTGCGCGCTTACGCGTTCGTGCATACGTCATCACGGGGTGCGCGCTCGGAGCTTGCACAGTGCGCGCACCTCGGGTTTATACATAATAAAACAACATTTCTTATTGGTTATCATTACTTTCAGTTTCTAATTGTTTCAATACCACACCCAATCCCCTCATGGCAAGTCATGTGATCAAGAATTACACTTTTGATTGGTTTGAAGTACTTTCTGTTCCAGATTCTTCCCAAACCACACCTACTCCCCTCATTATTAGTTCTGATTCCTTTGGAGAAGGAGCTATTCTGTTGTTGAGAGACAATGGCTGAACAGCAACCTACTTCAGACAGTGACCAGGACACTCTTGAGAGGCAGAGGAACAGGAAGCAGAAAGACAGCTTTATATGGCAGTTTTTCACTTTTCCAGAGAATGAGAAAAAGGTAAATGCACCAAAAGTTACATGTGTACTTTGTAACAAAGTCTTATCTCGTGGGAATCCTAACAAGAAATATTCTTTTAGCATTCACACTATGTTAAGACATGTTGACAAAATGCACCCAGTATCTTTTCGTCGAGCTTCTGGAGAAAACTCTCCACCTGCTCAGCCGACGACATCAGCAGCAGCTCAGCCGAGCACATCTTCGGCAGCTCAGGGGAGCACTTCAGCTGCGATGGTGCCTTCACCTGTTTCTTTACCTCTTGTTGGTCCACCTTGTTTGGCGAGGTTGTCTACACGGTGCACTGATTGCGGTTCACTTATTTCTGTGGGGGAGACCAGTCTTGATCTCCTTCAGAGAAAATTTGATGCGCATTCATGCACTAGGCCATAGATTTTTTTTCATTTTTTGCGTTTTTCTCTTCCTGTTTCCCTCCATTAACTCAAGGGCTCTTTTAAGAGCCACTTATAAACTTAACCCAAAAATTTTTTTTTTTGACATTTTTTTTGGAAATTTTTTTGAGGTGCGCGCACCCTGCGCGCACCCAAGGTTTTTTTAATTTTTTTTTTTTTTTTTTTTTTTTGAGAGACTCCCCCTTTTTCCTACTAATGCAACTGTGAAATCACCAGAGGAAAACGCAACAAATCTCTTCCTGTAATTCCTATTTGCACACAGAGTCATGTTTTCACATTAGTCACAAAACGAAAAATCTTTGCCAATTTGAATGCACACTTACTGCTCTTTTTTGTTGGCAAGTGAAAATTACTTTTACAGACTGACACATTATGAATCCACTTTTCAGATTTTTTTAAATGCACATGTCCAGACTGCATTTTCAGACCACAAACCATGTGTATGCTGGGTGACTGCCTACACTCCAGCAAGGGCAACCAGCCTTAGTGATGCTGAATGTATTTGCATTACAGACTGAAACCTCAAAACCCCACAGCACATTATCAGAGCCAGGACCTTTGTTCTCTACACCTCTCTCCACTCAGCAGAACCAGATAATGGCAATCTTTCCCTCTATTTTTCCACACATATAGATGTTAATTTCAAATCACACTGCTTCCCCCTTTTTTTCAAATGTAATCACACATTTCTATTGCTTGAAAACCAACCCTTTTCCAAATGTACCCTTCCCCCAACTTGACTTCTGCCTAGTACCCTTCCCCCAACTTGACTTCTGCCTGCTACCATAGCAACAGCTCATGGAACACTGCTGTGTGGAGTTAGGTCAGAAGTTCGCCACACAATGTTTCAATTCCACAGAGCAAGAGTGCTTGACTTTTCAAACCTTACAGCAAATCCATAGTACTGTTCTTTGGTAACACATTTTTCTGAACCAATACAAAACATGCTTCTATTAATTTACACATACAGCCTAGTTTTTAGTGTAGAATGGTATGAAACAGCCAATCAGTTCTTTTTTTTTTAATAAAAAATATGTATGCCTCCATTTCCAAACTGTCTTTCATTTCTTTTTACCATTCTACTGAATTACACCTCCTGAGTGCATCCAGATCTCCTTTGAAGATGTTCACAGTGTGGATTGTAGGACACAGCTATGTCTTCTGGAGTGAAAAATTTGCAGAGAAAAGAGGTATGGTGAGAGACCTTGCTTTGCCAAATGTAGACATCAAGTGGATTGGTCAGAGAGGGTTAAAGTGGCACCAATTAATGCCTTTGGTGAAAACCTTTCTACATCTCCCACAGCCTAACCTTATTATTGTGCACTGTGGTGGTAATGATCTAGGCACTTTAACTGGGGTAGGTTTGGAAATGCTTATTAAGGACACCTTTGTGCAATTAATGTCGCTTTTTCCTCAATCTGCCTTTGTATATTCTAACATATGCCAAAGGCAAAAGTGGAACTGGTCCAACCAATTTTGTCCGCAGATTGACAAAGCAAGGAAGCACGTCAACAAATCTGTTTCTGCTTTCCTCCGTGACTATGGTATGGGTTCCATTTACCACAACAACTTGCGTTACGACATGCAAGACATTTATAGAGGAGATGGTGTGCACTTCAATGATGAAGGGAACAGAGTCTTCCTCTTGAACCTCAGACTCTGCGTTGGTACTTACTTGTAGGTACCGAAAAACAAACAATAAACACAAGGGCTCTTTTTAGAGCCACCTTATATCTAAACACTTAAATGCAATTTTTTTTAAATTTCTTTTATTATTTTTTTTTTCCGGGTGCGCGCAGGGTGCGCGCACTCGGCGATATTTTTTTTCAAAATATTATTCTTTTTTTTTGCCCTACAAGGTCCTACTTTGACCCCCTTACAATGCCTACTGGGTCTATTTCTACCCACTCTGCCCCCTTTTCAAGTGCTCCCCCTTTGTTTATCACCCCCTCTTTATGCGATAGACAAAATGGCGGCCGCCGCTTCCTGACTTCCACCGATTCGAATGTTTACTAAGATCTAACAACCAATCAGAATCGCGCTCGCGCACGGCAAGGTGCGCGCACCCAGCGCGCACTCTGCGCGCATACAGATATATATATTGATTCAAAGGCTATTTTCTCAGAATCTACTGAACAGATTTACACCAAACCTACAAAAGGCACTTCCTTGACCTAGGGACTACCTCTCTGCCAAATTTTGAGTAATTCTGTTCAGCCGTTCGGGCTGTAGCTCGTTCTAAAGGTCCTATGGAAAAATGCATGGGAAAAACGCGTTTTGGGACCCCCCTTTTATCTCAGCCCCCGCTTGACGGATCCCCCCGAGACTTTCAGGGTAGGAGCGGAGCGTAGCGCCCCACCTATTTTGAGAAATTCGCGAGGATTCGTCGACCGGCGCCAAAGTTATTCAAAATAGAATGTTGAGGTTTTCCTATGGAAACGTGGTCCTAACTATAACTACCTACTGGCGACCGCCAGTAGGTAATATATATATATATATATATTATCTACTGGCGGTCGCCAGTAGATAGTTATAGTTAGGACCGTGTTTCCATAGGAAATCTGAAAATTCTATTTTGAATAACTTTGGCGCCGGTTGACGAATCCTCGCAAATTTTTCAAAATAGGTGGGGCGCTCCGCTCCTACCCTGAAAGTCTCGGGGTGATTAGTCAAGCGGGGGCCGAGAAAAAAGGGGGGTCCCAAAACGCGTTTTCCCCATGCATTTTTCCATAGGACCTTTAGTCGAAGGTACAGCCCGAACGGCTGAACCGAATTACGTGAAATTTGGCAGAGAGGTAGCCATAAGGTCAAGGAGGTGCCTTTTGAAGGTCTCGTGTAAATCTGTTCAGTATTTCATGAGAAAATAGCATTTAAAACCATATCTATATCTATACGCGCGCACCGTGCGCGCACTGTGCGCGCACCTTGCCGTGTGCGAGCGCAATTCTGATTGGTTGTTAGATGTCAGTAAACATTCGAATCGTTCGAAATCAGGAAGTGGCGGCCGCCATTTTGTCTCTCGCAGTCTGAGGCAGTGAAAAACAAAGGTGGAGAACGTGAAAAGGGGGCAGAGTGGACAGTTCCTGACCCCCTAGCCTTTGTCAGGGGGTCACTAAAGGACCCCCAAGGGAGAAAACAACATTCACTTTTTTGTCGAAAATGCGCGGGGTGCGCGCACGGAACGCGCACGGTGCACCTACAGCGCGCGCACGGTGAAAAACCTGAAAAAAAATATATATTAATAAATACATAACTTAGCATTTAAAAAAACGTACAAATTCACTTAAAAAACCATAGGTTTCACACACGTTATAGTTAGGAATTAGCATTTAAAAACCCTTGCAAATTCACTTAAAAAACCATAGGTTTCACACATGTTATAGTTAGCTGGAGATTTCCCTCATAAAAAACCAATGAAATTCCCCCGTTATAGTTAGTTGAGATAACTATAACTCGCGCGACCGCCACTCTATCACATCAGTGATGTCATGAGTGATGCCACTGACCATGTCATGAGTGATGTAATATGTGACGTCATGAGCAGTGGATTGCCCTTTCTCCTTCCTCCCTTAGAGTAGTTGCCTATGGAGCAAGCTGTCTACGTATTGCAGACAACTTTATCGAAAAATCCAGACTCAAAGGTCACAAACTCCTCATCCGGGGCTTTCAGTAACATCACCAGCGCCTCCCAAGCCCTTGCAGCATCTAAAGCTTTGTTTGCTAGTGATCTTGGTCTTGGATGTGTGGGGAAACCAATGGAGCAAGCAAGGGCCCATAGCGGGTTCTAATTCCCTTTCAGTAATATTACACAATAGGGAAACCACCTCCTCCCAATACGTCCCCAGTTGGGGGCAGTCCCACAGCATATGGCGGAAATTCACGCCCTCCGTTTTGCATCACGGGCACCGCGCTGTATCCATATCAAAGTATGCATTAATTTTAGCCGGGGTGAGGTACGCCCTGTGCAGTATGAAAAAGTGCACCAGCTGGAAACTGGCTTTTCTAATACTTTTCTACGCTCTTTCCACCAATTCAGCCCACACCTTCTCAGGAATCTCTTTGTCTAAGTCCCCCTCCCATTTCTGCTGCAGCTCCCGCAGGCGCGTCAAACGCCTATACAAGCAAGTAACTGCCTTAAAGGTCCCTGCCGCCATTACAACGTATTGACATGCCATAGAAGTCTGTGGTTCCGACAACCCTTCCCTCCAATGCTTTTGGATGGCCGCGATCAGGGCTGAATGAAGCAGAAATTCCCTACGGAGAAGGTCATAACTGCGCTGTAGCGCAGTAAAGGGGAGGAGGGTGTTATCCTCATATAAATCCCCTAACATATGTAGTCCCTTCTCTCCCCATCCAGCCAACCCAGTCCAGTTGCTGCCATGCATAGCTATACACCAGCATCATGAGTTTCATATGCGGGAGTACCTCACACATGGCTAAAGGGATCTCCGGGGCATAAGGAAGGTCAATCCACGCCCTCCGCTGACTCCTATTCCAGCAATGCCGAGATGTCCTTCGCTCATCAGTGAGCATCTGAAGCCGCAATGTCTGCTGTAGGATAATACAGGACAACACCTGCCTTGACACCCGCCCTCCATCCCGCTCAGCTGGGCCCCGAAACTCCAGCGCCGCTGCTTGAGTAAGCCACTGGAATTGGGCTGCCAGATAGTATGTCTCAAAATCAGGGACCGCCAGCCCTCCATCGGCTTTAGGCCTCATTAGCGTTTTCAGTGCCACCCGCCGCCTGCCAGTTGCCCAAAGAAAACTCGTGATCAGTGATTGTAGTTCTTTAAAAATTGACACAGGTATCCAGACTGGGAGAGTTCGAAAATAATACAATTGCCGGAGGAGAGCCACCATTTTAAGGAGGACCACTCGGCCTGCCACTGAGAGAGGCAGGGTCCCCCAGAATTCCAGGCTGCCCTGGAAACTCCGGATAGCTCTACCAACATTGCCTTCGAACTGATCAGCCGGTCTATGATAAATGTGGGTCCCAAAATATGGCAAACATCTATACTCCCATTGCACTCCATCAGTGTACAACAGCCCCTCATCCAATGGGGCAGTCGGAAACAGGCAGGACTTTGCCCAATTCACCTTGAGCCCCGAAACCGCATCAAGATCCCGGAGCAAGCCCTTCGCTCCGTCAAGGGCATTGGTTGTGTTTGCCAGAAACATGAGCAGGTCATTAGCATAAAGCTCAATGTATTGAGTAGAGCCCCTCACATTAAGCCCCGAATAATGTCGCCCCAACGGGGCCTGAGCCGCTAGAGGTTCTATGGCAAGGAGAACAACAGAGGAGTGAGCAGACAACCCTGTCGCGTCCCATGGCTCACGCCTCCGAAATCAGACCAAACCGTCTTGACCCGAGCAGTAGAAGACTTATATAACAAGGCCGTCCAAGCCACAAAAGCTTAACCCACCCCAAAGCTACGCAGAACTTGAAACAGGTACGGCCATTCCAGACTGTCAAATGATTTTTCTATGTCAACTGAAAAAATGGCAGCAGGTGCCGACGGACAGGTGTCAGCTTCCAAGATATGCTGTAGGCGCCGTACATTGATAGCAGTGTTCCATGTTGGAATGAACCCCACCTGATCATTGTGCACTAATTGCACCATATGCGGGAGCAATCTAGTCGCCAGGATCCGACTTGATATTTTATAATCAGTGGTGAGCATAGATAGTGGGCGATAAGCAGTCCTGTCCGAAGGTGACTTCCCTGGTTTCAGCAACGGAATAATGATGGCTTCACGGGTAGAGGCAGGGCCCACACCGGCAATCTTCGCCTCATTATAAAGAGCTACTAATTTAGGAGCCATGAGATCAATATAGGTCACATAAAATTCGATCGGTAGGCCATTGGCCCGGGGTGTCTTATTCCTCCCCATATGCTTTATCACTCCCCTAACCCCGCCTAACGTGATATCCTGACCTAAAAGGTCCGCCTGTGATGTATCAAGATGCGGAAGATCAGCTGTAGCCAAAAACTCCCCAAGGACGTCCTCATTCAGCGTCACGCTGCTCCGATAGAGCAAAAAATTGATCATTAATCCCCTGCTGGATATAAGTAAGTTCCCCCGTCAGGGAGGATAACTCTAAAACGACCGTCCCTCTTCGAGCAGGGTTGGCTAACCAAGCCAGCAATGCCCCTGATTGATTTATCGCGTTCTGCGTCTGCGCACTCCATACATTTTTTATAATCATAACAACGCAATTGTTCAATCTGCGCAGCAACCGTCTCTCTAGCCTCCAGTAATTCTTCCTGCCCGGTAGGTTGTTCGGGTCGGGCCCGTTCCGCCGTGCGCAAGCGCTGATCTGCAGTCTCTACATCTTGCAATAATGTCTTAAGCACCCCCGCCATATTGGCAATACAGTGCTCCCTCAACACAACCTTAAAGGCATCCCGCTCCACTGCAGTTGTGGACGCTATGCCGTATTCTCGAGGAAGTACTGAGTAACACCAGCCCCCACCACCTCCCGAAAGACTTGATCCTCAAGGAGCCCTGGGTTTAAGCGCCATGTTGGTATCGCGGGGCGCGCCTGGGACCAATGTAATCTTAGGAGTAGTGGATTATGTTCTGACACTGTTCTAGTTAGGTATTCACTATGTTGAACTACCGCGTGAACATCCGGGGAACACAGTACAGCATCTAGCCGTACATGGAGCTCGTGTAACGCTGAAAAAAAGGAATAATCATGCTCCCCGTGTGCAGTGCCCTCCAAGTGTCAACCAAGCCCCACTGAAATTGACAATCTCTCCTGCCTTAGTCATTTTATGGATAGGTGCAGCAGGGAGAGGCAGATGTGATGTATCCAAAGAAATATCAGGGATGGAATTGAAATCCCCACTCATAATCACGGAACCAGTCAAATAATATGCTAGTGTCCCGGATAAATGGGGAAACAAGCCGGCTGGTCCATGTTGGGCACAGAGATACTACTCAGCACCACATCCCTACCATTAAGGCGGCCCGCAACCACCAAATATCTCCCCTCTGGGTCTACTAGCTGTCGCACTGGCAGAAAAAGCACTCCCGCCCTGACTCAAATCAATACTCCCCACGCAAAAGCAGAATACGTTGTGTAGAAAATCTGTCCCCTCCACCTAAATTGCAGTGCAAGCCCCTCCTGGCGTGTGATATGTGTTTCCTGAAGGAAGGTAATTTGAACTCCTCTGCGCACTAGATAAGCATGAACCTTGTGGCACCGCATCATGGTGTGTATGCCCCTAACTTTTCAGTTCAAGTAATGACCCCATGAGACGATCCTGTATAGTATCCAAATAGGGCACTCAAAGTGACACGCCGAGGACCCTGAACACCCCTAATCAAACAACAGAAAAACATCCAACTCCCCCTCCCCAGAACAGGCACTAAAACACTAGTCCCCATCCAACCTAAAGTCACACAGTTCCCTCTAGTAACTGCAAAGAATCAAGTGGGGAGCGACTGTAAACCGGCTGTACCTCGCACAGATACCACGAAACAAAACAGCGCCGTGCCCTAAAATAGCAGGCAACGCACCAGATCCGAGGCGACACACATCCATAGCAGCTCACTTCCGCCCCTCCAACAACCCAAAAATAGAAACAAATCTCAATGCAGCATACGTAGTGCAAAAGAGTGGGTCAGCGGCAAAGAAAGGGAGAGAGTAGCAGAGAAGCAAATTTAGAATAAGGCAATAAAGCAATCAGGCAATCTCATCAGCTGTCCCCGGAGTAACATGCGGCAAGATAACACTGTCAGCATTGGACTCATCCGTAACGGAGCCATCCGTCCCCTTCTCCGACCCAGTGTCCGCTCTCGCCGACCGTGGACTATTCTGAACGAGCGCTGCCACCACCTACAGCGAAGCTGACCTTACCCTCTCCGTTTCAGAAACGCTAGGCGCCTGCAGAGTCGTGATCTGCACAGGGCCTCCGTGGCAGGTTCAGTGCGTTGCTCTGCTGGCCCGTGGACAGTTTTATAGGATTCAATCCAGTCCCACTCCGCCTTGGGATCATCACAAAAAAACGTCTTGCCATCTAGAGCTATTCGTAGGCGTGCCGGGAACATCAGTGAGTACTGCAGCCCTTCATCGCGTAATGCTCTCTTGAATGCTATAAAAGATGTGCGGCGGCGCTGGACATCTAACGTAAAGTCAGGAAACAGAGATACCTTGCAATTGTCCACCACATAGGGTCCAGAAGTGCAAGGTTTCTGCAATTGATAGTCCCTGTCCTTGTAGTGAAGCAGGCGGGCAACTACCGGCCGAGGAGACCTCCCAGGTGCCAGAGGGCGAGCTGGAACCCTGTGAGCCCTTTCCAGTGTATAAAACGGAGTCAATCCTTCAGGTGCCACCACGTCTCGGAGCCAGACCTCCAAGTAGTTGATCATGCTAGTACCTTCTTCTCCCTCCGGCAGACCCAACACACGAATGTTGTTCCGACGATTGCGCCCTTCAGCATCCTCAGCTCTCCTTTCCAGCGTCTGAATCCTGCGGGTGATATCCCCCATCTGCGCCGTGAGGGATTGCTGCACCGGCTCCATACTCTCCAGGGACGCCTCCGCCTGCTTCACCCGCTCAGAGAGTTTAGTATGTTCCGCACAGAGTAGTCCCAGGTCCACCGTTACGTTCTTGATGTCCTGGTGGAGAGAGTCTTTAGTATCTGGTATCGCCTGCAGAATCTGGGCCATCTGTTGTTGAACTAGATTGTCTGCCGGGGGCTCAGGGGAATCTGGCCACCTTCTATCCGATGCAGAGTCATCTGGGTCGTGGGCAGTCACCATCTGCTTGCCCTTTGGTTTCCCCATATCTCCAAGGAGTGCAGTGGCTCCAACCTGTCCCCAAGGGAAAGCAGTGTCCACTTTCTCCTCTCTTGGCTCAAGTGTGGATGGTCAATACACTGGGGAAGGCTGGGGCCAGGCGTCCCCACAGTCAGCATGGTGCACCTCCAGATGGCCCAGCTGACCCTCAGAAACACGCAAAATCCAAGTGCTCTCTGCCCCAGTTCGCGTGGTCACAGGTCAGGGGTCCCCGCTTTCAGGGATCTCAGGCATACAGTAGGGCGCAGAATCTCAATGAGAAAAAAAAATGGTGCCAGGTACAGGGCCCTCATCCCCAGGAAGTTCAGCTGTGCTTGCTCAGGCCAAGACACATGGTCACGCCACCAGTCCAGGTTACGCCCTTTCGCGAGAGGCCCCCATATAGCTGCCAGGGGCAGATTGTCCAACAGCGCCATTTCGATCCAACGGCGCTCGCCACGGCGGTCAAAAAATACTGAGGATTTCCCCCAGTGATCAGCCCGACCGACAGCAGGCACCACGCGGGCTAAAATTCCAGTGGAGACCCCTTCCGGCAACCCCCAGTGCAGCAATGATTTGGTAGCATCGCAGGCAACTGATCGGAATCCTCTTCCAGAGGCGCTGTACAGAACCGTAGGGTCCCGCAGCGGCTTGCGGTGATGGAGCGGGTAAAATATTTTCTTTTTATATACCCAATCCATTTATATAAGTTTATATTAAAACGAATAAAGAACTAATTCTAATGAATAATAGAGTGATGTGATGATAATTAATCAACCTTATTAACCAAGAGACTACACGTGGGAATGCATTTGCATGGCTAAAATAATAAGTGAACTAAGTTTGTATGCATATTAAATTTATATGTTTGGCTTAAGCAGTGTTAATGTGTTTTGCGCTTAAATAAACCAGCATTAACAGCTCTGAATGTTGCATATGGCTGGATAAATGCATACACATAAGGGTATTAGCAAGGGAATAACACTGTTTTAATCATTTCTATGTATTAATTACGATTTTGTGTTTTCTTTGCTTAAAGTTGACTATTCTGGCCTACCAAAAGATGGCTGCCGACTGAATCCTAACCCAAGTACATGACTTCATAAATTGAGCAATGGAGAAAGGCGCCTGCACCGACTTCGTTCGTGGCCTTTCCGTGACCCGACAGACCAGGCCCATGAAGACTACCCTGGGCGAGGTGCCAATGTCCCTGAACATGGAGCAATTGTTGCCAATGTGGAAAAATGAACTACAGAAAGCCACCTATTTACAATAGACTGATACTTTCTTGACCTGAGAACAGCCTTTCCCATGCGCCTAGTTTATTCATCATCCGTATGTGAAATTTGGAGAATGTTTCTTAATGTATTGAGACATGGCTGAATTCAGCCAATCAGGGGCCTGGAAATAAAGAAAATGTTACTGTTATATGTAAATTTT
Source organism: Triturus cristatus (assembly GCF_964204655.1). Lineage (NCBI taxonomy): Eukaryota > Metazoa > Chordata > Amphibia > Caudata > Salamandridae > Triturus > Triturus cristatus. Next base: position 23,090,650 of record NC_140591.1, read on the forward strand.
AGTATAAATATTAGTAGTCTAGAGAGGAAAAAGAGCTCGAGACGCACCCTACCTGATCGATGCTACTCTATGCGACACTCCATGCTACTCTTCGCTAGAGATCCTTATGCTGACAGAAGAAGACGGGACGTTAGAACACTGATGAACTTTCTGAGGACCAGTTCTGACTTAGAAAACGACGATTAGCCAGAATAGGTAAATATGACAAAAGATAATATGGCATTATTAGGATTTGACCTGCAATTTAATTAGATAAATAAAATCATTATTTGAAGAACTGTGTCGGTTGATTATTTCTTGAAATGTTTTATTGATTTATTTGAGAGTCAAAGAGTCATCAAGTTCTAAACAACTAAATGATCCAAAAGGCCTCCGGATGGAGGAACTGTTAGGGTATTTCAGTAAATGTGGTTTTCCTCTATCCAAGTAAAGAACTGTAGTTCGAGATCGGATGTCTCCTTGTAGGCACGGATAGTTTAATTGAATGAATGTTGGTGTTATGGGCCCCACCAGCGTGTGATGTGTGTATGTGCGTGTGACTGAGAAATCATTCTGTCCGTGGAAGCAGGGGGAGATTTTGTGTTCCGAACTGCACCAGCGGCTCCTATCATCGGGTCAAGCGATCAATCAAGGCGCCTCACCTCCAGTTTTGGAACGCGACAGTCCACCCCTCATGGACAGCGGCAAGTAGGTAGAGGCCGGAGTCGACGGGGTTCACTGCGTAGTCGCCCCTGTATTTACTCCAAAGGAGCGATCGGCGCCATCTTGCGGGCTCCGGGCCAGCGCATCTCCCCAGGCGTGCAGATCAGTCCAAAAACAGCGCAAGGGGTCCCCAGTCGTGGTGGGGTTGGTTTCATGCCCTCGGATCCGAGGCAGCGGCGACAAAATTCAGGTTATTAAGCTGGCCCGGCGCAGAGCTCCGACCTCACGCGTCCTTCGCCATCAGCTCCTTAGCCACGCCCCCATGTTTGTGTTACATTTGTGTAGTAAAAAAAACGATAACGAATCGCTTTAATAGTACGATTTGGAGTTGGTATGTAACTGCAGTAATAAGAAAAAAGAGTATCTAGGGACCAAGTGCCCATATGTAAGGACTCATTTATTTCTTCCTTACAGGAATTTTTTCATTATTTATTCCGCTGCATCATTTTGTTGTTTGTCTGATTTCATTCCCCAGATGTTATAGGAGGATTAGGGCGAACCCCGATTTCTTTCACAAGTGCTTTTAGGAAAAGGCAGGTGTCTCTCCTGATGGGAGCTAGGACCTTGTCCATACCCCTGTCCCCCCCCCCCCAGAAGTGGACGCCGCCGCCACCCCCCCCCCCCCAGAAGTGAATAAATAATGGACGCCGTGGCTAGTATCTGGCAGCGGTCAGACAGCAGGAACCTGACCCCCAAACAAAGGGACATTACAAAGGGGGGGGGGGTGCAGACAGCACAAGGGGGGTTACTTGGACAGCGCTCTGCTACCTCTTGGCTAGTTTCATGCTATACAGCTATCATACATACATGTATATATATATATATATATATATATATATATATATATATATATAAGTGTGCAGTCTGTGCTCCGTCGGCAGAAGTCGTGCAGACAGAAAGTAACCCCAGAGAAGGAGGGGGACAGGCGGGGGGTAGCAAAGCAGAGCTAATTAAGGAATAAGACAGGATTGAACGTCCTTCCTGCACAAAAACAGTCATGGCTGTAACGCAGGACCCCTTGCACCATGGCGCAAGCAGTGGTCGAAGTGGGCGGGAACGAAGGGGCACGGCGTGCCCCTACTTATTTAATTTAATAAAGTCCGTTCCCCTACTTCTTCATTTCAAAAATGCGTCCCGGGACGGCAGGAATGCTCTGAGCTTAAAAAAAACAACTACAGGATCATCCAGGCCAGTGTGCTGCATAGCGAGGAAGGCCTCTGCAGTTGCCAGGACCCCCTCCCACTTCCCCACTGTATCTGTGGGCAGGGACCTGCCCTGCAACACTGTAGGAGCCGTGGTGCAATGGAGGAGCAATCAATCGGCACAAAAACCCAGCTACCTCTGATGGGCCCGGCTGTGCGGTGATTTACACCTCATTTAGTGAGGAGGCCACCCACCTGCCCCCACTGTGACCAATACAATGGACACATTAGGACGCATTGGCGGCCCCGCCCTTGACCTCATCTGCCCTTTATTTTCCAGCTCACCCAGACTGACAATACCACACAGAAAGGAAGAGGACTTCATGTGGAATTCGTGGCAGACTGTGCTCAAACCTTGGCGCTTTTTTTAAAAAAATGTGCAAAATGTTTAATGTCTTATCTGCTGTTTTCCGTATTATATTTTATAAAATGTGTACTGCTTCTCTGTCTATGTTCAGGGATGTGGTCTTTTTGAAAATACTGTTTACCCTTTTCTAAGGATATAACATAAGAGCAGCCCGGGGTGTCCATTTCTGTGACACCGAGCACCAGAGCCCCTTGTGAACCCCATCCAGGGTCTGACTGTGAAAACAAATCAGTCCAGGCACCAAGGCCTGGCTGGTGTACTGGGCATCGGAAGGGAGGCTGGTTTTATTACTGGAGGCTGCAAAACCGACCCCCAGTAACAAAACCCGCAGGGCTGTCCAGCACAATGACTCACTTCTCACTCTCAAACGCAAAAATGACTGCAGGATTCCTTGTAAGCCCAGCAGATTTCAGGCAACAATAAGAGTCAAGATTTATATCTGTGGTGGTTGATCTTCCTGTTGGAGAGAGATTGGAGTATTGTCTATTGCCAGTTTTGACCCATCCATTGTAGCGCAGAGGGTTAAAATGCCTGCTGCAAAGAACCTGTACCATAAAAATCACAGAACTGTATTTAATGGGCAAAGCTCAGTCGGTTACTGCTTTTGTCACAGAGAGCTGCATGGTGAGGGTTTGGAAGTTGTTTTTTCCCCAGTCATTCATTATCCTAATACTGCTAAAATTGGTTTGTTTGGGAAGAAATGCATTCTTATTAGAAAAGCCAACTACTGTGTTACATTTTGAACCCTCGGGTTGTGTTCCAGATCTTAAACAAATGCCAACCAGAATTGATGGCATGTGAATCCTAACACCTTCTAGCCCCTTTTGTCTTGTAAACATTTTCTAAACATTGATTTACACACGTATGATTAATTGTCTCTGTATGTGTGCATGATGTAAAGTGCTCCAAGTCCCTCACTGGTATGAGAGGCACTATAAAACAATTTAAATACATGTGAGAAAGGGGCAGTGAAGAGATGACGGGCGCTGTTGGAGGGTGATAGTGAGGGATTCCTTGAAGGGCCCCAACAAGATTGTCGCATCCTGGTGCACCGTAAGGTCATCATTTACTGTTCTCTAAAAGCTAATACAATGGAATACATAATACAATGTGTTGTAGAATGCACCATTTATGTAATTTTTTCCCAAAATGTTCTAGGGGAGAGAACACCCTCTCCCCGTGTCCCTTTTGCAGTCATCAGGCTTGCTTGCTGCGTTCGCTCGCATCACACGGTGCAGGGGATGGACAGAAATTTGCCAGGGCTGCTTTGGGTTCCCAGTTTGGCCCTGTCTGGCACCAAATTAAAAGTGCCCCATTTAGCAAATGAGTTATCTAAACAAGCATTGGCAAAGCCAATAGGTCTTGCCTTTGGGACCTCTTAGGTTTGTGATTTTGTTTTAGCAATGCATTACAGCCTAACTAATGTACGATTGTGTCGCCACAAAAAATAAAGTTGGATGTATCCATTTCCCGAATGAAAATATAATTTTGCCTTTTACCCTCAAGAGCTCTTTCAAGTTTTTTGTGGGTAGGAGAGTTAGCAAGCCAGACAGTTCAAAAGGTATAGTTAGCAGGACACTTGAATACATAATGTCGATGTTTGAGCAGCTTGCTGGATACATGAATGTGGAGGAGCCCTGTGGGTTTCTGTGAGTCAGATCAGATTTTCCTCAAGAATCCCTTAATCTTCTGAGCCCTGCTTATGCCCTTCCTTGCTGTCCACGAGTACACCAAAGGCACACCTGTGTACACTAAGAGCACAGTTTTCATGTCCTCAACGTTTGAGGCAAAAAACACTCATTGATTTCTAAAAAAAGGAGTGTCAAAACTAAAGTAGCCATGTCGTTCCTGCTTATATTTCGCACGCTTTACATAATCTTCCTGTGCCTATGAGTGTTTGCTTTTTCAAGGATGTTGTTACTTTTTTCAGGCAGTGCGTAATTTGAATTGAGCCACAGCCAGGTGTTTATAATGGGGCAGAATTGGGTTGTAGCTGAAGGCAGTGCAAGTGTCTCTCAGTGGGACAGAAGGGTGCTCAAGGAGGATAGGATGTAGCACTAAGGCCAGAGCTACAAAATCTGGAACTGGGGAATCTGGCTTCATAACCAGTCCACCAGACCACTCTCCTGAGGGAGCACATTCCCCTACTAGACCTTAGAAGGCCATACTAGACCATAGAAGCCCTGGTCTCTTAGCACCAGCAGGTGGACCCTACCGGTGGCCAGTGTGGGTTAACCTTGAAGGCCTATCCACCACAATCCATACTGAAGTTCACCTACAGTCTTGCAGGTAGGCCTACGAAGCAACACACCCTAGAACAGCAGTGACTTTGTCACTGAGGTCACAGGACCCTTGAGGCCAGTCCGCCTCACACACAGGTGCCTCCATTGGCCTTGTTTCAGTAGTATTAATGCAACTCACCAGGGATTGGCAATGCAGGATTTGCATGCACACCAGACTAAGGGGCATGTTTACAAGGGCCTTGCGTCATGCTTGCACCATGGAATGTGGTAAATGCACGTCACAGATCTGCAAATCATATTTATGAAGCAACGCAAAGTCACTTTGTATGGCTTTGAATGGTTTCATAAATATGGAGTAAATCAACACAGCGCAAATTGCTGCTTTGACTTACTCTGCACAAGGGAGGCGTTGCAGTGGGTGTTCCCACTCAACTCTCACGTTTTTTTATGCATTCCCACATTTACAAGGACTTGTAAACCTGGGACTGATTCAAAATCCGACGCCTCCCCAAGGGAGGCACAACAAGGAGAAAAATCTTTATTTCTCCCTGGTTTCCTCGTTCTATATGTGCAGCACTCATACAAAGAGGAAAAAGCCTCTCAGGTTTGCTTTTGTGCACAAAAACAATGCTGCATGCAATGGAGGCACCCTTGCACCATGGTGCAAGGGTGCCTGCGTTGGCGCTAGGCTGACGAAACGGCACCAGCACACTTGGAAAGGGCAGGAATGCACCGTTTTGGATAAAGACGGTGCATTTCTGCCCTTTCCCTGTGACGCAGAGCAGCACAGCAAAGTAACTTGATGCGTTGCACCACCATTCCCGTAAATATGTCCCTAAGTTCTCAAACTTCACGGCGTCTCTTTGCTTCAAGCAGCCAGCACTTTTAACATGTGCTGCCTGCTTTTGGGCCGCTGCAATTACGCAGCAATGGAGGGCAAAATTATGTTGCAGTGTTGACTAAATTATGCAGCAAAGAAAGACTGCAGCTTAATGTGGTACATTTTCTGATACTTTGTTATTTTGAAATTTTTACACATACTAACAGTCTCTATAAAGCTTTCGCCTCATTAATAGCAGCCCTGAGAACATGACCAGTCAACCTTTGTAAAGGGCCCTCCACTTCACAGCAACACAAGTCACGTTGTTTTGATCCATTTGAGATGCAAACAAATTTTTAGGTAAAACCATCAGCTTAAGAAGCAGATGGTGCTTTATGTGGCAAACACGGCAGAGTTATAATTATGTGGGAAACATTTGCAAACTAGGATATTTTGCAATTCATGTTTGAACTTCTCTCATGCAGTCTCTGGTGGGTGGTATTCCTAGACACCTACAGTGCTCATGGAGAGACAAAGGAGGAAGGTGCCTAATAGTGACTGCAGAGGATAGTAGCCTGTAGGGGAGAAAATAACTGATTGAAATAATCGGAGGACCACTATCTATTTTTGACTCTACCAATGTTTGAGTCTCATAATTTCAGAATTGATGCATTTGCAATTCTGATAGCTATCTAACTTGAGTGGTAATTACACAAACTACTCATAAAATAGTTGTATCTCATTCCTCTGATACTGCTAAAGGCATCTGCAAAACCAACAGGTCTGGGTTGTTTTAGAGTGCTAGGTCTAGATACAATAACAGGAAACTAAGAGGCATCTAATGCTGGCTTCATGACATGTTGCGTGAAGCATGAAAAAACACATGAATACAATTTTGCATTGACCGTGGGGCACAGAATGATGTCATCAACAGTGCTCCCCAACACGTGGGGCTTCCGGTCATCGAATCTAAAGCCAAATGTTATGTTCAGAAATGGTTAGTGAAAGGGAGGAGAAGTGCTAATGAAAGAAACTGCATGGCTCGGACACAAATTGCTTATGATTCCACCTATATGCGTATTTGGGACATTCTGTGATTGAATACGTATCCTACGTTGTAAATGTATTTTAATGTCAATAACTCATATATTAAACCTCAAATAAACGCGTATCTATTGGTTGCATTAAATAACATCATAAGCTGTAACTCGTCAGTGAAATGCCAAACATACTAAAAATTGGGATGTTTTGCTCTTTTTTAGCCACACCTCTGACTCCGCCCACTGACCCAATCCTCAGAATATTCCCGCCCCCTGATGCCCCGCCCACAGTTCCCCTACTTTTTTTTCCTCACTTCGACCACTGGGCGCAAGGGTGCCGCGTTGGCGCTTGGCAGCCACAGGTGCCCCAGAGCAGAGGGTAGCAGGAATGTGCCAAATGTTAGTAGATATGGTGCATTCCAGCCCTCGCCGTCCCGCGCAGCTCAATGAGTTGTCGCGCTGCGTTGCGCTGCGCTGCGTCAAATGTGAGTCCATCTGTCCCTTCGTTTTGGGCGGTGCGCTTCACCGCCCGAGCTGGCATTTAAAGGCCGCTCAGTGCAGTATTCGGACCTTGGCACTGCTTTCGGGTAACGCACGGTCTCTAAAGGTTAAACCATACCCTGTTGTGCTGCCCCCTGCTGGACTGATGTACAAGGGAAGGAAATGTTCATAAACAAACCAGGGAGAGGGAAGTTTGTCCGACGTCCGCAGTCTTTCAACTTGATTTGTTTCTGCTGTCTGCATCTCTCTTTCCGTATATTGTTCACTTTCTTATGATTCTGCCAGTCCACAGCAGGAAAATAATATTTGACTAAAGGTCTGTATGTTTCATGGGGCAGAGTCAGTGACATGCAGAATCACAGTAGAGCTGGGGCAGAGTCAGTCATATCCAAAGTCCCAGTAGGGCTGGGGCAGAGTCAGTCACATGGCAGGTCCCGGTAGTACCTAGCTCTAGTAGGTTTGGGCTAGAGTCAGTGACATGCTAAATCCGGTTGGAGCTGGGGCAGAGTCAGTCACATGCCAAGTCCTGGTAGCACCTAGCACTAGCAGGTCTGCGCTAGAGTCAATGACATGTTAAGTCTGGTTAGAGCTGGGGCAGAGTCAGTGACATGTGAATTCCCAGTAGGACTAGGGTAGCGTCAGTTACATGGCAAGTCCCAGTAGGGCTGGGGCAGTCAGTCAAATGTCATCAAATGCCATCTCCCAGTAGGGCTGGGCAACAGCTAGTCACATGCCAAGTCCTGGTAGTACCTAGCGCTAGTAGGTCTGGGCTAGAATCAGTGACATGCAAAGTCCCAGTAGAGCTGGGGCAGAGTCAGTCATATCCCAAGTCTCAATAGGGCTGGGGCAGAGCCAGTCACATGGCAAGTCCTGGTAGTACCTAGCGCTAGTAGGTTTGGGCTAGAGTCAGTGACATGCTAAGTCCGGCTGGAGCTGGGGCAGAGTCAGTCACATGCCAAGTCCCGGTAGGGCTTAGAGCTGGTAGAGATGAGGCAGAGTCAGTGACATGCCAAGTCCTAGTAGAGCCTAGCGCTGGCAGAGCTGGGGTGGAGTCCGTCACATATCAAGTGCACGTAATGCTGGTGTGGCATCAATCGCACCCCGAAGAATAGTAGGGCTCTAAGTATAGCTGTGGAGGAATCAGTCATAGGACAAGAAGGGCTGGTCCCACGTCAGTCACATGCCAAATGTTGGTAGCACTAGGGCAGGGTTAGCCACATAGCAAGTCTTTTTGGCTACAGCACAGTCTTTTGTCTAGTGTTACGGTGCAGCATACAATCATGTGTACGGTGCAGCATGCAGTCATGTGCACGGTGCACCCTACAGTCATGTGTACGGTGCAGCATGCAGTCATGTGTACAGTGCAGCGTACAGTCATGTGTACGGTGCAGCCTGCAGTCATGTGTATGGTGCAGCGTACAGTCATGTGTACGGTGCAGTCTACAGTAATGTGTACGGTGCAGCCTGCAGTCATGTGTACAGTGCAGCGTACAGTCATGTGTACGGTGCAGCCTGCAGTCATGTGTATGGTGCAGCGTACAGTCATGTGTATGGTGCAGTCTACAGCCATGTGTACGGTGCAGCCTGCAGTCATGTGTACAGTGCAGCGTACAGTCATGTGTACGGTGCAGCATGCAGTCATGTGTACGGTGCAGCATACAGTAATGTGTACGGTGCAGCCTGCAGTCATGTGTACTGTGCAGCGTACAGTCATGTGTACGATGCAGCATACAGTCATGTGTACAGTGCAGCCTACAGTCATGTGTACGGTGCAGCGTACAGTCATGTGCACGGTGCAGCCTACAGTCATGTGTATGGTGCAGCATACAGTAATGTGTATGGTGCAGCCTGCAGTCATGTGTATGGTGCAGCGTACAGTCATGTGTACGGTGCAGCCTACAGTCATGTGTATGGTGCAGCGTACAGTCATGTGTACGGTGCAGTCTACAGTCATGTGTATGGTGCAGCCTGCAGTCATGTGTACTGTGCAGCCTGCAGTCATGTGTACTGTGCAACCTGCAGTCATGTGTATGGTGCAGCATACAGTCATGTGTACGGTGCAGCCTGCAGTCATGTGTACGGTGCAGCATACAGTCATGTGTACAGTGCAGCACACAGTCATGTGTACGGTGCAGCCTGCAGTCATGTGTACGGTGCAGCATACAGTCATGTGTACAGTGCAGCATACAGTCATGTGTACGGTGCAGCCTACAGTCATGTGCATGGTGCAGCATACAATAATGTGTACAGTGCAGCATGCAGTCATGTGTACGGTGCAGCCTGCAGTCATGTGTACGGTGCAGCCTGCAGTCATGTGTACGGTGCAGCATACGGTGCAGCATACAGTAATGTGTACGGTGCAGCCTGCAGTCATGTGCGCGGTGCAGCGTACAGTCATGTGTGCGGTGCAGCGTACAGTCATGTGTGCGGTGCAGCGTACAGTCATGTGCGCGGTGCAGCGTACAGTCATGTGCACGGTGCAGCGTACAGTCATGTGCACGGTGCAGCAGTCATGTGTACGGTGCAGCCTGCAGTCATGTGTACGGTGCAGCATACGGTGCAGCATACAGTAATGTGTACGGTGCAGCCTGCAGTCATGTGCGCGGTGCAGCGTACAGTCATGTGTGCGGTGCAGCGTACAGTCATGTGTGCGGTGCAGCGTACAGTCATGTGTGCGGTGCAGCGTACAGTCATGTGCACGGTGCAGCGTACAGTCATGTGTACGGTGCAGCATACAGTCATGTGTACGGTGCAGCCTGCAGTCATGTGCGCGGTGCAGCCTGCAGTCATGTGCGCGGTGCAGCGTACAGTCATGTGCGCGGTGCAGCGTACAGTCATGTGTACGGTGCAGCATACAGTCATGTGCACGGTGCAGCCTACAGTCATGTGCACGGTGCAGCGTACAGTCATGTGCGCGGTGCAGCGTACAGTCATGTGCTCGGTGCAGCGTACAGTCATGTGCGCGGTGCAGCGTACAGTCATGTGCACGGTGCAGCGTACAGTCATGTGTACGGTGCAGCATACAGTCATGTGTACGGTGCAGCCTGCAGTCATGTGCACAGGGCAGCGTACAGTCATGTGCGCGGTGCAGCGTACAGTCATGTGTACGGTGCAGCATACAGTCATGTGCACGGTGCAGCCTACAGTCATGTGCACGGTGCAGCGTACAGTCATATGTGCGGTGCAGCATACAGTCATGTGTACGGTGCAGCCTGCAGTCATGTGTATGGTGCAGCCTACAGTCATGTGTACGGTGCAGCCTGCAGTCATGTGCACGGTGCAGTGTACAGTCATGTGTACGGTGCAGTCTACAGCCATGTGTATGGTGCAGCCTGCAGTCATGTGTGCGGTGCAGCATACAGTCATGTGTACGGTGCAGCCTGCAGTCATGTGCGCGGTGCAGCGTACAGTCATGTGTGCGGTGCAGCGTACAGTCATGTGTGCGGTGCAGCGTACAGTCATGTGTGCGGTGCAGCGTACAGTCATGTGCACGGTGCAGCGTACAGTCATGTGTACGGTGCAGCATACAGTCATGTGTACGGTGCAGCCTGCAGTCATGTGTACGGTGCAGCCTGCAGTCATGTGCGCGGTGCAGCGTACAGTCATGTGCGCGGTGCAGCGTACAGTCATGTGTACGGTGCAGCATACAGTCATGTGCACGGTGCAGCCTACAGTCATGTGCACGGTGCAGCGTACAGTCATGTGCACGGTGCAGCGTACAGTCATGTGCTCGGTGCAGCGTACAGTCATGTGCGCGGTGCAGCGTACAGTCATGTGTGCGGTGCAGCGTACAGTCATGTGCACGGTGCAGCGTACAGTCATGTGTGCGGTGCAGCATACAGTCATGTGTATGGTGCAGCCTGCAGTCATGTGTACGGTGCAGCCTACAGTAATGTGTACGGTGCAGCCTGCAGTCATGTGCACGGTGCAGTGTACAGTCATGTGTACGGTGCAGTCTACAGTCATGTGTATGGTGCAGCCTGCAGTCATGTGTGCGGTGCAGCATACAGTCATGTGTACGGTGCAGCCTGCAGTCATGTGTACGGTGCAGCCTACAGTCATGTGTACGGTGCAGCCTGCAGTCATGTGCACGGTGCAGCATACAGTAATGTGTACGGTGCAGCATACAGTCATGTGTACGTTGCTAGTTGGGATGGCTCAACCACTGCAAAGTGATGGGAGGGTTGGGGCAGAGACGGTCACATGCCAAACATAGTACAACTGGGGCACGGCCAGTCAGATCCCATGTGCATGTCATGTTATGCTTAGCCCAGTCTATTGTCGGTCGGTTCATTGAAATGCCAGGTCTTCAGCGTCTTGTGGAATTCAAGAAGAAAGGAGGAGGCTCTTATATGGAATGGGAAGCCGTGCCACGCTTCATGAGCGATGTAAGAGAATGCCCGTCTTCCTGATCTGGTTGTGTGCACGCATAGGATGTGGGTGAGAAGGATCCTGTGGAGCGTCGGTGTCTGGGTGGTTGGTGGAAGCAGAAGCGACTGTTCAGGTAGGTGGGGCCTGAGCGGTGGAGTGCCTTAAATGTGTGTGTGAGGAGTCTGAATTTAGTCCATTTGTTTATCAGGAGTCATTGTAGTTCCCTCAGGTGTGGTGTAATGTGAGTTCTGTGTGCGAGGGTGAGGATGAGTCTGGCTACCAAGTTCTAGATGGTCTGTAGCCTTCAAGTGAGTTGCTTGGTGCTCCCGTAGTCCACCCTGCTGGTGACTAGGGCGTGAGTGGCAGTTTTTCCAGTGTTACTTGGGAGCCATTTGAAGACCTTCCCAAGAATCTTCAGGGTGTGGAATCAGGATGCAGTGATGGCGTTGACTTGTGCTGTCATGTCCAGTTTGCTGTTGACGATGATACCGTTTGTTGTTCCTGGTGTGGGTGTTTGGTGTGGGTCCGAGTTTGGCCGGCCGCCAGTTGGAGTCCCATGGTGAGGTTGCCAAAGATCACTACTGTCTTTTCGTTGGCGAGATTGAGACGGCTGGCTTTCATCTACTTAGCGACTTCGGTCATGCGGACGGTGCACTTGTTACTTGTGTTGGGGGTCTTGTACGAGAGGGAGAGTATAAGTTCCGTGTCATCTGTATAGGAGAGGATGTTGCTGTGTGTGCGGAGGACATTGGCCAGAGAGATCATGTATGCATTGAAGCGAGTAGGGGGGCTTAGTGATGAACCTTGAGGGACTCTGCAGATGAGTTTGCGGGCTTCCGAGGAGTAAGGTGCCAGGCTGACAGCTTGTGTTCTATCTGTTAAGACGGAACAGATCTAGCCGAGAGCGGGTCTGTGGATCCCAATCTCGTGCAGGCGCCCGATGAGGATGGGGTGTGAGACCATTTCAAATGCTGCAGAGAGGTCCGGATGAATGAGGGCTGCAGCGTCTCCTCTGTCAAAGATCATGCAGATGTCCACTGTGGCGGCAATGATTGCTCTTTCTGTGCTGTGGTTGGGCTTGAATCCAGATTGCGTGGCATCGAGGAGCTGGTGGTTGCTGAGGTGAAGCGTCGGTTGATTAGTTTCTCTAAGACCTTGCCCAGGTATGGTAGGAGGGAGATGGGTCTGTAGTTGGAAAGCGTGGCTGATCTGCAGGTGGTTTCTTGAGCATGGGCATGACAGTGGCATGTTTCCAGGTGTTCTGGAATGTGGCTGAGTCAATGGTGGTGCAGAGAACGGGTGTGAGTGCTTTGCTGATCAGCAAGTGTCCTTTGGTGTAGCCGTAGAGGGGGCAAGGATGAGATGGAACTCAAGAGTAGATGGTTTTCATAGTAGCAGCGATTTCGACGGTGATGATGGTGGGCGATTAAATTCGATGTTTTCCATTTACTTTTCAAATACTTTCAAAAAACAAAATTTAAAAATAGTGTCAAAATGTAAAGGGAAATGCACAGCATGGTGTAATTTATAGAATTCAGCCATTTGGTCTTCTGGGATAGACCAGTGAGCAGATTTATGGGCCTCCAGGATAAGTGTCATGCTAAGTACACCTTCTGCCTCAAATGCCAGCTGAGTGAGTGCAGCAGATGACCCATCCCCAGCGACATAAATCCTTTATGTGTCAAAGCTTGTGCATTCATGGAATATGTGAGGTGCAGGAGAAAAAAACAAAAACAATCTTTAAAGTGTAAATGTGTGTGTACTTGTAAAGCGCACTATCACTCCTGTCGGAGTATCCTGGCGCTGAAGTCCGCTCTTCAGCTGTAACCCAGCAGTAAAAAGTATCCCTCTTGCTCCAGTTTGGACGGGACAGTCTCAGGTTTTTATCATTGGTCCCGGCAGACGGATTTCAAGGAGTCCTACTGAACAAAGAGGGGACCATGCTTGTATCTGTTCTAATGCACAATTGGTGTCAAGCATTTACAGGAATCAACTTAATTAACATATGATTCTCGGTGTAAAAATTGCATTTAATGTATACTCTTTGTAACTCTTTGTCTGTGTTTTCCATGCCAGTGAGCTCTGCCTGAAGTGATTCTGTGGCCCTCGGCCAGTTCAAAAGTTGTAGTCCTACTTCTATGTTTAATAAAATATCCCTTTTTTTGTTTTTATTATCTGGTCACCCTAGCAACGCAGCATGTGGGGGTGGGGGTTATGTGGCAGGTAACTGAGGGGGAGATGCAGCACATGGGGGCCAGAGGTAGAAAACATGATCACGCTCTGCGAGTGATGAACGAAAAAGACACCAGTCGTTCCCTTCAGTGTGCTCCAGGGGAGGGACAAACAGAAGGAAACGAAGGCAAGTTTTGGAATATGGAACAAGGAAATGAGAGCAACAATGAAAGCAACCGGTGGTAACCAGTGGGCGGACTGGAAGCCCACGGGAAGTTCACAACAGGCCTTTTGCCGCCAGAAAGCACAAAAACTGATGCTCGCAATTATCTCAAACAGGGTCATTAGACAGGGCCACGTGCCAGTCCATGGGGTGTGTTTTTTTTGCCCACCACACCTCCTCAGAGAGGAGCCAGCAATATGCAAATCCGGGTCAGATCCACCGGCGAGAGTCATATTCAAGGTGCGGGAAGGGCTGGGTCACAGTCAGTCAGGTGTCACCAGTGGTTCGGCAGAACCAGTCACATGCCAAGTGACGGTACTGTTGGGAAGCCTCAGTCATATGCCAAGTATTTGGTGATTCTTGCACTGAATGTGTCACTAGGACTGCGAATATGTGACTGCCCGCGGTCCGCGCAGGGGACCCCCATAAGAGGGCGGCCGCCTTAGTGCCACAAAAGGGCACACGGTGACAGCCTAGTGCTGAGGGACCCCCTCTAGGTCCGCACGCCCCGCATCATTTCCGGGCACTGGTGGGCAGGGAGATAGGTATAAGTACCTCTCCCGCCCACCCGGCGTCCTCTTTTGGCCGCAATCCTTCACGCGGTTCCCCTCCCTACCGCTTACCCAGCGTATATACAGGGGGTGGGGTGGGAGAGGCTGTTAACTTGTTATTTTATGTTGCAGACTGAGCTACAGTGCAATCCAGAGGCTAAAGGAGACACAGGGGTACCCTCTTCAGGAGCACAGCAAGGGTGCAAAGGCCAAATATCCCCAGGAAGTCCTTGCGGTGGACCCTGAAGAAGCGACGGCGCCTGGCTACTCCTACGTGCAGTTGTAAATCTGAGCAACCGGGTGCTGCCTGGAACGCTCCGTCCCCCTCAGGGGGCAGGAGTAGATGGGTGGACTGGCGGTCCACAGGTGGGAGGGAGAAAACCCTCCCCCAAAATTGGCAAGCACCGATTGGCTAGGGCCACGGTGCAATTTGGCTCGTCAGGTGGCAGGAGGAGGGGCTGCCTGCCCATAGATCGCCCGTAAGCTAACCCACCATGTTGGCATATTTTGGTATGCAAATAAACCTGCAGCAATTTTCTCCACGAAAAAAGTTGTCTTGTCTGTTTATTTCATCAGGAGATTGCTGTATGTGTGATGGGTAGGGTGTTGCCGATATTGGCACTATGTCAGTAGGACTGGGGTGGAGTCAGCTACATGTCAAAAGAGCCTCTGATAATTAAAGGCGTGCAGGGCTGGGCCGAAGCAGTCACACCAGACTTTCACAGGATGGGGAGCCTGGTGGAGATCTACCCCACTTCCACCACAGACCCCTCTGTCCAGGAACCGCCAGGTGCCCACCTCATGAGGCAGACTCCCAGACTCTGCCCTCGGCAGCCTGGCCCTGTCAGCATTCTGGTGCCACTGAGGTGGAAGCCGGAGGGCAGCTGTCAGCAGCAGCTGGGAACTGTTTGTACTGCTGGGGCCGAGGCTGCCAAGAACCGGGGTGGGGGGACAGGTAGAGCAGACAACGCCGAGCCAAGAGGGGCCGGGGGCACAGAACACCTCTGAGCTGGGTCCTGCCGCCCCCCAAGACCTCAGACAACCCCTTGCCAAGAGGGGCCGGGGGCACAGAGCACCTCTGAGCTGGGTCCTTCCAATCCCTCACCTAGGGGCTTATTCCACCTGACCTGAGAATGACAACCCTTGAACTAATCCGCCTGACCTCAGACAACCCCGCGCCAAGAGGGGCCGGGGGCACAGAGCACCTCTGAGCTGGGTCCTTCCAATCCCTCACCTAGGGGCTTACTCCACCTGACCTTAGAGTGACAACCCTTGAACTAATCCGCCTGACCTCAGACAACCCCGCGCCAAGAGGGGCCAGGAGCACAGAACACCTCTGAGCTGGGTCCTGCCCCCACAAGACCTCAGACAACCCCGCGCCAAGAGGGGCCGGGGGCTCAGAACACCTCTGAGCTGGGTCCTGCCCCCACAAGACCTCAGACAACCCCGCGCCACGATGGGTCGGGGGCACAGAACACCTCTGAGCTGGGTCCTTCCCTCACAATCCCTCACCTAGGGGCTTGCTCCACCTGACCTCAGACAACCCCTGAACTAGGGAAATACTCCGCCTGACTTCAGACAACCCCTGGCCTAAAGTGTCAGGGAGCGCAGACGACCCGAGGCCTGTGCTCGCCTGACATCAAACAATCCGTGACCCGAGACCTGTGCTCGCCTGACATCCCTTGACCTGAGACCTGTGCTCGCCTGAATCTGACAACCCTTGACCTGAGGCCTGTGCTCGCCTGACATCAGACAACCCGAGACCTGTGCTCGCCTGACATCAGACAACCCGTGACCCGAGGCCTGAGGCCTGTGCTCGCCTTACATCAGACAACCCGTGACCCGAGGCCTGTGCTCCCATGACATCAGACAACCCGTGACCCGAGGCCTGTGCTCCCATGACATCAGACAGCCCGTGACCCGAGGCCTGTGCTCCCATGACATCAGACAACCCGTGACCCGAGGCCTGTGCTCGCCTGACATCAGACAACCAGAGACCTGTGCTCGCCTGACATCAGACAACCCTTGACCCGAGGCCTGAGGCCTGTGCTCGCCTTACATCAGACAACCCGTGACCCGAGGCCTGTGCTCCCATGACATCAGACAACCCGTGACCCGAGGCCTGTGCTCCCATGACATCAGACAACCCGTGACCCGAGGCCTGTGCTCGCCTGACATCAGACAACCCGAGACCTGTGCTCGCCTGACATCAGACAACCCGTGACCTGAGGCCTGAGGCCTGAGGCCTGTGCTCGCCTTACATCAGACAACCCGTGACCCGAGGTCTGAGGCCTGTGCTCCCATGACATCAGACAACCCGTGACCCGAGGCCTGTGCTCGCCTGACATCAGACAACCCGAGACCTGTGCTCGCCTGACATCAGACAACCCGTGACCTGAGGCCTGAGGCCTGTGCTCGCCTTACATCAGACAACCCGTGACCCGAGGCCTGTGCTCCCATGACATCAGACAACCCGTGACCCGAGGCCTGTGCTCCCATGACATCAGACAGCCCGTGACCCGAGGCCTGTGCTCCCATGACATCAGACAACCCGTGACCCGAGGCCTGTGCTCGCCTGACATCAGACAACCAGAGACCTGTGCTCGCCTGACATCAGACAACCCTTGACCCGAGGCCTGAGGCCTGTGCTCGCCTTACATCAGACAACCCGTGACCCGAGGCCTGTGCTCCCATGACATCAGACAACCCGTGACCCGAGGCCTGTGCTCCCATGACATCAGACAACCCGTGACCCGAGGCCTGTGCTCGCCTGACATCAGACAACCCGAGACCTGTGCTCGCCTGACATCAGACAACCCGTGACCTGAGGCCTGAGGCCTGAGGCCTGTGCTCGCCTTACATCAGACAACCCGTGACCCGAGGTCTGAGGCCTGTGCTCCCATGACATCAGACAACCCGTGACCCGAGGCCTGTGCTCGCCTGACATCAGACAACCCGAGACCTGTGCTCGCCTGACATCAGACAACCCGTGACCTGAGGCCTGAGGCCTGTGCTCGCCTTACATCAGACAACCCGTGACCCGAGGTCTGAGGCCTGTGCTCCCATGACATCAGACAACCCGTGACCCGAGGCCTGTGCTCGCCTGACATCAGGCCCCCCCTAGGCCTAAGGTCAGTTCCCACACTCTCCATGGGATACCTGCCCCCATCTCTGATGCCCCCTCACCTGCTTGGTTTTGTCCCCTCTGATGCGCTGGTGGAGCTGGGGCGCCCTCTGGTGGCCGCGGCCGGAGGAAGGCTGGATCCTAGGGTGAGCACAGGAGGGGGCGCCCCACCCTTCACTGCGCAGCTGGTGAATGGCGTGCAGGGGTAAGACGGGCTCCCGCAGCCCCAACTCTCAGACATCAACCCAAGACTGAGGTGTGGACACTCGGGGCCTCTTTATCACACTCTAAGGGGGGGGGGGGCACCAGTAGGCCCCCGGCGGTGTGAGCCCCACCAGACCCATTGGTACGACGCAGTCCGCGGACTTTTCTGCAGAAATATCTCTTCCCGCATTTAACACCACAATGCGCACCATGCCGCATAACTTGCAGGTTTTTAGCAAGAACACGTTTCTTCTCTAATGGGATTAAACATTATTGGGGGGGGGGGGGGCACGCAGGTTGCAGAGCTGCGCCGACACGTTACGAAAGTTCACTGGTCGCCTTCCGGGCATTACGAGTAAAGCATTTCAAGTGTAAATTAATGCAGAGGGAGAAAGCCTTTTATCTGCGCAGGAATCCTTGAAAACGTCAAAACAATTCATGCAGGGTGAAAATAAAGATTCTTGCTTTTTCCTGAAAATGTTTTGTTTTTCATTATTGACGCAAATGCCAATCCCATACCCGCTGCATCACTTTGGACGGTCTGCTGTTTTGTGCCTCGGTCCCACTAGGGGCCCTCTAGCCTAGAGGGCCCCTAGTGAGACGAGCACTCAAACCTGTTCTGCATAGCAGTGTTAACGGGGACGGGAACACTCTAGGGGGTAGATACAGGCACCAGCAGAGGAACCACTGTGACAGAGAGGGCAGAGCCAATACACAACACACTCGTGTCATAGTGCTTAGCACTCGCATGTGGGGCCACGAAGCGCTCTTCCAACCTACACCACGTGGGAGAGAGCTTGGAAACGGATCTTATTATTCTTTGCATTAACCCTACAGTGGAAATGTTTCCATGCTGTCCACCCAGGTGAAGGAATTGTGACATGGGACACAGTGCTTAGAAATATTTTTAAAATTGTGCTACACCAGCAGCTATGTGCGCCAAACACCCCTCCCGGATTAATTAGTGCGTGATATAAATCAACATAACAAACTAACATCACATCAGCTCTGAAAGTCTCTTTATTGTATTGGTAGTTTATAATTTACGTTCCCGATGCGCACTCTTATGCTCCCCTTATGGATCCGTAATAGGTGTCGATAAACAGCGAGGAGGGAAGGTCAGAAGTCTGCCCGGATTGACTGTGATCCAAGACGCTTCTATGCCACTGCCATGGTGAGAGGTCAGTTGAAGAGATATGCCGCAGTCTAGTTTTTTTTATTTTTTAGGTCTTGCCTAGGCAGCACTTGCGCTGTCTCTTCAAGACATGCTGTCTTCAGGATATGTGTAAAAAGAACAGTTGATGGACAGAATGCAGAACAATGTCATACATTCACCCCAGTACAGACATCTGGCCCTAAATCCATCATTGTTTGCTCCCCATGCCATTCCAGTTTAGACCCAGCCATATGCAAATCACCCTTAAACCTGCACCCAATGGGAACAGTCCAGCCCGAACTGACAAGCAAGGTCCTCCCTGGACTGGAAACAAGCATCCTAGGACCGGTTTCAGGGTTTCACCCCTCATCAGCCAGGATAGCTTGACTCCAGTGACATGGAGAGCACGGGACCCACATATGGGCATACCCGTCCCACTCAGGGTGACAAATGCAAAAAGCACAATTTATGGACAGAATGCAGAACAATGTCATACTTCCACCCCAGTACAGAGATCTGGGCCTAAATCCATCGTTTTTTGCTCCCCATGCCGTTACAGTTTGAACTCAGCAATATGCAAATCTGCCTTGACCCTGCGCCCAATGGGAACAGTTCAGCCCGAACTGCCAGGCCCTCCCTGGATTGGAAACAAGCATTGTATGACCGGTTCTGGGGTTTCACCCCTCATCAGCCAGGATAGCTTGACTCCAGTGGCATGGAGAGCATGGGACCCACGTCTGATCAGACGTGGGTCCTGGGCTCACTGTGCCACTGGACTCAAGCTATCCTGGCTGATGAGGGCTGTTAGCCGGAAACCGGTATCAGGATGCTAGTTTCCGGTCCAGGGAAGACGTGGCTTGGCAGTTCGGGCTGGACTGTCCCCATGAGGCACAGGGTCAAGACTGATTTGCATATAGCTGGTTCTGAACTGGGGTGGCAGAGTGAGCTAAAGATCGATGATGGATTCAACCCAGATCTGTGACTGGGGGTGAGTGTCTGAAAAGTTTTAGTGCCCCATCCATCATCTCCTTGCGTTTGCTTTGCTTGTCCTAAGTTGGCAGGGTATGCCCAGACATGGGTCCCTCGTGCACATTGCCTCTGGATTCAAGCTAGCCTGGCTGATGAAGGGAGTTACCCTGAAACCGGTCCCAGGAGGCTTGTTTCCGGTCCAGGGAAGACCTGGCTTCGCAGTTCGGGCTGGACTGTTCCCATGAGGCACAGTGTCAAGACTGATTTACATATAGTTGGGTCTGAACTGGGGTGGCGAAGTGAGCTAAAGAATGATGGTTTCAAACCAAATCTGACTGGGTGCGAGTGTCTGAAAAGTTTCAGCGCTCCACCCATCATCTCGTTGTGTTTCCTTCCTCGCCCCAAGTGCACCAGGTATGCCCAGACGTGGGTCCCGGGCTCACTGTGCCACTGGATTCAAGCTATCCTGGCTGATGAGGGGTCAAACCCCAAAACCGGTCCTGGGCAGCGGCGGTGCGTCCATTGGGGCGCAGGGGCGGAGCCCCACTTACCATGCACGCAAATCAATCCCCAGAGTAGACCGGCAGCAATGGCAATGCAAATGATGCATTGCGTCGGACATGAAGGGGGTGGGGCCGGGGGGCGAGCACAGTTGAGACTAGTTGACAGACAGGCAGCGGCTCGCAATTTTATTGCGCATGCTCGAGTTTGTCTCACGACAAGCACGAGCATGCGCATTCGCCGCACTGTCTGCCACTGACTACTGTACTGAGAGGAGGGGGCCGAGAGGCCGAGGGTTGCCTCTGCAGCAGCCCCCCTCTAGGTATCCGGGCGAGCCCTATCCGTGCTCTTTCGCCAATCCAGGGCAGGCGCTGATAATGCAGCGTCTCTGGATTGGCTGAGAGCCTGCTACAGCAACGAGTAACTGCTAATTGGGTGCCGCGCACCTATGGCCAATCACTGTGGCTTATGTCTGAACACAGTGACAGTGATTGGCCATGAGGTGCGCACTCCAGCAGTCGGTCGCGTCATCACGCACGCGGTGGTGCGACACACTGTCTGCTCATAACCTCGTGGCGGCGGTGCGTTCAGAGGAGTCGACCCGTCGTGACTGAGTGACTCGTCGTCGTCGTGTGTGTCATCGTGAAAAGTACCTGGGCTGAAGTAAGTACTGTATGAGAAAACAATAAGGAAATATGTACTAGGCCTGTAGCTCTTACACTCGCCATGCTTCTGGGACAACACATAGGAGATGGCAGCCCTGTTTCGGCAGAATATTGTACAGCTCAAAATTGTCCATTCTGTGTTCTGTAGGTGCACATTGAACATAGCAACTAAATATCTGTTTATGAATTAATAGAATATTTTTGAAAAACTGAATTTCCCTTTTATATACACAGAAATATTACACACCTTACACTCTTTAATACGTGGAGTTCGAGAGCAACCGTGTGTTCCGTGCATCCTTTAAAGGGTGAATTCATAGTGCCGAGTGGACACTACTTGACAGATATGAAAGAAATCACTCA
Source organism: Triturus cristatus (assembly GCF_964204655.1). Classification (NCBI taxonomy): domain Eukaryota; kingdom Metazoa; phylum Chordata; class Amphibia; order Caudata; family Salamandridae; genus Triturus; species Triturus cristatus. The sequence goes on from NC_140591.1 coordinate 23,111,824, forward strand.
GTCAAGTTCGACAGGAAATCATTATGTAAAGTCTTTACTATAGTGGCGCGTGGAAACGACGACAATGGCACGCGGCGGGAAGGGTTAGTTATGAAAGTCTATTTAATTTGTGAAGTAAATAAGGAGGCGTGGCCGCCTCCCTGGCGTGCACTGGGATTCACGAGGGAGACTTGGAACGGATCCCAGACAATTAGGAAAAGACTTCCAATATTGGAAATCTGTGAAGGGGCTGACAGAAAAAAGAACAGTTTATTAGCTTTAATTCCGAGCTTCTTGGAATTAAGTCTCCAGAGAATATGAACCGAAGGGGCATCCAAACAAAACCGAGCCGCGGGAAGCTGATCGTCATTAAACGGATACAGGACTTAACAAGGCGAAATCAGGTGTGCCACCTACCAATTTTGGCTTCCAGATGAAGCGCCGAGACCCACGTTCTCAGCATTACCGTTGCACTCCCAGTTTCATAAATAATGGAAGCAATCTTTCTTATGGTAATTGCTGTGCCCTTACTTGCGAAGGCTTCCACAAAGTGACGCTAACTTTAGAACTTATGCAAATGACGGCCGTGTCCTTGGAGTAATGTGGCATTTCACTGTCCTTATTAAAGGACTAATAGGAATGGAGGAGGCTGTGATGTGGGTCGGGCCGAGGAGTGCAAAGTGGGCGACAAGGGCGAGCGAGGACATCCGATTTCAAAAGCACGCACGATGTTGTTTGAGTCCTACATTTTCCGTAAAAAGTTAAATGTTTTCAAAACGTTCAATTTGTACTAGCCAGGGTGTTAATTAAACCTGCACCAAAGGTTATTAATAAAAAATCTGATTATTTTGGATAGATTATGTGGATCGCTTTTAATAAGAAATGCGACTAATACTTATCTGTCTGTAAAATTCTGATGCGTTTTTGTTGCCTTCCGTTCCTATCATGCTTGATTTAAATTGTTAATTTCTCAAGGGAATCCGTGAGGGGGTGAATGAATCTGCCCTCGGAATGAATGTCATTTTAGCAAGGTGCCGTTGGGCCACTTTTAACCGAGAAAAAGCAAATGGCTTAATTGAATTCAAATCCACAATAACAAGGGCACCGGCTTTTCTGATGAGATAAACAATAAACGATTGAACGCTGCTAATTTTCAGACATTTGCGAATCAGAATTTCCTACAGATGCAGGAAAGGAGCATGAGGCAGCAGAATAGTGCAGAATAACACCTCTACATTCTTTACAATTAGACTAGGATCTCCGTCTATGGAAGGTAATACTGCTTCTGCAGATACACCGCTAAAACATGCCTGCAGTCATTCTCCCCAAGGAGGTGAATCTTCTGGAGAAAGGCCATTGACACCTCTCTAGCATGGACACACAATGTGCGTCTTTTCATGGGAAAACTTAAACCCACCCTGCACGTTCTAAGTCAAACATTTAAAGGTGTCCTAGTCCTAACTGTCTAAGTAAGCAGCAATTCATGCTCCAGCAAAGCTTAACTCCAAAAAAACAGGATAGAAAATAGAAATGCATATGTCCCACAATTATGTGATAAACCGATAGGGCGTATGTTGGGCGCTTGTGAGCTAGGAGCAAAAACAATGTGTGTGTACGAAGAATGGTTGTATGCGCACTTTCTCTGTCCATGTACACAACCGAGCGATGACTAGACTGGGAATGTTGGGGGAAGATGCTCCGATTGAGCAGCAGATAAGTGATGCATACCGCAAAGCAATACAGAAACACAATGAAACAGTTGATAGGAACAGACAGATTCTATCCAAAATAATTGATTGCATTCGTTTCTGTGGTGCTTTTGAACTGGCATTGCGAGGCCATGATGAATCGGAAGGTTCCCCAAATCCTGGAATATTCAAAGGCCTTGTGGATTTAATAGCAAGCATAGACAAGGATATGGAAGCACATTTAGCACGTGCTACAGTCTTTAAGGGCACCTCTAAAACAATACAAAATGAACTTCTTGACTGTATGCTCGAAATTATGAGAAGCCATATTGTGCAAGAATTGCAAAACACAGACTTTGTGGCTATTCAGGCTGATGACACCACTGATGTGGCCACTAAAACACAGTCCGTATTAGTGTTTCGATACATTGACAATGACAGACAAGTTGTGGAGAGGTTCTATGGTTTCACACATTTAAGAGACTCTAGTGCAGAAACCATTACTGCAGCTATACTGCGTCAACTGAGCTTAATTTTTCCAGAGCTGCCTCAAAAAAAAAAACTTATTGCGCAAAGCTATGATGGTGCGTCCGTAATGAGTGGAAGCCTTAGTGGAGTACAAAAGAGAATTCGAGATGTGTACCCTAATGCTCATTATGTGCACTGTTACGCTCACCAACTTAATCTTATTATGCAACAGGCAGTATCAAAGATCACCGAGACACGGATTTTCTTTCAGGATATAGGAGGCATGGCAGCATTCTTCTCGCGTTCCCCCAAAAGAACAGAAGCACTTCATGACATTGTAGACAAAAGCGTTCCAAGGGGATCCTCAACTCGTTGGAACTTTAACATCCGTACAGTCAACCTAATCTATGAACATAGAGAGGACCTTCTGAAATGTTTTGAAGCCATAGAAGCCAATGATGAGTTTGATTACAAAAGTCAGATTGAAGCCCATGGCTTTGGTAGAACACTACAAGACAGAGAGTTTCAGTTCTTACTGTATTTATTTCATGATATAATGCTAGCTGTCGACCTGTTATACAATCAGTTACAAGCACGAGAGATAGATACTGTCAAAGTGCAAGCATATACTACTATGTTTGTACAAAGCATAAGCAAAGTGAGAGATGGGGTTGACAATTTAGAGAGCAAACTGCCAGAGAAATATTTTTTCACAAACCACAGGAAAAACATCACCACTATGGTCCGAATTGCAAAGGAGATCTGTGACATTGTAATTGTGCAGGCACGAGAGCGTTTTTCTTTCACTAAACATTTGGTGAGTGCCACATTATTGCAAAGTCAACAGTTTGCCAAATATGATGAATCCTTCCCGGAGCGTGCTCTGAATGAGGCTGTGGGAGCTTATCCTATGCTCAATAAAGAAGAGCTGAGAACTGAGTTGACTGTACTGTACGGAATGCCTGTGTATCGGAAGGCCACAAGTGCCTTGTCTTTGCTGGCTTTAATCCATAAACTTAACATGGAAAAGTCACTTGGAGAGACAGTGGCTTTACTTAAAATTGTCATAACCACTCCTATGACAACAGTCGAGGCAGAACGATGTTTTTCAGCCTTAAAGAGGATTAAGACATTCCTGAGAAACACCATGCTTGAGGAAAGACTCAATGCTTTGGCAATGCTCTCTGTAGAGAGCAAGCTAGTTCAGAAAATCCCGGACTTTAACACTAAAGTTATTGAAAAGTTTGCTGCTCTTAGAGAGAGACGGGCTGATTTCATTTACAAAAAGTAAACAATGTTGAATGCTGCTACTTTGCAACCAGTTTAGTTTGTTAAATAAAAAACATCTGTGAGTGAGGTACTCAGAAATGCATTGTATCTCGAAGTCTGTTATGAAGCTCTGTGGTTATACACTGAATAAGCAGCTACCTATGTTATATGACATCTCTTTATTAATGTTATAACTGCACTTTCACAATTGCTTTATTAACCTTCCTGCTTTCTCAAATTTGCTTGAAAATGCACCATTTCTCTTCTCTTTTTTCAAAATTTTCTCGGGGGGAGAACCCCCCCGAACCCTCCTTATAGGGGTTTGGGCTCGCTCGCTACGCTCGCTCGCTACGGTGAAGTATACCAATCATTTTACGCCCCACCACTTTAAAATGTCACCAGCCGCCCCTGGTCCTGGGATGCGTGTTCCGGTCCAGGGAGGACCTGGCTTGGTAGTAGTTCGGGCTGGACTGTTCCCACAAGGCACAGGGTCAAGACCGATTTGCATATGGCCAGGTCTAAAATGGGGTGGCATAGTGAGCAAAAGAATAATGGATTTAATCCAGATCTCTTGACTGGGGGTGAATGTTTTGATTTGTTCTGCATTCCCTCCATCATTGTCTGTCTTTTGTATTCCGGATAAGGGCATGAAGCTCCGCCCACTTTCCACCCATCTTTTTAATTGGCTCCTCTCACTGTCTTTTGTAAATGGTGGCTTTTCATTGATCAATAGGCTTAATAGTCCCTCCTTTGTACCGCCTTTTCTCTTCTTGTAACCACCCATGAGGACAGCCCCTGTTACATGTGTTGTTACTCGGGCTTTTTCCAATTACAGCCTCGGAGCACTATTTTCTTAAATAGCTTTGCAGCAGGCAGGACACGCACTCCCGCAATGTTTTAAAAAAAATTATTATTTATCCAGCAAGCAGCACACCTTGGCAGGCCCGCCTTCCTTTCATTCGTTTTATCGCAAAGCAGACTTGTGCCTTTTTTTCTGTTTATTTACTTTGGTTATAATGGCGTCACTCGCGCTTTAGCTTTAAACATCTTAAGCTTAAGTGCGGGTGCCGCAATTGTTTCAAAAGTAAAGAAATCGAGAGAAGCATTTTAGTGCTTTACTTTTGAACCAATTGCGGCATCTGCGCTTTGGCTTAAGATTTTTTATGCTAAATCGCAGGTGCCACCATTGTAACAAAAGTAAATAAACAGAAAAAAATAGGTGCAGCTGCTGTTTTTTTCTATTGTTTTACTTTTGTTACAGTTGCAGCACCCTCACTTTAGTAAACATCTCAAGCGAAAGCGCGGGTGAAGCAATTGCTTCAAAATTAAAGAAATAGAAAAAAAAATGTTTTTCTATTTCTTTAATTTTGAAGCAATTGCAAAACCTGTGCTTTAGGTTCTGATGTTTAAAGCTAAAGCACAGGTGCTGAGATTGCTGTGCAACGCAGTAGCTCTCGCATTACTGAAAGTTTGAGCCATTGGCGTTGCATTATTATCGATAACACCAATAGCTCAAACTTTCAGCAATGCGAGACCTATTGCACTGCAGATGTCAGTGGCGCAATAGAAGTTACCAGCCAGGAGCAGGCTTGCCTGTAGACGAGACCCTTGAAACGGACTGCCTTTCCGATGACACATGGCTTTGCATTTGCTCTCCACCACCCGCTGCATAACCAGCAACTTTTCACGTAAACATGGGTTTTTGCTCATTCGGACCCGCATGTTAAATCACCGCACACAGAGTATATAAGGTAATGCTCCCACTGAAAAAGGTAACGGAAGCTTTCCTGCTTTTAATAGTGATACGTGGAGCAGCATAAAAGACTTTAAGAAGTATTCAGACCGAGTACTTGTTTAAAGCGGCAGCCATTTCAAGGGGTTTGCCGCCATAAAGATTCCAGAATATGTTCCACACATTTTCTAGCCTTGTCCTTGCAGTGATGAACAAAAGAAATAAAACTCATTCTGTTGTCCTGCTGGGTGGTCACTTATTGGAGAGAGTTTCACACAGGGTCCATATAGTCATATTTGGGAGGTGCAGAATGAAAGCTATAGGAGCACTGTGTCCACGCGGACTTACCTTCTGCGGAGTGCTTCGTTTCAACAAACTATTCTAGTCTGGGAGATGGCTTGGGATGTATACATACAACGGCTCTTCTGCGCTTCAATACAAAGCGAAGTCCTCAAATGCTTGAGAACAGTATCCCCTCTTTCATCTGTACCTCACAAAGCTCCTGTTCTGCGTACAGTCATCTTACTAAGAACAAGCATTTGCAATGCAATTGGTCTCACATTAGTTACATGTAGAGCTATTGAATTTGCAAATGGAAAAGTAATATGGCAGGTAAACACGTGGTGGTGGCTATATATATATATATATATATATATATATATATTTTTTTTTTACAGTCGTTCAGGACATGGTAACCAAGTCACTGTGTCCTGCAATGGAGGCCACAACATTTCCCTTCCAGTTGCGGCCAGCCAATCAGATCATTTGGTCTTGAGAGACCGAAAAAGCTGACACAAGTAAAAGCTTTCTCAGCCAATTGGAACCCGTATTCTTTACAATTACTGTACCTCAGGACCAAACGTCCAGATGTACCTATTCTTGATCCTTTCAACCCCACACCAATCTTCTCTCTAAACATGAATTTCTCAAAAAGGACTGTTCGGAATTAGACCAAATCATAAAAAGCACACTTTACCAGTAAAATTCAAACTTTCTGCCAAATTGTGTTTAATTTCATTCAACCATTTATTCTGTATCTCTTCCCAAAATTTTATGTGGGAATTAACATGGGAAAATGACGTGTTGGGGCCCTTGCCCCATTTTGCTGCCACCACTTAATGATTACCCTGGAACTTTACAGGAAGGAGAGGAGGTGGATAGTGTGAGAAAGTGCCCTAATTCTGCATGGTATGCCCCCACTTTTTGCTGAATTGCGGATGTACTTTGACTGAGTGTGCCCTGGACTCCTGCCAATCAGGTACCCAGGGCCTATGTTATTTCCTTAAATCTACATTGAAACCAAAACCCAATTGGCATCTCTGGCCCCATGTCAGCCCCTGGTAAATGGTACCACAGGGGACTGTGACCAGGGAAGGCCTCTAAGGGCTGCATCACTTAATGTGCCACCCTTAGAGATCCTGTACCCTGACACACACACACTGCCTTTGCAGGCTGCGTGTCTTGGTGCAGAACAAAGTGAAGAGTTGACATGGCACACATCCCTGTGTACCATGCCTACAACCCACTGCCCTGGCATAGATCAGTCACCCCTCTAGTTGGATGCACTATACCAGTGGTGAGGGTACCCCTACAGTATCTAAGTCCATTCTTAAACATTGTAAGTGCAGTGCTGCCATTAAGAGTATATGGTGCTGGGAGTTTGTCATTACAAACTCCACAGCACCATAATGGCTACACTGAAAACAAACTGAGAAGTTTGGTATCAAACTTCTCAGCACATTAAACCCACACTGATGCCAGTTTCGGATTTAATGAAAAATGGAAGCAGAGTGCATCTTAGAGATGCCCCCTGAAAAATGACCTACCACTAGTGGCCAGACTGAGTGGCTGATTTCACCTGCCATCACCAGACATGTTTCTGGACCCCGGGGTTGAAAGCCTGCTGCTCTCGGGGGCCTGAAACAATGCACATCCTGGGACGAGGTGCCAAGCCTCCTTTCCAGGAAGGCAGGGTTTACGAAGGGGAAGCTTCAACGGCTTGCCGCCTTTGTGAGGTTCCCCAGGCCACTTGCTGCTTTCAGCAACAGGTCCCCCACTGGCTCTGACCCCACTTTGGGTGGGGGAACTGGTGAGAAAAACAAGCCAGGAAGAGAGGTGTGCCCACCTCTGCCAATTCCACCCCTCAGGTGTGGGAGGTGAGGTGAAGCACAACTCTCAGTCCCCACCATCTTGAAGATGTGTATATTCAAAGGATATGTACTGTATCCTGAAAACCATTGCGTTATCAGTAACACTATTGTGATCAAATCAAAGTACATTTACCATTGCAATTCAAACTGTGTTACGTCTGTATATTTACTGCAAAGTATTTATCACTCACCTGTGCCAGGCTTGCTTGGTTCTAGAAAATGAAATAACTAAACGAATATTTTTATACAAAATCAATTAGTCTGAAGTTCAGTTGAGTGTGTGAATTCATTTGCTGACTGAGTATGTACAACGAATGCTTAACACTCTAATAAAGCCTTACTGATCGCCCACACTACCACAAATGGAGAGTGAGGTGCTATCTACTTTACCTCTGCCTAACTTCGGGGTTCCACTGGACTCGGTGCACACTACACCTCACTTTGGGATAGTACATGCAGAGCCAGCTTCATACAGATACAAGTTCTGTTTGGAGAGTTTTTTGCAGATTTGCCAAACAGTGCGAAAGTTATCAGCAAAACAAAAAATGCTCTTCATATGGAAACTATAGTATAAGTATAATCGCACAGCTGCAACCGCCACTGTGCAATATTTATATATTGTATGCATATACCTTTACATATACGTCAAAAAAGTCATATGTTCTTTCCATACCGGGAGAGATAGAAATATGTCTGCACCTTTCGTCCTCGCCAGTGTTTCTCGTACCAGTCCTAATGGTAATGATATACCCAAGCTTCTCAACAAATATACAGCTACAGATAGATTAGATTCTGAAATTATTTCCATATATTTATACACAATCTTCTCGAATAAAAAAAACTTTCTGCACAATGTTTATTTTAATAACAAAAATGTACCTTTTAGTCCTAATTCAATTCTTCAATTTAAATTCTTTATTTATGTTGTGGAACTCAAAAGTCGTCCACGTAAAAGCAAGACGTGAGAGCAAATGTGATCCTGATTAATACCGAACATTAAACACTGTTAAAAACATTTGTACCCTTAACCCTGTTTATATATAGCTGTATTATATCACAAAAGAGGGGGGGACCGGGAGCGTAGTTAGAAAATAGGTCCAGTACCCGTGCTCCCTCAGAATAACTAGTATATTACGAGAGGGTAACTGTTCCTGAGGAATTATGGTTGTGTTTGTTCCCTCAAAGTGGTGTGGGGAATTTCTCCTTTTGTAAATAGTGCCCTCACACACCCTTTCGGGTGTCTTGCTTCATCATAGGGCGTTGCTCCTCGTGGGGGTGGCGCTGCAGTCCCCCACGGGCCCCGCAAGAGGGCTCTTTGGCGGAGATCTTTTGATGGAGACGCCGCAGTTGTGCATGGGTGTGTGTGGGCCTAATGGAAAACAAGTGGGTGGTGCGGTTTAAAAATTGCTGGGTAGAGTTTCAGACCTTTATTCACTGCCCTACCTGGCAAATAATTAAAACTGGTTATCCTGGAGCTACTCTTAATGAAAAAATAATAAAAGAGGGCAGATCCTGGAAAGTAACTGCTGCTCTCAGGAATGTGAGTGGGGAGCCTACTGGTGAGTGGTCAACATGTTTCGCGCTTACGAATGGGTCCTTAAGGGATCCCAGATGCGCTTCGTCAGGACCTAAGAAAATAATTAAATAGTGAGTGAAAGTGTTTGTGAGTGAAAATAGAATAACAGGTTTCAGTGAGGTGTGATACTGTAGACCTGTTCAACCTATATATTAAGGTTAGTCCAGCGTCTTTGCGCTGAGAGGTTTACCTGTCTTTTCTGGAAACCTCTACCCAACCTGGATTGGTAGGGAAAAAAAGGGTGGGGGAGACAAACACAGGGACAGGGGAGAGAAAAAAATGCAGAGACAAGTAACAACAAAGTAAGTATTGGTACATTTATCTCATGAATGTCAAACAAGCGACAACGGCTAGTAACACTGCACGCCATGCTTCTAAAGTAAACATAACATGCGTATCAGACGGTCGTGATGACTATGATCCCAAAATATTTTGAATCCGTTACTGTGCAGTGAGAGTATCATTGCATCCGTGTGTTTTCACTAGGCCAGCTGTTCGTGTGAGGCAGTGAAACTTGCCCCGTAGTAACAGAAGCTCGCTATATCGTGGCCGTTTAACAGGAAAGAGCAATATCTGTACCGTGGTATGTTCGTGTGTATCAATAACACAACTAACGTTATCGGTGAAACTCAGGTGAAAAATCAAGGATCGGCGACTTAGATTAGTAATTAAGGCCTACCCTCAAGTTGTAGGGATTAGGGCCCCATCAGCGTAGTGGAGTTGGCACTAAAGAGAAACTAACAGACGGGGAGACAGAGAAGTTTTTAAGAATCGGAAATTAAATCAGACTTTAAAGTTGCGTGGCTCGGCTCACCTCTTTCATAGGGAAATACTCACTCGTGCTCCTTCGCCTAGGACGTGGTAACCTACCCCCTCTCCATCTATCGCTGGAACGGATAGTCAAGGAGCGAACAGTTACCGCTTATATCCGATCTTTCCTGCTGCACTAATCCGATTGGGGACGTGTTGGTGGGCGCAGACCGATGACGTCACTACGTTGCGTGACTCGGTAACTACGGTAACTGTTAGGACGTCGTTCAAAGACGCGGTAGCGTCTTGAAAGCGATCGCCAGTCTAGTTGTTTCATGAGTGATTGTCATGATACTTCTGGCAATAGATAAAAGTATATCTGAAAGGGATCGTTGTACAGAATACAGTTCATGTTCGCTAAGGTATGCCCTGCATGAAGGAGGGGTGGCTCCATTTTTCGGGGATCTGTTGCCAATATGTCATGTTTAGATTACCCCCTGCATTGATTTAGAAGTTGTTCGTATGTATAATGTTGTGTCAATAAAGTTATTCGTATGTAAAGACCATTGATCGTAGCTAATGTGGATGTGGCGGTTCTCTTTTTATAGGAAAACTCGTTACACTAGAATCCCCTGAGTAGATTAAAGTTATTGAAACCGATCTGGTTTCCCGTTCATTAAAGATAAGTGTAAATATTTCACACGTAATGTTGGGTGACTGGGGGGTTTGTTTTTATGCCTGTAATCAGACAGGTACAAAGGGGCTATTGTTTTTGCTACTAATCACATCGAAGCTAATCTGATAGTATGGATGAGGCAGAGCGAAATAACAATAATCTGATCACGTAGTGAGGGTGGATATGTGGCTATTATGTCAGCTCTACCCATGGAATTTCGTCGTTCAGACCTATTGTATCGCTTTTCAGTCTATGGACCCATCTTTGTTCTTGTCTGAACAGGGACTGTTTAGTCCAATGTGGATTGGAATCGATGACGGTCCATCTCAAACTGTTAGCGGCATGCCCTTCCTCTGCAAAGTGTGTCAAAAGTTTGGTATTGGTCTTGCCTCTCCTGATGGTGCTCTTATGTTCCCCTATGCGGACCTTAACTGCTCTAGTAGTCATTCCAACATATCTCTTGTTGCATGGGCATACAATGGTGTAGACGCAATTGGTGGTGTTACAGTTGGTGTGTCTTAGTTGGCGCCACGGTGTGTTGAGGCCCAGGTCGATTTCTTTGGAAACCGTGGTCTCTGCACAGCTTGAGCAGGAGCCGCAAGGGTAGTGGCCTACTACAGGTGGTAGAGACCAAAGTGTCGTTTGTTGTGTGGTTTGGGGTTTGGGCCTGGTATGTACTAGGTGGTCTTTCAGATTCATAGTGCGTTTAAAAGCAAACAAGGGTGGTGGTCCTGGTTCAAATGAACCGGAATTTAGTATGGACCAATGTTTTCTGATTGCTTTTTGCACATTATTCGAGTTCGGGGTGAACGTAGTGACACAGGTCATTGTGTCTAGTACTGGTTTGTCTTTTGTCTCGAGCAGTGCAGCCCTAGAGCTGTTCTTTGCCCTCTTGTGTGCCTGACGAATTATGCCCTTCGGATAATGCCGTTTCTCCAGATTGTCTCTGAGGAGATCTGACTGTGTTTCAAATTCTTTTATGGTGTCACAGTTTCTTCGGAGGCGTAGGAATTGGCCAACCGGTAGGTTGTTCCTAAGTGCCCTGGGGTGGTGACTATCATAGATAAGGAGATTATTCCTATCCGTGGGTTTTTTGTAGTTGGTGGTATGTAGACACCCATTGTCCAAGGAAATGAGAAGGTCCAGAAATGGGATGGATTGACGTGACCTGGTGCTGGTAAATTTTAAGTATGGATTCAGGGTGTTAACCCAGTTGCAGAATTCCGTACATCGGTCTTCAGTACCTTGCCAGAATACGATTACATCGTCTATATAGCGACGCCATAGCAGAATGTGCTCTTTAAATGGGTTGTTGTCTCCCAAAATGTGTCCCTCTTCAAAATGAGCCATGTAAAGGCAGGCCAGACTCGGCGCGAATGTGCTTCCCATGCTCGTGCCTTGTATCTGATGGTAGAGGTGGTTTTTAAAGGCAAAGAAGTTTTCTTTGAGAGCCAGGGAAGCACAGTCGCAAATGAAGGAGATCGGTGTCATGTAGGGCCATGGTGTGATTTTCCGGAGAGTGTCTTCTAGGACTTCCAATGTGGCATCCTGCGGGATATTCGTATACAGGGCTTCAACGTCCATGGTCACCAGAAAGTCTATACGGTTGGCATCGGGGAATTGATCAATGAGATTTAGGACTTCTGTGGTGTCTCTCAGGTAAGTAGGCGTCTGGCTCACCAAAGGGCGTAGGTAAAAATCACAAAATTTGCTCAGTGGTTCTAACACAGAGTTAATGCCAGAGACAATCGGTCTGCCGGGAGGGGGGGTGACCCCTTTGTGGATCTTGGGGAGAGTGTAAAAGTATGGGGTCCGTGGTTCGTCTGTCGTTAGGAAGTTGGCTTCTTGTTGTGAGATCCAGCCTTCGATGGACGCCTCATTGACCATGCTCTTGATCCTCGTCGATAGACGTTGGGTGGGGTCTTCTGTAATCACTTCATAATAGGTAGTGTTGTTCAATTGTCGAGTGCATTCTCTGTCATAAGAGTCTTGATCCTGGATGACGATGGCACCTCCCTTGTCTGCTGGTTTCAGTATTATCTCCCGATCATCTGTAATGGTACGCAGGATGTGTCTCTCCTCCTTTGACAGATTGTCGTATGGTTCCCTCCTGTTAAGAGTCCCTATGTCTTTCAAGACCGCTTGTTCGTAAGTAAGGACCTCGTGGGGTGTCATAGCCACGGTAGGAGTGAATTTTGACGGTTTTTTCAGACCCGTCTCCGTAGGAGGATTATCAGGTTTCCCTTGGAAGAAAGCTTTAAGTCTAACTTTGCGGAAGAACTGGTGAAGTTCTTGATGTAACTTGAAAGAGTCCTCTTTCGGTGTGGGAACAAATCCTAAACCCTTTTCAAGTAGCATGGTCTCTTCTTCTGTAAGTTGTCTGGAAGAAAGGTTCACCACTAGGGTCTCTGGCCTCTCGCTTGGCTCCGTAGTGTCATTGGTTCCTGATCTTGCCACTGTACCTTCTTGTAGTTTCCTCTTCTTCTGCCTCTTCCTTTGCCCCTCCCTCTGTTGTGAAAAGGTGGGTTCTGGAATTGCTGGAATTGTGTAGGCAGAAGATGATGTGTTGGAGGTACGTGCCACATGGGTGGAGGGCCCATCCATTGTCCCGGATAGTTCGGTTGTTGAAACGATGGGTGTGTAAAATGAGGTGGTGGTGGAGGGTTCTGAAATAAGGGAGGGCGTCCTTGTTGATGAGCCCCTCTGGCGTACTGTGTGTACCGCTGTCCCTCATAACTTATCTTTAATGAACGGGAAACCAGATCGGTTTCAATAACTTTAATCTACTCAGGGGATTCTAGTGTAACGAGTTTTCCTATAAAAAGAGAACCGCCACATCCACATTAGCTACGATCAATGGTCTTTACATACGAATAACTTTATTGACACAACATTATACATACGAACAACTTCTAAATCAATGCAGGGGGTAATCTAAACATGACATATTGGCAACAGATCCCCGAAAAATGGAGCCACCCCTCCTTCATGCAGGGCATACCTTAGCGAACATGAACTGTATTCTGTACAACGATCCCTTTCAGATATACTTTTATCTATTGCCAGAAGTATCATGACAATCACTCATGAAACAACTAGACTGGTGATCGCTTTCAAGACGCTACCGCGTCTTTGAACGACGTCCTAACAGTTACCGTAGTTACCGAGTCACGCAACGTAGTGACGTCATCGGTCTGCGCCCACCAACACGTCCCCAATCGGATTAGTGCAGCAGGAAAGATCGGATATAAGCGGTAACTGTTCGCTCCTTGACTATCCGTTCCAGCGATAGATGGAGAGGGGGTAGGTTACCACGTCCTAGGCGAAGGAGCACGAGTGAGTATTTCCCTATGAAAGAGGTGAGCCGAGCCACGCAACTTTAAAGTCTGATTTAATTTCCGATTCTTAAAAACTTCTCTGTCTCCCCGTCTGTTAGTTTCTCTTTAGTGCCAACTCCACTACGCTGATGGGGCCCTAATCCCTACAACTTGAGGGTAGGCCTTAATTACTAATCTAAGTCGCCGATCCTTGATTTTTCACCTGAGTTTCACCGATAACGTTAGTTGTGTTATTGATACACACGAACATACCACGGTACAGATATTGCTCTTTCCTGTTAAACGGCCACGATATAGCGAGCTTCTGTTACTACGGGGCAAGTTTCACTGCCTCACACGAACAGCTGGCCTAGTGAAAACACACGGATGCAATGATACTCTCACTGCACAGTAACGGATTCAAAATATTTTGGGATCATAGTCATCACGACCGTCTGATACGCATGTTATGTTTACTTTAGAAGCATGGCGTGCAGTGTTACTAGCCGTTGTCGCTTGTTTGACATTCATGAGATAAATGTACCAATACTTACTTTGTTGTTACTTGTCTCTGCATTTTTTTCTCTCCCCTGTCCCTGTGTTTGTCTCCCCCACCCTTTTTTTCCCTACCAATCCAGGTTGGGTAGAGGTTTCCAGAAAAGACAGGTAAACCTCTCAGCGCAAAGACGCTGGACTAACCTTAATATATAGGTTGAACAGGTCTACAGTATCACACCTCACTGAAACCTGTTATTCTATTTTCACTCACAAACACTTTCACTCACTATTTAATTATTTTCTTAGGTCCTGACGAAGCGCATCTGGGATCCCTTAAGGACCCATTCGTAAGCGCGAAACATGTTGACCACTCACCAGTAGGCTCCCCACTCACATTCCTGAGAGCAGCAGTTACTTTCCAGGATCTGCCCTCTTTTATTATTTTTTCATTAAGAGTAGCTCCAGGATAACCAGTTTTAATTATTTGCCAGGTAGGGCAGTGAATAAAGGTCTGAAACTCTACCCAGCAATTTTTAAACCGCACCACCCACTTGTTTTCCATTAGGCCCACACACACCCATGCACAACTGCGGCGTCTCCATCAAAAGATCTCCGCCAAAGAGCCCTCTTGCGGGGCCCGTGGGGGACTGCAGCGCCACCCCCACGAGGAGCAACGCCCTATGATGAAGCAAGACACCCGAAAGGGTGTGTGAGGGCACTATTTACAAAAGGAGAAATTCCCCACACCACTTTGAGGGAACAAACACAACCATAATTCCTCAGGAACAGTTACCCTCTCGTAATATACTATATATAGCTGTAACCTGAACGCAAATAATGCTAGTACATAAAGCCTATTAAAAAAATTATAAAGTATGGGCAAATGAGGTAAGTTTTAGGATGACATTTTATTCATATGAATATAAAAGCAAATAACGGGTCGTACATTAGGACAGCAGAAAGAACACTTGTAATAAAATACAGAAAGGGGCCGTCCCTCAATTTGTAACAAAGGTGTGGGAAAAAGCCCAGGTGTCTCGCTTGGAAACCCACTTAAAAACTACCCAGGATGCAGACATTCCACTTGCTGAGCTCTCCTCCCCATGAAGCTTCTTTCTCAAGCATCACCCCTAAAAGCACAGCGATGCCATGATCATTGGGCGAAAGAAGGCAAGGAGTCGACATACCCGTCATTTGAAGCCGTTATATGAGGTGAAGGTGCAAAGAGCCCCTTTTGTTATATACAGCAGATGAAGGTGGCTCACAACATGGCGGCCCCACAGTGATCTTGGGGGCAGCTTTGGGCAGTGGAGGAAATGGCTGCGTAAGGAGTGGGCCTTTGAGAGTTATGTCAGCTTGGCTTCGCTTGCTGCTTAAGTCAGAATATGGCCACCCCAAAATGAGCTCCCGCCTCCCATAGGGAGGGGAAACCGAGAAGAGCATCAACCAGGAGAACCAAGGTAGGAGACTGTAGGAGAGTAGGATCTGCTTCTCATAGTTACCCCCATTTTTTGCTGATGTATCACTGCTTTCGACTTAGACTGACTAGGACCCTGCTATCCAGGACCCCAGCCTAGCTGCTTTCTCTCTAAATTGATTGCATGTACTTTAGGTACACTCCAGATTGGATTCTGGGGTACCCTTATCAGTCCCTAGTATATGGTATACTATGTACCCAGGGCATAGGTACCCCAGAGGCCTACCAGGGGCTGCAGCATGTATTATGCCACCCCTGAGAGACCATTTAAACTGACACCACAGGTCTGCTACTGCAGCCTGTGTATGGTGGTGCATGCACCTCTTACTTAGATATAGGTTCACTAGATCTACTCCATATCACTGCACATATAAAACTATCAGCCACCCCTATGGCAGGCTTTATCAATCCTGAAGGCAGGGTGCTGGGTTTTATGTGAGAGGGTGCCCATGCATGAGCAGAGTCCCTCTGCAGCCTCGGAACCTATTTTCCGGGGTTGTTTGTGATGCAGCCAACCATATATATTTAAATGCATTATAACCTCGCGGTAAATGCTAACTTTAAAACGGCTGCTTAGAAACATGTCGCGTTTGGTGTAAAAAACCTTGGAATCATACCTCCACACCAGTAACTGGTGTGGGAGGTATGATTCCACCATTCTAGAGGGACTTATGTGAAACACCGGTACACGCGGTACCAGCTTTCTCGACCTGGGCATCACAAAATGGATGCTGCCAGCCACAGACACGAGTCTGCCCTCCTGTTGCTGAGCCAAGCTCAAGCAGGGAAAGGCTTGACAATCGGTTTCCTGTCACAGGGAGGTGTGACCACCTCCCAGACAGGATTTAGTGTATTGGGGCTGGGTGGGTGCACTCTGACAGTGTTTGAAAGTCTGCACTAGGGGCACATTTGGTGTCCCTGTGCAGAGTCCAGTTCCAACCGGTTGCAGGAGCCATTTGCTCCTGCTCTGGCACAAAACTGGACAAAGGACATGGGTGTAGCCACCCCTCTGTCCTGACCCTCCCATAGGTGGGTCCCCTTAGTTTGTCCCACCCCTTTCCTGGGTTTAAAGTAGGAACCCTGACTACAGGACTTTAGATTTTACCTGGACTAAACTCTGCTACAGAAACCAAGTACTTCTACCATCTACGCTTTGCTGGAAGACTGAAGAATCTCCCTTGGAGTAAAGGAGTTACTGCCCTGCAGCAGCAGGCACCTAAACGCATCTGACCGGTTTGCATCTCCCGAGCTCCTGAGGACTCCGAAGATTTCTGTAACACAGGAGGTGGGTTCCCGAGGTCTCTGAGGTCAATCTGCTCTCTCAGCAATTCTAAGACTAGTATCCGTCGTGGGGACCGTGCAACCCGAACCCCTGTGCACCGTGTACTTTTGCAGCAGCATATGCTTTTTGGCGACCCCTGAGGCTGTGCTTTAGGCTATGTGTAGTCCTGACCCGAGCAGTATGTCCACCGAAGATTTCCGGCCTTCACTCCACGAGTATTCCGTGGGCTGGTATTTCATGATTCAGCTCGAGGTCCCTTCGCGATTCCTGGTTCGTTGGCCTGTGGGTCCCTGTGAATGTAACTGACTTTCCTTGGGCTTTCCTGGTTGCTCCAGACGTGCCCTGACTCTCCATTGCTTGGAGAGTCCCCAGGGCCTTGCTGGTCCTCACCGTAGCTTGTTTCCTCTGCCCGCAGGGGTTGCAGTTGCCAAGGCTTGTTGGTGTTTGATCCGGACCATGAACCCCCCTCCCCCCCACCCCCCCTCCCCCCAGCACTCAACATCCTTCATGGGACAGCTCACCTCCGGACTTTGGTGGTCGTCTCCTGGTCCCCGTGGCTGCAGAGTCAAGCATCCTATCTTCTCACCTGAAACACCCGACATCGGTGGGCATTCGTCTACTGAGGCCCTGGTCACCCTGAAGTGACCCAGACTCTCTCCCCTCTGCTTTCAGGTTCTTCTCACCTCGGATCCAGGCTTGCATTCCGCTGGACATTTTCATCTTCCCGGCAGCAGCATTTCGTCACATCACGCCACTGAAAACGACAAAGGTTTCCGACACCACTTGACCCCTATGCACCCGGCTCCTCTGGGATAGGTAACACGGATATCTCGATACACTCAAGGGTGCTGGCCTTAGAACCTTCTATATTCCAAGGGGTTTGCTTAAAGTCCTCTCCGAAGTGTTCTTAAACTCTAAAATTCCAACCGTGACTTTCCCATAGTTGTACGGAGCTCGCGCCTGTGTTTGCACACTGCACCCGTCCTCCGTGGGTCCCCTGTGTCACTACTTTGGGTCCCAGCGATTCTACGTGCTCTAGGCACTGTGTCTAGTGAAGTCGTGGTTGTTATACCACTTTCTTAGTATATGGTTCGGTCTCCTCCTGTGTATTGTGCTATTTACTGTTGTTCTAGTGATTTAATATTGTGTGCTTTGTGCTCTAATCCCATGAAAAGGCTAGTAGAGTGTGTTTTTTATAACACCACTTGTGTGGTTCTCCTTTAATTTGGTCATTCAGTAGGTTCTGATCTGGTAAAAACAAGCTGCTTTACATTCCTTCAAGACTTAGCCTGAAGGCTGCTCTCCACAGCTACCACTAGGATAGCTTTCTATAAAGGTTGTCTTTAACCTAATCATCAATAAGGGTTGTTTCGACTGGTACAAGGTGCCCACTTTAATTCGTGGTCAGCATATACCAGGCCAACTTCTCACACCTCTTATACCCCATCGTGGGGTGAAAACTCAGTCAGCATTGGCTATATTTCAATGAGAGGGGCTCTAGCAAAATCAGTGACATGCAACAACCTGCACAGGGTGTTGCAGCCAGGCGTCCCTACACATAACAGTGCTAGACCTTCACCAAATACCCTCACACAGAGACCCCACACACCTGTGAAGCCCTGTTTAGTCAGTCCTATCAAGTGTAAATGCAGCGCAGTAAGCCCTCTCTGGCAGTCCTAATGAGAGGCCCTTGAAGGGGCTCAACCACTGGATGACTTTATGAGGCTGACAATTTGAACAATTAGTGGGTGGGGGACGATTCCCTCCATACGACTATACACCTCTCCAAGAGTGGCAAGTGCCTTCGACATATAACCTCCCCAATTAGTTAAAGGCTCGGGGAGACTCCCCGAGCACTCACAACATCTTGCATACACGGTCCTCCATTGGAGGAGCAAAGGAAAGTAATCTGAATGAGTTGGGCCCCTTCTAAGGAACAAGCTAGACAGCGTCTCAAGCAGAGGATTCCTGGAGTACCATCACCTAGTCCTTTATGGCAGACGTTCCACGACCCTCAAAGACATGGATTGCCTCGCTGAAGAGCAGAGTAACCAAGGAGCTTCATGAACAGAAACACGATGAGATGGAAATAGAGTCTCACGTGTGGATGACTGCAGAGTCGCAAAAGAGGAGCAGGAGGTGCTATTAATGAGAGATCAAAGCCTGGACCTTCAAAGTCATCTCAAAGACCTGAAGAATCGCTCTTGCCATCAAAACATAAGAATCCATGGAATGCCTACAGAATCTGAGAAAAATGACAAAAACATGCCCCGAGGGGGGACAGACTCTATAAATATATTATTCATTCACTCAAGACATTGTCCTGGACAGGACACACACAGTGAGACAGGGCTCGCTATGACCGACCACTTCTCCGCACGTACTGACCTGTGTTCACTACATATATAAGCTATCATGGCAACAGCACGGGTACAGGAACCATCGAGGGTTCCAGGGTCTCGATGTATTAAGATCTCTTGAACATCACTTTGCAAAGGTTTTTGGGCATTCCGCCCATGTGCGGAATTCCTGAAATACAAGGGGATTCATTACAGATGGGGCACTTCTTTCACCTCATATTCCACTGGAAGCATAAACTTTGTCAATTAAGACCCCTCTCCGCCTCAAAACGGGAAAAGCCCACTGCAATGAACCCTCTGCAAATACTATGACTTACGAGAGATAAGACTGTGGCGGCGGTGGTTGCGACAAGCCCAAGTCTGTTTATGGCACATACGGTTAATGCTACTCCCTATTCACTGAATTATTAACTTAAAAGAGTTGATAGGAATGGCTGAGCCAAAGACTGTCAGTCCTCTTAATGCTTAGAGACTCAGATTGTAGGATTTACCTCCTAAAGGAAAGATATTTTAAATCCCAATGTTTCCCAGGCAATTCCTATCCTCTGGGCCAGCCACAATAGGAGGCGTTGAGATGCTTTTGTCCAGCAACTTCAAGGGGAAGGTCAAAGAGACCATAGCCGAGGAGGACGGAAGACACCTGGCACTGAGGATTGCATTAAGTGATCACTTGTTCACAACAGCTTTGATAAGAATTTATGCGAGTGAATATACCCAAGCTACTACAATCTGCTTAGAGAAATATCCTCATGGGGTGGGGGTTCTATTTAGTAATGAACGCCACCGTTGATAAATCGAGTCAGTGAGTGGGCCAATCAGGGGTCATGTCTGACAAAATGAAAAATTGGTTTCCAAGATTTAGACCTAACAGATTTACGGCATCCCCCAACACCCACCAAGGATTACACGTTCTTGTCGGCCACCCAATCACGGCTATACCAGGTTCAACCACGTACTAGGGATGCCACGGATGCGGAAGTATAATCACCAGCTCTGAAGAAGGCGTTTCGGCCATCTCTGACCACACCCCTCCCAAAATGGCAAAGTATTATAAACAGGTGGTAGCACCAACACAGAGCTGAAGCACAGACAACTACAACCCAAATACCACCAACATGATGATAAAGATGACACAATCGTAATATGGGATGCCATGAAAGCTGCAACTAGAGGTTCTCTGATAGCCCTAGAAGCAAATGACAATCAAAAATGAAAAAAAGAAACACTGAGTTAGAAGACCTGGAAAAGGAATTGTAGAAAGCTCACAAAAGAACAGGGGCACCCAAGCGTGGTGCTAATTTAATGCTGCTTGTACTCAACTTAAACTGTTGGACACCAATAGAAAAGTACCAGGCAAAAGTACTACCAGGCTGGCAACAGAGCAGGGCGATTTTTGGCATGCAAACAGACTAAAAATGATTTAATCATGAGAGGATATATCCTATAACGATGCACAGTGGAACAAAGCTTAGAGACAGCAGAGAAGTGTCCCAAGCGTTCAGGGAGTTGTATTCTAGACTGGAGGAGACTGAATAAACACCTGAGGCCAAGGATTATCTTTTGGCTTCAGGATGACCCTCTTCTCACCAATGCAGAAATGGAAAGTACAGAAAAAAACTATTACTTTAGGAGAGATAACATCTGCTATAGCTCGGTTGCAATAAAACAAAGCATTTGGACCTGATGGGTTTAACCCCATTTTTTAATAACACTGGCAAATGTTAGCCCCAGTGTTGACAAGACTCTAACTGGCTGTCAATCATGACAAGAGAGCCTTTTAAGGCCACGCACATGCTGTCACAGTACTAAAATGTAAACAAAATGGCTAAGTAAGCTTTGCCGGCTGACCATAAAGCATAGTGTGTGCAGATGTGCGAACATTCAAGATACATTTTCTTTGAGTTCAACTAATTATATGTAAAATGCAAAATGATTTTAACTGGTGCACAGAATAAAGAGCTATTTCATAAATAGATTAGCACGCCTATTCTTGGAAAGAACCACCAGCCCTTTTCTTTAAGCACTACATTCTACCCACCAACTTTCCTGGATTCTGTTTAGCTGGATTGTGAACAGGTTAAGACTGCTGGGTGAATCTTGTGTTGGGTACTGTTTACTCCATGTCTGGATCACTATGGCTCTAATGAGGCATGCACTTGTAATTTCTGCCCTCATCACTGGGTCCCTCAGCAGATCTCTTTAAAAAATTTATGATGAAGGCTGGAGTTGGATGGGTAGCCCTTGGCTCCAGATGTATCCATATAAAACAGAAGTAATAAGATACACCGTGGCCTTGCTATGGGCCTCGGTTGGCCCTTCAGTGCGATAGAACTCTGCGGCTTGAATTGCCGTGGGCGCCACTGACACAGGCTTGCGGCTTTCATTTGCTTTAAGTGGTTGAAGATTGTGCACATGGTTTTTGAAAATCACACTTAGAAGTTGCACCATCAGGAGTACCACGCATTCACCCAAGAATGGTCTACTCTTGGTGCTACATTTTAGGAGACAAATGATGGCTTATGAGCTTTTACTGCCTTGGTGCATTTCTGTGGAATAGTCTTCTCAGCTTCAACTTGACTAATCATTTCCAGAGTTAATTTAATCCTGAGCCCAGAGCAGCAAGCTAAGGCCGTAAGCCATTTCTGGGAGAAAAGAAAGAAGGCATCATTAAGAATATGGAGACCTGCTCTCGACAGGTGGCCATTTTGAAGTCAGGCATTCCATTATAAAGCGTTGGGTAGCCATGTCGAGGTCGGTCAAAAGAGGAAGCGTGAAGATATAAAAAAACACTCACAGTACATAATAGCCATAAGCAAATACTGCAAGAAAATTGTCATAGCAATAAAACATAATGCCTATAGAAAAATAATGCAGAAAAAATAAAGGCCACGTGCAAAGAGCATAAAGCAAATTTAACACATATGGGCAATGCAAACCATTACTGTGTTTGCATGAATTGAAGTAATTTTGAGACCGTTCCAAAACAAAATGCGAGCCAGTGCATAGAACAAGAAAACCGTAATACATGACTATCCGTAAATCAAAGGGTCACAAACGAAGCTTCAACAGCCACAAATAATGGACAATACTTATTTAAAAAAATAAACCTCAGAACATCAAGTGGACTAGCAGTCTGGCCATGGTGAGAAACAGCAACGCTCAAGCGCACTCTCAGAAACAATTTCCCAGGTTTGAGTTTTCATATACATTAATGTAGCGGGATAAAAGGGCTGACAAATGGCTCTGAACAGAAAAAGAAGTCCAAGTTAGAATTACTACAGAAAGACCCTACTTGAAAAGGTAAAAGCAGCTGAATGCATCTTGCTGACAAGCTTAAGCTGCCAGTCAAATGCTTGACTCCCGGCAGGGCCTACTTAGCTGTTCATCCTCAGGCGGTCGGGGATGTGAGCAACTTTGAAGGTGCCACCTATTGAGGCGCAGAGAGACAGCAGGGTGCCAAGAAATGCAACATGAAGGACTCATACCGAGAACAAATCACAGGCAACAGAATCACAGAGAATGGCACAATGAACTCTGGAGTACCAATACAGCGCATCTCAGCGGCCACATGTCACAGATAACTCAACTATGCCTGGTTAGAGCCAACTATTTGCATAATTCAAAAACTTGCAGATACCACATTTAGCGTCCTACCATCCCAGATACTTGCTAATAACTATGCCACACAGAAAGAGTAGTTTTACATATCTGTGAGAATATAGGGTTCGGTTGCTGTCTCCCCCCCCCCCCCCCAATCTCTCACACTTTATGCCTGGTTACCTGGTGCAACTTCGAATGAAAGTGTGCTGGGTCCTTGCCAAACAGGGCCCCAGCGTTCTTTCCCTAAAACTGTTACAATTGGCAACTTCATCCCTCTGTAAGTCCCTAGTAAATGATACCCTTGGTACCTAGGGCATGGGACCTGAAGAGGATCCCCTTGGGACCTCCGCCAGGCCATGCCACTGCAGCTTGCATGCCTAGGTGCAGTGAAATATGACAAAGTCGACATGACACAATGCCTGTGTGCCATGCCAACAAGCACTGTCTAAGGTATAGGTAAGTCACTCCTCTAGCAGGCCTTACAAGCCCAAGGAAGGGGGGATCCTACTTCTCATCCCCCACTTATCTCCCTCTCTCCCCCTAACCCCCTTAACCTTTACTCCTCGGACCCCTCCTTGAATAACAGTAGCCCCAAACTCCTGTCACCTACTTATCATTCCCTTCCCATGACCCGCCCTCCCCCTGTCCCCCAAACCTCCCTCCCCCTGACCCAACCACTCACTTACTCCACCGTCCTTTCCCCGCAATCACCTATCACAACTCCTCACCCCCCTACCCCTACCAATCCCATACACTCTCTGCTCCTCCCCTTCCCCTCCACCCGCCCCCCTCAGGCTCTACCTACCCAACCCCCCCAACCCCGCACCTCAACCCCCAATAAACACCCTTCTCCCTCACACCCCTTCACCCCAACCCTCAATAATCACACATCCCCATCACACCAATATATTCGTTTCTCACTCGCTTCATGCCCTTTTATCCTCTCTGACCACATCACCTGCAGCTTCCTGCCCCCTGTTTAACCTAACCCCTCCACTCTCACTTAACAGATCCGCCAGCCATCACTCCATACCTACTACCCTATCTCCCCCCTCACACAGTAGGCCTCCATCCGCAACTAATCACAACCACTCCCTATCCCCAGACCATTCTCCTCCCACCTCCCACGCCCCTTCATTACTTCCCTGTACCCAGACTACCCCAAGCCTACACAACACTGTACTCGTCCTACCTACTTTAACTTCCGAACCCCTCACTCCTCCCAGCCCCGTCACCCCACACCATCTACCACAACTCCCCCCTCTCACATTAGTCCACCCTCTGCAAATAACTCAGACCACGCACTCCTGATACCTCCCCTCTCCTCAATTGCCAGATCCTACACAACATTGAATGTGACCTATCTAATTTAACTACTGAATTTGCCCGACTCATAAAAGACTTCTTCGTACACAGCACCAGAGCCCTCCCTCACCATAAAACCACCATCCTCCCTCCCTCAAACATCCCCAATAACAAACACAACCTTTGGAGATCACTCTCTCTCCGATGCCGTAAGCATAGACCTCTCCGCACCTCAAACCATCTCTCCCCGTCCGACCTCGCCAACCTTAGTAACTCCTACCTTACTAATCTGCCAACCACCAACCCTCCACTCCCTTATGCCCCCATCCCTGTTATCATAGGGACAATTAGAACCCCCTCCTCCCTTGCTTCCCCCAGACCACCACCCCAACTTTCGCTGATCCACTCTTGCCCACCCTCCACACCCAACCCCACACCACTGAAATGCATGCTAGTTAACTGTCGCTCCACGGTCCTACACGCCACGGAAATCTCGGAAACCATCCTGAGGGAATCCATTGATATTGCATTCCTCACTGAAACCTGGCTAAATGACCACTCAACGAGCATACTTGACCTTCTCTCCCCCTCGGGATACTCTATTCTTAGAAAAGACAGACCTAACAGAGTTGGGGGAGGGCTAGCCATTATCTTCAAAAAGGAACTTCAGATTTCCCTTATCACTAACCCAGGCTACTCCTCATGCGAATACCTGGAAGCAGAACTGTTAACTCAAAACTCCCTCCCAATTCATCTACACAACATCTATCGCCCCCCGGGACCACCACAGCCCTTCATTGACTTATCTGATCTACTGGCGCAATCAGCATTATCCAACTAAAAAAATCTCTTTCTTGGGGATCTCAACCTCCATTGGAATGATACCAATGACCCCACCATCTCCCTCCTCACTACGCTTCTTGAAATCAACGAACTCAAACAACTCTGCCAATATCCAACTCACACTAAAGGATCCATACGTGACGTCATTCTGTCCAACGATGATCTGACTTCTGTTACCAATATCATCCCCACTGACTGGTCCGACCATCACCTTATACTCTTCACCATTGCTACCTCAGCAAACCTCCCTGCCCCTGAAACTACCAGACCTAAGAAATTGACCAGAAACCTAAAAGGCATCCCCCCAGGTGTTCTACAGTCGAAACTCCATGCTCAACTTCTTCTCATTCCCCCCTCCCAAAATGCGAATGAGCTCACTGAACTATTTAACAATACTGTTACAGATATTCTTGACCAACTAGCCCCGCCTAAACTCAAAAACCAAACACCCCCTCAAACTCTTGGTTTAATACAGAGATAAATAATGAGAGACGGGCACTCAGACTGTCGGAAAGAACCTGGAGACACCATCCCTCACCCTCCCATCTTGCACTTCTCAGACATGCTAGATCCACTTACAAAAAACACATCCTCAAGGAAAAGGCATCCTTCTTCCGCACTCAACTTGATCGTGCCAAAAACAGACCCAGGGAACTCTTCAAAATCATCCGAAACCAAACTTCCCCCGCACCTCCAAATATGGCAGCCTCATCAGACAGATGTGAAGAAATTGCCCACTTCTTCTCAGAAAAAATTGCCGAAATTGACCAATCCTTCCTTCCCACACAACTATCCTTCAACTCCCAATCCAATCCTGTCCCCACTTCTAATGCCTAATCCACATCCCCCCTTCCAGACGACACTCTCTCCTCTGCCCTCTATCCTACCGCTCCCCAGCGAGCCTCCTCACCCGCCCATTTCCATATCCCCCCACCACTCCACAGGCCTCTCACCTTCCACATCTCCAGTAACCAACTCCCCTAAATCTCAACTTAAGAACAATGCCTCCTTGCTCAACTTTCTCCCCGTCACTGAGCATGAAGTCCTCAATATAATTGGCAATCTAAAACCGTCCTCCCACACAAAAGACCCAATATCCTCCAACCATGTCCCTGCCCTTAAGCACATCATCACCCCATTCTGGACCAAAATCATCAACACCTCTCTCTCCACCGGCTGTGTCCCCTCCTCCCTTCAGCTTGGTCAAATCTCGCCCATAATCAAAAACCCCAATGCTGACCCTAATGACCTAAATAATCTCCGCCCCATCACTAACCTCCCCCTTCTCTCAAAGGTACTTGAAAAATGTGTCCTACTTCAACTAGACAAACGCATAGAAAATTTCAACCTTCTCGACCCCTTTCAATCTGGCTTCACAAAAGGCTGCAGCACCGAAACGGCAATGCTCAATGTGATAGATGACATCCATCAATCACTTGACAATGGCGAGACCTGCCTTCTTATACTTCTTGATCTCTCCGCAGCATTCGATACAGTCAACCATTCAGCCCTACTTAATGTGCTTAGGACCCGTTTCGGCCTTAATGGCACCGCCTACAAATGGTTCATCTCTTATCTACAACACTGTACTCAGCAAATCAAAATTCAAAACTGTCCCTCTACCCCCACTCCTGTCTCCCTTGGAGTCCCCCAATGATCTATTCTCTCTCCCTCCCTCTTTAACCTCTTTATGGAACCCCTCACCCTCATTCTTAACCAAGCAGGCATAAATTACCACCTCTACGCCGATGACACCCAAATCTATTACAAGATTAAAACTCATGCTGACATCTTACACCTGAACAACACCCTTACCAAGATCCAAACCTGGTTCCATTCCAATCATCTCAAACTCAACCCTAACAAAACTGAAATCCTTCTCTTCTCCCCCAAAAATAACCCTCTACCAGTTCAATCTTGGATCCCTGACCTCAATGCACTCAATTGCTCACTCACCCTGTCCAACTCCGTCAAATCTCTTGGCATCACTATCGACAACACCCTAACCCTTAATGTTCACATCAAAAACTCTGCCAAAGGAGCCCTCTTCACTCTCCGTCACCTCAAGAAACTTAAACCATTCATACCCACCGATGATTTCAAACTTGTAGTTCAGTCGCTTGTTCTGTCACGTATCGATTATGGTAATGCCATCCTTAATGGAATCCCCAAGGTACACTTAGCTCCAATCAAAGCTGTGCTCAACATTGCTGCCAGGCTCATCACAGACTGCAAACGCTTCGATCATATATCCCCGGCTCTCAAATCTCTTAAATGGCTCCCTATCGAAGGAAGATCTGCCTACAAAACCGCCTGCATTACTCAAAGTCCTCCACCAAAACACTCCGCATTACCTCTCAAAGAAACTCCACTCTGCGGGCTCCACTCGACCTCTGAGAAGCACCAACACCCTACTCCTAATCCCACCTCTGCATAAAAAGAAATCTACAGTCTCGCTCCTTCTCTGGCAATGTCCCTATTATCTGGAATCCCTCCTATTCTAGGTTAAAAAAAGACCTCAAAACCCACCTCCTCAATTATTACTGGAGTTCCTAACCTCTGTCCTACTCCTGATTACTTATCTATCGCACTATATTTGTTGAGTAATTATATACCCTGTTCTCCTGTTTCACCATGTACCTAATTACTTAAATGTATAGCTCCTGCCCCGGTTTATTTATCTGGTTTTGTATAATGCTCATGTTGTCTGTACTTTGTAATTTTTTGTTGCACTACCTTTCATATGCTTCTATGCCCTATGTGCCTTATACTATCCTTATCTTGTAAAGCGCTCTGATACCTCTGGGTCTAGCCAGCGCTATATAAAACCTTACAAATAAAATAAATAAATAAAAAGGGTGCACTATATCTCCGGTGTAGGCATATCTGCATGGGCAGAGAGGCCCCTACAATATTTAGCTCTATTCCCTAATACTGTAAGTGTCAGGGAATCCATAGAGTGTACATGGGCTGGGAACTTAGCAAATCGCTTTCCACAGCCACCATGATGGTATGTCTGAAAACAGCAGTGATTGGTACCAAACTACTCCTCTCAATAAACCCACACTGATGACATTGTGGGATTTATTGAAACATGGACTCGGAGGTGCCCCCTGAAAACCTAATAACCCTGCATTGGACACTAACTGGCTTTATGCAGCCTGCCACACACAGACATGTTTTTAGACCCCTGGGTGGAGAGCCTCTGCTCCCTGGGACCTGAAACAAAGCACATCCTGGGCAGAGGTGTTCCACCTACACCCCGACGATGGGCCAGTGCTCGAAGGGGGAAGCTTCAAAGGACTGCTGCCTTTGTAATGTGACCCTCAGCTTCTGCTGCTAGCAGCAGATGGCGGCCCTTGGTTTAGACCCCCACTCTGGGTGGGAAAAACTAGAAAGAATGTGTGCCCACCTCTGCCAACTCCTCCCAAAAGGTGCAGGAGGCAAGGTGACGCACATCTTTCAGTCCCCGCCATCTTGAAGATGTTGGGACTCCTCCAGTTAGGGAGGACTAAGCCACCTTCCACAGGAGGGTGGCATAATTAAGGGTGTATATACTCTAGGTAAGGTGCCCATTGGCCCTACCGGTCACTCCTTCAAAACATCACTAAATCTAGTTTTTAGGAGCCTCCACCAACCCCTGAAACTAGTTCATGCAGACCTTGGAAAAAAGACTAAGAAGACACAGTGCAGAGAAGACTGACGAAATCCAATGACTTGGCCCCAGCCCTCCTGGCCTGTCTGCAGCTTCAAAGACCCTGCGACACAGTGTTTGCACCCTGCACCAGGCCATGCCTGTGCCGCTGGTGGTGTAGGTTTGGTGCTTGAAGACGCGTTGCTTGCAGGCAAGTAAAGCGGCTGCAGGACTCAAGCTTCGGAGGTGTAGGCAAGCACGGGGGCCACAGGTGTGGGCCCACGTGCTTGCCTAAACCTCCAAAGCTTGAGCCCTGCAGCAGCTTTACTTACCTGCAAGCAACGAGTCTTCAAGCACCCCCAGTCTCCATTGGGTAACATCGACCTCCATATTGGACCTCTGCACCTAGCCGCCTGTGCCGCTGGTGGTGTATGTTTGGTGCTTGAAAACAAGCTGCTTGCAGGTAAGTAAAGTGACTGCAGGGCTCAAGTGTCCTAGGTTTAGGCAAGCACGGGGGGAGTACACATGTGGCCCAGTGCATTCCTAAACCTCTAAAGCTTGTGTCCTGCAGCCGCTTTACTTACCTGCAAGCAGCGCGTCTTCAAGCACCCCCAGCCTCCATTGGTTACATCGACCTTCAGATTTGACCTTGGCACCTAGCCACCCCTGTGCCGCTGGTGGTGGAGTATTTGTGCTTACATGAACCTTGCCTTCTGCTGACCCTGAAACCCAGACTGGATTTGTATATTGCTTAATTACCTGCAAAACCGCATTATTGTTTTCCTCCATAGGTTAACAATGTAAAGACTGAAAATTGCACCGAGTCCACTTTTGAAACTGAAAACAATTTCTATTTAAAACGTACCTTTTTTAACGAAAATCTTGGGTCTTAAAATAAATCTTGAGCAAAGCTTATTTTTATAAAATTGGTGTGGCTCTCCTTTTGAGTTGTGTGTCATTTATTGGTCAATGTATACCTAACAAATGTCTAACACTCCTCTGTGTTAGGCCCAAGGCTGTCTGCCCACACTACCACTAATAGAGCACTTTGGGTTTACGTTGAGCCCCGTACACTTCTGGGGAATCTATGGACTCTGTGCACGGTATAATTACCTAGTGGTATACCATACCGAGAGCCAGCTTCCTACGTCTTTATTCAGCAGCGTGTAAGTCAGAACTCAGCATTCTAAGCCTGCCTTCAACTCATCCCTCTGACGCTTACGTAGCAGGCCTATGGCATACAGTGGGAACCCAAAAAGTTCCAGTGTTTTGTTTTCAAGCCTCTACATCACACAAAGAGCAACAAGAATAACAAACAGAAAATGAGGCTCAAACCACAGCAAGCAGTTTAGCGGTGTGCTTGAACACATCCTTAGAGGCTCCGGACTCTACCAGGATGTAGCACTCCCAGTCCGGGAGGACAGCACACATACCACGGGCAGAGGTGCACGAAGTGGATGGAGTCCCTGGCCGACTCTCTCAAAGCAGGAGAGGATCACGAGAAACAAAAGCAGCAGCTTTTAATCGATCTATCAGGGCATGATGGCCGCCGTCTAATTAGAATATTCTCCAGAAAGACAGAGACATACACAGCCCGGAAGCACAAGTTACTACTTGTGTAACGATATATTTGTAAGAGACATTAGTTAGTGCTAGATTCCTTACCTTAGAATATTCCCAGGCATCAGACTGGATACAGAAAGTTTTCGTCAGCA
Source organism: Triturus cristatus (assembly GCF_964204655.1). NCBI lineage: Eukaryota > Metazoa > Chordata > Amphibia > Caudata > Salamandridae > Triturus > Triturus cristatus. The sequence continues at coordinate 23,142,143 of NC_140591.1, forward strand.
GTGTAGGATCTGCTTCTTATGGTTACCCCCAGTTTTTGCTGATGTAACACTGTTTTTCGACTTTAGTCTGGCTGGGGTCCTGCTATTCAGGACCCCAGCCTAGCTGCTTCCTCTCTAAATTGATTCCTTGTACCTTAGGTACACCACAGATTGGATTCTGAGGTGCCCTTACAAGTCCCTAGTATATGGTATACTATGTACCCAGAGCATAGGTACCCCAGAGGCCTACCAGGGGCAGAAGCATGTATTATGCCACCCCTGGGAAGCCCTCCAAAATGACACCACAGGTCTGCTACTGCAGACTGGGTAAGGTGGCGCATGCACTCCTTACTGAGGTATAGGTTCACTATATCTCACCTATCACTGCACATATATACCTATCAGTCACCCCTATGGCAGGTCTTATCAATCCTGAAGGCAGGGTGCTTGGTTTTGTGTGAGAGGGTGCCCATGCATGAACAGAGCCCCTCTGCAGCCTTCAGAATCTCTTCTTCGGGGTTGTCTGTGATGCAGCCTGACCCTATACTCTTAAGTGCATTATAACCAAACGGTAAATGCTAACTTTGGACTGGCTGCACGGAAACATGTCGTGTTTGGTGTCAAACACCTTGGAATAATACCCCCACACCAGTGACTGGTAAGGGAGTATGATCCCACCCTTCTAGAGAGAAAGACATTGGTATACCCGGTACCATCTTAAAAGAGCCTTGGCATCACAAAATGGATGCTGCAGCCACAGACACGAGTCTGGCCTCCTGCTGCTGACCGAAACTCCGGCAGGGGAGGCCTGGACAATAGGTTTCCTGTCACAGGGAGGTTTTAACATCTCCCAGACAGGCCTTAGTGGATTAGGGCTGGGTGGGAGCACTCCAGGAGTGCTTTGAAGTCCTGCACTGGGGGCAAATTTGGTGTTCCTGTGCATAGTCCAGCTCAAACCGGTTGCAGGGGCTACCAGCCCCTGCACTGGCGCGAAAATGGACAAAGGAAATGGGTGTAGCCACCCCTCTTTCCAAACCCTTCCATAGGTAGGTCCCCTGAGTTAGTCCAACCCCTTCCTTGGGTAAAAAGAAGGAACCTCTGTAACCAGAACGTTAGATATCCCTGGAAGAAACTCTGAAACTGAATCCTGGAACTACGGTGATCTGTTAAACGCCAGATGACTGAAGAATCTCCCTTGGAGTAAAGGAGTTACTCCCCTGCTTGGCAGGCACCTAAGACACATCTGTCCGGTTTGCATCTCCGAAGCTCCCACTGGACGCCGAAGACTTTGCAACACCAGAGGTGGATTGCCAGACTTCCCAGAGGCCGAACAGAGTCCCCAGCAAAGCGGAGACCCGTAGCCCTCGTGGGTAACGTGGAACAGGAACCCCTGGACACCGTGCACATCTGCAAGTGCATCAGCTACCCGACGACTCTCGAGGCTGTGCATTGGGTTACTTGTAGCCCAGACCCCGAGCACCTTTTTCACCGAAGATTATGGGCCTACACTCCACGAGTGTTCCGTGAGCTCGCTCTTTGCATTCACGCTCTAGGTCCCTTCGCGAGCCCTGGTCCGTCGACTGGTGGGTCCCTGTGAAGGTAACTGACTTTCTTTGGGCTTCCCTGGTTGCTCCAGACGTGCCCTCAATCCCCCTAGCTGGGGGAGTCCCTCGGACCTTGCTGGTCCGCACCAAAGCATCTTTCTCCTTTCTGCGTGGGTTGCTGTTGCCAAGGCTTGTTGGGTCCAATCCGGGCACCGACGCTGCAGCACTCAACATCCTTTGTGGGATAGCTCGAAGCCAGCTCCTGGTCGTCCTAGACGCCTCCTGGTCCTCGTGGCTGAAGAGTCAAGCTTCACCTGAAACACCAGACATCGGTGGGCATTCGTCTATCGTGCCCCTGGTTACTGGTAAGTGACCCAGACTCTGTCCCCTCTGCTTTCAGGGTCTTCACATCTCCGATCCAGGCTTGGATCTCTTCGGACACTTCCCGACAGCAGCACTTTTTCGCCAGCGGCCATTGAAAACGGCGCCGCGACCTGACACCTATGCACCGGCTTCCCTGGGTGAGGTAACTCGAGTACTCCGGTGCTCCCGTGGGTGTTGACCCTAGAACTGTAAGTCCAAGAGGGTTTGGTCCTAGTCCATTCCTAAGTGTCCTTTAACTCTAAAAATCTAACCACGACTTTCCCCATAGAAGCAAACGGGAGCTCGCGTCTGTGTTCTCACACTGCACACGGCCCCCGTGGGTCCCCTGTGTCACTACCTTCGGTGGTTCCTTGGGGTCTCAGCGATTCTACAGGCTCTAGGCCTTGTGTCTAGTTAAGTTGCGGTTCTTATACCACTATTTTGGTATTTGTTTTGGTCTGCCCCTTGGGCCTAACATGTATTGTGCTACTTTACTGTAATATTTCGAAGTGTAACGTATGTGCTTTTGCCTCTAGCCTCATAGAGAGACTAGAGGGGTGCGTTTAGTAATAAATACATATATTTTATATATATACCTGGTGTGGTCTCCTTTTATTTAGCCACTCATTTAGAATATAGACTGGTAAAACAAGCTGCTTTACATTCCTTCAAGATTTAGCATGAAGGCTGTTCTCCATAGCTACCACTAGGATTGCTTTCAATAAAGGTTGTCTTTAACCTATCATCAATAAGGGGTTGTTTGGAATGGTGCAAGGTGCCCACTAGAACTAGTGGACAGCATATACCAGGCCAACTTCTCACAAGCAGTACCCCTGCGCGTCGGAAAGTGGCGTCGTGCATCTCCGCGTCCGTCGCTGGCGTCGTATGCACCAAGATGACGTCACAGAGACTACTTAGGCACCTTAACCCTAGAAATCAGTTCTGAGTGCGGGGAGGATGGGTGGGACGGAAAGGAATCTATCACTGATCAATGTCTCTTACAGATATATTGTTACACAAGTAGTAACTTTTGCATCTGAAAGAGACGTTAGTGATCGATTCCTTACCTTAGAATAGATACCCCAGCAATACCAACCCCGGTGGTCGGTCTGCGAACAAGATTACACCAGAAAGTCGATGGGGACAGAACGGCTAAAGAAGCCGTCTCTCCGGACTGTAAAGGCAATAATGCTTGGTAAACGTGTGCAACGAGGCCCACGTAGCTGCCTGACAAATGTCCTGCAAGGGAACGCCACGTCCCAAGGCAGTAGAGGCTGCAGTTGCCCTGGTAGAATGGGCACGCAGCCCCACAGGATGCTCCTTCTTAGCCAACGAGTAACATGCTTTGATGCACAGAACGACCCACCGAGAAAAGGTTAGTTTGTGCACGGCCCAACCTTTTTTGGTGCCTACGTAGCCAACAAAAAGCTGGTCATCCACCCCGAACTGTTATGTGCGCTTTAGATAGAACGAGAGCGCACGTTTTGGGTCAAGACGGTGGAGCCTCTCCTCCTCTTTTGAAGGATGCGGAAAGAAGGTGGGCAAAATGATGGTCTGCCCGATGTGGAAGGGTGTGACAACCTTTGGCAAGAAAGAAGGACGAGTTGTTAAAACCACCTTGTTCGGATTAACAGAAAGAAAAGGAGGTTTAGAAGAAATAGCCTGGAGCTCACTCACTCTTCTGGCAGAGGTGAAAGATACCAGGAAAGCCGTCTTGAGAGTGAGAAGACGTAAGCGACAGTTATGAAGGGGCTCAAAGGGAGCGCACATCAGATATGTCAAGACAAGATTTAAGTCCCATTGAGGCATTATGAAAGGCACGGGCGGAAACGTGTGTGTAATGCCTTTGAGGAGGCGATTAACAACTGGGGACTTAAAAAGAGAAGGGTGATCTGGAAGCCGTAGAAAGGCGGAAAGAGAACCCTTGATAGCGCCCAGAGCAGAGCACTGCTGGGCCAAAGAGAGAAGGAACAGAAGGACCTCGGAAAGAGGGGCAGAAAGGGGGTCCACAGCCTTTGCTGTGCACCATGCCACAAATTTGTTCTACCTGCAGGTGTATACCGTTTTAGTGGAGGGACGCCTGGCTGCAAGAATGACATCACAGACTTCGGGAGGAAGGTCGAAAGCTGTCAACTGTCACCGCTCAATCTCCACGCATGGAGGTGGAGGCAGGACAGGTTCCGGTGGAGGAGCGTCCTCTGCCGCTGCGACAGAAGATCCACCCGAAGAGGCAGTTGGTTCGGGGGATCGATCGCCATGCTGAGTAGCCCGGGATACCAGTATCTTCGTGCCCAATACAGAGCCACAAGGATGACTTGGGCCCGGTGGCGCCGAATCTTGTTCAGCACTCTGGGCAGAAGTGGTATGGGCGGACAGGCATACAACAGACCATAGCTACACTCGCGATGAAAAGCGCCGCCGAACAGTGCCACCTTGGAAATCCCAACGTGCAGAACTGATGACATTGCGCGTTCTCTTCAGTGGCGAATTGATCCAACTAAGGCTCTCCCGACTGCAGAAAGAGACCTTGCGCCAAGTCCGAGTTCAGACGCCATTCGTGATCCATCATGCACCAGCGGCTGAGTTCGTCCGCCCTGGCGTTCAGAGAACCTGCCAGGTGTTGAACCATCAAGGTAATGCCTTGATGTTCCAGCCATGTCCAGAGGCGAAGAGCCTCCTGACATAGGGTCCAAGACCCCACCCCGCCTTGTTTGTTGCAGTACCTCATGGCGGTGGTGGTGTCCGTGAACACCTGCACTACATTTCCCCGGACAGAGGGAAGGGATGCTTTCAGTGCAAGCCGGATCGCCCGAAGCTCCAAAAGGTTGTTATGGAGCTGGGACTCCGCCGGAGACCAGAGACCAGAGACCTCAGATCGCCGCCTCTTCCAAGTGGCCACCCCATCCCTGGAGGGACGCATCTGTCACCACTGTATGCTCTGGTTGGGGAAGGGAGAGGGATCTGCCATTGACCCAATCGAGATTCGGGAGCCACCACTGCAATTGTCGTGCAGTGCCCTCCGAGATCTGGAGGTGATCGGACAGGTTGCCCTGATGCTGTGCCCACTGGAACTTCAGGTCCCACTGCAGAGCCCGCATATGCCATCTGGCATGTTGCACTAGCAGGATGCAGGAGGCCATTAGGCCCAGGAGCCGGAGGGTCATCCTGACCGAAACCCGGGATAGAGGCTGAAAGGTCGGAATCATAGCCTGAATATCCCGGACTCACTGCTCGGGAGGTTAAACCCGAAACTGCGTCGAATCCAGAACCGCTCCGATGAAGAGGAGCTTCTGAGAGGGGCTCAGGTGCGACTTCGTCGTGGTGATGGAAAATCCCAGCAAATGCAGGAGGTCGGCCGTAGTCTAGAGGTGGGAGACGACTGCCTGGGGCGAGCCCGCCTTCAACAACCAGTCGAGTTAAGGGAAGACTGTAACCCTTGATCTGCGCAGATGAGCTGTGACCACCGCCATCACTTTCGTGAACACCCGATGGGCACTGGTAAGGCCGAAGGGGAGCACGGACTTGGCCGTAGCCCGAGAGTCCTTAAAATGCTCCATCGCACTGTCTGCCTTATCACCAAACAGGCGAGTAGGATCAAAGTGCATGTCCATAAGAGAACTCTGAACATCCTCTGAAAACCCAGTGGACCGCAACCAGGCGTGGAGACGGAGAGCCACTGTTGTGGAAATCACCCTACCCAGTGAGTCCACGGTGTCCAGTCCACACTGGATGGCGAACTTTGCTGCATCTTTCCCCATCTTTCCCCTCAGCAACAGCTTGGGAAAGCACTGTTCGGACCTCCTCTGGACACTGAGGCAGCACCAGCGCAAACGTGTCCCACACAGCGTGGGAGTAGCGGCCCAAGAGGCAACCGCAGCCCCAAGCTGGCAGAAGAAAACAGAAAACAGTTTCTTGCCGAACTGTTCCAGCTTCTTGGAGCCTTATCCGGTGGGGCGGTTGGGAATGCGCTTTGGGAAGTGAAGGCCTGGATGACCAGGCTCTCCGGAGTTAGGTGGGTTGTCAAAAAAGCAGGGTCACTCGGGGCCGGGTGATGACACCTGGCTACATTTTTATCCACGGGAACTCCCGTTACTGGTCTAGACCAGGTGCCCATCAATACGTCAGGTAACGCCTCATTGAATGGCAACAGGGGCTCCATAGAGCTTGCCGCCAGCTGAAGTACTTCAGTGAGATTAGTTTTGAGGGTCACCGTAGGCAGGTCAAGGGCCTCAGCCGCTCTATGGAGCACGATAGTGTATGTGGCACCCTCCTCCATAGCTACAGCAGGAGGAGAAAGAAAACCAGGTTCAGAGGAGAGGTCAAGGCCACCTGCATCCTCCAACTCTTCTGTCCATTCCTGTTTGGACCCGCACTGCCGTGCGAGAGGGTCCTCAGACCCCTCCCAGTCTTCCCCATCCTCCACTGCCCGTGGAACAGGCTGCGGTGGCGGGAGAGGGACAGGGAATAATAAGGGTCGAACAGCGCCGGTCCGGCTCCGTGTCCCAATTAGGGTCCCAACTAGGGACAAAATTGTCCGGGAAACCGGGCAAGGGCGGTGGTGGAACGAACAGAACCCACTGCGGTGCCGGGGCCAGAGCCGCTGGCAAGGGAGGGCCCTCGGCTGGGACCGCGGGGCCCGAAGGTGCGCCGGCGGGAGCCCTAGGCCTGAAAAGGCGGTCCTTGGCAGCAAGGAAAACCTGCACCTGGGCAGGAGTCGTGGACGGACCCGGATAAGTTGGGCAGGTCGCGAGACTCACAGGCTCCAGAGGAATCACGGGGGAGGTACCCCAGGCCCCCTCGTCCACATCCGAAGACCGACAATGCTTCTTCGACTTCTTCTTATGACGTCTCTTACCCGATTCAGAGTGTGAAGACTTCGACCCCGAGGAGCGATGATGGCTCTGCGGTCGGTCCCTCAATCGACCCCTGGACCTCGAACGGCGCGGAGACGACTGCTGAGCCTCTAGCAGCTTACAGGACCGCTCCCCTAAGACTTTCAGAGCCATGGCCAGACAGTCGGAACATGACCGGGAGTCATGGTCGCACTCCAGACAGTAGAGACAGACGCCATGGGGGTCGGCCACCGACATCGTACGGCGGCAGGCCCCGCAGGATTTAAACTCCGGCATCCCTACGTGGCACCAAGAGTCAAAGACTCAAAATTGAAAGACAAAAAGTTAGTCAAAAAGTGACTAAGGTATGTGCTCTAACCAGATCTGCGCTTGCTGGCGAAGAAAAAGAAAGAACTGACGTCCGCGCACATGGGTGGCGCCTAAGTAGTCTCCGTGAAGTCATCTCGGCGCATTCAACGCCAGCGACGCAGAGCCGCACGACGCCACCTTCAGACGCGCAGGGATAATGCTGACGAAAACTTTCCGGATCCAGTCTGATGCTTATAGATATTCTAAGGTAAGGAATCTATCACTAACGAGTCTTTCAGATAGCAGTGGTCAAAGTGGGCAGGATCTCAGGGGCACGATGTGCCCACACTTTTTTTTTATTTTAGAAAAAGTTCCTTTACTGTTTTTGAAAAGATAACTGTCCGAAACCTGAAATGCTTCAGTTGAAGTGTGAGGCTGGGAGTCTCCTGTGCTGTGAAACCATGGGACAGGCTGACAGCTAAACAAGCCTTCTTGCCAGGGTGCCTGCTGCCTGTAAGAAATGTAAGTGTAAAACTAGCTAATATGCACATGAAAAGGGTGCTTGGAAGCCGGTATTGGCTTGAAGTAGCAGAATCACTGAAACTTCCCAATGACAAAGATTTAGTCTGAGTGGTATTGCAAGGGAATTTCTGGGTGAGCTGTAAAGTGTGTGCATTTGTTTTTATAACTGCCCTTTAAAGCACACACTTCACAGCTCACCAGGCAATTCCCTTGCAGTACCACTCAAACATACTAAATCTATGTCATTAGGAAGTGTCTAAGGCTGACCCCATTCACAAGAAACCCTCACTATCACCGGCTGCAGCCTCAATGCCTCAAGACTGCTGGAGCCACAACAACAGGGCCACTAAACTGAACCCAGCCACGATGGACCCCCACTATCATCGGCTGCAGCGTCAATGCCTCAAGACTGCTGGAGCCACAACAATATGGCCACCAAACTGAACCCAGCCACGATGGACCCCCACTATCACAGGCTGCAGTCTCAATGCCCCGAAACAGCTAGGGCCATACAACATGGCTGCCAGGCTGAACAAAGCCATGATAACCCCCCACTATCATCAGCTGCAGCCTTAATGCACCAGAACAGCTGGAGCACACAACATGGCTGCCAGTCTTACCCCAGCCACAATGATCCCCCACTATCACCAGCTGCAGCCTAAATGCACCAAAATAGCTGGAGCCACACAACAGCATGGCTGCAAGGCTGTCCCCAGCCACGATGAACCCACACTATCATCGGCCAGGGCCAGACTGGCCTAGTGGGCACCAGGCGTTTCCCCAGGGTATCGGAAGGGTGGGATCCGGTTATGGACCGGTGGGGGCTGTTTTTGGTACAGGAGGCAGGTTTTGCAGCAGTACTGCAATATCGGCCCAGTGTACCAAAAGCAGCTGCAGCACTACTTCCTACCGGCAACACTGACCTCCCCCCACCCCAAGCGGCCAGTCCAAATTAATTGCCAGGGCCGGTTTGCGTTCCCAGTCCGGCCCCGTCACCGGCTACAGCTCAATGCACCAAAAAAGCTGGAGCCACACAAAAACATGGCCACCAGGGTATCCCCCAAACACGATAAACCCCCGCCATCACCAGCTGCAGCCTCAATGCACCAAGAGAGCTCCAGCCACACAACATGTTTGTCAGGCTATACCCAGCCACGTACCCCAACTATCACAGACTGCAGTCTCAATGCCCAAATACAGCTAGAGCCAAACAACATGACCGCCGGCCTGACCCGAGCCACAATGAACCACCACCATCACCAGCTGCAGCTCAGTCCACTAAGATAGCTGGAGCCACAAAATAACGGATGTCAGGATGACCCCCAGCCACGATGAACCCCCACTACTACCAGCTGCGGCCTCAATGCACCAAGACAGCTGAGTCACAAAACAACATGGCCATCAGGCTGACCCCAGCCACAATGACAGCCCCCTACTATCACAGGCTGCAGCCTCAATGCACCAAGATAGCTGAAGCCACCAGTAGGAGAGCTAGACGTACTGCCGCCCGAGGCGGACACGCAGTTTGTGGACCGGTGCAGCTAAAAGCAGGAGGTGGCGGGGTTTTCGGCAGACTTGTTCGGGGGGTTGGGTCGGGTTGTCTGGCAGCCGGTGGACGACTTATTTTCAGTGCGCGGGGGGATGGTGGTAAACAGACTACTTGCTCATATCCACTGCCCCAAAAACAGTGCCGCCCAGGGCGGACCGACTCCCTCTCCCCCTCGCAGCTAAGCCACTGGGAGCCACAAAACAACATGGCCATCCAACTGACCCCAGCCACGATGAACACCCACTATCATCGTCTACAGCCTCAATGCACCAAGACAGCTGGAGCCACACAACAAGACAGCCGCCAAGCTGACCCCAGCCATGATGAACCCTCACTATCACTGGCTGCAGGCCTCAATGCACCAAACAGCTGGAGCCACACAACATGGCCGGCAGGCTGACCTCATCCACGATTAACCTCCACTATCACGGGCTGCAGCCTCAATGCACCAAGACAGCTGGAGCTACACAGTATGGCTGTCTGGCTGAACCCAGCCATGATGAACCCCCACTATCATCAGCTGCAGCCTCAATGCACCACAACAGCTGGAGCCACAGAACAGTATGGCTGCCTGGCTGACCACAGCCACGAACCTCAACCATCACAGACTAAAGCCTCAATGCACCAAGACAGTTGGAGCTAGACAACATGGCCGCCAGACTGACCCCACCCACGATGAGTTCCCACTATCACCAGCTGCGGCCTTAATGCACCAAGACAGCTGCAGCAACACAGCAACATGCCGATCAGGCTGACCCCAGACACGATGATCCCCCACTATCACCTTAATGCACCAAGACATCTGGAGCCACACATGGGTATCCTCAACCACGATGAACCCCCACTATCACCAGCTGTAGCCTCAATGCACCATGAGAGCTGGAGCTACACAACAGTATGGCTGTCAGGCTGAACCCAGACATGATGACCCCCCACTATCACCAGGTGCAGCCTCAATGCACCAAGACAGCTGGAGCCACCAGTGGTGTAGCCAGACCTACTGCCACCTGGGGCGGACCTTAAGTTTTCCGCCAGTGCAGGTAAAAGCAGAGAGTGAGGGGGCAGCCGACAGACTACTTGTTCTCAGGAGGGGGAATTGGTGGTAGTCGAGAGACGACTTGCTCACCGACACCGCCCCCATAAAGAGTGCCGCCCCGGGTGGACCCCCCCTCGCTGCTGGCTACGCCACTGGGAGCCATAAAACATGGCCGCCAGGCTGACCCCAGCCACAAACCCAAACTATCACAGACGGCATTCACAATGCAGCAAGACATCTGGAGCGACACAACAACATGGCTGCCTGGGTATCCACAACCACGTTGAACCCCCACTATCACCAGCTGTAACCTCAATGCACCAAGAGAGCTCCAGCCACACAACATGTCCGCCAGGCTATGCCCAGCCACAATGAACCCCCACTATCACCGGCTGCAGCCTCAGTGCACCAAGACAGCTGGAGCCACAACAAAATTGCCGTCAGGCTGACCCCAGCCACAGTTAATCCCCACTATCACCAGCTGCAGCCTCAATGCACCGACAGCTGGAGCCACACAACAACATGGCTGCCAGGCGGACCCCCAACCACAGGGGCAGCTATGCTGGTGCAGCCAATGCAAAGCTTACAGGGCCAGATGTAAGCAAAGATGGGTGAAGCTCTCCTCACGCAGAGAAAAATATTGTCGGCAATATTTTGGAAGATAGGGAGATGCCAAGTGATAAATGGGTCCTCTTTGTCTAAGGCGTGTGGAGATGCCCTATCACTAGAGCTAGGACCTTGTAAGACCTGGTCTTTTCAGAACACTAGACACCACAGTCTGTTGGTGAGACCAGGCCCAAGGTGTGGGCAAGAGCAGGCAATCCAACAGGGAGTAGAGCAGGCACTGTATGAGTGGAAGCAAGCTCCCCGCCAAGTGGAGGGACAATTGTAGAAGGGTAGAAAGAATAAGGAATATATCAGCAAGGTATCAGTGTCAACGTAGTCACTTACTAGTGAGTCTCATAAGACGACTTAATAACAAAAGGCAAGAACATATATTGGAATCTATACTATGTTGACGCACTGCATGATCTGTGATGCACTAAGACAAGGATGCGCAGAAGAACACAGCAAATCGGTTGCCAAATTTAAAAGCTGGCTGCCTGATGCATGGACCAGAAACAGTATCAGCCCAAACGCTGAGCTTCTGTATTATTCATGGCTGATTTCAACAAAAAGCAGTAACAGTGGCGAGATCATAAACGGCCGAATACCAGCATGTCACCATTCAGTTTAATTCTCAAATGGTGTCCCCGACACACCGCTGCAAGCTTGTTGGACACTTGCCAAGTTCCATTCCACCCCCAAAACACTGCAAAAAGGAGTTTAAAATGGCTTCAGATTCATTTAAGAAACTGAGAAGCTAGATGCAACAGGCAGAAAACAAAGCTCATGAAATGTCTTCTGCAGCAACCACAACGAAAGCCAAGTATCAACAACACATCAGCCAACAGCACACGTCACGTACAGCAGCTGCAAGCACTTCAGGACGACAGAACACATCAAGGATGACACGCAACACCAGACATGCACAATGAAAGTTGTGTGTTGTTGATGCTCACGGTGTATCTTGTGTACCCCATCAGTGTTACTGGGGTTCACATCAGCTCAGTGGAGGGAGGGCACAATGGACTGGACTTTAACTCTGATCTGTAGAAGTGCAGAGACGGTGTAGAGTGTACCGACATTCTTGATGATTAATGTGTCAGTGCGACTAGTTCTAAAGAGCCCATAGTACTGCGACAAGGCTTCACTAACTGGACCACAACAGTTGACAATACTCTTCAGGAAGTCTTAGAAAACACAATTCATACACACCAATCACAGCCAGCATAGACTCTGCCCTGAGGAAGGGGAATTGCAAAATGAAAAGAGATCTGTACTGCCTTATGATCCTTCATCATATAAGAACATGGCTGAAAGCAAAGGTAAGGAGATGTTAGGGCAGGAGGGATGCCACAGCAAATGTCTCCGCCATACTGCAATGAATGCATCTACCGACACATGTTGGTCAACTACAACTAGCTTCTGAAGAATTCTTACCATCATCCTTCACCAAAGCTCTCTGGGGAAGCTCTCTCACCCCTACTTGCCATTTTCAATGCCACCTTCACTCAAGACATAAGGCAGCTCTCCCAAGAGCTCTCAAGACAAGCCGTATGATCTCGCAGCTAAAGAAGCTTACATTGGGCACTGATGACCTCTACATCCCAGATCTCTCGTCCGGAAGCCATGGGTATAAAAAATAAGGCCTTGGAGTTACTCAAGTCCTCCCTAAACAACAGGGACAACACAGTCAAAGTGGATACCTCGAGCTCTAACACCTTCTCATTGCCCTGTGGAGTGTCACAGGGATCTTCGCTCAGCTCTACGCTTTTCAATTTATATGCAACAGAACTCGCCCCTATGACTCAATCCTTTGGCTCCTCACTCATGCCATATGCGGATGACACACAGATTGTCGTTTCCGCCGCTAATGGTACTAATTATACCAGCCTCCGAATTCATAACTGCATGAGAGAAATCAGTACATGGATAAGCAAGCACTGTCTTATATTAAACTTGGAAGAGACAGAGGAGAATCTCTTGGGAAACAATCCCAATTTCTGGCCCATGGCTAGCTGGCTGTCAGAATTGGGCACATTCCCCTTGCAGACTCCCAAAGCCAAGAGTCTTGGGGGTAATTCTGGATGTCAGCCTAAATCTTATCAAGCAAATTAATGCAGTCTTATTGTCCTCTTATAATACTCTCAGAATCCTAATGAAAATTCTAAACTTTCTCCCCATTAACTCTAGAAAGACCTGGATTTCCACATTTAGTCTCTCCAAATTGGATTACTGTAATGGTTTATATATCAGTCTTCAGGCACAATATATCAACAAACTTCAGGTCCTGCAGAACTCAGCCGCCAGGCTGCTTCTTGGCCTTCCCAAACATCAGTCAGTTCCAGGTCATCAAAGATCTTCACTGGCTGACTGTTACAAATCAAATCAAATTTAAAGCACTTTGACTTACTTATAAGGCCCCACGCAACTCGGGACCAGCATTTCTGAGACGAGCCATGTCTTGGTATGTTCCCAACAGAAATCTAAGATCAATGAGAGCCTAGAAAGCGAACACCCTCAGACACAAAAAAACACAAATGGGGTGGAAGCAGCTTTCTTGCCGGAGCAACCAAACAGTGGAATCAATCGCCTGCCTACACACATTAGAACATCCGCCTCGCTTCAGATGCTTACAAAGATTTTTAAACCCAGGGATTTCAACCAGTAATATCCGCCTTTCTCACATACGCTCTTCACCTAGGCTGGCACAAATCTCTAGTATACGCTGCACTCTATACATTTTTTAACATAACATAACCATCTCCTGGCTCTTTACTAACTTTCTACTCATCGGCAAGTTCACTGCAGGGCAGTCTAGATTCAACTCCAAGATCACATCCCTGCTAACCATCTCCTGCATGACTACCAGCCTAGCTTCAGATCATGCTGCGGAACGGAGACCACTACCTTACACATCACAGACACTGCCCTCTTGACAACAAATGAAGGAGACCCCTCCCTCCAGATACTGCTGGGCATCTTAGCTGCCTTGCCCATAGTCGACCATACTACCCCTGCACACACACCCTACAGTCTTGAACAGGATTTGCCGGCAATGACCTGCACTGGTTCTCCTACCTTTCCAATGGACACTGGTTTGTTCACATGGGCACCTCTAGGTCACAAAACATCCCTATCACAGCAGATTTGGGCAGACCCCTGGCTGTGTGTCCCACAAGGCTTTGGGAGCCCCATCTGCGAAAGGACTGGGGAGCCTGTGGGTCTTCGTGGCTGGGCAGGAATGGACCGAGCTGGTAGCCCCTAAAGTAGCCATGGAAGGGACAAAATGCACAATGGGGTTAACGTGGGGCCATGGAGAGACTCCTTAAAGCACTCCATCGCGGAATCTGCTTTACCTACAAAGAGGTGGGTGCCATCGAAGGCATGGCCATGAGGGATGCTTGGACATCCTAGAAAAAGCCATTAGATCTCAACCAGGGATGGCGCTGGAGTTCCACGAACCGACGCAATATTTCTGCCTAACGAGTCGATCATATCCAGTCTGCAGTGAATGGTGAACTTTGCTGCATCCTTGCCATCGTCAATCGCCTGCATTAGTAAGCCTCAGGCCTCCTCCGAGACCACGGGCAGCATCTGCACAACTGAAACTGTGTTGGTGTATGGGCCCAAAAGGCATGCGGTGCTCAGTGGCCACAGTGCAAGGTTGGCAATAGCGAACATCCTCTTGCCAAAGGAATCCAGCCTCTTGGATTCCCTATCCAGTGGTGTGGTAGGAAATGTGCCAGAACGAACTCTGGGGGTGGAGGCCTGGATGACACGACTCTCCGGGGTGGGGTGCTGGGTGATTAAAGCTGGGTCCCCAGGAGCAGGTTGATGGCGGAGGGCAATTGACCTGTGCACAAGAGCGCATGTGCAAGGCTTGGCCCATGCCCCGATCTGAACATCTGTGAGGGCTTCATTAAAAGAGATGTTTTGTGGGGCTGACTCCTGCCTGAAGGACCTCTGTCAAGACATCTGTCTTGATTGCCATTAAGGGTAACGTAAGGTCCAGAACCTCAGCCCCCATGGTAAAGGAAGCCCCTTCCCCCATAGAAACACTAGGAGAAACTAGGTCCTTATCTGGGGATGTGTGGAGACCACTGGCATCTGCCAGTTCCTTGTATCAGGTGTCATCAGGCTCTTCTAAAGAGTTTTGGTAGCCACAAGGATCCTTCCCAACCATACTTGTCGCAGGACCGGTTGAAAAAAAAGACCCTGGCTCAGACTAGGAAGGTCTCGTTTCGGTCAGGGCCGGAGTCTACATCTGGTGACACTAATCTGACTCTGTATCTTAGTCAGGTTCGTTGATTGGGGGGGGGGGGTCGATGCTGCGGTGGGCAGGCAATGTCATCACTATACTGGATCCAGGGAAGGTTGTGGTCTCAACACTGGAGCCAGTCTGGATCCGGCCAGTTGATCCAGATGGCCTGACTGCCTTAGAGGGTGGACCCGCCGACGGAAATCCAGCAGGGCCTCCGCTGAACCCATAGGGACCTAAGGCACGCCAGCGGGGTTGGTCCACCCAAAAATGAAGTGCATTACCTCATAAAACTCGTGTAGCTTTGCGTGGGGGGGACTGGCGAGGTGCGGCGAGAACCCAGAGGCAAGCTCTGCAGCGGACGAGTGGGGGCAAGGCATAAAATGGTGACATCATTCCCACGGCTCATCCAATGACCTGGATCAGGCTGGCTAACCTGAAGAGCGCTTAGACTTATTGGATTTCTTTGGACGATTTCTCTGCAATGGTTCAGGACTGTCGACGCAACCGGGACCTGAAAGGTTGCAGAGTCAACAGCGTCTGGTTACCAGGAGCTTCAGGGATCAGTGCCACTTCACCTTTGGGTTCATGTTGAAGCAGTCCTCACAGACTTTGGAGTTGTGGCCCAGCTACAAGCAACATAGACACCAGACGGGGCAGTCACAGACATCTGTTTTTTGGGGGTGACATACCCACACACTAGGAGACAAAGTCTCAAAAGAGGTTGACAAAAGGTTGAGAAAGTTGTCCAGAAAATGGAAAGATAGCTCTCGCCAGATCTGCGCTGATGGCGCAGAAAGAAAAGAACGGATTTTACCACGTTCTGGTAGCACCTATATAGGCACCGCGCATGTCACAATAGGCGCGGCTGATGCAGAGCCGATCAACCTCACTAACCGACACGAAGAGGTATGGCTCTAAAACTTCTAGATCCAGTCTGAAGGCTAGGGAATACTAAGGTAAGGAATCTGCAGCTAGAAGTCTATCAGATGCGAGGCCTACTGTCTTTCCTTCTCGTTGTTGGGAGGGATGACCGGGTCACAGACCCAACCACTAGGGCCCTAGGATGGAGTATATTATGCCAGGACTTATTTGTCATCTTGATTGTAGCCCATCTCTTTCTACAGTTTCTAGGGCTCACCGCTTCCTTCTCCCCTCGATTACAAAAGCTTTAGTGGCCTTTGGCTCCAGCCTACTGAGGCCTCTTTTTTGACCCTACCATCCCATGGACTCCATTCAGTGGCTTCAGTATGGCCAACTCAACTAAAGCTCCCTGAGCCATGGGTTGACGAGCCCGGATCCCGCACCCGCGCGCCGTGAGAGGTACTATACCTGATAATTTTTTGGCAGTCTACTTGGCACCCCGCATACTTACCTGCTCCCTGCTGACGAGAGGCAATTACCTCGAAACACGTGTCCAGGGATGGCATTTTAACTATATACTCGTGGCATAGGTGTACCCGCCGCTGTCACTACATCCTCCAGAATCCTATGGGGCTATTTGCTAGTATGACGAGCGGTGTGCGACCCACCTCGCATTTTGTACCCCCAGCCATTTGCTGCTTCCAGCAACTGGCCCCCACCTGTTCTGACCCCAACTTTGGGCAGGAGAATCGGCGGGAAAACCAAGTGAAGAAGGGAGGTGTGCCCACCTTTGCCAACCCCACCCCTCAGGTGGGGGAGGCGAGGTGAAGCACAACTCTCAGTCACAGCCATCTTGCAGATGGGGGGACCCAGCCAACCCGAGAGGCATATGCCCACCTCCCACTGGAAGGTGGCATAATAGGGGGTCTACCCACCCCAAGGAAGGGACCCATTGGTCACAACCTTTTACTTACCTGTAACGTACCTACATCTAGTATTTTGGGGCAACCCTGAACCTTGCCTCCTCAGACAAGAATCAACAAGAAAATAAGAAGGAGGACCAAAGAAGCCGTGCTGAAACTAAGAAGAGGACACCCACTGACTTGGCCCCAGCCCTACAGGCCTGTCCTAGCCTCGAACCTGCTCCAGTGAAATCCCGGTGTGTCCTGCAGCCAGCAGCCTCAAGACCCCAAAGGACCTGCCCTGCCTTCCAAGGCAAAGACTTTGTCTTCCGTGAGTACCGGATTTTATCGCCCACAGACTGGCTCTGGCCAAATCAGCAAGTCTGCACCACTCTGCACGCGATTCCCAAGGCCAGAGTTTGAGCGGCACAACATCACAAGGAGGTCTCCCCGGCGATCCTGACCTGGGATCTGGTGATATGACCTGCCTCAACTCTTCAATAAACACCTGCAGTCTTTTCCTGGAGGATCCCCGACCGCGACCTTTACGCCTAAAGACACTCCTGCACCTGACGTCCCAAGGCCTTGGGTGGCCCAACCAACAGTGTCCCAGCCTCCCCAGGTATCCCAAATTACCTCTCCAACCGGTGATCACCTCCAGAAGATCTTTGTCCCCCAGCCTGCAATCTTTGTTGCAACCAGAGAATCCCCATTGAAATCAACAGGGCACCCAACGCCAAACCAGCACCAGGTACCCTGCCGCGGCTGCAGGTGTACCTTGGGAGCTAACTCGGATCCCCCTTCGCCCTGAGCCTAACACCAGGAGCTTTGCTCCCACAACCTTGTTACCGGTTTGTGACCAGCCACCAACCCGAGGCCCCCTATATCCCACTGGATAACATTGGGGCACAGCACTCTGCACCCGACCGCCCTAGTAATGCTTAGGGTGCTTTGAGAGTGCATCCTTGACTCTGGGGGAACCCTGGTTCTAACCACACAAGACCAACTCCCAAACCCAAGTACGTACCTTGAAACCGATAACCTAATTTCCTCCCATAAGACTTCATTGACTGCCTTCTTGTGAAAATTGTTTTAAATGTGGAGTTGGTTTTGATTGAGAACTTGAAAAACTGCAAATATCTAAACACGAATAGTTTACCTGTCGGTGTAGTTTTGCAGCTTGAAGATCTTTCTGGATTCACTATGCTGTGCATTATTCCGCGATCTGGTGGTTGGGTCCGGATTCGTGGTCTCTTTTTTTTTTTTTTCGTAGCCCAGGTGGGCGTCGACATCCCACCATTTGGTGCACCTCTTGTGACGTCGTCGTGCTTCCTGCGGAAGTCCCACCTTTGGGGCGCCATCTTCGGTTATTTTTTCCTCTCGTTTTTTTTTTTTTTTTTTAACCCTAGGCGAATGATTAACATATCCGAGCAGTGCAAGCAAAACATTCCATTATAAACTGGGTCAAATTAAGACGATTTGTTGATGAGTGACCGAGGCAGCGCGTGTTCAAGTTTTCAGCGCTTCCATACCGCTCAACACCAATGAATTCTCTGGGAAACCTAGCAGCCGCCCTTCGCGTTTTGCAGAGTCCCCATCTTTCCACGTTCCCCAACTGACTTCAAGAGGCGCGTGCGTTCATCCACAGGCACTGGAATTAGGAGCACGTCCACAATCACTGAATGGGGAAGCGACGCTGTGACTCGAACCTGCTTCACGCAAACTCAAAACTCGGGAAATTGTCCTTTATGCTACAAGCCTTCCCTAACATTCGCGTTTGCAAACACCGCCACAATACTGCTTCATTTTGAGCCAAACAATTCCTGTGGATTTCAAGAACCAATAAATATTGCTCGATTACATATTAAACTATTACTCCAAGGAAATATTAACATTTGGAAATCTGCCTATTAAGCTAGTTATTCTTTCTTTCAAATCAAGGGGGCACATTCGAACTCTCACCAAGCCGCAGAGACAAGCGACATCACTCGCAGAGGAACAGCTGACCGGGGCACTCTTGCCGGGTGTCTCCCTCGCCGGCGGACAATCCAAGCTGTAGCAGCGAGAGGAGACTACAATCCCCATCAGCCCCTGCTCCTCCTGACGTCACTTCCGCCGTCAGCGCGCCCAGAGGCGCTTGATAAACGACAGCTCGGGGCAGGAGGAGGCAGGGCTGGGCCCAGCCCATAACATCATACAATGGGTAAGCGTAAAAGTGGGTCAAATATGGATGGAGGGAAAAAATCTGAAGTCCCCAGGAAATCTGACTCCATAATATCTTATTTGTCGTCTGCTGTGGGAGCTTTGTCCAAAGAAATTGCTAATGCAGAACATGAGCTGGGTATTGTATCCCCTTCTACAGACTCCCCACTGATTCCCAGTGACTCTTTTAAAACTCATCATGTGCCGCCGGTACCTGAGATCGTGGTTGTGCCTCATAAGACCAGCACAGCAGATGCTACTGTCCCACCTGCTGTATTAATAGATGCGCATTCTACGTTACAGCAGCTTCAGGTGCCCATTAGCAAGCCAAGGCCGTCCATCAAAAGTAAGAAGAAGATGGTCGTGGGGGCGCAAATCACTGCTTCTCATTCCCAGGATAATCATGTGGAGGATTATTTAGAAAAACTCTTTATCGACCGTATAGAACCCTTACTAATGGATGTTGCTAAGGACATTGTGGACACATTGAATACTTGCTTAGCGAGCTTATTGAAGAAGTGTGCACTTATCGAATCTGTGGCTAACAAACTCGCGCTGACTAAGGATCCCTACACAGCCTCCGGGGAGGTTCTGGGAAATAAAGTTACTGTACCAGCAAGCCAGGTTAGCGCTACGTTGTCCAACAGGGATGTAATTCCAAAGTCTTTAGAGTCGAGGGCTCTCTGTTCATTAGTTAATCATATGGACCCTATCTACTCTATTCCAGGTCACCCGAATAAATCATTAAAACCCAAGCCCCCCTCGACTAGCTTCCCACCGTCAGGCTGCCAATTGTCCATAAACCTGCCACCGGAAGCTGCGCCCCTCGTTGGCATCTTTATAGGAGTTCCCCCACTTAGCCCGGGAGAACCAGAATTGACCACAGATTTAATACATAAGGCAAAACTGTGGTGTACTGAATGCTCCAGTGGTGGGTTGAATATTTCAGACAGATTAATTATGGCAAGACGGGTGGGGTGGATCGGTAACTCTACTAAATATATACAGGGGGATTGCGTCATTGTTAATTTTAACGCCGCTGATCTGACTGACAGATTGTTTTGGGATGGGTCCCCAATTTTAGACCAAGGCTGCATGAGGCCAGTTCCGCTGGGATTCTTTTACCCTCCGCCTGTTACACTACATCCCCCTTTTCTATCTCAGCACGTTCTGCATTTAACAGATAAGGTGAGGGGGGTTCAAAACTTACTGCCAGGAGTGAGTGGTACGGCCAAAAGTAACCTCTCACACTTTGCACAAGCGGTTCAAAATGCTTCTATTTCTAGTCCCTCATTGAGGCCCGTACAAACAGCGCTTGCAGGCCCGAGGCTGGTCACGAGTAACCGTTTCTCCCCCCTCTCGGATATCGAGGAACTTGATTGACGGTTGGCTTCAGTACCATTACCAGAACTAAAGGGCTCCACTAAGACCGACACTCTACCCCCCTGTAAATTCATTACCTGGAATATAGCCGGTATTAGAGCAAAAAGATCAGATTCATCTTGGGTGGACTTTGTTACTAAACATGATATTATAGCCCTGCAGGAGTCGTGGGACTCCTCCCCCACGTTCTGGATGGATGGCTATACTAGTTTTGTCGTGCCAGCAATTACTAGTAGTATGGGGAGAGCTAAAGGAGGCCTTATTTTCCTTTTCTCACTGCCATTGAAAGGTGATTTTAAAATGATTGAGTCGGGTTCTACTAACCTCTTAATTGTGGAATGGGCAGTTTCTACATCCCACAAGTTGTTAACCGATTAATTTTTATTACGCATGGAATAGGGAACATGGTATTGACCATATTGCCCTTCTAGAAAATCTTTTGTATAGTTTCAGTCTAAATAACCATACTCAATTCGATCTAATCTTAATGGGCGATTTTAATATACATCCTTGTGGCGATCTTTGCTTTTTTGAGGAATTCGAGGGCCTATCGGGTTCCCTGGCTCCCCACTTTGAACACACAAAAGCAGGGGAGGCTCTTGAAGCCTTGCTGGCCAATTTTAACATGATGGAATGTATGAACACAGAGGGGGGGGGTGCGCATATGTACATATAAGGGGCACGATCATGGCTCAATAATTGATTACATATTTCTGACCCCTGGTATTTTATATAGGGCTGTGACTTGCAGAGTAATTAGTTCCCCCTATAGTGCTACTCGAGTTAATCTGGAGTGACCTCAAGGCCAATGGCGCGAGACCACTGGGAGGGGAAAATGCCCTGTTACCTAAGGACCAAGGCAGAAGACTTAAGTGGGCAAAGGTTGTCCCGGAAAACTTTTTTGACAATCTCTTGCCCAAAATTGAGGCCAAAGTAGCCATCTGTCAGGACACAACAGTTGCGAGGGAGAATATCGAGCGCAAGGGGGGTCTCGCAAATATCCAGTACGGCTTCAGAGAAAAAAGAGGCACTGTTGACCAATGCCTAAACCTCCATCTGCTGATTTCGAAGTACACGGTGGCCAAGGAGGGGTCCTTATTTTTGGCCTTTATGGACCTCTCCTCGGCCTTCGACATGGTCAACAGGTCCAAGCTATGGGGTATTTTACTGGAGTTTGGTGTTGATCCAGCTCTCGTTCATTTTATGGCTTCTCTTCACCAGGAGCTGTTTGCAGTGGTTAGGGTCACCAGGGAGGGCAGGTGCACAAATCGTTTCAAGTCAGAGAGGGGGGTCCGCCAAGGTTGTATCTTGGCCCCCCTCCTTTTTACCATTTATATTAATGGATTGGGAAATTGTCTGGCGAACGTGGGAGCGGACGTTCCGCGTGTGGGAGCTATGCTGGTACCAGCACTCCTATACGCGGACGACGCAGTTTTATTAGCACGTACGGGAGTTGGGCTTCAAAGACTTTTGGATCAATTCGGGGCGTTTATGGGTCAGCTAGATTTAAAAATTAACGCCAAAAAGTCACACACGATGATGGTAGGCAACTGCAGAAGCAGAAAAAACCTTAAGACTTTTTTTGTGAAGGGGAACTAGTCTCTAGAGTTGCGGTCTTCCCTTATCTGGGCGTCCTTTTTGACGATAAGGGATCTTGGGGCCCCCAGATTAAGGTGAAGAGCGTATCTATGGCTCGCTCTTCATCAGCCCTCATGGGCTTTTCAAGGAGACTAGGGTCTAGGCCCATGGAGGCCCTTCTGAAAATTTATAACACTAAGTGCCTATCGATCGCCTCCTATGGCGCATCTTTGTGGGGCTATGTACATGTGGATAGGATCCAAAGAGTGGAGAATGGCTTTATTAGACAACTCCTCTCTCTTCCTAAATCTTCCCCAACCTTCGCCATACATTCGGAGGTGGGCCTGGACTATCTTACAGATAGGTTGAAACTGGCCCCCCTGATTTTTTGGTTAAAAACCTGGCTCAACCCAGAGTTAACATTAAACCATGCTATTTTGTCTGATGTCAGGGGTTTGGACCGAGCCCACAAAATTCCATGGTTGTCCTACTTGGAAAAAACTTTTTACCAACTAGGCCGTATAGACCTTTTTAAATTGCCAGCTTCCATCAAAAAGGAGGATGTCAATTGGATCAAAACCAAATTCATGGAGAGGGCCAGATTGGATCGGGAGGAAAAGGAACTGGAGAAACCTGCGGTTAGGGCACATTTTATGTTAACCTCTTCCCCCTCTCTAGAGCCCTACCTTAAAATTGTCACTAAACCTTTGCATAGGTTTCTGCTGACCAAATTTAGGTTCAATTTGATTCACCAGATCCTAGGTAGTCACCCCTCTTGGATAAAACCTGAACTAGGTCCCCCCTGTAATTGCGATAAATTCTCGCAACAAGACACTTTACATTTTATTATGTTCTGTGAGACTTACAGGGATATAAGGAAAAGTTACTTGCTACCATTATTGAAAGAGGCTGGCTTCATACAGGTTAGGCCCGCTCTGGTCTACCTCCAGCATCTGGGGTCTACTCGTATCATTTTTTGTGTGGCTAGCTTTTTAGTGGCAGCCTTCAGGATTAAAAAGCAAACCCCTCTCAATGAAATTAATTAAATATGTGAGGTTTTAAATAGTTTTTAATAATAATCAAATAACTCGCCCAGAACTTTTTAGGGTTTGTCCTGTTTTTATGTAAAATTGAAATTGAGTGTTTATATGTGTATTTTGTGATTTTGTATTGTTGTTTTTAATGTCTTTTATGATTCTAACGATTCGAATAAAGAGTATTTGACTGACTGATTAACTTATATGTCCATTTTTCTGTAGTATTTCATTCCTTCTGTACTTCTCTGTTTTTCCCCCTCTTCCTCCAGCCTCAACTTCCTGGCGGAGGTGGGTGGGTTCGCTAGTGAATCCAGAAAGATCTTCAAGCTGCATAACTACACCGACAGGTAAGAAACTATTCGTTTTGCAGCGTGAATCTTACTGGATTCACTATGCTGTGCATAGACTTTGTAGCGGTTTGTTATCTTTGTGGCGGCTGGGTGGTAGATGAGCGTTGGTCGTTGAATATGTGTTGAAGCACCTTCTGTCCTACTTGTGCTTCCTTGTTCATCTGTATATCCACGCAGTAGTGCTTGGTGAACGTGTGCACCGAAGCCCATGTTGCCGCCAGGCATATGTCCTGAATGGGTGTGTTTGCCAGAAAGGCAATGGTTGCCCCTTTCTCCCTTGTGGAGTGAGCTTGAGGCCCCTCCGTTAGCTCCTGTCCTGCCTGATTGTGGCAAAACTGTATAGTTAGTGCAATCCATCTCGCAATGGTGCCCTTTGTCACCGGTCTCCCCATGAAGCTTGATGCAAAGGACACAAAGAGCTGCTGAGTTTTTCTGTGATCCTTGGTCCTCTCAATGTAGTGCATCACCGCTCTCCTAGCGTCTAGAGTGTGTAGAGCCTTTTCTGCGTTCGAAGTTGGGTTTTGAAAGAAACTCGGTATCTGAATACTCTGGTTCAAATGGAATGCCGACACGACCTTAGGCATGAAGTGTGGGTCCGTTCTCAGGACAACCCTGTCCTTGTGTATCTGTATGTAGGGCTCTTGTAGCGTTAGTGCTTGCAGTTCGCTCACCCTGCGTAGCGAGGTCATGGCTACCAGAAATGCCGTTTTCATAGTCAACATTTGCATTGATGCCTTGTGTATGGGTTCAAATAGTGCTTTCATGAGCTCCGTCAGGACCACGTTAAGGTTCCATGCCGGCGGCGGCAACCTTTTAGGTGGCGCGATACGTTTCGCTCCTTCCATGAATCTCTTTACTACCTGCGACGTAAAGAAACTTCCACCCTTCTCCCCTCTTGTGTAGGCTACTATCGCCGCTAGGTGTACCCTTAGGGAGGTGGAGCATAGGTTACTTTTCAGAAGGTGCGTGAGGTATCTCAGCACTGTTGAGTCCTTTGTCATTTTATTCTGCAGGCCTTTTTTGCCACACCATATTGTAAATCTTTTCCATTTTGCACTATAGCATTTGCGTGTAGTTGATCTCCTTGCCTCTCGCAGCACTCGCATAGTGCTTGCAGGCAATCTAAGGTCCGCAAACTAACTCTTCAGGAGCCATGCCGCTAGGCTGAGGCTTTCTGGCTCTGGATGTAGAACCTCTCCGTTCGGAGAGCAGGTCCTTTCTTCTTGTGAATCTGTGGGGATTCCCTTGAGCCATTTCCAGAATTTGGGAGAACCAAGTCTGCCTTGCCCACTGTGGTGCCACCAGGATCAGTGTCATGTTGCTGGTTCTGCATTTCTCGAGCACCCTGTGTAACAGTGGTATCGGCGGAAAAGCGTAGGCAAATGTCCGTGACCAGCTTCTCCATAGGGCATTCCCTTGGGATTGCTGATCTGGTTGCCTGGACGCGAAGCTTCGGCATTTTGCATTCTGGCGTGTCGCAAATAGGTCTATTGTGGGAGTTCCCCATTTCCAGAAAAGCTTCTGCGTTTCGTGCCCATTGAGCTCCCACTCGTGTGAAGCCGAGGTCTGCCTGCTTAGCCAGTCTGCCTCCACATTGTCCTTCCCTGGTAGGTGAATCGCTAGCAGGTCTATCTTGAGAGGTATGGCCCATCTCCAAATCTCCTGTGCCAGAGTGGAAAGGGGGAACGACTGTGTCCCACCCTGTTTGTTGATATAAAACATGGTTGTGGTGTTGTCCGTTTGAATCAACACTCTCTGGTTGTACAGGTGCTTCTGGAATGCCTTCAGGGCTAGCAGGACAGTCTTCAATTCCAGGTAATTGATATGTCTGACCGCATCTGCCGGAGCCCACAGACCCCTCACTCTGAGTTGGTCCATGTGTGCTCCCCATCCCCTTTGGGATGCGTCCGTGGTGATGGTCACAGTTGGGCTTGGTGGTGCCAGGCTTTTCCCTGTAGTTATGTTGTCCCTGTTCCACCAAGTTATCTCTTCCTGCACTGCGTGCGTAACAACCACTAGATCTTCCCAACTTCCGCTTGCCTGTGACCATTGCTGTTGTAGCCATTCTTGGAATGGTCTCATGTGAAGTCGTACATTCGGGACCAGGTGGATACATGAAGCCATCATCCCCATGATCTTGCTCACTGTTCTCACCGTCAGAACTCGCCCCTTCTGGTAGAGGCTCGTCTCTCTCAGTAGGGCTTCTGCTCTCCTGTCGCTGGGCACGACCGTCTTGTCTATGGTGTTTTTTGCTCCCAGGAAAATCTTCACCTGTTCTGGCTTCATTGATGACTTCCCCCAGTGTATGGAGAACCCCAGGTTCGTCAGTGTCTTTGTCACCTGCGCAGGTGACAAAGACCTTGTAAGGCACTGGCTCGATGGCTCTCTTTTCGAGCAGCTTCAGTGTTTCCTCTCTGAGTTGAGCAAGCTCCTGACCTGAGCGTTGCCTTCGTCTTGGCTTTCTGTTTGGAGGCGTCCCCTCCAAGTCCACGCAGTAACCGTGTTGTATGACGTTCAGTATCCACTTGTCCGTGGTTATACGTTGCCATTCCTGTAGGTAGAGTCCCAGCCTTCCGCCTACGGGTGTTGGATGTTCGTAGGCGATTGGGTCTCTTCTCCCCCTTGTTGTTTTTGCATTGCGCCTCACCCCTGGGGGTATGTTGGGGGTGAGAGTCCCCATGCGTGCCGAGTCACTTCGATGAGGGTTGGTCACTCCCTCGTCTCCTTTGGCCACGTCCGTTTCCTCTCCCGCGAAAGGACTGGCCCCTTGGCTGGTACTGCCAGTTTTGCTTTTGCTGACCTTGCTGGCCGTGACTTTCACCCTGCTGTCCCTGCTGGAACGTCTGGTGCGATGTTCCCTGCTGGTTACCCCCTCTACCGTAGGGTATTCTAGTTGTAGTGCCTCTTCTCATCCCCCTGAACTGTAGGGCCCCCATGGACCTTGCCGTCTCGTTCTCTTTCTTCAGCTGGGTGAGTTTTTCGTCCACTGTCGCCCCGAACAGTGTTTCACCGTTGAAAGGGGTGCTTAATATGTTGCTCTGCACCTCCTGTTTGAATCCAGAGATTCTCAGCCAGGCCTGTCTCCGTTCGGTGATCCCAATGGCCATTAGTCTGCTGGAAGTTTCCGCCCCGTCCAATGCAGTTTTAATGCATGAGTTGGCTATGTTTGTACCTTCTTCTACAAGGTGGGATGCTCTTTGGCGGTACTCTTCAGGGAGGTGTTTGACTAACTCCCCCATCTCGTCCCAGTGCTGGTACTGGTGTCGATTGAGAAGCGCATTGGAGTTCGCCATGCGCCAGTGCATCGCCGCGTTCCTTTCGACCTTCCTTCCAGTGAGGTCCATTCTCCTGCTTTCCTTATCGGGGGGGTGGCCCGAGGTCGCAGGCACGTTGGCCCTTCTCCTGGCCGTGGAAGCGATGATTGAGTCGGCAGTGACCGCTCCCTTGATGTAAGGCGGGTCCAGGGAGGAGTGCTTGTATTTCTTCTCCGTCCTGGACCGGCATGTTGCTGGCTCCTTAAAGGCTTCCTTCCCTTGGTTCATTACGCTTTGGAGCATGGGAAGGAACTGGCTCCTCGTCTGAATGGGGAGCAGGGTCTCGAGAAGGAAATCAGCTTTCGGCTTCTCCTCGTCCAGTTTTACCCCAAAGGCTGCTGCAGCACTCCTGACGACCATATTATACACCCCGATGTCGTCTGGCGGCGAAGGCCTCGAAGGATACGTGTCCACGGGCTCTTCGGGATTTTCGGCGTCGATATCTTGCCAATGCAGTTCGTGAGTGGTTGATGGCGCTGAGCCGTAGAACGACTGCTGGTCGGCCTCCTCGTCTACGCCTTCATAGTAGGTGCCTCCTTCCTCCTCCTCTTGATCTCTCGGCAGCCCTTCGGCGTAGAATTCGTCCTGCTCCTCGATCTCGACGACGTCCGTCGACGGAGTCGTCGGGATTCTGAATTCTTTCAATTTGGCGTCGAACTCCTTCTTCCTCTGAAGGATGCTCTCCATCTCCGCTTCGAGCCTTCTCTTCTTCTTCTCCATTTCGGAGATGCTTTCGACGTCGACCGCGGCTCTTTTCGACGGAGCTTGCGTCGACGCTGGCTTGTCTTTCTGCGTCGAACGCCCCGCTTCGTGGGCTGCTTTCGACGAACTCAGCCTTTCGGCGTCCTTCGGCACCAGGGAGTCCTTCTCGCAGGATCCGCTCGGCCTTTTGTCCATGGATTCACCCTTGGTCGTCGAAATTTTTGGCGCCGGTGCTCCTTTTGAGGACTTTGACTCAGATTTTCGAGAGTCTGTCTCGGGTTTTCGAGGCCCTTTCGGGGGTTTTGAACTCTACGATTCTCTTACCTCATCAGGCGTTTTCGTATCGGTCTCTGCGACCGTGAAGACGTCGGGTCCTTCGGCGATGTTGTCCTCATCGTCGGTGGAGAGGCCCAGATCGTAAAGTGACGGGGCCTTACCTTTGCCTTCCATGCTGAAGTTAGCTCTTCTCTGGCGTTCTCTCACTCGGAGCGTCTTCGGCGCGAAAGCTGAACAGGCGTTGCAGTCCTTGCTCGGGTGGTCGATCGGTAGGCAAAGGTTGCAGACCGGATGCTGGTCCTTCTGCGCGAACTTGTGGTGGCAGTTAGGGCAGAATTTGAATGGTGTCTTGTCCATTGCGCTCAGAGCCTCTGAGTGCGCATCCTCGAAGGGCGTCGAAGAAAATTCCTGGGAATTCTTCCTTCTTCGCGTCCCGGATGTAATTTATTCCTCTCTGTTATCTCAGCTGTTTTTTCTCGACGAAACTCGCGTTTTCTCCTTCATCCTTCAATTGAAATCCTGGAGCTTCTCGATGACGATCCAGACCCAACGGCGGAAAAAAGAATCTGAAGATGGCGCCCCAAAGGTGGGACTTCCGCAGGAAGCACGACGACGTCACGAGAGGTGCACCAAATGGTGGGACGTCGACGCCCACCTGGGCTACGAAAAAAAAAAAAAAGAAAGACTACGAATCCGGACCCAACCACCAGATCGCGGAATAATGCACAGCATAGTGAATCCAGAAAGATTCACGCTGCAAAACTGCTTTACTTACCTTTTCTCTAGGTAATGTCCCAGTGTGATATCTAGGCATATCACACACTGAGTACAAAAAGTAATCCATAAAGTGATCTGTAAAGTAATCAAAAGCAATCCAACAGTAATTTGAACTGTATTCAAAGTATTTACAAATCTGTAACAAAGTCATTTTCATTCAGCGTACTTGTATTGTTCAACCTTCCTTGAAAAGTACCATTTACACTTACTTACCTGTGCCAGGCTTGCTTGGTTTTAGACAATAAATATAACTAAACAATATTTTTATACAAATTGGTCCGAGTTCAGTCTTTGAGTGTCTGACATACTTTCTTGCCCGAGTGTGTACAATGAATGCTTAACACTACCCTCTGATAAAGCCTTACTGCTCCACCACACTACCACAAATAGAGAGTAAGGTGCTATCTACTTTAGCCTCTGCCTACCTTTGGGGTTCCACTGGACTCTGTGAACACTGTATCTCATTTTGGCATAGTGTATACAGAGCCAGCTTCCTACAGGTGCCCAAAGCACAAAAAAGGTTGGATAGCTGCAGGCAGCATGACCGACTGAGAATGTGCATCACCCATGCTGCCCCTTATTCAATAGCGTCACTGAGCATCTGCACTACCGGACCTGCATAATCACATCGAGCGTATCCCCTGCAGACCCCTTTTGAACACCAACTTTGGCTTTATAGTTGGCCAGCTCTGGAAGAGAAGATTCCATGTGCACTTATCAATTTGACCAGTTCTGTCAAATTGCACACTAAAGTTTTTATCGTGTGGCCACCTATTCATGGACTTATGAGGTCAAATATGCGTTGGGGCTTTTCCCTGTTAGCGTGCTTTCTAATAACGCCTCATTTCCTTTTGAATACATGTATGACTGCTCTCTCCTCTCAGAAGGGAAACGCTGGGCTTGGCTCAGCTTCCGGGAATAAAATGCACCCAAGTGTGAGTCAAAGAGTCGATTTGAACATGGAGTAGGGCTGGGGCCTCGCTGAAAGACACAGCTCTGCAACCTTACAGTCCTGCAATGCTAAGAGGTCAGGCACTGTACATACATGCTGGCGGTGTGCCTCCCTCTTTCAAGACGGTTTTAACTGCTGATACCAAGTTTGCAGTACTTACTTCTGGATGAAATCAACACTTTATTAAAGACGCTATTATGTGTAATAACTTTAATGCAAAAACATATTTAAAGGAACAAATGACAATAAAAAGTTTCAAACAAGAAAAAAAATTGCACAAAAAAATATGGGATCACTACAAAGATTTTATTCAGAAGCCCATCTTTAAAAAAAAAAAAAAAAAGCCTGGCCCCTTCCCCTTTCACGAACTGGTTTGGTCACAGACTACAACAAATTCTAGCAGACACATGGTAAAAAAAAATTGACTTGGCTCAGAACCGTCCCGATCGTTCTCTGGATCGCCTTCTGTCCCGGTCTCTTCCTCCAGGAATACCCCCAATGCCGCCGCCTCCTCGGCCGCGGTCCTTTGACCTGGAGCGGCGCTCACGAGACCGCGACCTGGTTCTGTGTCTGTTAAGAGAGGAGACATATCCAACACGTCAGCAAACGGAGAGGTCAACCCTGGGTGATTTTGTACTTTATCCTCAACAAGTGGCAAAGAAAAAAGAAAAGCCCAAAACCGTTACTTACCTGCATCACTACTTTGTTACTGTGAATATCTTTATTAAACACTGAATTGATCTTCTTGGAGGCGGAATTCAGAAAATCATTTGATACAGAAAACTATTTCTCCAAATAATTAAGAAAAACAATGCTTTGATAATGGCGACATCCGCTTTGCATAGAAAATGTTTTAGGAAATAAATAAAAAAATAGCAGAATTGGTACCAAACATTTTTTATTTTTGTCCTTACGAAATGAAACACTAGCCTTGGCAAAGTCAATAGGTCTCGGATGCCTGATCTATTGGCTTCGTCAATGTTTTTTTGTCATATTGCACAGAAGGAGTTCCGCTGTGCAACATGGCTGAAAGGAAGCAAAATAAAAGATATGACGCAATCAACAGAGGACGAGTCAGAACTTTTATTTATTTTTTAAGTGTTTTTGACATGTTGCAAGTAGCTGCTTTCAAAACATGGCTGATAATTAAAAAAAAAAAAAAAAAAAAAAAAGCACTGATGTATCCAGTGTTGACTGGATAATAGCTCTTATTTTCTTTATGTTCAGCCATGATGCACAGCAGCTGCGCTGCTGAGCAACATGGCTAAAAAAAACCACTGGCAAAGCCAATAGATCTTGCATAGGAGAGACCTTTTGGCTTTGACAATGCTTGTTGCTTGGCCTATGCAGCTCCAGTAAACACTGCTTATTGACATCTTACTTGCCCCTTAATGAAGATGACGTGCGCGCATTACTCTCTCATTCTTTGTTTTTCTTTTTTAAACTAGTTTATTTTTTCTCAATTCCAACACACGTTTTCATGGCATTCCGCTGAATGGCAGGACCGGATGTAGAATACGGCGCTGTACAAGGACGGCGCCTATCCTCATCTCTTGTGACACTACCCTTTAAAGGGTAGACAACAGTGAGCTGTCCCAGTGGAAACCGATGAATTGCTCCGTTGTGAAAGTCGTGGGAGTTTCTTTGAGGGCAAGGGGGAGGCTCGGTGCCTGCCATAGGACCCTCGTGGCAAGTTTTGGATTGTGGACAACAAATACTGCCGGCTTTTGTTGATTGCATGGCCCCAGCCTACAGCCCGTAGCAAAAATAGCACGCAAAGCACAGGCTGATGCAAATGGACAGGGAAGAGGAGTGTGTTTGGAGGGAAGGTTGAAATGTCTTTTATGGAGCCCTTTATGCAGCAGATTATTAAAACATAACAAACCGTGTCACCACAGCTGGCTGACCACCAGATGATTAGCTAACTGCAGCTTTAAAAACAGAAAGCCTTACACACATTTAGGTGGAAGCCATTTTCCAAAATTGATTTCAAGGATGATGCATTTCTTGAAAAGAAATAACATACTGGGGCGGTGCTAAACTTTTGTGTACTTCCTCCGGCTGTAGGTGCATGTTTACTTTAAGGCTACATACATGCAAACCAAATCAGCAGATGTGTGAGCAATACAACGTGGTTCATATACCTGTGTAAGAAACTGGCTCTATATATATACTGCACCAAAGTGAGATACAGTGTGTATAGAGTCCAAGAGTCTCCAGAGGTTTGGCAGAGGTTAAAGTTAGATAGAACCTTACTCTCTAAAGTGGTAGCTTGGTCGAGCAGTAAGGCAGTATCAGAGGACAGTGTAAAGCATTTGTTGTACACACTCAGTCAGCAAATGGTCTCACACACTCAAGAACTGAACTCTAGGCCAATGGTTTTTTTATTTAAAAAAAATATATACTGTAGTTTTATTTCTAGAACCAAGCAAGCATGGTACAGGTAAGCATATAAATACTTTGCAGTAGTAATAGACTTGTTTGAACACAGTTCAGAATTGCAGTATAACTGGTACTAGTTTTGATTACAGGTTTAAGAAAGCAGTTTGCAACACATTGCAGGTATAGTACATTCAATTGAATGGGCTTTTTAAGTAAAATGCAGTTAATTACTTTTCAGATTACTTTTCTAACCACAGGACTGGATCCTAGATTCAACCCTGGGACATTTCCTGAAAACAGGTGAGTAAATGCGTTTTGGTTAAAGGTATGCTTTTTAGGTCTCGCCTTGCTATCGCGTAAGCGATCGCGAAGCGAGACTATTGTAAGCGGGTTTGAAAAGTGCTCCCAAAAAGCGGATTGCATGGCTAGCACGCGCACAATCACGCGCATCGTGCCGCCATGCAATCTGCTTTTTGGGAGCACTTCAAAGGGTCCGCTCCCCCGCCTGGAATGCGCCCCCCCGCCCCGCCAAGAGCGCACGCCACGCTCCGCCGGGCTGGTTTGTTTTCCTTTCACTGCCGTGTCACTATCAGTGAAAGCCCCTCCCACTCTCTCCTCGTCAGCTTCATGTTTTTTTTCAGCGCCGGGCTTGTCTTGTTTGTTTTCCTTTCACTGCCGTGTCAGGATGATGTAGTCAGTACATCTGGTAATGTGGATATAGCTTGTGATAATTATACCAGTTGGCTGCAGCAGGCATGTGATATCGTTGCCCCCACAAAAATTCTGCGGCCTAAGAGAGCACATCCCTCTGCGCCCTGGTATTCTCAAGACATTAGATCTCAAAAACTTATTTGTAAGCAGCAAGAACGTAGATGGAGGAGTAACTACAACGAATGTGACAGAAAAGCATACAAAAGCTCTCTCCAAACTTATAAACAGGCCATTCGCATGGCCAAGCAGTCATACTTTGCAGCTCAGATTCAGGATTCTAGTAACTCAACTAAAGAGTTATTCAAGACAGTGGCTAAGTTGGTTGCCCCTAAGC
This sequence comes from Triturus cristatus, assembly GCF_964204655.1. NCBI lineage: Eukaryota > Metazoa > Chordata > Amphibia > Caudata > Salamandridae > Triturus > Triturus cristatus. The sequence continues at coordinate 23,174,905 of NC_140591.1, forward strand.
CACATCCTGTTCAACCCACCCAACAGCTGTGTGATGAACTAGCCGAGTTTTTCATGTCTAAAGTGGAGACCATTTTTACGGCTTTTAATAAGAGAAGCATCAGCAACTCGATTAACGGCTGGGAGGGCTCGGGGCCAGCTCAGGCCTCCCATCCAACGCTGATCAAATTTTGGCCAGTGTCCGCATTGGATACGCAAAAGATCTAGATGGAAACCAAATCGGGCTCACCATTTGATCCGTGCCCCATCGCGACGGCCAAATTAGCAGCTGGACCAATTGCTCTGCAGCTTTCCAGTCTTTTTAATCTGATGTTTGAAACTGGATCCTTCCCCTAGCTCTGGAAAATAGCGTCTGTCCTTCCTTTATTAAAAAAACCTCATCTCCCCACTAATGACACTAACAGCTTTCGCCCTATAGCTAGACTTCCGCTTCCAGCTAAACTTGTGGAAAAATGTATTAACAGACAACTTAGTCTCTTTTTGGAAGACTCTCAAGTACTTGATCCCACTCAGCATGGCTTTAGGCCAGGCCACAGCACAGAATCCGCCTTGATTAAAGCCACAGAGGAGATCAGGGAGGCTGTGGATCAGGGTGGCAAGGCTGCTCTGGTCTTGCTCGATTTGTCTGCGGCCTTTGATACGGTCCACCATTCAATTCTCATGAATCGCCTAAATAGGTGTGGGATTGATGGTAAAGCAGCGGACCTTATCAAATCTTTTCTAGCTGATAGGAAACAAGTGGTGTCCATGGGGGGAGTTTCAGTCGACTCCTTTCTCTACACCTTGTGGGGTCCCGCAGGGGTCCTCACTTAGCCCCACTCTTTTTAATATTTATGTCCACGCTTTGGCACCCGTCATAGGCTCCTATGGCTTTGGTATCACCTCTTACGCAGATGACACTCAAATTGTTGTGTCACTGACACCAGGGGGAGAGGTGGACGTGGAATTGCGTCTGCATGAGTGTATGGTAGCTGTGAGCAGTTGGATGTCCGAAAATTGTCTGAAACTCAATTCGGACAAAACGGAAGTTATTCTGTTTGGTAATAGCGCCAATTTTTGGACCCCTGCTTGCTGGCCCAACTCCATGGGCTCCCTTCCAACTCCATCTAGAAAGGTCAAAAACCTGGGTATGATACTGGACGATAATCTTACTATGAAACACCAAATAAATGCTTTGACATCTCAAACTTGGTACTCCATCAGAATGATGAGGAAAGTGTTACCACTGCTTCCTCAAGATAGCAGGCATATGGTGGTCAGAGCCCTGGTAACAACGAGACTCGACTACTGTAACGGGCTGTATATGAATGCGCAGCAAAGCATACTGAAAAGACTACAGGTTTTACAGAATGCGGCAGTCCGATTACTTACGGGTTCTCCCAGATTCTCTCCTGTGTCACTGGAAAGAAGAACCCTTCACTGGCTCCCCATAAAAAGCCGTATTCGTTTCAAGGCACTGTCCATGGCATTCAAGGCCTTGCACGGACTTGGTTCAGATTTTCTAAAGCAGCGTATATTATGGTACGTTCCAGGAAGAAGTCTTCGCTCCGAAGGAACCAAACAGGCTCAAGTCCCTCGCATCAGGAAGGCCCGATGGGGAGGTAGAAGTTTTGTTTTTGGTGCCGTAAAAGCTTGGAATGATCTACCATGCTATCTTAGAACCATACCAGACCTGATGTCTTTTAGAAAAGAACTTAAGACTTGGCCGTTTAGTTTGGATTGACCCCTTACTCTGTCGCTCTGTTTTCAGGTTGACCCTTGGGATTTCTAGATAGCGCCAGGACACCTCCGGGTAATTGTCGCGCTTAATAAGTGTCATTAACATAACATAACTTTCTGTGAATCCCCTCCCACTCCCTCCTCGTCAGCTTCATTTTTTTTTCAGAGCGCTGATATTTACAGACTTTGTGTGTTTCCCGTACTTCAAGGCAAGCGTGCGCATAATTTTTTTCTTCTTGGTTCGTAGGTCAAGGCACGTGTTCTTTTTTCATTACGCATATTTTCTGCCCGACACATTTCATTTGGCTCGGTGCAATGTCCATTTACAAATTAGAATTTGTTTTAATGGAACAAACCGAAAATGAAACCTTAAACCTCGGCAGTTCACCTCCCTGGCTTGGCCTTGATTTGATATTAATGTTTACTGGCGCTTTCATTTCAAGTGCTGCATGAAAACGAGATCTCACCGATGCTCAGTGGAACTTGAGGCGCCAGCGACGTTTCGCTCGTCACAGCATCTACATTCTGAGCATGGCCTGGAGATCGGATGTGACGTTTCACACTTTAGACTGCCATCTGCAGCCTACATCTTAATAGCATTCCAAGCTCTGGAGGTATCCAGCTAATAGCTCCGCTCCCCCGCCCCCGCCAAGCTCGTGCGCCACGCTCCGCCGGCTTGTTTTTTCAGAGGTATGTGCTCGTGTAGATGCGTCCTGTGATTTCAGAAGCTGACCAAAGGGTTTGGAATCCGTTCTGTTCCTTCCGATTATTCAAGTGATATATTTTTTTTTAATGTAAAGTAACCTGTGTTCCAATGAAAGCCATCAACGTGAGCAGTAGATCGGAAACCCCGATGCTTACTGTAGCGACTTCACAGGAGAGAAAACAAAGCTCTTTTACACTGCGGTGACATCATGGAAGAAAGTGCCCGCTTTCAAGCTTCGCCACATAGCTGCATCTGCAAAGACCAGAGGGTAGCGGCGATATGGCAAGCGCTAATTAGTCACCTTCCTGTCAATAGATATCCCACCGAGAAAAGTCACAGAACCAAATGGCAGATGATCAACCACCATCTTCCCGGGCAGGAGTGCTGTGCTGTCACCAGCTACCCCATCTTTTGTCTGCCATGGCTCTGTCCAGACATGGAAGAGAACAGATCTCTGCTCTGTTTGGCACCAGCTTCGATACACTGCGAGGGAGTAAAAAGGCACATTGTTCAGTGTGTTTGTCATATTTGGGAATGGTGGGCTACAGAGGGAGAAGACACACTGCAGCACGATGCCAGGAATTAACATTTTAAACAAAATAATACATAGCTGTAAAGGTAACAAGCCTTTGTAATGCAATATGTCTCGCATTTACGCGAGTTTAAGCTATTGGCATTGTAAATGACAATTCCTTTTATTTAGGTTTTGGTTTTTAAAACAAATAAAAAGCATTGTCATTTACAATGCCAACAGCTTAAACTCGCATAAATGCGAGACCTATTGCATTGCAAATGCTTGTTAAGTAATATTATTGTATTTCAAAAGTTGACACTTAGAAACTTTTTCACAAAGAATCTGCGCCTGACTGCATTTCCTCGCTTGTTTGCCCCCTTGCTTGATTCATCATATCTACCATGCTTGTTTTACCTTCTCTACCCTACTTAACATCAGTGATGTAATTTGTTTTGCTATCGAATCTGCTCCTGATTTTATTCCTCTCTTGCTTAACACTACCTCCTTATCTTGCCCCTGATTTTTCGACCCCACACTCTCCCAGCACCCCCTCTCCTCTCCTTCCCACCCCCATCTCCTTTAACTTCCTTCTCTTTACTCTGTCTCACGTCCACCCAACATGCCCCTTCACAGCACTGACCATCACCCTTGGGACTATACCCTCTCTAAACACAGCCCCAACTCCTGGACCGACCATTCTCTACCCCCCTAATCTCTCCAAACACGCAAGGAAAAATTTCAAAAACAAACTTCTCATCCGCAACCCTGAAACACTCATTGTCGATAACTACCTCAGCCTCACCTCCCCCATTATTACCAACTACATCTTCTACTCCAAACGCCCTTCCAAATGGAAGAGCATCTTCCTCCAACACCTCCCCATCTCTAAATCAACCAATGTACCATATGGATTTAAAATATCCACCGCTCCCTCCCCAGCCTTTCAGGGTGATATTGATACCTCCATCTTCAAAACAGGCAACATCCTCATACAAGCCTCGCCATCCCACCTTTCTATCTTTGAACACCACTTTAGCACTATGTCTCTCCTCCTTAACCACTCAGCGCCTAACACTTCTTCTTCCCTAAACGAACAGAGCTCCTCAAACCTCTTCCTCCCCCCCACTCTACTTCCACTCTCAACCTCCAAAAATTGTCCTCATCTCCCTCCCTGGACCCCCCTATTGATGACTACCCCCATCCCCAATTACCTACTTCTCATCCCCCACTTATCTCCCTCTCTCCCCCTAACCCCCTTAACCCTTACTCCTCTCTGACCCCTCCTTGAATAACGGTAGCCCCAAACTCCTGTCACCTACTTATCATTATGGCGAACAAAGCAAAAACCAAAGGAAATGATGGACGGAGTGTTGAACATTGCAAGCACTCACATCCAGTCAACTGATCTGGGTTTAATCCATCACCGTTCTTTAGCCCACTCTGCCACCCCAGTTCAGACATGGCCATATGCAAATCAGTCTGACCCTGTGCCTCATGGGAACAGTCCAGCCCGAACTGCCAAGCCATGTCTTCCCTGGACCGGTAACAAGATCAGTTGACTGGGGGTGAGTGCTTGCAATGTTCAACACTCCGTCCATCATCTCCTTTGGTTTTTGCTTGGTACCTACTTATCATTCCCTTCCCATGACCCGCCCTCCCCTTGTCCCCCAAACCTCCTCCCCCCTGACCCAACCACTCCCTTACCCCACCGTCTTTTCCCCGCAACCACCTATCACAACTCCTCACCCCCTACTCCTACCACTCCCATAACTCTCTGCTCCTCCCCTTCCTCTCTACCCGCCCCCTCAGGCTCTACCTACCCAACCCCCCCAACCCCACACCTCAACCCCCAATAACACCCATCTTCACACCCCATCACCCCAACCCTCAATAATTACACATCCCCATCACACCAATATATTCGTTTCTCACTCACTTCATGCCCTTTTATCCTCTCTGACCACATCACCTTAAGATTTCTGCCCCTTGTATAACCTAACCCCTCCACTCTCACTTAACAGCTCCGCCAGGCATCACCCCATACCTACTACCCTAGCTCTCCCCTCACACAGTAGGCCTCCATCCGCAACTAATCACGACCACTCCCTATCCCCAGACCATTCTCCTCCCACCTCCTACGCCCCGTCATTCCTTTCCTGTACCCGGAATACCCCGAGCCTACACAACACTGTACTCATCCTACCTACTTTAACTTCCGAACCCCTCACTCCTCCCAGCCCAGTCACCGCTCACCCCACACCATCTACCACATCTCCCCCTTACACATTAGTCCACCCTATGCAAATAATTCAGACCATGCACTCCCGATACCTCCCCTCTCCTCAATTGCCCAGATCCTACACAACATTGAATGTGACCTATCTAATTTAACTACTGAATTTGCTCGACTCATAAAAGACTTCTTCGCACACAGCACCAGATCCCTCGCTCGCCATAAAACCACCATCCTCCCTCCCTCAAACATCCCCAATAACAAACACAACCTTTGGAGATCACTCCCTCTCCGATGCCTTAAGCATAGACCTCTCCGCACCTCGAACCATCTCTCCCCGTCCGACCTCGCCGACCTTTGTAACTCCTACCTTACTAATCTGCCAACCACCAACCCTCCACTCCCTTATGCCCCCATCCCTGTTATCATAGGGACAAATAGAACCCCCTCCACCCCTGCTTCCCCCAGATCACCACCCCAACTTTCGCTGACCCACTCTTGCCCACCTTCCACACCCAACCCCACACCACTGAAATGCATGCTAGTTAACTGTCGCTCCGCGGTCCTACACGCCACGGAAATCTCGGAAACCATCCTGAGGGAATCCATTGATATTGCATTCTTCACTGAAACCTGGCTAAATGATCACTCAACGAGCATACTTGACCTTCTCTCCCCCCCCCGGGATACTCTATTCTTAGAAAAGACAGACCTAACAGAGTTGGGGGGAGGGCTAGCCATTATCTTCAAAAAGGAACTTCAGATTTCCCTGATCACTAACCCAGGCTACTCCTCATGCGAATACCTGGAAGCAGAACTGTTAACTCAAAACTCCCTCCCAATTCATCTACACAACATCTATCGCCCCCCGGGACCACCACAGCCCTTCATTGACTTATCTGATCTACTGGCGCAATCAGCATAATCCAACTCAAAAAATCTCTTTCTTGGGGATCTCAACCTCCATTGGAATGATACCAATGACCCCACCATCTCCCTCCTCACTACACTTCTTGAAATCAACAAACTCAAACAACTCTGCCAATCTCCAACTCACACTAAAGGATCCATACGTGACGTCATTCTGTCCAATGATGATCTGACCTCCGTTACCAATATCATCCCCACTGACTGGTCTGACCATCACCTTATACTGTTCACCATTGCTACCTCAGCAAACCTCCCTGTCCCTAAAACTACCAGACCTAAGAAATTGACCAGAAACCTAAAAGGCATCCCCCCAGGTGTTCTACAATCGAAACTCCAAGCTCAACTTCTTCTCATTCCCCCCTCCCAAAATGCGAATGAGCTCACTGAACTATTTAACAATACTGTTACAGATATTCTTGACCAACTAGCCCCGCCTAAACTCAAAAACCAAAGAAACACCCCTCAAACTCTTGGTTTAATACAGAGATAAATAATGAGAGACGGGCACTCAGACTGTCGGAAAGAACATGGAGACACCATCCCTCACCCTCCCATCTTGCACTTCTCAGACATGCCAGATCCACTTACAAAAAACACATCCTCAAGGAAAAGGCATCCTTCTTCCGCACTCAACTTGACCGTGCCAAAAACAGACCCAGGGAACTCTTCAAAATCATCCGAAACCAAACTTCCCCCGCACCTCCTAATATGACAGCCTCATCAGACAGAGGTGAAGAAATTGCCCACTTCTTTTCGGAAAAAATTGCCAAAATCTTCCTTCCCACACAACTATCCTCCAACTTCCAATCCAATCTTGTCCTCACCTCTAATGCCTACTCCACATCCCCCCTTCCAGACGACACTCTCTCTCCTCTGCCCTCTATCCTACCGCTCCCCAGCGAGCCTCCTCACCCACCCATTTCCATACCCCCCCCCCACTCCACAGGCCTCTCAACTTCCACATCCCCAGTAACCAATTCCCCAAAATCTCAACCTAAGAACAATGCCTCCTTGCTCCACTTTCTCCCCGTCACTGAGCTTAAAGTCCTCAATACAATTGGCAATCTAAAACAGTCCTCCCACACAAAAGACCCAATACCCTCCAACCTTGTCCCTGCCCTTAAGCACATCACCCCATTCTAGACCAAAATCATCAACACCTCTCTCTCCACCGGCTGTGTCCCCTCCTCCCCTCAGCTTGGTCAAATCTCGCCCATAATCAAAAACCCCAATGCCTACCCCAATGACCTAAATAATCTCCGCCCCATCACTAACCTCCCCCTTCTCTCAAAGGAAAATGTGTCCTACTACAACTAGACAAACACACAGAAAATTTCAACCTTCTCGACCCCTTTCAATCTGGCTTCAGAAAAGGCTGCAGCACCGAAACGGCAATGCTCAATGTGATAGATGACATCCATCAATCACTTGACAATGGAGAGACCTGCCTTCTTATACTTCCTGATCTCTCCGCAGCATTCGATACAGTCAACCATTCAGCCCTACTTAATGTGCTTAGGACCCGTTTCGGCCTTAATGGCACCGCCTACAAATGGTTCATCTCTTATCTACAACACCGTACTCAGCAAATCAAAATTCAAAACTGTCTCTCTACCCCCACACCTGTCTCCCTTTGAGTCCCCCAGGGATCTATTCTTTCTCCCTCCCTCTTTAACCTCTTTATGGAACCCCTCACCCTCATTCTTAACCAAGCAGGCATACATTACCACCTCTACGCCGATGACACCCAAATCTATTACAAGATTAAAACTCATGCTGACATCTTACACCTGAACAACACCCTTACCAAGATCCAAACCTGGTTCCATTCCAATCATCTCAAACTCAACCCTAACAAAACCGAAATCATTCTCTTCTCCCCCAAAAATAACCCTCTACCCATTCAATCATGGATCCCTGACCTAAACACACTCAACTGCTCACTCACCCTGTCCAACTCCGTCAAATCTCTTGGCATCACTATCGCCAACACCCTAACCCTTAATGTTCACATCAAAAACTCTGCCAAAGGAGCCCTCTTCACTCTCCATCACCTCAAGAAAATCAAACCATTCATACCCACCGATGATTTCAAACTCGTAGTTCAGTCGCTTGTTCTGTCACGTATTGATTATGGTAATGCCATCCTCAATGGAATCCCCAAGGTACACCTAGCTCCAATCAAAGCTGTGCTCAACCTTGCTGCCAGGCTCATCACAGACTGCAAACGCTTCGATCATATATCCCCGGCTCTCAAATCTCTTAAATGGCTCCCTATCGAAGGAAGATCTGCCTACAAAACCGCCTGCATTACTCAAAGTCCTCCACCAAAACACTCCGCATTACCTCTCAAAGAAACTCCACTCTGCGGGCTCCACTCGACCTCTGAGAAGCACCAACACCCTACTCCTAATCCCACCTCTGCATAAAAAGAAATCTACACAGTCTCGCTCCTTCTCTGGCCATGTCCCTATTATCTGGAATCCCTCCTATTCTAGTTTAAAAAAAGACCTCAAAACCCACCTCCTCAATTATTACTGGGGTTCCTAACCGGTGTCCTACTCATGATTTCTACCCTGCTCTCCTGTTCACCATTTACCTAATTATTTAAATGTATAGCTTCTGCCCCTGTTTATCTGGTTTTGTATAATGCTCATGTTGTTTCTACTTTGTATATTTAAAATTTCTGTTGCACTACCTTTCATATGCTTTTATACCCTATGTGCCTGATAATATCCTTATCTTGTAAAGCGCTCTTATACCTCTGGGTCTAGCCAGCGCTATATAAAACCTTCAAAATAAATAAATAAATAAAGAATCACCAATGTTATCCTATGGGAGGAAATTCACTTAGCAGGTAAGTTAGGTTATCGTTACTTTTTCTTACTCAGTGCTGAATCCTGGATTCAGCACTAGGACATTTCCTGAAAACAGTTGAGAAAATGTGTTTTGGTTAATCGGCTGATTTATAAGGAATATTTGCAGTTTTCAAAAGTCGACACTTAGAAACTTTTTGAAAGAAAAAGTGTCAATGTTATCCTATGAGGAAAAATTAGTTATCGGTTTCAAGGTAAGTAATCGGTCTTTTGAGTTAGGGTTCTGGGGTTAGACTCGGGGGTCTCCCAGGGTCAGTGATGCACTGTTGTTGCACCTTCAGCGGCACTCGGGCAGCCGGGTGCAGAGTGTTGAGGCCCAATGTTATCCTATGGGGGATAGGGGGACTCCGGATGGTGGCTGCTGGCAAGCAGGCCACGGGGTTGTGGGAGCAAAGCTCCTAGGGTTAAGCTCAGGGCACGTTGGGGACCAAGTTAGCACCAAAGGGACACCCTCAGCGGCGATAGGGCAGCCGGGTGCAGTTTTGAGGTCAGGTGCCCTGTTAAATTCATTGGAGATTCTCTGGGACAAAGAAACACTGCAGGCTCAGGGACAAAGATCTTCCAGGAGTGACCACCACTTCGAGGGGTAAGTTGGGATGTAGAGGGATGGTCAGGCACCACTGGGTTGGGCACACAAGGCCGTGGGGCGTCGGGTGCAGGGGTGCCTTCAGACGTCGGATTTTCTTACCCGCTCTGGTCGCAGTGGGGGGGGGCTTGGAGGCTTGAGGCAAGTCAGGGGTCGCCGGATCTCGGGTCAGGATCGCTGGGGGGACCTCCTCGTGGTGTTTGTTCACTCAAACACAGGCCGGGCTCGGCAGGTGCAGAGTGTGCTGGATTCGCGGTTTTCTGGCTGCCACCAGAAGCTGCAGTTCAAACATGTCCGGTGTTCACGGGAGAAACAGCTTGGAGAGTGAATGCAGGTAGGTCCTCCGGGGTTTTTGAGGCTGCTGGCCGCTGGACACGCCGGGATTTTGCAGGAGCAGCGTCGAGGGTATACAGGCCTGTAGGGCTGGGGCCAAGTCAGTGGGCGTCATCCTCTTGTTAGCTTTGCACGGCTTCTCGTCCTTCTTTTCTTGTGGTTGCCCGATCTGAGGAAGGAAGGGTCAGGGAGCCCCTAAATACAAACTTTAGGGGCGTTACAGGTAGGTAAAGGGCAGAGACCAACGGGTCCCTTCCCTGGGGTGGGTACACCCCCTATCCTGCCACTCTCCAGTGGGAGGGGGGCAGGAGCCTGTCCCTGGTTAGCTGGGTCCCCCCATCCTCAAGATGGCGGGGACTCGAGGTTGTGCTTCATCTCGCCTCCCCACTTTAGGGGTGGAGTTGGCAGTGGTGGGCACACACCTCTGCCTCACTTTGTTTTTCCCGCCGGGTCTCCCGCCTAAAGTGGGGGGTAGAACCAGTGGGGACCAGTTGCTGAGTAAAGCAAGTGGTCTGGAGAAGCACACACAGGCGGCATGCCTTTGAAGTTTCCTCTTCGTGAACCCTGCCCATCCTGTGGGAGGAGGCTTGGCACCTCGTCCCAGGATGTGCATTGTTTTAAGCCCCCCGAGAGTAGCAAGCTCTCGACCCAGGGGTCCAGAAACATGTCTGGTGGTGGCAGCCTGTGCAGCCACTCAGTCAGGTCACTGGGAGTTGGTCGAGTTTCAGGGGGTATCTCTAAGATGCCCTCTGTCGTGCATTTTACATAACACCACACTGGCATCAGTGTGGGTTTAATGTGCTGAGAAGTTTGATACCAAACTTCCCAGTCTTCAGTGCAGCCATTATGGTTCTGTGGAGTTTGTAATGACAACCTCCCAGCACCATATACTCCTAATGGCAGCACTGCACTTACAGGGAACAGGAATGGACCTGGGCACTGTAGGGGTACAGGGCTCATGCACCTGTACCTTCACCACTGGCATAGGGCACCCAGCTAGAGGGGTGACTGATGTATGCCAGGGCAGTGGTTTGTGGGCATGGCACACAGGGATGTGTGCCATGTCGTCTCTTTGTTTGGTTCTGCACCCAGACACTCAGCCTACAAAGGAAGAGTGAGTGTGTGAGAGGGAGTGAGTGAGTGTGTGTACACGTGTGTGTGTGTGTGTGTGTACACGTACACAGGGCCTCTAAGGGTGGCACATAAGTGCTGCAGCCCTTAGGGGCCTTCTCTGGTCACAGTGCCCTGGGAACCAATGGTACCATAGGCTGACACGTGGCCAGAGATGCCAATTGAGTTTAGGCTTTAATGCAGTTTTAGGGAAGGAACACAGGCCCTGGGTACCTGATTGGCAGCAGCCCAGGGCACACTCCGTCAAAGTACATCAGCAATTCAGCAAAAAGTGGGGGCATACTATGCAAGAAAGAGGGCACTTTCTCACAACCTGGCACAAGGATATATTTAGCAAACACAAGGAGATGATGGACAGAGCGCGGAAACTTTTCAAAAACTCACCCCCAGTCACAGATCTAGATTGAATCCATCATCTTTCTTGTGCTCATTTTGCCACCACAGTTCAGAACTGGCTATATGCAAATCGGTCTTGACCCTGTGCCTCATGGGAACAACCCAGCCCGAACTGCCAATCTGGTCGTCCCTGGACCGGAAACAAGCATCCTGGGACCGGTTTCGGGGTAACACCCCTCATCAGCCAGGCTAGCTTGAACCCAGTGGTAAAGTGAGCAAGGAACCAACGTCTGGGCCTACCTGCCAACTTAGGGCGAACAAAGCAAACACAAGGAGATGGTGGACGGAGCACTGAAACCTTTCAATAACTCACCCCCCAGCCACAGATCTGGGTTGAATCCATCATTTGTTTTGCTCACTTCGCCACCAAAGTTCAGACCCAGCCATTTGCAAAGCAGTCTTGACCTTATTCGCATGGGAACAGTCCAGCCCAAACTGCCAAGCCAGGTCTTCACTGGACCGAAATCAACCATACAGATTTGATTGAGGGACACATGACTGCCAAGATGATGGCGATTTCAAGGACAAAGGTACTGCTCTACTGCTGCTCAATCTCAGAGCAAGGAGGTGTACGGTATGAAGGTTTAGGTGCAGACCACTGTCATGATGTGGCGACAGTAGACCCTCCTGAAGGGCCGGCCTGATCCCAAGACAGATGCTCATTTCCAGGAGTTTGGGACACCATATTCTCCATGCCCGATCTGGAGCTACTAGGATGACCTGGGCTCGGTCAGTCCTGATCTTTATCAATACTCTGACACACAGAGGTATTGTGAGGGAGGCATATAAAAGTCCTGGGGTTCACTATACATGGAATAAATACGAGTAAGACACCTTGGAAACACCGACACACAAAAATGCTGACATTGTGTGTTCTTGGCAGTGGCACAAAGATCGGGCCAGGATTCTCCCCACTAGCAGAAAAGCTCCTGCGCCACCTGCAGATTAAACTTATTTGTGAGCCTTAATGCATTTTCTCTCACATTCAGGTATCCTGCAAGGTGGCGAGTCACCAGAAAAATCAGCTGGCAGTCCAGTCATGTCCAAAGACGTAAAGCCTCCTGGCACATGGTACACAACTCCATCCAGCTTGTTGCAGTACCATATTGCTGTTTGGTTGTCCGTGAGCACCTGCACCAGCTTCCCTTTGATGGAGGGCAGGAATTCCTTCAACGCTGAGCGGATCTTTTTCAGATCCAGGAGCCGGGCCTCTGCTGGAGAGGAGATGACTCAGATCTTCGCCTCATCCAGATGGCTACCCCCCAATCCAGAAGCAATGCATCAATCATAACTGTGTGTTCCAGGTGGGGTAACAAGAGGGGCCTGTCGTTGACCCAATCACAGTTCTGCAGACATCACTGCAGTTCCACTGCAGTCTCCCCTGAAATCAGGACCGATTCAGAAAGACCCTCCTTGTGCGGAGCCCACTGGGACTTTAGATCTCACTGCAGATCCCACATATCACATTTGGCATTCTTGACCAGCAGGATGCAGGTGGCCATCATTCCCAGCAGCCATACAGTCATCCTCACTGAGATACAGGACAGAAGCTGAAACAACTGGTTTATAGCCCATTTGTCCTTCACACTCTGCTCTGGGAGATGGGTGCGATTATGCACCCTGTCCTGACTGGCTCCAATGAAGGGGAGTATCTGGGAAGGAGTCAGGTGGGACTGCGACACACTGATAGTGAACCCAAAGGATTGCAGGAGGTTTGCCGAAGTCTGGAGATGTTTGACGACTGCCTGGGGGCGAGCCTGCGTTCAATAGCCAGTAGACTAGGTAGGGGGAGGATTGAAATCCCGACCTCCGAAGATGTGCTGCTACCGCTGCCAACACTGTCATCACTTTCATGAACACTCAAGAGGTGCTGGCACAGTGAATTCTAAATGATTGTGGCCTACTGTGCACAGCAGATAATACTTGTGGGCCTGTACGACAGGGACGTGGAAATAAGCGTCCACAAAGGCCCTGGGATGGCGTAAATTATACCAGGACCCATTTGTCATCTTGAGTGCAATACAAATTGTCTATCTCCATCAACACATTCTCTAGGGATCACCGCCTCCTCTTGATTGCAATTGCTTCAGCAGCCCTTGGTTCACACATGTTCAGGCCTCCTTTCCTTCTCCACCTCCAGGGAACTCATTCAGTCTCCAGGGTCGAGATCGGAGGTGAGCACCCGGAACCAGTCTTTTCACAGAAAGGCAATAAGTGGTCTCAAATGGGACGGAAGCGACCATTCTAATTCAACACCACGAAGTAGCAAGAACAACTGCAACCAACTTCTGGTGAAGTGATCCTCCATCAACCGGTCCAGGGATGGTGGAAAGTGCGGCGGGATCTCGAGAAATTATAAAGCATCACCTGCTGAACATTTTGAAGGAACCCTCTGCCTGAACTTACTGCCTGCCATCCTGGCAGAAGGTGTTGGATTCTGCCCTCAGTCGGGTGGCTGTGTGCTTTCAAAGGCGGGCTATAAAGTCATGGATGGGACGGGAGCTGGAGAGCATAAGACTGGGTCACACGCTGTCCATTTTGCTCTCTTCTGGGGGTACGACAACTGTGGCCACGAAAAAGCTGGGGAGATTGTTGCACAAGCGGAGGATGTTGGCGACAAAGGAAACCCCTACAATAGCCACAGAGGGGGCAAAACTGCTGATTCAGTGGACATGGAGCAGAAAAGCCTATAAGGGGTGCTGTAGCCCTGCTATCTTTGAAGCACCCCAGGGCAGGGTCCGTTTTTCCCCAAAAAACCTGGGAGCAATTAAACGGCTAGTCCTTAAGACTGGCCGAATGTCTCCTGCAAAGCAAGTGGACCACATCCAGGCATGCCTACGAATGGCCACAATGGTACTAATAGCACTGCCAAGTGAGTCAGTCACATCCATTCTGAAGCAAATGGTAAACATGGCCATATTACAATCCTCCTGCATGGCCTGGGAAAGTATGGGCCCGGCTTGCTTACATCATGGGCAATGCTTGAGCAACTGAGACCCACATAACAGTATCAGCATAAGATGCAGCTGGCATGCTCTGAGCGAGGGCTAAACAGGTAGAGGAAAAAAAATACTTAACAAAATCCTCTATTCTCTTCGATTCCCCATAAGGGGGAGTGATGAGGGTTTACTCTACTAGACGAAGAACGCAATATGGGTTGGCAGCGATTGTTGGTGAAAGCATTGGTGGATCAAGCTCTAAAGTAGGTTGTGGCGCCAGGAAAGGAATCTGTACCACTGCCCAGAGCAGATCTTGAGGGCCCTACTGGCGCCAGGAAAGGCCAGTTAGGTGACACCTCAGCTCCTTGGGGCCCACAGGCCCTCCACAGGAAGATGGTAATGTGCCTAAAAACTGCAGCTTCAGCCCTGGTTAAGTGTGCCCTGACAGCAGATGGTGGTTTGGCGCCATGCAGTGTGTAAGAATGGGTGGTACATGATGTTAACCATCTAGTAGTTGGTTGTCAATCGTCCTCCTGAAAGTCAGAAATAATTAGCTAGACAAACAGATGGCTGGTTGATTTATACATAAAGGTGCAAGATATTCTTTGGGCCCAAGTTGTGGATCTCTGAACAGCTAAGGAGGTACGGAACATGGGGGCAGGAGGAGCAAGGGTATCAAAAATTTAAATGTAACGAATAGTTTACCTGTCGGTGTAGTTTTGCAGCTTGAAGATCCTTCTGGATTCACTATGCTGTGCATTATTCCGCGGTCTGGTGGTTGGGTCCGGAATCGTAGTCTTCCTTTTGTCTCTTTTTTTTTTTGTAGCCCAGGTGGGCGTCGACGTCCCACCATTTGGTGTACTTCTCGTGACGTTGGCATGCTTCCTGCGAAAGTCCCACCTTGGGGCGCCATCTTTGGGTTCTTTTTTCCCCCTCATTTTTTTTTTGAACCCTAGGCGTTCTTTAGTATTTTCCTATTTCAATGTATCCACTTTCATTATTCTTTAGTTCTTTTACTCTCAGTCCTTCCACCTTCCTCTCCTGCCTCGTCTTTCTGGCGGAAGTGGGTGGGTTCGCTAGTGAATCCAGAAAGATCTTCAAGCTGCAAAACTACACCGACAGGTAAGAAACTATTCGTGTTGCAGCGTGAATTTTTCTGGATTCACTATGCTGTGCATAGACTTTGTAGCGGTTTGTCATCTTTGTGGCGGCTGGGTGGAAGATGAGCGCTGGTCGGTAAATATATGTTGAAGCACCTTCTGTCCTACTTGTGCTTCCTTGTTCATCTGTATATCCACGCAGTAGTGCTTAGTGAACGAATGCACTGAAGCCCATGTTGCCGCCAGGCATATGTCTTGAATGGGTGTGTTTGCCAGAAAGGCAATCGTTGCTCCCTTCTTTCTTGTGGAGTGGGCCCGTGCCCCCTCCGTCAGCTCTTGCCCTGTCTGTGTGTGGCAGAATTGTATCGTTAGTGCGATCCATCGCGCGATGGTGCTTTTTGTTACTGGTCTACCCAGGAAGCTGGTTGCGAAGGACACAAAAAACTGCTTGGTTTTCCTGTGCTCCTTTGTTCTCTCGATGTAGTGCATCACCGCTCTTCTAGCGTCTAGAGTGTGTAGTGCCCTCTCTGCGCTTGTGACTGGGTTTAGAAAGAAACTAGGTATTTGAATAGTTTGGTTCATATGCGTGAGGTATCTAAGCACCGTTGATTCCCTTGTCAACTTATTTTGTAGTTTATTTTTTCTGCACCACAGTGTGAACCTCTTCCATTTTTCCCCATAGCATTTCCGTGTTGTCGGTCTCCTTGCCTCCCGGAGCAATAGTGCTTTGGGGTAGCTTAAGGTGTGCGAACTATGTCTTCAGGAGCCATGCCGCTAGGCAGAGGCTCTCTGGCTCTGGGTGTAGAACTTCTCCGTTCTGCATGGAGAGTAAATCTTTTCTTTTTGTGAACTTGTGTGGTGGCCCCTGTGCCATTTCCACTATTTGCGAGTACCATGTCTGTCTTGCCCACAGTGGTGCCACTAGGATCAGCGTCATGTTGCTGGTCCTGCACTTGTTGAGTACCCTGTGTAACAGCGGTATCGGCGGAAAAGCGTAGGCAAATGTCTTTGACCAACTTATCCATAGGGCATTCCCTTGGGATAGCTGTTCTGGTTGTCTGGATGCGAAGTTTTGGCATTTTGCATTCAGGCGTGTTGCAAACAGATCTATTGTCGGTGTGCCCCACCTCTTGAATAGTTTTTGCGTTTCCTGCCCATTGAGTTCCGACTTGTGGGATGCCGAAGTCTGCCTGCTGAGCCAGTCTGCTTCTACATTGTCCTTCCCCAGGAGGTGTATGGCCAGCAGGTCTATTTTGAGCGTGATGGTCCATCTCCAGATTTCCTGTGCCAGGTTGGACAGGGGGAACGATTGTGTCCCTCCCTGCTCGTTTATGTAGAACATAGTTGTAGTATTGTCCGTTTGTATCCACACCCTTTGTTTGTACAGTTTTTTCTGGAAGGCCTTCAGCGCTAGCAGTACGGTCTTTAACTCCAGATAGTTGATGTGTCTGACCGCATCTGCTGGAGTCCACAGACCCCTCACTCTGAGCTTGTTCATATGTGCTCCCCATCCTATCTGGGGTGCGTCTGTGGTGATGGTCACTGTAGGGCTTGGTGGTGTTCAGGGCTTCCCTATTGTTATGTTCTCCCTGTCCCACCTGCTATCTCTTCTTGCACTGCGTGCGTTACAACCACTAGATCCTCCCAACTTCCGTTTGCTTGTGACCATTGCTGTAGCAGCCATTCCTGGAATTGTCTCATGTGTAGGCGTACATTGGGAACTAGGTGAAAGCATGACGCCATCATCCCCATGATCTTGCTCGCTGTTCTCACTGTCAGAGCTCGCCCCTTCTGGTAGAGGCGCGTCTCCCTCAGCAGGGCTAGTGTCCTCTTCTCGCTGGGCATCACCGTTTTCTGTACGGTGTTGATCTGCGCCCCCAGGAAGATCTTCACTTGTTCTGGTTCCATTGATGATATCCCCCAGTGTATTGAGAACCCCAGCTTTGTCAGTATCCTTGTGACACGCTGTGCGTGTTCCTCGCATTTTTCGCGTGAACTTGCCTTTATTAGCCAGTCGTCGAGGTAAGGATACACGTGAATTCCTTCCCTCCGCAGGTACGCTGCTACTGCTGCAAGGCATTTGGTGAAAACCCTTGGTGCGGACTTTAGACCGAATGCCAAGGTTGTGAATTGGTAGTGATCCTTGTTGATGGTGAACCTTAACAGATTCTTGTGCTGCCTGTTCATTGGGATGTGCACGTAGGCATCTTTGAGATCCACCGTGGACATGAAGTCTCCATCTCTCATTTGAGGGAGCAATTCTTGTAGGGATGTCATTTTGAATTTTTGCGTCTTTACGTACTTGTTTAGGAACCGTAGATCCAGGATGGGTCTTAGTGTTTCGTCCACCTTTGGTACCAGGAAGTAGTTTGAGTACACTCCCTTGTTCCCTTTTTCCTTTCTTTGAAAGGTACTGGTTCTATGGCCTCCTTTTGGAGTAGCTGTAGTGCTTCCTCTACAAGTTGCGTTAGCTCTTGTCCTCAGTGTTCCCTTCTCTTTGGTTTTTTGTTTGGGGGGTCTCCTTTCCAACTCTATGCAGTATCCGTACTGTATGATGTTGAGTATACATTTGTCTGTTGTTATTTTTCTCCATTCTTGGAGGAAAAATCTGAGTCTGCCGCACACCGGTGTTGCATGCTCGTAGTTGTATGGTTCGTGTAACCCTCTTTTGGTTCCTTTGTGCTCTACCCTTGGAGGGATGTTGTGGGTGAGCACTCTCCTCCGTGCGAAGTCACTTTGAGGCGGGTTGGTCTCCCCCTCTTCTTCTTTGGCCTCGTCCGTATCCCCTACTGCAAAAGGACTGGCCCCTAGGCTGGCACTGCCAGTTCTGTTTCGGTTGGCCCTGTTGTCCGTGACCCTCGCCTTGCTGGAATGTTTGATGTGACGTTCCCGGCTGGTTTCCTCCCCTTCCGTAAGGTCTCCGTGCCGGGGTACCTCTTCTCATCCCTCTGAATTTCAGGGCCCCCATGGACCTCGCCGTCTCATTCTCTTTTTTGAGTTGGGTGAGTTTCTCATCAACTGGTGCCCCGAACAGCGTTTCTCCGTTGAAAGGGGTGTTCAGGATGTTGTTCTGTACCTCTTGCTTGAACCCTGAAATTCTGAGCCAGGCCTGTCTCCTTTCAGTGATTCCTATTGCCATCAGCCTGCTTGATGTCTCTGCCCCGTCCAATGCTGTTTTAAGGCATGAATTCGCTATATTCTTCCCCTCTTCCACTAGATGCGAAGCTCTCTGTTGGTATTGCTCGGGAAGATGCTTGATTAGGTCCCCCATTTCGTCCCAATGTTGGTACTGGTGCCTGTTCAGTAGTGCATTCGAATTCGCCATGCGCCAGTGCATTGCCGCGTTTCTCTCTATTTTCCTGCCAGTGAGGTCCATCCTCCTGCTCTCCTTGTCAGGAGGTGGCCCAGAGGCTGCCGGAACATTGGCCCTCTTTCTGGCTGTAGACGCGATAATGGAGTCTGCTGTGACAGATCCCTTGATGTATGGAGGGTCCTGAAAGGAATGCTTATATTTTTTCTCTATTCTGGGTGTGATGGATCTGCATGTTGCAGGGTCCTTGAACGCCTCCTTCCCCTGGTTCATGACACTCTGAAGCATGGGGAGGAACTGGCTCCTAGTTTGGATGGGGAGCAGTGTCTCGTTAAAAAGTTTGCTTTCGGTATTTCCTCCTCTAGTTTCACGCCAAAAGCTGCAGCCGCGCTCTTTACGACCATGTTGTAAGCCCCAATATCATCTGGCGGCGAAGGCCTCTAAGGATAAGTCTCCACGGGCTCTTCCGGGTTTTCGGCGTCGAGGTCCTGCCATTCCAGGTCTTGCGTCGTTGACGGCGCCGAGCCGTAGTTCGACTGCTGTTCTTCCTCTTCTTCTTCTCCCTCATAGTAGAGGTCATCTTCCTCTTCTTCGGGAGTTTTCGACTGCTCTTCGGCGTCGAACTCGTCCTGGTCTTCGACCTTGATAACAGTCGTTGGTATTGTACATTTCTTCATTTTTTCGTCGAACTCCTCCTTCCTTTGAAGGATGCTATCCATCTCCGCCTCGAGCCTTCTCTTTTCTTCTCCATTTCGGAGACGTTTTCGGCGTCGAGCGCTGGCCTTTTCGACGGAGCTTGCTTCGACGCGACCTTGTCCTTCGTCGTCGAACGACCAACCTCGTGGGCCTTTTTCGACGAACTTTGTTTTTCGGCGGCCCTCGGCACCTGGGAATCCTTCTCGAAGGATCCGCTGGGCCTTTCGTCCTTGGATCCACTCGCGGTAGTCGAATTTTTCGGCGCTGGTGTTCCTTTCGAGGACTTAAGACTCTGTTTTTCGAGAGTCAGGTTCTGGTTTTCGGGGCCCTTTCGGGGTTTTTGTGCTCGACGTCTCTCCTACCTGGTCAGACGTCTTCTTATCGGTCTCTGCGACCGTGAAGTCATCAGGTCCCTCGGAGACGTTGTCTTCATCGTCGGAGAGGCCTAGGTCGTACAGAGACGGGGCCTTACCCTTGCCTTCCACGTTGTAGTTGGCTCTCCCCTGTCTCCCTCTCACCCTGAGTGTCTTCGGTGTGAAGGCGGAGCAGGCGTTGCAGTCTTTGCTCTCGTGGTCGACTGGCAGGCAAAGGTTGCAGACCGGATGTTGGTCCTTCTGCGCGTACTTGTGGTGGCAGTTACGGCAGAATTTAAAAGGTGTTTTGTCCATTCCTGCGCTCAGTGTCCCTGAGTGCGCATTCTCTGTTGGACGTCGAAGATCTCGAGGTTCTCCTCCTTCGTCGTCGTCCCGGCTCGATGTTCTTTCTGTCTGTAGTCTCCTTTAATCTTCCTCCGATGAAGCTCGTGCTCTTCTTCTTTCTTTGTTAAAAAACTCTGGAGCTTCTCGGTGACGATCCAGACCCAACGGCGGAAAAAAGAATCTGAAGATGGCGCCCCAAGGTTGCCGACGTCACGAGAAGTACACCAAATGGTGGGACGTCACCTCCCCAAACAGGCAGATGTGTATTGGGGCTGGGCGGGAGCACTCTGGTGGCTTTGAAGTCCTGCACTGGGGGCACATTTGGTGCCCCTGTGCATAGTCCAGTTCGAACCGGTTGCAGGGGCTACCTGCCCCGGCTCTGGCGCGAAACTGGACAAAGGAAATGGGTGTAAACACCCCTCTTTCCAAACCCTCCCATAGGTGGGTCCCTAGCGTATGTCCAAACCCCAAACTTAGTATAAGTATGGGAACCCAGTCCTCGTGACTTTAGATTACCCTGGACGAAACTCTGCAACATATATCCTGGACCTTCGACTTTCTATCACGACTAGAAGATGGAAGAAATCTCCCTTGGGGTCAAGGAGTGACTCCCCTGCTTGGCAGGCACCAAAGAAGCAACTGACCGGTCTGCATCACTGAAGCTCCCGCCGGACGCTGAAGTCTTTGCATCACCAGAGGTGGATTTCCAGACTTCCCCGAGGCTACCCTGAGTCCACAGCAAAGCTGAGGCCCGTGGGTGACGTGGAACCGTGACCCCTGGGCACCGTGAACTTTTGCAGCAACGCTATCATCCTGGTCCTCCTCGAAGTTGTGCTTTGGGCTCCGAGTAGCCCCAGTCTTGAGCACCTCCTGCACCGAAGATTGCTGGCCTCCACTCCACAAGTGACCCGTGGGCCAGTTTCAAGTGCGACCGCTCGAGGCTCTTTCGCGATCGCTAGCCCGTTGGCTAGTAGGTCCCCAGGAAAAGCAACTCCTCTTCTACTTGGGTTTTCCTGGTTGCTCCAGACGTGCCCAGACTTACCCTCGCTGGGTGAGTCCCTCAGACCTTGCTGGTCTGCACCGCAGTCCTTTCTCTGCTTTCCAGCGACTTGCCGTTGCCAAGGCTTGTTGGGTCCAATCTGGTCGCCGACACCGCAGCACTCAACAGACTTCGTGGGACAGCTCGAATCCAGATCCTGGTCGTCATCGGCACCTTCTGGACCTCGTGGCTGAAGAGTCAAGATACCCATCAACTCACCTGAAGCACCAGACATCTGTGGGCATTGGTCCATCCTGCCCTCGGTCACTGGCTAGTGACACAGACTCTGTCCCCTCTGCTTTCAGGTTCCTTCCATCCTAGATCCAGGCTTGGATCTCTTCGGACACTTCTCTTCACGGCAGCAGCAGTTCTTCGCCAGCTTCCATTGTAATCAACGATGTGACCCGACACCAAAAGACACCTATGCACCCGGCTTCCCTGGGTGAGGTAACTCGAGTATTCCGGTGCTCCCGTGGGTGCTAGCCCTAGAACTTCTTAAGTCCAAAAGGGTTTGGTCCTGACTCGACTCTAAGTGTCCCTAATCTTTAAATTTCCAACCGCGACATTGCCCATAGAAGCTAACGGGAACCCTCAGTTGTGTTTACACATTGCACACGGCCCCCGTGGGTCCCCGGTGTCACTACCTTGGGTGGTTCCTTGGGGTCCCAGCAATTCTACAGGCTCTAGGCCTTGTGTCTAGTTCAGTCGTGGTTCTTATACCACTTTACTGGTATATGGTTTGGTACGCCCCTAGGGCCCAAACATGTATTTGTGCTATTACTGATAATTGTTACCTTGTAAACAAAGTACTTCGAACTCCAGTCTCATAAAGAGACTAGAGGGGGGTGTGTATATGTGTATATATATATATATATATATATATATATATATATATATATATATATATATATATATATATATATATATATATATATATATATATATATATATATAAATAATATATATATATATATATATATATATATATATATATATATATATATATATACATATACATATACATACACACACACACACACACACACACACACACACCTGGTGTGGTTCTCTTTCATTTAGCCATTCAAGAGATTATAGACTGGTAAAACAAGCTGCTTTACATTCCTTCAAGACTTAGCCTGAAGGCTGCTCTCCATAGCTACCACTAGGATAGCTTTCAATAAAGGTTGTCTTTAACCTATCACCATAAGGGGTTGTTTGGACTGATACAAGGTGCCCACTAGAACTAGTGGACAGCATATATCAGGCCACCTTCTCACAACAGGCTCAAGTAATGTTCTAACATACTTGTGAGGTAGACTGCCCACAACATAAGCTCAGGTGATGTTTTAAGCTATTGTGCAGGTAGACCATTCAAAACAGAGGCTCTGCAAACGTGCGCCATCACCTTAGAAAGCAGACTGCTCAGAGCACAGGATCAGGGAGATACTCCACGATACTGTGAGGGTTGACTACATACAACCCAGGCTCAGGTGGGTTCTCTGAGATACTTTGAGTAGACTGATCACCATAGGGCTCTACAACATGCACTGCCACCTGGTCTCCTCAGAAGGGGCTCAGGGTAATGCTCTAAGGTACTGTTAGGTTAGGCTGCATACAACAGGGACCCTACTACATGCTCTGCCACCTGTGAGGGTAGAGTGCTTACAGCAAAGTCTCAGGTGGATGCTATAAGGTAATGTGAAGACAGAGAGCTCATAGCAAGTAATCTTGTATGACACCGCTGGCACAAACGGATGCTACGACACCTGTGAGGATAGACTGCGGACTGCACTAGTACAGGGAAATGCGGGGCCTGTAACAGTAAATTGTTCAAAGCATGGGGAGAGAGGCATGCTCCAACATACTGTGAGGGTAGACTGCACCCAGCGAAGCTATCGAGGCATGTTCTAATATACTGCTAGGGTAGATTGCTCACATTAAGGCTGTAGAGGGATGCTCCAAGATACTGCGAGGGTAAACTGCTCACAGCTAGGCTATAGAGGCCTGCTTTAAAATATTGTGAGGGTAGATTGCTCACAAGGCAATAGAGAGATGCTCCAAGATTCTGCGAGAGTAGACTGCTCACAGCGAGGCTATGGAGGCCTGCTTTAAAATATTGCGAGGGTAGACTGCTCACAGCGAGGCTAGAGAGGCATGATCCAATATACTGCGAGGGTAGACTGCTCACAGCGAGGCTTTAGAGGGATGCGCTACGATACTGCAAGGGTAGACTGCTCACAGTGAGGCTACAGAGGCATGCTGCAAGATACTGTGAGGGTAAACTGCTCATAGGGAGGCTACAGGGGCATGCTCCAAGATACTTTGAGGGTAGACTGCTCACAGCAAGGCTATAAAGGGATGCTACATAATGTGAGGGTAGACTGCTCACAGCGAGGCTATAGAGAGATGCTCCAAGATACTATGAGGGTAGACTGCTCACAGCTAGGCTTTAGAGGAATGAGCTATGATACTGCGAGGGTATAATGCTCACAGCTAGGCTTTAGAGGCATGCTCAAAGATCCTGAGAGAGTAGACTGCTCACAGCGAGGCTACAGAGGCATGCTCAAAGATCCTGAGAGAGTAGACTGCGCACAGCGAGGCTGTAGAGGGATGCTCCAAGATACTGTGAGGGTAGACTGCTCACAGCGAGGCTATAGAGGCCTGCTTTGAAATATTGTGAGGGTAGACTGCTCAAAACAAGGCTATAGAGAGATGAGCCACGATACTGCGAGGGTAGACTTCTCACAGCGAGGCTACTGAGGCATACTCCAAGATACTGCGAGGATAGAATGTTCACACAGCGAGGCTTTAGAGGCATGCTCCAAGATATTGCGAGGATAGACTGCTCACAGCGAGGCTTTAGAGGTACGCGTTATGATACTGCGAGGGTAGGCTGCTCCCAGCGAGGCTTTAGAGGGACGCACTATGATACTGCGAGGGTAGACTGCTCACAGCGAGGCTATAGAGGGATGCTCTATGATAAAGTGACGGTAGACTGCTCACAGCAAGGTTATAGAGAGATACTTCAGGATACTGCGAGGATAGACTGCTCACAACAAGGCTATAGAGAGATGTTCCAGGATACTGCGAGGATAGACTGCTCACAACAAGGCTATAGAGAGATGTTCCAGGATACTGCAAGGATAGACTGCTCACAACAAGGCTATAGAGAGATGTTCCAGGATACTGCGAGGATAGACTGCTCACAACAAGGCTATAGAGAGATGCTCCAGGATACTGCGAGGGTAGACTGCTCACAGCGAGGTTACAAAGGCATGATCCAGATACTGCAAGGGTAGACAGCTACTCCATGGTAATTTGAGGGTAGACTGCTCACAGCTAGGCTACAGAGAGATGCGCTAGGATACTGCGAGGGAAGATGGCATACAGCGAGGCTACAGAGAGCTGCTCTATAGTAATGTGAGGGTAAACCACTTACAGCCTAGGCACAGGAGATATTCTACGGAACTAGAAGGAAAGACCATATGATCAGAGGCACGCTACAGGATACTGTGAAGGTGGACTGCTCACAGCCTAGGTACAGGGGTGCTCTAAAGTGCTCTTAAATAATTTGAGGACACACCTCAACACAGGCACAGGGTGGCGCTCTAATGAAGTTAGAGTGTAGAATACTTACAGGATGTTTACTGGAGAATGCTCTGGAACATGCGTTCGGGTATAATACGTACATCACTGCCACCAAGACATGCTGTGCGATACTTTGAGTCTAGATGCCTTACACCAAGGTTATAGAGACCTGCTCTAACAGATTGAGGCTGAACCACTCCCAAAAAAGGCACATGGGAGACGCCCTAAGATGCGAGGACAGGCTGCTCCAAGCAAGGGTACTGAAGGAAGTGCCACCTTTAAAGGCAGACTGCTTTAAGCAAGGGGTCAGAGGTATGCCCTACGGCAGGGAGGCTAGGCCCACAGCAAGTGCATCAGAAATGCTGTAGGACATCTGTAAAGGTATACAACTCGCATCATGGGCAAAAGGAGATACTGCAATGTACTGTGAGAGTAGACTCCTCACAGCAAGCGTATCGGGGGAGGATCTAAGATAATGTGAGAGTAGAGTGATCAGAGGAAGGGTACAGGTGAAGCTGCATGCCCTCTGAGGGTATACCCCTCACACCACAGGCACAAGGTGATGCTCTACTGTAATGTGAGGGTAGACGCCTTATGGCAAGCGAATGGGGGTCCTCTGGGATAATGTAGGAGTAGACTGATCACAGCAAGGGTACCGTTGAAGCTGTATGACACCTTAAAGGGTACATCGCATACCACCAGCACAAGGTGATGCTCTATGGTACTGTGAGAGTAGACACCTCATGGCAGGCTTATAGGGGGATGATCTCAGATAGTGTGAGAGCAGACTGACCATAGCAAGGGTACAGGTGAAGCTGTGTGACACCTTGGAGGGTACATCGGCTCATACCACCAGCACAAGGGGATGCTCTATGGTACTGTGAGGGTAGACGCCTTAGGGCAAGCGAATGGGGGTCCTTTAGGATAACGTGGGAGTAGACTGCTCACAGCAAGGGTACAGGTGAAGCTGTACGACACCTTGGAGGGTACATCGCTCATACCATCAACACAAGGTGATGCTCTAAGGAACTGTGAGGGTAGAGTCATCACAGCAAGAGTATAGTGGGATGATCTAAGATAATGTTAGAGCAGACTGACCACAGCCAGGGTACAGGTGAAGCTGTATGACACCTTGGAGGGTACATCGCTCATACCACCAGCACAAGGGGATGCTCTATGGTACTATGAGGGTAGGTGCCTCATGGAAGGCTTATAGGGGGATGATCTAAGATAGTGTGAGAGTAGACTGACCAGGTCAAGGGTACAAGTGAAGCTGTATGATATTGGCGAGGGTATACCCCTCACACCACAAGCACAATACTGTGGGGTGAACTGCACTCAACATGAACTCTACAGGGCACTCTATGATATATGCGAGAAGTAGTTTGTCTGATGACATTTTCGCCAATGACAGCTGCACGGGTGCCTAAAAGGGTAATATATACTCTTTTCATCCAGATTGACAAACATTACTTGAATTTCATTTAAGTAGACTGCGGAAACGTTGCCCGAGCCGTAGTGACAGACTACGCCATCATGCTATCCCACAAGAAAGCACACTACTGATGTAATATACTATAGGAATATTAAGAGGATAGAGGCGTCCCATTAGCATCATCTGAATACCTGACTGATTGGTGGCCCATAACAGAAGGCCTCATATGTACCTTTTTCCTCTACACATGGTGAGCTGAAAGCAGCCTCTCACCCCTGATTTTACACTCCTGGTAAATTGGCTCAGTACTCACTTCTTGCGTCGGCGACCATACAATTCACGGCGAAGCTCTCTAGAAATAGGTTTCAGGTGCATGAAGTTGCAGAACCCTCCTCGTGTGCACTCCCTGCAGAAAAAAGAAAGACATCAGAAAACATGACAGCGAGCTCATGAGCATTTCACGAGGAGAGAAGATATATTCCGCTATCAAAGGAGGGAAGCGTGTGTAGGTGTATTTCTGTACAGTGACAAGTGCCGGGAGAACTACTCTTTGTGAAGAGAATTTTAAAGTGAAGGAAGATGGAGGTGGCACCAGGTATGAAGCCACAACTTCGTGAGAAGGAGTTAAGTCAAAGTAATACTTTATTCTTCTTTATATGCAATGTAAAAGCAACAGCCAACGCGTTTCGTTCCTTTTAAAGGAACTTCATCAGGGCAGAAAATGATCAGAAAAGATCGTTTTATGAGTATTTACTCTGTAAATATCCAAGATGACAGTCATCAGAATGTAGTAAGGTTTATATGCTAGCAGCGTTACGATTGACGCCTCTCAAGACGAGATTCCGCACCCATTCTGCGGAATCTCGTCTTGAGAGGCGGCAATCGTAACGCTGCTAGCATATAAACCGTACTACATTCTGATGACGGTCATCTTGGATATTTACAGAGAAAATACTCATAAAACGATCTTTTCTGATCATTTTCTGCCCTGATGAAGTTCCTTTAAAAGGAACGAAACGCGTTGGCTGTTGCTTTTACATTGCATATAAAGAAGAATAAAGTATTACTTTGACTTAACTCGTTCTCACGAAATTGTGACTTCATACCTGGTGCCACCTCCATCTTCCATAATTTTTCGTCTCTGGTTTTCCAGTGAGATTTAAGCATAGCAGGTCTCGGAGTTGATTGGCACAGGATTTACACGGATATGGGACTTTGATACGGATGTGCGCAACACTAGTCGGCTGTGGAATTTCTTGTTTATCTAGAATTTTAAAGTGAGCCCAGCAGCAAACATCACAAGACAGATCAGGGCAGTGAGATTATCTCCACTTCCTGTACACATGAAGTTGAAAGGTTTTATAGAGCGCTCTACTACCAAGCGGTTTCTTGGCGCTGAACAAAGACTATCATGAGGAACGCAGGGAGGATACTACAATGAATAGGCCATGGAGAAGAGGTGGGTTTTAAGAGCTTTGCGAAAGTCCATGTACATGGAAATGGATCTGATGGCAAAAGGAAGTGCGTTCCAGAAGAGGGGGGCAAGGGTAGAAAATCTCGAACCACCAAGTTTTTTTTTTCGGTAGCGAGGGACGCTGAGGAGGAACTGGGTAGAGGAGCGAAGGTTTCTGCCCGGGACGTAGGCATTGATCTTTGATCTGATGAAGTCTGGAGCCGTGCCGGCCAGTGACATAAAGATCAGGCAACCCATCTTGAATAAGGATCGCTCCAGGATGGGAAGCCAGTGAAGGGTCTTTAGGGGGAGGAGGGGGGGGGGGGGGGGTAATGTGATGGAATTTCGGAAGCCTGTAAATAAGGCGAGCTGCCTGGTTTTGGATGAGCTGCATACGGCGGCGCTCGTACGCGGGAATACCGACATATAGGCCGTTGCCATAGTCCAGGCGGGATAGAATCATGGCCAAGATGATGAGTTTGAGGGCTTCCATAGAGAAGTAACGAGAGATTTTACGGATGATTCTAAGGGACAGGAAACAGGATGAGACCACCGAGCTGATCTGGGAGCACATAGAGAGGTCTTGGCTGATTTTAATACCCAAGGTTTTCACAGACACAGAGGGAAGAGGAGGGGAGCCAAAAGTAGGGGGCCAAAAAGCGGGGGTCCAGGGGTTAAAAGGACCACCGATAAGAACCAACTCCGTCTTGTCTGGATTCAATTTAAGTTGGTCGAGGTTCATCCAATCATAGATGAATGTCAAAGTGAGCGGAACTTGCGAATAGAGTCAGGAGAGGGGGAGAGATTGAAAATGAGCTGAAGGTCATCGGCAGAATTAAATACCGTGACCTCCATTTCCTGCAAGGCGGCAATCAGGGGATATATATAGAGATTGAAAAGGAGAGGAGAGAGACACGAGCCCTGGGGTACCCCGCAAGAGACTGGACAGATGGGGGCGGAAAAGCCCTCCAGTCTAACGGCCTGGGTACGGTCCGTCAAGAAAGAGGTGAGCCAGGCCAGAGCCGAACCCGAACGCCGGCGCCCCCGACACGGTCTAAAAGAATAGAGTGGTCGACCGTGTCGAAGGCGGCGGACAGGTCGAAGAGGACCAGGGCCTGCGGTGAGTTGATGTCAGCACTCCTCCTGAGCTCATCCATCACGGAGAGGACAACGTACTCCGTGGAGTGAGCAGGGCGAAAACCAGCCTGGTTAGCGGCGAGGAGGTGATTATCTCCGATAAAGGTGGAGAGGTAGGAAGTGATGTAGCTCTCCAGGATCTTACTCAGGAATGGGAGTAAAGAGATGGGTCTAAAGTTTGAAAGGAGGGTGGGGTCGGCACCCACCTTTTTAAGAATGGGAATGACCGTAGCGACTTTAAACAAGTCAGGAACAATTCCCTGAGAAATTGAAGAATTAAGCAGGGTCAGGGCAGCTGGAAAATATCTCCCTCAGAATATGGGCGGGACAAAGATCTGAGGGGGAACCTATCTTGACTTTCCTCAACAGGGTGAGGAAGGTCTCCTTTGGGATCAGAGGGAAATGGTCAAGGGTGGGCGGTGGTAAGGGACAAGAGAAAGAAGGGGGAGGCCGCGGGATGTGGCGCTTGATCTTAGCAATCTTCTCAATGAAGTAGTCATTGAGGGCATTGCAGAGGGATTGAGAGGGGGTAGGCTTAGGGACAACTCTATCAAAGGCTGCGAGCTCATGTACGATCGTGAAGATCTCTTTGGGTTTATTGGCCGCTTGATGGATTTTCTGGGAAAAATATTACGACTTGGCTGAAAGCAAGGCTTTTTTATAATCCCGTAGAAGGGCGAAATAATGAGCCTTCAGATCCTGACAGTACTTGTGCCTCCAGCGGCGTTCAGCCTGCCCAAGCGCACACATAGAAGCACAAGGACATCAGGTGAGGTCACTTCAGAAATAGGACAATCTAGGGAGCATGGGTACCCTCTGCACAGTGCAACACCACCTGTGCACTTTCTGTAGAGATAAAAATGCAGGAAACGTCTGTGCAAATAGGTTACTTACCTTCAATCCTAGTTCTACAGTCTGGGTACTTCTGCTGTAAGGTTCTTCTGCCACCTTGTGGTCAAGTCTGGAATCATTTTTCAAAATGTACTTTTAAAAGGTTTATCTATGACTGACGAAGATCCTAGACAGAACTATCTCTTAAGAGTGTTTCTGGTAACCTGAAAAAAGCACATGTGCTTAGAGTTACCAGGCATGCTCACTGAGGAGAGCATCGCTGGCACCTTTCCACCACCTGCACAGTTCTAACAAAGCTATCTTTGGGACCTTAGGACTATCCGTCCTATGCTCCCTGAGGAAAGCATCCTCGGAACCTTTCTATCAACTGCTCATTTCTAACAAAGCTATCTCTGAAACCTTAGGACTATCGGCCCATGCACATTTAGTAGAGCATCGCTGGCACCTTTCTATCACCTGCTCAGTTCTAACAAAGCTATCTCTGAAACCTTAGGACTATCCTTTAAAGCTCCCTGAGGAGAGCATCGTTGGCACCGTTCCATCACCTGCTCATTTCTAACAAAGCTATCTCTGAAACCGTAGGACTATCCTTTAAAGCTCCCTAAGGAGAGCATCGCTGGCACCTATCACCTGCTCAGTTCTAACAAAGCTATCTCTGAAACCTTAGGACTATCCTTTCAAGCTCCCGGAGGAGAGCATCGCTGGCACCGTTCCATCACCTGCTCATTTCTAACAAAGCTATCTCTGAAACCGTAGGACTATCCTTTAAAGCTCCCTAAGGAAAGCATCACTGGCACCTATCACCTGCTCAGTTCTAACAAAGCTATCTCTGAAACCTTAGGACTATCCTTTAAAGCTCCCGGAGGAGAGCATCGCTGGCACCTTTCCATCACCTGCTCAGTTCTAACAAAGCTATCTCTGAAACCTTAGGCCTATCCTTTAAAGCTCCCTAAGGAGAGCATCGCTGGCACCTTTCCATCACCTGCTCATTTCTAACAAAGCTATCTCTGAAACCTCCAGGACTATCCTCCCATGCTCCCTGAGGAGAGCATTGCTAGCACCTTTCTATCAACTGCTCATTTCTAACAAAGCTATCTCTGAAACCTTTGGACTATCCTCCCATGCTCACTGAAAGCATCCCTGCTACCTTTCTTCCACCTGTACAGTTCTAAAAAAGCAATCTTCGAAACCTTAGGACTATGCGTCCATGCTCACTGAGGAGAGCATTACCAGCACCCTTTTACCACCTGCTTAGTTTTAACAAAGCAATCTTCGAAACATTAGGACTATCCTTTCATGCTCCCCGAGAAGAGCATCCCTGGCACCTTTCTACCTCCTACGCAGTTCTAACAAAGCTATCTTTGAAACCTTAGGGCTATCCTCCCATGCACCCTGGGGAGAGCATCGCCAGCACCTTTCTACCTTCTATGCAGTTATAACAAAGCCATTTTATAAACCAATGGAGTATCCTTCCATGCTCCCAGAGGAGAGCATCCCTGGCACCTTTCTACCACCTGCTCAGTTCTAACAAAGCTATCTTTGAAACTTTAGGATTATCGTCCCATGCTCACTGAGGAGAGCAGCGCTGGCACCTTTTTACCTCCTGCACAGTTCTAGCAAAGCTATCTTTGAAACCTTAGGGCTATCCGTCCATGCTACCAGGAACCCTGGTTTGAAATGACCTCACCTCTAAACAGTCGCAATGTTCAAAGGCTCCCAAAGTCCTAGCTCCTCCAGGGGAAGAAAACCCTGCACCAAAAGCTTTGGGTCCCCAGACACACGTGAGTATAAAGCCTCCATGTCAAGAAGGTCCTCTGGATACATAAAGGATTTATCCAACCTTCTGAATCAAGGAAGCTGAGAACAACTACGATCTAAACATGCTTGAGCTCTTGGGTCTCAGAGGAACATGAGTTGGATCTAGCCTCAATATGGGCTGTGCTGCTTTTTCAGTTTGGTGTCCTTTGGGTTACCCCTCTCAGTAGAAGCTTGATCCTCCTTGGACTAGGATAGCCCCCACGGAGCCACAAGTGGTTTGTGATACAGGGCCGAATCAGATGGGTGGACCCGCTATCAGGACTGAGGAGCTTTTCCACTTCTTTGTCTCCTGCCTCGCTTCTGACTTTCAGGAAATATGAGAGTAGAGCTGGAAGATGTGTGTTAATGTAAGCTCCCCCACACACACCTTTCTATGCGCCTCGGTCTTTACAGGTCCAAGGACTGCACACGGCATTCACATGAAGCAATGATTAGCTTATCTTCAAAGCCAGGTTTAGACCCTGAACCAAGGGTCGCCATCCGAGGAAATGTCAGAAAGAGCTGTAAACGCAGAGCGTTGGAGCAGCTCTGGCCTCCTTAAAGAGAGTTCTCTTCTGGAATAGGGAAGAATGGAGCGCAGTTTGTCCCCATGCTCATGGTTAGAGTGCGCTTGGTTGGCCACCTTGTTCACTGCACCTATTCGAGGACTGGATAGGAGGGCGAAACAGGCGATACCACCTTTTTAACAAATGATTAATGTTCCTACTCTATTTTTGTTGTGACCTTCCCAGCTTCATGTAAGGGAACATGAAAGGGTGATTGTCTTTTCTGTCACCTTTTCCTTTTGCCAGTTACACGGTGACCTCCCAGCGAGAACCTCTTGTGGAAGAGGTGTGGCCTATACCCATTTCTTATGCTCCATGAGTGGCTCGAATGGCATCTCCATCCAGGAATTTTGATGTCACAAGACGCTTGTGTGTCAGACTCCTAACAATGGAGCCCTTCACATACAATACATTCTGCGACGTCCACATGCGATGCAACTTAGAAAATACGGGAAGAGATTGTTTAATCCGGATCTATAAAGGAACGTTTCAGAAACAGTGCTGGGGATAAGGATCACATTCCTGCGTTGATCAGTGACCAGTCTTCAGTGCTTAAATTTGTAAAAGAATGTGTGCCAGGGCCCAAAGTTTCATTCAGAAGCCTGTGGCTGGCGCTACTGAATGTTGAAGGTGCTGAATCAGATGACTGATCCATCTTGATTCTACCTCCTGCCTCTTTAATCCAGCACCGACACTCCTTGCCTCTTTATCTCACTCTTGTAGTTTCTTTATCATACCCGCTTTCTACCTTTGGTATTATTGTTCCATCTCTCGCTTCAATTTTTCTCATGTTGTGTTTTTCTCTCCCTCTTGCTTTGGATCAAAGTAGAGTGAGGAACAATAAGTCCTGGCCCTATAAAGTAAGTGCCAGTGGGCCCTACCTGCAACCACCAGCTCAAATTAAGCACTGCCCTTCTCCGTTAAGCAGGAAACTTGATATTTTTCAATAACAGGTCATATTTGCAGAAGGCTTCTAGAGAGTAAAACTACGTCATGTTTGTCGGTCTAGCCATAGAAGGAAATTACAATTCCCCAGATCTTCCATCTCTCGTAATAGTGGCACGTTCCGTGGCTTAATGCTTTACATGCATTGCATCGGAGTGCATCTCCGTTCGGGTTCATAAAAGACAAGTGTCACGATTGATCATTAGGAAGTAAAAAAATCGATTATCTACTTCACCATCACTGCCAACCAATCTAAACTGGATCTTCACCATCTGCTCAGAAAGTGTTCTAATGAGCATCACAAGTGACCATTGACGCTATTATTCCATTTTTGGAAATGTGTGCAGACAGTATCCCGTTACTTGACTACACAAATCTTAGGAAGTCAAGAATAAAAAACACAAAGTACCTTAAACACATGGTGGATACAAGGTAATGTTCCTCGAGGGCAGAGAATGCTATGCGTGTACACTCCCTACATAAAGAGTTGCTACAAAAGCAAGGAAAATCCATTTTTTCACTACCCTTTCAGACTTTCACTCGCCTGTGTGTCAAGAAACCCAAATGAGACTGATTGATCACAGCAAAGAATTGTTAAAACATAAAATAGCATTCCACTCATAAGGAACAGACTACATCCTTAGCACTGGCCTGCTGGACCACTGTAATGCGATTAATAACTGATTGACAAAAAATAAAATTGCCTGAATAAACGCAATCCCTGCAGAATACAGCAGTCAGACTGTCACTGAATCTAAAAATATCACAAAGCAGAGACTTCATCAGCAGCTGCATGAAGAGACATCCATGTGAAAGTTCTCTTCAATGTTCAAAATGCCTACTGGGAGAAAACCGAGGAACATGCAAACCTTGACACCTAATACGTCCAGTCAGTCGCACTGCAACAGATTTCCCAAAACAATTTCAAGAGACCAAAATACGAAGGCAGATTTTTAGAAGCACAAGGACCAAAACTGTGGAATGCATCGAGCCCAACCTTGAGGGCAGACTCAACTACTTACCCTCAGAAAACCCCTAAAAACAGTTTCAGATTGACCTTTGACTGGACCACAGATCTGGATGGAGAGAGTGAAGAATCAAAAACGAGCAGCCCAGTAACTACCGAAACTGTGCTGACGCTGCAAGATGTCAACAAGGAAAAGAACACTGGAAGATGTCTCTTGAGAACACCTCTAGGAATAGAGACAGACCCGGAGCCACAAGCTAGCTGCAGCCCTGTTGGCCTTGAGGAATAAGACAATCCCAAAGAGCATCATCCAGATCACAGCGCTGCAAAGACCTTTCTTTCAAGCGACCTGCAGCCCCGTTGGCCTGGAGGACTACGACAGTCCAAAGAGCATCATCCAGGTCACAGCGCTGCAAAGACCCTTCTTTCAAGAGACCTGCAGCCCCGATGGCCTGGAGGACTACGACAGTCCAAAGAGCATCATCCAGGTCACAGCGCTGCAAAGACCCTTCCTTCAAGAGACTTGCAGCCCCGATGGCCTGGAGGACTACGACAATCCAAAGAGCATCATCCAGGTCAGAGCGCTGCAAAGACCCTTCCTTCAAGCGACCTGCAGCCCCGTTGGCCTGGAGGACTACGACAATCCAAAGAGTATCATCCAGGTCAGAGCGCTGCAAAGACCCTTCCTTCAAGCGACCTGCAGCCCCGTTGGCCTGGAGGACTACGACAGTCCAAAGAGCATCATCCAGGTCACAGCGCTGCAAAGACCCTTCCTTCAAGCGACCTGCAGCCCCGTTGGCGTGGAGGACTACGAGAATCCAAAGAGCATCATCCAGGTCAGAGCGCTGCAAAGACCCTTCCTTCAAGCGACCTGCAGCCCCGTTGGCCTGGAGGACTACGACAATCCAAAGAGTATCATCCAGGTCAGAGCGCTGCAAAGACCCTTCCTTCAAGCGACCTGCAGCCCCGTTGGCCTGGAGGACTACGACAGTCCAAAGAGCATCATCCAGGTCACAGCGCTGCAAAGACCCTTCCTTCAAGCGACCTGCAGCCCCGTTGGCCTGGAGGACTACGACAATCCAAAGAGTATCATCCAGGTCAGAGCGCTGCAAAGACCCTTCCTTCAAGCGACCTGCAGCCCCGTTGGCCTGGAGGACTACGACAATCCAAAGAGTATCATCCAGGTCAGAGCGCTGCAAAGTCCCTTCCTTCAAGCGACCTGCAGCCCCGTTGGCCTGGAGGTCTACGACAATCCAAAGAGCATCATCCAGGTCACAGCGCTGCAAAGACCCTTCCTTCAAGCGACCTACAGCCCCTTTGGCGTGGAGGGCTATGACAATCCAAAGAGTATCATCCAGGTCAGAGCGCTGCAAAGATCCTTCCTTCAAGCCACCTGCAGCCCCGTTGGCCTGGAGGAATACGACAATCCAAAGAGCATCATCCAGGTCAGAGCGCTACAAAGACCCTTCCTTCAAGCAACCTGCAGCCCCGTTGGAATACGACAATCCAAACAGTATCATCCAGGTCACAGCGCTGCAAAGACCCTTCCTTCAAGCGACCTGCAGCCCTGTTGGAATACGACAATCCAAAGAGTATCATTCAGATCCTAGAGCTACAAAGACCCTTCCTTCAAGAGACCTGCAGCCCGTTGGCCTGGAGGACTACGACAATTCAAAGAGTATCATCCAGGTCACAGCGCTGCAAAGACCCCTCCTTCAAGCGACCTGCAGCCCCGTTGGCCTGGAGGAATACAACAATCCAAAGAGCATCATCCAGGTCACAGCGCTGCAAAGACCCTTCCTTCAAGCGACCTGCAGCCCCGTTGGAATACGACAATCCAAAGAGTATCATTCAGATCCTAGAGCTACAAAGACCCTTCCTTAAAGCGACCTGGAGCCCCGTTGGCCTGGAGGAATACGACAATCCAAAGAGCATCATCCAGGTCACAGCGCTGCAAAGACCCTTCCTTCAAGTGACCTGCAGCCCCGTTGGCCTGGAGGAATAAGACAATCCAAAGAGCATCATCCAGGTCACAGCGCTACAAAGACCCTTCCTTCAAGCGACCTGCAGCCCCGTTGGAATACGACAATCCAAAGAGTATCATTCAGATCCTAGAGCTACAAAGACCCTTCCTTAAAGCGACCTGGAGCCCCGTTGGCCTGGAGGACTACGACAATCCAAAGAGTATCATCCAGATCACAGCCCTACAAAGACCCTTCCTTCAAGCGACCTGCAGCCTCGTTGGCCTGGAGGACTACGACATTCCAAAGAGTATCATCCAGATCACAGCCCTACAAAGACCCTTCCTTCAAGCGACCTGCAGCCTCGTTGGCCTGGAGGACTACGACATTCCAAAGAGTATCATCCAGATCACAGCCCTACAAAGACCCTTCCTTCAAGCGACCTGCAGCCCCGTTGGCCTGGAGGACTACGACAATCCAGAGAGTATCATCCAGGTCACAGCGCTGCAAAGACCCTTCCTTCAAGCGACCTGCAGCCCCGTTGGCATGGAGGACTATGACAATCCAAAGAGCATCATCCAGGTCACAGCGCTACGAAGACCCTTCCTTCAAGCGACCTGCAGCCCCGTTGGCCTGGAGGGATATGACAATCCAAAGAGTATCATCCAGGTCACAGCGCTGCAAAGACCCTTCCTTCAAGCGACCTGCAGCCCCGTTGGCCTGGAGGAATACGACAATCCAAAGAGCATCATCCAGGTCACAGCGCTACAAAGACCCTTCCTTCAAGTGACCTGCAGCCCCGTTGGCCTGGAGGAATACGACAATCCAAAGAGCATCATCCAGGTCACAGCGCTGCAAAGACCCCTCCTTCAAGTGACCTGCAGCCTTGTTAGCATGGAGGACTACGACAATCCAAAGAGCATCATCCAGGTCACAGCGCTGCAAAGACCCTTCCTTCAAGTGACCTGCAACCCCGTTGGAATACGACAATCCAAAGAGTATCATCCAGGCCACAGCGCTACAAAGACCCTTCCTTCAAGCGATCTGCAGCCCCGTTGGAATACGACAAACCAAAGAGCATCATCTAGGTCACAGCGCTGCAAAGACCCTTCCTTCAAGTGACCTGCAGCCCCGTTGGAATACAACAATCCAAAGAGCATCATCTAGGTCACAGCGCTGCAAAGACCCTTCCTTCAAGCGAACTGCAGCCCCGTTGGAATACAACAATCCAAAGAGCATCATCTAGGTCACAGCGCTGCAAAGACCCTTCCTTCAAGCGAACTGCAGCCCCGTTGGAATACGGCAATCCAAAGAGTATCATCCAGGTCACAGCGCTACAAAGACCCTTCCTTCAAGAGACCTGCAGCCCGTTGGCCTGGAGGACTACGACAATCCAGAGAGTATCATCCAGGTCACAGCACTGCAAAGACCCTTTCTTCAAGTGACCTGCAGTTCCTTAGCTCACTGCATACCTTCAAAAATAAGATGCTGTTCATCCGTGGCTGGATGAACAGCAATAATTTCAAATTAGATTCAGACAAAACAGGTTGCCATCACCAGAAGCAAGACTGACTTTCGGAATACTTCATTCTTCTGGCCTCCTGCACTAGCAGTTCCTCCCTCGCCTAAGAAATCAGTGAAGAGCCTCATCGATGAGGAACTCTATAAAACCCCAACTAGGAATGGTTACTTATTCCTGTGTTTTTCTACTCCGTAGAATGAGAACATTGGTAAACTCCTCACCCATGAGGCCCCTGTTCAAGTTATAATTGCCCGAGTCATCTCCAGAATAGATTATGACAACTTCCTCTACTTGAGCCTCCCAAATGCCTCAATCGCAGTCTCCAAATTGTCCCAAACCTAGACCCTAAAAACCTAGACCTTCCCTCTCGAGATCAGAACAGCTCCGAGCTATATGAAATGCAGACAATTCCTAAAAACATGGCTCTTTAGACAAAAGTGTCTAACGCCCTTGAGGAGTTTGACCAGTTCCTGTTACCCTAGCGCCAAGAAACCAACTGGTGTACATGTGCTCAACAAATATCAGTAACATAACATACCCTAAGGGTGCGCCACATAAGCACTTTTGCTGTCCCAGGCCGACCAGAAAATCACGTGCCCTCAGACTAAAGAGTGGGATCCAGTTCAGTTAACTGCAGGGGGCCGTTTCGATTGTGGAAAGCACTGAGCTATGCATTCAACAGGCAGCAGCAGCTCGCATGTTAGCAGTCGCATATCCGTGTCACCTGGTATGCTCACCGGTATGTGCACTTTCCTTGCTTACAGCATGCTTACCCCATTTCGTACTGGCGGCAGCATGCTTCCCGGAAGTCTGTCACAGGTGAAAGCTCGGCGTGGATGGGTTGTGCGTTGAACCAACGGTTATTGAGATCCATGACTGCTTTTTCAGCATCTTCTTCTCGACGAAACTAAAACAGAAATATTATTTAATGTTTAGCAACAGGCACTTTCACACAGGAAATGTATTGTTGTCTCTTGATTCTGGCATCTTTTCTTTTTGTTAAGTCTCATGTAGGAGTGAGGAATACTGTAAGTTTGGTTTAGTTTCAAATTTGTTTTGGACAGTTCCTCTGTCTATGCTGCAACACGTCCGTCCTGTTGTCCAACTGTATACTGAATTAAGGGACAGATTCACTAGCTTTCAGCCCAGCTGCATTTAATTAGGTTCCAGTTTCATCTGCTTAGTGCCTCTTTTCTTGCTTTGTAATGAATTTTATTTAAATTATATACTGTTAATTGTGTCTGGCACTTTCGATCCCTTGAAATAGACAGCCTAGTAAACATAATAAGAACAAAGTTCTCCAAGTTCACCAAGTGCAGTACCATCAGAAAAACATTTCCATAAGGCAAAAGTTGTACAAAATCAAGCAGCTATTGTATAAAACGCTCTAAACCTCTTCCAGGTTCTACAGCACACCGAAGGGGACAGCAGATTCTGGTTTTTGGTGCGTGGATCATATTCTCCACTCCCCTTATTTAGCTGAAAATAATAAGTGATGTGGATGCCCTACGCAAGGAGCTTAAAGCAGCGTGGCTCCTTGCTTCCCAGGGACGGTTACCTGCATGAGATGGCGTTGCGAAACATCAAGTAGAACATCTAACCTCAGATGAGTAATGACCGGACAAAGAAGCTGATGGGGGCCGTTAAAATGTCCTGCTGGATTCTAAATGAAGGGTAAACAGTTGTGGCGAGCCTGGGTGCTGTAAGCTAGGTTGGCTTTTAGCCTCAGTGGTAAGGAAAATAGGTGCATCAATACAATGTATCCAAGATAAATTATCTTGTACTTATGCACAATCCTCAATGTTGTTTTTAACAATTTCAAACAAAGCCACTGGAGGAAACATACATCTTAGAGCTCTCCATCTACGATCAGCAGCTTCATAGTGCATTGTACCCTTTCTGCCAGCAAGTCGTCCACGCTAAGCACTACCAAGCTATGGACCTATCTCGATATTCTACAGGATCCCTTTGTATGAAATGTCCCTGCTCTCAGGTATCACAAAAGGCAGCTACAAACCCTACCTTCACGTAGACGTTCCCCACAAGATGATCCCCGAGGTTATCGCAAACATTCATCTCCTCCACTTCCCCGTACTTCTCCTCCATTTCCGTGAAGACTTCCTGCAAGCAACAATGAACAGAGTTTGGCACTTCTAGAAAATATGTGCATCACTTACAAAAGAAGCTTGGGTACAACTTGTGGTTGGATCCTGCACTATTCCTTTAATGTCTGTCACTGAACGGCTGCTTAAGATCAAACTATCCCCAGGGCTCGAGAATCCCGGCACCATCAAGGCAGACAAAGAATGTAGAGTGCAGAACCGACTAGCCTGTTCTCTTCATCTCTAAGAACATCGAGGTCTACAATCCCAGTGCAGCACTGAGAGCTTTACATTGTAAATCAAACTGCACCACAGCTACTGCAAAGGAGTTGGTGAACTGTGACAAATGGCAAAAATATTCTAAACAAAATATGTCATTAGGATAGCAAACTAGATGGAGTAAAGAGTTTTTACTCAAAAGGTTTTATCGTGAATTAGGAAGAGGAACAAATGGGGCACTGAAAATTACTCTTGGGATGAATCTGAGCCTCATGTAGGAAAATACTACTGAAGACAATCTCAGCCTGTCAGAGCACGTAGTGGTGGTAAAGTTATAAATGAGAAAAACCTTTTAGCAAGACAGGTTTGTTAGATTAAGATGGAAGGAACGAAGTTGGTGTGCTTTCTGTTCAAGAAATACAGCACCCCTAGAAATATGACCATGCTGCAAGACACAGATCAAAGAAAGACTTATTTGTACAAAACATAAGAAGGCTGAAACAGCTTATTTTATCTGACACCAGGGGCTGGGCTCTGCCTCCCCCTGCAACTCAGCGCAGTATTTCTGTGACAGTACAACACGGGTCTGTAGTACCTTACCTCAAAGAATTCATCATAGTGCTCCTGCATTTCCACATCGCTCACCGCACCTGTAAACAGTACAAGATAAGAGACCAGTCACAGTGAGGAACAGGTTTGACATTGGCACATACAGCTGATGACGCTGTTACTCTGCAACAAAATCACCCATTCCCACACAGGGCCAATGCTCATGAGTAACCAGGCTCGTACAGTCCAAAGACGACACAATTTGTCTAAGTGTTGGGATTTGGGGGCTTCCCTCATAAGGATACCCTGACAATCTCCAAGGAAATCCCAATGAACAAGAGATCCGGCGCTCCAGTTACAGTCTGCAGCCGAATCCCTCTGGCTCGCATGGCCAGTACTCCAGTGCCTGCAACCAACAGCCACATTCCCATGTAGGGGCCATGCTCTTGGTACAGTCTGCACCGATCTCCCTCCCCTCCTGATGGCTACGAACCAGTAAGGGTCTCAGCCAGCAGCCTCACCCACACAAGGCGAATGCACTTCTTATGCCTACCCCATGCGTCCCCAGATATTGCAGAAGCACCTGCCAACATCGAACACTTTAACCAAGGCAATACATTGATCAACGCTGCTAGCGATTCCTGCTGTAAAGCAGAGTGGATGCAGCTAGGAACGCTACAGGTGGATTCTCAGGTAACAAAAAGAAATTACGTTGCAAGACAAACTTAGGAGAAAAACCTACAACATAATTTGTCATTCCTAGTTCTGCTCTGCCCATGAAAAGTGTCCAGTACGCGCCGGGCCCACGCACTCTTACCAGGGTTTAGCCGCGTCCAGAGCTCAGGGCAGAGACTTTGATTCCTCTCTGTAGTGACTGGGCCATCAGCGGCTGAAGCATAGAAGTTGAGAGCTTGTCAATATTTTCAGGCACTCAAAGAGTGTGTGCAATGCTATACTTAAATATTGCGTTTTGCACAATTTCTATGATGTTTGCACAGTATTTGAATATTTTTACAAGTGGAAAAAAACATCAAAATAGAACTGTGCAGATAAAATTTCCACTGGAAAATGGTACTGGCCATTACAGAGATAACCCTCTGATGCGAGTGGGTGATTTAGAGGAGAATCCTTAGAGACAGACTAAAGGTGAAACAAGCTAAATCCTACCCTGGAACTATACCTTTGCTGTCTAAGTAGCAAGTCTGAGCGATCTACCGTTACTGACGGAATCGATTGCCTAGCTGCCTACCCCCCTCCAGCTGCAGCATGCATACATAGTACTCTTTCTAAAAATCTTGGCTAGAGAGTGGGACTTTCTTATCTATCTAGTAAACAAATATAAATGTGTAGTTGCCAAACCAAATGCTCATCTAAGGCTTACAATCTCACATGAAAAATACCTGCACAGAAAAATGCAGACAAACTCAAACCCAAACACCTTGGCTCAAAAGAGCCTCTATGCACTGAGAGATAGCTCAGCTGTTTGGAATAAATCTCCTGATAAAAATTGACTTTCTAAGCAAGATCTCCCATGTCTCAAGGAGTAGCCCAAGGAATGAACTGAACTCTTCAGCCTCACACTCCTTCCCCAATCCCATCTAACCCTCTTTATTCCACCAAGAGAGCAGCATCAGGTCACATCCAGATTGTGCACAGAGTGGGAGACTCCGACTAATTCACAATCCATCTAAAAATAGCAATCAACTGTATCAATACACAGCAGAGAAAATTCATAGAGCATTCATAGACCCGATCAGAAGGCACAGACCCCGAGGAAGAGCTCCAGCATCCTCAGATTCTACATTGAGCAAGAGCTTCGATGTCAGAACTATACAAGCTCTATGATGTCTATGAGCTGTTGGCTTTAGAGTAACAGACTCGCATCTTACGGCCAACCTATGGGAAGGGTGCATCCTGAGAAGAACGAAAAGTCTCGAGAAATGTACTCACCTGTGGTCATATCCTCTATGCTGCCATTTCAATGTTCTCTTCATTATCCTTGT
Organism: Triturus cristatus; assembly: GCF_964204655.1. Taxonomy (NCBI): domain Eukaryota; kingdom Metazoa; phylum Chordata; class Amphibia; order Caudata; family Salamandridae; genus Triturus; species Triturus cristatus. The sequence goes on from NC_140591.1 coordinate 23,217,209, forward strand.
TTGGAAACAGCCATCTCAGTGGCAGTATGTGAAAATGTAACAAAGAAAACACCCAAAGCAGACTGGTCCAGAACGACCCGCCCGTTGGATGTTATGTACTAGCTCAACTGGGCCCGAGCTGTGGGGATGGGCAGAAGGGTTGTAGTGAACAGATGTGTTTAGGGAGAAAGGACTGAGGCACGTGTGAAACCAATCCTTCCAATCTAGGCATGTGGGATGGCAACGGCGTGAGAATGAACAAGGCAGAACAGCAGAAGCGAAGTTGGGGTGACTCAGGCAAAGTAACTGAGGATCACCTGCTCTGTGACATGCATCTAACGGTAGTGTTCTCGGTACCACGTGAAGGAGCAAACGCATGGCCCATCGACAGGAAACTGTCTATTCAACGCAAATCAATCAGCCTTACCGCTCAGCAAATATACCTTATTTTATAAGAGGCATTTATAAAGCTTGAACCTAGCTCCAAGCCAGTGATGCAAACAGCAACATGATACAAAGCCAACATATGAGGATAGAGCGACAGAGGTACATTGAGAAGTCAGGGCAAAAAATGCATACAGATGCAGCAGAAACATAAAAATAGGGTGAGGTAGGAGAGGAAAAGGACGGTGGAAGATACTAAGGAGGTGGGCTTAAAGACCTTTCCCGAACTGTTCCACTCTAGAAGCAAGTGGGAGGTGCAAACAGACGAAATGCCAGAGACTGGCCCACTATGCTGAGTAAGCTGCTTTCTTTGCTAGTCTTGAGATTTCCAAACTGGCCAAAGATGTGTTCCCTGTAGCGTGATCCATCAGACATGCGGAGTTCAGAGTCAGGTTAGTCAGATTTACTCCGGTGGAGTGCAGTATAGAGCACACAGAAAACTCTGAAGATTATTCTGGCATGTAGATGGAGCCCACGCTCAAGGTAGGGGATGAGCTATGATTGGTGTCAATTAGTATTTTATGAGACCAGAGCTTAATGTGTTGCCTTCAATGTCTGACAAGTCTAAGGTTCAGAGGGTAGACCAGAATTTGTGCTTGTACTACAAGTTGAAAACCATGCAGTTAGCGAGTTTTACTGGAAAATAATCCATGAAGGATAGAGAGGGTGATGACACTACCTGAAAACCTTCGGAAGTCACATGGCCAAAGCAACATCTGGAAATGTGGGACAGGTGTCTTCTTTCTACAGGCTATAAAGAAACCAGGTCATTCTCTGGAGCCCAGCCTAGCGGGTAAAGTTAAAGAGTCTCATCTGCCCGATCGCAATGGAGCTGAAATTAGTAAAGATGCTGTCTCACTGGCTGGAAGTCCAACAAGAGCTGTGGTGTAAGAGAGACTTTTTAAAATAATAGAAAGACTCGCATGTAGCTTTGAATGAAGCACACCTGCACACAATAGCAAACGATGCTTTTCAGGTAACTTGCTGGTAGCAGAAGGTTTAAATACAGGCTTTGTCCAGGATGGCTTACGCAATGCTCCTACTCCTATTCCACTGTGCGAGGGGTGCCCCCTCTGACTGAAACAACAACCAGTTCCTCCACCTGCCATATGACTACTTAATTTAACAAAGATAAGATCTACTCCGGCAACCTTCCCTCTGGGTACTGCTGTTCTTGGAGGAGACTTCAATGCAGTCTCGGCCCCTCAGCTGGACTCGTCAGGACCGGTTTCAGACTCCCGCGCTGCGCGGGCAAGGCAGCTGGCGGGTTGGGCAGAGGCTCAGGGCTTATGCGACGCATGGAGGACCTGGCATCCACACACACGTCAATACACCCACACTTCTGCCGCCCACCACTCCCATGCACGTATTGACACGATCTTCGTCCCCCCGCCGATTGCGTGGGCATCCAAGATGTCCGTATCCTCCCCAGAGGGATCTCAGATCACTCTCCGGTCCTCCTGAGTCTGGGCCTTACACCCCGTACGGCCCGTCAGATGTGGCGCTTTAATGCTTGGTTCCTCCAGGATAAGACACTTCGTAAGGTGGTGGGAACCGAGCTGACCCACTGCTACTGTAACAACGAGGGTTCGGTCTCCTCGGCGGGCACCCTCTGGGAGGCCTGCAAGGCAACCATTAGAGGCGCTGCCAAGACGCACGCAACTGCAGTAGCTCACCGCCTGTGAGGCCCGGGCGCTGCGACTGGAGCAATCTCTCTCTGAGCTCGGGGACCCAGCCGGGACTCGGGCAGCTGCGGCTCCTTCACGATGAGATTCGTCAACGATCACTTGGCGCGGCCAAGCTTCTCTGGCAGTCTTCGCTAGTGAGAGTGTACGGATGGGGCGATAGGAATGGCGCATTGCTGCATCGCCTGGCCACCTATCCCAGGACATCGCGCATCATTCCGGCGATTGCCGACTCCGACGGCGTGCTCCAGTCCTCTTCCGTGGCGATAGCGGAAGCATTCGCCCAGTTTTACTCTCAGCTTTACCGGGCCCGAGCACCGGACCTTTCCCTGGCCACTCTGCTCGCGGCCAGTAATGTACGACTCAACCGGCTTGGGCCGGGAGATTGGGAGAGCCTGGAGGCACCCATTTCCCTTGAAGAAATTGGGGAAGCGATAGGGCGTACGTCTGCTGGGAAGACCCCGGGACCAGACAGCTTCCCTCAGGAATTCTATGCCACCTATAAAGATAGCCTGGTCCCGAGGTTGCGAGATCTCTTTGTGGGGGCGATTAAGAATGGCTCATTCCCCCCGGAAGCCGTCATAGCCACGATTGTGGTCCTGCCCAAGTCTACGACGCCACCCACTGACAGAGCAGCTTACCGGCCGATCTCTCTTATTAACACCGACATCAAGCTTTACGCGGCTGTCCTGGCCCAACGGCTCCGGCCCTTTTTATCGAGCCTGGTCCACCCGGACCAATGTGGTTTTATGCCCGATCGGGGCACTCGCCACTGCCTACGCCGCCTCCACGTGGCCCTGGCTCACCGCCACCGTTTAACCCCATATCTCGCTCTCCTGCTCGCCGATTTCGAAAAAGCTTTCGACTCGGTTGGGTGGGCCTACTTGTTTGACGTCCTGACCCACATGGGTTTCGGCCCTAAGTTCTTGGGAATGGTACGGGTCCTCTACGCACGTCCCCGCGCCAGGGTATTGGTCAACGGGGCGCTGTCTGGGCCATTTCGGATCAGCCGGGGGACACGGCAGGGGTGCCCACTGTCACCCCTTCTCTTCGCGCTCGCGATGGAACCCCTTGCTGCCCTGATCAGAACTGACCCTTTCCTTCAGGGATGGGAGTGGCCGGGCCTGGAGACTGACAAAATCGCCCTCTACGCGGACGACGTCCTGCTGTACCTTGGAAATCCGGTGCGCTCCGGACCTCGCGCACTGTACATCTTGGGCCGCTTTGGCCGAGCATCTGGCCTGTATTTAAACTCGCGGAAATCGTTCCTGGTGCCTTTGCACCCCTCCCGGGAATGTTTCGAATGGCAGGATACTATTCCCCTCCGCCGGTTGTCCTTTAAATATCTGGGCATCTGGGTCTCCCTTCTCCCGGAACTGAGCTGGGCACTTAACGTGACCCCCCTGGTTAAGAAGGCCAAGGCAGACCTGGCGAGATGGCAATTGCTCCCCCTCAATCCGTTGGGGAGGGTGGCCCTCTACAAAATGATGATTCTTCCCCGGTTCCTGTATGTGCTGCAAAACACTCCCCTATCCTTTCCAAGGCCTTGGTTTCGTGAGCTTGACGGGATGGCGACAAGATTTCTTTGGGGTGGTGGGAGGCCGCGGTTGGCTCTATCGTTATGCCGCCTGCCCACCTTTGATGGGGGTTTGGGCATGTCCAATCTCTACCTCTACTACCTGGCCACCCGCCTCCTGGTCATCCATGACTGGTTGGGGGGGGGGGGGGGGGGGGGGGAGGGGGGGGATGGTTCGACCCGGCCTACAGGGTGGAATTAGGGGACCTAGGTTTCTCATGTATTTAAGACCGCCTGTACGGCGATCCCATCCCCGCCTCCTGCCCGGATATTACTAAAGCAATATTCCTGGATGGCGAGCGGTGCTCCGCCACACCCAATGGACCGGGAAGCTGACCCTCGCCACCCCCCTATGGCATGGGACATGGTTGCGGGAGGTTACGGAACTAGAGGGCTTTAAATCGTGGGATCTACTCGGCATTTCCCAGCTGGGAGATGTCTGGCGGGGGGGGACGTATGTGCTCATATCCAGAGCTGCAGGCACGCTTCTCCCTCCACTCATCCCAATTTTATAAATACCTTCAAGTACGCCATGCCATACGCACTTACACCCCACTGGACATTAGGCTGCCGGATCACAGCCCCCCGGAGGCCCACGTTATGATGGATAACCTGGGGAGGGGAAGCATTTCCAGGATCTACCGTTCCCTCATCAACAGCACCCCCACATCCCTGGAGGGCCTTAAGGAACGATGGGAGGGGTGGGTGGGTCCCCTGGATGGGGCCGACTGGCGGGATGCCCTTATGGCCCCCAGACTGGTGACGGCTTCCGCCAAACTGCGGCTTATCCAAATTTACTACCTGCACAACGCTTATCTCACACCGGCTCGACTACACCGTGTGGGCCTCTCCGCTGACGCAGCTTGTCCCCGTTGTGGCTCTGAGCCGGCCGACTTCATTCACATGGTGTGGTCTTGCCCGCAACTGGGGGGGTACTGGAGGGGCATAGAAACCGAACTCACGGAGGTCCTAGGGTGGGAGGTGCCACATGACCCTAGACACACCCTACTATGCATCACTGACGGCCTGGATGGCACACGCCCAGAGAAGTTATTCCTCATGACATCCTTAATGGTAGCGAAGCGTGACATTGCAGCGGCATGGAAGCAGCCGCAGCCGCCTAGCTTGGCCAAGTGGAGCACCGGGGTGGACTGGTGTGCGACACAGGAACAAACTCTTTATCAGGCAAGGGGCTGCCCCAAGAAATACCGAAGGGTCTGGGGGAAATGGCTGGGCAACATACCATAAAAGTGCTGTTTAGAAGAAGGGGAGGGACGGGGGGGGGTTCGGGGGGAGGGCGGGACTATGGTGCGTTTTCATGCTGTGTTGCTGTATGGTGGTGGTTCGAAGGGCTCAAAAGTTTTTCATGTTGTACAAACCAAAAACAATAAAAACTTGTTCATCAAAAAAAAAAAGATCTACTCCAGTACTGCCTCAAAGCAACCAAGTAGAATTTGCAAATTTCTGCCCGAAAAATCGACATAATCGTGCATCAAAATGGGTTTGTGAAACAGCCTTTGGCTGACACACAGAGCTCAGTTCCTTCTTGTGTGGTACACAATGTAGACTGCTGACAGTACCACCCTGAATACAGCCTTTAGCTAGAGGATGCTGAAAGCGGTATGGGAAGTCTACTCTTCAAGTGGCAGTCTGTTTTAAACAAGCTAAGACCATAGGTCTCACTTGTTCTGGGGTCTTTTGGCTTTGTCAATAGTTTTTATCCATGCTGTATGTAGAGCATCTCCGATGCTGTGCAGCATGGCTAAAAAATTAAATTAAAAAAAGGTGCTTTGACATAGTTATTTTGTAGCAAGTACTTGCATGTGCAGGTCTATAAATAACAAGGGCTTTTGATTTTTTTCTTACTGAGCTGGATCAGTAAATAAAAAAAAATCCTAAGTGGAAAAGCTTTATTTGAAGCGCAGGTGGGGAGAGGAGCCTGAAGGCACTGGTTTCAGAAAGCAGTACATAGGAAGAGGGGGAAGCATCACAAAGGAGCAAGGGGGCAACAGATGGCGAGGTGAAACATCAAGGAGGGTCAGGTGGAGGAAAGCAACACAGAGGGCAGGGAAGATGGAAGCAACACAGAGGGCAGGGGTGGCAGAAAAAGCAATGGGCAAGATAGAATGATGTGGAGCAGCAGGGGAGAAACACACAAGTGACAAACATCAACACAATGGAGGGGGAAAGAAGTACATGAGGGAGACAGCTGGAAAACACATGCAATCTCATGGAGCATAGAATTGGAGGGTGGATAATACAGGCCAACAATGTTTATCATGATGTTTGGTTAATTATAGCTTTCAATAAATGTACTCTGCATTGCCAGAACGAAAGGAATGAACGTTTCTTAGTCAGGTTTACCTACCTGCTGAAGAATCAACGGTATTTTGTGAGACATGTTTTCCAGGGTCTGCAAAGATCTTTCAATTTCGGAGTGTCCAAAGTCCTGCGCATGGGATTCAAATGAATGACTGCCAAGTACAAGCCTGCTGGGTATTTCTGCTGCCTTAGACTATGGAGTAAGGACCACCCTGTAGTCTATGGGTGGAGGGGAAAAAACTGAGTTTGTCCTTGAAGCTCCTCATTAAGCCTCCACAGCCGGACAAATTAAAAGACACTGCGCCCTAAGCAGAAGGCTTGTTCTGTGCGGACCCATTTATCTGTCATTTGTAAAATGGACAAGACATCCCTGGCTGTGAATGACCATAGGACAGATACTGCAAGCTGAATACCTCAATACAGCCCTCGTCCTCTTCCTCTAGAGGATGCACTGGATCTAAGGGTCTACAGAAGGGTGTCTAGCAACAGGGTTATACAGCTTTTATGGACAAAGCACTCTAGTTTCTTGAGTGATGATCGGGGGGGCGGGGGGAAGGTGGCGGAGGAGGGAGGGGCTGGAGGTTCCATGGCATTTGTGTTACAAACACAGGGGTATCCTTGGAATTTAGATATAGTGAAGTTCCAGTGCGAACCGGGTTGAGGCTGGTTAGGCTCAGAAGGGCACTGTTCGCTCTGCTTTGGGTTACTCTGAGTACTAGTGCTGAACTGGGTTGAAGCTGGTTAGGCTTAGGAGGGCACTCTGTTTTGGTTTACTATGAGTACTAGTGCTAAACTGGAAATCACTTACTTAGGAGATCGAAGGGATGATGTGGATAACATTTTTGACTATTTGAGCAAAGCTCTCTCAAAAAAGGATTTTGCCAGTGTAGGGATGTACCCTTTACATGGGGTACATTCATCCACCCGCATACAACAACTAGCAGAACAGAAGCTGGTCCAGATATGTTCTTTGGGTGTACAGAATCTGTGGAAAACATTGGGTACGGATAAGGAGGTCTATGCTTAAGGCAGAAGGCCCCAATGCGCATCTCAGATCTGTTTTCCAATGGTCTGAAGGTGGTTGGAAAGCTTAAGCGCTGTTTGAATAAGTGCTCAGTTCTCATTTTCTGTTGAGGTCTACAAAAGCAGCTATTCCAAAACTTGAGCAATGGAGGGGATTCATGGATATAAAATTCGAAAATCTGAATAAACTGGTGAAAGGCACTGTAGAAGACAGAAATCTGCAGAATTTGTGCATCCTTAGAGTTAATAGATTCTGAAAACATCCACAATCTGCACGCACCATGCTCAGTATCAATACCTCCTGAAAGCGCCGATGTCTTCTTGAAAATCTATAAATCCTGAAGGCATCAGAAATGAAATGAACTAGCCATGGAATGCATACGCCAAGAGAAGTTCTCCTATTGAAACTAACAAAATCGTACATCCTGCTTCAATCATGACCTAAAGAGGTCTAAAGAGTTTAGAAAGCATCCAAAGAAAATATGCGTGACTGAGGTCCACAGAACCCATTCTGAAACATTTCACTTAATCGTCATATCCAGCGATGCCTCAGACCTTACAGATCAACGCACATTAGTTTTGCATTCATGGAAAGCCCCAACATCATCTGAACCCATCTACAAAATATGAGCTTCCCGAGATTGAAGGATTTCTAAACGATCCGGATTCCAGAAAGCGCCCTCATCTTCTAGAACCAACCAAATATAGTTTTAATGCCTTCTGAACCAATGGCACCGTGTACAAGGGAGTTCCATTTTCTTAAACCAGCTACAGAATCTGTAAAGACAAGCTTGCATTACCTTTCAAAGCCACCCACAGAATTTGTACATACATGGAGAGCTGTAGCATCTTTTAATACCAGCCACAAAATCTGTTCACCCTCAGAGTTGAAACATCTTGTGAAATGGCCCAGTGAACGTGTATATTCCAAGAACGGTTAGGTCTTGTGCCTCACTTGGAGTCTGCATTTTCCAACAGTACTACTGTTCTCTAGAACTACGAGCAGAACCAGCACCTTTGAGAGTGCCACCTTTTTCTGAAACCATATGTTCATGCAGAAAGAGCTTTCATGTCTTGTGAACTGATCCATAGAATCTTTACATCCCTAAAGCTCTTACATCTTCTGAGGATATGTAAAAAAATATATTTACCTAAAGAGAGCTCTAATGTATTTCAAAACCATTCACAGTACCTGTATGGCTCAAGGGGACTAATGTTCTCATAGCCAATCATAGAAGTCAAAAATCTTAAACGATGTAGTGTTTAGTAACTACACAGTCAACAAATTCCAACAGCTGTGTTCTCAAACTAGCTCTAGAATCTGTACATCTGGAAAGCTTTAACTTCTTCAAAACCATCCATTAATGCTAAACATCATAACAGCACTTTTAGTTTCTAAATCCATCCATACAATGCGTACATCCAGAGAGAGCCATGGTCTTCTGACAGCATCGACCAAATATTATACACACACAGACACAAAGAGGGCTCAGATACCTACATCCTCAGAGAGCATTCCAATGTCGCCGTCCATAAAATCTGCCGCACAAAAGATCAAATGCCTTCTGAGGTCAGGCACCAAATCTGTAGTGCTCAAAGACAAGCTCCAAAGTCTTCTAAAAGCAACCAAAGAAACTGTACACCCCAAGACGCAATCATTTCTTCTACAACCAGAGGCAGAATCTGTACACCGTGAAACAATTCTAATGTCTTCTGAATCGCCTATGAAAACGTACATGCAGGTCTGTACACACACGAGCATTCAAAGGAAGCCGTACAAGGAACCTCTACATCCTTAGAGAATTACATTGTCTAAAGTCATCCACAGAATCTCTATATCTCAGGAGCAATGATAAATTCTGAGACCGTTCACAAGAACTATATATCCCATGATAGAGAAATAGGTCTCTAAAAGCATTAAGGAAACTCTACACCCAAAGACCTCTAATCTCTTCTTGTAACCATGAGCAGAATTGGTACCTCCCGACAGCTGCATAGTGTTTGTGAACTACACACATCATTTACTCATCCTGAGGGCAGTGTTATTAAACTATCAGCAGAACATGGAAATCTAATAATTTCAGAAATCACACACTAAACCCTATATCGGAAGCATTTTTCTGAAACCACTGACTGAATCTATGCATCCTGAGAACGCTCAGTCTTCTAAAATCACCCACAGAATCAGTACACCACGAGATTTAAGGGTTTTCAAAACTATCCACAAAATCTGTTCATCCCAAGAGCGCAGATTAAATCAATTACATAACGTGAAGCTCTGATACAGAAAATGGTGCTCAGAGGACAGCATGCCTCCCATAGCCTTGTGCGTTAAACTTCTCAAAGGCTGGCTGCATATGCACAGTAGACTATGATTTGCATTTTAAAAGCAATGATAATTGATCATATACGAGTTGAGAAACCATATGGGAATCTCCAGAGAAGGTGTAGGGTGGCTTGCTAATCTCTCCATTAGAGGTCAAACCGAATGGAACACGTCTGTTCATCTAAAAGCACCTACCTACAGATCTACAGCAATAGCAATATGAACCTGCCCTTTGGTACTACGAGGTCTTCCGCAGCTCACAAAAGTAAAGGTGATCACTTGGGTGACCGTGCAAAGGAAGCCAGAGCACAGCCACTTCAGTGCCAAAGGAAGGACTGTCCAACGCCATGCATTTAATTTAAGGTAGTAACAGTAGCCAGGTACTATTGGAAGATTAATGATGATGCCTGTAACGTGTTGATCAAGAAGATAAGGTCAACACTGGCAAGAGCCTTGTGAAGAATAAATAACATGAGCAGATAAACTTGTAAAGATTGCATTTGGGGCAGAATATAATTTTAATCGCCGACATACTGAAAACCAGCACAACTGGTAGTATGAGGAAAATACCTCCTTATTGACCAGGGTTGTGCCTACTCCACACCTGAAATCTGTAGGTTCCTGCATCAAAGTCAGCATATGTTGAGGAAACCCAAGGGAGATGTCACTGGAAGCAAAAACAGCTCACACAAAAAAAGCTACACTTTAATTCAGATAATACACCGAAACGAACTGAGAATCTGTAGAAGATATTGTCAGGTCATTAACAAAATGCCCACATGGGATGTCTTAGACGGACTTTTATCAGTTACAATATAACAAAATACCTTTAGTGGAACTAAGCAAGATCAAAATGCTTTGAGCCAACAATTGAGTCCACATTTACTTTCCATTGTAAACAAGAACTTTGCCTTCAGAGTTTCTGGCCTGGACACTGATAATTCCAGTGGTAGTGTGCCATCATTTTAAACAAAACAAACTGGCTGGGTCCTTGAAGTCTTTGGTGTATCGTGGAGCCTTCCGATCTAAGGCAGCACGGGTGCGCTCCTCCACGAAGGCGAGCTTTTGATGCTGCTTAAGAGCTAGTGTCTCATTTTCCGAAAGTATCACTAGGTCTTGTACAATCCTGTTCCCTAGAAGACTAGCTCCAGGCTAATCACACACAGTGACTTTCTGATTGTTCTTCGGGAGGGGCTTGGTAGCAATCCTCCGATTTCCTTTCTGCATTAGGGAATAGCTTCTTTCTTGCGTTCCTTATTCGAGCATCCTAATGCTGAGCCAGCCTACACAATCAAGAAAGATGGTCTTAAAAAGCCTGCGAAGTTTGAGTTTCTTCCGATTATTCAGAGCCTTGCGGTGGGGAATAAGGCCTCTCACCCCCCCGATTCAAGCACGGGATCAGTACATGTGGTCTACAAATACTCCAGTTTCAGTCTCTCCGGTAGGTTGTGGAGCGATCAACAGGATGTAGAGCGATCAACAGGATGTACTCAGCTTGGCAAACGTGATCGTAATGCAACAGGTAGTTATCACTGCATTGAGGTTCTAATTCTGACAAGCCCAATGGTACACAAGGCAAGCAGCTGTCCAGAAAGGGCGTGGGAGTAGCAGAAAATGTCTGTTGACGGGAATATAAAATCTACATTGACAGTAATGCTTGTTAAAGCTTAGATATTTATTAAGAGGAATCTGTCTGACTAGATTGCATAGATAAAGATGAATGACTAAAGAAACAAAAGAGCAGACAGCGTGGGTGTAACAATGAGCCTTTATAACGAATCCTTTACCGTGAACCCCCTACAGTAAAATGTTCTACGTTCGACATCCTCTACAACAAAAAGGTCTCTTGCAACTCTTCAACACGGACATTAACTGCAGCTCTTCCCATAAACCCACCTGCAACTCTATCTCACAACCAATATAATGCTTTCCCTAACCCTAGACCTAACAAACCATACCTCAAACCCTGCCACTCATTTGATGTCCAATGCTTACCCGAACTATCACTTTTCTTTACCTTAAATGTAATCCTCATAATAAACCTAAATCTCTCTCTAAATCTTATCCTAGCCCCCCACGCATGCCTAAAGCAAGCGCAAATCAATTATTAATCTCCACCTGACAAGTGGAACCTAAAAATGCACAAATATATCCACAATAGAAAATAACCATTCACCTCAAATCTAAATGAAAAGTGGCAACTTACCTATACAATTCCTTAAAAGGGCTTTTCTTTGTGGGAGATTCTGCTGTAATGAACTTGTGGTCATGACAGTCATGAAAAATCCAAAGTGCACTGCTTACCCAACTAGTCGTTGGTCCCCAAATCTCATTTAAGTAAAGTACAGATTTTACCACATGCAGCACCTGTACCAATTTCTGGAAACTGAAACCTTTTGGCATGCTACAGACACTGCATAAGCTCTGGTTGAGTGTGATGCATTAGCCACCAACAGAGCCTTTTCCGTGGTCGAGCAGCAGTGTGCAATGCACAGTACAATCCAAAAGGTAACAGGGGCTGGTGAATGAACCCCGGGTGGAGCAGAAGAGTAAGTTATGTTTACAGCTGTGAGAGTCCAGTTTGTCAAATCAGCCCCGCAAGTAAAACGATAAAATATAGAATTCTTGATTCGTGTCTGTGAATTAAGAGTTCTAATATACATTAAATAATCAAGACCAAAGGTTGAGTTTTCTAGGAGTTGACTAAGAACCCACAGGTAAACATTATTCGCTGTACTTCACCTTTTGCCATCTATAATTTTATGTTGAATGTGGGTTCCCAACCAGTTCACATTTGTGAACAGACTTTTCAAACTGTGGCATTTTAACCAGAGAAATTAACATGGAATGCAGGACGTGGGCTCCAGCCCAATGACTGAGCATTGACAAAAAGCAATGGAATTCAGGCATCTCATTGCAGAGGCGTAACTGTAGTGAGTAACAGCATTTTAAAGAGACTGTTTGAGATAGTGAATAGTACTTAATTACGAATAAATGTTTTTAATACAATGGTGTTCGGCATTTCACAAAAATATAAATCATTGTACTCGAATCAATGCCACTATATATCCTGCTAGAACCCTCCCAGGAGAGCCCGGCTTTCCTCAGCTGCCATGCGAAGGATTGGCCCTAGAAACAGAATCCACATCAACCAAGGGAGGGTTTCTGTGCGAACATCTACTATTTTGGAGACTCTCTGTCACAGTCCGTCATGTAGGTGTAAATCCCAAAGGGGAGAGTAAAGGAGGTTTAACTTCAAGTGTTTCCTCCAAAATCTGTACAACACGAACAAGATCACTTGAGGGTTTTTAGGTCATCACAGACCTAATGTTTATAAGACGCTTATTTAGGAGTGTGGGTCAAAGGATTTGAGAGGTCATCTCACCCTCCTAGGCTGGAAGAGCGGTTGAAACATGATGGGAAAGTAATAATTTCAGGTCAGGTGATGTACTGTTAATCACCAGCTGACTGACACCCTTCAAATGTTTTTAAACATACCAGAGGTACTCACTAAATAAATGAATCCCTTGAGTATACCTCTAGGTATATGTGAAACCCTTTTTTCTTGTTCACAATAACCGGGACCAAGTACTTTGTCAGGACCATAGATTTATAAGAACTTTCAGAGCCTTGATAAGTTCAGGGTGAGACGACCTCTAAGAAATCTTTTGATGACTCACACTCCTATATAAGCTCCTGATAAACATTAGGTCTATGATGACCTACAAACCCTCGGGTGATCTGGTTTGTGTTGGACATCATGGAGGTGTAACATGATTAGGGCTCCCGGTTTTATGGTATTTATTTCTTTGACATTTCCGTCTGAATTCATCCATATTTATTTTTTGTCAACGTAATCTGTATTTATCCATATTTATTATGGGTTTTGTGAAGAAAAAAAGCTGAAACTGGTATATTTTCACATTTCTTTAACCAATACATATACAGTCATGCTTGAATGCCGGCCAGGTTTCAGTGTTATGAACGCCCGCAGAAGATCAATCAATGCACTTTTATGAAAATATGCACATTTCAGTATCAGCCTTGTGCATAGATACTGCTGTTTAAGCCTCTTTATCGAAATTCCTCAATTTTTTTAAGCCCTAACCTATCAATCCACACAGTTATTGGCCTGGCAGTCATGGCAAAGTGTATTTAGAATCACTCAAAATGCAACACAATTTCCTTTTTTATCCACATTTAAAAATAAATACAGATTAGAAAATAAACTGTTTTCTGTCCGTATTGATCTGTAAAAATCAGTAAAAATGGAAAACAGGGAGTCTTAAACATGATTAAAGCTCCCGGTTTTCCGTTTTTATAGATAAATACAGACAGAAAACAATGTGTTTTCTGTCAGCATTTCTTTTTAAAAGTGGGTAAATACAGAAAATTGGGCTTCTTTTAAGGGACTCTGCTGTCTTTCATGAATTATAGGTCAACAGTTGAGCAGAGGGACCACATGGGAAATTAAAAAACAGGATTCAATTTCATTCCATAATGCCATGTGTCAATATACATTTGTGGTATAAAGCTAGTATTTACTAGTGGATGTTTTGTTATAGAATATTTGGCAGCTGAACTAGCTAAAACTGACAAAAAATGAGTGCGCCTCTATCAGTTAAATAAATATGGAAGCGTACAGTTTTACAACTTCATTAATCCGCAAAACAAAATAAATATGGATAAATACAGATTGAGTGGGCAAGAAAGAAATATGGATGAATACAGATTGAGTGGGCAAGAAAGAAATATGGATGAATACAGATGGAGATGTTTATAAAAAAATAAAAAAAACACCATAAAACCAGGAGCCCTAAACGGAATCATCTCCTTCGGTTTGCGTCAAATTATTAAACCTGTAATACAATGAATATCCACTCTATAAAGGAGAGTCTGGAGAAAATAAGGATGCAAATATATCTGCCAAAAACGTATCTGCAGGACTGGTTTCACAAACCAGCAGTACTCGAAGTCACAGAGTTGCATCGATAGATGTTCAAAGCCAATGTGGGTTCTTTGTACATTTCAATTAAAGGCATTTTCTAGCTTTAGCCTTGATACAAATGAGCTCTCACTCACGTGTATATTGGTCAATGTCTCACCACAGATAACTGATGAATGAGGTTAGAAATTTAGCAGCAGTCACTCACATGCCTCAGAAGGATTGTAAGTTTGAGATGCATGGTAAATGAAAAGAAATGAAAAATTAACACCGCGTAGCTTTTGGGCACAAAGCTCATAGAATGGCAATACATTGGGGACAATGGAAATCATTTTGAAGGAATACAGAAAGGTCGAAATAGAAAATTAACACAGGCATAAGATGTAGGATTGCCCTCTGAGAAGTCTTGTCTTGGTAAAGTGTGAAGTAGGGAGGTTGTAAAGACCCTGAAGTATTTGCAAAGCGCCGCTTATCACCCATGAGGGTAGCCAGGCACCGACGACAAATTGGCTATGCAAGTCAGAGGATCTTTAGCCCCTGTAAGTTTCAGACTGAAAATTGTTTCGACCTGGTCCTTCATGTAGCAGATGTCCAAGTTTTGTTTTAGAATGTACTATTGTTTGCCTTGAGTGTCATCAAAAAGCAGTGACCAATGGCAAGTAATGAGAGCCACCGTGTGTTTCGCAGGCCAGGTGCATTTTCAAGGCTTGTGAGTAGGAGATCAAAACAAAGCACAGATTGTCTGAAGGGCAGCCATCTAATGTCCACACATAAAAAGGTTAAATGTCCATGTCAATGTGAGTTTAAAATGGACTCCAGCATGTTTAAAGGCAATATGTGGATGTGCCTTACAGCTGGCATCCCTATCTTTATTGCTGCTTTCACTGTAATTTGCACTATTAGAATGCCACTGCTTTATCACAACACTTCACACCAGGAACCCCCACAGCAGCTCAAACAAATGTACTCTTGGTTTTCCAGATACTGCAAAGGTCACCAGGTCAATTGTCAGCCGTGCCTGGTCAGGACCCTCCCTTAATATGGAGCAGTAAACGAGCCTGGCTGGACCAGTAGTAACAGCAGCACTGGTCTCAGACACTGAAAGAAAAAACTGATACAATTATGAACCTCTTGAATAAACTCTTGAAAGCTTTGCAGGTTTAATGGATTTCCCAATAATGTTGCAGTTTCCGCTCCACACAACCTGGAAATAGGGATGAACTTGCCGCAGAAGGCTGGGGGAGGGGAGGGCTGAAGGTTGTCCTTCACATGGATATGAACTTGGTGCTTGTGCACAGAAATGGAAGCTCCTGGGGTGAGAGGTCTCCGCTGGGAGAGTAGTCTCTCCCGTTTTAAAGCTATGCAGGGCTGTCAGACTTTAGCTCAGTGTGATCGAGGAGCAGATGAGGTCAACTGGTAGGAGACCAAGCATTGATCGCTGGGTAGGGTACGGATATGGAACACGCATGGGTTTAAATCCTTTAAGAAATCAGGAAACTATAAAGAGGTTTTGAGTAATTACCCTGTATTGTTCCTTCAGGAATCCTGGCTGTTAGAGTGCTTTGATGGTGGAGGGCTTTGCCCCTGTATCAATGAATGCCAAGGGCTCAGCCAGGGGGAGAGCTGTAGTGTGATTATTCATTATAGTATCAGTTCGTTGCAGGAGTCCATCTTTACCAGACAGGTAGTTCGTCGAGGAAAATCCCTGTAGGAAAGGGCCTATGCCAGGGATGCGTTTTAGCACCTTTGTTGTTTAGTCTATTCATAGCCGATCTTCCCCAAGTTTTGGGGTTGACTCAGCTTTTCCGGGAAAGGTATGTCAGCTGCCTCAAGTACATTGACAATTTGGTGTTCTTAGATCTTACATTTATCGGCCTGCAAAACAAATGTGGCAAGTTACTATTGCCATGACAATAAATTAAGGATCAGCACTGAGAAGCCAAAATTGCAGCATTTTAGTAAGTGGAAAAATAGCTTCTGGTGGTTTTTAGACAGTATGAGGCTAGAGCAGGTTCGAGTGCACAAATACCTGGGAAGGATTTTCTCCGACTGGTCAGATATTTATCCCATTTCAGATCGTCAAAGGTTTACATTGTGGTCTGAAGTAGGTAGTTTGAAACACTTTGATTGCAAATATGGTAGCTATTTCCAAGTAATTTTGGGCAAGGTAATTCCGCAAGCTTTATATGGAGCTTAGGTGTTGGCAATTGACAGGCAGGTTGCATGGGAAGGACTTGAGGATAGAATTGTGAAATCTGTGCTTGATTTACCAAAAATGATATGATCCAGACGATAAGGCAGGAGTTGAAATTAGTAGCATGGAGTGCAGCGGCAGATGCGAGGGCCCTATGATTCATTTTCCCCAAGGTATTGAAAACCATTCCTGAGAAGAGAAACCTGGTCTAGGTTATTATGGAGCAACTAGGTGTGTTGGATATGTGTGGCGCTTGGAGTAAGAAAAAAAAAAAAACTGCCCACCTTAAGAACACCCTTAGACGCTGTGCAAAGGAAACTACCTGGAGTGAGGATCTCAAGTATTTGGGGGAGTAAGAGATTAGTTGTGCCTTTCCTGGGTTCCCAAAAGGGCCCAGACCCCTTTCCATATTTATATAGAATTCTGGATGGGACCTGGCGCAGTGAAATCTGATCCGGGGTGGCGGATGTCTGGGCTAAAAGTACAGATTGCAAACAACCTTGGTCAGGGGCCATGTAAGAGGGGTAAAGGATACTCCGTCCTCCACTTGTTGATGGACTGTGAAATCTTCCTAGAGCAAAGGAAGAGATTTTTGAAACCAGTTATCTTACAGAATGGAAGAAAGTCGAGACTCACGGGGCTAAGTTTGTGTGGTTTGGGTCATTGGGATGTAGCCATTGCTGTAGGTCAATTCCAGCGCAAAATTATATCATCCCATGCTAGGATTTCTCCAGCGGTCACTCTAGATTAGTATCGGTTACAGCCTGGTGGCAGATATGTTTTTCACTATATCAGGCCGTTCAGAAGGCGAGCTTGGTTTATGAAATAAAGAGAACTATGGCCTTTCAAAATGGCTGGTGTAATGAAGCCATTGTTAACACTTTTTTTGCATCTTGCACCTTGCACTATGCACCTTATTAACTGTATTTGCGATAAGCTGCAGATTTTATCAGGAGAATCTCCTGAATAAGAATCCATGAAGCCAATTAGGCTCTTTCAATGAGTCATTGAAGGTTCCGGTGACTGTCTTTGTACAACACACTTTATTCCATGCACTTTAATGCCCACAACTGTAATTTAAAGTCTGCTGTATGGTTTACAAATCCCTAAAGAACATAGGATCCAGCTATCAGACTAAAGAACAAGTTACTTACCTTCGGTAACAATATATCTGTAAGAAACATTGGTTAGTTAGATTCCTTACCTTAGAATATCCCCAGGCGTCAGGCTGGATCCGGAAAGATTTTGTGTCAGCAATACCCTTACGTGTCGCTAGGCGTCGTCTGCGGCTCCGCGTCATTCGTCAGCGTCGTGATCGCCGGGATGACGGCGGAGTACTTAGACGCCACCCTCGCGCGCTGACGTCCGTTCTTGTACATAGCTTTCCGTGCCAGGTACGCAGAGCTATGCAAGAAACCGACACTGGTGCCATGAATCTAGGGCCCTGAAAGGGATGACCTTACCCCTAGATATCAGTTCGCAGAACG
The DNA here is from genome assembly GCF_964204655.1 of Triturus cristatus. Classification (NCBI taxonomy): domain Eukaryota; kingdom Metazoa; phylum Chordata; class Amphibia; order Caudata; family Salamandridae; genus Triturus; species Triturus cristatus. Next base: position 23,235,190 of record NC_140591.1, read on the forward strand.
GGGAGGATGGGTGGGGTGGTAAGGAATCTAACTAACTAATTTTTCTTACAGATATATCGTTACCGAAGGTAAGTAACTTGTTCATCTGAAAGAAACACGTTAGTTAGATTCCTTACCTTAGAATAGATACCCCAGCAATACCAACCCCGGTGGTGGGTCTGCGAACCAAGATCACACCAGGAAGTCCTGGAGAACGGAACGGCCAAAGAAGCCATCTCTCCGGACTTGGCTGTCCAGGCAGTAATGCCTGGCAAACGTGTGCAGCGTGGCCCACGTTGCTGCCTGACAAATGTCCTGCAGAGGGACTCCCCATCTCAGGGCAGTAGTAGCCGCTGTGGCCCAAGTGAAATGGGCCCTCAGCACCACAGGAGGTTCCTTCTTAGCCAAGGAATAACCGGTCTTAATGCACAAAACGACCCACCGAGAGATGGTCCGCTTGTGCACCGCCTGCCCCTTCTTAGCGACCACGTAGCCAACGAACAGTTGGTCGTCTACCCGGAACTGTTTGGTGCGGTCCAGATAGAAGGAGAGAGCACGTTTTGGGTCCAGACGGTGGAGCCTCTCTTTTCATCTTTCGAGGGATGCGGAGGTGGAAAGAAGGTGGGCAATATAACAGACTGGCCGATGTGAAAGGCAGTAACCACCTTAGGGAGAAAGGAAGGACGAGTCCTGAGAACAACCTTGTCCGGATGGACAGAGAGGAAAGGAGGTTTAGAAGAAAGAGCCTGAAAGAGCCTGGAGCTCACTCACTCTTCTGGCAGAGGTGATGGCAACCAGGAAAGCAGTCTTAAGAGTCAGAAGACGAAGAGAACAACTATGAAGTGGCTCAAAAGGAGCGCACATCAGATAGGTTAACACCAGAATTCAAGTCCCACTGAGGCATTACGAAAGGGACAGGAGGAAACATGCGAGTAATGCCCTTAAAGAATCTAGCAACAACAGGGGACTTGAAAAGAGAAAGCTTATCAGAAAGCCGCAAGAAGGCAGAAACAGCTGAAAGATATCCCTTGAGGGTGACCGGAGCAGAGCCCTGCTGGGCCAGGGAAAGAATAAAGAGGATAACTTCAGAAAGAGGGGCGGAAAGGGGATCCACAGCCTTTGCTGTGCACCATGCCACAAATGTGTTCCACCTGCAGGCATATACCGTTTAAGTGGAGGGACACCTGGCTGCCAGAATTACATCACAGACTTCAGGAGGCAAGTCAAATGGCATCAACTGTCGCCGCTCAATCTCCACGTATGAAGGTGGAGGCTGGACAGGTTCGGGTGGAGGACCGTCCCCTGCTGCTGCGACAGAAGGTCCTCCTGAAGAGGCAGTCGAATCGGGGGATCGATGGACAGACTGAGTAGCTCGGGATACCAGTACCTTTGTGCCCAATCCGGAGCCACAAGGATGACTTGGGCCCGGTCGCGCCTGATCTTCTTCAGCACTCTGGGCAGAAGTGGTATAGGCGGAAAGGCGTATAACAGACCGCAACTCCATTCGCGACGAAAGGCGTCTCCGAGCGAGTGCCGCCTTGGAAATTCCAACGCGCAGAACTGATGACATTGCGCATTCTCTTTGGTGGCGAATAGATCTAACCAAGGCTCTCCCCCACTGCCGAAAGAGACCTTGCGCCACGTCAGAGTTCATCATGCACCGGCGGCTGAGTTCGTCCGCCCTGGCGGTCAGAGAGCCCGCAAGGTGTTGAACCACCAGGGTAATGCCATGTCCAGAGGCGCAGAGCCTCCTGACAAAGGGTCCACGACCCCACCCCGCCCTGTTTGTTGCAATACCACATGGCAGTGGTGTTGTCCGTGAACACCTGTACTACACTTCCCTGAACAGAGGGAAGGAATGCCTTCAGTGCAAGCCGGATCGCCCGCAGCTCCAATAGGTTGATATGGAGCCGGGACTCCGCCAGAGACCAGAGGCCTATGATCCCCGCCTCTCCCATGTGGCCCCCCCATCCCAGGAGGGACGCATCCGTCACCACCACATGCTCCGGTTGGGGTAGGGAGAAGGATCTGCCACAGACTTCGGCACGTTGATCGAGAACCCCAGCAAACGCAGGAGGTCGGCCTTAGTCTGGAGGTGGGAGACGACTGCCGGGGGCGAGCCCGCCTTCAACAACCAGTCGTCGAGATAGGGGAAGACTGGAACCGAACCCCTAATCTGCGCAGATGAGCTGCGACCACCGCCATCACTTTCGTGAACACCCGAGGGGCACTGGTGAGGCCGAAGGGGAGCACGGTAAACTGAAAGTGCTCGTGGCCTACCGTGAATCGCAGGTAACGCCGGTGGGCCGGCAGGACGGGGATGCGGAAATATGCGTCCTGCAAGTCCAACGCTACTATCCAGTCTCCAGGGTCTAGGGCAGCCAGAACCTGAGCTAAGGTGAGCATCTTGAACTTCTCTTTCCGGAGGAAGGCGTTGAGGCTCCTGAGGTCCAAGATAGGGCATAGGCCCCCTTTGACCTTCTTGGGAACCAGAAAGTAGTGGGAGTAACAACCCCGACCTACTTCTGGGCCAGAAAAGCACTCGATGGCCCCCTTGGCCAAATGGGCCGTAACTTCCTCCTGCAGAGGTTGCAAGTGATCCCCCGACATGCGGTGGTACTGCGGTGGCATGGCTGGAGAGGTTGCCTCGAAGTGGAGGGAGCAGCCCCTTCGGACGATATGCAGCACCCACCTGTCCGACGTGATGGTACGCCAGTGGAGCAGGTGATGGCAAACTCTGCCTCCCACTGGCGTGGAATGGGCCTGAAAGGTCGGACTAGGAAGGCTTTGAGGCAGATGCTGTGGGGGCAGATGTGGGCTGACCGGCTCTCTGTACCCCTACTCCGCCTCGGAAGAATCAACGTCCGCGACCGCGTTGAGGCTGGTTCTGCGGCCTGTGGCTAGACAGACGTGCGGGGGCGCCCCTTGCTTGGCCACGAAAGGGGCGAAAAGCGGAAGTTTGCGGGCACGGGGCCGAGAGGCCCAAGGACTTGGCTGTAGCCCTGGAGTCCTTAAAGCGCTCCAGCGCATTATACGCATTTCTAAACTTATTATGTAAAGATGGAATCTAGCGCTGCATCCTTATGGATTTAATTGGGGTATTGTGCAATTACGTGATGGGTTGACTCAATTGTGTGAGGATTTGTACATAATGCAATTTTGTAAGAAGCCTTTATCAGAAGAAACTTATGCATACATGGGTTGATGTATTAAAAGTTTTATGAAAATTATTTTTGTTGTGTTTGTTGAAGATGCGCTATGTGTGTGTAAGAATGTATTTCTTGGAAATAAATTGATTAATGTGGAAGCATTAACATGGAGCTCCACTCCTTGTAATACATTAAACACGGTCTGTATAATTTGAACCTCTGAGAATGCTGGTCAATATCGGGAATCTGCGTTTGCTGTGCTTCCACAGAGCAGCGAGGCTCTGGGCAGCTCTCTAGGAGAGACCTCGACTACAGGTGAATCCATTCTTCACTGGCCTGCTGGATGCCAGTTTTGAGCACATCTCATGAAGGGAATTCATGCTCGACACCTGCTCCTCGTTGAGAAAACAGGCTTCAGAGGTGATATCATATCTGAAGAAAGGGAAGCAGAGGGATTCCTAGTGAGTTAATTATTCAAAGGCTTTCGATCACGTCAGCAGAAGCATGCTTGGGCAGAAGGTTGAACTGATGGGATTATTCAGAGCGTATTAGCGCTTCCAAAGGAATTCCATACATATGGCTGGATAAAGGTGCAGCTTATTAGAGAGGAGGCCTACACTGGCAACAACAAACAGAGAATGGCTTGAAACAAGCATGAGTGCTGGTCCGGACTCTCTTCAATCTGTATATGGCTGATCTCCCAGATGTTTTTGAACTGTTCCCCCAACTTAGATTAATCTTTCTGTCTATTAACATTAACAGCCAAAAATCTTAAGATTCAAATGAGGTAGGTCTAGATGTTGTTGGCTGATCAACGCCCTTGCTCTTAAACCAGTGAAAACTGCAATTACTTTGGCGTGGTAAACTCCACGACTATAACGGTGGCTGGAAAGTGCAAACAACTGTCAATGGGCTCAAGATACTTGCAATATGCTTAGGTGGCCATCAGGTGCAGCATTATTGAAAGTTTCTTCGTGGAAGACCTCTTCTTCACTGTGGTATTCAGCAGTTGTGTATAAAAGGTTCACATGTAAACAACATAAACAACTGAAATAGGATTAGATATTTGCTTACTGATAGGTAGTTGATTTTAGGGTGACTGGAACTGGCCAGGAAGCCACTGACAAGTTAACTGAAAATAGCACATTGCTGTGTTTGTACGACTTCTCCATGCCAAACCCAATACAAATGAGGCTCCGCTGTGGGCACGCTAGAGGTATGATCATGAGAGCAGTGTAGGAAGATGTGGAGATTTCCAGGAACACTGAAGGTGCGAAAGGCCGATGCACTTGGCTCCCTGAAAATTGATGTATGGAGTGGACATGATATTTGGGTCTGAAGGTTCAATCATACCCAGAGGAGCCTAAGGCTTCGAAGGCGCACCATGTTTTTAGTGTTACAGCAATTAGAACTACTAGATATAGCTCCGCGGCTAAGGAGAGCATGAATAACACCTTCTGCCGCGTACGCAGTTTAGTGGATAAAACAAGAACACCGTGGCATATGCCCAGATTTAGCACACACAAGGGACCATTGCTAATAAATGATTTAAGGAACAAAGAATTCAGCACTTATTAAAATCAATTCAGCTTTATGATGCCGATTACTGCACGTATGTTTTTGAGGTAACCGCTGTGAAATTAATCTCAGCTCTCACATGTAATTGGGAAGTTTGTTAGGCTTCTTTAATTCCCTAAGGAGGGCAGCACATTTTGGCTGCTGTAAAGCGTGCTCATTGGTTTTATGTTATTACTGTTTAACAGTTTCCATTTCTACATTGTGATTTATTGTTATTGTATTGATTTTATGAATCTGGATGTTTAGAGTACTTAGTTTGAAAAAAACTTGGTGTTATGTGTATTGTAAATTGCTGTATTGGGTTTTTACCTAAATACAATAAGACTACATTTGGAGAAACAGAAAGTGTGCACTTCAGATGTGTGGAACAAATGTGCCTGTGCCCTAAAGTCCTTCTTCGCACCCAGGAACAAGGCAGGTATACCTGAAACCAAGAGCTCTGTGCATTAATGTGACCGAAGAGAAGTGATGTATAGGCAATCTACATGTTCAATGCTGTACTTTATGTAGAACGCAAAGAGATGGTTAAAAAAAAGAACAGGACTACTGTCTTCTGTGACAGAAATGTCTCTGATTCGGGAAGAAATTATAATCGACAGGTTTTCAGAAGGGTCGGAATGAAAGAAGACTACAAGGATATAATTCAGAATAACTAACAATTTTCCAAACCCTACAGGAAACATACAAAAGAAATCAAGAATATCCTCTAGCATGAAGTGCTGGCGGGCGGCTAAATGACCAGAGGGCTGTCTGCAGGAAGCACACACACACACAAAAAAAAAAAAAAAAAAAAAAAAAGAGAAAGCGCACTAGCACCTCCAGACCAATGTAGACAGTTTCCAGTGCTCACTTCTCTCACCTACAAATGACTGATTTAAGGTGTGTTGACCTAAGCAGTTAATTGGAATCAAACCAAAAATGCGTTGGGCGACCGCACAAAAATCCACAACTTGAAAAGTTGTCCATAATGACGTGATAATGGACCTGGAGGGATGAACCAGGACTCCAGGGTCCATAACTCAAGACCGTGCAGCAGCATCACTTACTCTACCATGGAATACAGATCTGGTTCCTGCCACTGCTAAGACGACTGATCAAAATATCAGGTTGGTGAATCCATACTAGTGTGACTGGAACCAGGGTAACTTCGAACAGAAAATATGTCCGAGCCAACTAATGCCATAGGTGAAAGGTCAAAAGGTGCCCCAATTCCTGAACAAAGTCAGTAAAAAGGATCTCACAAGAGTTTTCACTCTCAACGTAGGCAAGATGCAAATAGCAGCCCTATAGGTTTTTACTGGAGAGGAGCCTCTGGGTTTGCAGACCTGCTGAGCCATGGCGGTATTCGCTCGCATGTCTACAACGGTAACGCTGAATAAGCACTTTTGACCTTCTTCTGCATTCCTAAAGAACACAGCGGCATTATACTGTCCATAAACAACTGGATTACATTTCATTGCAGTGGCGGGAAGGGTAGACTTGAAAACAGGACCAAGAACACGTAGCCCAAGGACACCGTTCCAGTGCCAATTTCCAAGAGGATGTCCCTCTGGGACCCTGTCAGGGGCCCACAAAAGTTATGTTAATAATCTATGGTTCTGCTGTGCAAAAGTAAACATCCACCTAGATGTAAGTTGGCACCTATCTACACCAAGGTAACTATCAGGTTCACCGTCGTCTGAGTCCAAGAATGTCACAGCTGCTAAGACAAATTTAGAGGATATGGATTGGTTCAATTTAAAGTGAGCTTTTCCCAAGGTAAAATGTAGCAGGAGGCGGACGAGAGAGCAAAGAGAATGATAACTTTAATGCTGCTGTTGATAAATAGGACAGCTGGATTATTTCTGCCTTCAGCTCTATTACACCACTTAAACTGTTTTAGTCTAGATCAACTCCCCTTGTGACCCTTGGTGTACAGCCGAGTTAGTCATCTGCAAACATTTAGAATTAGCTTACTTATGGTACAAAGGAAAAATAGGGTTGTATGTCTGCGATGAAGAGAGAGGTTATATATCTCAGATTAAACTGCCCTGTACTTTTTCAGTTAATTGTATCTGATATGCTAATATGGTCTCAGATTAAGTTTTCTAAATTGTTCATATCCTTTGATCTTCTGCTCATCTATTACCTACTATTTAACGTCTCAATGTTTGTGTATAGAACTCTCTTTACAATGTAGTTTGTATTATTAGCTAGCGGCACTAGCATAGATCGATGTCTCACTGAGAGCGGTGCTGAAAGTTGCAGCTTTCTCCAAAGCAGGGAACAAGCACAAAACTCTAGAAATAGAACAGAGGAGGCTGTACTGCATTGAGTGGCAAAGAGCGGACCCCTCATCAGAAAGACAAGACACAAGGCTCAGTGGACTGAAGTATGATGCAGGGTATGTAGAGAAAGTGAGTCGAAGAAAACAAAGGTACCCTGCAGCAGAGCTGTGCAAACTGGAAAAAAGGGCATTGGCTTTAAACTATCATTCAGAAGACATTGCAGGATTCCTAGTATAGTTGGGATGCAACGCTCTGGTATGCAGAGGCCTGACTGTGTGTGGGCCTGCATGCAATCTGCAACAATTCAACAAATATCTGTCTGAAGTCCCAGTTTCTACTGAGAATCAGGGGGTCCTTGGGTTCCAGGTTGGGTCAAACTCTTGGTGATTTGCAATTGTCCACGTCTGTAAAACATGCCCCCCCAAAACGAGGTGTCCCCTTTAAACTTATTGTGGGTCCTCAGAACAGGTACCTTTGTTGGAAGAGAAAACAGACCACCAGGAGAAGTGCCTGGAATCCCTTTCAAATGTGTTTGGGGTCAGTGACCGATTAAGTGATCACTGTGTTTTTAATTATTAAACAGACTTTTTGCCCCATAAAACTACCAATTTCACTGGTTTGGTGGGTTTTTGCGGTGTTAAATATGTTTAAGTTTTTCTGCATTTTGTCAACCTTGCAAACACCACCAAAAGGTGGGAATGGGCCGGAATTAGCCGGATAGCAGAGGTCTTCTTGGGGACAATGGAAAATCTGGCATATTCTGCAGGTGCTTCCTGCTGCTCGTTCTGCTGCATCTAGCATATGAAACATTTATATCTGGCTTAGTCTTTTTTTGCCATGATGTCTACAACTTTGAAATGACAAACACATTTAATGAAAATGTATACCATTAGCTCCAGTTTTCACTTAAAGGCGCGTAAATTCAGAGGGATTAATTTGCAGTGCTATAAGCGAGCCAGGATAATTTCCAGGAGATGTCCTGTAAAGCTGCTGTATTATTTACAGAGAGCTGGGTTTTAAATCGCCATACCTTATTTGGACCTGACAATTTTCATTAAGGAGGCGGACTAGCTATGAAAGCATATGAACTGTAATATGAAACAGCAGTCTTATATTCGTTCGACTACTAATAAATATTTACTGCTGATAATGGCACACGGGGAATGTTTCTTTTAAGCTATAAGTGGGAGGGGATCAACGCCATGTGCAACATCAACTAGAAAGGCCTAAAGTATGAAACAACTATTTGTATTTGAGTTACATCAGTTGCAAAATCCAAACAATCGAAATAGGTGCTATATCGAAGGATGTGAAACATGTGAAATATGGTGGCGTAAGATAATCAAAATGTGAGGGGAAAAACAAAAGTCCAGGGGCAAGTTAATTTTTAGGCATTTAGAGGGGCAAAGACAAGTTGTCTTATAGTTTATCTAGGGCACAGGAACACATGCAGTATGTAAATTAGTCAAAGTTTCACCACATAAAAAATGACTTAAGACCCAGCTGTTAAAGCCAACTTGTGTATCACTTGCAAATGGAAAGTAAATGCCACACCCTGAGGGTTCTAAACATTACCCTCAGGAGGAGAACTAAATAATATGCAAATGAACTAGACATTCATCCTTCTGTAACAAGGGTAAATGCATGAATACATTCAAATGACTAGTGCATGGGCAAAGGCTTTACTTTGTTCCAACAACAATGATCTCTGGGACTTCCGGTTGTGGCATTCATAGTTTTGTACTCACCCAGGACAGGCATTTCGTGAGAAAATACATTGCCAAGGTGAAGAACCCAGGCCATGCATGGCCCCGTGTGGAAAACCCAGAGGCATGCACAACACAGTCAGCCAAAAACCTTAAGGAAAGTCACCTCAGTCTGCTCATATCAAATGGCAGCAAGGCGTGATTCTTCCACATACAACACAAGAGGCAGTCTGCCAGACTATTCTCTTAAGCGAAGTAATATTTTGTTTGAATAAGCTAAATGAGTTTTTAGTCAGACAGGCCTCAAGAACACGTTACTTACCTTTGGTACAGTAGATTCCTCACCTTGTGAATAAATCATCCGCAGGTGTTAAGACTGGATCCAGAAGCTTTTACAGCAGTTCTCCTGTGTGCCGCTAAGTAGCATATTCCACGCCTATGTCATTCCACTCTAGAATTGACAAGTGGAGTCTTATATAAGTTGCACCCATGCACACGGACATTAGTTATTTTCTAGGCTATCCACGCCCTCAGACACTGAGCTCATTGGCAAATTGTTATGACCAGTGTCTAGATGTTATTTTAAGTGTATCTGAAGTGCGCTCAATCACCAGGGGAGGGTTTCCTGGCACTGATGTATGAGCAGTCTGGGCCTGGCCTAGTTGAAGGCCACGTGTTCCAACTGTTTGCAAAATTTAAGCATAGAGAAGGCTGATATGCAGGGGCAGGCCGTTCTAAGCATTAGGAGCACGGAAGAAGACACGGCTTCTGGTTCTGATGCTGTGTGCAGGGAGTGTGTGAGAGTAGGAGTCTGGCTGAGCGGACGTGGCTGATATCTGCAGAAGCTGGCGCAGTTGTTGAGTTATGAGGGGCCTATGTTGTGTAAGGCTTTCAAAGTGTGCATGAGGAGTTTCAAGTGTGAAGTTTGGAGGATGAGAAGCCAATGGAGATCTTTGAGGTGACCGATGATGTGCATGCAGGGTGGGAGTTGAGGGAGAACTTTGCTGTGGAGTTCTGTATGGCCTGGAGTTGTCTGGTCAGTTGAGTGTTGAGTCCACAATAGAGGGTTAATTTAGTCCGGTTTGCTGGTGATGAGGGCTTCTGTGATGCTTCGGAGGGTGTTAGTGGGGAGCCATTTGAAAATCTCTAGATTGTTACCCAATGAGATTGACGAGAGTCCAGTACACAGAACGTGGAAGTGGGAGGGTCGGTGAGGTAATCTGCATAATAGAAATCACCAGAAAGATCATTACAGCAGGTAAGTAACGTGGACATCTGATTGATACTTCTAACCACAGATTCCTCATCTTGTGAGCAGATACCATAGCAACACCTCCCGAGGCGGTGGGTTTGTGAACGGAGTCAGACCAAAATGTCCTGCAGGACCAGGTCGGCAAAATGACTCTCTCAACAGTCTTGACTGTCAAGGCAATAGAGCTTCATGAAGCTGCGTACCCAAGAGTAGGTAGCCACATGACAGATGTCTAGGACAGGCACTCCACATGCTAACGCAGCTTTGGCCCTCGCGGAATGAGCCCACAAGACATCTGGGGCAGGTTTCTTTTGCTGTAGCAGATTTTTATGTGGACAACAATCTATCGACAGAAGGTCAGTTTTGACGCTTCTTTGCTTTCGAAAACTCTTCAAATAGCTGATCGTTGACTTGATGTTCCATGGTACAATAGATATAGTAACTCAAACCTTTTTTACAATCCAAACAATGGAGAGTCTCTTCCTACTTAGAGCCATGAAGTAGAGCAAAAAATGGCAGAAGCCTGACCAACATGATAAGCAGTGAATACGATGGATAAAGCCAGAGTCCTTAGAAACAACTAGTTAGGAAGGACGGTATGGTTGATTAACACATCTAGCTGATGTAATCGCAATGAGAAAGACTATCTTTAAGGTCAAACATCCGAAGGGACAACTGTGCAGCATCTTAAAAGGTGTGCACATAAAGAAATTGAGTAATAAATTCAGGTCCCACTGGGGCATCACAAAGAGTTTGATGGAAACCAATGTTGTAAACCTTTGAAAACCTCATAACAGGTTATTTGAATTACAAAGACTGATACAGCAACCACAAGAAGGCCAAAAGAGCATGTATGAGGTCAATTTGTCAGGTGCCACACAATTTAACAAATGTATCTCACCAGCTTAAGTACATGGACTTGGTGGAGCGATGCCTCTACGCCAAGATGACAAAAACGACCTTAGGGTGCAGGTTGAAGGTCAACTGTCGCCACTTAGTCTCAGAACATGGAGATGCAAATGTACAGGCCCAGGTGCAAACCCCTGCCCTGCTGCTGCAACATAAGATCACCCTGAAGCGGCAGCTTGATCAAAGGACAAATCCTCATGCTCAGCAGTTTGGGATATCACAATCTCCGGGCACAATTTGTGACTAAAAGATTGGGCCAGGGTTCTCCCAATTGCCGGAAGACGCCCTGTACGACCTCTGGGTGCAACTGTCATTTGTAAGCCGCATGGGGCTTGCGACTGAGCTAATACGCCTTGGCGTTTAGAGATCCTGCCAGGTCGTTCACCACCAGAGAGACCCATTTGCTGTGCAGCCTCTTTCAGAGGAGAAAAGCCTCTTGACACAGGTCCTTAACCCACCAGGCTTGTTGCAGTAACACATGGCGGTGGGGTTGTCCATGAACACATCCACCGGCCTTCCTTTGAAGGTGGGTAGGAAAGTCTTCAAAGCCAAGCAAGTCGCCCTCAACGTAAGCAAATTGATGTTACGTTGTGTCTGCCAGGAACCAGAGGTCTGTGACCTCCACCTCTCCTAGACAACCTCCCCAACCCAGCAGTGATGCATCCGTGACCACTGTCAGCTCTAGTGATTTAAGGAGAGGGGTCTACCACTGAGCCAGCAGCCACCACTGCAGATCTTTTGTAGTCTCCTCCAAAATCTGCATACTGTCCTGCAGATTTCCTCGATGTTGTGCTCACTATGATTTGAGGTCTCACTGCACATCCTGCATGTGCCATCTGGCATGTGTCACCAGCAGGATAGAGGAGGACAACAATACCAGCGGCCTCAGTTCCCCGCACTGAAATCCAGGGCAGAAGCTGAAATATTGGGATCATAGTCCGAATGTCTCCTGGACTCTCATTCCGGGAGAAAGGCACAAAGCTGTCCAGTACACAGAATGGCCCATATGAAAGGGGGAGTCTGTGAATGAGTCCGGTGTGACTTCGGCATGATGATAGTGAACCCCAATGATGTGAGGAGGTTCATTTCATAGTCATCTGAAATTGTTAACAACTACTTGGGGTGCCCACATTCAGCAGCCAGTCGTTGAGGTATGGGTAGATTGGTATACCGACCTCCGAAAGTGTGCTGCAACTACCTCCTTCACTTTCGTGGTACTTGTTAAGGGCAAGCTAAAAATCATCCTGGCTCACCGTAAAATCTAGGTAGCATCAGTGGGCCTGCTGGACAAGAATGAAGAAAAGCATCCTGCAGGTCCCCATCTGGTCTTTGGGGTCTAGGGCAGACAGGGCCTAGTCTAGTGCGAGCACCTTAGATTTGTCCTTACGCAGGAAGGCACTGAGATGAAGACGAATTTAAAAAAAGGGTGAAATCCCCTGTCCTTCAGCACAAGGAAGTAGCAGGAGTAACACCCAGTTCCTCCTTCCGAGGCCGGAACCATCTTTATGGACCTCTTGACCAAAAGGGCCTGCTCTTCCTGCTGTAAGAAGTACAAAAGGACTCAATCAGCCACCCAGAGGCGGAGAAGAAAGGAATGGATGGCGTAACCCCAATGCACAATCTGGAGGACCCACTTGTAGGTCATAAGTGCCTGCCATCCTAGGAGGAGATGTCAGACCCTGCCTCTGACATGGGTGTCTGTCTGGCTGCAACGGGGACTGAGCTGCAGTCTGTGCTCGTTTTCTTTGTGAGCCACTGTCTTTACCACGTAAAGGCTGAACAGCCTATCTAGCTGGACGAGGAGGTGCAGACAGATGGGAAACATCAACCATAGCCATGGAGAGGAAAAAATTGTTGAAGGAATTACCTTGTGGAGCAGAAAGGCTCCAAGATCACGCTGTGGCTATGCTTTCATTGAAAAGCTCCAAAGCAACGTTCCTTTCCCACCAAAAAGGCCAGAGTCGTCAAAGGGCAAGTCCATTAAAGATGCCTGCTTGTCCCCGAAAAAGTCAGACTTCCATCTAGGCGTGGCCTCGAAGGGCCACCATGGTAGCCATTACACATTCCATACAATCAGACGTGCCTATTCCTGAGCGTATCACAAATGTTGCAGCATCACGGCTGCTGTGAATAGCCTGAGTAAGAGATGCACGAAGGACATCTGCAACAGCAGGTAATACTGAGACACAGTACCCGATAAGGAGACAACTGGCATTTACTTATCTCAGCGCAAGGCTCGTGGAGGAGAAAATTCTCTTGCCCAACGTCTCTTCTTTTGGACTCAATGGGGGGGGGGGGGGGGGGGGGGTAGTGGAAGTAAAGGAATTGAGGTTGACCCTGCTAGGGGATGTACTTTCCAGAGTTGGATGCTGTGTTAGGATTGCCAGGTGCAGAGCGATGGTGACGACCAGCAGCCTGTCTTGAGGGGTAGCCCTGAAAAGGGCTTAGCCAAGGTGCCCAAAAGGGTATCAAGAGCCTCAATGGTCAGTGTGTAGACCTTACATCAATACCTTAGTTTTCTCTTCCATGGTTGGTAATTGTAGATCTAACACTTCATCTGACCTTCGCATCACTACAGAAAAAGAGGCTCTTATCTCTGTAGCAGTACTATGGGGAAACCCAAGGCTGTTATGTATGGGTCAAGACCACAGGCATCCTGAAGCTCTTCATACTAGTTGGCCTCATTATCTAGGGAAACATAATCGTCCCAGTCACCATAGCTGTGGTTTTTAGAATACGTGCCAACATGATTGTTGAAAGTCTGGGCCCTACTGTGTGATAAGAACAAGGTACAAGACGAGTTGCCAAGAGGTTGTGCGCCCGTCAGTGCTGGGCGCAACTGCGATCGAGGTCATAGCAGATTCAGGCTTCATATTTAGTCCAGTGTCAACGGCATTGATGCGAAGAAGACTGACATTGGGAATGGTGCCAAAGCGGAACTAGGAGCTGGAATCAGTGCTGAACCAGATACAGTTCCAAGGAGCACAAATGGCGTTGAGGGCAGAGCTGCGGGTGGAAGTCTGATTGGCGGTTTATGTCGATCCTTGGGACCTGAAGGTGCGCTACAGGGAGCCGTGGAGTGCAGAAGGTATGCAGAATAGCTAACTTGAAGGCTTCTACATGCTGCAACATCACCAGTGGTTCTGGAAACTCAGGGTGCATCAGGAGCTGACTCTGATTCAGGTCTGACTGACATTAGGAATGAGACCAGAAGGCACGTTGATCGTGTCGTGCCTTTACTAGGGTTTGAGACTGCCATGAAGTGGCACTTTCAGCTTGCATTTTTAGCGTTTTTTCTTCTTACCCAAAGACTTTGAACAGTGTGACGTCCTGCCGCAGTAACTACTTTGGAAGCATGAACCCGACCTTCCTTTTGACATGAACTGATCACGTTGCAGAGGCTTCTTGTGTTTGGCAATGTAGAGATTAGATCTGCATTCCCATATGGCCTTCAAGTTCATCTGAGTGCAGTCACCACAGGCGTGGGAGTTGTGGTCTGACAGTCCCTGCATGGTTTACACTCTGTGGTTTTAGGGCTTGGCATTTCCCTTGCACGCTGGATAATATTTTGTCAAATATCTGGTCCAAGACAAGGGAGAAGCTCTGGATTAGCACCAGAGGACAGAGAGAGAAAGGAACCGATGTCAGTGAGCATGAATGGCACTTATGCAGCTCTGCTGGTCACTTCCGGAGCAGAACGAGATTGGTGTGTAGCCGTACAATGCCACCTGGTGGGAAACAGGATAACTGCTTTAAGAGTCTCCAGATCCAATCTGATGCCCAGGCATTATTCAAAGTGAGGCATCTGTGGCTAGAAGTCTCCATCAAAACGCAGATCTGTACAACCAATATCATCAAGCTAGTAAGGTTACCACCACCCGGAATCCAGGCCTGAAGATCCTGCTCTAGTAAAGCAGACTATGTTCTGTTACCACATGCTGCAGCGACAACCTGCAGGCCACAAGAATTTATAACCGTTCAAGCAGTTTGGCATCTCAACTGAAAGCAGCCAAATCATTGCCTTGGGTCAAGGAGATGACATCCACCTCCTAAACTGCATATAGTTCCTATTTCAGTGATCAGGTGTCTGCTTCGATACGCCACGTATGCAAAGCGCTCAGGGACAGACACTCAAAAATACAGCTCAAAGCGCTTTTAAATCCGTGTTAATGCAACCACACTTTCTACAAAAGTTGCCAACCTGCCCGAGATCAGCCACAGCATATAAAGATTGGAATTCCAACATCAAAGACAGGAACTAAGATAGGCTAAACATCTGTGGGAGGCAAGGTTATTCTAGGGCACATCAAATTTAAAGTATCATGGAGACAAGAGTGGGGAACAAAATGAGTGCATGTCGCTCTAGAAAACCACAGCTAACAGATCCATGCCTATCAATAGGTCCATATCAGTGACCAATCATGAGCAAAGTATTTACCTGCTTGAGTATTTCTATAGGGCTGGTTCAATTTTGAAACACCATAGACAACGCGGTTAAAAGCAGATATATGGGCCCTCGAAACAGATGAAGGTTCAAGTGCAAATAAGACAACATGGGTTCATACTAGTTTTCATGTTTTGCTTCAGAAAAGCCACCACAAGAAAAACACAACAAAATGAGTCGCCCCATTTATAAAGAGAATTTTGGTGCTAGCCACAGAGTTCATGTGGTTAGACTCAAAGCTATGAGGAGTACAATCGAGTGTTAGATTATTCCAAGCACTGCAACAACTGAGCATTGGCTTGATATTCGTCAGAGTGGATTAGGGGCCAGAGTCGGCCAATCTATGACACCGCTGAAATAGGTTTGGGCTTCTAAGAGTTTGTATGGTTTCCTATAACTAATTTGTGAAAAGTAGACAGACATTGAGTCAGAACTGTCAACAGATTAAAAAAGGACTACAGTTCAGGGTTTACCATTGCCACATGGCAAAGAATTTCTCCACAAATTCGCCTACATGTACGTTACCTTCAATGTGTAAACATAACCTCTTAGGATAGACCTGGGGTAATATATTGTTGGCTCCTCTAGGGGTGCCCTCTGGAGCCACATGTATTTATCTACAAATTGTCAAAGAACTTTGTCTTCGTATCTGTGCAATGGTTTGCCTGAATTCGATATACATTATGAATGTCTTTGATGTTAGGTTATTTTGCAGTGTCCCATCAACCCTCACCATATTGATTTCTTCAAAGCAGTGTAAAAAGCAAATTTTCTCTTTCGCTTTTTTATCTCAAATGGATTTTGCCATTTCTCTGCTACGCTAGGTCTTGTACAGTAACATTCAAATTCTGGCTCAGCATTTTGAAGTTATATTTAAGGACAGCCTCAGAGACTGTTCTCACTGACTAATAAGCTATTATTTCTTGCTAGTGCAGTGTTTTAGTTCTAGTTATGGTCTGGCTTGAAAGCACAGCTGTCGCCAATTATGTGATAATCACCAGGAGAGGGGCTTTGGCACGGTCCACTTGTCGGGAGCCAGGCATACGTTTTACTTGAGCTGAAATAAGTAGCCAGAGTCCGCTAAAAAGTACTTCCCCCTTCACACAGCTGTGATCATATGGTTTATATTTATTCAGCTGCCTGAGATTGAACTTTCAGGGACACACGCCTGACATTGTAATGCCATTGAAGTGTCTTAGATGGATAGATTATGCATGGTGTTTTTCTCTGGCAGCAGCATGGATGGGAGGAGGGCAGTCCTTACTCGGCATGGATTTTTAGGTATGGCTTGACAGAGCAACTGTCACCTGACTTGCTAACCTACAACCATATTATTCTACAGTTTATCGATTCCACAAAAAATACATATCCATTCCTAGGCTATCTACATGAAATGCTTCACATTACCATACAACCTGCTTGTAAAGCTAGACCAACTGGCTTTGCCGATGCTTATTTTAAGTTATGAGTGGCAGCAGTATCCTTTAGCCAGATGGCATTTGCGATTAACTGCTTGAGTGATTCCACTCTTATCTTGTTACTACTCTAGTTAGAACATTGTCTATTGTGTTAATGTTTAAGTTAGTGGTTGCCACTGATTGGTTTATGGGTGCTTGTCTTAGATATATCTTTTTTGCATTTTGAGCGGGTAGCAGCTGTGCCAGTCTGGATGAACTGTGTGTACTTGTCGGTTGTAAATTCTAAGCGTCGGCCAAAGCTGTATTCCATCTTTGCAGAGACCACTCAGATCATCTGCTTCACCCGCTGGCCTCGGCTGGTGCTCTGGAAGATCAGCATTGAATAGAATATTAGGGATATCTGAGCTCGCTGCTCGTTCGTGGTGCGAACTGTGTTAAAAGTTGTTATTTTTTTCCACTGATTAAGCAATAAATGTATCTTTTTCTTGTTGCCCTACCGGTAAAATTTCTTTCTGTAGCTCCAAGGCAACAACAGACTAGAAGCCGAATTCGTTTTATGCAGAAAACTTTCTGCAGCAAAGACAAAGCTGGAAACAGCAAACTGCCTTTTAGGACACCAGAACGAGAATGCTGTCATGGCCAAAATGATTTGGAAAATCAAGATCTTGGTAGCAAGGTGTGCAAAGAGCTACACATCATCTGCACTTAAAAAAAGAATAAATAATTTGTCTCTCTCAAAAAAGACTGGAGAAGGGCTGGCACAAAAGCAGGATGGGGACTGCTCCAGGTACTTTCTGCGTACGGACAATAAGAGAATGGAACACGTGAAACTACAGTTTAGGTATCGGCGATCGGGACAAAAGGAACCACAATACCAGGAACCAAAAACCTTAGTACACCACTGAGGTTACTATTGCAAGCAGATTATGGTCAAATCACCTGAAAAAGGGGAAATTCTTCCTACATTTCTCTGTCATGACTGGAGAATACTAAAGAAGTCCAGCTATGTTTATTACACACGGTACATGCGCACCACTCCAGACCACAGACCAGAAGTGGAAAATAGAGGAAATGTTCTCAAAGGTAATATCAGCTTCAGCAAGTTTATAAAAATGGTCAGTGCAGACCCCAAAATCAAACAATTAAAAAACACTAAAGAAAGGAGATAGCCTCCCCAAAACACATTTCTCAAACTAGATCGGGTTGACTCAGAATGCCACTGAGCACGGTGGGGGAATGCGTGAAGGAAGATGGAGGAACTTACAGCGCAAACTGTCGCCAGACTGGGAAGAGTTTTGAGGGTTACGATATATGTTCAAGAGTGCAATTGTCTGAAATACAAAATGTAACATCTTTATATTTTAGTAGAAAACTTGTGAAGTCATAAGAACACAACCAGTTTTCTGGTGACATCTCTAGACTATCTATGGAGCTGAAAAAGAAATGGTTAATGCACAATTTAAAGAAAACTCAATTGTGAGGGGTTGCCAAGCCTTCCTTGGTGTGAGAGCCCCAGAGATCTCAGCTCAACCACCACTGCATCAAATGTAAACTGTCAAATGCAACGCCCAAGTTGTGGAATGATGAAAATCCCCTCCCGGAATAATAAAACAAATTAAATTATGGGCGAACTGCAGTCCCAGACCAGTTACAAGGTCTCTGTCAGCAATCTATCAGCTCAGGACAAAACTACATTAATATATGAGCTCAGCATCAACAAAGCAGAGGGGGTAGGATGAGATCTCCATGTCCTCGCCACACAAGCTAGGAGGTAGGGCTACCCCGTTCAGGCGACTTACCTTGTAAAGATTGTGTGTTCAAAGGAACAGATATCAGGAACTTGACAAATACTGTCGTCTTCTGCATTTGTGTCAGCTTTAAGTGCTGAATTGGGCTTTCACACTTCCTCAGTTTCATGGCCAAGACACATAGGCATCAAATCCCGGTGGCCCCGATTAGCTTGTATGCCAGGGCCAACTTCCATCTCAGCTTGCTGGCCCTCATCTTTTTCCCCAGCAGTGACTTCCAAGCCACTCCCCTCTTCCTGCTATGTAAATAACCTTTTCTTTGCACTTTCCAGGAGAATTAAACTGGCCCCTTAATGTGTCACAAGAAGGGTACACTGCCCATCCCACTGGTATTAAAAGGATGTCAGATGTACAACTTCCAGCCAAGGAAGCCACTGGTGCTCCCTTCCTCTATCGCCTGCTGTTAGGAAGCTCTAGATGAGACCACTTAAAACAGAACATGATCCCGCTACGTCACTCTCCTATGTCTGTGCAATGATTTGTTTTTCATTCTCTCCTATGTCTCACTAGGGGAGAGTGAAAAGGTGCCAAAAGGTGGACATAAAATAAGCACCTCTTGACTAATCTCTATTCATAAAACGTTCTATTAAGATTAGACCAACTCCACCCCAGTGCTTAACATAAACCTGGGTCTCTCACACTATGCACTTTAAGGCTCCTACTCATCCAAAAGACATCCAGTTTGGGGCCTTTAGTTCGCTACCATGCCACAGTGATAACAACTGACCTCTGCAGGTTGCTTCAGGCCCTCTTATCCTGGAAGCAAGATTATCTATCCTCAGTCAAGCAGCTGCATCTGGAAACCCTACTTACTCACTGAACAAGAATTACCATTTTAGCCTCCCACTGAGTCTAACGGAGTGCAGATCGTTCCTTTGTCAGGTTCCTGATATTAGTTTGATATTACACTGACCATCTCGTTGGTGCTACTCACTGGCAGCAACACAGGCGCGAACGCTTTCTGGGTCACATTAGGAGGGGGTCTCTAACACCAAAATCTTATACAAAATGTCCACCTGCATCAGGACTTACAGTGGGAGCCGTCGGCCGTCTGTGCACTGTTTTGGGGATTACGATAGATGTTTTGGATCAAGATGGTCTGCGAGGAGAAAAAATAAAAAAGGGGAATTCTACTGGCTGCTGTGCATTTAAAAGACAATTAAAAAGATGTCTTACAAACGGGACAGTCTGAAAGGTGTGCGGGGAAAGAGGTTACTTCCAAGGGGCTGCTCAATTTACATTTGCCAAGTAATCTAGCTGCAGGGCTGCTGAAGTGAGCCTACATGGCCCTGCAAACACGCCACTGGCAATCTGTTTCAGCCCACCCCTTTCAGGGCAGACAAATGTACAGGGTAGTAGCAAGGGAATTACTTGTGTGAAGTAGGTTTTACTTAACAGCCAAGTCACCCTGCCCCTCAAACATCCACACAACACCACAGCCTCTTGCAACTCTTCTTTGTCTACGACTGGTTGGAAAGATCTACAAGGACCAAGCTGAAGAGGCTGCGATTCATACCAAGCTCTTTTGAGCAAAAGTTATACTTACTGCTAGGATAATCCTATTCAGCAAACTTGGCAGGGGGCTTTAAACGCACTAAAAAAGGACAACGTCCCAAAGGAAATGTCTACTGGTCCCTTCGAAGCAATTAGGCACTTTCTAGAATGGCTCGTTTGTCAGCCTGAAGCGAGTGAATGTGGCCTCATCACATCACCCTCTTTACAGAGACAGAGTCTGAAGTTTGCCAATGCATCCCTATTATAATGGCAGCACCTACGGTGATGAACGTTGCAAAATGCTTAAAGATGGGCAGAGAAGGTAGGTGAGGACCCAGCACTGCTTGTTGAGAGGCTTCCAAAAATGTGTAGTTTGGTGATTTTCGCCCTAGGATTCAATAACACTCATTTGTCTTGCCTGTCACACGGAACAGACTTTGCAATAAAAAGAAAGGCCGAAGAACTGAACAGGAATCTGGGAAAATAGACAATAGCGTTTTGAGCTCCTCTATTTGAAAGGTAGTGGACTAGATTGTGGCATGTGGATTCAATGAACGGATGGGTTTAAGACCATGGGAAGTTATAAATGAGTCAAGGGATTTTCAAGATCATGGGGAGCTGTAAAAGGATAAGAAAACCAATTACGCACAAACACAGACATCAGAATACTACACAACCTACATATTATAGGCAATGTGTATTTTTCGAACCACATTACAGAAAGCTTGAGGCAACCAGTTGCCAAACGCAGCGTTTAAGCAAGCAAGCAGCTGGAAGGGCAAACTATAAACATGTTTTTCATTTAATAAATGGTGCCATAACAGGGCACAATATGAATATATCACGAGGTATACAATACTATGTTACAGTGTCAGGGACTAGCCAAGAGCATGGTTCAAAGTCGAGGAAATGGATTAGCAGTAAAAGCCAAGCCGCTGAAGTCTGATTGATGCAAATCGCCTGGTATAGACGCAATTGTATGGGCGTCTCTTCCCAAGCGCTGCAACCATTGCTCTGGCCACATCTGTGCTTGCAAAACAGTGACAACAGGACTCAACCTCCTTGCTGAGGCAGGGCATGGTCACCCAATGATTTCTTCCAGCTTTCTATTGTGCTGGTCTACCTCTGAGCAATGTGGGCTTGTTTTTAGTGGACCGCAGGCCTTTTCCTCACTTTGAGTGAGAACATCAACATGATTAACAATGGATTAACACCACAGCTGAGATTGCATGCTAAGAGCGCTGTGGCACTGTTCGTGTGAGACTGCATGTTTAAGGCACTCAGTTCCTCGCCCTTGAAGCATGCTCATAAAACTACAAGAGCAAATTCCCAAATTAATTAAAAAAAACTGCCACCCATCAAAGGAGGTTCTGCTTCACCAACCCAAGCACAGGAGTTTAGCTTTATCAGGGAATACAAGGAAACGGTGGCTTTATCAGAAGCACTTTCTGCTTTTTCATATTTACTGCAATTTTACAAAAAAAAAAAAAACTTTGGTGTTGATGACCTTCTTGTAATTGACAAAAACTGCTTCTATGAAACATTAACATACAATTCAATGAATTGTAACTTATATAGCGTGATTTCATATCACTTTCAAAACTTTGTTGGTTTATCAAATGTGATGTACTTTAAAAATAATGGCAGTCAAGTGGCAGTCCACAGTATAAAGGCCACAGATGTGGAAGAGCTCAGCTTTTTTTGACGTCTAAACTGGTTTTAAATGAGCTTTGATATGATTTAGGAGACTGTACAGTGTACACCCACCCGAGTGGATCGTCTCAGAAGGGCTTCTCTTTGGCTATTTGTGACATGTATCTGTTCTGAAAGTGGGGAATCTGAAAGAGATGGGAGCATGAGGTGGCAGTGATCAGGTGGGTACGGTACAGACACTGGGTAGAAGGCCTTCAGCCTCCGGTTCTCCAGCTAGCACACAAGACAGAGGATATATTCGGGCTTCAGTATGTGATCTGTCTGTGCGCATTTTCAAAGTCATGGTAAAGCAGCTACTTGAACTCTTGACAAAAACCACATCCCCACACTGCATGCTGCATATACTTTGTGGAAGAAAATGTCGGGCAGCTGAAGGTAAGCAGGGGTAGGTGGGGAATGAGAAAGGAGAAAAGAGGGAGAGATGGAAGATAGGTAATAGGGAGAGAGAGATAAAATGAGGAAGAGGCAAAGCCTGCCACGACTGTTTGCTGGACAGAACAGTCTAGACAGAATGGATATTTCTGGATTTTTTTAAATTTTTTTTATCAGTCAGCTTGCTCTCTGGGTGCAAGCCAGCCCCCTCTATTACAGTGCACCAAGGCCCACAGTAAGGTACTGTTTGCCTTTTTGTTCAACGGCACACAAGGTAATAGAGTAGGGGCTCATGCTTTCATGTCATAATCCCTCTTTCGGCCAACACACATCGGCTAATGGCACTGTGTGACACTACTCTCTTGCTACAAGTCTTTATGAGCAGCCTTCAGTCAGGCTAGAAGCCTTTCTTTCAATGAGGTCGTAAGTGCAACTCCTGCAGTCTAGAATCGCAAGAGTTGTGCTGGGAAGCCTTGTGGTCTTTCCCTGCTCTACAGTGTTTCTAAATTGGAACAGTCCGCTCAGTGGTCACAATACCTAGACCACTCAAGTCATTACTACTAACAGACAAATCTTCTGCACCATCAACTTGCAGATCGAGTTGCTCACCTCATTCCTGAGAATCTTCTACATATAATGCAGTCAAATTGGTTTTCTTGTCCTAAAAATAATCAGTGTTGCTAACCATCTAGTAAGAAAAACATGACCCTTTAGGTTCTTTGGCCATAGGTTCACCACGTCCCATCAGAGGCGGGGCATTCTTGGGTGGGCGCATGTGTGTACAGTTAAAGAGCTGACGCAGTGCAAAGCGTGCAAGGACATACCTGTGTGCGTGCAAGTCCGGCTGGCTGCCTTGTCCCCAGGGGATGGATCCAATAAAGGGAATGAAGCACAGACCACAGAGCCGGATCTGCAGCGCAAGGCAGGGAGAAAATTTGGTCAGGCCATGACAGGAAAGGATGTATGTGTGTGATTCCTCTATTCCTACAAACAGGGTGCAACTGGAATGGGGTCTAGGGGCAGGATTGGCTCTTTCAGGCCAATGACTACTTCCCCCAACACCAGTACAAATAAAACATGGGTTGCACTACTATCATCACTGTAAAGGGGCTGCCAAGAAAGAGGGGCAGACATCGGTCCATAGACTCTCACACCAGGCTGACAAGAACCTTCAGTCACAAAAAAAATATCAAATACACACAGCCCATGCACATCCTGCAGTAGCATGAAGCAAAGGAAATCTCTCATGGCTCCAAACCCTGAGAACTTGTTTCATTTTGAGGTGGCCCCTGGGACTGCCATGTGCAGGGAACAGCTGTTAGCGGCTGGCTACTCTGAACAAGCAAATACAGGGCTTTTAAGGATCGTGGTCAATACTGTTCATCTCCAGGATGAAGTAGAAACTTCTGTAGAGTTTAGAACTGAGTCCCTACATCTATAGTGGGGACCACAAAACTTTGGGCATAACTTTGGGCAGCAGGAAGGACAATCTTACATGAATATGTTTGCATCAAAACTACTGGAAGGTGCAGAGGGACAATCATTCACTCGCTGGAGGAAGGTGGTAGACACAGCAAAACATGCAATCTTGCAGTTATCACATTCATATGGCTGAATACTTTATATCATTTTACTGAGAAAAAACCCACAGCTGTCGGTCATAAGGACAGATAGATGGTGAGGAAAGAGAAGGAAACGAGCGCCTGAGTCCTAATCCTTCCATCGTAGTGCATTACTCAGGGCAGTGCATCATCCTTTCCATCTAACCCTTAGGTGCATTCAAGTGAGTACACTTGAAATCTGTTTAATTAGTGCTTTTTAACCTACTCATACCCCATGGCACTTAAACCATCACACCAAGTCTTCGATGAACTTAAATGGCCCCCACCACCTCCTATTCATCTGAAGTAATATCGACCTCCTAAGCCAGAGACGTGCAGATTCCCCACACAAGAGTCATTAAAGAGAGGGGTACTGTTCTTCTGCCATGTCAATGCTCAGGAAGCAGTCTTCTCCATGCCATGTGAGGGAGGACACATTTTACAGTATTCACAGCATGATGGCCATAACCCTGGACCTCTTCCCCCAAAACCAGCACGTACATTTGTTTTGTTTTCTAGGAGAAACAAGGCATCCAGGCAGGAATGCCTTTACTAACATACCAGTCTTCTTAAAATTAAGGTCTGCAAAAACAAACCGAATCAGCAGTTAGTATAAAGTAGTTCACTAGCGGAACCATCAGTGAGCAGCAACCATCAATAAACCAGCATACTAACTAACTAACTAACACACACACACACACACACACACACACACACCTGCATTGCTAAAGACTCAGCAGAACAAGCAAGGGACAGAGGGATACTGAAGTGCAGAATAAGATTGGAGCATCTGGCCACATTGAGCAGCATCTAAGTCATTAAACCAAATGCTAGCATGTGCGATCCAAGTCTTCTTTGATATCTGCCCAGCCACAAATGCTTCCCGCTACTTACATTTTATTATATTTTACACCAGAGGCAATAACTAAATGCACAACTGCCAGGGGTAAGGACAGGAGACTCTACCAGCCCTCCATGGTACCAGCAGATGCCTCAATAAAAGCCAATGGTGGTTCATGAGCTAAGTAATTTGTTATTTGGTGATGTTCGAATGATCACCATGTCAAAGCCTTTCCAAACACGTTACACACTGAACAGCCCCCCCAGAGTACCACTGTGTCTAGTTCACAGAGATGGGGGGAAACTGACACATTAGACCAGAGGTATCTCAATTGCAAAGAAAGACTCAAAGTTTCATAAGGGGCTGTGCTAATAGGTTTTATGATACAGCGTTCAAGAGATTCTGGGTCACCAGTCTACGATCCATAATGTACTGAGAGCGAGTGAACTGAAGCATAGGCGGCTCGCTATGTTTTCCACAAAACCGTGTGAAGGGCCAGGAAGTCCCCATAGCACAAAGCTAGTCCTTTCAACTCTTTGGAGACTGGGACGTCTTAACAAGTGTTTGTCAGGGTGCTTCCCCTCTCCCACAAAACATGGCATCGAAGAGAAGATCCATTAAAGCCCAAATATACAAGCTGCAGCATAACCTCGTACTTAGAAATACCTAGTGCACCATTGCAGACACTTAATGGCCATCTTCGGACAACTCATATCTGCCACCATGGAATGCAAGGAGGTCATTTACACTGTTGGAGGCAGTCCAGCTATCTTTGCTTGCATATTCAGGCTCAGGTAGTCCTAGCTCTGCAAATTCTATTATGGGCTACCCTCATTGGCAAGGATTAGATGGGCAAAACAAGTCCAAGGTTTTAAAACATGCTTTGGGGAATCCACCCACATCAAAGTCCAATATAAGTAACATTAAATTTCTTGAAAGCTAATTCAGTCACTGACATCTGCAATTGCAAAATTAAAAGACTGGACTAACCAACAAACTGGCAGAAACACACACACCCGAAGTCGCCACAAATATGTTCACATCAATTTTGACTAAATAGCAGTCTTATGCCTTGAATGTTGTCTCATGCTTTTTATGATACTGTTCATCACATGATTTTCCCCTCATTCCCCATTGGTTCTCTGGGCATTCAAACTTTTGCTAACTTCACAAACCAAATGAGCACAAAGTGTGTGGGCACTGTCACCCATCTTTCACCATGTCCATATGTCCCCAGTAACAAAAGTCAACAGTCCTAAAATCTAGGCTTCCAAGCGAGTACCAAGAACATCCAAACCCACGTCAATCGACCAGATGGCTCTGGAATCCTAGGAACGTTTCAGGCTTCATTAGAAGGATTCAAAAATGCTTGCAACAGAGTTTACTTTGCTTGAGACTCTCTACCCTTTAAATCGACTTCCCTCCACCAAAATGGTTCACACTTGTGACCCACCTATCACTGAAAGCACAAGTCACCCTGTCACAACTTATTACCACAAACCATATCATATTTGTGCTCGCTGTCATTTCTAAATTGGGGTCCTGTAACAGTAAGTACAAGGATCTCCATGCCAATACTCAACAAACAAAAAAAGTATGCTACAGAAGTGATGAAGCAGATAACTTTCCTGACCTCCAGGTAGAATGGCCTTATTCCCTTGTCTCGCAACCTGAACCAGGCTTGTGGCATAGGGCACTCAATTACTTTATTAGATAACTGGCTCTTCCTCTAGGATATAGCCACAATCATCGGTCTAGTGCACTAGGTTATAAATCATTCAGCACTGGGTTAAGGCTCCAAATGGTTCTGTTCTCAGATGCCCAGGAACAGCCTACCACAGCAACCTGTGTGTGTGTGTGTGTGTATGTACACACACACACACACACACACACACACACACACACACACACAGAAAGAATCTAAACTATGGACCAGCGCAGCATCACACCTTAAAATAGAAACAGGGGGGAGGAGAGGGGGGGGGGGGGGAGGAGGGGACGGTGGCCAAGATGGCGGAGAGTTAGGTCGTGTTCTACCTCCTCTCCTCCACCCGCCGATTTATAGCACCAGTCTAAGCCCCGAAACTTACCTGGAAACGCTGGCCTGGGGTTTCAGACGCCGAGCTACACCCAGTGATATGAAACCCTGCGATCCCCGGGGCTCCGGTGATAGTGATCCTGGCCGCGGGCTCGGACTGGCCCGGGGCAAGGCGCTGAGGTCAGCGGAGCTGGCATTCCAGAGTGGCTGCATTCATCAGCACTGAGGTGCGGATCGCTGTAGCGCACCCAGATCCGTGACAGGATCCTGTGGCCCCTTCCAGCGCCTGGGTCTGGCAGTCTAGGACGGTGGACAGACGGAGGAGCGACAGCCGCCACCTTGAGGGAGAACGAGGCAGCCTGTAGGCACACGTCTGGAGCGAGTAGTGGATGCAGACAGCGCCCACGGCAGGCGGCGAGGTAGGCGGATCTTTACCGGCATTCCAGCGCCCTGCAGCAGCTCGACCCGCCATAACTCCCTTTTCTATGCGCCCGCCATCTTAAATTGCGGTAGATACGGCACATCGGCAGCACTCTGAGGCAGCGTTTACGAGGCGCATCTGGTGCCGGACGCGAGCGGAGCAGGCAGGGCCATCGGGAGGTTTCTTGGCCTCCGGTCCCCAACACACTGCCGCGGAACTGCAACCTGTGCCGTATCTCGCTACCCGGCGGCAATCCACGAGGGGGCATATCAGAGTCCCGTCTCCCGGCTGCCGCTTTTGCTGTAGGAGTGGTAGTCCGGCTTGGGGGGGGGGGGGGCACTGATTCCCGGGTCACCTGAGGCCAGCCGCACACGTAAACGACATCTGGGGCATCTTGGTCCCTAACATGGCGGAGAGACCCGGAGGCCAGTGGCGGTGAGTCCTGCACCCTTCCACTTCCCTGCTGCAGCCCTAGATTCCTGGCGTCAATTGGTTACGCTAAACTGTCATGAAACACATGGGAGGCACCAGTGGTTGACCTAGTCCCCGGAGATCTTTCTGCTGGCTCCGCTTCCCAGGACGCATCGGAGCGGTCCCCGTTATTGTGCCACTTGCAGCCGAGCCCTGGTAGCGGCTCATCACAGACTCCACATACCAGGCCTACTGTTCTTGACACCTCGCACACGGGGGGACCTCACCTCTACGGGCTGCTGTTCTAAGCGGGGAGTCTACTGCCTCATCCCCTCGCTGCACTTCCAAATCTAAGAGCCCAGAGAGTCTATACGCACGGCGTGCTGTTGGCTTCGTCCTTTCCCACACCTCGACTGCCAACACACCAAACCGGTGGCACTTGCAGCTTCGGAGAGGGGAGGTGGACTGACACAACAGAGGGGACACCAACGCCTTCCAGCAGACACCACTACTGGGAGCGGTAGAGCGAGCGCGCCTCCGCCTGGGCCTGACACCACGAGACCGAGGAGGCCACATAAACCGTCAGCAGACACCCCGCACCGTTGCATCTCATGAGTGGCAGAGTGAGCACGCCAACGTCTACCCGGATGATAGGGTCCGTCCATTGGTACAGCAGAGGCCACTGGTTGACGGAAGCGGCCGGCGGGACCTGGCCCGAGGATGGAAGGGACGACGCTGCGGGAACGGCCGAGTAGGACATTCACCCGGGGCAGGAAGGACAAGCAAGTTCCGAAAGAGAAATCACTCACAGATCTATTCACCCGGGCGCCAAGTGCAGGACCGACGGCACCTGACTGGGAGGGGGCAACGGCGCCAATGGCCACCACCACGGAGGCACCCGTGACTCGGGCTTTCCTGGAATCACTGTTCACTTCCTTGCGGGATGACCTCCAGACGGTGAAGCGCGATCTCACGGCGGAGATCAAAGACATCCGCAAGGATGTGGATGATATAGGGGAAAGAGTGGCGTCCCTGGAGACCAAAAGCGACGCCAGGGACACTGAACTCACGGCCATGCAAAAGGAAGTCTTGCGGATACATGAGCAGCAAGTGGATGTCCAATCTCACCTGGAGGACCTCGAGAACCGCTCCCGCCGGCGCAACATCCGTATTAGAGGAGTGAGTACTGACGAAGAGGCAGCCGACATCTTTGGCTACGTTCGAGATCTCTTCAACTATGTCTTGGACAACCCACCAGACTGATCTTAAACTGGACAGGGCGCACAGAGCAGGCCCCCCCAGGGCACAGACGGATCCTACGGCGGACATACTGGTATGAGTCCAAGACTATCGCACCAAAGAAGTTATCCTCCGTAAGGCCCGCTTGCTACAACCGATCACCTTCCGCAATCAGCCCGTGGCCCTCTATCAGGACCTTGCCATCACGCTTCAAAAACACCGGACATTTCGGCCTATCACGGAGGCCCTGCACCAAAAAAAATCTCCTACTCCTGGGGGCATCCGTTCCGCCCCGTATTTCGAAACAATGGGAAGTTGTTCCAACTCCGTTCCCTGTCTGAGGCGAGTAAACTTCTGGGGCTATATCTCCCAGAGGACAACGACGACTGAGAGCGTTCAGATCAAGACTCTACAGACGGCCGCCCGAGATGGAGGCAGCAGCATCGCCGACGCCGTTTGCGGAGACCGGACCCGCAGGAGGCCAAGAAAGAACAGCAGGCTGCTCTGGCGGCATTGCCGGGAGTCCTGGCCAATACGACCGCCAAGTAACTGGCTCCGGCTGCCTTGATACTATCTTTCACAGATGTCCGGGGGTGGAGGGAGAGTGGGGGGTGCTCCCATTTGCCACCATTCAATCCCAAAGACTCTTTTCCTGTTCATCTTGGGATGACTGACTAATGATCGAATTTATGAACTCCTTACTTTTCCCTTTTGGCGCAAGTTGTGCCTTAATTTTCTTCTTTCAATTTTTATGGGTCTTCATTCTTTCTTTCTCTCTAGCTCTTCCTCTTAGCTGTCCTTTGTTTCGGGGGGAGGGGGCCTGGTCCAGAGGGCACCATGATGCCTTGACCCTTGCACTGGCGTTCAGGAGTCCTGGTAGTTCTGCTGCCCTTGCTAAGCGTTAACCCATATTTAGGTGTAAGATGCAGCCGCCTTCCATCAAGGTTCTCACTTTTAATGTATGGGGACTCAACAATCCCATCAAACGCAGGGCACTACTCTCCTACCTAGAGAGTATGCGGGCAGACATCTGTCTCCTTCAGGAGACTCACCTCCTCTCCAAGGACTGCCACCGACTCCGGTCCCGAGCTTTCCCAACACAATTCTTCTCCTCCACATCCTCTAAGACGGCAGGGGTAGCTATTCTTGTTTCCAGGGCTTTTCAGGGGAAGTTGATACAGGAGGGAGTTGAGATTAAAGGCAGACTTCACATCTACCCCTTTACTACAGGGGGACACATTGTGGTGGTGGGCTCGATTTAGGCCCCGGTTTACGCCCCCAACGATGGTCAGGAACCCTTTCTTCACGATGCTCTTACAGCTGCCACTCCGACTCAGGAACGCCACTTATTAATAGGGGGGGGGGGACCTCAACATAGTATTTGACAATGACCTTGACAGGTCCGCACAACGCACGAGCCAGGTGGGCGCACTTTCCCCCACTGGGCTCCAGCAACTACATGACCTAGACCTCACAGATCTCTGGAGATACCGCCACCCTCACTCACGGGCATTCTCTTACTATTCCAAAGCCTACAAACCTACGCAAGACTAGATTATTTTCTGGGTACCAAAACTGTCCGCGAGGCCACGCTCTCAATTGACATACTTGTGGCACAATAACACTCCAGTCACCGCCCTCCCCACGCGCTGGGAGGCCCTTAAAGCGGTCATCAGGGGGGCGAGGTCATCGCTATCCCTTCCGCAGATAACACGGACCGTAGGGCAAAGAGGGAGGAGCGGACACAAAGTGCGGGAACTGGAGTAGATGCCCCAGCGAGCCGGAGCCACCCCTTATATGGCGACAGCTGACAGCCGCTCGGTTGCAACTGACGGCATTAGACCGGGACAAGGCAGACTATGCTGCCATGCGATTGCGCCACTCCTACACTGGCGGGGACAAATGCGGCCGCCTCCTGGCGCACAAGCTTAGTGAGGCCCGCTTACGCAAGGGCATCCAGGAAATCAGGGATGGCACGGGTAAAGCATGCCCCGACGACGTGGCTATTGTCGAAATCTTCCACAAGTTCTACGCCCAACTCTACGATGACCAGCCTCTGGATGAGGCGGACATCAATTCTTACTTAACCGAGGCCAGTCTCCCCACTTTGACACCGGATCAGGCAGCCCATATCGAAAGGGAGATCAGGCCGGAAGTTCTCTCCGCCATCACCCGCCTGAAACTGGGCAAATCACCTTGCCCTGATGGCTATACAGCGGTCTTTTATAAACAATTTTGCGCAATACTCACCCCTCTGCTTACCCGGCTCTTCAATTCTTTCGCGGCGACGGAGGCCATCCCCCCCTTCCATGCTGGAAGCGGCAATAGTCGTCCTCCCTAAGCCCGGGAAAGAAGGTCCGAATGCAGACCATATCGGCCCATCTCTCTCCTGAACGTAGACCTGAAGCTTTACACCAGCATTCTGGCCAGCCAACTCGCCCCCTACATGCAGGGGCTAGTGGACCCTGACCAAGCTGGGTTCATACTGCAACGGCAGACAAACGACAACACGAAATGTGTCACTCATCTCATAGAAAAAGCCTCCCGCATACCGGGGAAGTACATGCTGCTCACGATCGATGCAGAGAAGGCCTTCGACGGGGTCCAGTGGCCATATCTCGAGCGCGTATTGGCCCGTATTGGCTTTGGTGAGAAAATGTGGACACATTTTTAACTGCTACCGATCTCCCACGGCGACCG
This sequence comes from Triturus cristatus, assembly GCF_964204655.1. NCBI lineage: Eukaryota > Metazoa > Chordata > Amphibia > Caudata > Salamandridae > Triturus > Triturus cristatus. The sequence goes on from NC_140591.1 coordinate 23,266,530, forward strand.
CAAGAATTAACGGGCACACCTCCGCTCCCTTCCCTATTCATAAGGGAACGAGGCAGGAATGCCCCCTGTCACCCCTACTCTTCGCTCTCTATATGAAGCCCATGGGGCAGAGGGTCAGGGATCATACTCAAATCACAGGCATCCGCTTCGGTGGGGATACCCACACCATTAGTTTGTACGCGGACGATGTGCTGGTCACCCTTGCGAACTCAGAGAGCACTGGGAGCTTTCCTGGAGGAACTGACACTTGTGCCGGCACCTCTGGGTTCAAGGTTAACCTGATCAAATCTATAGCGATGAACCTCTTATTGCCAGCCCAGGAGAGAGCTGACTTGTAGGCCCGCTATCCCCTGCGTTGGTCCGAAGACACCGTCCCAAATCTGGGTATACACCTGGCCCCAACCCTACACGACATGAGACTAGCCAACTTCTCACTCCTCCACACTCATATTCGCGCTGAGCTCCGGAAGTGGAAACACCACCAGATCTCCTGGCTGGGGCCACTGTAAATTCAGTGCGTAATGAATGCCTTGTGATGTTGCCCTTGTTTAAGCTGGGGAGATAAATGTACCGATCCTGATTACTCTCTAAGTGTTATTCATGTCGTGCACGAGAGTTCATACTGTGCACTTCCCCCTTTTTCTAGACTTGGGTATATCGATACACTGTGGGAGTAACCTAATTTATTTTATGTTGGGATTGGTTGCGCTCATTATTTGGAGTGCCTGTTGGACAGAATGCTAATGTTTATCGCTTTTTAAGAGTGCAGTAGTTCTTGCTGTTTTTGGAACTACAATTTCCTTGACTTCCTCCAACCCAGATATTGACTACATCACTTCCGGGTTGGATTCACTCATGGAGGTGTCCGTTTGGTTTAAAAGCACACGGACAGACGCTCTCTCTCCCCTTTTGGCCGGTGCCGTAAACGGAAAGATACAGAATGACCTAAGGTACTTGGGCTGAGGGCGACCATTTTTAATCGATGTTTTGATAAGGTTTTGTCTTGTGTGATCCCAATACAGGATTTTATTATGCTTTTCTGATATTATATAGCACGCGCTCCATAATCGGAGTACCTGACGCTTGAGTGCAGGGATGGCGAGCCACTCGTCTGTTCAGGACGTATGAGATACACAGCCACTATCTCGTTTACAGTTGGGGTGCGTGTGGTTTTTTACCGATCTGTGTCTCTTTTGACATATTCAATTTGAGAGCAGAATGGATCGCCCTTTGTCCTAAAAATACATACTATTTACCTGGCAAATTAGTGGATGTGCTAGGCTTTTATTCTGCGTGTTCAGCTCTGTGTTTTTGGGAGAGGCAGTCTGATTCGTTTTCTTTTTCTGGTTTATTCTCTCTCAGTAATCTGTGATCTGAGGCATCATCCACATTAAGGTGGAGGTAAATTTACATTACCTTATAGGTGAGTCATTTGACACATACCTTAATATACGCTTTGGTCTTTCCAATCACGTGTGGAGTGTAATGTCACGTGTAATATCACGTGTGTGGTGTTTGTGAAGGGAGTCTATTATGATCCGAAATGATAATGAAACTGTTAATTATGTTTATGTATTTTTTCATAGACACTGGACCGGACTGCAACTGGTTCTGTTGTCATAAACCATCATAACATTGAGTATGGTTTTTATTCTATTTTCTATTGTTTTTGAAGCAGAGTGATAACATTGAGAGGTCCTGATGAATGCCGCGAACTCGTAGTCATCTGGCAGAAACATGGTTGACCATTAATGATTAGGATATTATTTCAATCCTATATCACCTCGTTTTAACCCTAGCCGATGGGGACTAATAGTAAATTGAATTTTGTCACCCAGTAGCTAGTTTTAAATACACATTTTTCTTTTTTTCACTCTGCCCCTTACTCCCCTTGCCTCAGTTGGTATCCTTACAAAACACCTCACGCTCCTCTCTTTTCCCTGAGAGTTGTAGCCCACACTGTATACCTTGTGGTTGCAGTGTGCAAGAGGGGACCCAATGATGAAGCATGTCACCCTTGGGTGAGTGAGGGTTCTCGTCTTTAAAATAATGGATTCCCGGTTCTCTCACACACCCTTTTTCCCTTTTCTTGTGTAGCAGCATCCCATCATTCTTTGTGAGTAACACGCTGTGATAAAGATGACAGTCCTTCCCAAAATCCTCTATCTTTTTCAAACACTTCCCCTACCCCCTCCAACAGGCTAGCTTCAGAAGGTGCAATTGGATTTCTCCTTTTTTAGGTCTCGCCTACGCAGCGCGGATGCGCTGCACAGGAAGACCTTTAGCCGTTTGCTCTGCTCTTTTTGGAAGCACATACTCGTGCTTGTGGCGGCATCCACCTTGCGGGAGCACGCAGGGGCGTGACACAAGCACGAATATGTGCTTCCAAAAAGAGCAGACCACGCACGCACGATTTTTATTTGACTACTTTTTCAACCGCGGTCTTTCATTTCCTTTTTGATGCCGTGTTTTTTAGAATTAATATTTTGGGCTTTCTCTAGCGCCAACAGTCCCAGTCGGGTGGTAAAGCCATTTTAGAATAAGTGGCAGAAATACAGTTTTCAAGAAGATACATCGCGGGGGGTACCGTAGGTTTATGCACGAGTTCCTAGATACCATGATGCCCCCTGTTGTGTGGCGCATTCTGCCTTTTCCTTCCGATTAACTTTTTAAACTAACACTAATGCTTTGAATGGCAAAAGCAGAACTAAACTTAAAACTAAAAGTCCAGCACTGAACAAAGCTGCGGTTGGCGATAAATGCTTCTAGTTCTAACGTCTAACGCATAGTTTCATGCGTGACATCTTAAGCGTCATGGCATTTGAGACAACAGCACATTGTTTCTTGGATTTTTGAGCCAATGCTTTTCGGTGTTAAAAGCGAAACAACGTATGCCACAAAGTAAGCTAAGGTCAGATTAAGACCAGGACTGACTGCAGGTGTCACGGATGACGTGGGGCCACTAAGAGCTGCAGGTCAATATTTTGTTGGAAAACGTGTACCTACAAAGACTCCCGTCAGAAAAATGAATATAAAATAAAAATACTATTGAAACAGGAATAGAAAATGATAAACCTTTCACCCATTCATTGATGTGAATGCTTTTAAAGTGTGCTCCATTAGCAACATGTTAATACTACGTTGCAGGCACCCAGGCTGAAAACGGTGTCAAAGTAGCCTACTGCATTCTGCAAGCTGTATTCTGGGTTCACCTCTTCTACACCACTTGAACTGAACTGAAGTACCAGATAACCATGTTTTTTCGGGTTACGACAATGCATGGTACGGTTAGTCCCCTTGTATCCCACTTGAGGTGCGCTCCAAGTGTAAGAGCAGCAATAAAAGGTTGGCCTAGGAGCTTTTAGGAACCATTTTACTTTGAGCCGTTTGTACCTGGCGCGTATTGGTGCCTCATTGTTCAGTCCGGTTTCTCTCCAAGTGCAGGAGAAATATCCACAAGGATGGACACCGCTGAGAAGTGATCTCCCTCCACCATTTCATTTTAAGAAGGAAGTGATGATCGTGGGCTATGGAGGGCGTTTCCTGTTTGGCCCATTAGTCATCTGGAGTGCCTTTTGCCAGATAAATGAGGTGTAAGCAGGCGTTGAACACTACCTCATTTTAGCGGTGCCTTATGAGATGAGACAAGAGTGGATGCTTGACATATACATGTTGTGGGATATATATTTGGTGAGAGTAGTGGCTTTGACTATTAGGTTGAACATTCTTGGGACAGTGTTTCGCGGTTAGATTTTCTGCACAGGCATAAAGGACAATCTCATTGAACGGTAAAGTTGAAACAAGCATTGGCATAGCCAATAGATCTCGCCTTTGGGACCTTATAAGTGTTTAGCCATGCAACAGTTGATGTTGGTGCACCAAGGATACTGTGCTGCATAACTAAATACTTAATGCTTGTTCATCTGGCAAGGACGTAAAACACGACAAACAAGCAGTCTGCTTCCTTCCATCCCATGAAGGGGGACTCGGAATTCCAGACTTCACGCTCTATTACAAGGCCACACAGTTTAGATACTTGGTCAAATGGAGCCGGGCCGAATCTGAAAAAAAACTGGCTCTTCCAGGACCGCGCCGTTGCCGGTACCCCTCTCATGAAGATTCCCTTTCTCTTGAAGGCCCACCAACCCCCCAATCTATATGCTTCGCAGGTGACACGCACAATCTTCACGGTCTGGGATCAGACGAATATATGCCACGACCTTCCCTTCACCGCTCACGTCGATAGTGGATAACCCCGATTTTCGCCCTGGGACAGACTCACAATCCTTTCATTCATGGCGAGAGACCGGCTGCCGCGCATTAGGTCTCTTATTTTCCAAAGGAGACATCATCCCCTTCCCGCAGCTCCGGACCGACTATGGCCTCCCAGAGTCAGAGCGCATGCGCTACCTCCAGGTACGACACTGGGCTATGCACCCGGACAATCACCCACAGGCGGCGAGGCTTCTTACGCCATACGAACATTGGCTTATAACACTGTCTTCGGACAAGAAACTGATCTCGGATCTCTATAAGATGCTCCAATCCAGATACTTCCACACTTAACATGCGGGGCAGGCGCGTTGGGAACGGGAATTAGGGCGCAACCTCACTTCCGAGGAATGGGAAAGGGCATGCTACAGGGCGCGCCACACAGCAACACACGTAGGTCTCACCGAAACATTCACCAAATTAGTCTATCACTGGTACTACACCCCAGAGAGACTTCACCAAGCTGACGTGACAAAGAGCCCTGATTGTTGGCGGGGTTGTGGAGGGAGGGGCACACTGGTCCACCTGCTCTGGGACTGTGAACATCACCGGGCCTACTGGACACACATATTGGACGAAGTGAACAAACACCTTGACACGAAGATTCCTAGACTTCCCGCATATGTCCTCCTAGGGGTGCCCAACCCTCTTACCTATCCCCTAAAGTCCAGGCGAGGGAAACAGATAGCCATAGCTCTAGGCTCAGCCGTCCAGAATATACTGATCCACTGGAGGACCCCCCGCATTCCTGCACACACAGATTGGCACCAACAACTATGGCACGTCTTGGGAATGGAAACGATTTCTCTTACACTGGCCAGGAAAGGCTCCTCCTTTAGCGATCTATGGCAGCCATTCCTCGCTTAAGACTTTCGCGAGCTGACCTGCCCGTGATACCTGCGTCTCTTACGCTTAACAGCACCAGAACCCGCTTTGTAAATTGTACTGACACCAGGACGGACACACTGCCTGGCCTAGCGCTCTACCACCAAACTGGACCATGGGTGGGTGGGAGGTGGCTATGCTCTTTCTTTTCCTTTCTTCCTTTCAATTTCCGGGTGGAGGTGGGAGGTGAATGTTAATTGTTTATCTCGAGATATCATTACGATGCTTTATATTTCAACCGGGTCCTGCGTGACCCTTATAATGTGCACTTAATTTTTGCAGCTATTAAGAAAAAAGAATTAAACCATAAAATAGAAGCTTGTTTCCACCAATATTATCAGGAATCTTTTTTTTTAAAAAGAACTTTAGACAAAGATGTGCTTTGTGGGCATGCTCCATTTGGTACCCCTATCTGCCTTCAACAGGTTGGGCTTTCTGAAGTGGCAAAGCTACTTAATGGAATCAGGTTTAAAATGGGATGGGTAGAAAAAGAGACCTCAGAAACAATCTTGAGAAGAGCATGTATGGTGTAACGTGTTTGTAAAGGTTTGAGCCGCCAAGAGGCATTCCATGGAGATAGGCAATGCTGTGCCTGGCTCTCCCCCTTCTGGGTTGTATACAACGGTGATAGTTACACAACCTTTAGTACCAGCCTGAAAAAAAGCCTTGGGTCGCACAAAGCCAATGTGATCAGATAGCCCCAATAGAAAATGTACAAAGTGATGCACAGAAGATCTTCACTACAAATCTTAAAGTTTATGTACTCAGAATAAGCCAGAAGAAATAGAGTGAAATCATGGTCCTCAAGCGCTTGAATTACTTTGTACATCTGCACGCTCTGTGGCAGTACACTCAGGAAGCACCAACGAACATGGGCCACTTAGGAGGGGGATACAATTTCCAAACTATCACAGATCACTCAAGTAAACATTCTGTTAACAGAGCTCAGCCCCACTGCTAGCAGAACGTTTAGAGCTGTCAGATTTAGAGGAAATGGCATTCAATCACATCAGGACATATCCTCAAACAGCGATGACACTTAGCAGAAAAGCTCAACATTTAGCTATTTTTTCAGTTTCTTCTGTAAAAGAGACACACAAACAGCAACCCAAAATGCAGAACTGTAAGCGTCACTTCTACTGTAGGACAGCCATTGCTGAACGAAAGGAGAGGGGAAACTGCCTAGGAAAGCAAATGTTTTAAGTAAGCAGACACATTGTGCTCTTCTGCAGCACTGATCTTTTATCAAGATTACAAACTGTAGGACAACCAACGAACACAGGGCCCACAAAAAATAATGTTTCTTTTAGTAAGACCTCACTACAAGTCTATCTACGGTGGATACTCTTCAGGAAAAATGGAACACAAAAAACAATCAATATTAAAGCGTTTAATAATTTAAACGACAACAAAAGACTCTTGAAATACTCCTCTGCTTAACATATCCGATGTAGTCTTTAAGAGCGTTGAGGGAGCAGTGCTCTGTTACAAACACATGGAATCCTCCAGGCCACGTTGCTGGTTCTTTCTCCTCTGTGTGCAGCAAACACCATCCCTGGCAGCAGAAAGCATCACCACACGTGCAACGCCTATGCCAGCAGAGCGACCACTTCCACAGCCTGCACCACACTAGGCAGCAGCAGCCCCACAAATGTAACATCTATGTCACCACAAGTACCCACTCCACAGCCTGCACCACACCAGCCCGACCAAACATGCAATGCCTACAGCACCGTAAGCACCACCTCCACACTGCACTACTCCAGGTAGCAGCACCACCACACATGCAATACCTATGCCACCATAATCGCCACACCCACTGCCCGCATCACCACAGGAAACTGTAGCACCACCACTGATGCAACACCTATGCCACCAGAACTACCACATCCACAACTCACCAGGTAGCAGCACTACCAGAAATGCAGTGCCTATGTCACCAGAACCACCACCTTCACAGACTGCACCCCTACCACACATGTACTTCCTTTGGCAGCAGAACTACCATCTCTACAGCTCGTACCACACCAAACAGTGGCACAGCCACCACAAATGCAACATCTATACCACCAGAAGTACCACCTCCACACCCCACACCACAGCAGCCCCACCAACCATGCAATGCCCATGCCATCAGAAACACCACCTCCACAGCTTACATTACTCCAGGTAGCAGCACCACCACACATGCACCGCTTATGACAGCAGAACGACCACCTCCACAGGCTGCATCACACCAGGAAGCAGTACCACCACACATGCAGCACCTATGCCAGCAGAGCCACAACATCTATGCAACCAGAACCACCACCACATCGCGCATTACCACAGGAAGCAGCATAACCACACATTCAACGCCTATGGTACCAGAACCATCACATCCACAGCCCTCACCACCACAGGAAGCTGCAGTACCACCACAAATGCTATGCGTATGATACTAGAACCATCACCTCAAGAGCCCGTAACCCTCCAGGCGGCATCACCACCATACATGCAATGCTTATGCCACCAGAACCATCACCTCCGCAGGCTGCACCCAGTAGAAATACCACCACAAATGCAACACATGTGCCATAAGAACCACGATCTCAACTGCCTTAACCATCACAGGAAGCTGCAGCACTACCACACATGCAACACCTATGGCACCAGAATCAACACATCCACGGCCCACACCACAGCAAGCAGCACCACCACACATGCAACACACATCGCACCAGAATCACCACATCCACGGCCCACACCACAGCAGGCAGCTGCAGCACCACCACACATGCAACACCTATGGCACCAGAATCACCACATCCACAGCCCACTCCACAGCAGGCAGCTGCAGCACCACCACACATGCAACACGCATGGCACCAGAATCACCACATCTACAGCCCACACCACAGCAGGCAGCTGCAGCGCCACCACACATGCAACACGTATGGCACCAGAATCACCACATCCACGCCACAGGAGGCAGCTGCAGCACCACCACACATGCAACAAGTATGGCACCAGAATAACCGCATCCACAGCAGGCAGCTGCAGCACCACCACACATGCAACATGTATGGCACCTGATTCACATCAATAGCCTACACCACAGCAGGCAGCTGCAGCGCCACCACACATGCAACACCTATGGCACCAGAATCTCCACAGCCCACACCACAGCAGGAAGCTGCCGCACCACCACTTATCCAACACCTATGGCACCAGAATCTCCACATCAGGCAGCTGAAGCACCACTACACATGCAACACCTATGGCACCAGAATCTCCACAGCCCACACCACAGCAGGAAGCTGCCACACCACCACTCATGCAACACCTATGGCACCAGAATCTCCACATCCACACCACAGCAGGCAGCACCACACATGCAACACATATGGCACCAGAATCACCGCATCCACAGCCCACACCAGGCAGCACCACCACACATTCAACACGTATGGCACCAGATTCACCACACAACATCAGGCAGCACCACAACACATGCAACACCTATGGCACCAGAATCACCACATCCACACCACAGCAGGCAGCTGCAGCACCACCAAACATGCAACACGTATGGCAACAGAACCATCACATCCACAGCTTACCCCACAGCATGCAGGTGCAGCACCACCACACATGCAACATGTATGGCACCAGAATCACAGCATCCAAAGCCCACACCACAGCAGGCAGCTGCAGCACCACCAAACATGCAACATATATGGTAGCTCAAATGCCATCCAAAACAGGCTTCTCTATTTACAAAGATGCATACTAGCAAAAAGAAATATATGACTGTAAAACCTACTTCTTTCTTCTAGTCCACTGTTAATTTAGTAGATGATGGTGTATAGTAGTAAGGTAATGTATCCCAATAACATACACTGCCCATCCATTCCTATCCACTCGTCGTCCTACTGCTCGCCCTGGACTGTTGCCCACACTACCGTACCTGATGTCTCATCATCTCAGAACAGTCCCCCCACTCAGATTGGCGGACCATTCCTCTAACGCTCACCTACTCAACCCTCATATCCAACCTAATAATTAAATAATTCACACCACTGCTCCCTCTCAGCTTGGGATACACAGCTCCCCCAGTCAGCGAACCACTATCACTACACATGCAGGGGCTCCCGCAAACCAGGTCTCCCACTTCCTCAGCCTTTACATGCTCCTTCACTGACATCAATACTTCTGAACAGCAGCCTCTCAACATGCTCTCCACCTCTTGTCTCTACAACCTCTCCTCTACGTGTCCCCTCACTCCTCATCACATTACGGTGTCTGACCATAATCCCATCACCTTAGGTAGAGATACTTCTAAGACTACTAACTATTGCTCCAAACCAAAGAACCCCTTCGTCACATACAATATTTTAGATAACTCCCCTCCCCCATCACTTCTCTGCCGTAACATCACCCACACTAATACCCCAATACTGTATTCTACACTGGATACTATACAATCTGATATACAGTTGTTGTTGGCTGATATCCTTAGCCTTCTACGCATCATCTCCAATCTAGAACTCAATATGTCAAACCTTTCAATCTATCGCTAGCACTGTAATCTTCCCTCTCCTACTCGCTCTCCCACAGTTAGTGGTGCATACTCCAGATCTCAACCTAGATGGAGATGCAAACCTAAACAAAACCATTCCACCCGACCCAACAAGCTTGTCAAATACCTTTCAACCACAGATATCCTCTACCCTTCTCTCTCTTTATGATCCCGCCCACTACGTCCCACCTCAAGTTAGGATTCAAACCATTATCACTCAACCGCAAAGGATACCATATACCAAACCCAGACTCATCAATAAATCTAACCTCAAACTTGTCCCCATCTCACACTCTTTCCACTACCATTACCAAAACCAACCTAAAATGCTCACTACTCAACTGCAGATTAGCAGTGAAACACGGCCGACATACAGGACCTATCACTTAACTTGGAACTGGATCAACTTATTATCACTGAAACGTGGCTAAATGATTCCTCTTCTACTATACTAGACATCCTGGTTACACCCAGTTACTCTATCATCTGTCAAGATCGCGCTATCCGTCTTGGGGGCGATATTGCTTGTATTTATCGATCAAACCTCTGTCAAACAATCACTTTCCTCTCCAATATCTGGCTGTGAATATATGATTATCAATATCTCTACCAAAGACAACTCCACCTGCACTCTTTCTACCATTCCCCAGGTGATAATCTTACCTTCATTAATCAAATCATGGAGATCATCTCCACCAACCTTACCCCACACAACAACCAGATTTTCCTAGGTGACTTCAACATTCACCGGAATGACACTAAGGATCCACTAGTGAATTGCTTTAAGGCTTTCCTCCAGGACCTCAACCTGACCCAAGTCTGTAATCGTCCTACTCGTATAAAAGGGGCCATCTTAGACTTAATCATAGCCAAGGAAAATACCATACTATTGGATTCAATTTCATACTGCGACTGGACCGATCATCACTGCATCACCTTCTCCATTGTCGTAAAGGCAACCATCCACAAAGGCCAGCCTGTGAAAGCTAAACATTGGATCAGAAACACCCTCAATCCAGACATGATATCTGCCACCAGCCTTAACCTTCTGTCTCCTCCCACTGATATAATTGATGCTCAAGACCTCACTAAGCACTACCATAGCTCTATGTCTAACATCATGGACTCCATTGCCCCCAAACGACTAAAGAGAGTCCCGATAAGTAAAACCAATACCTGGTTCAACTGTAGCCTTAATGGGGAACGCCGTGCCCTTAGACTTGCAGAAAGAGTGTGGAGACAGACCTGATCTCTTTCAAACCTTAAACTGTTGCGTAAAAAAAGTAGGAACTACAATAGGTGCATCAGAAGTGCCAAAGCATCATTAGGTCTCGCGCTTAGCATTGCAGTGCGCAGCTCTTCTCGCGCAGCGAGAGACCTCATGTAGGGGGTTCTGAAAGCTGACCACACGCTCGTGTGTGTGCTTTTGTTTTCGTCAGCTGCTATTGGCTTTTACGTGCGTCTTTGTAATAAAGGCAGCAAGCCATTGGTGAAAGGTGTGTGCATGTCGCAGCTTCTTTAGAAATGTAACTGCCCATTTCCCAGGGGTGTCTGTTACGGGCAGCAGCGTCATCTGAGACCTAATACTAAACATGTGTTTCTAATTAGCGCGCGTTCGCTTTGCTGCCGCACTTCCTCGCCCCCGCTCCTCTGTGGTGCACGCGCACTACTGATTTATCTCCCAGTCAACGCACCGGCGCGAGGTATTCATCCCTTAACCCCTTTGTGTTATGCTTCTGGCCTGACACATGCGCCGGGTTCCCGGAAGACACGCGTGTGTGGTTGTCAGCTGTGGGTTTTATTTTATTTTGGGGGTATTTGCAATATACGCCTTTACTCTCATGTGAAATATTTTTAAATGGATCGATGGATGCCAGGCCTGTTTACAGGTAAGGACACGTCGCAGGTTAGTGCAAAATCCGCTTCATTATATACAAGAGTTTAGGAATGCTCAAATACATAATTAAAGAGCTACGTCAGTTTCCCAGGGCACCGCTTTGCCCCTCGCAGTAACGTTGGGGCACGTGTACCCACGTCTCGGGAGGGCGCCTGCTCTTCAGCCTCTGCATGGCATCAGAGGTGAGGACCGAGCCTCCTGTCGGATTCAGCCTGGCAGCGCTGCCTAGCACGTGTCTGAGGTAAGCTATGATGCCCAGACCCACGAAGCGTGTAAATAAAACCAACGCCTGCTGTTTATTTTGACCAGTCATACGTATTTGCATCAAAAGACATAAATTGAGTCCCCGTTGTATGTTGTTAGTGGGAGTAGTACCTATGCATATTTTGATATATTTGTTATAAACACACAAGTCCTCATTGCAACAGCACTTTAATTTTTTTGCCGATTGAGGGCTGGCCACTTGTCATGGGTGGGAAGCAAAAGTGAAGGCACGGATCTTGCCCTCAAAGTGAGTTCTCTTGCAGTGCTCAGCGGTACTCATATTTTTTCTTGACATGTTGTTGTTTTACAGGACAAGATGGAGAAAGAGTCAGATTTACGATACTGCCTCATAGGAATTATATCATTTTGGAGCAAAACTATTTTTTCAAAAACTGCATACCTGTCAACCATCAGAAGGCATACGAATATTTCTATTTGTTTTGTGATCGTTTCCTACTGCGAGTACTATTTTGCGATATTTATATAGCGCTAATAGCCGGGAGTTTCTAGGCACGGTGATCTGTGGTTTCTGGGTGCGTCATATTCTCGCTGCACACTGAAGTCTCCAACATTCTAGCCTAGTGTTTGTGTTTGCCGCTCCCTCTACAGCCTACTGACTCTACGGTCTAAGATCATAGAGATGCCAGCTGACAAGACCCAGGTAACCATCTCCCAGCGCTGCCCATGCTTTTTAATATCGCCCCGAGTCATTATTCATTGTTAAGCTGCGCCTCTTCGAATCTTACCCCCCTGAAAAGTCGATGCCCCTCCCACCTCACACGTGGCTGTTCTTCAGAAGGTTTTCACAAGGCTGGGTTTCTCTCCTTTCTTTTTTTCTCCTACAAGACCAGCACTATAGGTCACGAACACGTCGTTTACGTCTGTGATTACCTTTCTTGCGAGCAGAACTTTCACTGCTCCCCCTTCCCGGTCTCCTTATAGAATAAAAAAATTAACTAGACTGTCTACGCCTTTCATCATAAGAACACCCACATCACGATTTACTGACTGTGTTCCCACCAGGGTCACTTTCCATTCTCAGGTCTCTGCAGACATTGATATTGTAAATATTGTTCCTCTTAGGCATTTTGTACTTTTTTATGATTGATAAGGGCCTGGCAGCTTCCCAGGCAAAGGAGTTTTGCAAAGCCCATGACACTCCAAAACAAGCATTGACAAAGCCAAATGACTGTTGGCCAATGCCAGATCTATTGGCTTAACAGTGCGTGTCATATGTAACTGTGTTTTCAAGCACAGACACTTGCATAAGAAACACATTTCACAGCTCCTAACAATCAGGTACACTGTTTACACCACAAAGAGCGTGACTATTTGATGCATCGGCTTTGTTTCACAAGACACTGTCACATTCAAATCAAATCAGGTGTTTGTTAAGCGCGACTACTCACCCGTAAGGGTCTCAAGGCGCTGGGCGTGTGGGGTTCGCAGTTTCCAGTCCATCAAGGAGGGGGTCTGCCGAAGAGCCAGGTTTTGAGGTTTCTTGCGAAGATGGGGAGCGATGTTATCTGTCTGAGGTGGAGCAGAAGGTCGTTCCAGGCTCTGGCCGCGAGGAAGGAGAATGAGCGGCCTCCCGATCTGGTCTTTCTGGTGCGGGAGACCACTGCGTAGGAGAGCTGGCTGATCGTAGGGTCCTTTGGGGTGCGTGGAATTTGAGATGGCTGTTCAGGTATGCTAGTCCGGTGTCGTGGAGGGCCTTGTGAGCGTGGGTTAGCATCTTGATGGTGACTCTAGCTTCGATGGGGAGCCAGTGGAGTGTTTGCAGGTGCTGGGAGATGTGGCAGTGTCTTGGCAGGTTGAGGACCAGTCTTGCGGCGGCGTTTTGGATGTTCTGTAGCTTGCGGGTGAGGTTTTTGTTTATTCCGGCATAGAGTGCATTGCCGTAGTCGAGCCTGCTGGTGAACAGGGCATGAGTGACGGTCTTTCTGTGTTCGAGGGGGATCCATTTGAAGGTCTTACATAGGAGGCGGAGGGTGTGGAAGCACGAGGACGAGACGGAGTTGATCTGGTGGTCCATTTTGAGCTCTGAGTCCAGGATGAATCCCAGGTTGCGTGCGTGGTCCGTTTGGGTGGGCGGACTTCCGAGGGCGGGGGGTCACCAGGTGTCATTCCAGGCGTCTGGGTTTGGGCCCATGAGGAGTACTTCCGTTTTGTTGGTGTTTAGTTGTAGGCAGCTGTTTTTCATCCATTTTGCGACGGCTTCCATGCTTTCTCGAAAGTTGTGTCTGGCGGTGTTGGGTTAGTTGGATAGGGAGAGGATGAGTTGGGTGTCGTCTGCGTATGACACAATGTTGAGTCTGTAGGTTCCGACGATGGGGGGCGAGCGGAGCCATGTAGATGTTGAAGAGCGTAGGGCTGAGGGAGAATCCCTGGGGGACTCCGCAGGTGGTAGGTGTAGGGTCTGAGAGGAAAGGGGGGAGTCTGACCCGCTGCGTTCTGCCGGAGAGGAAGGAGCGCATCCAGTCGAGGGCCTGGTTCTTGGATCCCTGCATCATGGAGTCTGCGTATTAAGGTGCGGTGAGAGACTGTGTTGAACGCCGCTGAGAGGTCGAGGAGGATGAGGGCTGCTGTTTCTCTTTTGTCAAGTAAGGTACGGATGTCGTCTGTTGCGGCGTGGAGGGCAGTTCCGTACTGTGTTTTTTTCTGAAGCTGGATTGGGAGGAGTCGAGTATGTTGTGCTCTTCGATGAATGTGGTGAGTTGGCTGTTGAGGACTTTCTCGATGACTTTCGCTGGGAACGGGAGCAGGGAGATGGGTCTGTAGTTTTTGAGGTCGGTGGGGTCCGTCGAGGGTTTCTTCAGGAGGGGGTTGATCTCAGCATGTTTCCAATCGTCAGGGAACGAGGCGGTTGCCAGGGAGCGGTTGATGGTGTGGCAGAGCATGGGTGCGATGGTGTCGGCGGCTCTGTTGAAAATGTGGTGGGGGCAGGGGTATGTGGGGGCCCCGGAGTGGACTGACTTAATCGTCTTCAGTGCGTCTTCGGTGGTGAGGGCTGTCAAGTTGTTGATCGCTGGCTTCAGGGTGTCGGGGGTGGTTGGTGAGGGTTCAGTGTGTTGGTTGTCTTCGAAGTTGTTGTAGATGCTCTTGATTTTGTGGTGGAACAAGGTACTGAGTTTGTCGCAGAGGTCTTGTGAGGGAGGAACTCCTTGATGATGTTGAAGAGTTCTTTGCTGTTGTGTGCATTAGTGGAGATTCTGTCTTCAATCGCTTTTTTCTGATGAGTTGGTGGTGGGCGTTGGCGGCGGCTCTGAAGTTGTTGTGGGCTTCTGTGGATTTGGTGTTCCTCCAGGCCTTTGAGGCGGCGGCAAGTGCGTCTGGACTTTCGAAGTTCGGTGGTGAACCATCTAGCTTTCTTGGTGTGGGTGGTGTTGTTTTTCTTGAGGGGGGTTATGGTGTTGGCGCTGTTGGAGAGCCATCTGTGCAGGGTTCGGGCTGCAGTGTTGGCGTCGCCGTTTTCCGCGATGGTTGGGGTGGAGTTGCTGAGTGATGAGGTTAGCTGGTCGTCGTGATTCTGGTCCAGTTTCTTCGTGGGAGCAGGTGCTGGTGTCTGTGGATGGAGGGTGTTCTGAAGGTGAAGTGGACGCATCGATGGTCAGTCCATGGGAGTTTGGTAGTGTGGCTGAAGGTGATGGAATTTCCTGTTGTGAAGAGGGGGTAGAGGGTGTGTCCTGCTGAGTGCGTGGGTTCGTTCACGATCTGGCGGAGTCCAATGTTGTGGAGGTTGTCCAGGAAGTGGTGCTGTGGTCCAGTTGGTGGTCGAGGTGGAAGTTGAGGTCTCCCAGTAGGGTGTAGTTGGTGGACACGATGGCATGCGGGGAGATGATGTCCGTGATGGAGTTGGCGAAAAGTCCAGGGGGGGGGGGGGGGGGGGGGGTCGGTAGATGAGGGTTCCTCGGAGGGTAGAGGTAGGGCTGGCCAGTATCTTGAAATGAAGGTGTTCCATCAGGTCTGTGGGCTCGTCGGGGATTATGCTCAGGCGGAGTGTGGATTTGTGGACGATGGCGATTCCTCCTCCCGGGCGCGTGGGGCGGTCCTTCCTGGCGATCTTGTATCCTTGGGAAATGGCGAGGGCGATGTCCGGTCCCGAGGTGGTGTTGGTCCAGGTTTCGGTAAAGAATGCTATGTCCGGGGTAGTGCTGTCAAGGAGGTCCCAGATTTCGTTGGCGTGTTTGTGGAGGGATCGGACGTTGAGAAGGATGCATTGCAGGGTTCTTCGGTTCGATTGTGTTCTTGCGGGCGGATTCCGCTGGGTCAGTGGTCTTGGCAGTGCTGCAGGGTCCGTGAGTGTCGGCTGGTGAAGCTAGCTTGCAGTTGTTGTGGCGGCCTGGGTTGAGAGTGTGGAGTGCCGCTGGGTCGTAGCGTTGGCGGTGCAGAGATCATGGGTTCCTGGCGCTGGTCGCAGTCGGCTCACGGACAGGCGCAGACAGGCTTGCCTTTGGTGCCCCGGCATTAAGTAGGGGTCGGGGAGGGCTGGAGAGCTGGGAGGAAGGAGCGGGGAGCTGGATTTGGCCGGTCGCACTGGTCGTGCTGGAGGGGGGGGGGGGTTTGGGGCCGTGGGGGCAGCAGCGGCAGGGAAAAACGGGCTGTAAAAGGCAAAAAGAGAGAGAAAAGTGCAAATAAGGCAGCAAAAGTGCACGAAAGAGTGGAGGAAAGACACAGAGGACACAGGAGATTTAAAGGGGGAGATTGAGATGAGGGTAAAAAACGAGTGAAAAACGGAGAGAAGACACAGAAGGAGAGTGAAGGGGGGGGAGACAGAAGTGAGGGAAAAAACGAGTGAAAGAGGAGAGAAAAAGCAGAACAAGAGAATGGAGACAGCGGTCCATTGGACCACCAGGGATGAGACGCAGGGAAACCTGCGGGAGGAGGGCGGCCTCAAACCAACACTTGATAGTGCAGGGGCAGGCCTCACTTAAAGGTGGAGCTGCGAGGGAGGGAGAGCAATTTCACGGACATTCATTTAGAGCCATGGTTGCACCGGCTGATAGGGCAATCTAAGTGTGCCAGAAGGGCTGGTCTGACAGGAAATTGTGTGGGCTAGTTTTTGACTGTTTGTAGGCCTGTTTTATGGTCTGGTGAGCCATCTTTACTGCTAATTTCCTATATAGATTACCTCAATCATTGACTTCAGCAAGCACAAAAGCATGCATGCAATCTCCAATACCTTGCAAATACCTGTATAGAGCGTCTTTATAAGTTAAAAAATTGCCCAATTTGGAAATCTGGCCCACTTTTTAAAGCAATCCGACCCTGTATAGAGCAGTGCAGAAATAATAGAAATGTGTGTTGACCTGTTTAGCGCACATTTGTTCTCTTCCTGCTCACCTTGAGTATTGCATTAACGCCAGTAATCACCACAGGTAAAGACTGGTAGTAAACAAGAGCTAAAATGTGGAAATGCATTTAAAACAGGAGCAGTAATAGCATCTTGCAGGTTCATTTTCATCCGTTCTCTCTCTATTGTTCACTGTTCTACTTTATTTCACTCTCTCCTTTCCCCGTTATGTTCTGGATTAAAACCGGAGGATAATAAATAAGTCCTGGTTCACCAAAAGTGAAAGGTGGCCCCCACCACTGCCACAAATGTACTGCATTCAAGTATGTAGCACACGTTTTACCAATTTTTGGGGGTTGGCTCCGAAACTGTGTAGTATCATAACTACAAAACAGGGGGGAGGAGGGGGAGTTTTTACGACATCACAGTTATAATCCATAATTTTGCGAGAGAACATAATGTTTAGAACCAAGACTTAGAATGTGTACTTGATAGAGATGTTACAATGGTTCCCTCGTCCATCAAAGGCTATACTATTGTTTCAGAAACTTAAGACTGTGCTATGTGATGAGATGATGAACATTTCAGAATTGTAGGTTGTATACATCCACATTCAAAGCTTGCCTTTCCGGGCTACTTTGGCATAACAATGTCCAGCTAACAGTGGCTAAAGCGAATACAAGCAAGATCGAGAACTTAAGGATTAGTAGTATTTATGTGACTTTCTAGAACTTTTAAATTATTCTAAGCAAGGATAAACATACGACTTGATGAATGTTGGTGCAAAAAGGGTTTAATTGGTCAGCACTAACTGCCCCCTATCCACAGGACCCTGAACATACTACGCTTCTAAAAAACACGGCATGCTCCAAGAGTAACAATAAGTGCAAAGACAACAAGTCTGCCGTTGGTTAATCTTTTTGATGTCAAAAAGAACTCATTGGCTTCAGGTTGCTGTGTATTTATTCTCACTTGATGATTCACTTCCTTTGCATCTTTAACTTTGGTAAAAAAAAGGCAATCTGTTTTAACATGATTTCAAGAAATTAGTGCTTCCTTTCAAGAACACTGAGTAGCTGTTATTTTAATCTGCTTGATGTGGGATCTCTGTGCTATTTAAAATCATTTTTGCACTGGTAACCATCTTAGAAAATGCCGGACCTGTATCAGACATCATCTAGAAGGCTGCACTTTCAACATGCTTCCCTTTTGTTATTTGATGGAGCGCCTAGCCTACACTGTGATACATTTATAGCCAAGGAGATCTACATTGCACTAATGTGTGATGGCTGCATCACTAAATACTTCTAAGTTCCCAAAGGCGAGACCTATTGCATTGCAAATGCTTGTTTTTCCGTCAGCTACTGGACACAGCCCTCAACCGTCCCAAAAAACTCTTTGAACTAGTGAAACAACAAACTAATGGGAAGCGTAAATCCTCCACATCTGACACTACAACCCTACCTAATTATCAAACATTTTCCTCCTTTTTTTCCGATAAAACTAAGTCAATTGACAATAAGCTCCGCATTGCTGTGAATTGTTTACAGACTGAAACCCAGTCACAACACACCTCCACCTCGCAGGAAATTTGTCCTAGCGACCTTCTCTTTAAACCTTAAAACAATTCCTCGTGGTCCATCTTTCAGACATTTGAGAACACTGACATCTCAAAACTACTGTCTTCCACTAAACTTTCCAACCACTTCAATGACCCTCTCCCCTCCAAATTCCTCAAGGAAACTTCACACCTCCCGATACCCATATGGCAAAGAATTATCAATGCCTCTCTTACGCAAGGCACCATGCTGGACTGTCTAAAAAGTGGACAAGTCACACCTATACTAAAAAAGCCAGAAGCGAACCTCTCTGATCCCAACAATTTTCACCCCATTTCGAGCATCCCAACCTTAGCCAAGCTCCTGGAAAAATGTGTTCATCCACAACTCTGCAATCACATTGACCAGCACCAACTCCACGACCACTGCCAATCTGGTTTCACACCAGGTCACAGTACTGAAACCGCCATGGTTCACATTGTCAACGATGCTTTACGCTTTCTGGATCATAATGAATCCAGTCTTTTAATACCTCTTGACCTTTCAGCAGCGTATGACACAGTCAAACATGAAACCCTCCTGAACCTCTTAGAACTTATGATGGGTCTCTCTGGTACTGTCTTAAAATGGTTATGTTCATTTCTACAAAACAGATCTCAACGAGTCCTAATCAATCATGACTTATCTGATCAGACACCGGTCACTACCGACGTTCCCCAAGGTTCTTCACTTCCGCCCACCCTGTTTAATCTTTACATGGAACCCCTGACGGAAATCCTGAAACACTCCAACATCTCCTACAATATGTACGCTGATGATACGCAATTGTACATGAAGATTACCTCTCCTAACGACATCCGCACTCTCAATAACATCTTGAACAAAACTCAACACTGGTTAACACTTAACCACCCCAAACTTAACTCCCTCAAAACTGAATTCCTATTAATCTTGCCTAACAACCCCACCTCTAACATCAAAGACTGGCTCCCACAACTCACCACCTTGAACTGTACCCCACACATTGTTGATTCAGCAAAATCCCTAGGAACAAAACTTGACAACAACCTCTCCATGATGAATCCCATCAGCTCCTCAACCAGAGGGGCCAATTTCCATCTCCACATCTTAAGAAAACTAAAGCCTTTCCTGCCCAATGCAGATCTCAAGATGGCGGCTCAGGCTCTTGTGATCTCCATACTTGACTATGGGAATGCTACCCTTGTTGGCCTACCGAAAATAAAACTAGCACTGTGAGGGCTACCCTCCATGCTGCTGCACGGCTCATCACAGGCATAAAGAAAAATGATCACATCACCCCAGCCCTCCACTCTCTGAACTGGCTACCTTATGAATCTAGGATCCACCTAAAAATAGCATGCATGACATGCAAAGCCATCCACCACAACACTCCTCGCTACCTGGCTCAGAAACTGGTGCTATCCCTAAGAAATAGAGCTCCCTACTGCTGAAACACCCAAAATTTCACAAAAAGAAAACCTATAATTTGGAACTCTCTTCCCCCAGAGATCAGGACTATCCCTTCATTTGTTCTTTTAAAAAATGAAGTAAAAACGAGACTGCTGAATAATCTCCTTCCTATCGGAGGCGACTATCCATGCCAATTTGATTTCTTTGCTGGAGTTTTCACCATGTCTCTTTGTATTATCTTTTCATGCTGTATATTCGATATTTTGTTCCTTGTATATTTAATGCTATTTATCAGGTTGTACAGCGCTCTGACACCAACATTTTGGACATGTTCGCGCTTTATAAAACTGTATAAATAAAAATAAAATAATTTAATGTGTTGTTACCCACACTCACTCTTGATACTCGAGAGTGTGCTATCTCACTAGAAGCCAGAGTTCACAATGAGTCACTGCTATGCAAGTTAGTCAGAGAGAAGCCCCTCAACTCCCATGGCTGCCTGTATCAAAAGAAAGACCTGCAGCATTATCAGAGGTCCACTCTAGCAGCTACCATACCTCACAGCCAAAATAAAACCCCCGGAGGAGCATGTGCATGACGAAGCAGCAGCATTCCAAACAAAGAGCAGGATAACAAGACATCGGTACCTTTATCCCTTTCCCAAATCCATCCTTGTTATTTTCTAATCCTGCTACAAAGCTGTCTGTTAAGGCACCATTTTAGTCATGCAGGCGGTTGCTTTTAGCTAGGAACACACGCCATAAGTCAGTGGTCTTTCTTCTGTTCTCATTTTTAGCAGCAGGCAAAAACCCTTCCTCTTGAACATCCCTCTTCAGTGAGTGGCAGTGGATGGCTTAGGCATGGCTGCTTAACACTCATCAACTAACTGTAAATTGTAACCAACAAAGACTACCCCAAAATCTCCTCTAACATCCTCAAGACTTTCTCCAACTAAAAATGTGCTGTAAGCTAAACACAATTGAGGTCAAGCATGTTTAAATTATAACACAACAAACAACCACAGATTCACACATGGCTAGTCGACATGAACCTAGACGTCTTCAAGTTGAGAGTCAATGCAAAGATCACCTGGACTCACCCTCAAAACAGGCCCACTCTTCGAAGGCCACATCGCCAACTTCTCTCTCCCCGAAAAAAGTGAAACTCCTCCATCATGAACCTGGGCGCAGGACACCGAGACTGAGGCAAAGCCTTTAATGCCATTCTGGCCACCTACAAAGACATTGTAATTTCTGCAGCACGTCTCATCAGGGTGGTAAGAGAAGTTCAAACAAATGACCTCAACATTGGAGGAAGTACCCTTTCTTCTCTTACAAGCCCGAAAGAATTTTAAGACCACGTCCCTACACAATGTCAAGAGTAATTAAAACCCAGGTGGACAACACTACACCAAGAGCCAGGACTTTAACAGACTTTAGATAAGGAAATGCAAGAAGCAAAGGACTAAAAGACATGTCTTTTCTCCATCTACGCACCACAATCTGTGATAGGCCCACTGAATGCAGTACTGCGCCTGTAATTCAGGCATTAACTGAAGACACATTTATCAAAGACTACTACCACCCTGCATGATCAAACCTGCACGTTACCTACTTCATTACAAACAATCCCACCTGCTATTCTACATATGCAGCACGCACTTTGAGGCTTTATAAAAACTGCATCGGAAGAATTTTCAGCTCTATTGTGAATGGAAGGAGGGACATGTCATTACCTGGACATGGTAGCTCTGAGTACTTCATGAAAGAAGCTGGAGTTGATAAGTGACTGTTCTCAGTTGTTCGTATTGGAGCTGAGAAAGACCAAGGCAGAACTGAGTTTTTGGAAACACTTGGAGACCTTCCTTTTTAGTTAGTCTTATTCATGTGCATTGGACTTTACGACTCACGATGGGTCTTTGGCTCTGGGAGACCTGTTGGGCAGCTACGCACTTTTGAAATTTCATAGAACAGAATAAAGTCCCGCATGTCAGGCTTTACAAAAGAGAATGCTAGTTTTCACTGCTCTCAGAGCGTCAAGCTAATTGTGCAAAAACTACTGTTGACATGGGGGTAAGCTGCCGGATAAATACCTAGAGGTTCAACTGTGCAAGCAATGACCAGTGACCAATAAAGTCTTGATGTGGTCCGGCCTTTTGCACTCACAATAATGTGGGCTGCTGAGGTGAGAATGGCTCGTGTCTGCCATGGCGGATATGGATTATGTCCATGAGTCGTGCGATCTCCGAAACCTAAATAGGACAGAACAAGGGGCAAGGCCTCCCATATACACTCATTTGATTGGACTGGGTCTTTCCGCTTCTGAAAGTGGAGTTTATAAGCGGCATCTTCAGTAAGCTCTGTGACAGAAGCACAGAGTGCACTGTAGATCTAGTGTAAAACTAAAAATACAAGAACAGGTAATACTTCAAAAACATAGTCATAGTAATGAATTGGGATGAAAGGGGGCAACTACAGTAGAACAAGAAATAGAATCAGCTTTAGAAGCAGTTACCTTGCGAAAGAAAGTGAATCTCACCAACTAGGGAGTAAGATACAAGTCCACTGAGTTGATATCTTCAGAAGAGCAGTGTCATCTACGCTTTGATGAATGAGAACAAAATAGTCAGCTAGGTTCCAACATCTCCATATAGGGTTTGTGGAGAAATGGGGACTGGGGCCGATCCTTGTGGAACACTGCATTCCTCAGGGGAACATTCAAGCACTGAGACCATTGAGGGAACGAATCCAAGGACTGACTTTCATGCATATCCAAGCACGGAAGCAACGAGTGTTTGACAGAGCGTAATGATTGAAGATACTGAACGCTCCTGGTAAATCAAGAGGGACCAGTAGGCAAGCATCACCATTGGCAAAGACGCAGTGTACCACACAACACCTGCAAGGTTGTCATCCCTCAAAGTGAAGCCTAACCAGATGGATCTCAGAGGGATATGCTTGGGTCAGGATCATATGCTGAACAGAACTCATTTCTGTTATTTTTACAAGTTTCCATAAACATAAAAATAAAAAGAGTGAAAAAACTAAATCATGATGAAATGTCAAAATGATAAAATACTGTTTCCACCGAAATAGTATGTTTTTGTGGACAAGTTATAGCCATATTTTGAAAAAGAAAGGAGGAGAGCTGGAGAGGGGCAGTACTGAGGTAGACCGAGATGGTGGGGTAAGTTGAGAGGGGAAAAAAGGGGACACTATCCCCTCAAAATAAAGCCGAGTTTTACAGGGGGAAGGGGGCAAAAGAGAATTTTTTTTTAATTAGTGTGTTGTTTTTAAAACAGATAAAAGGCATTATCACTTACAATGCCAATAACTTAAACTCTCGCAAATGCGAATCCTATTGCGTTGCAAATGTGTGCTGCGCTATAAAAAAAACCTGTAAAGCGTTAGGAGAAAGCGTGTGATGCCTGCCTCAGCAGGCAGGACAAAGCTATTTCAGAAACTAGTGCTTGGAGGCTGTAATTAAAGCCTACCGAGTAACAACAGATGTACCAGGGGGTGGTGCCATGGGAGGTTACAAAATTAGAGAATGCGGCACGAATGAGGGACTACTAAGCCTATTGACTAATGAAAAGCCACAGTTTACAGAGGACAATGACACAAGCCAATGAAAAATATGGGCAGAGAGTGGGCGGGGCTTCAAGTCCACACCTAAATACAGCATGCATTGCATTAAGGATAGCAGTGTAACTGGAGAAAAGCTTTCCCATCCAGGGTATTTTACAGGATAGTAGCATAACGGTGTTTTTAAAGGCAACATTTTCTTAGATTGAGTGGAGTACCAGAATCCATCCATACACAATGGAGACCGAATGCACTCCTGCGGTGCGCATTGTCAAATACAAAGCTTCCGTATAACCTAACACGTGACCCTGCACTCTCATTAAGTGTGATTCACTGCCACTTAGGAAGTCAATTTACAACAACAGAGGCACAAATGCCACCAAAGCATCATCCATAATTGGAAAGCTTGCCAAAACAACATTAATTGATTTAATTTTTACAGAGATTGTGTACAAGAGATGGCATAAACCAACAAAATCGATAATCTTGAGCAGCAGATGGAGAAAGAAAAAGAGGCCAAGGATTGAGTTAACGAAGAAGCATATCAAAATAAACATGATTTGACCATGAGCTAGTAACCCCTACCAAGAAAACAAGTGTAGGCTATAAGAAGACATATCTATGGATGGAACTTTCTCATCAGTCCAAGAAGGGACAATCACAGTAATAATGGGTAGTAAGGTTAAGAGAGGGACTGCACAGGCTGAAAGAATGCAGACTTGTGTGCTAACTACTCGCTGGTGGTAGAAGAGAATAAAGGAGGCGACGGTCATGGTTAGTCTGGTGAGGATGACCAGGGAGATTTGAAGAGGAAGGTACCCTCCCTCCCCCAGTAGAAAGGGCAGGAGGAAGCAACCATGCAATGAATACTGGACACAAAGGTAAACAAAAATGTTACCTAAAGGAAAGATAACTACAGCAGTTGAAGATGATAAAGGGAACGAGTGGATACAGTAAATAATAATGAAGGAAAGGTTGCAAAGTTGAAAATAACATGAAGTTCAGGCAGGTTAGGCTGGGAGAACATAGATCGACAACAGAAACTGAAGAAGGGAACGAGGAGGAAAAAGCTTAGACAATGGAGGGTAAATATGGGATAGCAGAAAAGAGAATGTAACACTGCAGATTAAAGGATAAAGGCTAAGAATGCAAAGCTGAACAGAGAGAAGCCAAAGCAAGCAGAAGTAGGAGACTGGAGAGCGACTGGTGGATCGGATTTAAAAAGGTATGGAGGAGAAGAATAAAGCACGGAACAGGGCAAGAAGTTGAAGCAGCTGTGTGTGGGACAAAGAAATCTCTACATGCACTGTGGAGGAAAGGAAGGAGAAGGGTGCCAAGGTGAACACAACGTAGAGACAAAGGAGATCAAGAGATGAGAACAGACTGAGTACAGGAACAAGTTATTGGCATGGCCATTGGAATGATGCATTTGTGTGGCTGCTGCGTTTTTCACATAATCATAGATTTGACAAACCATCATCTGCTGCATATTGTTAAAACAAAAATGTTTCTAGCTCAAACGGTTCAAATGTTGCTAAAAATGCAGCAGCATGTGTTGGTACGCAGTGGAAGGCCCTTTAGAAAGGTTCACTGGTCATCTTTTGATTGCTTATTGCTATATTTGGGTATTACAATGGTACTGAGGTGAAACCAATGTCCAGACCATGGTAAGTGTAAAAACGAGAAAATAATGATGCAATACAATCACAAATTATGCCACACTACGCATAATTCAAGTGGCCCTAAAAATTGGGTCTGGAGGAAGTGAAGAGCGAAAAACTGCAACAGGTAAATCTGAAGAAATACCTGCATGAGCCACAAAAAACAGCCAATCGTTAGTTTCTTTCTGTAGGCCCAGAGGGTGGGGAGGTGAATAGTGGGGAGAGCATGCACCAATTAAGCCCACAGAAATGGCAAAGTGACACCCAGTCAGGATTGCCTGCCCATTCATATAGAAAGACCCCAAGCTAGAACACCAAACAAGCGATGACAAAAAGCATATTATTGCATAAGAGCAAAGCTAATACAAAGAAACCGGAACAATTACCTTTCAGAGGAGGGCCTCTCCCAGCAGGACAAGTAGTATCACCACAGCACCTGACCCCACTGAAATACACCACCAGTTACAATATTTTATACACTTCACCGCAGAACACAAACTTGCAAGTTACTCTTCAGAGTTTGATTTTGCATTTCATTTACATGCGATACAATCTGCAAACTGTTCATTAAAAGGACAGACACATTTGATCAGTCTTGGTGTGTCTGTCCATGAAGATGCTTAAATAACAAGATTATCTGACAGATATTCAGAGTGTGTTAACATATGGTCTAGAACGGTTCTGCGCACAATGTGTCACCAACAGATGTCTCCTCTTCCTTCACCACGATCTAACAACACAGAGGAGCAGATGATTGGTTTCAGATATTGATGTCACCAATGAAGGTTTGTTCAACTGACGGGGTACGACAAAGGAAGGGAGCGGTATAAGAAGACTGCTGGGCTAGTGATGCCAACTCACTGGGGAGAGGAGCTGGCCTAACGGCTAGAGCGCTCGACCTCGGACCTGGGGAACTGGGTTCGAGTCTCGGTAACGACGCTGAACATCTTGTGATTCTGGGCAAATCACAATCTCCCTGTGCCTAACAAAAAAATGAAAGTGTGTCCTCATGTAACGTAACTGGTGCTATGTAAAGCGCTCTGATACCCGATTGGATTCGGGTCAAGTTTGCGCTATATAAAACTCTGCCAAAAAAAAAAATCATTCAGACACTGTGACAAGTATGTAAAAATCTAGTCACCCCAAGAATAAAATGCTAGGAAGCTGCAGAATATCCCTTACTTACAGGTATGTGCAGCATCAGTTCGTACAGATGAGCTAATGGATTCCCAATTCAAGAGGAAGACCCAAATCTTTGGGAAATGCTTGTGAAAATAGCTTGCCATTTTCAAGATCTTGGTGAAAAGGAAAAGTGGCTCAGATTTCAGACACTTTCTCAAAAAGGTTAAAAACAGCCAAGGCAAGTAGATTCAGGCATGGAAGCCCCCCTTGAGCACAGGTTCAAAGCGGCATTGCGAGCGCCGCCTCCCAGATGCAATTACCTTTACAATGTTTAAATACAAAGCACACTTCTCAGTTTATTAAAGTGTAAAAACTAGTAACTATAACCATTCTAGGGGCCACATTGAAGGAGACAAAAATACATTTCTGCACTGAATAAAAATAATGACAACAAATCCCAGAACTACAAATCCTTACATCTGAGAGAAGGTGGTGTGGGTAAGCAAACTATGAAGACTGAGGCTTTTTTAAAGCCTTCATATTCAGCAAAAGGATTCAAAGAAGCTTGCAGCTGACACAGCAGTGTTTAGAGTTCAGTACATGCTATCACTCCAACTGCATCAAAAAATACAGCAGCCTGTGGTGGTGGGTGTACAGGAATGGTACTGGGCCCTTGAAGAAATAGCTCTCCTCAAACAACACGTTTCTTAAATGAAGATCCTTACTTGGTCCATTTAGTTTCCTATGTATGTTAACAAGAAATGTTGTTTCAGCCCTGGAATGACCAAAGCACACTAAGAGGCTAATAGAGCATTCTGGATTCTTTTTGTGCATTATGGCTACCTCGCTACGATTTTCCCTCTCTGCAGGTACCCCTACCACATAGCGGACAGTAAATAACTTCCTTCAATGCATAAGCATTGCGGGCCAAAGGCTGTCTTCTTTCTTGCTGCTCACAGCAGTAGAACTGACCAACAGGGACAATCTTAATGTCACTGCAAACAGCAGGGAATACATTTTCCACAGATTATATTCCGGGCTGCTAAAAGTCCACCAGGAGTTGTTACACCTTGCTTGGCAACAGGAAAGGGGTCAGACCTCTACTCAAGTTCTGGATAGCCCCACAGGAGCAGGCTCCCATGACCCCAGCAACATAAATAACTAAGAAAAAAATTAGAAAAACGAACATTGCACTATAACTGCATAACCCTCCTGGACTTTAACGTATAATATTGGAAAGGATTGTTAGCAGGACAAAACCGTAAAATGTGATATGCTCTCTAGTGTCACACACACAAAGGAGCAGCAAGTTATTCCCTGTAGCCACATACAATTATGGGAACTACCAATATTAGGTTATGGCCAAATACTTTCTGGTTTGCCTCCTAATAAAATGGCAAGAGGGAATGTGAACTTCAGAACTTTGTTCACGTGGACACCTCCAGGTCACCAAAGATCCCTATCACATGTAGTGTCCCCCAAGGTTCTATACTGTCTCCTATCATCTTCAACTTTTACAAGGAGCTGCTTGGTGCTCCACTCACAGGAGACAGAATGAAGATTCGACAATGCAAAACCAAAACCCACTGCTTACTCATTAACCAGACCTGGATGTCCAGTGCCTGCCCGAATCTCAACCAAGATTGATTTCCTATTTGCCAAGGACAATATACAGTACAAATCTAGCTCCTTGCCCGGAAGCTTGACCGTTTCAAACCCAAACTCTCTCCGAATGCCAAATCACCCGGATTCACCCTGGACACCAACTACTCCCTCAAGGAAAACACCACCAAGAAGCTTGACAGTTTTGAACCCAAACTCTCCCCAAATGTCAAATCACCCTGAACAACAACCTGTCCCTCACGGACTGCATTGCTAAAAATAAACAAACACACACACAAGTTGAGCCCAATACGTGATATTTCTTTCAGAAAGCGAATTCAGGTCTGGTGTTCAAACCCTTGTACTGTTACATCTGGATGGTGATAACCCCTTACACACTGCAGCATGTCTCCTCCAGGGCCTCAAAAAATATGATCACCTCACCCCTACCCCGTTGGAACTCCATTGGCTACCCCTGCCAGCTGTACAAAGGCATTCTTGCCATTGTATTATTACCTTGTAGTCTATGTTGCTTTGTACATATTCTTTTTTTGAAGCAATTCCGCACATGTTTTATAACAAGAGCATATTTGATTCTTCAGGCTTCATGCATTGTATTGAGGAAGTTAGCACCAGGAAGGCATAGTGGTTTCAATGTGGGAAATGTGTGTAGTCTGTTCTACACAAAGCAAAATCATTCTGATCGGGAAGAAGTGTTGCCTTTGTTCTGCCCGATTGTGGATTGACCTAGGTTTATTATATCCTCACTCACACTAACCTTTCCAGGATACTGGTTCCTGAAGGAGTTTACTTATTGGTGCACTAATGACTGATGTCTATTTCTGATGCTAAACTGGCATGCCATGGTTGATGTGCACACTGCAAGTATCATAGAATGCGGGCGAGCTATTCAGTTCAGCACCTAGTCCCTTTCCAACATCATTTTCCAATATGATAATGCCCGACTGACTCAAACTAGGACAAGTCCCTCCTTTGCTAAATAAACCAGGTGCTGACCAGGAGGACCTCAACAAGTCCCGTTCCTGGCTAAAATACTTGAGAAATGCATCCTCTCCCAACTCAACCAACACATCAACTCCAACAATCTTCCCGACTCTTTCCAATCAGGTTTTAAAAAATACTGTAGTTGGAACAGCCCTACTTAATATAGCAGATAACATTCACAAGTCGCTGGATTCTGATAAATGCTGCCTACTCTTCCTCCTTGACCTACGAGTGGACTTCAACACAGTCGATCACAGGATGCTTCGTGAATCCCTTCCGATGTGGTTTGGAGCGATTGGCCCGATCGTGAAATGGTTTACCTTCTATCTTTATAATAGCTCCCAACCAATCAAAATAAACAACTCAACTTCTGACACATCCACCATAACCAGGTGTGTCCCCCCAAGGATCAGTCCTTTCACCTACTCGCTTCAATATTTACATGGAACCCCTCGCCACTATACCGAAACAAGCTAACGTCCTCTACCACCTCTATGCACACAACACCCAATTCTACCTTGACGTTGCCTCACTAGAAGACATACACAAGCACTGAAAATGCAATAGGTCTCGCCCTCGTTTAAGTTAAAGCAATTCGGTTTGTAATTAGGTGGCAATTTAGCTTTGCTTTTATTAGTGTCTTTCAAACTTTCATGTACATAACATGCATATATATGCATGCATTTATATTTGTATAGATATGCAGATGTATATATATGTATGTATACATATATACACATACATAGATATATAAATGCATGTATATACACACATGTGCATATGTGCGCGTAGAGAGGTAGAGGTACAGAGTAGTAGAGAGGTAGAAAGAGGTGAGCAGTAGAGAGTGAGCAGTAGAGAGAGTGAGCAGTAGAGAGGGAGAGAGTGAGCAGTAGAGAGGGAGAGAGTGAGCAGTAGAGAGGGAGAGAGGAGCAGGGAGGGAGAGAGGAGCAGGGAGGGAGAGAGGAGCAGGGAGGGAGAGAGGAGCAGGGAGGGAGAGAGGAGCAGGGAGGGAGAGAGGAGCAGGGAGGGAGAGAGGAGCAGGGAGGGAGAGAGGAGCAGGGAGAGAGAGAGTGAGAAGCAGAGAGAGAGAGTGAGAAGCAGAGAGAGAGTAGTAGAGAGAGTAGTAGAGAGAGTAGTAGAGAGTAGTAGAGGGAGTAGTAGAGGGAGCAGTAGAGGGAGCGGTAGAGAGCGGTAGAGAGCGGTAGAGAGCGGTAGAGTAAGTAGTAGAGTGAGTAGTAGAGAGTGAGTAGAGAGTAGCAGAGAGAAGTAGAGTAGTAGAGAGTAGTAGAGTGACAGTGTCACACGCAAACACACAGTCACAGTCTCTCACAGTCACACAGTCACAGTCTCTCACAGTCACACAGTCACAGTCTCTCACAGTCACACAGTCACAGTCTCTCACAGTCACACAGTCACAGTCTCTCACAGTCACACAGTCACAGTCTCTCACAGTCACACAGTCACAGTCACACAGTCACAGTCACAGTCACACAGTCACAGTCACAGTCACACAGTCACACAGTCACACAGTCACACAGTCACACAGTCACAGTGTCACACTCTCTCACAGTCACAGTCACAGTGTCACACTCTCTCACAGTCACAGTCACAGTGTCACACTCTCTCACAGTCACAGTCACAGTCACACTCTCTCACAGTCACAGTCACACAGTCACACTCTCTCAGTCACAGTCACACAGTCACAGTCACACAGTCACAGTCACACAGTCACAGAGTCACAGTCACACAGTCACAGTCACACAGTCACAGTCACACAGTCACAGTCACACAGTCACAGTCACACAGTCACAGAGTCACAGTCACACAGTCACAGTCACACAGTCACAGTCACACAGTCACAGTCACACAGTCACAGTCACACAGTCACAGTCACACAGTCACAGTCTCTCACAGTCACACAGTCACAGTCACACAGTCACAGTCACACAGTCACACAGTCACACAGTCACACAGTCACACAGTCACACAGTCACAGTCACACAGTCTCACAGTCACAGTCTCTCACAGTCACAGTCTCTCACAGTCACAGTCACACAGTCACACAGTCACAGTCACACAGTCACACAGTCAGTCTCTCACAGTCACACAGTCACAGTCACACAGTCACACAGTCACAGTCACACAGTCACACAGTCAGTCTCTCACAGTCACACAGTCACAGTCACACAGTCACACAGTCACAGTCACACAGTCACAGTCACACAGTCACAGTCACACAGTCACAGTCACACAGTCACAGTCACACAGTCACAGTCACAGAGTCACAGTCACACAGTCACAGTCACACAGTCACAGTCACACAGTCACAGTCTCTCACAGTCACACAGTCACACAGTCTCTCACAGTCACACAGTCTCTCACAGTCACACAGTCTCTCACAGTCACACAGTCACACAGTCACACAGTCTCTCAGTCACACAGTCACACAGTCTCTCAGTCACACAGTCACAGTCACACAGTCACACAGTCACAGTCTCTCACAGTCACACAGTCACAGTCTCTCACAGTCACACAGTCACAGTCTCTCACAGTCACACAGTCACAGTCTCTCACAGTCACACAGTCACAGTCTCTCACAGTCACACAGTCACAGTCTCTCACAGTCACACAGTCACAGTCTCACAGTCACACAGTCACAGTCACACAGTCTCTCACAGTCACACAGTCACACAGTCTCTCACAGTCACACAGTCACAGTCTCTCACAGTCACACAGTCACAGTCTCTCACAGTCACACAGACACAGTCACACAGTCACAGTCTCTCACAGTCACACAGTCACAGTCTCTCACAGTCACACAGACATAGTCACAGTCACACAGTCACAGTCTCTCACAGTCACAGTCTCTCACAGTCACACAGTCACACACAGTCACAGTCTCACACAGTCACAGTCTCACAGTCTCACACAGTCACAGTCTCACACAGTCACAGTCTCACACAGTCACAGTCTCACACAGTCACAGTCACACAGTCACAGTCACACAGTCACAGTCTCTCACAGTCACAGTCTCACACAGTCACACAGTCACACAGTCACACAGTCACACAGTCACAGTCTCTCACAGTCACAGTCACACAGTCACAGTCACACAGTCACAGTCACACAGTCACAGTCACACAGTCACAGTCACACAGTCACAGTCACACAGTCACAGTCACACAGTCACAGTCACACAGTCACACAGTCACAGTCACACAGTCACAGTCACACAGTCACAGTCACAGTCTCACAGTCACACAGTCTCACAGTCACACAGTCACAGTCACAGTCTCACAGTCACACAGTCTCACAGTCACACAGTCACAGTCTCTCAGTCACACAGTCACAGTCTCTCAGTCACAGTCACACAGTCACACAGTCACAGTCTCTCACAGTCACACAGTCACAGTCTCTCAGTCACACAGTCACACAGTCACAGTCTCTCACAGTCACAGTCTCTCACAGTCACACAGTCACACAGTCTCTCACAGTCACACAGTCACAGTCTCTCACAGTCACACAGTCACAGTCTCACACAGTCACAGTCACACAGTCACAGTCTCACACAGTCACAGTCACACAGTCACAGTCACACAGTCACAGTCTCTCACAGTCACACAGTCACAGTCACACAGTCACAGTCTCTCACAGTCACACAGTCACAGTCACACAGTCACACAGTCACACAGTCACAGTCTCACAGTCACACAGTCACAGTCTCTCACAGTCACAGTCTCTCACAGTCACACAGTCAGTCTCTCACAGTCACAGTCTCTCACAGTCACAGTCTCTCACAGTCACACAGTCTCTCACAGTCACAGTCTCTCACAGTCACAGTCACACAGTCACAGTCACAGTCACACAGTCACAGTCTCTCACAGTCACACAGTCACAGTCTCTCACAGTCACACAGTCTCTCACAGTCACACAGTCACAGTCACACAGTCACAGTCTCTCACAGTCACACAGTCACAGTCTCTCACAGTCACACAGTCACAGTCACACAGTCTCTCACAGTCACACAGTCTCACACAGTCACAGTCACAGTCTCTCACAGTCACAGTCACAGTCACACAGTCACACAGTCACACAGTCACAGTCTCTCACAGTCACACAGTCACAGTCTCACACAGTCACAGTCACACAGTCAGTCTCACACAGTCACACAGTCACAGTCACACAGTCACACAGTCACAGTCACACAGTCACAGTCACACAGTCACACAGTCACAGTCACACAGTCACAGTCACACAGTCACAGTCACACAGTCACAGTCTCTCACAGTCACACAGTCACAGTCACACAGTCACAGTCTCTCACAGTCACAGTCACACAGTCACAGTCACACAGTCACAGTCACAGTCACACAGTCACACAGTCACAGTCTCTCACAGTCACACAGTCACAGTCACACAGTCACAGTCTCTCACAGTCACACAGTCACAGTCTCTCACAGTCTCTCACAGTCACACAGTCACACACAGTCTCACAGTCACACAGTCTCTCACAGTCACACAGTCAGTCTCTCACAGTCACAGTCTCTCACAGTCACAGTCACACAGTCACAGTCTCTCACAGTCACAGTCTCTCACAGTCACACAGTCACACAGTCTCTCACAGTCACACAGTCACAGTCACACAGTCACAGTCTCTCACAGTCACACAGTCACAGTCTCTCACAGTCTCTCACAGTCACACAGTCTCTCACAGTCACACAGTCACACAGTCTCTCACAGTCACACAGTCACAGTCACAGTCTCTCACAGTCACACAGTCACACAGTCACAGTCTCTCACAGTCACACAGTCACACAGTCACAGTCTCTCACAGTCACACAGTCACAGTCTCTCACAGTCACAGTGTCACACAGTCACAGTCTCTCACAGTCACACAGTCACAGTCTCTCACAGTCACAGTCTCTCACAGTCACACAGTCACAGTCTCTCACAGTCACACAGTCACAGTCTCACAGTCACACAGTCACAGTCACAGTCACACAGTCACAGTCACACAGTCTCTCACAGTCACACAGTCACAGTCTCTCACAGTCACACAGTCACAGTCTCTCACAGTCACACAGTCACAGTCTCTCACAGTCACACAGTCACAGTCTCTCACAGTCACAGTCTCTCACAGTCACACAGTCACAGTCTCTCACAGTCACAGTCTCTCACAGTCACACAGTCACAGTCTCTCACAGTCACACAGTCACAGTCACAGTCTCTCACAGTCACACAGTCACAGTCTCTCACAGTCACACAGTCACAGTCTCTCACAGTCACACAGTCACAGTCTCTCACAGTCACACAGTCACAGTCACAGTCACACAGTCAGACACAGTCACAGTCACACAGTCACAGTCACACAGTCAGACACAGTCACAGTCACACAGTCAGACACAGTCACAGTCACACAGTCACAGTCACAGTCTCTCACAGTCACACAGTCACAGTCTCTCACAGTCACACAGTCACAGTCTCTCACAGTCACAGTGTCACAGTGTCACAGTCACACAGTCACACAGTCACACAGTCACACAGTCACACAGTCACACAGTCACAGTCACACAGTCACAGTCACACAGTCACACAGTCACACAGTCACACAGTCACAGTCACACAGTCACAGTCACACAGTCACACAGTCACACAGTCACACAGTCACAGTCTCTCACAGTCACACAGTCAGTCTCTCACAGTCACACAGTCACAGTCTCTCACAGTCACACAGTCACAGTCTCTCACAGTCACACAGTCACAGTCTCTCACAGTCACACAGTCACACAGTCTCTCACAGTCACACAGTCACAGTCACACAGTCACAGTCTATCACAGTCACACAGTCACAGAGTCTCTCACAGTCACACAGTCTCTCACAGTCACACAGTCTCTCACAGTCACACAGTCTCTCACAGTCACACAGTCTCTCAGTCACACAGTCACACAGTCACACAGTCACAGTCTCTCACAGTCACACAGTCACAGTCTCTCACAGTCACACAGTCACAGTCTCACAGTCACAGTGTCACACAGTCACAGTCTCTCACAGTCACAGTCACAGTCTCACAGTCACACAGTCACAGTCTCTCAGTCACAGTCTCTCACAGTCACACAGTCACAGTCTCTCACAGTCACACAGTCACAGTCACACAGTCACAGACAGTCACAGTCACACAGTCACAGTCACAGTCTCTCACAGTCACACAGTCACAGTCTCTCACAGTCACACAGTCACAGTCACAGTCACACAGTCACAGTCACAGTCTCTCACAGTGTCACAGTCTCTCACAGTCACACAGTCACAGTCTCTCAAAGTGTCACAGTCACAGTCTCTCACAGTCACAGTCACAGTCTCTCACAGTCACACAGTCACAGTCACACAGTCACACAGTCACACAGTCACACAGTCACAGTCACACAGTCACACAGTCACAGTCACAGTCTCTCACAGTCACACAGTCTCTCACAGTCACACAGTCTCTCACAGTCACACAGTCACAGTCTCTCACAGTCACACAGTCACAGTCACACAGTCACAGTCACACAGTCACAGTCACACAGTCACAGTCACACAGTCACAGTCTCTCACAGTCACAGTCTCTCACAGTCACACAGTCACAGTCACACAGTCACAGTCACACAGTCACAGTCACACAGTCACAGTCTCTCACAGTCACACAGTCACACAGTCACACAGTCACACAGTCACAGTCTCTCACAGTCACAGTCACACAGTCACAGTCTCTCACAGTCACAGTCACACAGTCACAGTCACACAGTCACAGTCACACAGTCACAGTCACACAGTCACACAGTCACAGTCTCTCACAGTCACACAGTCACAGTCTCTCAGTCACACAGTCACACAGTCACACAGTCACACAGTCACACAGTCACACAGTCACAGTCACAGTGTCACAGTCACACAGTCACACAGTCACAGTCTCTCACAGTCACACAGTCACAGTCTCTCACAGTCACACAGTCACAGTCACAGTCACACAGTCACAGTCACAGTCTCTCACAGTGTCACAGTCTCTCACAGTCACACAGTCACAGTCTCTCAAAGTGTCACAGTCACAGTCTCTCACAGTCACAGTCACAGTCTCTCACAGTCACACAGTCACAGTCACACAGTCACACAGTCACACAGTCACACAGTCACAGTCACACAGTCACACAGTCACAGTCACAGTCTCTCACAGTCACACAGTCTCTCACAGTCACACAGTCTCTCACAGTCACACAGTCACAGTCTCTCACAGTCACACAGTCACAGTCACACAGTCACAGTCACACAGTCACAGTCACACAGTCACAGTCTCTCACAGTCACAGTCTCTCACAGTCACACAGTCACAGTCACACAGTCACAGTCACACAGTCACAGTCACACAGTCACAGTCTCTCACAGTCACACAGTCACACAGTCACACAGTCACACAGTCACACAGTCACACAGTCACACAGTCACACAGTCACAGTCTCTCACAGTCACAGTCACACAGTCACAGTCTCTCACAGTCACACAGTCACAGTCACACAGTCACAGTCACACAGTCACAGTCACACAGTCACACAGTCACACAGTCACACAGTCACACAGTCACACAGTCTCTCACAGTCACACAGTCACAGTCTCTCAGTCACACAGTCACACAGTCACACAGTCACACAGTCACACAGTCACACAGTCACACAGTCACAGTCACAGTGTCACAGTCACACAGTCACACAGTCACAGTCTCTCACAGTCACACAGTCACAGTCACACAGTCACAGTCAGACAGTCACAGTCACACAGTCACACAGTCACACAGTCACAGTCAAACAGTCACAGTCAAACAGTCACAGTCTCTCACAGTCACAGTCTCTCACAGTCACACAGTCACAGTCACACAGTCACACAGTCACACAGTCACAGTCTCTCACAGTCACACAGTCACAGTCTCTCAGTCACACAGTCACAGTCTCTCACAGTCACACAGTCACACAGTCACACAGTCACACAGTCACACAGTCACACAGTCACAGTGTCACAGTCACACAGTCACACAGTCACAGTCTCTCACAGTCACACAGTCACAGTCACACAGTCACAGTCAGACAGTCACAGTCACACAGTCACACAGTCACACAGTCACAGTCAAACAGTCACAGTCAAACAGTCACAGTCAAACAGTCACAGTCTCTCAGTCACACAGTCACAGTCACACAGTCACAGTCACACAGTCACAGTCAAACAGTCACAGTCTCTCACAGTCACACAGTCACAGTCACACAGTCTCTCACAGTCACTCACAGTCACACAGTCACAGTCTCTCACAGTCACACAGTCACAGTCACACAGTCACAGTCTCTCACAGTCACACAGTCACAGTCTCTCACAGTCACACAGTCACAGTCTCTCACAGTCACACAGTCACACAGTCACAGTCACACAGTCACAGTCACACAGTCACACAGTCACACAGTCACAGTCACACAGTCACAGTCACACAGTCACAGTCTCTCACAGTCACACAGTCACAGTCACAGTCACACAGTCACAGTCACACAGTCACAGTCACAGTCACACAGTCACAGTCACAGTCACACAGTCACAGTCACACAGTCACAGTCACACAGTCACAGTCACACAGTCACAGTCACACAGTCACAGTCACACAGTCACAGTCACACAGTCTCTCACAGTCACTCACAGTCACACAGTCACAGTCTCTCACAGTCACACAGTCACAGTCACACAGTCACAGTCACACAGTCACAGTCTCTCACAGTCACACAGTCACAGTCTCTCACAGTCACACAGTCACAGTCTCTCACAGTCACACAGTCACAGTCACACAGTCTCTCACAGTCACACAGTCTCTCACAGTCACACAGTCACAGTCACAGTCTCTCACAGTCACATAGTCACAGTCTCTCACAGTCACACAGTCACAGTCACACAGTCACAGTCACAGTCACACAGTCACAGTCACACAGTCACACAGTCAGTCTCTCACAGTCACACAGTCAGTCTCTCACAGTCACACAGTCACAGAGTCACAGTCACAGTCACACAGTCAGTCTCTCACAGTCACACAGTCACAGTCACACAGTCACAGTCTCTCACAGTCACAGTCACACAGTCACACAGCCACAGTCTCTCACAGTCACACAGTCACAGTCTCTCACAGTCACACAGTCACAGTCACACAGTCACAGTCTCTCACAGTCACACAGTCACAGTCTCTCACAGTCACACAGTCACAGTCTCTCACAGTCACAGTCTCTCACAGTCACACAGTCACAGTCTCTCACAGTCACACAGTCACAGTCTCTCACAGTCACACAGTCACAGTCTCTCACAGTCACACAGTCACAGTCACAGTCTCTCACAGTCACATAGTCACAGTCTCTCACAGTCACACAGTCACAGTCACAGTCTCTCACAGTCACATAGTCACAGTCTCTCACAGTCACACAGTCACAGTCACACAGTCACAGTCACACAGTCACAGTCACACAGTCACAGTCACACAGTCACAGTCACAGTCACACAGTCACACAGTCACACAGTCACACAGTCACACAGTCACACAGTCACACAGTCACACAGTCACACAGTCACAGTCACAGTCACACAGTCACAGTCACAGTCACACAGTCACAGTCACAGTCTCTCACAGTCACACAGTCTCTCACAGTCTCTCACAGTCACACAGTCTCTCACAGTCACTCACAGTCACACAGTCACAGTCTCTCACAGTCACACAGTCACAGTCTCTCACAGTCACACAGTCACAGTCTCTCACAGTCACAGTCTCTCACAGTCACACAGTCAGTGTCTCTCACAGTCACACAGTCAGTGTCTCTCACAGTCACACAGTCAGTGTCTCTCACAGTCACACAGTCACAGTCTCTCACAGTCACACAGTCACAGTCTCTCACAGTCACACAGTCACAGTCTCACAGTCACACAGTCACAGTCTCTCACAGTCACACAGTCACAGTCTCTCACAGTCACACAGTCACAGTCTCTCACAGTCACACAGTCACAGTCTCTCACAGTCACACAGTCACAGTCTCTCACAGTCACACAGTCACAGTCTCTCACAGTCACACAGTCACAGTCTCTCACAGTCACACAGTCACAGTCTCTCACAGTCACACAGTCACAGTCCCTCACAGTCACAGTCTCTCACAGTCACACAGTCACACAGTCACACAGTCTCTCACAGTCACACAGTCACACAGTCACAGTCACAGTCACACACACACAGTCACAGTCACACAGTCTCACACACACACAGTCTCACACAGTCACACAGTCTCACACACACACAGTCTCACACAGTCACACAGTCTCACACACACACAGTCTCACACACACACAGTCTCACACACACACAGTCTCACACACACACAGTCTCACACACACACAGTCTCACACACACACAGTCTCACACACACACAGTCTCACACACACACAGTCTCACACACACACAGTCTCACACACACACAGTCTCACACACACACAGTCTCACACACACACAGTCTCACACACACACAGTCTCTCACACACACAGTCTCTCACACACACAGTCTCTCACACACACAGTCTCACACACACACAGTCTCACACACACACAGTCTCTCACACACACACAGTCTCACACACACACACAGTCTCACACACACACACAGTCTCACACACACACAGTCTCACACACACACAGTCTCACACACACACAGTCTCACACACACACAGTCTCACACACACACAGTCTCACACACACACAGTCTCACACACACACAGTCTCACACACACACAGTCTCACACACACACAGTCTCACACACACACAGTCTGCAATACACACAGTCTGCAATACACACACAGTCTGCAATACACACACAGTCTGCAATACACACACAGTCTGCAATACACACACAGTCTGCAATACACACACAGTCTGCAATACACACACAGTCTGCAATACACACACAGTCTGCAATACACACACAGTCTGCAATACACACACAGTCTGCAATACACACACAGTCTGCAATACACACACAGTCTGCAATACACACACAGTCTGCAATACACACACAGTCTGCAATACACACACAGTCTGCAATACACACACAGTCTGCAATACACACACAGTCTGCAATACACACACAGTCTGCAATACACACACAGTCTGCAATACACACACAGTCTGCAATACACACACAGTCTGCAATACACACACAGTCTGCAATACACACACAGTCTGCAATACACACACAGTCTGCAATACACACACAGTCTGCAATACACACACAGTCTGCAATACACACACAGTCTGCAATACACACACAGTCTGCAATACACACACAGTCTGCAATACACACACAGTCTGCAATACACACACAGTCTGCAATACACACACAGTCTGCAATACACACACAGTCTGCAATACACACACAGTCTGCAATACACACACAGTCTGCAATACACACACAGTCTGCAATACACACACAGTCTGCAATACACACACAGTCTGCAATACACACACAGTCTGCAATACACACACAGTCTGCAATACACACACAGTCTGCAATACACACACAGTCTGCAATACACACACAGTCTCACACACGAAACAGGTAAGAGCAGACTCAAAACCAAAAGGTGGAGACTATCAACATCCAAGGACGGTCGTGAACACTATGAACAACCAAGGACGGTCGTGCAGCCAGAGGCAACACCTGTGGAGGTCCATCAACAGCCAAGGACAGCCAGCAACAGGTAATATATGTGGGGCCAAAAGTAGGCACCTTCTGTGAACAGAGAATTTAAGTTATGGGAGAGTCAGCCAGACATAACA
Source organism: Triturus cristatus (assembly GCF_964204655.1). Classification (NCBI taxonomy): domain Eukaryota; kingdom Metazoa; phylum Chordata; class Amphibia; order Caudata; family Salamandridae; genus Triturus; species Triturus cristatus. The sequence goes on from NC_140591.1 coordinate 23,307,530, forward strand.
ATGACAAACTTTCACACCTCACTACTATGCAGATGACATTTAAATTAACAGTCTCTGCACAAAGTAAATAACAAATAAAAAAAAAAACACCAAAACTGGGTAAAATCTGCAACAATGGCCAGCTTCTTTCTGTGTGCCCATTTTCCCCCCACCCGGTTCCGATTTGCACCAAACAGTGCTGGTATGCGTCTGTCGGCATAAACTAACAATCAAGGCCGCCCTGCCAGTGTCTCAATCTATTTCAGGGAATAGAAATACTAGAACGAGGTTGGTGCTTGAGTTGAGGATGAGCGCACACCACGCCAATTTGCGCCACATTTGTCGTCTCCACAAAATGCCATATCAGTGTTGTGTCATGCTATATATATATAGAAATGTGTACTGCGCATAGTGTTTAAGAGGCTTGCCATACTACGGTCTTCTCTGTATTCACAACCATTTACGCAGATAAATAAAAAAAAAATTATAACTTGCTGACTCGCCAGTCTGTGCGATTATTAATGCAACAAATCCTCGGCGTGACTGAGAAACATCTCCAAACCACGCAAAAGCGTCACCCACTACCTCTCACACGAGCTTCCTGACGAAACCCCAGCCACAATTCCAGGAAAGGCAGAAAACAAGCGCTCCGAAAGCGAAAGAGGATCGCGACGGAGCTTGTCTTTATGGCGCCATGTGTCTGAAACACATGGCCCCATAAAGATAAGAAACCTTTTGCGACCCACGGAAAGCAGGCGAGCCCGTCCAAGTGGGCCGTCTGAAAAAGCCAAAGGGAGGCAACATGGAAAGCTCTTTTCCAATGGCTGGCCACCGTTTAGCATAAACGGTGACGCCAGCCAATGGAAAAGAGGGGCGGGTCTAAAGCCCTTTACTGAAGCTACTCAAAAACATTAAATCTTGCCGAGCGAGCTGCGCATGTGCGCAGCCACGCTAGCCGAGACCTAAAAAACTAAACCAAACTCTCACAATAGCCCAAAACTGGCTCTCTCATAACCACCTGAAACTCTTCCAAGATAAAATGGAAATCCCGCTCCTATCCAAAAATGGACAGACAACACAAACCCAAGAGTCGCTAAAAACCATTGACGCTCTGAATTGCAAATTGACGCTATCTAAATCCATCAAATCTCTGGGGATCACCCTGAACCCAAATCTGAACATGAACCAACACATAAACACACAGCCAAGAGCGTATTCTACAACCTAAAACTCTTACACAAAATCAAACCCTTCCCCCCCCATATGACCTAAAAACCGACACACAAGCGATGGTACAGTCTAAACTGGTTTATGGGAAAGCCACTCTCACTGATAGCACAAAGTCGCACCTAGCCCTATCAAGAGGTACACTAAAAGCAGCAGCAAAGATAGTCACAGGAGTAAAAAGACACAATCACATCTCCCCTCCTTAAAAAATCTTAAGTGTCTCCTGATCAAAGCCTGCTGCAGCTTCAAAACAAAGCGATACCAAAGGGGATGATGGACGGAGCTTTTGAGCAAATCAAACACTCACCCCCTGCCAACTTAGGGCGAACACTGCGCAGACGTGGGTCCCTTGCTCACTTTGCCACTGGATTCAAGATAGCCTGGCTGATGAGGGTTATGAACCCGAAACTGGTCCCAGGATGCTGGTTTCCGGTCCAGGGAAGACATGGCTTGGCAGTTCGGGCTGGACTGTTCCCATGAGGCACAGGGTCAGACTGATTTGCATATCTGAACTGGGGTATTGGAGTGAGCTAAAGAATGATGATGGATTAAACCCAGATCAGTTGATTGGGGGGGAGTGTTTGAATTGCTCAAACGCTCCGTCCATCATCCCCTTTGGTATCGCAGCTTCAAAACAGCCTAGCTCACGCACAAAGTCCTCCAAACCGGGAAATAGGCCTATCTTGCGTACAAACTATCAAAGGCAGCAGACCAGTCAAGAAATCTAAGAAGCACCAATAGTCTTCTGCTGATCCCACCAAAAAACTCAAAATAAGAGCCCTTGCAAGCTACTTTTCGGGCAAAGCTCACAAAATCTGGAACTGCCTCCCAGTCCTGATAAGGACGAACCCCTCCTATATGAGCTTCAAAAGGCTACTAAAAGATCTTCTCCTCAATCAACACCTAGCCTACTACATAATGTAGGCCTGCTCCTCTCCAGAATGTATGTGACCCAACGATGACAAAGTCCGTGATTTCTGAAACTCATGTTTCCTCAATACTGTTACGATCCTGTGTAAAGCTCTCCGATACCCCTGGGTCTTGCAAGGGCTATATAAAAATCTAAATAAATAGGTTTACAAAGCCATCGCAGCCAGCACCTCCCCAATTATCTTGCAGACGAGCTCACCAACGCTGTGGTTCCCAACACACCAGCAACCTCGGCACAATTAGACAAAGAAGTCTAATAAAGGAAAAACAAAACAGGTCTGTTCAATCTATCCACCCAGGATTTGGCACAATATCCCTGGATCCGTCAGGACCAGCCCAATGCTGTCCCAACTTAGGAAAGATTTGAAGGCTCACCTCTTTAAATGAATTAAATAACCAAGGTACGGTCACTCTATTTAAATTGAATCAAAGATTCGAGTTCCAAACCATAGTTGCATAACCCTTCAGGCTATAAAAGGGTCTTTACCCACAAACATTTATAACAAGCTTCATCGTTAAGACTCTTACCCCATAAATGACTTTACATTAGGGTGGCCGCAACAATTGATTTGGGAGCGCCAAGATATTGTAGGGGTGAGAGGAGATCAAAATCACCGAGGATGTAATCAGATATCCATTATTTAATGATGGTCATCCTGGGAAGGTTAAAAACAACTAACTATAGTAGTACCAAGGTGGACGTCCGGGGTGGTAATGTCCTTGTCTATGTGTCACGGCCATTCTGAGTTTCCAAGATGGAAAATGTGACTTTCATCAAGATCAAGGTATCCCTAAGCAATACGAGGAGGAATATACTAACAGTTCCCTGTTTTGGTGTTTTTTTATTTTTATAAAAGTGTCAAACAGCATGCACACACTCATGCAAACTCATAATTGCAGGACACACAGTCACCAATGATGAAGCATAAAACAAAGTTTTGTGTGCGAGGACCCTTTTCCAACCTAAAGGGTTAAGTGAGCAGGTTTTGGAACTTGAATCTTTGATTCAATTAAAATAGAGTTAATTGTTGCATCTGGGAGATGGCAAGGCTCCCCGTTGCTTGTGCCTCCTCTCCTTTAGTTGAAGTATCACCTCTTTGAATGACACAAGCACAATGCCGTACCCAGCAACAACCCACTTTCTTCTCCTATTGCTCGCTGACTTTCAGCTTGCCTTTGACCATGTGTAGTGATTTGCTGCCTTTTGGCTCGATTTGCGCTACAGAAATACAACATCCACACAGACATAACGTTAGCGCATGGCTAATGAAGCAAGGGATTACTCTATAGACATGGACGACAAACTGCATTTCTTTACCAATAGCTATCTCACAGTAGAAGTGCACAATCACTCAGTTCTGCATTTGTGGGCAGCAAGTGACAAGCAATGTTAACAGGCAGTTCACACACCGGCAGACCACTTGATTAAGCTTTGCCTTTCGATTTGAAAACCAGACCTCCAGGGTATGTGCCAAAGTTCCGTCCAGTTGCACAAGGAAAAACACAAACATCCAGAATCTGCAACGCTACCATAAATGGAATGAAGTGTCCCGGAGCAACTTACCTGGCTAAATGTTGGCTTGTTGTGTAACCGTGAACATCGGTCTCCATGACGGCATGCTCCGATTTTGAAATAGAAGGAACAGTTGACTCTGAAGAAGGAAGATGAAACAAATCATTAGGAAAAATATTAAGGTGGGAAACCTAGCACAAACATGAGAAGACTGAAAAGAAAATGCACTGAACATCAAAAAGACTCACCCTAAAAAAATACAAACATCAGCTTCCTTCTCTCAAGCACCAACACACGTTGAGTGAAAGAAAAAGGAGCTTCCCTTCAAAGCATTGCTACAGGAATATTAATAGTTTTTTAAAAGTTTTTTTTTGTTGTTTTTAATAGTTACTAAAATTGTCAGTATGCAGAATATTCCGGGGAGATGCATATGGACCAGGGGTATGGAATTTAATAAAAGATCTTCTTGTCAATGGGACAGGTTGCTCTAGTAAACTACTTGATCTATAACAAAATCCACTTGTTTGTTTGGTGCATTGTAGTGCGGCGACAAATTATGGCAGCAATTTCATTATATAAGACCTCTGATCAAAGCCTTTCTGATTATGCCAGTGCTCATACCATAGTAGTGCTCGAGTACTAGCAATTCTCTTATTTTGCCACCTTTCCACAGTTCTCCATAAGGGGGCTGAAATTTGGGGTAAGCAACAGTTCCCAACTGTTAGAGGGCGCTTTTGAGTCTGTGCAAACCTACTACCTTGCGTGTTTCATCGGTTTTCATCGGCTTGTCTTCAAAAATTCCCCATAGAGAGAAAGGTTGAAAATGACCTCATGACAAGGGCAGAAGTAAACTTATTCCAGGGTTGGGGGAAAACAGTTGGTGGGAAAGTGTACCTATGGATAAGGTAAGACCACTGTCTGCAGTTAAGGTATAATTTGTGTCCATATGTTAATGCGGTTTGAACTTGCATTTATGGTTAACTAATGCAAAGCCTTTATTAGGGTGAGCGCTTTATGGAAATGTTGTAAGCTCGGACTGCACTGACAGTGGTCCCAGTATAAAAAGGAGTACACATGTTTGCAAGGTTTAACTATATGAGGCTACGTATAACTCTCCCAGAATGCTCTCTGATTGGATGAAAATGTTTGCAGAAGCTTGAAAGCAAGATTAAGTCTTTGTTCTAAAATAAAACGTTCACAAAAAACGCAACCACGAAATGAAAAGGTTTTGCTAAGCTAATGTGAGATTTTAGGTTCCATTTCTTTGAAGCATTATTTAGTAAAATATGTGGATGCACGCTACTATTCGCAAGAACATTCAGAATGGAAAATCAGTGCACATTGTGGCAAGAAGATTATAGAAACATGAAAATAATCAATCACTGGCAAATCCAATAGGTCTGACATTAGTGGTCAGCCTTTTAGTTTGTCAATGTGTGTCTTGTTTGGACACGGTTTTTGTAAAACTGTTGTGGGAACTGCCAAGCCCCTAACCATAACAAACACTGACAAAAAAATAAGAATTTATTTTGGTCTCAAAAAGCACACATTGCCACAGAAATCCCTGGCACTGAACAAAACTACTTTGTATGCTCCTTGGTAAAGGACAGCAAAGCCAGCCTACAGTCTGAAACAGAATTTCGTTAAAAACAAAAGGTCTTGGTTAATTCAATACCTATTTAGGGGCCCAATTCTTAAATTAAATCACAATAGTGCACCCAGGGTATATATCCTTGCAGTAGTGTGGATTTATGGCTTTTGTGAATTTGTGAATTCACAGTAATTTTCAAAAGTAGGCCAGGAAATCGAACTTTTTGGATATATTTGCAAACAGCATTTTAGCACGAGCAAATAAGCATGTGTAGATTTGTTAATGTAAAAATCTATTGGGCACTTACAAGTTCACTTTCCCTCCAACATCTTTTTTACCCGACCTTGGAAAAAGTTTTACTTATACCCTTGTCAGGAGTAAATTTCAAGCCTTTCTCAGTATAGGGAAAGATTGGAGAAGTGCTGGTGAAATCCCTTAAAACATGCAAGTTAGTGGGTTTGCATAGGCTCAACAGTGCATTCCAACCCTATTGCTTAACACTAACTGTAGCCCCAGTATGTAGACCTGCGGAAAGGTGGTAAAATAAGGAAATTGTTAGAATTCAAACCCTACTATAGTATTAGCTCTGGCAAATTCAGACAGGCTATTATCAGAACTCTTACATAATGAGGTCGCTGCTATCATTTTTTTGCCGCATTATGTGGCTTCAAAGTGGATTATTTTACAGGACAAGTCGATTTATGAAGCAACCTGTGATTATTTGATTAAAATGCCACACCCATGGGAAGTCTGATTGTAAAGACAGCTTTAACACTGCCCCTTTTTAGACGGGAGCCCTAACATTTAAATATGTGATGGCTGAGGTAGATACCATGAGACCTTTATAATATTCTAAACAGCGTTCAACGTAACTGGGAGCAACAAATACACCATAGTGTGCACCAGTGGTTTAAAAGGAAATACATATAGAACAGGTACTCGCTATTTAGAAGAACTGTTTGCTCCCAAGAAGTGCCATTACTCTCCCATTAAACACACCGCAACAATGCAGAGAAGTGCAGGTGCTTTCCCTTTCAAATTAAGAAAAAGTGCAGGTACTCCGTACCGGACCCTACCTGCCAATTTCAAGCACTGGTGCACACATATTCAAGACAAGGTTCACTTCTGACCCCGGCTCTCTTATTCGTCCCACAAAGGGATGGCTCTCTTATTCGTCCCACAAAGGGATATCTCTCTATGTTCTTTTATCCCTACCTGAAGTGAAGCATAAGCACTAGCCCCTCCAAAGCGAGCAAAATGAGATCTCAGGCGATTTAGGTCTTTCAGATTCAGTGCAAACAATAGATCATTAAAGCCCATGTGTATGATTTGTCCATGATAAAGGCAGTACTTGAATAACTGAATATGAAAGGAAACACCTCCTCCTGGACCACCACACGGAGACTCCATTTAGGTTTCAAACCACATTTCAAGTATGAGAAACATCAAGCACTCCAATCCATTTGTAAACAAGCTCCGTTACATGTGCTAATAAGCTTGGCTGCCATAACCTTATGGACGAAGACTTCAAATCGTCAAAGCTAGCATCAACAAATAGATCATCCGCACTTATAATTGGGTCTTCTGCAGAATCCTGTAACAGGCCTGATTAATTTTGTTATCCAGCATAGTTGTTTGCACATACGGCACCTGATTACGATGTCGGTTGGAAAGCCTCCAACATGGTAGGTTTAAAGTCGGACAGCCATATTATGATGATATCGGTCGGAGTTTAAACCGGTTGAGGAATCCGACGCTGTTCCAACAGTCAGTCAGAAAGCCCTCATAATCCCTAAAGGACAGCGTTCCGCCATTGGAATTATGATAAAAGATGGAGCCATTTAAATACATGTTTAATAAATTAGGCATATGAAAATAAGGAGTATGCAGTTCCTCAGAGTAAGGGGAGAGTGAAAGTGTGGAGAGGAGACCGTGTGGAAGAGGGATTCCTCTAGTCGGAACTAGGGTCCTCACACACCCAGCAAGCTAGGTGTCATGCTTCATCATATGGACCTGCTCCTCGTCGGGCCGGCGCTGCAATGCCCGACGGGCACCCTTAAAGGGGCTCTTTAGCAGAGATCTTCTGTTCCTGGCCATATGGTGTAGTGTGTGTGAGAGGAGTCTAGTGGTGTAGATGTGAATGCGTGTGTGTGGTTAAAACAAGTTGGATAGTCCAAAAATGGAATTTTATTAGGAGTGGCTCTCCACTTGATTAAAACAAAACAAAGACAGAGTGGCAGCTGGCTGACGTTATGGTTCAGCTTAGCTATGCTCTTCTGTGATGGTCAACATGTTTCATGCCTGGTGGTCCTAGTGATCCGTGGCAATTCTTCAGGACCTAATGAACTGTCAACTATCTACACACTGTGGAAAGTACAATTGTTACCTGCCACACGTATTATGGGAAACGATCGCCATATGCCTACCCTGGCGCCACTCGAACCGGTTCGAGTGGCGCCAGGGTAGGTTTACGGCCCATCCCGGTAGCAACCTTAAAGACACCAGAATCTTGGTGTCCCGGTGGCGCCACGGACAGGAGCAGGGATACACACCCCAATAGGTCCCCTTAGACATATGGCGAGATCGTTACCCATAATACGTGTGGCAGGTAACAATTGTACTTTCCACAGTGTGTAGATAGTTGACAGTTCATTAGGTCCTGAAGAATTGCCACGGATCACTAGGACCACCAGGCATGAAACAGGTTGACCATCACAGAAGAGCATAGCTAAGCTGAACCATAACGTCAGCCAGCTGCCACTCTGTCTTTGTTTTGTTTTAATCAAGTGGAGAGCCACTCCTAATAAAATCCAATTTTTGGACTATCCAACTTGTTTTAACCACACACACGCATTCACATCTACACCACTAGACTCCTCTCACACACACTACACCATACGGCCAGGAACAGAAGATCTCCGCTAAAGAGCCCCTTTAAGGGTGCCCGTCGGGCATTGCAGTGCCGGCCCGACGAGGAGCAGGTCCATATGATGAAGCATGACACCTAGCTTGCTGGGTGTGTGAGGACCCTAGTTCCGACTAGAGGAATCCCTCTTCCACACGGTCTCCTCTCCACACTTTCACTCTCCCCTTACTCTGAGGAACTGCATACTCCTTCTTTTCATATGACTAACTGGGCACGTATGCTGGACCTCCTGTAAAAAAGCCCACCAGTCCCCCTTTTGATAATATAATAAATTAGGCATGTCATATTTTGAACTGCTTCCACAAATCCTCAGTAAATGGGGCAACAAGACCACTCACAAGTAACCCCAGGTCTCCTGACGAATAGCCATTCCACCTAGGAGGCCCTATTTACATTTTAACTATTTTTATCCAATGGCCATCCGTTAATAGAGGGAGAGTTACAGTTTCATTAAAAACAATAACTACACTTGAAAGCCTTTCTGTAAAGCTAACTGGTTTATGATGTTTTGGAAAGATACTGAAAATCTAGTTCCTTGCAAAGTAAAGCAGAAAATTATGAGACCTTCTGCGAATATATAGTGACTAGACCTGGTTGCTCCTCTTAAGAATCATAAGAAAAAGGGCAGACCTTCCGCACCGTGGTATAGCGAATCACTGAGAATTTTAAAGATGAGCTGTAAGTCAGCAGAGAGAAAATGGAGGAAGGGATATTCAGAGGAAGACAAAACCGCCTGGAAAGAGGCAATAGCTCACTTCAAAAAAAGAAATTGGCAGAACTAAAGCAGAGTACTTTGCAGACCTGATCTTAAGGTCCTCAAATAGTGCCAGAAGCATCTTTAAAATAGTGGGGGACATTGCCAATCCAGAGTGCACCAAAAATAAGATACAACCCTCATAGGATCTTTGTAACAATCTCGCAACTTTCTTCGAGGAAAAGATCACCTCTATTCTCGCGGGTCTGGGGCAGAGTAGTCCACGCACCGAGGGTAGCGACGATGTAGAGGCAACAAAAGCACCTCAGGAAAAGGAAAGAGAAAGTATGAGGGAAACCCCCAACTTGTTTGATCACTTTGCACCCCCTTCAGTGGAGGACTTTGCAAGAATAGCACAAAACATCTCCTCAGGCTCACCGTTGGATCCACTGTCACAAAGAATATGGAAAGAGCTGAGTACAGAGTAATTTCCAACTACCAGACAAATCTGTATTCAATCACTGTCCAGTGGTTCAGTACCGGACTGTTGGAAACAAGCGGTAGTGACACCTTTGCTGAAAAAAGCAACATTGGAGCCAGGCTGCCCCAAGAATTATAGACTAATCTCCCTGCTGCCTTACACAATAAAGATCATAGCTAGAGATCAACCGGGGTATACCCAATTAACCATTTATAAACCTGGGTAAAGGACGTAGTTTTATACAATCAGAAAATGGTATAAAGGAATAAATACAAAAATATTTTTGAGTAGAGCACATTTAATTACTCTCTCTCTAATTATCACTTTAGACAAATTATATCAAAACATATTTACACTCTACATAGATAATGGCACCATTAGTGTGACAAAAGAACGATGGATTTAACCCAGATCTCTTGACTGGGGGAGAATGTCTGCATTGTCAGCATTCCGTCCATCATTTGTTTGTTGTAACGCTTTTCGCCCTAAGTGGGATGGGTATTCCCAGACGTGGGACCCGTGCTCACTACGCCACTGGAGTCAAGCTATCCTGGCTGATGACGGCTGATAGCCAGAAACCGGTCCTAGGATGCTTGATTCCGGTCCAGGGAAGACATGGCTTGGCAGTTCGGGCTGGACTGTTCCCATGAGGCACAGGGTCAAGACTGATTTGCATATGGCCATGTCTGAACTGGGGTGGCGTAGTGGGCAAAAGAACGATGGATTTAACCCAGATCTCTTGACTGGGGGAGAGTGTATGCATTGTCAGCATTCCGTCCATCATTTGTTTGTTGTAACACCATTAGTGTGGCAGCGGGACTTATCTGCGAGATGTGAGTACTTGGTAGCCCTGCTGTGCACGCTTGGTTCTTTTCTGCGTCTCCATTGAGTGGAGCTTCTGGGCATGTAGCTACTATTATCTTTACTCTCCCTTTTAACTTTAATGGTGAACACCTGGTGGAGTGGTCTAGTTCCTTTCTCTTTTTGAGTTTTCCTTTTGACTTTACACGAGGTGTGCATTGGGTATTGAATAGATATTCTTTATTTTGTGAGTGGTAGTAGGAGTGCCGCCGGCGCACTGGTGATTAGAGGGCTCTTTGGGCAGCCACTATTCTTAACCATCTTATTTCTAACGCCATGGAGGGTTGAAGTAATACCATTATTATTTTTTGTAGTGTGTGTACAGTAATGTGTTAACCCTGTCCTGAGGAGGCCGAAGAAGGATTAAGGCCGAAACGTGGTCGCGTAGACATTTCAAAAGGAGGAGCCGCTGAAAATATAGTGATGAATTGACATTGCATGATGGCACACTGGGATGGCCTACACTAATTAAAAGACTTTAAGTGTACTATCTGGACTACCGCTTAGTGGTCCTTCCAGAGCTGTAAGGAGGACACTAGTGGAAATTATTTTGTTTTGGGGTTATTGTATTATATATTGATGTCTCTTTGTACGTTGTGATTTATGTCATGTTATTGTGTATGTACATTTTTTGTGTATACATGCATTGCTTTCTTCTTGACTAGGTGCCATTATCTATGTAGAGTGTAAATATGTTTTGATATAATTCGTATAAAGTGATAATTAGAGAGAGAGTAATTAAATGTGCTCTACTCAAAAATATTTTTGTATTTATTCCAATAAAGATCATAGAGCGGGTGGTCAGTAAAGCACTCTCCCAGTTCCTGGAAACTAATGAGATATTGAAGGATGTGCAATTTGGCTTCCGTCCTGGGCGTGGTACGGAGACTGCTCTGGTAGCCGTATTGGATGATCTTCGAATGAGAACGGACAGGGGACAGTCAGCAATACTGATCCTGCTTGACCTGTCCGCCTCTTTCGATACAGTTAACCATGAGATACTTCTGGCCAGGCTCAAGGACGTAGGGATAGTGGGTACAGCATGGAAATGGTTTCAATCGTACTTATCCAAGAGGCGACAGGCAGTGGCTCTCTCACCATTCCAATCTGAGTTTACTAACAACCCACACGGTGTGCCTCAGGGATCCGCTATTAGCCCTATAATATTTAACATATATTTGAGACCATTGCTGACTGACATTAAAGCTCATAACGTTAGCCTTATTAATTATGCCGATGACACGCAGCTCATCCTGTCTTTGGAGGGAGACCATTTCACCTCATTGGAAGATTTCCACACCTGTATGAAGCATGCCTCTGGCTGGCTGAGAGAAAACTCTTCAATTGAATGCAGACAAGACAGAGATCTTGTGCTGCGCAGCAGGTAAAGTTCCCCGCCCACTACCAGATGATTTCTGTCCTATACCGACCGATACTCCTCTGAGATCTTCAGAGACAGTGAGTAACTTAATAGTCATATTTGATGATAAATTGAGCCTTGAAACCCAGATTAACAAGACTGCTGGTTGCTGTTTTGCTCTCATCAAGGTGCTCCGAAAGATCCTACCAATATTACTATCACAGGCCAGAGCACTGGTAGTTAGAAGCGTTATTTTAAGTAGACTTGACTACTGTAACGCACTGCTACTCGAGTCTCCTAAGTACCTAATTGAAAGACTGCAGAGGGTCCAGATGACGGCAGCCTAACTGGCTTTAGCAAGACCAAGATATTCATCCGCCTCACAGGCGCTGGCAGAGCTAAACTGGCTTCCAGTGTCAGAAAGGATAACGTTTAAATCTCTCTGCCTAGTGTTCAAGGCTCTGCATGGTGTTGGACCCAAACCCATGCAGCACAAATTTGCATGGTATGTCCCCACCCGGATTTTATGTTCATCCTCAGCCAATTTGGTCAAGGTGCCCAAATTCAGAAAGACAACTTCGGGTGGGAGAGCTTTTAGCATTGCGGCAGCAAAGCTCTGGAATACGCTTCCCACCAATATCAGACAGTTAGAGGATCTGATGCCATTTAGGATAAGAGTCAAAACTTTGCTCTTTCCAAGAGAATGAAATCTATCGGCTCCCCTCGATCAGTCTATTCAGGGCGGCTTTGTCCATTCACGGCTGACCTGAGCACATGTTAAGCAGAGCCAGGATACCCTGCGCTTTACAAGTGACCGATACAATACAATACCAATTACACCTAGATCCCATTTGGGGACGTGGGGTCATTTTTCTGATGCTATCCCAGCCTGGCAGTACCGAGCCATCCTGGGAATACTGTGCCTACACGACCACAGCCAAATGATCAACTGCAAGACTGGAACTAGGAGATTCACAGCAAAGCACTGCCATCATTCATTTTATTTAAACTATCAAATGCACAAAGGTGCATTAGTGGTATAGACAGGCATTCCTCCAAAATATGGCTGTCTACTAAGATACATTTGGTCATTAAGAATAACCCACCACCCCGGGTTTGTTTACTCCTTCGATGCGAGGAGCACATGTTACTGCCATTAACCCCCTCTGCCTTGTGGGTGTGATGTTTTTCGGGTTTTCGTTTTTTCAAAATATGAAACCTTTCTTTGCTTGTCTATGGACTGCGGCTGCGGCCGGCTGAGTTGATTAGCACTCCAGTAGCTCTTTTGTTGCTTTATCGATGTGAATGTTAAGCTGTGCCTAAGTCTACACTGTGCATTAGCGGCCGGCCTGTTGGTTGTAGGCCCATACTTGTTTGTCTCTGAAACTGCAATAAAGGTTTTTCAAAAAAAAAAACAAAAAAAAATGAATAACCCACCAGATCTTTGTATTGCAAGGTAGCCAACAAGAAAGAAATTAGTGACAAAAGTTCTTATACTGCTGGGGAAAAGGAAATATTACACCCAGTTGTTATTTTTGAAAATCACTCATAGTGTTGGTCATGCACATTAGCACACACAGCGTTTCTCTTGCATCTTTAAAATGCAAATAATGCACACCGAACAACCGATTTCTTTTCATTTCAATTAGGCTCACTGCAAGAAGTGGGGTTATTATTTGAGGAAAGCGAGTACCCACTCAAATCACAATCCTTGTCACAGACAAACATGTCCAACTAACACAGAGGCCTACATGCCCACCTGCAAAATTACACCAGATTCAAAGGACAGAAGACATTGACCCACCAGCAACTGCCATATGTTTCCAAGCCTGAGTATGGCAACCCCAATATTAGGTGTTCCGGAATGTGATCTTCAGTGGTTTAATAAAACAAGGAGTGGCAAAACGTATAGGGCTGGCTTGTAATTTGAGCTCCATTTAAAACATTTTAAAAAGCATGCTCCATTGCGAAAAGCAGAACATACTGTTTTCTGTATACAATATATCTACAGGGTAAATCATTTTATGTCTGGTGATTCAGGGTGCCTTTGTGGATAAAATAGTCCCATCGGAGTCAGAATGATGCACTAAACAGCCATTAGCATGAGGTGAGAAGGCAATACTCCTCCGGGCAGAGCCAAAGCCCAGTATATGTATATTTTAAAGAGCTGGTGACAATGTTTGTACAAACAGTGGCCCAGTCAAGCCAGACAAATAATAGGAGTGAATTTAGTCCAAGTTTTATCACAAAAGGGGACACTTTGATTCGGAGATAATTCGAAATATAACTAGTAAACAGCATTGCTTTTCACAACAACTGTATGTGGTTTCTACTCAGTCAGAAAAAGACATAGAACAGGGTGCTTTTCAATCACTTATCAAAACAGCCTTTACCACTGTAAACCGAAAGCGGCAGCTTGGAGAGCTTGTACGGTTCAATGACATCAAAGAGAAGGACATGACAAGAACAGGTGAGAACACCAAGTGAACCGAGTGATGCGATAGGAGAGAGAACAGGTCATTGTGGCCAGTCAGAGCCCAACAATTCACTGGCCTTCCTACCACAAAACAAATGAACAGCAGCAAGTATCCAGGGAAACCACAAAAGTACTTTCATGCAGGAGGTGCCTCTCATGCTCACTGAAGAAACTCTCACTGTAGTCAAACGTGTGTAGCAGTCAGTGTAGGGTTAGAAAATGAAAGTAGACTGATAAAGCAGGAGCAATTACGACAGACCTGAGCACATGTTGGCTGTCAGATATACTTTTCCTTTTTCCATAATTATCAAAATGTAATTTATTCTCCTACCACCGGATTTAAGAAAGCAAACTCACAGAAATGGGGTATATATTTTGTTCTTCCTTTACCAGCCACAATATATATTACAAAATACATATTGTTAGAAATGGGATTTCTGGTTGGCTAGAGCTTGCGCCAAAGCCAGGCAGAAACCACCACTCTAAGTCAGGGCTGGGGAGTTACACGCCAAAGATAACCCCTGCTCACCCCCTTGGTAGCTTGGCACGAGCAGTCAGGCTTATCCCGGAGGCAATGTGTAAAGCGTTTGCGCGCGCACCCAGCAACAACACCCAAGGCCCACCACAAAAGAAACTCCACACAAGGTATATATAAAAATAGCCTTTGTATTATACCAAAACACATTAGATAATATTCACACAATTTACACTGTGCCAACTGGCACTGGGCGGAATTTACAAGGGACTATTTACACGGGACAGGGCCACATGGACCACTGTCAGAATCAAATCAAAAAATCAGCTTTATTCGGTAAGTTGGTTACAGACCATAAAAGCAAGTACAATGTTACATTTCAACAATTATACAATAAAGATCATATGAGTTAAAAACAAACAGAATTTTAAAAGGCTCTAATGAGAGCAAACATTTAAAATATGTGCAAAGTAGTGACCTTATAAGGTGTGAAAAAACAAAGATCATTTATGATTGTGTATTTATAAGATAATAGGATATACATAAATAACCACAAACACAAGAATTCATTAAATAGTGTCGCTATAGTTTAAGAAATCATGAGTAATAAAGTTTATGAATCTTTGAAATGGGAGAAAAAGATAACGCCCCAACTGCAAAACTAGGATGCTTTGGGGGATATACCCAAAACAACGTTTGGTATCTTATGATTACAATACTCCAACTTGAAATCTATAGTTGTAATAAGTCTTCTTTGCGCAGTTTTGAAGAGGGGCAAGAAAACCTTGTAGAAAAATATTAACAATAATAACGTACAATTTGATAAAAAATAATTCCATATAAAAAATTATCATCAATACAGTTTAGAAATATATTCTGGCATTTAACCTCAGATAACCAGCTGTATATCCTCAAAGATTTTTCCTGTGATGAAAGATACATTTAAGAAAAGTACTAACAGATAGGCAGACAAATTCAGAATCCAGGAATTGCAGCCATAACATGGCTGGGCGACACTTCTTGAAACCTAACCGTTTCAGTACGGGGACTAACCAAAGTTTGCGATGTGGGGTATAATATTTGCAAAACAGAATAGTATGCATTGTAGATTGCTCTGCTGTTTCATCGCATGGGCACACCGGCAAAAATTTCTCCCACATATTTTTAGAAGGAAAGGCTACCATCCTATGGAAGATGTTTAGCCTAAATCTGGTCAATAGGAATCGCTCAAACTGTGACTGAACATACGTCAGGTATGGTTCAATCTCCAGAGTTGTCATCACTAGCATGGAGTGACGAACCGAAGGTTTCTGGACCTCTGCGCACATACGTGATTCTTCGACGTGGGACAGTGCCCTTATTTTTAATTCCTTCTTAGGTATTTCAGAAATAAGTTCTGGTGTCAGATAGTATTTACCCAATCCTAGGTCTGTTAAAAAATGTTTTATGTACATCAGCCACTCAATCTTCCCCACGTGGTCCAATGACATGCAATCTACCAGTAACTTCTTTGTGAAGGTATTTTTAGTCGAAGTCCAGACGCGATACCACAATAGGAGTGGCTCAATTTTTGCAAGGTCCTTGATGTGAGAAATACCCAATTCAGTATGGGACGCGAAGGTGGAGACTCGTTTTGGAACCGCCAGAATAAATCTCAAAAAGTTATTTTCTGCCACCTGAAGGGAGCCAGTATTTTTATGACCCCAAAGGCCTGCTCCGTACAGTGCTGTTGAAAGGCACTTCGCTTTGTAAATTCGAAGAAGCTCTACAGCTGGTCTCTTGCCCAATTTTTGTGAGAATTTTATTAGGGCAGCATTTGCCCTAAGAAGGTGGTGTTTACGGGCCTCTATGGCTGGTTTCCAATTTAGCTTCGCGTCCATCATTACTCCAAGATATGGGTATTGGTCCGTTAATTCTAGCCTTTCCTTATCTAAATAGATACTGTTCCCCCTTTTTCTGCCCTGCCCCGCCACCATGACGAACGTTTTTTTTATGTTTATTCGAAGATCTAATTTGGCCATGAAATTTGCGTACCGTTCAGTTGCTTTTTGTAATTCTAGAGGGGTACGTGCAAGTATTACGGCGTCATCCGCGTATAAGAGTGCTGGTATTAAGCGTTCTCCAACTCGTGGGAGGTCCTGAGCCCCCTCTAACATCTCCATCTCAAGACCATTAGTGTATAACGAGAAGAGGAAGGGGGCCAGGACACAACCCTGCCTTACACCACGCTCTACAGCGAATGAGTTCGAGAGTTCTCCCCGGACTCCAAATCGTACCCTGGCAGAGGCCTTCATGTATAATTCACGGAGAAAAGATATCAAGGTCTGGTCCACGCCCATTTTACTAAGAACTATCCATAACTTTGAGTGAGAAACACAATCAAAAGCCGCGGACAGGTCAACATAAACCATATACAATCTACCCCGCTTTGCAGAGACATATTTCCCCATAATTAGGGACAAATTTAGGGCCTGCTCTATTGTCCCAAAGCCCTCCCTGAAACCAAACTGGATATCAGAGAGGACCCCGTCATCGTCCACCCACTCCTGGAGTCGCTGGAGAACCACTGTGCCCAGTACCTTCCCCAGAGAGTCCAGGAGCGAGATTGGACGATAGCAGGAGACATCCTCCCTGTCTCCCTTTCTTAAAAACAGGGACCATAATTGATTGTGTCCAGGATTTAATTAGGCCACACTTCATTACTGCGTCAAATACCCTTTTTAGGATGGGAGTCCACAGTTCTAGATTAGATTTAAAAAAATCCACTGGCACGCCATCCGGGCCAGGGGCTTTCCCACTTTTGCTTGCTTTGACTGCATTGGTAATTTCAGTTAGTGTAATATCTATTGAAATTGGAAAGGAGTTGGGCTGGGTACTACAAACATTGTCTTCTGTGGATTCCACTTCTGGAGTTTTGGCAAAGATTTTTGAGAAGTGGTTTACCCACGTTGGGCCATCAATTGCCACATCTATCATTGGATGGTTGCTATTATCTTGCAAGAATGGCGCCCTGAGCAGTTACCAGAAGGCATCAGTATTTCTAGTCAGGGAACTCTCGTGAAGTTGGTCCCATAATGTTTGTTTCAGTTCTTGTTTCCTGCCCTTGCAAGCTGAGGTGTAGGTTCTTCTTAGCCTCCTAATCTCATCCTGATCTCTAGGGATTTTTGAGAGGGCTTGCTTTAATTTTTTATGTGCTATAGAGCAACTATGGTCAAACCACCCTCTTTTTCTCCTCCCATTACTTTTACACTTTTTAGTTAACTGTTCCTTTACCTTATCTAAAATTTCCCCGAAGTTATCCAAAACCTCCTGGTCCCCCGTGTTGGTATCTAGGCATTTTACTACTGCCTCGTATGTCGCACGGACCACCCTTTTTGTTAAATCTACGGGGTCTATCTTACCCTAGCCATTTTTTTTAGGTATATTTCGTGCTGGGTAAGAATGGAATTTATAGACGAAAGCGGAAACTGACCTTGATCCAAGGATAGAATTATAGTCAGGGCAGCGTGATCACTTAGAGTATTTATAAGAGTCCTAAAATTTCCAACCTTATTTAATAATGAGGCTGTAGCCAATATATAATCGATTGTCGACTCACAGCCCCTTCCCAGATAGGTTGGTTCCAACTGGCCGTTCAGAGAATTTGGGGTATTTAATATTATGAGGCCTAATTCGGACATGGTTTCATTTAGGAAGTTTCCCACCACTGAATGACTAAAATTAATTATTTGACCATCTATTTCATCCACCATCCCGCAGAGATTGGTGTTACTTCTAGTACAGGGGTGATGATTAAAATCACCCCCCCATATAATACTTGGGGGATCCTGGTTTTTTTTCTGTTTGGACCAGGTTACAAGTTTCTTACGGAGAGTCCCTAATATTCCGAGTCTGTCAGTTTCTATCAAATTATCGTATACATTTACGACAAGAATAGTCTTTTTCCCCTCAAATGTTAGTTTTAATATCTGATAGTTTGGTTCTAATTCAAGGGGTGTGATCTCTAGGCCCGGTAGAGTGTTCGCTATGTAGATCACTAGCCCACCTTTTGGTCTACCATGCAAGACAGCTTTTGCTGGAAGAAAAAAGGTTTTATACCCCGTTAAATGTAACTCAGATGTTACCCATGTCTCCTGTAAGCAAATCACATGGTATTCCTGTACATAATTTAGCATAGTCTCATCTATAATTTTTCTCTTGAGCCCCGCGATGTTCCAGAATAAAAATTGTATTCTTAAACTTTTCTGGGTTTCATCAGTTCTTTCAATCTGATCTATTCCTTCTTGGAAGGAGCTCTTTGCGGTAGAATGGGCTCCCACTCTTAGTGTGGTAAATATACCATTTAGTGGATTATCTGGTGGATGGAGTCCATCTTCAGTGGCTAGGCTATATGATAACTCAACCATGGATTCCTGCAAAAGGGGGGTTTCTTCTTCATTTGCAGATGGTAGGTCACCTAATACATCTTGCTCTCTATCTTCTAGGGTTTTACCGATGTCATCCCCTTCCACAATTATAGGATCTTGTACAATACAGGGCTCTAAGGGAGACCGTCTTTGCGGGACTCTCCAGTGCCATCTAAGTCAGTCAACTTCATCTAATCCAAAAATAGAGAAACGATTGTATGTGGGCACGTTAAATCCATAATATGAGGGAAAATTATAGTTGTTACTATGGAACTCCCTATGTGACTGGGGATAAGGGCAATAATTGTCCATATTTTGGCGCAGGAGTCGTGGACCCACTTCCTTCCAGTCCAAATAGGAATTTTTTTGCTGGAATAGATTTTGAGTGTAAGGTTGGGTCTCCTGGATAGAAATAGCTAACGTAGTGGGTGGAGATAGAGGCTCCTCCTCTTGTTTCATACCAGTCTCCGATACACCTTACTGCTCTATGGTCTTTGAAGTTTATAATTATCACGTCACCAGTTCTGTCTTTGGGTCTTGATCCCACCCAAATTGCTCGTCTCACTGTCAAAATTTCTCCATTGACATGGGCTGGTAATGGTCTATTCAGCTCAAGCCAATGGATAGTTTTATTTTTTAGGGCATGATGATCCTCTCTGACCCCCTTTGCAAGCTCTGGTACCCCAGCCATAATAATCGTGTAAGGGGCCGATTGTGGTGGTAAGTCTACTATTCTTTTTATTTCTCCAGATAGCTGAGTAGGTGGTAACATTCCCTTATCGCTCCCAGCTGCTTCATTTGCTGGTTGAGAGATTTTATCTGCTAAAGGATTTTTGGTAGGTTCATTCTTATCCCCTTCCCTTTTGTTACTAGATAGGACAGTCTCCCTATTTCCCTGAGAGTTAGCTTGAGGGGAAAATTTCTCCTTACTAGTTTTTGATTTGTCTGTTTTAAACAGAGCTTTTTTCCCCTGCGTGCTGACTGCTGTTGCAGGCGCTATACTTGTGGAAGAGTGCCGTATTGACAAAATAGGAAGTATTGTATGATTACTATCAATATTTTTGTCATAAGTGCTTTGCAGTTTTGTCAGGACGGCAGTATTCCCTTCTATTTTACTGCCCAAACTATCTAAATGTGTACTTATCATTCGTGTTCTCTCTAATAGGGGGAGTAAGAGGGATTTCATTAGAACCTCTAATTTATTAATAAAATCTACTTCTAGGTGTAAGGTGTTTAAGGGTTCTGGGAGATTAGAAGTAGCAGGTAGGTTATTTATCTCTATGGGAAGAGAGGGTCCAGCCGGCTTGGAAGATCTTGTATTATGAGGAGCAGAAGAACTGATTTTTTGTATTTTCGTAGAATTTATCGCAGACGAAGACCCCCTTTTTTTCCTTGTTGTTTTTTTTTGTATTATTTTTTTTCCTCTATAATGCTGATCTAAAGACAGTGGGGAAGCTGAGAATAATTTGGGAGTATTCGATAAACCAGATGTATTTGAAGAGGATAAGGAGGAGTTTGTGATTAGCACAGTGGTAGCGTTAGTGGTGGATGGTGTGTCATCATCATTCTCCGCCCTTAAGGCTGTTAAGGGAGTAAGGCCCTGAGCTAAGTCCAAATGTGTCCTCCCTGGAGAAACAGCTTGCGCTAATGGCCCCAGGGAGGAACGTTTCCCAGTTAGTAGGTCTATTGAAAGGCGCTTTTCTGTATCTGCTATTTCTTTTTCAAGTACATTGGAGACCCTCTTAAAAAATTGGTCAATTGACCCAGTAGCAGTTCCATGTAATGTATTTACCGTTATAGTGCGGGATTTACCCTTTTGTTTAGACATGATGGAGTACTAGTTCACAAGTATTATGATGAGGGTTATCCAAGAACAAATACGCAGATACAATACAAAGATGATATACACGTTAAGAGAGAGAGACGGTATGGTGTGAGGTAGATCCAGTGCGATATTTAACAAGTCAAAAGAACGGTGACACCAAGTCCATAAGGCAGTCTTACCGCGTTGTAAATGATAGAGGGATGGCCCGTCCCGTCCCTCGTCGTCCTTTGACGGACTTAGACGGCCCGCCCTTTGCCCGGGCTTCGCCCGGCGCGACCCGCACACGTCCCGCGAAGCGGGCCTCTCCGATGTTTATGGGCACCACCTGGCGCTCTCCGCGCGTCAGCTCAACGCGCCGCCGCTGAGGCTGCCGGGAATTTGAGTCCCGGGGCGGCAACACGATGGATTGAAGCTGCTGGTGCTGCTGTGGTCAGTGTTGGCCCCCGTATGACACCTGGCGGTGGCGGCAGTAACAATAGCGATGTGGACCAGGCAGTGTAGGTTCTACTGCTTTCCCGCAGCTCCGCCGGCCTCTCCGATGTTTATGGGCACCACCTGGCGCTCTCCGCGCGTCAGCTCAACGCGCCGCCGCTGAGGCTGCCGGGAATTTGAGTCCCGGGGCGGCAACACGATGGATTGAAGCTGCTGGTGCTGCTGTGGTCAGTGTTGGCCCCCGTATGACTCCTGGCGGTGGTGGCAGTAACAATAGCGATGTGGACCAGGCAGTGTAGGTTCTGCTGCTTTCCCGCAGCTCCGCCGGCCTCTCCGATGTTTATGGGCACCACCTGGCGCTCTCCGCGCGTCAGCTCAACGCGCCGCCGCTGAGGCTGCCGGGAATTTGAGTCCCGGGGCGGCGACGCGATGGATTGAAGCTGCTGGTGCTGCTGTGGTGGTCAGTGTTGGCCCCCGTATGACTCCTGGCGGTGGCGGCAGTAACAATAGCGATGTGGACCAGGCAGGGTAGGTTCTGCTGCTTTCCCCAGTCAGAATCAGCACAAATCACCAATTGTACATGTAGAACATATACTAACTGTAACACAAATTATCACTGTAGAGCACAACCAGTAACTACTGGCGCAATAATGACCTCAGCGTCATCACACTAGTATCAGGTATTAAACCTATCCTGCATCCATCACAGGGGCATAAACACATTATGCAATTTCTCATTAGTCTACCGCATTAGACCTAACCACCCAAGTATAACTACACCAGGGGCGTACATCACGAAGGGAAGTACAATCTCCCTAACATCAACCAAAACAGGTAAAACAACCTCCTATGCAGAAATCATATCTAGAGGTATAAAATACAGGGTGCGCAAAACATACTATACACAGTACATTTCCTAACACCATAAGCATTAATATGAATCACAATGGTTGCGCCAGAACCTAAACGTAGCAGCTGCCCACTACTTGCTGGGCAGCTGGGGACCAGCACAGGGCCTAAACGCTGCAGCTGGCACTAAGTGCTGCGCAGCTGGGGGAGTAAAATGAGGCTTGGGCTCTCAATGGCCCTTGAAATAGCGTCCAAAACGTTGGAGCCACCTAGGCTCTGAAAACAACATGACCCCAGTACTGTGGAGCGCACTGGCGCTTTTAACATGGAATGTGTCCCCAACTGGTGGAGCCATCTGGGGCTCTAGAAGTAAATAATGTACCCTGACAAGCATTGGACCCCTCTGGGCCTTCCTAAAATAATCATGGCCTTCGTTGGAGCCACCCAGGCTCTAAAAGTAAGCATGCCCCTCACACGTGGCAGGCATGGGCACCACGGGCCGGTGGGGCAGCGGGAAGACATGCAGCTATGGGCATGGGCACCTCTGTGCCCTTACGTTGGAGCCCTCTAGGCAAAGATATGCAAACCGGTAGAGCGCGCTGGGTCTGGTAATCACTTAGGCCCACGCTCTGCCCCCCCCCCCCCCCCCCCCCCCGGCAGCTCTACTAACCGGGCTACTCTCCGGAGGCGGCGGGGAGATGCGGACTCTTCTTTGCGGTCTGCCGGGGCTCTCCATTTCTCACTGGAGCCTCGGCGGGCTTCATCGGTGCGGCGGGCGGGGCTCTCTCTCCCTCTCGAGAGCCTCGCTGGCAGCAGCTGCATTTCCCTGTGGCGCGGGGCTTCCCTTCACCTCGGGGAGCCCCGCGCTGCCATCGGCCATTCACCCGAGTCTCCCCCCCCCAACCCCCCGGCATGGCACGGCTTCCCCCAGGCCGGAGGAAGCGGAAAGGGAATCCCCCAGGCCCCGCCCCCAGTCAGGCGGCGCGGGTCTGACTTCTGTTTTTCTTGCGCGAGGGCCGCGGCAGTGATCTCTCGATGTCGGCAATATGAGGGGTAGGCTCCCTCGGTACTCAAAGTCTAAAGCGGGGTGGGCACCCGCCTCGATCATGGGCAAAGTCGCCGGGTGGGCACCCGTGCACAAAAACATTCAAATCAGCGGCAACATGGGGGATGAGCTCCCGCCTCTCTCCCCTCCAGCAGGGGGGAGGAATCCCTACGTCGGGACTCCCCCGGGGAAGGTTGCAGTGCCGCGCTGCGGAGCCCCCGCGCTCCTCCTCAGCTGGGCAAATTACAAGCAAACATCAAGCACTCCTCCTCAGGATCGCTAAGCGCTTCCCAGACGCTGGGAGGCTCCATCAAGCCTTGGTAAAGGAAAAGCAAAGTAAAAGGTCCAGGAAGTCCATCTGGCATCCAGTGGCTGGGCAGGGCCCAGGGAGGCAAGCCGTCCCCTGGGCCCCAGCAGCAGCACGCCCCTGGTTGTTTCAAGTCAAGCACAAGAACATTTTCATGGGGTCACAGCCCTTCTTTTATACACCAAATCCTTTGTCTCCAAAGGTGCAGGGAAGGGGCGAACCAGATGCAACTGGTTCCTGAGCACTTTGCTTTGCTCAGCCCCTCTCCCTATTCACAGGACAGGCCAGGGACATTAGACGCACCACAGGGGGTGGAGCCAGCATTGTGTGGGGAAAGCCCAGTCCTATTCAGGTCCCAGGTGTACTCCTCCCTGCCATCAACATGCAGCTCTCTCCATTCACCACCGGGGCAGACCCATCCTGACTCCTGGAGCCAGACACACCAGCCAATCGCAAGCCAGACAGTCACTGCACATTTATGCCAGCGTCTAGAAGTGGCACTTCTACACTAGCCACAGTAACGCCGCACACATCATCGCGCAGCATTTAATCTCACGAGTTCGCACATACCAAACTCGACCCTGCACTCCCCACACATCAGGAACTACCATGAAGAAGCACACTCCCCATGCATTCCTATGGGAGGGCAGGTCAGTCTCATTCAATGTAACCCAGAGCGCACGCACTTTCCACTGGGACACAGTGTGAAAGCGCCTAGAGGCCTAAATCCATTAATACACCATAGGGAAAAGGCTAGGATAATGCAAAAGTTCCAGGGGTGAACTTGCCAAAAGGGCCAAGTCCAACACATATATACAAACAAATAACCTAGTTACAATTTTGCATGATCCTATGGTATAAGCAAATATATATAAGCATTGCTATGACCACTAAATTCCATGTGTTAGCATCCCACAGATCAACTTAAGTAAAAGTCTATTTTTTGCAGACAAGCCATTTGGAAATAGGTGGCCATGTTGTCGTGGGTCTACCCAGTGACAACGCGAGACTTAGTCTGTGGAACAGTTTGGCCTAAAACTTGTGAATTAGAAACCTCAATACATACATAGAGTCTATGTTCATAAGGAGAACAAACGGAATCAGTACAAAAAACAGTAATGTCTTTAACACCTTAATGCGAGATGTTAGCAATAATACATCTGACATTAGTGCGCAGGTAAAACATAAGTATCACACTGCAATCATTACAAACATCCATTACTAGGATACCAGCCAGGGAATCAAGAATTAAGCACTATCCATATGAAAATATGACATTTTTACTCACAATGTTTTTAATGTTTTGCTTAGATTTCAATCACATTGCTTACAAATTTCCGCAGTAGGAAAATTGCATCTGCTGATCTATCTCAGTGGTGCTGGCCATGTATATCAGCTGGTAATACAGATCCATGAGTAAAGAACCCCAGTGAAGAGGTGCACTAAACACGTGTTAGCTTCTTACAATAGCAAATTGGCTCAGAGAATTAATGTATCTGGACCAGTGCAATGTTGGTAATCTCTACCCCGGAGCCCAAAAACATTAGTGGTGAATGAGTATAGGGAAATATGAATTCATTGGAGTGATGCACATGTGAGTCTGTTACTTGGATTCTAAAGAATAATGGAGGGATAGAAGAGGGAAGGGTTTAGTAGGAGGAGGTTTGGGATGAGCAAAAGGAGGAATAGAGGAGAGAACAGTCTCTAGAAAAGTATTAGGGAGGTCCTAGTTGTAAAATGAGGTCTCAGATGAGTCCAATGATGGATACAAGAGGGAAGAATTTATAGAGGGTAGTTCGGGAGATCATACTAGTAAAATGAGGTTTGGCGTGATGCAAAGAATGATAGAGGAGCGAAGAGTCTAGAAAAGGTTATTTTTTAATACCACAGTAGTAGAATGGGATATTTTGGAGATCGTTGGAGAATGAGGTTTGGGATTAGTCAGAGAGTGGAGGTAGAGGATATACTGAGATAGGTATAGGGTGAAACATAGGGTACTGCATTGGAGAGAGGCAAATGGTTTAACAGTAGGAGTAAAATATATAGATACATAAGTATATGGAAAGTAAACGTGCATGAGGAAGGTAATATATCAAGCTTTATGTTGCATTTATTAAAATTGGGGCTTTCAAGTGTTGCTATACATTAAGCTAATTTGTGCGTTTCTTTTCAATAATTCAATATTTAACTACCCAGAAGAAAACATATAACAAGCATTGGCATAGCCAATAGGTCTCGCCTTTGGGGGGGGGGGATCAGTGGTTCCAAAACTTTGTCAACCCGCGGCTCCCTTGATCCATTGCCCGAGGCTCCCCACTGTTACTTTTTTTGGAGAAGGGGTCTAAGCCGGGCCTCGGGAGCACTTGCATTTGGGATGAAGCTGATGAACGCATTATAATCATATACGAAGGGAGTTTCGCATTACTACGGTGGTGCCTCTAATAAAATATTCCTACTTCTTTGCCCATGTCTTTTTTTAGAGTACCCTCTCAATTTTTTTTTATCCCACTTACAGCGCTAGATAGCACCCCTATGCATTTAGGCCCCATTGCTGAAGTGTTTCTGCGCTTGAAGAATATTTGCATGCACTTCCATTTCTACCCTTGTCATACATGCCAATACACCTGTCTCAGCAGGGCGACGCACGATTTTTTAAACCACATACAGCTTTATTTTTGCTGTCTCTTCCCTAAAATTGCCTTAAAATCAGTGCAAGTAAAATAAATTCCTCAGATTTTTTTTAATCAAATGTCCCTCTTTTTTGCTTCCAAATGTTGGCATTATGCCGTATATGGTGTTTCACTTCCCTGTGCTCAATAAGAGGGCAGGCCTGTCTGGAAATGTGTGTGTACTAAAAGAAATGTGTATGGAACTACCTATGATTCAAGTACAAATGACAATACTTAATAATACTTAGTGTGCTTAATAGACAGGAAAACTGTACTTTCCTGATAACTTGCATTGGTGTAAAATGCATTTGGAAAAAACTAAACTATGAACGAGTCTAACAAAATTAATCAGACATCTTCCGCTTACTTTGGGAGTGTTGGAATGTGGGGATCCAGTGAAATATGGAGGTCATCTCCCTCGACATGCTATCAATTAAGCACTGTGTTTACAGCTTTAGGCTTGTCACTTACAAATCATCAACATCATGCATTTAAGTCAAATTAGTTTAACTGAAGCCAACAACCCCATCAACATTAAATGCATTAAAGTGCTTGGTGCATGGCTCCCCTGGCTAGGTTTGATGGCTCCCCAGTGAGCCACGGCGCACAGTTTGGGAACCACTGGTTTAGCTAGACCTATTGGCTTTGCTAATATGTTTAAGCTGTGTTGTAGATCAGTGTGGCTTGTGTGTAGCAAAGTTATAGTAAAAAGTGTTGTAAGCATTGTTACCTTTTCTATAATTAAAGATATGTATAACTGAACAACCTTATTAAAAAAAGATGATAATTTTTTTTCTTTTTGGGGTGGGGGGGGGGGGGGGGAGGGGATATGTTGGCAACTATTTCCTGCCTGTTCTATTCGTGGTTTTGGTTCGTCTATCCCGACGCATCATGACTGCTCAGTCGAGTCCCTGCCAGTTCTGGCTGCTCGTGGCCGCTTTAGTGACAGCGAAACCACACCAAAGCCTTGTATCCTGTAGCAGTCCCCTGCACCCACGACAGTTCAAGCCCCAGATCACGAAACCCCATTAGAGCGATGGAGCGCATTCATAATACTGAACGGATTTGCAGCTTTCATTGGTGCAGCAGGTGCTGTGGCCCTGGGCAATGGCGCGCAAGGGGCCCACAGCACCCCAATCAGGCCTGTTTTACGACCAAAACAGTTGCGGTGGGAGGAATTTTCCTTGCTTTGCCACTGTTTACTGGTAACGCTGAAATACACGTATAAGTGTAGATAGCCGCACTCAGAAGGTACCGCAAGGAGTCATTAGGTGCTTTGCAACACACCTAAAATATATATATGACTGACGGGAGCTATTACATTGACTTTTCTATTTTTGCCAATGTTAGTCTGCAATAGGTGAGTGTGTGGAAGGGTGGGGGCTGAGTGAGATAAGATTAGGTGGTTTATATTACGAGAAAGAGCCATTGATTCATACATTAGAAAACTTTTGAGGTATTAGAAAAAAAGAGAGGAATAGATGGGGGCGAAGGGGGAGAAGAGGGAAAACGGAGTGTGGGTAGAGAAGGGATGGTGGAGGGAGGCGGACCTCCTGGATAGGACATGCAAGAAGCTAAAGTGTAAATGAGAGAGAGGGTTGGTAGAGAGGCAAAGGTCAAGGAAGTGTATAAGAGGAAGAAGTGGAGAATGAGAGAGGAGGGGAAGAGTTGGTGGTGGAGAGGGGTTAAAAAATGAGAATGGGAGATAAGAAAGGGCAAAAGAGAAGGAAGGTGGAGAGGCAACACTGAAGGGAATTGGAGGAGAAGTGTAGAAATAGTGAAGGGGAGGAGAGGGGCAGAGAAAATGAAGCTGGGGAAGAGTTATAGTGGAGGGGTAAGAGGGCATGCAAGATTTGAGGGGAGAGGAAATGATCAGGTGAGAGGTGGGGAGCAAAACACAAGAAGAGGGGGACTAAAGGGTTGACATAAGAACAGAATGAGCAGTGGGTGTGGGGGAATGAGAGATGGCGGAGAAAGGTCAAACGAAGGGCAGGTGGAAGAGATATTAAGGCAGGGCGGGAAACGAGGGAAGAACACGGACACAGGTGGGAACGGGAGGGAGGCGGTATGAGGGCTGAATACGAGAGGCAGACCTAAATAGGTGAAAACACCATTAGCAAGTAGATATTAAGAAACATGTATATCACCTATTCAAGCATTGATGCCACGCAGTATATTTAGTAAAGGTGACCACAGTGCCCAGCAGTTGAATTAAAGGCTATCCCCAGTAGTGAGGATCGTAGTCAGTGCTCAATCACAAACTGCATATTGTGCACGTAACCGTAGTAAAGGCTCCTCATTAAGAGATGCAGCATGATGGAACTAAGGCCCCGCCTCTGAATACGGAAAAAATAGTACCCATTAATGGAAATCGTTATGAGGCGTACTGCGCACACAAACAGTGGAGGCTAAATCTCAAGAAATGTGGCATGCTATTAAGTGTTGCACAATCCCAAATATGAAGCCACTTTATTCGGCATGACCATAGGTAACCATATGTTAAATAACATACGGTACGTACTACGTATAAACACACACTGCAGAGTGCCAAAATACCGTAGATCTAATGACCAGAAGCCGCATCCATATAGGGCCAATCCTTAACTTAGTCAGATGCGTCCGCGAGTATTTCCAAACTAGTCCAATATGGAGATTTAAACTGCATGCCATGTTGAAACACATTTAAAGAATAAGCGGCGTGAAAGGGAAAGACGTCACCAACAAAAAAAAGCACGCGAGTGGTGCACGCGCCACAGCGAGACATCTGTTTTGAATTATCGTGTACGCCTCTGTGCACAATAATTCAAAGCAGATGGTGCCTGTGCGGGTAAACGCAAGCAATAGGCCATGAGCGGAGCAAAGGCGGGACATGCACCCGCGTTTGCCCAATTCTTAGAGAGACGCACGCAAAGACCAATAGCCTCTGACCAAAAACAAACCACAAGCGTGTGGTCAGATTTTGAAGCCCCCTTACAAAAAGTCTTGCAGAGCTACGCATGTGGACTGGCTCAGGTGAGACCTAAAAATTGTTACGTGTTTGCTAAGTTGTGATCAATTACTAAAGGGGATCCGTACCATCTGTATTTGAGCACACTTTTCTTAACAGAATGCATATATCCTTACATTCATTCTACAGCCCGTCATTTCTTTTTTTTGTTACTATTGTCTAGGACAGAAACGCAGAGCCCAGATGGGACCTATGTCAAGACTTTTGTTTTTTTTATCATCAGTACTGAGAACTTGCAGAACAGAGCCCACTTTAATCCCTTAGTTTATCTGCACATGCATAGTAACAAAAGAACAGTGAAGAGGGGGCCCATTTATTGTGTAAGTGGAGAGCAATTTGTGGAGGCAATGCAAAGAGGTGCATTTTTTGTCCAGTGGCTGAGGTGTGTAGAGAGTTAACACTGAATTTCAGTGCAACATAGATTTGGGAAGCTACATATTTATGAGGTCAGGGTGCAGAGTGCATCTGTGGGATGGATGATGTGCACAGTGCTATTCTGCAAATGAGGCATCATAAAGTCATGTAGTTGTAGCATTTATGAACAAATTATACTGTACTGCTGCATTCAAACTAAGATAGACCTTCTTTCTCAAAACCAGGAGACAATTAACTGGAACATGTTTAAACGCTTACTAAATAAAGTATGTCAAAATGACCCTGGCCATTACCTCAACAGCATTGCTCCACAAAACCTCGAACCTAGGTCAGTAAACTTCCAAATTCCTCTGCTCAGATACAGTTTAGATCTTCATTAGCAGCGTCCCTGCCCTGGCAAGCAAGTGACTCACTCAAACACAGTGGCAAAGTTATGGCTAAAATATTTCCCTACAACTTTTTATTATTTAAAATGAAGGTTGCACATCTTAAATTGAAGATTTCTGTCTGAAGTGTAATAGATTGAATAGCCTTCCAAGCAGAAATGATGCACATATAATCACGCAAGAGATGCACATATTATCACACTACAGCATGGTCAGGTAGGATGGATAAACATATAGATGCAAACTTGTGGGGGGTGATCAGATCACGTTAAAAACCAGTACTCCTACTTTTTAAGCAGAAGATTGCTTCATATAAAGTCAGCCAGTCTGGCGTCTGTACTGGGAGGCCATCTGTGAGGGGCCAGATGTGACAGTGTCCTGGATCACTTAAAAACCAAGGTGAGCAGTTCTCAAAAAGATTATGAGTAGACGCACAAAGCATTTTCTGCTGTTGCAAACGCCACGATCCGCAGAACTTGGCCGCTTGCAACCGCAAAAAAAAAAAATTCTAACGCCAAACACAAAATTGTGATTTGGTAACTTGTTACTGAATCGCAGTCTGGGTTTTCAAACACAAACAGAATCGCTATTTGGAAGGGGAGTGTTCAGGGCATCCCTTCCAAATAAGGAACCTGAAAGGTATGTGAAAATGTTTTGCAACCGAAACGCAGTCTAAACCCAAAAGTTAGCAGTAACCCATTTGCAAATGGGAAGGGGCACCCTCGGGAAGCCTCTCCTTTGAGAATGTTTGAAAAAAATATTTTTAAGAGCAGACAGACTTGGACAAAAAAAAAAAAAAAAAAAGAAGCATTTCATTTTTCTTTTGAAACGCATCCTGTTTTCCTTTAAGGAAAACGGGCTGCGTTTGAAAGGGAAGAATTGCTTTATTAAAAAGCAACCACAGGCATGGTGGTCTGCTGACCCTAGCAGGCCACCAGGCATGTGAGGGCAGCCAATCCTAGGGGGCTACAAATTGTGACTTAACTAATTAATATTCATGAGGTAAGTCCATTTGCAACCAACTAAGAGTCGCTAATTTGGCAATCAGGGCCAGATTTCACTATAGTAATAGTGATCACCAAATAGCGAAAAAACAAAACAACGATATGTGTAAATCGCTATTACTAATGTTCATACATCCAGACTTCGTGCCGCATGGACCAATCGCGTGTTGTCAGTGGGGGCCAAAGAAGGTTTGCTTTGTAGAGTTCATGACCTTAACAAAGAAGGATAGTGATTTTCAGAGCAGCCCAACCAAAACTGTTTGACAGCACTTCATTTAGCTCATAATAAGGCTACAGATGAAGACTTTACCTGTGTGGAGAGACAAAGAAATTTATGTTCAGTACCTGAACCCTGCCAGACGTTTTTATTCGGGATGTATTGAATTTAAGCAACATGCTGCAATGAAAGTATTCAGAGGTTTCTGTTCAAGGAAAATAAATTCAGGCCGTCAAGGGGGGAGTGGATTGATACAGAGTGTTTGGTGCTGTGGATGCAAAGAAATATATAATCTTTATTTTTGTGGATGTCAAAGTAAGTGACTGGAGCAACATTTGATGATTGACTGTGACCAACGCCATTGGAACTGCAAGACAAAACAGGTGACATACCATATATGTATTAAGAAAATTCAAGACTGGTATTAAAAGACTGCAGGGTAGATACTACAGGGCAAGTGCAAAGAGGGAGGGGACTGTTGTGATGGAACATTTATGCAACCAGAGTCTAGAAGACATATATAGATAAAATGGCAAGATATGGCACCTATGTGATCAGTGCAATGTGATGGCATTTATAGACCCAACGCACGGAGTTGCCATTTCGTAAACCAGTGCAGATAAGAGAGCATTGGTGGAACTAAGGTAGAGAAGAAGCATTATGGAACGGGCTAGCATTAACAATACAGTGCATAGAGGAAAGATTTGAACCAGTCTAGGGACAGGTTATTTGTGGAGTCAGTGCAAGGATGACGTTTTTATATAGCTAGTGCAAGCAGGTAGTTTTGTATTGGAGCCAGTCCAGGGATGGGATACTTAAGAAAATTGTGCAAAAAAGGCCATGTATGAAGCATGTGCAGGGAGAACCAATGTATGGACCCAGTATAAAGAGATGGTCATTTATAAAGCATATGCAGGGATATGAGGTATTTATGAAGCAGTGTAAGCAGGACTTACTTATGGAAACTACGAAGATAGGGTATTTATAAAGCCAGCCCAGGAAAGGGTGTGCATGGCTAGTGCGAGAAGATGGTATCTGTGCAGCCACAGCAGGGTGATGGGAAATTGTGGAGCCAATGGAGTAAGGGTCATTTATGCAGCTAGTGAAAGGGCCAGTGGGCATGCATGCAGCCAGTTGAATGAGGATGCCTTCGTGGAACAAGCGAAGGGACACAAATGCAACTAGCAGAAAGGTGGTGTTTATGAATCTACTGCAAGGATGTGGTATTGATGGAGCATGTGCAAGGAGGAGAATTTATAAAGCCACGACAAGGAGAAGTTACTGGAGGACCCAATAAAAGGAGGCGAGATGTATGGATTCAATCACAGTGTGGGGAATGAGGTAATGATGAAGCAGAACAGGAGGAAGGCATGCATGGGAAAAGTGGTACTGTGACAAGAGGTACCGAAGGAGACAGTTCAGGGGAGTGGCATCTGTGGAACCAGGGTAGGAAAAAAAAAGGGGCATCAATGGAACCAGGGTAGGAAAAAAACGAGGCATCTGTGGAGCCAGGGTATGGTGTTTGTGGAGCCAGGGTGGGGAAAGGGACATCTGTGGAGCCAGGTTGGGGAAAGGGACATCTGTGGAGCCAGGGCGGGGAAAGGGACATCCGTGGGGAATGGGCCATCTGTGGAGCCAGGGTGGGGAATGGGCCATCTGTGGAGCCAGGGTGGGGAAAGGGCCATCTGTGGAGCCAGGGTGGGGAAAGGGCCATCTGTGGAGCCAGGGTGGGGAAAGGGCCATCTGTGGAGCCAGGGTGGGGAAAGGGCCATCTGTGGAGCCAGGGTGGGGAAAGGGCCATCTGTGGAGCCAGGGTGGGGAAAGGGCCATCTGTGGAGCCAGGGTGGGGAAAGGGCCATCTGTGGAGCCAGGGTGGGGAAAGGGCCATCTGTGGAGCCAGGGTGGGGAAAGGGCCATCTGTGGAGCCAGGGTGGGGAAAGGGCCATCTGTGGAGGCAGGGTGGGGAAAGGGCCATCTGTGGAGGCAGGGTGGGGAAAGGGCCATCTGTGGAGCCAGGGTGGGGAAAGGGCCATCTGTGGAGCCAGGGTGGGGAAAGGGCCATCTGTGGAGCCAGGGTGGGGAAAGGGCCATCTGTGGAGCCAGGGTGGGGAAAGGGACATCTGTGGAGCCAGGGTAGGGCGTTTATGGATCCAGGGTAGGGAATGGGGCATCTGTGAAGCCCGGGTAAGGAAAAGGGGCATCTGTGGAGCCAGGGTAAGGAAAAAAGGGGCATCTGTGGAGCCAGGGTAAGGAAAAAAGGGGCATCTGTGGAGCCAGGAAAAAAGGGGCATCTATGGAGCCAGGATAAGGAAAAAGGGGCATCTGTGGAGCCAGCATAAGGAGAATCTGTGGAGCCAGCATAAGGAGAAAAGGAGCATCTGTGGAGCCAGCATAAGGAGAAAAGGAGCATCTGTGGAGCAAGCGTAAGGAAAAAAGAAGCATCTGTGGAGCCAGCGTAAGGAAAAAAGGAGCATCTGTGGAGCCACGGTAAGGAAAAAAGGGGCATCTGTGGAGCCAGGGTAAGGAAAAAAGGGGCATCTGTGGAGCCAGGGTAAGGAAAAAAGGGGCATTTGTGGAGCCAGGGTAAGGAAAAAAGGGCCATCTGTGGGGCCAGGGTAAGGAAAAAAAGGCATCAAAAAGGGTCATCTGTGGGGCCAGGGTAAGGAAAAAAGGGTCATCTGTGGAGCCAGGGTAAGGGAAAAAAGGGGTATCTGTGGAGCCAGGGTGGGGAAAGGGACATCTGTGGAGCCAGGGTGGGGAAAGGGACATCTGTGGAGCCAGGGTGGGGAAAGGGACATCTGTGGAGCCAGGGTGGGGAAAGGGACATCTGTGGAGCCAGGGTGGGGAAAGGGACATCTGTGGAGCCAGGGTGGGGAAAGGGACATCTGTGGAGCCAGGGTGGGGAAAGGGACATCTGTGGAGCCAGGGTGGGGAAAGGGACATTTGTGGAGCCAGGGTAGGGCGTTTATGGATCCAGGGTAGGGAATGGGGCATCTGTGAAGCCCGGGTAAGGAAAAGGGCGAAAACAATTGATGGACAGAATGCAGAACAATGTCATACATTCACACCAGTACAGAGATCTGGGCCTAAATCCATCGTTTTTTTGCTCACCATGCCATTCCAGTTTGAACCCAGCCATATGCAAATCAGTCTTGACCCTGTGCCTCATGGGAACAGTCCAACCCGAACTGCCAAGCCAGGTCCTCCCTGGACTGGAAACAAGCATCCTAGGACCGGTATCGGGGTTTCACCCCTCTTCAGCCAGGATAGCTTGATTCCAGTGTCATGGAGAGCAAGGGACCCACGTCTGAGCATACCCTTCCCACTCGGGGTGACAAATGCAAAAACAACAATTGATGGACAGAATGCAGAACAATGTCATACATTCACCCCAGTACAGAGATCTGGGCCTAAATCCATCGTTTTTTTTCTCACCATGCCATTCAAGTTTGAACCCAGCCATATGCAAATCAGTCTTGACCCTGTGACTCACGGGAACAGTCCAACCCGAACTGCCAAGCCAGGTCCTCCCTGGACTGGAAACAAGCATCCTAGGACCGGTTTCGGGGTTTCACCCCTCTTCAGCCAGGATAGCTTGATTCCAGTGGCATGGAGAGCAAGGGACCCACGTCTGGGCATACCCTTCCCACTCGGGGTGACAAATGCAAAAACAACAATTGATGGACAGAATGCAGAACAATGTCATACATTCACCCCAGTACAAAGATCTGGGCCTAAATCCATCGTTTTTTTGCTCACCATGCCATTCAAGTTTGAACCCAGCCATATGCAAATCAGTCTTGACCCTGTGCCTCATGGGAACAGACCAGCCCGAACTGCCAAGCCAGGTCCTCCCTGGACTGGAAACAAGCATCCTAGGAACGGTTTCGGGGTTTCACCCCTCTTCAGCCAGGATAGCTTGATTCCAGTGGCATGGAGAGCAAGGGACCCACGTCTGGGCATACCCTTCCCACTCGGGGTGACAAATGCAAAAACAACAATTGATGGACAGAAGGAAAAGGGGCATCTGTGGAGCCAGGATAAGGAAAAAAGTAGCATCTGTGGAGCCAGCATAAGGTGAAAAGGAGCATCTGTGGAGCCGGCATAAGGAAAAAAGAAGCATCTGTGGAGCCAGCATAAGGAAAAAAGAAGCATCTGTGGAGCCAGCATAAGGAAAAAAGAAGCATATGTGGAGCCAGCGTAAGGAAAAAAGGGGCATCTGTGGAGCCAGGAAAAAAGGGGCATCTGTGGAGCCAGGATAAGGGAAAAAGGGGCATCTGTGGAGCCAGCATAAGGAGAAAAGGAGCATCTGTGGAGCAAGCATAAGAAAAAAGGAGCATCTGTGGAGCCAGCGTAAGGAAAAAAGGGGCATCTGTGGAGCCAGGGTAAGGAAAAAAGGGGCATCTGTGGGGCCAGGGTAAGGAAAAAAGGGGCATCTGTGGGGCCAGGGTAAGGAAAAAAAAGGCATCAAAAAGGGTCATCTGTGGGGCCAGGGTAAGGAAAAAAGGGTCATCTGTGGAGCCAGTGGAGCCAGGGTAAGGGGAAAAAGGGGCATCTGTGGAGCTAGGGTAAGGGGAAAAAGGGGCATCTGTGGAGCCAGTGGAGCGAAAAAGGGGCATCTGTACAGCCAGGGTAAGGGAAAAGGGCATCTGTGGGTCTAGGGTAGGGAAAGGGGCATCTGTGAAGCCAGGGCAGGGAAAGGGGCATCTGTGGAACCAGGGTAGGAAATAAAGGGCATCTGTGGAACCAGGGTAGGACAAAAAGGGCATCTGTGGAACCAGGGTAGGACAAAAAGGGCATCTGTGGAACTATGGTAGGAAAAAAAGGGACATCTGTGGAGCCAGGGTAGGGAAAAAGGGCATCTGTGGAGCCAGGGTAGGGAAAAAGGGCATCTGTGGAGTCAAGGTAGGGAAAGGGGCATCTGGGTAGGGAAAGGGGCATTTGAGGAGCAAAGGGGCCTCTGTGGAGCCAGGGTAGAGAAAGGGGTATCTGTGGATCCAGGACAGGGAAAAGGTGGCATCTGTGAAGCCAGGGTAGGGAAAGGGGCATCTGTGGAACCAGGAAAGGGGGCATCTGTGGAGCCAGGGTAGGGAAAGGGGCATTTGTGGAGCTAAGGGGCATCTGTGGAGTCTGGGTATGGAAAGGGGCATCAGTGGAAACAGGAACGGGGGCTCTGGGGGGCCAAGGAAAGGGAAAGGCGCATCTGTGGAGCCAGGGTAGGGAAAGGGGCATTTGTGGAGCTAAGGGGTGTGAGACCGGCCTCACGGCGTATGCCCTCCCGATCATCCCGCCAACCTGCAACCACCCCCAAGACACGGCATCTCCGACTCCGGCCGCCCCAGCCACACAGACCCGAGGGCCGGCCAGAGTCCCCGACAGACTCGACACCCTACCACGCATGCCCGACCGAGGGAGCGGGAACCCCCGAGCCAGACCAAGAGGCGCCAGCCCAGCCGCACCTCGGATCACCTTCCCCCGGGAGGGCTCGATCGGCCACCAGGCCCCTGGGGAGCAGGCGCCTCGCCTGCTGAGCGCCTGGGGACCCTCCCTGACCCACCTGAAAAGACCAAAGAAACAAGCGGCAGGAAATCCCGCCGAACCCCCTCAGTCACCAAAGACCCCTCTCTGCGAGGACTCCGGACTTCAAAGGGCAGGGGGAGTATAACAGGGGGTGCCGGAGGGACGAATGGCAGAGAAGACCTGGAACCATCGAAGCCTGCTGACGCTGTCGCGGCTCCCGAGTACCGAACTACCTAGGCCTGCTGAGTGACTCGCTGCCCCCAGCCATTGCAACATCTGAGCCCTGCAGACGAGATCGCGGCTCCCGAACTCCGAGCCACCTGGGCCTGCTGAGTGACTCGCGGCCCCCAGCCATTGAACCATCTGAGCCCTGCTGACGAGATCGCGGCTCCCGAACTCCGAACCACCTGGGCCTGCTGAGTGACTCGCGGCCCCCTACCATTGAACCATCTGAGCCCTGCTGACGAGATCGCGGCTCCCGAACTCCGACTACCTGTGCCTGCTGAGTGACTCGCGGCGCCCCCCTCGAGTCCGAATTGGCAAGAGATCGCCCACAGAAACAACACCCTCCAGCTCGAGGATTGTGAGCTATCCGCAGGATACTTGGCAGAGACACTACCTTCAAAGACTGTCCCGCTACCCCCATTCCCCTACCACCGATTTGTAGTATCTTGTGCCGCTGATGTACTACTTACTCCTTGGATCATAAAGATCCTTTGAAACCTTCGATAAAAGAACCTATCGTCCTACAAAGAATACGTGTGGCGTCCTTCTGTTCGTAGTGTGCGTTCAGAGTGTGCGCGCCTGGCTCGGCCTACTGGGGAGAGGTGGGTCACCGGGGTGGGCAAGACGTACCGAACCCCCCTCCAGCGGACGCCTTTCCAACAAGGGGCATCTGTGGAGGCAGGGTATGGAAAGGGGCATCTGTGGAACCAGGAAAGGGGCCTCTGAGGAGCCAGGGTTGGGAAAGGGGCATCTGTGGAGCCAGGGTGGGTTATTTGTGGAGCCAGGGTAGGGAAAGGGGCATTTGTGGAGCTAAGGGGCATCTGTGGAGGCATGGTATGGAAAGGGGCATCTGTGGAACCAGGTAAGGG
The DNA here is from genome assembly GCF_964204655.1 of Triturus cristatus. NCBI lineage: Eukaryota > Metazoa > Chordata > Amphibia > Caudata > Salamandridae > Triturus > Triturus cristatus. The sequence continues at coordinate 23,345,179 of NC_140591.1, forward strand.
GCCTCTGAGGAGCCAGGGTTGGGAAAGGGGCATCTGTGGAGCCAGGGTAGGGAAAGGAGCATTTGTGGAGCTAAGGGGCATCTGTGGAGGCAGGGTATGGAAAGGGGCATCTGTGGAACCAGGAAAGGGGCCTCTGAGGAGCCAGGGTTGGGAAAGGGGCACCTGTGGAGCCAGGGTAGGTTATTTGTGGAGCCAGGGTAGGGAAAGGGGCATTTGTGGAGCTAAGGGGCATCTGTGGAGGCAGGGTATGGAAAGGGGCATCTGTGGAACCTGGAAAGGGGCCTCTCTGGAGCCAGGGTATGGAAATGGGCATTTGTGAAACCAGGAAAGGGGCCTCTGAGGAGGTAGTTTAAGAGGAATCAGTGGAGCCAGGGTAGGGTATTTGTGGAGCCAGGGTAGGGAAATAAGGCCTCTGTGCAGTCAGTTCTGTGTTGGACCGGTCAGAGGGATGGAGCCCCCTAGAGAGAGGGGCATGGCACGGGTCACTCACAGAGCCGCAGTGGGCAGGCTGTGCCGGAGTCCATTCATTGAATGGTCTCCGGCAGCACCAGGACCCCTCCCATCCTCCCCGCACTCACTTGTCCTTCTCGGTGCCGAAGATGGAGGCCAGGTACTCCGCCATCTTCCTCCGCCCGCCCGGACAACTAGAGCACTCCAGGCACCGCCGCGCGATCAGCGCGTCATCAACGGCGGCCCGTGCGCAGGGTCAGCGCGAGGCGCGTACGTCACAAAGGGCAGCGGGTGAGGACGTCAGAGGAGCGCGCCTGGGAGCCGGTGACGTCACGAGGGGGCGGGAGCAGCTAAGCATTGCCAGGAGCGAGGGTCCTGCCGAGGTGGGTTCAGCGACACAGAAGACGGACAAGGCACCGAGGAGGAAGCTGCCCGCGCCTCACTTACTTTACTTACTTATCAATGCGCTTTTATAGCGCCCACGCGGACCTTACCCAGAGGTGCTATGGCGCTTTAGAAAAGAAATGTGTTACATTGTATTACTCGTGTATATATCGGGGCAGTTACAATACATAAAGAGTATTGATGCACACCAGCCAACCTGTTGCATTGTTTATATGTGAATTTTCCATGGTTTCAGTGTATGAATGAGTGACAATTTTCTGCTGTGTGAATACTTCGAGTGACACTTCCTCCTGAGTAAATCAAAGCAATGACTAGTATGTGCGTGCCTGTGGGTTTTCATTGTATCGATCTGTCAGTGTGGAGGTCTATCTCAGATTGTCGCCCATATAGCACATGCCAGGGCTCAGGCCCTAAACAAGCGTTTGCAATGCAATAGGTCTCGCATTTACGTGAGTTTGAGCAATTGACATTGCAAATAACAATGCCTTTTATTTTTGTTTTCGTTTTAAAAACATAAATAAAAGGCATTGTCATTTACAATGCCAATAGCTTAAACTCGTTTAACTGCGAGACCTATTGCATTGCAAATGCTTGTTTATTTTTGCTGACGCGGAACACTATCGCCAAAAAGCAGTGACAAAACCAAATGTTCAGGTCATGCCATTAAAAAGCAAGAATTATTGGCTTTGCCACTCGTGGTTTCACAGAGTGCTTCACAAGAGGAAATTGTCCCATATAAAGGAAATAAATAAGACAAATATGAAAATTTACAGTACCCCTCCATACACGTGCAATGGTAATTTATTCTCTCCATACACAGTGCTTATTTGTAAAAGTAGGTATCACAAATAGTGGTAGATGTCCATGGCGTTGTGGAAAAATGCATGCAGGAATCTGAAGCAAACAGTACGTGGATCGGCTTATGTTTTTTACGAAGTAGGCATACTTGTGAAACTGAAGTAGGATGTTGGCACGGTGATACTTGGGGGGCACAAACACATTTGGGAATCGAGTCCATCCAATCCCTTTATTTTCTGTTTTTTTTGGTCAAATTTGTATTTTATTCCCCGTTTATATTGGTTTACAGGCTGCGTACCAGGTATCAAGTCACTGACATTCCACTCTTTAACAGTCCTCAAATATCAACACGACGCTGATGGAAAACGCTTTAAACGTTTTAATAAAATACTAACACACAAAGGTAGCAAGACAATATCCCGGTATGCCGATCACGTGGTATTTGTTGAATTGTCTTATTTACTTTGGTGTTTCGTGAACGCACCACGCTTTACAGCATCTTCAGAGTGCTCAGGTATATGGACTAGGTCACTATGCCAGGGCCTCTCACCTGACTGGCATCGTCTATTTACCCACCTCACCATTCTAGGCATTTATAGCAATCAAGAAAGAGGAGATCGAAGTGAAGAAAAAGAGAGAGTGGAACACACACTCTGGGAAGGGACAAAGAAGGAGAGTGAGCGAGGGAGGAAGAGGAGAGACAGAAACAAGAGAGGGAATTAAGGCGACTGTCAGAACAAGACGGCTAAGGGGCCAAAAAATTGGCAGGTATGTGCTACATCAAAACAAGTAATGTAACAAGGTTACAGGACAACAAATATTCAACTAGAACTAAGCATATAAGGATTTTGGCAAACACATTTGCATTCAAAAAGTAACTCGAAGCAACTCCCAAGAAGAACACATTGAACTTTATTGCATTTCCATTTTGAAATTGTAAATAGTTACTGCACTACTGAAACTAGCAGAGCTGACAAGACAGAAAATTCTATAAGGAAAATATTTTATCCGTTCCTATAAAGCTTGACAGCTGTTTTACAATGTGATTAGCAAACAACGGTGTATGTCCAAAGGAGGAGTATTTAATGTGGATTGTTAAATTATCAACTTCATGTTATCTCGAGCAATGGAAAAGTGTTCTTTTGGCAAAAATTGGAATGAAGAAGTCCACATTTTACAAAATACTCTGCTTAAACATTCTTGCACCAATGCAACTCACCAACACAACCTGCCATAGGTTTCGACACAAACCAGGTGTTATTTTGTATATTTATTTAAATTCCTGTTATTAGTGCATGTGTGTGAATGAGTTAATAAATGTAAACTGGCAGACAGTTTTACGGGGCGAAGGAATGCGTTTGGAGCAGATTTGATTCAAAATACAGATAATAGAAACATAATGCGAACTTGAAGGTGTTCTTTCTGTTTTGTTCTTTAGAAAAGTGGCATGGGACGTCCTCTCTGTGAATATACCATGGGCAAGACCCGCCTGTATTTTACAGCACCAAAAAATGCGCTCTATCCAAGGAATCAGCATCTAGGCAGCGGGTGCATTCCATTTCAGACACTATTTTAAATCCTGGCACATGCTTGTAAACAAGGCCATTTATCTGAAGTCGTTCTTACATAGAACATTTCTGAGACAGGCAAAAAGAACCAAACAGCTCGTGTTTCGAAGTGCCCTCAGCCTCAAACTATTCAGATGAACACGTTTTAAAGCTTGCTATCAGGAGGTCCGGCAAGGGGGTTTTGGTTTGCAGCTTTCCCTCCTTTACAACTCTCCTCTGGGCTGGAGTAAGAGAGAAGAGGGCAGGGAGGAGAGTTCACAGTTAGATGTAACACGAGGCCTCCTTTCTAGGCTAGAATAACAGTGTGTTCGGTCACCCAAGTGTCGTGTCTTCGCTGTCCTACCAATAACGACAGACACGATAGATTCTCTTTGTGCTCTTTATTTACAACCGTTCACAAGCATGGCCCTACTCTCACTGCCCTCACTCGGCTCCCGCTCCGCCCTTTCCTGCTGGCCAGTCCTCCTCTTCCTCCTCCCACTACGCTCCACCCTCGAAACCACTAGACCACCTCATATCTCTACATCTCCCCCTTTGTTAGCAAACGAAATGAGTCACTAACGAGTTACATTTCTTCAATTAGCCGCTTGGGCTGGCGGATTGTCTGTCGGGGTCTGAGCGATTGTCCTTCAGGCACTACAGTGGCGCTGGCACCGAGTTCCTGGCCCGAGTGGGTGTCGTCTTCGCCTTGCGCTTCCGACTGTCGAACTCTTGGTGGCGTCATTCGCGACTCGAGTGCCTCTTGCAGAGCTGGACTGCGCTTCTGAAAGTGAGACACGTTTCGGGTGACGCGCCTGTTGTCCGACTCCGCTGTCAGCATGGTGCCTTTCTGTCGAATGACTGTCAGAGGTTCCGCTCTGAACTTGCTATCCGTCTTCTTGCATTGCTCCTGCTTGACTACCACGCAATCTCCTTCGTGGAACGAGAGAGAGCGAGCTCGTCTTCTGCCATCCGCATACGTCTTCATGCTTTCTTTGCGAGCTTTGTCGGTGGCTTCCACTTCCCGATGGACGCGGCTGGGGGATATCGGTCGTAGGGCTCCCTCCCAGGTGGGTATCCGCGTCCTGACCAGGCGCCCCAGCATGAGTGTTGCTGGACATTTGCCTGTGGTGGCGTGCGGCGTCGTCCGGTACGCTCGGAGTACGTCGTTAAGTGCCGCCTGTGGGTCTTTCTTGTCAAGAGTGGCCTGCTGGAATGTCTTCTTGAGGGTGGCCATGAACCTCTCAGCTGTGCCGTTGGCCTGCGGCCATAGTGGTGTTATCCGTCGGTGTCGAACATTCATTAGTGTCATGAAGTCACTGAACTCCCGGCCGTTGAAAGGAGGACCATTGTCCGTTTTCACCTCTGTGGGTATTCCCCAGGCTGCAAAGACTTCATCCAAGATAGTGAGTGTGGCAGCCGCGTTAGTGGATGTCACAAACCGGGCGATGGGGAATCTCGAGTATTCATCTATTATTACCAACACATATTTGCCCGACGGCATGGGGCCATAGAAATCCATCGCCAGTTCTTGCCACACTCCTGGCGGTAGGGGCGTCATCTGGAGTGGGGCTGGCGGGTCTCCTTGCCTTACCACTTGGCACTGCAGACAGTCCTTCAGAGTGTGCTCTACCATTTTGTCCAGGAAGGGGAACCAGACGCGCTCACGAAGGGCCCTTTTCGTTGCGACCACTCCTCGATGGCTTTCGTGCGCCAAGTTGACGACTCCTTGCCGCAGTTGCTGGGGGATGACAATTCGGTGATCCCTTAACAGCAGGCCGTCTGTTGTGACAGATAGTTCCTCACACACGTTCCGGAACGCTTGCCACTCCTGACGCATTGTTGGGTCACCGCTTTCATCCTCCGTGTCTTCATGCCGCCACCGGTTTGTTTGAACTCTGCGAATCACCCGTTGCAGCATTGTATCCTGCGAGGTGGCGTCCTGGATGACTTCTAGGGGGACCGCTGGTGGCCGCGCCTGATCCACTACAAAGTGGATGTATTCGTCTGCAACAGATGGTGTGGGGCGCTGGGAGACCTCGGGGTGGCGCGACATGTAGTCAGCTGGGTTGGCTGCCTTCCCCGGTTTGTGCACAATGGTGAACGTGTATTCCTGCAAGCGGAGTCCCCACCGTTCGATGCGGGGAGGCATTTTGGACCGTGGATTGCCATAGATGGTGATGAGTGCTTGGTGGTCTGTCACCATAGTGAAGTGTTTGCCGTAAATAAACATGTGGAAGTGTTCGCACGCCCACACCACCGCGAGGCTTTCCTTTTCAGGTTGAGAGTAAGCCTTCTCTGTGTCGGAAAGGCTCCGGCTGGCGTGGGCCACTATGTGGCGTTGGTCCGTGTCTTTATCATATTGGGCCAGGATGGCACCTAGCCCGACGGGGCTCGCGTCCACGGTGATTTCGGTCTTGCGGTCTGGGCTGAAGTATGCCAGGCTCTCCACCGTGCCCACGGCCCGTTTTATTTCCTGAAATGCTCGCTCACACTCCGACGTCCACTCAAACACTTGTCCCTGTTTGGTCAGCGTTCGAAGGGGGTGGCTGAGTGTGGCGTAGTCCTTAATGTATCTTGAGCAGTAGCTCGCCATGCCCAGGAAGGACCGTACATCGCTGACGTCTTGTGGACTCTTGGTGTTGTTCAGAGTGCTCACCTTGTCAGGGTCTGGCTTCATCCCAGCTCCAGAGAAGATGTGGCCAAAGAATTTCAGTTGCGACTGGTGAAACTCACACTTCTCTCTGTTGAGCGTGAGGTTTGCTTCTAGGAGGGCATGGCCCCGTAGACTAAAATGTCATCGCTGTAATTCAGCGTGTTAGGTATGTGATGGATTGTTTGTCTGATAGCTTCTTGAAATATCTCTGCGGCTGATGAGATGCCAAAATTCAGTCTCTTATATCTGAACAGCCCCAGGTGCGTTGCAAACGTTGTGATATATCGGGAGCTTTCGTGGAGTTCCAACTGGTGGTAACCTTTGTTAAGGTCCAATTTAGAAAACACCCGCGCCCCATTTAGAGCAGCTATCATGTCACTTAAGTGGGGCCCTGGATGGCGCTCCCTCTCGATGGCGGTGTTGGGCACCCGCATGTCCACACATAGTCGGACTTTCCCTGGTGTTCCTTTCTTCGGTACGACCACTACTGGAGATACCCACGGCGTGGCGCCTTCTGTCCGTTCGATGATATCAGCCTTCAGCAGATCTTGTAGCTCGTCTTCCACTGCTTGCTGGAGGTGGAAAGGTACCTTCCGTGGATGCTGGGCAACTGGGCGGACCTGTTCATTTATGTGGAGGCGAATTTGGCCTCTGTTCATTTTGCCGAGCCCGGAGAACAGCTTCGGGAACTTGTGGATGGTATCGTTGTCACTGCTGACACGGTAAAGTATCTCTACCAGTTTTAACCGTTCAGCCGTCGGCAGGCTGAGGAGACAGTCTGCTTCAGGCCCCTCGATGACATGTATCACGGCTGGGACAGATGTTGTTTGGTGCCTCAGCGTCGTCGAGAACTTCCCAAGACATGGGAGCGGTTTCCTGGACATCCAGGTGTAGACGCGGACATGTGCAGGGTTTAGCCGGGGCCGAGGGTTCATCTTCTTATACTCTGTCACTGGGATATAGTTGAGGGATGCCCCACTGTCCATTACAAACTTTGTGGGATGCGTGCCTACACTGATGTCCAGTCGGGGGTATTTTTTTAGCTGGTCTGGATCAGCAATCATGTTTGCATATTCCACGGAATATTCTCGTTCGCTTGATGGTGACCCAGAGTCTCTAGACGGTGACCTTCTCGACCACCTTGAGGATCGTGACTCCCTGCTAGACTGGGAGGATTTGGACGATGACTTCCGACGGTCATGTACTGCTCGCGCATGGTGTCGGCGCGTCTCGCCTCTTGGCATCCTTGTTGTATCTTTGTCTTTCTCACGGCGGTACTCCCCGCACATGGTCTCAAAATGATTACTTCGGCCACACTTGTGGCACTGCTGCCCCAAGGCGGGGCATGCTCCGCTGTGCGGGAAGTCGTACCCACATCTGTAGCACCTTCGCACTGGCGTCTTCTTCCCGTGATCCTGGCGCCTGCTCCTCCTCCCCGAGTCTGGCCGTCGATGTCCAGGGCGGCGGTGTCTCGACGGCGGTCGGGCGTGCCGCTCTCGTTCTCTCGATCCCCGGCGGGGGCGTTCGGTGCGTACTTGACAGACTAGCTCCTTGCGCTCCGTACGCCCTGCCTCCATGGTCTTGGCCTGTTCCTCTGTTTGGTCGTGTAGTCTCGTGAGTTCCTCTATTTCATCTAAGGTGTGGCTCTTCTTCAGTAATTTCCTGCGAAGGGACTCTGACTGACAGCCGTCAATCACACGCAGCCGTATTGCATCATCCGTCGAGAATGCTTCGAAGTTGCAGTGGCGCGCCAATCGCCGTAGTCGCGTTATGTACGAGCCCATTACCTCATCTTTCTCCTGTCGCGCTCTCTGAAACACATACCGTTCGTAGTCCACATTCTTCTTGTGCAAAAACTTCTTATCCAGGGCCTCTCGCACCTTGGCATATGTTCCCGCGTCTGCGGCGGGGATTTCTTTTATCATCTTGCTGATATCCTTCCCCATGAGATTTCGAAGTGCGATCAGTTGGTCTTCATCCCCCATTACCTTGGAGCCTTTGATATAGTCCTCGAAATCTTCTATCCACTCTTCCCAGCGAGGGCCCATGCTACTTCCGACCACGAGCGCCAGGGGCTCTGGAGGGCGCAGATGCGACAGTCCCACGACGATTGGTTTCGCTTCTTGGCGGACCGGGGATCCCTGTTGCGACATCGTGTTTCACGTGGCGTTAAATCTGCTTCGAGCACTTGTTTTCCCTGTGTTTGTACGTTAGATGCTCTGTTATGTATTTATTTATTTATTTATTTTTTTTTGAGTTGTCTGTCCCTTTTATGCTTGTGTGGGCTTTGCTTTTGCTCGTGCTTGTTCATTTCTTATGGCGCCTGACTTCAAAATGGCCGCCGGGTCTACTTGCATGGGACGTCTTGTACTTCGCCTGACTTCAAAATGGTCGCCGGGCTGGTAACGTGCATGGGGCTTCACACGTGCTGTCGTGTCTGAGGCTTCATTCATTCCCAGTCTGCGCACTGCTCATTCGGCCTCCTCACGTCCTCTGCTTCACTCGGGGCTTCACAACGGGCGGGTGAGTGAAAGGGTCCTCACGCTGGGTTCTCACCTTAAGACGTGTGTGTCAGCGTCGTCACTTTTCTTCCTGTGCTTCGAGCGCTGGCCCTCTTCCGATGCAGGGTGTGTTCCGCGTTCTCGCTCCTCACGCTGCTGGGCTCTCCTCACGCTCGGGGTGCGTTCTGCGGGTGGCGATGCTCCCGCCGTCTTCTCCCGCGTCCAGTCCTTCGACAGTCTCGGTTGCACGTCAGTGTTCTGGGAGAGCATTCAGCTCCATCCCACCCTCGTCGCCAGCTGTCGTGTCTTCGCTGTCCTACCAATAACGACAGACACGATAGATTCTCTTTGTGCTCTTTATTTACAACCGTTCACAAGCATGGCCCTACTCTCACTGCCCTCACTCGGCTCCCGCTCCGCCCTTTCCTGCTGGCCAGTCCTCCTCTTCCTCCTCCCACTACGCTCCACCCTCGAAACCACTAGACCACCTCATATCTCTACATCAAGCACAGTTGTTTAAACAGCAGATGTCTCCCCGTCCTTCACAGCTGTTATTTGCAGGGCCCTTACGCATTCAACTGGGACTGTGGACTCTTAAGAGCACACTAAGGAAACTAGGTTAATAAGCATTGGCATAGCCAATAGGTCTCGCCTTTAGGACATATAAGTATTTAGCCATTCAGCACATTATCCTAGGTGCTACAGCATCTACTGTTACATCATGTGAAAAGCCACATGCATTGTACTATGCCTAGAAAGTTTGTATCCATGTGCCTGAGAGCTGTATATTAAAGTATCCACTCAGGCGTCAGATAAACTGTTGTGCGCGTTTGTTTACTGACTCATGTGGCTAAAAGAGAACATGCACTAACAGTGTAACAACAATAATACAAAGGGAAAATATGACTGCCAGTGCTGCGATCTGAACCCGCTAAGCACTGCTGCACTCTTACCCTAAACATTCACCCCTGCGCCATCTAAGCCGATGGAGTGATAGCGCGAACTCGACCCGAAGGTATTGAAGCGCTTTAAAAATTAAAATACCACGGCAGCACTGTTGTCAGTGCACAAGATCGCCTCCAAAGACCCGGCCGGGATAATAAGAGCACACTGGAAGGGGAAGGAGAGGTAGTTGGAAAGTTTATGGAGCAGCTGACGCCTGTCTGTGCCATTAACAACACAGTCCTCCACCACCAGTGACAACAGCGTGTTCGTGGCACTGCCTGTGCTGATAACGGCATATCTGGTTTCCACGAGTGACAACATACCCTGCTGCAGTGCAGTCCATCTGGCCACATTAGTGAAAGCGTAGCCAAAAGGTAACAGAGTCCGGGACCGCACGTCCAGTCTGCACCAGTAACAGCACACCTGTCTGCACTAGTTACATCACACTTTTTTTGTTGCAGTTTATATATAGCGCATACTCGACCCAAGGGTATTGCAGCTGGATCAGACATACGACAATTTGCTGCCAAACCTTTCCGCTTTGCATTCTGGTATTTGTGGTCCTATATTTTAATTAGGCCTCCCGGTTTTATGGTATTTATTTTTTTAACATTTCCGTCTGTATTTATCCATATTTATTTTTTGGTCATTTTTTCTGTATTTATCCACATTTATTTTTGTCGCAAGCAAAAGCTGCAGCTAGTATTTTTTCACATTTATTTAAATGCACACTGCGCACTTGCACTCAGATAGGTTTAGATATATTTATAAATATGCCAAATTAGGTAAACACAACACATTTATCTGAAAACTTTGCCAAAATAATTTTATGTGAACGTAGGCCTAAACAGACCTTGAGTAACTTGCATTAAGAAATCTTTACTGTGGGGCTGTACACCCCAGGCACCAGAGGGGAGGATATAACTCCCTTTTTGTAAACAGGCTTTTATTTCCTTTTCTTATCTAGTCACATTTTCTGTGCATTCAAAGACAGAGGTCAAAGGCCACGGTGTGTCTTCGAGGGAGCAAACCATTCTGTTTTTTCATTGCAGAACAACTTCTTTCTTATATTTTTTTCAAACGGAGGAGATCATTATTTTCCATCATACACCATGATAAATCTCTGTTTTTAAACTGCTAAAACGAAAGTTGAGTGTTCATATTTTTGAGGGGAGGAGGATGGTGCGATAGGTATTATTTTAACACAGGAAACATTTTCACCCCGAGCGAACACACAGAACAATGGAACTCGACCTAAAGGTCTTGGAGCCCTTTACCTGAGCGCCAGCTGAATTTCATCTGGTCATATGCATTGTTTAGCAGCATGTGGAAATGAAGTGATATGCCGAGAATCACATGATGCTTTGGCGATGCAGCGACCTCAATGTAAATGTTGGTGTGCTTTTTAGTGGCACTGAAAACCATTCCTGAAACTGCCATCCACCCTCATCCTGATGGCCATCAAAGACACAACAGCACCACATCGTGCACACCATTTAAAGTTAACGTGCAGCTGATGGTTCAGCATCGGCTGCGCTGTCTTGTAACTAAATTCTAATTCTGTAGCAGTCAGTTTTAACAGACGCATTAACACCCCTCCCTGCCCCCCCCCCCCACCCAGTGGCTCAGAAGAACAATGCAGCTGCGAACATGCACACCCTATAAACCAATGCACTCCACACTGGGAGAGCGCGCCGGATCAGGATGACTACACCAGGCTCCCCACGGGGTTCCACTCCTGATAAAAGGCATGCAGGGAGAGAGTGCCAAATGCAGCGCTTAGAGTCTGCCCCATTAGTAAGGCGCCTTTCATGCGCCGAGGGCAGCTGCTGCATTCCTCTATGCACCAGATTAGGCAACCCTGGCAGGAGTGGTTTGTCAGTATTTTTCCGTTTATATTTATAAATGCGGAAAAAGGAAAAAAGTTTTCTGTCTGCATTTATATATAAATATCCGTTTAAACGGAAAACCGGGAGCCTTAATTTTAATGGACACAAACAACGACAAGCACCAAAATGCAAGTAGAGCTAGATTAGCAACTGATGTCGGACACCGAGCAACGTGAGACTCAGCAGAAGTTTATGTTATGTTTTATATATTTAGTTTAATGAGATGTCGGGTTTGCTGCTGTGCATTGTTTGTTACATCGCTATTAGCTGCAGGTGACTTGGAAGGCATGGATACCATCTAGGCACTCCGTAGTTTGCAACAGCGAGTGGCCTGGTGTGACATCACTACTCGGTAACTCTGATACTTTGTAACCGGGAACGATGCAAAAGCAAAACACAGCAACCTTAATATTACTACACGGTAGCCGCGGATCAGTGCTTAATAAATGCAACATAAAATAAAAATAAAAAGCTACACATTTTGTTTTAATATGGCATATGGACGTTACTATTTGTCTAACAATGTTACAACTGGGCACAATGAAAACAATTTCATATTTTCGAACTCACGTGAAATTTTCTAATCTACGCCAGTCGCAAGGTTGGGTAATTTTTTCCAGACAGTTCTCGGGTCATAAAGGCTGCTCAGAGCAACCACATGTGGGCGACATCAAAGGCGGCCGAGTGGACTTAGCAGCGTCAGCAAAAGTGAAAGCAGGCTGGCTGGCGAGTGGTGTGCGATGTGCGCGCACCATGACGAGAGAGGAAAGCCATATGGCGCCTCTACTCGTCATTGTGCGCGTAACTGCATGCTCGTCGCCAGTGCACGCTCCAGTGGGCTGAAGCGCTTCCCCAAAAGTGGATTGCATGGCGTCACGATGCACGTGATTGTGCGCGTGCTCGCCATGCAATCCACTTTTGGGAGCACTTTTGGGAGCCCCTTACTAGAGTCTCGCATAGCGATTGCTACGCAATAGCTAGGCGAGACCTAAAAAGCGATAAAAATGCAATAGGTCTCACCTTTCAATCAATCAATCAAAGAAACTTTATTCGGTTTTTGGACAAAAAAACATAAAAGGTGCACAAATACAGGTACACAAAAACAATCATATATTAAAACATAATTCCATTTTTTTTCTTATACCGCAAGTTAAATCAGTTAAACATATAAACATGCCCAGATCGTCAGACTCTACACATCCATACAGGTCCTAGATTTCACAGAAGCTTTTAAAAACCCTACTATTTAAAAAAAATGCAGTCCTCTTTCAACAGTTGTAGATACATAAAGGCAGGTCGGGCCTGTCTAAAATTCATTCTTTTTAAAATGGGAACCAAAAAGTACCTAAGGGGGGTTTCATACAGTTTACATAAAAACAAAAAGTGCAGCAGATCCTGCGGAGACTGTCCGTTGCAGCCGCAGGGAGCTAGCACTTGACCTCTACTATATCCCTTAGGTCTGGCTAGCAAAAGATGGAAGAGGTTCATCCGAAACCTGGTTAATAAAAACTTCTCGTGTGTTAACAGGGACCCCATAAGATGAGGTTCCGTTGTCGGAGTTGTTTTAAGCATTAAAAACATACGGACACTAGGTTTCAGCATCTCCTCGGCTTCCCTGTCCACTTTCCTTGAGGTCAAGAAGGCTATCCTAGTTAATTCCACATCCTTCTTGACAGCTTCAGGCTTATAAAATAGATCACCACGCCCTATCCCTTCAAAACAATTTTTAATGTACCTAAGCCAGGGACTACGGGATGAGTTGTCGAGGGACATACACTCTCTTAGAATCAGATGGCTGAGAGTTAAATCTTTGTTCAGCCAAAAAACAAGGGGCGTAGAGCAAGAACATCGCTTAGATAGGGAACCCCCAGTTACTCGTGGACTGCTAAGTTAGAGGTTCCACGCAGAACACACAGTAGACTTTTCAGAAAATCATTCTCCGCTATCTGAAGGGAAACTGCAGCAGTATATCCCCAAATTTCACTACCATAGGTTGCTATGGCCAAGCTTTTGGCTTGATAGACTTGCAACATAGCTCCTGTTGGTTTCGTCCCTATTTTAAAGGCAAAATTAAAAATTGCTGCGTTTACCCGGGCCAGGTCCCCCTTTTTCCTCAAAATTAGAGGGCCCCATTTAAGTTGATCGTCAAAACCCCTAAGTAGGAAAATACGTTAGTACGGGGGATCTTAGCCGGGCCGACCCTAAATTGAAAACTCTTTTTAGATTGTTGCTCCACTTTCATGACGTAGGATTTGGAATTGTTAATTGCCAAATCCCAATCAGTCATGAATTTGGAGAATGTAGTTAAAAGGGATTGCAAACCCAATTCAGTCCTGGATATGAGGACGGCGTTGTCCGCATATAGCAGGACGGGGGATGCCACGCCGCCCTACACAAGGGTAATCAAGGGTAATCAACTTCAGTTGCTTTTAATACACTATCCAAGTCGTTAATGTAAAAATTAAATAAAAAAGGTGCCAGAACGTCCCGGCCGGAATCCATACTGGACATCCGACAGGATCTCATGCTCCTCTGCCCATGTTGATAATCTCTGTAAAAGAATGCGTCCTACCACCTTAACCACTTCATCAATGAGCAAAATTGGTCTGTAACAGTGGGTACTGTTTCTATCGCCCTTCTTGAAGACGGGGACCAGGGTGGAAGAGGCCCAAGACTGAGGACAGCCATTATTTGCCGCTGCATTAAATACTGCCTCCAGTATCGGTGCCCAGAACGGGGGGACCGACTTGAATAAGTCCGGAGGAATCCCATCTGGGCCCGGTGCTTTATTAATGTATAACCCTGTGAAACCTTCCATGACCTCACCCCTTTCAAAAATCATTACAGGGTCCTTTGTATCCCGACTTTCTTGACAGTTGAGCTCCATAGGGCAGTCAAACATAGATTTGAAGTGAAGCACCCGCTCCTCCTCTGTGATGTGTGAATCTAAGCCCCCCCCCTTCCCGACTAAAAAGGGGCCGATTCACAACATTCAAAAACCTAGAGCTGTTCCTAAGAGTGCTTGAATCAATTATCTCCCTCCATGCCTCCTCCTTCAGGGCACCCTTCCGTCTGGCCAGAGCTGACTTATATTCCTTTCGACAAACACATACCTCAGTTTGAATTCTTGGTATGGCTGATAGAGGTTCCCTCAACCTCTTTGCTGCCTTGGAGCAATAGGAGTCAAACCATCAAACTATGATGTCCACTTTATTGGATCCTATTCTTCAAAAAATAAGCTCAGTAGAAGCTAGATTATCGAAACTAGAGGGGTTGCTTAGTTGCAAACCGCCGGCCACACCGGCAGTTAGTATTAATACTAGCAGAGACCATTCATCTACCAGGGGTCCAGGTGCAGGGGTATGTTTACCTGTGAGGTCTGCTGTAAATAGCGAGGTGTCCGATAAGAGCAGTTCTAATAACATCATGCCCAGTAGTGTAGAGACCCTAGCACGCACCTGTCAGTCTCCTACAAGAGCAGGGCCCTCTGTGCCTCTAAGGGTTGGGAGGCCAGAAGGAGGGGAGTTACAGCCAATGAGTCTCCCATTTATCGACCTCCCACCCGAATCCACCCCCTACGTAGTGGTTTTGGGGTGTGTTCCCTTCCTCCCCAAAGGGGCTAATGAAGACTATGGGCAGCTGATAAACAAACTAACTCATTTGTTCACATATAATACCACCCTGGGTGCCCACGTGGCTAAAAACATCCATATGGCACGCAGGGTGAGTTGGATCGGGAGCTCACCCAAAATGAGCTCGGGTGACTGTGTGATTGTAAACTTTGATAACCCCCACACTGCGGGCAGTATTTTATCTAGGGACATCTGCCTCAGTCCCTTTCTGGGATCTGTCATTCAGGCTTTACCTTTGGGCTATTTCTACGAGCCAGTCCCATATAAGGATATGTCTGATACCGTCCACAGGGCACCTCCCCGAGGTGGGTGGTCAAATAGATTAGCACCTAGGCAACAGCTTATTTCTAAGGTCCACTTATCTTTTGAATTGGATGGGCAGTTTGGTGCCGACCCCTCACTGGTGCTAAACAATATATTTTCTGCTCTAACCGAGTTGGAGGAGTGTGATTGACTAAGGGTCCTCACACCCTCCGAGCTGGAGCCTCCTGCCCTTAACCAATCCCCAGCCGAGGTAGTTGAGAGGCCCCCAGGTGAGAGACCCAATAATTTTTTATCTTGGAATATTGCAGGGCTGGCTAACAAGCTTCAAGATCCACTTTGGGTGCGATTTGTGAAGCAATTCTCGGTAATTAGCTACCAAGAAAGATGGTCAGTGGATTGCGATTTATTTCTGGAAGGCTTCAAGGCTTTTTTTGTTCCAGCAATTCTCTCGGTGAGTGGAAGACCAAAGGGCGGTCTAGTTGTGTACATATCTGTGGCTGTCGATTGCCAGATTCAGGTTATGCCAACTACAAACCCAGGAATTCTGGCATTGTCAGCCAAAAGGGGGGACATTAGATGGGGAATTATCAATTTTTATAACTCGGTGGCCTGTCTTCATGATGCTTGTAGTATTACCACCTTGGGTGCAATCATTAGACAATCCTTTGGGCCCATTATACATAATCTTGTTGTTTCTGGTGGTTTCAACATACATCCTGGTGGTAATCCAACACTATCCTGTATCTCTGAGTTGGGATGCCCCCGCATGAGGGGTTTTCACTTTGAACATCATGCCCGGGGGAACTACTGGATAATATGACAAATGAACTGGACATGGTGGCCTTGATGTCTTTAACTGCCTCGCAAACTACATTTTCTGTGCCAACTTATAAAGGGCCTGGTAGGGGGTCGGTTATAGATTTTATTCTAATTTCTTCTTCTTTGCAATCATCTGTCCATGGTTTTAATATCTTGGAGAGTGAATTTAGTGACCATAATCCATTATCAGGTCACATGATGGGCCCACTAACAGTAAGAATTGGCGACGTTCCAACCAGGGGTGCATTGAGACCGACTGACGGCAAGCGTAGATTAAAATGGTCCCAGGTGTCCCCAGATACATTTTACAGTGAAGTAAATGTATCCTGTGCCCTTGAGTTAGCACTATGCACAACTGTGGGTTCCCCCCATAATGAGATTATTGGCGCATATGAATCAATAGCGCGTAAAGTGGGTGAAATCTTAAGTGCTCCGGCCATTAGAAATGCCATACAGGTCTCACCTTTCATTAAGTTAAAGCCATTTGCTTTGCTATACAATACCATTAGCAAAGCAAATGGTTTTAATGTAATCATGGCCGAGACCTATTGCATTTTCAATGCTTGTTTTACTTGGGACGCTCCGCAATTTTGTTGTGCGCGCGGTAAGGGTTTTACGGAGAGAACCGTTTACAGAGAAATAAAACCAGTATTCTAAGACAATGTCTGGCCACCACTTACCAAGTGACGTTGGGGTTGTTACAGAGCCAGCGTGCCAATCCTCCGCCACGATCAGGCATTAACAGGCGGCAGATTCTCCCTCAGGAATGTGCCCCATGTAGAAGGCGGGCAAACGCAGCGAAGAGGCGATCGCGCAAGAGGCACGTTACCCATCCATAAACCCCCAAAAACCTCTTGCTACCGCTATACACTAAACCATCTTTGAACCTTACAATTCCGTTACTACCCTAAAACTCAACCTTTCCCCTATCCATTTGCAATCCGTAAACCACCAAATTACCCATCCACCCACCTTAAATGCATTGTAAATGTAATGCATTGTAAGTTACCATGTTGTGGTAAATGCGTTCTAGTGGGATGACACCTTACCACCCCCATTCACTATTTGGAATACTTCGATTTTTCTCTTAGACTGTTCCTATATCTAATTTTGTTCCTTCCTATTTACCTTATGTGGCGTTTTGGCAAAAAGCTTTATTCATGTATAATAACCTATTGAGAAAATAAGTAATTTAGCAGTAGCCTTAACAGGGGTGGTGTGGAGTGGTAACCTAGGGGTGGGGTGGAGGGGTAACCTAACCTGTGTCATCAGGACACTAGCGGGCTTCCTTAGTTTGTTTTTCTTGCTTTGCTCGTTGCAGCGGAGCAAAAATCACAATGACCAGCTCTGAAGCGAATATGTTGCATTGTCACTTTCCACGGCTGTCCGCCATGTTTAATCATTGAAGGCCGGTACGCGTTGCGTAAGAAGTTATTCAGTGTTCAGAACCTCTTTGTTTTGTTCCCAAAATGTGCACTTGTTCATAAGGTAGAACAAAAGCGTGAGTTATAAATACCTGCCATTAAGGACATTTGGAAGTAAAACATAAATGCCATCGAGAAGATGCCTGCAAAGCCGTGCGCAGAGCTGCGTCTTGCCCAGGTGGCCTGCGCGGGGTGTCTGGCCCCTTGGCGCGCATTGTGCTCATAGCCCCGGGATGCAGTGATGAGCTGGAGCGCGAGAGTGCGCGTGCGCCCGCCCGTGATTGACAGCCCGGCGATGTGCATCATCACTTACCGAGACTTACCCTTGATAATTCCTCCCTGCTGTCTGGGGAGGCGGCGAGCACATATGTGACTTTTGTGATGTCAAAGTAATGAGCGCTGGTCCATTTCTTTCCGAACAAACTGGGAGCTGACGGTCAGGTGAAGAAAGATACATCGAGGCGCTACAGATTGCGGTGCGTGGGTCTTTGAAGAATGAATAAACGAAAGACTAAACATTATGAGAAGCCTTTTGTTGTGCTAACCTAATGTATCTTCCATATGTGGCGCAATGCCTTCGAATGCCAAGTCGCATAGAGGTGTTTAAACAAGCGCGGTTCCGAAAGCGAAAGAGGACCCCCACTCCCTTTATTTCTTTATTGCTCTCTTTGCCCCCTCCATCATTATCCCCCTTTCCCTGTATCTCCTCCGTCTCCGCGTTACCCCTCCCGCTCCCGACCTCCCCATGCCTCCTTTGCTGCGTTAACCATTCTTTCACAAACCCCCTTTTCCTTTCTTTCTTCACTCTTTCGTTAATTGCCTAGCCCCCCCCCCCCTCGCTGTACTTAGTTATATCAGGCCCTCTTCCTCTCATCACCTTCTCTCGCTTCACTATCACCATGTCTCTTTCTGCCTTCCATTTTAAAGCTTTCTCCCCCTTTCCATGAGTCCATCATTATCCCTATCGACCCTCCTTTGCCCGATTTCTGTTTCATTGTATACCACATCTCCATTAATCTCTCCAGCCCGCTCCCTTTTCATTGCCCTCTCTTCATTGCCTCAAGTCTCCTGCTCTAAAGCTTCTCTCGTTCCTCCTTTAATTCCGCCCTCTATCTTTCTGTGCCCTGTAGGGTCACAAGTTCCTAACAAGGTCAAACGCCCCCCACACCTTCATCCCCGAGAGGAGAATAAATGGAGTCATTACATTTGGTAGTGCTAAAGCTGTCAATGTACTACATTTTGGACTGGATAGAGCTGTGGCATTAAGCGCTATCTCACGGGTGCAGCAGTACACAGTTCAGCAGAGCCAACACTGCATCACTCAACAACACCACAGGATCACTCAGCACCACCACAGCATCCCTCAGCACCACAGCATCACTCAGGGACACAACAATATCCCTCAGCGCCACCACAGCATCACTCAGGGACACAACAATATCCCTCAGCGCCACCACAGCATCACTCAGGGACACAACAATATCCCTCAGCGCCACCACAGCATCACTCAGGGACACAACAATATCCCTCAGCGCCACCACAGCATCACTCAGGGACACAACAATATCACTCAGCGCCACCACAGCATCACTCAGCACCACCGCAGCATCACTCAGGGCCACCACAGCATCACTCAGGGACAGAACAATATCACTCAGTGCCACCACAGCATCACTCAGCGCCACCACAGCATCACTCAGCACCACCGCAGCATCACTCAGGGACAGAACAATATCACTCAGTGCCACCACAGCATCACTCAGCACCACCACAGCATCACTCAGTGACACAACAATATCACTCAGCGCCACCACAGCATCACTCAGGGCCAGCACAACATCGCTCAGCACCACCACAGCATCAGTCAGGGACACAACAATATCACTCAGCGCCACCACAGCATCACTCAGTGACACAACAATATCCCTCAGCGCCACCACAGCATCACTCAGGGCCAGCACAACATCGCTCAGCACCACCACAGCATCAGTCAGGGACACAACAATATCACTCAGCGCCACCACAGCATCACTCAGTGACACAACAATATCCCTCAGCGCCACCACAGCATCACTCAGGGCCACCACAGCATCACTCAGTGACACAACAATATCCCTCAGCGCCACCACAGCATCACTCAGGGCCAGCACAACATCGCTCAGCACCACCACAGCATCAGTCAGGGACACAACAATATCACTCAGCGCCACCACAGCATCACTCAGTGACACAACAATATCCCTCAGCGCCACCACAGCATCACTCAGGGCCACCACAGCATCACTCAGTGACACAACAATATCCCTCAGCGCCACCACAGCATCACTCAGGGCCACCACAGCATCACTCAGTGACACAACAATATCCCTCAGCGCCACCACAGCATCACTCAGGGCCACCACAGCATCACTCAGGGCCAGCACAACATCGCTCAGCACCACCACAGCATCAGTCAGGGACACAACAATATCACTCAGCACCACCACAGCATCACTCAGTGACACAACAATATCCCTCAGCGCCACCACAGCATCACTCAGGGCCAGCACAACATCGCTCAGCACCACCACAGCATCAGTCAGGGACACAACAATATCTATCAGCGCCACCACAGCATCACTCAGTGACACAACAATATCCCTCAGCGCCACCACAGCATCACTCAGCACCACCGCAGCATCACTCAGGGCCAGCACAACATCGCTCAGCACCACCACAGCATCAGTCAGGGACACAACAATATCTATCAGCGCCACCACAGCATCACTCAGTGACACAACAATATCACTCAGCGCCACCACAGCATCACTCAGCACCACCGCAGCATCACTCAGGGACAGAACAATATCACTCAGTGCCACCACAGCATCCCTCAGCACCACCACAGCATCACTCAGTGACACAACAATATCACTCAGCGCCACCACAGCATCACTCAGGGCCAGCACAACATCGCTCAGCACCACCACAGCATCAGTCAGGGACACAACAATATCACTCAGCGCCACCACAGCATCACTCAGTGACACAACAATATCCCTCAGCGCCACCACAGCATCACTCAGGGCCACCACAGCATCACTCAGTGACACAACAATATCCCTCAGCGCCACCACAGCATCACTCAGGGCCACCACAGCATCACTCAGTGCCACAACAATATCACTCAGCACCACCACAGCATCACTCAGCACCACCACAGCATCACTCAGGGACACAACAATATCCCTCAGCGCCACCACAGCATCACTCAGGGCCAGCACAACATCGCTCAGCACCACCACAGCATCAGTCAGGGACACAACAATATCACTCAGCGCCACCACAGCATCACTCAGTGACACAACAATATCCCTCAGCGCCACCACAGCATCACTCAGGGCCACCACAGCATCACTCAGTGACACAACAATATCCCTCAGCGCCACCACAGCATCACTCAGGGCCACCACAGCATCACTCAGTGACACAACAATATCCCTCAGCGCCACCACAGCATCACTCAGGGCCACCACAGCATCACTCAGGGCCAGCACAACATCGCTCAGCACCACCACAGCATCAGTCAGGGACACAACAATATCACTCAGCACCACCACAGCATCACTCAGTGACACAACAATATCCCTCAGCGCCACAACAGCATCACTCAGGGCCAGCACAACATCGCTCAGCACCACCACAGCATCAGTCAGGGACACAACAATATCTATCAGCGCCACCACAGCATCACTCAGTGACACAACAATATCCCTCAGCGCCACCACAGCATCACTCAGGGCCACCACAGCATCACTCAGGGCCAGCACAACATCGCTCAGCACCACCACAGCATCAGTCAGGGACACAACAATATCACTCAGCGCCACCACAGCATCACTCAGTGACACAACAATATCCCTCAGCGCCACCACAGCATCACTCAGGGCCAGCACAACATCGCTCAGCACCACCACAGCATCAGGCAGGGACACAACAATATCACTCAGCGCCACCACAGCATCACTCAGTGACACAACAATATCCCTCAGCGCCACCACAGCATCACTCAGGGCCAGCACAACATCGCTCAGCACCACCACAGCATCAGTCAGGGACACAACAATATCACTCAGCGCCACCACAGCATCACTCAGTGACACAACAATATCCCTCAGCGCCACCACAGCATCACTCAGGGCCACCACAGCATCACTCAGTGACACAACAATATCCCTCAGCGCCACCACAGCATCACTCAGGGCCACCACAGCATCACTCAGTGACACAACAATATCCCTCAGCGCCACCACAGCATCACTCAGGGCCACCACCACAGCATCACTCAGGGCCAGCACAACATCGCTCAGCACCACCACAGCATCAGTCAGGGACACAACAATATCACTCAGCACCACCACAGCATCACTCAGTGACACAACAATATCCCTCAGCGCCACCACAGCATCACTCAGGGCCAGCACAACATCGCTCAGCACCACCACAGCATCAGTCAGGGACACAACAATATCACTCAGCGCCACCACAGCATCACTCAGTGACACAACAATATCCCTCAGCGCCACCACTGCATCACTCAGGGCCACCACAGCATCACTCAGGGCCAGCACAACATCGCTCAGCACCACCACAGCATCAGTCAGGGACACAACAATATCACTCAGCGCCACCACAGCATCACTCAGTGACACAACAATATCCCTCAGCGCCACCACAGCATCACTCAGGGCCACCACAGCATCACTCAGGGCCAGCACAACATCGCTCAGCACCACCACAGCATCAGTCAGGGACACAACAATATCACTCAGCGCCACCACAGCATCAGTCAGCACTACCACAGCGTCACTAAGCACCACAACAGCATCACTCAGGGCCACCACAGTGTCACTCAGCACCACCACAGCGTCACTCAGCACCACAAGAGCATCACTCATGGCCACCACAGTGTCACTCAGCACCACCACAGCGTCACTCAGCACCACAAGAGCATCACTCAGGGCCAGCACAGCATCGCTCAGCACCACCACAGCATCACTCAGCACCACCACAGCATCACTCAGCACCACCACAGCATCATTCAGCACCAGCAATAGATCACTCAGCACAACAACAGCAACACTCAGCACCACCACAGCGTCACTCAAGCCCACAACAATATCGCTCAGGGCCACAACAGCATCACTCAGCGTCACCACAGCATCACTCAGCACCACCACAGCATCACTCAGGGTCACCACAGCATCACTCAGGGCCACCACAGTATCACTCAGGGCCAGCACAGCATCACTCAGCGCCACCACAGCATCGCACTACGCTACCACAACACCACTCAGCAGCATCACTCAGCACCAGCACAGCATCACTCAGGTTCACCACAGCATCACTCAGCGACACCACATCATCACTCACGGCCAACACTGCATCACTCAGGGTCACCACTGCATCACTCACCTCCACCACAACATCACTCAGCACCACAACAGCATCACTCAGGGACAGAACAATATCACTCAGTGCCACCACAGCATCAGTCAGCACCACCACAGCATCAGTCAGCACCACCACAGCATCACTCAGGGACACAACAATATCACTCAGCGCCACCACAGCATCAATCAGCACCACCACAGCGTCACTCAGCACCACATCAGCATCACTCAGGGCCAGCACAGCATCGCTCAGCACCACCACAGCATCAGCCAGCACCACCACATCATCACTCAGCACCACAACAGCATCACTATGTGCTACCACTGCATCACTCTGCAGCACCACAGCAACAATCAGCATCACCACAGCATCACCCAGGGCCACCACAGCATCACTCAGGGCCACCACAGCATCACTCAGGGACAGAACAATATCACTCAGTGCCACCACAGCATCAGTCAGCACCACCACAGCATCACTCAGCATCACCACAGCATCACTCAGGGACAGAAAAATATCACTCAGCATCACCACAGCATCAATCAGCACCACCACAGCGTCACTCAGCACCACAACAGCATCACTCAGGGCCAGCACAGCATTGCTCAGCACCACCACACCATCAGTCAGCACCACCACATCATCACTCAGCACCACAACAGCATCACTATGCGCTACCACTGCATCACTCTGCAGCACCACAGCAACAATCAGCATCACCACAGCATCACTCAGGGCCACCACAGCATCACTCAGGGCCACCACAGCATCACTCAGGGACAGAACAATATCACTCAGTGCCACCACAGCATCAGTCAGCACCACCGCAGCATCACTCAGCACCACCACAGCATCACTCAGGGACAGAACAATATCACTCAGTTCCACCACAGCATCAGTCAGCACCACCACAGCGTCACTCAGCACCACAACAGCATCACTCAGGGCCAGCACAGCATCGCTCAGCACCACCACAGCATCAGTCAGCACCACAACAGCATCACTATGCACTACCACTGCATCACTCTGCAGCACCACAGCAACAATCAGCATCACCACAGCATCAGTCTGCATCACCACAACATCACTCAGGGCCACCACAGCATCACTCAGGGCCAGCACAGCATCACTCAGGGCCAGCACAGCATCGCTCAGCACCACCACAGCATCAGTTAGCACCACCACATCATCACTCAGCACCACAACAGCATTACTATGCGCTACCACTGCATCACTCTGCAGCACCACAGCAACAATCAGCACCACCGCAGCATCACTCAGCACCACCACAGCATCACTCAGGGACAGAAAAATATCACTCAGCACCACCACAGCATCAATCAGCACTACCACAGCGTCACTCAGCACCACAACAGCATCACTCAGGGCCAGCACAGCATTGCTCAGCACCACCACAGCATCAGTCAGCACCACCACATCATCACTCAGCACCACAACAGCATTACTATGCGCTACCACTGCATCACTCTGCAGCACCACAGCAACAATCAGCACCACCGCAGCATCACTCAGCACCACCACAGCATCACTCAGGGACAGAAAAATACCACTCAGCACCACCACAGCATCAATCAGCACCACCACAGCGTCACTCAGCACCACAACAGCATCACTCAGGGCCAGCACAGCATTGCTCAGCACCACCACAGCATCAGTCAGCACCACCACATCGTCACTCAGCACCACAACAGCATCACTATGCGCTACCACTGCATCACTCTGCAGCACCACAGCAACAATCAGCATCACCACAGCATCACTCAGGGCTACCACAGCATCACTCAGGGCCACCACAGCATCACTCAGGGACAGAACAATATCACTCAGTGTCACCACAGCATCAGTCAGCACCACCACAGTGTCACTCAGCACCACAACAGCATCACTCAGGGCCAGCACAGCATCGCTCAGCACCACCACATCATCACTCAGCACCACAACAGCATCACTATGCGCTACCACTGCATCACTCTGCAGCACCACAGCAACAATCAGCATCACCACAGCATCACTCAGGGCTACCACAGCATCACTCAGGGCCACCACAGCATCACTCAGGGACAGAACAATATCACTCAGTGTCACCACAGCATCAGTCAGCACCACCACAGCGTCACTCAGCACCACAACAGCATCACTCAGGGCCAGCACAGCATCGCTCAGCACCACCACATCATCACTCAGCACCACAACGGCATCACTATGCGCTACCACTGCATCACTCTGCAGCACCACAGCAACAATCAGCATCACCACAGCATCACTCAGGGCTACCACAGCATCACTCAGGGCCACCACAGCATCACTCAGGGACAGAACAATATCACTCAGTGTCACCACAGCATCAGTCAGCACCACTGCAGCATCACTCAGCACCACCACAGCATCACTCAGGGACAGAACAATATCACTCAGTGCCACCACAGCATCAGTCAGCACCACCACAGCGTCACTCAGCACCACAACAGCATCACTCAGGGCCAGCACAGCATCGCTCAGCACCACCACATCATCACTCAGCACCACAACAGCATCACTATGCGCTACCACTGCATCACTCTGCAGCACCACAGCAACAATCAGCATCACCACAGCATCACTCAGGGCCACCACAGCATCACTCAGGGCCACCACAGGATCACTCAGGGCCAGCACATCATCACTCAATGCCATCACTGCATAACTGAGGGCCAGCACAGAATCACTCAACGACACCCCAGCATCACTCAGTGCTTCTTACACTTTTTAATTACAACTTCTCAACATGCTGCACAGCAGCCACACTTCTCTACAGCACAGCTTAGAAACATTGGCAAAGTCAATAGCTCTACCTAAAAACTTATAAGGCCCCCCAATGCATAGCCAATAGGTCTCGCCTTTGGGACATTATAAGTGTTTAATTATCCTGCACAATGTCCTTCATTAAACAACATCAAGTGTTGCATGGCTAATCACTTTTAAGGTACCAAAAGCGAGACCTATTGGCTATGCCAATGCTTTTTTTTCCTGCAAGGGGCATGTCTTGGAAAACTTTTTATATGTCCTGTAACTTTTAGTTTTTCCACATTGTAAGGAGAAATCTGTGGGTTTTCTATTTAGTTTACAAGTAAACTCCTTTGCTAAGGAAGTATTCGCCGATCTCTTAAATCAAGATTACAGATGTCCTTGCTTGGCAGTGCAAACCAAACGAAATGTATCCCGAGAGATTAAAACACGGGACTATTGAATTGGACACTTCTCTGCAGTGCCACACATTCTTGTTTTCTTTGCTGTGATTTTCTCCTTGTAAATTTAAAGTGCTTTTTTAGCCTTTATAATTTACTCCAGGTTATAAACTAGTTGTTTTATGTCTTTGTTTTGGTGACCATTTTTAAGGAATAATATGACTGCTGCAAAGAAAGTGTACCACGCAGATCACAGCAGTGTATTTTATGTGTATGGCCCTGTGAATTTCTGCTTTTGTCACAGAGATCCTTTTATTACTGTGCAGTTCACAATTTACAATAGTAATCTAGCACAGTGAGCTAAGAACTGCCATCAAAGAGCTGCATGCAAACACACTCCTGCATGCAGCCATCTATTCAAACACCTAGGGCAGGATTACCAAACATACCGACGGGTCTTACTCTTATAGTATTAATGACTGTCTCACAGATTTCAAGAATAAAGCCAGGACGTAGCGCAGCACGGCAAAACACTTACAAGGCCCCAAAGGCGAGACCTATTTGGCATAGCCAATAGGTCTCGCTTTTGGGACCTTATAAGTATTTAGTTATGCAGCACAATATCCTTGGTGCAACATCAACCTTTGCATGGCTAAACACTTATAAGGTGCCAAAGGCGAGACCTATTGGCTATGCCAATGCTTGTTCACTGAAGGAATTTAAACACGCTGCACATCATTCCGTCTTTGAATCCGAACTTAAGAGGGTATGGAAAGAACGTTAATAATTTCCAATATAAAGTATCGCCTCCCATTAATGGCATAACAGGTCAAAAAGTCAACAACTATTATGAGGAGAATAATTCATATGACAATCATTACAAGCCCGTCACATTAGGGGCTCCATTACCACCATTAGTTAACGTCTTACACAACATGTCTGTATGTCAAGTTCAAAAACAATGTTTCGAGAACAACAATACATAACAATATACTGTTATTGAGTATAATCGAAAGTACTTCCCTGTTAGTCACAGAATCCAGTTCTCTAACTTCCAGAATTAATGTAGAGATAACCCCATGAGTCCCCCAGGGAGAGCGGCGTAGAGATAGCATGCCGGGGTGGATAATCCTCTCCTCCGCGTCCTTAATAGAATCGAAGCTTTCCTTCATATTAACTAGGTAATGTTTAATTCTATGTCCGGACCGGAGGCGAGGATTATGCTTTTTTAAAGCGTACTTACTAAAAAGTGCGGCTGCATCGTATATTGGTTTAAAATAGAACCTTTTGAAAGTGGACCAATGTGCTACATTCATGATATCCTCAAGTCTACCACCTACCTGGACAGCCGTGGAAGCCATAGTCCTCCCTAGTCTAATGAGCCCCAAACTCACCGGTATCAATGCCAGCCCCTGCCATGACCCATCTCACCCACCTGGCAGTGGTTGGAGAGGACACCACCTGGAAAGGTGTTTTAATGGCAATCAATAGCTGCCGCTTCCCTGGAGGTCGAACCTCCATTGTCATGTCTTCGTAGGCCTTCAGGCATCTGACCACACATCTGACCACACACAACGTAGGGGCCTCTGGGAAAGCTAGAAAGGATACCGACCTGGTCCTCGTCTTCGTTCTCCTTGAAAAGTTGAATGTAACCCACTCCGGGGTAAACATTCTAGCAGACAGGTCTAATGGCCACACATCTGAAGCTCTCTTTTTACAGATGAGGCAGAACAACATTGCCAGTTTCTCTGATGTTTCCTTCCTAGAAAGGTATTGGTTGTCCTGGCAGGATGACAACAAGCGCAGGACCAGGATGACGTCCCAAAGATCCGTGTGGGGGGGGGGCGGTAAATCCTGATGCCCTTGAGGAGTTTGCTTATCCATTGGCGTTCTGCTACCAGAAGATTATTCACCGGTGTATGTCCTGGTGAAATAGTGGACCTGAAGGAGTTGTTGGAACAATATGCCAGTCCCTCCTGGAAAAGTTCCACCAAGAAGTTCACTATGTCTGTAACATTGGTGCCCACTGGATCCAAGTGTCTCTCCACACACCAACAAACCCATCTCCTCCAAGCCTATCTATACCTCTTGGCGGTCCCTGGACCCACGCCTGCTGGATAAGGAATTCAGCTCCCTGCGAAAGTCTGATGTCTTGCCAGCGTCACCTGAAATCCTCCATGCCATGAGATGAAGATGGCCCTGGAGAACTAGGGGTTGTGGATGGCCCAGTTGATCCATCAGGATCTTGGCGAACAATGGTAGACGTACCAGGGCGGCCCAGGCTAGCCGCAGAAGAGAAGTGAATCAAGCTTGTGATCGCCATATCAGAGTGACCAGTATCAGCGATGCTCTCTGGGACCCGACTTATGATGCCACTCGCTGGATGAAGAGAAACGGAAGCCATAGGCCTATTCCGTCGGCCACTCCTGGAGGAAGGCATCTACCGCATCCGCCCCCGGATCCCGTCTCCAGCTGAGGTAGCGAGGAAGCTATCTGTTCCATCTGGAGGTAAACAGGTCCACCTGGCACGGACCCCATAGTCCCTGAGGTACCTGGAGTTCCAGTCTGTCCTGAATTCAGTGCCCCGGAAGATATTCCACTGATACTGAAATCTGCTGTTGGAGCAGGGGCGTAACACAGGCCCCCGCAGACCCCTCAGTGCGGGGGGCCCCCTCGGCACAGCACTCTGGCCGGAGAGCTCATGATTGAGCCCTGAGAGGGGGCCCCTCTACGTTCCGTGCAGGGAGGCCCCCTCAATTTTCGTTACGCCAGTGTGTTGGAGGCAGTAGTGCCAGAAGTCCTTGGCTAGCTCCGCCAGGGCCCGAGAGCAGGTACCACCCATCCGGTTGATATATTGCACCACTGTCGTGTTGTCCATCCTTAGGAGCATACAGCACGGTCTTCTGTCACTCGTAAGGGATTGAATAGCAAACGATCCTGCCAGAAGTTCAAGACAATTCATTTTAAGAGTTAGTGTAGCAATTAGATAACCCTTTTCCCCTCATGTTAAGCTGGTTCCATGGTTACAGAATGTTGACATTTGAAACTTCAGGGACTGTTGGTTCATTCCCTGGAAGCTGTGGAGAAGATTGGTCATTAAGCAGAAGGTTTCCTCACTTACCTGGCCCGGTGTGGTTACTTCAAATTTGGCGACGAGTTGGTTGACCATTCGGTATCTCCACCCATGCGTTTATTACTTGCTGTCCTGGTTACAGTTTATGCTGCACCGAAGACCCTCTGCAGAGCTGTTTTCATACTGTGTCAGTTCCAGACTGTCCTTGGAGTCGGCACATCTATAGTCCATGTTGCCTTGTGTGAGTTCACCAATGGGATGTCGAGTCTCGGTGTAGTGAGAGGATTTCTGGACATCGGTCACAGGAGAAGTGAAGAGCTGTTTGTGTGCCTGGACTCTGCTGCGGAGTGCTGGTACCCTCACAGTGAGTCCTTGTGATCCTTGTTGGTGGCGTACTGTGGCTGCCTGTGCGCACGTCGCCGAAACCTGGCTGTCCTGTGGGCGTTTTCCTAAGTGCAAGTTGGGAAATCGCAGCCATCTGTATCCTTTGGCGTGTGCAGGTGTATCGTAGATTGGGACATTGCAGCGATCTGTATCCTTTGGCGGCTGATAGTCTTCTGGTGACGCAATTGAATGCTGCAAACGTGACATGAGTCATTTGGTAACAGTGTCACGCACAGTGGAGCTACTGGACGTTGGTGGAGGCAGCGAGTTTGTGTTCCTGGCACGCAGTGTGCTCGGTGATACATGTGTGGTTGGCTACGTATTTTCTGGAAGGATTCTGGTTGGCAAGTTAATAATTTACGTTCGGCCGCTACGTTTCCTTGTGCGTACAAATTCATTTTTTACGGATGTCATTGGGCTGGACCTGCTTCGCTTTATCAACTTGGCTAAATCTGTGGACACGTCTTGGAGGTTGACGAAGGCAAGCACATGTCTGTTAGGTCAATGGAGACAAGTTGAGATTTGAGGTGATTCTCGCAACGGATGTCGACGGGATAGAACGAGGCTGTTTGCACCGGGAGAGGACGTGAGTGGGTGCTGACTGATCTGTTGTTTTTTCTACAGCATCTATCCTTCAAATCGTACTGTGTCAGTTTTTGTACAATATATTTTGGCAAGTTCAACTACACCTCAACTAAACATTTTTGGGACATATTGGTGGCAAGTTTGGCAATACCACAAGTTGTTGACTTTGTGCTTTACACCTGTTGCGCTTACAAGGTTACTTTTGTACTACTGCTTTGTGGTGGCATAGGTGTTTTCTGTTTCAATATGCTGAGTGTTCAAGCGCCTCCCCTATTTTTACAGCTTCCAGGAGACCCACTGGTCAGGTGGAAAGTGTGGTATAGGGCTTTTACCAAGTATTTAGGGGCCATGGGGGGAATAAGATTCAGTGCAGAGCGCAAAGGTTTATCTTGGAGCACAATCTTGGATTAGAGGGACAGGCTGTGTTGGAACACTTACCTCCTCTTGGAGTTTTCGATGGCAATGAACCTCTTAATGAGTTCGACCAGGCGATGGCTAAGTTAGAAAAACAATTTGATGTAGAAGGGAGTTTAGTGGTTGCAAGACACAAATTCTTCACTAGAGAACAAGAAGCTGATGAAAGCATTGTGTCGTATGTGGCTGCGTTACGCATTTTGGCGCCAGAATGCGAGTTTGAGCATTTCACATCTCAGTTGATCAGGGACCAGGTGGTGGTGCATTGTAGAGATAAAAAAGTTCAAGAGAAACTTCTTACTTTGAAAAATCCATCACTGTAGGAAACTATTACCATTGTTAAAAGCATAGAATTATCTCAGAAAGCTTCTAAG
This sequence comes from Triturus cristatus, assembly GCF_964204655.1. NCBI lineage: Eukaryota > Metazoa > Chordata > Amphibia > Caudata > Salamandridae > Triturus > Triturus cristatus. The sequence goes on from NC_140591.1 coordinate 23,375,957, forward strand.
GAGTTAAAACCCGACAAAGCTATAGTGGGTGTGGTAAAAAAAGATAAAGACCAAAGGGAAAAACACCAAGGTGAGCAGAGGGGCAATAGGTATGCAGTCGCTGGACCTGAGAAAAGGGAGGGTCAGCAGAGGAATTTATGCACAAAATGTGGGTTCCCCTCTCATTGTCCCAACACTCGGTTGTGTCCAGCGAGAAATACCGCTTTTCGCAAGTGTGGCAAACAAGGACATTTTGCCAAAGTGTGTAACTCTAGGAGGAATGTCAGACCGGTTTATACTGAAGATGATAAGGGTGACGTGGCAATGGATGTGGTGAGTTCCATGAATGATTTGATGCTGGTGGTCAAAGATGATTCGGATGATTGTGTGGATCTCATTGTGGATTTGATTGTTGATGGCAAATCCATTCGTTTGTTGGTTGATTCCGGTGCTCGTATGACAATGATCACGAGGAACTGTTTGAATGCAATTGGGTGGATAAACCTCTTGAACCTCCAGACAGAAATCCTGTATCTTATGAGGGCAGGGGGATTGAATTAATGAGATTTTTTTAAACTAATTTGATTTTTAATTAGCCTTGAGACCGCCTTGAGACCCTCACGGGTGAGTAGCACGCTATATAAACCCCTGATTGATTGATTGATTGAGGTGCATTAGGGGGAAGGTTTATGATGCAAAGAAAAGATTAAAAATTTGTGGTGGTACCATCAGGGACTGTTTGGCATGACCCTCAGACCGGACACCAAGGAACAGCTGTCTGTAGTGGATGAGCAAATCCAGGGTGATGGTTTGACTGAGTGGGCTCATAGATTCGGGAATGTGTTTGCTAACAAGTTGGGGCACATTAAAGGGTTCAGACATCTCATTAAGGGGAAAGATCAAGCGGTTCAAGTCAAGCATAAATTGCGCAATGTGCCCTGAAGCGTCAGAGATGATTTATCTAAGGAGCTCAAAAGGATGTGTGAGTCAGGTGTTATTGAACCTGTTGAGTAGTCATTATGATTTTATCCGTTGGTTGTGGCCCGCAAGAAGAATAGGAGTCTCAGAGTATGCATTGATTTGCGCAGTTTGAACAAAGAAATATGGGTTTATTCTCACTCTCTTCCCCGTATTGATGACATACTTTCCAAGTTTGCAGGTTCTAAGTTGTTCTCTAAGATAGATCTATCCTCTGCATACCATCAGTTCTAGCTGGATGCTAGTTGCAAGCATTTGACTGCGTTCGTTTCTCCGGGAGGGACCTTCCATTTCAAGAGGATGCCATTTGGGCTTGCCTCAGCAGCCTCTGTTTTCCAGCGCATCATGGAAAAGTTTTTGGAGGGTATTGAGGATACTGTGGCCTTCCAAGATGATATAGTAGTTGCTGGGAAGCAGGGCATCGCATGACAAGCATCTTACAGGCGTTTTGAGCAGGCTTCTGGAGACGGGCATTGTAGCCAACAAACTCAAATGCGTATTTGGTGTGGAGTCTATTGAGTATTTGGGACATTGCATTTCCAGTGAAGGGATTGAACCGAGAGAGGGTTTGATTAATGCCATTGTGAATGCTCCATGTCCCAAGTCCAAAGAACCAGTGTCTTCGAATTTTATACCAAGTTTAGTTCCAATTTTACTGCCAAAACTGTTCATTTACAAGAACTACTCAAAAGGAAGGTTACTTTTCTTTGGGATCAGGTGTGTCAGGATGAATTTGATCGCATTAAGCAAGAGCTTGGGACGTGCAAGATTCTCACTCCCTTTGATCCTTTGAACCAGTACATTGTTTCGGTTGATGCAAGTTTGCATGGTTTATGTGGTATGATCACACAAATCAAGCAAGGCTAGGAGCATACTGTTGGGTTTGCCTCTCGGGCATTAGGACAGAGTGAAAAGAATTACTCTGTCATTGAAAGAGAGTTGTTGGCCTGCTGCTAGGCGGTTGAGAGATTTAAGTATTTTCTGTGGGGGAAGACTTTCAAGTTGTTGACTGACCACAAGCCTCTCATTCCTATCCTCAGTGGGCTTGTTGTTAAAGTGCACACCCCAAGGATTGCGAGATTGAGTTAAAAATTGTTACAGTACAATGTTCTTGTGGAGTACATTCCTGGTGGGAGAAACACGAGGGCAGACTTTCTCTCAAGGTCATCTTTACCTTTGGGAGATGGTGAGTTAGTGGAGTATGATGAAGATGAGGAATGTCTGATTGCTCCTGTTGATGTTTGTAGTGTTGGTTGTTTTGGTGAAAAGGAATGGTTTGATGGGATGGATCCTGATATTGTGTTTAAAAAAGTCAAGGAACATATTGTTCGAGGGTGGCCCAAAGAGAAGCTTTTGAATGCGGAGCTCCAGCCGTTTGCCAAGATCGCTGTTGAACTCACGTTGGAGGGTGGTGAGATGATCATGAGGGGTGACAAGTTTGTTCCCCCCGAGTGTTAAAGATCTCGCATCATTGACTCTGGTCATGAAGGCCATCTTGGGCAGACTAGCACCAAAAGGAGGATTTGTGCAGTCTATTTGTGGCCATCCATGGACGGGCAGGTCGATGATGCCGTCAGGGGATGTGTCATTTGTTGTTCGAGTGACAAGGTCATCAAAACGGTCACACCTACTGTACAAGAGGTGGAACTTCCCAGTGGTCCTCGGATGGAATTAGCTGTCAATTTTGTTGGACCCTTCAATGCTTTACCTAATAGGTATAAGTTTGCTTTGGTGGTTGTCGACTGCTACAGCAAGTGGTGAGAGGTTCACTTTATAGTTGATCCCAACACTCAGGAGGTCATTAGATTTTTTCAAAGTCTTTTCCCTAGGGAAGGTTTCCTTAAGGAATTAGGTCAGACAATGGGATGCAATTCTCTTCAAGAGAAATGTCTGATTTTCTCTCTCAATCTGGTATTGTGCTTCGCTATGTGGCTCTTTATCACCCACAAGCCAGCGGTTTTATTGAGCGCATTAATCACATTCTGGTTGAGTGTGTGCAGTGGGCTATTTCCAACAGGGTGGAGGTTAAGGAAGCGGTGCAAAGTATGTTGTGGGTGCCTTGAACAACTCCCAGTCAAGCTGTGGGAAAAAGTCCTTTCGAGCTGCTTCGTGGAAGAGCTGCAACATTTGACATGTGTCCTGCTTGGATGAGGAAATGGGGCGTGCGCATGAAGGTTGGTTCGGCGGACAATGTGGCGAGTACTTCTCCGCATTCTGATGTGGGGGAAGCTAGTACGTCGCGCAATACTTTTGTTCAGCCATCCTCTAAATGTGCCAAGGATGTTTCTGGTCTGAGCGCCAAGGTCCTGGTGGGTGATTGGGTAAGGATTAAACTTCCTCACAATGTTCCCAAGGGACTGTCAAAGTTTGATCCTCCTGTTCTGGTGGATGCCACGTCATGTTTTGCTGTGAGAATCAATGGGAGGAGTTGGTGGAATCTCTCAAGAATTTACAAGATCCCCAAACGAGTGGTTCAAAAATTGGGGCTTGAGGTTGATGTTGATGTTGAGCATTCATCCTCAGAACCTTGTCGGAGTGAACCCAGTACCAACTTCCATGGGGGCTCTTCTCAATGTTCCGTTTATACGGAAGAGGAGTAGGAAAAGTGTTCCACCTAAAAATATTAATTTGTGAATCTGTTTCTATTTTGTTTGTTTTATTATGAAGTCTTGCATTTATTTGTAAATTTCAAGTGTGCTTACTTTCTTATGTAATGTTGCAGAGTACGGTAGATGGGTTTATTATCTCATGTATGTTGCTTATGCGATTTCTCTGCAATGTCAATCCTTTTCCCCTATTTCCTTTATCCTTTTAATCTACTTGTTTTCCTTCTTTCTTTTATTTTCTTTTTGCAAAGACGGGAGCTGTTGTAGCAATTAGATAACCCTTTTTCCCTCATGTTAAGCTGGTTGCATGGTTACAGAATGTTGACATTTGAAACTCCAGGGCCTGTTGGTTCATTCCATGGAACCTGTGGAGAAGAATGTTTTTTATTTATTTATTTATTAAGTGTTTTATAGCGGGCGAACTTGAGCCGTTAGTGTATCAGAGCGCTTTACAAGGTTCATAGAGTTGTACAAATAGGCTTAGAGAGACAGAGTGTACAAACTGTTGGAGACGGGCAGGGGTGCAGGGTACATAAGGGAGAGGGAGACACGTATGTACAATTTACATTTGCAGATACTCAATACAAGGCCCCCCAATTTCTTGGTGGAGTGAATAGGTAGTCCGAGGGAAAGGCGATAGTTGTAAGTTAATCAGGGTCTCTGTGGTGGTTGAAGGCAGAAATTAGGCGAGGAATTAACGCATGAGAAAGGTTTTGGCATCCTTTTTGAAGCGTGCCAGAGAAGGGATTCTTCTGATGGGGGGTGGGAGAGAGTTCCATATTCTTGGTGCGGCCCCGAAGAAAGCCCGATTGTACGTTTTTTTTCTCCCGAAAAGGCAGGTTGGAGCAAGAGGTCTCTGGCGGACTGGGAGTTTCTGATTCCTCCAGATACCACTAGTTTCTGTGCCAGATAAGCAGGGGAGTTTGCGTATAAAGCCTTGTGTGTGATGCATGCCAGTTTTCAACTGTATTCTGGCATCGAGGGGCAGCCAGTGTAAAGCTTTTAGATGTGGAGAGATGTGGTTGAATTTTCTTGAGCCGGTGAGAAGTCTGGCGGCCGTGTTGAAGCAGGCTTTCAAAGGTGCCATGGAGATCTTGGGTAGACCCGAGAGGGTGGAACAGACATTTTCTAGTCTAGAGATGACCAATGCATGGACCGCCATTTTTAGGTAGGAGCATCGATGAAGGGTTTCAGCTTCCTTAGTTAGCTCAGGTGGAACCTGGCTGATTTGGCCATCGAGTTGATGTGGTCCCGCATGTTCAGGTTGCAGTCAAGGATTATTCCCAGAGCAATTTAAGGCTGTGATGGCTTTAATCCATGATTGAATCTCAGGGTTTGTTTTTGTAGGAAAAATTAGGATAAATTCTGTTTTCTTTGCGTTGAGTTTGAGTTGGTTGGAGGCGAGCTATTGGACAGTCAGTTTCAGGGCCTCATTCAGGGAGACAATCTCCTTGAGAGATGAAGTTTTGATGTATATTTGAGTGTCATCAGCGTACATATGGTAAGAGATATTAGCGGTGCGTAGTACCTAAGCAAGCGGCTCTAAGTAGAGGTTGAAGAGGGTGGGGGACAGGGTTGATCCTTGAGGTACTCCAACCGTGACAGGGGATGGTGCCGATAGGTTGCCGTTGATCAGGAATCTCTGTGATCGGTTTTGGAGGAAGGACCTGAACCATTCGAGAACAGAGCCATCCAAACCCATCCTGAGTTTGAGGCGTTCTAGTAGTTTTTCATGGTTGAACGTGTCAAAGGCAGAGGATAGATCTAGGAGGATTAGGAGACAGGTTTTACCTTGGTCAAGGGCTTGGATGGCATCATCAACGATGTGGAGCATGGTGGTTTCAGTGCTGTGCGCAGGTCTGAATCCAGATTGAAAGTCATCGAGTAGGTGGAAGTTGTTGATGTGTTGACTTAGTTGTTGTTGCAGTTACTGGTGTGGCGGTATGATTCCAAGGTGTTTGACACCAAACACAACATGTTTCTAAGCAGCCGTTTTAAAGTTAGCATTTACCGCAAGGTTATAATGCATTTAAATATATATGGTTGGCTGCATCACAAACAACCCCACAAAATAGGCTCCGAAGGCTGCAGAGGGGCTCTGCTCATGCAGGGGCACCCTGGCACAAAAAAACCCAGCACCCTGCCTTCAGGATTGATAAGGCCTGCCATAGGGGTGACTGATAGGTTTATATGTACAGTGATTTAGAATAGATATAGTGAACCTATATCTAAGTAAGGGGTGCATGCACCTCCTTATACAGGCTGCAGTAGCAGACCTGTGGTGTCAGTTTGAATGGTCTCTCAGGGGTGGCATAATACATGCTGCAGCCCCTGGGAGACCTCTGGGGTACCTATGCTCTGGGTCCATAGTATATCATATACTTGGGACTGATAAGGGTACCCCAGTATCCAATCTGGAGTGTACCTAAAGTACATGCAATCAATTTAGAGGAGAAAGCAGCTAGACTGGGGTCCGTGGATAGCAGGATCCCAGTAAGTCTAAGTCGAAAACAGTGATACATCAGCAAAAAGTGGGGGTAACCATAAGAAGAAGATCCTACTCTCCTACCCTCGACCAGGGCCACACCGCGGCCCTCATACTACTAGACCTCTCCGCAGCCTTTGACACCGTCTCACACCACACTCTGGCAGCCAGACTCCACGACGCTGATATACGTGGAACCGCCCTCGATTGGATTTGCTCCTTTCTCTCCGGCAGAACCCAAAGGATCAGACTCCCTCCCTTCCTTTCCGAACCTTCAGAGATCAACTGTGGAGTACCCCAAGGCTCCTCGCTCAGCCCCACGCTCTTCAACATCTACATGGCCCCCCTCGCCGCCATTGTCAGACAGCATGGGCTCAGCATAGAATCCTATGCCGACCACACCCAGCTCATCCTCTCTCTCACGAAGAACGCCGAAGACACCAGACTCATCTTCCAAGAAGGAAGGAAAGACGTCGCAGCCTGGATGAGCAACAGCTGCCTAAAACTGAACTCGGAGAAGACAGAGGTCCTCGTCCTTGGACCCTCCTGCACCACGTGGGACATCTCCTGGTGGCCCCCTGCCCTCGGAAACCCACCCACCTCCACGGACCACGCCCGGACCCTCGGCATCATTCTAGACTCCTCCCTCACCCTGACCAGCCAGATCAACACTGCCGCCTCCGCCTGCTTCAACACTCTCCACATCCTGCTCAAGACCTTCAAGTGGATCCCCCCGAATGCAGAAAAACCGTCACCCATGCACTCATAACCAGCAGACTAGACTACGGTAATGCCCTCTACGCCTGAATAAACAAGACCCTGCTACACAAGCTCGAAACCATCCAGGACACCGCAGCCAGCCTTGTCCTCGGAAACCCCCACATGAGCACATGACCCCACACCTACGAGACCTCCACTGGCTCCCTGTCGAGAAGAGAGTAACCTTCAAGCTACTCACCCACACCTACAAATCCCTCCACAACATCGGACCCAAATACCTCAATGAAAGAGTCTCCTTCCACGTACCCAAAAGAAACCTCCACTCCGCCGACCTCGCTATGGCAGAGACCCCACCCATCCGCAGAACCAGAGTGGGTGGAAGAGCCTTCTCCTATGTCACAGCAAACACCTGGAAGGAGCTCCCAGTCAACATCAGACGCTCCCCCACTCTGCACACCTTCAGGAAGAGCCTCAAGATCTGGCTCTTCAACTGATCCGGAGCTGCACCCCCCTCTCCTCCCCAGCGCCTTGAGACCCTCACCGGTGCTTTATAAACCCCTGATTGATTGATTGATTGATTGAACATGACACTCCACTGGAACTGACCAGCTTTGCAGCAGGGTAGACGGTGTCTACCCTCTGAAAATAGTGGGTAGACGGCATCTACATGAGTCTATCCTCGACTCAAGCCCTGGTACGCGCCAACATCTAGGACCGAAAGTGGAGTAGTCCTGATACAAACTTCGATGGTCCCCAACTGGAACCGTCTTTTTTTTTTTTTTTTTTTTGAAAAACCTTTATTGACATTGCAAATAAAGACAAGTATGGGCCTACAACCCTCGGGGCCGGCCGCTAAGCAGTGAAAGTAACAGCAAGCAGATTCGAATCACATGCAGCACCTCGGGAAGCAGATTCTCCATGCTAGTATTCTCTTATCCACTGAACAGCCCAAGAGGGAAACCAGGATATAAAAGGTTTTCATTTTACAATAAAGGATAGAAGGATCAGGTGCCAATCAAGTTCTCAGCAGCGAAAAATGGCAGGCAGAATAGTGAACGTCAACAATAAATAGCAATCTATCAAGTCAATGGCGCTGAAACAGGAGGTTCAGGATGTGGAGGGATATCACGAGCCGTTTGCGCCTGCAGTCTCCTGCCCTAGGACCCATAAAACCCCACGGAAATGAGGCACAAATGAAAAACAATGATTGGCCACGAAGGACACCTACCGCACTGACCCCAGAAAAGAAAGACAAAGAAGAATAAGAGAAGAAAAAGAAGGCCATAGAAACAAAGTAAAGGACTATAGAAGCCCCTCCCCCAACCCCCCACCCTGCACCTCTGCAGATGACTACGGCCCCCCCCCCCGCAGCGTGCCTGTCGCCCCAGAACCAGACCCGAAATATAGAAGAAACAGAGAAAAAGGGGAAAGAGAGGAAACCCCCCCTAACAGAAAAGGGAGAGAGTAGTAATAAACTGGAGGAGGGCCTTCAACCATGCCCCCGGCTTCTCCCTCCCGCACAATATCTTCCTCCCCAACGCAAACAGTAAACAGCAAAAGTTCGGCCATATCTAAGAGAAATGGGGAGCATTATTCACCGACTACACTATTAGTTACATCGTGAAAGCACACAACCCCCAAGCCCGCCCGCCTATTAAATGACAACCTCTGAAGGATCAGCCTTATCCTTGGCTCTCTTTGCGAATCCACCAATGCAGACCCATCGACCCATTATAATGTCCAAGGTTACAAGGAAGAGGAGCGTCCAAAAAAGACCAGGAAGGGACACACACATGTGGGGAGAACGTTTCGGAACACCAACACAGTCATCGTCATGGAAGATCACCTTTCCCAGTACTGCCCCAGGGCCTGCGCCGCACACGAGGTCCAGGAAGGAGGAATCAGCCAGAGCAGGCGACCGTTGCGTGAAGATTGCCTGGATCGCCGGAGGCCGCGCGTGGGACAAAGTCACCACCTTCCGCTCAAGTCCAAAACCTCCGGAACAGACCGACCCCACAGCCTGCCGACCACACGCTGCCACAGTGTCCAAAGTTTCCATCTGTCCCTTATTCACAGAGGCGGTCACGGTACTTTCCTCCTGTGGAAGGTGAGACAGAGCCTTCTGTACCTGGGGACAGGCCGACCGCAATTGTTCCGACGCTGACGCAATACCATCAAGCTTCCTCCCCAAAACCCGGGCGCCGTGGACCAGGGTGGAATGAAGGGCTCCGAGAGCATCGAGAAGGTCACCGTACCCCAGCACGGCCCCCCGCGCTCGCTCCGCTACGCTCCTCTGCGCCACACACTCCCAATCTTGCTGCGACCCAGTGTACAGGGTGATAGAGCCCATTCTATCAAGATGGCCGCAGGGCAGGGCCACCCCAGATGGGGACCGGGTCTCAGGCACAAGCGCATCAAGTTCCATGTCACTGCAAGCAAGGGTCCGGAGGCAGGCAAAAAGTGTATCCAGTGTGTGGTCACAGGTGACAGTCGTTCTCCCCCTGGGCCAGTGTCTGCGAAAACCGGGAGCAGCCCGCGCAAATCGGGACGAGCCACAGGCCGCGTCCGATCAGTTCACTGGCGAGGGTCCAGGCGATCGCCGATAACCCCTGGAATCGTCACCCCGGGTATGCACCCGTCACGCTATTCTCGGTGATAGGAGCGACCACAGCGAGATTCAGGCCAATATTCGCGCCGCTTCGGTATTCCGACTCCACCCGGTCACCAATGGCCGCTGTTGTTGAACTGCCGCCCGGCCATGTTGTCCACCCGAGGTCCCGGCTCCAGGGCCGCACAGGCCGCAAACTTCAAATGAACATTTCTCGGGCGGTACCGCCGCTAGAAGCTTCAGGGTCACACGATCGGTTGCCGCTCTCAATCACCAACACGGGCACGTAGCGCAGGCTGAGGATCTCATGCAGGATATCTGTGCGGGATGCGGAGATTCACGGAGCCGGGAGCCTACGCTACCATCCCGGTCGCCATCTTGGAACCGTCTTTTTTAATTAGCAAACCTCATGCAATGATGCTGTAACATTCTCATTAGGATGACAGACAGAGATTCTCCTTTCAATGCTTCATGTAAGAATTAATAGGCAGATACAGAAAAGTGCCATTAGCAAATTTAGCAGCAAAGCATATAAGTCATAATTACAAAGGACTCACTACAATTCTAAATGAAATCAGGCATAGATTTGCCGTCTACGGTTGGAAATAAGGGTTGTCTCTTGCTAATGGAATCACATTCTTGTATAGGGCTTTAGACAAAGAAGTTCATATATTCTGTGGGAATACCTGTTTCTCAGGGTTTGGACCAATAAGAACCATTCTAGAAGAACCATTTTAATACAGAATACATTCAAAGAGATTCAACCATTCTCACAGTCTTAGCTGTACGGCTGAGTTGATATATTGTTAGCGTAGCCTGGGACAGCAAAAACCCTCCTTGATTCTATGTCGGGACTGGAGGCTCAGACTATGTTTCTCTTTCTTTACTCTTTATTTTCAGCACTCAATGAATTGTAAAACTTTAAAACACTACATTTCCCATGACCACATATAGTCCCGCCTATCAACAATGGAGCCCACGGCCCTATAGAACCCTCCGACTGGCATCCGGCCTCCTTTTTCTTTGCTGCTCCGCTGCCAGTTAGTTCATCTCCTCTTAATTGTACTATGACGTGTAGATTGAGTTGATGCTATTTTGTGACTGCAGGATTTCATTACCGTTAGTATTTGCGGCGATATTTGGTGCATTTCCTGTTGGTTTACTGCGTTGCGTTTTTATGCTGCGCATGACAGCGCGCACCGACAGTTGTTGTATTCCCATTTCTACATTACTTGTACTACGCGGTTTCCGGGCACTTTTAGGGAGCGTCTCGACCTCCCCGCAGTGCTTCTTGCTGCACCCGCTTGTGTTTGCAGAGAGGGAGAAGGAGAGGTAGGACGCATAGTCATTTTCCTCGCAGTCCTCTTTCCATGCTAATTATGGACTGGCGCGCCTGCTATGAGGTCACAGCCTGTGACAGAAAGCACTGTGAATATGTAAGTCTTTATTTTATACTTGCATTACACACAGTATAAGATAGACCGCTACAAAATGCGCAAAATGTTTTATGATAAAACGGTGCTTCCAAAATATAGGGGCTTGTTTATACCTTGGCCACTCTGAGGTACCAACTGACCGGTGGTTACAAAACATTAATATTTTACCAACGCTTCAAAGGAGGTGGTGACCCAGTCTCTTCCTGTACTTCTTCCACACACGTCTTGCTACTGGGCGAGATTTCTCTCAGATGTACCCTAGAGTCGAGCTCAGCTGCATTTGGTTCTGTGTTCCTTCTGCCTCTGACCGCGCGGTGTGGTTGTGAGCGTTCTGAGCCAGGGCGACCACGGGTCAGCGGGTACCTCAAAGCGGCCATGGTCGGATGCATGGTACGTGTGCCCCTGTGCGGCTTCCGAGGTGGGGGAAGGTATTGCTGCAGATCAGAGCATATAAATTCTCCCTACTTCCACAGATAGAGTAATTTCACAGATACACGCACATGCACTCATCATTCACTAGGGCCCATCATACCGTCATACACTCTATTACTCTATCCGCACTAAACCTGAGAGAAAACTCTGCATCTACACTAAGGCCGATGCGACCAAATTGATATTGTTTGAGCTATGATTTAAACAATAATAATCACAATAAGGAATTCAATAACTGACAAAGAAATAACCACCCGACACTGTAATTCAAACATAAGGTAATTTTATCTAAAAATTAGTTCAAGTGAAAGTCAACCAATAGCAAAATCATTATTCTCATATTTACCTATTCTAGCTAAATGTCATAAATGGGTCAGGACAGGTCTCTCAGTAAAGTCTCCCGAGTCGCCGTCCTCACAGCATCGATCCTCACCAGCATGGGTTCAGAAAGAAGTGGCCTAAGTCCCTCCCTAGTCTAACAATATTTATAACAAAACTTGCAAAATGTTAGCAACTATTAAATTCTGAATATCCATTGAGCCGCTGAGCAGAGCGAGCAGGAAAGGATGTAGCATTGCTACATTTGAGAAACCTCCGCTCAGAAAAAATCACAAAAATAAAAAGACGGAAGAAGGAAACTCGAGTTTGCAAATATATCTTTCGTAAATGTTCTTTCCTTGATATCTTAGCAGAGCCACCGCAGGCTGGTCATTGTCCATTGTGACTTTATCCTAGTCCAACGGCAGCTGGAACCATTCCCAGAGCTACTGTCCTCACAGAAAGTTTTCTAACCAGGCAAAGGCTGCGGTCAGGTGACTCTCGACCATATTCAGCAAGGCTTTTCGTCACATCTCATTCACTCGAACACAGGCTGTAAATGGCAGCCATTTTCATTTAGGCTAAAACGGACCATCTTAATTGAAAGAAACACAAACAACGTTACTACATCATCGCAATGATTAGACAGTGTTAATTCCCACTAATACCCTTATGTGTATGTAATTATCTAGCCATCTGCGACATATTTAAGCATTAGTACACGTTATTTAAAAGCATGAATATAAAACAAATAGCACTCTCGTCATTTATTTAAACGCACATATTATTGAGCAACATATATGCATTCCCACGTGTAGTTTCTCTTGTTAGTATGTTGATTAGTCAGAATCTATCACAGAAAACGATAATTAGTGATTACGAATTATTAATTTTAATCATGACACATAGACAAAACTGGAGCTTAAAAACCCAATAAATTTTCAACAGAAAACCCTGCTCCAGCAATCCCCCCTTTGGTGATATTATCACCAAATAAATCAAAACCCCCAAAAAAATTTTGTCCCAATTTAGGAGAAATTGAAAATGTCTCTTTCTTTCTTCCCAACTTTACACACCAAACTCCCTTTCATCATCCCTTTTTGTCTCCAAATAAACACTCTCTCTTAATTCTTCTAATTCTATTTCTTGTGTGTTAGACGGACCGGGAGGGTCGGCCGAGGACAAGGGGAGAGGTCTCCGGGGAGAGCCGTCTCCAGCGATCGTACAGATGAGTAACTTCCCCCCCACAGATACACACCACACAAGGATAGGATTTAACGTTCTTTATAGGCGATTTCTTGAGGTACGATGAAATGGTACAAGGAGGTCTGGACTCAGGGGTCCCCTCGATTCTAGTCTCTTGGTTTGGGAAAAGGGGGTAGCGGGACAGTCTGGTTACCAATCTGGTAGCTGAGATGGTATGGTGGGTAGCTCACAATCCTCGAGCTCGGTGTTCTAGCTTGGACGGGCCGCGGCAGCGCCAGCAGGTCCCGGTGAAGGTGGTCGTTACACGGTCCGCGGCAGCGCCAGCAGGTCCCGATGAAGGTGGTCGTTACAACGGTTCGCGGCAGCGCCAGCAGGTCCCGACGAGGATGGATGATGCAGAAGGCCGCGGCAGCGCCAGCAGGCAGGACGATAATTCACAAGGCAGGGCTACGGCAGCGCCAGTAGTCCGTCAAGGCTGAGTTCTTCTCGGTGTCTCTCGACTCCAGGATACAACTGCCTTCCTGCTCTGGAGCAGCCCTAGTTATAGGTCTGGCGCCCTTTGATGTCCGGACCCTTGCACTTGGAGGTCGGGGGGTCCGGGATGAGGGAGTCCAGACACCCAGCAGGGGGTGGAGCCAGCGCCCGGGGGAGCTGGAGGGCGATCGGCACCTGGCGGGGGAGAGCCATCGACACTTCTTTCTCCCATTGACCTGCCAAGTGGTCCGTTCACCTCCTGGGTGGATGGTGGTGCCGGGATGTCGGGGCCGGGCCAGGCCCAGGGTTAGGGTCGAGCTGAGGCCACGTGGCCTCGTGGCGCAGTGTCCAAGATGGCGGCTGATCCGGCCTGGGGAGCCGGTAGTGGTTCGGCCCCATGATACATGGATGTCCGGGGGCAGGAGTTCCGTCGGGAGACGGGGTGCGGGTTGCCCTTGTGGGTAACACCTGGGAGTCCGGGGCTTGGGCCTTGTCATGCGGGGAGGGAGCAAGCCATTCATGTGGCCTGTCCAACATGCGTCCCCCCCAGCTGAAGGCGGGGAGAGTCACCCATCCTCTTGGGGACTCTCCTCGTCGAGGCGGAAAAAGCGTGACAGGCCATCTGCGTTGGCGTGGTCTTGGCCCGGTCGATGTTCCACAGTGAAGTCCATCCCCTGCAGGGAGATGGACCAGCGCAATAGTTTTGGGTTTTCCCCCCGCATCTGCATTAGCCACTGCAGGGGTCGATGATCTGTTTGCACCCGGAAGTGGGTACCGAAGAGATAGGGCCGGAGCTTTTTGAGGGCCCACACTACTGCGAAGGCCTCCCTCTCGATTGTGCTCCAGCGCTGTTCTCGGGCCAGGAGGCGTCTGCTGATGAAGGCCACCGGCTGGTCAAGACCCTCGGGGTTCCGCTGGGAGAGAACCGCCCCGATGCCGTGGTCGGAGGCGTCCGTTTGCACAATGAATTCCCGACTGTAATCGGGGGCCTGGAGCACAGGGGCGGTGCACAGGGCGGCTTTCAGCTTCTCGAAGGCGGCTTGACAGTCGGGGGTCCAATTAATCTTCTTCGGGTGGTTTTTGGACGTGAGACCCGTGAGGGGCCCCACAATGCTGCCGTAGTCCCTCACGAACCGCCGGTAGTAGCCGGTGAGTCCCAAGAAGGCTCGGACCTCGGTCTGCGTGACTGGGGGTTGCCAGGACTGGATGGCAGCGATTTTGAGTTGCAGAGGGGCCACCAGACCGCTTCCCACCTGGTGTCCGAGGTAGGTCACGGACCCCTGACCAATTTGGCACTTGCCGGGCTTGATTGTGAGGCCGACCCGCTGGAGGGCTTGCAGGACCTCTCGGAGGTGGTGGAGGTGGTCGGACCAGTGGTGGCTGTATACAGCGATGTCGTCCAGGTAGGCGGCGCTGAACTCTTCGAGCCCCGCCAAGACCTGGTTCACTAGTCGCTGAAAAGTAGCTGGGGCATTCTTCATGCCGAAGGGCATGACCTTGAAGTGGTAGTGGCCATCGGGGGTAGAAAAGGCGGACCGTTCTTGGGCCCGGGGTGTGAGACCGATCTGCCAGTAGCCCGCTGTCAGGTCGAAGATGCTGAGGTAGCGGGCAGCCCCCATGCGGTCGATCAATTCAGCCGCTCGGGGGATGGGATGAGCGTCGGTCCTGGTGACAGCATTCAAGCCCCGACAGTCGACGCAGAATCGGAGTTCAGGAGTGGTGCCGGGGGCAGCGGCTTTGGGGACCAGCACGACCGGGCTGGCCCAGGGGCTGTCCGAGGGCTCGATGACCCCGAGCGTGAGCATCTTGGACACTTCCTCTTGGATGCAGGCCCGCACCCGATCTGGCACGCGGTAGGCACAGTGTCGGATAGGGGGACTGTCCCCAGTGTCCACGTCGTGCAAGCACCAGGGGGTGACCCCTGGGGTGAGGGAAAACAGAGTAGCAAACTGCAGCAGGAGGTCCCGGCAGCCTTGGCGTTGCTCTGGGGTGAGGGCATCGGAGAGCCGGACCCCGTCCACGGAACCGTCTTTCTCCTGAGTCTTCAGGAGATCAGGGAGAGGCTCGGAGTCTTCTTCCGCCCCACTGTCTGTAGCCATCAGGAGGCTGAGTTCCGAGCGCACAAAGTGGGGTTTGAGTCTGTTGGTGTGGAGGACCCGGAGGGGGTTCCGGGGAGACTCCATATCGATGAGATAGGTGACGGGGCTCTTGCGTTCGACCACTTTGAAGGGCCCCGTCCACTTGTCCTGCAAGGCACATGGTTCGGTGGGGGACATCACCCACACTTGTTGACCAGGTTCGAATTCGACGGAGGAGGCATTTTGATCGTACCATTTTTTCATGTCCTCCTGACTGGCCTCAAGATTCGCTTTTGCCATTTCCCTGAATCGCCGGGTCTGATTGCGTAGTGCCAGGAGGTACTTGAAGACGTCTGGAGGGGTCTTTAGGGGGGCCATCTCCCAGCCTTCTTTGACTAGGCTGAGGGGCCCTCGCACAGGGTGCCCGTACAGGAGTTCGAAAGGGCTAAACCGAGGGACTTCTGGGGAACTTCTCGATAGGCGAAGAGGAGGCACGGAAGTAGTACATCCCACTGGCGGCGGAGGGGCTCTTCCAATCCCCCAATCATTCCCTTGAGTGTGCGGTTGAATCGCTCAACTAGTCCGTTCCCTTGAGGATGATAGGGGGTCGTGAATCGGTAGGTGACCCCGCACTGTTGCCAGAGGGACTTCATATATTTCGAGATAAAGTTTGTGCCTCGGTCGCTGACGACTTCTCGGGGGAAGCCCACCCGGGAGAAGATCCCCATTAAGGCCCGGCCGACCACCGGAGCTGTTACAGTTCGCAGGGGCACAGCCTCGGGGTAGCGGGTGGCGTGGTCCACCAGTACCAGGATGAACCGATGTCCTTGTGCTGTGCGGGGGTCCAGGGGCCCCACAATGTCTATTCCTACCCTCTCGAACGGGGTGGTGACAACTGGGAAGGGTTGCAGAGGTGCTTTGAGCTTGCGGCCGCTCTTCCCGCTGGCCTGGCACGTGGGGCAGGACCGGCAGTGGTTGAGGACGTCGTTTCGCATCCTCGGCCAGAAAAAGTGGGTCACCAGGCGACTGTAGGTTTTGTCCTGGCCCAGGTGTCCAGCCAGGGGGACATCGTGGGCCAAATTTAGCAGGAAGTCTCTGAAACGGAGGGGCACCACCAGCGCTCGACTGGCCCCTAACTCCGCGATTCTCTGTTCACTGTATAACAGGTCGTTATCCCAATAGACCCAATGGGCTCCGGTGGAGTCCCCTGCGCTCTGGGCGATGGCTTGCTGGCGGAGTCCCTCGAGGGAGGGACAGGTCTTCTGCTCCTGGCGGAACTGTTCCTGGGTGGGCCCCCCTTCTTGACGCCACTGAGCCAGGCCGGGAAGGTCCTGGGGCTGGGCGACCCCTTCGGGGGTTTGCTCTGGGGGGTCGGAATAGTCGGTGTCCTCTACTGGAGCGATCGGGGGAGGAGGTGCAGGCCATTCTGGTTCTTCTGGTCGGGGGATGGCACGGGCGGCCATGGACCGGGTGGTTACGCACGCCCAGTCCGGGAGGCCCAGCATCCCCAGGTGCTCTCTTCTTTCGACGGCGGCCCACGGGGAACTCTCAAGATCATTCCCCAGGAGACAGTCCACGGGGGCATCATCCCGGACCGTCACCTTCAACATGCCGGAGACCCCTCCCCATTCGAAGGGGACGCAGGCCATCCGACATAGACTCTCGGAATTGTCGGCTGAGCGGACGGGGCAGAGAATGTTCGGCAGGATCTGCTCTGGTTTTACCAGGTGACAGCGGACGGCCGTCACACTGGCCCCTGTGTCACGTAGGGCTTTGGCCCGGCGCCCATTAATGTTCACCCACTGGCTATATTTTCTGGTGTTGGCGGGTAGGGGAGCCCGCGGGACCATGTCTCTTCCC
This sequence comes from Triturus cristatus, assembly GCF_964204655.1. NCBI lineage: Eukaryota > Metazoa > Chordata > Amphibia > Caudata > Salamandridae > Triturus > Triturus cristatus. The sequence continues at coordinate 23,393,137 of NC_140591.1, forward strand.
CCTAGGCACGCTAGAACCATGGCGGCCGGTTCCCACTCTTGTTGTGCCTGCTCATATTCTTCTTGTTCCTCGGAGATTTGTTCTCCCCCCAGGGCGGCGGCAGCTACCTGGCGGGGTTTGGCGTTTGGTTCTGCGGGCAGTTCGGGTCATTGGCGTAGTGGCCGACTCGCTGGCATCGGTGACACGTGACGTTGGCTCGGAACCCCGGGCGCGTCGGGGGGTTGCCCCGGCCGGCCGGTGGCGGGGTGCTGGCAGCGGGAGCGGCCGGGACGGTGTCTCTCCCTCGCCCCTGGCCTCCTCCTCCTCCTCGGGGACGGTGCTGACCTTGGTTGTTCCGGTTTTGCTCGTGTGGCCCTCTCCGGCCCACTCGGGTGCTTTCCCACCGGTCAGCTTCGGCGGCGAGTTGCCGTGGGTCAGTCAATTTACTGTCGAGGAGGTGCTGCCTGATCTCGACGAAGCAGTTGTTAGACAGGTGCTCCCACACCATGAGATTAAAAAGTTGCTCGTAGGTCGTTACGTGGCTTCCCTTGATCCAACCCTCGAAGGCTCGGCTGAAATAGTTGACATATTCCACCCACGTTGTACCCGGGATCCGGGTGCAGTCCCGAAACCTCTGGCGGTACATTTCGGGTGTGAGCCCATATCGGGTGAGGAGGGCAGCCTTCATGTGGTCATAGGATGACATCTGATGGTCTGGGAGCTGCAGTAGGGCATCGCGGCCTTCGTTGACGAACCTCCCCCATAGGCCGGCTCCCCAGTCACTTCGATCGATCCGGTGGGAGGTCATGGCGATCTCGTAGGCCTTGAACCACTGTTGTATGTCGTCCTCTCGGACATACTCTCGGACAACATCCTTGGGGATGTGGACTTTCTTTTCTGTCGCTCCCGGGGTGCGCGGTCGCTCGGGCACCTCCGGTTCTTTGTTCTGCTTCCGTAGTTCTATTTCTGCCAGTTTGCGCTCGTGTTAGAATGTTAGTCTTTTTTCTTCGAGCTCTCTCTGCCTCTGTTTTTCTTCCCGTTCTTCTCGGAGCCGCAGATGTTCTAGGTTCAGTTTTTGCTCGGCTAATTTTAGTTCACCGTCCATTTTGAGTCGTGCCATTTCCAACTCATGTAATCTGTTTTTTTCTCTTTCTTGGATCTCTTCCTGCGAGAGGCCCGTTCCTCACTCCTCGGGAGCCGTGGCGTTCCTCTCCGATGCTGCACCGTTTTGGTCCCACAACTCAATGGCGTGCTTAAAATCGTCTTTGGTACTCAGGCCGGTGGTAGCAATGCCTAGTTCCATGCAGAATTGTTTCAGTTCACGATGGCTATACTCTTCCAATTTATCCATCTGGAATTTCTCGGTGGATCCGCTCTCTTTGGTTGACATCGTGGTTTTGTCGTGGGGTGAGCTACTCTCTGTACGATTACGCGTTGATTCGGATCGCGCCGCTGGCCACCAATGTTAGACGGACCGGGAGGGTCGGCCGAGGACAAGGGGAGAGGTCTCCGGGGAGAGCCGTCTCCAGCGATCGTACAGATGAGTAACTTCCCCCCCACAGATACACACCACACAAGGATAGGATTTAACGTTCTTTATAGGCGATTTCTTGAGGTACGATGAAATGGTACAAGGAGGTCTGGACTCAGGGGTCCCCTCGATTCTAGTCTCTTGGTTTGGGAAAAGGGGGTAGCGGGACAGTCTGGTTACCAATCTGGTAGCTGAGATGGTATGGTGGGTAGCTCACAATCCTCGAGCTCAGTGTTCTAGCTTGGACGGGCCGCGGCAGCGCCAGCAGGTCCCGGTGAAGGTGGTCGTTACACGGTCCGCGGCAGCGCCAGCAGGTCCCGATGAAGGTGGTCGTTACACGGTCCGCAGCAGCGCCAGCAGGTCCCGATGAAGGTGGTCGTTACAACGGTCCGCGGCAGCGCCAGCAGGTCCCGACGAGGATGGATGATGCAGAAGGCCGCGGCAGCGCCAGCAGGCAGGACGATAATTCACAAGGCAGGGCTACGGCAGCGCCAGTAGTCCGTCAAGGCTGAGTTCTTCTCGGTGTCTCTCGACTCCAGGATACAACTGCCTTCCTGCTCTGGAGCTGCCCTAGTTATAGGTCTGGCGCCCTTTGATGTCCGGACCCTCGCACTTGGAGGTCGGGGGGTCCGGGATGAGGGAGTCCAGACACCCAGCAGGGGGTGGAGCCAGCGCCCGGGGGAGCTAGAGGGCGATCGGCACCTGGCGGGGGAGAGCCATCAACACTTCTTTCTCCCATTGACCTGCCAAGTGGTCCGTTCACCTCCTGGGTGGATGGTGGTGCCGGGATGTCGGGGCCGGGCCAGGCCCAGGGTTAGGGTCGAGCTGAGGCCACGCGGCCTCGTGGCGCAGTGTCCAAGATGGCGGCTGATCCGGCCGGGGGAGCCGGTAGTGGTTCGGCCCCATGATACATGGATGTCCGGGGGCAGGAGTTCCGTCGGGAGACGGGGTGCGGGTTGCCCTTGTGGGTAACACCTGGGAGTCCGGGGCTTGGGCCTTGTCATGCGGGGAGGGAGCAAGCCCTTCATGTGGCCTGTCCAACATTGTGGATCTCTTTTTGACTGTTAGACCCGGCCTCGTAGCATGGGCCTTCCTGTCCTCGCCCTACCTAACCTGGTACCTGGGACCCCAAGCACACGGCCCAGCCGATCCTTCCCACCAGAACACACACACGCGACCCGGGCATCCCCGTCCATGGCCTCTCTCCTTTCGGCCACCCCGGGCACGCGTGCCCACTTCATGCACCAAGATGGCCGCCCGGCCCCAGCACAACCCGGGCCTAGAGGCGCCACTCCGGCTGGAGGACATCACGCTTCCAGGGGATGAGAGAGGGAGGAGCAGTTTCTATCGCACCTCTGAACTCCCCTGGGACGATGGGTTTCGATCGGCCCTCCGGCCTCCCTGAGGGCTGGCTCCACGCCTGCTGGGTGTCTGGGACTCCTCCCGACCCGGCCCTGAAAGGATCAAAAGACAATGGCAGGAAACCTCGACAAGCGACCCCCAGGTGACAAGACCCCTGCCTGCACAGACTCCGGACATCAAAGAGGGGTCGACCTATAACAAGGGGTGCTCGGGGACTGTCCGGCAGATTCGCCTTGGAACATCTGAGCCCTGCTGAGTGACTCGCGGCTCCCTGAAGATCGTAAGACCTCCGAACTTGTGCTTGAGCCCTGCTGAGTGATTCGCGGCTCCCTGAAGATCGTAAGACCTCCGAACTTGTGCTTGAGCCCTGCTGAGTGACTCGCGGCTCCCTGAAGATCGTAAGACCTCCGAACTTGTGCCTGAGCCTGCTGAGTGACTCGCGGCTCCCTGAAGATCGTAAAACCTCCGAACTTGTGCTTGAGCCCTGCTGAGTGACTCGCGGCTCCCTGAAGATCGTAAGACCTCCGAACTCGTGCTTGAGCCTGCTGAGTGACTCGCGGCTCCCCCAGACTCTCGTTGGCCCCGCCGGACCCCACATCGACAAGCGTACCCCCCGGCTCGAGGATTGTGAGCTGTGCGCCGGGTACGCTCCTGCATTTGATCCATATCCCCCCAAAGACTGTCCCGCTACCTCCTACCCCCGCCAAGACTCTGTGAGCCCACGCTCTGCTTGTAAATATCTGCCTTGCTGATCATAAAGATCCTACTACTTCGAGTTGATAAAGCTTGAATCCTAAGAACCCTCGGTGTGGTGTCTCTTTGTCGTGTGGTGCCGAGTGTACGATCCTAGATACGAGATTCCTCCCCTGCGGAGTCTCCCGCCAGTGCCCGGCTACGATACTTTGAGGGTGGGTCTCAGGACAGTCAGGGCCCCCTCCGGGCCCCTCTGAGGTCCCCTTCTAACATTGGTGGCAAGCGACGGGATTCGGGCCCATAACCTAGAGATCGTACCGTGAACGACTGACGCACTACCGACAAAGATGGCAGAAGGAAGCGCCATGAGCCCCGCAGAAACCAACACCAACAGGGTGTTCCAGGTGGAACAACTAGAAGAATACACGCACAAAGAACTGAAGCAATTCTGCAAAGAACTTAAAATCGCTACCACCGGTCTCAACACCAAAGAAGATTTGCAGAAAGCACTGAAAGCTTGGGTGGATGCCGGGGCCTCCCACCCAGAAGGCATGGGGGAGCGACACGACGAAGCAGAACCCCCCCAAGGCGAAAGCAGCAGCAATCAGGTGCGAGGCTTCGTGCCAGACGGGGGCCTTTCCCCGGAAGAACTCGCAGACAGAGAGAGAAGTCGCAATCACGAACTCGAGTTAGCCAAGCTCAAAATCGAAGGCGAATTGAAATTAGCGGAAAAAAAGCTAGCAGTAGAACAAATGCGCGTACAAGGCGAATTGGAAGAGAAGAAGCTCCAACGGGAGCACGAAGGAAGGAAGCTCCAACTAGAACACGAACGCAGCTTGAAGGAGATCGAGCTCAAAGCCAGAAACGAGGAAGGGAGGCCCCCGGGGAACCGAGAGGCGGCCTCCCCGGCGGAACAGAAGGTCCACATCCCCAAGGACGTGGTCAAAGAATATTATAAAAATGATGAAATTGATAGAGATCAGGGTATCTAAAATATGCCCACTACCACGGATAGAGTAATCACACAGTTACACGCACATACATTCATCATACGCTAGGGCCCATTTCACTAACATACGCTCAAATACTCTACCAGCAATAAACCTGTGGAAAGAAAACACCTAAACACCCTGCATCAATATCAGGTCGATCAGATCTGGTTTAGTGACTGTCCTAATCAATAACGTAATCTACACAACATATACAATAATGATCAAAAATATAAACCCAATAATTGACAAGAAAGGAAATTCAACACCATGTTTAAAATTATATTGCTTTATCTAAAATTAGTCAAAGTTAAATCAATCAAATAAATCATTTCTCATAGTTACCTATTCTAACTAAGTGTCAGAACGGGTCAGGACAAGTCTCTCGGTAAAGTCTCTCAAGACGAAGTCCTCAGCATCAATCCTCAGCAACGCAGCTTCACGCAGCAAAGGTAAAATGGCAAGTGGCAAAAGGGTGGCAAGATCCCTCCCTAAGCTAACAGTTTTTATAGTGAAAATTACAATGGAAACTCACATTAAGTTTGCAAAAACACTGAATCACTGAGCAGAGCGAGAAGGAAAGGATGCAACATCGCAACATTTGTGATCCTCCGCTCAGGAAAAATACACATAGCGAAGACTACGGAACAGGAACCAAGAAAATAAAACATGTATCACATTTAATCCGGCTTCTCCTCGGCCATCGAGCCACAGTTCAGAGTTTCCCTCTAAGGCTCCTTTGTCTTTCGAGATTGCCAAGGACACTTTTACTTTTCTTGGAGAACTCCCAAAAACTGCTGCTGTCCTCATGGAAAGTTTCATAGAAGGACCATGGTCAGTCAACTTCAAAACCATTTCCAGCAGGGGTCTCCCTCGTCACGTCTTTCACATATTCACTCGAGGCCAGGCTTCAAAATCAGCCATCATGGATTAGGCCTCCATAGGCCACAATAGACCATCTCAATTAAAAGAAATAAAAAACAACGTTACTACAGCATAATGATTAAACAGTGTTAACCCCACTAATACCCTTATGTGTATGCATTTATCTAGCTTTTGCGACATAAAAAGCATTAATTCAAACAGCGTTTTGTGCTTAAAATAAACAGCACACAGCAACGTTTAAACATGAAAACTTGCACGTTATTTTTAGAAAACAAAAACAGCACACACATGCTAACCCTTGTGTAACTTTCTCTTATGTTAAGACAAACGAATTGATTAATAAATACACACTTACACAAGACAAATAATTAATTTGTTATTTATTAATATTTAATAAAACGCATAGACATACCAGAGCTTCAAAAGCCCCTGAATTTTCTAAATGAAAACTCCGCTCCAGCAATCCCCCCTTTGGTGATTTTATCACCAAATAAACCCAAAAAAAAATTAGTGAAAATTTAGTCCCATTTTAGGAGAAATCAGAAATGTCCTTTCCCCTTACACAACATTAAACACTAGTCACTCTTTCATCATCTCTCTTTGTCTCTAAATAAACACTCTCCCTCAATTCTTCTAGTTCAATTTCTTGAGGTTCTCTTTTCAACTTCTTATTTTTCTTTTCCTTATTCAATTTCTTTTTCCCTCCCCTGTTTTTACAACACACACACACCAATCTTATTATTAATAAAGCCACAATTATACAAGACAAGGGAAACAATATTCTACCTATAATTGTACTACCTATTTTTGCAATAAAATCTTTAACAGCTATCATTTTATTAGCTATTTTAGTCCACAAACTCCCAGCTTCAAGTGGTACTAATTCTTCATGTAAATCAGTAATATTTTTGATATAGACCTTCAGGTCTTTACTTTCATCAGGAATGTAAGTGCAACAATGTTGAACTTTCAATATTCCACAAACTCCACCCTCCTTGGCCAATAGAATATCAAGGGCAAGTCGATTTTGCATAGACATGGCACGTACGGCACTTAATTCCGTATTCACCAAAAGAAACCCTCCTGCGGTATTTGTCGATAAGCGATCAACCACTATGGACAGTTTCCGAATTCCATAAGCATTTAAAGAAATTCCCACTGCTGGAATCAAAACCCCAAAAATATCACCCACAATTTCATACCAAGTTTCTCTTTTAAAACGTGTTAATAAGTTAATATCTTCTACATCTCTTATTTTATCTGTATGAAAAATCTTAGGAAAAACCAGGCCCACATAACACGTGCCATACCAATGGTCAGGCAACTTGTAATAAGCCTTGTTCCCACAAACATAGTACACTCCTGGAAAAATCGTATCTTCTCCACCTCTGAAACCCCAACCTGTCGCAATGAAGTATGTATCATGGCACTCACTAGTTCCCACAAAATATGTATCATATTGGGATTTCCTTCTGGTAATGCAAAGTTTACCCTTCTGCGGCGCATCTAGAGCTAAAGTTGGACTAGCCCCATTCTTCAACTCTTTTCCCATCTCAATGTCCCAAATTGTCTCACTCACTTCATATTTTCCCCTTTTCTCATGCATGTTCACTCTCCTTTCTTTTACCATATCCAGGAAAGCTCTCTCCTCTTCTTTCAAACTGCAAGTTAAATTATTCTTAAAAATGTAATCTAATGTTAATCCTTTTTCTTCAATAAAAATCTAACTAAAAGTGTTAGCTTCTTTAGCTGGATTCAGCTCTTTGTTCATTGGCAAGTGCCCAAAAATACTATCTCTGTTAGACATCTTATAATCTATTTTCCCTAACAAATAAAAAACACTACTCAAAATACTACAAGAAATACCATATGTAGCTGGTAAATGGTGATAAGTAACACCCTCTGAGACAGATGCAGGTAATTGCATACAGACGTAGCAATCCCTTACTTCCATTGTCTTCACATATTCATATAACAGTTTAGAAAAAACATTACTAGAAAAATTATTTATTGACCTATCTTTGTGTATGTAACTACTACTTCTAATTGGAACTACTTTTTGTGAATTCTTCTCTACATTTGTCACATTTTCTATATTCATTCCAAACTCTACTCTAAAAGTAACTAATAAAATTAAAACACCCCATAGAAGCATTAATAATCCAGTACAACAGCAGCACATTCTACACCACCTCTTAAAGAAGGCACATCTATTACTATTATCCTCTATGTTAGCCATTTTAGTTTTAGTTTAGCCTCTACTACTCCACTACTGTTTGAACTTCTTCAATTCTTCAGCAATTCTTCAGCTTTCAGTTTTTTCCAAATGATCTCTTCGTTCACTTGATCCAAGTGAATCCTTCTTTCACTCAGTTTTGATACTTGTCATTCTTTACTTCAATTTCTTCAACATCAAATTGTATCAGATCTCCAACATCAAGATCCTCAGTACTCGACTCTTCTCCAATGTCAGTCAAGAGTACTTTCAGAATTTCACCAGTATCTTCCTCAACCACTTCTCTCAAGACCACTTCCGGATTATCTCGAGTCACTGTTTCTTCTTCTCCTCCTTCAGACAGTGCCACATAAGACCATTCCGGTGATCTGTACTTTTGGTTTGGTCTTCTTACTCTCTTTATTTCCACTGGTTCTTTTGACTCCTTTGATTCTTCTCCTTCATCTTTTGAACTTTGACTCGAAACTTCATTCACTTGTTCAGCTTTCGATGAATTTGCTCTTATTACTCTGTATCTCAGCCTCTTAACTCTGTTGTTAGGCCAACGATCTCCTCTTAACACCTTTTTCGGCTTTGTTTCTTTATTACTCCTTTCTCCAATCCAAGTTCTCTTTCTCAGAACTCGACCCTCTGTTTGTTCATCTTCATCATCTGTTTCAAGTGCCTCTTGTTTCCGTTTTCCAGCAGCTTTCTTCTTCTCCACATATTTTTTCACCACTGTTTGAGACTTCCCTACTCCTGTCCCTCCTCGGGTCTCCGACACGCAATCTTCTTGCTGTCTACTTGTCCCTTCACCTAGCTCCTCATGAATGTTCCCTACACCTCCTCGGGGGTCTTCCGCAATCTGTCCCTCTCTATCTTCTTCTGACCCTACTTCTTCAAGTATAATCTCAAGTGGTTCTTCAATCTCCTCCTCTTCTGATTCAGGAGTAATTTCTGTGTGATTTCTTTTTTCTTTTCTTTTTCCTTCACTGCTGTTTGAAACTTCAGGCTCTCTTACAGAATCTGATCTTCTCTCTGATACTCGCAGTGATTCTCTTGAAGCTCTCTCTGCTTCTTTTCTCACTGATTCCGTATCTTCAGTATCTTCACCATCACTGGAATCTGACTCTTCAAAATACTCTTTACCAGTCCCTTCTTTCGGGTTTGGAACTCTCAGAGTATGACTTGCATGTACCCAGTGCTTCACTCCAGCACACTTTACTGCAGTCGTTGTAGTCAGAATAACTTGTCTCGGCCTTCCCCACCTTGGAATCAAGCAATTTCTTCTTCTGTGTACCTTAATCCTCACCCAGTCTCCTGGACTCAGATCATGGGCTTGCTTCTTCTCAAGTGTGGTAGCTTCTTCTCCAACCTGGTGAAACACAGAATGAACTGCGTCAGCCAGGCCTTTACAGTAATCCAAAATCATGTCATCAGTTATTGTCACCAACTTATTGACAGGCACGAATGCATGGCGCATAGCACGTCCCATGATTATTTCATGCGGGCTCAAACCAGTAGTTCTATCTGGAGTAGATCTCATTGTCATCAGAACTAAAGGCAAAACATCTGGCCATTTCATGCCAGTGGCTAAGCACATTTTTCCAATCCTATTCTTGATTGTGCCATTAATCTGCTCAACCACACCAGAAGCCTCTGGTCGGTATGCACAATGTAGCTTCTGCTGTATTTTCAGTGCTTCACAAATCAAACCCATGAGCTCATTTTGAAAGTGTCTACCTCTATCAGACTCAACTGTTACTGGAAACCCGTACCTAGGAATCAACTCCCTTAACAGTAATTTTGCCACTGTTAATCCATCATTTCTTCTAGTCGGGTAAGCTTCCACCCACCTTGAAAATAAACAGACTACCACTAGAACATACCTCAGTCTGTTTACTTGGGGCATTTCAATGAAATCGATCTGCATTCTTGTAAAAGGACCTCCTTCTCTGCCTATTGTTCCCAGACTCACCACTGTCTTTTTCCCAGTGTTAAGTTGCTGACAAACTAAACACCTCTGACAGATGCTCTCTGCAATTGTCCTGAACTTTGCATTGTACCAGGTCTGTTTAAACGACCTAACCATCGCGTCTCTCCCCAAATGTCCCTGGCCATGATACATCCTTGCCATTGACGACAAGATAGAGTTAGGCATCACTGGTCTGCCATCTCTGTAGACCCAAACATGGTCTTTTTCTCTTGGAGCACATCCTGCCTTAATCCAATCTTGTTTCTCTTCATCTCCTGCCTCATCTTGTAACTGTTTCACTTCATCCCAGGTCTCTAGGACATTAGTAAACATCACAGAAAGAAAAGACATTTCCCTCTCTCTTTCCCTGTTAATGGACTGATTGGTCTTGGCACAATACTGTGCAACATCATTTGCGTACCTATTTCCAATCGTTATAAAATCTTCCCCTGGACCATGGGCAGCACATTTTACAACTGCTAACTCCTTAGGCAGCTGTATCTCCTCAAGCAATTTTCCAATCATTTCAGCATTCTTTATTGGAGTTCCACTCGATGTCAAGAAACCTCTTTGTAGCCAAAGTTGACCAAAATCATGCACCACTCCAAATCCATACTGACTATCAGTCAACACAGTCGTCCTCAAATCTTTCCCAATCTCACAAGCTTTTGTCAATGCTATTAATTCAGCAACTTGCGCAGATTTCACTCCTTTCAATGGTGATGCTTCCATGACCTCTGAAACTTTGCACACCGCATATGCTGCACATAACACACCATCATCATTCCTCAAGCATGATCCATCCACAAACAACACATGGTCATTCTCATGTAAGGGAATATCCCTTATGTCTGGTCTTGGTTTCGTACAGTACTCAAGCACATCCAAACAATCATGATCATCTTCCATTTTTATACCCACATTTTCAATATCTGGCAAGAGTGTCGCTGGATTCACATTCACACATCTCTCAAGAGTCACATTTGATGCACCCAGTATCACTTTTTCGTACTTAGTCAACCGACTATGTGACATGTACTGAGTTCTGCTTCTTGTCAAAAGAATCAGGGTATCTAAAATATGCCCACTACCACGGATAGGGTAATCACACAGTTACACGCACATACATTCATCATACGCTAGGGCCCATTTCACTAACATACGCTCAAATACTCTACCAGCAATAAACCTGTGGAAAGAAAACACCCAAACACCCTGCATCAATATCAGGTCGATCAGATCTGGTTTAGTGACTGTCCTAATCAATAACATAATCTACACAACATATACAATAATGATCAAAAATATAAACCCAATAATTGACAAGAAAGGAAATTCAACACCATGTTTAAAATTATATTGCTTTATCTAAAATTAGTCAAAGTTAAATCAATCAAATAAATCATTTCTCATAGTTACCTATTCTAACTAAGTGTCAGAACGGGTCAGGACAAGTCTCTCGGTAAAGTCTCTCAAGACGAAGTCCTCAGCATCAATCCTCAGCAACGCAGCTTCACGCAGCAAAGGTAAAACGGCAAGTGGCAAAAGGGTGGCAAGATCCCTCCCTAAGCTAACAGTTTTTATAGTGAAAATTACAATGGAAACTCACATTAAGTTTGCAAAAACACTGAATCACTGAGCAGAGCGAGAAGGAAAGGATGCAACATCGCAACATTTGTGATCCTCCGCTCAGGAAAAATACACATAGCGAAGACTACGGAACAGGAACCAAGAAAATAAAACATGTATCACATTTAATCCGGCTTCTCCTCGGCCATCGAGCCACAGTTCAGAGTTTCCCTCTAAGGCTCCTTTGTCTTTCGAGATTGCCAAGGACACTTTTACTTTTCTTGGAGAACTCCCAAAAACTGCTGCTGTCCTCATGGAAAGTTTCATAGAAGGACCATGGTCAGTCAACTTCAAAACCATTTCCAGCAGGGGTCTCCCTCGTCACGTCTTTCACATATTCACTCGAGGCCAGGCTTCAAAATCAGCCATCATGGATTAGGCCTCCATAGGCCACAATAGACCATCTCAATTAAAAGAAATAAAAAACAACGTTACTACAGCATAATGATTAAACAGTGTTAACCCCACTAATACCCTTATGTGTATGCATTTATCTAGCTTTTGCGACATAAAAAGCATTAATTCAAACAGCGTTTTGTGCTTAAAATAAACAGCACACAGCAACGTTTAAACATGAAAACTTGCACGTTATTTTTAGAAAACAAAAACAGCACACACATGCTAACCCTTGTGTAACTTTCTCTTATGTTAAGACAAACGAATTGATTAATAAATACACACTTACACAAGACAAATAATTAATTTGTTATTTATTAATATTTAATAAAACGCATAGACATACCAGAGCTTCAAAAGCCCCTGAATTTTCTAAATGAAAACTCCGCTCCAGCAACATTCAACAATGGTTCAGGGCATACGAGGTCGCCATGACCTCTCATCGGGTCCCGCAGAAGGACTGGGGGGCAGGGCTGTGGGGACGGTTTCTGAGCGAAGGAAGGGACACCCTGCTCAACCTACCCCTCTCCCTGCAGACCTCCTACAGCCACATGAAAGAGGCTCTCCTCACTAGGTACGGCCTCACCCCAGAGATGTACCGTCAGCGATTCCGGGACTGCAGGAAGATCCCGGGCACCACCTGGGTGGAGTATGTAAACTTTTTCAGTCGGGCCTTCGATGGGTGGATCAAGGGCAGCAAGGTCACCACCCTCGAGGAACTCACCGACCTCATGTTGTGGGAACACCTGGCTGCGAACTGCTTTGTGGAACTGCGCCAGCATCTGCTCGACAGCAAACTCACCGATCCCCGGAAGCTGGCTGTGGAAGCAGACCGCTGGACCAACACCCGGGTCCCCCGGAGCATTGTAGGAGAATACCCCCGAGCCAGTCAGGGACCACCCCGCCAGAGAGGGGGAGGGAACCAGGGAGGGCAGAGAGAGTCCCAGTCGAGTCCCCCGAAGGCCCAACCTCCACCTTTCCCGGCCCCCCCCCACCAGTCTCCGGACCCCCCGGGAGACGGGGGCACCGGGTAACCATCACTTGTTTCCGTTGTCAGAGGCCCGGGCACTACGCCAATGACCCGGAGTGCCCCATGGCCCCCCAGGTCCCCCCTGCTGCAAACCCTGCTAGACAGATAGCCAACGTAGCCCTGTGGGAGGAGGTTGAGGACACCGGGGAGTGGGAACCCGCAGCTATGGCCCTAGTATCCCTGGGAGATAGAGAGATGGTCCCTGGTAGCCTCCTGCCCTCCAACACGAAGAAGTACGGGCAGCTCGTCAAGATCAATGGCCACCAAATAGAAGCCCTGCGAGACACCGGGGCCAGCATCACCGGTGTCCTCAGGCACTTAGTCCCCGAGGAGCAGATCCTACCCAACGTCTTTTGCCCCGTAATTTCCGCAGATAATAGAGAGAGTATGTGTCAGGTAGCCCTGGTGCCGTTTGAGTGGGGAGGGGTGATAGGTAAACTGAGGGTTGCCGTAAGAACCTCCCAGCCGGTCGACTGCCTCTTAGGGAACGACCTGGAGAGTTCTCCCTGGAAGTACGTCGAGCGCAAGGCCCACCTAGGAATGATGGGACTCCCCGAGTGGGTGTGCGCCACCACCCGATCTATGTCCGCCCGACTCACCCCCCTGGGGGAAGTCGAGGACACCCCGACCGAGGGAGTCAGAGCAGTCCCCGCCGAGGGTCCTCCCGTCCCCCCATCGGGAGGGTCAGTCGCCAGCGACGAACCCTCACCGTCCGACACCACCCCGGTCCCCGAGTTAGGCGATCTGGCCGAATTGGCCCCGTGGCACCACGAGGGCGGGCCCACCCGGGAGGAGTTCTGCCGGGAGCAAGCCACCTGTCCTTCCCTGGTTGGACTGCGGCACCAGGCCGAGGGCCAAGCCGCAGGCGACCAAACCGGAACGCACCGAGTTTATTGGGAGAATAACCTCTTGTACAGTGAGCAGAAGTCGGTGGAGCTAGGATCCGGCCGTGTGCTGGTGGTACCCCTACGCTTCCGAGACTTCCTCCTGGGCTTGGCCCACGACGTCCCCCTCGCCGGCCACCTGGGTCAAGACAAAACCTACAGCCGTCTCGTGACTCACTTTTACTGGCCTAGGATGAAAGCAGCTGTAGAAGCCCACTGCAAGTCCTGTCCCACGTGCCAGGCTAGTGGGAAGAGTGGGGGGAAGCGCAGGGCTCCCCTCCAACCCTTCCCGGTCATCAGTACCCCATTCGAACGAGTCGGAATTGACATCGTGGGGCCCCTGGATCCCCCCACCTCCCAAGGTCACCGTTTCATCCTGGTCCTAGTGGATCACGCCACCCGATACCCTGAGGCGATCCCCCTACGCACCGTCACGGCTCCCGTGGTGGGCCGAGCCCTGATGGGGATCTTTTCCCGGGTGGGTTTTCCCCGCGAGGTCGTGAGCGATCGCGGCACTAATTTTATCTCAAAATACATGACGTCCCTGTGGCAACAATGTGGAGTGTCCTATAAGTTCACCACCCCGTACCATCCCCAAGGGAACGGCCTAGTAGAAAGGTTTAACCGGACTCTGAAAGGGATGATCAACGGCCTAGAAGAACCCCTCCGGCGTAAGTGGGACGTCCTGCTCCCCTGCCTCCTGTTCGCTTACCGGGAAGTCCCACAGAAGTCCTTGGGGTTCAGCCCGTTTGAATTACTATATGGACACCCCGTCCGAGGTCCCCTCAGCTTGGTTAAGGAAAGGTGGGAGGCAGCACCCCAGACCACCCCACGAGATGTGTTCCAATACGTTCTGGCCCTCCGGAACCAGACCAGGAAGTTCCGAGAGCTGGCCGAGGCCAACCTGGAGGCAAGCCAAGAAGAGATGAAGCGCTGGTACGACCAGAATGCCACTCTGGTCGAGTTCCAGCCGGGCCAGCAGGTATGGGTCATGGCCCCCGTGAAGCCTGGCGCCCTCCAGGACAAGTGGACCGGGCCCTTCAAAGTGATTGAGCGGAAGAGTCCAGTCACGTACTTGGTGGACGTCCAGTCGCCCCGGGATCCCCTGCGGGTCCTACACGTGAACCGCCTCAAGCCTCACTTCGTGCGGACAGAACTGAGCCTCCTGCTGGCCACCGATGACGGGGCCGAAGATGAGTCCGATCCACTCCCGGACCTCCTGTGTGTCAAGGAGAAGGATGGCTCCGTGGAAGGAATGAACCTCTCCCCATCCCTCACTGACCAGCAACAAGCGGACTGTCGCCAGCTCCTAGGACAATTCTCCGACCTCTTCTCCCTGATCCCCCCGAGTCACCGACTGGTGTGTCCATGACGTGGACACCGGGGACAGCCCACCAGTGAGACACCGAGCCTACCGAGTCCCTGACCGGGTCCGGTCCTGCATTCAAGCTGAAGTCTCGAAGATGTTGACCCTGGGGGTGATCGAGCCATCCGATAGCCCCTGGGCCAGCCCCGTGGTCCTAGTTCCGAAGGCAGCGGCCCCCGGTGTCGCCCCCGAGCTCCGATTCTGCGTGGACTACCGGGGGCTCAATGACGTCACCCGGGCCGATGCCCACCCCATCCCCCGAGCCGACGAGCTCATTGACCGACTCGGGCGGCCCGGTTCCTCAGCACATTCGACCTCACCTGCGGATACTGGCAGATTGCGCTCACAGAGGAAGCCAAGGAGCGGTCCGCCTTCTCTACCCCAGATGGGCATTATCGCTTCCGCGTAATGCCCTTCGGAATGAAAAATGCCCCAGCCACCTTCCAGCGACTGGTGAATAGGGTCCTGGCCGGGATGGAACAGTTCAGTGCGGCCTATCTAGACGACATCGCCGTTTTCAATTCCGGATGGGGTGAGCACCTCCAGCACCTCCGGAGAGTGCTAACCGCCCTGCGCCAGGCAGGCCTCACAGTAAAAGCCAGCAAGTGCCAGATTGGGCAAGGATCAGTAGTCTACCTGGGGCACCAGGTCGGGAGCGGTCAGGTCGCCCCTCTACAGCCAAAGATCGACGCCATCCTAGCCTGGGAACCACCCACCACCCAAACGGAGGTCCGAGCCTTCCTGGGCCTCACTGGCTACTACCGAAGATTCATCCGGGGGTATGGCTGCCTGGTTGGCCCCCTCACCGAACTCACATCCAAAAAACAGCCCAAGAGGGTGCAGTGGACGACTGCCTGCCAGGAAGCGTTCGATGCCCTAAAGAAGGCCATGTGCACGGCCCCCGTCCTCCAGGCTCCCGACTACTCCAAAGAGTTTGTAGTCCAGACCGATGCCTCCGAGCATGGCATTGGAGCCGTCCTGTCCCAGGTGAATGACCAAGGCCTAGACCAGCCCATCGCCTTCCTCAGCCGGTGGCTGTTGCCCAGAGAACAGAGGTGGAGCACCATTGAGCGCGAAGCATTTGCCGTAGTCTGGGCCCTCAAGAAGCTGTGCCCTTACCTGTTTGGCACCCATTTCAAAGTCCAAACCGACCATCGGCCCTTGCGATGGCTCATGCAGATGCGAGGAGAAAACCCCAAGCTACTGCGGTGGTCAATCTCCCTCCAGGGGATGGATTTCACCGTAGAACATCGCCCTGGTACGGACCACGCCAACGCTGACGGCCTCTCCCGGTTCTTCCGCCTCAGCGAAGAGAACCCCCCAAGATGATGGGTAGTTCTCTCCGGCTTTCAGCTGGGGGGGACGCGTGTTAGACCCGGCCTCGTAGCATGGGCCTTCCTGTCCTCGCCCTACCTAACCTGGTACCTGGGACCCCAAGCACACGGCCCAGCCGATCCTTCCCACCAGAACACACACACGCGACCCGGGCATCCCCGTCCATGGCCTCTCTCCTTTCGGCCACCCCGGGCACGCGTGCCCACTTCATGCACCAAGA
The DNA here is from genome assembly GCF_964204655.1 of Triturus cristatus. Taxonomy (NCBI): domain Eukaryota; kingdom Metazoa; phylum Chordata; class Amphibia; order Caudata; family Salamandridae; genus Triturus; species Triturus cristatus. The sequence goes on from NC_140591.1 coordinate 23,409,626, forward strand.
TGGCCGCCCAGCCCCAGCACAACCCGGGCCTAGAGGCGCCACTCCGGCTGGAGGACATCACGCTTCCAGGGGATGAGAGAGGGAGGAGCAGTTTCTATCGCACCTCTGAACTCCCCTGGGACGATGGGTTTCGATCAGCCCTCCGGCCTCCCTGAGGGCTGGCTCCACGCCTGCTGGGTGTCTGGGACTCCTCCCGACCCAGCCCTGAAAGGATCAAAAGACAATGGCAGGAAACCTCGACAAGCGACCCCCAGGTGACAAGACCCCTGCCTGCACAGACTCCGGACATCAAAGAGGGGTCGACCTATAACAAGGGGTGCTCGGGGACTGTCCGGCAGATTCGCCTTGGAACATCTGAGCCCTGCTGAGTGACTCGCGGCTCCCTGAAGATCGTAAGACCTCCGAACTTGTGCTTGAGCCCTGCTGAGTGACTCGCGGCTCCCTGAAGATCGTAAGACCTCCGAACTTGTGCTTGAGCCCTGCTGAGTGACTCGCGGCTCCCTGAAGATCGTAAGACCTCCGAACTTGTGCCTGAGCCTGCTGAGTGACTCGCGGCTCCCTGAAGATCGTAAAACCTCCGAACTTGTGCTTGAGCCCTGCTGAGTGACTCGCGGCTCCCTGAAGATCGTAAGACCTCCGAACTCGTGCTTGAGCCTGCTGAGTGACTCGCGGCTCCCCCAGACTCTCGTTGGCCCCGCCGGACCCCACGTCGACAAGCGTACCCCCCGGCTCGAGGATTGTGAGCTGTGCGCCGGGTACGCTCCTGCATTTGATCCATATCCCCCCAAAGACTGTCCCGCTACCTCCTACCCCCGCCAAGACTCTGTGAGCCCACGCTCTGCTTGTAAATATCTGCCTTGCTGATCATAAAGATCCTACTACTTCGAGTTGATAAAGCTTGAATCCTAAGAACCCTCGGTGTGGTGTCTCTTTGTCGTGTGGTGCCGAGTGTACGATCCTAGATACGAGATTCCTCCCCTGCGGAGTCTCCCGCCAGTGCCCGGCTACGATACTTTGAGGGTGGGTCTCAGGACAGTCAGGGCCCCCTCCGGGCCCCTCTGAGGTCCCCTTCTAACATTGACCTCTTTTGTTTCTTTTCAATATTAGCTCTAATTCTTTTCTTTTTCCCTCCCCTGTTTTTACAACACAAACACACCAATCTTAGTATCAATAATGCAACAATCACACATGTCAAAGGAAACAATACCTTACCTATAATAGTACTACCTATTTTAGCAATAAAACTCTTAACAGCTATCATCTTATTAGCTAATTTAGTCCAGATACTTTCAGCTTCCAGCGGTACCAATTCCTCATGCAAATCAGTAATATTTTTGATATAGACCTTCAGGTCTTTACTTTCATCAGGAATGTAAGTGCAACAATGTTGAACTTTCAGCATTCCACAGACTCCACCCTCCTTGGCCAATAGAATATCAAGGGCAAGTCGATTTTGCATAGACATGGCACGTACGGCAGCCATTTCCGTATTTACCAAAAGAAACCCTCCAGCGGTACTTGTCGATAAGCGATCTACCACTGTTGACAGTTTCCTAATTCCATATGCATTTAAAGAAATTCCCACTGCTTGAATTAAAGCTCCAAATATATCACCTACTATTTCTGACCAAGTCTCTCTCTTAAAACGTGTTAGTAAGTTAATATGTTCTACATCTCCTATCTTATCTATATGAAAAATCTTTGGGAAGACCAGACCAACATAACATGTGCCATACCAATGGTCAGGCAACCTGTAATAAGCCCTGTTCCCACAAATATAATACACTCCCGGGAAAACTGGATCTTCTCCTCCTCTGAATCCCCATCCCGTTGCAATAAAGTATGTATCATGGCACTCACTAGTCCCAACAAAATAATTATCATATTGGGATTTCCTCCTGGTAATGCATAGTTTACCCTTCTGTGGTGCATCTAAAGCCAAAGTTGGACTGGCCCCATTCTTCAACTCCTTTCCCATTTCAATATCCCAAATTGTCTCACTCACTTTATATTTCCCTGCCTTCTCATGCATGCTCATTCTCCTTTCCTCTACCATGTCTAGGAAAGCTTTCCCCTCTTCTTTCAAACTGCAAGTTAAATTATTTCTAAAAATGTAATCTAACGTTAATTCTTCTTTCTCAATAAAAATTTCACCAAAAATATTAGCTTCTTTAGCTGGATTCAGCTTTTTGTTCATAGGCAATTGCCCAAAAATATTATCTTTGTTAGACATCACATAATCTATTTTCCCTAACAAATAAAAAACACTACTTAACACACTACATGAAATTCCATACGTGGCTGGTAAATGGTGATAAGTAACACCTTCTGAAACAGATGCAGGTAATTGCATACATACGTAGCAATCCCTAACCTCCATTGTCTTTACGTATTCATACAACAACTTTGAAAAGACATTGCTAGAAAAATCATTAATTGACCTATCTTTATGTATGTTAATGTTACTAATTCTAGGTGGAACTATTTTCTGTGAATTTTCCCCTACATTAGTCATATTCTCAGTATGTATACCAAAAGTATCTATTGTAACCCTAAAGGTAACTAATAAAGCAAGTACACACCATAATAGCACTAATAAACCAGTACAGCAGCAGCACATTCTACACCATCTTTTCAAAAAGGCACATCTACTTTGATTATTCTCCGTGTTAGCCATTTTACTACTTTGGCAGTGTCTTTTGACTTAGCCTCTTCTACTCCACTACTGAGTTTAGAACTCTAAATTATCTCAAAACAGCTAATTTTCAAATTTTTCTTTTCACTTTCTCCAAGTGACTCCTTCAGTTCACTCAATTTGGATTTTCATCGTTTTTCACTTCTTCTTCAGCAACATCGAATTGTATCAGATCTTCAACAACATCCTGTGCATCCGACTCTTCTCCAATGTCAGTCAGGATAACTTTTAAGATTCCAACAGACTTTTCCTCTCCCTCAACCACTTTTCTCAAGATCCCCTCCGAATTGTCTTGACTCTCTGCCTCTTCTTCTCCTTCAGACAGTGCCACATAAGACCATTCCGGTGATCTGTACTTTTGGTTGGGTTGTCTAATTCTCTTTATTCTTCCTTGTTCCTTCGATCCTTCTTGTTTCTCACCTTTTGTTCTGTTTTGACTCGACACTTCATTCACCTGTTCAGCTTTTGACGAATCCACTCGTGTCAGTCTGTACCTCAGCCTCTTTATCTTGTTAGGCCAAATATCTCCTCGTACAACCTTTTTCGGTCTTACTTCTTTATTGTTTCTTTCTCCAATCCAAGTCCTTTTCCTCAGAACTCGACCCTCAGGTTTCTCATTCTCACTTTCATCCGATTCTGTTTCATCTGCCTTTTGTCCCTCAGCAATTCTTTTTTGCCCCACAGACTTCTTTTCCACCACTCGAGATTTCCCTATTCCAAACAATCATGATCAACTTCATCCTTCACACCCACATTTTCAGAATCAGGCAATAATGTCGCTGGATTTACATTCACACATCTTTCAAGAGTCACATTTGATGCTCCCAGAATGATTTTCTCATATTTAGTCAGCCGACTATGTGACATATATTGAGTTCTGCTTCTTGTCAAAAGAATCGCCACATTATGAGGTACGAATACCCTTACAGGATATCCCATGATAATACCTTCACTCTGTTCCAAACTTCTGCACGTAGCAGCTACTGATTTCAAGCAACCTGGTAAACCCACAGCTACAGGATCAAGTGTCGATGAGAAGTACGCAATAGGCCTTCTCAGTTGTCCATGCTTCTGTATTAACACTGAAAGTGCACATCCATTTCTTTCACTGCAGTACAATTCAAACTCCTTCTCATAGTCAGGCATTCCCAAAGCAGGGGCTTCACACATTCTGCTCTTTAACTCCACAAACGCTGCCATTTGTTCTCCATCCAGCTCCAATGGGTCTCTCACCTCACTTTTAGTCAGCTTAATCAATGGCCTTGCTATCAGGGAAAAATTACTTATCCACTGACGACAATAACCCACCATCCCCAGAAACATCCTCACTTCTCTTTGGGTCCATCGGGGCTCTCATTCCTCTGATGATTCTGATTCTGTCATCAGTCACTTTTCTCAGACCTTTTTCAATATTGTGTCCAAGATAATGCACCTCTTTCTTGCAAAATTGTAATTTGGCTGGAGATACCTTTAACCCTCCATCTGCCAGATGATCCAGTAAAGCTATGGTAAGACCAAAACTGACGTTTAACTGAGACAAAAGTCAAACTTTGCTCCTCGTAAATGCCCTTTGTGAATACCGAAAGTCGTGAAGTGAGACTTTCGACTCAGTTTACCTTTGTGAATCGGGCCCGTAGCATGTGAGTATAAAACATGGGTGAAGACAATGCGACACACAGGGTCCGGGGAGTAGAGTTCATGGGTTACAGAGCAGAAATGTGTTTGACAGTAGCACGTTAACTTCTTTCTTGAATGATGCCGTTCTCGGGGTTTGGTCTGATTTCAGGGGGCAGGGAGTTGTTCCACATCCTCGGGGCAATACCTGAGAAGGCTTGGTTATATGTTTTCTTTTTCTGAAATGTCTGTGGTTTCAACAGTAACACGTGCTGGTCTCTCTAGATGCTTGCAGCCACCAGATAGCTCTAGGGTGATCAGAGGACATGTGGCATGGTTGGCACCGGTATTCCACCCTGGTTCTGAAGGGGCCTTGTGATTGGCCCCGGCAGACCTCCCCTCTTCCTCATGTCTGTGCTGGTATTAGAGCTGTCGGGGGCATGTTTCAAAGGGGTACCAGCAGTTCTTCCTAGCTTGGGACAGACAGGCTCCTGGTTAGTGTTTGGACAGCCCGCCCCCATGGGCATGGCTTTTTATGGGCTCCAGCAGAGCACCCTGACAGTGGATGGGCATTCATGGTGCCTACCAGGCCGACGTGGCTGTATCTAGTGTGTCGTAAGGTATGCCATTCGACTGGCACCAGTAGTGCACCCTAGCAGCAGGTGGGCACGCTGGCCAAAACTAGTGGTCATAGGGTGCTCCCTGTGCCCATGTGTTCGTGGTAGGCTTGCCCTGAGCATGTTGTGGTTAGTGTGGTCACCGAGGCCCAGCCTGGAGACCCTCCGGTGCCCCTGTGCCTGTCTGTTTATGTGTCAGGTTAGGGTTGTCCTGGGCATGTTGTGGGTTGACAGTTTGTGGTTACCCACGGTTATCCAAGTGACCCTTTGGTGCCCCTGTGTTTATGTGTCATGCTGGGTTATCCTGGACATTTTGTGGGTTGGCAGCGTGTCGTCACCCACGGCCAGACTGAGGAACCTCAGCTAGCCCTTGTGTTTATGTGTCTGTCAGAGTTGCCCTGGGCATGTTGGCCAGTTACCACTTTGGCAGTGTGTGAGCATCCAGGCCCAGCCTGGCGACCCTCCGGTGCCCCTCTGCCCGTGTGTTTATGTGACATGTTAGAGTTGCCCTGGACATGTTGCACAGTTGGCAGTGTGTGGTCACCCATGCCCAGCCTGGCCACCCTCCCGTGCCTTCTGTGGCCGTGTGTTTATGTGACATGTTAGAGTTGCCCTGGACATGTTGCACAGTTGGCAGTGTGTGGGCATCCAGGCCCAGCCTGGCAACCCTCCGGTGCCCCCTGTGCCCGTGTGTTTATGTGTCATGTTAGAGTTGCCCTGGACATGTTGCACAGTTGGCAGTGTGTGGGCATTCAAGCCCAGCCTGGCGACCCTCCGGTGCCCCCTGTGCCTGTGTGTTTATGTGTCATGTTAGAGTTGCCCTGGACATGTTGCACAGTTGGCAGTGTGTGGTCACCCATTCCAAGCCTGGCCACCCTCCCGTGCCCCCTGTACCCGTGTGTTTATACCGACATCCTGCACACACCGTTGTTGGACATTTAACGCGACATGAGACTTGTTGTTTGGACAGTTCATACACAAAAGAAATAGAGTGAAAAAGAAAAATATATTTTCAGTCTCCTGGAACAAACACAAGGGAAAGTACCAGAGATCTTAATAGAAGGATAGAACTGTCAGAAATTAGTCATAACAACAGGTGGCCACAATTGGATGGACTGACATCGTACACGAAGTCATATATGCAAGGAAAATTAATAACTTAGATTGTGTAGGCAATCGATATCCGAGACAGGACGTGTAAACCAGTGCGATCGCTCGGCACTCTGTGGACTGGAGACGAATGGATCCCTCGACCCCTCACAGTCCGGCTTCCGAGCCAATCACAGCACCGAGACCGCCCTCATCGCCGCCACCGATGACATCCGAGCCCTGATGGACAACGGAGAAACAGCGGCCCTCATCCTCCTAGACCTCTCCGCGGCATTCGACACTGTCTGCCACCGCACCCTAGTACAGCGCCTCAGCAACGTCGGAATCCTGGACAAGGCGCTGGAATGGATCATCTCCTTCCTCGACGGAAGAACACAGAGAGTCCGCCTACCACCGTACAAGTCAGAGGCCACCGAAGTCATCTGCGGCGTCCCTCAAGGATCCTCACTGAGCCCCACCCTCTTCAACGTCTACATGAGCCCCCTCGCGGCCATCGCACGCCAACACAACCTCAACATAATCTCCTACGCCGACGACACCCAGCTGATCCTCTCCCTGACCAACGACCCCGCCGCCGCCAGAGCTAACCTGCACGAAGGGATGAAAGAGGTAGCCGAGTGGATGACGACCAGCCGCCTGAAACTGAACTCGGACAAGACGGAGGTCCTCATCCTGGGCTCTTCACCCTCCGCCTGGGACGACTCCTGGTGGCCTCCCGCCCTGGGCACCGCACCCAAACCGACAGACCATGCACGCAACCTGGGCTTCATCTTGGACTCCTCCCTCTCCATGACCAGGCAAGTCAACAACGTCTCCTCGGCGTGCTTCAACATCCTACGCATGCTACGGAAGATCTTCTGGTGGATCCCCACCGAGACCAGGAAGACCGTCACCCAGGCTCTCGTCACTAGCTGACTGGACTACGGCAACGCCCTCTACGCCGGTACCACCGCCAAGCTCCAGAAGAGACTCCAGCGGATCCAGAACGCCTCAGCCAGACTCATCCTCGACATCCCACGAACCAGCCACATCTCCGGACATCTGAGAGACCTTCACTGGCTCCCCGTCAACAAAAGAATCACCTTCCGCCTCCTCACCCACGCACACAAAGCCCTACACGACCAAGGCCCGAGCTACCTCAACAGCCGAATCAACTTCTACGCTCCCAAACGCCACCTCCGATCAGCCAACCACGCCCTCGCCGCCGTCCCCCGCATCCGAAGAGCGACTACAGGAGGAAGATCCTTCTCCTACCTGGCCGCCAAGACCTGGAACTCCCTCCCGACCGACCTGCGCCTGACCCAAGACCACCTCTCCTTCAGGAAGAAGCTGAAGACCTGGCTGTTCGAGCAGTAGCGGCACCCCCCCCCCCCCACCCCCAGCGCCTTGAGACCCTACGGGTATGTAGTGCGCTCTATAAATGTCATTGATTGATTGATTGATTGATAACATTGAGTGATGGAATCCTGATGAAGGCATTGCCGAAACGCGTTGGTTCTCTCACCATGTGTTTTTCCATTACGTGTTATTGATGATCTAATGTTTTCAAGATCCTATGTATATAGCCTAAACGTTGTTGAAAATACTAGAAAGTGATTCAAGCACAGCATTACACTCGTTAATAATTGAATTGAGAACATTGAACCCTCTAATCTTGTATCATCAATTGGATTGAGTATCTATGTACATGTGGTTCTTTGAGTAATGACATGATCAAAAGTAATTGCTTGTTTTATCAGTTTTTGTAAATAGGCACATCTATATGTCTTTTTATCTTTTTGATATAAGGAATTAGTCCTACAAATGAATTAAGAATAATAATATTCAGCAAAAAAAGAAATAAAATTGAAAAATACATATTTATGTTATCATTTCTTTCTTCAATAACTAGGTGTTCATAGTGTGGCTCATTTGGTGCTCCTTCTTGCACAGTATATCAGTCATACAGCTAAAAATTATTTTCTCCCCCTTTTCCAGGCAGTGTGTGGGCATCCAGGCCCAGCCTGGCGACCCTCCGGTGCCCCCTGTGCCCGTGTGTTTATGTGTCATGTTAGAGTTGCCCTGGACATGTTGCACAGTTGGCAGTGTGTGGGCATTCAAGCCCAGCCTGGCGACCCTCCGGTGCCCCCTGTGCCCGTGTGTTTATGTGTCATGTTAGAGTTGCCCTGGACATGTTGCACAGTTGGCAGTGTGTAGGCATCCAGGCCCAGCCTGGCGACCCTCCGGTGCCCCTGTGCCCGTGTGTTTATGTGTCTGTTCAGAGGCGCAACTAGAGCCAAATTTCGGGGGGGCTAAGAACAATTTCGGGGGGGGGGGCTGAATCTTTTAAGCAATAGGCAGAGCAGAGGCGCAACTAGAGCCACATTTCGGGGGGGGCTAAGAAAAGAATTCGGGGGGGGGCTGAATCTTTTAAGCCATAGGCAGAGTGGAGCTGCAGGGGCTCTTAGAAGGGGTGAAACAACAGCAAGGCCTCATTAACATGCAAATGGTCTTTTAAAGACCTGTGAAGTGCTCGGGTGCGGCTGCCTGGGTGCCCGGGAAGCTGTCTCATCCTGGGCTGCCACACACGACGGGGGGGGGGGGGGGGGGGGGTGCTGAAGCCCTGTGAGTCCAATGGGTGTTGCGCGCCTGTGTCTGTTAGAGTTGCCCTGGGCATGTTGTGGGCTGACAGTGTGTGGTCACCCATGCCCAGCCTGACTACCCTCCGGTGCCCCCGTGCCCGTGTGTTTATGTGTCATGTTAGAGTTGCCCTGGGCATGTTGTGGGCTGGCAGTGTGTGGGCAACCAGGCCCAGCCTGGCCGCCCTCCGGTGCCCCCGTGCCCGTGTGTTTATGTTGTTAGAGTTGCCCTGGACATGTTGCACAGTTGGCAGTGTGTGGTCACCCAGGCCCAGCCTGGCCGCCCTCCGGTGCCCCCGTGCCCGTGTGTTTATGTTGTTAGAGTTGCCCTGGACGTGTTGCACAGTTGGCAGTGTGTGGTCACCCAGGCCCAGCCTGGCCACCCTCCGGTGCCCCTGTGCCCGTGTGTTTGCGCTAGAGCCGCCGGAGGGCCGCTCTCAGGTTGGCACACGCACTCCGCCCTGGACCCGGATGAAGGGCCCTGTGCTCGTCATGCCAGCGTGAAGCGACGCGATGCGACGCCTTTAATCCTCGGCGCATCTCTCCCAGGACGGCCTTTCACGGGGGCTTTACTGCCCAAGCCCCTCTTTGTCCGGGGAGCGGGCGGCCCGGTTATCCGATGGGAAATCAATGCTGATGTCGATGAAGCGAAGAGCCCCCCCACCCGACTCCCCCACCCCGCTGGTGAAAGCCCCCCGACCCCAGCAAACCCTGGCTTCAGAGCCCTGGAGACGAGCCAGCCTCGGCTGCCTCTGTATTTTGGTTGCTCCAGGACTTTTCTCTGTCCTTTCAGACAGACAGCTCTGCTTGTCCGCAGCGGTTTCCGCATAATTATGCATGCATTTGTCACATTTGCCGCGTAATCCTCTGACTTTAACACAGCTGGAATGGGTGAAACGTTACTATAAACGAGGCCGCGCCACCTGTTGCCACGCAGTGAAAGGCCCTTCACAGAGGCGGGCAGCTGACCTCTCTGTTGGTTATTCCTGTCTTTAGCTTTCACACTGGTACTAATGAGGAGAAAACTGTGCCCGGACAGTGTTAACACGCGTGTAAACAAAATGACATAACAATGGGGCAATACTAGAACAACGTGCTGCATAATTTGCCTTTTCATGCCACATAATTTAGTCAACCTTGCTACAGAATTTGGTCCTCCCTGCCACATAATTCCAGTGGGCCCAGTTTGATGCCACCTCGCTATTGGACCATTTCGCTGAGTGCTGAACACCCCCTTTTTAACCACACTGGTGCATCCTTTCCGCAAGCTTTAGACCCTCGTTTTATCAGAACCACAGAGAGCCCCAGGGTGTCTTTCTTCGAAGCAAGAGAGACCCACAGACCCCCCAATCTTTCTTGATGCAAAGGAGGCGTCAGATTTCCATTGTGATGAGGAGATGTGGTGCCTTGTCTTTTTCAGTGCCCTCCACCGTGTCATGTGACCTGTGCCACATAACGTGGATATCTTGCCCCAGATTTGCCACACGTTCATGCAGTGCCGCATCTAAAGTTGCTGTGCTGCGTTGCATGAAAGGGAGAGAGCTGCCTTCCTCGCTCCGTGCGGGGCGCACTTTACAATGCCACGCGCCAACGTGCTCACACGTGCGCCGTAGTGCAAGGGTATGTGCCTTGTGTAAGGAATAGTTTTTGAACTGGAAGGGTACTCTTCCAGTACAAAAGGTATCCCTTAACAATTTTCGTGCTTTGTATGCGTGCTGTGCGCATACACATGGAAAGTAGGAACAAGCATTGGCAAAGCCAATAGGTCTCGTCCTTGGGAACAAACGGTTTTTAGCAATGTTGTGCAGCTTGGCTAAAGAGGGAACCAAACCAAAATGTGTTATGACGCAGCAGCAGTGGTGTGTCATTTTGCAGGTGTGTGCATCATGCATTCATGCACCTACAAAATAAGTGGGCGCCTCTTTAAATTTTGTATATACTTAACCAGGTTGGTTTGGTAAATAAAAAAAAAGGTAGTGCCAAAGTGTTTTTTTTAAAAAAAAGTGTGTGAGGGGAAGCGATAAGGAGAGCGGAGGTGGAAGCAACCTGGTGGGCGTGGGAGGGGGAAGAAGGATCACGGAGGACAGGGACGGAAGCAACATGTGGGGCAGGGGAAGAAATACACACCACAAGCGAGGGAGGACAACGTGGAGTGCGGGGGAACAGACCCACACCGGTGACAGAGAGTTCACTGTGGAACCGGCGAGAAAGAGCGGGGGCGAGAAAGCAATGCGGGGAGAGGCACATGAGGGCAAACACAACACAGAGGGGTGTGGGGGCACACGGGCGAGCATAGCATGGAGCGCGGTGGAGAGGCATAGAAAAGTATACAAGGGTGGCAGCTGGAAAACACATGCACTCTCATGGAGTGCTTAACCATACAGAAAAAAGGAGTGTCTGAAAAGTAAGCAGTGGAAGGACTAAAGTAATGAGGCCATGCTCCAGGGGAGGGACAAACACAAGAAGAGGAAGGAAGTCTCCACGACCCGTCTTCGAAGCAGGATTGACTGCGTTTGTAGGTTGCTGTATTAAAAGCATGCCACAGAATGTAAAGAACACTACTTTTTCTTTTTCCCACCGCAAAGCAATTAAAAAGTACAAGGCAGTCAACTATGAAGTTTATGCACATATGAATCTGCCCAGCGAGCACTCCCCCGCGTTCACAGCAACATCCTAACATGGAGTTCCTTCTCTATGTTGACATACTGATTTCCGCAGATACGGCCGACAGACTGATAGCCAACTATAAACTATTTATAAATGTTTCTTAATATTTGATATGACTCAGGTTGGTGGTGGTGGTGGAAGTTAGGGTGAGAGTGGTGGTGTTTTGGTTGAGAGTGGTGGTGGTTAATGAGAGGAGTGGGGGTGGTTAGTTTAGGGTGATGGGGCTTAGGGTGGTGGTTAGTAGGGTGGTGGGTAGGGTGGTGGATACAGTGGTAGTAAGGGTAGGGGGATGGTGCTTAGGGTGGTGGTTAGTAGGGTGGTGGGTAGGGTGGTGGATACGGTGGTAGTTAAAATGGTGGTTAGGGTGTTGGTGGTTATGGTAGGGTGGTTGCAGTGGTGGTTAGGGTAGCATGGTGGTGGTTTTGGTCGTGGTCGTGGATAGGGTGGAGGTGGTAAGGGTGGTGGTGGTTTTTAGGGTGGTGGTAAACGCAGTGATAGTGGTTAGTATGGTGATTATGAGGGGGTGCTGTGGTTGGTGGTGGTTAGAGTTGGGTGGTGATGGTCGTTGAGATGGTGGTAGGGTAGTGGTGGTTAGGGCAGGGTGGTGGTAGTAGTTAAGGTAGAGTGCTGGTGTTTATGATGAAGGTAGTGAGGGTGGCGGTGGTGAGAGTGGTGGTAGTTCTGGTTAGGGTGGTGGTTAGGGTAGGGTGGTGGTACTGGCTAGGGTGGTGGTAGTTGTGGTTAGGTTGGTGGTGTTTTATGGTGATGGTAGGGAGTGGTGGTGGTAGGGTGGCAGTGGTGGTAGGGTGGGGGGCATGGTGGAAGGCTGGTGGTGGTTTGAGTGGTGATAGTTAAGTTGGCGGCTAGGGTTGTGTTGATACATGGGGTGTTGGTTAGGGTGGTGGATACGGTTGTGATGGTAGTTAGGGTGGTGGTGGTTAGGGTGAGAGTGGAGGTAGTTAGGGTGGAAGTGATTCAGTTCAGTTGGTGGTGGTGGTTAGGGTAGAGTGTGGTGGTTAGGGTTGTGCTGATACCTAGGGTGGTTGGTAGGGTGGTGTTAAGATGATGGTGGTGTTTATGGTGGTGGTGACAGTTAGGGTTCTAGTTGGGGTGGGGGTGGTGGTGGTGGTATGGTAGTGTTAAGGTGGTGGTGGTTAAGGTGGTGGAAGTGAGGGTATTGATGATGGCTAGGGCAATGGTAGCTAGGGTGTTGGCAATGGTGGTGGTTAAAGTGAGGGTGGTCAAGCTAGGGTGGTGTTGGTTCTAGTTGGGCGGTGGTTTGGATGTTGGTGGTGGTTGTGAGGATGGTGGTGGTTATGGTGAGGCTGGTGGTGGTGAGAGTGGTAGGCTGGTGGTGAGGGTGGTAATGAGGGTAGTAGTGGTGATTTGATAATGGGGTGGTTATGGTGGTGGTGAGGGTGATGGTTAGGGTGGTAGTGGTGCTTACGGTGATGGTGATGAAGGTGGTAGTGGTTGTGAGGGTGTTTGTTAGAGTGGTAGGCTGGTGGTGGTGGTGGTCGTGATGAGGGTGGTAGTGGTGATGAGGGTGGTGGTTATGGTGGTGGTGAGGGTCATTAGTGTGGTAGTGAATGTGAGAGTGATGGTGGTGAAGCTAGTATCGGTGTGAGAATGAGGGTGATGGTTAGGTGGTGGTGGTTATGCTAGTGGTTATTGTAGTAGTTAGGGTGATGGTGGTGGTGAGGGTGGTAATGGTGGTGGCTAGAGTGGTAGGCTGGTGGTGGTGTTTAGGGTGATGGTGGCAACGGTGGCAGTAGTGGTGAGGGTGATGGTTATTGTGTTGATGGTGGTGAGGGTGGTGGTGGTTAGAGTGGTAGGCTGGTGGTGGTGAGGGTGGTGGCGGTGGTGATTAGGGTGGTGGCGATGGTGGCTAGGGTGATGGTGGTGACAGTGGTAGTAGTTAGAGTGGTTAGAGTGGTAGGCTGGTGCTGGTGGTGGTGAGGGTGATGGTTAGGGTGGTTCTGGTGATTAGGGTTATGGTGGTGAAGGTGGTAGTGGTATTGAGGGTGTTTGTTAGAGTGGTAGGCTGCTGGTGGTGGTGGTGGTGAATAGAGTGGTGGTTATGGTAGTGGTTTTTGTAGTGGTTAGGGTGATAGTGATGGTGTGGGTGGAAGTGGTGGTGGCTTGAGTGGTAGGCTGTGGCTGGTTGTGGTGCGGGTGATGGTTAGGGTGGTACTGGTTATTAGGGTGGTGGCAGTGGTGATTAGGGTGGTGGCAGTGGTGGCTTGGGAGATGGTGGTGTGTGAGGTAGGAGGAGGGAGTCAGTGCAGATCTTTCAAGGTGAGGGAGATGTGCGTGACCTTAAGTAGGGTGTGGTAGAGAGAGGGAGCCAACGCTGATCGTTCAAGGTGAGGGAGATGTGCTTGACCTTAAGTAGTGTGTAGTAGGAGGAGGGAGTCGGTGTAGATCTTTCAAGGTGGGGGAGATGTGCTTGACTTTAAGTAGTGTGTGGTAGGAGGAGGGAGTGGGTGCAGATCATTCAGGGTGGGGGAGATGTGCTTGACCTTAAGTAGGGTGTGGTAGGAGGAGGGAGCCAGTACAGATCTTTCAAGGTGAGGGAGATGTGCTTTACTTTAAGTAGGATGTGGCAGGGCAAGGGAGCGGGTGCAGATCTTTCAAGATGCGGGAGATGTGCTTGATCTTAAGTAGGGTGCGGTAGGGCGAGGGAGGACTGCTGATATTTCAAGATGGGGGAGATGTGCTTGATCTTAAGTAGGGTGTAGGAGGGAGAGTGTTAGAAAAGGTAGACGGACCGGGAGGGTCGGCCGGGGTCAGGAGGAGAGGTCTCCGGGGAGAACCGTCTCCAGCGATCGTACAGACAAGTAACTTCCCCCCCACAGACAGATATCACACACGGATAAGGTTCAGCGTTCTTTATAAGCACTTATTTAAGGTACGGTTGAATGGTACAAGGAGGTCTGGACTCAGGGGTCCCCTCGATTAGAGTCTCGCAAGGTAGGGAAGGGGGTAGCGGGGCAGTCTATTTACCAATCAGGTAGTTCTGATGAGATGATGATGAGCTCACAATCCTCGAGCTTGGTGGTTAGGTGGTACGGGCCGCGGCAGCGCCAGCAGGTCCCGGTGTGGATGGTCGATACAACGGGCCGCGGCAGCACCAGCAGGTCCCCGGAAGATATACGGTCCGCGGCAGCGCCAGCAGGTCCCGGTGAGGATGGTCGTTACAACGGGCCGCGGCAGCGCCAGCAGGTCCCCAGGAGATATACGGTCCGCGGCAGCGCCAGCAGGTCCCGGTGAGGATGGTCGTTACAACGGGCCGCGGCAGCGCCAGCAGGTCCCAGGAAGATGACTGTTGCAGAAGGCCGCGGCAGCGCCAGCAGGCAGGACGATGGTTCACAAGAGCGGGCTACGGCAGCGCCAGTAGACCGTCAAGGTTGAGTTCACTCGGTGTCTCTCGACTCCAGGATACAACTGCCTTCCTGCTCCGGAGCTGCCTCAGTTATAGGGCTGGTGCCCTTTGATGTCCGGACCCTCGCACTTGGAGGTCGGAGGGTCCGGGATGAAGGTGTCCAGACACCCAGCAGGGGGTGGAGCCAGTGCCTGGGGGAGCTGGGGGCGATCGGCACCTGGCGGGGGAGAGCCCTTGACAGTTCGTTCTCCCATTGACTTGCCAAGTGGTCCGCTCACCTCCTGGGTGGATGGTGGTGCCGGGATGTCGGGGCCGGCCAGGCCCGGGGTTAGGGTCGAGGGGAGGCCATGCGGCCGCGTGGTGCAGGGCCCCCGATGGCGGCTTGACCCGGCCGGGGAAGCCGGTGGGGCTGGACCCCGTGATGAGTAGGGGTCCGAGGGCAGAGGGTCCGTCGGGAGACGGAGTACAGGTGCTTGTCGTGGGGATATGCCAGGTGGGCCGGAGTTCGGGCCCTGTCGAGCGGGGAGGGAGCAAGCCGTCTGTGAGGCCTGTCCAACATGCGTCCCCCCCAGCTGAAGGCGGGGAGAGTCACCCATCTCCTTGGGGACTCTCTTCGTCGAGGCGGAAAAAGCGGGACAGGCCATCCGCGTTGGCGTGGTCTTGGCCTGGTCGGTGCTCCACGGTGAAGTCCATTCCCTGCAGGGAAATGGACCAGCGCAAGAGTTTTGGGTTTTCCCCCCGCATCTGCATCAGCCATTGCAGGGGTCGATGGTCGGTTTGTACCCGGAAGTGGGTACCGAAGAGATAGGGTCGGAGCTTTTTGAGGGCCCACACTACTGCAAATGCCTCCCTCTCGATGGTGCTCCAACGCTGTTCTCGGGCCAGGAGACGTCGACTGATGAAGGCCACCGGCTGGTCATGACCTTCGGGGTTCAACTGAGAGAGGACGGCTCCGATGCCGTGGTCGGAGGCGTCGGTCTGCACCACAAATTCCCGACTGTAATCGGGGGCCTGGAGCACCGGGGCGGTGCACAGGGCGGCCTTCAGCTCCTCGAAGGCCGCTTGACAATCAGGAGTCCAGTTGACCCGCTTCGGTTGGTTCTTGGATGTGAGACCCGTGAGGGGCCCCACGATGCTGCCGTAGTCCTTCACGAACCGCCGGTAGTAGCCGGTGAGCCCCAGGAAGGCTCGGACTTCGGTCTGGGTAACGGGGGGCTGCCAGGACTGGATGGCAGCAATCTTAAGTTGTAGTGGGGCCACCAGCCCGCTCCCCACTTGGTGCCCAAGGTAGGTCACAGACCCTTGGCCAATCTGGCACTTGCCGGCCTTAATGGTGAGGCCGGCCCGCTGGAGGGCGTGTAGGACCTCCTGGAGGTGACGGAGGTGGTCGGACCAGTGGCGGCTGTATACAGCGATATCGTCCAGGTAGGCAGCGCTGAATTCTTCAAGTCCCGCCAAGACCTGGTTCACAAGGCGTTGGAACGTGGCGGGGGCATTCTTCATGCCAAAGGGCATGACCTTAAATTGATAGTGGCCATCGGGGGTAGAGAAGGCTGACCGTTCCTGGGCCCTGGGTGTGAGGCCGATCTGCCAGTAGCCTGCCGTTAGGTCGAAGATACTAAGGTAGCGGGCGGCACCCAGCCGGTCGATCAGCTCGTCTGCTCGGGGGATGGGATGAGCGTCGGTCCGGGTGACAGCGTTCAAGCCCCGGTAGTCGACGCAGAATCTCAGTTCAGGGACGGAGCCGGGGGCAGCGGCCTTGGGAACTAATACGACCGGACTGGCCCAGGGACTGTCCGAGGGCTTGATGACCCCGATCGTGAGCATCTTGGCCACTTCCTCCTGTATGCAGGCCCGTACCCGATCTGGTACGCGGTAGGCCCGGTGCCGGACAGGGGGACTGTCCCCGGTGTCTACGTCGTGCAGACACCAGGGGGTGACCCCGGGGGTGAGGGAGAACAGGGCAGCGAACTGCAGCAGGAGGTCCCGGCAGTCCTGGCGTTGCTCCGAAGTGAGGGCGTCAGAGAGCCGGACCCCGTCCACGGAGCCGTCCTTCTCCTGAGTCTTCAGGAGATCCGGGAGGGGCTCGGAGTCTTCTTCCGTGCCACTGTCTGTAGCCATCAAGAGGCTTAGTTCGGATCGCACAAAGTGTGGTTTGAGCCGGTTGGTGTGGAGGACCCGAAGGGGGTTCCGGGAAGACCCCATGTCGATGAGGTAAGTGACGGGGCTTTTGCGCTCGACCACTTTGAAGGGCCCCGTCCACTTATCCTGCAAGGCACATGGTTCGGTGGGGGACATCACCCATACTTGCTGCCCAGGCTCGAATTCAACGGAGGAGGCATTGTGATCATACC
The DNA here is from genome assembly GCF_964204655.1 of Triturus cristatus. Classification (NCBI taxonomy): domain Eukaryota; kingdom Metazoa; phylum Chordata; class Amphibia; order Caudata; family Salamandridae; genus Triturus; species Triturus cristatus. The sequence goes on from NC_140591.1 coordinate 23,426,686, forward strand.
ACCTCTTCATGTCCTCCTGGCTGGCCTCGAGGTTCGCCTTGGCCATCTCCCTGAAGCGCCGGGTCTGGTTTCGTAAGGCCAGGATGTATTTGAAGACGTCTGGAGGGGTCGTGAGGGGGGCCATCTCCCAACCTTCCTTGACTAGGCTGAGGGGCCCTCGCACAGGGTGCCCGTAGAGGAGTTCAAAGGGGCTAAAACCGAGGGACTTCTGGGGAACTTCTCGGTAGGCGAAGAGGAGGCACGGGAGCAGTACATCCCACTGGCGACGGAGAGGCTCTTCCAATTCCCCAATCATCCCTTTGAGAGTGCGGTTAAAACGCTCCACTAGTCCGTTCCCTTGGGGGTGATAGGGGGTCGTGAATCTGTAGGTGACCCCGCATTGTTGCCAGAGGGACTTCATGTATTTGGATATGAAATTCGTACCTCGGTCGCTGACGACTTCTCGGGGGAAGCCTACCCGGGAGAAGATCCCCATCAGGGCCCGGCCAACCACCGGAGCGGTCACTGTCCGTAGGGGCACCGCCTCGGGGTAGCGGGTGGCATGGTCCACTAGTACCAAGATGAACCTGTGTCCTTGCGCCGTGCGGGGGTCCAGAGGTCCCACAATGTCTATCCCCACCCTCTCGAACGGGGTGGTGACCACAGGGAAGGGTTGCAGAGGGGCTTTCAGCTTCCGACCACTCTTCCCGCTGGCTTGGCACGTGGGGCAAGATCGGCAGTGGTTCAGGACGTCATTCCTCATTTTCGGCCAGAAAAAGTGGGTCACCAGGCGACTGTACGTTTTGTCCTGGCCCAGGTGTCCAGCCAGGGGGACGTCGTGGGCCAGGTTGAGCAGAAAGTCTCGGAAGCGGAGCGGTACCACCAGAACTCGACCGGCCCCCAGCTCGGCGATTCTTTGCTCGCTGTAGAGCAGGTCGTTATCCCAGTAGACCCAGTGGGTTCCGGTGGTGTCCCCGGCGTTTTGGGTGCTGGCTTGTTGGCGGAGTCCCTCGAGGGAGGGACAGGTCTTTTGTTCCTGGCGGAACTGTTCTTGGGTGGGCCCCCCTTCTTGCCGCCACTGAGCCAGATCCGGGAGGTCCTGGTGTTGCGCGTCTTCTTCGGTAGTCGGGTCCGGGAGGTCGGACTCGCCGTTGTCCTCTACGGGGGCAACCGGGGGCGGAGGTGCTGGCCATTCGGTTTCTTCTGATCGGGGGGCGGCACGGGCGGCCATGGATCGGGTGGTTACGCAGGCCCAGTCCGGGAGGCCCAGCATCCCCAAGTGCTCTCTTCTCTCGACGGTGGCCCACGGGGAACTCTCGAGGTCATTCCCCAGGAGGCAGTCCACGGGGGCATCGTCCCGGACCGTCACCTTCAGTAGGCCGGAGACCCCTCCCCATTCAAACGGGACGCAGGCCATCTTACACATGCTCTCAGAGTTATCCGCCGAGCGGACGGGGCAGAGGATGTTCGGCAGGATCTGCTCGGGCTTTACCAGGTGACAGCGGACGGCCGTCACGCTGGCGCCGGTGTCACGCAAGGCCTCGGCTCTCTGTCCATTAATGGTCACCCACTGACCGTATTTTCTGGTGTTGGCGGGTAGGGGAGCCCGCGGAACCATGTCTCTTCCCCCTAAGCATGCCAGGACCATGGCGGCCGGTTCCCACCCTTGCTGGGCCGGCTCATACTCTTCGGGTCCCTCCGATGATTGCTCTTCCCCGAGGGCAGCGGCAGCTACCTGGCGGGGCTTGGGTGTTTGGTTCTGCGGGCAGCTCGGGTCATTGGCGTAGTGGCCGACTCGCTGGCATCGGTGGCACGTGACGTTGGCCCGGAACCCAGGACGCAACGGGGGGTTGCTCCGGCCGGCCGGAGGCGGGGTGCTGGCCACGGGGGTTGCCGGCAAGGCGTCTCTCCCTCGCCCCTGGCCTCCTCCTCCACCCCGAGGACGGTGCTGGCTTTGGTTGCTTCGATTCTGCTCGTGTGGCCCTCTCCGGCCCACTCGGGTGCTTTCCCATCGGTCAGCTTCGGCGGCGAGCTGCCGGGGGTCAGTCAGCTTACTGTCGAGTAGGTGCTGCCTGAGCTCGACGAAACAGTTGTTTGACAGGTGCTCCCATACCATAAGGTTGAAGAGTTGTTCGTAGGTGGTGACCTGACTTCCCTTGATCCAACCCTCGAAGGCCCGGCTGAAATAGTTCACGTATTCTACCCAAGTTGTACCTGGGATCCGGGTGCAGTCTCGGAACCTCTGGCGGTACATCTCGGGCGTGAGGCCGTAGCGGGCGAGGAGGGCAGCCTTCATGTGGTCGTAGGACGACATTTGGTGATCGGGGAGCTGTAGTAGGGCATCGCGACCCTCGTTGATAAATCTCCCCCAAAGTCCGGCTCCCCAATCACTCCGGTCGATCCGGTGGGAGGTCATTGCGATCTCATAGGTTTTAAACCACTGTTGTATGTCGTCTTCTCGGACATACTCGCGGACCACATCCTTGGGGATGTGAACTTTTTTCTCAATTGGCCCCGGGGTGTGTGGTCGCTCAGGCACCCCCAGTTCCTTATTCTGTTTGCGCAGTTCTATTTCCGCCAGTCGGCGCTCGTGCTCGAGCGTTATTTTTTTCTCTTCCAGCTCTCTCTGTCTCTGCTTTTCTTCTCGTTCCTCTCGAAGCCGCATATGCTCGAGGTTGAGTTTCTGTTCAGCTAACTTGAGTTCCCCATCCATCTTGAGTCGTGCCATCTCTAATTCGTGTAATCTGACTCTGTCTCTTTCTCGTATCTCCTCCTGCGAGAGGCCCGTTCCCCGTTCCTCGGGAGCCGTAGCGTTCCCCTCTGGTGTGATGCTGTTTTGGTCTGGTGTGACGCTGCTTTGGTCGGAGGGTCCTGCGACCCCAGTTTCTGTCCATGACTCAAGAGCGCGCTTTAGATCATCCTTGGTACTCAGGCCGGTGGTAGCAATGCCAAGTTCTATGCAAAATTGTCTCAGTTCGCGGTGGTTGTATTCTTCTAATTTCTCCATTTGGAACTTCTCGGTGGAGCTGCTATCTTTGGTCGACATCGTGTTTTGTCGTGGGGTGAGCTACTCTCTGTACGATTACGCGTTGATTCGGATCGCGCCGCTGGCCACCAATGTTAGAAAAGGTAGACGGACCGGGAGGGTCGGCCGGGGTCAGGAGGAGAGGTCTCCGGGGAGAACCGTCTCCAGCGATCGTACAGACAAGTAACTTCCCCCCCACAGACAGATATCACACACGGATAAGGTTCAGCGTTCTTTATAAGCACTTATTTAAGGTACGGTTGAATGGTACAAGGAGGTCTGGACTCAGGGGTCCCCTCGATTAGAGTCTCGCAAGGTAGGGAAGGGGGTAGCGGGGCAGTCTATTTACCAATCAGGTAGTTCTGATGAGATGATGATGAGCTCACAATCCTCGAGCTTGGTGGTTAGGTGGTACGGGCCGCGGCAGCGCCAGCAGGTCCCGGTGTGGATGGTCGATACAACGGGCCGCGGCAGCGCCAGCAGGTCCCCGGAAGATATACGGTCCGCGGCAGCGCCAGCAGGTCCCGGTGAGGATGGTCGTTACAACGGGCCGCGGCAGCGCCAGCAGGTCCCCAGGAGATATACGGTCCGCGGCAGCGCCAGCAGGTCCCAGTGAGGATGGTCGTTACAACGGGCCGCGGCAGCGCCAGCAGGTCCCAGGAAGATGACTGTTGCAGAAGGCCGCGGCAGCGCCAGCAGGCAGGACGATGGTTCACAAGAGCGGGCTACGGCAGCGCCAGTAGACCGTCAAGGTTGAGTTCACTCGGTGTCTCTCGACTCCAGGATACAACTGCCTTCCTGCTCCGGAGCTGCCTCAGTTATAGGGCTGGTGCCCTTTGATGTCCGGACCCTTGCACTTGGAGGTCGGAGGGTCCGGGATGAAGGTGTCCAGACACCCAGCAGGGGGTGGAGCCAGTGCCTGGGGGAGCTGGGGGCGATCGGCACCTGGCGGGGGAGAGCCCTTGACAGTTCGTTCTCCCATTGACTTGCCAAGTGGTCCGCTCACCTCCTGGGTGGATGGTGGTGCCGGGATGTCGGGGCCGGCCAGGCCCGGGGTTAGGGTCGAGGGGAGGCCATGCGGCCGCGTGGTGCAGGGCCCCCGATGGCGGCTTGACCCGGCCGGGGAAGCCGGTGGGGCTGGACCCCGTGATGAGTAGGGGTCCGAGGGCAGAGGGTCCGTCGGGAGACGGAGTACAGGTGCTTGTCGTGGGGATATGCCAGGTGGGCCGGAGTTCGGGCCCTGTCGAGCGGGGAGGGAGCAAGCCGTCTGTGAGGCCTGTCCAACAGAGAGGAGCCGGTGCAGATCTTTCATGGCGGGAGAGATGTGCTTGACTTTAAGTAGGGTGTGGTAGGGAGAGGGAGCCGGTGCAGATCTTTAAAGGTGGGAGAGATGTGCATTACCTTAAGTAGGGTGTCGTAGGGAGAGGAAGCCGGTGCAGATCTTCCAGGGTGGAAGAGATGTGCTAGACTTTAAGTAGTGTGTGGTAGGAGGAGGGAGCCAACACAGATCTTTCAGGGTGGGGGAGATGTGATTGATCTTAAGTAGGGTGTGGTAGGTGGAGGGATCCAGTGCAAATCTTTCAAGGTGAGAGATGTGCTTGATCTTAAGTAGGGTGTAGTTGGGAGAAGAGCCGGTGCAGATCTTTCAAGGTGGGGGAGATGTGCTTAACCTTAAGTAGGGTGTGGTAGGGAGAGGGAGCCGGTGCAGATCTTTCAAGGCTGGGGAGATGTGCTTCACCTTAAGTAGGGTGCGGTAGGGAGAGGGAGCCGACGCAGATCTTTCAAGGTGGGGGAGATGTGCTTCACCTTAAGTAGTGTGCGGTAGGAAGAGGGAGCCGGTGCAGATCTTTCAAGGTGGGGGAGATGTGCTTGACCTTAAGTAGGGTGTGGTAGGGAAAGGGAGCTGACCCAGATCTTTTAAGGTGGGGGAGATGTGCATTACCTTAAGTAGGGTGTGGTAGGGTGAGGAAGCAAGTGCAGATCTTTCAGGGTGGGGGAGATGTGCTAGACTTTAAGTAGTGTGTGGACGGAGGAGGGAGCCGACGCAGATCTTTCAGGGTGGGGGAGATGTGCTAGACTTTAAGTAGTGTGTGGACGGAGGAGGGAGCCGACGCAGATCTTTCAGGGTGGGGGAGATGTGCTTGATCTTAAGTAGGGTGTGGTAGGTGGAGGAGCAGGTGCAGATATTTCAATGCGGGGGAGATGTGCATTACCTTAATTAGGGTGTGGTAGGGAGAGGGAGCCAGTGCAGATCTTTCATGGTGGGGGAGATGTGCTTGACCTTAAGTAGGGTGTGGTATGGAAAGGGAGCCAGCCCAGATCTTTTAAGGTGGGGGAGATGTGCTAGACTTTAAGTAGTGTGTGGTAGGAGGAGGGAGCCGACACAGACTTTCAGGGTGGGGGAGATGGGCTTGATCTTAAGTATGGTGTGGTAGGTGGAGGGAGCCGGTGCAGATCTTTCAAGGTGGGAGATGTGCTTGATCTTAAGTAGGGTGTAGTAGGGAGAGGAGCCGGTGCAGATCTTTCAAGGTGGGGGAGATGTGCTTGACCTTAAGTAGGGTGTGGTAGGGAAAGGGAGCCGACCCAGATCTTTTAAGGTGGGGGAGATGTGCTTGACTTTAAGTAGTGTGTGGTAGGAGGTTGGAGCCGGTGCAGATCTTTCAAGGTGGGTGAGATGTGCTCCATCTTAAGTAGGGTGTAGTAGGGAGAGGGAGCTGGTGCAGATCTTTCAATGTGGGGGAGATCTGCTTGGCCTTAAGTAGGGTGTGGTAGGGAGAGGGGGCCGGTGCAGTTCTTTCAAGGCTGGGGAGATGTGCTTGACCCTAAGTAGGGTGTGGTAGGGAGAGGAAGCCAATGCAGATCTTTCAAGGTGTAGGAGATGTGCTTGACCCTAAGTAGGGTGTGGTAGGGAGAGGGAGCCAATGCAGATCTTTCAAGGTGGGGGGAGATGTGCTTGACTTTAAGTAGTGTGTGGTAGGAGGCGGGAGCCGATGCAGACCTTTCAAGGTGGGGTAGATGTGCTTGACCTTAAGTAGGGTGTGGTAGGAGGAGGGAGCCGGTGCAGATCTTTCAGGGTGGGGGAGATGTGTTTGATCGTAAGTAGGGTGTAGCAGGGAGAGGGAGCCTGAGCAGATCTTTCAAGGTGGGGGAGATGTGCTTGACCTTAAGTAGGGTGTGGTAGGAGGCGGGAGCCGATGCAGAACTTTCAAGGTAGGAGAGATGTGCTAGACCTTAAGTAGGACGTGGTAGGAGGAGAGTGCCGGTGCAGATCTTTCAAAGCGGGGGAGATGTGCATTCCCTTAAGTAGGGTGTGGTAGGGAGAGGGAGTCGGTGCAGATCTTTCAAGGTGGGGGAGATGTGCTTGACCTTAAGTAGGGTGTGGAAGGTGGAGGGAGCCGGTGCAGATCTTTCAAGGTGGGGGAAATTAGCTTGATCTTAAGTAGGGTGTGTTAGGGAGAGGGAGTTGGTGCAGATCTTTCAGGGTGGGGGAGATGTGCTAGACTTTAAGTAGTGTGTGGTAGGATGAGGGAGCTGGTGCAGATGTTTCAGGGTGGAGGAGATGTGCATGATCTTAAGTAGGGTGTGATAGGGAGAGGGAGCCGGTGCAGATCTTTCAAGGTGGGGGAGATGTGCTTGACCTTAAGTAGGGTTTGGTAGGGAAAGGGAGCCGACCCAGATCTTTTAAGGTGGGGGAGATGTGCTTGACTTTAAGTAGGGTGTGGTAGGTGGAGGGAGCCAGTGCAGATCTTTCAAGATGGGGAAGATGTGCTTGACCTTAAGTAGGGTGTGGTAGGAAAAGGGAGCCGACCCAGATCTTTCAAGGTGGGGGAGATGTGCTTGACCTTAAGTAGGGTGTGGTAGGGAGAGGGAGCCGACCCAGATCTTTCTAGGTGGGGGAGATGTGCTTGACTTGAAGTAGTGTGTGATAGGAGGAGGGAGCCGGTGCAGATCTTTCTAGGTGGGGGAGATGTGCTTGACTTGAAGTAGTGTGTGATAGGAGGAGGGAGCCGGTGCAGATCTTTCTAGGTGGGGGAGATCTGCTTGACCTTAAGTAGGGTGTGGTAGGAGGAGGGAGCCGGTGCAGATCTTTCAAGGTGGGAGATGTGCTTGATCTTAAGTAGTGTGCGGTAGGGAGAGGGAGAGGGAGCCGGTGCAGATTTTTCAAGGTGCGGCAGATGTGCTTCATCTACAGTAGGGTGTAGTAGGAGGAGGGAGCCGGTGCAGATATTTCAAGGTGTGGTAGGTGTTCTTAACCTTTCTTTTGCTGGTGATTGGTTGAGCTGCTGAGGTTGTTACCAAGGAAGACTCTTCCAGCCCAATCCTTGGTCCTTTTCTTGCATTGAAGTGTGAGAAGACAAGTTCCTGAATCTTTGGAGTGGAGGTTACACAGGAAACAGGAAGGGCCTGATTTTTCGCTGTGATGTAAGCTGGATCTGATTGTTTGTGCATGTTTCATGATATGATCCTTGAAGCACAGTGAGGGGTCCATGAGAGATTTGAGGGATTCAGCTCAGGTTGGGAGGAGGTGGAGGTACCATCTAAGCTCATAGTAAAATCACTGTCATTTCCTTTTTTCCCTGATGTGTAAATAGCCTCATTCTATTTTTTCAGATTTTTTATGTCAAGCCTAGCGCAGCGCGCATGCGCTGCCCTAGGAGAAGGCCTCTTGGAATCACTTCAGACTTTCTGCAAACTCGTGCGTGTGGTGTTCGATTTTCCACACATGCTATTGGCCTTTGCGTGTGGCTTTCAAAAATGAAAGCATGCAATTGGCCAAAGGCGGGTGCATGTCTCACCTTTTCTAAAAATGTTTACTCCCACAGCGTTTAGCTGTCTGGAGCGAGCAGCGGCGCGCAGCGTGCCATCTGTTGTGGGTCATGTTTCATTTCAAGACCTTGTAGCTTTCCTTACAAGGCGCGTCCCCTCTACCCCGGCCAAAGGACAGACCCCACCGCCACAAGAGTGCATGCTTCTTTTTCCAGCACTCACATTTCATCTATGTCAGCACTCTCTTCCTGCACCGTTATCTTTGTATTAGTATGTTATTGTCACGACATTTGTTGTACTCTGTAGTTGACCTCTATAGTCGCCTCTTTTTCGGTACCATCTTAAAAATTGACCGCACCTTTTAACATGAACTTTTTTTTCATCACCGTGGTGTGTGCTTCCTTTCACACATCTGCGCAACTGTGGTGCATGCTACCTTTGACATCTCTGCATAGTGCACAGCTGTGGTGCGCATTTCCTTTCTCCACATAGCTTTTGGTGCTCGCTCGATCGAGGGGCGTAATGCAGGCCCGTGCTGGGGGCTTAATTTAAGCCGGTGTCTGCCGGTCCGCACATGGGCTCTTAATTATTAGCACTTGCTTTTTGTGCGTGCTTGCTGGCACCGGCTGCTAAATAATGCCTCTGCGCAGCTGTGGTGCGTGCTACCTTTCACATCTCTGCACAGTGCACAGCTCTGGTGTGTGCTTCCTTTCACCCCATTGCACAGTACACAGCTTAAAAATGTACCGCCCCTATCAACATTTGCATTTTTTCAGCGTCGTGGTGTGCGTTTCCTTTCACACCTCTGCACAGCTGTGGTGCGTGCTACCTTTGACATCTCTGCACAGTACACAGCTGTGGTGCGTGCTTCCTTTCCCCCCATTGCACTGTACACAGCTTCAAAATGGACCGCAGCTTTTAACATTCGCGTTTTTTCATCACTGTGGTGCGTGCTTCCATTCACATCTCTGTGCAGCTGTGGTGCATGCTACCTTTGACATCTCTGCACAATGCACAGCTGTGGTGCGTGCTTCTTTTCCCTCCATTGCACAGTACACAGCTGTGGCGAGTGCTTCCTTTCACCCCACTGCACAGTAGTGGCGCGTGCTTCCTTTCACAACACTGCACAGTGCAGATATGTGGTGTGTGCCTCCTTTCACCCCAGTGCACAGCTGTGGTGCGTGCTTCCTTTCACCTTATTGCACATTGTACAGCTGTAGTGCGTGTTTCCTTCACCCCACTGCACGCGCCCCCTCCATCACACCCACGTGTTTCTCTCGTTTTCTGTTTAATAAACAAATTTCACACACAGATGCCCAGGTTTCCGATATTAGCATTTGTGAACTCACTGGACCTCGCAGCTTTTCTTACAAGGCGCGTCCCCTCCAACCTGGCCGAGGGACAGATCCCACCGCCATAAGCTGGATTATTAAGCGCCCTGACAGAAGCACCAAGGCGCTGGACCTTGCAGCTTTCCTTACAAGGCACGTCCTCTCCACCCCGGCCGTGGGACAAACTCCTCCGCCACAAGCTGCTGTGATAGTATGATAATATATCCTTGCAACTTTGGCATTGCCATTATCACCCTTTATTACACTATTTGTTAGTTTTTAAATCATCAGCAGCAACATTTGTGCCCCTGTGCTGCCCAGACAGGAAGCACACCAGTACCGCCACTGTAACAGGACGCAGACCACATCAACACCAGTGCAGCATCATGTCAGCAACAGCGCAGCACCAGACTTACATTACTGAGCAGCACTTAAGCACAAACACAGCACCAACAAAGTATCACTCAGTACCGCCTCAACATCACTCAGCACCACCTAAGTATCATTCACTACCACCACAGCATCACTCAGCACCACCACAGCATCACTAAGCAGCACCTCTGCATCACTCAGCACCACCTAAGCACCAGCACAGCCCCACCTAAGCACCATATCACCACATAACAATATTAGCATCAACACAGTAACACCTCCTCCTCAGTGCTCCACCACCACCAGTGCAGCAACAAGTCACCATCAGCACAGCACTACTCAGATGCACTGCAGCAACACCTCATTATCAACACAGCACCATCTCAGCATCAGCACAGCACCACCTCCACATCAGTGCACCACCACAATTGCAACCCCAGCTCACCACCTGCACAGCCCCACACCAGCAGCAATTCAAAACCAACGCAGCACCACTTCAGCATCAATACAGCAACACCTCAACACAGAACAAAAACAACATCACTTGGCACCACATAAGCACCAGTTCAGCTACACATCATTGGCATAACTCATCACCACAACATCACTCAGCACCACCTCAGCATCAATCAGTACCACCTATGTATCATTCAGCATTACGTAAGCATCACCTCGGAACCAGCGCACCACCACTTCAGCATCACCTCGATATCATTCCGGATCACCTGAGCATCACCTCCGCCACTACTCACAACCACCTCAGCATCACTCCACACCACTACTCACAACCACCTGAGCATCACCACAGCGACTACTCACAACCACCTCAGCATCACCTCCGCCACTACTCACAACCACCTGAGCATCACCTCCGCCACTACTCACAACCACCTCAGCATCACCTCCACCACTACTCACAACCACCTGAGCATCACCACCGCGCCTACTCACAACCACCTCAGCATCACCTCCGCCACTACTCACAACCACCTGAGCATCACCTCCGCCACTACTCACAACCACCTCAGCATCACCTCCGCCACTACTCACAACCACCTCAGCATCACCTCCGCCACTACTCACAACCACCTCAGCATCACCTCCGCCACTACTCACAACCACCTGAGCATCACCTCCGCCACTACTCACAACCACCTCAGCATCACCACCGCGACTACTCACAACCACCTGAGCATCACCTCCGCCACTACTCACAACCACCTCAGCATCACCACCGCGACTACTCACAACCACCTGAGCATCACCTCCGCCACTACTCACAACCACCTCAGCATCACCACCGCGACTACTCACAACCACCTGAGCATCACCTCCGCCACTACTCACAACCACCTCAGCATCACCTCCGCCACTACTCACAACCACCTCAGCATCACCTCCGCCACTACTCACAACCACCTCAGCATCACCTCCGCCACTACTCACAACCACCTCAGCATCACCTCCGCCACTACTCACAACCACCTGAGCATCCCCTCCGCCACTACTCACAACCACCTCAGCATCACCTCCGCCACTACTCACAACCACCTCAGCATCACCTCCGCCACTACTCACAACCACCTCAGCATCACCTCCGCCACTACTCACAACCACCTGAGCATCACCTCCGCCACTACTCACAACCACCTGAGCATCACCTCCGCCACTACTCACAACCACCTCAGCATCCCCTCCGCCACTACTCACAACCACCTCAGCATCACCTCCGCCACTACTCACAACCACCTCAGCATCACCTCCGCCACTACTCACAACCACCTCAGCATCACCTCCGCCACTACTCACAACCACCTGAGCATCACCTCCGCCACTACTCACAACCACCTCAGCATCACTCTACACCACTTCAGTTTGGCATAGAAATCTATTAATTCTCCACAAATAACTCTCCACTACTCCTATCTATTTAAAATACTATTTCACAACATCCACCCTCCCGTTGTTTATATCCCACAGCTAACAATAAAAACTATAACAAAAATGAATTACAACAAGCAAGGAAAAACTGACAGCATTGCATAAACAAATAAACTAGAAAATATTTTTTGTATTAATTTTGGTTTTTAGCACAATACTTCAGTTGTATATAATGTTTTTTTGGTTATATTTAAGGTGACAGAAATAATTATAACACTTTGTTTATTATAACTTATACATTTTCAACATGCTGCACAACATTCACAATGCTCTACAACACATATTAAAAACGCTAACAAAGCCAATATCTCTGTCTAAACACGTATAACGCCCCAAAGGCGAGACCTATTGGCTATGCCAATGCTTGTACTGGGCTTTCCGTGGCATGAATGACTCTCGCTGGATGGCTGTGGGCACACGTCCTGATTCTGACCATCCCATGCATGCGCTCCTGCTGCTGGGTAAATGCCTCTTTGAAAGGGCGCCGCTTATTATGTTCTTCTTCGCCCCTACTCTGCCTCAGCATCTCTCTCGAGCACTCACTCAGCAGGGCTTTATGGTCCAATTTAACATGAAACTCTCTGGTCAAAGGCTGCTGGTGCCCCACATCTACCTTCTAAAACCATGGTGCTCCAAGCTGTGGTGGTCTCATGGTTCCCCAGTGGTCTTGGTTCCTGTAGGCTTCCTTTATCTGATTCTCCAGGTTACTGGGCCATGTGCAGGCATTCCTGGGATGAGAACTGTTTATCTCCTTGAAGCAGCATTCCAGAACCCTGCTGCAGGTCAGTCCCTCTTCTCTCTGCAGGTCACTGTCTGGACTCCTCTTCCAAAAATCAAAACTTGTTCCAGCCAGAGATGACTGCAACCCAGCACAAGTTTCATTCCAAGCAACATCCTTAATCTGAGCTTTGTACACAGCGTCCCTGGACGTCCCATGAATGTACAACTTACTGTGTCTAGTGCCCAGTATCTGGTGGCTAAGGTGGAAAGCTTGAGCAGTGGGAAACTTACTCTGAACAAAAGGAAGGCCTCCTCCCCACAAAGGTAGAACCTGTTTTATGGTGGGGATCCCATGGAGGGAGCAAGGAGTGTGTCACACCCAGAAAAGGACGAAGGAGACGAGCAAGTGTGGGAGGAGACCACCATGATGGTAGATGATGAGGTGATGGTAGATGATGAGGTGATGGTAGATGATGAGGTGGTGGTAGATGTGAAGAATTATAGTTGGCCTAAATTGGGCTGAGCCAGTAGTAATCCTCCTTAAAAGCCATGATTGGCTCCAGCAAAAGGCAGAATCACATTCAAAATTCTTGTTTACAAATTCTCCAATACGACAGCAGCAAAGACCCACAAGAAAAGAACTGTCAATGCACCCACCTACACCGTGCATTTGAGCGCCTCCTGCAGGACAAACCTTCACGTATCAGAAGAAACCGCTCCTCTCTAGGACAACCTACCCACGCACACCCACCATGACCCCCATTGATTCAGCTCAGCACCAATCCTAAAGCGCTCCTGCTTGCTGCCTCTGGACACAATCCTGGGTGCTTATGGCTTTAGTTGTAATGTTCCTCTGCATGTGTATATCGAACTGTGCACTGATCCACCTAATGCTTAGATCTGGAGGTTGCTTTTAGTATTCAGAAGTGCTGCTGAGCTTCACGACTCTAGCAGCCTGGAAGCCATTTTGTTGGAGGTAGTACATTTGCACGGCCCACGTCTCGCGGCAAAGCGGAGCCTCGCTTTCGATGACGGCACCCGGAAGCGTGACTTTAGGACTCCGGTGAGTTCAGCAGTGTTCATGTGTTCGGAGATGAGTTTGAAACACGTCCCACATTGTACTCGATGGGAGGATCCTGCCACCTGATCATCAGTTCCGTTTTGCAGAAGTGACAAGTTTCTGTCATGTTTTACGCTCCAAAGACATGTCATGTATCGAGGGAAACATCTCAAACGGCCCAGTAGGGCCTGCATTTATGCATCACATGCTCCAAATGACTTTTTGACTTTTGGTGATGGCGCTACTTGGCTGAAATGATCATTATCTTCTATTTTTTTGTGTGATGCGTGATATCTTTGTATTAAAAGTGTGTTATATTTCCAGGCTGCGCGTTTTGTTTTAGCCGATGCTGCATTGTTGACCAGTAATGGATTCTGCGGTCAGAAGCCAGGAGAGGGCTGGGCCGGAGCCCACACGATGACCCTAGGCGCCAGAGGGATGGGAGAGGCTTTTCCAAGTGGGCGTGGGGGCTGTGGGGCAGCACAGCCCTGCACAAGACCTGGTGAATAAGCAAAACGCATGAGTGTGGCGGAACCAAACCTTGGGTAAAGCCTCACCATGCGTAGTGTGTATTTGCTCGCTTGCTCTGCATGGCCTGAATTGTTTTGTTGCTGTAAATGTGTTGTTAAAAGGGTGAACACAATTGATGTCCAGGTAGGAGATGTCAGCGAAGACAAGTTTGATAGGCAGGTCGGATTGGGAGGAGTCCAGTGAATAGAACATGTGCTGTGTGAATCTATGGTTTAGAGCAAGTGGGCTCTAGGAATAGTGCAGTAGGAGGGAAGCTGGGCAGGAGCACCCGGACCCTTGAAGGATGAACGTGTGTGAGGAAGAGGCCCTCTGATCCAGCTGCCTGCCCCTGCGCGAGCCCCTACAGAAGTTGGGGATCTTAGAGTGTGAGTCAATACCTTTCCTCCCCATCCATGAGTTCAGTGAGAAGAAATATAACTGAGCGACCACTATTCAATGTTCAGTCTCCTTCCCTACCTCCTCCCCAGGGATGAGCGGCAGTCACTAGACCGGCAGACCCCTTCGTGGCTACCCGTGTAGTGCCTGGATACCCTTGCTGGTGATAGTGAGCTTTACAAATACACGTGACATGTGTGAGTGAAGAATAAGGTGATGAGATAGAGGCTTAAAATTTAGACGTAGCAAACCACCACCGAAAGGGAATCCTGCCCATACTATGTACTAGCAACAGAGTGAGGGGGGAGGGGCACTCACAAACAAGGATGGGGGGCTGTCCTCTCCTGATCACAGACAAGACTGCAGGGCTGCCCTGGGCCCACGAAGGGGGCCCTCCTAAGATGGCGGCCCCCCTTAGTGCCACAGGATGGCACACAAGTCAGCCTCCCAGTGTTGAGGACCCTCGAGGGTCCCCCATCCACGCATCACTTCCGGGCAGGAGGGGGCGGGGGAGAGGTACTTATACCTCTCCCGCCCACTTGTCGCCCTCTTGTTATGCTGCCTTGACGCCGTTTCCCTCCCCACCGCTTACCCGACGTACAGGCGGGGGTGGGGGGTGTGTTTACCTAACTTATTATTTTGTGATGCAGGCGGAGTTACAGGGCGATCCAGAGGCTGTAAGGTACAGATGGGTACCCTCTGCAGGAGCACCGTAAGGGTGCTAAAGCCTATTATCCCCAGGGAGGTCCTCGCGTTGGACCCTGGAGGAGCGACGGCGCCCCGTTAGTCCTACGGGCGGTTGTGGACCTGAGAAACCGGGGGTTGCCTGGAAGGCTCTGCCCCCCCTTAGCTGGGGGGGGGGTGTGAGTAAGGGGGTGGACTGGCGGTCCACTGGTGGGAGGGGTTATCCCCTCCCCCAAATCTAACAAACACTGGTTGGCTAGGGCCACGGTGTAATTTGGCTCATCAGGCAGGCAGGCAGGCGGCGAGGGGCTGCCTGCCCTGGGATCGCCCGTAAGATAACCTACCATGTTGGCATATTTGTTATGCAAATAAACCTGCAGCAATTTTCTCCACAAAGAAGGTCTCTTGTCTGTTTATTTCTCCATTATATTGCTGTGGGAGGGATGGGGAGTGTTGCCGATATTGGCACTATGCAGGACCCCAAAAACAAAAGCGATGCCAAGCAATGGCATCCCTTCCCGCAGTGTCCCGCGAACCCCAAGTCCCAAAATGAGGAAAACCTGGGAGAAACGAGAGCCCCAGATGAGTCATCTTCGGTGCACCCTTGGGGCTTGAACCCCAAATGCTCGGACTCCTCCATATCGATCCCGCAGATCGCCGGACAACAGGAGAATGAAAGCGGGGACCCCAGAGAGCATGTGGCTGGCATCTTTCCATGCCAGCCCGAGGGGCTAGGGGGAGCAGCGTCTGATGCACCTGGAGACAGAGCAGTGCCTGCAGGACCGTCGGCGACAAGCACAAGCAGGTGATGCACCTGGAGACAGAGGAGCTCCTGAGGACCGCCGGCGACGGGAGCACAGCAGGTGATGCACCTGGAGGCACAGCAGTGCCTGCAGGACCGCCGGCGACAAGCACAAGCAGGTGATGCACCTGGAGACAGAGGAGCTCCTGAGGACCGCCGGCAACGGGAGCACAGCAGGTGATGCACCTGGAGACACAGCAGTGCCTGCAGGACCGCCGGCGACAAGCCCAAGCAGGTGATGCACCTGGAGACAGAGCAGTGCCTGAGGACCGCCAGCGACGGGAGCACAGCAGGTGATGCACCTGGAGACAGAGCAGTGCCTAAGGACCGCCGGCAACGGGAGCACAGCAGGTGATGCACCTGGAGACAGAGCAGTGCCTAAGGACCGCCGGTGACGGGAGCACAGCAGGTGATGCACTTGGAGACAGAGCAGTGCATGCAGGACCGCCGGCGACAAGCCCAAGCAGGTGATGCACCTGGAGACAGAGGAGCTCCTGAGGACTGCCGGCGACGGGAGCACAGCAGGTGATGCACCTGGAGACACAGCAGTGCCTGCAGGACCGTCGGCGACAAGCCCAAGCAGGTGATGCACCTGGAGACAGAGCAGTGCCTGAGGACCGCCAGCGGCGGGAGCACAGCAGGTGATGCACCTGGAGACAGAGCAGTGCCTAAGGACCGCCGGCGACGGGAGCACAGCAGGTGATGCACCTGGAGACAGAGCAGTGCCTAAGGACCGCCGGCGACGGGAGCACAGCAGGTGATGCACTTGGAGACAGAGCAGTGCATGCAGGACCGCTGGCGACAAGCACAAGCAGGTAATGCAACTGGAGACAGAGGAGCTCCTGAAGACCGCCGGCGACGGGAGCACAGCAGGTGATGCACCTGGAGACACAGCAGTGCCTGCAGGACCGCCGGCGACAAGCCCAAGCAGGTGATGCACCTGGAGACAGAGCAGTGCCTGAGGACCGCCAGCGACGGGAGCACAGCAGGTGATGCACCTGGAGACAGAGCAGTGCCTAAGGACCGCCGGCGACGGGAGCACAGCAGGTGATGCACTTGGAGACAGAGCAATGCATGCAGGACCGCCGGCGACAAGCACAAGCAGGTGATGCACCTGGAGACAGAGCAGTTCCTGAGGACCGCCGGCGATGGGAGCACAGCAGGTGATGCACCTGGAGACAGAGCAGTGCCTGAGGACCGCCAGCGACGGGAGCACAGCAGGTGATGCACCTGGAGACAGAGCAGTGCATGCAGGACTGCCGGCGACAAGCACAAGCAGGTGATGCACATGGAGACAGAGCACTGACTGCAGGACCGCCGGCGACGGGAGCACAAGCAGGTGATGCACACAGCAGCACTATGATGCTACCAATTGGCAGCACCCGTCCGGTGGAGGGGTGCCACCAGCCAGACAGGAGGCTGGTTCCGCCACTAGGGATCGGTCGGGGCCCGTGGATGGTTGGTTGCAAGGCCTAGAACAAAGCCCTGCAGCTTCATTTAGAAAATGTGAGGTAGACCATAGAGTGATAGTGCAGGAGGCGTTTCCCTTCTCTGCACTCACGTGGCGCTGATGACGGGGCCCTTCTTCTTCTTCCCTTGAGAGACTCCCCGCAGTCAGAGATAGAGTTATAGGACAATGCAATCGGACGCCCTCTGATTTAATGAGCATTAAGAGACAATTCCATAATATCAGAGAAATCCCTGTTCAGTTCCAAGGGGAACTGCAGAGGGTTTGAAGTACACAGACCAAAATGGGTGGATGTGGATCAGTTATCGTGACTAGTGCGGAGCGCAGTGAGACAAACATGGCCCAAGGTTGCCCCGACAATGAGGGAGAGTTCAGTGCAGCAACGGGGGCAGCGTTGGATGGGATCGTGCATGTGTGTTCAGTGGAAACTGCTTAAACTGATCTCAAATCCTCGTTCTCATTCCGATGGTCATGTCCTTTGTGGACCCGATGTTTTCAAGGACTCACAAAGTCCCCTTCAATCTTTTCCCAAGCCCTAAAGAAGGATTTGGACCTGCTGATCTTCCCTCGGGTTCCACTTTAGCACAATATGTCGACAATTTGTTTTTGGCATCTGTTACTCTAGATGAGTGCAAGATGGACTTGGTCTATCTCCTCACCAATTGGCTAATGAAGGGTATATGGCGTCAAAGAAGAAATTGCAGTTCTCCCTATGACCATGACATCTCTGCTTGCATCACCACCTGCCCTCTGAATGAGTTGAAGCCATGCATAAGTTGCCTAGACCTGTATTTGTCTCCGAGGTGCGCGGTTTTCTGAGCACGGTTGGGTACTGAGGACTAGGAACCTGGGCTATGGTAAAAATGGTCAATTCATTGGAGGATTGTGCCAGAAAAGACACACTTGAACCCTTGCAGTGGTCTTTTGAAGCCAAAACTGCATCCATGAACATTAATCTGGCATTGGATTCTGCGCCTGCTTTAGGGCTCCCTAATTATACCAAACCTTTTACTTTGGATTGTCATGAGCATAATGAATATGCACTTGGAATGTTGGTGCAGTCATGGGGGTGCAAGAAAAGCCTATACCTTATTCATCAATCATGTTTACAACCTATGGCGGCTGGACTCCCGTCATGTTTACAACATATGGCGGCTGGGCTCCAGCCTTGTTTACAACCTATGGCAGCTGGGCTCCCATCATGTTTACGACATATGGCGGCTGGGCTTCCGACATGTTTACAACCTATGGCGGCTGGGCTCCCGTGATGTTTACAACATATGGCGGCTGGGCTCCTGCCATGTTTACAACCTATGGCGGCAGGGCTCCCATCAAGTTTACAACATATGGCGGCTGGGCTCCCGTCATGTTTACAACCTATGGTTGCTGGGTTCCCATCATGTTTACAACCTATGGCGGCTGGGCTCCTGCCATGTTTACAACCTATGACATGTGGGCTCCCACCATGTTTACAACCTATGGCAGCTTTGCTCCTGCCATGTTTACAACCTATGGCAGCTGGGCTCCCACTATGGCGGCATGGCTCACGCCATGTTTACAACCTATGGCAGCTGGGCTCCCACCATGTTTACAACCTATGGCGGCTGGGCTCACGCTATGTTTACAACCTGTGGCGGCTGGGCTCCTGTTATGTGTACAACCTATGGCGGCTGGGCTCCTACCATGTTTACAGCCTATGGCGGCTGGGCTCCCGCCATGTTTACAACCTATGGCAGCTGGGCTCCCGCCATGTTTACAACGTATGGCGGCTGGGCTCACGCCATGCTTACAACCTATGGCTGCTGGGCTCCCATCATGTTTACAACCTATGACTTGTGGGCTCCCTCCATGTTTATGAAGGATGTGTAGAGGCTGCTGCGGAGCTTGTTGATGCCTCTGAAAATATTGTGTTGCGTTCTCCTTTAAGTGTTGCGGTGCCTCATTTTGGGGTTGTGCTCCTTCTTACTACAGAAGTCTTGCGCCGCTCTACAGCCCTATTGTCCAAGTATGACATTTTACTTTTGTCCACTTCTCATATTACTGTGACCCAGTGTCGAGCCCTGAAGCCTGTCTCTTTAAAGCCCACATGCGAAGATGGGGAATGACATAAATACTTCCTCCTCATTGAAAATATAGTGAACCCCATGTTGAATTAACTGATGTGCCCATTCCTAACCGGGCGCTAAAGCATTTTGTGGGTTAATCATGCCTCAGAAATAACAATGGTGTCCTTGTTGCTGGTTATGCAACGCGTGCCGTTTGTAAAATTAGGAAAAGCTGTAGATTGTCAAATGTGAGATCTGTTTCAGAGCTTATTCTGGTTAACAAAGCCTGTATTTTAAGCCAAAGAAAGAATTGTGACCATGTACATGGACTCAAGATATTTGGTTAGAGTAACGCACGACTTTGATGCGAAGGGTTTCCTTAACATTGGTCAGAACCCCTATTAAGAATGGATAGTATGTTCAAAACCTTTTAAATGCCTTATAGTTGCCTAAGAAGGTGACTGTGGTAAAGTGTTCTACATCCACCATCTTCACGATGATGTCTCAAGGGGTAACACCGTAGCTGATTCAGCCACTAAAAGGCTGCTTGTCTATAATTGCTGATGTACCTATGTATTATACCTGACTTGTTTCCTGTACCAACAATAAAACATTTGTTTCAACTGAAGGAGTAAGCGCTGGAAAGTGGAAAACAGTCTCAGATCAAGTTTAAATGTAAAAGAGAACTTGAGAGCGGTGTAGAGATGAAGCATTGAGTGTAGGGTTGCACCAAGATATCTACTGCCCAACCTCTGCAGGTTGTATGACAGAGCAGCCCATGTAGGAATGAAGGGCATAACATGTGCCACAGCAACCCACTAGTATGCGTCCATTTTCTCTTCCATAGCCCATAATTATTGTCAATCCTGTGCCGTTGACTGTCGCACAATGCCAGAAAGAGTATTGAGACCATCTCCACTGCTCTCCTCCCCACCCGGGGCCACCCCGTGCACCTTTACATTGATTTTATCGAGATGCAAAGGTGTTCTAGCTCCTCATATGTCTTAGTTATGTTGTGTATGTCTTCAGGATGGGCGAAGGCATGCACCCATACCTGTGAAGACACCATCGCAGTAGCTCAGTAGTTACTCACAGATGTTATCCCTCAGTTTGAAGTACTGTGCCAGATTGCAAGTGACTGTGGAACACATGTGTTAGCAGTAGTGCAGTCAGTTTGCAAGGCTGTAGGGATAGACCAGCATTTCTATTGCGCGTATCATCCAGAATCAGCCAGGTAGGTAGAAAGAAACAATGGTATTCTTAAGAACAAGATAGCTGATACGCTCAGAAGCTCAATTGTAATGGCCTGAGGCCCTGCCAATGGCACTATGGTTCTTCGGATTAATTACTTTACAGAAAACATAATTCAGCCCAAATAAAATAGTCACGGGTAAACTCATGATGTTGCCCTCATATCCACCAAATTGGATTGGATTTACAATGAATGATGATGCATTCTTGCAGAAAGCGCATACAGCGTCTCTACAGTGTCCGTCCTCAGGTTCAAGCAACTGTAGCATCCCTGGCATCGACCCGGCTCATCACTAACACAGCCATTAAATGTCATGACCTGATGATGTGTATCTACTCATCTCACTGCAAGAGAGAGCGGTGTTCCTGTTTCTGGACATGTGGCCGATCCTGTATCTGGACCCCCTGCCAGAACTGCTCCTGCTGCTATCCTGCTGTCTGTGGATGGGACAAGTCCTCCATGTCCACCTTCTCTGTCTGCTCCACCACCACCATGCAGTGCTACCCCTGAAGCCTCTCGCTGTTACCCACAAAAGAAAACATCTCCCTTCCGGATCCATCTGTGGATCTGGTCTGCTACCTGTTCCGCTGCCTTGAGTGTCTGCTGGTGGTGGGATGCTTTGCTCCTGTGGTATCGGGAATCATTCTAAGGCCTAATTGTACTGAACCTGTCCTTGCACGGAGCCACCACTCTTCCTACAGGTACAACTTCTACGTGCTGTTCCTGCAAACGTACAGATAAACTATCAAACTTTCTTCTTGCTGGATAGTCACTCTCTTGCCTGTTGATGTGTGGGCACCTTTCTTTGATGTGCCCATCACTTCTAATGACACTTGCCTTGATCTCTTCTACCATGGGCACTGGCTGCCAGAGTGCGCTGGCATATCCCACACTTCTTAGAAAGGCCTTGAAAAGTTTAACAATCCTTTCAACTGAAACATACTACATGTGACTCATCTTGCACTGCCAAAGCTACAGTTTGTAAGGCAAATGTCTCCAGTGTTTTTGTTGAAAATAGTAAATGCGACTTGTCGTAGAAAGCATTCCTTTCTAACTACCCCCTTCCCCATGGACTGTTGTTTCCGAAGCGCGATCAGCAAGGGGGCAATGCGTGCTCCGCTGGTGGATCCTGAGTTTTTCCAGGGCGGCCCTTGGATTCACTGGGATTTGTCATGCAGGATATGTTTTTCATGTTATGAGACCCTTTGGTGATCATCCTTTAGAGCGAACGTAGGGTGGCTGGGCTGCCTCAACTACTGCTAGATTCTTTTCTGCTTTAAGTCCAACGTATGGTGTAGCTGTTGCTTTAGAGGCAAGAAGAAGAAATGCCGAGATCGTGCAAGAGATTCCTAACCCCACCGGGCTCGTTTTAGGATTAGCAGTAGAGCAATTCGAGTCCCATGCCAAGAGGGTCGTTCAGAATAGGATGGCGTTAGATTACATATTAGCAGCAAAGGGTTGTACTGTTGTAGGTTCTGCGTTTCATACCCACCTTCCCACTCATCTCAGTGTATTTGAGCCCATAGACAAGGAAAGGGCTAAGAAAGGACACGAGTTACAGAATGGGCCGTATCTTAATCTCAGTTCATCTGGATGTGGCTCAGAAGGGGTGGCTTCTCCGCTAAGGCGGGGAGCATCACCCCAATGCTCTCAGAGCAGTGGAAAACTGAACATTCTGATAGCTAAGGGGCTAAGTTACGGCGGGGTGTGGCTTGTGTTACAGCCTGGGAGCAGGAGTGGTTTGAGCATGATGGTTTGGCCGGCTGTCTTGGGACGGCCAAACAGTCATGTGCACTGCATGTTCCCCACCGGCTGTATTGCACGGGCTCCCATTCACTGTCTGAGTGCCAAACCACGGTGCTCAATCCAATCACGATCCTCCTGTCATGGTGATAGTAGCTTCGTAATTGGTTTAGGTGAGCCTGTTTGTTTCCTGCTTTCGGACTCGCAGTTAGGAAGAGAAGCGAAGAGACGACGGAGGAGGGACGGCAGAAGAGGTAATTGGTTCTTTAAAAATTATTTTGTTGTTTTCAACCCTCCTGCCCGCCACCCCCGTCCCCTACCAGCTGCCACTGTGGCTCGATGAAATATTTGGCACTGAGCAATGAAAATATTTGATATAATCATTTTGGCGGTTCTAGATGTGCTAATAATGACCATCAGCCCATGCACTTGACCCTGAATATGCCTGATGCATTTCATGAATTTAGTGTGCCTCGAAGCCATTGTATTCCAAGTAGCGCCTATGCTCATTTCCTCCATCTCGATGCAAAGCATAGCCTCACTTTCAATGTTGGCAATCGGAAGCGTGGTTTTAGGAGACTAATGAAGTCTGCAGTGTGCTTATGTACTTATTTTTAAATAAATCACATTTTATAGATTTTTGGGACATGATAATGTTGACACACATTGTTTGAAGCAATACCTAACCAGCGTGCTCCTCCAAAGCCATCCATATTCGAACATTCCATAGTAGGTCGTCCCCATCCAGTCCGTGGAATGCCACCACTGTTCCCATATATTCAAGCGTTTCTGCGGGCACCCCCATGCCTGATAGACCAACCACTCCATTTTAGCGCACCAGTCCACTCCCTCTTCTCCATTCCTCCAGGGTGGGGGCCCAGAGGAACCTCCACTTTCGTGCAATGTCTCTCTTGGCTACCAATATGGCCACCCCCACCAATGTCGGGTCATGGCACGGCCTGCCGAGGTCCTCCAGCATGTCAAGAAGCCCCACATAAGAGTTCAGGTCGATTGACTGGTCCAACATATGCCATATCATAGAAAAAAGTCTGTGTCTGCATGTGGGCAGCGGAGGCATGTGGGTGTGATAGAGTGCCCACCTGCCCTGGGCACCAGGGAGTGTAGATGAGCAGTGCAGGTATTTCATCTAGGTTAGTCTCAATCTGGAAGAAATGACTAATTCCCTGGGGGCCATCCAAGTCTCCCACCAGTTTGCCTCATCAGGGGGTCCCACCCAATCCTCCCACTTCCCTTTAAGGGACCCAACCACCTCTGGGGCATGAGACACTAGCAAGCAGTACATCTCAGAGCTCGCTCCCTTCCTCCACTGCCCCATGAGGAGGAACATCCCAAGGAGGTCGCACTCTGGCAGTTTGGTTCCACTACGGATGTGACCCACCAGCGTCTGCTGTACCTGTAGGTATTTGTGGAATTCTGTTAGTGAGAGGGAGAACTGTCTGGAGATCTTGGAAGGAGTACATAGGTGGACTTTGACGTACGTCCCCAAGATCGGTGATACCAATTTTGCCAAGGGCCGCAAAGCTCTCCAGCTGCATTGAGTGATGGAGCCATCTGCCCCTCCACAGTAGTGAGTCAACTTCTTATCCCAGCCACGGTAGCATAGGGCTGCTGTCACTGTCGGAGCCGTCGGGGAAGCAGGTCTCCATAGAGGAGGGCCATAACATTATCTAGACCCAAATGGAAGAGCTCAACTCTAGGTTGGGTATCCCATCCACCTGCCAATCAGTTATTGACCACCTCTAAGTGAGAGGCCCCGTAGTAAAGCTGGATGTCGGCCATGTCCAGAACCCCATCGCTGACCAACTGCTGGGATTTATCCAGGGCTATGTGGGGGGTCCGCCGCCCACAAGAAGATGCATGTTTGCGCGTGACGCATCCTGAACAAGTGGTCAGGTATCTCATATGGAAAGGGTTGGAGGACATTTTCAGAAGCGAGGTACTCGTATCACTTTAAACAGAGATACTCCATCTAGCAGGTAGAACGGGAGGCGCCTCCAGTTCTGAAGGTCATGCTTCATCCCCGTGACCAGGGGCGGTAGGTTAAGGCTCCAGGAAAAATCGGGGTCCAATGAGATGATCATACCCAGGGATGGGAAGTTCAGCAGCCGAACGGGCACCGTGGTTGCCCTGTAGCAGGAAAAGGAACTACCTGTTACCCCCCACCCCTAAGGCCTGTCCATACAGATTCAGCATTTAATGGGCATGGGAGCCACCCAACTTGCATTCGAGCATCACAACGGATGGGCCTCGTCAGCAGTTCAATGGCAAGGGCAAAGAGGAGTGGGGAGAGAAGGCAGCCCTGCAGCGTGCCTCAGCTTATGAGAAAAAGGTCGAGCACCACCCTGATAACCCGGACTTTGGTGTGAGTGTAGTTTACAGTAGCTTTAACCAGGTCCGAAATATAGGGCCAAACCCCATGCGCTCCATGAGCATGAAGGGCCAGTCCACCATGAGCATGAAGGACCGGTCCACCATGAGCATGAAGGACCAGTCCACAATGAGCACGAAGGACCGGTCCACTTCGAGCATGAAGGACCGGTCCACCATGAGCATGAAGAACCAGTCCACCTCGAGCATGAAGGACCAGTCCACCATGAGCATGAAGGACCAGTCCACCATGAGCATGAAGGACCAGTCCACCTCGAGCATTGAGGAACAGTCCACCTCGAGCATGAAGGACCGATCCACCTCGAGCATGAAGGGCCAGTCCACCACGAGCAAGAAGGACCAGTCCACCACGAGCAAGCAGGACCGGTCCACCATAAGCACGAAGGACCGGTCCACCACGAGCATGAAGGACCGGTCCACCATGAGCATGAAGGACCAGTCCACAATGAGCATGAAGGACCGGTCCACTTCGAGCATGAAGGACCGGTCCACCATGAGCATGAAGAACCAGTCCACCTCGAGCATGAAGGACCAGTCTACCATGAGCATGAAGGACCAGTCCACCTTGAGCATGAAGGACCAGTCCACCTCGAGCATTGAGGACCAGTCAACCTCAAGCATGAAGGACCTGTCCACCTCGAGCATGAAGGACTAGTCCACCATGAGCACGAAGGACCAGACCACCTCGAGCTTAAAGGACCAGTCCACCATGAGCATGAAGGACTAGTCCACCCCAAGCATGAAGGACTAGTCCACCTCAAGCATGCAGGACCAGTCCACCATGAGCATGAAGGACCGGTCCACTTCGAGCATGAAAGACCGGTCCACCTCGAGCATGAAGGACCGGTCCACCATGAGCATGAAGGACCGGTCCACCATGAGCATGAAGGACCAGTCCACCATGAGCACGAAGGACCACTCCACCACAAGCACGAAAGACCAGTCAACCATGAGCACAAAGGACCAGTCCACCACGAGCACAAAGGACCAGTCCACCATGAGCACGAAGGACCAGTCCACTTCGAGCAGGAAGGACCAGTCCACCTCGAGCACGAAGGACCAGTCCACCATGAGCATGAAGGACCAGTACACCTCGAGCACGAAGGACCAGTCCACCATGAGCACGAAGGACCAGTCCACCATGAGCATGAAGGACCAGTCCACCTCGAGCATGAAGGACCAGTCCACCATGAGCACGAAGGACCAGTCCACCATGAGCACGAGGACCTGTCCACCATGAGCACCAAGGACCAGTCCACCATGATCATGAAGGGCCGGTCCACCATGAGCATGAAGGACTGGTCCACCATGAGCATGAAGGACTGGTCCACCATGAGCACCAAGGACCAGTCCACCATGAGCATGAAGGACCGGTCCACCTCGAGCATGAAGGACCAGTCCACCATGAGCATGAAGAATCAGTCCACCATGGCCATGAAGGACCAGTCCACCTCATACACGAAGGATCGGTCCACCTCGAGCATGAAGGACCAGTCCACCTCGAGCATGAAGGACCAGTCCACCATGAGCATGAAGGACCAGTCCACCTCAATCATGAATGACCAGTCCACCATGAGCATGAAGGACTGGTCCACCTCGAGCATGAAGGACCAGTCTGCCATGAGCATGAAGGACCAGTCCACCATGAGCATGCAGGACTGGTCCACTATGAGCATGAAGGACCGGTCCACCATGAGCACCAAGGACCAGTCCACCATGAGCATGAAGGACCGGTCCACCTCGAGCATGAAGGACCAGTCCACCATGAGCATGAAAGATCAGTCCACAATGGGCATGAAGGACCAGTCCACCTCATACATGAAGGATCAGTCCACCTCGAGCATGAAGGACCTGTCCACCTCGAGCATGAAGTAGCAGTCCACCATGAGCATGAAGGACCAGTCGACCTCGAGCATGAAGGACCAGTCCACCATGAGCATGAAGGACCAGTCCACCTCGAGCATGAAGGACCAGTCCACCTCGAGCATGAAGGACCAGTCCACCATGAGCATGAAGGACCAGTCCACCTCGAGCATGAAGGACCAGTCCACCTCAAGCATGAAGGACCAGTACACCATGAGCACGAAGGACCAGTCCACCATGAGCACAAAGGACAAGTCCACCATGAGCACGAAGGACCAGTCCACCATGAGCATGAAGGACATGTCCACCATGAGCACGAAGGACCAGTCCACCACGAGCATGAAGGACCAGTCCACCTCAAGAACGAAGATCCAGTCCACCTCAGACATGAAGGACCAGTCCACCTCAAACACGAAGGACCAGTCCACCTCGAGCATGAAGGACCAGTCCACCTCAAGCATGAAGGACCAGTCCACCATGAACACGAAGGCCCAGTCCACCATGAGCACAAAGGACAAGTCCACCACGAGCACGAAGGACCAGTCCACCATGAGCATGAAGGACAAGTCCACCACGAGCACGAAGGACCAGTCCACCACGAGCACGAAGGAACAGTCCACCTCAAGCAGGAAGGACCAGTCCACCTCAGACATGAAGGACCAGTCCACCTCGAGCACGAAGGACCAGTCCACCATGAGCATGAAGGAGCAGTCCACCTCGAGCATGAAGGAGGAGTCCACCATGAGCACGAAGGAGCAGTCCACGATGAGCACGAAGGACCAGTCCACCTCGAGCATGAAGGACCAGTCCACCATGAGCATGAAGGACCAGTCCACCAAAGTCAAACACCTTCTTAAAATCAATCCGTAACACGGCACCTGGGTTTGCGATGGAGCTGAGATGTGCCAGCGTCGCTTGCACCCTGCAAATACAGTGCAGAGTACTACGGGCGGGTATGAAACCACATTGATCTAGGTGTATTAAGATAGGTAAGGTTCATTGGAAGCGTTTGGCTAGAATCTTGGCGTAGATCTTGAGCTCCGTATTAATCAATAAAATGAGGCAGGATGAGAAGGTAGCAGCACTAGAGAGGCCTTATCTAGTTCAGGTGGACACGTGCCTCTGGAGATGGTCTCTGTGAAGAAGTCTAACAAGTAGGGGTAGAGGGACTCACGGAAGAGGTGGTAATATTTGAGGTGAAACCCATCCGCTCTGGGTATCTTCCCACTTCCATATCCGGAAGAGTCTATTCGACCTCCTCCAAAGTGAGGAGGCCCTTCAGCTCCTGTGCTGGAGAGGGTGAAAGCCACAAGAGAGGGATATCAAGTAGGGTTCGATTAGCCTGCTCTGATCATGGCCCAGGCTAGGGTGCAGAGAGCCGGGCACAAAAGTCGGTGAAAGACCGAGGTGAATCTAAGAGCCCCAAGGAGTCAAGAATTTCTGGGACAGTTCAGGTTGCCATGTCTCTGGCTGCCAACCAATTTAATTGCTCGACGCTCTTATCCCCACGTTCATACATGCATTGTGGGGACTCCCTCCCGCATTGGCCGGCCTCCTCAAGAGATACCTGCCTCGGTGAGGCTCTGTCTGGGAGCAGCTGGTGGTTGAGGGTTTGTGTTGGGTCAGTTGCGACCTGTCAGGCTAGTGACAATATCCATCTCTCGAGATCTGTTATGTGGCGCGGTTTCCCTCTGTCCATGTCTCTACAGTATGATTGTGCTCCGCCCCCTATGGTGGCCTTCTGGCCCTCCACCATGTGCTGGCTGATGGGCCCCTCCCTTTGTTGTCAGGACTTCAGATTGCAAGTAGTCCTCACAGTGAGCGTCCACCAATCGTCAGGCATGGAGTCACCAAGTGAGGCGTCTAGTTTTGTCGGTGGCCAAACTGAATAGTGGTCGGCGAGTGATCAGAGATCCCACTGAGGAGAATGACTGTATGCGACACGCTAAGAACATCCGTTGCTGGGAGGAGCATCAGGTCTATACCCAATAGGGATTTGTGTGCCACAGAGGTGTAAGTGTACTCTCTATACATAGGGTGCCAGATGTGGCAAGCATCGCACAACCCTAGTGTCTCCATCCAGGCCACTAGCAGTGTAGCCCTCACCAGATGGAGCCCATGATGACTCGAGGAGGGGCAAAAGGGGACGCATTAAAGTCCGCTCCTATCAGGGTAGTACTGTGTGCAAAGTTTAAGATGGCCTCTAGCAGTGCCTTCAGGGCCTGAATAGGCAATACATGGGGGACATAAGCACTGAGGACCTGTGAAGGAATCGAGTCGCACAGTACAGGTTATCACCCGTGAGGGTATCCAGACGCTGGGCGGGATTCAGTCGAAAAGCCATGTCTTGAGTTTCTTCCTGAAGTCTGTCAGTGAGGGTGATATTCGGAGGTAGAGGGCGTTCCAGGACTTGGCGGATAGGTGGGAGAAGGAGCGTCCTCTGGAGCGGTGGATACACGGAGTCTGTGTGAGGGCGAGGTGTGCGGAGCGGAGGTTTCTGGATGGTTGGTGGAAGTTCAGGCAGTGCCCAGAGCATACCCAGAATGGAAGACCCTGTCATAACCAAAGCATTTTAGAACAGGGCAGTGGGCGCAGGTGTATCTCCTGCAGCATAGGGAGAGGGTGAATGGAGTGTATTAGAAAGGGGCAGTGGGCGCAGGTGTGTCTCCTGCGGCATAGGGACAGGGGGCATGGAGTGTTTTAGAAAGGGTGTTAGACGGACCGGGAGGGTCGGCCGAGGACAAGGGGAGAGGTCTCCGGGGAGAGCCGTCTCCAGTGATCGTACAGACGAGTAACTTCCCCCCCACAGATGTACACCACACAAAGATAAGGTTTCGACGTTCTTTATAAGCAATCTTTAGGTACGATAGAATGGTACAAGGAGGTCAGGACTCAGGGGTCCCCTCGATTCTAGTCTCTTGGTTGGGAAAGGGGGTAGCGGGACAGTCTTGTTACCAATCTGGTAGCTGAGATGGTATGATGGATAGCTCACAATCCTCGGGCTCGGCTTTCTAGATGGACGGGTCGCGGCGGCGCCAGCAGGTCCCGGTGAAGGTGGTAGTTACAACGGTCCGCGGCAGCGCCAGCAGGTCCCAGTGAAGGTGGTAAGTACAACGGTCCGCGGCAGCGCCAGCAGGTCCCAGTGAAGGTGGTAGTTACAACGGTCCGCGGCAGCGCCAGCAGGTCCCAGTGAAGGTGGTAGTTACAACGGTCCGCGGCAGCGCCAGCAGGTCCCAACGAGGATGGAGGATGCAGAAGGCCGCGGCAGCGCCAGCAGGCAGGACGATAGTTCGCAAGGCAGGGCTACGGCAGCGCCAGTAGTCCGTCAGGGATGAGTTCTTCACGGTGTCTCTCGACTCCAGGATGCAACTGCCTTCCTGCTCTGGAGCTGCCCCAGTTATAGGTCTGGCGCCCTTTGATGTCCGGACCCTCGCACTTGGAGGTCGGGAGGTCCGGGATGAGGGAGTCCAGACACCCAGCAGGGGGGTGGAGCCAGCGCCCGGGGGAGCTGGGAGGCGATCGGCACCTGGCGGGGGAGAGCCATCGACACTTGTTTCTCCCCTCGACCTGCCAAGTGGTCCGTTCACCTCCTGGGTGGATGGTGGTGCCGGGATGTCGGGGCCTGGCCAGGCCCAGGGTTAGGGTCGAGCTGAAGCCACGCGGCCTCGTGGTGCAGTGTCCAAGATGGCGGCCGGGCCGGGCGAGGGAGCCGGTAGGGGTTCGGCCCCATGATACAGAGAGGTCCGGGGGCAGGAGTCCCGTCTGGGGACGGGGTGCGGGTTGTTTCTGTGGGTAACACCTGGAGGGCCGGGGCTCGGGCCCTGTCATGCGGGGAGGGAGCAAGCCCTTCACGTGGCCTGTCCAACATGCGTCCCCCCCAGCTGAAGGCGGGGAGAGTCACCCATCCTCTTGGGGACTCTCCTCGTCGAGGCGGAAAAAGCGTGACAGGCCATCTGCGTTGGCGTGGTCTTGGCCCGGTCGATGTTCCACAGTGAAGTCCATCCCCTGCAGGGAGATGGACCAACGCAATAGTTTGGGGTTTTCCCCCCGCATCTGCATTAGCCACTGCAGGGGTCGATGATCTGTTTGCACCCGGAAGTGGGTACCGAAGAGATAGGGCCGGAGCTTTTTGAGGGCCCACACCACTGCGAAGGCCTCCCTCTCGATGGTGCTCCAGCGCTGTTCTCGGGCCAGGAGGCATCTGCTGATGAAGGCCACCGGTTGGTCAAGTCCCTCGGAGTTCAGCTGGGAGAGGACTGCCCCGATGCCATGGTCGGAGGCATCTGTTTGTACGATGAATTCCCGACTGTAGTCGGGGGCCTGGAGCACAGGGGCAGTGCACATGGCGGCTTTCAGCTTCTCGAAGGCCGCTTGACAGTCTGGGGTCCAGTTGACCTTCTTCGGGTGGTTTTTGGATGTGAGTCCCGTGAGGGGCCCCACAATGCTGCCATAGTCCCTCACGAACCGCCGGTAGTAGCCGGTGAGCCCCAAGAAGGCTCGGACCTCGGTCTGCGTGACGGGAGGCTGCCAGGACTGGATGGCAGCGATTTTGAGTTGCAGAGGGGCCACCAGACCGCTTCCCACCTGGTGTCCGAGATAGGTCACGGACCCCTGACCAATTTGGCACTTGCTGGCCTTGATTGTGAGGCCGGCCCGTTGGAGGGCCTGCAGGACCTCTCGGAGGTGGTGGAGGTGGTCGGACCAGTGGCGGCTGTACACAGCGATATCGTCCAGGTAGGCGGCGCTGAACTCCTCGAGCCCCGCCAAGACCTGGTTCACCAGTCGCTGAAAGGTAGCTGGGGCATTCTTCATGCCGAAGGGCATGACTTTGAAGTGGTAGTGGCCATCGGGGGTAGAAAAGGTGGATCGTTCTTGGGCCCGGGGTGTGAGACCGATCTGCCAGTAGCCCGCTGTCAGGTCGAAGATGCTGAGGTAGCGGGCAGCCCCCATGCGGTCGATCAGTTCATCCGCTCGGGGGATGGGATGAGCGTCGGTTCTGGTGACAGCATTCAAGCCCCGATAGTCGACGCAGAATCGGAGCTCAGGAGTGGTGCCGGGGGCAGCAGCTTTGGGGACCAGCACGACCGGGCTGGCCCAGGGGCTGTCCGAGGGCTCGATGACCCCGAGCGTGAGCATCTTTGATACCTCCTCTTGGATGCAGGCCCGTACCCGATCTGGTACGCGGTACGCCCGGTGTCTGATAGGGGGACTGTCCCCAGTGTCCACGTCGTGCAAGCACCAGGGGGTGACCCCTGGGGTGAGGGAAAACAAGGTAGAAAACTGCAGCAGGAGGTCCCGGCAGCCTTGGCGCTGTTCCGGGGTGAGGGCATCGGAGAGCCGGACCCCGTCCACGGAACCATCTTCCTCACGAGTCTTCAGGAGATCAGGGAGAGGCTCGGAGTCTTCTACCGCTCCACTGTCTGTAGCCATCAGGAGGCTGAGCTCCGAGCGCACAAAGTGGGGTTTGAGTCTGTTGGTGTGGAGGACCCGGAGGGGGTTCCGTGGAGATTCCATATCGATGAGATAGGTGACGGGGCTCTTGCGTTCGACCACTTTGAAGGGCCCCGTCCACTTGTCCTGCAAGGCACATGGTTCGGTGGGGGACATCACCCACACTTGTTGGCCAGGTTCGAATTCGATGGAGGAGGCATTTTGATCGTACCATTTTTTCATGTCCTCCTGACTGGCCTCAAGGTTCGCTTTCGCCATTTCTCTGAATCGCCTGGTCTGATTGCGTAGGGTCAGGAGGTACTTGAAGACGTCTGGAGGGGTCTTTAGGGGGGCCATCTCCCAACCTTCTTTGACTAGGCTGAGGGGCCCTCGCACAGGGTGGCCGTACAAGAGTTCGAAAGGGCTAAAGCCGAGGGACTTCTGGGGAACTTCTTGATAGGCGAAGAGGAGGCACGGAAGTAGTACATCCCATTGGCGATGGAGGGGCTCTTCCAATCCCCCAATCATTCCCTTGAGCGTGCGGTTGAACCGCTCGACTAGTCCGTTTCCTTGAGGGTGATAGGGGGTCGTGAATCGGTAGGTGACCCCGCACTGTTGCCAGAGGGACTTCATATACTTCGAAATAAAGTTTGTGCCTCTGTCGCTGACGACTTCTCGGGGGAAGCCCACCCGGGAGAAGATCCCCATTAAGGCCCGGCCGACCACCGGGGCTGTTACAGTTCGCAGGGGCACAGCCTCGGGGTAGCGGGTGGCGTGGTCCACCAGTACCAGGATGAACCGATGTCCTTGTGCTGTACGGGGGTCCAGGGGCCCCACAATGTCTATTCCCACCCTCTCGAACGGGGTGGTGACAACTGGGAAGGGTTGCAGAGGTGCTTTGAGTTTGCGGCCGCTCTTCCCGCTGGCCTGGCACGTGGGGCAGGACCGGCAGTGGTTGAGGACGTCGTTTCTCATCTTTGGCCAGAAAAAGTGGGTCACCAGGCGACTGTAGGTTTTGTCCTGGCCCAGGTGTCCAGCCAGAGGGACATCGTGGGCCAAATTTAACAGGAAGTCTCTAAAACGGAGGGGCACCACCAGCACTCGACTGGCCCCTAACTCCGCGATTCTCTGTTCGCTGTACAATAGGTCGTTGTCCCAATAGATCCAATGGGCTCCGGTGGTGTCCCCTGCGCTCTGGGCGAGGGCTTGCTGGCGGAGTCCCTCGAGGGAGGGACAGGTCTTCTGTTCTTGACGGAACTGTTCCTGGGTGGGCCCCCCTTCTTGACGCCACTGAGCCAGGTTGGGAAGGTCCTGGGGCTGAGCGAGCCCTTTGGGGGTTTGCTCTGGGGGGTCGGTATGGTCGGTGTCCTCTACTGGAGCGATCGGGGGAGGAGGTGCTGGCCATTCTGGTTCTTCTGGTCGGGGGATGGCACGGGCGGCCATGGACCGGGTGGTTACGCACGCCCAGTCCGGGAGGCCCAACATCCCCAGGTGCTCTCTTCTTTCTACAGCGGCCCACGGGGAACTCTCAAGATCATTCCCCAGGAGACAGTCCACTGGGGCATCATCTCGGACCGTCACCTTCAACATGCCGGAGACTCCTCCCCACTCGAAGGGGACGCAGGCCATCCGACATAGACTCTCCGAATTGTCGGCTGAACGGACGGGGCAGAGAATGTTCGGCAGGATCTGCTCAGGTTTTACCAGGTGACAGCGGACGGCCGTCACACTGGCCCCCGTGTCACGTAGTGCTTCGGCCCGGCGTCCATTAATGTTCACCCACTGACTATATTTTCTGGTGTTGGCGGGTAGGGGAGCCCGCGGGACCATGTCTCTTCCCCCTAGGCACGCTAGAACCATGGCGGCCGGTTCCCACTCTTGTTGTTCCTGCTCGTATTCTTCCTGTTCTTCGGAGATTTGTTCTCCCCCCAGGGCGGCGGCAGCTACCTGGCGGGGTCTCGGAGTTTGGTTCTGTGGACAGTTCGGGTCATTGGCGTAGTGGCCGACTCGCTGGCATCGGTGACACGTGACATTGGCTCGGAACCCCGGGCGCATCGAGGGGTTGCCCCGGCTGGCCGGGGGCGGGGTGCTGGCAGCGGGAGCGGCCGGGACGGTGTCTCTTCCTCGTCCCTGGCCTCCTCCTCCTCCTCGGGGACGGTGCTGACCTGGGTTATTCCGGTTCTGTTCGTGCGGCCCTCTCCGGCCCACTCGGGTGCTTTCCCACCGGTCAGCTTCGGCGGCGAGTTGCCGTGGGTCAGTCAATTTACTGTCGAGGAGGTGCTGCCTGAGCTCGACGAAGCAGTTGTTAGAGAGGTGCTCCCACACCATGAGATTAAAAAGTTGCTCGTAGGTCGTTACGTGGCTTCCCTTGATCCAACCCTCGAAGGCTCGGCTGAAATAGTTGACATATTCCACCCAAGTTGTACCCGGGATCCGGGTGCAGTCTCGGAACCTCTGGCGGTACATTTCGGGTGTGAGCCCATATCGGGTGAGGAGGGCAGCCTTCATGTGGTCATAGGATGACATCAGATGGTCTGGGAGCTGTAACAGGGCATCGCGGCCTTCATTGACGAACCTCCCCCATAGTCCGGCTCCCCAGTCACTTCGATCGATCCGGTGGGAGGTCATGGCGATCTCGTAGGCCTTGAACCACTGTTGTATGTCGTCCTCTCGGACATACTCTCGAACGACATCCTTGGGGATGTGGACTTTCTTTTCTGTCGCTCCCGGGGTGCGCGGTCGCTCGGGCACCTCCAGTTCTTTGTTCTGCCTCCGTAGGTCTATTTCTGCCAGTTTGCGCTCGTGTTCGTACGCTAATCTCTTTTCTTCGAGCTCTCTCTGCCTCTGTTTTTCTTCCCGTTCTTCTCGGAGCCGCAGATGTTCTAGGTTCAGTTTTTGTTCGGCTAATTTTAGTTCACCGTCCATTTTGAGCCGTGCCATTTCTAGCTCATGTAGTCTGCTTTTTTCTCTCTCTTGGATCTCTTCCTGCGAGAGACCCGTTCTTCGCTCCTCGGGAGCCGTGGTGTTCCTCTCTGATGCTGCAATGTTTTGGTCCAGGGATCTGGCGGCCCCGGTTTCTGCCCACGACTCAATGGCGTGCTTGAAATCGTCTTTGGTACTCAGGCCGGTGGTAGCAATGCCTAGTTCAATGCAGAATTGTTTCAATTCACGATGGCTGTACTCTTCCAATTTCTCCATCTGGAATTTCTCGGTGGATCCGCTCTCTTTGGTTGACATTGTGGTTTCGTCGTGGGGTGAGCTACTCTCTGTACGATTATGCGTTGATTCGGATCGCGCCGCTGGCCACCAATGTTAGACGGACCGGGAGGGTCGGCCGAGGACAAGGGGAGAGGTCTCCGGGGAGAGCCGTCTCCAGTGATCGTACAGACGAGTAACTTCCCCCCCCACAGATGTACACCACACAAAGATAAGGTTTCAACTTTCTTTATAAGCAATCTTTAGGTACGATAGAATGGTACAAGGAGGTCAGGACTCAGGGGTCCCCTCGATTCTAGTCTCTTGGTTGGGAAAGGGGGTAGCGGGACAGTCTTGTTACCAATCTGGTAGCTGAGATGGTATGATGGATAGCTCACAATCCTCGGGCTCGGCTTTCTAGATGGACGGGTCGCGGCGGCGCCAGCAGGTCCCGGTGAAGGTGGTAGTTACAACGGTCCGCGGCAGCGCCAGCAGGTCCCAGTGAAGGTGGTAAGTACAACGGTCCGCGGCAGCGCCAGCAGGTCCCAGTGAAGGTGGTAGTTACAACGGTCCGCGGCAGCGCCAGCAGGTCCCAGTGAAGGTGATAGTTACAACGGTCCGCGGCAGCGCCAGCAGGTCCCAACGAGGATGGAGGATGCAGAAGGCCGCGGCAGCGCCAGCAGGCAGGACGACAGTTCGCAAGGCAGGGCTACGGCAGCGCCAGTAGTCCGTCAGGGATGAGTTCTTCACGGTGTCTCTCGACTCCAGGATGCAACTGCCTTCCTGCTCTGGAGCTGCCCCAGTTATAGGTCTGGCGCCCTTTGATGTCCGGACCCTCGCACTTGGAGGTCGGGAGGTCCGGGATGAGGGAGTCCAGACACCCAGCAGGGGGGTGGAGCCAGCGCCCGGGGGAGCTGGGGGGCGACGGCACCTGGCGGGGGAGAGCCATCGACACTTCTTTCTCCCCTCGACCTGCCAAGTGGTCCGTTCACCTCCTGAGTGGATGGTGATGCCGGGATGTCGGGGCCTGGCCAGGCCCAGGGTTAGGGTCGAGCTGAGGCCACGCGGCCTCGTGGTGCAGTGTCCAAGATGGCGGCCGGGCGAGGGAGCCGGTAGGGGTTCGGCCCCATGATACAGAGAGGTCCGGGGGCAGGAGTCCCGTCTGGGGACGGGGTGCGGGTTGTTTCTGTGGGTAACACCTGGAGGGCCGGGGCTCGGGCCCTGTCATGCGGGGAGGGAGCAAGCCCTTCACGTGGCCTGTCCAACAAAGGGGCAGTGGGCTCAGGTGTGTCTCCTGCAGCATAGGGACAGGGTGCATGGAGTGTTTAGAAAGGGGCAGTTTGCTCAGGTGTGTCTCCTGCGGCATAGGGACAGGAGGTATGGAGTGTTTTAGAAAGGGGCAGTTTGCTCAGGTGTGTCTCCTGCGGCATAGGGACAGGGGGCATGGAGTGTTTTAGAAAGGGGCAGTGGGCGCAGGTGTGTCTCCTGCGGCATAGGGACAGGGGGCATGGAGTGTTTTAGAAAGGGGCAGTGGGCTCAGGTGTGTCTCCTGCAGCATAGGGACAGGAGTCATGGAGTGTTTTAGAAAGGGGCAGTGGGCTCAGGTGTGCCTCCTGCAGCATAGGGACAGGGGGCATGGAGTGTTTTAGAAAGGGGCAGTGGGCTCAGGTGTGTCTCCTGCGCCATAGGGACAGGGTGCATGGAGTGTTTTAGAAAGGGGCAGTGGGCGCAGGTGTGTCTCCTGCAGCATAGGGACAGGGTGCATGGAGTGTTTTAGAAAGGGGCAGTGGGTTCAGGTGTGTCTCCTGCGGCATAGGGACAGGGTGCATGGAGTGTTTTAGAAAGGGACAGTGGGCTCAGGTGTGTCTCCTGCAGCATAGGGACAGAGTGCAAGGAGCATTTTAGAAAGGGGCAGTGGGCTACTATCGGGTGTGTCTCCTGCGGCATAGGGACAGGGTGCATGGAGCATTTTAGAAAGGGGCAGTGGGCGCAGGTGTGTCTCCTGCAGCATAGGGACAGGGTGCATGGAGTGTTTTAGAAAGGGGCAGTGGGCGCAGGTGTGTCTCCTGCAGCATAGTGACAGGGTGCCTGGAGTGTTTTAGAAAGGGGCAGTGGGCGCAGGTGTGCCTCCTGCAGCATAGGGACTGGGGGCATGGAGTGTTTTAGAATGGGGCAGTGGGCTCAGGTGTGTCTCCTGCAGCATAGGGACAGGGGGCATGGGGTTCTTTTGAAAGGGGCAGTGGGCGCAGGTGTGTCTCCTGCGGCATAGGGACAGGGGGCATGGAGTGTTTTAGAAAGGGGCAGTGGGCTCAGGTGTGCCTCCTGCAGCATAGGGACAGGGGGCATGGAGTGTTTTAGAAAGGGGCAGTGGGCTCAGGTGTGCCTCCTGCAGCATGGGGACAGGGGGCATGGAGTGTTTTAGAAAGGGGCAGTGGGCTCAGGTGTGTCTCCTGCAGCATAGGGACAGGGTACATGGAGCATTTTAGAAAGGGGCAGTGGGCTCCCATCAGGTGTGTCTCCTGCGGCATAGGGACAGGGGGCATGGAGTGTTTTAGAAAGGGGCTGTGGGCTCAGGTGTGTTTCCAGCGGCATAGGGAGAGGAGGCATGGAGTGTTTTAGAAAGGGGCAGTGGGCTCAGGTGTGTCTCCTGCGGCATAGGGGCAGGGTGCATGGAGTGTTTTAGAAATGGGCAGTGGGCTCAGGTGTGTCTCCTGCAGCATAGGGACAGGGTGCATGGAGTATTTTAGAAAGTGGCAGTGGGTTCAGGTGTTTCTCCTATGGCATAGGGACAGGGTGCATGGAGAGTTTTAGAAAGGGGCAGTGGGCTCAGGTGTGTCTCCTGCAGCTTAGGGACAGGAGGCATGGAGTGTTTTAGAAAGGGGCAGTGGGCGCAGCTGTGTCTCCTGCGGCATACGCACAGGGGGCATGGAGTGTTTTAGAAAGGGGCAGTGGGCTCAGGTGTGTCTCCTGCAGCATAGGGACAGGGTGCATGAGTGTTTTAGAAAGGGGCAGTGGGCTCAGGTGTGTCTCCTGCGGCATAGGGACAGGGTGTATGGAGTGTTTTAGAAAGGGGCAGTGGGCTCAGGTGTCTCTCCTGCAGCATAGGGACAGGGAGCATGTAGCATTTTAGAAAGGGGAAATGGGCTCAGGTGTGTCTCCAGCAGCATAGGGACAGGGTGCATGGAGCATTTTAGAAAGGGGCAGTGGGCTCCCATCAGGTGTGTCTCCTGCAGCATAGGGACAGGAGGCATGGAGTATTTTAGAAAGGGGCAGTGGGCTCAGGTGTGTCTCCTGCAGCATAAGGACAGGGTGCATTGAGCATTTTAGAAAGGGTCAGTGGGCTCAGGTGTGTCTCCTGCAGCATAGGGACAGGGGGCATGAGTGCTTTAGAAAGGGGCAGTGGGCTCAGGTGTGCCTCCTGCAGCATAGGGACAGGGTGCATGGAGCATTTTAGAAAGGGGCAGTGGGCTCAGGTGTGTCTCCTGCAGAATAGGGACAGGGTGCATGGAGCATTTTAGAAAGGGGCAGTGGGCTCAGGTGTGCCTCATGCAGCATAGGGACAGGGGGCATGGAGTGCTTTAGAAAGGGGCAGTGGGCTCAGGTGTGCCTCATGCAGCATAGGGACAGGGGGCATGGTGTGCTTTAGAAAGGGGCAGTGGGCTCAGGTGTGTCTCCTTCAGCATAGGGACAGGAGGCATGGGGTGTTTTAGAAAGGGGTAGTGGGCTCAGGTGTGTCTCCTGCAGCATAGAGACAGGAGGCATGGGGTGTTTTAGAAAGGGGCAGTGGGCTCAAGAGTGCCTCCTGCAGCATAGGGACAGGGTGCATGGAGTGTTTTAGAAAGGGGCAGTGGGCTCAGGTGTGTCTCCTGCAGCATAGGGACAGGGTGCATGGAGTGTTTTAGAAAGGGGCAGTGGGCTCAGGTGTGTCTCCTGCAGCATAGGAACAGGGTGCATGGGGTGTTTTAAAAAGGGGCACTGGGCGCAGGTGTGTCTCCTGCAGCATAGGGACAGGGTGCAGGAGTGTTTTAGAAAGGGACAGTGGGCTCAGGTGTGTCTCCTGTGGCATAGGGACAGGGTGTATGGAGTGTTTTAGAAAGGGGCAGTGGGCTCAGGTGTCTCTCCTGCAGCATAGGGACAGGGTGCATGTAGCATTTTAGAAAGGGGCAGTGGGCTCCCATCAGGTTTGTCTCCTGCAGCATAGGGACAGGAGGCATGGAGTATTTTAGAAAGGGGCAGTGGGCTCAGGTGTGTCTCCTTCAGCATAGGGACAGGGTGCATGGAGCATTTTAGAAAGGGGCAGTGGGCTCAGGTGTGTCTCCTGCAGCATAGGGACAGGGGGGCATGAGTGCTTTAGAAAGGGGCTGTCGGCTCAGGTGTGCCTCCTGCAGCATAGGGACAGGGGGCATGGAGTGTTTTAGAAAGGGGCAGTGGGCTCAGGCGTGTCTCCTGCAGCATAGGGACAGGGTGCATGGAGCATTTTAGAAAGGGGCAGTGGGCTCAGGTGTGTCTCCTGCAGAATAGGGACAGGGTGCATGGAGCATTTTAGAAAGGCGCAGTGGGCTCAGGTGTGTCTCCTGCACCATAGGAACAGGGTGCATGGAGCATTTTAGAAAGGGGCAGTGGGCTCAGGTGTGTCTCCTGCAGCACAGGGACAGGGTGCATAGAGCATTTTAGAAAGGGGCAGTGGGGGTGCAGGTGTGTCTCCTGCAGCATAGGGACAGGAGGCATGGAGCATTTTAGAAAGGGGCAGTGGGCTCAGGTGTGTCTCCTGCAGCATAGGGACAGGGTGCCTGGAGTGTTTTAGAATGGGGCAGTGGGCGCAGGTGTGTCTCCTGCGGCATAGGGACAGGGGGTATGGAGTGTTTTAGAAAGTGGCAGTGGGCGCAGGTGTGCCTCCTGCAGCACAGGGACAGGGTGCATGGAGTGTTTTAGAAAGGGGCAGTGGGCTCAGGTGTGCCTCATGCAGCATAGGGACAGGGGGCATGGAGTGCTTTAGAAAGGGGCAGTGGGCTCAGGTGTGCCTCCTGCAGCACAGGGACAGGGTGCATGGAGTGTTTTAGAAAGGGGCAGTGGGCGCAGGTTTGTCTCCTGCAGCACAGGGACAGGGTGCATGAAGTGTTTTAGAAAGGGGTAGTGGGCTCATGTGTGTCTCCTGCAGCATAGGGACAGGAGGCATGGAGTGTTTTAGAAAGGGGCAGTGGGCTCAGGTGTGTCTCCTGCAGCATAGGGACAGGAGGCATAGGGTGTTTTAGAAAGGGGCAGTGGTCTCAAGAGTGCCTCCTGCAGCATAGGGACAGGGTGCATGGGGGGCAGTGGGCTCAGGTGTGTCTCCTGCAGCATAGGGACAGGGTGCATGGAGCATTTTAGAAAGGGGCAGTGGGCTCCCATCAGGTGTGTCTCCTGCAGCATAGGGACAGGAGGCATGGAGTGTTTTAGAAAGGGGCAGTGGGCTCAGGTGTGTCTCCTGCAGCATAGAGACAGGGGGCATGGAGCATTTTAGAAGGGGGCAGTTCGCTCAGGTGTGCCTCCTGCAGCATAGGGACAGGGGACATGGAATGCTTTAGAAAGGGGCAGTGGGCTCAGGTGTGTCTCCTGCGGCATAGGGACAGGGTGCATGGAGCATTTTAGAAAGGGGCAGTGGGCTCCCATCAGGTGTGTCTCTTACGGCATAGGGACAGGAGGCATGGAGTGTTTTAGAAAGGGGCAGTAGGCTCAGGTTTGTCTCCTGCAGCATAGGGACAGGGGCATGGTGTGTTTTAGAAAGGGGCAGTGGGCACAGGTGTGTCTCCTGCAACATAGGGACAGGAGGCATGGAGTGTTTTAGAAAGGGGCAGTGGGCTCAGGTGTGTCTCCTGTGGCACAGGGACAGGGTGCATGGAGTGTTTTAGAAAGGGGCAGTGGGTGCAGGTGTGTCTCCTGCGGCATAGGGACAGGGTGCATGGAGCATTTTAGAAAGGGGCAGATGGCTCCCATCAGGTGTGTCTCCTGCGGTATAGGGACAGGGTGCATGGAGTGTTTTAGGAAGGGGCAGTGGGCTCAGGTGTGCCTCCTGCAGCATAGGGACAGGGTGCATGGAGTGTTTTAGAAAGGGGCAGTGGGCACAGGTGTGTCTGCTACAGCATAGATACAGGGGGCATGGATTGTTTTAGAAAGGGGCAGTGGGCGTAGGTGTGTCTCCTGCGGCATAGGGACAGGGTGCATGGAGTGTTTTAGAAAAGGGCAGTGGGCCAGGTGTGTCTCCTGCAGCATAAGGACAGTGGGCATGAGTGCTTTAGAAAGGGGCAGAGGGCGCAGGTGTGTCTCCTGCAGCATAGGGACAGGGTGCATGGAGCATTTTAGAAAGGGGCAGTGGGCTCGGGTGTGTCTCCTGCAGCATAGGGAGAGGGTGCATGGAGCATTTTAGAAAGGGGCAGTGGGCTCAGGTGTGTCTCCTGCAGCATAGGGACAGGAGGCATGGGGTGTTTTAGAAAGGGGCAGTGGGCTCAGGTGTGCCTCCTGCAGCATAGGAACAGGGTGCATGGAGTGTTTTAGAAAGGGGCAGTGGGCTCCCATCAGGTGTGTCTCCTGCAGCATAGGGACAGGAGGCATGGAGTGTTTTAGAAAGGGGCAGTGGGCGCAGGTGTCTCCTGCAGCATAGGGACAGGAGGCATGGAGCATTTTAGAAAGGGGCAGTGGGCACAGGTGTGTCCCCTGCAGCATAGGGACAGGGGGCATGGAGTGCTTTAGAAAGGGGCAGTGGGCTCAGGTGTGTCTCCTGCAGTATAGGCACAGGGGGCATGGAGTGCTTTAGAAAGGGGCAGTGGGCTCAGGTGTGTCTCCTGCCGCATAGGGACAGGGTGCATGGAGCGTTTTAGAAAGGGGCAGTGGGCTCAGGTGTGTCTCCTGCAGCATAGGGACAGGAGGCATGGGGTGTTTTAGAAAGGGGCAGTGGGCTCAGGAGTGCCTCCTGCAGCATAGGGACAGGGGGCATGGAGTGTTTTAGAAAGGGGCAGTGGGCTCAGGTGTGTCTCCTGCAGCATAGGGACAAGGTACATGGAGCATTTTAGAAAGGGGCAGTGGGCTCCCATCAGGTGTGTCTCCTGCAGCATAGGGACAGGAGGCATGAAGTGTTTTAGAAAGGGGCAGTGGGCTCAGGTGTGTCTCCTGCAGCATAGGGACATGGTGCATGGAGCATTTTAGAAGGGGGCAGTTCGCTCAGGTGTGCCTCCTGCAGCATAGGGACAGGGGACATGGAGTGCTTTAGGAAGGGGCAGTGGGCTCAGGTGTGCCTCCTGCAGCATAGGGACAGGGGACATGGAGTGCTTTAGAAAGGGGCAGTGGGCTCAGGTGTGTCTCCTGCAGCATAGGGACAAGGTACATGGAGCATTTTAGAAAGGGGCAGTGGGCTCCCATCAGGTGTGTCTCCTGCAGCATAGGGACAGGAGGCATGAAGTGTTTTAGAAAGGGGCAGTGGGCTCAGGTGTGTCTCCTGCAGCATAGGGACATGGGGCATGGAGTGTTTTAGAAAGGGGCAGTGGGCTCAGGTGTGTCTCCTGCCGCATAGGGACAGGGGGCATGGAGTGTTTTAGAAAGGGGCAGTGGGCTCAGGTGTGTCTCCTGCAGCAGAGGGACAGGGGGCATGGAGCATTTTAGAAGGGGGCAGTGGGCTCAGGTGTGTCTTCTGCAGCATAGGGACAGGGGGCATGGGGTTCTTTAGAAAGGGGCAGTGGGCGCAGGTGTGCCTCCTGCAGCATAGGGACAGGGGGCATGAAGTGTTTACGAAGGGGGCAGTGGGCTCAGGTGTGTCTCCTGCCGTATAGGGACAGGGGGCATGGAGTGTTTTAGAAAGGGGCAGTGGGCTCAGGTGTGTCTCCTGCCGCATAGGGACAGGGGGCATGGAGTGTTTTAGAAAGGGGCAGTGGGCTCAGGTGTGCCTCCTGCAGCATAGGGACAGGAGGCATGGAGCGTTTTAGAAGGGGGCAGTGGGCTCAGGTGTGTCTCCTGCAGCATAGGGACAGGGGGCATGGGGTTCTTTTGAAAGGGGAAGTGGGCGCAGGTGTGCCTCCTGCAGCATAGGGACAGGGGGCATGAAGTGTTTACGAAGGGGGCAGGGGGCTCAGGTGTGTCTCCTGCCGTATAGGGACAGGGGGCATGGAGTGATTTAGAAAGGGGCAGTGGGCTCAGGTGTGCCTCCTGCAGCATAGGGACAGGAGGCATGGAGCGTTTTAGAAAGGGGCAGTGGGAGCAGGTGTGCCTCCTGCAGCATAGGGACAGGAGGCATGGAGCGTTTTAGAAAGGGGCAGTGGGCTCAGGTGTGCCTCCTGCAGCATAGGGACAGGAGGCATGAAGTGTTTTAGAAAGGGGCAGTGGGCTCAGGTGTGTCTCCTGCAGCATAGGGACAGGAGGCATAGGGTGTTTTAGAAAGGGGCAGTGGGCTCAAGAGTGCCTCCTGCAGCATAGGGACAGGGTGCAAGGGGGGCAGTGGGCTCAGGTGTGTCTCCTGCAGCATAGGGACAGGGTGCATGGAGCATTTTAGAAAGGGGCAGTGGGCTCCCATCAGGTGTGTCTCCTGCAGCATAGGGACAGGAGGCATGGAGTGTTTTAGAAAGGGGCAGTGGGCTCAGGTGTGTCTCCTGCAGCATAGAGACAGGGGGCATGGAGCATTTTAGAAGGGGGCAGTTCGCTCAGGTGTGCCTCCTGCAGCATAGGGACAGGGGACATGGAATGCTTTAGAAAGGGGCAGTGGGCTCAGGTGTGTCTCCTGCGGCATAGGGACAGGGTGCATGGAGCATTTTAGAAAGGGGCAGTGGGCTCCCATCAGGTGTGTCTCTTACGGCATAGGGACAGGAGGCATGGAGTGTTTTAGAAAGGGGCAGTGGGCTCAGGTTTGTCT
The DNA here is from genome assembly GCF_964204655.1 of Triturus cristatus. Taxonomy (NCBI): domain Eukaryota; kingdom Metazoa; phylum Chordata; class Amphibia; order Caudata; family Salamandridae; genus Triturus; species Triturus cristatus. The sequence goes on from NC_140591.1 coordinate 23,470,550, forward strand.
CCTGCAGCATAGGGACAGGGGCATGGTGTGTTTTAGAAAGGGGCAGTGGGCACAGGTGTGTCTCCTGCAACATAGGGACAGGAGGCATGGAGTGTTTTAGAAAGGGGCAGTGGGCTCAGGTGTGTCTCCTGTGGCATAGGGACAGGGTGCATGGAGTGTTTTAGAAAGGGGCAGTGGGTGCAGGTGTGTCTCCTGCGGCATAGGGACAGGGTGCATGGAGCATTTTAGAAAGGGGCAGTTGGCTCCCATCAGGTGTGTCTCCTGCGGTATAGGGACAGGGTGCATGGAGTGTTTTAGGAAGGGGCAGTGGGCTCAGGTGTGCCTCCTGCAGCATAGGGACAGGGTGCATGGAGTGTTTTAGAAAGGGGCAATGGGCACAGGTGTGTCTGCTGCAGCATAGATACAGGGGGCATGGAGTGTTTTAGAAAGGGGCAGTGGGCGTAGGTGTGTCTCCTGCGGCATAGGGACAGGGTGCATGGAGTGTTTTAGAAAAGGGCAGTGGGCCAGGTGTGTCTCCTGCAGCATAAGGACAGTGGGCATGGAGTGCTTTAGAAAGGGGCAGAGGGCGCAGGTGTGTCTCCTGCAGCATAGGGACAGGGTGCATGGAGCATTTTAGAAAGGGGCAGTGGGCTCAGGTGTGTCTCCTGCAGCATAGGGAGAGGGTGCATGGAGCATTTTAGAAAGGGGCAGTGGGCTCAGGTGTGTCTCCTGCAGCATAGGGACAGGAGGCATGGGGTGTTTTAGAAAGGGGCAGTGGGCTCAGGTGTGCCTCCTGCAGCATAGGAACAGGGTGCATGGAGTGTTTTAGAAAGGGGCAGTGGGCTCCCATCAGGTGTGTCTCCTGCAGCATAGGGACAGGAGGCATGGCGTGTTTTAGAAAGGGGCAGTTGGCGCAGGTGTGTCTCCTGCAGCATAGGGACAGGAGGCATGGAGCATTTTAGAAAGGGGCAGTGGGCACAGGTGTGTCTCCTGCAGCATAGGGACAGGGGGCATGGAGTGCTTTAGAAAGGGGCAGTGGGCTCAGGTGTGCCTCCTGCCGCATAGGGACAGGGTGCATGGAGCGTTTTAGAAAGGGGCAGTGGGCTCAGGTGTGTCTCCTGCAGTATAGGCACAGGGGGCATGGAGTGCTTTAGAAAGGGGCAGTGGGCTCAGGTGTGTCTCCTGCCGCATAGGGACAGGGTGCATGGAGCGTTTTAGAAAGGGGCAGTGGGCTCAGGTGTGTCTCCTGCAGCATAGGGACAGGAGGCATGGGGTGTTTTAGAAAGGGGCAGTGGGCTCAGGAGTGCCTCCTGCAGCATAGGGACAGGGGGCATGGAGTGTTTTAGAAAGGGGCAGTGGGCTCAGGTGTGTCTCCTGCAGCATAGGGACAAGGTACATGGAGCATTTTAGAAAGGGGCAGTGGGCTCCCATCAGGTGTGTCTCCTGCAGCATAGGGACAGGAGGCATGAAGTGTTTTAGAAAGGGGCAGTGGGCTCAGGTGTGTCTCCTGCAGCATAGGGACATGGTGCATGGAGCATTTTAGAAGGGGGCAGTTCGCTCAGGTGTGCCTCCTGCAGCATAGGGACAGGGGACATGGAGTGCTTTAGGAAGGGGCAGTGGGCGCAGGTGTGTCTCCTGCAGCATAGGGACAGCTGTCATGGAGTGTTTTAAAAAGGGGCAGTGGGCTCAGGTGTGTCTCCTGCAGCATAGGGACATGGGGCATGGAGTGTTTTAGAAAGGGGCAGTGGGCTCAGGTGTGTCTCCTGCCGCATAGGGACAGGGGGCATGGAGTGTTTTAGAAAGGGGCAGTGGGCTCAGCTGTGTCTCCTGCAGCATAGGGACAGGGGGCATGGAGCATTTTAGAAGGGGGCAGTGGGCTCAGGTGTGTCTTCTGCAGCATAGGGACAGGGGGCATGGGGTTCTTTAGAAAAGGGCAGTGGGCGCAGGTGTGCCTCCTGCAGCATAGGGACAGGGGGCATGAAGTGTTTACGAAGGGGGCAGTGGGCTCAGGTGTGTCTCCTGCCGTATAGGGACAGGGGGCATGGAGTGTTTTAGAAAGGGGCAGTGGGCTCAGGTGTGTCTCCTGCCGCATAGGGACAGGGGGCATGGAGTGTTTTAGAAAGGGGCAGTGGGCTCAGGTGTGCCTCCTGCAGCATAGGGACAGGAGGCATGGAGCGTTTTAGAAGGGGGCAGTGGGCTCAGGTGTGTCTCCTGCAGCATAGGGACAGGGGGCATGGGGTTCTTTTGAAAGGGGCAGTGGGCGCAGGTGTGCCTCCTGCAGCATAGGGACAGGGGGCATGAAGTGTTTACGAAGGGGGCAGGGGGCTCAGGTGTGTCTCCTGCCGTATAGGGACAGGGGGCATGGAGTGATTTAGAAAGGGGCAGTGGGCTCAGGTGTGCCTCCTGCAGCATAGGGACAGGAGGCATGGAGCGTTTTAGAAAGGGGCAGTGGGAGCAGGTGTGCCTCCTGCAGCATAGGGACAGGAGGCATGGAGCGTTTTAGAAAGGGGCAGTGGGCTTAGGTGTGCCTCCTGCAGTGTTGGACAGGCCACACGAAGGGCTTGCTCCCTCCCCGCACGACAGGGCCCGAGCTCCGGCCCACCAGGCATAACCCACGAAAAGCACCTGTACCCCGTCTCCCGACGGATCTTCGGCCCTCGGACCTCTACTCATCACGGGGCCCAGCCCCACCGGCTCCCCCGGCCGGTTCAAGCCGCCATCTTGGGCCCTGCACCCCGAGGCCGCGTGGCCTCGGCCCGACCCTAACCCCGGGCCTGGCCGGCCCCGACATCCCGGCACCACCCTCCACCCAGGAGGTGAGCGGACCACTTGGCAGGTCAATGGGAGAACGAAGTGTCAAGAGCTCTTCCTCCCGCCAGGTGCCGATCGCCTCCAGCTCCCCCCAGGCGCTGGCTCCACCCCCTGCTGGGTGTCTGGACACCTTCATCCCGGGCCCTCCGACCTCCAAGTGCGAGGGTCCGGACATCAAAGGGCGCCTGCCCTATAACTGGGGCAACTCCGGAGCAGGAAGGCAGTTGTATCCTGGAGTCGAGAGACACCGAGAGAACTCAGCCTTGACGGACTACTGGCGCTGCCGTAGCCCGCTCTTGTGACCCATCGTCCTGCCTGCTGGCGCTGCCGCGGCCTTCTGCAACATCCATCCTCGTCGGGACCTGCTGGCGCTGCAGCGGCCCGTTGTAACGACCATCCTCGTCGGGACCTGCTGGCGCTGCCGCGGCCCGTTGTAACGACCATCCTCACCGGGACCTGCTGGCGCTGCCGCGGACCGTACATCGACCATCTTTCCGGGACCTGCTGGCGCTGCCGCGGACCGTGTACCGACCATCTCAACCGGGACCTGCTGGCGCTGCCGCGGCCCGTACCAACTAAGCCACCAAGCTCGAGGATTGTGAGCTAGTCATCATCTCATCCGAACTACCTGACTGGTAGACAGACTGTCCCGGTACCCCTTACCCTGCTTTGAGAGACTTGAATCGAGGGGACCCCTGAGTCCAGACCTCCTTGTACCATTCAACCGTACCTTAAGAAGTGCTTATAAAGAACACTGAACCTTATCTGTGTGTGGTATCTGTCTGTGAGGGGGAAGTTACTTGTCTGTACGATCGCTGGAGACGGCTCTCCCCGGAGACCTCTCCTCCTGACCCCGGCCGACCCTCCCGGTCCATCTACCCTTTCTAACATGCAGCATAGGGACAGGAGGCATGAAGTGTTTTAGAAAGGGGCAGTGGGCTCAGGTGTGCCTCATGCAGCATAGGGACAGGGGGCATGGAGTGCTTTAGAAAGGGGCAGTGGGCTCAGGTGTGTCTCCTGCAGCATAGGGACAGGGTGCATGGAGCATTTTAGAAAGGGGCAGTGGGCGCAGGTGTGTCTCCTGCAGCATAGGGACAGGAGGCATGGAGCATTTTAGAAAGGGGCAGTGGGCACAGGTGTGTCTCCTGCAGCATAGGGACAGGGGGCATGGAGTGCTTTAGAAAGGGGCAGTGGGCTCAGGTGTGCCTCCTGCAGCATAGGTACAGTGTGCATGGAGCGTTTTAGAAAGGGGCAGTGGTCTCAGGTGTGTCTCCTGCAGCATAGGAACAGGAGGCATGAAGTTTTTTAGAAAGGGGCAGTGGGCTCAGGTGTGCCTCCTGCAGCATAGGGACAGGAGGCATGAAGTGTTTACGAAGGGGGCAGTGGGCTCAGGTGTGTCTCTTGCCGCATAGGGACAGGGTGCATGGAGTGTTTTAGAAAGGGGCAGTGGGCTCAGGTGTGCCTCCTGCAGCATAGGGACAGGAGGCATGGAGCGTTTTAGAAGGGGGCAGTGGGCTCAGGTGTGTCTCCTGCAGCATAGGGACAGGGGGCATGGGGTTCTTTTGAAAGGGGCAGTGGGCGCAGGTGTGCCTCCTGCAGCATAGGGACAGGGGGCATGAAGTGTTTACGAAGGGGGCAGTGGGCTCAGGTGTGTCTCCTGACGTATAGGGACAGGGGGCATGGAGTGATTTAGAAAGGGGCAGTGGGCTCAGGTGTGCCTCCTGCAGCATAGGGACAGGAGGCATGGAGCGTTTTAGAAAGGGGCAGTGGGAGCAGGTGTGCCTCCTGCAGCATAGGGACAGGAGGCATGGAGCGTTTTAGAAAGGGGCAGTGGGCTCAGGTGTGCCTCCTGCAGCATAGGAACAGGAGGCATGAAGTGTTTTAGAAAGGGGCAGTGGGCTCAGGTGTGCCTCATGCAGCATAGGGACAGGGGGCATAGAGTGCTTTAGAAAGGGGCAGTGGGCTCAGGTGTGTCTCCTGCAGCATAGGGACAGGGTGCATGGAGCATTTTAGAAAGGGGCAGTGGGCTCAGGTGTGTCTCCTGCAGAATAGGGACAGGGGGCATGAGTGCTTTAGAAAGGGGCAGTGGGCTCAGGTGTGCCTCCTGCAGCATAGGGACAGGGGGCATGGAGTGTTTTAGAAAGGGGCAGTGGGCTCAGGTGTGTCTCCTGCCGCATAGGGACAGGGTGCATGGAGTGCTTTAGAAAGGGGCAGTGGGAGCAGGTGTGCCTCCTGCAGCATAGGGACATGAGGCATGGAGCGTTTTAGAAAGGGGCAGTGGGCTCACGTGTGCCTCCTGCAGCATAGGTACAGTGTGCATGGAGCGTTTTAGAAAGGGGCAGTGGGCTCAGGTGTGTCTCCTGCAGCATAGGAACAGGAGGCATGAGGTGTTTTGGAAAGGGGCAGTTGGCTCAGGTGTGCCTCCTGCAGCATAGGGACAGGAGGCATGAAGTGTTTACTGTTGGAAAGGCGTTCGCCGGAGGGGGGTTCGATGCACGTCTTGCCCACCCCTTTGACCCACCTCTCCCAAGTAGGCCGAACCAGGCGCGCACACCCTGAGCTTACACTACGAACAGAGTGACACCACACGTATTCTTTGTAGGACGATAGGTTCTTTTATCGAAGGTTTCAAGGGATCTTTATGATCCAAAGCGTAAGGAGTACATCAGCGGCACAAGAGTCTACAAACCGGTGGTAGGGGAATGGGGGTAGCGGGACAGTCTTTGGTGGTAGTGTCTCTGCGAAGTACCCTGCGGATAGCTCACAATCCTCGAGCCGGAGGGTGTTGTTTCTCTGGGCGATCTCTTGCCAATTTGTCCTCGAGGGGAGAGCCGCGAGTCACTCAGCAGGCACAGGTAGTCGGAGTTCGGGAGCCGCGATCTTATCAGCAGGGCTCAGATGGTTCAATGGCTGGGGGCCGCGAGTCACTCAGCAGGCCCAGGTGGTTCAGAGTTCGGGAGCCGTGATCTCGTCAGCAGGGCTCAGATGGTTCAATGGCTGGGGGCCGCGAGTCACTCAGCAGGCCCAGGTGGTTCGGTGTTCGGGAGCCGCGACAGCGTCAGCAGGCTTCGATGGTTCCAGGTCTTCTCTGCCATTCGTTCCTCCGGCACCCCTTATTATACTCCCCCTGCCCTTTGAAGTCCGGAGTCCTCGCAGAGAGGGGCCTTGGGAGACTGCGGGGGTTTGGCGGGATTTCCTGCCGCTCGTTTCTTTGGTCTTTTCAGGTGGGTCTGGGAGGGACCCCAGACGCTCGGCAGGCGAGGCGCCTGCTCCCCAGGGGCCTGGTGGCCGATCGAGTCCTCCCGGGGGAAGGCGACCCGAGGTGTGACTGGGCTGGCGCCTCTGGGTCTGGCTCGGGGGTTCCCGCTCCCTCGGTCGGACATGCGTGATAGGGTGTTGAGTCTGTCGGGGGCTCTGGCCGGCCCTTGGGTTTGTGTGGCTGGGGCGGCCGGAGTCGGAGATGCCGTGTCTTGGGGGTGGTTGCAGGTTGGCTGAATGATCGGGAGGGCATACGCCGTGAGGCCGGTCTCACACGCGTCCCCCCCAGCTGAAAGGCGTGGAGAACTACCCATCCACTGGGGGGTTCTCCTCGCCGAAGCGGAAGAACCGGGACAGGCCGTCGGCGTTGGCATGATCCGTTCCGGGGCGATGCTCAACAGTGAAGTCCATCCCTTGGAGGGAGATGGACCATCGTAATAGCTTGGGGTTCTCTCCCCTCATCTGCATCAGCCACCGCAAGGGCCGGTGGTCCGTCTGCACTCGGAAGTGGGTTCCGAACAAGTAGGGCCGTAGTTTCTTGAGGGCCCAGACTACGGCGAAGGTCTCTCATTCTATGGTACTCCAACGCTGTTCGCGAGGCAGCAGCCTTCGGCTGATGAAGGCTATGGGCTGAACTATGCCTTTGTCGTTGAACTGCGAGAGGACGGCTCCGATGCCGTGTTCGGATGCGTCGGTCTGGACCACAAACTCTTGGGAGTAGTCGGGGGCCTTGAGTACTGGTGCGGTGCATGTTAGAAAAGGTAGATGGACCGGGAGGGTCGGCCGGGGTCAGGAGGAGAGGTCTCCGGGGAGAGCCGTCTCCAGCAATCGTACAGACAAGTAACTTCCCCCCCACAGACAGATATCACACACGGATAAGGTTCAGTGTTCTTTATAAGCACTTATTTAAGGTACGGTTAAATGGTACAAGGAGGTCTGGACTCAGGGGTCCCCTCGATTAGAGTCTCGCAAGGTAGGGAAGGGGGTAGCGGGACAGTCTATTTACCAATCAGGTAGTTCGGATGAGATGATGATGAGCTCACAATCCTCAAGCTTGGTGATTAGGTGATATGGGCCGCGGCAGCGCCAGCAGGTCCCGGTGTGGATGGTCGTTACAACGGGCCGCGGCAGCGCCAGCAGGTCCCAGGAAGATGACTGTTGCAGAAGGCCGCGGCAGCGCCAGCAGGTCCCGGTGAGGATGGTCGTTACAACGGGCCGCGGCAGCGCCAGCAGGTCCCAGGAAGGTGAAGGTTGCAGAAGGCCGCGGCAGCGCCAGCAGGCAGGGCGATGGTTCACAAGAGCGGGCTACGGCAGCGCCAGTAGACCGTCAGGGTTGAGTTCACTCGGTGTCTCTCGACTCCAGGATACAACTCCTTCCTGCTCCGGAGCTGCCCCAGTTATAGGGCGGGTGCCCTTTGATGTCCGGACCCTCGCACTTGGAGGTCGGAGGGTCCGGGATGAAGGGGTCCAGACACCCAGCAGGGGGTGGAGCCAGTGCCTGGGGGAGCTGGGGGCGATCGGCACCTGGCGGGGGAGAGCCCTTGACACTTCGTTCTCCCATTGACCTGCCAAGTGGTCCGCTCACCTCCTGGGTGGATGGTGGTGCCGGGATGTCGGGGCCGGCCAGGCCCGGGGTTAGGGTCGAGGGGAGGCCGTGCGGCCGCGTGGTGCAGGGCCCAAGATGGCGGCTTGACCCGGCCGGGAAAGCCGGTGGGGCGGGACCCCGTGATGAGTAGGGGTCCGAGGGCAGAGGGTCCGTCGGGAGACGGAGTACAGGTGCTTGTTGCGGGGATATGCCAGGTGGGCCGGGGTTCGGGCCCCGTCGAGCGGGGAGGGAGTGAGCAGTTTGTGAGGCCTGTCCAACATGCGTCCCCCCCAGCTGAAGGCGGGGAGAGTCACCCATCTCCTTGGGGACTCTCTTCGTCGAGGCGGAAAAAGCGGGACAGGCCATCTGCGTTGGCGTGATCTTGGCCTGGTCGGTGCTCCACGGTGAAGTCCATTCCCTGCAGGGAAATGGACCAGCGCAAGAGTTTTGGGTTCTCCCCCCGCATCTGCATCAGCCATTGCAGGGGTCGATGGTCGGTTTGTACCCGGAAGTGGGTACCGAAGAGATAGGGTCGGAGCTTTTTGAGGGCCCACACTACTGCAAATGCCTCCCTCTCGATGGTGCTCCAACGCTGTTCTCGGGCCAGGAGACGTCGGCTGATGAAGGCCACCGGCTGGTCATGACCTTCGGGGTTCAGCTGAGAGAGGACGGCCCCGATGCCGTGGTCGGAGGCGTCGGTCTGCACCACAAATTCCCGACTGTAATCGGGGGCCTGGAGCACCGGGGCGGTGCACAGGGCGGCCTTCAGCTCCTCGAAGGCCGCTTGACAATCAGGAGTCCAGTTGACCCGCTTCGGCTGGTTCTTGGATGTGAGACCCGTGAGGGGCCCCACGATGCTGCCGTAGTCCTTCACGAACCGCCGGTAGTAGCCGGTGAGCCCCAAGAAGGCTCGGACCTCGGTCTGGGTGACGGGGGGCTGCCAGGACTGGATGGCAGCAATCTTAAGTTGTAGTGGGGCCACCAGCCCACTCCCCACTTGGTGCCCAAGGTAGGTCACAGACCCTTGGCCAATCTGGCACTTGCCGGCCTTAATGGTGAGGCCGGCCCGCTGGAGGGCTTGCAGGACCTCTTGGAGGTGGCGGAGGTGGTCGGACCAGTGGCGGCTGTATACAGCGATATCGTCCAGGTAGGCAGCGCTGAATTCTTCAAGCCCTGCCAAGACCTGGTTCACAAGGCGTTGGAACGTGGCGGGGGCATTCTTCATGCCAAAGGGCATGACCTTAAATTGATAGTGGCCATCGGGGGTAGAGAAGGCTGACCGTTCCTGAGCCCTGGGTGTGAGGCCGATCTGCCAGTAGCCCGCCGTTAGGTCGAAGATACTAAGGTAGCGGGCGGCCCCCAGCCGGTCGATCAGCTCGTCTGCTCGGGGGATGGGATGAGCGTCGGTCCGGGTGACAGCGTTCAAGCCCCGGTAGTCGACGCAGAATCTCAGTTCAGGAGCGGAGCCGGGGGCAGCGGCCTTGGGAACTAATACGACCGGACTGGCCCAGGGACTGTCCGAGGGCTCGATGACCCCGATCGTGAGCATCTTGGCCACTTCCTCCTGGATGCAGGCCCGTACCCGATCTGGTACGCGGTAGGCCCGGTGCCGGACAGGGGGACTGTCCCCCGTGTCCACGTCGTGCAAACACCAGGGGGTGACCCCGGGGGTGAGGGAGAACAGGGCAGCGAACTGCAGCAGGAGGTTCCGGCAGTCCTGGCGTTGCTCTGAAGTGAGGGCGTCCGAGAGCCGGACCCCGTCCACGGAGCCGTCCTTCTCCTGAGTCCTCAGGAGGTCCGGGAGGGGCTCGGAGTCTTCTTCTGTGCCACTGTCTGTAGCCATCAAGAGGCTTAGTTCGGAGCGCACAAAGTGCGGTTTGAGCCGGTTGGTGTGGAGGACCCGAAGGGGGTTCCGGGGGGACCCTATGTCGATGAGGTAAGTGACGGGGCTTTTGCGCTCGACCACTTTGAAGGGCCCCGTCCACTTATCTTGCAGGGCGCATGGTTCGGTGGGGGACATCACCCATACTTGCTGCCCCGGCTCGAATTCAACGGAGGAGGCATTGTGATCATACCACCTCTTCATGTCCTCCTGGCTGGCCTCGAGGTTCGCCTTGGCCATCTCCCTGAAGCGCCGGGTCTGGTTTCGTAAGGCCAGGATGTATTTGAAGACGTCTGGAGGGGTCGTTAGGGGGGCCATCTCCCAACCTTCCTTGACTAGGCTGAGGGGCCCTCGCACAGGGTGTCCGTATAGGAGTTCAAAGGGGCTAAAACCGAGGGACTTCTGGGGCACTTCCCGGTAGGCGAAGAGGAGGCACGGGAGCAGTACATCCCACTGGCGACGGAGAGGTTCTTCCAATCCCCCAATCATCCCTTTGAGAGTGCGGTTAAAACGCTCCACTAGTCCGTTCCCTTGGGGGTGATAGGGGGTCGTGAATCTGTAGGTGACCCCGCATTGTTGCCAGAGGGACTTCATTTACTTGGATATGAAATTCGTGCCTCGGTCGCTGACGACTTCTCGGGGGAAGCCTACCCTGGAGAAGATCCCCATCAGGGCCCGGCCAACCACTGGGGCGGTCACTGTCCGTAGAGGCACCGCCTCGGGGTAGCGGGTGGCGTGGTCCACTAGTACCAAGATGAACCTGTGTCCTTGTGCCGTGCGGGGGTCCAGAGGTCCCACAATGTCTATCCCCACCCTCTCGAACGGGGTGGTGACCACCGGGAAGGGTTGTAGAGGGGCCTTCAGCTTCCGGCCACTCTTCCCGCTGGCTTGGCATGTGGGGCACGATCGGCAGTGGTTCAGGACGTCATTCCTCATTTTCGGCCAAAAAAAGTGGGTCACCAGGCGACTGTACGTTTTGTCCTGGCCCAGGTGTCCAGCCAGGGGGACATCGTGGGCTAGGTTGAGCAGAAAGTCTCGGAAGCGGAGCGGTACCACCAGAACTCGACCGGCCCCCAGTTCGGCGATTCTTTGCTCGCTGTAGAGCAGGTCGTTATCCCAGTAGACCCAGTGGGTTCCGGTGGTGTCCCCGGCGGTTTGGGTGCTGGCTTGTTGGCGGAGTCCCTCGAGGGAGGGACAGGTCTTTTGTTCCTGGCGGAACTGTTCTTGGGTGGGCCCCCCTTCTTGCCGCCACTGAGCCAGATCCGGGAGGTCCTGGTGTTGCGCGTCTTCCTCGGTAGTCGGGTCCGGGAGGTCGGTCTCGCCGTTGTCCTCTACGAGGGCAACCGGGGGCGGAGGTGCTGGCCATTCGGTTTCTTCTGATCGGGGGGCGGCACGGGCGGCCATGGATCGGGTGGTTATGCAGGCCCAGTCCGGGAGGCCCAGCATCCCCAAGTGCTCTCTTCTCTCGACGGTGGCCCACGGGGAACTCTCGAGGTCATTCCCCAGGAGGCAGTCCACGGGGGCATCGTCCCGGACCGTCACCTTCAGTAGGCCGGAGACCCCTCCCCATTCAAACGGGACGCAGGCCATTTTACACATGCTCTCAGAGTTATCTGCCGAGCGGACGGGGCAGAGAATGTTCGGCAGGATCTGCTCGGGCTTCACCAGGTGACAGCGGACGGCCGTCACGCTGGCGCCGGTGTCACGCAAGGCCTCGGCTCTCTGTCCATTAATGGTCACCCACTGACCATATTTTCTGGTGTTGGCGGGTAGGGGAGCCCGCGGAACCATGTCCCTTCCCCCTAAGCATGCCAGGACCATGGCGGCCGGTTCCCATCCTTGCTGGTCCGGCTCATACTCCTCGGGTCCCTCCGATGATTGCTCTTCCCCCAGGGCAGCGGCAGCTACCTGGCGGGGCTTGGGTGTTTGGTTTAGCGGGCAGCTCGGGTCATTGGCGTAGTGGCCTAGTCGCTGGCACCGGTGGCACGTGACGTTGGCTCGGTACCCAGGCCGCAACGGGGGGTTGCCCCGGCCGGCCGGGGGCTGGGTGCTGGCCACGGGTGTTGCTGGTAAGGCATCTCTCCCTCGCCCCTGGCCCCCTCCTCCTCCTCGAGGACGGTGCTGGCCTTGGTTGCTTCTGTTTTGGTCGTGTGGCCCTCGCCGGCCCACTCGGGTGCTTTCCCATCGGTCAGCTTCGGCGGCGAGCTGCCGGGGGTCAGTCAGCTTACTGTCGAGGAGGTGCTGCCTGAGCTCGACGAAACAGTTGTTTGATAGGTGCTCCCATACCATAAGGTTGAAGAGTTGTTCGTAGGTGGTGACCTGATTTCCCTTGATCCAACCCTCGAAGGCCCGGCTGAAATAGTTCACGTATTCCACCCAAGTTGTACCTGGGATCCGGGTGCAATCTCTGAACCTCTGGCGGTACATCTCGGGCGTGAGGCCGTAGCGGGTGAGGAGGGCAGCCTTCATGTGGTCGTAGGACGACATTTGGTGATCGGGGAGCTGCAGCAGGGCATCGCGACCCTCGTTGATGAATCTCCCCCAAAGTCCGGCTCCCCAATCACTCCGGTCGATCCGGTGGGAGGTCATTGCGATCTCATAGGCTTTAAACCACTGTTGTATGTCGTCTTCTCGGACATACTCGCGGACCACATCCTTGGGGATGTGAACTTTTTTCTCAATAGGTCCCGGGGTGTGTGGTCGCTCAGGCACCCCCAGTTCCTTATTCTGTTTGCGCAGTTCTATTTCCGCCAGTCGGCGCTCGTGCTCGAGCGTTATTTTTTTCTCTTCCAGCTCTCTTTGTCTCTGCTTTTCTTCTCGTTCCTCTCGAAGCCGCATATGCTCGAGGTTGATTTTCTGTTCAGCCAACTTAAGTTCCCCATCCATCTTGAGTCGTGCCATCTCTAATTCGTGTAATCTGACTCTGTCTCTTTCTCGTATCTCCTCCTGTGAGAGGCCCGTTCCCCGCTCCTCGGGAGCCGTGGCGTTCCCCTCTGGTGTGATGCTGGTTTGGTCTGGTGTGACGCTGTTTTGGTCGGAGGGTCCTGTGACCCCAGTTTCTGTCCATGACTCAAGAGCGCGCTTTAGATCATCCTTGGTACTCAGGCCGGTGGTAGCAATGCCAAGTTCTATGCAAAATTGTCTCAGTTCGCGGTGGTTGTATTCTTCTAATTTCTCCATTTGGAACTTCTCGGTGGAGCTGCTATCTTTGGTCGACATCGTGCTTTGTCGTGGGGTGAGCTACTCTCTGTACGATTACGCGTTGATTCGGATCGCGCCGCTGGCCACCAATGTTAGAAAAGGTAGATGGACCGGGAGGGTCGGCCGGGGTCAGGAGGAGAGGTCTCCGGGGAGAGCCGTCTCCAGCAATCGTACAGACAAGTAACTTCCCCCCCACAGACAGATATCACACACGGATAAGGTTCAGTGTTCTTTATAAGCACTTATTTAAGGTACGGTTAAATGGTACAAGGAGGTCTGGACTCAGGGGTCCCCTCGATTAGAGTCTCGCAAGGTAGGGAAGGGGGTAGCGGGACAGTCTATTTACCAATCAGGTAGTTCGGATGAGATGATGATGAGCTCACAATCCTCGAGCTTGGTGATTAGGTGATATGGGCCGCGGCAGCGCCAGCAGGTCCCGGTGTGGATGGTCGTTACAACGGGCCGCGGCAGCGCCAGCAGGTCCCAGGAAGATGACTGTTGCAGAAGGCCGCGGCAGCGCCAGCAGGTCCCGGTGAGGATGGTCGTTACAACGGGCCGCGGCAGCGCCAGCAGGTCCCAGGAAGGTGAAGGTTGCAGAAGGCCGCGGCAGCGCCAGCAGGCAGGGCGATGGTTCACAAGAGCGGGCTACGGCAGCGCCAGTAGACCGTCAGGGTTGAGTTCACTCGGTGTCTCTCGACTCCAGGATACAACTCCTTCCTGCTCCGGAGCTGCCCCAGTTATAGGGCGGGTGCCCTTTGATGTCCGGACCCTCGCACTTGGAGGTCGGAGGGTCCGGGATGAAGGGGTCCAGACACCCAGCAGGGGGTGGAGCCAGTGCCTGGGGGAGCTGGGGGCGATCGGCACCTGGCGGGGGAGAGCCCTTGACACTTCGTTCTCCCATTGACCTGCCAAGTGGTCCGCTCACCTCCTGGGTGGATGGTGGTGCCGGGATGTCGGGGCCGGCCAGGCCCGGGGTTAGGGTCGAGGGGAGGCCGTGCGGCCGCGTGGTGCAGGGCCCAAGATGGCGGCTTGACCCGGCCGGGAAAGCCGGTGGGGCGGGACCCCGTGATGAGTAGGGGTCCGAGGGCAGAGGGTCCGTCGGGAGACGGAGTACAGGTGCTTGTTGCGGGGATATGCCAGGTGGGCCGGGGTTCGGGCCCCGTCGAGCGGGGAGGGAGTGAGCCGTTTGTGAGGCCTGTCCAACAGTGCACATGGCGGTTTTCAAGGCGTCGAACGCCTGTTGGCATGGGGGGGTCCACTGCACCTTCTTAGGGAGTTTTTTGGAGGTCAACTCCGTGAGAGGCCCTGCGAGGCTACCATAGTTTTTAATGAACCTCCGGTAGTATCCTGTGAGGCCCAGGAAGGCCCAGACTTCCGTCTGAGTGGTGGGGGGCTCCCAGGACTTGATGGCGTTGATCTTTGGCTGGAGGGGGGCGACCTGCCCGCTGCCCTACAAGGAGGTCTGGACTCAGGGGTCCCCTCGATTCTAGTCTCTTGGTTTGGGAAAAGGGGGTAGCGGGACAGTCTGGTTACCAATCTGGTAGCTGAGATGGTATGGTGGATAGCTCACAATCCTCGAGCTCGGTGTTCTAGCTTGGACGGGCCGCGGCAGCGCCAGCAGGTCCCGGTGAAGGTGGTCGTTACACGGTCCGTGGCAGCGCCAGCAGGTCCCGATGAGGGTGGTCGTTACACGGTCCGCGGCAGCGCCAGCAGGTCCCGATGAAGGTGGTCGTTACACGGTCCGCGGCAGCGCCAGCAGGTCCCGATGAAGGTGGTCGTTACAACGGTCCACGGCAGCGCCAGCAGGTCCCGACGAGGATGGATGATGCAGAAGGCCGCGGCAGCGCCAGCAGGCAGGACGATAATTCACAAGGCAGAGCTACGGCAGCGCCAGTAGTCCGTCAAGGCTGAGTTCTTCTCGGTGTCTCTCGACTCCAGGATACAACTGCCTTCCTGCTCTGGAGCTGCCCTAGTTATAGGTCTGGCGCCCTTTGATGTCCGGACCCTCGCACTTGGAGTCGGGGGGTCCGGGATGAGGGAGTCCAGACACCCAGCAGGGGGTGGAGCCAGCGCCTGGGGGAGCTGGAGGGCGATCGGCACCTGGCGGGGGAGAGCCATCGACACTTCTTTCTCCCATTGACCTGCCAAGTGGTCCGTTCACCTCGTGGGTGGATGGTGGTGCCGGGATGTCGGGGCCGGGCCAGGCCCAGGGTTAGGGTCGAGCTGAGGCAACGCGGCCTCGTGGCGCAGTGTCCAAGATGGCGGCTGTTAGACGGACCGGGAGGGTCGGCCGAGGACAATGGGAGAGGTCTCCGGGGAGAGCCGTCTCCAGCTGTCGTACAGATAAATAACTTCCCCCCCACAGACAGACACCACACAAGGAGAAGATTCAGCGTTCTTTATAGGCAATTTCTTACGGTACGATGAAATGGTACAAGGAGGTCTGGACTCAGGGGTCCCCTCGATTCAAGTCTCTCAAGGTGGGGAAAGGGGGTAGCGGGACAGTCTGGTTACCAGTCTGGTAGTTGAGATGGTATGGTGGGTAGCTCACAATCCTCGAGCTCGGTGTTCTAGCTGGGACGGGCCGCGGCAGCGCCAGCAGGTCCCGGTGAAGATGGTCGATACACGGTCCGCGGCAGCGCCAGCAGGTCCCGGTGAAGATGGTCGATACACGGTCCGCGGCAGCGCCAGCAGGTCCCGGTGAAGATGGTCGTTACAACGGGCCGCGGCAGCGCCAGCAGGTCCCGACGAGGATGGATGTTGCAGAAGGCCACGGCAGCGCCAGCAGGCAGGACGATAGTTCACAAGGTAGGGCTACGGCAGCGCCAGTAGTCCGTCAAGGCTGAGTTCTCTCGGTGTCTCTCGACTCCAGGATACAACTGCCCTCCTGCTCTGGAGCTGCCCTAGTTATAGGTCTGGCGCCCTTTGATGTCCGGACCCTCGCACTTGGAGGTCGGAGGGCCCGGGATGAAGGTGTCCAGACACCCAGCAGGGGGTGGAGCCAGTGCCTGGGGGGCTGGAGGTGATCGGCACCTGGCGGGGGAGAGCCCTTGACGCTTAGTTCTCCCATTGACCTGCCAAGTGGTCCGCTCACCTCCTGGGTGGATGGTGGTGCCGGGATGTCGGGGCCGGCCAGGCCCAGGGCTAGGGTCGGGTGGAGGCCACGCGGCCTCGTGGTGCAGGGCCCAAGATGGCGGCTTGATCCGGCCGGGGGAGCCGGTGGTGGCTCGGTCCCGTGATACATGGAGGTCCGGGGGCAGGAGTTCCGTCGGGGGACGGGGTGCGGGTGATTCTTGTGGGTCACGCCTGGTGGGCCGGGGCTTGGGCCCTGTCGTGCGGGGAGGGAGCGAGCCCTTCGTGTGGCCTGTCCAACATGCGTCCCCCCCAGCTGAAGGCGGGGAGAGTCACCCATCTTCCTGGGGACTCTCCTCGTCGAGGCGGAAAAAGCGTGACAGGCCATCTGCGTTGGCGTGGTCTTGGCCCGGTCGATGTTCCACGGTGAAGTCCATTCCCTGCAGGGAGATGGACCAGCGCAATAGTTTTGGGTTCTCCCCCCGCATCTGCATCAGCCACTGCAGGGGTCGGTGGTCGGTTTGTACCCGGAAGTGGGTACCGAAGAGATAGGGCCGGAGCTTTTTGAGGGCCCACACCACTGCGAAGGCCTCCCTCTCGATTGTGCTCCAGCGCTGTTCTCGGGCCAGGAGACGTCTGCTGATGAAGGCCACGGGCTGGTCATGACCCTCGGGGTTTAGTTGGGAAAGAACCGCTCCGATGCCGTGGTCGGAGGCGTCTGTCTGTACAATGAATTTCCGACTGTAATCGGGGGCCTGGAGCACAGGGGCGGTGCACAGGGCGGCCTTCAGCTCTTCGAAGGCCGCTTGACAGTCGGGGGTCCAGTTAATCCGCTTCGGCTGGTTTTTGGACGTGAGACCCGTGAGGGGCCCCACAATGCTGCCGTAGTCTCTCACGAACCGCCGGTAGTAGCCGGTGAGCCCCAAGAAGGCTCGGACCTCGGTCTGGGTGACGGGGGGCTGCCAGGACTGGATGGCAGCAATTTTAAGTTGCAGCGGGGCCACCAGCCCGCTTCCCACCTGGTGCCCGAGGTAGGTCACGGACCCTTGACCAATTTGGCATTTGCCGGCCTTAATCGTGAGGCCGGCCCGCTGGAGGGCCTGCAGGACCTCTTGGAGGTGGAGGAGGTGGTCGGACCAGTGGCGGCTGTACACAGCGATATCGTCCAGGTAGGCGGCGCTGAACTCTTCGAGCCCCGCCAAGACCTGGTTCACTAGACGTTGAAAAGTAGCGGGGGCATTCTTCATGCCGAAGGGCATGACCTTGAAGTGGTAGTGGCCATCGGGGGTAGAGAAGGCGGACCGTTCCTGAGCCCGGGGTGTGAGACCGATCTGCCAGTAGCCCGCTGTTAGGTCGAAGATGCTGAGGTAGCGGGCGGCCCCCAGCCGGTCGATCAATTCATCCGCTCGGGGGATAGGATGAGCGTCGGTCCGGGTGACAGCGTTCAAGCCCCGGTAGTCGACGCAGAATCTCAGTTCAGGTGTGGTGCCGGGGGCAGCGGCTTTAGGGACCAGTGCAACCGGGCTGGCCCAGGGGCTGTCCGAGGGCTCGATGACCCCGATCGTGAGCATTTTGGCCACTTCCTCTTGGATGCAGGCCCGTACCCGATCTGGCACGCGGTAGGCCCGGTGTCGGATAGGGGGACTGTCCCCGGTGTCCACGTCGTGCAAGCACCAAGGGGTGATCCTGGGGGTGAGGGAGAACAGTGTAGCGAACCGCAGCAGGAGGTCCCGGCAGCCCTGGCGTTGCTCTGGGGTGAGGGCATCGGAGAGCCGGACCCCGTCCACGGAACCGTCGTTCTCCTGAGTCTTCAGGAGATCCGGGAGGGGTTCGGAGTCTTCTTCCGCCCCACTGTCCGTAGCCATCAGGAGGCTGAGTTCTGAGCGCACAAAGTGTGGTTTGAGTCTGTTGGTGTGGAGGACCCGGAGGGGGTTCCGGGGGGTCCCCATGTCGATGAGGTAAGTGACGGGGCTTTTGCGCTCGACCACTTTGAAGGGCCCCGTCCACTTATCTTGTAAGGCACATGGTTCGGTGGGGGACATCACCCACACTTGTTGACCAGGTTCGAACTCGACGGAGGAGGCATTGTGATCGTACCATTTTTTCATGTCCTCCTGACTGGCCTCGAGGTTCGCCTTGGCCATCTCCCTGAAGCGCCGGGTCTGATTGCGTAGGGCCAGGAGGTACTTAAAGACGTCTGGAGGGGTCTTTAGGGGGGCCATCTCCCAACCTTCCTTGACCAGGCTGAGGGGCCCTCGCACAGGGTGCCCGTACAGGAGTTCGAAAGGGCTGAAGCCGAGGGACTTCTGGGGAACTTCTCGATAGGCGAAGAGGAGGCACGGGTGTAGTACATCCCACTGGTGACGGAGGGGCTCTTCCAATCCCCCAATCATCCCCTTGAGGGTGCGGTTGAATCGCTCCACTAGTCCGTTCCCTTGGGGGTGATAGGGGGTCGTGAATCGGTAGGTGACCCCGCACTGTTGCCAGAGGGACTTCATATATTTTGAGATAAAGTTCGTGCCTCGGTCGCTGACGACTTCTCGGGGGAAGCCCACCCGGGAGAAGATCCCCATTAGGGCCCGGCCAACCACCGGAGCTGTTACAGTTCGTAGGGGCACCGCCTCGGGGTAGCGGGTGGCGTGGTCCACCAGTACCAGGATGAACCTATGTCCTTGTGCCGTGCGGGGGTCCAGGGGCCCCACAATGTCTATTCCTACCCTCTCGAACGGGGTGGTGACCACTGGGAAGGGTTGCAGAGGGGCTTTCAGCTTACGGCCGCTCTTCCCACTGGCCTGGCACGTGGGGCAGGACCGGCAGTGGTTAAGGACGTCGTTCCGCATCTTCGGCCAGAAAAAGTGAGTCACTAGGCGACTGTAGGTTTTGTCCTGGCCCAGGTGTCCAGCCAGGGGGACATCGTGGGCCAGAGTTAGTAGGAAGTCTCTGAAGCGGAGAGGTACCACCAGCACTCGACTGGCCCCTAGCTCTGCGATTCTTTGTTCGCTGTATAGCAGGTCGTTATCCCAATAGACCCAATGAGTTCCGGTGGAGTCCCCTGCGCTCTGGGCGCTGGCTTGCCGGCGGAGTCCCTCGAGGGAGGGGCAGGTCTTTTGCTCCTGGCGGAACTGTTCTTGGGTGGGCCCCCCTTCTTGACGCCACTGAGCCAGGCCGGGAAGGTCCGGGGGTTGCGCGACCCCTTCGGCCGTTGGTTCTGGGGGGTTGGCCTCGTCGTTGTCCTCTACTGGGGCGACCGGGGGCGGAGGTGCTGGCCATTCTGGGTCTTCTGATCGGGGGACGGCACGGGCGGCCATGGACCGGGTGGTTACGCAGGCCCAGTCCGGGAGGCCCAGCATCCCCAGGTGCTCTCTTCTTTCGACGGTGGCCCACGGGGAACTCTCAAGGTCATTCCCCAGGACGCAGTCCACGGGGGCATCATCCCGGACCGTCACCTTCAACAGGCCGGAGACCCCTCCCCATTCGAAGGGGACGCAGGCCATTTGACACAGACTTTCGGAATTGTCGGCTGAGCGGACGGGGCAGAGAATGTTCGGAATGATCTGCTCGGGCTTCACCAGGTGACAGCGGACGGCCGTCACACTGGCGCCTGTGTCACGTAAGGCCTCGGCCCGACGTCCATTAATGGTCACCCACTGGCCGTATTTCCGGGTGTTGGCGGGTAGGGGAGCCCGCGGGACCATGTCTTTTCCCCCTAGGCACGCTAGAACCATGGCGGCCGGTTCCCACTCCTGCTGGGCCGGCTCATATTCTTCCTGTTCCTCTGATAGTCGTTCTCCCCCCAGGGCGGCGGCAGCTACCTGGCGGGGCTTTGGTGTTTGGTTCTGCGGGCAGCTCGGGTCATTGGCGTAGTGGCCGACTCGCTGGCATCGGTGGCACGTGACGTTGGCTCGGAACCCCGGGCGCATCGGGGGGTTGCCCCGGCCGGCCGGGGGCGTGGTGCTGGCCACGGGTGTTGCCGGGATGGTGTCTCTCCCTCGCCCCTGGCCTCCTCCTCCTCCCCGGGGACGGTGCTGGCCTTGGTTGTTTCGGTTTTGCTCGTGTGGTCCTCTCTGGCCCACTCGGGTGCTTTCCCATCGGTCAGCTTCGGCGGCGAGTTGCCGGGGGTCAGTCAATTTACTGTCGAGGAGGTGCTGCCTGAGCTCGACGAAACAGTTGTTCGACAGGTGCTCCCATACCATAAGGTTAAAGAGTTGCTCGTAGGTCGTTACATGGCTCCCCTTGATCCAACCCTCGAAGGCTCGGCTGAAATAGTTGACGTACTCCACCCAAGTTGTACCCGGGATCCGGGTGCAGTCTCTGAACCTCTGGCGGTACATCTCGGGCGTGAGGCCGTAGCAGGAGAGGAGGGCAGCCTTCATGTGGTCGTAGGACGACATCTGGTGATCTGGGAGCTGCAATAGGGCATCGCGGCCTTCGTTGACGAACCTCCCCCATAGTCCGGCTCCCCAATCACTCCGGTCGATCCGGTGGGAGGTCATGGCGATCTCGTAGGCTTTGAACCACTGTTGTATGTCGTCCTCTCGGACATATTCTCGGACAACATCCTTGGGGATGTGGACTTTTTTCTCGGTTGCTCCCGGGGTGTGCGGTCGCTCAGGCACCCCCGGTTCTTTATTCTGTTTCCGAAGTTCTATTTCCGCCAGTTTGCGCTCGTGTTCGAGTGTTATTCTTTTTTCCTCGAGCTCTCTCTGTCTCTTTTCTTCTCGTTCTTCTCGGAGCCGCAGATGTTCTAGATTTAGTTTCTGCTCGGCTAACTTTAGTTCACCGTCCATCTTGAGTCGTGCCATTTCCAACTCATGTAATCTGGTTCTTTCTCTTTCTTGGATCTCCTCCTGCGAGAGGCCCGTTCCCCGCTCCTCGGGAGCCGTGGCGTTCCCCTCTGGTGCGACACTGTTTTGGTCGGGTGATCCGGCGACCCCAGTTTCTGCCCACGACTCAAGGGCGCGCTTCAAATCGTCTTTGGTACTCAGGCCGGTGGTAGCAATGCCTAGTTCCATGCAGAATTGTTTAAGTTCGCGGTGGCTATATTCTTCCAACTTATCCATTTGGAACTTTTCAGTGGAACCGCTATCTTTGGCTGACATCGTGGTTTTGTCGTGGGGTGAGCTACTCTCTGTACGATTACGCGTTGATTCGGATCGCGCCGCTGGCCACCAATGTTAGACGGACCGGGAGGGTCGGCCGAGGACAATGGGAGAGGTCTCCGGGGAGAGCCGTCTCCAGCGGTCGTACAGATAAATAACTTCCCCCCCACAGACAGACACCACACAAGGAGAAGATTCAGCGTTCTTTATAGGCAATTTCTTACGGTACAATGAAATGGTACAAGGAGGTCTGGACTCAGGGGTCCCCTCGATTCAAGTCTCTCAAGGTGGGGAAAGGGGGTAGCGGGACAGTCTGGTTACCAGTCTGGTAGTTGAGATGGTATGGTGGGTAGCTCACAATCCTCGAGCTCGGTGTTCTAGCTGGGACGGGCCGCGGCAGCGCCAGCAGGTCCCGGTGAAGATGGTCGATACACGGTCCGCGGCAGCTCCAGCAGGTCCCGGTGAAGATGGTCGATACACGGTCCGCGGCAGCGCCAGCAGGTCCCGGTGAAGATGGTCGTTACAACGGGCCGCGGCAGCGCCAGCAGGTCCCGACGAGGATGGATGTTGCAGAAGGCCGCGGCAGCGCCAGCAGGCAGGACGATAGTTCACAAGGTAGGGCTACGGCAGCGCCAGTAGTCCGTCAAGGCTGAGTTCTCTCGGTGTCTCTCGACTCCAGGATACAACTGCCCTCCTGCTCTGGAGCTGCCCTAGTTATAGGTCTGGCGCCCTTTGATGTCCGGACCCTCGCACTTGGAGGTCGGAGGGCCCGGGATGAAGGTGTCCAGACACCCAGCAGGGGGTGGAGCCAGTGCCTGGGGGGCTGGAGGCGATCGGCACCTGGCGGGGGAGAGCCCTTGACGCTTCGTTCTCCCATTGACCTGCCAAGTGGTCCGCTCACCTCCTGGGTGGATGGTGGTGCCGGGATGTCGGGGCCGGCCAGGCCCAGGGCTAGGGTCGGGTGGAGGCCACGCGGCCTCGTGGTGCAGGGCCCAAGATGGCGGCTTGATCCGGCCGGGGGAGCCGGTGGTGGCTCGGTCCCGTGATACATGGAGGTCCGGGGGCAGGAGTTCCGTCGGGGGACGGGGTGCGGGTGATTCTTGTGGGTCACGCCTGGCGGGCCGGGGCTTGGGCCCTGTCGTGCGGGGAGGGAGCGAGCCCTTCGTGTGGCCTGTCCAACAGCGGCTGATCCGGCCGGGGGAGCCGGTAGTGGTTCGGCCCCATGATACATGGATGTCCGGGGGCAGGAGTTCCGTCGGGAGACGGGGTGCGGGTTGCCCTTGTGGGTAACACCTGGGAGTCCGGGGCTTGGGCCTTGTCATGCGGGGAGGGAGCAAGCCCTTCATGTGGTCTGTCCAACATGCGTCCCCCCCAGCTGAAGGCGGGGAGAGTCACCCATCCTCTTGGGGACTCTCCTCGTCGAGGCGGAAAAAGCGCGACAGGCCATCTGCGTTGGCGTGGTCTTGGCCCGGTCGATGTTCCACAGTGAAGTCCATCCCTTGCAGGGAGATGGACCAGCGCAATAGTTTTGGGTTTTCCCCCCGCATCTGCATTAGCCACTGCAGGGGTCGATGATCGGTTTGCACCCGGAAGTGGGTACCGAAGAGATAGGGCCGGAGCTTTTTGAGGGCCCACACTACTGCGAAGGCCTCCCTCTCGATTGTGCTCCAGCGCTGTTCTCGGGCCAGGAGGCGTCTGCTGATGAAGGCCACCGGCTGGTCAAGACCCTCGGGGTTCAGCTGAGAGAGAACCGCCCTGATGCCGTGGTCGGAGGCGTCCGTTTGCACAATGAATTCCCGACTGTAATCGGGGGCCTGGAGCACAGGGGCGGTGCACAGGGCGGCTTTCAGCTTCTCGAAGGCCGCTTGACAGTCGGGGGTCCAGTTAATCTTCTTCGGGTGGTTTTTGGACGTGAGACCCGTGAGGGGCCCCACAATGCTGCCGTAGTCCCTCACGAACCGCCGGTAGTAGCCGGTGAGTCCCAAGAAGGCTCGGACCTCGGTCTGCGTGACTGGGGGTTGCCAGGACTGGATGGCAGCGATTTTGAGTTGCAGAGGGGCCACCAGACCGCTTCCCACCTGGTGTCCGAGGTAGGTCACGGACCCCTGACCAATTTGGCACTTGCCGGCCTTGATTGTGAGTCCGGCCTGCTGGAGGGCTTGCAGGACCTCTCGGAGGTGGTGGAGGTGGTCGGACCAGTGGTGGCTGTATACAGCGATGTCTTCCAGGTAGGCGGCGCTGAACTCTTCGAGCCCCGCCAAGACCTGGTTCACTAGTCGCTGAAAAGTAGCTGGGGCATTCTTCATGCCGAAGGGCATGACCTTGAAGTGGTAGTGGCCATCGGGGGTAGAAAAGGCGGACCGTTCTTGGGCCCGGGGTGTGAGACCGATCTGCCAGTAGCCCGCTGTCAGGTCGAAGATGCTGAGGTAGCGGGCAGCCCCCATGCGGTCGATCAATTCATCCGCTCGGGGGATGGGATGAGCGTCGGTCCTGGTGACAGCATTCAAGCCCCGATAGTCGACGCAGAATCGGAGTTCAGGAGTGGTGCCGGGGGCAGCGGCTTTGGGGACCAGCACGACCGGGCTGGCCCAGGGGCTGTCCGAGGGCTCGATGACCCCGAGCGTGAGCATCTTGGACACTTCCTCTTGGATGCAGGCCCGCACCCGATCTGGCACGCGGTAGGCCCGGTGTCGGATAGGGGGACTGTCCCCAGTGTCCACATCGTGCAAGCACCAGGGGGTCATCCCTGGGGTGAGGGAAAACAGAGTAGCAAACTGCAGCAGGAGGTCCCGGCAGCCTTGGCGTTGCTCTGGGGTGAGGGCATCGGAGAGCCGGACCCCGTCCACGGAACCGTCTTTCTCCTGAGTCTTCAGGAGATCAGGGAGAGGCTCGGAGTCTTCTTCCGCCCCACTGTCTGTAGCCATCAGGAGGCTGAGTTCCGAGCGCACAAAGTGGGGTTTGAGTCTGTTGGTGTGGAGGACCCGGAGGGGGTTCCGGGGAGACTCCATATCGATGAGATAGGTGACGGGGCTCTTGCGTTCGACCACTTTGAAGGGCCCCGTCCACTTGTCCTGCAAGGCACATGGTTCGGTGGGGGACATCACCCACACTTGTTGACCAGGTTCGAATTCGACGGAGGAGGCATTTTGATCGTACCATTTTTTCATGTCCTCCTGACTGGCCTCAAGATTCGCTTTTGCCATTTCCCTGAATCGCCGGGTCTGATTGCGTAGTGCCAGGAGGTACTTGAAGACGTCTGGAGGGGTCTTTAGGGGGGCCATCTCCCAACCTTCTTTGACTAGGCTGAGGGGCCCTCGCACAGGGTGCCCGTACAGGAGTTCGAAAGGGCTAAAACCGAGGGACTTCTGGGGAACTTCTCGATAGGCGAAGAGGAGGCACGGAAGTAGTACATCCCACTGGCGACGGAGGGGCTCTTCCAATCCCCCAATCATTCCCTTGAGTGTGCGGTTGAATCGCTCAACTAGTCCGTTCCCTTGAGGATGATAGGGGGTCGTGAATCGGTAGGTGACCCCGCACTGTTGCCAGAGGGACTTCATATATTTCGAGATAAAGTTTGTGCCTCGGTCGCTAACGACTTCTCGGGGGAAGCCCACCCGGGAGAAGATCCCCATTAAGGCCCGGCCGACCACCGGAGCTGTTACAGTTCGCAGGGGCACAGCCTCGGGGTAGCGGGTGGCGTGGTCCACCAGTACCAGGATGAACCGATGTCCTTGTGCTGTGCGGGGGTCCAGGGGCCCCACAATGTCTATTCCCACCCTCTCGAACGGGGTGGTGACAACTGGGAAGGGTTGCAGAGGTGCTTTGAGCTTGCGGCCGCTCTTCCCGCTGGCCTGGCACGTGGGGCAGGACCGGCAGTGGTTGAGGACGTCGTTTCGCATCCTCGGCCAGACAAAGTGGGTCACCAGGCGACTGTAGGTTTTGTCCTGGCCCAGGTGTCCAGCCAGGGGGACATCGTGGGCCAAATTTAGCAGGAAGTCTCTGAAACGGAGGGGCACCACCAGCACTCGACTGGCCCCTAACTCCGCGATTCTCTGTTCACTGTATAACAGGTCGTTATCCCAATAGACCCAATGGGCTGCGGTGGAGTCCCCTGCGCTCTGGGCGATGGCTTGCTGGCGGAGTCCCTCGAGGGAGGGACAGGTCTTCTGCTCCTGGCGGAACTGTTCCTGGGTGGGCCCCCCTTCTTGACGCCACTGAGCCAGGCCGGGAAGGTCCTGGGGCTGGGCGACCCCTTCGGGGGTTTGCTCTGGGGGGTCGGTATAGTCGGTGTCCTCTACTGGAGCGATCGGGGGAGGAGGTGCAGGCCATTCTGGTTCTTCTGGTCGGGGGATGGCACGGGCGGCCATGGACCGGGTGGTTACGCACGCCCAGTCCGGGAGGCCCAGCATCCCCAGGTGCTCTCTTCTTTCGACGGCGGCCCACGGGGAACTCTCAAGATCATTCCCCAGGAGACAGTCCACGGGGGCATCATCCCGGACCGTCACCTTCAACATGCCGGAGACCCCTCCCCATTCGAAGGGGACGCAGGCCATCCGACATAGACTCTCAGAATTGTCGGCTGAGCGGACGGGGCAGAGAATGTTCGGCAGGATCTGCTCTGGTTTTACCAGGTGACAGCGGACGGCCGTCACACTGGCCCCTGTGTCACGTAGGGCTTCGGCCCGGCGCCCATTAATGTTCACCCACTGGCTATATTTTCTGGTGTTGGCGGGTAGGGGAGCCCGCGGGACCATGTCCCTTCCCCCTAGGCACGCTAGAACCATGGCGGCCGGTTCCCACTCTTGTTGTGCCTGCTCATATTCTTCTTGTTCCTCGGAGATTTGTTCTCCCCCCAGGGCGGCGGCAGCTACCTGGCGGGGTTTTGGCGTTTGGTTCTGCGGGCAGTTCGGGTCATTGGCGTAGTGGCCGACTCGCTGGCATCGGTGACACGTGACGTTGGCTCGGAACCCCGGGCGCATCGGGGGTTGCCCCGGCCGGCCGGGGGCGGGGTGCTGGCAGCGGGAGTGGCCGGGATGGTGTCTCTCCCTCGCCCCTGGCCTCCTCCTCCTCCTCGGGGACGGTGCTGACCTTGGTTGTTCCGGTTTTGCTCGTGTGGCCCTCTCCGGCCCACTCGGGTGCTTTCCCACCGGTCAGCTTCGGCGGCGAGTTGCCGTGGGTCAGTCAATTTACTGTCGAGGAGGTGCTGCCTGAGCTCGACGAAGCAGTTGTTAGACAGGTGCTCCCATACCATGAGATTAAAAAGTTGCTCGTAGGTCGTTACGTGGCTTCCCTTGATCCAACCCTCGAAGGCTCGGCTGAAATAGTTGACATATTCCACCCACGTTGTACCCGGGATCTGGGTGCAGTCCCGAAACCTCTGGCGGTACATTTCGGGTGTGAGCCCATATCGGGTGAGGAGGGCAGCCTTCATGTGGTCATAGGATGACATCTGATGGTCTGGGAGCTGCAGTAGGGCATCGCGGCCTTCGTTGACGAACCTCCCCCATAGGCCGGCTCCCCAGTCACTTCGATCGATCCGGTGGGAGGTCATGGCGATCTCGTAGGCCTTGAACCGCTGTTGTATGTCGTCCTCTCGGACATACTCTCGGACAACATCCTTAGGGATGTGGACTTTCTTTTCTGTCGCTCCCGGGGTGCGCGGTCGCTCGGGCACCTCCGGTTCTTTGTTCTGCTTCCGTAGTTCTATTTCTGCCAGTTTGCGCTCGTGTTCGAATGTTAGTCTTTTTTCTTCGAGCTCTCTCTGCCTCTGTTTTTCTTCCCGTTCTTCTCGGAGCCGCAGATGTTCTAGGTTCAGTTTTTGCTCGGCTAATTTAAGTTCACCGTCCATTTTGAGTCGTGCCATTTCCAACTCATGTAATCTGTGTTTTCTCTTTCTTGGATCTCTTCCTGCGAGAGGCCTGTTCCTCGCTCCTCGGGAGCCGTGGCGTTCCTCTCCGATGCTGCACCGTTTTGGTCTGAGGATCCGGCGACCCCGGTTTCTGCCCACGACTCAATGGCGTGCTTAAAATCGTCTTTGGTACTCAGGCCGGTGGTAGCAATGCCTAGTTCCATGCAGAATTGTTTCAGTTCACGATGGCTATACTCTTCCAATTTATCCATCTGGAATTTCTCGGTGGATCCGCTCTCTTTGGTTGACATCGTGGTTTTGTCGTGGGGTGAGCTACTCTCTGTACGATTACGCGTTGATTCGGATCGCGCTGCTGGCCACCAATGTTAGACGGACCGGAAGGGTCGGCCGAGGACGAGGGGAGAGGTCTCCGGGGAGAGCCGTCTCCAGCGATCGTACAGATGAGTAACTTCCCCCCCACAGATACACACCACACAAGGATAGGATTTAACGTTCTTTATAGGTGATTTCTTAAGGTACGATGAAATGGTACAAGGAGGTCTGGACTCAGGGGTCCCCTCGATTCTAGTCTCTTGGTTTGGGAAAAGGGGGTAGCGGGACAGTCTGGTTACCAATCTGGTAGCTGAGATGGTATGGTGGATAGCTCACAATCCTCGAGCTCGGTGTTCTAGCTTGGACGGGCCGCGGCAGCGCCAGCAGGTCCCGGTGAAGGTGGTCGTTACACGGTCCGCGGCAGCGCCAGCAGGTCCCGATGAGGGTGGTCGTTACACGGTCCGCGGCAGCGCCAGCAGGTCCTGATGAAGGTGGTCATTACACGGTCCGCGGCAGCGCCAGCAGGTCCCGATGAAGGTGGTCGTTACAACGGTCCGCGGCAGCGCCAGCAGGTCCCGACGAGGATGGATGATGCAGAAGGCCGCGGCAGCGCCAGCAGGCAGGACGATAATTCACAAGGCAGAGCTACGGCAGCGCCAGTAGTCCGTCAAGGCTGAGTTCTTCTCGGTGTCTCTCGACTCCAGGATACAACTGCCTTCCTGCTCTGGAGCTGCCCTAGTTATAGGTCTGGCGCCCTTTGATGTCCGGACCCTCGCACTTGGAGTCGGGGGGTCCGGGATGAGGGAGTCCAGACACCCAGCAGGGGGTGGAGCCAGCGCCCGGGGGAGCTGGAGGGCGATCGGCACCTGGCGGGGGAGAGCCATCGACACTTCTTTCTCCCATTGACCTGCCAAGTGGTCCGTTCACCTCCTGGGTGGATGGTGGTGCCGGGATGTCTGGGCCGGGCCAGGCCCAGGGTTAGGGTCGAGCTGAGGCCACGCGGCCTCATGGCGCAGTGTCCAAGATGGCGGCTGATCCGGCCGGGGGAGCCGGTAGTGGTTCGGCCCCATGATACATGGATGTCCGGGGGCAGGAGTTCCGTCGGGAGACGGGGTGCGGGTTGCCCTTGTGGGTAACACCTGGGAGTCCGGGGCTTGGGCCTTGTCATGCGGGGAGGGAGCAAGCCCTTCATGTGGCCTGTCCAACAACCCTGAAGCGGTAGTGTCCATCGGGTGTGGAGAAGGCGGAGCGTTCTTTTGCTCCCTCCGTGAGCGCGATCTGCCAGTAACCGTAGGTCAGGTCGAAGGTGCTGAGGAAACGAGCGGCCCCAAGGCGGTCGATGAGCTCGTCGGCGCGGGGGATAGGATGAGCGTCCGCTCGGGTGACCGCATTGAGCCCCCGGTAGTCCACACAGAATCTTAGTTCGGGGGCGACCCCAGGGGCGGCCGCTTTCGGGACCAGGACTACCGGGCTGGCCCAGGGGCTATCGGAGGGTTCGATCACTCCAAGGGTTAACATCTTCTGTACTTCGGTCTTGATGCAGGTGCGGACCCGGTCAGGCACCCGGTAGGCTCGGTGTCTCACAGGTGGGCTGTCGCCGGTGTCCACGTCGTGGACACACCAGTCGGTGACTCTTGGGATGAGGGAGAAGAGGTCTGCGAATTGTCTGAGCAGCTGGCGACAGTCGTCGGACTGTTGGGGAGTGAGGGTGGTCGACGGTTTCACTCCCTCCACGGAACCATCCAGTTCTTTAGCGCACAGGGGGTCGGGCAGGGGTTCCGTGTCTTCTTCCGCCCCATCATCGGTGGCCAGTAGCAAACTCAACTCCGTTCTCACAAAGTGGGGCTTGAGACGGTTCACGTGGAGAACCCAGAGGGGGTTCCGTGGGGACTGTACATCGATCAGGTACGTGACCTGACTCTTTCGCTCGATCACCTTGAAGGGGCCAGTCCATTTGTCCTGTAGGGCGCAGGGTTTCACCGGGGCCATGACCCAAACCTGCTGGCCCGGCTGGAACTCGACCAGAGTTGCGTTCTGGTCATACCAGCGCTTCATTTCTTCTTGGCTGGCCTCGAGGTTAGCCTCTGCCAGTTCTCGGAACTTACGGGTCTGGTTGCGGAGCGCCAGGATGTAGCGGAACACATCAGGAGGGGTCCCCCGGGGGCTTGTCTCCCAGCCCTCCTTGACCAGGCTCAGGGGCCCCCGGACGGGGTGTCCGTATAGTAGTTCGAATGGGCTGAACCCCAGGGACTTTTGGGGAACTTCCCGGTACGCGAACAGGAGGCAAGGGAGGAGGACGTCCCATCTTCGGCGTAGGGGCTCCTCGAGGCCCAGGATCATCCCCTTCAGGGTTCGGTTGAAGGGTTCCACCAGGCCGTTGCCCTGGGGGTTGTAGGGGGTCGTGAACTTATATGTTACTCCGCACTGCTGCCACAGGGACTTCATGTAGCGGGATATGAAGTTAGTGCCGCGATCACTCACAACCTCGCGAGGGAATCCGACACGGGAGAAGATCCCCATGAGAGCCCGGCCCACCACGGGAGCCGTCACGGTGCGGAGGGGAATGGCCTCGGGGTAGCGGGTGGCATGGTCCACCAGGACGAGGATGAATCTGTGGCCCTGGGCGGTCTTCGGATCCAGGGGTCCCACGATGTCGATGCCGACCCGCTCAAACGGGGTACTCACAACGGGAAAGGGTTGTAATGGAGCCTTGCGCTTTCCGCCTCTTTTCCCACTGCCCTGGCACGTGAGGCAGGATTTACAGTGGACTTCTACATTTGCTCGCATCTTGGGCCAATAGAAGTGGGTAACTAATCGCTGATATGTCTTGTCTTGGTCTAAGTGTCCTGCCAAGGGTACATCGTGGGCCAGGCCCAGGAGGAGGCTTCGGAAGCGCAGGGGTACTACCAGTGCTCGGGCTGCGCCTAGCTCGGCTGACTTTTGTTCACTGTATAGGAGGCCATTGTCCCAATAGACCCAATGGGTTCCGGTCCGGTCACCGGCGGTCTGTGCTTCTGCTTGTTGTCGGAGTCCCACGAGGGAAGGGCAGGTGGCCTGTTCCTGGCAGAACTCTTCACGGGAGGGACCTCCCTCACAGCGCCACTGGGCCATCTCGGGCAGTTCTCCGAGCTCCGTCAGCGCCTCAGGGGCGGAAGGTTCCGGCCCTTCTCCCGGGTTAGTGTCTTCTTCTCCTTCCGAAGGAGGGATGTCCGTTTCTGGCAGGGTGCCCCGGTTCTCGGGGTCAGTGTTCGGTGGGAGGGCCTCACCGCCCTCGGAGAGGGGCAATCGCGCGGTCATGGAGCGCGTGGTGGCGCAGACCCATTCGGGTAGGCCCATCATCTCGAGATGGGCTCTTCGTTCCACTTGCCCCCACGGGGAACTCTCAAGGTCGTTGCCCAGGAGGCAGTCTACGGGCTGTGACGTTCGGACGGCTACCTTCAATACTCCGGAGACTCCTCCCCACTCGAAGGGCACCAGAGCCATCTGGCAGAGGCTCTCGGAATTGTCGGAGGATATGACCGGACAGAGGGCATCGGGTAGGATCTGGTCTTCCGAGATTAGGTTGCGGTGGACCGTGGTGACACTTGCCCCGGTATCGCGGAGGCCCTCGACTCGGTGGCCGTTGATGGTCACCTGCTGTCGGTACTTCTTCGTGTTGGCGGGCAAGGGTGTCCCGGGGACCATCTCTCGATCACCAAGGGAGACCAGGGCCATGGCAGCTGGTTCCCACTCTTCGGAGTCCTCGATCTCTTCCCCTAGGGCCACGGAGGCCATCTGCCGGGCCGGGGGGTTGGTCGTTGCGGTTCGTTGATACTGGGGACACTGGGGGTCATTGGCGTAGTGTCCGGGCTGTTGGCAGCGGAAGCAGGTGATCCTGGTTCGTGGCCCTAGCCGCCCCGGGGCTCCGGTGTTGGCTGGGGGCGGAGCTGGACCTGCCGCTGGTGGGCTGCTGGGAGGGCTGTGCGGGGGGCCCCCTGGGAAGTCTCTCGGTCGGCCGTGGTTTCCTCCGCCCCTCTGGCGGGGGGGTCCTTGACTGTGGCGACCGTAGTCTCCCACGGGGCCTCGGGTGGCCCGGGTGTTCACCCAACGGTCAGCCTCGGCGGCCAGCTTCCGAGGGTCGGTGAGTTTACTGTCCAGGAGATGTTGGCGCAGTTCTACAAAGCAATTGGCCGCTAAATGTTCCCAGGCGATCAGATCAAACAGCTCTTCGAAGGTGGAGACCTTGCTGCCCTTGATCCACCCGTCCAAGGCCCGGCTGTAAAAGTTCACGTATTCTACCCACGTGGTGCCCGGTATCTTTTTGCAATCTCGGAACCGTTGCCGGTACATCTCGGGAGTGAGTCCATACCGGCCCACGAGGGCTTCTTTCATGTGGCTGTAGGAGTTCATGACCGTGGAGGGCAGATCCAGCAAGGTATCTCTTCCTTCGCTTAAGAACCGGCCCCATAGCCCAGCCCCCCAATCCTTCTGCAGGACTCGGTGAGAGGTCATGGCGACTTCGTAGGCCTTAAACCACTGCTGGATATCGTTGTTTTTGTAATACTCCTTTACTACATCCTTGGGGATGTGGACTTTGGCTTCCACGGTGGAAGCGAATGGTAGATTCCCGGAAGGTCGTGACTCTTCGCTTTTAGCCCTCAACTCGATCTCTTTCAGGCTGCGTTCATGTTCCAGCTGGAGTTTCTTTTCGTCGTGCTCTCTTTGGCGTCTCTTTTCCTCGAGTTCCCCTTGTAGCCGTAACTGCTCGACGGCTAGCTTTTTCTCGGCCAGTTTTAGTTCTCCCTCGATTTTCAGCTTGGCCAGTTCAAGTTCGTGGTTGCGGCCTCTCTCTCGGTCTGCTAGTTCCTCGGGGGACAGGTTCCCCTCTGGCCCGCTGTTTCTCACCGGGATGCTTTGTGGTTCATGGGCGGAGTCTCCTTCCGTTTGGGCCGGGGGCGCCCCCGTCTCGACCCAGGTCTTCAATACTTTTTGGCAGTCTTCCTTTGTGCTTAATCCGGTGGTAGCGATTCCAAGGTCTTTGCAAAATTGTTTTAATTCTCTATGCGTATAATAGTCCAATTGATCCTTTCGGAACGTCGAGCTCATTTCGGTACCTGCGGCACCCAGGGAGGTTTCTCCTTCCATCTCTGTTTGGTAGTGCGTCAGTCGTTCACTGCACGCTCTCTTCTGGTATCGGCTCGGATCCCGCCGTCTGCCACCAAATGTTGGAAAGGCATATAAATGCACAGGAGGTTCAGCACTATGTACTATGGTTAGATCTCCAAGTACCTAAATTCTTTTGTATCGTTAACAGTAAACGAGTAAAATTCTGATGAAGCACACGACACATTAAACATATAAGTTTTTTTTCTTTTTTTCTTCTTTATTGATTTTGTATGAAGATTTCTTCCATGTCATATTTCACATTTTCATAGCCAACGCGTTTCGTCTCCCATGAGACTTCTTCAGGGCTATCAAAAGAGCATACACGAAAGGGTTTTTAGAATTCAATCTAAACATTTCTAAGCATTTTTTTAAAAAACATATTTTAATTCCTTTACCTACAAATCTTTGCTGGTGAAAGTATATCAGCTCCATATAAATATTCACTGACCATATCATTCATAAAGCATTTTGCATACACAGACAAAGGACCTGGTCTATAAAAACATTAGACAGCATCAGTGTTATTATTTTTAAGTATTCAGTTGTCGTCTGAATTGATAATTAGCTCAATGCATGTCATGTCTTTTTTAACATCTAAGTTATTTGATTTGCAAGTATATGACATTCTTTTTACCTAAAGACCACATAGTGGTCAGGTACTTTAGGGTTACAAAAAGGCTTCACTTAAAAATATACAATACATAATTTTATCGTGATACAAATTCACATCCTCATTGTCAATATTCTGTGCTCAATTTATATCTTAATTAACAGTCATGAGTAGGCCTTCGCATCACTGTTATATACTATTTTTTAAAATCATATTTACTTAACATACCTCAATGATATGGTGAATCTAATTCCTTTTTATCGTGTCGTTCTTTAGGGTATGGTTTCCAAAATTCTAGTATTGTCTAAATAACAAAATAAATAAAAAATAAATAAGAACAACAAGAGAGCGAGGAAAAAGAAAACTTGTCCTCTTCCCCAGAACAATATGATCAAACAAAATGGACAAGTTTCATGACTTAAAGCAAACTTTTTTCGCTGTCATTATGGGAAACAATTTTGAAAGGAGAGAGAGCACAACTGCTGTGTAGGAAACCCCTCACCCACCTACCTAGTAGGTGGCATGCTTCATCATCGGGGCCCAACTGGATTGTCTAGCACAATCCAGTTGTGCTACAACGCCTGAGATACAGCGGAGCAGGGTTATGAGCAGTGAGTGAAGTGCTATGTGAAGTGATTTAAGAGTTAAAAAGTCTCTGGGAAATGCCCTTTGCAAAAACTTTAATTTTAAGGGTCCCAGGACTAGTGTAAAAAAGAGAAGGGGATATGGTTAGGAATGTTATTTTCCTTGTATCCCTAGAAACTTAGGTCAACTAGTTTCAGCCTTCATTATAGTTCTAGAGGCTTTCGTCAGGACCAACCAGAATTGAAGTAAAAGTAATTTTGGTGAATGGCCGTAAAAATAATATATAGGCCAAGTGTAATTATCAGCACACGCCCTAAAGTGTGCTGTGAGTGTGGTGATGAGGTACTCACAGTAACTCCGTTCGCGGTTACCTGTAAATGAAGAGTTAATTTAAAAGTGGGGAGCAGTTGTAAATCATGCATATATATTAAATGCATGCTCCTTTCGATTAGAAGGCTAGTGGTATCGAACTAGACTACTATGGTGAGGGTGTACGAACACTATAGAGGCTTGCGTGGCTACAATGTGCCCCTCGAGATCCGTAGGTGAGTGATTATTGTAGTATTGGGGCACATGGTGCGCATAATCGTTATCCATTTTTTGCGTGCCTATAGCGAGGTCATACACCCTCACCATAGTAGTCTAGTTCGATACCACTAGCCTTCTAATCGAAAGGAGCATGCATTTAATATATATGCATGATTTACAACTGCTCCCCACTTTTAAATTAACTCTTCATTTACAGGTAACCGCGAACGGAGTTACTGTGAGTACCTCATCACCACACTCACAGCACACTTTAGGGTGTGTGCTGATAATTACACTTGGCCTATATATTATTTTTACGGCCATTCACCAAAATTACTTTTACTTCAATTCTGGTTGGTCCTGACGAAAGCCTCTAGAACTATAATGAAGGCTGAAACTAGTTGACCTAAGTTTCTAGGGATACAAGGAAAATAACATTCCTAACCATATCCCCTTCTCTTTTTTACACTAGTCCTGGGACCCTTAAAATTAAAGTTTTTGCAAAGGGCATTTCCCAGAGACTTTTTAACTCTTAAATCACTTCACATAGCACTTCACTCACTGCTCATAACCCTGCTCCGCTGTATCTCAGGCGTTGTAGCACAACTGGATTGTGCTAGACAATCCAGTTGGGCCCCGATGATGAAGCATGCCACCTACTAGGTAGGTGGGTGAGGGGTTTCCTACACAGCAGTTGTGCTCTCTCTCCTTTCAAAATTGTTTCCCATAATGACAGCGAAAAAAGTTTGCTTTAAGTCATGAAACTTGTCCATTTTGTTTGATCATAAATAACAAAATAGTCTAAAATGAGTATATCTATAGAGTCTTTCAATATTCAAGTCATACTTGATGACACACTGAATTCATTTAGAAGATAAAACATACCACATAGTCATGTGGTTCTACTGTTTAGAAAAATATAAAAACATCAATTCTATCTAAAAAGCTGTAATACCTAGCCTATTATGATGAGCGATGCCGTCATTACATTGTGGACTCATGATATTTTCAGACTGTTTCTAGCAAAATGACAATGAGACATTACTCCTCAATCACATTAATTTATAAAATGAACAAAAGAGGGGGGACATTTTTCATTTCCTCACTCAATACGAATAATATTCGCATGCGCTAGACAATACCATCATTTTTTTCATGTAAACAACAGTAGAGTATAAGAGCGTGTTGCGGGGACTCATGAGCATACGAACAAACATAGAAAGCGTGCATCTAGTATCTACTCCCCGCCCAGCGTCGTACCGGTTAAGAGTGCTCACAATATTGGTCGCATTTATTTAAAAACAACAGAAACCGTATATGTATATGCGGTTCTGATATTTGAGGCCTGCTATTATATCAAGTCCATGTTACATTCAAATTGAACAAGCAAATGTTCCGTTTACATCCCACCTCAACCATATTTTAGGGGACAGACACCGCATGCGTGCGTTCGAACAAGTACAGGAGAGCGTCTCCTCTTTAGGACCTGCAAATATATCAAGCCCATATAGCATTACAATTCAAATAAATAATCTCTATCTGATTAACTTACTTGCAGCGATCTAGTAACCACCGACTTCGGACATCATTTCAGCGAAGCCGTGTACACATTAATTACGGCTTTTTAAACCCCGCGCCAGGTGATGTCGTAGTCACATGACCTATGTCTCTTTCAGAAAGTTTGTTAAAGATGTTATTACAAATCCGTCGGCCATCTTGGAAAGGTTAAAAGCACATTAGTTATAAACACGATCAATTAGAGTTTATAGATGAAAACTAAACGCAATATTCTAATCAGTCTTTTAATTCAGGGGACCTTATCTGATTATTAGATTTAGATGTTTAATTCCCTAAAATGTATTTTATGACAATATGGGACCAACAGCTAAATTCCATTCATGTCACGTGTATCAAGTGACATCAAATTCATATTGGCAACGCTGTCGGAACCGCTCGCGCGGCCATCTTTGAATGTTGAGAAATGATTTGATATCATTAAAACTGACATTTGTGATTGGTTGATGAAAGCCAATCCCTTTATTGAAAATAACATATCTAATGTATTTTGTGACAATGTGGGCCCAACAGCTAGATTCCATTCATGTCACGTGTATCAAGTGACATCAGATTCATATTGACAACGCTGTCGGAACCACTGGCGCGGCCATGTTTGGATGGTGAAAAATGGCTTGATATCATTAAAACGGACATTTGTGGTTGGTTGATGAAGGCCGATCCCTTTAATGAAGGCCAATCCCTTTAATGAGAACAACATGTCTAATGTGCAGTAGTGGATTATGCACATGTACTGAAACAAATATATTGAGCAATACATGTATTAAAGACAACGTATATACGACAGTGCTCATAAAGTGTCTTTAAAGGGTCAACCTGTCAAAATGGAAATAAAGAAATTGTTCACAGTAATGTCATATAAGTTCATTTTCATGGCATTGTTTTTTATACCACATTCAAGTTAGAAGAAAGTGGCAATAGATAATTCTGACATGTGAAGGTCGTTCTCTTTAACAATTAGATTATAAAAAATGATGCATCTCATCATAGATGTTAAGACCAAACTGCACAGTTCTAAGACGGCATATCCATGACGCCTCCCGTTGTCGCAAAATCAATTGTCTATTACCTCCACGTTCTGGCATCTTCACATGATCAATACCAATGAATTTGAAATTTTTGTCATTGGGATGTTCACATTGAACATGTATTGAGACTGGATATTTATCATTGCCATTTTTTATGGCTCTTGCATGTTCTTGTATACGCAGTTTCAAACTGCGTATACTGCTTCCAATGTAACCATGCTAACCATAGTACATAGTGCTGAACCTCCTGTGCATTTATATGTTATTGTAGGACTTTGTCCCACATTATTGAGAGTAAAGAGGGTAGTACTCTCTGGTTTCGTGCACTATTTGAATTGTTTACGTTAACCACTAATATTTGTTTGGTGCGGTCCTAATCAGCCTCCACCCTCTCCCCTTGTATATAAAATGTTGGAAAGGCGTTCGCCGGAGGGGGGTTCGATGCACGTCTTGCCCACCCCTTTGACCCACCTCTCCCAAGTAGGCCGAACCAGGCGCGCACACCCTGAGCTTACACTACGAACAGAGTGACACCACACGTATTCTTTGTAGGACGATAGGTTCTTTTATCGAAGGTTTCAAGAGATCTTTATGATCCAAAGCGTAAGGAGTACATCAGCGGCACAAGAGTCTACAAATCGGTGGTAAGGGAATGGGGGTAGCGGGACAGTCTTTGGTGGTAGTGTCTCTGCGAAGTACCCTGCGGATAGCTCACAATCCTCGAGCCGGAGGGTGTTGTTTCTCTGGGCGATCTCTTGCCAATTTGTCCTCGAGGGGAGAGCCGCGAGTCACTCAGCAGGCACAGGTAGTCGGAGTTCGGGAGCCGCGATCTTATCAGCAGGGCTCAGATGGTTCAATGGCTGGGGGCCGCGAGTCACTCAGCAGGCCCAGGTGGTTCAGAGTTCGGGAGCCGCGATCTCGTCAGCACGGCTCAGATGGTTCAATGGCTGGGGGCCGCGAGTCACTCAGCAGGCCCAGGTGGTTCGGTGTTCGGGAGCCGCGACAGCGTCAGCAGGCTTCGATGGTTCCAGGTCTTCTCTGCCATTCGTTCCTCCGGCACCCCTTATTATACTCCCCCTGCCCTTTGAAGTCCGGAGTCCTCGCAGAGAGGGGCCTTGGGAGACTGCGGGGGTTCGGCGGGATTTCCTGCCGCTCGTTTCTTTGGTCTTTTCAGGTGGGTCTGGGAGGGACCCCAGACGCTCGGCAGGCGAGGCGCCTGCTCCCCAGGGGCCTGGTGGCCGATCGAGTCCTCCCGGGGGAAGGCGACCCGAGGTGTGACTGGGCTGGCGCCTCTGGGTCTGGCTCGGGGGTTCCCGCTCCCTCGGTCAGACATGCGTGATAGGGTGTTGAGTCTGTCGGGGGCTCTGGCCGGCCCTTGGGTTTGTGTGGCTGGGGCGGCCGGAGTCGGAGATGCCGTGTCTTGGGGGTGGTTGCAGGTTGGCTGAATGATCGGGAGGGCATACGCCGTGAGGCCGGTCTCACACGCGTCCCCCCCAGCTGAAAGGCGTGGAGAACTACCCATCCACTGGGGGGTTCTCCTCGCCGAAGCGGAAGAACCGGGACAGGCCGTCGGCGTTGGCATGATCCATTCCGGGGCGATGCTCGACAGTGAAGTCCATCCCTTGGAGGGAGATGGACCATCGTAATAGCTTGGGGTTCTCTCCCCTCATCTGCATCAGCCACCGCAAGGGCCGGTGGTCCGTCTGCACTCGGAAGTGGGTTCCGAACAAGTAGGGCCGTAGTTTCTTGAGGGCCCAGACTACGGCGAAGGTCTCTCGTTCTATGGTACTCCAACGCTGTTCGCGAGGCAGCAGCCTTCGGCTGATGAAGGCTATGGGCTGATCTATGCCTTTGTCGTTGAACTGCGAGAGGACGGCTCCGATGCCGTGTTCGGATGCGTCGGTCTGGACCACAAACTCTTGGGAGTAGTCGGGGGCCTTGAGTACTGGTGCGGTGCACATGGCGGTTTTAAAGGCGTCGAACGCCTGTTGGCACGGGGGGTCCACTGCACCTTCTTCGGGAGTTTTTTGGAGGTCAACTCCGTGAGAGGCCCTGCGAGGCTACCATAGTTTTTAATGAACCTCCGGTAGTATCCTGTGAGGCCCAGGAAGGCCCGGACTTCCGTCTGAGTGGTGGGGGGCTCCCAGGACTTGATGGCGTCGATCTTTGGCTGGAGGGGGGCGACCTGCCCGCTGCCCACCTGATGCCCCAGGTAGACCACGGAGCCTTGCCCGAGCTGCCATTTGCTGGCTTTCACTGTTAGGCCGGCTTGGCGCAGGGCCAGCAGTACTTGCCGGAGGTGCTGGAGATGCTCGTGCCATTGAGAGCTGAATACGGCTATGTCGTCAAGGTACGCTGCGCTGAACTCCTCGAGTCCGGCCAGGACCTTGTTTACCAACCGCTGGAAAGTGGCCGGGGCATTTTTCATCCCGAACGGCATGACCCTGAAGCGGTAGTGTCCATCGGGTGTGGAGAAGGCGGAGCGTTCTTTTGCTCCCTCCGTGAGCGCGATCTGCCAGTAACCGCAGGTCAGGTCGAAGGTGCTGAGGAAACGAGCGGCCCCAAGGCGGTCGATGAGCTCGTCGGCGCGGGGGATAGGATGAGCGTCCGCTCGGGTGACCGCATTGAGCCCCCGGTAGTCCACACAGAATCTTAGTTCGGGGGCGACCCCAGGGGCGGCCGCTTTCGGGACCAGGACTACCGGGCTGGCCCAGGGGCTATCGGAGGGTTCGATCACTCCAAGGGTTAACATCTTCTGTACTTCGGTCTTGATGCAGGTGCGGACCCGGTCAGGCACCCGGTAGGCTCGGTGTCTCACAGGTGGGCTGTCGCCGGTGTCCACGTCGTGGACACACCAGTCGGTGACTCTTGGGATGAGGGAGAAGAGGTCTGCGAATTGTCTGAGCAGCTGGCGAGTCGTCGGACTGTTGGGGAGTGAAGGTGGTCGACAGTTTCACTCCCTCCACGGAACCATCCAGTTCTTTAGCGCA
This sequence comes from Triturus cristatus, assembly GCF_964204655.1. Lineage (NCBI taxonomy): Eukaryota > Metazoa > Chordata > Amphibia > Caudata > Salamandridae > Triturus > Triturus cristatus. The sequence continues at coordinate 23,510,079 of NC_140591.1, forward strand.
CAGGGGGTCGGGCAGGGGTTCCGTGTCTTCTTCCGCCCCATCATCGGTGGCCAGTAGCAAACTCAACTCCGTTCTCACAAAGTGGGGCTTGAGACGGTTCACGTGGAGAACCCGGAGGGGGTTCCGTGGGGACTGTACATCGATCAGGTACGTGACCTGACTCTTTCGCTCGATCACCTTGAAGGGGCCAGTCCATTTGTCCTGTAGGGCGCAGGGTTTCACCGGGGCCATGACCCAAACCTGCTGGCCCGGCTGGAACTCGACCAGAGTTGCGTTCTGGTCATACCAGCGCTTCATTTCTTCTTGGCTGGCCTCGAGGTTAGCCTCTGCCAGTTCTCGGAACTTCCGTGTCTGGTTGCGGAGCGCCAGGATGTAGCCGAACACATCAGGAGGGGTCCCCCGGGTCTTGTCTCCCAGCCCTCCTTGACCAGGCTCAGGGGCCCCCGGACGGGGTGTCCGTATAGTAGTTCGAATGGGCTGAACCCCAGGGACTTTTGGGGAACTTCCCGGTACGCGAACAGGAGGCAAGGGAGGAGGACGTCCCATCTTCGGCGTAGGGGCTCCTCGAGGCCCAGGATCATCCCCTTCAGGGTTCGGTTGAAGCGTTCCACCAGGCCGTTGCCCTGGGGGTGGTAGGGGGTCGTGAACTTATATGTTACTCCGCACTGCTGCCACAGGGACTTCATGTAGCGGGAAATGAAGTTAGTGCCGCGATCACTCACCACCTCGCGAGGGAATCCGACACGGGAGAAGATCCCCATGAGAGCCCGGCCCACCACGGGAGCCGTCACGGTGCGGAGGGGAATGGCCTCGGGGTAGCGGGTGGCATGGTCCACCAGGACGAGGATGAATCTGTGGCCCTGGGCGGTCTTCGGATCCAGGGGTCCCACGATGTCGATGCCGACCCGCTCAAACGGGGTACTCACAACGGGAAAGGGTTGTAATGGAGCCTTGCGCTTTCCGCCACTTTTCCCACTGCCCTGGCACATGAGGCAGGATTTACAGTGGACTTCTACATTTGCTCGCATCTTGGGCCAATAGAAGTGGGTAACTAATCGCTGATATGTCTTGTCTTGGCCTAAGTGTCCTGCCAAGGGTACATCGTGGGCCAGGCCCAGGAGGAGGCTTCGGAAGCGCAGAGGTACTACCAGTACTCGGGCTGCGCCTAGCTCGGCTGACTTTTGTTCACTGTATAGGAGGCCATTGTCCCAATAGACCCAATGGGTTCCGGTCCGGTCACCGGCGGTCTGTGCTTCTGCTTGTTGTCGGAGTCCCACGAGGGAAGGGCAGGTGGCCTGTTCCTGGCAGAACTCTTCACGGGAGGGACCTCCCTCACAGCGCCACTGGGCCATCTCGGGCAGTTCTCCGAGCTCCGTCAGCGCCTCAGGGGCGGAAGGTTCCGGCCCTTCTCCCGGGTTAGTGTCTTCTTCTCCTTCCGAAGGAGGGTTGTCCGTTTCTGGCAGGGTGCCCCGGTTCTCGGGGTCAGTATTCGGTGGGAGGGCCTCACCGCCCTCGGAGAGGGGCAATCGCGCGGTCATGGAGCGCGTGGTGGCGCAGACCCATTCGGGTAGGCCCATCATCTCGAGATGGGCTCTTCGTTCCACTTGCCCCCACGGGGAACTCTCAAGGTCGTTGCCCAGGAGGCAGTCTACGGGCTGTGACGTTCGGACGGCTACCTTCAATACTCCGAAGACTCCTCCCCACTCGAAGGGCACCAGAGCCATCTGGCAGAGGCTCTCAGAATTGTCGGAGGATATGACCGGACAGAGGGTATCGGGTAGGATCTGGTCTTCCGAGATTAGGTTGCGGTGGACCGCGGTGACACTTGCCCCGGTATCGCGGAGGCCCTCGACTCGGTGGCCGTTGATGGTCACCTGCTGTCGGTACTTCTTCGTGTTGGCGGGCAAGGGTGTCCCGGGGACCATCTCTCGATCACCAAGGGAGACCAGGGCCATGGCAGCTGGTTCCCACTCTTCGGAGTCCTCGATCTCTTCCCCTAGGGCCACGGAGGCCATCTGCCGGGCCGGGGGGTTGGTCGTTGCGGTTCGTTGATACTGGGGACACTGGGGGTCATTGGCGTAGTGTCCGGGCTGTTGGCAGCGGAAGCAGGTGATCCTGGTTCGTGGCCCTAGCCGCCCCGGGGCTCCGGTGTTGGCTGGGGGCGGAGCTGGACCTGCCGCTGGTGGGCTGCTGGGAGGGCTGTGCGGGGGCCCCCCTGGGAAGTCTCTCGGTCGGCCGTGGTTTCCTCCGCCCCTCTGGCGGGGGGGTCCTTGACTGTGGCGACCGTAGTCTCCCACGGGGCCTCGGGTGGCCCGGGTGTTCACCCAACGGTCAGCCTCGGCGGCCAGCTTCCGAGGGTCGGTGAGTTTACTGTCCAGGAGATGTTGGCGCAGTTCTACAAAGCAATTGGCCGCTAAATGTTCCCAGGCGATCAGATCAAACAGCTCTTCGAAGGTGGAGACCTTGCTGCCCTTGATCCACCCATCCAAGGCCCGGCTGTAAAAGTTCACGTATTCTACCCACGTGGTGCCCGGTATCTTTTTGCAATCTCGGAACCGTTGCCGGTACATCTCGGGAGTGAGTCCATACCGGCCCACGAGGGCTTCTTTCATGTGGCTGTAGGAGTTCATGACCGTGGAGGGCAGATCCAGCAAGGTATCTCTTCCTTCGCTTAAGAACCGGCCCCATAGCCCAGCCCCCCAATCCTTCTGCGGGACTCGGTGAGAGGTCATGGCGACTTCGTAGGCCTTAAACCACTGCTGGATATCGTTGTTTTTGTAATACTCCTTTACTACATCCTTGGGGATGTGGACTTTGGCTTCCACGGTGGAAGCGGATGGTAGATTCCCGGAAGGTCGTGACTCTTCGCTTTTAGCCCTCAACTCGATCTCTTTCAGGCTGCGTTCATGTTCCAGCTGGAGTTTCTTTTCGTCGTGGTCTCTTTGGCGTCTCTTTTCCTCGAGTTCCCCTTGTAGCCGTAACTGCTCGACGGCTAGCTTTTTCTCGGCCAGTTTTAGTTCTCCCTCGATTTTCAGCTTGGCCAGTTCAAGTTCGTGGTTGCAGCCTCTCTCTCGGTCTGCTAGTTCCTCGGGGGACAGGTTCCCCTCTGGCCCGCTGTTTCTCACCGGGAAGCTTTGTGGTTCATGGGCGGAGTCTCCTTCCGTTTGGGCCGGGGGCGCCCCCGTCTCGACCCAGGTCTTCAATACTTTTTGGAAGTCTTCCTTTGTGCTTAATCCGGTGGTAGCGATTCCAAGGTCTTTGCAAAATTGTTTTCATTCTCTATGCGTATAATAGTCCAATTGATCCTTTCGGAACGTCGAGCTCATTTCGGCACCTGCGGCACCCAGGGAGGTTTCTCCTTCCATCTCTGTTTGGTAGTGCGTCAGTCGTTCACTGCACGCTCTCTTCTGGTGTCGGCTCGGATCCCGCCGTCTGCCACCAAATGTTGGAAAGGCGTTCGCCGGAGGGGGGTTCGATGCACGTCTTGCCCACCCCTTTGACCCACCTCTCCCAAGTAGGCCGAACCAGGCGCGCACACCCTGAGCTTACACTACGAACAGAGTGACACCACACGTATTCTTTGTAGGACGATAGGTTCTATTATCGAAGGTTTCAAGGGATCTTAATGATCCAAAGCGTAAGGAGTACATCAGCGGCACAAGAGTCTACAAATCGGTGGTAGGGGAATGGGGGTAGCGGGACAGTCTTTGGTGGTAGTGTCTCTGCGAAGTACCCTGCGGATAGCTCACAATCCTCGAGCCGGAGGGTGTTGTTTCTCTGGGCGATCTCTTGCCAATTTGTCCTCGAGGGGAGAGCCGCGAGTCACTCAGCAGGCACAGGTAGTCGGAGTTCGGAAGCCGCGATCTTATCAGCAGGGCTCAGATGGTTCAATGGCTGGGGGCCGCGAGTCACTCAGCAGGCCCAGGTGGTTCAGAGTTCTGGAGCCGCGATCTCGTCAGCAGGGCTCAGATGGTTCAATGGCTGGGGGCCGCGAGTCACTCAGCAGGCCCAGGTGGTTCGGTGTTCGGGGGCCGCGACAGCGTCAGCAGGCTTCGATGGTTCCAGGTCTTCTCTGCCATTCGTTCCTCCGGCACCCCTTATTATACTCCCCCTGCCCTTTGAAGTCCGGAGTCCTCGCAGAGAGGGGCCTTGGGAGACTGCGGGGGTTCGGCGGGATTTCCTGCCGCTCGTTTCTTTGGTCTTTTCAGGTGGGTCTGGGAGGGACCCCAGACGCTCGGCAGGCGAGGCGCCTGCTCCCCAGGGGCCTGGTGGCCGATCGAGTCCTCCCGGGGGAAGGCGACCCGAGGTGTGACTGGGCTGGCGCCTCTGGGTCTGGCTCGGGGGTTCCCGCTCCCTCGGTCGGACATGCGTGATAGGGTGTTGAGTCTGTCGGGGGCTCTGGCCGGCACTTGGGTTTGTGTGGCTGGGGCGGCCGGAGTCGGAGATGCCGTGTCTTGGGGGTGGTTGCAGGTTGGCTGAATGATCGGGAGGGCATACGCCGTGAGGCCGGTCTCACATTTACGAAGGGGGCAGTGGGCTCAGGTGTGTCTCTTGGCGCATAGGGACAGGGTGCATGGAGTGTTTTAGAAAGGGACAGTGGGCGCAGGTGTGTGTCCTGCGGCATAGGCACAGGGGGCATGGAGTGTTGTAGAAAGGGGCAGTGGGCTCAGGTGTGTCTCCTGCGGCATAGGGACAGGGTGCATGGAGTGTTTTAGAAAGGGGCAGTGGGCTCAGGTGTGTCTCCTGCCGCATAGGGACAGGGTGCATGGAGTGCTTTAGAAAGGGGCAGTGGGAGCAGGTGTGCCTCCTGCAGCATAGAGACAGGAGGCATGGAGCGTTTTAGAAAGGGGCAGTGGGCTCAGGTGTGCCTCCTGCAGCATAGGGACAGGAGGCATGAAGTGTTTTAGAAAGGGACAGTGGGCTCAGGTGTGTCTCCTGCAGCATAGGGACAGGGTGCATGGAGCATTTTAGAAAGGGGCAGTGGGTTCAGGTGTGTCTCCTATGGCATAGGGACAGGGTGCATGGAGTGTTTTAGAAAGGGGCAGTGGGCTCAGGTGTGCCTCCTGCAGCATAGGGACAGGAGGCATGAAGTGTTTTAGAAAGGGGCAGTGGGCGCAGGTGTGTCTCCTGCGGCATAGGGACAGGGGGCATGGAGTGTTTTAGAAAGGGGCAGTGGGCTCAGGTGTGTCTCCTGCAGCATAGGGACAGGGTGCATGGAGCATTTTAGAAAGGGGCAGTGGGCTCAGGTGTGTCTCCTGCAGCATAGGGACAGGAGGCATGGGGTTTTTTAGAAAGGGGCAGTGGGCTCAAGAGTGCCTCCTGCAGCATAGGGACAGGGTGCATGGAGTGTTTTAGAAAGGGGCAGTGGGCTCAGGTGTGTCTCCTGCAGCATAGGGACAGGGTGCATGGAGTGTTTTAGAAAGGGACAGTGGGCTCAGGTGTGTCTCCTGCAGCATAGGGACAGGGTGCATGGAGTGTTTTAGAAAGGGGCAGTGGGCTCAAGAGTGCCTCCTGCAGCATAGGGACAGGGTGCATGGAGCATTTTAGAAAGGGGCAGTGGGCTCCCATCAGGTGTCTCTCCTGCAGCATAGGGACAGGGTGCATGGAGTGCTTTAGAAAGGGGCAGTGGGCGCAGGTGTGTCTCCTGCAGCATAGGGACAGGGTGCATGGAGCATTTTAGAAAGGGGCAGTGGGCTCCCATCAGGTGTCTCTCCTGCAGCATATGGACAGGGTGCATGGAGTGCTTTAGAAAGGGACAGTGGGCTCAGGTGTGTCTCCTGCAGCATAGGGACAGGGTGCATGGAGTGTTTTAGAAGGGGACAGTGGGCTCAGGTGTGTCTCCTGCAGCATAGGGACAGGGTGCATGGAGTGTTTTAGAAAGGTTCCACCTTGAAAAGAAGGTACTGGGGAAACTGAAAAAAAGGGGGGATAATGGTAAGTGAGTGTCCCTAAATGTGTTAGGGCACACTCAGTGTTGTTTAAATACCCCTCACACACCAAGAATGGCCCATGGTGTCTGTTGGACAGGCCTCACAGACGGCTCGCGCCCTCCCCGCTCGACAAGGCCAGGACTCCGGGCCACCTGGCATAACCCCGCGACCAGCACCTGTACCCTGTCCCCCGACGGACCCTCTGCCCTCGGACCCCTACTCATCACGGGGTCCAGCCCCACCGGCTTTCCCGGCCGGGTCAAGCCGCCATCTTGGACCCTGTACCACGCGGCCGCCTGGCCTCCCCTCGACCCTAACCCCGGGCCTGGCCGGCCCCGACATCCCGGCACCACTATCCACCCAGGAGGTGAGCGGACCACTTGGCAGGTCAATGGGAGACCGAAGTGTCAAGGGCTCTCCCCCGCCAGGTGCCGATCGCTCGGTAAATAGACTGTCCCGCTACCCCCTTCCCTACCTTACGAGACTCTAATCGAGGGGACCCCTGAGTCCAGACCTCCTTGTACCATTTTACCGTACCTTAAATAAGTGCCTATAAAGATCACTGAACCTTATCCGTGTGTGGTATTTGTCTGTGGGGGGGAAGTTACTTGTCTGTACGATCGCTGGAGACGGCTCTCCCCGGAGACCTCTCCTCCTGACCCCGGCCGACCCTCCCGGTCCGTCTACCTTTTCTAACATTGGTGGCCAGCGGCGGGATCCGAATCAACGCGTAATCGTACAGAGAGTAGCTCACCCCACGACAAAGCACGATGTCGACCAAAGATAGCAGCCCCACCGAGAAGTTCCAAATGGAGAAACTAGAGGAGTACAACCACCGCGAACTGAGACAATTTTGCATAGAACTTGGCATTGCTACCACTGGCCTGAGTACCAAGGATGACCTAAAGCACGCCCTTGAGTCGTGGACAGAAACGGGGGTCGCAAGACCCTCCGACCAAAGCAGCGTCACACCAGACCAAAACAGCGTTACACCAGAGGGGAACGCCACGACTCCCGAGGAGCGGGGAACGGGCCTCTCACCGGAGGAGATACGAGAAAGAGACAGAGTCAGACTGCACGAATTAGAGATGGCACGACTCAAAATGGATGGGGAGCTCAAGTTAGCTGAACAGAAACTCAACCTCGAGCATATGCGGATTCGAGAGGAGCGAGAAGAAAAACAGAGACAGAGAGAGCTGGAAGAGAAAAAGATAACGCTCGAGCACGAGCGCCAATTGGCAGAGATAGAACTGCGCAAACAGCATAAGGACTTGGGGGTGCCTGAAAGACCACACACCCCGGGACCAACTGAGAAAAAAGTTCACATCCCCAAGGATGTGGTCCGCGAGTATGTCCGAGAAGACGACATACAACAATGGTTTAAGGCCTATGAGATCGCAATGACCTCCCACCGGATCGACCGGAGTGATTGGGGAGCCGGACTTTGGGGGAGATTTATCAACGAGGGTCGCGATGCCCTGCTGCAGCTCCCCGATCACCAAATGTCGTCCTACGACCACATGAAGGCTGCCCTCCTCACCCGCTACGGCCTCACGCCCGAGATGTACCGCCAGAGGTTCAGGGATTGCACCCGGATCCCAGGTACCACTTGGGTGGAATACGTGAACTATTTCAGCCGGGCCTTCGAGGGTTGGATCAAGGGAAGTCAGGTCACCACCTACGAACAGCTCTTCAACCTCATGGTATGGGAACACCTGTCAAACAACTGCTTCGTCGAGCTCCGGCAGCACCTACTCGACAGTAAGCTGACTGACCCCCGGCAGCTCGCCGCCGAAGCTGACCGGTGGGAGAGCACCCGAGTGGGCCGGAAAGGGCCACACGACCAGAACAGAAGCAACCAAGGCCAGCACCGTCCTCGGGGAGGAGGAGGAGGCCAAGGGCGGGGGAGAGACGCCTTACCAGCAACAACCGTGGCCAGCACCCCGCCGCCGGCCGGCCGGGGCAACCCCCCGTTGCGGCCTGGGTACCGAGCCAACGTCACGTGCCACAGATGCCAGCGACTAGGCCACTACGCCAACGATCCGAACTGCCCGCTGAACCAAACGCCCAAGCCCCGCCAGGTAGCTGCCGCTGCCCTGGGGGAGGAGCAGTCGTTGGAGGGTCCCGAGGAGTGTGAGCCAGACCAGCAAGGGTGGGAACCGGCCGCCATGGTCCTGGCATGCTTAGGGGGAAGAGACATGGTTCCGCGGGCTCCCCTACCCGCCAACACCAGGAAATACGGTCAGTGGGTGACCATTAATGGACAGAGAGCTGAGGCCTTGCGCGACACCGGCGCCAGCGTGACGGCCGTCCGCTGTCACCTGGTGAAGCCCGAGCAGATCTTGCCGAACATTCTCTGCCCCGTCCGCTCGGCAGATAACTCTGAAAGCATGTGCAAGATGGCCTGCGTCCCGTTTGAATGGGGAGGGGTCTCCGGCCTACTGAAAGTGACGGTCCGGGACGATGCCCCCGTGGACTGCCTCCTGGGGAATGACCTCGAGAGTTCCCCGTGGGCCACCGTCGAGAGAAGAGAGCACTTGGGGATGCTGGGCCTCCCGGACTGGGCCTGCATAACCACCCGATCCATGGCCGGCCGGGCCGCCCCCCGATCAGAAGAAACCGAATGGCCGGCACCTCCGCCCCCGGTTGCCCCCGTAGAGGACAACGGCGAGGCCGACCTCCCAGACCCGGCCCCCGAAGAAAACGCGCAACCCCAGGACCTTCCGGATCTGGCTCAGTGGCGGCAAGAAGGGGGGCCCACCCAAGAACAGTTCCGCCAGGAGCAAAAGACCTGTCCCTCCCTCGAGGGACTTCGCCAACAAGCCAGCACCCAAGCCGCCGGGGACACCACCGGAACCCACTGGGTCTACTGGGATAACGACCTGCTCTACAGCGAGCAAAGAATCGCCGAGCTGGGGGCCAGTCGAGTTCTGGTGGTACCGCTCCGCTTCCGAGACTTTCTACTCAACCTAGCCCACGATGTCCCCCTGGCTGGGCACCTGGGCCAAGATAAAACGTACAGTCGACTGGTGACCCACTTTTTCTGGCCAAAAATGAGGAATGACGTCCTGAACCACTGCCGATCGTGCCCCACATGCCAAGCAAGCGGGAAGAGTGGCCGGAAGCTTAAGGCTCCTCTACAACCCTTCCCGGTGGTCACCACCCCGTTCGAGAGGGTGGGGATAGACATTGTGGGGCCGCTGGACCCTCGCACGGCACAAGGACACAGGTTCATCTTGGTACTAGTGGACCATGCCACCCGCTATCCCGAGGCGGTGCCCCTACGGACCGTAACCGCTCCAGTGGTTGGCCGGGCCCTGATGGGGATCTTCTCCCGGGTAGGCTTCCCCCGAGAAGTCGTCAGCGACCGAGGTACGAACTTCATATCGAAGTACATGAAGTCCCTCTGGCAACAATGCGGGGTCACCTACAGATTCACGACCCCCTATCACCCCCAAGGAAACGGACTAGTGGAGCGGTTCAACCGCACTCTCAAAGGGATGATTGGGGGATTGGAAGAGCCTCTCCGTCGCCAGTGGGATGTACTGCTCCCGTGCCTCCTCTTCGCCTACCGAGAAGTACCCCAGAAGTCCCTCGGCTTTAGCCCCTTTGAACTCCTATACGGACACCCTGTGCGAGGGCCCCTCAGCCTCGTGAAGGAGGGCTGGGAGTTGGCCCCCCTAACGACCCCTCCAGACGTCTTCAAATACCTCCTGGCCTTACGAAACCAGACCCGGCGCTTCAGGGAGATTGCCAAGGCGAACCTCGAGGCCAGCCAGGAAGACATGAAGAGGTGGTATGACCACAATGCCTCCTCCGTGGAATTCGAGCCGGGGCAGCAAGTATGGGTAATGTCCCCCACCGAACCGTGTGCCCTGCAAGATAAGTGGACGGGGCCCTTCAAAGTGGTCGAGCGCAAAAGCCCCGTCACTTATCTCATCGACCTGGGGACCTCCCGGAACCCCCTTCGGGTCCTCCACACCAACCGGCTCAAACCGCACTTTGTGCGCTCCGAACTAAGCCTCTTGATGGCTACGGACAGTGGCACAGAAGAAGACTCCGAGCCCCTCCCGGATCTCCTGCAGACTCAAGAGAAGGACGGGTCCGTGGATGGGGTCCGGCTCTCTGACGCCCTCACTACGGAGCAACGACAGGACTGCCGGGACCTCCTGCTGCAGTTCGCTGCCCTGTTCTCCCTCACCCCCGGGGTCACCCCCTGGTGTTTGCACGACGTAGACACCGGGGACAGTCCCCCTGTCCGGCACCGGGCCTACCGCGTACCAGATCGGGTACGGGCCTGCATACAGGAGGAAGTGGCCAAGATGCTCACGATCGGGGTCATCGAGCCCTCGGACAGTCCCTGGTCCAGTCCGGTCGTACTAGTCCCCAAAGCCGCTGCCCCCGGCACCGCACCTGAACTGAGATTCTGCGTCGACTACCGGGGCTTGAACGCTGTCACCCGGACCGACGCTCATCCCATCCCCCGAGCAGACGAGCTGATCGACCGGCTGGGGGCCGCCCGCTACCTTAGTATCTTCGACCTAACGGCGGGCTACTGGCAAATCGGCCTCACACCCAGGGCTCAGGAACGGTCGGCCTTCTCCACCCCCGATGGCCACTATCAATTTAAGGTCATGCCCTTTGGCATGAAGAATGCCCCCGCCACGTTCCAACGCCTTGTGAACCAGGTCTTGGCGGGGCTTGAAGAATTCAGCGCTGCCTACCTGGACGATATCGCTGTGTACAGCCGCCACTGGTCCGACCACCTCCGTCACCTCCAAGAGGTCCTACAAGCCCTCCAGCGGGCCGGCCTCACCATTAAGGCCGGCAAGTGCCAGATTGGCCAAGGGTCTGTGACCTACCTTGGGCACCAAGTGGGGAGCGGGCTGGTGGCCCCCCTACAACTTAAGATTGCTGCCATCCAGTCCTGGCAGCCCCCCGTCACCCAGACCGAGGTCCGAGCCTTCTTGGGGCTCACCGGCTACTACCGGCGGTTCGTGAAGGAATACGGCAGCATCGTGGGGCCCCTCACGGGTCTCACATCCAAGAACCAGCCAAAGCGGGTCAATTGGACTCCTGACTGTCAAGCGGCCTTCGAGGAGTTGAAGGCCGCCCTGTGCACCGCCCCGGTGCTCCAGGCCCCCGATTACAGTCGGGAGTTTGTGGTGCAGACCGACGCCTCCGACCACGGCATCGGAGCCGTCCTCTCTCAGTTGAACCCCGAAGGTCAGGACCAGCCGGTGGCCTTCATCAGTCGACGTCTCCTGGCCCGAGAACAGCGTTGGAGCACCATCGAGAGGGAAGCCTTCGCAGTGGTGTGGGCCCTCAAAAAGCTCCGGCCCTATCTCTTCGGTACCCACTTCCGGGTACAGACCGACCATCGACCCCTGCAATGGCTGATGCAGATGCGGGGGGAGAACCCAAAACTCTTGCGCTGGTCCATTTCCCTGCAGGGAATGGACTTCACTGTGGAGCACCGACCGGGCCGAGACCACGCCAACGCGGATGGCCTGTCCCGCTTTTTCCGCCTCGACGAAGAGAGTCCCCAAGGGGATGGGTGACTCTCCCCGCCTTCAGCTGGGGGGGACGCATGTTGGACAGGCCTCACAGACGGCTCGCGCCCTCCCCGCTCGACAAGGCCAGGACTCCGGGCCACCTGGCATAACCCCGCGACCAGCACCTGTACCCTGTCCCCCGACGGACCCTCTGCCCTCGGACCCCTACTCATCACGGGGTCCAGCCCCACCGGCTTTCCCGGCCGGGTCAAGCCGCCATCTTGGACCCTGTACCACGCGGCCGCCTGGCCTCCCCTCGACCCTAACCCCGGGCCTGGCCGGCCCCGACATCCCGGCACCACTATCCACCCAGGAGGTGAGCGGACCACTTGGCAGGTCAATGGGAGACCGAAGTGTCAAGGGCTCTCCCCCGCCAGGTGCCGATCGCTCCCAGCTCCCCCAGGCACTGGCTCCACCCCCTGCTGGGTGTCTGGACACCTTCATCCCGGACCCTCCGACCTCCAAGTGCGAGGGTCCGGACATCAAAGGGCGCCAGACCTATAACTGGGGCAGCTCCGGAGCAGGAAGGCAGTTGTATCCTGGAGTCGAGAGACACCGAGTGAACTCAACCCTGACGGTCTACTGGCGCTGCCGTAGCCCGCTCTTGTGAACCATCGCCCTGCCTGCTGGCGCTGCCGCGGCCTTCTGCAACCTTCACCTTCCTGGGACCTGCTGGCGCTGCCGCGGCCCGTTGTACCGACCACCCTCACCGGGACCTGCTGGCGCTGCCGCGGCCCTCTGCAACCTTCATCTTCCTGGGACCTGCTGGCGCTGCCGCGGCCCGTTGTAATGACCATCCTCACCGGGACCTGCTGGTGCTGCCGCGGCCCGTTGTATCGACCATCCGCACCGGGACCTGCTGGCGCTGCCGCGGCCCATACCACCTAACCACCAAGCTCGAGGATTGTGAGCTCATCACCATCTCATCCGAATTACCTGATTGGTAAATAGACTGTCCCGCTACCCCCTTCCCTACCTTACGAGACTCTAATCGAGGGGACCCCTGAGTCCAGACCTCCTTGTACCATTTTACCGTACCTTAAATAAGTGCCTATAAAGATCACTGAACCTTATCCGTGTGTGGTATTTGTCTGTGGGGGGGAAGTTACTTGTCTGTACGATCGCTGGAGACGGCTCTCCCCGGAGACCTCTCCTCCTGACCCCGGCCGACCCTCCCGGTCCGTCTACCTTTTCTAACAGTGTCATGCTTCATCATAGGGGTCTTCCCGTCCCGCTGCGGGACGGGGCGTGCTGCGACCTACGACTACGTGGGAGCACTTTTGATGAAGTACTATGTGTGGTGTAAAGGGAGGGTCTATTGTAGTTGTGAATATATGTGTGTTAAAAAGCAACTGGCCCAAGGAGACTGAAAAAAACTTTAATTAGTCCCAAGAGGGCTGGAGCTATTAAAAACAAAAGTGCGGAGTTTGCCTACGTAATGTGTGGTTACTCCTTGTGGGTCAACATGTCTTTCGTTTTTCAACCACTTTTCTCACTTGGAATACTATTAACTTTTCACGATTAGGCATAGAGTGTGTGTTTTCTGTTCTGTAGTGTCTTGTACTGTCCTTCCTTTTACAGGTCACTGCACCCCTTCCAGATAACGCTAATATTACAGCTGAAGCACGCAATCTAAGTCACATTGCGCAGTTTTTATGTTTTTCTATATTTACAGGTACTACGATCTCCTACTAAGGAACTTTATTCAGTATTCCTTTTTTTCCTTGTTTTGCAGATTCACATACATACGATTAGGTATTGTATATACGTGCACCATTTATTGCATCTGTTTCACTTTTGTATATTACTAAGCACACGCTCCTATTTGGGAGGGATCTTTTTGTCCTGTCCTGATGAAGATGCTCCGCATCGAAACATGTTGACCCACAAGGAGTAACCACACATTACGTAGGCAAACTCCGCACTTTTGTTTTTAATAGCTCCAGCCCTCTTGGGACTAATTAAAGTTTTTTTCAGTCTCCTTGGGCCAGTTGCTTTTTAACACACATATATTCACAACTACAATAGACCCTCCCTTTACACCACACTTAGTACTTCATCAAAAGTGCTCCCACGTAGTCGTAGGTCGCAGCACGCCCCGTCCCGCAGCGGGACGGGAAGACCCCTATGATGAAGCATGACACCATGGGCCATTCTTGGTGTGTGAGGGGTATTTAAACAACACTGAGTGTGCCCTAACACATTTAGGGACACTCACTTACCATTATCCCCCCTTTTTTTCAGTTTCCCCAGTACCTTCTTTTCAAGGTGGATCCTTTTGTTTATAACTGATACTAAAGTGGAGGACGTATCCACCTTAGCGCCTACGTAGGCCCTACCTCTACACTCCCTAATCTTGTTATATTTAGGTGTTTTAGAAAGGGACAGTGGGCTCAGGTGTGTCTCCTGCAGCATAGGGACAGGGTGCATGGAGTGTTTTAGAAAGGGGCAGTGGGCTCAAGAGTGCCTCCTGCAGCATAGGGACAGGGTGCATGGAGCTTTTTAGAAAGGGGCAGTGGGCTCCCATCAGGTGTCTCTCCTGCAGCATAGGGACAGGAGGCATGGAGTGTTTTAGAAAGGGGCAGTGGGCGCAGGTGTGTCTCCTGCGGCATAGAGACAGGAGGCATGGAGTGTTTTAGAAAGGGGCAGTGGGCTCAGGTGTGCCTCCTGCCGCATAGGGACAGGGGCATGGAGCGTTTGGCGCACCGGAGAGCCGCGGTCCTTTAGATACGGTGCAAGAGGCCATGAACGTTCCATGACGTGGCCGTGAAGTGCATGATCGCGTAGGGGATGTATGTTACAGATGTCTGTCTGGGTCCATGTATGTTATATTAGTTTCAGGGACGTCTTACATTTTCTCTGTGTAAAGGTCCCACCACCTGCTCCGTAGATAAGTAAAAAGTTGCTGTCACGTGTTTATGCCCCATAGACTTATACAGCACAGGGATTCCAAGCTCAGCCGAAACTGTGACTTAGCGTGCACCATTAAACCCGTTGCAGTGTGTTTGTCGACAAGACTGTCATAAGACAAGGAACGTACAAGGATGCGCGTCACTGAGGTAAACACAATTTTGCTGCTGGTGCGCTCCCCATCTACGAAGAAAAGGGCAGTTTTGGGGCCTCCCCTTTATAACCGGCTCCATGCGCCGGCCCTGCCGGAAGCAGAGTGCGAGAGTTTCTCCCGCTTTGGTTAGGGTTAGGAGACACCCCCCCCCCCCCCTGGTTTTTCCAGCCCCCCCCCCCCCCCCTCCTTCCCTAAGGAGTTGGGGCAATCAGTGGATTTTAGTCTGCCATACTGCTTTCTCTGTATTTATATCCGAAAAAGAAGGACCCCTTCTGAGCCCAAAAGCTTCCACAGCTCGGGACCTCGCCTTTCCCGCTCAATACAATAAACTCCCTATGGTTTTAGGGGTGCTCTTTGGAGGTTACAGGGTTGGGCTTCGGTTCTGATATCACCCACCATTCTAAATGTAGCGCTTTGATAAGGGGTTTTCTGAATAGGGTGTCTGGATGGGAGTGTTAGGGTGTGTGTGTGGATGGAGCTGTGAATGTGTGTGAAGGGAGTGTTTAGAATGATGGGTGTGTGGAACAGGGAGTGTAAAGGGGTGCTTGGATGGTGTGAAGGGTGTGGTGGATAGGGAATGACAGGTGTCTGAAGGGGTGTGTGAAGGGGGGTGTATGAAGGGGGTGTGTAAACGGGTACTTGGATGGTGTGAAGGGGGTGGTGGCTGGGGGAACGACAGATGTGTAAAGAGGTGTCTGAAGGGATGTCTGAAGGAGGTTTCTGGAGGGTGGGTGTGCCGGGGGTGTGAAAGAGAGCTGTGCGAGAGACTGGACACGAGGTGAGGCGAGGTCTGCCCCTGCCCTCCCCTGCCCCTGCTCCTGCCCAGCCCCCGGGGTGAGCTGAGGATGGCAGCAGCAGGCAGCACGCCAGGCCTGGCTCCGGGCCCGCAGACGGCCCCCCAGGTCAGGTCTGCATTTCTGCTGACCGACCGCCGAGCCGTGAGATCATGGCTTTCCAGAAGCTTCGGCTAATGCCCCCTTTCAAAGGGCTCCGTATAAATACAGGCCCCTACGGGCTTCGGCACGGCAGCCCAGGCCTCAGCACCGTGCAGCCCTCAGCCCAGGCCTCAGCACCCTGCAGCCCTCATCCAGGCCCCAGCTCCCTGCAGCCCTCAGCCCAAGCCTCGACCCTCCTCTGGTGACCGCACACGCTCCCTCGCCTCTAGCTGCTAGTATGGACGTCACCATCCAGCACCCATGGTTCAAGCGGACACTGGGACCCTTCTACCCTGGCCGACTCTTCGACCAGTTCTTCGGGGATGGCCTCTTCGACTACGAGCTCCTTCCCTTCTTCTCCTCCACCGTCAGTCCCTACTACCGCCAGTCCATGTTCCGCAACTACCTTGACTCTGGCATATCCGAGGTGAGTGATGGGGCCTTCTCCCGCTCTGGGGAAGAGAAGCTTCGGGTTGGAACTTAGAGACTTATTACTTTAAGGGTGGTGGACCTACCAGAGAACTGGGAGACTTCCTACCTCCAGGGTGGAGGGTGGTGGACCTACCAGGGAACTGGGAGACATCCTACCTCCAGGGTGGTGGACCTACCAGAGAACTGGGAGACTTCCTACCTCCAGGGTGGTGGACCTACCAGAGAACATGGAGACTTCCTACCTACAGGGGGGTGGACCTACCAGAGAACTGGGAGACTTCCCACCTACAGGGTGGTGGACCTACCAGAGAACTGGGAGACTTCCTACCTACAGGGTGGTGGACCTACCAGAGAACTGGGAGACTTCCTACCTCCAGGGTGGAGGGTGGTGGACCTACCAGAGAACTGGGAGACTTCCTACCTACAGGGGGGTGGACCTACCAGAGAACTGGGAGACTTCTTACCTACAGGGTGGAGGGTGGTGGACCTACCAGGGAACTGGGAGACTTCCTACCTCCAGGGTGGTGGACCTACCAGAGAACTGGGAGACTTCCTACCTCCAGGGTGGAGGGTGGTGGACCTACCAGGGAACTGGGAGACTTCATACCTCCAGGGTGGTGGACCTACCAGGGAACTGGGAGACTTCCTACCTCCAGGGTGGTGGACCTACCAGAGAACTGGGAGACTTCCTACCTACAGGGTGGTGGACCTACCAGAGAACTGGGAGACTTCCTACCTCCAGGGTGGAGGGTGGTGGACCTACCAGGGAACTGGGAGACTTCCTACCTCCAGGGTGGTGGACCTACCAGGGAACTGGGAGACTTCCTACCTCCAGGGTGGTGGACCTACCAGAGAACTGGGAGACTTCCTACCTACAGGGTGGTGGACCTACCAGAGAACTGGGAGACTTCCTACCTCCAGGGTGGAGGGTGGTGGACCTACCAGGGAACTGGGAGACTTCCTACCTCCAGGGTGGTGGACCTACCAGAGAACTGGGAGACTTCCTACCTCAAGGGTGGTGGACCTACCAGAGAACTGGGAGACATCCTACCTCAAGGGTGGTGGACCTACCAGAGAACTGGGAGACATCCTACCTCCAGGGTGGTGGAGCTACCAGAGAACTGGGAGACTTCCTACCTCCAGGGTGGTGGACCTACCGGAGAACTGGGAGACTTCCTACCTCCAGGGTGGAGGGTGGTGGACCTACCAGGGAACTGGGAGACTTCCTACCTCTAGGGTGGTGGACCTACCAGAGAACTGGGAGACTTCTTACCTCCAGGGTGGAGGGTGGTGGACCTACCAGGGAACTGGGAGACATCCTACCTCCAGGGTGGTGGACCTACCAGGGAACTGGGAGACAGTCTCCTACCTCCAGGGTAGTGGACCTACCAGAGAACTGGGAGACTTCCTACCTCCAGTGTGGTGGACCTACCAGAGAACTGGGAGACTTCCTTCCTCAAGGGTGGTGGACCTACAAGTGATCTAGAAGACTTCTTTCCTCAAGGGTGGTGGACCTACCAGAGAACTAAGGAGACATCCTACCTCCAGAGTGGTGGACCTACCAGAGAACTAGGAGACTTCCTTCCTCAAGGGTGGTGGACCTACCAGGGAACTGGGAGACATCCTACCTCCAGGGTGATGGACCTACAAGAGAACTGGGAGATATCCTACCTCCAGGGTGGTGGACCTACCAGAGAACTGGGAGACTTCCTACTTCAAGGGTGGTGGACCTACCAGAGAATTGGGAGACATCCTACCTCCAGGGTAGTGAACCTACCAGAGAGCTAGGAGACTTCCTTCCTCAAGGGTGGTGTGCCTACGGTAGACCAGAGAACTGGGAGACTTCCTTCCTCTAGGGTGGTGTGTCTGCTGAAGAACTGGAAGACATCCTACAACAAGGGTGGTGTGTCTATTGGAGAACTAGGAGACATCCTTCCTCACGGGTGGTGGACCTACCAGGGATCTGGGAGACTTTCTGCCTCAAGGGTGGTGTGCCTTCTGGAGAACTGGGAGACGTCCTGCCTCAAGGGTGCTGGGCCTTCCAGGAAACTGGGAGACATCCTACCTCAAGGGTGGTGTGTCTCCTGGAGAACTGGGAAGCATCCTACCTCAAGGGTGGTGGGCCAACAAGGGAACTGGGAAACATCCTACCTTCAGGGTGCTGGACCTACCAGAGAACTGGGAGACTTCTTTCCTCAAGGGTGGTGGACCTATCAGAGAACTAGGAGGCTTCCTTCCTTAAGGGTGGTGTGTCTACTGTAGACCAGAGAACTGGGAGACTTCCTACCTCAAGGGTGGTGTGTCTATTGGAGAACTAGGAGACATCCTTCCTCACGGGTGGCGGACCTACCAGGGATCTGGAAGACTCCCTACCTCAAGGGTGGTGTGTCTACTGGAGAACTGGGTGACGTCCTACCTCAAGTGTTGTGGGCCTACAAAGGAACTGGAAGACTTCCTACCTCAATGGTGGTGAGCCTACCAGAGAACTGGGAAACTACCCGAAGGGCAGTACAAAGAACGAACTGGGAGACTTCCTACCTCAACGGTGTTGGGTCTCCGGATAAATGGAGAGACTTCCTACCTTTACAGTGGCAGGCCCTACCAAGGAACTTGAAGACTTTCTACGTCATGGGTGGTGGAACTAGGTGACTTCCGATCTTAAGTGTGGCGGCCCTACCAATAAACTGGGAGACGTCCAAGACTCCTCCAACCTCATGGGCGGAGACTTCCTATCTCAAGGGTGGTGGACCGACCTAGGAAGTGGGAGAGGTCCTACCTAAAGGACGCGCAGATGGGGGAACGGGAAGGCTTCCTGTCAAAGCTGGTTCAAGTGAGGACCGTGGGCCTGAGACAATACAGGTCCTGTCAATGACAGTGGGTCTAGAGAGAAAACCTGGAGACCTAATTCCTCAAGACTGGTGAGTAAAGCAGAGAACAGGAGCGGCTTTCTGTCAGGGACAGTGGGTCCAGGAGGGAGCATGTTGACTTCCTATGTAGGATGGTGAAGCTAGGGTGCTTAACAGAGAGGCTTGAAGTCAAGATGGCAGACGGCGAGGGAATCATAAGGTCGCCCGATAGATCTGGTGGACTTCTTGCACGGGTGGATGACCAGAGAGCCCACAGGTGGGTTGCAGCGCTCTATAAATGTTTGATTGATTAAGAGAGGAACTGGAAGGCTTTCTGTGAGGGTAGGCAGGCCTTCGGGGAACTTGGAGACTTCATGACAGGACAGAGGCAGAACCTAGAGACACCCGATCAAAGACAGTGGCCAAGGAGAGAACCAATAGAATTTTGCCGCCAGTGAAGGTAGACATGGAGGGTGGTCTAGGGAGACTGCCTGCGGAGGGAAGCAGCCATCTGACGACCAGGGTTGTGTTCCTAGTACGAGCAGCCTAGACTAGGGTGGACAGTCCATGCCAAGCGACCTTCAGTGCAAGGATGGCAGGCCAGGTTGGGACCCGGCTAGTCTTTCTGACAAGATGAGGGTTGTAGAGAAGGACGGTGTCCGGGGAGGGGAGTGACTTGGAGACATCCTGTCGATGAAGGTTGCACATTGTGAGTGCTGGTGCCCTGGGGAGCCTGGGAGACATGCTGTCAATGCTGGGATTCCAATAATAATTAGGACCTTAATGATTAAGAGTGGGCCCCAAGAAGTCAATAGGCTAGGAACCACCACTTCAGAGCACTTCCGTGTGCTGAAAGACCTCTGGCAGACACACATGCAAGGTGGGTAGGGCTGGGGCACCCATCTGCCTGGCATGTCGGTCACATGCCAGGCAGATGTGATGAAACCAACGTTCTTGGCTTGTTAGTTGGGTCGGTGGGCCCTGAGTCGGGTCAGCAGTGTCTGTGTCCATTTTTCTCACCGTGCACCAAGAATAAAAGACAAAACGGTGATCTTTGGTGTAAAACAGAAGAGAGAGGCAGCGATGTAGATCTGATGGCTGGATTTCAAAATGTGAAACCAGAGAACCAGGAGTCAATACCGGCTTCCCTGCTTCTACAAATTGTGTGAGCCTAGGAAAACATTTTATTTCACTGAACCTCTTTATTTTCACATATGATGGCACTTTAAAGGCTTGAGTTCAGGCTGTGCTCCGTACAGGCAGCTCATGTGTTTGATTGAAAGAAGTATAATGTTACTCCATCCATAATAAAAATCTAGGTCATGTTGAGGGTTTTCACGGCTACTGACATGTATCTTAGTTCAATAATGGAATTGTCGGCGAGGCATTAATGTCTCTAAGTTTATGCTGAAAAACTATCACTTTTAATAAATGTCTGTCTATGCAGTGATCACATCTGATGTACTGAGGTAAAGTGCTTCTGCATGTTAAAGAAATACACTGTTTTGAATTTGAAAGAAACTGTATCTATCATTTTTTACATTATATTCGTTGCACAATCTACATGCCAAATGTTTTGCTGGCTTGGCTCGTCCATACACTCACAGAGCCTAGCCTGACCCTTGACTCATCTATAGACTCAAAGAGCCAAGCCCGACCCGTGGCTCGTCCATAGACTCACGGAGCCAAGCCCGACCCGTGGCTCATCCCTACACTCACAGAGCCAAGCCTGACCCATGGCTCATCCCTAGACTCACAGAGCCAAGCCTGACCCGTGGCTCATCCCTAGACTCACAGAGCCAAACTCAACCCTTGGCTCGTCCATAGACTCAAAGAGCCAAGCCCGATCCTTGGCTCATCCATACAATCACAGAGCCAAGCCCGACCCGTGGCTCATCCATAAACACACAGAGCCAAGCCTGACCCGTGGCTCATCCCTAGACTCACAGAGCCAAGCCTGACCCGTGGCTCATCCATAAACACACAGAGCCAAGCCTGACCCGTGGCTCATCCCTAGACTTAAAGAGCCAAGCCCGACCTGTGGCTCGTCCAGACACTCACAGAGCCAAGCCTGTCCCTTGACTCGTCTATAGACACACAGAGCCAAGCCTGACCCGTGGCTCATCCATACACTCACAGGGCCAAGCCCGACCCTTGACTCGTCCATAAACTCACAGAGCCACTATGGACCCTTGGCTCGTCCATAGACTCACAGAGCCAAGCCTGACCCATGGCTCATCCCTAGACTCACAGAGCCAAGCCTGACCCGTGGCTCATCCCTAGACTCACAGAGCCAAACTCAACCCTTGGCTCGTCCATAGACTCAAAGAGCCAAGCCCGATCCTTGGCTCATCCATACAATCACAGAGCCAAGCCCGACCCGTGGCTCATCCATAAACACACAGAGCCAAGCCTGACCCGTGGCTCATCCCTAGACTCACAGAGCCAAGCCTGACCCGTGGCTCATCCATAAACACACAGAGCCAAGCCTGACCCGTGGCTCATCCCTAGACTTAAAGAGCCAAGCCCAACCTGTGGCTCGTCCAGACACTCACAGAGCCAAGCCTGTCCCTTGACTCGTCTATAGACACACAGAGCCAAGCCTGACCCGTGGCTCATCCATACACTCACAGGGCCAAGCCCGACCCTTGACTCGTCCATAAACTCACAGAGCCACTATGGACCCTTGGCTCGTCCATAGACTCACAGAGCCAAGCCTGACCCGTGGCTCATCCCTAGACTCACAGAGCCAAACTCAACCCTTGGCTCGTCCATAGACTCAAAGAGCCAAGCCCGACCCTTGGCTCATCCATACACTAACAGAGCCAAGCCCGACCCGTGGCTCATCCATAAACACACAGAGCCAAGCCTGACCCGTGTCTCATCCCTAGACTCAAAGAGCCAAGCCCAACCTGTGGCTCGTCCAGACACTCACTGAGCCAAGCCTGACCCTTGACTCGTCTATAGACACACAGAGCCAAGCCTGACCCATGGCTCATCCATACACTCACAGGGCCAAGCCTGACCCTTGACTCGTCTATAGACACACAGAGCCAAGCCTGACCCATGGCTCATCCATACACTCACAGGGCCAATCCTGACCCTTGACTCGTCTATAGACACACAGAGCCAAGCCTGACCCATGGCTCATCCATACACTCACAGGGCCAAGCCCGACCCTTGACTCGTCACTATGGACCCTTGGCTCGTCCATAGACTCACAGAGCCAAGCCTGACCCGTGGCTCATCCCTAGACTCACAGAGCCAAGCCTGACCCGTGGCTCATCCCTAGACTCACAGAGCCAAGCCTAACCCGTGGCTCATCCATAGACTCACAGAGCCAAGCCCGACCCGTGGCTCATCCATAGACTCACAGAGCCAAGCCCGACCCTTGGCTCGTCCATAGACTCACAGAGCCAAGCCCGACCCTTGGCTCATCCATAGACTCACAGAGCCAAGCCTGACCCGTGGCTCATCCCTAGACTCACAGAGCCAAGCCTGACCCTTGGCTCATCCCTAGACTTAAAGAGCCAAGCCCGACCCTTGGCTCATCCCTAGACTTAAAGAGCCAAGCCCGACCCTTGGCTCGTCCATAGACTCACAGAGCCAAGCCCGACCCGTGGCTCATCCCTAGACTCACAGAGCCAAGCCTGACCCTTGGCTCATCCCTAGACTCACAGAGCCAAGCCCGACCCTTGGCTCGTCCATAGACTCACAGAGCCAAGCCCGACCCGTGGCTTGTCCATAGACTCACAGGGCCAAGCCCGACCCTTGGCTCATCCATAGACTCACAGAGCCAAGCCCGACCCGTGGCTCGTCCATAGACTCACAGAGCCAAGCCCGACCCGTGGCTCATCCCCAGACTCACAGAGCCAAGCCTGACCCTTGGCTCATCCCTAGACTCAAAGAGCCAAACTCAACCCTTGGCTCGTCCATAGACTCACAGAGCCAAACTCAACCCTTGGCTCATCCATAGACTCACAGGGCCAAGCCCGACCCGTGGCTCGTCCATAGACTCACAGAGCCAAGCCCGACCCGTGGCTCATCCAAAGACACACAGAGCCAAGCCCGACCCGTGGCTCGTCCATAGACTCACAGAGCCTAGCCCGAACCGTGGCTCGTCCATAGACTCACAGAGCCAAGCCCGACCCGTGGCTCATCCCCAGACTCACAGAGCCAAGCCTGACCCTTGGCTCATCCCTAGACTCAAAGAGCCAAACTCAACCATTGGCTCGTCCATAGACTCACAGAGCCAAGCCCGACCCTTGGCTCATCCATAGACTCACAGAGCCAAGCCTGACCCGTGGCTCATCCATAGACTCACAGAGCCAAGCCCGACCCTTGGCTCATCCATAGACTCACAGAGCCAAGCCCGAACCGTGGCTCGTCCATAGACTCACAGAGCCAAGCCCGACCCGTGGCTTGTCCATAGACTCACAGGGCCAAGCCCGACCCTTGGCTCATCCATAGACTCACAGAGCCAAGCCCGACCCGTGGCTTGTCCATAGACTCACAGGGCCAAGCCCGACCCGTGGCTCGTCCATAGACTCACGGAGCCGAGCCCGACCCGTGGCTCATCCAAAGACACACAAAGCCAAGCCTGACCCTTGGCTCGGCTCGCCCGTTTGATTTGCTGGTACACCCACCTTAGTACATAGGGCCGTCAGTCACTTGATAAAATGATTTGTAAAAGGCGAGGACTAGAAATATGGAGCCTTGTAACAGACACCGATTTGACGACTCTACCCTCAAGGCTTCTCGTAGCAGAGGCAACGAAGAGTGCATGCAATGAAGTTTATTTAAAATAAGTGATACCAGGACAGGAAATGTAGGCCATTTTGCTGCACATGACCGTAGTGATGAGTTCTCAGGGAGACCTACCAGGCCCAGGTGGGACAAGCAGGGACATAGCAGGAGGGGGCGTTGGGGTGTGACACCCCCAAATACATTATTGAATTGGTAGTTGGGTCTGAGTGACCTGAGTCGGATTTGCTGTGTGTTTGTCGGTTTCTATCAACATTCTTATTTTGCTAAAAGATTTTAACTTGTTCATTTTTTGCAGTGGAAATCTGTATGTATAAAGTGACTGGTCTCTAAAAAATTATAAATCTGTATCCATCAAAGCACTCCTTGAAGGGAGCAAATTTACTGCTTTTTGGAACTAACAAACGTTGGCAGCAGTAGGCTTCGAGGCACACTACTGGCAATCAAACCCCCAGAGGGGGATGGGATGAATTCTTGCAAATAGTTTAACCAGTGGCATTCTCTCAGGTAGCATGCCAACCCATCCCTTTTGGCCCACTGTGCCACTCTAGACAGAGGCCCTCCTAATGCAAACAGTCCATCCCAAACCTGGGTCATTTCACCCCTCCACCCCTCCACCTCACAACCTGCAGTTTTGTTAGTTGGGAAATTTGAGATTCACCCCCGCATATCTCAATGACTAAACTATACCCCTGTCAATGACCATATAGAGGAACAGGGCCAAAGGCTGAGTTCCTTTATAAAGTTATGGAACTCTGAGTATTGCAGAATCCCATGTATTAATAGGGTAATCAACTCGCTTCACATTCGGTAACAGGTCCACAAACCCCGTATCATTTTAGAATCTGCTCCTCCACAACCAGAAGATACACCAATGAGCTGAATTTACACCTAGATCAATGCTTTTACCAATGGCATCATGCCTCTATCCAGAATGTATTGACCTCGCTGCAAGTTTAAGACCTGTGCCGGAAATCTGCACCACTTCCTCGCGTGGGGGAAAACAAGGAGTTAACGCAATCTGGGATTGGAGACCTTGAAAGTGGAATATTTAGTGATTGTAGTTGAGAAACATCTTTGTTGGTTGATGCACACTCCCAGAAGGCCCTTGGGCCTAAATGTCACTTCCTTTCTCTCTCCCTCTGGGCATTGTTAGGAATGTATTACTCAGGGTCACCTCCTCAAAGCATCTAAGTCCCATCGACTGACATCCGTGTGACTGTGCCTTGCGCACAGTAGAGGTGGGTGAGCCAACAGGTTTTACAGGGAGAGCCGAGCCAGAGCCGAGCCAAGGGTCTACCTTGGCTCTAAGAGCCTGTGCAGGAGTCGAGCCCTGAAAACAGTTGCCATGTAAGTGATGCAAACAATGTAAAATACAATGAAATCTCTTCAAAATTAAAACATATATATTTCGTTTACAGGCGGAACCTCAGTACATCAGATTATATCACTGCATTCAGAACTATTTATTATCATTTAAAATGTTTACACATCAATTTAAAAAGATTCCTGCCCTGCCCTCTTCACAATGCCAAAAATTAACTAACAGGTCAGTCCGCTGTTATGTGGACCCGATATTTGGTGTACATTTTTATTACAGACCGAGCAACACTACGGTCTATTAAACAAAACACACAAGGATTATGTGCAGCGCACATACTGGACACATGTTCGAAGATACTCTCATATGTGATAATGAAGAAAAAGGAGGCTCGTGAAATAAAATATTAGTGAAGGATCACACAATTTAGGTACGTGGCGAAGCCGGGTTTGATCCCAGGTTTTCTGGTTCCTCATTTTGTAGCTCAACTGCTAAATGAATATCTCTTTCTAGGGCCTTTGAAATAACCTTTTCGAGATTCTTCCATCCTTTATCCTTCCTTGATTCATCCCCAACCTCATCTTACTACTATGAGCTCTCAGATAACCCTTTGTAGACTCTCCCTGCTTCTAGCCCTCCTTTGACTCATCCCCAACCTCGTCTCACTACTATGAGCTCCCAGATAACCCTTTCTAGACTCTTCCCGCTTCTAGCCCTCCTTTGACTCATCCCCAGCCTCATCTTACTACTATGAGCTCCCAGATAACCCTTTGTAGACTCTCCCTGCTTCTAGCCCTCCTTTGACTCATCCCCAACCTCATCTTACTACTATGAGCTCCCAGATAACCCTTTCTAGACTCACCCTGCTTCTAGCCATCCTTTGACTCATCCCCAACCTCATCTTACTACTATGATCTCCCAGATAACCCTTTCTGGACTCTCCCTGCTTCTAGCCCTCCTTTGACTCATCCCCAACCTCATCTTACTACTATTAGCTCCCAGATAACCCTTTCTAGACTCTCCCTGCTTCTAGCCCTCCTTTGACTCATCCCCAACCTCATCTTACTACTATGAGCTCACAGATAACCCTTTCTAGACTCTCCCTGCTTCTAGCCCTCCTTTGACTCATCCCCAACCTCATCTTACTACTATGATCTCCCAGATAACCCCTTCTAGACTCTCCCTGCTTCTAGCCCTCCTTTGGTTCATCCCCAACCTCATCGTACTACTATGAGCTCCCAGATAACCCTTTCTGGACTCTCCCTGCTTCTAGCCCTCCTTTGACTCATCCCCAACCTCATCTTACTACTATGATCTCCCAGATAACCCTTTCTAGACTCTCCCTGGTTCTAGCCCTCCTTTGACTCATCCCCAACCTCATCTTACTGCTATGATCTCCCAGATAACCCTTTCTAGACTCCTCCCACTTCTAGCCCTCCTTTGACTCATCCCCAACCTCATCTTACTACTATGATCTCCCAGATAACCCTTTCTAGACTCTCCCTGGTTCTAGCCCTCCTTTGACTCATCCCCAACCTCATCTTACTGCTATGATTTCCCAGATAACCCTTTCTAGACTCCTCCCACTTCTAGCCCTCCTTTGACTCATCCCCAACCTCATCGTACTACTATGAGCTCCCAGATAACCCTTTCTAGACTCTTCCCGCTTCTAGCCCTCCTTTGACTCATCCCCAACCTCATCTTACTACTATGAGCTCCCAAATAACCCTTTCTAGACTCCTCCCACTTCTAGCCGTCCTTTGACTCATCCCCAACCTCATCTTACTACTATGATCTCCCAGATAACCCTTTCTAGACTCTTCCCGCTTCTAGCCCTCCTTTGACTCATCCCCAACCTCATCGTACTACTATGAGCTCCCAGATAACCCTTTCTAGACTCGTCCCTGCTTCTAGCCCTCCTTTGACTCATCCCCAACCTCATCTTACTACGAGCTCCCAAATAACACTTCCTAGACTGTTCCCTCCTGTATCCCTCCTTTGACTCATCCCCAACCTCATCTTACTACTATGAGCTCCCAGATAACCCTTTCTAGACTCCTCCCACTTCTAGCCCTCCTTTGACTCATCCCCAACCTCATCGTACTACTATGAGCTCCCAGATAACCCATTCTAGACTCTTCCCGCTTCTAGCCCTCCTTTGACTCATCCCCAACCTCATCGTACTACTATGAGCTCCCAGATAACCCTTTCTAGACTCTCCCTGCTTCTAGCCCTCCTTCAACTCATCCCCAACCTCATCGTACTACTATGAGCTCCCAGATAACCCTTTCTAGACTCTTCCTGCTTCTAGCCCTCCTTTGACTCATCCCCAACCTCATCTTACTTACTACTATGAGCTCCCAGATACCCCTTTCTAGACTCTTCCCGCTTCTAGCCCTCCTTTGACTCATCCCCAACCTCATCTTACTACGAGCTCCCAAATAACACTTCCTAGACTTTTCCCTCCTGTATCCCTTCCTTGATTCTTCCCAAACCTCATTTTACTATTATGATCTTTCTAATAACCCTTTCTAGACTCTTCCCTCCTGCATCCCTCCTTTGACTCATACCAAACCTCATCTTACTACTGTGATCACCCAAATAACACTTTCAGGACTCCTCCCTCCTCTAGCCCTCCTTTATCCTTTTAAATCCAACTAACAGACGCATATGTCTACCACCCAAATTACAAATTTGTATTTCTCTCTACTAATCCACCACTTTTCCTTTTTGGGTTCCGATTAGTGTGCTACTTGGCAAAAATAACTTCAATACCTCATCAGAGGTAGTAAGCACTATGTAAATACATTTACAATTACAATTACATCAAAGGTTACTGTTTTGTTTTTAATTCTTAGTGCATGAGGTTAGAATGTGGGTGCAGGCAGAAGACACACGATAGGCTCGACTCGCTTTGGGCTAAAGGTTCCAAGAGGACTTCGAGCTCAGCCAGAGCCAGGCATCTAGCTTCAGCCTGGCTACATCTTTCCCACTTCTAATTGGTGGAGATTAGAAGTGCAGACTCACTAATGCCTGTGGTTTAGTCAATCAATCAATCAATCAGCCATTTGTATCGAGCACTACTCACCCGTGAGAGTCTCAAGGCATTGAGGGGGGGGAAGCAGCTACTGCTCGAACAGCCAGGTCTTGAGGTGTCTCCTGAAGGTCAGCAGGTCCTGGGTCTGACGCAGATGGGTGGGGAGGGTGTTCCACATCTTAGTGGTGAGGTAGGAGAAGGATCTGCCGCCGGTGGTAGTTCTGTGTATGCGTGGGACGGTGGCGAGTGCGAGGTCGGCGGAGCGAAGCTGGCGATTTGGGGTGTAGAAGGTGAGACGCTTGTTGAGGTATGCTGGTCCGGCGTTGTGGAGTGCTTTGTGAGCATGGGTGAGGAGCTTGAAGGTGATCCTCTTGTTGACGGGGAGCCAGTGCAGGTCCTTCAGGTGGGCAGTGATGTGGGAGTGGCGGGGGATGCCGTGGACGAGGCATGCGGAGGCGTTCTGTATACGTTGCAGTCTTTTCTGGAGTTTGGCCGAGGTTCCAGTGTAGAGGGCGTTGCCGTAGTCCAGTCTGCTGCTCACAAGGGCGTGGGTGACCGTCTTTCTGGTTCTGGTGGGGATCCATCTGTAGATTTTGCGAAGCATGCGGAGAGTGTTGAAGCAGGAGGAGGAGACGGCGTTGACTTGTTGGGTCATTGAGAGTGATGAGTTCAGGATGAATCCCAGGTTGCGTGCGTGGTCGGTGGGCATCGGTGCGACTCCCAGGGCGGCTGACCACCAGGAATCGTCCCAGGCAGAGGGGGAGGAGCCAAGGATGAGGACCTCTGTCTTGTCTGAGTTCAGTTTCAGGTGACTGATCTCCATCCAGTCGGCGACGGCCTTCAGTCCTTTGTGGAGGTTCGTTTTGGCGGTGGCGGGGTCCTTGGTGAGTGAGAGGATCAGCTGGGTGTCGTCGGCGTAGGAGACGATGTTGAGGTTGTGCGAGCGGGCGATGTTGTCGAGTGGAGCCATGTAGACATTGAAAAGGGTAGGGCTGAGGGATGATCCTTGGGGCACGCCGCAGATGATCTTGGTGGCTTCTGAGCGGAATGGAGGGAGGCGGACTCTCTGGGTTCTGTCGGTGAGGAAGGAGGTGATCCAGCCCAGGGCCTTGTTGCTGATTCCTGCGTCATGGAGGCGTGTGCAGAGAGTGTGGTGTCAGACGGTGTCGAAGGCGGCCGAGAGGTCCAGGAGGATGAGGGCTGTGGTTTCGCCGTTGTCCGGCATGGTCCTGATGTCATCAGTGGCCGCAATGAGGGCAGTTTTTGGTGCTATGCTTGCTGCGGAATTCTGATTGGGACGGGTCCAGGATGTTGTTCTCCTCGAGGAAGTGGGACAGTTGCTTGTGGTCCTCAGGTATGCAGCTGTACATTAAATGTTGGAGTAATGTCTGATTGGGCATCATCTGTTTTGACGGAAAGGGTGTTTAACTTAAAATACTTTCTACAGGGTGTCCAGAGGTGGGCCCTTCCTCTTCCTGCATCTTCACTCGGCTGCTCTCAGGGTTTGACCTTGCGTGGTGACCTGCAGGTACCCCTGAGAGGTCTTTCTTGATCTTTCCTGTATGGTGCGAGGAGAGGCGAGGGTGTCAAGATTCTGAGTCATGCTGTGGTTCTGTTCTTATATGAGTATGTTAGCATGCTTGCTTGGAGCATGTGTAGTGTTTACATAGACTTTAGCACAATACTTTTGCTGTCTGTGGTGGTTGTAAGCGGTGCCATGCACAGGTTCAGTTTGCCAATGGTCCGGCTCTAGACCTGGTCCAGTGAGCGCAGTAAAAATGCAAGGAATCAATCAGTCATACACTGAGGGCGCCTGGGGACATATGTTCCATCCCTACACTTGGCCTCCTACCCTGAGGGCCTCTGACATAGATTACCTCTTTAAAGTTGTCCCTCCAGTGAGGGCCCCTAGATGTCTTTGCTCCACCCCTGGGCCTGGTCCCTACACTGAGGGTCTTTAGGGCATTAATGTCCCATCCCGACCCATGGCCCCTTCACTGACAGTACCAGGACGTGTTTAATCCAACCCGTAGGATTTATGTTCACACAGAGGATCCCTGGGTGGGCGTTTTCTATGCATAGTTTCCTACTTGTCCTGTTGGTGCCTGGAGACATATGTTATGTATATATATTTGGCCCTTGCACTGAGGGCTGCTTTGTCCCTACTCTGGGGGCACCAGGGTGTCACTGCACCCCCTCTAGGCCAGGTTCCCGTGGTCAGTGCTCTTGGTCCCATATGTTCCATTGCAAGGCCACTCTGGGCCTCTGCGTGCATACATTCCATTCCTAGGCTTGGCCCCTATGCTGGGGGCCCCTGGTCACATATGTTCCACCCTTAGGGTCTAATTGAGTGCCCATAGTCATGTATGTGCCATCCGTAGGGTCTAGCTGAGTGCCCGGGTCATGTATGCTTTACTCTCAGGCTCTAGCTGATGTCCCTGGTCACATATGTTCCATGAGGTCCCTGGTCCCATATGTTCCACACTTAGGCTCTAGCTGAGTGCCCATAGTTATGTATGTTCCATCCTTAGGCTCCAGTTGGGATTTTGGTGACATGTGTTCCACCCTTAGAATGTAGGTGAGCATCCAGGCCATGTATGTTCCACCCTTGGGCTCTAGCTGAGGTCCATGGTCACGCGTGTCCACCCTTGGGCTGTAGCTGAGGGCTCTAGTCATGTATGTTCCACCCTTGGGCTCTACCTGAAGTCCCTGGTCATGCATGTTCCACCCTTGGGCTCTACCTGAGGTCCCCGGTCACGTATGTTCCACCTTAAGCTATAGCTATGGACCCCAGTTAGGTTCTAGCTGAGGGCCCTGTTACTTTAGTTATGTTCCTCACTTAGGGTCCACCTGAGGACCCATGTATGTCCCACCCTTAGCCTCTAGCTGATGGCTCCAGTCATGTATGTTCCACCCTTGGGCTTTAGCTGAGGTCCATGATCACGTGTGTTCCACCCTTGGGCTGTAGCTGAGGGCTCTAGTCATGTATGTTCCACCCTTGGGCTCTACCTGAGGTCCCTGGTCATGCATGTTTCACCCTTGGGCTCTACCTGAGGTCCCTGGTCATATATGTTCCACCCTTGGGCTCTACCTGCTGTCCCTGGTCATGCATCTTCCACCCTTGGGCTCTACCTGAGGTCCCTGGTCACGCATGTTCCAACCTAGGGCTCTGCCTAAGGTCCCTGGTCATGCATGTTCCACCCTTGGGCTCTACCTGAGGTCCCTGGTCATGCATGTTCCACCCTTGGGCTCTACCTGAGGTCCCTGGTCACACATGTTCCACCTTAAGCTGTAGCTGTGGGTCCTAGTTAGGTTCTAGCTGAGGGCCCGTTACTTGTGTTCCTCCCTTAGGGTCCACCTGAGGACCCATGTATGTCCCACCCTTAGGCCCTACCTGAGGGCTGAGGAAAAGTCGGTCAGAACTTGACAGCAGGAATGGTCCCATGTCAGACAGGAGCTCATATTTGCCTGACTCTCTCCCCCCTTCCAAACTTCCATAAACGCTCTGGGCAAGGTAGTCAGGCCGCTCCACTCTGCACCCTGAAGTCAGGCAACAACTTTGGAACATGTGTCATTTACTCAATGTTTATAAAGTACCTCGTCTGTCATTGGCACTGGTGTCAGCAGAGTGACGTCATGATGGGTTCTGAACCTCTACTGTCATCTTGAACCTGCAGGTGAGGTCTGACCGCGACAAGTTTCAGATCTACCTGGATGTCAAGCACTTCTCGCCAGAAGACCTAAGTGTCAAGATCCTGGATGACTACGTGGAAATCCATGGAAAGCACAGCGACCGGCAGGTAGGAGACCATGCCTCTGAGTGAGCGCAGCAAGCACAATGAGTGACAGGCCAGAGGCCACGCCTCTGAGCAAGCGCAGTTAGCACACTGAGTGACAGGCCGAAGGCCACGCCTCTGAGCGAGCGCAGTAAGCACAATGAGTGACAGGCCAAAGGCCACGCCTCTGAGCGAGCGCAGTAAGCACAATGAGTGAAAGGCCAGAGGCCACACCTCTGAGCGAGCGCAGTAAGCACAATGAGTGACAGGCCAGAGGCCACACCTCTGAGCGAGCGCAGTAAGCACAATGAGTGTCAGGCCAGAGGCCACGCCTCTGAGCGAGCGCAGTAAGCACAATGAGTGACAGGCCAAAGGCCACGCCTCTGAGCGAGCGCAGTAAGCACAATGAGTGACAGGCCAGAGGCCACACCTCTGAGCGAGCGCAGTAAGCACAATGAGTGACAGGCCAGAGGCCACACCTCTGAGCGAGCGCAGTAAGCACAATGAGTGTCAGGCCAGAGGCCACGCCTCTGAGCGAGCGCAGTAAGCACAATGATTGTCAGGCCAGAGGCCACACTTCTGATCAAACGCAATAAGCACAATGAGTGACAGGCCAGAGACCACCCTCTGAGCGAGCACAGTAAGCACGTTGAGTGTCAGGCCAGAGGCCACACTTCTGATCAAACGCAATAAGCACAATGAGTGACAGGGCAGAGACCACCCTCTGAGCGAGCACAGTAAGCACATTGAGTGTCAGGCCAGAGGCCACACTTCTGATCAAACGCAATAAGCACAATGAGTGACAGGGCAGAGACCACCCTCTGAGCGAGCACAGTAAGCACGTTGAGTAACAGGTGGGAGGCCACGCCTCTAAGCGAGCGCAGTAAGCACATTGAGTGACTGGTTGGAGGCCACGCCTCTGAGCGAGCGCAGTAAGCACATTGAGTGACTGGTGGGAGGCCACACCCCTGAGCATGTGCAGCAAGAGCAACGAGTGGCAGGTAGAAGTCTAGGTCCCTTACCAGGGGTCTCAAGTGACAGGAAGGAGGACACACCAGCCACAGGTAGAGATCCATGGAAATCGCAGAGCACCAGGTAGTGCGGTAAGCACAGTGAGTGGCACGCAAGAGGCCAGGCAGCTGAGCAAACGCAGCATTCACTGCAAGCGCAGCAAAAGACAGGCTAGAGGTCTGGCTGTTGAGCAAGCTCAGTGAGCACAGATAGTGACAAGCTGGAGGTTAGGCCGCTGAGCAAGCACAGCAAGTGTACTGATGGAAGGCACGCTGCTGAGCAAGTGCAGTAATCACAGCAAGTAACAAGTAAGAGGCTAGGGTGCTGAGCAAAAGCGTTCTTTACACCTCGACCTCTGTAGTGATTTTTGACTTGTCTGACCTTTCTCATGGTTGCACTCCGACCATTTGTCTCCTTCATACTCTTTCTACCACCTCTGACACACTGTCTCTTCTTCTCCAGGATGATCATGGGTATGTCTCGCGAGAGTTCCACCGCCGCTATCGCCTGCCCGCCAGCGTGGACCAGTCCTCCATCACCTGCTCCCTATCCACTGATGGCATGATGACCTTCTCGGGCACCAAGATGCAGTCTAGCTTGGACTCCAGCCACGGCGAGAGGCCCATACCTGTATCGCGAGAGGAGAAGCCCACCTCTGCCCAATCCTCTTAGGCAGAGTAGATCACCACTCCCACCTCCGAGACGTGATGGAAGATGAGCGACAGGCCAGGGATAGGGGCAGGGGTGTATTTTGCGTGTTCTTTTGTGGAAAGGGGCAGCTGGGTGGAGTTGGGCAGAGACGGGGAGCAGTCCGGGGCCACCTTGGAAGCTTCAAATGAGGTGGGGTTTTATATACATCATGAGGGTAGGCCTGAAAAGTGGCCTACAAAAATGTTGACCGGTTAGCAGGAAGGTGGAATCCCCAGGACACTCAGCAGTTGTAGGATTGCTACCTCCAGAAAAAAAACTCTATGGAAAGAGGAAGCACATTAGGGGGGCTGTAGGATAGAGGTATGTGGGTGATGAACCACAGTCCTCTCTGTACATTGTCTAGGAAGTGAAGGGGCGTGTGGTATTGAATTGGCAGAGGGCATCAGATCTCCAGCCCAAAGCCATTACAAAAGACCCACAAGCAGGCAGCTCTGGTCCACCAAAAGGGAAAAGGAGCTTGCCCTTTTAAGACAACACCCTCATCCTGCCAGGGTTCAACCAAGTTCTGAAGCTTCTGAAGGCTCTTGGCTCTCCCCACCTGCCAGTATCTCACAACCATTGCGCCAACCTCTTGTAGTGAACCCCCAATCTGCTGCTATCTGCCAACTCCACTAGTGGCTGTCAATAAAGATTTGTCAAATGAAACACTCCTGTTGTGTTGTGTTTTTTTGTGCATTCCCTCCACTTGGCACCCACTGAGGTATCACACATTTATGAGTCAACCTTTCCACGTTGTCCTCTTCTGTCTCCTCCATTCCTGTGCTGTCCGGGCCATCTTTGTCAGCCTCATCCTCTTGTGTTTCATCCTGTCCCTGATTGTCTTCTTCTTAACATTCCTTTTCTATGTTTTGTGTGTCCATGCCACCTTTTCTCATGCCCTTCCATGTCCACCTCATATCTTCTCCTCTTCATTGTTGTCCTCGTCCATGCCGTCCTTTCTGCCTCATCCTCTTCCATGTCTGTCTCTTGTGTCTCTTGTGTTCTCCTCTTCCATCTTGTCCTCGTCCTTGCCGTCCTTTCTGTCTCATCCCCTTCCATGTCCACCTCATATCTTCTCCTCTTCATTGTTGTCCTCGTCCATGCCGGCCTTTCTGTCTCATCCTCTTCCATGTCTGTCTCTTGTGTCTCATGTGTTCTCCTCTTCCATCTTGTCCTTGTCCATGCTGTCCTTTCTGTCTCATCCTCTTCCATGTCTGTCTCTTGTGTTCTCTTCCATCTTGTCCTCGTCCATGCCGTCCTTTCTGTCTCATCCTCTTCCATGTCTGTCTCTTGTGTCTCTTGTGTTCTCCTCTTCCATCTTGTCCTCGTCCATGCCGTCCTTTCTGTCTCATCCTCTTCCATGTCTGTCTCTTGTGTTCTCCTCTTCCATCTTGTCCTCGTCCATGCCGTCCTTTCTGTCTCATCCTCTTCCATGTCTGTCTCTTGTGTCTCTTGTGTTCTCCTCTTCCATCTTGTCCTTGTCCATGCCGTCCTTTCTGTCTCATCCTCTTCCATGTCTGTCTCTTGTGTTCTCCTCTTCCATCTTGTCCTTGTCCATGCCGTCCTTTCTGTCTCATCCTCTTCCATGTCTGTCTCTTGTGTTCTCTTGTGTTCTCTTCCATCTTGTCCTCGTCCATGCCGTCCTTTCTGTCTCATCCTCTTCCATGTCTGTCTCTTGTGTCTCTTGTGTTCTCCTCTTCCATCTTCTCCTCGTCCATGCCGTCCTTTCTGTCTCATCCTCTTCCATGTCTGTCTCTTGTGTTCTCCTCTTCCATCTTGTCCTTGTCCATGCCATCCTTTCTGTCTCATCCTCTTCCATGTCTGTCTCTTGTGTCTCTTGTGTTCTCCTCTTCCATCTTGTCCTTGTCCATGCCGTCCTTTCTGTTTCATCCTCTTCCATGTCTGTCTCTTGTGTTCTCCTCTTCCATCTTGTCCTTGTCCATGCCATCCTTTCTGTCTCATCGTCTTCATGTCTGTCTCTTGTGTCTCTTGTGTTCTCCTCTTCCATCTTGTCCTTGTCCATGCCGTCCTTTCTGTCTCATCCTCTTCCATGTCTGTCTCTTGTGTTCTCCTCTTCCATCTTGTCCTCGTCCATGCCGTCCTTTCTGTCTCATCCTCTTCCATGTCTGTCTCGTGTGTTCTCTTCCATCTTGTCCTCGTCCATGCCGTCCTTTCTGTCTCATCCTCTTCCATGTCTGTCTCTTGTGTTCTCCTCTTCCATCTTGTCCTCGTCCATGACGTCCTTTCTGTCTCATCCTCTTCCATGTCTGTCTCTTGTGTCTCTTGTGTTCTCCTCTTCCATCTTGTCCTCGTCCATGCCATCCTTTGTGTCTCATCCTCTTCCATGTCTGTCTCTTGTGTCTCTTGTGTTCTCTTCCATCTTGTCCTCGTCCATGCCATCCTTTCTGTCTCATCCCCTTCCATGTCCACCTCATATCTTCTCCTCTTCATTGTTGTCCTCGTCCATGCCGTCCTTTCTGTCTCATCCACTTCCATGTCTGTCTCTTGTGTTCTCCTCTTCCATCTTGTCCTCGTCCATGCCGTCCTTTCTGTCTCATCCTCTTCCATATCCACCTCATATCTTCTCCTCTTTATTTTTGTTCTAGTCCATGCCGTCCTTTCTGTCTCATCCTCTTCCATGTCTGTCTCTTGTGTTCTCCTCTTCCATCTTGTCCTTGTCCATGCTGTCCTTTCTGTCTCATCCTCTTCCATGTCTGTCTCTTGTGTTCTCTTCCATCTTGCCCTCGTCCATGCCGTCCTTTCGATCTCATCCTCTTCCATGTCTGTCTCTTCTGTTCTCCTCTTCCATCTTGTCCTCGTCCATGCCGTCCTTTCTGTCTCATCCTCTTCCATGTCTGTCTCTTGTGTTCTCCTCTTCCATCTTGTCCTCGTCCATGCCGTCCTTTCTGTCTCATCCTCTTCCATGTCTGTCTCTTGTGTCTCTTGTGTTCTCCTCTTCCATCTTGTCCTCGTCCATGCCATCCTTTCTGTCTCATCCCCTTCCATGTCCACCTCTTAACTTCTCCTCTACATTGTTGTCCTCGTCCATGCCGTCCTTTCTGTCTCATCCTCTTCCATGTCTGTCTCTTGTGTCTCTTGTGTTCTCGTCTTCCATCTTGTCCTCGTCCATGCCGTCCTTTCCGTCTCATCCTCTTCCATGTCTGTCTCTTGTGTTCTCTTCCATCTTGTCCTCGTCCATGCCGTCCTTTCTGTCTCATCCTCTTCCATGTCTGTCTCTTGTGTTCTCCTCTTTCATCTTGTCCTCGTCCATGCCATCCTTTCTGTCTCATCCTCTTCCATGTCTGTCTCTTGTGTTCTCCTCTTCCATCTTGTCCTCGTCCATGCCGTCCTTGCTGTCTCATCCTCTTCCATGTCTGTCTCTTGTGTCTCTTGTGTTCTCCTCTTCCATCTTGTCCTCGTCCATGCCATCCTTTCTGTCTCATCCCCTTCCATGTCCACCTCTTATCTTCTCCTCTTCATTGTGGTCCTCGTCCATGCCGTCCTTTCTGTCTCATCCTCTTCCATGTTTGTCTCTTGTGTCTCTTGTGTTCTCCTCTTCCATCTTGTCCTCGTCCATGCCGTCCTTTCTGTCTCATCCTCTTCCATGTCTGTCTCTTGTGTTCTCCTCTTCCATCTTATCCTCGTCCATGCCGTCCTTTCTGTCTCATCCTCTTCCATGTCTGTCTCTTGTGTTCTACTCTTCCATCTTGTCCTCGTCCATGCCGTCCTTTCTGTCTCATCCTCTTCCATGTCTGTTTCTTGTGTCTCTTGTGTTCTCTTCCATCTTGTCCTCGTCCATGCCATCCTTTCTGTCTCATCCTCTTCCATGTCTGTTTCTTGTGTTCTCCTCCTCCATCTTGTCCTCGTCCATGCCGTCCTTTCTGTCTCATCCTCTTCCATGTCTGTCTCTTGTGTCTCTTGCGTTCTCTTCCATCTTGTCCTCGTCCATGCCGTCCTTTCTGTCTCATCCTCTTCCATGTCTGTCTCTTGTGTCTCTTGTGTTCTCCTCTTCCATCTTGTCCTCGTCCATGCCGTCCTTTCTGTCTCCTCCTCTTCCATGTCTGTCTCTTGTGTCTCTTGCGTTCTCTTCCATCTTGTCCTCGTCCATGCCGTCCTTTCTGTCTCATCCTCTTCCATGTCTGTCTCTTGTGTCTCTTGTGTTCTCCTCTTCCATCTTGTCCTCGTCCATACCATCCTTTCTGTCTCATCCTCTTCCATGTCTGTCTCTTGCGTTCGCCTCTTCCATCTTTTCCTCGTCCATGCCGTCCTTTCTGTCTCATCCTCTTCCATGTCTGTCTCTTGTGTTCTCCTCTTCCATCTTGTCCTTGTCCATGCCGTCCTTTCTGTCTCATCCTCTGCCATGTCTGTCTCTTGTGTTCTCCTCTTCCATCTTGTCCTCGTCCATGCCGTCCTTTCTGTCTCATCCTCTTCCATGTCTGTCTCTTGTGTCTCTTGGGTTCTCCTCTTCCATCTTGTCCTCATCCATGCCATCCTTTCTGTCTCATCCCCTTCCATGTCCACCTCTTATCTTCTCCTCTTCATTGTTGTCCTCCTCCATGCCGTCCTTTCTGTCTCATCCTCTTCCATGTTTGTCTCTTGTGTCTCTTGTGTTCTCCTCTTCCATCTTGTCCTCGTCCATGCCGTCCTTTCTGTCTCATCCTCTTCCATGTCTGTCTCTTGTGTTCTCCTCTTCCATCTTATCCTCGTCCATGCCGTCCTTTCTGTCTCATCCTCTTCCATGTCTGTCTCTTGTGTTCTCCTCTTCCATCTTGTCCTCGTCCATGCCGTCCTTTCTGTCTCATCCTCTTCCATGTCTGTCTCTTGTGTTCTCCTCTTCCATCTTGTCCTCGTCCATGCCGTCCTTTCTGTGTCATCCTCTTCCATGTCTGTCACTTGTGTCTCTTGTGTTCTCTTCCATCTTGTCCTCGTCCAGGCCATCCTTTCTGTCTCATCCCCTTCCATGTCTGTCTCTTGTGTTCTCTTCCATCTTGTCCTCGTCCATGCCGTCCTTTCTGTCTCATCCTCTTCCATATCCACCTCATATCTTCTCCTCTTCATTTTTGTTCTAGTCCATGCCGTCCTTTCTGTCTCATCCTCTTCAATGTCTGTCTCTTGTGTTCTCCTCTTCCATCTTGTCCTCGTCCATGCCGTCCTTGCTGTCTCATCCTCTTCCATGTCTGTCTCTTGTGTCTCTTGTGTTCTCCTCTTCCATCTTGTCCTCGTCCATGCCATCCTTTCTGTCTCATCCCCTTCCATGTCCACCTCTTATCTTCTCCTCTTCATTGTTGTCCTCGTCCATGCCGTCCTTTCTGTCTCATCCTCTTCCATGTCTGTCTCTTGTGTCTCTTGTGTTCTCCTCTTCCATCTTGTCCTCGTCCATGCCGTCCTTTCTGTCTCATCCTCTTCCATGTCTGTCTCTTGTGTTCTCCTCTTCCATCTTTTCCTCGTCCATGCCGTCCTTTCGGTCTCATCCTCTTCCATGTCTGTCTCTTGTGTTCTCCTCTTCCATCTTGTCCTCGTCCATGCCGTCCTTTCTGTCTCATCCCCTTCCATGTCTGTCTCTTGTGTTCTCTTCCATCTTGTCCTCGTCCATGCCGTCCTTTCTGTCTCATCCTCTTCCATGTCTGTCTCTTGTGTCTCTTGGGTTCTCCTCTTCCATCTTGTCCTCGTCCATGCCATCCTTTCTGTCTCATCCCCTTCCATGTCCACCTCTTATCTTCTCCTCTTCATTGTGGTCCTCGTCCATGCCGTCCTTTCTGTCTCATCCTCTTCCATGTTTGTCTCTTGTGTCTCTTGTGTTCTCCTCTTCCATCTTGTCCTCGTCCATGCCGTTCTTTCTGTCTCATCCTCTTCCATGTCTGTCTCTTGTGTTCTCCTCTTCCATCTTATCCTCGTCCATGCCGTCCTTTCTGTCTCATCCTCTTCCATGTCTGTCTCTTGTGTTCTACTCTTCCATCTTGTCCTCGTCCATGCCGTCCTTTCTGTCTCATCCTCTTCCATGTCTGTTTCTTGTGTCTCTTGTGTTCTCTTCCATCTTGTCCTCGTCCATGCCATCCTTTCTGTCTCATCCTCTTCCATGTCTGTTTCTTGTGTTCTCCTCCTCCATCTTGTCCTCGTCCATGCCGTCCTTTCTGTCTCATCCTCTTCCATGTCTGTCTCTTGTGTCTCTTGCGTTCTCTTCCATCTTGTCCTCGTCCATGCCGTCCTTTCTGTCTCATCCTCTTCCATGTCTGTCTCTTGTGTCTCTTGTGTTCTCCTCTTCCATCTTGTCCTCGTCCATGCCGTCCTTTCTGTCTCCTCCTCTTCCATGTCTGTCTCTTGTGTCTCTTGCGTTCTCTTCCATCTTGTCCTCGTCCATGCCGTCCTTTCTGTCTCATCCTCTTCCATGTCTGTCTCTTGTGTCTCTTGTGTTCTCCTCTTCCATCTTGTCCTCGTCCATGCCGTCCTTTCTGTCTCATCCTCTTCCATGTCTGTCTCTTGTGTCTCTTGTGTTCTCTTCCATTTTGTCCTCGTCCATGCCGTCCTTTCAGTCTCATCCCCTTCCGTGTCCACCTCTTATCTTCTCCTCTTCATTGTTGTCCTCGTCCATGCCGTCTGTTCTGTCTCATCCTCTTCCATGTCTGTCTCTTGTGTCTCTTGTGTTCTCTTCCATCTTGTCCTCGTCCATGCCATCCTTTCTGTCTCATCCCCTTCCATGTCTGTCTCTTGTGTTCTCTTCCATCTTGTCCTCGTCCATGCCGTCCTTTCTGTCTCATCCCCTTCCATGTCTGTCTCTTGTGTCTCTTGTGTTCTCCTCTTCCATCTTGCCCTCGTCCATGCCGTCCTTTCTGTCTCATCCTCTTCCATGTCTGTCTCTTGTGTCTCTTGTGTTCTCCTCTTCCATCTTGTCCTCGTCCATGCCGTCCTTTCTGTCTCTTCATCTTCCATATCCACCTCATATCTTCTCCTCTTCATTTTTGTTCTAGTCCATGCCATCCGTTCTGTCTCATCCTCTACCATATCTGTCTCTTGTGTCTCTTGTGTTCTCCTCTTCCATCGTGTCCTCGTCCATGCCGTCCTTTCTGTCTCATCCTCTTCCATGTCTGTCTCTTGTGTCTCTTGTTTTCTCCTCTTCCATCTTGTCCTCGTCCATGCCGTCCTTTCTGTCTCATCCTCTTCCATGTCCACCTCTTGTGTTCTCCTCTTCCTTGTTGCCCTTGTTCGTTGCGTCCTTTATGTCTCATCTTTTTCCATGTCTTCCTCACATCTTCTCTTCCATCTAGTCCTTGCCCATGCCATCCTTTCTGTTTCAACTTTTTTCATGTCATTTTCTTCACTTCATCTTCGTCTGGCTTTTCCACTTGTTTTACTCTTGTCATCCTTGTCATCTTTGTTCATCTCAACCTTTTCCATTTCCACCTCATGAGTTCTCTTTTTGCATTTTGTTCTCTTCCACAGTGTCCTCTCCTGTGTCCTCTCTTCCATGCTGTCTTCTTCCATGCCATCCTCTTTGTTTTCTTCTCTGTTTTCTGCTTCCACTAAATAGTTCTTCTCTTTGCTCTCCTCTTTCATGGTGTCTCTGAAATCCTTGTTGGCATCACCTTGCTTGCTCTGTTTAATCTAGTTTTGCTGTGTCCTCTTCTCTGTCCTCTTCTTCTGGGTTGTCGTCGTCATACTTCTCTGCATCAGTCTCTCCCATGTTATTCTCCTCTTTGCTATTCTTGTCTATGCCATCCTCACCTGCATCATACTCTTCATTTACATCTGCTTCCATTTCTACGTTTTCCGCTTCAGTGCTGTTCTCTTTTACGTCAATATCATCTTCCTTCTGTGAGTCTTTTCCAAGGCTGGTCTGCGCTGTCCTCTACATTGTGCTCTTCTGTGTCCTCTATGGTGTTTTCCTTTTCCGTGCCATCATCTTTTGTGTTGTTTCGTCTCTGTTGTTCTTTTTTCACTTCATTCTCTTCTGCCTTCTCTTCCATGATATCTTCTCTATCCAAGTTCACCTCATTTGTCTTCTTTTTCATCATCCTTTTTCATGTTACCCAGCTCCGCATTGTTCTCTTCTGCACTGCTTTCTTCTGTGTTGTCCTGTTGTGTGAATTTGTCCTCGTCATTCTCTTCCAGACCATACATGATGGTGATGCTGTGATCCATCGTCTCTCCTAGTTCATCCTTCTTCATCTTCTGTCTAGTGACCTTCTTCTGACTTGTCCTCTTGATTTCCTGCTCTTCTGTGTCTTACTCGTCATCCTTGTTCATGTCACCTCGTTTGTGTTCTCCTCTTCAATTTTGTTCTCTTCCTCACTGTCCTCTCCTGGATCCTTCTCTTCCATGTTGGTCATCTTCCGTGTCATCCTTTATGTTGTCTTCCTCACTGTTGTCCCCTTCTCTTTCACCCTCTTCCACATTGTCCTCCCCTTTATTCTCCTCTTTTTTGCTGTTCGTATCCCTCGCCCAATGATCCCCTTCCAGAAGGACTTCCACCATTTTGTCCTTTTCCATATTTCCCTCTTCTGTGTGGTTCTCTTCTATGTTGACCTCATCATCAATGTCTGTGTTACCTTTTCATGTGTCTCCACGATTGTGCTGCCCTCATATATGTCGAAGGCTAGTGTATTGTCCTCGTATGCGTCCTCTTCTGTGTTGTCTTTGTCTCTGTTGTCTTCTTCCACTGTACCCTCTTCTGCCTTGTCTTCTTCCATCTCCTCATCTTCCATGATGTCCTTCTTACCCATCACCACCTAATGTCCAGCTCATCTGTCATTCTTTTCTGTATCGGTCTCTTCCACCTCATCGTCTTCTGCATCTTCTGTGTAGTACTGCTGTTGGTCTTTGTATGTGTCATTCTCTTCCACGTCACCGGTGATGTAGTGTTACCTTCCTTGTTGTGCACTCCATTCCCTCTTATTCTTGTGGTCGTCCATCCTGTGTCGTGGTCCGGCGACTGCTTCGCCTCCAAGGGCTGATGGACCTCAGACTTAGCCCTTGTACGGAGCAAGTGAGCACAGCCAGCAAACGTGACCCTCTCCAAGAGCGCGTTCAGAGGGGCTTCACCCCAAAGAAGTGTTAGAAAAGTATCTGTGTAGTGAGCACCATACTACTGAAATATTCCAACACTTTGAGATCTGCCGGAGTGTTCAAGTGCAGTATTCCTACAAAG
The DNA here is from genome assembly GCF_964204655.1 of Triturus cristatus. Taxonomy (NCBI): domain Eukaryota; kingdom Metazoa; phylum Chordata; class Amphibia; order Caudata; family Salamandridae; genus Triturus; species Triturus cristatus. The sequence continues at coordinate 23,552,582 of NC_140591.1, forward strand.
TGGAAAATCCTCTTTGTGCCTCCAATGACATGAGCTGCCAAGTACAGGGCACAAGTCGGGGGTACATGCTGGTAGACCGCATCCATCCACTATTTTTCACGGGGTGGGCGCTGTCCACCCTGCCAAGAAGTTTGGCCCCACTGAAATGTTCTGAACTCCTCCCGGTGTAATGTCCAGACACCAGGACACATTCAGCACGCAGTCTTCTTTGGGTCCCAGCAGAAACATGGAGGCTTTCTTAGGTTAAATTCCTGCTGGACTCAAAACAAAGGCCGGATTTAAGGGGCCATTAAGACTCCTTTTGTTTCTGTATCTGCTATCTGGAGCCTCACACCTTGATGCAAATGCAATGAAGGGAAACAAAGGCTTGTTATGACTTTACAGGTACTTACCAGAGGCCTGGTTTAGACTTTGGTCAGTCCTTGTATATAAGAGATACTCATGCTCTGTAAGGATGTCAGACGTGTTGGTCTTTCTCCTGTTTACACACATACCGATCGAACTGCCACTCTTTAGTTGTCATTGTTTTATAGCGCTACTCATCCCAGCTCAGGCTATCAGTGCGCTTTACATCACATGTACACATTATACATTGGCAATAAATCATCTAAGTGTGTAAATCAATGTACAGGATGTGCTACATGAGACAGTGAGGGCCACGAGGTGTGGCAGTCAGATGTCGTTCATAGCTCACTGTGCTATATAGAAGGATTTCCTATTTCATATTTCATGAACTGCGAGTAACTAAAGGATCTCTGTGCTAAAAGCAGTAACTCACTCCCCTAGCTACAGAAAATGAAAATCTGCCATCTGCATGTTACATGATGTGCTCTTCAGGGGACTCATTAACCCTCTCTGCTACTTTGATTCACAACTGAGACTAGACAAAACACAGATCCCGCCAGCAAATGTGTACACCACCGGAGTTATCTTACATTCTTTTTATTCCCTGAGATTTCGCTGGCATACAAAGATCACCGCAGGCGGTGCCTTAGCCCCATGAGGTATTTTAAAATGCAGACTTTTTCAGCCAATTAAGCAGAACAGATATACTATCACGCTCCTGCTTGTTGCCAGTTTCATTGTGGCACAGTTAAAAAAAATTAAATATATAAGTTGAGGCTCAGATTTTGTGTTGGGGTTGCGTGCCTTTTATGGTACAACCCCGATGCAAAATCTCATTTGTTAAATCTCGTAATGTGCTGAAATGTACTCACCGTAGAACTTCTAGATATGTGTGAGGTCTTAAGATCTGATGTCAATTCTTGTGATGTCACTTGCTGTAAGGTCATGAGTCGTGATGCCACTTCCTGTGATGTCACATCCTGTGATGCCACATGCAATGTAACACACAGTGATGTCACGGATTCAGATGTCACGTGCCTTGATGACGCTTGCATACTGCCTAACTTGGTTACTCCACCCACTTCTTTGTTTAGGACATGTGCATTCACCAGGTGCAAACAACAGGGATACACAGCAGGCAGATGTTTGTGTTGTACCAGACCCCCCACACACAGTGCACCCCAATCAATACACGCTTACACAAAACCACACGCCGACAGAAAGCACCAGTTTACATAAGGCTCACCACCAGTCTGCTGCCAGTAAACTGTCCAACATGTATGCTGCAGTTCCAAGAATGTGATGCTAAATAATCGAGTCTGCCACATGGCTGCTCCTTCAGAGGTCAGGAGTGATGGGTGATGATACAGCAGGGCAGCTGTGTCCAGCATGGCACGGTGCCTCCCACAGGCCCTGGGGTTTTTGGGGGGGCAGAGGTGAGGCTCTGGATACAGGGCTGGTGCAGGGCACCTGAGCCCTTCAGAGGTCAGGAGTGATGAGTGATGATACAGCAGGGCAGCTGTGTCCAGCATGGCACGGTGCCTCCCACAGGCCCTGGGGTTTTAGGAGGGCCAGAGGTGAGGCTCTGGATACAGGGCTGGTGCAGGGCACCTGAGCCCTTCAGAGGTCAGGAGTGATCGGTGATGATACAGCAGGGCAGCTGTGTCCAGCATGGCACGGTGCCTCCCACAGGCCCTGGGGTTTTGGGGGGGCAAAGGTGAGGCTCTGGATACAGGGCTGGTGCAGGGCACCTGAGCCCTTCAGAGGTCAGGAGTGATGGGTGATGATACAGCAGGGCAGCTGTGTCCAGCATGGCACGGTGCCTCCCACAGGCCCTGGGGTTTGAGGAGGGCCAGAGGTGAGGCTCTGGATACAGGGCTGGTGCAGGGCACCTGAGCCCTTCAGAGGTCAGGAGTGATGGGTGACGATACAGCAGGGCAGCTGTGTCCAGCATGGCACGGTGCCTCCCACAGGCCCTGGGGTTTGAGGAGGGCCAGAGGTGAGGCTATGGATACAGGGCTGGTGCAGGGCACCGGAGCCCTTCAGAGGTCAGGAGTGATGGGTGATGATACAGCAGGGCAGCTGTGTCCAGCATGGCACGGTGCCTCCCACAGGCCCTGGGGTTTGAGGAGGGCCAGAGGTGAGGCTCTAGATACAGGGCTGGTGCAGGGCACCTGAGCCCTTCAGAGGTCAGGAGTGATGGGTGATGTTACAGCAGGGCAGCTGTGTCCAGCATGGCACGGTGCCTCCCACAGGCCCTGGGGTTTTAGGAGGGCCAGAGGTGAGGCTCTGGATACAGGGCTGGTGCAGGGCACCTGAGCCCTTCAGAGGTCAGGAGTGATGGGTGAGGGTACAGCAGGGCAGCTGTGTCCAGCATGGCACGGTGCCTCCCACAGGCCCTGGGGTTTTAGGAGGGCCAGAGGTGAGGCTCTGGATACAGGGCTGGTGCAGGGCACCTGAGCCCTTCAGAGGTCAGGAGTGATGGGTGAGGGTACAGCAGGGCAGCTGTGTCCAGCATGGCACGGTGCCTCCCACAGGCCCTGGGGTTTTAGGAGGGCCAGAGGTGAGGCTCTGGATACAGGGCTGGTGCAGGGCACCTATTACTTCAAACCCCAGGTGTTATGTTGTCGCCATGATGTCCTAATTGTCCAATATAAAACCCCCACATTGCATGGCAGCTTCTACAGTACCAGAGATGAACAACACAGTCTGGAGATGGGCAAGCTACTCTGTGCAGTTTATACTGTGCCAACGTCATGCCAGAAACTAAAACCGACCCAGAATGGAAACCACCACTGCAAACAAGCATTGGCGCTGCCAGGGCTTCAAAAGCACCGTTGAGATTTACATTTATTGGCATTTTACATATATTAATACATACCGGCATCACCATCAACACATGACAGACTCCACACTGCCCAAGTATGTGCGGCATCACCATCAACACATGTCAGACTCCACACTGCCCAAGCATGTACGGCATCACCATCAACACATGTCAGACTCCACACTGCCCAAGCATGTACGGCATCACCATCAACATATGTCAGACTCCACGCTGCCCAAGCATGTACGGCATCACCATCAACACATGTCAAACTCCATGCTGCCCAAGCATGTACGGCATCACCATCAACACATGTCAGACTCCACGGTGCCCAAGCATGTACGGCATCACCATCAACACATGCCAGACTCCACGCTGCCCAAGCATGTACGGCACCACTATCAACACATGCCAGATCCCACGCTGCTCAGGCATGTCCGGCATCACCATCAACACATGTCAGACTCCACACTACCCAAGCATGTATGGCACCACTGACAACACATGTCAGACTCCACACTGCCCAAGCATGTACAGCACCACTGACAACACATGTCAGCGCCACATTACCCAACCATGTACGGCACCACTGACAACACATGCCAGACGCCACACTACCCAAACATGTATGGCACCACTATCAACACAATCCAGACTCCACACTGCCCAAGCATGTACAGCACCACAGACAACACATGCCAGACTCCACACTACCCAAGCATGTATGGCACCACTATCAACACATGCCAGACCCGATGCTGCCCAAGCATGTATGGCACCACTATCAACACATGCCAGACTTCACACTGCCCTAGCACGGAAGGCATCACTAACAACACATGTCAGACTCCACACTACCCAAGCATGTACGGCACCACTATCAACACATGTCAGACTCAACACTGCCCAAGCATGTATGGCACCACTATCAACACATGTCAGACTCCACACTACCCAAGCATGTATGGCACCACTGACAACACATGCCAGACACCACACTACCCAAGCATGTATGGCACCACTATCAACACATGCCAGACCCCACACTGCCCAAGCATGTACAGCACCATTGATAACACATGCCAGACCCCACACTGCCCAAACATGTACAGCACGATTGATAACACATGCCAGACTCCACACTGCCCAAGCATGTACGGCAGCTTGGATAATATATTCCAGATCCCTCACTGCTCAAGCATGTACGGGATTGTTGATAACACATGCCAGACTCCACACTACCCAAGCATGTACAGTACCGCTGATAACATATGCCAGACTCCACACTGCCCAAGCATGTGCAGCACCATTAATAACACATGCTAGACACCACACTGCCCAAGCATGTACAGCATGCTTGATAACACATGCCAGACTCCACACTGCCCAAGCATGTACAGCACCATTGATAACACATGCTAGACTCCACACTGCCCAAGCATGTACAGCACCATTGATAAAGTATGCCAGACTCCACATTGCCCAAGCATGTACGGCACCACTGAAAACACATGCCAGACTCCACACTGCCCAAGCATGTACAGCATGCTTGATAACACATGCCAGACTTCACACTGCCCAAGCATGTACAGCACCATTGATAAAAAATGCCAGACTCCACACTGTCTATCAGCATGTACAGCACCAATGATAACACATGCTAGACTCCACACTGCCCAAGCATGTACAGCACCATTGATAAAAGCATGCCAGACTCCACATTGCCCAAGCATGTACGGCACCACTGACAACACATGCCAGACTCCACACTGCCCAAGCATGTACAGCACCATTGATAACACATGCCACACTCCACACTGTCCAAGCAAGTACGGCACCATACATGACCCATGCCAGACTCCACACTGCCCAAGCATGTACGGCACCATTGATAAAACATGCCAGATGCCACAATGCCCAAGCATGTACGGCAGTACGGATAATACATGCCACACCCCACACAGCCCAAGCATGTACGGCAGCATTGATAACACATGCCCGACCCCACACTGCCCAAACATGTACAGCACCACTGACAACACATGCTAGACTCCACACTGCCCAAGCATGTACGGCAGCATGGATAATACATGACAGACCCAACACTGCTCAAGCATGAATGGCACTATTGATAACACATGCCAGATCCCACACTGCCCAAGCATGTACGGTACCACTGCTAACACATGCCAGACACCACACTGCCCAAGCATGTACAGCACCATTGATAATACATGCTAGACTCTACACTGCCCAAGCATGTATAGCACCATTGATAACTCATGCCAGACTCCACACTGCCCAACCATGTACAGCACCTTCGATAACACATGCCAGACTCCACACTGTCTAAACATGTACAGCACCATTGATAACACATGCTAGACTCCACACTGCCCAAGCATTTACAGCACCATTGATAACACATGCCAGACTCCACACTTCCCAAGCATGTACGGCACCACTGACAACACATGCCAGACTCCACACTGCCCAAGCATGTATGGCACCAATGACAGCATTTGCCAGACTCCACACTGCCCAAGCATGTATGGCAACATTGATAACACATGCTAGACTCCACACTGCCCAAGCATTTACAGCACCATTGATAACACATGCCAGACTCCACACTTCCCAAGCATGTATGGCACCACTGACAACACATGGCAGACTCCACACTGCCCAAGCATGTATGGCACCAATGACAACATTTGCCAGACTCCACACTGCCCAAGCATGTATGGCAACATTGATAACACATGCCAGACCCCACACTAACCAAGCATGTACGGCAGTATAGATAATACATGCCAGACACGACACTGCCCAAGCATGTACAACACCATTGACAACACATGTCAGACTCCACACTACCCAAGCATGTACGGCACCACTGACAACACATGCCAGACTCCACACTGCCCAAGCACGTACAGCAGCATTGATAACACATACCAGACTCCACACTGCTCAAGCATGTATGGCACCATTAATAACACATGTCAGACTCCACACTGCCCAAGCATGTACGTCACCACTGAAAACACATGCCAGACTCCACACTGCTGAAGCATGTACAGCACCATTGATGAAACATGCCAGACTCGACACTGCACAAGCATGTACGGCACCATTGATAACACATGCCAGACTCAACACTGTCTAAGCACATACAGCATCATTGGTAACACATGCCAGACTCCACACTGCCCAAGCATGTATGGCACCATTAATAACACATGCCAGACTCCACACTGCCCAAGCATGTATGTCACCACTGAAAACACATTCCAGACTCCACACTGCTCAAGCATGTACAGCACCATTGATGAAACATTCCATACTCCACACTGCCCAAGCATGAACGGCACCATTGATAACACATGCCAGACTCAACACTGTCTAAGCACGTACAGCACCATTGATAACACATGCCAGACCCCACACTACCCAAGCATGTACGGCACCATTGATGACACATGCCAGACTCCACACTGTCTAAGCATGTACAGTACTATTGAAAACACATGCCAGACTCCACACTGCCCAAGCATGTACACTACCATTGGAAACACATGCCAGACTCCACACTGCCTAAGCATGTACGGCACCACTGACAACACATGCCAGACTCCACACTACCCAAGCATGTACGTCACCACTGAAAACACATGCCAGACTGCACACTGCTCAAGCATGTAGAGCAACCATTGATGAAACATGCTAGACTCTACACTGCCCAAGCATGTACGGCACCATTGATAACACATGCCAGACTCAACACTGTCTAAGCATGTACGGCACCATTTATAACATGTGCCAGACTCCACACTGCCAAAGCATGTACAACACCATTGATAACACATGCCAGACCCCACACTACCCAAGCATGTATGGCACCATTGATAACACATGCCAGACCCCACACTGCCTAATAATGAACAGCACCATTGATAACGTGCCAGACTCCAAGCTGCCCAAGCATGTATGGATAACACATGCTAGACTCCACAGTGCCCAAGCACGTACAGCACTACTGACAACACATGCCAGACTCCACACTGCCCAAGCATGTAAGCCACCATTGATACCTCATGCCAGACTCCACACTGCCAAAGCATGTACGGCACCGTTGATAGCACATGCTAGACTCCACACTGCCCAAGCATGTACAGTACCATTGATAACTCAAGCCAGACCCCACACGCCTAAGTATGAACAGAAAAATGAATAACAAATGCACTCTACCCAAGCATGTACGGCAGCATTTATACCACATGCCAGATCCAACAATGCTCAAGCATGTACACAATCATTGATAACAGATGCTATACTCGACACTGCCCAAGCATGTACAGCAACACTGATAATACATGCCAGACTAAACATTACCCAACCATGTACAGGACTATTAATATTGCATGCCAGACTCCGCACTGCCTAAGTTTGAAAGGCACCATTGACAAAACATGCCAGATGCCACACTGCCCAAGCATGTCCGAGATTGTTGATAACACATGCCAGACTTCACACTGTCTAAGCATGTACAGCAATATATCACACAACAAGGGTCAAAAGGGAAGTCTATACATCTCAGATACTACAGCTCACCTACACTTATCCACTAATATTTAACTCACACTGTGTGTAGGACAGCTTTGCTAGAAAAATATATAGGTGGGCATAGCCTTTATATGGATAAAAACCCTCACTCACCCATGGGTGACATGCTTCATCATTGGGTTCCTCCAAACACAAAGGGTCCGCAAGGTACCCAATGTGGGCTACAACTTCCCAGCCGGGAAGGAGCGGGAGTGTTCTCAAGATAAGCACGTTTGTTATAATGGCCTCAATGAGTGTCAGTGAGGGGCAGAGTGAGAAAAAAAAACAAAGAAGAAAACGTGCAGGAATATAAAATTCTCTCAATGGGAATAACACATTTTTAATTTTTCCTTCCTTTTGGAGAAATTAAAATGGCAACGTGAAACAGGGTTATGGATATTACCCTGTGGGTCAACATGTTTCTGCCCTTGTTGACAATCCAATGTTCAGTGGCATTCATCAGGACCAATCTCTAGTCACTCTGCTCAATCATGTGTCTAATAACAAAATATAAACATTTAGGAAAATATTCTGGACCAACCATACTTTTCAATTGTACTTCAATTCGTTAGGTCAGAGATCCTAAAGTGAAACAAAAACAAAAGGTGTAATCAATACAATGTAAGGCTACCACCACCAAGTGTGTTACACCCAAAGGTATCATTTCTTACCTAATGTATCTGTTTAGTATATTGACTCGACCTAGATCCAGAGTCGCATCGTGTGCCGATCTTATGAATAAGTAAGAAAATTATTTGTAAAAAAGACATATTTTACTGGTGTTTATTGAGACGACATATAATACAAGCCATGTATATAATGATTCATTAAAGTTGAGGTAGTACCCCACTTATTTGAGTATTTATAACAATTCCCATGATTAAGAATCATTATTTCAACCTCTATTTTCAAATATCCAGCACTGGCTAGTCACCATTATGACCAAAATGTATAGACCATAATGCTACCTCCCCGTCTAGCAATAGACGTACAAACGTGCTAATCAATACTTCAATAGAGTGATTAGGAAAGGACAACTTTAAAAGTTTTAATAGCTTTTCAGTATAGGATGTCTAAACAAATTCGCTCACCTGCGTAAATGCAACTCGCGTCTTTCCTCGACTCTGGACGGGAGCAATATGCAGATCTCCACGCCAGATATTTAACTACGTAAGTCGAGTTCTATGCAAGCGCTGCGCATGCGTCAAGAGACGTCAAAAAACGTGTAGACGCTGCGCATATGTTGTCACTGTTGTCTATTAAACACGGTAACCATGGTAATTTCTAAAAAAATGTGGCGATTTCTACAAGATCCCTGACGTTAAATACGGAAATAGAGTTTTATATTAGACATGCGCATGCGTCAGAACCGTGAAGAGAAGGTAGACGTTACGCATATATCGTCATTATTGTTTAGAACAGTAACCATGGTAATTTTCAGCGAATAGCGATTTCTAATCAATGACTTCATAGATGAATTATGAGAGGTGAAAAAAGAATACTTCATCAAACATCACTAAAAATATCGCTAAAAATATAGTCCGAGCAAATTACTCATCAACAAATGTATCTTCTTGTCAGAAATACAAACAAGAAAAAGGTAGGCTATGCTCCATAAAAATATATTAGTGTGGCGCAGGTAGGTACAGATTCTCCTGACCAAAATGTTATAGTATGTTATAGTATCTCCACGAATATGTGGATATAGCCTACTCGGCAGTGGTATATAGAGATGATGTCATAGTCCAAAATGACCAAAATGTTATAGTATCTCCACGAATATGTGCGTATAGAATACTCAGCAGTGGTACACGAAGATGATATCATAATTCACCATATACAAAAGAGTGCTTTCCACGCACGCGTACAGCCTGTATTTACAACCATTATAGTTGTATTGGTCTATCTACAACGTGGAGACAGTAGTTGGTCAAAAAGCAGATAACAAAGTGTATCTCTATTATTCCAAACCTGTTTTAGTTTCTAAAGACAAAAGATATGTTACACACTGCACCACGGTATCTCATCATTCAACCCAGTATGGTGACTAGCCAGTCTAAATACCCATCGTTGTTCACGACGAAATGAGATTGTTTCCAGAGGTCCCATATCTCTATGGTAATGTGGTTTATCTAAAACAACCCATCTCATGTCTTCCTCTGTATGACCCGTGTCTAAGAAATGGCTTGTCAGTTTTGTATTGTATTTCTTGCGTTTAATGGAGCTCTTATGTTCTATCATTCGTGTTTTCACTTTCCGTGTAGTCATCCCAACATACTTTAACATGCACGGGCATTGGATAAGATACACTAAATCCTCTGAGTTACAGTTTGTATGTCGAGACAAAATCCACGGTGTTTTCAGCCCTAGATCCAATTGAGTCATGCGCGTGGTGAGATGGTCTGCCACACACGCACCGCATGGAAAATGACCACGTACTGCTTGTCCTGTCCAGATAGCACGAGGCACATCTGTGCTCCGTGATTGTCTGGGTCTGGTGTGCACTAACATATCACCTAGATTTGCGCCTCGTTTAAAGGCAAATAAAGGTTTCTTACGGCTTTTTTTGCCTGTATTAAGAATTTGCCAATTTGAATTGACAGATTTCTTAATGATGTCACTCAAGTGACAAAAAGTACTCACACAGACCAGTTAGTCTGAGGGGGGATTAGATCGTGATTCTAACAGAGCGTCTCGGTTATTATTTCTGGCCCTTTTGTTAGCTCGTCGTATGAGGCAGGATACTGTTGTGTCTGTCGAGCGGTATATAGAGATTCGCCACTGAAGGAGCACAGATACTGCCCATTGGAGTGCCAGACACCTGCCAATACAGTTGGTTCTCGAAAGAGAAAAGATTCTCTCTCATGGCAAGGTTGGCACACTCCATAACAAATGATGTCGGCGTCTGATCCGATCGTGGATGTAAAGTCAGCAATTGTTCAATAGCCCTCAGGGTGTCTTCCTGAGGATTATTGGTATATAGTGCCTCAACATCAAAAGAGGCTAAAATGTGTTTGTCAGAATCAAATTGTATCGTCGTAAGAAAGGTAAGTACATGCTTCGTGTCCAGTAGGTATGATAGCATTTGTGCCACTATTGGCCTCAGGAACAACAAGACAGGCTGTCATTAAAGATTTTACTCAAAGTAAGAAATCGGCCAAACGCCCCTTCTTTAATTTTTCAAAAGAAGAATTTCAATCGGTGCATGCATTAAACTCAGACCCTGATATTGTTGTGAAACCAGCTGATAAAGCCGGTGCCATAGTGGTGATGGATACCACTATGTACCGCAATGAATGCCTACGCCAACTACAAGACAGAAGATACCATAAACCCATTGCACGAGACCCAACTTTGAGATTACAAAGGACGATTAGTACAATGGTCAGTAAAGCAGCCATATCCGGATGGTTTACAAAAGGGGAATCAGAATTTCTGATTACGAAACAGCCTAGAGTTGCTGCCTTTTATAACCTGCCCAAGATACGTAAGAACCAAAAACCCCCTCCGGGCAGGCCCATTGTATCGGGCATTGGCTCTATTTTAGAGCCTTTGTCCCAATTTGTAGACTGGTTCCTGAGGCCAATAGCGGCACAAATGCCATCATACCTACAGGACACGAAGCATGTACTTACCTTTCTTACGACCATACAATTTGATCCTGACAAACACATTTTAGCCTCTTTTGATGTTGAGGCACTATATACCAATATTCCTCAGGAAGACACCCTGAGGGCTATTGAACAATTGCTGACTTTACATCCACGATCGGATCAGACGCCGACATCATTTGTTATGGAGTGTGCCAACCTTGCCATGAGAGAGAATCTTTTTTCGTTCGAGAACCAACTGTATTGGCAGGTGTCTGGCACTTCAATGGGCAGTATCTGTGCTCCTTCAATGGCGAATCTCTATATGCCGCTGGTTCGAGGAGACATTCATATATCATGCGAATAACCCCTTCCACAGAAACGTGGTTCTGTGGAAGAGGTATATCGATGATATATGGTCCGGTACGGCCTACCGCCCCCTCCTCCCCTCAATTGTGACAGAAACCAATTAAACATTTTTGATTGGATTAGGGGGTCGTAGACCCCCGATCGTATTTATTAACAACATAACATATTAGCACACAAATATACAATTACGCAGAAATGACAAGACAGGATCCGGTACATTTGTTTTCATCCCTAGCTTTAACAAAGCTCTAATACATAATGTTCCTATCCTAGTCTAAGCATATTGCTGTTCACATTTCTGCGTATTCCATTGGGCCTACGGCAAGGTCAACACGCTGGCCCCTCCCCCTTTAATCCAAATTGTCCCGCGCACCCTAACCAGAGTGCGCATGCGCAGGAGGCCCAGCTGACCCGGAAGTACTTCCCACCAGGCAACCCTCATACGTTCAAGACTTACTCCATAAAGGGGCCATGCAGACAGCACAGCTTACTTACGCCCACGTGCGGGGTGGCCAACCAGCCAATGGAAAGCGTAACCCCCCTTTGGCCCCGCACAGTTCCAACCAACCGGTTGTAACTGCCCCTGGAGTCTGGTAAGAGCCACATGTCCCTCCCCTCTGGGCGCCCCACTTAACAAGGCGCCCCGAAAGATTAGTCAAATTTAGTCTGTCCAACTGATGACCTTACCGCACAGGCCTGCATAGTAGACAGACTATCAGGCCCCCCCCAAAACAGGTCATACTCACCATTGAAATTGGTCCAGCCAAGCTAAAATGTCACCCAGGAATAATTTGTTCCCCAAACGTGAAAGATGCACCCCATCTCGCAAGTAGCAGACATCCCCTTTTATGCACCCATGAGCAATAACTTGTAATCTGGGGGTCCTAAACAGCTTGTCTATCTTATTGTTGACCCTCTGAATCGAGTGATTGAGGGCCTTCACTGATTCCCCTCCCCGCCACTGTAGCCTTGGTATCATGTGTGACCACACAATAACCGCACCTGGGCAGCGCTTGGCCAGCCATGCTGACTCCGACAGCACTGTTTCAATCAGGACCCTCCTATTTAGGTGCACCAGATCATTGCCACGAGATGCAAAATGATAGCGTCAGGGGGAGTGCCCAAAGAAGCCAGCATACGATCTATCTGTTCCCTGAACCTGTCGAAACGCAGCCCCCCGTGCCCAAAAAAGGAGACCCTGAAACCTAACCGCCTTGCGCGCGCTGCCCCGTTACCTGCAATAAAAAAGTTATTTAGACGGGAAACATACGAAAGACCGAAAACACAAGCATGACGTTCCCTCTTTGCAGCCGGAGAAATCACTTTTGTCCTGGTTGTGTCTTCTTCTTGGGGAGGTGTCGCTGTCTCTCTTCCTGCGTGACAGGCCGAGGGAACTGACAATAAAACAAGAAAACAGTGCCATCAGTACCATTGCCATGGAATGTCACAACATATCCACCCGCATGTAGCGCTTAAAACAGTTGGAGGCCCACCGCCCAATCTTCTGCACCTCCCTGTCCCCAAGGCCTCGTGTGACTGCCTCGGTGGCGGCCCCTATTCTGAACGAATGTGTTCCTAAATCACTAGGGTCCAGCCCCGCCCTGCCTACCGCCATATCCAAGACCCGTTTAAATTGAAATTTGGTCAGTGGTTCCCCCCCGCGTGCATTAACAATGGGCCCCCCTTGATATTAGGTCTGTATGGCAGAAAAGCTTCCATATGGGACACCGGGCAGCATGGGTTCCCCACAGCCCGTCGCAGGATCACTACCTGCCCCCTCCCTTCCTGGTCCGTCTTGGATCGCCGAACGGTAACCTGCAGGGCATCGTTATGGGCGCGTATGTCACTGAGCTGCAGGCCCCCCCCCCAGGTCCCCTTTATTCCTAGCCACCAATTCCCCTATCCTAAAGGCACCATAGAAAGCTAAAGTGAAAGCTGCCTTGAATAATAGACATTCCGTCCTGGTAGTGCAAGTCTGCTCTAGCGCACCTAAAATTGATGCCAGGGTAGCAAGACCTATCGGGCGCCTAGTGTTGGGCGCGGACCCTGTAAACGCTGCCAACCTTTCAATGCCTTGCGCACTACAAATGCCTGGGTGGGGTCCCGCCTACCGCTCATTTGAGCGAAGAATGAAATGGCTGCCTGTGTCTCCTAGCTGACCCCACTGTCCGCCCTTCATCCCGCAAGGTTTGCAAGTACGCGCACACTCCGGACGAGCCCGCCCAGTGCCCCCCCCCCATGTCCCTCAAGAAATTGCAGTATGCCCCAAACGCCCCTTCATATGCCTTCCTTGTTCCTGGCGCTAGGCTAGCTGCCACCAAGTCCGGTAAGTGGGGGCACCAATCTGCCATAGATGCTCGGGGAAAGGCGTTGGGTGTGGTGCTGCTCCCGGGAGATGAGATCTGAAAACCTCCATCTTGAAACGAGACAGTGCGTCAGCGGCGTGGTTCAAAACCCCCGGGAAATGCCTTGCCCTAAACTGTAAATTTAACTGCATGCATTTCAAAACTATCTCCTTGATTAAACGTAAGATCATTTTACACTTTGCTGATTGGCTATTTATGCATTCCACCACTGTCATGTTGTCGGACCAGAACACAACTGCTTTGTTTCCCAGTTGCTCCGGCCAGACTAACAATGCCACCCAGATGGGGAACAGTCGCTTCCGGGGCACGGCCCCCGGCAATGCGGGGGCCAATCGGGATGGCCGAGAGACGGGGGCACGGCCGACCACCATAATGGCAGCGGGGCCGATGCCGGCCCCACCTTCCTCTTTTGTTAATCCGGCTGGGTGATCAAGATACTCTGGATGGATTTTCCATCTGGCTGAATTCATTGAATATTTATCTGAAGTTCACTTATGAATCGAGTAAAGAATCCCTACCGTTCTTGGATTTACTTCTTTATCCTAAAGATGGTCAAATCTATACTGAACTCTATCAAAAACCTATGGCTCGTGAGCATCTCATTGTAACCCTTGTAGCTTTAGATCCATGCCATGAGAAGTGTGTGAACATCTCACTGTTAACATTATAGCTTTAGATCTGTGCCCTAGCATGCCCTCAGAAGTGTGTGAACATCTCACTGTCAACATAGTAGCTTTAGATCCGTGCCGTCACATGCCCTGTGAAGTGTGTGAACATCTCGCTGTTAGCATTGTAGCTTTAGATCCATGCATTCACATGCCCTGACAGTGTGTGAACATCTCACTGTTAACATTGTAGCTTTAGATCCATGCCTTCACATGCCCTGAGAAGTGTGTGAACATCTCACTGTTAACATTGTAGCTTTCGCTCTGTGCTATCACATGTTCTGAGAAGCGTGTAAACATCTCACTGCTCAAATTATTGCTTTAGAGCAGTGCCATTACATGTCCCAAGAAACATGTGAACATCTCCCTGTTAACATTGTATCTTTAGATCCGTCCGACTGCATGCCGAGAAGCCTGTTAACATCTCACTGTTAACAGTGTTGCTTTAGGTCTGTGCCCCAGCATGCCCTGAAAAGCGTGTGAAAATCTCACTGTTAACAATTTAGCTTTAGATGCCTGCTCCAGCATGCCATGAAAACTGTGTGAACATCTCACTGTTAACATTGTACATGTAGATCTGTGCCATCACATGCCCTGAGAAGTGTGTGAACATCTCACTGTTAACATTGTAGCTTTAGATCCGTGCCATCACATGCCCTGAGAACTGTGTGAACATCTCACTGTTAACATTGTACATTTAGATCTGTGCCATCACATGCCCTGAGAAGCATGTAAACATCTCACTGTTAACATTGTAGCTTTAGATCCGTGCCATCACATGCCCTGAGAAGTGTGTGAACATCTCACTGTTAGCATTGTAGCTTTAGATCTGTGCCATCACATGCCCTGAGAAGTGTGTGAACATCTCACTGTTAACATAGTAGCTTTAGATCCGTGCCATCACATAAGCTGAGAAGTGTGTGATCATCTCACTGTTAGCATTGTAGCTTTAGATCTGTGCCATCTTATGCCCTGAGAAGTGTGTGAACATCTCACTGTTAACATTGTAGCTTTAGATCCATGCCTTCACATGCCCTGAGAATTATGTGAACATCTCACTAGTAACATTGTAGCTTTCGCTCTGTGCTATCACATGTTCTGAGAAGTGTGTGAACATCTCACTGCTCACATTGTTGCTTTAGACCAGTGCCATTACATGTCCCAAGAAACTTGTGAACATCTCACTGTTAACATTGTACCTTTTGATCCGTCCCACTGCATGCCCTGAGAAGCCTGTTAACATCTCACTGCTAACAGTGTTGCTTTAAGTCTGTGCCCCAGCATGCCCTGAGAAGCGTGTGAAAATCTCACTGTTAACATTTTAGCTTTAGATCTCTGCCCCAGCATGCCATGAGAACTGTGTGAACATCTCACTGTTAACATTGTACATTTAGATCTGTGCCATCACATGCCCTGAGAAGTGTGTGAACATCTCACTGTTAACATTGTAGCATTAGATCCATGCCTCAGCATGCCATGAGAACTGTGTGAACATCTCACTGTTAACATTGTACATTTAGATCTGTGCCATCACATGCCCTGAGAAGTGTGTGAACATCTCACTGTTAACATGGTAGCTTTAGATCCATGCCATCACATGCCCTGAAAAGTGTGTGAACATCTCACTGTTAACATTGTAGCTTTAGATCCGTGCCATCACATGCCCTGAGAAGTGTGTGAACATCTCACTGTTAACATTGTAGCGTTAGATCCATGCCATCATATGCCCTGAGAAACATGTGAACATCTCACTTTTAACATTGTAGCTTTAGATCCCTGCCCCAGCATGCCATGAGAACTGTGTGAACATCTCACTGTTAACATTGTCCATTTAGATCTGTGCCATCACATGCCCTGAGAAGTGTGTGAACATCTCACTCTTAACATTGTAGCTTTAGATCCATGCCTTCACGTGCCCTGAGAAGCATGTAAACATCTCACTGTTAACATTGGAGCTTTAGATCCATGCCTTCACATGCCCTGAGAAGCATGTAAACATCTCACTGTTAACATTGTAGCTTTAGATACGTGCAATCACATGCCCTGAGAAATGTGTGAACATCTCACTGTTAACATTGTAGCTTTATATCCGTGCCATCACATGCCCTGAGAAGTGTGTGAACATCTCACTGTTAACATTGTAGCCTTAGGTCCATGCCATCACATGCCCTGAGAAGTGTGTAAACATCTCGCTGTTAACATTGTAGCTTTAGATCCGTGCCATCACATGCCCTGAGAAGTGTGTAAACATCTCACTTTTAACATTGTAGCTTTAGATCCCTGCCCCAGCATGCCATGAGAACTGTGTGAACATCTCACTGTTAACATTGTACATTTAGATCTGTGCCATCACATGCCCTGAGAAGTGTGTGAACATCTCACTGTTAACATTGTAGCTTTAGATCCGTGCCATCACATGCCCTGAGAAGTGTGTGAACATCTCACTGTTAACATTGTAGCGTTAGATCCATGCCATCATATGCCCTGATAAACATGTGAACATCTCACTTTTAACATTGTAGCTTTAGATCCCTGCCCCAGCATGCCATGAGAACTGTGTGAACATCTCACTGTTAACATTGTACATTTAGATCTGTGCCATCACATGCCATGAGAAGTGTGTGAACATCTCACTGTTAACATTGTAGCTTTATATCCATGCCTTCACATGCCCTGAGAAGCATGTAAACATCTCACTGTTAACATTGTAGCTTTAGATCCATGCCTTCACATGCCCTGAGAAGCATGTAAACATCTCACTTTTAACATTGTAGCTTTAGATACGTGCTATCACATGCCCTGAGAAGTGTGTGAACATCTCACTGTTAACATTGTAGCATTAGATCCATGCCTCAGCATGCCATGAGAAGTGTGTGAACATCTCACTGTTAACATTGTACATTTAGATCTGTGCCATCACATGCCCTGAGAAGTGTGTGAACATCTCACTGTTAACATTGTAGCTTTAGATCCATGCCATCACATGCCCTGAGAAGTGTGTTAACATCTCACTGTTAACATTGTAGCTTTAGATCCGTGCCATCACATGCCCTGAGAAGTGTGTGAACATCTCACTGTTAACATTGTAGCGTTAGATCCATGCCATCATATGCCCTGAGAAACATGTGAACATCTCACTTTTAACATTGTAGCTTTAGATCCCTGCCCCAGCATGCCATGAGAACTGTGTGAACATCTCACTGTTAACATTGTACATTTAGATCTGTGCCATCACATGCCCTGAGAAGTGTGTAAACATCTCACTGTTAACATTGTAGCTTTAGATCCGTGCCATTACATGCCCTGAGAAGTGGGTGAACATCTCACTGTTAACATTGTAGCTTTAGATCCGTGCCATCACATGCCCTGAAAAGTGTGTGAACATCTCACTGTTAACATTGTAGCTTTAGATCCGTGCCATCACATGCCCTGAGAAGCATGTAAACATCTCACTGTTAACATTGTAGCTTTAGATACGTGCTATCACATGCCCTGAGAAATGTGTGAACATCTCACTGTTAACATTGTAGCTTTATATCCGTGCCATCACATGCCCTGAGAAGTGTGTGAACATCTCACTGTTAACATTGTAGCCTTAGGTCCATGCCATCACATGCCCTGAGAAGTGTGTGAACATCTCACTGTTAACATTGTAGCTTTAGGTCCATGCCTTCACATGCCCTGAGAAGCATGTAAACATCTCACTGTTAACATTGTAGCATTAGATCCATGCCTTCACATGCCCTGAGAAGCATGTAAACATCTCACTGTTAACATTGTAGCTTTAGATACGTGCTATCACATGCCCTGAGAAGTGTGTGAACATCTCACTGTTAACATTGTAGCTTTAGATCCTTGCCATCACATGCCCTGAGAAGTGTGTGAAAATCTCACTGTTAACATTGTAGCCTTAGGTCCATGCCATCACATGCCCTGAGAAGTGTGTAAACATCTCACTGTTAACATTGTAGCATTAGATCCATGCCTCAGCATGCCATGAGAACTGTGTGAACATCTCACTGTTAACATTGTACATTTAGATCTGTGCCATCACATGCCCTGAGAAGTGTGTGAACATCTCACTGTTAACATTGTAGCTTTAAATGCATGCCATCACATGCCCTGAGAAGTGTATTAACATCTCACTGTTAACATTGTAGCTTTAGATCCGTGCCATCACATGCCCTGAGAAGTGTGTGAACATCTCACTGTTAACATTGTAGCGTTAGATCCATGCCATCATATGCCCTGAGAAACATGTGAACATCTCACTTTTAACATTGTAGCTTTAGATC
Organism: Triturus cristatus; assembly: GCF_964204655.1. Taxonomy (NCBI): domain Eukaryota; kingdom Metazoa; phylum Chordata; class Amphibia; order Caudata; family Salamandridae; genus Triturus; species Triturus cristatus. The sequence goes on from NC_140591.1 coordinate 23,571,644, forward strand.
CCTGCCCCAGCATGCCAATGAGAACTGTGTGAACATCTCACTGTTAACATTGTACATTTAGATCTGTGCCATCACATGCCCTGAGAAGTGTGTGAACATCTCACTGTTAACATTGTAGCTTTAGGTCCATGCCTTCACATGCCCTGAGAAGCATGTAAACATCTCACTGTTAACATTGTAGCTTTAGATCCATGCCTTCACATGCCCTGAGAAGCATGTAAACATCTCACTGTTAACATTGTAGCTTTAGATACGTGCTATCACATGCCCTGAGAAGTGTGTGAACATCTCACTGTTAACATTGTAGCTTTAGATCCGTGCCATCACATGCCCTGAGAAGTGTGTGAACATCTCACTGTTAACATTGTAGCCTTAGGTCCATGCCATCACATGCCCTGAGAAGTGTGTAAACATCTCACTGTTAACATTGTAGCTTTAGATCCGTGCCATCACATGCCCTGAGAAGTGTGTAAACATCTCACTGTTAACATTGTAGCTTTAGATCCGTGCCATTACATGCCCTGAGAAGTGGGTGAACATCTCACTGTTAACATTGTAGCTTTAGATCCGTGCCATCACATGCCCTGAGTTGTGTGTGAACATCTCACTGTTAACATTGTAGCTTTAGATCCGTGCCATCACATGCCCTGAGAAGTGTGTGGACATCTCACTGTTAACATTGTTGCCTTAGGTCCATGCCATCACATGCCCTGAGAAGTGTGTGAACATCTCACTGTTAACATTGTAGCTTTAGATCCGTGCCATCACATGCCCTGAGAACTGTGTGAACATCTCACTGTTAACATTGTACATTTAGATCTGTGCCATCACATGCCCTGAGAAGCATGTAAACATCTCACTGTTAACATTGTAGCTTTAGATCGGTGCCATCACATGCCCTGAGAAGTGTGTGAACATCTCACTGTTAGCATTGTAGCTTTAGATCTGTGCCATCACATGCCCTGAGAAGTGTGTGAACATCTCACTGTTAACATAGTAGCTTTAGATCCGTGCCATCACATACGCTGAGAAGTGTGTGATCATCTCACTGTTAGCATTGTAGCTTTAGATCTGTGCCATCTTATGCCCTGAGAAGTGTGTGAACATCTCACTGTTAACATTGTAGCTTTAGATCCATGCCTTCACATGCCCTGAGAATTATGTGAACATCTCACTAGTAACATTGTAGCTTTCGCTCTGTGCTATCACATGTTCTGAGAAGTGTGTGAACATCTCACTGCTCACATTGTTGCTTTAGACCAGTGCCATTACATGTCCCAAGAAACATGTGAACATCTCACTGTTAACATTGTACCTTTTGATCCGTCCCACTGCATGCCCTGAGAAGCCTGTTAACATCTCACTGCTAACAGTGTTGCTTTAAGTCTGTGCCCCAGCATGCCCTGAGAAGCGTGTGAAAATCTCACTGTTAACATTTTAGCTTTAGATCTCTGCCCCAGCATGCCATGAGAACTGTGTGAACATCTCACTGTTAACATTGTACATTTAGATCTGTGCCATCACATGCCCTGAGAAGTGTGTGAACATCTCACTGTTAACATTGTAGCATTAGATCCATGCCTCAGCATGCCATGAGAACTGTGTGAACATCTCACTGTTAACATTGTACAATTAGATCTGTGCCATCACATGCCCTGAGAAGTGTGTGAACATCTCACTGTTAACATGGTAGCTTTAGATCCATGCCATCACATGCCCTGAAAAGTGTGTGAACATCTCACTGTTAACATTGTAGCTTTAGATCCGTGCCATCACATGCCCTGAGAAGTGTGTGAACATCTCACTGTTAACATTGTAGCGTTAGATCCATGCCATCATATGCCCTGAGAAACATGTGAACATCTCACTTTTAACATTGTAGCTTTAGATCCCTGCCCCAGCATGCCATGAGAACTGTGTGCACATCTCACTGTTAACATTGTACATTTAGATCTGTGCCATCACATGCCCTGAGAAGTGTGTGAACATCTCACTGTTAACATTGTAGCTTTAGATCCGTGCCATCACATGCCCTGAGAAGTGTGTGAACATCTCACTGTTAACATTGTAGCGTTAGATCCATGCCATCATATGCCCTGATAAACATGTGAACATCTCACTTTTAACATTGTAGCTTTAGATCCCTGCCTCAGCATGCCATGAGAACTGTGTGAACATCTCACTGTTAACATTGTACATTTAGATCTGTGCCATCACATGCCATGAGAAGTGTGTGAACATCTCACTGTTAACATTGTAGCTTTATATCCATGCCTTCACATGCCCTGAGAAGCATGTAAACATCTCACTGTTAACATTGTAGCTTTAGATCCATGCCTTCACATGCCCTGAGAAGCATGTAAACCTCTCACTTTTAACATTGTAGCTTTAGATACGTGCTATCACATGCCCTGAGAAGTGTGTGAACATCTCACTGTTAACATTGTAGCATTAGATCCATGCCTCAGCATGCCATGAGAACTGTGTGAACATCTCACTGTTAACATTGTACATTTAGATCTGTGCCATCACATGCCCTGAGAAGTGTGTGAACATCTCACTGTTAACATTGTAGCTTTAGATCCATGCCATCACATGCCCTGAGAAGTGTGTTAACATCTCACTGTTAACATTGTAGCTTTAGATCCGTGCCATCACATGCCCTGAGAAGTGTGTGAACATCTCACTGTTAACATTGTAGCGTTAGATCCATGCCATCATATGCCCTGAGAAACATGTGAACATCTCACTTTTAACATTGTAGCTTTAGATCCCTGCCCCAGCATGCCATGAGAACTGTGTGAACATCTCACTGTTAACATTGTACATTTAGATCTGTGCCATCACATGCCCTGAGAAGTGTGTAAACATCTCACTGTTAACATTGTAGCTTTAGATCCGTGCCATTACATGCCCTGAGAAGTGGGTGAACATCTCACTGTTAACATTGTAGCTTTAGATCCGTGCCATCACATGCCCTGAAAAGTGTGTGAACATCTCACTGTTAACATTGTAGCTTTAGATCCGTGCCATCACATGCCCTGAGAAGCATGTAAACATCTCACTGTTAACATTGTAGCTTTAGATACGTGCTATCACATGCCCTGAGAAATGTGTGAACATCTCACTGTTAACATTGTAGCTTTATATCCGTGCCATCACATGCCCTGAGAAGTGTGTGAACATCTCACTGTTAACATTTTAGCCTTAGGTCCATGCCATCACATGCCCTGAGAAGTGTGTGAACATCTCACTGTTAACATTGTAGCTTTAGGTCCATGCCTTCACATGCCCTGAGAAGCATGTAAACATCTCACTGTTAACATTGTAGCATTAGATCCATGCCTTCACATGCCCTGAGAAGCATGTAAACATCTCACTGTTAACATTGTAGCTTTAGATACGTGCTATCACATGCCCTGAGAAGTGTGTGAACATCTCACTGTTAACATTGTAGCTTTAGATCCTTGCCATCACATGCCCTGAGAAGTGTGTGAAAATCTCACTGTTAACATTGTAGCCTTAGGTCCATGCCATCACATGCCCTGAGAAGTGTGTAAACATCTCACTGTTAACATTGTAGCATTAGATCCATGCCTCAGCATGCCATTAGAAGTGTATTAACATCTCACTGTTAACATTGTAGCTTTAGATCCGTGCCATCACATGCCCTGAGAAGTGTGTGAACATCTCACAGTTAACATTGTAGCGTTAGATCCATGCCATCATATGCCCTGAGAAACATGTGAACATCTCACTTTTAACATTGTAGCTTTAGATCCCTGCCCCAGCATGCCAATGAGAACTGTGTGAACATCTCACTGTTAACATTGTACATTTAGATCTGTGCCATCACATGCCCTGAGAAGTGTGTGAACATCTCACTGTTAACATTGTAGCTTTAGGTCCATGCCTTCACATGCCCTGAGAAGCATGTAAACATCTCACTGTTAACATTGTAGCTTTAGATCCATGCCTTCACATGCCCTGAGAAGCATGTAAACATCTCACTGTTAACATTGTAGCTTTAGATACGTGCTATCACATGCCCTGAGAAGTGTGTGAACATCTCACTGTTAACATTGTAGCTTTAGATCCGTGCCATCACATGCCCTGAGAAGTGTGTGAACATCTCACTGTTAACATTGTAGCCTTAGGTCCATGCCATCACATGCCCTGAGAAGTGTGTAAACATCTCACTGTTAACATTGTAGCTTTAGATCCGTGCCATCACATGCCCTGAGAAGTGTGTAAACATCTCACTGTTAACATTGTAGCTTTAGATCCGTGCCATTACATGCCCTGAGAAGTGGGTGAACATCTCACTGTTAACATTGTAGCTTTAGATCCGTGCCATCACATGCCCTGAGTTGTGTGTGAACATCTCACTGTTAACATTGTAGCTTTAGATCCGTGCCATCACATGCCCTGAGAAGTGTGTGGACATCTCACTGTTAACATTGTTGCCTTAGGTCCATGCCATCACATGCCCTGAGAAGTGTGTAAACATCTCACTGTTAACATTGTAGCTTTAGATCCGTGCCATCAAATGCCCTGAGAAGTGTGTAAACATCTCACTGTTAACATTGTACTTTAGATCCGTGCCATCATTGCCCTGAGAAGTGTGTGAACATCTCACTGTTAACATTGTAGCTTTAGATCCGTGCCATCACATGCCCTGAGAAGTGTGTGAACATCTCACTGTTAACATTGTAGCTTTAGATCCGTGCCATCACATGCCCAATTAAGCACGTGTACTTCTCATCTTTACCACTGTTCCATCTTTTCAGGTTGGTTGAATTCACATTTATAATGTCTGCATTTGAACCCAGTTGTTCTGCAGATGAGACAGGATTGCACTTTCGTGACGTCTGAAGGATCACAAACATCTGCCCGGGCCTTCTCTGCGGTGCCCTCTGTCGTTATAAATGGGCGAAAGGTGACCACATCTCCCAGAATGTCCTTATCTTGTCTTGGATAACCATTGCTAACTTATCCAAGGCAGATATAGGATGTACTGCATGATCATGGACAGATGCCAGCTTTCAACTAATGGCACGACACTTGAACTGATCCTGGACTCTGACATGACCATCTCGGAACACATCAGAAAGAAAACCCAAGATGTCTGGGTGCAGCTGTCTCCACTAAAGGAAGTGAAAAGACAAAGGACCTGAGTAGGATCTCTGTGGAGGGGGTTACTCCATCACAAACGTGGCGAATATCCCGGCTGCCAAATTACAATTCCATTATATCCTAAGGAACTTGTCGTTGGGAGGGCTAGATATCCGTAACGTTTGTGACGGAGTGTCCCATCTGCCAAGATCTGAATGAGGCGCAGAGTTACAAAGAGGACTCAATAAAGCTCCATCTATACGTATTTTCATACGGTTGACACTTCACTCCAGGAGAAATCAAATTGTGCGTTATTTATTTTGATACCCCTTGACCAATCAGTACCAAGCATGGTAAAAATTGAATTCAAAATTCAACTAACCAGCTTGCTGCTTTAGTTGTGGGCTGGTCAACGGGGTCAAATGTTATAAGGGCCAGTCAAAGTCCATTGACTTTTGCATACGCTTGGAAATGTCCGCAGAACGCGTGGACAGAGTGGATGTGCGGATTCTACGCCGTGATGTTGTCCTTACGGAAACCTACCACACGCAAGCACTAGGGCAGTATGAGGGCGAGGCGGTATGAGGCAGGCAGTCAAGGGATGCTCCGGCTGCTTTACCATAAACAAAAGCCAGTGCTTAAGAGGTCGGCCGAATGGTCTAATGCTGGATGTATGAAGCCTTTTTCATTCACAAACGTCCTGTTACTTGAATTAGGCCATTTGCGACCGCTAAAAAGATTTTGAGTATTATGAAACCCAAATTTTGATTCTGTAATACATTACCGAATGGCAATTTTGATTTGCGATCAAATACCGATTCAGTATTTGGAAGAGGCATATTTTGGGCGTCTCTTCCAAATACAAATCAGACTGTAATGCAATTATGTTTTTGCTACCGAAATCCGGTCGCAAAACATGCTGCGGCATATTTATTAAAGAGTTGCATCGACCTTGTGCCACGCAATGGGGCACAACAGCAACGCAACTCTTACATTAGATGTATCAAGCCACATAAGGCCCTGAGTGGCTTGATAAAGCTGAAGTAACACAATGCAGCGCAAATCGATCTGTTGCGTTACTCTGACCTAGGAAGGTGTTCAATAGGTAGAGTGTGGGTGTTCCCACACACCACCCATGGATTTTGGTGTATTCCCAGATTTACCATTATTGATAGACCTGGGAATGTGTCAAAATTGTACGTATCCCCAGTGTAGGGGCATCGCGGAGATATATAGTTGTTTATTTGTCCTCTTTCTATGTGTACTGTAGAATGCAGCACACATAGAAAATGGAAAAATGCTTCAGGGGGGATTAATTTTGTGCAAGAAAGTGTCGTTTCTGCACAAAAACAATCCTGCTTACAACGCGGACATCCTTCCACCGTGGTGCAAGTGTGCCGGCATTGGCACTAGGCAGCACATTGTGCGCTAGTGCTGGGAAATTACAGGAATGCACCATATGATTTTAAGTACAGCACATTCCTGCCTTTTACTAATCGTGCAGCGCAGCATGGTGGCTTGCTGCGCTGCATGATTTTTTAATAGCTATGCCCCTAATACTTTACCAACTACTGAAAAACAGTGGTTAAGCATTCACAAATGGGAAGGGCTCCCCAAGGGACACTTCCCCCTTTGTGAATGTTGAACATATATTTCTTACGAGTGGGCAGCGGTGCCATGGACCACTCCCTAATCTCAAAACATTTTAGCAGCATTTTTTTTTTTAAGCACATCCTGTTTTCCTCTAAGGAAAATGATCTGCGTTTAAAAGAATTGCTTTATTTAAAAGCAATCACAGACATGATGGTCTATGGCCCTCGGCAGGCCCCCAACCCTGTGATGGCTGCGATGGCTAGTGGGTCGAAATTAGTGACATACCTCATTAATATTCATGCGGTCGGTTGAATTGTGACCCTCTAGGAAGAAGTTTTTTGAAAACAGATTTATTAGTACAGAGGTCTGGTTACAAAATACCAAGGGGCAGATTTACAAAAAATGGCGTATCTCTGCATCAGTTAATTTGCGACACGTAAAAAAAACCTTGTGCCGCCATGGATGCGTCGCATTTACAGTACGGCGCACTGTGGCACAAGGACAGACAGATGCATGACGCATCTTTTGGCGTTAAGGCAGCGCATTGCTGCATTCGTGTCGCTAGCATGACGCAATTCCAGCAATGGTTAGAAATGCCTATTCATATCATGCTGCGTCACTCCTTACGCCTGCTTCAAGCAGGCGCATGGTTTTGACGCAGTAGCATCGTAAAAGTGACGCAGTGAAATCTTGTAGATTTCACTGCGTCACTTTTACGAGGCGTCCTTGCGAGGGAACGCCCACCCTGCATACATTATACCTGACGCAGGTATAATGTAGGGCAGGGCTTTACAACGTGACGCATCTCCCTAGATGCGTCACATTGAAAATATGTCACAGCATGGCACATTGTTTACGATGTCGCTGCGTCACAGAAGTGACGCAACGGCGGCTTAAAGTTGTCGCAAGGGGCTTGTAAATATGCCCCCAAATATATTGGTTGCACATTGGGACCTGGATTTTGCGACCAGTACCTCGTACATCTGGCCCTGGGAAGTAACGAAAACATATCCTCCAACTTACAAGGGAGTTCCGGATGTGTGTTCTCCGCCGGTGGAGGGTGAGGTAGTGGGGGGCCTTCACATGCGGAGAGGATTGTGAAGTGAACTGAGCCGATGAGCTGGGAAGAGACCGCTTCACGGCACTCTCCACTTACATCAAAAACAGCAAAGAGTAGAATAGAAGTTCAAACTGCAGTACTGACATCCCCCTAACGCCGACTGACCTCACAGGGGCCCAGCCCTCATCTTCTCTGGGGCTGCGCACGCGCGTGAGCCGGTAGTACTGTGATGCTAGGGGTCTCTCAGGCTTAGGACTTGGGGATGTAAATGTGTGTTTTTCTTTCCACGTTACCAGAATCTTGTCGTATTTTTTTCAAAGTGAATCGCCTCAGCGTTCGGTCCCGTGAAACCACAACAAGTCCCCGCAGCCTTCAGCAGCTTGTGACACGCTCACTCCCCACACATTTCTACAGAGGGCGCCTGGCCCACTGAGCTATCCTCAAACCTTAGCCCGTCCCAAAATACACTCGCGATGAAAAGCTTCTTCTCCTTTCTACAATGATAGAAGGCGCAGTTCACACCGTTCACCAGCAGGTGTCCCCATAGCCTGATGTACACTGACACAGGCCTGCAGGGGCCCAACAAGCAATGACGCAAAACGTTCACCCCAGAAGCCCCGGCTCAGGAGTGAGATGAGCGCAGGCCTGGCACGTGTTCAGGAATGTAACCCTCCTAGGAACATTAAACCCCTGGCATCTCACCAAGGACTGCCTGAGCCATGTGCAGGAGCTGCAGAGCCCTGGAGGCGGGGCACACCTGCAAGTAGGGACCGGATCTAGACACAAACATCACACAGACAGAGCACGCATCCGCAGTGCACCATACACACCAACAGACCCGGGGGCTTCTGTATGAGAGGCCTTAGCACATCGCTGCGTTGCCTTACTCTGTGTCAAAGAGGCGTTCCGTGGGCGTTGCGGTGGGTTTTGTTACGCAGCACCCATGGGTTTTGGCGCTGCCCCAGATTTACTTAATCACGTCAACCTGGGGCAGGGCCAAAACCTTACGCGTCCCCAGAGCAGGCGTAACACGGAGAAATATTTGTATTTCTCTGAGTTTCTTCCTCTTTCCATGGGTGCGGCGCACACGTAGAGTGAGGAAACACCTCCATGGATTGTTTTTGTGCAGGAAGGTGCCCCTTCCTGCACAAAAACAATCTTGCCTGCAACTGAGGCGCCCTGGCACCACGGCACAAGGGGGCCTACATTGGCGCTAGGCAGCAAATTGTGCGTCAGCGCGGGGGGAAAGGACAGGACTGCACCATATTTCATAAATACGATGCGTTCCTTGCCTTTCAGCATGGCGTAGAGCAGCTCAGCAGGAAGGCCTGCGGGGGGCCGCCCTACGCCGTTTCCTCATAGAGGAGGCCCCCGATTCAGGCAGGCGACTCACAATATTTTAAGCATGGATTTTTTTCGGCTTCTCCCACTGAAATGGCCTCAGCTTCAACAGAAGTCAATGGGAGAAATACATTTCCCCGATTATTCCATTTAAATATCCCACTTTCCTCTTCTAAAATGTTGGCATGTATGGTGCACACACACAAACAGCTTTGTTAGGACAGGAATGTCCACAGTTATCAATCCTGACTCGACTGCAAATATCTTGTGTCCTGTTATTTGTTTTTTTGCCCTAGTCTCACTCTCATCTAGGGCGTGCGCAGAGGCCTAGGGCTCTCCCATGACACATTCAGGCCCTGGACCTGGAACGGTCCTCGTTTCACTCATCGTGCCTTGGTGCCCCATCGTGGTTTTCGCATGTAGCGAGGAGGTGGCAGTGAACAGAGATTTCTGAATCCATAGTAGTGACCGGACCCCTTCTCATTGGAGTGGAGGCCTACTAGCCCACTCGTGTGAAACTGCACTTCTATGCAATAACCCAGAGCCTAGCGGTAACATCCCAAGTGTGTGTGGTGTGTTTGTGGCCTGTGTGGTACATGCATTGTGTTTGAAGGACCCAGAGGAATGGAGGAGTGTGGGTTCCATTTTGGGAGCCTGTGGCCTGTTCCCATTCACAAGATGGAGCTGAGATTCTTTTTTCGGACATTGGAAGTGAATTGCTGACATTCCCGATGCTGAGGAGACCTGTCCACTGGAGTGAAGAGAGGAGACAAGGCTCCTTTTGAAACTCTAGGAGGCCTTTTGCTGAGACAAGCAGTTCATTATTTTCCCTGTAACGGTGCCACTTGGTTAATAGTGGAGGAGAAGGATGGGACGGCAATCTCTTTTGCTCAAGGTGAAACGGATCACTTAGATAATGCCAAGCTAGTCTTTCCCCTGACCACTGTTCAGTGTAGCTGTGGAAGCAGAAAGCTCACCCCTCCTTATGCCTTCTTTGTGGGTACACCAGGCTGCTGTGAGAGGCATCACTCTGCACAAAGGCTGTGTCTGGAGAGCAGCCTGGAAAGGACACTTGAAAGGAGAAGCCCCCGCCAGGACTGGGCCTGCAGGCAGAGGTTCCACATCCCTGTGTGCGTTGACTGTATAAAAGTGGGAGTCACTAACCCACATGCTGTTCCGGTTACAGGTTCTCTTTCACAAGGAGGGGAGTGCTCCCCAAAGTACTGAGGGCTGCTGTGCAACCAGAGCTGGTGTCTGCCTGAAAACCAGCCTCCCAAAGGTGAGGGGATTTCACCCGAAGCCTTTCCTTGCCAGAGGAAGCTGTTCCTCTGACCCGAACATCTAGAAGCCAGTCTGCCAGCCCCTCACCGTCCGCAGGGAGACCTGCATTCTGGTGAGACTGCACGGAGGGGACTGTACGGAAGTAAGTACAATCATAACTGGACGGGGGTAATCTGCACCGGAACTTTGAGTTGTGCCACACAAACACTACAGCGCCTGAGGGACCAGCCTAGGCTGAGGCTTCAAAGATGAGGGGCACCTGGGAAAAGGGAAGGGATGGGGGCTATTACTAGTGCAGTAGCCCAAGCACCAGTCTATTTTATTGTACCTGCTAATATCACCTGTGTGCTATATCATTTTAAGTGTGTGTACTAAAGTACTTTTCTAAGTAAAGCACTGGATGGTTAATGAGTTCTGAACTGGCGCACCCCCTACCCACACCCTGAGAAGCCTGTGACTGCTCGCTACTGCTACCTCCCTGAAAATCCTGTGATTGCTTGCCATTGCTGCCTCCCTGAGAAGCCTGTGACTGCTACCCCTCTGAAAAGCCTGTGATTGCTTGCCATTGCTGCCTCCCTGAGAAGCCTGTGACTGCTCACCACTACCACCTCCCTGAGAAGTCTGTAACTGCTCGTCATCGCTCCCTCCCTGAGAAGCCTGTCACTGCTCGCCACCGCCACCTTCCTGAGAAGTCTGTGACTGCTTGCTGTTGCTGCCTCCCTGAGAAGCTTGTGACTGCCCGCTACCGCCACCTCCCTGAGCAGACTGTGACTGCTCGTCATCGCAGCCTCCCCAAGAAGCCTGCGACTGCTCCCCACCGCTACCTCCCTGATAAGCTTGTGACTGCGCTACCGCCACATCCCTGAGAAGCCTGTGACTGCTCGTCATCGCTGGCTCCCTGAGAAGTCTGTGACTGGTCACCCTCACTTCCTCCCTGAGAAGACTGTGACTGCTCGCCACCGCTGCCTCCCTGGGAAGTATGTGACTGCTCACCATCGCTACCTCCCTAAGAAGTCTGTGACTGCTCGCCACTGCTGGCTCCCTGAGAAGCCAGTGACTGCTGGCCACTGATGCCTCCCTGAGAAGCCTGTGACTGCTTGCCACCACCACCTCCCTAAGCAGCCTGTTATTGCTCTCCTCCGCTACCTCCCTGAGAAGCCTGTGACTGCTCTCCTTCGCCACCTCCCTGAGAAGTCAGTGACTGCTGGCCACCGATGCCTCCTTGAGAAGCCTGTGACTGCTTGCCACTGTCACCTCCCTGAGAAGAATGACTTCTCGTCATCACTGCCTCCCTGAGAAGTCTGTGACTGCTCGCCACCACCACCTCCCTGAGAAGTCTGTGACTGCTCGTCATCGCTGCCTCCCTGAGAAGCCTGTGACTGCTCACCACCACCACCTCCCTGAGAAGTCTGTGACTGCGCTACCGCCACATCCATGAGAAGTCTGTGACTGCTCGTCATCGCTGCCTCCCTGAGAAGCCAGTCACTGCTCGCCACCGCCACCTCCCTGAGAAGTCTGTGACTGCTCATCATTGCTGCCTCCCTGAGAAGCCTGTGACTGCTCACCACCACCACCTCCCTGAGAAGTCTGTAACTGCTTGTCATCGTTCCTCCCTGAGAAGCCTGTCACTGCTCGCCACCGCCACCTCCCTGAGAAGTCTGTGACTGCTCGTCATCGCTGCCTCCCTGAGAAGCCTGTGACTGCTCGCCACCGCCACCTCCCTGAGAAGTCTGTGACTGCTCGTCATCGCTGCCTCCCTGAGAAGCCTGTGACTGCTCCCCACCGCTACCTCCCTGATAAGCTTGTGACTGCGCTACCGCCACATCCCTGAGAAGCCTGTGACTGCTCGTCATCGCTGCCTCCCTGAGAAGCCTTTGACTGGTCGCTCTTGCTTCCTCCCTGAGAAGACTGTGACTGCTCACCACCGCTGCCTCCCTGAGAAGTCTGTGACTGCTCGCCACCGCTGCCTCCCTGAGAAGTCTGTGACTGCTCCTCATCGCTGCCTCCCCAAGAAGCCTGCGACTGCTCCCCACCGCTACCTCCCTGATAAGCTTGTGACTGCGCTACCGCCACATCCCTGAGAAGCCTGTGACTGCTCGTCATCGCTGCCTCCCTGAGAAGCCTTTGACTGGTCGCTCTTGCTTCCTCCCTGAGAAGACTGTGACTGCTCGCCACCGCTGCCTCCCTGAGAAGTCTGTGACTGCTCACCATCGCTGCCTCCCTAAGAAGTCTGTGACTGCTCGCCACTGCTGGCTCCTTGAGAAGCCTGTGACTGCTCGCCACTGCCACCTCCCTGAGAAGAATGACTTCTCGTCATCACTGCCTCCCTGAGTAGTCTGTGACTGCTCGCCACCACCACCTCCCTGAGAAGCCTGTGACTGCTAGCCACCAATGCCTCCCTCAGAAGCATGTGACTGCTCACCACCACCACCTCCCTAAGCAGCCTGTTATTGCTCTCCTCCGCTACCTCCCTGAGAAGCCAGTGACTGCTCTCCTTCGCTACCTCCCTGAGAAGCCTGTGACTGCTCTCCTTCGCTACCTCCCTGAGAAGCCTGTGACTGCTCTCCTTCGCTACCTCCCTGAGAAGCCTGTGACTGCTCTCCTTCGCTACCTCCCTGAGAAGCCAGTGACTGCTGGCCACCGATGCCTCCTTGAGAAGCCTGTGACTGCTTGCCACTGCCACCTCCCTGAGAAGAATGACTTCTCGTCATCACTGCCTCCCTGAGAAGTCTGTGACTGCTCACCACCACTACCTCCTTGAGAAGTCTGTGACTGCTCGTCATCGCTGCCTCCCTGAGAAGCCTGTCACTGCTCACCACCACCACCTCCCTGAGAAGTCTGTGACTGCTCGTCATCGCTCCCTCCCTGAGAAGCCTGTCACTGCTCGCCACCGCCACCTTCCTGAGAAGTCTGTGACTGCTCGTCATCGCTGCCTCCCTGAGAAGCCTGTGACTGCTCTCCACCGCTGCCTCTCTGAGAAGTCTGTATCTGCCCCCTATGGCTGCCTCCCTGAGAGGCCTGTGAGTCCTTACCTCCGATGCCTCCCTGAGAAGCCTGTGACTGCTCGCCACCGCTACCACATGAGTGTCAAGTGACAAAGGCCAAACTACTAGTTCCTGCTTGCAGAGCCGTGGGACGTCAGATGCAAACACCCTCAGCTCCCGCCACTAAGGTCCACTAGCCCCTGCTTGACCCTTGCCCCCCAACATGGTCGATTACACTTACCTCATACTTACCAACATGCTGTACATTTTTTCCAAGTTTAAAAATTAGCATAATGATGACATCACTGGAATTGGTATTACACAGTATTTTAACTGATGAGAATGTGGTTCCAAAACTAGCCCGGGCAAAATGTAATTTACGATGATCTAATCTTCCTTATTTTCGTATTACGAGATTACACCCTCATCAGGTTTGGGTTGGGATCAGAAACCCACCCGGGCACACCAAAAAAAAGGGCCCCACATTTGCGTAGCGCCTTTCCACAAAACACTGCTTCAGCGAAGTCTTATGAAAAGAAAGGGGGCGGGGCATGTTTTATTAACTTCACTTCGATAAAAAAAATGCACAGATTAGTTCACACTTCTGAGCCACACATGGATGCAGGTGAGAGCACTTCTGCTCAGGCCCCCTGCCCTGCTCAATCAGCATACATTAATGAGCTGCCCCGCTCAATCAGCATACATTAATGAGCTGCCCCGCTCAATCAGCATACATTAATGAGCTGCCCCGCTCAATCAGCATACATTAATGAGCTTCCCCGCTCAATCAGCATACATTAATGAGCTGCCCCGCTCAATCAGCATACATTAATGAGCGGCCCGCTCAATCAGCATACATTAATGAGCGGCCCCGCTCAATCAGCATACATTAATGAGCCGGCCCAGCGAGAGAAAGGGAGTGACACCGCCGCCCATCTGTCACTAGAAAGGCCACTCAGGCACCCACTGGGCCGCTGGAGGCATCCTAACTAAGCAAAGAAGGGCTCTGTCAGGTTAAAGGCGGTTACTCTACAGCGCACTGTGTGTCCTAATTCCAATTTATAGCAACCGTATCTCAAACGCCTGGACAAAGAAACAATTTATTACAAACCAATTAAATAAAACGTGACTCAAGATACTGTCTACTGTTTTTGTTTTGTCAGAATTAAATCATTCATATATATTCACAAATGTAGTAGATAGAGGCTGTCAACATATAGTGAAATATTTACATATAAATAGTGATCATGTGACATATGTGTTCAGTGCTCAACGAATGTGCAATATATACAGCGTGGTCAAAGTTTTAGGTACATGTGAGGGATAGGCCAGAAAATTATGTAAAACCAATGACTCTGTTGGCTACTAATGCTCCTTTTGAAATTTGGAGCCTTGGTCAATCTGGGCCTTGCGTGGTCGATGACGTTTCAACCCATAGTGTGCTCCATTCGGTAGTCACGCTGGGTCTTCATCAGGACAGGACAGGGGTGGGGGGGGGTGGGCCGTGACAGCCTATGAATAAATACAGGCAGGTGTTTAGATGTTTGGTTGCTAAATAAGAGAGATTAGGGGGGCAGTGATGGCTTACCTTGAAAGTTTGGAATGAATTATTCTTTTAAAACAGTCTTTTAAAACATAAATAAAAGTCATTGGCATTTTCAATGTCAATAGCTTAAACTTGCATAAATGCGAGACCTATTGCATTGCGAATGCTTGATTACACTGGTTATGTGATTTGCACTTCCGATATTGTGAGGTTTGTGTAAAAATTACATTTGTTTTGCATTTTGGGTGGAGCAAAAAGAGACACACATACCTTCAAACCACTGAAAACTTCTCAAACAAAATCCGTCATGAAATTTCTTTGATAATACATATGTCACAATCCAATAAACTACATGCAAATGAAATGTAGATGGAACTCTGAGCATGGGGAATGTAATAATGGCAAAAAAGTGGTGCAATTACTCACTTCAAGCCAGTGACGTGTCTGCCTACTGTAAATTGCCGTAGTGTTCTGTTCTGCATTTCGGCTCGCTGGCGCCTGCTCTAGCACCATTACAGGAGGGGAAGTTAAAAAGAATCCGCTGATGAGTCGAAGACGCGCATGTGCAAAGGAGAGTGATCAGTGCACCGGAGTGCTAACCTCATCAAACAGTGGGCTTGTGGAAGTGACGGCTCGGCCCGTTTTGGGAGACTGGAAGTTTGCCTATAATAGAAGGTGGCATGGCGTTATGACTGCATCGGTCGTCTGTAAAAACAGGCAAAATTCGCGTCACATTGCAACCAAAATTACAGCAGTAATGTCTCGGACAACTGGAGTGCGGGCTGGGGGAGGGGTGAGAAGGCACGGACAACGGGAGTGCGGCGGGTGGAGGGGGGTGAAAAGGCACGGACAAAAGAGTGCGGGCAGGGGAGGAGGGGCGAGAAGGCACGGACAACGGGAGTGCGGGTGGGGGGGCGAAAAGACATGGACAAAGGAAGTGGGGGTGGGGGTGGAGGGGCGAGAAGGCACCGACAACAGAGTGCGGGTGGGGCAAAGTGGAGAGGTGGCATGGACAACGGATGTCTGGGCGGGGGGAGAAAAAAAATGTATAATAAACTGAGTGCGGTGTCCCTGAAGTGGGCGCCGCTTCGTAAAAAACGTTTGAAATTATAAAAGAAAAACAGAAAACGAATTACAAATTAGGTTAGGAAGCAGCAGCCATTTCCGAAGCTGGCACCCCGTGCGTGCTGTGTCCCTTAATGAAGTAAATAGTTCTCAGAACTGGTAATGAAAGCTCCAGAGTTAGGACACAGTTAAAGATCGAGTGCTCATGGGCGGTATCAAATAGAGACAGGGCGGTAACAATGTGGGACTAACAAGCCTCATAATGAATCGAAAGCCAGCCTTCATGAAAGACAATGACACTAGCCAATGAAAAGTATGGGCGGAGAGCAGGCGAGGCTTACACAGCATACTCTACCACTGCATGCCTCGCAGAGTGTGCAGCGCATGCGCGCTGCTGTTAGGCTCGACCTAAAAACCAGTCCACAGCTAGAACTCAGCTACCGGCCCTTCGGCCAGTTCCTGAGTGCCCGCTTTACCAGTCCGACCCTGACCATTATGCCACGTGATTGAGACTTACTTTGGGTAAAAATCCTATTGCGGGAGCAAGAGAGGAAAGCAAATAAACTGAACGTGAGTTACTGTTGCATTTGCACTAGTGTTTTGCATTATTGTTCAGCACAAAACACGTCCCCATGGCAAGAGCGGTCGCAAGGAAACATGTGTCACAAAAAAATAGCTCAGAATGTCAATGACGCCATGTTACCTAAAAACTTGTAATTTTTTGTGCATTTTGTGTAATTTCTGCAAAGGAATACGAAATGGGTGATAAAAATAGGAATTCCTCGAGTATGGTTTGGGAAGGCACTATCTATAGAAAGGAAAAACTGCCTTAAACCCAGCATGAAACCAGGCATGGAGATCTCAATAACATAGGGCTGGGCCCAAATTCAGCATTTCTACAGAAAATGTCCCAGAAAATGGAGTCAAAAGAAATTAGACTTGAGAAGCACAATCGTGGCGACTGTTGAGCCATCAGAGGTTGCATTGGACAGCTCACCCCAACCTCTCTCGTGTTAATGTTGTGTAGGAGGGCGGCAGAAGGACCCTCAAGATATACAACACCTTCCACAGAATATCTGCCCTGAGCTCAGAGCCGAACAGTGGCAACGATGCATCAGAGACATTAAGAGACACCTGGGATGTTAGCGCTAGGTTCTGGATTCATGCCTAAAAATGTCATTTTATACGGGGGCGAGGAGGCCTCCACTCCAGTGACGCAGAGAAAAAGGTCTGGTCACAACTATGGATTCAGAAAAGACCGCACACGGCCACCACCACTCTACATGGTAAAACCATGGCAACCTCTGTTGCAACACCGAGGAGGAGATGCCAGCAGGACACCAAGGGCTAGATTTACCAAGGTTCCGTGTTACCCTTGAGCCATGCAAGAGGGCACAAGGGCGACGCAAACACTAAGTGAGATTTATCCAGCCACGTAAGGCCACCTTGCCTGACCCTGCAATCGCTTGACACATCTAGAGTAAAGCGACGCAGCGCTAATCGCTGCATTGTCTTTCTCTTCCCCAGGGAGGTGTTCCATTGGTGAATCGTGCGTCTGCTCACGCATCTGCCGATAGATTTTGGGGCATTCCCAGATTTACCATTAGTGGTAGACCTGGAAGTGCGTCAAAATACTACACCTCCCGAGGTGAGGTATGACAAGGAGAAATATCTTTATTTCTCCCCGTTGTTTCCCCTTTCTACCTGTGCTGCATTCTGCTGAACACATAGAAAGAGGAGAATGCCTCTATGGATTGTTCTTGTGCAGGAAGATCCCCCTTCCTGCACAAAAACAATCCTGCAACAATGCAGGCACCCTTGCACCATGACGCAAAAGTGCCCCAGAACCAGGAAAGGGCAGAAATGTGCCGTATAATGGTAAATACGGCGCTTTCCTGCCCCTTCAAACAGTGCAGCAAGGTGGTTTGTTGCGTTGCGCTGCGTGAAAGAATGATACATCTGCCCCCAAGTGTGGCAAACAAGCATGTCTGAAAAGCTTACAACACTGGCAGGAAGGCCAGACTCTTCCGAAGTAAGTAACCGTATACTGCTGACTATAGATGAAACATTTGCCGATGGAATCTTTGCAGTGGGGTAGCTTCACTCTGCTATTGCAAACTGTTCAGAAAAGACGCCTTAGACCCGCGTCCACGCTGCTGGAGTCCAAGACTTCATTATGGGACCTTCGGTCTTGGAAGTTGGGGCAACACTCACAAAGTTCTTTCATAAACTGTACCCCGCCCAAACATCTTCATCCACCACACTGCAAAGCGCTGCGTATCATAACACAAAGACCACACCTCGGTGGGCACAAGCGCTGTGTATCATAACACAATGACCACACCTCGTGGGCACAAGCTCTGCGTATCATAACACAATGACCACACCTCGGTGGGCACAAGTGCTGCGTATCGTAACACAATGACCAAACCTCGGTGGGCACAAGCTCTGCGTATCATAACTCAATAATCACACCTCGGTGGGCACAAGCTCTGCGTATCGTAACACAATGACCACACCTCGGTGGGCACAAGCTCTGCATATCATAACATAATGACCACACCTCGGTGGGCACAAGCGCTGCGTATCGTAACACAATGACCACACCTCGGTGGTCACAAGCGCTGTGTATCATAACACAATGACCACACCTCGGTGGGCACAAGCGCTGTGTATCATCACAATGACCACACCTCGGTGGGCACAAGCGCTGTGTATCATGACACAATGACCACACCTCGGTGGGCACAAGTGCTGCGTATCATAACACAATGACCACACCTCGGTGGGCACAAGCTCTGCGTATCATAACAAAATAATCACACCTCGGTGGGCACAAGCGCTGCATATCATAACACAATGACCACACCTCGGTGGGCACAAGCGCTGCGTATCATAACACAATGACCACACCTCGGTGGGCACAAGCGCTGCGTATCATAACAAAATGACCACACCACAGTGGGCACAAGCTCTACGTATCATAACACAATGACCACACCTCGGTGGGCACAAGCGCTGCGTATCATAACACGATGACCATTCCTCGGTGAGCACAAGCGCTGCGTATCATAACACAATGACCACACCTCAGTGGGCACAAGCGCTGCGTATCATAACACAATGACCACACCTCTGTGGGCACAAACGCTGCGTGTCATAACACAAGGACCACACCTCGGTGAGCGCAAGCTCTGCGTATCATAACACAATGACCACACCTCGGAGGGCACAAACGCTGCATATCATAACACAATGACCACACCTCAGTGGGCACAAGCGCTGTGAATCATAACACAATGACCACACCTCGGTGGACACAAGCGCTGCGTATCATAACACAATGACCACATCTCGGTGGGCGCAAGCGCTGCGTATCATAACACAATGACCACACCTCGGTGGGCGCAAGCGCTGCGTATCATAACACAATGACCACACCTCAGTGGGTGCAAGCGCTGCGTATCATAACACAATGACCACACCTCGGTGGGCACAAGCGCTGCGTATCATAACACAATGACCACACTTCGGTGGGCACAAGCGCTGCGTATGATAACACAATGACCACACCTCGGTGGGCATAAGCGCTGCATATCATAACACAATGACCACACCTCGGTGGGCACAAGCTCTGCGTATCATAACAAAATAACCATACCTCGGTGGGCACAGGTGCTGTGTATCATAACACAATGACCACACCTCGGTGGGCACAAGTGCTGCGTATCAAAGCACTGCGTATCATAACACAATGACCACACCTCTGTGGGCACAAGCGCTGCGTATCATAACACAATGACCACACCTCGGTGGGCACAAGCGCTGCGTATCATAACACAATGACCACACCTCGGTGGGCACAAGTTCTGCGTATCATAACACAATGACCACACCTCGGTGGGCACAAGTTCTGCGTATCATAACACAATGACCACACTTCGGTGGGCACAAGCGCTGCGTATGATAACACAATGACCACACCTCGGTGGGCACAAGTGCTGCGTATGATAACACAATGACCACACCTCAGTGGGCACAGGTGCTGTGTATCATAACACAATGACCACACCTCGGTGGGCACAAGTGCTGCTTATCAAAGCACTGCCTTTCATAACACAATGACCACACCTCGGTGGGCGCAAGCGCTGTGTATCATAACAAAATAACCACACCTCGGTGGGCACAAGTGCTGTGTATCATAACACAATGACCACACCTCGGTGGGCACCAGCGCTGCGTATCATAATATAATAACCACACCGCGGTGGGCACAAGCGCTGCGTATCATAATATAATAACCACACCTCAGTGGGCACAAGCGCTGCGTATCATAATATAATAACCACACCTTGGTGGGCATCATACTTGGCAGTGACTTCCCGAGCTCAGGAGAATGTTGTTCCGCATTCTTAGTGCTGCACCAGAAAAGGACCAACACAGTATTGTTTGTATCCGAAAATCATACTTAATCCTGTTTAAAATGTTCCCTGGGCAAAGAATGAAGCTTGGGTGATTACTGTCCTGAGTCAAAAACTTTTGTCTCTCCCATACACCCCTGCAGTGAAAGAGGTGCAGTTCACATCACTCACCAGCAGGTGTCCCCTATCCTAGGGTACATTGGCACAGGCCTGCAGGGCCCCAACAAGCAGTGATGCAGCACATTCCCCTAACAAGCCCTGGCACAGGAGCGAGCTGAGCATAGACCTGGCACGTGTTCAAGAATGTGATCCACGTAGGGACATTAAACCCCTGGCATGTCACCAAGGGCCAACTGAGGACTGCGCAGGAGCTGCTGGTTCCTGGAAGCCGCTCAACCTGCAACACCATGCAAGGCGCACACACACACACATACACACACGCACACATATATACCACACACACATGCTCCACACACACACACATATATACCACACATACACACACACATATGACACAAACACACACACACATGCATACACATACCACACACACATATACCACACACACACACACATATACCACATACACATTTATACCACACACACATTTACTACACACATACATACATCACACACATATACCACACACATATATATACCACACACACGCACGCATATACCACACACACACATATACCACACACACACAAACACACACATACCACACACTCACACATACACCACACGCACACATACAC
The DNA here is from genome assembly GCF_964204655.1 of Triturus cristatus. NCBI lineage: Eukaryota > Metazoa > Chordata > Amphibia > Caudata > Salamandridae > Triturus > Triturus cristatus. The sequence goes on from NC_140591.1 coordinate 23,592,808, forward strand.
CACACACACATATGACACCCACACACATATAACACACACATATACCACACACACACACATATACCACACACACACATATACCACACACACGCACACACACATATACCCCCTCCATACACACATATACCACACATATGCCACACACATATACCACACACACAAACATATACCCCCTCCACACACACAAATACCACACAAATGCCACACACACACTTTTACACACACACTGTAAACACACAGTACCCAGGCACATACACATTCACACTGTAACACACACAGACCAGTACACACACAACACACACTGTAAACCAATATTACACAGCTACTGACACATACAACACACACACAAACAGTCCACACACAAACACACACACAGGGTCCTATTCATAAAGGTAAATTTGCACATGTAAATGAACTGAGGTGTAAATGCACTCCTGCACCTCGTTGTACCTCCACACTCTTTTCTCTATTTACCATTTCCCAGGATAGATTTACATCTAGGTGTAGAAGGAGATGTCTGCACCTCCTGGATGCAGGGGCTGGAGCCTCCCACCACTAGTAACTTACTGACAGTATTTTACTTTTTGGGTATGTGGGGGACATGTCTGCCGTCACGGTGGACATCTCCACGTGCGGGCCGGAACATCTGCCACAGAGATGGAGACCACAGCTACCTAAGTGGAGAACTATGAATGGAAGGGAAGAAACAAACACTTCACACACACCTCAGATCCCACACACCTGACACCCGTTCACTTCCAACCACGGAAATACAGACCATATCCTGGGCTGTGAATGTTTCCTCTTGGATTACGTGACTCCACCGCCACCTGGAACCTCAGTCTGCCTCCAAAATGGAGTTAAGAAATCTTTAGACGAAGAGGAATTTTACTGAGGACATAGCTCTCGCAAGGAAATTTGTTGCAAAGCGCTACAAACTACATGGACTGCTCCCATTCACCCCAGAGGAGCATAGAAGGCAGCCTTGTGGCAGGAGATCACAGATTTTATTAATGCATTGGGGGAGGAGGCCCGCACCATAGGGGACGTACAGAAGAAACGGCCGGCTGAGAGAAGATAGGTGAAAGAAAAGTTCTCCAGAATTCCCCCTCTTCCTGGAGGAACGTCTGGATCCTGTCTCTATCTTACCCTCCTCAAACACGCTGCCCTCTCCACAATGCACCCTCACCTACGGACTCAACATTGTGTCGTATGCAGACGACACCCATCTCACCCTCCTCAAACACGCTGCCCTCTTCACAGTGCACCCTCACCTACGGACTCAACATTGTGTCATACGCAGACGACACCCATCTCACCCTCCTCAAAACGCTGCCCTCTTCACAATGCACCCTCACCTACGGACTCAACATTGTGTCATACGCAGACAACACCCATCTCACTCTCCTCAAACACGCTGTCCTCTCCACAATGCACCCTCACCTGCCATACGGCTGTCTGCTGCAGACAACCCTAATATTACACAGGTGAGACCTCAATCCTCATTCTGTCCTTAATGCTTACTCTACAACCACCCAGCCAGTTCTGCCCTTCTCACAACCCTACGCTGTTTCATGGATTTGCATAAAATATCACTCTTTATTTTAATTAATTATTTATTATTTAAGATTTCACATCAATCTCTCCAGCTGCTGCATCACGCGACACCTTAAGGACTCCAACTTCTAGGACACTGGTTCAACCGCTGACGTGAAAAGGGTCATCCAGAAAGGAAACTTTTGTGACTGGAGTCAGTGAGTTAATAATGTACAGAAGTTATAATTCTAGGCAAGGATCAACCCCTACCTTTAAATGCCTATTTCAGTCATCATGTCAGTAAAATTGCTCTCCCACCCTCGCCGCTCCACCATTGAGTGAGGCCTCCCCCGAGCCCCTGCACTCTCGAGGGTTGGTGTTCGAGGTCCTCCTCCACCCGCAGGTTTACCTGCGCCTCATCCCTGGTGGTCCAGTGGACCTATGTCTCCCTTCTCTCACTCTGCTTTAAGCTCCATTTTTCACTCGTTTTCATCCTCTTTCTAAATCTACTTTCTGCACTTTTGTGCGTTTCTATTTTATTTCACTTTTATTCTCCTTTATTCCTCCTTTCCTGCCCGTTTTCCCCGCCGCTGCTGCCCCGCGGCCCCTCCTCCCAGCACGAACAGCGCAACGGGCCCAATCCAGCTCGCCTCCCCGCTCCCGCCTCTCAGCTGTCCAGCCCTCCCCGACCCCAGCTTAATGGCTGCCGCTGTACGGCCGCGCCGCTGAAGGCATGCCAAAGGCAAGCCAGTGTGCGCCCGCCCGTGACCCGACCGCGACCAGTGCCAGGAACCCTGGACCTCCGCCCCGCCATTGCTACGACCCAGTAGCACTCCACGCACTCAACCCAGGCTGTAGCAACAACTGCAAGATAGTTTCACCAGCCGGCACCCACGAACCCTTCAGCTGTCACCTCAGCCGGCACACCTACAGCACCGCCAAGAACAAAGACCCAGCACAACCCACCCACAAGAACACAACCGAACTGAAGACCCTGCAATGCATCCTCCTCAACGTTTGATTCCTCCAAAAACATGCCACCGAAATCTGGGACCTCCTCGACAGCACCACCCTGGAAGTAGCGTTCTTCACCGAAACCTGAACCAACACCACCTCGGGACCGGACATCGCCATCGCCATTCCCCAAGGATACAAGATCTCCAGGAAGGACCGCCCCACCTGCCCAGGAGGAGGAATCGCCATCATCCACAAATCCACCCTCCGCCTGAGCACACTCCCCAACGAGCCCACAGACCTTCACTTCAAGATACTGTCCAGCCCTACCACCACTCTCTGAGGAGCCCTCATCCATGACCCCCAGGACCCTGCGGACCTTTCGCCAACTCCATCATGGACATCATCTCCCCGCATGCCATCGCATCCACCAACTACACCCTGCTGGGAGACCTCAACTTCCACTTCGACAACAAACTGGACCCCAACACCACATCGTTCCTGGACAACCTCCACAACATTGGACTCCACCAGATCGTGACCGAACCCATGCACTCAGCAGGACACACCCTCCTCGTCGCAACAGGAAACTCCATCACCTTCAGCCACACCACCAAACACCCATGGACTGACCATCGATGCTTTCACTTCACCTTCAGAACACCCACCATCCACAGACACCAGCACCTGCTCCCACAAAGAAACTGGACCAAAATCACCGACGATCAGCTCACCTCCTCACTCAGCAACTCCACCCAAACCATCGCGTAAAATAATGACCCCAACACCGCAGCCCAAACCCTGCACAGATGGATCTGTGTCGTCGGGTCGTCAACCTCCTTTATCCTTATTTGGAAACAGATATTTTTTTTGCAATCACATTTTTGATGGTTTGTTCTCTCCTATAGCTCCTCAAAGGTCTGTTCTGTTAATATCACAACCAAGCATGTCACACCTGATAAAAGAACACAGTGACACATTAATTGTGTATATATCACTATGTTCCAAGTTAAAAGTAGTCACAAAGGCCAATCTTTTATTCCTATCAGGCCTCACACATTTCCTCAAAGCAGTACTCCTTTCAAGAAGATCAGAGATTCTGTTTTCAGCTTGATTCAATGCCCCATCACTGTGACCTTGTGCTCTCAATCGTGGCTTTAATCCATGAATCTCCTCTGTAAACTGCTCATTCTCACTACAATTCTAACCATTTCACCGTATGATATCCCTTTAATAACAGATTTATGTTGATCACGATTAGCCCCTAAGATACTATTCATGGCTGTAGCTTTTCAAAAGAGCCTGCTACAAAGCTAATTACCTGGCTTGTAGAATTATAAAGTCAATAGTTCTCAGTCACTATCAATTCTGCCATCTGGACCAACATCATGGAGTGATCAAAATAGGGAACACTTCTGGACCCAGATGTGTTGATGGTGTGTCTTATCGAGTTTGCTTTGCTTTGGATTACCGCCATGAAGGAGTCCCACAGAAGCGGGGCAGATATTTTTTCTGTCTGGTTAAATTGAAAATATATTCTGGATTTGGTCCTTCGTCTCTTTCTCATGTAATCTGCATTTAGGAATTGTTGAGTCGAAGCATCATGTGGTTTGGGGTCTGCATATCTCCTCCCATGGGAAGTCCTATATAATAGGGCGCATGGTCCATTATCATAATGAGGTCTATTCTGAAGTAAGATAAGTGACTATGTGAAGAAAGGAATATTCTTTTTCCTGAGGATATGTTTGGCACCAAACATCTGCTAGACCCATATTGGATCCTCTTAAAAGATTTGGAAATCCCTTCCCCCTTTTGTCTATACTAGGAGTACCTATCATGCTCAGACTCAAGCACTAAGTTAATGGCTTGTCGTTGATAGTGTTCAAAATGTAAAGTATGTGGGATACCTGTTAGATGTACGGAGCACAGGAAACTACCACAGTAACGTCTCCTAAACTCGGCTTGCCAATAAGGATTATATATCGCCCTGTTTCTGCATGCATATTGTTTCCGACACATCCATGGGAAGTGATCGGTGGATAACTTTCAAGACTAGGCATGTTTTCCTGCTCTTAGATGTAGCATGATATTGTGTTTGTTAAATTCTATGTGACATTATGCACGTGTCCTTTCTGTGTAAGTGTGTTTCCTGTGGGCCCATGATATCAAGATGTTTACTGAATATCGCTCTCCAAAGTTTATGCTTTTTGACCAGGGAGTTCAGCAAAGGGACATTCCAGGACAATAACCTAACCATGAGCACTGGACATGTAGCAACGCCCACCAGGAATGGTAACCCTTTCCATTTGTGCCGTCGTATAGTAAGTAAGCATGTTCTAACTGTACCATGGGGCATGACCAGTGTCTCCCCTCTCAACAAAACAACTCATAAAAGGCAAATCATTTATCTTGTTTCTGCGGTTAACTAGAAGCGGATGTGTCAGAATAAAAACACACCCCTGTGAACAGCCATACCTCCCACCTCCATTAGTGTTCCTACAGCATCGTGGAAACGAATGCTAGCAGCCACCAGAGGTTTTGCATGAGCAGGACTTGCGCTGTTTATTGTCATTCGGGTGATGTCTTGTCTTTGGAGTCTTTCTTGTGTCCTCAAGACTTCCTTTCCCACCGACCGGATTTCCTCAGTATTGCTTTGGTATGTTGAAGTGCTGTCTCCAACCTGGTAGGCCAGATAGTCCCTACCTTCTTCAATTGATCCTATATTGCGAGTTTTGTCCTAATTTGGCCTGATTCCAGAAAGACTCTTCCATCTAGAGTGGCCTGAGAAATATCCTGGAAAAGTTGTGTTGCATTCTTCAAAGTCACTCCCCAAGTCTAGTAGTCTTTTGCCCAACTCTGAAGTATGGGTCCCACTCTATGTGTGCGAACAGTTACAATTTCTTGGGGGCCCTCCTTGCCAAGCAACTGTTGGAAGAGTCTTTGACAGAATGCAACAGCACTTCACTCTTCAACTTTATTTCCTCTGCTTTTCCTGTTAGTGCCCATAGAGTTGTCTGGGTCTCTTCTGCATCTGTCTTCATCATCACAACAGAGTCCTCAGCCTTTCTGATCCTCTTCTCAACCATCTGGTTGTCCCTCCTCAGCTTGGTCAGTGTAGTCTTGACTGCTGGTTCCATCAGGGCGGTAGTTAGCCTCTCCTGCAAGTTCTGTCAAGCATGCAAGCACATTCTCCTTGGTGAACAGAGGAGAGTCAAGGGGTTTTGGGTTTGACATTAAAGGGCTCAAGGCCTCGGATGAATGGCTCATTTCTTCGCTCAGTGGGTGGCAGTCCCTGCCTCTGGCAGGACAACAGGCTATACGGTCTCTTTGTAATTTTGGTGGGGTTTATGTCGTCCTATACATCTAGTGTTTGCTACTGCAATGCACACCAGGCTCTGGTGTGATCATTCTATCCTCCCACCCAGCCGGGCTGATTTCTCTCTCAAGTCCTGGCTTGTGGCCAATTTCAGGCAAATATTATTTGTCAATTTTTGGGGCGTCACCAAAGAGTGTGCGTCAATTGTTTTTATGCTTCCTGCCCCTGCGTGTTACTACCCTGAATGTGAGTTATTCCTGGCTGACTGGGGGCGTCTCTACCCAGCATCACAGAGTGTCTCAGCCTCTTGCCTTTATCCAGGTGTCAATGTATCAATATGATTTTGTACAATAAATTATTTTATTACATTCTGGAATAGGTATTCTGGTGAAGCATATTTGTCTGATTTCTCTCTTGTTCGTTGTTCGTTGTGAGCTCCTGTACTCCCACTTGGGGCCAGGAGGACTCAGCAGCACATGAACAGTCTTCTAATGAAGAACCACCAATGGTCCTTGAGGCGAATCGACATAAAAAAAGAATGTTGTGAGATGCTGTATTATTTAAATACCAAAAGATGAGGGTAGAGGCTAGGAAACCGCACCTAACAACTGAACAGTGTCTCACAGTATCAAATAGTGCAAAGAACCAAGGGGCACTCCCCTCTATACTCCTCAACTAGGATCAAGTCCTGATATTGTCTTAAGATGAAATTGTTTATTATTTTAGAAATACAATAAGAATATAGAAGTCTTGCGTGCTCAGGATTGTCAAACCTTTGACCTGCATAAAACGTTTCAATGAACACACCTTGTGTTATATTGTAAGGGTATGATATCCATTTTGCATATAAAACTGCTTATGAAGCGTTTTTGAAATAATATTGTATTCAAACCTAGATCCATGATTTGATTTACTGTAACGCTCATTTTATCGTATTTTTACATATACATATAACATTTAAAAAATAATTGTCCCCAATGAGAGGCACTATATGTGGACGTATATATACTTTAAGGACACATTATCTTGTCTAAACAATTTTTTGTTATTGTTCAATTTTTAAATATGTGTGTTTGTTGGTTTGTGTTGTACTGATAGTGCTTTATATGTAAGAATTTCTTCTTAAAATTTGTATCTGTATGTATTTTTCAATAGCCCTGAAGAAGTCTCTATGGGAGATGAAACACGTTGGCTATCAATCTTTGCCTTTGAGGAAATAAAGAAAAATCCTTTTAAGAAAAATAAAGAAAAATCTTTTGAAGAAAATATACATCAGGATTTGGATACCTTTCTGTGGGCTTTCTTTCTTGAACTCCAATGTGGACTTTTTATAACATGATGTATAGTGCTGGACCGTTTGCATGCTAAGATGCTGTATTATCGAAGGTAGCACTCGGGTCCAGTAGGTTTGAAGCAGCTTCAGGTCCCTTCTTCAATATTTCTCATAGAGCTTCAGAGTCGGATAATAAGGCAGTGTAGAGATCAAAGGCCCTCTTGAGAGAATCAAGAAGATGGTACAATTGAATGAAACAAGACAATTGTCTGTTGACCTCTTTTTCTGCTATTTTGGCAGACAGTGGTGTGAGGGATATCGGCCAAACATTGCTCAGAGACTGTCAGAGATCCTTCAACAGGTCTAACCTTGTGATATTCTTCAGATTTGTCCCCATTCCAATGAGTATTGACCCCCTTAAGATTCTCCAAGGGGAGTTTGTAGAATCTAAGCGAGAGAGAGAGAGAGAGAGAGAGAAAGATAGAACGAGAGAGAGAGAGAGAGAGAGATAGAGAGAGAGAGGAAGAGAGGGAGAGAGACAGAGAGAGAGAGATAGACAGAGAGAAAGAAAGAGAGGGACAGAGTCAGAGATACAGAAAGCGAGAGAGAGAGACAGAGAGACAGAGAGAAAGAAAGAGAGAGAGAGAGAGAGAGAAAGAGAGAGAGAGAGAGAGAGAGAGAGAGAGAGAGAGAGAAGACTCGCTCCAGCAGGCTGGGTGCTGGAAGGCCTGGCCTGGACTCACTCAGCCCTGCCAAGAGTCGCACATCGCAGGTTGGTCTAACAGATTTGACACAGCGTTTCATGGCGGACTAATCCAAAGACTCTTGAAAGCCGAAATAGAGGGCACCGCTCTCACTTGGATCACTTTGTACCTACACAATAGCGTACATGTCCTCCACACTCCTCCTCTCTCTTCTAAATCACGCAGCATTAAAGCAAGAGTCGCTCCAGGCTTCCTTAATCCCTCCCATGGTTGTCTACATCTGTATGAAATCACAACCAGATCTGATCGAGGAGTTTGACTTCCTCTGCTACAACCGTGCAGATGACACACAGATGCTCATGAAATTGGAAAATCCAAAGGACATTACAACATGGAAAATCTACACTTGCCTCCAGGCCATTGACCAATGGATGACATGGAGCCACCTCAAACTGAATGCTCCAAAACCGAAACGCTCACCTGTGGAGACTAGAACCTGTGACCCTCTCTGCGCCTGGCCTGGTGATCTAGGACCACCTCCAAAAATATCTAAGGAGGTAAGAAACCTTGGAATTACCATGGACGCCGAGCTGCCAATGAACGAACAAGTGAACAAAGTAGCCAAAACAAGCTTTCTTGCAATGAAAACACTGCAACACATCTTTCTGCGCCCAGGATTCCTATACACGGTTCAAGCTACCATCTCTCTCATTCTATCAAAACTGGACTCCACTAACGGCCTGTATCACGACTCACCTTTGTCAAGTACAAGAAAATTACAGAGAATTTAAAACACTGCTGCTAGACGACTCCTGCAAGCAAAGCCACACGCACACACCTCACCGGCCTTGCCAAGTGTCATGTGCATATATTTATGTATAAGATAATGTCAAAAAATAATTTTTCCAAGCTTTGTCCCATCCCTGCTCTCTCTGACTCATCCCAACCCTTTCTGACTTCTATGAGCCCCAATCATCCTTGTCAAACGCTCCCCCCCTTTTCTAGCCATGTCACCCTACTAACAGGCACACGTGACTATTACTTACTAAGGGAACTAACTACTTTACTTCTTTCATATCCATTCCCATCATCCTATCCCTGCTCACCTCTGCGCCCCCCAAAAACAGCTCACGTCTCCCCAAACCTGCTGCACACGAGCACCGCATTAAACCTGGGACTCTGGCCGAGGAATGTCCTGAAGCTACGAATCGAGACCGCAGCCAGCATCACTGTGGGCAGTGCCTGGAAGGCTGAGAGAGTGACGCCTGCTTGGAAAGTGGCACCTCTGCAAAGAACCCGTCCTTACACCAAGTTACGAATCCACCTGCCGATCTCCGGACGGAAGTGGAAAGATGGTGAGAGCTAACTTGGACTTCCGAAATGTCTGTAATTGTATTTGGCACAATCATGAGATGCAAAAAGATGGGCTTGATTTAGGATTCGGCAGACGGGTGACTCTATCACAACATTGAAGGCTATACCGTGTGCCGAAATATAAATCTCATTATATCCTATGGGTTTATATTTCGGCGGACTGGGGGGCCGATTCACAGAACTAACTTAAAACAAAATCCTAATGTTACTACTTTTGGTATTCACAGAAGTTAGGATTTTGTCTTAAGTTTGTCTTAAGACAAACTTAAGACAGACTTAAGACAAACTTAAGACAGACTTAAGACAGACTTAAGACAAACTTAAGAAAAAATCCTAACTTCTGTGAATACCAAAAGTAGTAAGTTTAGGATTTTGTCTTAAGTTAGTTCTGTGAATCGGGCCCTACATGTCCGTCACCGCTGTGATGGAGAAACCCGTCCGACGAGATCTTAATCAGGCCCCAAGTCTTTTGACTGGGGCAATGTGTCACCAGGTGATTTCCAAGCACACTACCCTTTCAATAGTGTAAATACATAACATATCAAATCTAATAGCTATAAAAATGTATCCACCACACACATCTCTGCTGTTTTCCCTCACTCCAACATCCCTAACACACCACACATCGTCCTTTAATTGAGCCTCGAAAGTTAACATTCTGTAGTTTGCACCCCAATGCCGAATACTCTGTCTTCGTCGGCAAACAGGGGACTTCTGAGCCACTAACGACAGGACACGCAGCTGGACCAAGTGATGTGCAGTGTAGTGACTGGCTGCAGATATATGGGTGAATCAAAGGTATGGTTAGGTTTGTATAATTATAGTGCGTTCCTGTGTTCATATCAGGTGGGAGGTGTTGTTCAGAGGGTCACTTTGCATGCCTCATGCCAGTGGTCAGGTGCTCTGAAGATGGCAGCCATAGTATGCTACGTACAGTCTGGGAACCAGACATAAGATGCTGCCCCTGTGCATAAGCACTTCTGTGGCATCAGAGCTCAGCTATGTCTCGTTCTACCCCAATGAAGCATCCCTGAAAGTGCCAGGCATAAGGCACTGAAAAGCCACATATAATCACAATGAAAACATGCAAAGGTCACATATGAGCAGCCTAAATCTAGGCAGCTATGCTCACAAGACCATCATGGTTTTCAGGAGGGAGGTGCAACTTATCTGCAGAGAGGGAGAGGAGACATTAAGCACGGGTGCCCAGACCCTGAATTGCTATGAATGTAATCAGAAAAAGAAACAGTTGTGACTAGGGCTCCCTGTTTTCACATTTCTGTCTGTATTTATCCATATTTCTTTTTTTGCATTTCATCTGTATTTATCCATATTTATTTTGTGCTATGGCAATAAATGACACTTTAATGGTTAAATTTTCAAATTTATTCAACCGACAGATGTTTACACATCCTTCAATGCTCAGTGAGTTTTAGCCATTTACAGTACAATACAGTCATCTGTAATCATTTGCATTGTGCTGCTGTAATTTAAGCTTCATTAAAAAATCTTTTATCTTTTTTTACTCCGCTACCTGTCATTCTGCAAAGCTATTGGCCTAGTTCGCATGATTGACAGAAGTGAGAATCACCCAGCAGAATCCCTATTTTCTGTATGCAGAAAGGAAAATTGTTTGTTTTGTGGAACTTACCACTGCTAACCAGAGCTAAAGTACATGGGCTTTCTCCTCTAAACATGGCATAATAGGTTTATATCTGTTTTGCATATTAAATTTACTTGTAGTTCCTTCGTAAAGTGGTATATCAGATACCCAGGGCCTGTAACCAAAATGCCCCTAGTGGGCCTGCACCGCTGATTGTACCACCCACATAAGTAGCCTTTCGAACCTGTCTCAGGCCTGCCACTGCGGGGGCTGTGTGTGCAGTTTACTGCCACTTTGACGTGGAATTTAAAACCTTTGCCGAGCCTTAAACTCCGCTTTCATTACACAGAAGTCACCTCTAAAGTAGGCCCTCGGTAGCCCATAGTGCAGGGTGCTGTGTAAGTAAAAGGTAGGACATGTGCTTTTATGTTTTGATGTCCTGGTAGTGACAAACAGCTAAGTTCATTTTTCACAACTGTTAACATTGGTAATTCCTTAATACACTTTTAAACTGTAATTCCTGTTTAGGAAGGAGTCACTGCATACTGTTTATATCTTTGGAATGATGGTAATGATAAATTATCTTTACTGGTAAAGTTGGATTTAACATTACAATTTTAGAAATGCCACTTATAGAAAGTGGACATTTCTCTGCTCTTACTGATCTGTGTGCCAGCAGCCTGTCTCCAATACACACCTGAGGTGAGTAACAGCTACACTTTGTGCATTCCCTCTAGACAGCCACAAACACAGGAAGGTTAGGTGTGACAGAGAACTTATCTTCATTCTGATGGCTCCTACTGGGCATGAATGTAGTGGGGAGCTGACACTTACACCTGAAAAGGCAGTGTCCTGGTCCCAAACAAAGGGCTAATTACCCCCTACTGATCTGGAGGTCGGGCTGGGAAGAAAGGACCTCTGCGCAGTTCAAAGACTCTTCTTTGAAGTCACGCCTTATTCAAAGGCACAACTGGGTATAAGTACTGGGTCTCCTACCCTACCAAGACAGTACACTTCTGGACCTGTGAAGGACTCTGCTAAGAAGGATGCTGTGCTACTACAAGGACGGCCACGCTGCTGGACTGCTGCTCTGGAAGAACTCCTTTTATGCTCTGTTGTACTAGCTGTTGCCTGCTACTTGCTACCTTCTGCCCTGCTGAGGGAAGGACTTGACCAATCTCACTTGAACCCAGAGTGACTCCAAAAGCTTGCTGGCTTGCCTCCTGTTGTGAAGTCTCAGGGACATCAACAACTTCCTACAATCCTGCAATAGCACCTGAACTCTGCCATCTGTGAGTCCTGCCCTGCCAAGTGGTGCCAATCCAATCCTTGGCCTTTGAAAGTGCTCTTTTGCTGTGCTGATTCAACAAAACCGATGCATCAATGACTTTGCACTAATCGGAAGAGACACATCTTCGACGCCGACGCAGTTGCTACTCAAAGACATTGCTTTGACGGACTGCGTGGCTCGACAATGATGCATCGCCTGCATAGGGAAGGAGTTAATTGACGAAGGGTTCACTGACTGTGCAGATCTGAACCAATGCATTGTCTCCATCCACAGGATCAACGATGACGCATCGCCTCCTCTGTGCCTCACAACAAGTCTTTGACATCGATGCTTCCTCCATTCAGGGTACTTTTTCAGCAGGACGTGCTTGAGTCCTATAGCTGGCCTGCACTCCATCGCGGTCAGCCTGAGCTTTGGATTTACCTAGTACGACCAGATATCCCAGGTTGGCGCTTTAAGACTTTAAGCACTATATTTTCATTTACACTTTAAGAATTCATAACTGTGGTTCTTCTTATTGGATTTTTGTTGTTTTCATCTTGTTTTATTCATAAAATTATTATTTATTTTCTATCCCTGTGTGGAGTATTTTTTGTGGTGTTTTCATTGTGTTACTGTGTATTTGTGTGTGTGTGTGTGTGTGTGTATTGCCCAAATACTTTACAGATTGCTGCTTTAAAAAAGCCTGACTGCTCTGTGCCAAGCCCCGAGAGGGTGAGCACACGTTATCTTTTAGTGTGTCGTAACACACCAGAAACTCTGATGGGGGGGTCCAAGGGTATAGATATTTAGAGACCTGCAAGAAGTTATACCCCTATAGAAATACACTCTGAACACAATTAACTTCTTGGGTCTGATACAGCTTGAAAGCAATGGAACAAAGAAAAAGAAAGGAGTGACGAATGTGTCTCTTTAACTAAAGTCTAATAAGGGGAGAAATCCCTTCTTAGGACGAATGCCCTCACTCACCAATAGGACGATAGGTTTCCTATCGAGGGGAGGTGTGACCACCTCCCCAGACAGGCTGATGTGTATTGGGGCTGGGCAGGAGCTTTGAAGTCCTGCACTGGGGGCACGTTTGCTGTCCCTGTGCATACTCCAGTTCAAACCGGTTGCAGGGGCTACCTGCCCCTGCTCTGGCACAAAACTGGACAAAGGAAATGGGTGTAACCACCCCTCTTTCCAAGCCCACCCATAGGTGGGGTCTTAGAGTTAGTCCATCCCCTAAACTTACTATAAGTATAGGAATCCAGTCCCTAGGACTTAAGATTACCCTGGACGAAACTCTGCTACAGATATCCTGGACCTTCGATGTTCTATCCTGACTAGAAGATGGAAGAAATCTCCCTTGGGGTCAAGGAGTGACTCCCCTGCTTGGTAGGCACCAAAGAAGCAACTGACCGGTCTGCATCGCTAAAGCTCCCGCCGGACGCCAAAGTCTTTGGATTAGCAGAGGTTGTTTTCCAGATTTCCCTGAGGCTAACCTGAGTCGACAGCAAAGCTGAGGCCCGTGGCTATCGTGGGTGACGTGGAACCGTGACCCCTGGACACTGTGAATTTTTGCAGCAACACTATCTTCCTGGTCCTCCACAAAGTTGTGCTTTAGGCTCTGAGTAGCCCCAGCCTTCAGCACCTTCTGCACTGAATATTGTTGGCCTCCACTCCACGAGTGACCCGTGGCCCAGCTTCAAGTGCGACCGTTCGAGGCTCCTTCGCGATCACTAGCCTGTTGGCTAGCAGGTCCCCACGAAGGCAACTCCTTTTCTGCTTTGGCTTTCCTGGTTGCTCCAAACGTGCCCTGACTTACCCTCACTGGGTGAGTCCCTCAGACCTTGCTGGTCTGCACCGCAGTCCTTTCTCTAAATTCCAGTGACTTGCTGTTTCCAAGGCTTGTTGGGTCGATTCTGGTCGCTGACACCGCAGCACTCAATAGACTTTATGGGACAGCTCGAATATGGCTCGTGGACTTCGTCGAAGCTCCTGGACTTCGTGGCTAAAGAGTCAAGACACCCATCAACTCACCTGAAGCACCCAACATCTCTGGGCATTGGTCCATCCTGCCCTTGGTCACTGGCTAGTGACCTAGACTCTGTCCCCTCTGCTTTCAGGTTCCTTGCATCCCAGATCCAGGCTTGGATCTCTTCGGACACTTCTCAGGAGGACGGGTGGACGGGCGTTCTCCTCATCGCCCTCAAAGCGTGGAACAACCTCTGATCCCACTCCAGAGCCTCCTCCTCTCTGCTTGAACTCCACAGGAAGCTAAAGACCTGGCTCTTTGAGTAACTCCTCGCCCCGCTCCTAGGGCTAGCCTCACACACCTGCACAGCGCCTGGATGCCCTCAGAGGCGAGAGAGCGCTATACAAATTCACATAACACAGTGGCTTTTTCTGCATTCAGTAGCCCTGCTGCATCATAGCCACAGACACCTCCCTTCTTTTTGCTTTATCCGCAGGCCATGACAGGCTGAGCCCTTCCCACACAACAGACCCTGATAGACCCAGCCCCTCTCACACCACAGACCCTGATAGACCCAGCCCCTCCCACACCACAGGCCCGGCAGGCTGAGAACCCCCCACACCACAGGCCCTGACAGACCGAACCACTCCCTCACCCAGGCCCCAGCAGGCTGAGAATCCCCCACACCACAGGCCCTGACAGACCTGGCCCCTCCCACACCACAGGCCCGGTAGGCTGACAACCCCCACACCACAGGCCCTGACAGACCGAGCTCCTACCACACCACAGACCCTGATAGACCCAGCACCTCCCACACCACGGACCCTGATGGACTGAGCCCCTCCCACACCACAGACCCAGCAGGCTGAGAACCCCCCACACCACAGACCCTGATTGACCAAGCCCCTCCCACACCACAGGCCCATCAGGCTGAGAACCCCCCACACCACAGTCCCTGATAGTCCCAGCCCCTCCCACACACCACAGGCCCTGGCAGGGTGAGCCCCTCCCACACTGCAGGCAGGCCCTGATAGACCCAGCCCCTCCCACACCACAGGCCATGGCAGACTGAGCCCCTCCCACACCACAGACCCTGATAGACCCAGCCCCTCCCACACACCACAGGCCCTGGCAGGTTGAGCCCCTCCCACACCACAGACTCTGATAGACCCAGACCCCCCACACCACAGACCCTGATAGACCGAGCCCCTCCCAAACCACAGACCCTGATGGACCGAGCCCCTCGCACACCACAGACCCTCACAGACTGAGCCCCTGCCACACCACAGACCCTGATAGATCCAGCTCCTCGCACACCACAGACCCTGGCAGGCTGAGAACCCCCACACCACAGACCCTGATAGACCCAGCCCCTCCCACACACCACAGGCCCTGATAGACCCAGCCCCTCCCACACCACAGGCCATGGCAGACTGAGCCCCTCCCACACCAAAGACCCTGATAGACCCAGCCCCTCCCACACCACAGGCCATGGCAGACTGAGCCCGTCCAACACCACAGACCCTGATAGACCCAGCCCCTCCCACACCACACACCCTGATAGACCCAGCCCCTCCCACACCACAGACCCTGATAGACCCAGCCCCTCCCACACACCACAGACCCTGATAGACCCAGCCCCTCCCACACCACAGGCCATGGCAGACTGAGCCCCTCCCACACCACAGACCCTGATAGACCCAGCCCCACCCACACCACAGGCCATGACAGACTGAGCCCCTCCCACACCACAGACCCTGATAGACCCAGCCCCTCCCACACCACAGGCCATGGCAGACTGAGCCCCTCCCACACCACAGACCCTGATAGACCCAGCCCCTCCCACACACCACAGACCCTGATAGACCCAGCCCCTCCCACACACCACAGACCCTGATAGACCCAGCCCCTCCCATACCACAGGCCATGGCAGACTGAGCCCCTCCCACACCACAGACCCTGATAGACCCAGCCCCTCACACACCACATACCCTGATAGACCCAGCCCCTCCCACACACCACAGACCCTGATAGACCCAGCCCCTCCCACACCACAGGCCATGGCATACTGAACCCCTCCCACAGCACAGACCCTGATAGACCCAGCCCCTCCCACACCACAGGCCATGGCAGACTGAGCCCCTCCCACACCACAGACCCTGATAGACCCAGCCCCTCCCACACCACAGACCCTGATAGACCCAGCCCCTCCCACACACCACAGACCCTGATAGACCCAGCCCCTCCCATACCACAGGCCATGGCAGACTGAGCCCCTCCCACACCACAGACCCTGATAGACCCAGCCCCTCACACACCACATACCCTGATAGACCCAGCCCCTCCCACACACCACAGACCCTGATAGACCCAGCCCCTCCCACACCACAGGCCATGGCATACTGAACCCCTCCCACAGCACAGACCCTGATAGACCCAGCCCCTCCCACACTACAGGCCATGGCAGACTGAGCCCCTCCCACACCACAGACCCTGATAGACCCAGCCCCTCACACACCACATACCCTGATAGACCCAGCCCCTCCCACACACCACAGACCCTGATAGACCCAGCCCCTCCCACACCACAGGCCATGGCATACTGAACCCCTCCCACACCACAGACCCTGATAGACCCAGCCCCTCCCACACTACAGGCCATGGCAGACTGAGCCCCTCCCACACCACAGACCCTGATAGACCCAGCCTCTCGCACATCACAGGCCCGGCAGGCTGAGAACCCCCCCACCGCCTCCATCACACCTGAGGCCCAGACCTGCGTCACTGTGACCGACCCAGGTCTGACTCACAGCAGCCCCAGGGGATGCTCGGCGCAAACACCTCCAGGTGACGCAGGCCTCGCGCGGCCTACCTCACTCCCCCCTGCCCCCCAGCACCGGCGGGGGCTCGCCGTGCCTACCTACAGGCCGAATGTGGGACGTGGCTGCAGCCCAGGTGTCAGGGTTGGG
Source organism: Triturus cristatus (assembly GCF_964204655.1). Classification (NCBI taxonomy): domain Eukaryota; kingdom Metazoa; phylum Chordata; class Amphibia; order Caudata; family Salamandridae; genus Triturus; species Triturus cristatus. Next base: position 23,609,785 of record NC_140591.1, read on the forward strand.
ACGTGTCTACGCCTGTCCCGTCCCCGTGGAACACAAACCTTAAAATACCTGTCTACAGACTGGCCTCTGCGGTGGGAGGTTCCTGGGCGCCATCATGAATACAGCGCACACCTGGTGCACCACTGCTACAGCACACATCTGGAGCACCACTGCTGCAGCACACAACTGGAGCACCACTGCTGCAGCACTCACACCTGGAGCACCACTGCTACAGCACACACCTGGAGCACCACTGCTACAGCACTCACACCTGGAGCACCACTGCTACAGCACACACCTGGAGCACCACTGCTACAGCACCACTGCTGCAGCACACACCTGGGGCACCACTGCTACAGCACACACCTGGGGCACCACTGCTACAGCACACACCTGGGGCACCACTGCTGCAGCACACACCTGGGGCACCACTGCTACAGCACACACCTGGGGCACCACTGCTGCAGCACACACCAAGAGCATCACTGCTACAGCACACACCTGGGGCACCACTGCTACAGCACACACCTGGGGCACCACTGCTACAGCACACATCTGGAGCACCACTGCTGCAGCACACAACTGGAGCACCACTGCTGCAGCACTCACACCTGGTGCACCACTGCTACAGCACACATCTGGAGCACCACTGCTACAGCACACAACTGGAGCACCACTGCTGCAGCACTCACACCTGGAGCACCACTGCTACAGCACACACCTGGAGCACCACTGCTACAGCACTCACACCTGGAGCACCACTGCTACAGCACACACCTGGAGCACCACTGCTACAGCACACACCTGGAGCACCACTGCTACAGCACCACTGCTGCAGCACACACCTGGGGCACCACTGCTACAGCACACACCTGGGGCACCACTGCTACAGCACACACCTGGGGCACCACTGCTGCAGCACACACCTGGGGCACCACTGCTACAGCACACACCTGGGGCACCACTGCTGCAGCACACACCAAGAGCATCACTGCTACAGCACACACCTAGAGCACCACTAGTACAGCACACACCTGGTGCACCACTGCTACAGCACACACCTGGAGCACCACTAGTACAGCACACACCAAGAGCATCACTGCTACAGCACACACCTGGGGCACCACTGCTACAGCACACACCTGGAGCACCACTGCTGCAGCACACAACTGGAGCACCACTGCTGCAGCACACACCTGGGGCACCACTGCTACAGCGCACACCTGGTGCACCACAGCTACAGCACACATCTGGGGCACCACTGCAACAGCACACAACTGGAGCACCACTGCTGCAGCACTCACACCTGGAGCACCACTGCTACAGCACACACCTGGAGCACCACTGCTACAGCACTCACACCTGGAGCACCACTGCTACAGCACACACCTGGAGCACCACTGCTACAGCACCACTGCTGCAGCACACACCTGGGGCACCACTGCTACAGCACACACCTGGGGCACCACTGCTACAGCACACACCTGGGGCACCACTGCTGCAGCACACACCTGGGGCACCACTGCTACAGCACACACCTGGGGCACCACTGCTGCAGCACACACCAAGAGCATCACTGCTACAGCACACACCTAGAGCACCACTAGTACAGCACACACCTGGTGCACCACTGCTACAGCACACACCTGGAGCACCACTAGTACAGCACACACCAAGAGCATCACTGCTACAGCACACACCTGGGGCACCACTGCTACAGCACACACCTGGGGCACCACTGCTGCAGCGCACACCTGGGGCACCACTGCTGCAGCACACACCTGGGGCACCACTGCTACAGCGCACACCTGGTGCACCACAGCTACAGCACACATCTGGGGCACCACTGCAACAGCACACACCAAGAGCACCACTGCTACAGCGCACACCTGGTGCACCACTGCTAAAGCACACACCTGGAGCACCACTGCTACAGCACACATCTGGGGCACCACTGCAACAGCACACACCAAGAGCACCACTGCTACAGCGCACACCTGGTGCACCACTGCTAAAGCACACACCTGGAGCACCACTGCGACAGCACACACCAAGAGCACCACTGCTACAGCACACACCAAGAGCATCACTGCTACAGCACACACCTGGAGCACCACTGCTACAGCACACACCTGGGGCACCACTGCTGCAGCGCACACCTGGAGCAACACTGCTACAGCACACACCTAGAGCGCCACTGCTACAGCACACACCTAGAGCAACACTGTTACAGCACACACCAAGAGCACCACTGCTACAGCACACACCTGGGGCACCACTGCTGCAGCGCACACCTGGAGCAACACTGCTACAGCACACACCTGGGGCACCACTGCTGCAGCACACACACTTGGAGCACCACTACTGCAGCACACACCTGGTGCATCACTGCTACAGCACACACCTGGAGCACCACTGCTACAGCACACACCTAGAGCACCACTGCTACAGCACACACCAAGAGCACCACTGCTATAGCACACACCTGGGGCACCACTGCGACAACACACACCTAGAGCGCCACTGCTACAGGACACACCTGGGGCACCACTGCTATAGCACACACCTGGAGCACCACTGCGACAGCACACACCAAGAGCATCACTGCTGCAGCACACACCTGGTGCACCACTGCTACAGCACACACCTGGAGCGCCACTACCGCAGCACACACCTGGGGCACCACTAGTGCAGCACACACCTGGAGCACCACTGCGACAGCACACACCTAGAGCGCCACTGCTGCAGCACACACCAAGAGCATCACTGCTGCAGCACACACCTGGTGCACCACTGCTACAGCACACACCTGGAGCACCACTGCTGCACCTGGAGTACCACTGCTGCAGCACACACCTGGAGCACCACTACTGCAGCACACACCTGGAGCAACACTGCTACAGCACACACCTAGAGCGCCACTGCTACAGCACACACCTGGAGCACCACTGCTACAGCACACACCTTGGGCACCACTGCTATAGCACACACCTGGAGCACCACTGCTACAGCACACACTTGGAGCACCACTGCTGCACCTGGAGCACCACTGCTGCAGCACACACCTGGAGCGCCACAGCTACAGCACCCACCTGGGGCACCACTGCTACAGCACACACCTGGGGCACCACTGCTATAGCACACACCTGGAGCACCACTACTGCAGCACACACCTGGGGCACCACTGCTACAGCACACACCTGGGGCACCACTGCTATAGCACACACCTGGGGTACCACTGCTGCAGCACACACACCTGGAGCACCACTACTGCAGCACACACCTGGATCATCACTGCTACAGCACACACCTAGAGCGCCACTGCTACAGCACACACCTGGAGCACCACTGCTACAGCACACACCAAGAGCATCACTGCTACAGCACACACCTAGAGCACCACTGCTACAGCACACACCTGGTGCACCACTAGTACAGCACACACCTGGAGCACCACTGCTACAGCACACACCTGGAGCACCATTGCTACAGCACACACCAAGAGCATCACTGCTACAGCACACACCTAGAGCACCACTGCTACAGCACACACCAAGAGCATCACTGCTACAGCACACACCTAGAGCACCACTGCTACAGCACACACCTGGTGCACCACTAGTACAGCACACACCTGGAGCACCACTGCCACAGCACACACCTGGAGCACCACTGCTACAGCACACACCAAGAGCATCACTGCTACAGCACACACCTGGAGCACCACTGCTGCACCTGGTGCACCACTGCTGCAGCACACACCTGGAGCACCAATGCTGCACCTGGTGCACCACTGCTGCAGCACACACCTGGAGCACCACTGCTGCACCTGGTGCACCACTGCTGCAGCACACACCTGGGGCACCACTAGTACAGCACACACCTGGAGCACCACTGCTACAGCACACACCAAGAGCATCACTGCTACAGCACACACATAGAGCACCACTGCTGCAGCACACACCTGGTGCACCACTGCTACAGCACACACTTGGAGCACCACTGCTGCAGCACACACCTGGGGCACCACTACTGCATCACACACACCTGGAGCACCACTGCTGCAGCACACACCTGGGGCACCACTACTGCATCACACACACCTGTGGCACCACTGCTGCAGCACATACCTGGGCCACCACTGCTGCATCACACACCTGGAGCAAAACTGCAGCAGCACACACCAGGAGCATCACTGCTACAGCACACATACCTGGAGCACCACTGCTGCAACACACACCTGGAGTACCACTACTTCACCTGGTAAAGCACTGCTGCAGCACACACCTGGAGCACCATTGCTACAGCACACACCAAGAGCATCACTGCTACAGCACACACCTAGAGCACCACTGCTACAGCACACACCAAGAGCATCACTGCTACAGCACACACCTGGAGCACCACTGCCACAGCACACACCTGGAGCACCACTGCTACAGCACACACCAAGAGCATCACTGCTACAGCACACACCTGGAGCACCACTGCTGCACCTGGTGCACCACTGCTGCAGCACACACCTGGAGCACCAATGCTGCACCTGGTGCACCACTGCTGCAGCACACACCTGGAGCACCACTGCTGCACCTGGTGCACCACTGCTGCAGCACACACCTGGAGCACCACTGCTGCAGCACACAGCTGGAGCACCACTGCTGCACCTGGTGCACCACTGCTGCAGCACACACCTGGGGCACCACTAGTACAGCACACACCTGGAGCACCACTGCTAGAGCACACACCAAGAGCATCACTGCTACAGCACACACCTAGAGCGCCACTGCTACAGCACACACCTAGAGCACCACTGCTACAGCACACACCTGGTGCACCACTGCTACAGCACACACTTGGAGCACCACTGCTACAGCACCACTGCTGCAGCACACACCTGGGGCACCACTACTGCATCACACACACCTGGAGCACCACTGCTGCAGCACACACCTGGGGCACCACTACTGCATCACACACACCTGTGGCACCACTGCTGCAGCACACGCCTGGGGCACCACTGCTGCAGCACATACCTGGAGCACCACTGCTGCAGCACTCACACCTGGGCCACCACTGCTGCATCACACACCTGGAGCACCACTGCTGCAGCACACACACCTGGAGCACCACTGCAGCAGCACACACCAGGAGCATCACTGCTACAGCACACATACCTGGAGCACCACTGCTGCAACACACATACCTGGAGTACCACTACTTCACCTGGTAAAGCACTGCTGCAGCACACACCTGGAGCACCACTACTGCAGTGAACACATGGAGCACCTCTGCTGCAGCACAGATATGGAAGACCAGTGCTGCAGCACACGCCTGGAGCACCACTGCTGTAGCACACACCTGGAGCACCACTACTGCACCACACACCTGTGAGGAACTTCGATTTTCGATTACGATCGAATCGACCCGCCATTTTGTAACCTGCCGCCATTTTGTGTTGCCACCACTCAGGCAGTACGGCGAACGAAGTCTTTTCTGCTTTTCCCATAGCTTGGTGTCAAAATACGTCCTCGGCCTTGTTTGCGAGGCTGGTGTTTAGACTAGCCGAGTACACTAATCCGTGTCTGCTTCCCTAAACCCTGTTCCAACTATCTGTAGGCTCACACCATTCTTTCCCGATCATATCTTATCAATTGGCCTTCACTGTCTCCTGCTAGCATTCTCTTGTGTCATGCCCGTCCTCCAATACACACAAACGTATCTCACCACCTGCAAGTCAGTTGTAATCTGTTAATGAATTAGTTCGGGGGTGGGATGACAAACACAGTTAGAGGAGAGGTCTCTTCGAGTCATCTGATCTTTCTGTTTTCGAACCCTTCTTACTGGTTCCGCTTTGTTTTCCCACTTACCCTATTGGCTCTTTTCTTCTTTGCTTGGAGCGTGTGTTCTGTTAATAATTTCATATTGTATAGTATTTAATCTGATGCGCCACAGAGTGAAGTGGCAGTCTCCTGAGAACCTACTTTGTGTACTTCTAGGATAACTGTACTAGCTGCAGCTAAATAAATCCAATCTTCTAACGCCGACAGAGTGTCCCGTGTCTCTGTGTATTGAAGCAGGTGAACCCAGGAGACGGAGGGCGTACCCTGCGCCGCCAGGCCCTAAAGGTTCTGGTTCTTCAATTGGCGCCCAACGTAGGGCGGCTTCAGTGGTACCGGTTCTGCTCGAAGGTCGTGAGGAACCTCGCAAGAAAATTCCGGAGGGTTCGCGAGCCACACTAAGCGACCCCTGTATGTCGAAAGTGGTCCGAAGGTCTGTTGCAGCGCGGTTACTCCTTCCTGACGGCTACTGGCAACCGCTACCCTGACTGCTGCCCTGCTTTGGCCCATTCCTTTGGTGATGTATGATAAAGCGAGACGATAGACGGGCCTCTGTTGGTGGAAGAAGACGTCCTTAGTTAAGTTAAGTATTTTCGTGGGTCGCGCCCACAAATCTTGGTTCTTTGTTTGATGTCCTTAGGTTACTTAGATTTAGTTTTTGCAAAGACTAAAGCCGAGGGTAAGTGCATTTGTGCTGCGTAAAACTGAGTTTTACTCCCTTGAAGTTTGTGAACAGTCCAGAGTCATTGTGAAATGCCTGGCCTGACTAAGTTTGGAAGAACTTGTTGTCTTGGTTGTAATAGGGACTCCCGACTTGAGGACTCTTGTCCGATTCCTTCAGTTGGAACTCCCACACATGAGCTCTACTCGAAACATGGTATTGTCCCCATTGCCTTTAACGAGACATGGACTCGATACACGAAGGAAGATGGTTTCTTAAATGGCCAGAAAACGGTAGTTTTGATCCTAATGTGCTAGATAATTTAGAAACAGTTTTGTTCAAAAGAAAAGCCCGGCCGGCAATGTTTGACTCTCTTCGCCTTTGGCGTAAGGAAGCCAAACAGAAAGAAATTAAACAAGCAAAACGAGATAGGAAAGCACAGGGTATGACGATTATACAGGCTGCCCAACAGTTCAAAAATGATGAAATTGACAATGCGACTGAAATCTCAGAAAGACAACATCGTATGGCGATAGATAAATGCTATCCGGTGTTGCCTGTTTCTCCTTCTGATAACAAGAAAGATATAACAGAAGATCCCCTAATGTCTCATTTATTGAGGTTGCCTCCGCCCTATGCGCAAAATGCTAATATGCCTCAGCCGTTACAGCCTGCTCAGTTGCTGGTAGTACCTCCGCCGGTTCCGGCTCTTCAGCATCTGCCTCCTCCAGTACTACCGCCCTTGCCGGTATTACCAGTTTCTCAGCCATCATCTCCTTTGCCTTCTGCTCCTCCTGTAATTTCTAGTTCTTCTCTTGATAATTCTCCTAATATTCTGTCTCCAGTTCTGATGTCTAATTCACCCTCTATGCGTAAGCGTCTCACAGATTCTGTCACTAGTATTTTATCTCCTTTCTTTGGAGCTCTTAATGCGTCTCCGGCTTTTGCTCAAAGACAGTCACGTAGTCAGTTCCCAGATTTCAAGGAACGGGAAAAGCTAGATTCTCTGGCACGAAGATGGATCAAGAAGGGTCCACAATATAGCATGTCTGATATTATGCCTACCCTGCAATGGAATGCACCTACGCAGAGGTATGTTTTCAATGTAATGTGCGACATTCTCATTAAAGAATGGGAAGATGTGAGTTCGAGTCCGATCTCACAAGATTTATTAGATGTCCAAACTGATTTTGAAAAAGGACTTATTGTAGGCTCCAAAGTTGAGGAAGCTGTAAGGACACTCATCTCTTATAGAACCTTATTGTTCTCTCAGATTTTTCTTGATTCTGATCCGTCGGTTAAACTGATATCGAAAAATTATCCTATGAGAGAGGTTCCTCCAGTATGGAAAGAAGAGGTTCCAGCAGCAGGTGCTAATCCTCTTATTCCTGCTCACTTCCAGCGTATATGGGTACATGTACCATGGAAAAGATCTGAAGTTTTGGCCCTTAAGCAGACTCTACAAGATCCTCGTAAGAACCCTGCAGGTTATTACAAAGAATTATCGCAGACAATCGATGCTTGTATAATAAATCTGGGAGATATTGATATGCTAATGGCTAATGTAGTTCCACAGACAATATGGGCAAAGATTCGTAAAGAGGATCATGTACAGGAACTGGGTGCTACTTGGGATGCCATAGCTGATACAGATAGAGACCAAGTGGGTGGTGCAAAGCCTGACGCTTTGATTTCGGAGCTTCCCGGTAGAATCATTACGTTAATGAAAACTATGATGCCTGCATTGAGAGTGAATTGGGATAAGCTAGCAGCATGTAAACAAAAGAAAGATGAAAGTGTCTCTGATTTCTTTACTCGGTTTGAAGAGACATTCATCGATCATAGTGGTCAGGACATGGCTACCGAGGGTGGACAGCGTTTATTCGTGGACAAATTTGTATTCAATTTGCTTCCCGAGCTGTCATATAAATTAAAGGATTCTGAGAGTTCTTGGGCCGTTTCTTCTTCTGCCCAGATATTGGCTACGGCACAATATTACGAGAATAGAGACAAAGAAGAAAAAGAAAAACAAGAGAAGAAAACAAAAGATCTAAAAACAAAGGTTCTCTTACAGCAAGCTTATCCGCCACGTTACGTTCAGCCTCAAACTCAACAGCCACCGCAGTTTCAGAGATTGTATCAGAAACCTGAGCCATACATTCCGCGACCTTTGTTAGGTCCTAATCAATGTGCCTATTGTAGAGAGGAAGGTCATTTTAAGAGCAGTTGTCCGGTTTTATTGCAGCGCAATGGAGCGTCATCTGCTCCACGAGGTCGTGCTGGCCTCCAGTCAGCAAACAGAGGTAGAGGTTGAGGCATGTTGACTCAAGAACAGCGTGCCCTTCCTTCTCCTAATTCCATGAACTATTTTGATCAGCAAAATGTGAGATCCACTCAATATTATAATGAGGACCATTATGTTGAAGGCGAAAATGAGAGTCTTCATGCCAACTAGGACAGCCATGGACAAAGTAGAGGAGTTGTGCCAATCCCAGTAGATCAAAATGGCCCTTATGTTAACGTCACTACAATGGGTGTATCAGAGCCGTTTCTTCTAGATACTGGAGCAATGAGAAGTTCTATTATTCATTCTAAACTCCCTGGCGCACCTTTGTCTGGCTTAACGAATGTTTCTGTAGGATTCTCTGGCGCCCCTGTTCGCAATCCGGTTTCTTGTCCTTTACCTATTTCAGTGGGTTCTTATGACTTGGAAGCTTCACTTCGGTTAACGAATGATTGTGGTGAAAATCTGTTGGGTCTAGACCTATTGAAAAGGATGTATGCTACCATATATTGTTCTCCTTCAGGCGTACATCTCACTCTAGGTCAGAAGTTGATCTCCCCAATGTATCTGTCTAAAGATCAGTTTCCTCCTGAGTTGCTTTCTCTTCCGACAGCACTTTGGGCCACAGGACCGAACAATGTGGGTTGTCTTGAGAAACCACCTTATGTTGTTACTCTCAAGCCCAATGTTGAATTACCACGTATTCCACAATATCGAATTTCTGCTGAAGGTGAAAAGGCGCTTTTAGACATCATTCACGATCTCATTCGGAAGGGTGTGGTCGAAGAAACGAGAGGCAACACATGCAATAGTCCTATTCTTCCTATTCTTAAACGTACTGATCCTTCTCAGCCTCCTGTTTACCGGTTTGTGATTGATCTGCGAGAAGTAAACAAAATTGTGATTCCACAATTTCCTGTTGTTCCAGATATCACTGCCTTGTTGACTATGATACCTTCCACAGCGACTTGGTTCTCTGTTATCGATCTAAAGAATGCCTTCTTTAGTATTCCCATTGCAGAAGAGAGTAGGGACATTTTTGGTTTTTCTCTTGGAGGCCGAAGCTTCCGATTTAAGCGTGCACCCCAAGGGTACTGTGAAAGTCCCTCCATTTACAGCCAAACTTTGAAATGTCATCTTGATGCATTTTACTTGCCGTCTGGTGCCGCCCTTATCCAATATATGGACGACTTGTTAGTCGCCGCTGACTCAAAAGATATCTGCAAAGATGTCACTGTTGCACTGTTGCGTCACTTATTTAAGCTGAATCACAAGGTTTCACCTTCCAAACTACAGTATGTTTGTCGAGAGGTTACCTACTTGGGTCATCTCCTATCAAAGAAGGGACGACAATTGACACAAGAACGAATTCATGTGGTTACTCAAATGTCTGTGCCATCTACACAAAGGGAAGTACGTGCTTTTCTGGGAATCACTTCTTATTGTAGACAGTGGATCCCTAACTTCTCTTTGATCGCCAAACCTCTGTTGGCACTCACTTTAAAAGATACGCCTCAGCCCTTACCTTGGACTGATGAGTGCCAAAGGAGTTTCACTGATTTACGCACTGCTCTGTGTTCTGCTCCTGTACTGGGTACCCCAGATTACACTAAGCCTTTTATGCTGTATGTTCACGAGAAAGAAGGTTGTGCATTATCAGTCTTAACACAGCAATTTGGAGATAGACAGCGACCATGTGCTTATTTCGGCTACGTTAGATCCCGTAGCTAAAGCATTGCCTACTTGTCTCAAAGCCACAGCAGCCGCAGCGATTTCTATTCGACAGTCCGCTGGGATAGTGTTAGATAACACTCTCATTGTCAGGGTGCCACATGCAGTTGATACCTTACTAAACAGAACAAAGACACAGCATCTCACGAGTGCACGTTTAACTGGTTACGAGCTGACGCTATTGGCTAGTCACGTACACATCAAACGATGCAATACACTTAATCCAGCTACTTTATTGCCCCTTCCAAATGAGGAGAGTGTTGAGGATCAGCATGACTGTTTCTTCCGTACTGAGGAAGAGACAAAAGGAAGAATTGATTTGAGAGACACACCTTTAGAGAATCCAGATGGGACTCTATGGGTAGATGGTTCCTGTTTTAAGATGCCTAATGGGGATACGGTTTCAGCCTATGCTGTAACTACCTTGCATACGATTGTGGAAACTGCGCGTGTTAGACACAACTCAGCGCAGGCAGCAGAGTTGATAGCACTGACGAGAGCTTGTGTATTATCAAAAGGGAAAAGAGTGAACGTGTACACTGACAGTCAGTATGCCTTTGGTGTCGCGTTCAATTTTAGGCGTCTCTGGAGAGAGAGGGGTTTATTAACTTCACATGGCACTAAGATACAGCATGGTCAGTTAGTGACTGATCTCCTTGAGTCACTTACTCTACCTGTCCAAATTGCGATAGTGAAGTGTAGTGCTCACAAGAGGATAACGGATGATGTTGGACGAGGAAATGCATTTGCTGATGAAACAGCAAAGAAAACAGCGAAAGATTCAACGAGTCGAATGTATATGGCAGGTCCTGCGAATTGGGTCAGAGAGAGAGGAATGTGTGAGAATACAGTGGAAAGCGTGAAAACGATTCAGAAAGAGGCTACAGAAAGAGAAATAAGCAAGTGGAGAGAAAGTACGGGAATGTTAGATGAGATGGGTTGTTGGGTAGAATTGTCCGAACATCAACGATGGTTGTTGCCAGATGCTTATGTACTCCCAGTGGTTACTATGGCTCATGGTCCAGCTCACCTTAGTGCAAAAGGCATTTGTAAACTTCTAGCTCCAGTTTGGCAGAATGAAAGTATCCCTAAATGTGCAGACAACGTAGTAAAGCATTGTATTGTTTGTCTGATGTATAATCCAGGAAAGGGAACCCCCACTCCAGAAGGTCACTTTGCTCCTCCGACATACCCATTTGAAGTGTTGCAAATCGATTATATTCATTTGGATCGATGCAACAACCTCAAATATGTTCTGGTGGTAGTATGTGCCTTTTCGAGATGGATAGAAGCATACCCTTTGAAAGACAACACAGCCTTATCCACAGCCAAAATCCTTCTTAAAGAATTCTTTCCCAGATTTGGATTGCCGCGCATTGTCTGGAGTGACAATGGGAGCGAATTTGTTTGCCAAGTCATGCAAAAAGTTTGTGCAGGTCTTGGAATCAAACAAAAGTTCCATGCGGCAAATCATCCCCAATCAGCAGGTTTAGTAGAATGCTACAATGGGACCCTGAAATTGAAGTTAGCGAAAATTCAAGCAAGTACGGGACTTAATTGGCCTGATGCTTTACCGTTAGCTTTGCTATCCACCAGAACTGCAGTACACTCTCTTCTGGGACTTAGCCCTTACGAAGTGGTGTTTGGCCGTCCGGCCAACGTATGGAGAATACCTCGTCCTAAAAAGTACTCAGATTTGCCCTACCCAATGTTAATTGACTATTTGCATGACCTTACAACTAAATTGCATGTCCTTCATCGACAGGTTCGGAGTGCTTTGCCGGAGGCTTCCACAGATACAGGTCACTCCATCCGTCCAGGTGACTGGGTCTGCATCCGCAATTTTCAGAGGAAAAAGAATCTGGAGCCCAGATGGCGGGAGCCCCGAATGGTCCTTCTTACCACGAGGACAGCAGTTAAAGTTGAAGGAAAGAAAAATTGGATTCACGGTGTGCATTGCAAGAAAGTACCTTTGCCCTTGCCTTTCGATCAGTGGGTTCGCAGAGGGGTTGGTGACTGTGAAGGCGAAACAGTTCCACGATTTGTACCCTTTAGCGATACACACCTGAATGGGACATTGTCTGAGAAAGAGGACGATGACATTTTACAGAAAGCAATTCCATCGCATCGTCGCTTGAATACGACTGAACCAAGAACATTGTTTCGAGATCAGAGTGTTCTGGGGAAGGAGCGTAACAACCTTAGGCCCAGACAAAAGAACACTTAAGACCTTTTTATTCTTTCTTCTCCCTTGTGTAGTGTTCTGTTTAGGTTGCAGGGTCACGGTAGGAGTCTAGGTCATGACCTGAGTAGTGACAATAGGTCTGCAGGATCTTTCAGTGTCATAGGACGGTAGAGCATCGTGATTTTAGTGATTGAGGAAGATTGCCGTGAGCATCCACTAGTGAAAATGGAAACTACACCAAGTGTTGAAAAGAGAAGAAATGAAACAAAGGAAGCATCTTGTAAAATAATGTACAGTCGTTACAGTATAACCCTATGTGTTTTGATATCATTATGTATTGCTTTGGCGATTATTGGTTGGATAGTTTATGTTTTGCAGCCAAGACACACCTCCCCTTCCTTTTCTTTGCCTTCTTCTACTATCTCTCCACACTTTTTTCATACTTTCCCTTCACATGAACTTGTCAGAAGAACCGAGTATTACAATAATTCTTTTGTTCAACTATTACACCAGCATCAATTAGTGGTTAACACAACTGATTGTTGGGTATGTGGTCTTATGCCGCATACTACTGAGAAGGGAATACCATTTCTAGTTCTTCCTTTCTCCTACGAAGGTTCCGCTTGGGCATTCATTGTTATTTTCTCAAATGCATATCAAAGTAAATTCAGACGGTCTGTTGCTTCACAAATTAATTATCCGGATTTTAGTCATAGTTCTTTGATTAAGGGTATGGTGGTTATGGCTAAAATCATGGAGAACAGCAAGATTTCTATTGATGAAAGAAAAGCATACACTAATTGGAACGTCACACAATACATGTCGAGTCTTAATAATAAAATGGGAAAGGAGAAATCCTCACCGATCTGGACTGTACCGCATCAAGGTAACTTCTGTTTAAAGATAAACGAACACTCTTCTGACCCTGTACCAAAAAGTAACTGTTCCTACACATACATTTATTCCTCTCTGAACTCACCTCCTCTAGTACCGTCACAAGGCACCTATTTCATTTGTTATGATAGAGCCTAAACCTGGTTGCCAATGGGTTTCTCTGGTACCTGCTACATAGCTTTTCTTCTCCCCGCTACTTACACTGCTTCTGCCAATTATCACCGAACTAGTCTCAGTCGAGGAATTATTGATTCGAAAGACACCACGGGACAAGAAGGAGGAGATTTCGTTAAAGGTTTTCTTCCTTTCTGGGGTCCAATGGCCAACAGCAGAAATATAAAGCAACTGGTCTGTGTTGTGGAGACTACAATAGACATCACTGTAGGAGCCTTGAGTAATATCACGGCGGAACTACAGGCGGATCGTTTTATGACCTTACAAAATCGAGTTGCCTTAGACTTTATTCTTGCCGATCGTGGTGGAATGTGTAAATTGATTGGGTCAAGCTGTTGTATTTTTATTCCTAATGACGCTCCAACAGTATACCAAGCTATTTCCAAGTTGCATATAATCTCCGAGTCTATTCATCAGGACGAAGGAGATTGGTCCTTAACGGAATGGTTTTGGGGACTACTGTCCAAATGGGGTTGGAAAGTATTGACATTCCTTGGAGTAATCTTGACAATCGTATTTTCCTGTTGCCTTTGTATGCACTGTGGTCCCGCTATCTGTGATCTTTGTGCCACTATGTGCATTTCAAGACCCAAACCTCAAGTGACAGAAGACATAAGGATGATGTTACAACAACAGCTTAATGATCTCATGGCTATTGTGTAACGCCCTGAACGTCTCAGGATCGTTTAACAGACACGATAATGAGAACGCAACCACTTGTGAAGGTTTAGTTATTTTAATGAAGGCAAAAATAATACAAGGAATAAACAAAGGTTATAGTCAATGGAATCCTCCAGGCTAAGTACGTTACCAGCCCACAGCACGGATGGTCCTAACCGTCCTCTGCATATACGCCGATCCCGGCGTATGCCAACAGAGGGCAGAAATGAAATGGCCGACAATGCCAATCGGTAGGCTGCGAGGGGCACGAAGAGTGTTGGGGAGAATCGAGGAGTCAGGGAAACACCCAGCCGGGGTCTCTACCTGAAGGGAGCAGCCGCTCAACCTCTTCCTCAGACTGCACCGGGACGCGGAGTCACCTCCTGGTGATGCGTCACCGATACCCCAATCACAAGCAAAGAAGACTGAACCGAGAGCAGCCGCTCGATCGATCCTGTGGACTTCCGAGTCTGTAACGCGGCAAACACCTCCTGGTGTGCGTTACAGCTGGCAGTCCCTGTATCTCTGGTCGGGCTGGGAGTTACGACTCCAACCAGCAAAAGCGCCACTGCGCTTTGACTCAGCCGAGTCAAAAGGCGAAGCTCAATGGTTATCCGGTAGAGCTTCCGGGTCCTTCACAGGTGACGATGGGGCAAGACACGGCCCAGGGAGTAACGACTCGACCTACCTCCGTTCTTGCCTTACTGGAGCACCACTCCGGAACACTGCTCTTCACTAAGCAGGTACGTCGGTGTAAACACAATATCCGACAGCGTTGTACCTCCCGGTTCCTCCCTTTATAGGGCGTGTTTTCCTTGAGTTATGTAACAGCTCTCCTGTTTACATAAGGGCGTGTTTTTCTTGAGTTATGTAACAGCTCTCCTGTTTACATAAGGGCGTGTTTTCCTTGAGTTATGTAACAGCTCTCCTGTTTACATAAGGGCGTGTTTTCCTTGAGTTATGTAACAGCTCTCCTGTTTACATAACCTCTCAACCGCTAAGCATCCTGGGAGATGTAGTCCGTTTTCGCTGGTTACCGTTTTCCTCCCCTCGCATGACAGGAATTCTTGACAGTACATCCTCCCTCTCAGCGGCTCCCCACGGGTCCAGCGCTGGCAGGAAAACGCCGATGGAACAAGGAGACCAAGCGCGGAGCATGAACCCCTTCAGCCGGTTCCCATGACTGCTCCTCCGGGCCATAGCCTTTCCACGCAACCAGGTACCACAGCTTCCCCCTGCGCCATTTGGACGCCCGTATGCCCGACACTTCATACTCCACCTCCGACTCCACGCATACCGGCCTAGGTGTCCCAGACGGCTTGGAGGGTGCTGGTTTGAGCAATGATACATGAAAGACAGGGTGTATCCGCAATGACTGGGGCAAGCACACCTTCACGTTCACGGGACCCATACACTTGGTAATTCGATAGGGGCCCATGTACTTGGGATGGAACACACTGTTCTTTCGAAACCTCATGTTTCTTGTGGATATCCAGACGTAGTCTCCAGTGCGGTACAGCGGCCCGGGCCTTCTCTTCCTGTCTGCCGCAGCCTTTTATCTTCTCTTGGCCTCTATTAGGACAGCCCTTGAGCGCATCAACGTGTCTTTTATGTGTGCCACCCTGTCCGCTGTGGCGGGAATCCTGTCCTCTCTGAACGGATGTAGAAATGGCAAGAACCTGGGATGTTGGCCATAGTTGCTATAGAACGGAGATGACTGTGTGGAGCTGTGAGTGGCGTTGTTATAGGCTATCTCTGCAACCCATAGCAAGTCGACCCATTCTTCCCTGCCCTGGTCCACAAAACATCGCAGATACTGTTTGAGCGTTTGGTTCAGGCGCTCGGTTTGGCCGTCCGTTTGAGGGTGGTAGCTGGTGGACAGGGCGGTCTTAACATGCAGCGCAATGCACCAAGTCTTCCAGAATTGCGCAGTAAACTGCGACCCCCGGTCCGACACGATCACCCCAGGTAATCCATGCAGTCGTACCACATTCTTTAGGAGTAGTGACGCCAATTCTCCGGCCGTAGGGACTCTCTTGCAGGGGATGAAGTGCCCCATTTTCGTCAAGTAATCCACCACCACCAGTATTGCCGTCATCCCCTGGTCTACCGGTAGGCCCACCACGAAGTCCAGTGATATGCTATCCCATGGTCTATCCGGGGTCGGAAGTGGATGTAAGAGCCCTTGGGTTCGGCCATGGTCGGCCTTCATGGTAGCACACGTAGGACACTCCTGTCCCCACCTCCTGACATCCACTCTCATGGTTGGCCACCAGAAATGCCGTCCCATGCTAGCCACCGTTTTTTCAAAGCCCAAATGACCTGCGCATGGAGAGTCATGGCACCAGATGAATGCTTGTTTCCTTAGCCTAGGCGTGGGTATCAATAGGCACCTGCCCTTCAGGGGTATCCCGTCCTTCAGCTGCCATTCTCTGTGACTGAGGAGCCACCTCCGCCATGCAAATGACCTGATCCCTCTCTTTATTCCCCTCAGGAAAGTATCCGGTTGGATAACCCCCAATACCATCCTCGGGGAAATGATGGAATGCTCGGTCGCAGGCAATGGTTCCTTAACTGCAGATTGACGGGACAGGGCGTCCGCCTTCCGGTTTTCCGTCCCCGGCCGATATGTGATGCGGAAGTTGAACCCCGCAAAGAAGATCATCCACCGCAGCTGTCTGGGAGAAAGGTGTCTTGTGGCCGTCATGAACTGTAGGTTCCGATGGTCCGTGTACACCGATACCACATGTCTTGCCCCCATCAACCAATGCCTCCATTCGGTGAAGGCGTCCTTGATTGCGAGAAGCTCCTTCTCCGCAATATGGTAGTTGCGTTCGGCGTCGTTGAGTTTGCGGGACATGTACGCAACGGGATGAAGCACCCCTGTGTCGTGGTTGCGTTGGGACAAGATAGCCCCCAGCGCCACATCCGATGCGTCCGCTTCCACCACGTAGGGGAGATCCGGATCGGGGTGAGCCAACACCGGCGCCTTACCAAAGGCGCTTTTCAGGGCCTCAAAGGCTTTGTTCGCTTCAGGGGACCAGACAAACTCCTTGGACTTCCTCAGTAGCTGTGTGATTGGGGCCACCAATCCTGAAAATCCATCTATAAACCGCCTGTAAAAGTTGGCGAAGCCAATGAAACTTTGGACGTCCTTCACGCTTTGGGGCACCGGCCATTCTTTCACCGCCTTGATCTTTCGTTCTGCCATCTCCTGTCCCTCTGGACTCAGCATCACTCCGAGGAATTCCACGGATGTAACGTGGAAGTCATACTTGCTGAGTTTACAAAACAGCATGTTTTCCCTCAGCTTTTGGAGCACAGCTTTGACGTGGTGTACGTGCTCCTCCACACTGGACGAATAGATGAGGATGTCGTCGATATATACGAACACGTAGATATCCAACTCCTCTCTGAATACCTCATTCAAAAAGTACTGAAAGGCTGCCGGGGCGTTGCACAGACCGAACGGCATGACGAGGTACTCAAAAAGGCCGAACCTGGTCTTAAAGGCGGTCTTCCACTCGTCTCCGTCCCTCATGCGCACCAGATGGTATGCCCCTTTCAAATCCAACTTGGTGTAGATACGAGCTTTCTTGACCTGTTCCAGAAGTACACTGATGAGAGGCAAGGGGTACCGATTCTTTACGGTTATCGCATTCAATGCCCTAAAGTCCACACAGGCTCTCAGCTCCCCATTAGCCTTCGGGATGAAGAAGAGTGGCGAGGCGGCCGGAGACTTGGACGGGCGGATGAATCCTAGCTTGAGGAGTTTATCCAGGTACCCCCGGAGATGCACGTTTTCAGGCTCCGTCAGGGCATACAGCCTGCCGCTGGGAACGCTGGCCCCTGGCACCAGGTCGATCTGGCAGTCAAACTGTCTATGTGGTGGTAGCACTTCCGCCTTCACCTCATCAAATACATCCTCAAAACTGTGATAAGCCTGGGGGAGAGCCACATCTTTTTCTGCCGCTGTAGCCACCGTCTGACTCCCGCTCTCATCTGCGTCAAGGGATTCCGTTCTTATTCCACAATGCAGGATGCAATATGGTGACGTCAGTTCGATGCGATGTGTTGGCCAATCCACAGAGGGGTTGTGTTTCTGTAGCCACGGCAATCCCAATATGACGCCATATTGGGGCGCTCGGATGATGTTAAAATCGATTTGTTCCAAATGGTTCCTCCCACATCTCATCGGAAGGACCCCCGTGTGCTGCCTGATGGGCCCCGTCACCAATCGCCTTCCGTCTACAGCATAGACGTCTTCGGGTACAGCTTTGGGAAGAAGCACTAGCCCTAGCCTGCATGCCTCGTTGTGGTCCATAAACATGCCAGTGGCCCCTGAATCCACCATGGCCACAACGGGTATCCACTGGTCATGCACTCCCACGTGCACCGTGAGAAACAGGTGTCGTTGTCCCTTAAAGACCGAGTTGGAAAGTGAAGGGATGGATGAGTGACTCCGAGATGCCCCTTCTTTGGTCTGGGAGTCCTCTAGTTTTCCGCCGGTACGTCCACCACGGCTGTTACCGACCGGTTGGCCCGATAACGTGACGTCTTCGGTTTGGCAGGGCATTCACGTACGTAGTGGCCTTTTTTGCCACAATATAGGCACAATCCTTGTTTACGGCGTGACTCTTTCTCCGTGGCTGTGAGGCTCGCTCGTATTGCGCCGATGTCCATGGGTTCTCCCTTGGATGCGGTGGAAGTTTCAGGACTTCCCACTGTCACATAGGATGGAAGGGAGTTTCCTTTTCTCCCATGATCCCCCTTTCTTTCACTTAGCCTATGTTCCAGCCGTAATACCAGGTTGATAAGGCCCTCACATGTCTTGGGTTGTGGGTCAATATGAGCCACGGCGTCCTTGAGCTCATCGCACAGCCCGTGATGGAAGAGCGCCGTCTGTTTAGCAACAGGCCACTTGGTTTCCGCAACCAGCCTTCGGAACGCGTTGAGATACTGCACCAGGTCGTTGGATCCCTGTCTCAACTCAAGCATTTCACGGTCCGCCGTGTACGAGTCAGCCCTTCTGTCGAAGACTTTCAGGAATTCCTCGCGAAAAGCACCCCAATCACATAAGATGGGGTCGTCCCTGCTCACCAGAGGTACGGCCCATTGTGCCGCGTTTCCAGCCAAATAGGATATAAGGAAAGCCACACGAGCCTGACTCGTGGGGAACGCCCTTGGTTTGCACGATAAATGTAGCGCCACTTGTGTGAGGAATACCTGCACTGTGTTAGGATCCCCACTGTACCTCTCTGGTGTTGCCAAGGGGACGGCTACCGGCATTTCCACTACTACCGCAGGGGTCTGGTTCGTGAGGGAGGTGCTGGGCGTGAGCGGGTCCAATTGGATAGCATCCAGTCTGGCTTTTACATCGGCTGTTTCTTGCCTGGAGGCAGCCAATTCAATTTGCACGGTCGCTAAAGCAGCCAGCACATCATCAAGTGTTGCCATGTCTGTTATCGACCGGGAGACAGTTAGTGTTATTAAGGTCGGATATTTTGTAACGCCCTGAACGTCTCAGGATCGTTTAACAGACACGATAATGAGAACGCAACCACTTGTGAAGGTTTAGTTATTTTAATGAAGGCAAAAATAATACAAGGAATAAACAAAGGTTATAGTCACTGGAATCCTCCAGGCTAAGTACGTTACCAGCCCACAGCACGGATGGTCCTAACCGTCCTCTGCATATACGCCGATCCCGGCGTATGCCAACAGAGGGCAGAAATGAAATGGCCGACAATGCCAATCGGTAGGCTGCGAGGGGCACGAAGAGTGTTGGGGAGAATCGAGGAGTCAGGGAAACACCCAGCCGGGGTCTCTACCTGAAGGGAGCAGCCGCTCAACCTCTTCCTCAGACTGCACCGGGACGCGGAGTCACCTCCTGGTGATGCGTCACCGATACCCCAATCACAAGCAAAGAAGACTGAACCGAGAGCAGCCGCTCGATCGATCCTGTGGACTTCCGAGTCTGTAACGCGGCAAACACCTCCTGGTGTGCGTTACAGCTGGCAGTCCCTGTATCTCTGGTCGGGCTGGGAGTTACGACTCCAACCAGCAAAAGCGCCACTGTGCTTTGACTCAGCCGAGTCAAAAGGCGAAGCTCAATGGTTATCCGGTAGAGCTTCCGGGTCCTTCACAGGTGACGATGGGGCAAGACACGGCCCAGGGAGTAACGACTCGACCTACCTCCATTCTTGCCTTACTGGAGCACCACTCCGGAACACTGCTCTTCACTAAGCAGGTACGTCGGTGTAAACACAATATCCGACAGCGTTGTACCTCCCGGTTCCACCCTTTATAGGGCGTGTTTTCCTTGAGTTATGTAACAGCTCTCCTGTTTACATAAGGGCGTGTTTTCCTTGAGTTATGTAACAGCTCTCCTGTTTACATAAGGGCGTGTTTTCCTTGAGTTATGTAACAGCTCTCCTGTTTAGATAAGGGCGTGTTTTCCTTGAGTTATGTAACAGCTCTCCTGTTTACATAAGGGCGTGTTTTCCTTGAGTTATGTAACAGCTCTCCTGTTTACATAACCTCTCAACCGCTAAGCATCCTGGGAGATGTAGTCCGTTTTCACTGGTTACTGTTTTCCTCCCCTCGCATGACAGGAATTCTTGACATATTGATGTGGACTCAGATTAACGTGAGTCTATCTTGCCTGAGTTCTGGCAAAAGGAGGGTCTGAGGAACTTCGATTTTCGATCGAATCGACCCGCCATTTTGTAACCCGCCGCCATTTTGTGTTGCCACCACTCAGGCAGTACGGCGAACGAAGTCTTTTCTGCTTTTCCCGTAGCTTGGTGTCAAAATACGTCCTCGGCCTTGTTTGCGAGGCTGGTGTTTAGACTAGCCGAGTACACTAATGCGTGTCTGCTTCCCTAAACCCTGTTCCAACTATCTGTAGGCTCACACCATTCTTTCCCGATCATATCTTATCAACTGGCCTTCACTGTCTTCTGCTAGCATTCTCTTGTGTCATGCCCGTCCTCCAATACACACAAACGTATCTCACCACCTGCAAGTCAGTTGTAATCTGTTAATGAATTAGTTCGGGGGTGGGATGACAAACACAGTTAGAGGAGAGGTCTCTTCGAGTCATCTGATCTTTCTGTTTTCGAACCCTTCTTACTGGTTCCGCTTTGTTTTCCCACTTACCCTATTGGCTCTTTTCTTCTTTGCTTGGGGCGTGTGTTCTGTTAATAATTTCATATTGTATAGTATTTAATCTGATGCGCCACAGAGTGAAGTGGCAGTCTCCTGAGAACCTACATTGTGTACTTCTAGGATAACTGTACTAGCTGCAGCTAAATAAATCCAATCTTCTAACGCCGACAGAGTGTCCCGTGTCTCTGTGTATCGAAGCAGGTGAACCCAGGAGACGGAGGGCGTACCCTGCGCCGCCAGGCCCTAAAGGTTCTGGTTCTTCACCTGGAGTACCACTACTGCATCACACACACCTGGGGCACCACTGCTGCAGCACACACCTGGAGTACCACTACTTCACCTGGTGAACCACTGCTGCAGCACACACCTGGAGCACCACTACTGCAGTGAACACCTGGAGCACCTCTGCTGCAACACACATCTGGAAGACCAGTGCTGCAGCACACGCCTGGAGCACCACTGCTCTAGCACACACCTGGCGCACCACTGCTGCAGCACACACCTGGAGTACCACTACTGCATCACACACACCTGGGGCACCACTGCTGCAGCACACACCTGGAGTACCACTGTTAGAAATGGGATATATGGTTGGCTAGGGCTTGGGCCAACGCCAGGCAGAAACCACCACACTAGTCAGGGCTGGGGAGTTACACGCCAAAGATAACCCCTGCTCACCCCCTTGGTAGCTTGGTACGAGCAGTCAGGCTTATCCCGGAGGCAATGTGTAAAGCGTTTGCGCGCGCACCCAGCAACAACACCCAAGGCCCACCACAAAGGAAACTCCACACAAGGTTATATATAAAAATAGCCTTTGTATTACCAAAACACATTAGATAATATTCACACAATTTACACTGTGCCAACTGGCACTGGGCAGAATTTTACAAGGGACTATTTACACGGGACAGGGCCACATGGACCACTGTCAGAATCAGCACAAATCACCAATAGTAAATGTAGAACATATACCAATGGAAACACAAAGTATACTGTAGAGCACAACCAGTAACTACTGGCGTAATAATGACCTCAGCGTCATCACACTAGCATCAGGTATAAAACCTATCCTGCATCTATCACAGGGGCATAAATCACATTATGCAATTCCTCATTAGTCTAACGCATTAGACCTAACCACCTAAGTAAAACTATACTAGGGGCATACCTCGTACAGGGAAGTACAATCTCCCTAACATCAACCTAAGCAGGTAAAACAACCTTCTAGGCAGAAATAACCACATTTAGAGGTATAAGACACAGGGTGCGCCAAACATACTACACAGTACATTTCCTAGCACAAAAAGCACATTAGAGTCCAGGTTGCGCCAGAACCTAAACATAGCAGCTGCCCACTACTTGCTGGGCAGCTGGGGACAAGACAGGGCCTAAACGCTGCAGCTGGCACTAAGTGCTGCGCAGCTGTGGAAGTCACATGAGGCAGGGGCTCTCAATAGCCCCTGAAACAATAGGCCAAAACGTGGGAGCCATCTGGCTCAGAAAGTAACATGTCCCCATGGAGCGCACGGGCTCCTGAAATAACTGGGCGCCAATATCGAAAAGGAACTTGCCCCAAAGTACTGTGGAGCGCACTGGCGGCGAAATGGAATGTGTCCCCAAATGCTGGAGCCCTCTCTGGGCTCTAGAATAATCATGGCCGCCTCGTTGGAGCCTCTCTGGGCTCTAAAATAACAATTATGCCCCCCTTTGGAGCCACGGGGCTCTTAAAACAAATAGGCCCCCGTTGGAGCGGCCCGCTGCCATCCAGGGCCGCTCTAGACTTTTCTGCAGTTTCTGCTGAGCCTCCCCTCCAGCCCTGTACACTTACCGGGCTGTTCTCTTCACCCGGTCCCTCTTCTGGGACCGGGACTTCTCCGGAGGCGGGAGGCGGCAGGCGGGGCTCTCTCTTACTCACGAGAGCCTCGCTGAGGATTCGTCCGCCCCCTTCTTCACCCGGGCCCCCTCCTGGGACCCGGGACTTGCTTCGACCAGGCCAGCACTCCGCGGGGCTCTCCCTTTCACACTGGAGCCCCGCGTCACCGGACTTCCTCATCACGGGGGAATGGCGGCACTTCCGCTTCCGTCCCGCGGCCCCGCCCACAACCAGGCGGGCTGCGGACTCGGCGGCGATTTTTAAATGCAGCTCGTGCAGCGACGGTGATTTCTTTGGCGGGCAAAGTGCGGGGTGGGCACCCGCAATTTTAAATAAGTAAATAAGCGGGGTAGGCACCCGTATTACTCCTTCTCCTAAAACGAAGACGCAGGGTGGGCACCTGCGCACCCGGGGAACAACCTTTACAACGCAACTTTTACAACGCACTACACTTACAACGCATTTTTTACAACGCAACATCCATTACAACGCATTCCATTACATAGCATGACACTACAACGCATTTTTAAAAACTACCTTTACAACGCATTCCATTACATCGCATACTACCTTTACAACGCATACCATTACAACGCATAATAGTACACTACACTATCCAACACTTACCCTACTGTTGCACCCCCTGGAGTTCGAATAGTAATTTTTACCCCTATACTATCCAACACTTCCCTTACTGTTGCACCCCCTGGAGTTAGAATAGTAATTTTTACCCCTATACTATCCAACACTTACCCTACTGTTGCACCCCCTGGAGTTAGAATAGTAATTTTTACCCCTATACTATCCAACACTTACCTTACTGTTGCACCCCCTGGAGTTAGAATAGTAATTTTTACCCCTATACTATCCAACACTTACCCTACTGTTGCACCCCCTGGAGTTAGAATAGTAATTTTTTCCCCTATACTATCCAACACTTACCCTACTGTTGCAGCCCCTGGAGTTAGAATAGTAATTTTTACCCCTATACTATCCAACACTTTCCCTACTGTTGCACCCCCTGGAGTTAGAATAGTAATTTTTACCCCTATACTATCCAACACTTACCCTACTGTTGCACCCCCTGGAGTTAGAATAGCAATTTTTACCCCTATACTATCCAACACTTACCCTACTGTTGCACCCCCTGGAGTTAGAATAGTAATTTTTACCCCTATACTATCCAACACTTACCCTACTGTTGCACCCCCTGGAGTTAGAATAGTAATTTTTACCCCTATACTATCCAACACTTACCTTAAATGCAATTTATAAATTATGCGTTGTAATGGTATGCGTTGTAAAGGTAGTATGCGATGTAATGGAATGCGTTGTAAAGGTAGTTTTTTAAAATGCGTTGTAGTGTCATGCTATGTAATGGAATGCATTGTAGTGGATGTTGCGTTGTAAAAAATGCGTTGTAAGTGCATGCGTTGTAAAAGTGTGCGTTGTAACGACATACATCCGCGCACCCAAAGCAAACAGATAAGCGGGTGGGCACCCGCAAGGCACACATCATGGGGGAATCCCTACGCTGGGGATTCCCTCTCTCGCTCGCAGCAGCGCAACGCTGCACAGCCCCAGCTCCTCTCTCTGAGGGAATAAAGCGCTCTCCAGGCGCTATGTTCAGGACCAGTAGAAAGTCCTTGAGAGATCCAGGAAACAGAAGCAAACGGTCCCACAAAGTCCATTAGGCATCCAGGGGCTGGGCAGGGCCCAGGGAGGCAAGCCTTCCCCTGGGCCCCAGCAGCAGCACGCCCCTGGCAGATTCAAGTACAGAACGAGAACATTTTGTAAGGGGACACAGCCCCTCTTTTATACACCAAATCCTTTGTGTCAAAGGTGCAGGGAAGGGGCGAACCAGATACAACTGGTTCCTGAGCACTTTGTTTTGCTCAGCCCCTCTCCCTATTCACAGCACAGGCCAGGGTCATCAGTCGCACCACAGGGGGCGGAGCCAGTATTGTGTGGGGAAAGCCCAGCCCTATTCAGGTCCTAGGTGGACTCTTCCCACCCATCTAGCTGCTGATCTCCCCATTCACCACTGGGTGACTCCTCCTGACTCTGGGGATTCCCTAGCCCGTCACATGAGCTCAGGCATCCAATCGCCAGACAAGGCACTCATTTCACACTGCACACAGAAGTGCCCACTTCTAGAAGTGGCACTTCCACACTAGACACATGCACGCCGCACACATCATCGTGCAGCATTTTATCACACGAGTCCGTACATACCAAACTCGCACATGCACTCCCCACGCATCAGGAACTACCAGGGACACATACATTCCCCCATGCATTCCTATGGGAGGGCAGGTCAGTCTCACTCAATGTAACCCAGAGCGCACGCGCTTTCCACTGGGACACAGTGTGAAAGCGCCTAGAGGCCTAAAACCACTAGTACCACACAGGAAAAAGGCTAGGATACTGCAAAAAGTTCTAGGGGTGAACTTGCCAGAAGGGCCAGGTCCAACAACCACTACTTCACCTGGTGAACCACTGCTGCAGCACACACCTGGAGCACCACTACTGCAGTGAACACCTGGAGCATCTCTGCTGAAAAACACATCTGGAAGACCAGTGCTGCAGCACACACCTGGAGCACCACTGCTGTAGCACACACCTGGTGCACCACTGCTGCAGCACACACCTGGAGTACCACTACTGCATCACACACACCTGGGGCACCACTGCTGCAGCACACACCTGGAGTACCACTACTGCAGTGAACACCTGGAGCACCTCTGCTGCAGCACACCTCTGGAAGACCAGTGCTGCAGCACACGCCTGGAGCACCACTGCTGTAGCACACACCTGGAGCACCGCTGCTGCAGCACACACACCTGGAGCACCACTGCTGCAGCACACAACTGGAGCACCACTACTGCATCACACACACCTGGAGCACCACTGCTGCAGCACACAACTGGAGCACCACTACTGCATCACACACACCTGGGGCACCACTGCTGCAGCACACACCTAGGGCACCACTGCTGCAGCACACACCTGGAGCACCACTGCTGCAGCACACAACTGGAGCACCACTGCTGCAGCACACACCAGGAGCATCACTGCTACAGCACACATACCTGGAGCACCACTGCTGCAACACACACCTGGAGCACCACTATTTCACCTGGTGCACCACTGCTGCAGCACACACCTGGAGCACCACTACCGCAGCGAACACCTAGAGCACCTCTGCTGCATCACACACCTGGAAGACCACTGCTGCAGCACATGCCTGGAGCAGCACTGCTGCAGCACACATACCTGGAGCACCACTGCTGCAGCGCACAACTGGAGCACCACTGCTGCAGCACACACCTGGAGCACCACTACTTCACCTGGTGAACCACTGCTGCAGCACACACCTGAAGCACCACTACTGCAGTGAACACCTGGAGCACCTCTGCTGCAGCACACATCTAGAAGACCACTGCTACAGCACACACCTGGAGCACCACTGCTGTAGCATACACCTGGAGCACCACTGCTGCAGCGCACACCTGGAGCACCACTGCTGCAGTGCACACCTGGAGCAACACTGCTGCAGCACACACCTGGAGCACCACTGCTGGAGCACACACCTGAAGCTCCACTACTGCAGTGAACACCTGGAGCACCTCTGCTGCAGCACACAATCAATCAATCAATTAATCAATACACTTGTATAGCGCGCTACTCACCGGGAAGGGTCTCAAGGCGCTTGGGGGAAGGGGTCCGCTACTGCTCGAACAGCCAGGTCTTGAGTTGTCTCCTGAAGGCGAGGTGGTCTTGGGTCAGCCGAAGGTGGATGGGGAGGGAGTTCCATGTCTTGGCTGCCAGGTAGGAGAAGGATCTGCCTCCGGCGGTGGCCCTTCGGATGCGTGGTACGGCGGCGAGGGCGAGGCTAGCAGACCGTAGCTGGCAGGTGGGCGTGTGGAAGGTCAGGCGGTCGTTGAGGTACTTAGGGCCCAGGTCGTGAAGAGACTTGTGTGCGTGGGTGAGGAGCCTGAAGGTGATCCTCTTGTTGACGGGGAGCCAGTGCAGGTCCCTCAGGTGGCCGGAGATGTGGCTGCGTCGGGGGATGTCCAGGATGAGTCGGGCGGAGGCGTTCTGGATGCGTTGGAGTCTTTTCTGTAGCTTGGTTGTGGTTCCAGCGTAGAGGGTGTCACCAGGAGCATCACTGCTACAGCACACATACCTGGAGCACCACTGCTGCAACACACACCTGGAGCACCACTATTTCACCTGGTGCACCACTGCTACAGCACACACCTGGAGCACCACTACTTCACCTGGTGAACCACTGCTGCAGCACACACTTGAAGCACCACTACTGCAATGAACACCTGGAGCACCTCTGCTGCAGCACACATCTGGAAGACCACTGCTACAGCACACACCTGGAGCACCACTGCTGTAGCACACACCTGGAGCACCACTGCTGCAGCGCACATCTGGAGCACCACTGCTGCAGTGCACACCTGGAGCAACACTGCTGCAGCACACACCAGGAGCATCACTGCTACAGCACACACACCTGGAGCACCACTGCTGGAGCACACACCTGGAGCGCCACTACTGCAGCACACACCTGGAGCAACACTGCTGCAGCACACACCAGGAGCATCACTGCTACAGCACACACAACTGGAGCACCACTGCTTCAGCAGACACCTGGAGCTCCACTACTGCACCGAACAGCTGGAGCACCACTGTTGCAGCACACACCTGGAACACCACTTCTGCAGTAGACACCTGGTACACCACTGCTGCAGCACACACCAGGAGCACCATTGCTACAGCACACACTTGGAGCACCACTGCTACAGCACCACTGCTGCAGCACACACTTGGGGCACCACTACTGCATCACAAACAACAGGGGCACCACTGCCGCAGCACACAAGCCTGGTGCATCACTGCAGCAGCACACACCTGGAGCACCACTGTTACAACACCACTGCTGCAGCACACACCTGGGGCACAAGTACTGCATCACACACACCTGGAGCACCCCTGCTGCAGCACACATCTGGGGCACCAGTACTGCATCACACACACCTGGGGCACCACTGCTGCAGCACACACACCCGGAGCACCACCACTGCACCAAACACCTGGGGCACCACTACTGCATCACACACAACTGGAGCACCACTGCCGCAGCACACACACCTGGAGCATCACTGCTGCAGCACACACCTGGAGCACCACTGCTACAGCACACACACCTGGAGCACCACTGCTGCAGCACACACCTGGAGCACCACTGCTACATCACACACACCTGGAGCACCACTGCTGCAGCACACACCTGGAGCACCACTGCTACAGCACACACCTGGAGCGCCACTACTGCAGCACACACCTGGGGCACCACTACTGCAGCACACACCTGGAGCAACACTGCTACAGCACACACACCTGGAGCACCACTGCTGCAGCACACACCAGGAGCATCACTGCTACATCACACACACCTGGAGCACCACTGCTGCAGCACACACCTGGAGCACCACTGCTACAGCACACACCTGGAGCGCCACTACTGCAGCACACACCTGGGGCACCACTACTGCAGCACACACCTGGAGCACCTCTGCTGCAGCGCACACCTGGAGCACCTCTGCTGCAGCGCACACCTGGAGCAACACTGCTTCAGCACACACCAGGAGCATCACTGCTACAGCACACACACTTGGAGCACCACTACTGCAGCACACACCTGGAGCAACACTGCTGCAGCACACACCTGGAGCGCCACTACTGTGGCACACACCTGGAGCAACACTGCTGCAGCACAGTACTGGCCTGACACACCACCAATACAGCACACAGCTGACACTATTAATGCAGCACACACCTGGTACACCATGTCTGCAGCATGTAGCTGGCACACAATTGATACAGCACACTTCAGATTTGTGCAAAGTGTCTTCACGTACCCCACAAAATCACGATCTGTATTCGTCCAAATCTGCCTGGAATCTCAGGTACAGAAGTCAACACGCATCACCTGAACCACGATGCATGGACAGCCCATGCATTCAATTCCACCATTTTTCCTGTGCTCTCTTTAACGCCCCTCGGCGTAGGTACAGTGACTATCCATAAAGCACGTCACATGCTTCACAAGTTGGGCGGGCTTCTTGGCGCCTCACACGTGCTGCTGTTACTTACCTGAGTGGTATTCATTCTACTGATCTCAAAAGTAAGTCACCCTTCAAAGCCGTGACCTGCAAGTCACAGGCGCACAACTGACGTGTGTGTCTGCAGCGGGTGCATTAACGCACTGAGCTGACTCACTGGTGGACAGTTCGACTCGACACCACAAAACAGTACCACAGAAAAGCACGTCCCATGAGACGTGCCTGCCAGGAGTACAACTGTTAAATAGTGGATTCTTCCATTAAAGATGAGATGAGTAGTTGATGAAGTTTCATAGGTTCTTTATTCATGAGATTATAAGTTCAACAGCTCAGCCACCCAACTGCCTCTCACTCCTCTCTTCAAGATTCTCCTCCTTCCAGCCCACAACGCTGACCCATTCTAGAACCCTCAGATGTCACCACAGCTAAGATAGACAGCTGACAATCTGACATATTCAAACTGATGAACACAAAATAGAAAATAGAAAGTACATGACTTTACAACACATCTCCCTTCTTTACACACTAACATTTGAATGAAAAGTAAAACAACAAAAGAAACAGTCATAGAATTTGTCTTACAAACATCATAGAATCATTTCACTACATAGTCATCCAAATATGAAGGAATGCGAGAAAACCTGTTAGATCTCCTTAAGGTTCCTGTTACACCTTTGCTATCAGTATTTTTTGAAGAATCACTTGAATGAAACATCTTACCACAAACAGCACCCCAACTTAAATTCCACACTCTATGATCCGAAGTTCTCACGGCATTGTCAAAGACCTTAATAACCTTCAAAGGTTCCGAGAATTTGGCTCCAGAAACACAGAAACCAGGTCTTTTGATCATGACAAAATCACCAACAGAAACTTTAGTAGTCTTAACAGCATGTCTCACATCATAATTTTCTTTACTTTTCAAACACTTATAATCCTCCCTTTCCTCCCAAGAACTTTCATCTGGAATTACTCCCTTGGCAGAGATGCATTTATTAACCCAAGGTGGTTCCAAAAAAGTATCAGGTTGCCTCCCTCTGAACAAAGAAAAGGGAGACTTCCCAGTCGTAGTATGGGGCGCAAAGCGATAAACACCAACTCTCCTAGAAACTTCCTCCTTCCAGTCAAGACAATTCTGTTTAGCCAGAGAGATAGTGTCTTTTAAAACCCTATTGAACCTCTCGACAGTGCCATTAGATTCTGGGTGATATAAAGCACATTTTTTGTGAACAATACCACAATTAACAAGGAAATCTTCCATTTCCTTTGACACGAGCTGAACACCATTGTCAGTCAGTAAAGTTTGTGGTATGCCTTCCCTAGAAATTAACATTTTCAGAAAATCGATAACTGTTTTCGTATTGACATTTCTAGCAAAAGTGATTTCAGGCCACCTAGAGTATAGGCCCATGACTACAATAACAAACTTGTCAGACCCAACACCATGCACTGGTCCCAAAATATCGAGAGCTATGTCCTTCCAAGGACCACTGGGACGCGACCTTTTTTCCATAGGCTGAGTTCTGATCTTCAAACTCTTCTCACTTAGAGAACATTGAACACACTCCCTTACCAAACGCTCAATTTGGATGTCCATTCCAGGCCACCAGTAAGTAGAGCACACTCTTTCCTTAGTCTTAGAGATCCCTAAATGAGCCTCATGAGCTAAATCCAAAAGAGCTTTCCTTAGAGACAAAGGTGGAACCAATCTGTGACCCCTCCATAACATCTCCTCACAACAGGACAACTGGTCCCTCACCAACCAAAAGTCTTTAACAGATTGACTTCCTTCTTCTTTATAAGACCAACCCTCACGGATAAGCTTCAAAATCTCTTGGATAACCTGATCTTCACGACAAGCGTTCAACCAGGAATCTTGAGAAATTACCTTGTAGTCAATTTCACACACAAATTCATTGGAATGACTAAAATCCGAATCCAAATTGTCACCAGACTGAGTAGCAGGGACAAGTCTCGAAAGTGTGTCGGCAACAAAATTTTCAGAACCTGGAACATACTCTACAGAGAAATTAAAACCCTGCAACCCAACAATCCACCTGGAGATTCTCGGAGAAATTGAGTCAATACCCTTACTCATTAGTACCTCACACAACGGTTTGTGATCTGTTCTAACCACAAACGAAGTCCCCCAAAGAAATTTCTTAAATTTTTTAATGGCCCAGTAGACAGCAAGGGCTTCTCTCTCAATTACAGAGTACCTTGATTCAGCACCCTTCAAACTCCTAGAAACAAACATAATAGTGTTATCAGGATTTGTGCCACCTTGATATAAAACAGCCCCAAGACCCTTGAGACTAGCGTCAGTAGAGACAATTGAACGTTTAGCCGGATCAAAGTTACGAAGATTAGGAGCATTCTGCAATCTGTGCTTTATTTCTATGAACTCTTTATCACACAAATCATCCCAGACAAATTTTGCTCCCTTTCTAAGTAAATTTCTCATGCTGAAAGTGGCTTCTGCAAAATTTTTAATAAATTTGTTGTAATATTCCGCCATCCCCAGGAAGCGCATGAGCTCCTCCTTTGAAGAGGGGGCAATCAGGTCTCTAATGGTATGAACCAATTCAGCCTTAGGGACAACACCATCAACAGATATCGAGTGACCCAAATAATCAATCTTATCAAGGCCAAATTTGCACTTCTCACGCTTAATAGTGAGGTTGTGAGCAGACAGTCTATCCAACACTTTTCGGACTCTTTTCCCATGTTCCACTTCATCACACCCATAGACTAAGATATCATCCTGGTAAACGCAAACACCGGGAACATTGACTAACACCCTTTCCATGACTCTTTGAAAGACAGAAGCAGCAGAGACAAGGCCAAAAGGAAGTCTTATGAATCTAAAAGTACCAAATGGAGTAACAAATGCAGTTAAGTCTCTGGAGGACTGATCAAGTAGAATCTGATGGTATGCAGATGTTAAATCTATTGTGCTAAACACTTTAGCACCACTCACCAAACTCAATAGTTCTGAGATATTAGGAAGAGGATATTTATCAACGAGGACACATTTATTGAGTTGTCTAAGGTCCACAGATAGTCTCAAAGACCCATCAGCCTTCCTCGCAGCGACAACCGGAGCCAACCAGGATGTTCCTTCCATCTCCTCAATAATGCCCTGCGATTTGAGCTTCTCTAACTCCTTCAACATCTCATCCCTAACAGTGAAAGGGACACTACGTACTTTACTAGAAACTGGGACAGACCCTGGAGCCAATTTTATCTTGTGACAGTACCCTTTCAGACACCCAAGTTTGTCACCAAATACCTGTGGATATTCCTCCATCAGTTGGGTTTGTAAAAAAGAGTGATGATTTATAGACTCAACAGCTTTCCTCTCCTTAAGTATGATGGGAGGGGAGCTGTTAGGCTCTAACATGACACCCAGATCTTTCTGATGCCACCAACTGATAATACTGTCGCCTTTCTTGGAAACATAGACCTTCCCTGACGTAAAGCGACCCTCATATTCAACTAAACCCACAAAGTATCCTCTCAAATCAATGGGGTCCCCACCATAAGCCGTGGGACGAATGTCAGGTTTTAACAGGTTGATTTTTGAGCTTAAATTATCATCAAAAAACCTGCTTGATACAATGGTAATTTTTGCACCAGAGTCAAACAATACCTTGGTTTTATGACCTTCAATAAGAATATAATCCAAAGGTCCATCGCAACCAACCTGGACAATGATTTGACCGCACTCAAAATCATGTAGATCACTCGAATTGTCCACAGCAATTTCATTAACACTTTGTCTAGACGATTTGATTCAGCAAGCAATTACAAAATGTCCCTTTTTCTTACAATATGTACATATCGCATTCAACGCGGGACAGGATTTGTCATTGGCCCAATGGCCAGTATTGTTGCATCTGTAACATTTATTTTCTTTACTGAATTGCAATCGAGGTTTATAATCCTTCTTTTCTTTTACTTTAATTTTAGATTGAGTTTCTCTTGAATTTGAAGTTGTGTTAGTACTGACTACTGACACCTCCTTATTAAGATCTTTATTGAGATCCTTCTTGATCTCTTTAACACACTCAAGAGAGTGTTCAATTCTTTTGGCTACCACCAAAACTTCATCAAGAGACGGCTCATCTTTGAGCCATAGTTCATCACGAATTTTTTCTGAAACACAGCCCAACATAAATTGGTCTCTAATCCTCTCCTCAATTAATGTATTAAATTTACAAGTTGACGCTAATCGCCTAAGGTCAGTGACATAATTCTCAATACTCTCACCTTCTTTTTGCATGCGTCTACCGAAATGGTAACGCTCTAAAATGGTACTGACCTTAGGCAAGTAGTGAGCATCGAGTTTATAAATACAAATTTCAAATTCATTGAGACCAGCTGCAGCACTGTCGGGGACATCAGGAAGATGATCAAAAACATCCTGACCTTCTGATCCCAAGCAATGCATAAGTAACGCAGTTTTCCTCTCTACGCTGAGAGAAGTACCACACACACGGGCATACCGTTCGAACACCTTTTTCCATTTGGACCATTTTATGGGAGGATCTCCTGGTGACTGTAAGAAAAACGGAGCTGCTGTAACATTTTGCATATCTGAAATTAGTGCCTACAACGATCTAGTACAATAAAATGCAACAATAATCCTAAAATTTCATAAGATGTTACGTTCAGCAATAAAGGTATATCCAGATATTTGATAAACGGCTATGAAAGAAGAAAATAAATAAATAAATAAAAATGGTAGCACTTCACAGTACAGCCAAAATCTAAGCTGTGCGTATCAGCGTTGTTTTGACACACACGGAGTAAAAATGAAAGATGAACAGTAAAGCATATCACTTGTTTAAAGATAATGCATTGAAAACACCGAAAATATATATAAACTGTGCGTGTCAGCGTCGTGAGTTTCACTGTGCACAATTAAGACTCAACACAGTTTCACGCTGAAGAAAAACGAGCTGTGCACATCAGCGTTGCTGAAAATATATATATAAACTGTGCGTGTCAGCGTCGTCAGTTTCACTGCGCACAATTAAGTCCCAAAGCAGTTTCACACTGAAGAACAATGAGCTGTGCGCGTCAGCGTCGTTAAGAAAGGTAAACAACTGAAGTTGTCAATTCCAGTGCACGACGCGCCATTGAAATACAAGCTGTGCGCGTCAGCGTTGCTTAGTAACTTTGAAGAGGACGTGAACCAATAAACGCTCAGAGCAACGTCAACCAAAACGTCTCCTTGTCAGCGCAATCCTGCGTTTCAGTGACAATTTCAACAATGAGAAGACGTCAACCAATAGATGTTCAGAGCACAGACTTGCGCATAGTTTGAAGAAAGCAAACCGTCTCCTTGGTTGTATGACGGTACGTTTCAGTGACGCTTGAACAATGGGGAGACGTCAGCCAATAAACACTCAGGGCACAAGCTTGCGCATAATTTGAGGAAAGGAAGCCGTCTCCTTGGTTGTATGACGCTGCGTTTCAGTGACGCTTTGAACAATGGGAAGACGTCATCAGAGGCTCGCGAGTAGGCAACCACGCGCATAAGACAGAGGTAATTTGAACAAAAATAACTTTAACTTTAAGTTAACTTTAACCGTTTCTCCGTTCCGTAGGAAAAAAAACATGAAAGTAATAACTTAGTTGTCTAGTAGTTAAAAAAAAAAACGAAATAATGTTATTCAGTGAAGTAATAGTCTCAGTGCTTCATCGAGTGAAAAACGCGTTTGAAATGAAATAAAGGTCTTACTTGGTGATCTTGGTAGTCTTGGATATGTTCAGGAAACGGGAAAAAAAACTGGATTCTAGGCGTAGGTTATCTCTGTGTTCGGCATCTGTGAAAATGCTTTAATGTCCAAGTAACTTTCCCCTTGTAGTTTTAAATTTGATGTAAAATCTTGGTTGAAGCGGAGATTTTCAGGGTTGGAGTTGAGCTGCTTTCCCAGTCGTCGCCAGTGTTAAATAGTGGATTCTTCCATTAAAGATGAGATGAGTAGTTGATGAAGTTTCATAGGTTCTTTATTCATGAGATTATAAGGTCAACAGCTCAGCCACCCAACTGCCTCTCACTCCTCTCTTCAAGATTCTCCTGCTTCCAGCCCACAACGCTGACCCATTCTAGAACCCTCAGATGTCACCACAGCTAAGATAGACAGCTGACAATCTGACATATTCAAACTGATGAACACAAAATAGAAAATAGAAAGTACATGACTTTACAACACACCCAGCACACACACAGCAAAGAAAGACACACAACCGTCAGAGACACACGAACACGGCGAAGGCTCGAACAACACACTGACGTAGAGAAAGACAATCACCACAGACACAGCACACAGGCATACAAACACACACAACGACCAAACCAACACACAATCAAAACCAGTCCAGATACATGATGAAGACACAACAAACATTCGCACACAAAGAAACGCAACAAGCACAAGGGGGCAGATTTACAAGCCCCTTGCGCCACTGTTGCGTCACTTTAAATGGGAAAAGTGGCGCAAGGGGTTTGTAAATCTGCGCCAAGGTATAGACACAAACCCACACCCATGCATTCAAACTGAAAACACACCCCCAGGCCCCCACGCACGCACACACACACACATCACGTGCTTCTGAGCAACTGATAATGTATCTATTGTTATCAGCAGAAGCCATGGAATGCAGTGGCAAAGTATAGTTGTAATGATAATTCTATTGAGATAGCGCTTACTACCCCTGACAAGGCATCGAAGAACTTTTCGGAGAGTAGCACAATACTTCGGAACCCAAAAAGGATTAGTGGTAAATTAGTGTAGGGAAATATGAGTTCATTTGATTGGTGTACATGTCTGAATCAATCATTTCTGATAAAAAATAATAATTAATAAAAGGAACATGGAATAAGCAGCTGCCGCACCATGAAACGTCTCAAAGTAGAAATGCATCACTCGATAAAACATAAAAATGTTATGGTTCAGCCTGGTTGCGCCATGATTCCGTGGGGAGCCGTCGCAGCCCTGTCCTGTTAACGTTACTTGTCATTACATGAATGAGAGAAGCCACAGAGCAAGGATGAGGGCGTGGCCTGTTCTGAAACCAAACCCACAGGATTTCACGTGACGTCACAACAAGCACCTCGCGCGGCGGCATCACCAGCGTCGTGGTTCTTTTGCAATCTTTGTGCAGAGGAGCAAGCAGTGCGTTGTGGCATGTTTTCCACCAGTCGCACGGTCACAGGGTTCATTCTGCTCGAGGGTCCTACCAGACTTCACCGGGTACCCTATGGTTGGGAACGTCCCCGTCCCCTATATATGCATATAGTAAGGCCCCTTTCGGGGTGGATTGAGTCCAGGTAAGATTCGAGCGTCACGTCAGCTTAGGGCCCAGGTACGACACTACCAGGCTACCCACCGCAGCGTTTAGGATAGAAACATAAATATGTAGGAACAATGCTTTCCTTAACAACTGAAGTGGTGTCAGGACCAGTTGGTTTAGGATTGCTCCAAAGGTGGTTGATGCAAATCTACAAGGGTCCTTTTCACATGCACTGACCAACACGCTCCTCCGAGCCACCCCGGGTGGACATCTCAAGAACAGAAGTCATCACGCTCCACCTGAGCCACCAAGGGGGGACATCTCAAGAACAGGAGTCAACACGCTCCTCCTGAGCCACCACGGGTGGACATCTCAAGAACAGAAGTCAACTCGCTCCTCCTGAGCCACCACGGGTGGACATCTCAAGAACAGAAGTCAACACGCTCCTCCTGAGCCACCATGGGTGGACATCTCAAGAACAGAAGTCAACTCGCTCCTCCTGAGCCACCACGGGTGGACATCTCAAGGAAAGAAGCCAACACACTCCTCCTGAGCCACCATGGGTGGACATCTCAAGAACGGAAGTCAACACGCTCCTCCTGAGCCACCACGGGTGGACATCTCAAAAACTGAAGTCAACACGCACCACCTGAAGCACCATGCATGGACAGCTCAGGCCCAGAAGCCAACACGCACCACCTGAACCACCATGATTGGACAGGTCAAGCCCAGAAACCATCACGCACCACCTGAACCACCATGCATGGACATCTCAGATACAGAAGTCAACAGTCTCCTCCTGAACCAACATGCATGAACATCTCAAGTCCAGAAGCCAACACTCTCTTCGTAAACAACCAAGCATGGATATTTCAAGAACAGAAGCCAACACTCTCCTCCCGAGCCAACATGCGTGGACATCTCAAGTAAAAAATTCAACACTCTCCTCCTGAGCCACCATGTGTGGACATCTCAAGCACGGAAGGCAAAAACTCTCCACATGACCCACCATGGGTGGACATCTCAAGAGCAGAAGTCAATTCTCTGCTCTTGAATGGCGGATGCATGGACATCTCAGGTACAGTACCCAACACGCACCTCCTGAGCCAATGTGCATGGTCATCTCAAGTACGGAAGCCAACACTCTGCTCCTGAGCCATCGTGCATGGACATCTCAAGTCCAGAAGCAAACACTTTCCTCCTGAGCCACCATGCATGGTCATCTCAAGTATAGAAGCCAACACTGTCCACCAGATCCACCATGTATGGACATCTCCACCATGGAAGGCAATGCTCTCCACCTGAACCACCATGTGGGGACATGTGAAGCACAGAAGCCAACAGTCTCCTTCTGAGCCACCACATGTGGACATCTTAGGTACAGAAGTCAACACGTTCCTCCTGAACCACCATGTGTGGACATCTCAGGTACAGTAGCCAACATGCTCCTCCTTAGCCACCATCCAAGGACATCTCAAGTCCAGAAGCTAACTCACTCCTCCTAAGCCACCATATGTGGACATCTCAAGCACGGAAGGCAAAGCTCTCATCCTGAACCATCATCCGTAGACATCTCACGTACAGAAGCCAACACTCTCCTTCAGAGCCACCGTGCATGGGCATCTCAAGTACAGACTGCACACAGCCAATATAACAAAGGCCATGAAACAGAAACATCAGAGATGGTGGCAAATCCTAGTTCCAAATACAGCGCTATTAATGGGGTACTGATCTTGACCATCATTATACCCTCAAGAGTTTATTCTCAAGCAATTTCGTCTCACTCGCTTTGCTATAACCCCATAGTTCCTCCCCGTAAGTAGCGTTACCACTGTCTTCTGTTTTACACCACGAGGGTTCGACTAACAGACGGTTCATGAATCTAAGAGCAATGCTAGAAGTTGGTGGCAATGTGAGCCTTGCCTTCTTACACGCTCCTTCCACTTCCGCTGTCGATCAAAACAAATATCCAAATCATCGAATTGAGTCGCACACTCGGTGTCTCTCCCCGTAGGCAGAACTTCCCTCTAAGTCCAGGAGACGGCTTTAATGGCAGTCTTAGTTTATGTGTTTTTTTATAATCAGATCTTTCTCTAAGCAGTATTCAGAGAATCTCTCTAGCAACGTATACGTTGCATTTTTCATGAGAGTTCCTCGAACAGCGTCATCTGCAAGGAGATGCTGTGTCGTTTGAGCATTAGCCATCTTGGGTTCATGGAGAATGGCCTCCCTTACTTAGACAGTCTACAATAAAATTCAGGAAGAGGCTGAATATATTCAGATCCGAATCACAGGCCCGGTGAACTACCTTAATGATTGTGAAACAACCACCACATGTACCATTACCGTAACAAACTACTGCAGCATTACTTGTGCATAAGTCTTTCATAGTAGTCAAAAGTGTAGATTCGAAGACTAATTTATCCAGTGTTGCCCAAAGGGTATCCAGATCAACTAAACCAAAGGCCGGATTTAAGTGAATGAATGTCAAGTTATTTTTTAACTCTACCATAATTGTAGCAGATCATGTACAACTTATCCCTTTCTAGAGACCCTTCCCTCCCCCACCTCTTCTTTTATTCATCCCAAACCTCCTCGTACTACTTTGATCTTCCAAATAACACTTTCTAGACTCTTCCTTTCCAATCCCTCCATTTCCCTATTCAATCCAACTAGCAGTCTCAAGTGTCCACCGCTCAAATTAACTCAGATTTCCCTGCACTTATCCACCACTAATCCTTTTGGGTTCCGGAGTAGGGTGCTACTTGCTGAAAATTCGACGACTGGTCAGGGCTAGTAAGAAGTGACGGCTGCTGCGGAACAGAAGGGGTGGGCAGCGCGGGCAAGAAAAACAAAGAAAATATTACTCACCTGCCAACCGCTACCGCCGTCCTCTTCTGTTCCTGTCGACTCCCGGCAGTGCACATTCTCCTGTTGCAGCATAGAATGTCAAATCCTCCCTTCGTCACAGACCAAATATCGCAATAGCACATTAACTCAATAACATTCATTGGTGGGGCCCATAACACCAACACTCACACTTCAATGATCTGCTCTCCCGAGAGGGATACGTTTCCATACGCCGACAATGAAAGGAATATCTTTTCACCTAAACCCTAATATACATTAAATACCTTTATTAGCTTCAAACCTCGTGATATTCCCCTCATTTGGCGATGAATCAGTTAGTTGAATTTGGGTATTTGGTAATTCAATTCTTTTATTTATACTCTTCTCTTAATCTAATTTCTGCAAAAAAATCACTCAACACATTTGTCTATTAATCAAAGCATCGTTTATCTAATTAATTGCAAATTTTAGAAAATCATCGACCAAACCGCAGAACATCATATTTACCTAATCTGGATATTAGTCGTCCTCTAAATCAATCAAGTCGTGGAAAAATTCTTTAATTCATCAAGTCAGGCCGCAATTCAGTCTGTCAAAGATTCATGGAAACAGCTGTCCAGCAGTGTCACCGTCCTCTCCGTCAGCATAAATTCAGGAAATTCGCAGCAAGACAAATCGAACGAACATTCGCGCCAACTCACTATTCTACCGACTTTTATAATGATTTTAATGTCAAAATGTATCAAGAATGAGTTTTAGACAGTCCTGATTGGTGGATTTGGGGTCATTCAGTGAAGTTCTCACATAGTCTATTCGATTAAGTCATCACACTTGCTGGTTCCGGTTTTAAAGACAGTCCTTTGTTATGTGGTCCTGGCAACTCTCCCAGAACGACCTTGGTTGGTACATTTTGCCTGGGGTCAGGACGAGGCCACTGTTGCTGGCGGTGGCGCAGGCGCACTTCACCCAAAACTTCGTGAAACGATAGCAATCACGTCGTGTCTCGTTTTCTTAGGCCCAAATGGTCAACTTAAGCAAAACAAACACACAACATAATTAAAACATAGAAATGGCTAATAAAATGTTAAACCCTCACTAATTCCCCTATGTGTAAGTAATTATCTAGCATAATAGCAACATTTTAAGCGTTTATATTCACCCAGTGATGTCATCTGTTGTAACTTACAATTACGTCACAAAAGCAACATATATCATGCAATATTCTAATTTTCTACCATTAGTATGCGTACATATATTAGTATACAATTAGTTTAGCCATGCAAAATGCAAATCCCACGTGTAATTCTTTCGTTAATATAATTGGGGAGTTATCTCTTCAAACGGATTAATAATGTTACAATTAATAGATTATTCGGATTAATATAAACATGCAGAATGGGGGGGAGGTATACAAAATGTTGTACTACCCGCTCCATCACTCCCAGACTCCCTTAAGCCAATCACGATGCTGCTTGGATACTGGTAATGCTAGGTCTGAGTGGCCTGGCTTGGTGCTCAGACAGGGCCTGTTAGCCTGTGTTTGTTTGTGTAGCGGTGCAACACAGCCTGGGTTGGAGAAATGCTAAGTGCACACGTCGGTTTGGACATACTAAGACGGCCGGCCAAGCCAACATGCACACTGATAGTGCCCACCACTCCTCTTCCCTGCTCCGTCGGGATAGCCGAGCCTGCCCTGCCCTACACTGCTTCAGTGTCAGTGCTGAAAAATAAGATGAAAATAACATTGCTTTATTATCATTTTATTTTTCCTATTTGCACTGTTGAAAGAGCAGCGGGCAAAGCTCCTCTGCCTTAACGGCGGAGCCACCGCTGGCAGTCAGAGCTATAAAGACGATTACAATGGTAAGGCCTGTCAATGTCTCCTATTCTCACCCTCAAACCAGTCTGTGCATCTATCAAACTGTTATTAGTATCAGCCTATCCCTACAAATAACTGGACAGCACATTTCCAAATATTTCACCAGTCCCATCTGATAGTGAGATGGGCTTCTAATTGGCCAGATCTCTACAGCTACCTTTCTTGTGTAGTAGGGACTGAGTCAGCCATGACAGGCGCATTGTAAACCTTCGGTGATCATTTAAGACCATAAGACCAGAGCTTCGGTTCACCCCATTGTAAATCTATGGGGATCACTACAGCCCTTTCTACCTCAGGTACCAAAACAGCCCGGGCATGGTCAGTGCGGCTCGACCCTTACTCTGGTTTGGGTTCTCCATTCCCTCCATCTGGGTGGCATTCCTGCCCACAGGCCCTGGCTCCACTGACATAAGGAACAATTTCCAAACATTTTTAGGAAGCTTTTCTGATTCTGGCATCTCTT
Source organism: Triturus cristatus (assembly GCF_964204655.1). Classification (NCBI taxonomy): domain Eukaryota; kingdom Metazoa; phylum Chordata; class Amphibia; order Caudata; family Salamandridae; genus Triturus; species Triturus cristatus. The sequence goes on from NC_140591.1 coordinate 23,651,870, forward strand.
TGATCTTCCCATAGTCCTTGATTTCCTCCTTTTCCTCTTCAATACATTTGTATATTCTTTCCTAAGTCATTGAAATTAAGGCTCACTTTTACATTTTTCATAAAGTTTTGCTCATCTCCCCAGCATTCCATGTTCAACCAAGCATAGCTGTCCTTTTCTGCCTTCTTATAACTTAGTCTGCTGGGAAAGGGCCAGAACAGCTTTACTTCTGCTGCTATAGACTTGAATAAATTAATGATTTTGTCTTCCTCACCACCATTGTTAGCTAGAAAAGTGTTTACATACATGGCTAGAACAGCACTTAGTTTGGGTACTTTTAAGTGATTGTCATAGTTCAATCTTGCAGCCTTCCTGTTGTTGACTGAATAACCTTAAGATAGTGCTCGGTCCAACTTATTTCCATCAGTACTCCAGGGACGTCACCATTAAAGGTAAGGCTTACCACTAATGGATCATGGTCTATCTCTACCTTTTTGACAACTTCCATATCAGTGACCCACTTCCACGGCTCTGCATTAATCAGGAAGTAGGGGATGAGAATGGTCCTGGTACCACATTGGATCGTAACATGCGCTGGTGAGTCTGCAGTAGAGAGGCCATTTATAAAACATGGTCTATGATTTAACTGAAGACATACAAAATGTCTTTATTTTTGCAGATGCTTTCCAATTTAGTATTCATTTTCGAATACCCGGACACAAGTCCTCTTCTACGACCTCGACATTTGTAACATTATTTGAGGGGAATGTGTTGTAGTGTCCATCGATGAGCACGAGTGTGAATCGTCTCTGTCCACTTGCCCTGGGTATACTCAAGCTCTACTATGAAGCTTCTCATAAGTCTTGCTCCTCTGTAGACCAGCCAGGGGAGTACACAGTTTTATGATGTCTTTTATTTCCTTTTCTCATCTTACCCCTACTAGTCTCAATCAACCAATCAATCAAGGAGGATTTGTATAGCGCAGCAAATCACCCGCGAGGGTATCCAGTCACTGAGCTCCAGGCTGCTTTTGTAGCTTCTGCTGATTGGCCAGGTCTTGAGTCCTCTTCTGAACTCCTGAAGTGAGGGTGAAGTCAGGAGATGGAGGGAGAGGCTGTTCCAGGACTTTGTGGTGAGGTAGGAGAAGGAGCGTCCTCCACTTTTGCTTCGGTGGCTGCGGGGGATGTGAGCGAGGAAGGCGAAGCGCTGGAGTCTGGAGGGTTGGTGGAAGTTCAGGCGGTGGTTGATGCTTGCTGGTCCTTGGTTGTGCCGGGCTTTGTAAGCGTCGGTTAGAATCTTGAATTGGCATCTCTTGTGTTGGAGCCAGTGGAGTTTCTTCAGGTGAGGAGTGATGTGAATCCGTCTAAGGAAGTGGAGGATGAGTCGGGCCGCTGAGTTCTCAATGGTCTGCATTCTTACAAGGGAAATATTGTAGTCTAAATTTACAGCATACAATTGTTGTGATTTACAGTGCAGTGTAGTTGATACTCAAATTGAAAGACCACCGGTAAGCTGAGAATTATTTCAAAGTTTCGTCAAAGCATAAATCTATTTATAACCATCCAGAGCTGTTTCTGACAAGTCCCATTTTTCCTGGGAGCAACAAACGACAAAATTATTAATAAACCCCTCCCATTCACCATCAAACATTTTAGAATGTAGATCAGTTATGTTTCAGTTTACAACCTTTGTTGGCCAACTACTAAATATTCTGAGACAGCTCTTTGTTACCCAAGGCCGCTGGTAGCCATGTCCCACTCGATTCCTGAGCAGGGCGGCCTCCTACACCCGGGCTAATCCCACCTCACAACAGACTTACTTCCCTTGCACTGTTGCTTTTAGTAGTAATTAGCCGACAAACTCTTCCTATGATTGACCATTTGTCAGGAAAGCTTCTCCCAGCCTCAGTGGTGCGGAAACCCTCAACTTGTCCATACTACTGGCAGGGCACTGCATGTGGGTAGAGGACTTTACCCACGTACGGTAAAGATGATCGTCTACCCACATCATCCACAAGATGTCCAACTTATCTAGAATGAGTTCACTGATTTCAAGCTGGTAACCCACGCCTACAACACCCTCCACAACATCAGAACCACCTACATCAACCACTGCCTGACTTTCCACCAACCCACCAGACAACTCCGCTCTACATCCCTCGCACCTGTCCCCCGCATCCGACGGAGCTGCAGTGGAGGTCTTTCCTTCTCGTACCTCGCCGCCAAGTCCAGGAACATCCTCCCCCTCCCCCTTCGAACCTCACCATTATTCGCCAACTTCAGGAAGAAACCCAAGACCTGGCTCTTCGACTAGAAGGCCCACGAGACCACAGCACCTGGATACCCACCACAGCTATAAGCAGCGCTAGATAAGTACTGCTTGATTGAATGAATGATTGACTGATATCAAAGGAAGCAGACTACCCCTCAGCTGACTGCAAAGTTCCAGCAGATTTTTCTGAATTTTCCAAATTCACACTTTTGACATTGTGAGATGTTATTAACCTCAGCGTTGGAATAACATAAAATATACTGTGGGAGGCATGAGCTACTCAGCGGTCTTGCTGTATATGCAGAGGGAAACCAACGGATGACCTTAAACCTGCACATGTCTGCATTGATACCATGACACGCGCACACGGCTCAGAACCGTAACCCCGCTCTAGAGATATTTGTGTCCTTCCTCGTAGACGTAAAGGTTTTATCCAGTGGGGTAGGAGACGGCTCATTAGCCACACGGACTACATCTGGTGGGGCTCAAGTGTTATGGTATCCAGGGGGCCACTGGAAGCCATCTCTTCTGCTCTTCTACCGGTGTTGGTATCACAGAGTCATCCAAACTCGGATCATCTTTGAGATTGAGACTCTTCTGGTATTTCAGGTTATAATAGTTGTTAATTATTATATTAGTCATTAGTTATTTTCTCTCTTATTGTACAGTTATTTTCCATTGGTCTCACTTGCTTTTCTCCTTCTTCACCAACATTTTACATTTTATTGGTTACATTTTTTACTGCATTATCAATAGCTTTAAAACACTCCCTGGTGCAGAAGTTGGGGCTGAGGACTGGGGTGCCCTGTGTTACTAGGTGGGTATCCAGTTTGTGTCCCCACATTACTTGTTTCCTTGCTCGTAGATGAGACTTGTAAATTAGGGGCGTCTCCATTAGCGAAAGTATTGAATTAAAAATGCATTGTAGCGCCTGTAGTGCATTGGAGGTGATAAAATGCTGATCAATAGATTTCCTGGGAGAATCTTCTGACAGGGGGTGCCCCAGAGGTTCTGTAATTCTCGAGACTAACTCCATTTTATATTGTGCCACCATTTTGTGTTGCCCTCACGTAGGCCTGTGAAGGTAGCCTGGCGAACAAAGTGGCCTGGCCTTCTTAGTCCATGTATACATTAACTAGGTTTCTTTCTGACTCTGGAATGAACTGTAAGAAACTGACCTCTTCACCTGAAACTGACCTCCCAAAGCCAATTTCCCTGATCGATCTTTGTCTGAGATTGCCATTCAATGTTCAGGACATCGTTAACTTTTAGTTTCCTTGCACATGCCTTATCTTGTTCATCATCTGTTACTGTTCCTTTTTTATGTTTCTTCATTACATGGGTTATGCTTTCAATTATAGGTTTGTCCGGCTTTTGGAGATTGAATTTGGGACATTCCTAATGATTAACTTTTGGGTTGGGATACTGTACATGTAATCATGCCATGCCCTGCAGTGCCATCTAAATCAGATTAACCTTTGTGAACTATGTAATTATAATGTTTTGCCCATATCCTGCTAAAACCCCAAAGGCTATTCACCTGCTGATCCTCCAGATTTTCCATTTGTTTAGGAATGTAATTGGTACAACTCCCTTACATGCCTGGGGCAGGATAAAGAGTATATAAGACATGAAGTAAGACCATTCTATGGACTACCTCATTCAGTTGCTACGGCTTCTGTGTGACGTAGTCAAACTCATTTGAGTTTAATAAAAATGTTCTTTTATATTTCAGCTTCTGTGCCAAATTCTTTATTATTGGTTTGAATGGACTAAGTATTAGTGAGACCCCTGAGAAGGAAATTTTAATTCTTCAATTTGCGCGGCCAACGTGGGCCTCATCAGAGAAGTGGCTATCTATGGGAGTGATCTTGTCAGAAGACAGAAATCTACTGAGGAGGACAGGACAGGACTCTACTAAGGAGGTACTCTGTGCACGGAGATTCTGGGGATTCTTTGTCTCTGCAGCCCAGTATCTTTCTGATCTTCCTGATTTTGATCCTCCACATGATGTCACCTCTGACTGAGAACCTTTTTGGCGTGAGTATTTTAAAAAAAGACCGTTAGGTCATTTAGAACTTGGCAGTTAGAATTTGGACAACCATTTGTTTGGTAAAAGTCATTATGCGGCTCTTACTGTTGGTTCTTGCCTTGGATTGGTAAGGTAGTTTAGTAACACTTACTATAGCTTTGGAATTTTGGAATTTGTGTTGGCCAACTTTGGATTTGTATAGGTTTGTATATGCGAATTGCAATTTGTGTAGGCAGGTAATGAGGAGATTTTTCTCTATCTGGTTTTGTTGAACGGTGCAACGTACGAAGAGTACCTTAAGCACTACTTTGATTATAATATTGCATATTCTGCAGTATTTTTGGCATGCCTGTTTTCAAAGCTCACATTGAAGAATGTGTTGCTTTTTCTTGGTGTGATGTGAAGTAAATTAGCCGGCTCCCCTACAGGGAATACCTAAATAGGTTTAGGTATAAGACATATTTCTTCCTTGGTGATTCTGTATCCCCAGGGAATTAAAATATGGACATAATACATACAAGGATCCTTTGTTCCGCGCAATCTTATGAATGGAGATATGCAGAGCGATTTTTGGTGTTCTGCCAGCCAAAGCTAGTGAATTGAGTGTATCTTGGCTTCTTAGAAATAATGGTCTGTGGGGTTGTTTTTGCAGTCTTTTGGAACACCATTGAGAAGCGCTTCTTGTAAATATGACTTACAACTAGTATTTACAAATGGTTTGGTTTAAGTACAGTCTGTGGGCTGTCCTTTGTTTCTGTCTTGAGTATTGATCTGTGGGTTAAATGTGTGTTTAAATGTCTATGTGGTTTTCCCATTAGTGCAACTTCTGTAAGTAAATAGCGATGGCGGTATTTATGAAATAAATGACTAAAGCGCGCTGTATTGTGTGTCTTGAGTGTTTGACCCCTTTCTGTTTATGTCTGAAATGAGCTCAATGTGTGTTTGCGGTTTTTCTTGATGTTTTCAGTCGGTTAAGCAAAATGTCAGTTAATTAATTAAGTAGAAATTAAATAAAAATCCAGAAATGAACAATGTGATATGCTAAAATAGCTATATGTTGCTATTTAATTTATAGAGTAAGCAATTATGCATATGTACAAACTGTTAAATGCTTAAAAGATAAAATTAAAATTCACATTCACTAGGAATAAAAAGGCATCAAAAACGAAATTGTGTGTTTTGTAGAAAAATAAACTTATAGTATTTTTTACTTACATACATTGTATTAGATATTAACAGGCAAACACTTCAGCTGCAGTAAATTTTTGCTGAACTCAAACGCAACACGCATTGATATGTCTTAGTTTGAAAAAGACTGAATCCATGCTCATGTTATAACACTGAGAGACAATCTTTTACTGCCGCGGAGCAAATAGCAGGTCACGAATAGACAGGAATGTTTACTCAAGCCAGGACTTCGCCCTCAGTTAAACACGGGTGGAACTTTGCATTTCAAGCTGTTGTTTTAAAAAAAGGTTCCAAAACTACGGTTCATTATTTTGTATTACAAGAAGACATTTCAATTAAGGGTTTCCTCTCTTTAAGCATTTTTTTTTTCATTCAGAGTAGCTTTTAAAGTGCCTTAGGCTTCAGTAAATGCATACATTTAGGTATAATGCAAATTTGCAGGTTGTTCTCATTTGGGGTTGCTTTTAATGGCTCAGTGAGCCAATGTGCCCGGTGCAGAGGTTTGAGTTTAATATCAGGGTTGAAGATTTTAACTCTAGCTAGACCTACTGAGACGTTCATCCATTTAAGGTTGATGAAATGAGTACCATTGCATAGGGTGGTAACAAGCATTTGTTCTAAAGCTGGTATGTTGTGTTCTGTGAATTATTCACAGTAGATGTTTTTGTGTCTGGGAATAGGAGTGGATTGTGGCCCCTAAAGGGAGTAATATATATGGTATGTGGTTTTGGATAGGGTTGGTTATTGCAAGTTAGAAAGAGTTAGGAAGGCTTTTTGTCTTTGACAGCTTCAGGGTGAAGAGAGAGAGGGCTGAGGAGAGGCAGATTTTGACCTTGAGGTCAGTAAGGTGGGGGTTAGCAGTATGTTGAAACAAGAGTTTTTGTATGACTCCTTTGAAGAAAAAATGTTCGTGTGTTTTTCAAGTTTTTGCATTTTGTCCTTCTATAAATTGTTCCTGCTGGTCCTGTGTGTCAGAAGCGACACAGTAAGTTGTATTTGACAGCTGATCACCACTAACTGGTGACCAGTTGTCAAAAGGAGGGTGAGGAAAGTAAAGGAAAGTGTACTTTTAATTTTAAGCCTGACAAATTAAGCAGGACCGAATATTGGGTTTTGGGCTGCATGAAGTGCGTGCGTCACCGCTCATTTACATGTGCTATTGTAATTTGTCTATGCTTTTTGTGCTTGGTATACAGCACGTATATCTGATGGCTTGACATGTGTGTTTTTTATTTTATGTATGTTTTTGTTTTATGTTGGTGCTTCTGATACTATTACAAGTTTTCCTGTGTTGTGAGGGGATGTCATGACGATGTACATCTTTGAGCAACAATTGGTTGAACTTGCTCTAATACTAAATTTCACAGATATGATATTTTCATACTGTGAACAAGACAGACAACACTTCACCAGTGCATCATGTCTATTTGGCTATAATAGTATTGAAGAAAAATAAAAGACATATACAGGATCAAAGTGTGTCACCTGCAGTTAGTCACGTTACTGCCCCTTCTCCAAGTAACAGGCAGCCCTAGATTTATGTTTCCTTGATTGGACCTAAGGATGAAATTATAGATCTGTGACTCTTGTACAAGGTGACCTAATATCTATATTGCATTAGTTAATCATGTTCTGCTTCCTAAGTACCAGGTTTCATTTTCCCCGGGGAAGGAACTTGAACAGTAGCCGAGATTACCGTATATGGTGTAGCGGCCAGCGGTAGAGTTAAAATTTGTGTAACTTTGGCCTTTTGTGTATCACCCGTACTCTTGGTGTTGTGTCACATGCCTGACTATCACCCAAGTAATTTCTTGTCCTTCCTATAGATTTTTCTTTTGCCGCTTCTCCCCTGATCGATGTCACATTGTGCCTAGTTATTGGGGATTTTAGTTGTGTCCTAGTCCCATTTCCCTTTTCCGTATTCCTTTCACCAGTCAGCTCATTTATTATTGTTGGTGTATTGTTCAGGTTCACACTTCCAGGCTGCAGTGATGTACCAGGGACCCCCATATTATGTATAATTCCCTTTCGTATGACCAGATGGGTTTTTAAGGGAGGTATCTACATGTCCCTGATAATCTGTATCATGTGCTTTCTCTTTTGAGGGGTTCTAGATAAGGAATTTAGGAACACCTAGACTTAATCATTGAGGAAAATATGTGTTTACCCCATTAGACAATGCCACTATGTGTGAGGACATCCATTCAGATAGAATTCCCATGTAACTATCTACCCCTAGATGGTAGAGGATATGCTCTCACATTGAAGCCACTCCTTTGAAGATTGCAGGCCACCTGCTTGCAGTCCCCTTGTTAAATACAATGAACTGTTTTTGTACTGAATTTGAAGGAAACTAACAACTGCGTCACATTTCCTACGTCACTAGGATCTGCGGTATCAAGTCATAATAACCTGCAGAACGCTGATTTAAGCCTAATTACCATCAGTGACAGCTACAGATGAGGGCCGGAGGTCTTGGCCCTACAGTCCAAGAAAAGTAGCAAGGCTGGACAGTGATCACCAGCGCGCCATCAATGGTATCTCCAAAGCATCGTGCTTGCTTCATCAGAAGGCGTTGAACATCAGAAAAGAAGGAGGAGCTGTTGATGGCAGGGTTGAGTTGAGCCTTGAGTTTTCTACCTGTCATGTGCTGGTAACCTCTGACAGTGTGCAGTCCCTTGAACCCCTTGGCCTGAGTTTTGGCCACCCCCCCCCCTTTTTCTTTGCTCCAATGGAAGGGCAGTGCACCGGAGGATCTAAGATTGACAAAAGGCACTACATTATGGTGCCCATGAAAGAGCAGCCTGAGCGTCCTTTGACACTGAATAATGAGTGTTGGAGCCTGAGAATGTAGACCCGGGTCTGCACAAGATGATCAGTGCCCATGACCAATGAAGAGCACATTATTTGTAGTGTCTGCCGCAGAGGAGAGACACTGGTGCACTGCCTTGAGACATTGAGACTTTCGAGTGAGCTGTGAGTGTTTGCCAGGAGGGCACTCCAACTAAGCAGTACTATTTTCATGGAGAGGCCTGAATCGAGAGGCCCAATGCGGAAGAAGACAATGGAAGCAGATTTGATGGAGGATAGAAGCCTGCCAGAGAGGCTTGGAACGGACTTTGGGCACAGTTGCACAAGCGATTCCAGTGCAATTGTATAAAGTAAATGTTAATTAAGTTCTCATTTGACTGAATTGCCATGGAAGAGGAAGTGGCTCCGCCTCTAGCATCCAAAAATGGTCCAAAAGAAGTGAGTCTTTGTGCTACTATGTGTGTTCGGAGACCTGTCCCGAGAGAAGTAGAGAATAATAAGATGATGTTACAGCCACACCTTGATGACCTAATGAATATCGACATAGACCTAGATTCAGATTAACATGAGTCTTAGGTTATTGCCTACGTAATGGCAAAAGGAGGGTCTGAGGTTCTGTAATTCTCGAGTCTGACTCCATTTTGTTCTGTGCCACCATTTTGTGTTGCCCTCACGTAGGCCTGTGAAGGTAGCCTGGCGAATAAAGTGGCCTGGCCTTCTTAGTCCATGTATACATTAACTAGGTTTCTTTTTGACTCTGAAATGAACTGTAAGAAACTGACCTCTGCACCTGAAACTGACCCCGCAAAGCCAATTTCCCTGATCGATCTTTGTCTGAGATTGCCAATCAATGTTCAGGACATCGTTAACTTTTAGTTTCCTTGCACATGCCTTATCTTGTTCATCATCTGTTACTGTTTCTTTTTTATGTTTCTTCATTACATGGGTTATGCTTTCAATTATAGGTTTGTCCGGCTTTTGGAGATTGAATTTGGGACATTCCTAATGATTAACTTTTGGGTTGGGATACTGTACATGTAATCATGCCATGCCCTGAAGTGCCATCTAAATCAGATTAACCTTTGTGAACTATGTAATTATAATGTTTTGCCCATATCCTGCTAAAACCCCAAAGGCTACTCACCTGCTGACCCTCCAGATTTTCCATTTGTTTAGGAATGTAATTGGTACAACTCCCATACATGCCTGGGGCAGGATAAAGAGTATATAAGACGTGAAGTAGGACCATTCTATGGACTACCTCATTCAGTTGCTACGGCTTCTGTGTGACGTAGTCACACTCATTTGAGTTTAATAAAAATGTTCTTTTATATTTCAGCTTCTGTGCCAAATTCTTTATTATTGGTTTGAATGGACTAAGTATCAGTGAGACCCCTGAGAAGGAAATTTTAATTCTTCACCCCGGTGGACGGAATCTCCTGCTTGGAGGCACGAGCTATCTTCTCCCGACGCTACGGTACCCTGCTAGGATGAGTATGAACTAAAGCTTCCCAGACTGGATGTTTTGCAGTGTAACTAGAAGGTCTGATGGTCTATCAGGGAGAATCTACTGCTATTGGTAGGAGCTCAGGAGGTAAGGGGATTCAACTGATCAACCCACTATAGACATCTTGATTACTAGTCGGGGAGCCCTCTCCGGACGCCTGCCCTGCCTCAGCAGCCTATGTTGGTATTCAGGATACCAGTCCAAGCTACATTAAATCAAGGACACAAAAGGTGATGGGAGGTGTTGGACAGGCCACATAAAGGGGCTTGCTCCCACCACGCATGACAGGGCCCGAGCCCTGGCCCTCCAGGTGTTACCCACAGAAGCAACCCGCACCCCGTCTCATACAGAACTCCTGCCCCCGGACATCTCTGTATCATGGGGCCGCACCACTACCGGCTCCCTCGCCCGGCCCGGCCGCCATCTTGGACACTGCACCACGAGGCCGCGTGGCCTCAGCTCGACCCTAACCCTGGGCTTGGCCAGGCCCCGACGTCCCGGCACCACCATCCACCCAGGAGGTGAACGGACCACTTGGCAGGTCAATGGGAGAAAGAAGTGTTGATGGCTCTCCCCCGCCAGGTGCCGATCACCCCCCAGCTCCCCCGGGCGCTGGCTCCACCCCCCTGCTGGGTGTCTGGACTCCCTCATCCCGGACCTCCCGACCCCCAAGTGCGAGGGTCTGGACATCAAAGGGCGCCAGACCTATAACTGGGGCAGCTCCAGAGCAGGAAGGCAGTTGTATCCCGGAGTCGAGAGACACCGTGAAGAACTCGTCTTTGACGGACTACTGGCGCTGCCGTAGCCCTGCCTTGCGAACTATCGTCCTGCCTGCTGGCGCTGCCGCAACCTTCTGCATCCTTCCTCCTCGTCGGGACCTGCTGGCGCTGCCGCGGACCGTTGTAACTACCACCTTCACCGGGACCTGCTGGCGCTGCCGCGGACCATTGTAACTACCACCTTCACCGGGACCAGCTGGCGCTGCCGCGGCCCGTCCATCTAGAACGCCGAGCTCGAGGATTGTGAGCTATCCATCATATCATCACATCTACCAGATTGGTAACAAGACTGTCCCGCTACCCCCTTTCCCAACCAAGAGACTAGAATCGAGGGGACCCCTGAGTCCTGACCTCCTTGTACCATTCTATCGTACCTAAAGATTGCTTATAAAGAACGTTAAACCTTATCTTCGTGTGGTGTACAACTGTGGGGGGGAAGTTACTCATCTGTACGATCGCTGGAGACGGCTCTCCACGGACAACTCTCCCCTTGTCCTCGGCCGACCCTCCCGGTCCGTCTAACATTGGTGGCCAGCGGCGCGATCCGAATCCACGCGTAATCGTACTGAGAGTAGCTCACCCCACGACGAAACCACAATGACAACCAACGAGAGCGGATCCACCGAGAAATTCCAGATGGAGAAATTGGAAGAGTACAGCCATCGTGAGTTGAAACAATTCTGCATTGAACTAGGCATTGCTACCACCGGTCTGAGTACCAAAGACGATTTCAAGCACGCCATTGAGTCGTGGGCAGAAACCGGGGCCGCCAGACCCCCGGACCAAAACATTGCAGCATCAGAGAGGAACACCACGGCTCCCGAGGAGCGAAGAACGGGTCTCTCGCAGGAAGAGATCCAAGAGAGAGAAAAAAGCAGACTACATGAGTTAGAAATGGCACGGCTCAAAATGGACGGTGAACTAAAATTAGCCGAACAAAAACTGAACCTAGAACATCTGCGGCTCCGAGAAGAACGGGAAGAAAAACAGAGACAGAGAGAGCTCGAAGAAAAGAGATTGGCGTACGAACACGAGCGCAAACTGGCAGAAATAGACCTACGGAAGCAGAACAAAGAACTGGGGGTGCCCGAGCAACCGCGCCCCCCAGGAGCGACAGAAAAGAAAGTCCACATCCCCAAGGATGTCGTTCGAGAGTATTTCCGAGATGACGACATACAACAGTGGTTCAAGGCCTACGAGATCGCCATGACCTCCCACCGGATAGATCAAAGCGACTGGGGAGACGGTCTATGGGGGAGGTTCATCAATGAAGGCCGCGATGCCCTGTTACAGCTCCCAGACCATCTGATGACATCCTACGACCACATGAAGGCTGCCCTCCTCACCCGATATGGGCTCACACCCCAAATGTACCGCCAGAGGTTCCGAGACTGCACCCGGATCCCGGGTACAACTTGGGTGGAATATGTAAACTATTTCAGCCGAGCCTTCGAGGGTTGGATCAAGGGAAGCCACGTAACGACCTACGAGCAACTTTTTAATCTCATGGTGTGGGAGCACCTCTCTAACAACTGCTTCGTCGAGCTCCGGCAGCACCTCCTCGACAGTAAATTGACTGACCCACGGCAGCTCGCCGCCGAAGCTGACCGATGGGAGAGCACCCGAGTAGGCCGGAGGGGGCCGCACGAACAGAACCGGAACAACCAAGGTCAGCACCGTCCCCGAGGAGGAGGAGGAGGCCAGGGACGAGGAAGAGACACCGTCCCGGCCGCTCCCGCCGCCAGCACCCCGCCCCCGGCCAGCCGGGGCAACCCCTCGATGCGCCCGGGGTTCCGAGCCAATGTCACGTGTCACCGATGCCAGCGAGTCGGCCACTACGCCAATGACCCGAACTGTCCACAAAACCAAACTCCGAGACCCCGCCAGGTAACTGCCGCCGCCCTGGGGGGAGAACCAATCTCCGAAGAAGAGGAAGAATGCGAACAAGAACAACAAGAGTGGGAACCGGCCGCCATGATTCTAGCGTGCCTAGGAGGAAGAGACATGGTCCCGCGGGCTCCCCTACCCGCCAACACCAGAAAATATAGTCAGTGGGTGAACATTAATGGACGAATGGCCGAAGCACTACGTGACACGGGGGCCAGTGTGACGGCCGTCCGCTGTCACCTGGTGACACCAGAACAGATCCTGCCGAACATTCTCTGCCCCGTCCGTTCAGCCGACAATTCGGAGAGTCTATGTCGGATGGCCTGCGTCCCCTTCGAATGGGGAGGAGTCTCCGGCATGTTGAAGGTGACGGTCCGAGATGATGCCCCCGTGGACTGCCTCCTGGGGAATGATCTTGAGAGTTCCCCGTGGGCCGCCGTAGAAAGAAGAGAGCACCTGGGGATGTTGGGCCTCCTGGACTGGGCGTGCGTAACCACCCGGTCCATGGCCGCCCGTGCCATCCCCCGACCAGAAGAACCAGAATGGCCAGCACCTCCTCCCCCGATCGCTCCAGGAGAGGACACCGACCATACCGACCCCCCAGAGCAAACCCCCGAAGGGCTCGCTCAGCCCCAGGACCTTCCCGACCTGGCTCAGTGGCGTCAAGAAGGGGGGCCCACCCAGGAACAGTTCCGTCAAGAGCAGAAGGCCTGTCCCTCCCTCGAGGGACTCCGCCAGCAAGCCCTCGCCCAGAGCGCAGGGGACACCACCGGAGCCCATTGGATATATTGGGACAACGACCTGTTGTACAGTGAACAGAGAATCGCGGAGTTAGGGGCCAGTCGAGTGCTGGTGGTGCCCCTCCGTTTTAGAGACTTCTTGTTAAATTTGGCCCACGATGTCCCTCTGGCTGGACACCTGGGCCAGGACAAAACCTACAGTCGCCTGGTGACCCACTTTTTCTGGCCAAAGATGAGAAACGACGTCCTCCACCACTGCCGGTCCTGCCCCACGTGCCAGGCCAGCGGGAAGAGCGGCCGCAAACTTAAAGCCCCTCTGCAACCCTTCCCAGTTGTCACCACCCCGTTCGAGAGGGTAGGAATAGACATTGTGGGGCCCCTGGACCCCCGTACAGCACAAGGACATCGGTTCATCCTGGTACTGGTGGACCACGCCACCCGCTACCCCGAGGCTGTTCCCCTGCGAACTGTAACAGCCCCGGTGGTCGGCCGGGCCTTAATGGGGATCTTCTCCCGGGTGGGCTTCCCCCGAGAAGTCGTCAGCGACAGAGGCACAAACTTTATTTCAAAATATATGAAGTCCCTCTGGCAACAGTGCGGGGTCACCTACCGATTCACGACCCCCTATCACCCTCAAGGAAACGGACTAGTCGAGCGGTTCAACCGCACACTCAAGGGAATGATTGGGGGGTTGGAGGAGCCCCTCCGTCGCCAGTGGGATGTGCTACTTCCGTGCCTCCTCTTCGCATATCGAGAAGTCCCCCAGAAGTCCCTCGGCTTCAGCCCTTTCGAACTCCTGTACGGACACCCTGTGCGAGGGCCCCTCAGCCTAGTCAAAGAAGGTTGGGAGATGGCCCCCCTAAAGACCCCTCCAGACGTCGTCAAGTACCTCCTGACCCTACGGAATCAGACCAGGCGATTCAGAGAAATGGCGAAAGCGAACCTTGAGGCCAGTCAGGAGGACATGAAAAAATGGTACGATCAAAATGCCTCCTCCATCGAATTCGAACCTGGCCAACGAGTGTGGGTGATGTCCCCCACCGAACCATGTGCCTTGCAGGACAAGTGGACGGGGCCCTTCAAAGTGGTCGAGCGCAAGAGCCCCGTCACCTATCTCATCGATATGGAATCTCCACGGAACCCCCTCCGGGTCCTCCACGCCAACAGACTCAAACCCCACTTTGTGCGCTCGGAGCTCAGCCTCCTGATGGCTACAGACAGTGGAGCGGAAGAAGACTCCGAACCTCTCCCTGACCTCCTAAAGACTCGTGAGAAAGATGGTTCCGTGGACGGGGTCCGACTCTCAGATGCCCTCACCCCGGAACAGCGCCAAGGCTGCCGGGACCTCCTGCTGCAGTTTGCGACCCTGTTTTCCCTCACCCCAGGGGTCACCCCCTGGTGCTTGCACGACGTGGACACTGGAGACAGTCCCCCTATCAGACATCGGGCGTACCGCGTACCAGATCGGGTACGGGCCTGCATCCAAGAGGAGGTGTCAAAGATGCTCACGCTCGGGGTCATCGAGCCCTCGGACAGCCCCTGGGCCAGCCCGGTCGTGCTGGTCCCCAAAGCTGCTGCCCCCGGCACCACTCCTGAGCTCCGTTTCTGCGTCGACTATCGGGGCTTGAATGCGGTCACCAGAACCGACGCTCACCCCATCCCCCGAGCGGATGAACTGATCGACCGCATGGGGGCTGCCCGCTACCTCAGCATCTTCGACCTGACAGCGGGCTACTGGCAGATCGGTCTCACACCCCGGGCTCAAGAACGTTCCACCTTTTCCACCCCCGATGGCCACTACCACTTCAAAGTCATGCCATTCGGCATGAAGAATGCCCCAGCTACTTTTCAGCGACTGGTGAACCAGGTCTTGGCGGGACTCGAGGAGTTCAGCGCCGCCTACCTGGACGATATCGCTGTGTACAGCCGCCACTGGTCCGACCACCTCCTCCACCTCCAAGAGGTCCTGCAGGCCCTCCAATGGGCCGGCCTCACAATCAAGGCCAGCAAGTGCCAAATTGGTCAGGGGTCCGTGACCTATCTCGGACACCAGGTGGGAAGCGGTCTGGTGGCCCCTCTACAACTCAAGATCGCTGCCATCCAGTCCTGGCAGCCTCCAGTCACGCAGACCGAGGTCCGAGCCTTCTTGGGGCTCACCGGCTACTACCGGCGGTTCGTGAGGAACTATGGCAGCATTGTGGGGCCCCTCACGGAGCTCACATCCAAAAACCACCCGAAGAGGGTCAACTGGACCCCCGACTGTCAAGCGGCCTTCGAGAAGCTGAAGGCCGCCATGTGCACTGCCCCTGTGCTCCAGGCCCCCGACTACAGTCGGGAATTCATCGTACAAACAGATGCCTCCGACCATGGCATCGGGGCGGTCCTCTCCCAGTTGAACTCCGAGGGACTTGACCAACCAGTGGCCTTCATCAGCAGACGCCTCCTGGCCCGAGAACAGCGCTGGAGCACCATCGAGAGGAGGCCTTCGCAGTGGTGTGGGCCCTCAAAAAGCTCCGGCCCTACCTCTTCGGTACCCACTTTCGGGTGCAAACAGATCATCGGCCCCTGCAGTGGCTAATGCAGATGCGGGGGGAAAACCCCAAACTATTGCGTTGGTCCATCTCCCTGCAGTGGAACATCGACCTGGCCAAGACCACGCCAACGCGGATGGCCTGTCACGCTTTTTCCGCCTCGACGAGGAGAGTCCCCAAGAGGATGGGTGACTCTCCCCGCCTTCAGCTGGGGGGGACGCATGTTGGACAGGCCACATAAAGGGGCTTGCTCCCACCCCGCATGACAGGGCCCGAGCCCCGGCCCTCCAGGTGTTACCCACAGAAGCAACCCGCACCCCGTCTCATACGGGACTCCTGCCCCCGGACATCTCTGTATCATGGGGCCGCACCACTACCGGCTCCCTCGCCCGGCCCGGCCGCCATCTTGGACACTGCACCACGAGGCCGCGTGGCCTCAGCTCGACCCTAACCCTGGGCCTGGCCAGGCCCCGACGTCCCGGCACCACCATCCACCCAGGAGGTGAACGGACCACTTGGCAGGTCAATGGGAGAAAGAAGTGTCGATGGCTCTCCCCCGCCAGGTGCCGATCGCCCCCCAGCCCCCCCGGGCGCTGGCTCCACCCCCCTGCTGGGTGTCTGGACTCCCTCATCCCGGACCTCCCGACCCCCAAGTGCGAGGGTCCGGACATCAAAGGGCGCCAGACCTATAACTGGGGCAGCTCCAGAGCAGAAAGGCAGTTGTATCCCGGAGTCGAGTGACACCGTGAAGAACTCGTCTTTGACGGACTACTGGCGCTGCCGTAGCCCTGCCTTGCGAACTATCGTCCTGCCTGCTGGCGCTGCCGCAACCTTCTGCATCCTTCCTCCTCGTCGGGACCTGCTGGCGCTGCCGCGGACCGTTGTAACTACCACCTTCACCGGGACCTGCTGGCGCTGCCGCGGACCATTGTAACTACCACCTTCACCGGGACCAGCTGGCGCTGCCGCGGCCCGTCCATCTAGAACGCCGAGCTCGAGGATTGTGAGCTATCCATCATATCATCACATCTACCAGATTGGTAACAAGACTGTCCCGCTACCCCCTTTCCCAACCAAGAGACTAGAATCGAGGGGACCCCTGAGTCCTGACCTCCTTGTACCATTCTATCGTACCTAAAGATTGCTTATAAAGAACGTTAAACCTTATCTTCGTGTGGTGTACAACTGTGGGGGGGAAGTTACTCGTCTGTACGATCGCTGGAGACGGCTCTCCACGGAGACCTCTCCCCTTGTCCTCGGCCGACCCTCCCGGTCCGTCTAACAGGAGGATGGCTTACAATAAGTCTGCCCACTGTTAGAAATGGGGTATGCACCTAAGCCAGGCAGAACCCACAACTCCAGTCAGGGCAAGTCAGTTCCACACCAAAGATAAGGTCCGTTCACCCTCTGGTAATTTGGTGCCGAGCAGGCAGGCTTATCATCAGAGGAAATGTGTCAAGTATTTGTGCAGCCCTTGTTACAGTAAAGCAGCGAAAACACCTCAAAAAGACTCCACTCCAACATCTGAATAAAACAAGACCAAAACGACAAAAATCCAATCAATATAATATGAGGTAGCCTTAATTCAAGCAGGTGTGCACTTTAAGGGTTCGTTAGTACAGATGTGTTTCTTTTAGGGTATTCACGGTGATACTAGGTCAGAAATAGGCATCCGAACACTTGAACGCAGCCAATGCTTGTGGTAGCACCAGTGCACCTCTATTTGAGTACTTAGGGTAAGATCCGGGGTGAATGTAAAAGGCCATTTCCCCTGACTACGAGGAGCGCAGTACGGCAATGTTGGGACCGCTCAGAACCTAATTAACACACAAAGTATTGTGAAAAAAGTATGGGGCAGAACACGCAGCTAATAGTGACACAGGGTGCCCCATAACTAGTGAATCAAGTGCTGGTAGGGCAAGCGCGTGTCAGGAAGAGTTACTTGCTCCTATGGGCCACGGCAACATAGGGTTGAAATTGAAGCTGCAATGGGGAATGCGACCTCAGGACCGGAAGGGAAAGAAATCTAGGCCGGTCGAGACCCTCAACCATGTGTGTCCCCATATCTGGTTTGCTGAGGTGGAACCTCCTCCGGCACGCCTCTAGCCAGGAAATTCAGCAAGGGGCAATTATGTTGCTCTCCTCTGACATCACCCCCAAGCTGGGAAACGCTAGCGGTGGTGCTGTGTGGCCGTCCCTCGAGACTCCGCCGGGTGCTATATATAACGCGCAGAGTCAAGCTGACGAGCAGGCAGTGCCGACTTCTGTTTGCCACAAAATCTCTTGGTCCTTGCAGAGCAGGAACGTGATTCGTGCACGCGGGTCACAACTGGGCGCTCCTTCTGGGTTCTTAGTAAGCGGGAGCATTTGGGCAAGCAGAGTCCGATATGGCAGGGTCACTGAAGGCAAAATGGTGCTCAAGCTGCAAGAAGCACCGCACTCAATCCTTTGGCCATACCAGGGCTAAAGGACATGCACTTGGAGCTTGGAGCACGGTGCTAGTCACAGAGCTAGGACATGAGGTCTTTCATGTACCAGAGACCTCCAAGAGAACCGGGGCAAGCCAACAAGCCTTTGGAGTTCGTGAGTGCAATAGAGCTTGTAGAGGGCAGGCTGAGTCCCCCTCTCTGCAGAGGTAGAAGGCCAACACAGCAGAGCAGAGAGCAAAGTGGCAGTCCCTCCTGGCAGCACAGCAGTCAGCAGGCCAACACAGCAGAGCAGAGAGCAAAGTGTCAGTCCCTCCACTTGTTGCTATGGTTTCCACACACCCGGCGTACGAAGGTCACTAGCAAGTTCTACGACCTGGGGTTGATATTGGCCAAGAGAGAATTGACCCTGCACTGGAAATCTCGGGGGGGGCCTAGCTTTTTGCGGTGGAGGACAGCGTTAGTGAGATGGGCGGGGGCGGAGGGCACGCTCTGGGTGCAGTTGGCTCTTAGAAGAGATGATGAGAAAGCGTTAGCGACGGCCAGGGCATGGGAAGCGTTGGTGGTGGAACTCCAGGGGTTGATATCTGAGGTAGGGGACGAAGGGAGCACGGCGGATAGACAAGAGGAGAGGGGGACTGGGGAATGAGATGAGATGGGAACGAGGGAGATCCCGGGACACGTACCAGAGGCCTGGACAAGAGGGACGATCTGCTTGCACAGAGAGGGATTGAGCGTCCGTACATGATTTCCTTGGAAAGGGGGGCACATCCGGGGAGAGGTAGGCGACAGGGGCACACTGACACGGGGGTGGGGAGGGGTGGGAACGAGTTGGGGTTAGGAGGGACTGTACTACTTTTGGGCTCGGAACCTCGTTGTGTAATGAATAGTAATTGTTGATTTGGAAAATAATAAAAAATGTTTCAAAAAAAAAAAAGTGTCAGTCCCTCCTGGCAGCCCAGCTCTTAAGTGAACTAGTTTGGGGGTGTCGGAGGCTCAGTACGTATGCAAAAATGTGTCTTTGAAGTGGGGGATACATCAAAAAAGGCCTTTTTTCCTCTGGCACCAGACGCACTACAGAGGAGTATGCCGTTCTTTGTGTGGGGACAGGCACAGTCCTGTTCCGGTGCAGGTGTCAGCCCCTCCCTCCTAATCTACTGCAGGAAGGCCCATCAGCCTGGTGATGAACCATCAGGATGCAAAGGTCACACTCCAGCTCCCCTTGCGTGACTGTCTAAGGGAATGCACAAACTCTAGCTGTCACCCGTACCCAGACTTGTATTCAGAGACAGGTGGAGGCACAAAATGGTTGCAGTAAGAAAATGCCTACTTTCTAAAAGTGATGAGTGGGAGAGGTTCTGGAGTGACCAGAGCCTACGTGAATCACAGCTCGGACCCTCAGGTCTCAACAGGAGTAAACCAAAACATATACAAGTTGTGCGAAAAATTTACAGTGAAGCTAGATGCTAATGATAAAATATGAAAGACAACAAACAAGTTCTGTTTAGCCGTTTTTTGTATTGAAAAACAAGCTTAATGGGTATTGTTAACACCACAATACGTTCAATAAAGATTCTGTGTTTCAATTCACAATAAAAAATAACATTCAACAATTACAAAGAATAGATCCCAATGCATTTCGGGTTAAACTCTAACCCTTCGTCAGGGGATACATTTGTTCACAAGACCATTTTAGCAAATGTTGTGGTTCTTTTAAACTTCTTTTCAGTCTCACACCGGAGCTGCAACAAAAGCCACATAAATCCAATTAAGGAAATTACATGTACATTGGTACAATAGGATTTGCACTCGACATTAGGTCCAAAAGGGTGAAAAACCGTGACCGAGAAATCAGGGAGTGACTGTATTTGAAGGGAACGAAATAAGTAAAAAAACGTGAAGTCTCATTTTAGTGTGTGTGAGAGAAACTGTGCTATAATCATAAGATGTGTAACCAGCCGAGTGAAGTCATGCGTTTACAAGAGACGTGAAGGACATGCATATTAGAGCTGAACCACCACCGATACTCTGACGGAAAAGACTGTCTAGCCTCGACTCACCTAGCTGAGACGCCAGGGATATGCGAAACAGAATCGGAGTGTCTGCCGGTCGATGAAATCTGTAATGAGCGAGGGCTAAGATTAACAAAACAACCCGGGGGTTGTAATACGCTCGATGAAATCAGAGAACGTGAACGAGGCTTACCGTGCTAGAAAAGTATTCCTGTCTTTCCGCGAAATCTTCACTTCCAGCAAGTCTACTGCTAGCGCATGCGTGTGTGTGAAAACCGTGTCGGTTATGACGGGAGGGTGAAAGACATAAACGAAGGACCACGTCCATTACGAGTGGTCAAAAATGGAAAGAGGACTGTCTCAAAGTGGACTTAGTTAACCATGGTGACCCGCGAGTGAGGAATAAAGAAAGATCACCGTATGTGTATATACCGCAAAGAAAGAAAAAAGTGTATAAGAATAAGAGTGAGGTGCGAGTGCAAAATCCTTTACAATGAAATATATAATCTGGCAGTTTCAAATAAAGCATAACATTTCGTAGTGGTCATTGAGGCCACCTGGGGTCACTGTTCCTAAGAATTTGATCCAGTGTGTTTCTCTGCGTGCTAAAAATGTATTCATGTCTCTGTCTGACATTGTGGGGAGATGTTCCAGAATGGTAAACCGGAGTTGAGGAATGGTGTGTGGTGTATTGATCCAGTGTGTTACAAGGGAGGAGGTCATGTTCCTATTTCGAATTCTACTTTTGTGTTCGATGATTCTAGTCTTGATTTTGCGACTAGTTCTCCCAACATATACCAAGCCACAAGGGCATTTGATGGCATAAATGACCCATTCAGTGTTGCAATCCGATGTGTGTTGTAATGTTATGTTTTTGCCTGTGTGTGGGTGGGTGAAAACTTTGCCTACTATGACATTGCCGCATTGGCCACAATTGTAACATTTCTTCATCCCACTGTATTTCACTGCTTGCGATTTGATTTAGTTTTTGAGGAGTTCCCTCAGGTTCTTCGATCTGGTATGCGCAAACAGAGGGGGGTCCGTAAACAACTCTTGAAAGTCAGCTTCTTGAGAAATTATATCCCATCGTTTATGGATGATGGTTTTTATGGTTTTGGATTGCATCGAGTGTCTTAATACAAAAACTTCGCGTTTCGAGGAAACCTTAGGGATGGTCAGGAGCAAATCTTCTCGTTTTTTTTGTGCTACCTTCTGTTCAGCCTCTGCCAGAATGTTATCAGGATAGCCTCTGTTTTTGTATTTCACCAGTTGCTCATAAATGTTCAATTCGCATTGTTGATCGTTTGAAGTAATCCTTTTTATTCTCGTGAGTTGGGACACCGGTAGATGTTTCTTCAGAGAGTATGGATGAGCACTGCTGAAATGCAGTGCGTTGTTGACATCTGTAGGCTTTCTGTAAATGGTGGTAATGAGACCTTGAGTAGATTTGAGGATCTCAAATATTCCAGAAAATGAATCTTGTCATCTTGTATGTCATGGGTGAATTGTATTCGCGGATTGCATGCATTCAGCTCAGTGATGCAGTGTTCCAAAAGAATTCTGGAACCCTTCCAAATGACCAAGATATCGTCAATATATCTCAAGAAAAGGATTGTATTGGCGCGCCAGACTGGGTTTTGTAAAATAAATTGGTGCTCAAAATAAGCCATGAAGGTATTCGCATATGATGGCGCTCCTGGAAAGCCCATCGATGTGCCAGTGATTTGAAGGTAGTATCTGTCTTTCCATGAAAAGTAACTATGGAACAGTGCAAAATGTAGTAGTTCCAGAAGAAAGATGCTTTTTTCTTTTGCAATGGATGAGTTAAGGAGTCTCCATTCTACAGCCTCGAGACCTTCTTCGTGGGCAATAGATGTATAGAGGGCCACCACGTCAATTGTACAAAGAAGATAGTTAGTGTCAAGGTGTGCTTTGATCGATTCTAGCTTAAGAAGACAATCAGTGGTGTCTCTGATGTTCGTTTCCCAAGATTGAACCAAAGGTTGGAAGTGGTAGTCCAAATATTGGCCTGTTGCCTCATGTATCGATCCGCAGCCTGCTACTATAGGTCTAAACGGGGGGTTCATTTTGTTTTTGTGTATCTTTGGCAGCATATATATATGCGGAACCTTTGGGGTGGATTGGAAAAGAAATTTGCGTGTGCTTGCATCGATGATACCATCTTCCTCAGCCTTCTGTAAGATGCCGTTAAGAATAATCAACAAATCCTTAGTGGGATCTGAATCCATGGTGATGTATGTATTGAGATCGTTCACATGCTCATCAACTTTTTTTGCGTAGAACTCGGTATCCATTACCACCAGGGCTCCACCTTTGTCGGCTGGTTGAAATGTGATAGACGTGTCTTGTCGTAAGGCATTTAGGATCCGTGCTTCTTTTTGTGAAAGATTCAAATGCTTTGGTTTGGTGTACTTTATGCTCTCCAGGTCCTTTTTGACCAGGATCTCAAAGGTGTCAAGGGTTTTGTGTGTCAATGGAGACACAAATTTGCATTTTGGACGAAATTTCTGAGTGGTAGTTGTCTCATCTTCGGTTCTAGGATTGATCGTAAAGAACCATTTCAGTCGTAGTTTACGCATGAATTTGAAGAATGCGATCTCAGTTTCCAGGCTATTTGATGTGTAGGTGGGTACAAACGATATTCCTCTATTCAATACTTGAAGTTGATCGGTATTGAGTTGTTTGTTAGAGATGTTTACCACTAGGGAATTGTCTTCTTGGTGCTCCGCTGAGGTCTGCCTGTTTCGGTGTTTTTTTTGGATTTGTCCCCTACGGGTGCGTTGTCTCCTGGTGTGATAGTTTTGTCCGGGGGGGATTTTGATGATTGGCCCTCGGCTAAAAAAGACGGTTTGGTAGTGGAAGTGGTTGCTTGTTCTTCCCTTAGGTTGTCAGGTTGAGAGTGTGACCCAACTGTCGGTCTGTGGAGTAGCAAGTCTTGTTCAGTAGCGACGCTTTCCTCAGATGATGAGTTACCGGTCTTTTTAAAGGGACGTTTTTGTGCGTAAACTTCTGCCCAAGAATAAACTTCATCAAGTTTGTAATCGATTGTGTCCCTTTTACATTTTCTAATTTTGCGCTCATGTACTTCCTTTGCATGGACATCCAGTCTAATATTGATGTCTTCTAAGACTTTATTCCAGTCTTCTTCTACCATGCTTTCAATTAGTTCTTCTTTCAATTTGTTGATATCTTGATCTAATTCCTGAAGTATAGACGAGATTTCTTCCACAATGAGTAGTATGAGATCAAGCGAGCATTTGTTCAAGATGGCGTACCAACGGGACATAAAGTGTTTGTTGAATTTAAAGAGCATCGGTTTTAACGCAATTCTTAGACCTCTTGGAATTCTTTTGACTTTGTGGTACTCGATAAGCGTTGTAGCGTGGAGACGTTGGTTAATTTCCTTCCTCATGATGTATTCCAGTTGTCGTAGCTGTTGTGCTGTAGTTCTGGTGGAGGAACTGAAAGTGCGTGTTTCTTTTACGAGAGAATAGATAGATGTAGCTTCATCAGATGTGTAGGCTTTCGTAGATGCCTGATTTGTGGTCAAATCTGCAATGTCTTTCCATGACATAATGATTACCGGGTGCTGGACCACTGGGACTCAATAGTGACAAGTTAATATGTGGTTGAGTGGGCCTGCACACCTATTTTTGTGTACCTATGTTTCTTATATAGCAAAAATCTTTAGTGTATTTTAAGCGTGCTTTCACGTAAAGGGATGTGAGTCAACGTCCCTATCAGTAACGATGAGTGGGAGAGGTTCTGGAGTGACCAGAGCCTACGTGAATCACAGCTCGGACCCTCAGGTCTCAACAGGAGTAAACCAAAACATATACAAGTTGTGCGAAAAATTTACAGTGAAGCTAGATGCTAATGATAAAATATGAAAGAGGTCTAAGAATTGCGTTAAAACCGATGCTCTTTAAATTCAACAAACACTTTATGTCCCGTTGGTACGCCATCTTGAACAAATGCTCGCTTGATCTCATACTACTCATTGTGGAAGAAATCTCGTCTATACTTCAGGAATTAGATCAAGATATCAACAAATTGAAAGAAGAACTAATTGAAAGCATGGTAGAAGAAGACTGGAATAAAGTCTTAGAAGACATCAATATTAGACTGGATGTCCATGCAAAGGAAGTACATGAGCGCAAAATTAGAAAATTTAAAAGGGACACAATCGATTACAAACTTGATGAAGTTTATTCTTGGGCAGAAGTTTACGCACAAAAACGTCCCTTTAAAAAGACCGGTAACTCATCATCTGAGGAAAGCGTCGCTACTGAACAAGACTTGCTACTCCACAGACCGACAGTTGGGTCACACTCTCAACCTGACAACCTAAGGGAAGAACAAGCAACCACTTCCACTACCAAACCGTCTTTTTTAGCCGAGGGCCAATCATCAAAATCCCCCCCGGACAAAACTATCACACCAGGAGACAACGCACCCGTAGGGGACAAATCCAAAAAAAAACACCGAAACAGGCAGACCTCAGCGGAGCACCAAGAAGACAATTCCCTAGTGGTAAACATCTCTAACAAACAACTCAATACCGATCAACTTCAAGTATTGAATAGAGGAATATCGTTTGTACCCACCTACACATCAAATAGCCTGGAAACTGAGATCGCATTCTTCAAATTCATGCGTAAACTACGACTGAAATGGTTCTTTACGATCAATCCTAGAACCGAAGATGAGACAACTACCACTCAGAAATTTCGTCCAAAAAGCAAATTTGTGTCTCCATTGACACACAAAACCCTTGACACCTTTGAGATCCTGGTCAAAAAGGACCTGGAGAGCATAAAGTACACCAAACCAAAGCATTCGAATCTTTCACAAAAAGAAGCACGGATCCTAAATGCCTTACGACAAGACACGTTTATCACATTTCAACCAGCCGACAAAGGTGGAGCCCTGGTGGTAATGGATACCGAGTTCTACGCAAAAAAAGTTGATGAGCATGTGAACGATCTCAATACATACATCGCCATGGATTCAGATCCCACTAAGGATTTGTTGATTATTCTTAACGGCATCTTACAGAAGGCTGAGGAAGATGGTATCATCGATGCAAGCACACGCAAATTTCTTTTCCAATCCACCCCAAAGGTTCCGCATATATATATGCTGCCAAAGATACACAAAAACAAAATGAACCCCCCGTTTAGACCTATAGTAGCAGGCTGCGGATCGATACATGAGGCAACAGGCCAATATTTGGACTACCACTTGCAACCTTTGGTTCAATCTTGGGAAACGAACATCAGAGACACCACTGATTGTCTTCTTAAGCTAGAATCGATCAAAGCACACCTTGACACTAACTATCTTCTTTGTACAATTGACGTGGTGGCCCTCTATACATCTATTGCCCACGAAGAAGGTCTCGAGGCTGTAGAATGGAGACTCCTTAACTCATCCATTGCAAAAGAAAAAAGCATCTTTCTTCTGGAACTACTACATTTTGCACTGTTCCATAGTTACTTTTCATGGAAAGACAGATACTACCTTCAAATCACTGGCACATCGATGGGCTTTCCAGGAGCGCCATCATATGCGAATACTTTCATGGCTTATTTTGAGCACCAATTTATTTTACAAAACCCAGTCTGGCGCGCCAATACAATCCTTTTCTTGAGATATATTGACGATATCTTGGTCATTTGGAAGGGTTCCAGAATTCTTTTGGAACACTGCATCACTGAGCTGAATGCATGCAATCCGCGAATACAATTCACCCATGACATACAAGATGACAAGATTCATTTTCTGGACATTGAGATCCTCAAATCTACTCAAGGTCTCATTACCACCATTTACAGAAAGCCTACAGATGTCAACAACGCACTGCATTTCAGCAGTGCTCATCCATACTCTCTGAAGAAACATCTACCGGTGTCCCAACTCACGAGAATAAAAAGGATTACTTCAAACGATCAACAATGCGAATTGAACATTAATGAGCAACTGGTGAAATACAAAAACAGAGGCTATCCTGATAACATTCTGGCAGAGGCTGAACAGAAGGTAGCACAAAAAAAACGAGAAGATTTGCTCCTGACCATCCCTAAGGTTTCCTCGAAACGCGAAGTTTTTGTATTAAGACACTCGATGCAATCCAAAACCATCAAAACCATCATCCATAAACGATGGGATATAATTTCTCCAGAAGCTGACTTTCAAGAGTTGTTTACGGACCCCCCTCTGTTTGCGCATACCAGATCGAAGAACCTGAGGGAACTCCTCAAAAACAAAATCAAATCGCAAGCAGTGAAATACAGTGGGATGAAGAAATGTTACAATTGTGGCCAATGCGGCAATGTCATAGTAGGCAAAGTTTTCACCCACCCACACACAGGCAAAAACATAACATTACAACACACATCGGATTGCAACACTGAATGGGTCATTTATGCCATCAAATGCCCTTGTGGCTTGGTATATGTTGGGAGAACTAGTCGCAAAATCAAGACTAGAATCATCGAACACAAAAGTAGAATTCGAAATAGGAACATGACCTCCTCCCTTGTAACACACTGGATCAATACACCACACACCATTCCTCAACTCCGGTTTACCATTCTGGAACATCTCCCCACAATGTCAGACAGAGACATGAATACATTTTTAGCACGCAGAGAAACACACTGGATCAAATTCTTAGGAACAGTGACCCCAGGTGGCCTCAATGACCACTACGAAATGTTATGCTTTATTTGAAACTGCCAGATTATATATTTCATTGTAAAGGATTTTGCACTCGCACCTCACTCTTATTCTTATACACTTTTTTCTTTCTTTGCGGTATATACACATACGGTGATCTTTCTTTATTCCTCACTCGCGGGTCACCATGGTTAACTAAGTCCACTTTGAGACAGTCCTCTTTCCATTTTTGACCACTCGTAATGGAGGTGGTCCTTCGTTTATGTCTTTCACCCTCCCGTCATAACCGACACGGTTTTCACACACACGCATGCGCTAGCAGTAGACTTGCTGGAAGTGAAGATTTCGCGGAAAGACAGGAATACTTTTCTAGCACGGTAAGCCTCGTTCACGTTCTCTGATTTCATCGAGCGTATTACAACCCCCGGGTTGTTTTGTTAATCTTAGCCCTCGCTCATTACAGATTTCATCGACCGGCAGACACTCCGATTCTGTTTCGCATATCCCTGGCGTCTCAGCTAGGTGAGTCGAGGCTAGACAGTCTTTTCCGTCAGAGTATCGGTGGTGGTTCAGCTCTAATATGCATGTCCTTCACGTCTCTTGTAAACGCATGACTTCACTCGGCTGGTTACACATCTTATGATTATAGCACAGTTTCTCTCACACACACTAAAATGAGACTTCACGTTTTTTTACTTATTTCGTTCCCTTCAAATACAGTCACTCCCTGATTTCTCGGTCACGGTTTTTCACCCTTTTGGACCTAATGTCGAGTGCAAATCCTATTGTACCAATGTACATGTAATTTCCTTAATTGGATTTATGTGGCTTTTGTTGCAGCTCCGGTGTGAGACTGAAAAGAAGTTTAAAAGAACCACAACATTTGCTAAAATGGTCTTGTGAACAAATGTATCCCCTGACGAAGGGTTAGAGTTTAACCCGAAATGCATTGGGATCTATTCTTTGTAATTGTTGAATGTTATTTTTTATTGTGAATTGAAACACAGAATCTTTATTGAACGTATTGTGGTGTTAACAATACCCATTAAGCTTGTTTTTCAATACAAAAAACGGCTAAACAGAACTTGTTTGTTGTCTTTCATATTTTATCATTAGCATCTAGCTTCACTGTAAATTTTTCGCACAACTTGTATATGTTTTGGTTTACTCCTGTTGAGACCTGAGGGTCCGAGCTGTGATTCACGTAGGCTCTGGTCACTCCAGAACCTCTCCCACTCATCGTTACTGATAGGGACGTTGACTCACATCCCTTTACGTGAAAGCACACTTAAAATACACTAAAGATTTTTGCTATATAAGAAACATAGGTACACAAAAATAGGTGTGCAGGCCCACTCAACCACATATTTACTTTCTAAAAGTGCCATTTTTGGACCTGCAATTTAAAAAACAACTTCACTAAAAGATCTGTTTTTAAATCGTGAGTTCAGAGACACCAAAGTCTAATTTTCTATCTGCTACCAATGCAAAGTTACACTTAAAAGTTGTTTTAAGGCAATCCTTATGTTAACCTATGGGGGAGATAGGCCTTGCAGTAGTGAAAAACGAATTTAGCAGTTTTTCACTAGCAGGACATGTAAAACTCAAACGTACATGCCCTACCTTTTAAATACACTGCGCCCTTTCCTTGAGGCTGCATAGGGCCTACCTACGGGATGACTTACATGTTTTAAAAAGTGAGGGTTTGGGCCTGGGCCGTAGGTTAACTTGCAAGGTTGGAATGACAGTTTAAAACTGCACACAAAGGCTCTGCAATGGATGGCCTGGTCCATGTTTAAAGGGTTACTGAGTGGATGGCACAACCTGTGCTGCAGGCCCACCAGTAGCAATTAATTTACCGGCACTGGGCACACATAGTGCTTTACAAGGGTCTTACAAGTAAATTAAATATGGCAATTGTGAATAAGCCAATGGTGTGATGTTTTAAGTACAGAGCATATGCGCTTTAGCACTGATTAGCAGTGGTAAAGTGCGCAGAATCCTAAAGCCAACAAAAAGAGGGTCAGAAAAATAGGTGAAGAAGGTAAAAAGTTTGGGGATGACGCTGCAGATTGGGCCAAGAACAACACCCGCCATTAGATCAGGGACACCAGAAACTAAAGAAATAGTCAGAAAGGTGTCGGCTTCAATAACAGCTTCCTCAATCAGCTCTGGTCCAATGTCTAACTCTCTGTTGAGGTTCACCTGGGGAGATTGACTAGTAATCCATTATTCACCTTGCTTTAGAACATGGTGTGACATCAGGAGTTTAGCTGGTGGAATATGAGTTCAATCTGTGCATGTGACACTTTGGCATTTGGTCTTATGCCTCTGGGAAGGGAGGTAAGAAGCCTGTTATAGGCTCTTAGGGATAGTCTTGAAGATACTGGGGTGCGGGTGCGGAGTGTACGCGTTGTCACAATAGTCACAGTCGTCACTAAGGGAGGAGGAAAGGAGAAAGAGACACTCCTAAGTCCTCAAATGCATGACTAGCTGTAACTGCATTAAGAGGAGCAAGGAACAACAGTCAATATTGGGACAGTAAAACAAACAAACATTGACAAAAACACCTGTTTTTCAGTAGTTGAGGGGGGGGGGTGTTACCAAAACAACTAATTCTGGTGTGTAGGGACATTAGCATATATTATAGGTGTGTTTTTAGAGTACAGTGTGAAGCTCTGAAGTAGCCTGTCTTGAGGTGGCCGAGGCCTGATAATGCCCTTTAAAATAAGTCCGCATAGGTGACGACAGCAACCAAGAATGGCGGCATGGTATATAGCTTGGAGGCTGATATGCCATCTTGGCAGATGTATAAGCGCCACGAAGGCAGGGGGTACAACAGCCGCAATATTTAGGGGGCTTGCCCTCGGGGTCAGGGAGAAAAGGTTTATCCACCAGGGCCATTAGTGTAGGAAGGATGCCATGGGCCCTGGTGCAAGCAAAGAAAATGGTGCCTTTGACTGTTATGGGGTAGCAAAGTCCAGCAGTTATCAGGGTTCAACGGGTCCCTCAGGGCTCGGGCTCCAGTTTAAATGCAGCTGCTGCACCAAAGATAGCTACGAACTCGACCAGGGCCTGTATCTGCAATGCGAAGAGCTGCTGTGGTGGAGAAACGCTGCAGCGGAAAATCAACCATTGTGTATCAGAATGATACCTATTCGGGCAGCAAATGAGGGCGCAGTAAATGCTTCCAATATTGAGGGTGCCCAGTCTGTGCCCACACAGTGGTCTCCTCATACTTTGGAGATGTACCCCCGAAGGGTAATGACACTACACTTTCCTTTTCCTGAAAGTCCACCACCATCGACGGGGAGATCTCTCGTGAGGTGAATCCCACCAGACACCACCAGTGAGGGCACCTCCACCAGACATGGCCCCCATTGAGATTAACCCCACCAGACATGGCCACCAGTGTGGTCAGATCCACCAGACATGGCCACCAGTGAGGTCAGTGAGACCAGTGAGGTCAGCTCAACTAGTCATGGCCACCAGTGAGGGTGACTGCACCAGACATGGCCACCATTGAGATTAACCCCACCAGACATGGCCACCAGTGAGATTAACCCCACCAGACATGGCCACCAGTGAGGTTAACTCCACCTGACAGCACCAGTGAGGGTGACTGCACCAGACATGGCCACCATTGAGATTAACCCCACCAGACATGGCCACCAGTGAGGTTAACTCCACCTGACAGCACCAGTGAGGGTGACTGCACCAGACATGGCCACCAGTGAGGTCAGTGCGACCAGTTAGGTCAGCTCAACTAGTCATGGCCACCAGTGAGGTCTGCTCCACCAGACATAACCACCAGGAAGGTCAACCCCACCAGACACCATCAGTGAGGTTAACTGTCTGTAGCATACATGACCACCAGTGAGGTCAGCACCCCAGTGGGGACAACTCTACCAGACATGGCCACTAGTGAGGTCCCCTTCTCCAGGCATGGACACCCATGATGCCAGCTCCATCAGACATTGACACCAGTGAGGTTGTGTCCACCAGACATGGCCACCAGTGAGTTCAACTCCACCAGACATCATCAGTGAGGTCAGCCCCACCAGACACCACCAGTGAGGTCAGCCCCACCAGACACCACCAGTCAGGTTAACTCCACCAGACAAGGCCACCAGTGAGGTCAGCTTCACCAGACATGGCCACCAGTGAGGTCAGCTTCACCAGACAGGGCCACAATTGAGGTTAACCCCACCAGTTCATGGGAACCAGGGAAGTCAACTCCACCAGACACCACCAGTGAGGATAACTGCACCAACCATGCTCACCAGTGAGGTTTACTGCACCAGACATGGCCACCAGTGAGATCAGCTCCACCAGACACCACCAGTGAGGTCAACTCCACCAGACATGGCCACCTGTGAGATCAACTCCAACAAGCATGGCCACGAGTGAGGTTAACTCCACCAGACATGGCCAACAGTGAGGTCAACCCCACCAGGCACCAACAGTGAGGTTAACTCCACCACACATGGCCACAAATGAGATCAGTTCCAACAAGCATGGCCACAAGTGAGGTCAGTTCCAGCAGACATGGCCACCAGTGGGGTCAGCTCCACCAGACATGGCCACCAGTGAGGTCAGCTCCACCAGACATGGCCACCAGTGGGGTCGACCCCACCAGGCACCACCAGTGGGGTCAACCCCACCAGGCACCACCAGTGAGGTCAGCTCCACCACACATGGCCACGAGTGAGATCAGCTCCAACAAGCATGGTCACAAGTGAGGTGAGTTCCAGCAGACATGGCCACCAGTGAGGTCAGCTCCACCAGACATGGGCACCAGTGGGGTCAGCTCCACCAGACATGGCCACCAGTGGGGTCAGCTCCACCAGACATGGCCACCAGTGAGGTCAGCTCCACCAGACGTGGCCACCAGTGGTGTCAGCGCCACCAGACATGGCCACCAGTGAGGTGAGCGCGCCACATCCTGTGGTTCTGGGCAAATCGCTTAATCTCCCCAGGCCTGTTAGAAATAAATGTGTCCTTGTGTAATGCAACTGTTGCTCATGTAAAGCACTCCAATACCTTCGGGTCGAGTTTGTGCTATTTAAAACTGCAAAAAGACACAAAAAAGTGCACAACTTCTTTAAGGCATAAAGCTAATTGGTCGCACACTGCTACACCTACCAAGCGTGTTCCCCCAATGAAAAGTGGTCCCTGAGGTCAGCGTCGGCGGGTACGCCTATGCCCGAGTCATGAGTGCGAGTATGCGTGGCGTGTGCCATCCCTGGACACGTGTTTCGAGGTAGTTGCCTCTCGTCAGCAGGGAGTAGGAAAGTGTGTGGGGTTGCTGTGTAAGCTGCTAAAATCATTAACAGGTAAATACCTCTCGTAGCGCGCAGGTGCGTAACCAAGAGTCCGTCGACTCCACCGGCTCAAGGGAGCCTGAATATAAAGTTAAAGCTAATTGGTCGCACACTGCTACACCTACCAAGCGTGTTCCCCCAATGAAAAGTGGTCCCTGAGGCCAGCGTCGGCGGGTACGCCTATGCCCGAGTCATGAGTGCGAGTATGCGTGGCGTGTGCCATCCCTGGACACGTGTTTCGAGGTAGTTGCCTCTCGTCAGCAGGGAGTAGGAAAGTGTGTGGGGTTGCTGTGTAAGCTGCTAAAATCATTAAC
Source organism: Triturus cristatus (assembly GCF_964204655.1). NCBI lineage: Eukaryota > Metazoa > Chordata > Amphibia > Caudata > Salamandridae > Triturus > Triturus cristatus. The sequence goes on from NC_140591.1 coordinate 23,684,373, forward strand.
AGGTAAATACCTCTCGTAGCGCGCAGGTGCGTAACCAAGAGTCCGTCGACTCCACCGGCTCAAGGGAGCCTGAATATAAAGTTAAAGCTAATTGGTCGCACACTGCTACACCTACCAAGCGTGTTCCCCCAATGAAAAGTGGTCCCTGAGGTCAGCGTCGGCGGGTACGCCTATGCCCGAGTCATGAGTGCGAGTATGCGTGGCGTGTGCCATCCCTGGACACGTGTTTCGAGGTAGTTGCCTCTCGTCAGCAGGGAGTAGGAAAGTGTGTGGGGTTGCTGTGTAAGCTGCTAAAATCATTAACAGGTAAATACCTCTCGTAGCGCGCAGGTGCGTAACCAAGAGTCCGTCGACTCCACCGGCTCAAGGGAGCCTGAATATAAAGTTAAAGCTAATTGGTCGCACACTGCTACACCTACCAAGCGTGTTCCCCCAATGAAAAGTGGTCCCTGAGGTCAGCGTCGGCGGGTACGCCTATGCCCGAGTCATGAGTGCGAGTATGCGTGGCGTGTGCCATCCCTGGACACGTGTTTCGAGGTAGTTGCCTCTCGTCAGCAGGGAGTAGGAAAGTGTGTGGGGTTGCTGTGTAAGCTGCTAAAATCATTAACAGGTAAATACCTCTCGTAGCGCGCAGGTGCGTAACCAAGAGTCCGTCGACTCCACCGGCTCAAGGGAGCCTGAATATAAAGTTAAAGCTAATTGGTAGCACACTGCTACACCTACCAAGCGTGTTCCCCCAATGAAAAGTGGTCCCTGAGGTCAGCGTCGGCGGGTACGCCTATGCCCAAGTCATGAGTGCGAGTATGCGTGGCGTGTGCCATCCCTGGACACATGTTTCGAGGTAGTTGCCTCTCGTCAGCAGGGAGTAGGAAAGTGTGTGGGGTTGCTGTGTAAGCTGCTAAAATCATTAACAGGTAAATACCTCTCGTAGCGCGCAGGTGCGTAACCAAGAGTCCGTCGACTCCACCGGCTCAAGGGAGCCTGAATATAAAGTTAAAGCTAATTGGTCGCACACTGCTACACCTACCAAGCGTGTTCCCCCAATGAAAAGTGGTCCCTGAGGTCAGCGTCGGCGGGTACGCCTATGCCCGAGTCATGAGTGCGAGTATGCGTGGCGTGTGCCATCCCTGGACACGTGTTTCGAGGTAGTTGCCTCTCGTCAGCAGGGAGTAGGAAAGTGTGTGGGGTTGCTGTGTAAGCTGCTAAAATCATTAACAGGTAAATACCTCTCGTAGCGCGCAGGTGCGTAACCAAGAGTCCGTCGACTCCACCGGCTCAAGGGAGCCTGAATATAAAGTTAAAGCTAATTGGTCGCACACTGCTACACCTACCAAGCGTGTTCCCCCAATGAAAAGTGGTCCCTGAGGTCAGCGTCGGCGGGTACGCCTATGCCCGAGTCATGAGTGCGAGTATGCGTGGCGTGTGCCATCCCTGGACACGTGTTTCGAGGTAGTTGCCTCTCGTCAGCAGGGAGTAGGAAAGTGTGTGGGGTTGCTGTGTAAGCTGCTAAAATCATTAACAGGTAAATACCTCTCGTAGCGCGCAGGTGCGTAACCAAGAGTCCGTCGACTCCACCGGCTCAAGGGAGCCTGAATATAAAGTTAAAGCTAATTGGTCGCACACTGCTACACCTACCAAGCGTGTTCCCCCAATGAAAAGTGGTCCCTGAGGTCAGCGTCGGCGGGTACGCCTATGCCCGAGTCATGAGTGCGAGTCTTTAAGGCATCACAGCGCGGGCCTGACGACCCTACCTAACCAATGACCTACCAGCATCATGTGATGGACAGCTGACCGGGTCCCCACCTCCTACTCACACCCCTCTGACACCCCCACATTTCTTCAGCTGTCCCTGTGCAAACAAGGCAAGCCTGCGAAGTATTCCAGGAATCCGTGGCTGCCCTGTGAGCCCGACCCCACTTGTCTGGGAGGGCTGGCGTGCCCTGTGAGCCCGACCCCAGGCGTGTCTGGGAGGGCTGTCGTGTGAGCTCGACCCCACGGGTGTCTGGGAGGGCTGGCGTGCCCTGTGAGCCCGACCCCACGGGTGTCTGGGAGGGCTGGCGTGCCCTGTTGCCAAGGAGAAACACATCTTAAAACACTGCTGAAGACGGCTCATCATTGCACAAACACGAGCCTTTTATTTTTAATAGTGTTGGGGTGCCCTCATGAAGGGCTCTTGGGGGTAAGGTGGGCCGGTGTCCCGGGTTTGCCGCGACAGTCCCAGGGTTTTAGCGCCTGTCTTGGCAGCTTTAGATAAATGTAGCTGCTGTACCGGTTTCTAAAGAGGGTCGACTGAAAACAGAGGGAAGGAAGGCTGTATGTGCGCAAAGGGAGGAGGCGATAGATCGCTGCTTTTATCAGAATTCAGTTCAATGATCACCCGGGGAGGGCGGGGGGGGGGGGCCTGGGTTTAAAATGTGCTTTTAATTCAGTTCCTCTGTGCCTCGTTGTCTGTGTTTCTATGTTGCTGTCGGTGTCATTTAAGTCATGTGCGCCCCTCGGTTGATGTACAAGTGCAGTCCTTCTTTTATGTCCGATAAATGTCCCGGTTTTTAGGTCTCGCCTGGCTATCGCGCAAGCGATCGCACAGTGAGACTCTAGAAAGGGGCTCCCAAAAGTGCTCCCAAAAGCGGATTGCATGGCGAGCACGCGCACAATCACGTGCATCGTGCCGCCATGCAATCCGTTTGGCATCCTACTTCAAAGGGTCCGCTCCCCCGCCTGGAATGCGCTCCCCCGCCCCCGCCAAGCGCGCGCCACGCTCCGCCGGGCTTGTTCTTCCTGTGTCTGGAAACCTCTGCAAGCTTGCCTGTCTTCCTGTCTCTATCTGCGGAGGACCATATGTTGGATGCTTTAATTTCACCTCAGTTTCTAAACATATGGAAATAATGTGTTTGGGGCCTTCAGAGTTTCTTATGCAATCCATCCTTCAGGGCTGCTATATTCGTGTTATCCTTCCTGTATATAATGCCTGGGTTTTCCTGTTCAGATTATACTAAACTCCTCAGTCAGTCCTTTCGTTCACCTTCCCGACTCTTTCCCAATGTAACCCGTGCCCAGTATCTTGCACCGCCTTTACATTTTCAGTGTGTCTTGCTCTGCTTGATAGTTACATTTACAGATTCTCACATTTTCAATCTGTTTTGTCTTGTTAGCAGTGTTGGCACGGTTGGGTTCGTTGAAATGAGCGAAAACTACAACTCCCAGAATGCACGAGGTTATTAAAGGAAAGCCCAACACGGGTGTACCTGGCGAGACTGAGTCATCAGGTCACCTAAATAATATACATGTACAAGCGGACACAAGACTATATTGAAGTTTGATCGATTTCCTTAAATGCGCAATTTTTAGGCGTGGGAACTGTGCGTATTTTTAAACTGCATGCGAGAAAGAAAAAAAATCACATTTATAACGCAGGACTTTTTGACATACTGTCAAATCCCTTGGATTATTTCGAATATCACCAAATTCTAATTTTTTCCTTCATGTCTTCAGACCTCGCGACCATCAGCTAACACCTAGCACACACGTCATACTATATAAAACATCTTTTAAACAGCTCAACCCCAAAAGAGCGCTAAGTAAAGCGCTTTAGCTTTGTCAGGGGTTTGAAGCGCTGTATAAATTCTGCTACACCATACAATACAATGGAGATTACAACATCAATTTAAGCCTGTGCAAAATACGTCTCAGCTGTCCCCCTCCTCCACCCCGCACTCCTTGCTCTAACCGCGCCCCCCCCACTCCTTGCTCTAACCGCGGCCCCCCCCTTCATTTATTATTTATTGTTTTATATAGCGCTGAATCACCCCGAAGGGTATCTCTGCACTTGGAAACAGATGACTAACCAGGCCGAAAATTAGAAGAGATGGGTTTTCATCAGTTTTCTGATTGGTTGTGATGCTCCGTCCATCACCACCCCCTTTTGTACCGCTTTGTTCGCCATGAGTTGGCAGGGTATGCTCAGATGTGAGTCCCTTGCTCACTTTGCCACTGGATTCAAGCAAGCCTGGCTGAAGACGGCTGAAATGCCAGAAACCGGTCCTAGGAAGCTTGTTTCCGGTCCAGGGAAGTCATGGCTTGGCAGTTCGGGCTGGACTGTTCCCATGAGGCACAGGGTCAGACTGATTTGCATATGGCCATGTCTGAACTGGGGTGGCAGAGTGGGCTAAAGAACGGTGATGGATCAAACCCAGATCTGTTGACTGGGTGTGAGTGTTTGATTGGTTCTGATGCTCCGTCCATCACCACCCCCTTTTGTACCGCTTTAAATATCATACAGCCCATTTTAAATTCCACTCTTTTTTTAACTGGTAACCAATGCAGATAGGACAGCAGAGGCAAAGAGGGGGTCCTGGCTGGTGAATCGGTTACCAAACGTGCTGCCGTGTTTTGTATTACCTGTAGTTTACCCAGTGAGGCTACATGAGTAGAAAGTAGCAAGGCATTACAGTAGTCGATCCTGCTCATAATGAGTGCCTGTATCAGGATCTTTCTGGTGGAAATGGGGAGTAATGGAAAAATTCTCCTAAGCAGACTCAAAATATGATAACAGGTGCCGACAGTAGTATTAATGTGGGTATCAAGAGTGAGTTTGAGATCAAGTTTGACACCCAGATTTTTAACCTCCTCCTTAGGGGTAGGGGCTTTACCCAACTCCTCAGGCCACCAACTAGGTGACCAGCTGATGGCCGCACCCCCAAACAACATCATCTCAGATTTTTCGGAGTTTAACTGGAGATAGTTTGTTTTCATCCAGGAGGCAATAGCACTCATACCCTGGGAGAAAATATGTTGTATGTCAGATCTTTTTTTATCGAAGGTGAGGAGGAGTTGGGTATCAACTGCATAGGAGATAGGATTAAACCCCAGCTCCCTCATGAGTATAGCCAGGGGGGTCACGTAGATGTTAAACAAAGTCGGGCTCAGGCATGAGCCCTGGGGGACACCCCTGGTGACCCGTGAGGGAGCAGAAGAGAAAGAACCTTACCTGCTCTAACCGCGCCCCCCTCCCCCTCCCCCTCGAATCCCCGGATAGTTGGCTTAAACATTTCCACTCAGCTCCTTCAAACGCCTCTCCGTTTACACTACAAACAGAGCGCCCTCTTGGGCCGGCAGACACACCCAGCTCCTTATCGGCCCGCACTGTGCCAGCCCCGCCTTCTTGGCCTCAGGGGCACCTGGGTGTAACACTGAACGGGTGAATGGTCGCCAGGGTTTGAGGGCGGAGCCAAAACAACAGTTCACGAGCAGCTGATGTGTGCACTTGTGACACCCAGTGGGTGTTTTTACAAGGGAGTGTGAGAAAGTGCTTGGTTTTATAAATAAATAATATATGTAATAAACAAGCACTGGCCATGCCAATGGGCCTGGCTCATAAGCGAAATACCTCTCCAGTCCCTTGGACTTTAGGCGCTCCGTATTTTAGCATGCATGCACTGTATCATTCATCCTTGCATTTGTGCATCCGTCTACCAACTCACTGACTTATTTTTGCATTAATCCAATCACATGGCCACAATAACAAGCACACAGAGTCAACACGCATATGCAAGATAATTTTTAAAGAACAAAAAAAAGAAAAAAGTTAAAAAAATAAATAAACAGAGCAGTGGGTGGTCATCTTGGATGGTACTGTGCAATCTCAATCCACCAAAAAAACCTATTGGCTTTAACACGCCAGCCATAGGGCCTTTGTCGTAACTTTCCAGAACAAATAGTTCAGGTCTATGGCTTCGGAGATAACTTTTCCTAAAAGAACCAGTCTGGCCTATAGCCTTTATCACTGGCGTAGCACTATAACCAATTGCCAAATGCAACTTTGTATAAGTTGTAATAGCTTCAAGCAGCCAGCCATAACAGTACAAATATATACAAAGTTGCATTTGGCAGAAATCTATAGATCTCATCATGAAAGGACCAAACATTTTCTACCCCCAGAGTTTGGCACAAAGGGTAACAAACACGTAAGAGTTTATCTAGTACGGTAACCTGTGAGAGTCAATTTAATGAAATACCTGTGTCCGGCTTTGGGGCGGTGTGTTAACAATACACCATTAAAAACTTAGTGTCTTTAACATATGCTTTTCACAACAAATACATCAGACCTACTGCCTTTATCATAACATTTGGTAATAATTAGATCGGCCTGGAGCAATGGCTTGCTGCCATAAATAACTTGTATGCGCAATGCAAATGGAGCGAGGTTGTGGCGTAACAACCAGAGCTGCCAGCTTTAGAACTGGTGAGTCCGGTTCGAGTCTCGGCATTGGTTCAACAACCTGTAATTCTGGGCAAATCACTTAACCTCCCTGTGCCTACCAAAAATGAATGTATCCTTGTGTAGCGTAACTGGTGCTCATGTAAAGCGCTCCAATACCTTCGAGTCGAGTTTGCGCTATATAAATCTGCAAAAAATAAAAATGCAGTATGGGGTAAACCCGTTTTCCCTAAAACATGGATCTATTTGTATAATGTATCTGAATTCAAGGGAGTCAGTAAACACACAATCTTCCCACCTGCCCAACTGAGGCGGTAAAACACATATACACATACGCAACCACAAACATTGGATCTCATACAATCTTATATTGTCTCAAAGTAGTTCATTTCACTTGAGAAAACACTTAACATGAAAAAGGTGCTCTGTACGCAATGTGCAAAGGTGCTCATGCAGTAAAGTGCGCGTGAAATATAAATGCAAAAAGTGACCAGCTTCAGATGACATATCTTGAGTCTGTTCGCTGAATGCTTCAGCCACATGTACAGCCTTTCAATGCTGGCCCATGGACATGGTACAGACAATGAAGACTGTCACAGTTTTGCCCCAATAAAATAGTGTGACACTGATTCATCAAAACGGGGTCTTCCTGGGGATGGTGAGTAGGGGCGCTCTGAATTCACGGGTGAAAGTGTTCAAGAGTTCCATTAGGTCCTCTTGGGCTGCCACTGAAATGACCTGTGGGGCTATTCAGGAAGGAAAAACTCCACTGAGAAGTCTCTATTCAGTAGTGATAATGGAGAGTTTAATATAGTCATAAATTCTTTGCATCCACCCTGGTGATCCAAGAACGCGGCACTTTGAATGAATGCATGAATGAATGAATGTCCCGTTTTGATAAATATAATCAAATACGGTTAACCTTTTTAGGTCTCGCCTGACCCAGCGCATGCATGCGCTGGGTCAGGTGAGACTTATTGAGAGGGCTCCAAAAGGTGCTACAAGGCCAGAGCTACAGTGCATGTGCCCGGGCGCACGCGCCGCGCTTGACCACGATTACTTTCACTTTTGCGGCCGCACGGCATTGCCAATAGGTCTCGCTTTTGGGACCTTATAAGTATTTAGTTATGCAACTGTTGCATGGCTAAACACTTATAAGGTCCCAAAGGCGAGACCTATTGGCTATGCCAATGCTTGTTGGTTTTCAAATTCGGTCACCGTAATTAGGGGCCCATGAAGGACTGCCTTATCAGTGACATTGACGGATTCCATCTCTTCTCAAGGACTGGGCTGGCTTCCGATAGGCCGGGAGGGCTGGGGCTGCCGCCCGCACCATGCACTCTGGACCTGTTTCCGCCACAGGCAAGTGTTGGGGGGGGGAGCTGGAAGAGACTGGGGACTCTGCACACTTCTCTGGAGAAGGCTCAATGCACTACAACGCCCCTACATCACTGCCCCAGTCCACGAAGGCTAAGAGGGCGACCTCCCCTCCCCCCTCCCCCCCCCCCCCCCCGCCGAAGAGCTCACGCCATGCCCTGTGATCTGTGAAAGGACCCAGAAGCTGCCAGGCCTCTGTGCATGGAAAGAGAAGAAGGACTGGGCAGGTCGGTGTTGGCTCTGTGGGACAGTGGCCTCACTGAGGAGGAGGGCTGTGTCCCTCTCCCCTGGGGTCAGGCAGCTACTGGCCTCACGGCTGTCTCCCTGAAAGCAGGGGCGGAGAGGGTGGGATGCTTCCACCCCAGAGCACTGTGAAATCTGTCTTTCTGTGAAGCCTGCCTTCCTGTGGAGCCATCTTTCCCCTGGGCAGCCTCGCTCTGCCTCCCTGGAGCACATCTACGAGGAGCAGCTGCCCCGGGCCCTGTCTCTTCTCCTGTTGGGGAAGACAGAGTGAAAACAGGGAGAGAGCTTCTGCAAGCCGTGCTGGCCCCACCCCGTGGCCCAGTTCAGGGATGCCCCGATGGGACGGACCTCCAGTGCCCATCATATGATGTGCTACCCTGACCCCCTCACACTGCGCCATCTCATCCTGTGCCATCTCACCCTGCGCCATCTCACCTTGCGCCGCCTCAACTTGACCCCCTCACCCTGCGCCATCTCACCCGCGCCGTCTCAGCTGATGTGTCTGAAAGGTGATGCAGCGCAAGGGGCAAAATTTACATATTCTCCCTATGTCACAGATTCGTAATCACAACTCATCCATACACTCATTCATTGGTGGGGCCCATAACACCAACACACACTCCTTTCACTCGCATCTGTACACAGGAGAAAAAGCGCTGGACATGTGGGGGTACCTTATTACCTATCAGGATTTAAATTTCTTTACATTATATACACGTGCACCTATCGAATCCTGACCTTAACATCAAGGCACTCCACCACTTGGTCGATGGACCAATTAGTTGGACTGGTTGATGGTGATTTAGAACCAGCTAAAACACAATTAAAGCCTAGGACACATTTAATTAATTTTCAGTACTCAATTAAAGAATCACAAACTCATTTCTTATTAATTCCAATTTTGTTTAATTATAATTTCTTCTGCATTAGCATTTATGCACTACAGGTCATAGAATAAATTCAGTTTATTTCAAAGAGAAATCAAACATCTGGTAAATAAGCATACATTTAGAAAGCGCATTTAATAATTACCAATTAGTACGTGTCGGCAACATTCTGAGTAAAACAAGGAGCTATCCGCATCCTCTGGTATAGTATCTGGGATAAGCTGTCCGACCCACAGTAATGATCAAACCATCAGACGAAATAACTTCCCGAAAATCAAAGAAAGCCAAGGTAAACCATGGAAATCTTCACCAGCTCAATGCAGACCCAACGCCATGAAAGATCCGCCCGATGAACCACCCCCCTTTGGCGGACGAGGGCGTTTATATCCTTTTCCCTCTTACTTTAACATGCAACATTTTAGGGGTAGAGAAATCTTCTGATTGGACAGTCCGGGGTTATCTGTAATTTTATAAAAGTTTCCCAGGGTAAACTGGTTCTCCATGAGACTTGGCATAGAAAAGCGCAAATTTTATACTATTTATTCGGATTCGGATCCCAGGCGAAAGTTTCGAAAGTAACGTTTGGAGGAAGAGAAGACATTTCAGTACAGGTTCTGTATTGTCCCCTTTGCTGTTCACACCGTCCGGCAGTTGGCAGGCAACCACGCTCATATCTTTGACAAGGAACACAGTGTCACAGAGCTGAGGTCACTTGGAGATCTCCAGAGCCATCCGATTCTGCGCAGAAGTAATCGTGCTCACATGGCGACGGCTTCATAGGGACTCCATTTTAGGTACTGCGGCCTAGTAGGCCCGAATGCCAACTTAAGCAAAAACAGACATAACAGTAAGTAAAATATAGAAATGGAGATTCTAATGTTTAAATCCACACTAATCCCAATGTATATTGGTATTTACCTAGCTTGTAGCAACATTTAAAGCAATAATACTCACCATTTTGTAGTACTGGAAGCACAAACCATCACAAAAGCAACATAAATCATGCAATTTTCTATTTCATCACAATCTAAAGTTAGTTTGCGGATCATAGTTAATTGATTAATTGTTCTGCCATACAATTAGCATTTAAGTCCCACGTGTATCTCGTGTTTATCAAGGTGTAAATGTTGATTAGTAATATTTCACTTCAAACCAATTAGTACGAGTTAGATTTAGAATGATTACGTAATTAATTTATTTCATGCAAATTAGAGGAGGAATACAACATTTTGTTTTACCTGCTCCATCAAAGGCCTTGGTATGACCCACGCCATTCCTCAGTCCAGGGGTGTCCTGAGGGGATGGACGTCTAGTGCCTCCTCAGGGTGCACCTGGTGCCACCCTGACCCCCTCACATTGCACCATCTCAGCACCAGGCTTCTGCTGATGTGTCTGAAAGGACTTGTGAGAAGCTGGCCTGGTATATGATGTCCACTAATGTAAGTGGGCACCCTGCACCAGTGGTGATTTTAGTGGTCTTAGACAACCATAGAAAGCAATCTAAGTGGTGGCTGTGGAGAGCAGCCTTCAGGCTAAGTCTAGAAGGAGTGTAAAGCAGCTTGTTTTACCAGAATGCAATCTTATAGTATAGATTAAGTGAAAAAGAAACGCACAGTATATTTATAAAAATATGTATTTATTATTAGACACTCACTAACACATAGAGATATTTCGTTCCCGGAGATTTACACAATGCACACAATAATTTGCAATAAAAACAGGTAAGTAGCACAAATACACAGTGGTCGCTAGGGGGAGACCAAACCATATACTAAAATAGTGGTATGCGATCCACGACTCAAGTCAAGACTATACCCAGAAGATGTAGAAGTGCCGGGGACCCGAGGTACCACCCAAGGTAAGTAACCAGGAGCCCCACGGAGCACGTGTGCAGAGTAAGAACACAACCGTGTGCTCAATTCAAATCAATAGGTAAGTCGCGGTTGCAATTTTAAAAAAGAAGGACACTTCCCAGTGGACCCTGAAGAAACCTGTTGGAAGACAGAAGGGTGGAGAGCCACCCCACCCGTGGATACCCTAGGAACCAGGATACCTACACCAGGGAAGCCGGGTGTATAGGTGTGAAGTGGCGTCGAACACCGCCATCAAACTCAATGGAGGACTTCAGGAAGACGTCGCTGCTGGAGAAGGTGTAAGTATCCGGTGGAAACCAAAGGTGGATTCAAGATGGAAGTACCTGCAAGCAGAGGGGACAGAGTCTATTGTTGCAGGGATTCTGCTGATACACAGAACTATGCGAAGAACCCCAGGACCTCAGTGAATTGTGGTGTACCAGAAACTCACCTCAGAACCCAGAACCCAGTATCCGGCTAGCATAAGTGTCCCATTAGTTATCCGAGATTTAGCTCGGCGGTCCCAATGTGTAGACAACCCAGAACAAGCGACTCAGTACATACTCAGGAATGGTGGGAATCGGAAATACCTGTTCGTATATTATTCTCACATCAGTCCACAACAATAATCAACAGAGACACGTTGTAAATAAAAGGGGTTTATTTTTATAGACCACGTGTCCTAAGATGCAGTACTTTGGCTAATACAAGCAGACAAATGATTAATATCAAAACCAGCAACATAGTTACAATACCATAGAATATAAAAGGGGTGATCATATTATAATGACAGTGGATACTACCACCTTCCCTTTACTAAGAAGCTAATATTATTATTATGCTAATAGAAGGTCTCTTAGGCTTGAATAGGGGACCCCATACCTCAAAGATCAGCTTAGTGAAATCACATCACAGGAGCATCAGGAGACTTCTCGCAGGAAGGCTCGTCTTCGGTCTGAATAATAAACATGATGTCTGTGATACTAAAAGCACTAATTTTCAGGCATTTGCAGCTGCGCGTGTGTTATGGCTAAATAGTGGGCCGATCAACCTAGAGTGAAAAACATGCATTGTGTAATACCCCAGACTGTTTGTCACACCATGTACAGACCAAGGTCGCTGCGCAGAGCTTGGGATAGTAGCAACAGATCGCGCTTGTGTGAAGCAAGTCTCGAGTCAACAGTCTGTTTTAAGAAATAACATGTAAACGCAGTGCCGTGTGCAAAAGCAAAAAGATGGCTTTCTAACATCTAACGTGGTTATGCTAACTTAACAATGCCTGTACGTATTCAGAGAGAACTCACTACACGCCCCCTTGATCGAAGCACTATTTAGTAGGCAAGAAAAGAGAGAACGCAGAGTTCAGTTTCGTCAGAGCAGAACAAGGCGTAACCAATTCAAAGGTTCAGAATGAGTTAAAGTCTGAAACGAAAAAAATTGAAAAGCAACAGGGGAAACTGTGGAGTCCGGAAAAAAAAATATAATCAATTAAAAAAAAACTTAAAACAACCATCATGGAGAAAGCAAAAAAATAAATGCCGCGGCAGGGTGCTGTCCAGGAGCGACAGGTGCCAAGGACGATAGTTCAGTCAATCCATGAATGTATAGGCAGCATATGTGGCAACCGCTTCCAACAAAAAATCATTTGCAGGGCCAGCGAAAGTCTCAGCCATCCAATCCATCAACGAGAAGGAACACACGTGTTCTTCAATCAGCGGAGCTTCCAGCACGATCAGAGGGCACCCGGAATGTTCCTCCAAATAGCTCATAGCCAAGAAGTTGTCGGCAGCTGTAGAGATGTCCCAATTACCCAGGATCCCATGTGCTGCTCCACAAGCCATTATCCGGACACCAGAACAGGTCAACTCGTGAGACACTAAGGGCCTCATTAGTCGATCGAAATCCGGCACCGGAGACACCAGGCTGGTCAAGCACAAATCCAAAGGCCATTCAAAGGGGCAATCCAGGCAGTGTAGCACAGGCTGTACGCAGGTGAAGTAGCAATACCGGAAGGACAAGCCATACGCCAGGCTTAATGTCGCCAATGGCAGAGTTCCATAAAAGTCAAGCATCCTATCCCGAAGAAGCTGCAGGCGGGACAGGTGCACGAGTGGCACAGATGGAGCAGCCATTTCGTAGTATGAAAAGGAAAAGCAGCACACCTGCCGCTAGCGCCAGAAGTAGCGGAACACCTCCAAAGATGCTCGAGAACAGAGAATGAAAAAAGCCCGGAACCACACCAAAAATAGTTTGGAAAGAGGTCACGAGACCCGAGCCCACAAGTTTAAAAAAATGAGCCAGGCCGGTCGTGGACGAGGCATTGAAAATAGTTTGGATCAAAGAGCCGAAATGTAGGGGGAGGTCAGTATTCAGAAGCGCCTGTACCTCTGTGCGCGTATTAGCAACGTGAAGGTCGAATGTTTCACGAGAGGAAGTCAAAGACACCTCTTTTTGGGACAATAAGGCTCTTATTCTGCTCAACTGGTTGAACTCTGCTTTCAAGGTTGGAATCGAAGGCCAGATAGAAACATCCAGCCGCCCATGCGGGGGTGGAAAGAGAACATTATTGCAGCAGACAACTTTCTGCGAGACAGTTACTATGTATGGGATTCCCACTAACATCCCACAGCAAGCTTCAGTATTCAAAATTAAATAACTACCGTTAGCAAGCAGTTTGAAAGAAGGGGTAATCATAGGCACTGGAATACCTCGCAGAACGCAGGCCAAATTCGGGGCTTGTACATTGCACGCGCCGTGTAATTGAATGTGCCTACAAACCAAGGAATGGTCTGGTGACGTGGTGCATTCCTCGCCTTTCAAATAAACCTCAGTTCCGTCCCTAGTACATCTATACGTAAAGGGGAGGGACCAAACCTCGTGTATGAAAGCGGTGCCTAGCGGTTCATATCTACCTAAAGCATAATGTTTCATACAAGACGTAAACTTAAAAAGCGCAAAAGGGAGAGTTATCAATCCGTGTGCTAGCCACGTAGCCGAATTGATCTCCGCTACTGAGAAGGGCAATGGCTCTAATTTTTCAATATGTAACAATGAATATGTAGCATCCTTCATGGACATAAAGCGCTGCTTGTCAGTAAGGTTAAAGGGAAGGAATAACGATGTAGTGTTCAAATAGTCCCAAGGGACCCTCCCTGCCTTTAACGTCTGCAATGTCCACGCAAACTGCATAACAGAACGCAACTGGTTTTGACCATGATATAACACAGACATATCATCATGCACAATATCAACAACTGACGAAACAATATTATCTAATGTATAAATCCTAGAAGAGAGAGTGCTAATGCTATTATCTATAACGGCTAAAACCTTCTCCATGTTTGCTTGGTCAATAGCTCTCAATCTGGAAGCCGCCTCAATCTGTGACAACTTCCAGACTTCGTTGTAAATAGCATACGCCCACCTTTTGGTTCTGCCACCCACAGGACCCTTAACAAAATCATTCAAATCTATTCTGTCATGTAATTGTGATAAGTGATCCTTGACAGACGCCAAAGTGGAATGTCGCAGCCAAGATTGACATAACTTGCCCACAGAGTATGTAGTGACAGTATGTGACGACTCAAACCGAGGGTCTACACGTTCTTGAGTATATCCCGGTGTCAGTCCCAGAAAACGTCGTTGACAGATATCTGAACTGCTTTGCCAAATTAACCAACCCTCACTATCAACCTTCGAAATATTGAAAGATGTATTTGAAACTAAGGATTGCAAAGCAGCGCGGGACAGATCTGTGTGGTTATCCCAATTGGGATAAGCGCCCAGATCTGGCACAGAAGGTGACTTTAATTGTTTAGAAGTAGCCAATCCGAAACAGGTGGTTTGGAAGATGGATGAATTTAAAAATAAAATATGATTTGGTATAAGACAGGCACGATGTAAAGCCTCTGTACCCTGTACCTGCCACGGCTTGGAACCCCAAACCGACTTTAGATCAATAGTAGCCTTCCATACATCATAACCTTTGATTGACAACTCGTCCATGAAGGACTTAGAATAAAGTAGCTTCGTGTGTGTCAGTCTAACTTTTGCGGCAGACTCAGGCAGCACCTTAAAATAAAACGCTGCCGGGTTGGAAACACTGAAATTGGTAAAATATGAATACTTGTTAACCAGTGTTTGTGAACTTCCGAATTCGGGAGTAGGACAGTGTTCCCATTGGGTAAAATTTACAAAATTTCTAAACGTATTTGCTTTATGCAGGAAATGATTGCCATAATGTTGAAAACAATACTGTTCCGCATAATTAGCCGCATTTTCGTATAAATCTTCAGCATCAAAAGCGGCATAATATTTCAAATCAGAAAACAGTGATTCAATGGCGTGTACATCCCAATCATCAGAACGTATGTTCTGCCTAACCACATCACCCATAGAAACACGAAATACATTAGGTATATTAATGACCTCTGTAGGCCCATGAATTTGGAATTTAACAGCATCCCATGCGATTCCATCCAAGACGGGCCAGGCAGTAATATTCACAAAAGTCTGGTCCCTCTTCATGATGTGGGACGAGGAGTGGGGGGCCAAAGTTCCATTGATAAGTCTAATTGTCGATCTCTCACTCAGATAGTGGCCATCCACAAGACGGAAAAAAACCATTACAAATCCAATGGACATAAACAAAAAAATACTGAAAAGCAACAGCCAAATGTATGTCCAAGGAGCAATCAAAAAATGTCTCTTAAACCAGCTGAAAAAAACTGCAATGTTCGATGGGGGGCTTGAGGGCAATGAGTTAGTGTCAAAGGAGAAACGGGACTGTCCAAGCGCCGTAGATTGTAAAACAGGTGAGTGACCACGTGTAGGATAAGCATACTCAGTCTCTTCGGGCAAACCACCAGCCGATGGTATCAACAAGGGATCAGTAACCGATTGCATCTCGATGGCAACATCAGGCAAGGTGTTAGAAGCAAGAGTCAACATTGAATTTCTTTGCAGCGTCTGGCATGAAACTGCTGGAGTCACACTAAGAAGTATCGGCCACTCGCTGAAGTTTGACATTGTCAATAGAGATGTACCTGTTTTCTTTGCGACCAGGAAGTGGAGGTAAAACGACTGTTCTTGTACCCTGCACTCCAAGCACTGGAACTGGTGCACGATAAGAGGGGCCGAACTCCTTCTTGTTCTCCACCTTCTCACGGACCAGATCACCAACTCGGGGTAGCCAGCCGACTACCGGAATCTGAACTTCAGCTTCAGATGTGGAGGGCATGTGTTCCTTCGATAGAGTGTCTCTGGCTTCTTGCAGAGTCTGTAAAACAGCACAGTGATCATCTACGTCAAAGGGTGCGGTCGACGCCGCCATGTCTAGACCATCAAGGTCTGGTACAAACATTCTTATTCCGAAGAGCATCATGTACGGGGTCCGCCCACCCAGAGACCTTCTAGGGAGATTATTAAGTGCACGTTGGACGTTATACAAATGGGCTAGCCAGTTTCGGCCTGTGCCTAAAACACGGGCTGTCAATGATTGCTTTAAGTCACGGTTCATTCGCTCCACCACACTATTACCCTCAGGTCGGTAGGGGGACGAAAATTTGACTAGGACCCCCAAATTTCTCATAGCCTCCTTGTAAGCCTTAGAGGCAAACGCAGGGCCCTGATCAGAATGGAAGGTACCACACGCAAAAGTTCCCACAAAGACACGCAAATCTCTGATGACAGTCCGCGAGTCAGCACTCCTTTGTGGCCATACCCACAGAAAACGTGTGCACGAATCCACTGCAACCAAGATGTACTTGTACGCAGTATCAGAAGAAAAAGGACCGCAGTGATCCAAATAAACACAACCAAATGGTTTATTGGATATGTACAACTGCGTTTGTGATGGGCGCGCAACAGTAGAAGGTTTAATCTGTTGGCAAATGTCACAATCAAGAACATAAGCGCGCGCTTGTTTATATAAACCAAACCACCAGTAACGTTGTTGTAGCAGAGATATAGTGGCTGACACTCCGGCGTGGGCTGACGCCAACCCCTCATGAGCAGCCAGAATCAGTGCGGGTCTGCAGTCCGCGTTGGGAATAATTCTGTCACCAACGTCGTTAATCCTCACTAATGGGACATTATCAGGACTTAAATGGTAAATGTAACGAGAAGGAAAACCCTTCGGGTAATCGCCTCCCTTTTCTGTAGCAGCAATAGCTGCCAAGATGTCATCATCAATCTTACTCTTTGATCTGGTTACTGCTGCCACTAAGTATGTAGCCACTGCTGTTTTTGCTGCCTCGTCAGCCAAGCCGTTGCCGACAGCATGGACACCAAGTCGTTGGTGACCAAGAGTGTGAATTACATTCACGAGTGGGAGACGTTCTTTAAAGTCTGCCACTCGAACCCAAAGCGTTTTATGCTTAATTGTGCCACCTTTCGTGTCTCGATAATCATTCTGAGACCAGAAGTGTAAATTGTCATTATAGGACTGGACACAGTAGAAAGAATCACTCACAATTAGAGTAGTGACTCGGGGATCAGCAAACTCCAGTGCAAGCACTAGAGCCCGAAGCTCCGCCAATTGCGCGGTACAATCGCCCAATGACTGCGTATGCACTGCATCAGATTGGAATTCACCATTTACGAAAGTACCTACGACAATTGCGCAAGCCGCTGAGTAGGCGTGCTTTGATCCAATTGCGGGCTGCGCAGACCCGTCAGTGTATATGACACAATGGTATTCTTCGAGCGGGCGCAAAGACAGAGGAGCTGGATGAACGAATTCATACTGTAAGAACTCTTGAGTCTGTAATGAGGCATCAAAGATGTAGGTGACGTCTGGCGACGTCAGTGTTGTGGCCCATTGTATCCACCGAGGATGCAAAGCTTTCGAATTTGGTACACTTGCCTTTGTCACCGCTTCTAAGGCGGGATAGGGTGTTACAACCAGAATCTGTTTCCCATGTGACAGTGCGCGTTCTTTAAGGATCGCCATCTGTACAGCAGTCAGAACTTTTTCGACCGCGGAAAAACGTAATTCAGCAGAGGTGTACAAGTGGGATTTGTACGCAATGGGGACTGTATCGCCCTCATTAAACGTCAAATACGTGAAACCCACGGCGCCTGGCACTATTCTTATTACCAGGTTGGTGCGGTTATCACGTGTCAGCAAATATTGTGAAGCAAGAAGGTCAGCCTGTAAAGACTGTAAAATTTTAGAATGTTCCAGCTGCCAGCTAGACTTCGAGAATGTGGGTTGTACCAAGGCGTAAAGCGGCTTGATACGCTGGGCATAATCAGGAATGTACGTACGGCCGAAATTCAGAAAGCCCAGTAGAGATTGTAATTTCTTTAGTGTCGTTGGCGCACTCAAGCATGCGCACTTCTCCAGAAAGTGGGGAGCTAACCCCTTTCCTTCATTATTGAGCTCGTAGCCCAAAAACAACACTGTATATTCCGCGATGTGAGACTTCGCAAAATTGAATTTGTAGCCATAGTCAGCAAAACTCACTACAATATTGTCGACTCGAGACAGATGCGGCAACAGCTCGTCATCCGTGAGGTAGATATCGTCAACATAGGAGTATGCCTCGGGGTCTATTCTTTCTAAGAGGGAAACCACGCGAGCGGAAAAGACGCCAGGGCTATTTTTGTAGCCCATGGCTAATCTCGTAAACTGTTTTTGTTTACCGCCCGAAGTAAACGCTGTCCACTGGCTACTCAGTGTGGACAGGTTATGGCTAAAAAAGCCATTGGAAATGTCAAGTGTCGTTTTAAATCGTTTACGCACGAGACTGTCGACTAGAGCCGAGCTATGTGTATTTTGTACCGCGCAGGTCCGGCAATGGGAGTTTAGGTGCCGGTAATCCAAAACTAAACGGTACGAGCCGTCAGGCTTCGTCACAGTGAATAAAGGGTTATTCATAGGGGACACACATGTTTCAATTACACCCTGATATTCCAATTGTTCAAGGATCGCCGCGACGTGAGGTCTAGCCTCACGACGCATGGGATATTGGGGCTGAGGCTGGGGCATAGACCGCAATGGAATCTCATGGCAGGGGGACAACCGGTCCCAACCCACCTGAGTACGATATACCGCTGGCGCAAGCGCCAGCGCCCACTCACCAGCGTACATTTCAGCTTGGTCCTTAGGCACCGTGTGCGCAAAGGACGGGAGGATTTTCTCCTCCCCTCTAGGAGCTTCCAAAATGAAGGCCGGGGGCCAATCTGCCTCCGCTAGGAGGATATCATAGGTGGTGGTCAGATTATCCCAAAAAATCCCTTTTATAGTACGTTGTATGTCACCCTCTATTAATAAGACTATTTCATAAAGTCTATCAGGGGGAGCCACTCTGGTGTCAGCTGTTTCAACAGTAACCAATACATCAGTTGCTGTCGCCGCCAGAAATGGACGCAGAGCTTGACGGACTATGGTAATTTCCGCTGCGCTGTCTAGTAGCGTCAGCGCCCATGTCCGGTTCTGAAGCTGTGTCCGCACTATCTGAGGCATATGTTGCCGTCAGAGCCGCCACTTTCTTCTTCTGAAACGGGGGTCTTTGTCGAGCAAACTCGTCCTGCTTGCCTTTACCCTCAGTCTGTCGGGGTTGGTCACGCTGTTGTGGAGCACCCCGACCTTTGCCACCGCCTCCGCCACCAGACTGTGTAGCCGATGTTTCCTGTGAAGAACGAGGAGAACGCGGTTCAGAAACCTGAAATCTATCAGGAGACTTAATAGTAGCACGATCTCGCAGATCATAAGTGCGTTCACTACTTGACTGTACGGGAGAGGCAGGCCGAGAGCCCTGTTTCTGCTGCTGCTTGCCCTGTTGTTTAAACGGCCACTTTTGTTTTGGAAAAAAGGGTCGTTCATCCTTACCAGAAGTTCCTGCCTTACCCTGCTGCTTAGAATCGGGATTCTTGATCACAGGCTTAACTCCTAAAGAGCTACGACCCAAATCACGATATGCTTCTGCGATTATTTTAGCAAATTCCTGCGGCTTGTCCTCTTCAGCAACCTTCTTCAGTTCATTACGAACCTGAAAGTGCAACGCATCACCCTTAAGGTTTCCCATTATCATGGTAGCCACCAGGCCAAAATCTCCGAGGAGCCGCATCCCCAATTCTATCGCAGACTCCGCTCCATGGTCCTCTTGAACCTGTTTAATGATGGAGGGCAGCTGTAACATAGACGGAGTGCCGAAGCACTGCGCGTACGTCGCAGCAAAAATCTTACCCCATGATACACAGTCATCTATATGGGGAACTAAGTCTTTAGGCAAACTAATGGTGAGGATCCTGTGTTTCTCCACAGGAGTTGTATGCGGATACACCGCCTCTATTTGGTCAAATTTTTCAGCAAGCCAAAAAGGATAATCATCCCTTGTGAGGGGGCGCTTGCCCACAACAGAATTGACCATAACAGGACTAATGACCACCGCGTGGCGATCACTAGGTTGTCCCGCACTAACAGGCGCCCCCGCCTGTACAGTGCGCGACACATACTGCACTAACGCCCTATATACTGTTATAAGGGCAGTGTGTAGTACACGCAATTCATCCACCGTCACCGTGAGGTAACGGGGATGAGGCGTAAATCCGGCTAGTACCGGCCAAGTGGCCCCCGCAATTGATAAAGGGCCCATTCTCGGCGGTATAACCACATGGGGGAGGGCGCCATTAAACCAAATCTGATGTTGCCAAGCAGATATTGGTATCTCCTGTGTCCTATAAGGCGCATAGGCAGCAGGCACGGCAGTGGCAGTGTAAGAATGAAATGTATTATCATTACCACTGACTGCCGGAATCGTCACCCAAGAGTAGAACAACTCAAAGGGGTGAGCCGCATCGGCTCCCACCACAAAGATGACGTCCATGCCCGCGTCCGGCACCCCATACTGCGTCAAGTGACGTTTCAGGGCCGCACGGCTATGCGCCGCAATATTAATTGCCATAAGGACAAGCTACACTTCAAGTATTCAGTAGCACAAGGGTTCAATAACCTTTTTAATAATCAAGCTTGAAGGAACCTATATCAATAGAACTAGGTAGGTTTGAAATCCGTCAGACTTGTTATCCGGAAACAAGAATGAGGGTGCTGTGGACTAAATGTAAGCACTACTAAGGCGTTTCAACTCATAGACCAAACGTTAGGTGCGCCATGTTGCAGGGATTCTGCTGATACACAGAACTATGCGAAGAACCCCAGGACCTCAGTGAATTGTGGTGTACCAGAAACTCACCTCAGAACCCAGAACCCAGTATCCGGCTAGCATAAGTGTCCCATTAGTTATCCGAGATTTAGCTCGGCGGTCCCAATGTGTAGACAACCCAGAACAAGCGACTCAGTACATACTCAGGAATGGTGGGAATCGGAAATACCTGTTCGTATATTATTCTCACATCAGTCCACAACAATAATCAACAGAGACACGTTGTAAATAAAAGGGGTTTATTTTTATAGACCACGTGTCCTAAGATGCAGTACTTTGGCTAATACAAGCAGACAAATGATTAATATCAAAACCAGCAACATAGTTACAATACCATAGAATATAAAAGGGGTGATCATATTATAATGACAGTGGATACTACCACCTTCCCTTTACTAAGAAGCTAATATTATTATTATGCTAATAGAAGGTCTCTTAGGCTTGAATAGGGGACCCCATACCTCAAAGATCAGCTTAGTGAAATCACATCACAGGAGCATCAGGAGACTTCTCGCAGGAAGGCTCGTCTTCGGTCTGAATAATAAACATGATGTCTGTGATACTAAAAGCACTAATTTTCAGGCATTTGCAGCTGCGCGTGTGTTATGGCTAAATAGTGGGCCGATCAACCTAGAGTGAAAAACATGCATTGTGTAATACCCCAGACTGTTTGTCACACCATGTACAGACCAAGGTCGCTGCGCAGAGCTTGGGATAGTAGCAACAGATCGCGCTTGTGTGAAGCAAGTCTCGAGTCAACAGTCTGTTTTAAGAAATAACATGTAAACGCAGTGCCGTGTGCAAAAGCAAAAAGATGGCTTTCTAACATCTAACGTGGTTATGCTAACTTAACAATGCCTGTACGTATTCAGAGAGAACTCACTACACTATGCCACTCAGGAGTGGCCAGGAGGCACGGAAGACCAATGTCCATCGATGTCGGGTGTTGCAGCAAAGCTGATGGTGACCTTGGAGCTGCAGCTGTGTGTACCAGGTGATGCTGTGGAAGACGAGGAGCTGTTCACGAGCTGTCCCACGTCAGATGTCGCGAGTTGAGGGGTCACTGTCCATGGGGAGCACCAACAAGCCTTGGCAACTGCAACCAACATGGAAAGCAAAAAAAGTGCCGTGTCAGGACCAGCAAGGTCCGGGTGTCTTGCCACAAGCAGGGGGGTCAGGGCAGGCCCGAGCAATCAGGGGAGCCCACTGAAATCAAAGAAGACCCTCAAGAGGACCCACAGGCCGGAGGCACTGGAGTCGCGAGAGGACCTCAAGCAGCTCACCAAAGATGCAGGCCCACGGTGCAAGTGATGCAGTGAGGACAGAGATCTTGGTCACAAGGGATACTGGAGGTTGGAGCCACTTGATGCCTGAAGATCTTGGAAGAAGGAAGTCAACAAGCCTTTGCAACGGCAAGTCAACGCGATGTACAAGGGTTCGGTTCCTCTGGCACTGACGGGGCATACTGGCCTCAAACTTGGTGAGAGGACAGGGCAGCCCTCGAGGGATGTGAATAATCACCACCTGTGTTGTTGAGCTTTTCGGAGGTCGTGGGAGTCCAGGATCAGCAGAGCGGTCAGCTTCGTTGCGTTGCCTGCAGATGCAGGGAAGTGACTCATTCACTTCAAGGGAGATTCCTTCAGGTGTCTTGGATGTCCACAGGCCTTGGACGGTTCCTGTATAAAGCACAGGCACAGACGTTGCGGCAGACGAGCAGGGCGACGAGATCAGGAGCAGCAGGAGTCTTCCTAGTTGCAGCCTTGATGCCCAGAGCAAGGTCCAGCGAAGTCCAGAGTGCCCAAAGAAGAATGTGGTGTCTTGAATTAATGTTGTCCCACAACAAATCTAGGGACCCACCTACAGGTAAGCCCTTAAATACCCCAAGGAAAGGGTTGGGACGATTCAGGGTTCCCTCCCAGAGGAGGGACTGGTCAGGGGGGAGGATACTTCAATGTCCTTTTTTACAGTTTCGTGCTGAGCATGAGCCAATGGCTCCCTGAGCTGGTTTGAACTGGACTACGCAAGAAGGGCACCAAATGTGCACCTCAAGCAGACTGAGTGGTGCTGGCAAGTACCCCCACCCGGCCCCAGTACACTTAATCCTGTCTGGGAGGTGATCACCCCTCCCTGTGACAGGATACCTATTGTTCTGCCTTACCCTGCTCGAGCTTGGCTCAGCAGCAGGAGGGCAAAATCGTGTCTCTGGTCGGCAGCAGCCATGTTGTGCTGTCCGGGTCTAGAAGACTGGTAACGGGAGCACTGAGGGTCTCCCGGAGGAACTTTACAGTGCATGGAATCATACCTCCCTCACCATTTCTGGTGTGAGGGTATGATTCCAGCATGTTAGTTACCAAACATGGCAGGGTTTGTTACAGCCAGTTTAGAGATGGTCATCGCGTAATGACGCATGGCCTCTCTAAGTATCATAATGGCTGATGCACTTACAACCCGGGAGAATGGACTCCGAAGGTTGTAGGGGTGTCCTGCTCATGCAGGGGCACCCTCACACTTAGAACCGAGCACCCTGCCTTCAGGACTGAAAGGCCTGCTTTAGGGGTGACTTACAGGTTTTAAGTGCAATGTCCTTAGATATAGGGAAACCTATATCTTTCATAAGTGGTGCTAGCACCAGCTTACACAAGCTGCAATGGCAGGCGTGTAGTTACAGCTTGAGTGGTCCCTCATGCATGGCATAATACATGCATCAGATCATAGGGGACCCCAGGTGTACCAATGCCTTGGGTACCTCAGTAGCACATATTCTAGGGACTTATAGGGGTACACCAGTAACCAATCTGGGATGTACCTAAGTACTTACCATAATCAATTTAGGGGAGAAAGCACAAAGACTGGGGTCCTGATCAGTAGGATCCCAGTCGGACAAGTCAGAAACAGCATAGCACCAGGCAAAAAATGTGGGGGTAACCATGAAAGCAGATCCTACTTTCCTACAGGCCTGGGTATCACCCACGCCATTCCTCAGTCCAGGGGTGTCCTGAGGGGATGGGCGTCTAGTGCCTTCTCAATGCTGATTACCCAGGGTGCACCTGGTGCCACCCTGACGCCCTCACCCTGCGCCATCTCAGCACCAGGCTTCTACTGATGTGTCACTGGCATCAATCTGCCCACTCATAGAAGGTCCCCCAGAGACATAAGGTGCCATATTTATGGCAAAGTAACGCAACGCAGCACAGAAAGTCATCTTGCAAACTGCGTTGCATTACAGGGAAAGAGCAGGGATGCGTCATATTTAAAAGGATGCGCCACATTCCTGACCTTGTTCCTGTACTGGTGCCATTTTGGCATCCTAGCACCAAAGCAGGCACTCTTGCACCATGGTGCAAGGGTGCCTGCGTTGCAGACAGGTCTGTTTTTGTGCTGGAAGGAGACCTTCCTGCACAAAAAGAATCCTGAGAGGCAAATTCCTCTTTCTATTTTTTGCTGCAGAAAGAGGAAGTAACGGGGAGAAATACAGATATTTCTCCTCATTATGCCTCACCTTGCGAGGCGTATCTTTTTGGCCCATTGCCAGGTTTACAAGTTCTTGTGAATCTGGGAATGCGTTAAAGTCCATGGGAGTTGTGTAGTACACCCACGCAAAGCTCATGGAACGCCTACCCAGGGCAGAGTAACGCAACTCAGCGATTTGAGTTGGTTTATGTTACTCCATATCTTTGGAGCCCCTCAGAGCCACGCAAAGTGGCGTTGCCTGGCTTTAAAATCTGTCTAAAGGTTGTGTCGCTCTTGCACCACATTGTGTGGTGCTCCAGTTGACCATTCCTGGAGGGGGATAACCCCGCACAGCCTTTGCTTTCACTCTCATGCCAGTCTCAAGCTCCTGCTGCAATGGCCTCTCCAGCTTCTAAACACCCTCTGTCCCCGGGCCCCTGGTCAGCTCCTGGGGCCCATCCCTCAACTGTTCCTGGTTCCATCATCGCTTCTTGGTTCCTGCCATCGGGCGCCTGGCTCGCCCTGGCAGCTCCTCACACCGCACCACCTTCCATTGACTCATCACTGGGGGTACCCCCAGGCTGTACATTCTGCCTCCTATCTCATGCGCACTGGACTTTCTACAGTGGCACAACTGTGACCTGGAAGGTGCCTGGACTTTGGAGAAGTGAGCAGTGCATGCACTCACCAGAGGGAGCCGAGTACTTGGACCCCTTGGTGGGCTTGTAGTTCAGTATTATTCTGTTATTATTATTGTTTCTGTAATTTGTAAAGCGCATAGCTACCTTAAAAAAGGCTTCTCAGCGCTAGCCTCCTTGGCCTTCTGTATTAATCTTTGGGATTAGGTGTACCCCCGCATGGTAAAGGACGGGCACCCCCGCACGGAGTCCAACTGCGGGTGAATCTGGTAGCTTGACTTTATTTTGGTGTCAGCATCAATGAAATCCTGCTAGTGGGCTGCAGACCCAGGCATGAAGTTGGCATTGAGGGCAGTGCCCGGCTCTGTGGACATGAAGAGCACCAGAAGCAGACCCTTGGCAGAGCACGCAACTACCATCGGTGTCCGAGGCCAGGTACAATGAGTGGCGATGGCTGCATACTGACACTCCTTTATGGGATTTTGTCATAGGGCAGCGCAGCAAGGCACACTGCTGCGCTGCCCTACGCCAAAGGGAAAAGGCAGGAATGCACCGTATTTGCGCAATACAGTGTGTTCCGGTCCTTTGTCTGTGCGCTGGTGCAGTTTCGGCAGGAACGTGGACAGCTGTCTTTGGAGTCACAAATTAGTGTATTCGATGAGGAATCCAGGTGAGCCTCGACCTTGCGTGGATACAACGCGGCCAGTGGATAACGTGTCACGATGTCCGTCATGGGGAGCGCATGATCACAAGTGGCGGCTCCTCTGCTAAGGTGGAGGAGCGTCGCCCTGCTGATTTTCGCAGTGGAAAAAAAGTAGAAAATAAAATGATAATAACTCTGCATTAGTATCATTTTTCCTGCTGCAGCGTCTCGGCGGACGTGTTTTTTCCCTTTTTTAAAAAAAAACCTCCTTTCCCTCTTCCCGCCACCACCGCTGTTTCCCGAGAGCAGTCGCGCCTGATGATCACTACGTGTACAGTGTGTGCTGTGTCCTGATTGGCTGAGTATTCATAACATTCTGTAGCATCTGAGTCTATGGTGTTTCGGGAACACGCGCCCCCCTTCGGCCATGTGTGTTTTATTGAGGCTAAGCTCCCTGGACCATTATGGTGCAGCTGCGCCTATCTGTGAGATTGATCTGGGATTTCCTGTTCGCACATTTATCTGACGGCTATCACCCCACCTGTGACCTGTCGATCAGTGACCTTGGGCCTGGGTCTCAGGGTCTGCTCAACTACATATTTCTCAGTTGGGTTGAAAAGTGGAGTTCACAACGAGCAAATTTGTCAATAGAGATGCAATTTTGTTTCTATACATGAACGTATTTTTCCTCACATTGACATCGACTTTCTCGATATTAACAAGGTACATGAGTAAAGACCACAGGTCAAGGACTGGGGATGAGGTACACGAATACAGGCTGCGGGTCGAGGGCTAGGGGTGAGGTACACGAATACAGGCTGCGGGTCGAGGGCTAGGGGTGAGGTACATGAATACAGGCTGCGGGTCGAGGGCTAGGGTTGAGGCACATGACTAGAGGCTGCGGGTCGAGGGCTAGGGACGAGGTACATGACTAGAGGCTGCGGGTTGAGGGCTAGGGTTGAGGCACATGACTAGAGGCTGCGGGTCGAGGGCTAGGGATGAGGTACATGACTAGAGGCTGCGGGTCGAGGCCTAGGGAGGAGGTACATGACTAGAGGCTGCGGCTCGAGGCCTAGGGATGAGGTACATGACTAGAGGCTGCTGGCCGAGGGCTAGGGACGAGGTACATGACTAGAGGCTGCAGGTCGAGGGCTAGGGGCGAGGTACATGAATACAGGCTGCGGGTCGAGGGCTAGGGCGAGGTACATGACTAGAGGCTGCGGGTCGAGGCCTGGGGATGAGGTACATGACTAGAGGCTGCTGGTCGAGGGCTAGGGAGGAGGTACATGACTACAGGCTGTGGGTTGAGGGCTAGGGAGGAGGTACATGACTACAGGCTGCGGGTCGAGGGCTAGGGACGAGGTACATGACTAGAGGCTGCGGGTCGAGGGCTAGGGATGAGGTACATGACTAGAGGCTGCTGGTCGAGGGCTAGGGACAAGGTACATGACTAGAGGCTGCTGGTCGAGGGCTAGGTGGCGAGGTACATGACTAGAGGCTGCGGGTCGAGGCCTAGGGACAAGGTACATGACTAGAGGCTGCTGGTCGAGGGCTAGTCCTGAGGTACATGACTAGAGGCTGCTGGTCGAGGGATAGGGACGAGGTACATGACTAGAGGCTGCTGGTCGAGGGCTAGGGGCGAGGTACATGACTAGAGGCTGCGGGTCTAGGGCTAGGGAGGAGGTACATGACTAGAGGCTGCGGGTCGAGGGCTAGTCCTGAGGTACATGACTACAGGCTGCTGGTCGAGGGCTAGCCTTGAGGTACATGACTTGAGGCTGCTGGTCGAGGGCTAGTCCTGAGGTACATGACTACAGGCTGCTGGTCGAGGGCTTGGGACGAGGTACATGACTACAGGCTGCTGGTCGAGGGCTAGGGACGAGGTACATGACTAGAGGCTGCTGGTCGAGGGCTAGGGGCGAGGTACATGACTACAGGCTGCTGGTCGAGGGCTAGGGACGAGGTACATGACTAGAGGCTGCGGGTCGAGGCCTGGGGGCGAGGTACATGACTAGAGGCTGCGGGTCGAGAGCTAGGGACGAGGTACATGACTACAGGCTGCTGGTCGAGGGCTAGGGAGGAGGTACATGACTAGAGGCTGCGGGTCGAGAGCTAGGGATGAGGTACATGACTACAGGCTGCTGGTCGAGGGCTAGGGACGAGGTACATGACTAGAGGCTGCGGGTCGAGGGCTAGGGGCGAGGTACATGACTACAGGCTGCTGGTCGAGGGCTAGTCCTGAGGTACATGACTACAGGCTGCTGGTCGAGGGCTAGGGAGGAGGTACATGACTAGAGGCTGCTGGTCGAGAGCTAGGGACGAGGTACATGACTACGGGCTGCTGGTCGAGGGCTAGGGAGGAGGTACATGACTAGAGGCTGCTGGTCGAGGGCTAGTCCTGAGGTACATGACTACGGGCTGCTGGTCGAGGGCTAGGGAGGAGGTACATGACTAGAGGCTGCTGGTCGAGAGCTAGGGACGAGGTACATGACTACGGGCTGCTGGTCGAGGGCTAGGGACGAGGTACATGACTACAGGCTGCTGGTCGAGGGCTAGTCCTGAGGTACATGACTACGGGCTGCTGGTCGAGGGCTAGGGAGGAGGTACATGACTAGAGGCTGCTGGTCGAGAGCTAGGGACGAGGTACATGACTACAGGCTGCTGGTCGAGGGCTAGTCCTGAGGTACATGACTACGGGCTGCTGGTCGAGGGCTAGGGAGGAGGTACATGACTAGAGGCTGCTGGTCGAGAGCTAGGGACGAGGTACATGACTATGGGCTGCTGGTCGAGAGCTGGCCCTGAGGTACATGAGTAGCCCTGGTCTAGGGCTAGGCCCCTGGCAGGCCTGGTTAAAAACTCACCATAAGAAGGAGTGTAGATTCCAAGGTGTTGGCCAAGAGCCAGCGGCGGGTAAAGTCAGTACAATAACATGCCCAAACACACAGGAAACACCCTAGGAGCTGAGGGCGGAGAGGGGTGGAGGCTAAGACCATGTCGGGCAGGCAGTAAGAGCCATGCCATACTGACATACTCTCAGAAACCCACCACCGTGCCATACTGACACCCTCAGGAACCCACCACGTGCCATACTAACACCCTCAGGAACCCACCACCATGCCATACTGACACACCCTCAGAAACCCACCACCGTGCCATAGTGACACACCCTCAGGAACCCACCAACATGCCATACTGACACACCCTCAGAAACCCACCACCGTGACATAGTGACACACCCTCAGGAACCCATCACCATGCCATTCTGACATCCTCAGGAACCCACCGCCTGTGCCATACTGACACACCCCCAGGAACCCACAACTGTGCCAGACTGACACCCTCAGGAACTCACCACCGTGCCATACTGACACACCATCAGGAACCCACCAGCATGCCATACTGACACCCTCAGGAACCCACCAGCGTGCCATACTGACACACCCTCAGGAACCCACCAGCGTGCCCTCAGGAACCCACCAGCGTGCCATACTGACACCCTCAGGAACCCACCACTGTGCCATACTGACAAACCCTCAGGAACCCAACACCATGCCATACTGACACCCTCTGGAACCCACCACTGTGCCATACTGACACACCCCTAGGAGCCCACCACCGTGCCATACTGACACACCCCTAGGAGCCCACCACCGTGCCATACTGACACACCCTCAAGAACCCACCACAGTGCCATACTGACACCCTCTGGAACCCACCACCGTGCCATACTGACATACCCTCAAGAACCCACCACGGTGCCATAATGACACACTCAGGAACCCACCACGGTTCCATACTGACACACCCTCAGGAACCCACCACGATGCCATACTGACACCCTAAGGAACCCACCACCGTGCCATTCTGACACCCTCAGTAACCCACCACCATGCCATACTGACACCCTCAGGAACCCACCACCGTGCCATACTGACACCCTCAGGAACCCACCACCATGCCATACTGACACCCCCAGGAACCCACCACCTTGCCATTCTGACACCCTCAGTAACCCACCACCATGCCATACTGACACCCTCAGGAACCCACCACCGTGCCATACTGACACCCTCAGGAACCCACCACCGTGCCATACTGACACCCTCAGGAACCCACCACCGTGCCATACTGACACACCCGCAGGAACCCATCACCATGCCATACTGACACCCTCAGGAACTCACCACCATGCCATACTGACACCCTAAGGAACCCACCACCGTGCCATTCTGACACCCTCAGTAACCCACCACCATGCCATACTGACACCCTCAGGAACCCACCACCGTGCCATACTGACACCCTCAGGAACCCACCACCATGCCATACTGACACCCTCAGGAACCCACCACCGTGCCATACTGACACACCCGCAGGAACCCATCACCATGCCATACTGACACCCTCAGGAACCCACCACCGTGCCATACTGACACACCCGCAGGAACCCACCACCGCAGCTGACAGGCTCTGGCACCTCAAGGCCTCCTAGTGGACAGGTACAATGAGGCAGAGCGTCACAGGTGTGTTACAGGTCAGGTCTACTTAGCGCCCCATGACACGGAAGAGCATGCAAAGCGCTGGAGTGCATGAATGTTTACATGGTTAGGTCACGTCTGTATGTCTGGGTGAACCTGGGCAGGGACCCAGGCAGCAGTGTACACACAGGAGCAGCACAGCCCTGCAGGTGGGGAGGATTCAAGACTTACTGAGTGACAAGGCCGCAAGCGATTATATCCTGGGCACATTGCCAAGTCATTAAGATGCCGTTTCTTCCTGAGCTGGCTCACACCTTGTCCTCGAATGGCCTAAGTGCCCAGAAGTAAATCGCAGAAGTATATGGTGCAGGCGACGGCAGCAGGAGTAAACCTGTCTCTAATACCCCAGGTCATTGCTACTGTAAACAGCAGTAAAGGCACTGGCACCCCCATATATATATATGTGTTTTATCTTCTGTTCTTCAGTGCCCAAACTGAGACCCTGAGACCTCACTGATGAGTAAAGAGGCGAATGCTCATATGGAACCAATGACAACAGTAGAGCCGGGTTCACTTCCGGGGTATGTTTGCCTGCACTGTGTGCACTTCTGAGCATGAAGAGGACAGGCTTTGTATAATACAAGGGGGCATCTGAAGGGCGGATCCTGGAGGCGCAAAGAAGGGCCTTTGAAGAGCTGGGTTTAGCTCCTCTCTAAGAGGTAGGGCTGAGGCTGCAGCCCAGGGGCTCTGCCGAAGAAGGTCCAGGGCAGTGTGGAGGTAGGGGGTTGGTGATGAGGTTGGAACGCTGGCAATGAGAGCCTGGGCAGTGTGGGAGTAGGGACACCGCTGAGCATGGCCCTTGGTAGTGTCCAAGTAGGAGCTTTACCAAGGAGGGCCATGGGCAGTGTGGCGAAAGCTCTCTGGTGAGGAGGGCCATGGGCTGTGTTAATGCAGGGACTGTATGAAGCTGGCTCGGTATATAGTATACCAAAGTGAGGTATAGTGTGCACAGAGTCCAGTGGAACCCCAAAGGTAGGCAGAGGTAAAAGTAGATAGCACCTCACTCTCCATTTGTGGTAGTGTGGGCGAGCGGTAAGGCTTTATCAGAGGGTAGTGTTAAGCATTTGTTGTACACGCTCAGGCAAGAAATGATGTCACACACTCAAAGACTGAATTCAGACCAATTTTGTTTGTATAAAAATATTCTTTTATGTTATGTTATGTTATGTTACGACTATTTATTGTGCGCACAGATACTCCAGCCAAGGAGCGTCCTGGCGCAGAGACAAGGTAGCACGTAACACAACCACAGGCTAAAAACAGAAACTAAGAAACAGCTAAAACAAGAAGGTTTTTATAGCCCTCCGAAAGGTCAGAAGGTCCTCCAGCAAGCGGATTTCAACAGGCAAGGAGTTCCATGCTGACGCAGCCATTACCCTAAACGAGCGGCCTCCCATGCGGCTAAGCCTGAATCTGGGAACCACCGCAAGGGCCAGACCCTGAGAGCGAAGGCTACGGGCAGGGACATACAAAGACAGACAACTCGACAGGATTTCCGGGCCTGTACCTCTCAAGATTTTAAAAGCAAGGCACAAAACCTTGAAGAGGATGCGCTTCCTGACCGGAAGCCAGTGTAGGGAGCGAAGGACACCTATCACTGAGCAGAATCTGGGCAAGCCAACAATCGCCCTCGCCGCATCATTCTGAACCCGTTGCAAGCGGGTTAGTTCAGCCTGGTTAGCCCCAGCCAGGAGAGAGCTGGCGTAATCCAGGCGGGAGATGATAGTAGCCTGGATCACCAGCTGCCTGGTCGGGGCGTCAAAGAACTTGAGAACAGGTCTCAAGCCCCTCAGGAGACCAAAACAACAGGCCGCGGTTCTTTTAGTATGGCCTACAAAGGAGAGGCCCGCATCCAGCCATACCCCCAGATTTTTTACTTCCGATACCGGGATCGGAGTAGGTCCCAACTCTGAGGGCCACCAGTGGTCACCCCACAGCTCCACTCCCTTCCCGACGACCATCACCTCTGTTTTAGTGGCGTTTAGCTGAAGGCAATTGCCTGTCAGCCAGCTAGCCACCGCCTTCAGTCCGGACTGAAACCTGGGGGCCTCAATCTCCGCATCCCCACTGAGAGTAACCGCCAGCTGAGTGTCGTCAGCATATGAGACCAAAGTAAGGCCCCACTGCCTAGCGACATCAGCCAGCGGTCTCACGTAAAGATTGAACAACGTGGGACTCAGCGAGGACCCTTGCGGAACCCCCATGGCCAGTGGTTGGTAGTTGGACTTGAAGGGAGGGATGGCAACACAGAAGGAGCGGTCATCTAAAAAGGAGCGGAACCATTGCAACACCTGACCGCCAATGCCAGTCTCCTCGAGCCGATGCAGGAGGATGCTGTGGTCTACCGTATCAAAGGCGGCGCTAAGATCTAACAAAATAAGCGCCGCCGTTTGACCAGCATCCAACCTTGCCCGGAGATGTTCCACCATCACAAGTAGCGCAGTTTCCGTACTGTGCCCAGCACGGAAACCGTTTTGTGTGGGGTCGAGGGCATTGGTCCGAGTCAGATGTTCAGACAGGGCCAGGTTGACGTGGGCCTCCGTGATCTTGGCTGGCCAGGGTAACAACGAGATGGGGCGATAGCTTTCAGGCTTGGAAGGGTCCAGGGTGGGCTTTTTAATGATCGGGGACACCACAGCTTGTTTCCACTTAGATGGAACAGTTCCCGTTTCCAAGGAGAGGTTGACAAGGGAGCATACAGCTGTACGCCCCATAAAAGCTTGGTCTCGGAAGAGAGCAGGCCTTACTGGATCGGATGGGGACCCAGATTTGACTTGCAGCGCAAGTTTTTCAAAACCATCCAAGGTGAGGGGGGGGAAAACAAGCAGTGTAGTCTGATGGTGGACCCCATTTATACTTTCCTCAGTGAACCCTATGCTAGGGAATGTCCTATATATAACTTGGACCTTCCCCAAGAAGTAAGATGCAAGGGATTCACAATGGGAAAGGGAGCTCACGATCGTAGAGGTAGTCCGCTTCGCTGTGAGATCTTTTACGGCCTTAAAGATAGCTTTTGACGGATTCGGACTGTTCCGGAATTCGGTGGCATAAAAAGCCGCACGGGCTCGGCAGATAGCTCGATGGTAGAGCTTAACGGACTTGGCATATGCAGCTTTTAGATCAGCCCCATAGGTTTTCCTCCAAGCCCTCTCTGCTCGTCTACAGGCACCCTTTAGGGCCCGGAGAGTGCCATCGTACCAGGGACTCGACTCTCTGGAATTGATTTTAGTTGAAACGATGGGTATCAGAGAGTCCAAGGCCCTAGTTATCCATGAACAGAAGAGGTCATACCCCCTTTCCACATCCGTCAAAGGGCCCAGCGGCTCCTCTAATAGAAGACGATGAAAGTCCTCTAGCCGAAGCTTTTTCCAAGCCCTCTTCTGAACTCGTCTAGCCGTAGAGATGGAAGGAGTGGCCGAGACCGGGCAGAGAATGGACACCAAGAAGTGGTCTGTCCATTCCACCGGAGAGACAGAGGTAATTTGAATCCCCAACAGATTGGTAAACAGGGGATCCAAAATATGCCCCCCCAGATGGGTAGGCTGGGAAACCATCTGGGGAAGTTGAAAGGCCTCCAGGTCAGAAGAGATGGAACGCACTGTCAGGCCAGAGAGGGTGTCGAAATGTAGGTTTAGATCACCCATGATAGAAAAGTTGGCACTTTCGGCGACCAAAGGGCCAACAGTGTCAGGGAAAGCATTTCTAAACGCCACATCACTGCCGGGTGGGCGATAGACGACCATCCCGGACAGGGTAAACTCAGGGCTGACAGAGACCTTGAACATGGCACTTTCACACCCGGAGATGTTTAGGGCACCCCAGACGCAAGGGTAGATAGATTTTACCACTAACGCGATACCTCCACCCCTGGACAGCCTGTTCAGGGTATACATAGAATAGCCGGGTGGGCAGGCTAGATTGGTAATAGCGGTATCAGCGTCCTGTAGCCATGTTTCCGTCATGGCAAATACGTCTGGAGCTTCCTCCTCCATGAGGTCATAGATATGCTGATAGTGTTTCAGCGCAGACCTGACGTTTAAATTCAGGATCTTCAGAGTAGTAGGAGTGTCTGTAGTACGGCGGGTCTCCGAGGAAATAAACCTTGGGAGAGGATGCGGAGAGTCGAGAGCCCACCCATTACAAGGGCAATGATATGGGCCACGCAATGGGTGTACCGGTGGAAGGGTGCAACAGCGGCTTACCTGACCGATGGCAAACAGGCAATCCCGCGAGTACGTCAGCATGGTGGCCCCAGGATGGTATGATAGTCCTTACACAGAGTACCGCGACGTCCAGCGCGTCCTTAACGCGGACGGGCGCAGACGGGCAGGACTCTGGCACGACTCCGGCCACGCGAGGACACGCCCGCTGCGCGATCCCGCTGCGCTAGGGGAGGAGCTTTAAGTAGGTGTTCCCAGGCTGCTCCTGCGCACTGAAGCGCTGGAGGGTAGAGACACCTCTATCCACACACCCCACTCCAAAATGGCGGCCAAAACGGACAGGTCACCCACCCCAGAGCCAAATCCGCCAAAACGGCAGTGCGGGGGCCAATTATGGTGCAAGTGAAGGGCGCTGTCTAAAAGCAGGTATACAAACAAATTAAACACAAAAGTTGTTAAAAATCACGAAGGTGAGAGCAAATGCGCGCAGAGCGCTCACGCAGCTACCTTGTCAGGGGCGGTTTCAGGAGGGACTCGCCTTAAGTAGGTGTTCCCAGGCTGCTCCTGCGCACTGAAGCGCTGGAGGGTAGAGACACCTCTATCCACACACCCCACTCCAAAATGGCGGCCAAAACGGACAGGTCACCCACCCCAGAGCCAAATCCGCCAAAACGGCAGTGCGGGGGCCAATTATGGTGCAAGTGAAGGGCGCTGTCTAAAAGCAGGTATACAAACAAATTAAACACAAAAGTTTTAGTTATTTTATTTCCTAGATCCAAGCCAGCCTGGCACAGGCAAGTGATTTATACTTTGCAGTAATAATACAGTTTGAATTGCAATTGTATATACACTTTGGTTTGATTAAAGTAGAATTACTTTGTATTGGCTTTTCAACAGGATGTCAAGTAGATTACTTTACAGATTACTTTTCTTACACAGTGCAGTAGGTCTGGATACTGCACTGGGACATTTCCTGTAAACAGATAAGTAAAAGCGTTTTGGTCATTGGTTCCAGTTTTAGAGACTTTTATAGATTTTCCAACTCCACACTAAGAAACTTTTTCACACAAAACAGTCAGTGTTAGCCTATGGGAGGAAATACTGTTATCAGTTAACAGGTAAGTACTTTGTTGTGGGAGTTGGGTTTCTGGGGTTAGACTCAGGGGTCCCCCAGGGTCAAGGATGCACTCTTGTTACACCCTCAGCGGCACTAGGACGGCCGGGTGCAGAGTGCTGAGGCCCAATGTTATCCAATAGGGGATAGGGGGCCTACAGTTGGTGGCTGCTTGCAAACAAGCCACAATGTTGTAAGAGCAAACCTCCTGGACTTAGGCTCAGGGCAAAGGGGGGTTCAAGATAGCACCAAAGATGCACCCTCAGCGGCACTGGGGTGGCTGGGTGCAGAGTGCTGTTTTGGCGTCGGGCGCCCTGTAGCTTTCAATGGGGAGTCTCCGGTTTGCAAACACACTACAGACTCGGGGACGAAGGTCTTCTGGGTGTGTCCACCACTTGGAGGGGTACGTTGGGATGCTGGGGGTTGGTTAGACACTGTCCGTAGGGCCACCCAAGGCAGGGGGGCTTTGGGTGCAGAGGTGTCTTTTAGGGTTGGATTTTCTTACCAACTCTTGGGCGGACCTTACGGATTGAGGCCGCAGGCGTCCCCTGGAGGCTTGAGGCAGGTCGGGGATCACTGGATCTCGGGTTGGGATCGCCGCGGGGACCTCCTCATGGTGTTGGGCCACTCGAACTCGGGCCGTGGGCGACGGGTGTAGAGTGGTGCCGACTCACAGATTCTGCCAGAGCTGGAGTCTGTGGGTGAACAAATCAGGTGTTCACGGGAGACAAAGTCTTCTCTTTGGAAGGCAGGGCAGGTCCTCGGCGTTCTTGAGGTTGCTGGATGCAGGACACACTGGAGTTTCGCTTCTGCAGGTTCGAGGTGGGGACAGGCCTGTAGGGCTGGGGCCAAGTCAGTGGGCATCCCCCTCTTCTTAGCTTCGGCACGGCTGTTCAGTCCTTCTTCTTTTCTTCTTGTAGTTCCTTGTCTGACTCCTTGGTTCAGGGCTGTCCCCTAAATACTGTATTTAGGGGGCGTTTTAGGGGTCTCTAGGTCAGTATTCAATGGGCTACTGTCCTTAGGGTGACTACACCCTTGGTGTGCTCACCCCACGCGGGGGAGTGAGCACAATCCCTAATCCTGATTGGGGAGTGCCTGCCATCTGCAAGATGGCGGGCACTGAAGAGTTGGCTTCACCTCGCCTCCTCCACCTGAGGGGTGCAGTTGGCAGAGGTAGGCACACTTTCTGGGCAGGCTAATTTTTCCCGACTGGCTTCCCGACGAAAAGGAGGGGAGACAGGAAGAGGGCCTGCCCCGGATAGCAGGAGAGGCTGGGGGTCGCATTACAAAAGCTGCCAGGCCTTTGAAGCTCCCCTGCCACAGGTGGCTCTTCCTGCCCTGGGGGAGGTGTGACCACCTCCGCCCAGGAAAGGCTTTGTTTCTGGGCTCAGGGAGCAAAGGCTCCCACCCTAGGGGTCCAGAAACAAGTCTTGTGGTGGCAGGCTGCTGTGTAGTGCCTTTTTCATTAAATCCCAGACTGGCATCAGTGTGGGTTTAATGTGCTGAGAAGTTTGACACCAAACTTCTCAGTTTTCAGTGTAGCCATTATGGTGCTGTGAAGTTCGTAATGACAAACTCCCAGCACCATATACTCTTAATGGCAGCACTGCACTTACAATATCTAAGAATGGACTTAGACACCATAGGGCAACAAGGCTAATGTACCTGTACCCTCACCATTGGTATAGTGCACCCAGCTAGAGGGGTGGCTGACCTATGCCAGGGCAGTGGGTGGCAGGCATGGCACACAGGGATGTGTGCCATGTCGAATCTTCACTTTGTTCTGCACCAAAACACGCAGCCTGCAAAGGCAGTGTGTGTGTGTGTAAAGGTACTGGGCCTCTAAGGGGGCAGAGTAAGTGCTGCAGCCCTTAGAGGCCTTCCCTGGCCACAGTGCCCTTGGTACCCATGGTACCTTTTACAAGGGACTTACCTGTGGCCAGGGATGTGCCAATTGGGGGTACAAAGATACAGTTTTAGGAAAGAACACAGGTTCTGGGAACCTGATTGGCAGGGACCCAGGGCTCATAGAGTCAAAGTGCATCAGTAGTCTTGCAAAACATGGGGGGAGGGGTTACTGCAAAAGAAACCCCACTTGCTACAGACACTCCGATGAGGAGGTCTATGTGCACTGTGAAGGTAGGCATTCAGACGGAGAGGGCAATGGGCAGTGTGGAGGTAGCTCTCTGGTGACATGGACCATGGGCAGTATGAAGGTGGCTCTCTGGTGAGGAGGGCTTTGTGCAGTGTGGAGGTAGCTCTCTGGTGAGGAGGGCCATGTGCAGTGTGGAGGTAGCTCTCCAGTGTGGAGGTAGCTCTCTGGTGAGGAGGGCCATGGGTAGTGTGGAGGTAGACACTCAAGCGAAGAGGGCCATGTGCAGTGTGGAGGTAGCTCTCCAGTGTGGAGGGAGCTCTCCAGTGTGGAGGTAGCTCTCTGGTGAGGAGGGCCATGTGCAGTGTGGAGGTAGCTCTCCAGTGTGGAGGTAGCT
Organism: Triturus cristatus; assembly: GCF_964204655.1. NCBI lineage: Eukaryota > Metazoa > Chordata > Amphibia > Caudata > Salamandridae > Triturus > Triturus cristatus. The sequence goes on from NC_140591.1 coordinate 23,722,151, forward strand.
CTCTGGTGAGGAGGGCCATGTGCAGTGTGGAGGTAGCTCTCCAGTGTGGAGGTAGCTCTCTGGTGAGGAGGGCCATGTGCAGTGTGGAGGTAGCTCTCCAGTGTGGAGGTAGCTCTCTGGTGACATGGACCATGGGCAGTATGAAGGTGGCTCTCTGGTGAGGAGGGCTTTGTGCAATGTGGAGGCAGCTCTCTGGTGAGGAGGGCCATGTGCAGTGTGGAGGTAGCTCTCCAGTGTGGAGGTAGCTCTCTGGTGAGGAGGGCCATGGGTAGTATGGAAGTAGCTCTTCAGTGTGGAGGTAGCTCTCTGGTGAGGAGGGCCATGGGTAGTGTGGAGGTAGACACTCAAGCGAGGAGGGCCATGGGTAGTGTGGAGGTAGCTCTCCAGTGTGGAGGTAGCTCTCTGGTGAGGAGGGCCATGGGTAGTGTGGAAGTAGCTCTCCAGTGTGGCGGTAGCTCTCTGGTGAGGAGGGCCATGGGTAGTGTGGAGGTAGACACTCAAGAGAGGAGGGCCATGTGCAGTGTGGAGGTAGCTCTCCAGTGTGGAGGGAGCTCTCCAGTGTGGAGGTAGCTCTCTGGTGAGGAGGGCCATGGGTAGTGTGGAGGTAGACACTCAAGCGAGGAGGGCCATGGGTAGTGTGGAGGTAGCTCTCCAGTGTGGAGGTAGCTCTCTGGTGAGGAGGGCAATGGGTAGTGTGGAAGTAGCTCTCGAGTGTGGAGGTAGCTCTCCAGTGTGGAGGTAGACACTCAAGCGAGGAGGGCCATGTGCAGTGTGGCGGTAGCTCTCCAGTGTGGAGGTAGCTCTCTGGTGAGGAGGGCCATGGGTAGTGTGGAGGTAGACACTCAAGCGATGAGGGCCATGTGCAGTGTGGAGGTAGCTCTCCAGTGTGGAGGGAGCTCTCCAGTGTGGAGGTAGCTCTCTGGTGAGGAGGGCCATGGGTAGTGTGGAGGTAGCTCTCCAGTGTGGAGGTAGCTCTCTGGTGAGGAGGGCCATGGGTAGTGTGAAGGTAGCTCTCCAGTGTGGAGGTAGCTCTCTGGTGAGGAGGGCCATGTGCAGTGTGGAGGTAGCTCTCCAGTGTGGAGGTAGCTCTCTGGTGAGGAGGGCCATGTGCAGTGTGGAGGTAGCTCTCCAGTGTGGAGGTAGCTCTCTGGTGAGGAGGGCCATGTGCAGTGTGGAGGTAGCTCTCCAGTGTGGAGGTAGCTCTCTGGTGACATGGACCATGGGCAGTATGAAGGTGGCTCTCTGGTGAGGGGGGACATGGGTAGTGTGGAGGTAGCTCTCCAGTGTGGAGGGAGCTCTCTCTTGAGGAGGGCCATGGGTAGTGTAGAGGTAGCTCTCCAGTGTGGAGGTAGCTCTTTGGTGAGGGGGGCCATGGGTAGTGTGGAGGTAGCTCTCCAGTGTGGAGGGAGCTCTCTGGTGAGGAGGGCCATGGGTAGTGTGGAGGTAGCTCTCCAGTGTGGAGGTAACTCTCTGGTGTGGAGGGCCATGGGTAGTGTGAAGGTAGCTCTCCAGTGTGGAGGTAACTCTCTGGTGAGGAGGGCCATGGGTCGTGTGGAGGTAGACACTCAAGCGAGGAGGGCCATGGGCCGTTTGGAGGTAGACACTTCGGCAAGAATAGCCACGGGCATTGTGGAGGTAGCTCTCTGGTGAGGAGAACCACACATGGGCTGAGTGGAGGCATGGACTCTGGTTAAGAGCACTCAGGCAGTGTGGAGGTAGAGACTCAAAAAAGAGGGCCTGCTCAGTAAGGAGGTAAGGACTGAGGCGAGGATGTCCCCGGGCAGTAAGGAGGTAGGGACTGAGGCGAGGATGTCCCCGGGCAGTAAGGAGGTAGGGACTGAAGTGAGGATGGCCCCAGGCAGTAAGGAGGTAGGGACTGTCGTGAGGATGGCTCCTCACAGTAAGGAGATAGGGACCGAGGCGAGGACGACCCGAGCAGTGAAGAGGTAGGGACCGAGGCGAGGATGGCCCGGGCAGTAAGGGATGTCCCCGGGCAGTAAAGAGGTAGGGGTTCCTGATAGAAGGCCCTGGCACGGTCCAGTTTAGAGGGGCCAGGGCTGACATTGAGTAAGTACAGTACATAACTATGTTGGTTTCCTTGGCAACGAGCGCCTCGATGGAGCGCACGTGGTCTGGCGATTGTGATCTTGTGGGGTGTGGGTCCGCGTTGCAGTCCTTGGTGCTGTGACTTGTAGACAAGCTTAGACCCAGAGAAGGGTACCCAAGACTGACCCTTTAAAGGGTGAGTCGAGCTTGGACCCTCCAGATGAGGGTCACCACAGGCTGTGTGCACTGCCCTAGGAGGCTGTGTGCACTGCCCTATGAGGACCGTTCAGATGAGGTCACCTGAGGCTGTGTGCACTGACCTAGGAGGCCGTGTGCACTGCCCTAGGAGGACCCTCCAGCTGAGGGTCACCAGAGGCTGTGTGCACTTTCCCTGGTAGGCTGTGCACTGCCCTATGAGGACCCTTCTGATGAGGTCACCTGAGGATGTGTGCACTGCCCTAGGAGGCTGTGTGCACTGCCCTAGGAGGCCGTGTGCACTGCCCTAGGAGGACCCTCCAGCTGAGGGTCACCAGAGGCTGTGTGCACTTTCCCTGGGAGGCTGTGCACTGCCCTATGAGGACCCTTCTGATGAGGTCACCTGAGGCTGTGTGCACTGCCCTAGGAGGCTGTGTGCACTGCCCTAGGAGGCCGTGTGCACTGCCCTAGGAGGACTCTCCAGCTGAGCGTCACCAGAGGCTGTGTGCACTTTCCCTGGGAGGCTGTGCACTGCCCTATGAGGACCCTTCTGATGAGGTCACCTGAGGCTGTGTGCACTGCCCTAGGAGGCCGTGTGCACTGCCCTGGGAGGCTGTGTGCACTGCCCTAGGATCACCCTGAGGGTGACCGGAGGCCGTGTGCACTGGCCTAGGAGGCTGTGTGCACTGCTTTAGGAGGACCCTCCAGACGAGGGTCACCAGAGGCTGTGTGCACTTTCCCTGGGAGGCTGTGCACTGCCCTATGAGGTCCCTTCAGATGAGGTCACTTGAGGCTGTGTGTACTGCCCTAGAGGCTGTGTGCACTGCCCTAGGAGGCAGTGTGCACTGCCCTGGTAGGTTGTGTGCACTGCCCTATGAGGACCCTCCAGATGAGGGTCACCAGAGGCTGTGTGCACTTTCCCTGGGAGGCTGTGCACTGCCCTATGAGGTCCCTTCAGATGAGGTCACCTGAGGCTGTGTGCACTGCCCTAGGAGGCAGTGTGCACTGCCCTGGTAGGCTGTGTGCACTGCCCTATGAGGACGCTCCAGATGAGGGTCACCAGAGGCTGTGTGCACTTTCCCTGGGAGGCTGTGCACTGCCCTATGAGGACCCTTCAGATGAGGTCACCTGAGACTGTGTGAACACCCCTAGGAGGCCGTGTGCACTGCCCTAGGAGGCCGTGTGCACTGCCCTATGAGGACCTTCCAGATGATGGTCACCCGAGGCTGTGTGCACTGCTGTGCTTGTGCTGAGGGCTGTCCAGCTGTGCGACTATCGAATGAACACCTGCCCGGGAGGCCGGTCCTGGCACCAGCCCCAGTTCCCGCACCCACATGAACACACAGAGTTATGTAACCGGCGCGATGTAACACTCATTATATAACAGGACACAGGAGAGAGGCAGCAGCCGCTGACGTCACCAGAGGGCACCGAGCTCAAGAGCCGAGGGAGGGAATGGGGGGGGGGGCGGAGGGGGGGAGGCGTAACCGGTGCCAGGAAGGAGCCAGGTGCGCGAGTGACGTGAGTGGAGATCTCAGCGCGAGCGGGGGGAGGAGAGGGGCACAACCAGGGGACCTGACAACCTGCAAAGCATTGCAGGTCAGTGCAACCTCGCCCTTGAATGTTCAGATGAAGACCCCCCACCCCCCCGCTCAACCAGCGTGCCCCTCCCCTGGTAAATAAGAAGCTCACCTTTTACCCTACAGATGGAGACCCCCACGTCTGCCCCTGGTGCCCCACCCCCAGGTAGACAAGACCTCCAGGCCCTCCCAGCCTCTCCCTGCAGTTACAGACCCCAGGTCCAGAAGGTAAACAGGCTCTCTGTCCAGAAGAGACACCAGTTCAAGATGCTGACCCAGGGCACAAGGCCCTGCACAAGGAGGGACCAGCGTGCATCAACAAAGGCCTGAACTTCCACCAACCGACCAGACATCTACACTCTGCCTCCCTCTTCCTCACTAACACCCCCCCCAGATCCGGCGAAGCAACAGCGGAGGACACTCCTTCTCCCATCTGGCGGCAAAGCCTGGCACCACCTCCCCTCACCTCAGGACCACCCATCGCTCCAGCAATTCAGGAAAGGACTCTAGACCTGACTGTTCAAATGAACAGCTAGCAATCCAGCGCCACGAGGCAGCTAGCAATCCAGCGCCTCGAGGCAGCTAGCAATCCAGCGCCTTGAGACAGCTAGCAATCCAGCGCCTTGAGGCAGCTAGCAATCCAGCGCCTTGAGGCAGCTAGCAATCCAGCGCCTCGAGACGTTCACGCTCTGCAAATCCTTGGTTGATTGAGGTCTGCTGTTTGACCTCAGGCCATGAAGCCTGACCTTTAACACCCAGCTGAAGACCTCCAGAGCCCCCCTGCTGCCATTTACCCTGCAACTGAGGGCCCTAGGTACCCCCACGGGGCCCTTCCGCTTGAAGTTAAAGCCCATCAAATTCATGTAAGCTGCCCAAAATCTGCAGAGATGGCTTTGAGTGCTTCCCGCCTTTCCCAAGAAGGAATGACTCCAGCCCAACCCGCCTGCCCTGTACCCAGTCTCAGCCTCTGCAGGTAAAAGGACTTCAGGCCCATCCAGCAGGCCCCTTGCCCTGCAGATGAAGAAACTCCCCAAGTGCCGCAGTAGGGATCCTCAGTCAGTCTGCATGACTGGTGCCCTCAAAGAACCTGTCCTGCAGATAAGACCCCCAGATTTAACCAATGTAGGCATTTCCTGCACCTACGTCTCGGGATTCCCATAGCGCCCGCCTCTTTACTACCCCTGAGGACCACAGGCCAAGGCAATCACCCAACGCCTCTTCCTTCCGTAACCACATAATATTCAACGTAGTCAACTCAGGGCCTCGGAGCGCTGTAAATCGAGGGTCTTCTACCAACCCCAAGGTCCTTCCCACCTTCGAGGTTTAGCGCCTCCACCAACTGACCCAGTGGTGCATCCGTCACAGGGCTGCTGGGTCATCGTTGGGATTGTGCCACCATGCTATTTTCATTTCCCATGCCCGCCATGCATCACAAGAAAAAGACACTTATTTGCTTGAGGAGTTTGTTTTCTCTAAACAAAGCAATTATCAGTGCGGGCACATCACTGATGACTCCTGCTCACCAAACCTTTAGTAGAGAGAAGGTAGCTTCAGCGGTGGTGGCACACTTCACAGCACAGGATCCCTTTCATGTAGGCAGTGATCTCCAAGTAAGGTGGACGGTCGTACGCCAGGGTTGTGACTGCCTTGGTCACCACCCCTCCGGCAGGCCTGCAGACCCTACGGACTTGGGTTGCTTCGATTACAAGGAACCACTGAAGAAGGCCCCTCAAGAATTACTTAATGGACCGAAACAGCGCGGGCGCGTATTTCAGGAAGCTCAAATTCATTTGTGCTTTCCTAAGGATGTTTTTACAGATCATTCAATTAGAAGACAGATACTTGGTTTTCAAAACATACCTTTTGGAATGAGTGAAAATGTATGAGTGTAAAAACTTTTTAAAGATTGTTATGCGTTCCACTAAGAGTGGCTCAAAAATGCCAAAAGGCTACTTCCAGAATATGAAAGAATCATTTGTGATTACAGATGTGACACCCAAAAACACATTATGAAAATGTGAAAAACTTTTATGTTTCAAGCATGACAATTTTTTATTACAGAAATAGAAATTTTTAAAATTTTAACACTAGTTTGTTTTTTGTATAATTCAGGGTGTCACAAGAAATATTTGTTGAAGAAGCTGGTGCCAGGTAAATATAAAGATAGGAAAGCCCCCCCTGCCTGATACTCCAGCAGGTCTGTGTATAAAATAGGAGAGGGAGTCTATATGTGTGCTATTACCTGCATCCTAGACCGTTTCACCCAGGAGCTTCTAGGGGGGGGGGCACCCCTCTTTTTAATTTGTGAAGAGGAGGATGGAAGCTGAGGGAAATGGGGAGAAGATCCCCAATACCCCAGGACACTGGCCTCCTCTTGCGTAGCACATGACCCTGACCAGTGGGGAAGTTGTGCTTTGGCCCGTTTACGAGCCAACCACTCTACAGCAATTGTGCCAAAGACCAGCGCCCTACATACCCTAAAGCAGAAGATGAGTTAGATGTCAGTAACAGGGGTTACTGGGTTCCAAGTGACATCACAGGCCACTTGACCTTGACTCTTGTTATCTCTGGTGGCGCTGGGAAACCCTAGGTGAAAGACATCCCCCTTATTGATAGCTTCGGATGCATAATTATGTAGATTTTCTAGTGGAAGTCACGAATGTGGACAATGTAATTGAACCCTGCTGATGTGACACCGGTGTGATGTGACCTACCAATGAAAAACACGATTTTCATTGGTATGAGGTCAGGCCCAGGAAGCTGCCCCTTTCCCTGTCTTCCTCCCCTCCTGATGGTCTCTAGAGGTAAGTATTGTAATGATGGGCAGTAATGTGCCCCTGTTTTAGGTCTGCAAAGATCTAAAGAATGTAGTGAACCACACCGTAACGAGAAGGAAGGAAATGGTGGGCACCGATGTGGGGCCACTATCACTCATCCATCAGTACTTGTAAAGTGCAGTTCATCACCCGGGAGGGTATCCAGGCGCTTGGTTGCTGGGCTTAGTTTAAGCGTCAGTGCTTCAGTCTCTGCCTGAAGTCTGTCAGCGAGGGTGAGGTTTGGAGGTGGAGGGAGTTCCAGAACTTGATGACGAGGTCGGAGAAGGAACGGCCTCCACTCTGGCTACAGCGGATGCACGGTGTCTGCGAGGGATGCAGGCAAAGGTTTCTGGAGGGTTGGTGGAAGTTCAGAAGGTGCTTCATGTATGCTGGTCCTTGGTCGTGGGGGGCTTTGTAGGCGTGTTTCAGTTGTTTGTGGGTGTATTAGGGCAGGTTGGCGATCAGTCTGGCTGCTGAGTTCTGTATTGTCTGGAGCCTTCTCATGAGTTCAGTGGTGGTTCATGTGTACAGTGCGCTGCCGTAGTCCAGCCGACTGGTGGTGAAGGCTTGTCATTTGAAGATTCTTCAGAGCATGTGCAAAGTGTGGAAGCAAACAGACGAGACTGCGCTGATCTGCAGTTTCATGGTGAGCTCGTTGTCCAGGATGATGCCAAGGTTGCAGGAGTGGTCTGTTGGTGTAGGGGTGGGTCCGAGTTCGGCGGCCACCAGGTGTCATTCCATGGAGGGGCGTTGTTGCCAAAGATCATCACTTCGGTCTTGTCGGTGTTGAGCTTCCGACAGTCGGTCTTCATCGATTCTGCAACATTCCTCATGCAGTTGTGAAAGTTGGTCGTAGTGATGGTGAGGTCTGCAGAGATCCTGTCTTCTCTCTCCCTGGGGTCAGTCAAGACTTAAGGGAGACAGTAGATCTCTATGTGATGTGGCCACCACCGATGGGCATGCCGCTTGTGTTTGCTCCCATTCCCTGTGGACCATCATGCTCAGGATGGGAGGGAGAGGAACACAACAGGAGGAGGGGCTACCGGACACACAAACAAGAAAATTAATCTCTTTGGGAAAGAGGTACGGCTGTTGAGACAGGTGGCAGGGGTGCTAAGATGCAGGCTTTCGAGTTTAAGAGAGAAGAAAGGTACAGGAGAGGCATGAGAGGGCAGCAGGTATTTCTTTTACCTGTCAGGTGGGCGGGCCTTCCCTTTATTGTCTGTGACGCCACCCAGAACCCGCAGTAAAAAGATCCCCACTGTTCATAGTTATTACCTATAAGTCTGCATGTTGTTATTCAGAAACTAGCAGGTGGAGCAAACTTGTCAACACCATAGACAAGAACCTCAGGTCCCAGTGTAAGGATCTTTATTCATCGAGGGTCTTCTGCCGCTCCTCAATGCTCGCCTTCTGCTCACTTCAGATGCCTTGACTGAGTGAATCACTTGGTTTTCTTGTTCTTCTGCACTTAACCTTTCCTCGGGCTGACCAGTGAGGGTGGCATGTCCCCATTCAAGCAGTGAAGACCCTGACACAGATGTAGTATAAATGGCATTAGATGGATAATTATAGGTCAGCGGTTCTTAACCTGTGTTCCGTGGACCCCCGAGGGTTCGCAATGCGTACTCAGGGTGTCCACGACTGTTTAGAAAATTCGGCAGCTTAATAAAGTATAAAAGCTTAGAACAATCTGTTAACCTCTTCAGTGCCCATGACGAGATGGTCTCGTCATGGAGCACGGTCGCGCTGTGCCCATGACGAGACTATCTCGTCATGAACCCCACCCACTAATGTAACGCCCGGCACAGGAGGGGGAAAGGGCGTGGCACAGAAGGGGTTAACGTGAAGGAATTTGAAAACGAGGATAAAATTAAGTGGGCATCCTTATGTTCAGTGCCGGACTGGCCGTAGCGGGCACCGGGCGTTTCCCCGGTGGGCTGCAGAGGGTGGGGGCCGGTTTTGGGTAAAACAAACCCAGCAGCAGTGCTTCTTACTAGCAGCTCTCCTCATCCACCCCCCTCCCCCCCCAGGGCCAGGGCTGGTTGCTGTTCCCTGTCCGGCCCTGCTTACGTTGGTTCATGAGAGCTGTGCCAATGCCGCAAACAGAAACTAGTATGGACGATTGAAGGCCTCACCTGCAGCAGTGGTATGCGCTGACAAAAAGATAACACGTATTAGAAGCAAAAAGGACAAAGCGATAAGGTAGAGACTACCGTATTGCTTCATCTTTTAAAACTAAAACTACAGTTTGAAAAGCTCCAACATTCTCATAAAATTTTTGATTTTTGTAGATCGTAAGGGTAAGGGTGCTTGCGAGGTTCTGGTGAGTCCCCTTGACTACACGCACAGTAAGGGTGTTTGCTGTCTTGTATCTTGTGGTGAGTCCCCTTGGCTGCACGCACTGTAAGGGGGCTTGCTAGGTTCTGGTGAGTCCCCTTGGCTGCACGCACAGTAAGGGTGCTTGCGAGGTTCTGGTGAGTCCCCTTGGCTGCACGCACAGTAAGGGTGCTTGCGAGGTTCTGGTGAGTCCCCTTGACTGCACGCACAGTAAGGGTGTTTGCTGTCTTGTATCTTGTGGTGAGTCCCCTTGGCTGCACGCACAGTAAGGGTGTTTGCTGTCTTGTATCTTGTGGTGAGTCCCCTTGGCTGCACGCACAGTAAGGGTGTTTGCTGTCTTGTATCTTGTGGTGAGTCCCCTTGGCTGCACGCACAGTAAGGGTGTTTGCTGTCTTGTATCTTGTGGTGAGTCTCCTTGGCTGCACGCACAGTAAGGGTGTTTGCTGTCTTGTATCTTGTGGTGAGTCCCCTTGACTGCACGCACAGTAAGGGTGTTTGCTGTCTTGTATCTTGTGGTGAGTCTCCTTGGCTGCACGCACGGTAAGGGTGTTTGCTGTCTTGTATCTTGTGGTGAGTCCCCTTGGCTGCACGCACTGTAAGGGTGTTTGCTGTTCTGTGGTGAGTCCCCTTGGCTGCACGCACAGTAAGGGTGTTTGCTGTCTTGTATCTTGTGGTGAGTCCCCTTGGCTGCACGCACTGTAAGGGTGTTTGCTGTCCTGTGGTGAGTCCCCTTGGCTGCACGCACAGTAAGGGTGTTTGCTGTCTTGTATCTTGTGGTGAGTCCCCTTGGCTGCATGCACAGTAAGGGTGTTTGCTGTCTTGTATCTTGTGGTGAGTCCCCTTGGCTGCACGCACAGTAAGGGTGTTTGCTGTCTTGTATCTTGTGGTGAGACTCCTTGGCTGCACGCACAGTAAGGGTGTTTGCTGTCTTGTATCTTGTGGTGAGTCTCATTGGCTGCACGCACAGTCAGGGTGTTTGCTGTCTTGTATCTTGTGGTGAGTCTCCTTGGCTGCACGCACAGTAAGGGTGTTTGCTGTCTTGTATCTTGTGGTGAGTCCCCTTGGCTGCACGCACAGTAAGGGTGTTTGCTGTCTTGTTTCTTGTGGTGAGTCCCCTTGGCTGCACGCACAGTAAGGGTGTTTGCTGTCTTGTATCTTGTGGTGAGTCTCCTTGGCTGCACGCACAGTAAGGGTGTTTGCTGTCTTGTATCTTGTGGTGAGTCTCCTTGGCTGCACGCACAGTAAGGGTGTTTGCTGTCTTGTATCTTGTGGTGAGTCTCCTTGGCTGCACGCACAGTAAGGGTGTTTGCTGTCTTGTATCTTGTGGTGAGTCCCCTTGGCTGCACGCACAGTAAGGGTGTTTGCTGTCTTGTATCTTGTGATGAGTCCCCTTGGCTGCACGCACAGTAAGGGTGTTTGCTGTCTTGTATCTTGTGGTGAGTCCCCTTGGCTGCACGCACAGTAAGGGTGTTTGCTGTCTTGTATCTTGTGGTGAGTCTCCTTGGCTGCACGCACGGTAAGGGTGTTTGCTGTCTTGTATCTTGTGGTGAGTCCCCTTGGCTGCACGCACTGTAAGGGTGTTTGCTGTCCTGTGGTGAGTCCCCTTGGCTGCACGCACAGTAAGGGTGTTTGCTGTCTTGTATCTTGTGGTGAGTCCCCTTGGCTGCACGCACTGTAAGGGTGTTTGCTGTCCTGTGGTGAGTCCCCTTGGCTGCACGCACAGAAAGGGTGTTTGCTGTCTTGTATCTTGTGGTGAGTCCCCTTGGCTGCACGCACAGTAAGGGTGTTTGCTGTCTTGTATCTTGTGGTGAGTCCCCTTGGCGTCACGCACAGTAAGGGTGTTTGCTGTCTTGTATCTTGTGGTGAGACTCCTTGGCTGCACGCACAGTAAGGGTGTTTGATGTCTTGTATCTTGTGGTGAGTCTCATTGGCTGCACGCACAGTCAGGGTGTTTGCTGTCTTGTATCTTGTGGTGAGTCTCCTTGGCTGCACGCACAGTAAGGGTGTTTGCTGTCTTGGATCTTGTGGTGAGTCCCCTTGGCTGCACGCACAGTAAGGGTGTTTGCTGTCTTGTTTCTTGTGGTGAGTCCCCTTGGCTGCACGCACAGTAAGGGTGTTTGCTGTCTTGTATCTTGTGGTGAGTCTCCTTGGCTGCACGCACAGTAAGGGTGTTTGCTGTCTTGTATCTTGTGGTGAGTCTCCTTGGCTGCACGCACAGTAAGGGTGTTTGCTGTCTTGTATCTTGTGGTGAGTCTCCTTGGCTGCACGCACAGTAAGGGTGTTTGCTGTCTTGTATCTTGTGGTGAGTCCCCTTGGCTGCACGCACAGTAAGGGTGTTTGCTGTCTTGTATCTTGTGATGAGTCCCCTTGGCTGCACGCACAGTAAGGGTGTTTGCTGTCTTGTATCTTGTGGTGAGTCCCCTTGGCTGCACGCACAGTAAGGGTGTTTGCTGTCTTGTATCTTGTGGTGAGTCCCCTTGGCTGCACGCACAGTAAGGGTGTTTGCTGTCTTGTATCTTGTGGTGAGTCCCCTTGGCTGCACGCACAGTAAGGGTGTTTGCTGTCTTGTATCTTGTGGTGAGTCTCCTTGGCTGCACGCACAGTAAGGGTGTTTGCTGTCTTGTATCTTGTGGTGAGTCTCCTTGGCTGCACGCACAGTAAGGGTGTTTGCTGTCTTGTATCTTGTGGTGAGTCCCCTTGGCTGCACGCACAGTAAGGGTGTTTGCTGTCTTGTATCTTGTGGTGAGTCCCCTTGGCTGCACGCACAGTAAGGGTGTTTGCTGTCTTGTATCTTGTGGTGAGTCCCCTTGGCTGCACGCACAGTAAGGGTGTTTGCTGTCTTGTATCTTGTGGTGAGTCCCCTTGGCTGCACGCACTGTAAGGGTGTTTGCTGTCTTGTATCTTGTGTTGAGTCCCCTTGGCTGCACGCACAGTAAGGGTGTTTGCTGTTTTGTATCTTGTGGTGAGTCCCCTTGGCTGCACGCACAGTAAGGGTGTTTGCTGTCTTGTATCTTGTGGTGAGTCTCCTTGGCTGCATGCACGGTAAGGGTGTTTGCTGTCTTGTATCTTGTGGTGAGTCCCCTTGGCTGCAAGCACTGTAAGGGTGTTTGCTGTCCTGTGGTGAGACCCCTTGGCTGCACGCACTGTAAGGGTGTTTGCTGTCTTGTATCTTGTGGTGAGTCCCCTTGGCTGCTCGCACTGTAAGGGTGTTTGCTGTCTTGTATCTTGTGGTGAGTCTCCTTGGCTGCACGCACAGTAAGGGTGTTTGCTGTCTTGTATCTTGTGGTGAGTCCCCTTGGCTGCACGCACAGTAAGGGTGTTTGCTGTCTTGTATCTTGTGGTGAGTCCCCTTGGCTGCACGCACTGTAAGGGTGTTTGCTGACCTGTGGTGAGACCCCTTGGCTGCACGCACAGTAAGGGTGTTTGCTGTCTTGTATCTTGTGGTGAGTCCCCTTGGCTGCACGCACAGTAAGGGTGTTTGCTGTCTTGTATCTTGTGGTGAGTCCCCTTGGCTGCACGCACAGTAAGGGTGTTCGCTGTCTTGTATCTTGTGGTGAGTCCCCTTGGCTGCACGCACAGTAAGGGTGTTTGCTGTCTTGTATCTTGTGGTGAGTCTCCTTGGCTGCACGCACGGTAAGGGTGTTTGCTGTCTTGTATCTTGTGGTGAGTCCCCTTGGCTGCACGCACTGTAAGGGTGTTTGCTGTCCTGTGGTGAGTCCCCTTGGCTGCACGCACAGTAAGGGTGTTTGCTGTCTTGTATCTTGTGGTGAGTCCCCTTGGCTGCACGCACAGTAAGGGTGTTTGCTGTCTTGTATCTTGTGGTGAGTCCCCTTGGCTGCACGCACAGTAAGGGTGTTTGCTGTCTTGTATCTTGTGGTGAGTCTCCTTGGCTGCACGCACAGTAAGGGTGTTTGCTGTCTTGTATCTTGTGGTGAGTCTCCTTGGCTGCACGCACAGTAAGGGTGTTTGCTGTCTTGTATCTTGTGGTGAGTCTCCTTGGCTGCACGCACAGTAAGGGTGTTTGCTGTCTTGTATCTTGTGGTGAGTCCCCTTGGCTGCATGCACAGTAAGGGTGTTTGCTGTCTTGTATCTTGTGGTGAGTCCCCTTGGCTGCACACACAGTAAGGGTGTTTGCTGTCTTGTATCTTGTGGTGAGTCTCCTTGGCTGCACGCACAGTAAGGGTGTTTGCTGTCTTGTATCTTGTGGTGAGTCTCCTTGGCTGCACGCACAGTAAGGGTGTTTGCTGTCTTGTATCTTGTGGTGAGTCTCCTTGGCTGCACGCACAGTAAGGGTGTTTGCTGTCTTGTATCTTGTGGTGAGTCCCCTTGGCTGCACGCACAGTAAGGGTGTTTGCTGTCTTGTATCTTGTGGTGAGTCCCCTTGGCTGAACGCACAGTAAGGGTGTTTGCTGTCTTGTATCTTGTGGTAAGTCCCCTTGGCTGCACGCACAGTAAGGGTGTTTGCTGTCTTGTATCTTGTGGTGAGTCCCCTTGGCTGCACGCACAGTAAGGGTGTTTGCTGTCTTGTATCTTGTGGTGAGTCCCCTTGGCTGCACGCACAGTAAGGGTGTTTGCTGTCTTGTATCTTGTGGTGAGTCTCCTTGGCTGCACGCACGGTAAGGGTGTTTGCTGTCTTGTATCTTGTGGTGAGTCCCCTTGGCTGCACGCACTGTAAGAGTGTTTGCTGTCCTGTGGTGAGTCCCCTTGGCTGCACGCACAGTAAGGGTGTTTGCTGTCTTGTATCTTGTGGTGAGTCCCCTTGGCTGCACGCACTGTAAGGGTGTTTGCTGTCCTGTGGTGAGTCCCCTTGTCTGCACGCACAGTAAGGGTGTTTGCTGTCTTGTATCTTGTGGTGAGTCCCCTTGGCTGCACGCACAGTAAGGGTGTTTGCTGTCTTGTATCTTGTGGTGAGTCCCCTTGGCTGCACGCACAGTAAGGGTGTTTGCTGTCTTGTATCTTGTGGTGAGTCTCCTTGGCTGCACGCACAGTAAGGGTGTTTGCTGTCTTGTATCTTGTGGTGAGTCTCCTTGGCTGCACGCACAGTAAGGGTGTTTGCTGTCTTGTATCTTGTGGTGAGTCTCCTTGGCTGCACGCACAGTAAGGGTGTTTGCTGTCTTGTATCTTGTGGTGAGTCCCCTTGGCTGCACGCACAGTAAGGGTGTTTACTGTCTTGTATCTTGTGGTGAGTCCCCTTGGCTGCACGCACAGTAAGGGTGTTTGCTGTCTTGTATCTTGTGGTGAGTCTCCTTGGCTGCACGCACAGTAAGGGTGTTTGCTGTCTTGTATCTTGTGGTGAGTCTCCTTGGCTGCACGCACAGTAAGGGTGTTTGCTGTCTTGTATCTTGTGGTGAGTCTCCTTGGCTGCACGCACAGTAAGGGTGTTTGCTGTCTTGTATCTTGTGGTGAGTCCCCTTGGCTGCACGCACAGTAAGGGTGTTTGCTGTCTTGTATCTTGTGGTGAGTCCCCTTGGCTGCACGCACAGTAAGGGTGTTTGCTGTCTTGTATCTTGTGGTGAGTCCCCTTGGCTGCACGCACAGTAAGGGTGTTTGCTGTCTTGTATCTTGTGGTGAGTCCCCTTGGCTGCACGCACAGTAAGGGTGTTTGCTGTCTTGTATCTTGTGGTGAGTCCCCTTGGCTGCACGCACAGTAAGGGTGTTTGCTGTATTGTATCTTGTGGTGAGTCTCCTTGGCTGCACGCACAGTAAGGGTGTTTGCTGTCTTGTATCTTGTGGTGAGTCTCCTTGGCTGCACGCACAGTAAGGGTGTTTGCTGTCTTGTATCTTGTGGTGAATCTCCTTGGCTGCACGCACAGTAAGGGTGTTTGCTGTCTTCTATCTTGTGGTGAGTCCCCTTGGCTGCACGCACAGTAAGGGTGTTTGCTGTCTTGTATCTTTTGGTGAGTCCCCTTGGCTGCACGCACAGTAAGGGTGTTTGCTGTCTTGTATCTTGTGGTGAGTCTCCTTGGCTGCACGCACAGTAAGGGTGTTTGCTGTCTTGTATCTTGTGGTGAGTCTCCTTGGCTGCACGCACAGTAAGGGTGTTTGCTGTCTTGTATCTTGTGGTGAGTCTCCTTGGCTGCACGCACAGTAAGGGTGTTTGCTGTCTTGTATCTTGTGGTGAGTCCCCTTGGCTGCACGCACAGTAAGGGTGTTTGCTGTCTTGTATCTTGTGGTGAGTCCCCTTGGCTGCACGCACAGTAAGGATGTATGACGTTACAACGCACACTTTTACAACGCATGCACTTACAACGCATTTTTTACAATGCATAATCCATTACAACGCATGACATTACAACGCATGACACTACAACGCATTTTTAAAAAATACCTTTACAACGCATTGCCATTACAACGCATACTACCTTTACAACGCATACCATTACAACGCATTATATTAAATTACATTTAAGGTAAGTATTAGATAGTATAGGGGTAAAAATTACTATTCTAACTCCAGGGGGTGCAACAGTAGGGTAAGTGTTGGATAGTATAGGGGTAAAAATTACTATTCTAACTCCAGGGGGTGCAACAGTAGGGTAAGTGTTGGATAGTATAGGGGTAAAAATTACTATTCTAACTCCAGGGGGTGCATCAGTAGGGTAAGTGTTGGATAGTATAGGGGTAAAAATTACTATTCTAACTCCAGGGGGTGCATCAGTAGGGTAAGTGTTGGACAGTATAGGGGTAAAAATTACTATTCTAACTCCAGGGGGTGCATCAGTAGGGTAAGTGTTGGATAGTATAGGTGTAAAAATTACTATTCTAACTCCAGGGGGTGCATCAGTAGGGTAAGTGTTGGATAGTATAGGGGTAAAAATTACTATTCTAACTCCAGGGGGTGCATCAGTAGGGTAAGTGTTGGATAGTATAGGGGTAAAAATTACTATTCTAACTCCAGGGGGTGCATCGGTAGGGTAAGTGTTGGATAGTATAGGGGTAAAAATTACTATTCTAACTCCAGGGGGTGCATCGGTAGGGTAAGTGTTGGATAGTATAGGGGTAAAAATTACTATTCTAACTCCAGGGGGTGCATCAGTAGGGTAAGTGTTGGATAGTATAGGGGTAAAAATTACTATTCTAACTCCAGGGGGTGCAACAGTAGGGTAAGTGTTGGATAGTATAGGGGTAAACATTACTATTCTAACTCCAGGGGGTGCAACAGTAGGGTAAGTGTTGGATAGTGTAGTGTAATATTATGCGTTGTAATGGTATGCGTTGTAATGGTAGTATGCGTTGTAATGGAATGCGTTGTAAAGGTAGTTTTTAAAAATGCGTTGTAGTGTCATGCGTTGTAATGTCATGCGTTGTAATGGATTATGCGTTGTAAAAAATGCGTTGTAAAGGTAGTGCGTTGTAAAAGTTGCGTTGTAAAGGTTGTTCCCCGCACAGTAAGGGTGTTTGCTGTCTTGTATCTTGTGGTGAGTCCCCTTGGCTGCACGCACAGTAAGGGTGTTTGCTGTCTTGTATCTTGTGGTGAGTCCCCTTGGCTGCACGCACAGTAAGGGTGTTTGCTGTCTTGTATCTTGAGGTGAGTTCCCTTGGCTGCACGCACAGTAAGGGTGTTTGCTGTCTTGTATCTTGTGGTGAGTCCCCTTGGCTGCACGCACGGTAAGGGTGTTTGCTGTCTTGTATCTTGTGGTGAGTCTCCTTGGCTGCACGCACGGTAAGGGTGTTTGCTGTCTTGTATCTTGTGGTGAGTCCCCTTGGCTGCACGCACTGTAAGGGTGTTTGCTGTCCTGTGGTGAGACCCCTTGGCTGCACGCACTGTAAGGGTGTTTGCTGTCTTGTATCTTGTGGTGAGTCCCCTTGGCTGCACGCACTGTAAGGGTGTTTGCTGTCTTGTATCTTGTGGTGAGTCTCCTTGGCTGCACGCACAGTAAGGGTGTTTGCTGTCTTGTATCTTGTGGTGAGTCCCCTTGGCTGCACGCACAGTAAGGGTGTTTGCTGTCTTGTATCTTGTGGTGAGTCCCCTTGGCTGCACGCACTGTAAGGGTGTTTGCTGTCCTGTGGTGAGACCCCTTGGCTGCACGCACAGTAAGGGTGTTTGCTGTCTTGTATCTTGTGGTGAGTCCCCTTGGCTGCACGCACAGTAAGGGTGTTTGCTGTCTTGTATCTTGTGGTGAGTCCCCTTGGCTGCACGCACAGTAAGGGTGTTTGCTGTCTTGTATCTTGTGGTGGGTCCTCTTGGCTGCACGCACAGTAAGGGTGTTTGCTGTCTTGTATCTTGTGGTGAGTCTCCTTGGCTGCACGCACGGTAAGCGTGTTTGCTGTCTTGTATCTTGTGGTGAGTCCCCTTGGCTGCACGCACTGTAAGGGTGTTTGCTGTCCTGTGGTGAGACCCCTTGGCTGCACGCACTGTAAGGGTGTTTGCTGTCTTGTATCTTGTGGTGAGTCCCCTTGGCTGCACGCACTGTAAGGGTGTTTGCTGTCTTGTATCTTGTGGTGAGTCTCCTTGGCTGCACGCACAGTAAGGGTGTTTGCTGTCTTGTATCTTGTGGTGAGTCCCCTTGGCTGCACGCACAGTAAGGGTGTTTGCTGTCTTGTATCTTGTGGTGAGTCTCCTTGGCTGCACGCACAGTAAGGGTGTTTGCTGTCTTGTATCTTGTGGTGAGTCCCCTTGGCTGCACGCACTGTAAGGGTGTTTGCTGTCCTGTGGTGAGACCCCTTGGCTGCACGCACTGTAAGGGTGTTTGCTGTCTTGTATCTTGTGGTGAGTCCCCTTGGCTGCACGCACAGTAAGGGTGTTTGCTGTCTTGTATCTTGTGGTGAGTCTCCTTGGCTGCACGCACAGTAAGGGTGTTTGCTGTCTTGTATCTTGTGGTGAGTCTCCTTGGCTGCACGCACAGTAAGGGTGTTTGCTGTCTTGTATCTTGTGGTGAGTCTCCTTGGCTGCACGCACAGTAAGGGTGTTTGCTGTCTTGTATCTTGTGGTGAGCCCCCTTGGCTGCACGCACAGTAAGGGTGTTTGCTGTCTTGTATCTTGTGGTGTGTCTCCTTGGCTGCACGCACAGTAAGGGTGTTTGCTGTCTTGTATCTTGTGGTGAGTTTCCTTGGCTGCACGCACAGTAAGGGTGTTTGCTGTCTTATATCTTGTGGTGAGTCCCCGTGGCTGCACGCACTGTAAGGGTGTTTGCTGTCTTGTATCTTGTGGTGAGTCTCCTTGGCTGCACGCACAGTAAGGGTGTTTGCTGTCTTGTATCTTGTGGTGAGTCCCCTTGGCTGCACGCACTGTAAGGGTGTTTGCTGTCTTGTATCTTGTGGTGAGTCCCCTTGGCTGCACGCACAGTAAGGGTGTTTGCTGTCTTATATCTTGTGGTGAGTCCCCTTGACTGCACGCACTGTAAGGGTGTTTGCTGTCCTGTGGTGAGTCCCCTTGGCTGCACGCAAAGAAGGGTGCTTGCTAGGTTCTGGTGAGTCTCCTTGGCTACTTGTTTGGTAAAGGTTCTTACTGGGTTGTAGTGAGTTCCCTAACTTGCATGCATGGTATGGGTGTTTGTGGCGTTGTCTTGAGTTCCCTTGACTGGCTGCTCAGTTGGCATGTTGGTGGGTTGTGGTGAGTTCCCTTGGCTACCTCTTGGCAAGAGTGTTTGATTGCTGGTTTGTGGTGAGCCCTCTTCACTGCCCGCTCAGTAAGATTATCTGTTTTCAGATCTGGGGTGTGTCCACTAGTCTGTCTGCTCAGCAAGAGCATTTGTTTGCTGGGTTGTGGTAGTCCTGCTTTTTGTCTGCTCAGTGAGAGCATTGGTTTGCTGCGTTGTGGTGAGTCCTGCTTTCTGTCTGCTCAGTAAGAGTGTTCGTTTGCTGGGTTGTGGTGAGTCCTCTTGTCTGTCTGCTCAGTAAGAGCGTTTGTTTACTGGGTTGTGGTGAGTCCTCTAATCTGTCTCCTCAGTAAGAGTATTTGTTTACTGGGTTGGGGTGAGTCCTCTAATGTGTCTGCTCAGCGAGAGCGTTTGTTTGCTGGGTTGGGTTGAGTCCTCTAATGTGTCTGCTCAGTGAGAGCGTTTGTTTGCTGGGTTGGGGTGAGTCCTCTTGTCTGTCTGCTCAGTAAGAGCTTTTGTTTCCTTGGTTGTGGTGAGTCCTCTATCCCAGTGGTTCCCAAACTGGGGTCCGTGGACCCCTAGGGTTCCGCGACACATTCCCAGGGGGTCCGCAGACAGCAGTTTTAAAAGCACTGCAAAGTTCCTTGTATACTCAGCAGTTTTCAAAGCAACAATACAAGTGTCATGGGAACTCCGGTGATTAATGTACCTGCTGGTGAGCGATGGAAGTTTTGTCCAGTAACAGCTTTGACTCCTCTAAGGAGTCGCAGAGGTTTAATATACCTGAGGTAAAGAACGTGTACCATGCATTAAAAAAAATATTTATGTGCATAGCTCAGTGGGTTACTGCTTTTGGCACAGTGCTTCTGTTGTTACTGTGCAGTTCATGAGTGACAATCGTAAACTAGCACAGTGAGCTATGAACTGACATCAAAGAGCTGCATTCAAACTGCATGGTACAAGCTAGTAAGTTATGTTTGCTCTCAGTCTTTCATTATCCTGATGCTGCTAATAAAGGTTTATTTGGGTAGAAGTAAATTCTTATTATTAATGTCAATGCTAACCATCGTGTTATGTTCTGAATCCTGAGTTTGTGCTTCTTCAGACCAAGAACTCTTAAAAAATGCCGACCAGTATAGATGACATGTGAATCCTACACCTTGAAGTCCCCTTTGCCTTATGTAACATTTTCCATACACTCATTTACACATGTATGATTCATTGTCTCTGCCCTACACTGGTATGAGAGATGCTATAAAACAAATGCAATACATGTGACGGATGGGCCATGGAGAGATGAGGGGCACTGTTGGAGGGTGAGAGTGAGGGAGTCCGATGAGGAGGTCCGGAGGGGGCGTGGCCATGGAGAGATGAGAGGCACTGTTGGAGGGTGAGAGTGAGGGAGTCCGAGGAGGAGGTCCGGAGGGGGCGTGGCCATGGAGAGATGAGAGGCACTGTTGGAGGGTGAGAGTGAGGGAGTCCGAGGAGGAGGTCCGGAGGGGGCGTGGCCATGGAGAGATGAGAGGCACTGTTGGAGGGTGAGAGTGAGGGAGTCCGAGGAGGAGGTCCGGAGGGGGCGTGGCCATGGAGAGATGAGAGGCACTGTTGGAGGGTGAGAGTGAGGGAGTCCGAGGAGGAGGTCCGGAGGGGGCGTGGCCATGGAGAGATGAGAGGCACTGTTGGAGGGTGAGAGTGAGGGAGTCCGAGGAGGAGGTCCGGAGGGGGCGTGGCCATGGAGAGATGAGAGGCACTGTTGGAGGGTGAGAGTGAGGGAGTCCGAGGAGGAGGTCCGGAGGGGGCGTGGCCATGGAGAGATGAGAGGCACTGTTGGAGGGTGAGAGTGAGGGAGTCCGAGGAGGAGGTCCGGAGGGGGCGTGGCCATGGAGAGATGAGGGGCACTGTTGGAGGGTGAGAGTGAGGGAGTCCGAGGAGGAGGTCCGGAGGGGGCGTGGCCATGGAGAGATGGGAGGCACTGTTAGAGGGTGAGAGTGAGGGAGTCCGAGGAGGAGGTCCGGAGGGGGCGTGGCCATGGAGAGATGAGAGGCACTGTTGGAGGGTGAGAGTGAGGGAGTCCGAGGAGGAGGTCCGGAGGGGGCGTGGCCATGGAGAGATGAGGGGCACTGTTGGAGGGTGAGAGTGAGGGAGTCCGAGGAGGAGGTCCGGAGGGGGCGTGGCCATGGAGAGATGGGAGGCACTGTTGGAGGGTGAGAGTGAGGGAGTCCGAGGAGGAGGTCCGGAGGGGGCATGGCCATGGAGAGATGAGGGGCACTGTTGGAGGGTGAGAGTGAGGGAGTCCGAGGAGGAGGTCTGGAGGGGGCGTGGCCATGGAGAGATGAGAGGCACTGTTGGAGGGTGAGAGTGAGGGAAACATTGAAGAGCCCCAACAAAGATCGTTGTATCCTAGTACACAGCAAGGTCATCATTTAATATGCCTAAAAAGCTAATACAATCCAATATATAATGACAAATGTATGTGGGATACACAATTTTTCCTAATTTTCTTTCCTGTATGGCCCTGCGGGAGCAGGAACCTCGTTCCGCGAAATAGAAGCAAACATTGAAAAGTTAGTCTCAAAGGTGCATCGCTAAGCTTCCCATTAAAATCTTTAGATTTTTGCAAATATTTTCAATATAAAATAAAATCATTAGCTATTAGAGTATTTGTTTTGTCTGCACTTGTGTATTTTTCAAAAATTACTGCTTTAAAGTTTGAAATTTAAATAGTACAAATTGCTTGAGGTACCCGGCTTTCAGTAGTGACTTACTGGGTGTCCTCAGGAGTCAAATGTTTGGGAAACACTGCTCTAGTCTGTCTAGTCGGTAGGAGTGTTTGTTTGCTAGGTTGGGGGTGAGTCCTGTTATCTGTCTGCTCAGTAAGAGTGTTTGTTTACTGGGTTAAAGTGAGTCCTCTACTCTGTCTGCTGAGTGAGAGTGTTTGTTTACTGGGTTGCGGTGAGTCCTCTAATCTGTCTGCTCAGTAAGCGCGTTTGTTTGCTTGGTTGTGGTGAGTCCTCTAGTCTGTCTATTCAGTAAGAGTGTTTGTTTGCTATGTTGGGGGTGAGCCCTATTATCTGTCTGCTCAGTAAGAGCGTTTGTTTGCTGGCTGTGGTGAATCCTCTAGTCTGTCGGCTCAGTAAGAGTGTTTGTTTGCTGGGTTGGGGTGAGTCCTCTTTTCTGTCTGCTCAGTAAGAGCGTTTGTTTACTGGGTTGTGGTGAGTCCTCTACTCTGTCTGCTCAGTACTAGTGTGTGTTTTCTGTGTTGTGGGGATTCCTGTTGTCTTTCTGGTCACTAAGAGCACTTGTTTGCTGGGTTGTGGCGAGTCCTCTAGTATGTCGGCTCAGTAAGAGTTTGTTTGCTGGGTTGGGGTGAGTCCTCTTTTCTGTCTGCTCAGTAAGAACGTTTGTTTGCTGTGTTGTGGTGAGTCCTCTTGTGTGTCTGCTCAGTAAGAGCGGTTGTTTTCTGGGTTGTGGTGAGTCCTCTAATCTGTCTCCTCAGTAAGAGTATTTGTTTGCTGGGTTGGGGTGAGTCTTCTTTTCTGTCTGTTCAGTAAGAGCGTTTGTTTGCTGGGTTGGGGTGCGTCCTCTAATGTGTCTCCTCAGTGAGAGTGTTTGTTTGCTGGGTTGTGGTGAGTCCTCTAGTTTGTCTGATCAGTAATGATTTTTGAAGGTGCACTGGTTAAGAGACTGGAAGTTATCCCTGACCAGAGTTCCTGGCAAAGGCTTGTCTGAAAGCAAGCTTTTGTGTCTTTCCAGCCCTGTATTATTTTAAATTTGGTTTGTCCCTGAGTAGTTGGGCTAAGTGAGGTGGTCTCCTTTTCACAGCGCACCAGCTGCCAGTAAGGGGCTCACTTATGAAGATTCCCACCCAGGACATTATTCAAGTGGTCTGGAGCTGAATGCTATTACCATCGCTCATTGCACGAGGCAGTGTTTCTCCATTGCAGACACCTTGCAGTGGCAGAACCACACGCTCACATGTACAGCCCAGGACCCTCAACATGACCAGCCGCCACACATCAAGATCCACATGGTGGTTGGTTGACGGTCCCTCTCCATCAGCCCCACTGGATGACAAGGGGGGGGAAAGAAGAAGTTTAGCAGTAGTTGAAGCAGGCTAGATTGAGTATGGGAATGTAGGAGCCAGAGCTGTAGTTTGCGAGCCAGGTGCAGAAGTGGCGTAGGAGACGAAGAGAGCAGCGATAGGTCTGGGAGTGGAAGCAGGTAAGTGCCTCAAATCCTAAGGCAGGCGGTATAAGCGCACATGTCGGCACATTCGTATGTCTGAGTGCTCACTCACCCATTTGTGTGTGTGTGTTCATGTGCCTTAATGTGTGTCAGTCTGTGCGTTAGTGTGTGTTAGTGCGTGTGTGTGTGTGCATGTGCATATGCACACGTGCATGCATTTGTGCTATATGAGTGTGTGTCCCTAGTGTGGTTCCAACTATTTCCGACAGCTTGTACCACCAGTGGTGCAAGAGATACTGCGGAGAACCCGGGCATAACGATGGTCACCAATAGTAAAATGGCCATGGCAGGGTGGTAATTCATGGCTTCCTCATGGCTCCCCCAGCATAATTTTACCCACATGGGTGGCCCCCTGCATTAGGGTAGAGGAGTGTGGCCCTCAGTGTGGCCCTCAGTGCAGAAAAAGTGAAAAATTGTAATGAAGTCGCGCTCACTTCACCAGTTTACACCGCGCAAGTCACTTTGGCCGGCCGTCTTGTGACGGCCAGCCTGACATACGCAGTGTAAGCCTCTCCACATAGCTGTCTTAGATGGCTGGGTGGAGAGCAGGCACATGCCTCCAGTGCCGGCCGGAGCGTCGAAGCAGACCCACTCCAGCCAATCCTGGGGCTGCTCTCATGCTGCTCATCTGCAGCATGAGAGCAGCGTTGGGATTAGAAGAAGGGGGTTGCCTGGGGTTCCGTGAGGTGCCCTGGCTGAAACTGATGCCAGAAGGAAGAAGAAAACATGGCACAGGTAGGCACATTGAAATGTTTTATTTTTATTCGTTTTTTGCCCCCCACTGGGTTCATCTCCTGGTCACCCCAACAACCCTCCAGTTTTGAGTGTCACCACCCGCCACAGGTTACCCACATCAGACATGACACGACGTCCTTTACATTTTTAATACATACTTGACATTAAGGTGTGGTTATTTTTTAACATATTGGGGACATTTAGATCAATTGTGCCCATTATGTACATTGCGGTGGCCTTCCTTGATATATTGTGAGCATTGCTCGCCTAATGATGTCCACTGCCGGCCCAACATTAGCGGCTTTCTCTTTTGTCCATTTTGCCAATCGTTGGCCCTAGAGACGCTTAGCAGGTATGTGCAGGAGTAGCAGGCTGCTTCCTCCTTGAGGGTGGCGGTCTAGAACTGAACTCAACAAACCACAGAAGGGTTGTACCAGGGGAGAGTAGCCCCCTCTGGGCCACTGTTTTCCCCAAGGGGGCATGCACTTTGCCGGTAAACATTCCAAAAGCAATGTGCAATTCCCGTGGACTCACACTTATGGCCTCATTTAGATCTCGTTGACGGGTTACTCTGTCACATATATGAATCCCATATTTCAGCAGATGGGATATCTGCCACTAATGCGACCCGTCCGCCGAGAATAGATGAGGCCTTAAGTCACGTCGACAGGTGGAAATAGTGGGTAGGCTACAAAAGGTTGACCAAGCTGTTCGATTCATTCAAAGACTTTTCACCTTACATAAACCCTGCACAGTAAGTAATGCATGAAATAAAACTGCAGGTGAAAATAATGACATACGGCGAGGCCAGGACTTTGATTTACAGTACACTGAAAATTGACAAAATCGAGAAAAACATTGGCTCGCAGTTACACGTGCTGTCGGCATCATTTGACCCACTGCGCATACATAATCTAGGTAGATTTAAAGATAAGAGCTTGGAGGGAATGTGTTGGACAGGCCACATGAAGGGCTTGCTCCCTCCCCGCATGACAGGGCCCAAGCCCCGGACTCCCCGGTGTTACCCACCAGGGCAACCCGCACCCCGTCTCCCAACGGAACTCCTGCCCCCGGACAGCCATGTATCATGGGGCCGAACCACTACCGGCTCCCCCGGCCGGATCAGCCGCCATCTTGGACACTGCGCCACGAGGCCGCGTGGCCTCGGCTCAACCCTAACCCTGGGCCTGGCCGGCCCCGACATCCCGGCACCACCATCCACCCAGGAGGTGAACGGACCACTTGGCAGGTCAATGGGAGAAAGAAGTGTCGATGCCTCTCCCCCGCCAGGTGCCCATCACCCTCCAGCTCCCCCAGGCGCTGGCTCCACCCCCTGCTGGGTGTCTGGACTCCCTCATCCCGGACCCCCCGACCTCCAAGTGCGAGGGTCCGGACATCAAAGGGCGCCAGACCTATAACTAGGGCAGCTCCAGAGCAGGAAGGCAGTTGTATCCTGGAGTCGAGAGACACCGAGACGAACTCAGCCTTGACGGACTACTGGCGCTGCCGTAGCCCTGCCTTAGGAAAGATTGTCCTGCCTGCTGGCGCTGCTGCGGCCTTCTGCATCATCCATCCTCGTCGGGCCCTGCTGGCGCTGCCGCGGACCGTTGTAACGACCACCTTCATCGGGACCTGCTGGCGCTGCCGCGGACCGTTGTAACGACCACCTTCCTGGGGACCTGCTGGCGCTGCCGCGGACCGTTGTAACAACCACCTTCATCGGGACCTGCTGGCGCTGCCGCGGACCGTGTAACGACCACCTTCACCGGGACCTGCTGGCGCTGCCGCGGCCCGTCTCAGCTAGAACACCGAGCTCGAGGATTGTGAGCCATCCACCATACCATCTCAGCTACCCGATTGGTAACCAGACTGTCCCGCTACCCCCTTTTCCCAACCCAAGAGACTAGAACCGAGGGGACCCCTGAGTCCAGACCTCCTTGTACCATTTCACCGTACCTTAAGAAATCACCTATAAAGAACGTTGAATCCTATCCTTGTGTGGTGTACATCTGTGGGGGGGAAGTTATTCATCTGTACGATCGCTGGAGACGGCTCTCCCCGGAGACCTCTCCCCTTGTCCTCGGCCGACCCTCCCGGTCCGTCTAACATTGGTGGCCAGTGGCGGGATCCGAATCAACGCGTAATCGTACAGAGAGTAGCTCACCCCACGACAAAACCACGATGTCGACCAAAGAGAGCGGATCCACCGAGAAATTCCAGATGGATAAATTGGAAGAGTATAGCCATCGTGAACTGAAACAATTCTGCATTGAACTAGGCATTGCTACCACCGGCCTGAGTACCAAAGACGATTTGAAGCACACCATTGAGTCGTGGGCGGAAACCGGGGTCGCCGGATCCCCAGACCAAAACGGTGCAGCATCGGAGGGGAACGCCACAGCTCCCGAGGAGCGAGGAACGGGCCTCTCGCAGGAAGAGATCCAAGAAAGAGAAAGAAACAGATTACATGAGTTGGAAATGGCACGACTCAAGATGGACGGTGAACTAAAATTAGCCGAGCAGAAACTGAACCTAGAACATCTGCGGCTCCGAGAAGAACGGGAAGAAAAACAGAGGCAGAGAGAGCTCGAAGAAAAAAGACTAACATTCGAACACGAGCGCAAACTGGCAGAAATAGAACTTCGGAAACAGAATAAAGAACCGGAGGTGCCTGAGCGACCGCGCACCCCGGGAGCAACCGAGAAGAAAGTCCACATCCCCAAGGATGTTGTCCGAGAGTATGTCCGAGAGGACGACATACAACAGTGGTTCAAAGCCTACGAGATCGCCATGACCTCCCACCGGATCGATCGGAGTGATTGGGGAGCAGGCCTATGGGGGAGGTTCGTCAACGAAGGCCGCGATGCCCTACTGCAGCTCCCAGACCATCAGATGTCATCATATGACCACATGAAGGCTGCCCTCCTCACCCGATATGGGCTCACACCCGAAATGTACCGCCAGAGGTTCCGAGACTGCACCCGGATCCCGGGTACAACTTGGGTGGAATATGTCAACTATTTCAGCCGAGCCTTCGAGGGTTGGATCAAGGGAAGCCACGTAACGACCTACGAGCAACTCTTCAATCTCATGGTGTGGGAGCACCTGTCTAACAACTGCTTTGTCGAGCTCAGGCAGCACCTCCTCGACAGTAAATTGACTGACCCACGGCAACTCGCCGCCGAAGCTGACCGGTGGGAAAGCACCCGAGTGGGCCGGAGAGGGCCACACGAGCAAAACAGGAACAACCACGGTCAGCACCGTCCCCGAGGAGGAGGAGGAGGCCAGGGGCGAGGGAGAGACACCGTACCGGCCACTCCTGCGGCCAGCACCCCGCCCCCGGCCGGCCGGGGCAACCCCCCGATGCGCCCGGGGTTCCGAGCCAACGTCACGTGTCACCGATGCCAGCGAGTCGGCCACTACGCCAATGACCCGAGCTGCCCGCAGAACCAAACGCCAAAGCCCCGCCAGGTAGCTGCCGCCGCCCTGGGGGGAGAACAAATCTCCGAGGAACAAGAAGAGTATGAGCAGGCACAACAAGAGTGGGAACCGGCCGCCATGGTTCTAGCGTGCCTAGGGGGAAAAGACATGGTCCCGCGGGCTCCCCTACCCGCCAACACCAGAAAATATAGCCAGTGGGTGAACATTAATGGGCGCCGGGCCGAAGCCCTACGTGACACAGGGGCCAGTGTGACGGCCGTCCGCTGTCACCTGGTAAAACCAGAGCAGATCCTGCCGAACATTCTCTGCCCCGTCCGCTCAGCCGACAACTCCGAAAGTCTATGTCGGATGGCCTGCGTCCCCTTCGAATGGGGAGGAGTCTCCGGCATGTTGAAGGAGACGGTCCGGGATGATGCCCCCGTGGACTGTCTCCTGGGGAATGACCTTGAGAGTTCCCCGTGGGCCACCGTCGAAAGAAGAGAGCACCTGGGGATGCTGGGCCTCCCGGACTGGGCGTGCGTAACCACCCGGTCCATGGCCGCCCGTGCCATCCCCCGACCAGAAGAACCAGAATGGCCAGCACCTCCTCCCCCGGTCGCTCCAGTAGAGGACACCGACTATACCGACCCCCCAGAGCCAACCCCCGAAGGGGTCGCCCAGCCCCAGGACCTTCCCGGCCTGGCTCAGTGGCGTCAAGAAGGGGGGCCCACCCAGGAACAGTTCCGCCAGGAGCAGAAGACCTGCCCCTCCCTCGAGGGACTCCGCCAGCAAGCCATCGCCCAGAGCGCAGGGGACTCCACCGGAGCCCATTGGGTCTATTGGGATAACGACCTGCTATACAGTGAACAAAGAATAGCGGAGTTAGGGGCCAGTCGAGTGCTGGTGGTGCCCCTCCGTTTCAGAGACTTCCTGCTCAATTTGGCCCACGATGTCCCCCTGGCTGGACACCTGGGCCAGGACAAAACCTACAGTCGCCTGGTGACCCACTTTTTCTGGCCGAGGATGCGAAACGACGTCCTCAACCACTGCCGGTCCTGCCCCACGTGCCAGGCCAGCGGGAAGAGCGGCCGCAAGCTCAAAGCACCTCTGCAACCCTTCCCAGTGGTCACCACCCCGTTCGAGAGGGTAGGAATAGACATTGTGGGGCCCCTGGACCCCCGCACAGCACAAGGGCATCGGTTCATCCTGGTACTGGTGGACCACGCCACCCGCTACCCCGAGGCTGTGCCCCTGAGAACTGTAACAGCTCCGGTGGTCGGCCGGGCCCTAATGGGGATCTTCTCCCGGGTGGGCTTCCCCCGAGAAGTCGTCAGCGACCGAGGCACAAACTTTATCTCAAAATATATGAAGTCCCTCTGGCAACAGTGCGGGGTCACCTACCGATTCACGACCCCCTATCACCCGCAAGGGAACGGACTAGTTGAGCGATTCAACCGCACACTCAAGGGAATGATTGGGGGATTGGAAGAGCCCCTCCGTCGCCAGTGGGATGTACTACTTCCGTGCCTCCTCTTCGCCTATCGAGAAGTTCCCCAGAAGTCCCTCGGCTTTAGCCCTTTCGAGCTCCTGTACGGGCACCCTGTGCGAGGGCCCCTCAGCCTAGTCAGAGAAGGTTGGGAGATGGCCCCCCTAAAGACCCCTCCAGACGTCTTCAAGTACCTCCTGGCCCTACGCAATCAGACCCGGCGCTTCAGGGAAATGGCAAAAGCAAATCTCGAGGCCAGTCAGGAGGACATGAAAAAATGGTGCGATCAGAATGCCTCCTCCGTCGAATTCGAACCTGGTCAACAAGTGTGGGTGATGTCCCCCACCGAACCATGTGCCTTGCAAGATAAGTGGACGGGGCCCTTCAAAGTGGTCGAACGCAAGAGCCCCGTCACCTACCTCATCGACATGGAGTCCCCCCGGAACCCCCTCCGGTGCCAACCGACTCAAACCCCACTTTGTGCGCTCGGAACTCAGCCTTCTGATGGCTACAGACAGTGGGGTGGAAGAAGACTCCGAGCCCCTCCCTGATCTCCTGAAGACTCAGGAGAAAGACGGTTCCGTGGACGGGGTCCGGCTCTCCGATGCACTCACCCCAGAGCAACGCCAGGGCTGCCGGGACCTCCTGCTGCAGTTTGCTACTCGGTTTTCCCTCACCCCAGGGATCACCCCGTGGTGCTTGCACGACGTGGACACGGGGGACAGTCCCCCTATCCGACACCGGGCCTACCGCGTACCAGATCGGGTGCGGGCCTGCATCCAAGAAGAAGTATCCAAGATGCTCACGCTCGGGGTCATCGAGCCCTCGGATAGCCCCTGGGCCAGCCCGGTCGTGCTGGTCCCCAAAGCCGCTGCCCCCGGCACCACTCCTGAACTCCGGTTCTGCGTCGACTATAGGGGCTTGAACGCTGTCACCAGGACCGACGCTCATCCTATCCCCCGAGCGGATGAATTGATCGACCGCCTGGGGGCTGCCCGCTACCTCAGCATCTTCGACCTGACAGCGGGCTACTGGCAGATCGGTCTCACACCCCGGGCCCAAGAACGGTCCGCCTTCTCTACCCCCGATGGCCACTACCACTTCAAGGTCATGCCCTTCGGCATGAAGAATGCCCCAGCTACTTTTCAGCGTCTAGTGAACCAGGTCTTGGCGGGGCTCGAAGAGTTCAGCGCCGCCTACCTGGACGACATCGCTGTATACAGCCGCCACTGGTCCGACCACCTCCTCCACCTCCGAGAGGTCCTGCAAGCCCTCCAGCGGGCCGGCCTCACGATTAAGGCCGGCAAGTGCCAAATTGGTCAGGGGTCCGTGACCTACCTCGGACACCAGGTAGGAAGCGGTCTGGTGGCCCCTCTGCAACTCAAAATTGCTGCCATCCAGTCCTGGCAACCCCCAGTCACGCAGACCGAGGTCCGAGCCTTCTTGGGGCTCACCGGCTACTACCGGCGGTTCGTGAGGGACTATGGCAGCATTGTGGGGCCCCTCACGGGTCTCACGTCCAAAAACCACCCGAAGAAGATTAACTGGACCCCCGACTGTCAAGCGGCCTTCGAGAAGCTGAAAGCCGCCCTGTGCACCGCCCCTGTGCTCCAGGCCCCCGATTACAGTCGGGAATTCATTGTACAAACGGACGCCTCCGACCACGGCATCAGGGCGGTTCTTTCCCAGCTGAACCCCGAGGGTCTTGACCAGCCGGTGGCCTTCATCAGCAGACGCCTCCTGGCCCGAGAACAGCGCTGGAGCACAATCGAGAGGGAGGCCTTCGCAGTAGTGTGGGCCCTCAAAAAGCTCCGGCCCTACCTCTTCGGTACCCACTTCCGGGTGCAGACCGATCACCGACCCCTGCAGTGGCTAATGCAGATGCGGGGGGAAAACCCAAAACTATTGCGCTGGTCCATCTCCCTGCAGGGAATGGACTTCACTGTGGAACATCGACCGGGCCCAGACCACGCCAACGCAGATGGCCTGTCACGCTTTTTCCGCCTCGACGAGGAGAATCCCCAAGAGGATGGGTGACTCTCCCCGCCTTCAGCTGGGGGGGACGCATGTTGGACAGGCCACATGAAGGGCTTGCTCCCTCCCCGCATGACAGGGCCCAAGCCCCGGACTCCCCGGTGTTACCCACCAGGGCAACCCGCACCCCGTCTCCCAACGGAACTCCTGCCCCCGGACAGCCATGTATCATGGGGCCGAACCACTACCGGCTCCCCCGGCCGGATCAGCCGCCATCTTGGACACTGCGCCACGAGGCCGCGTGGCCTCGGCTCAACCCTAACCCTGGGCCTGGCCGGCCCCGACATCCCGGCACCACCATCCACCCAGGAGGTGAACGGACCACTTGGCAGGTCAATGGGAGAAAGAAGTGTCGATGCCTCTCCCCCGCCAGGTGCCCATCACCCTCCAGCTCCCCCAGGCGCTGGCTCCACCCCCTGCTGGGTGTCTGGACTCCCTCATCCCGGACCCCCCGACCTCCAAGTGCGAGGGTCCGGACATCAAAGGGCGCCAGACCTATAACTAGGGCAGCTCCAGAGCAGGAAGGCAGTTGTATCCTGGAGTCGAGAGACACCGAGACGAACTCAGCCTTGACGGACTACTGGCGCTGCCGTAGCCCTGCCTTGGGAAAGATTGTCCTGCCTGCTGGCGCTGCCGCGGCCTTCTGCATCATCCATCCTCGTCGGGCCCTGCTGGCGCTGTCGCGGACCGTTGTAACGACCACCTTCATCGGGACCTGCTGGCGCTGCCGCGGACCGTTGTAACGACCACCTTCCTCGGGACCTGCTGGTGCTGCCGCGGACCGTTGTAACGACCACCTTCATCGGGACCTGCTGGCGCTGCCGCGGACCGTGTAACGACCACCTTCACCGGGACCTGCTGGCGCTGCCGCGGCCCGTCTCAGCTAGAACACCGAGCTCGAGGATTGTGAGCCATCCACCATACCATCTCAGCTACCCGATTGGTAACCAGACTGTCCCGCTACCCCCTTTTCCCAACCCAAGAGACTAGAACCGAGGGGACCCCTGAGTCCAGACCTCCTTGTACCATTTCACCGTACCTTAAGAAATCACCTATAAAGAACGTTGAATCCTATCCTTGTGTGGTGTACATCTGTGGGGGGGGAAGTTATTCATCTGTACGATCGCTGGAGACGGCTCTCCCCGGAGACCTCTCCCCTTGTCCTCGGCCGACCCTCCCGGTCCGTCTAACAGAATGCCATGAGGTGCCTCCGTCATCCTAGCCCTGCTATAAAAAGACTAAACTGAGGAAAGGCCATGGATAAGGAAAACTCAAGAAGAAATCAAAATAAAAAGCGGAGAGACTGAGTGGGTCCGTCAGAGGTTGGCAGGTGAGTGGCATCTGCCCAAACACAGGAGTTGCCCCATCTGCCAACCTTGTGGTCCACATCCCCCATTTGGAGGGTTTCTGCTAGTTGAGCCTCACCAGACTCCAACAGCAGACACCACTGACCCGGCAGCCCTTCTGCTAGAGGACTGCTGGTCCACAGTGGCTGCAGCCCCGCTCTATTGAGGGACTTTGGGTATCCCTGCCCAAGAACGCTGTGCGACATATGGCAGTCTAGAATGGAGGAGAACCAATCAATAACCCAGGCTTGCTGGGAGTGAACTTTCCTCATCTAACCGCCATTTTCTGCATTTCTGAAACAAACTCCTTTGGAAGTTTATGTTTGAAAAACAAAAAATAAATGCTGAGTGATGGAAAAAAACATGGCATCTACTTAGCATTAAGCTCTGACTTAAGCAGATTTTCGGGAGTCATGTAGTGAAGGAGATCCCCGTCAGGCAGGGGGATCTCTCGATATCAATCAATCAATCAATCAATCAATCAATCAATCAATCAATCAATCAGTACTTATATAGCACAGCTATCACCCATGAGGGTATCCAGGCGCTGGGTTGTTGGGCTTAGTTGAAAAGCCAGGTCTTGAGTCTCTTCCTGAAGTTCGTCAGCGAGGGTGATGTTCGGAGGTGGGGGGGGCGTTCTAGAACTTGGCGGCAAGGGGGGGGGGGGGGAGAAGCCACCTCCACTGTGGCTACAACGGATCTAAGGTGTCTGTGCAAGTGTGCCGGAGGTGGAGCCAAGGTTTCTGGATGGTTGGTGGAAGTTCGGTCGGTGGGCCATGTGTGCTGGTCCTTGGTCGTGGAGGGCTTTGCAGTAATGTTGTAGTAATGTGTCAGTAGTTTGGCAGGCTCTCCCAACCAGTGCTTAGTTTGTAAAACAACAAGTGCCGGGGAGGGGGACACTGCAGCTTGCACCATCCAGCAATGACAGCTCCAACACAACGACTTGACAAGTCATAATATTCCAGGCCCCCAACGCAACAAGAATGGCGTCACTGTTAATGTTTATTGAATTCATAACAGCTGTTGTTGTACTCACACTTAAATTAGGCAGACAGCGCCACCATGTAGCAGACTGTCATAAGTGCTGGTGCTGACAATTAAGTGCCTGTGCCGAGCACCAGAAACCACCAACTCAAATTAAGCACTGCTCCCAACACAAGAAACAAGTTAACCACCTGCATGACCGAAGTTTCTAGCTGGATGAAAGCCAGCCATCTGGAGCTCAACAACAACCACAAGACACGTGGTGATCTATTCAGCAAGAGCGCCTTGCGGGTGATAGTGCGCATACACATAACAACGCATAACATGTGCTGCCGTATAAGGCAGGAGTTGCAAACCACCCAAGACCCATGTGTGGAGAAGTTCTTTAAAACTCATGCATTGTGAGTTTCAGTATAGTTCACAAAAGCTCAGACACATTCCTGTGTTTGCCTTTGTCTCATTAATTGCAATTGCATTACTATATAATCTATTTTCCCAAGGGTAAATCAGTATTACCATTTGTAATTTTCTTTTGTTTTCCGCTGATTGCTTTCCATGTTTTACCTAACATTTGAATAAGTCACCGTTGCAGTCCAGCTGAAGAACATGTTCTTGCATGATCATATTTGTCATAGCTTTAATCATGCTGCAGGATTCAGCCAATGACCTAATACTAAATACATTTACCATATTCTGCCTTTATACAGCCTTTTAATATAATATGTAGTTAGGAGCCCTAAAGCCCAATTTTGGTACCCCAGGCATTATTTCTGAGAATTTAGGAGGTTGTCGGCAAAGAGGTGGTATATAGCACAGATTCTTAACGTATGATCCTCAGAGGAGCGGTCAGGTTGAGCGGTTGAACACGATGGTCAGAGATAGTATTCAATCATGGTATTGGCTGTAAAAACATTCACAGTTTATTCTATGGCACCTTGTTTTGGAAATGGGGAACAACCCTGTGAGACGTTAAGAGCAGGAATGGTAAAACTGAAGGTGGCTATAAAATGCATCAGTTATGAGTCATTCTGAGAGCTAAATCCTGTTTAATGCCCTATAGGTGCTTTCGGCTGATTAACTGAATAGTTCACTTCCACCAATTTTATAAACAAACTGGTAACACTTTAAGAAATTCTTTCATGAGGAACACGGAGAAAAGCCCTACGTTAGTGGGCTATTTTAAGACCCCAGGGTGAAGAACCCTCAGCCGCTTCAGCCCTAAAAAGCAGCCCTGAGGAAGCAGCGCACAGTTGTTTCTGAGTCACAGATGCTGTTTGCTGCTATGAAGAGCCTGGGCCAGAGCAGAAGGTATTAGAACATACCATTTTTGATAACTTATTCATAGTTTATACATCACAGACTTCACCCCTAAGGATTTTAAAGCCCTGTACGACCAGATCACTGTTGTTCTAGTGAGGGAAAGACCTAAACAATTAGCAACAATGCTCCGATAAGAGATATATACGGGGGTGGTTTGCAGGGCTGGGGCCGGGTTTCAGATATATACGGAGCATGATGTAGATTATATTTACAATATACAATTTTACACCACTTCCACATCTTATATACAAAGACAATATGGACATAGACGGATTCTAAACAGGTTACACATGGGTACATTTGCAGTATTTTGCAGATCACTGGATTATTTATTTATTTATTGATTGATTTATTTATATAGCGCCTGCATCGACCCCCAAAGAGGTATCTCTGAGCTTCGGACGGGTAACAGGAAAGTAGAGCTTCTACAGCAAAATCAGAGACAGAAGAGAGTAGTCTTAAGCTGCTTTCTGAATTGTAGGTGGTCGGAACATTGTCTCAGGTGCGGAGGGAGCTTATTCCAATAGAGGGGGCCGAGGTGGGAAAGAGCCTTCCCACTCAGTCTAGCTTTTCTGACTCGGGGAACCAGAAGAAGAGACTTAGATCCCGAGCAAAGGGACCTAGAAGGCAGGTAAGGAGTAAACTTCTCCGAAAGATAACCGGGACCGAGGTTGAATAAAGCCTTATGGATGGTGCAGCAGACTTTGAACTTAACCTGTTTGCGTATTGGAAGCCAGTGACGCTGACAAAGGAGAGGGCGGGAGGCAGTCCTGGAAGGGGCGCTGAGGACCAATCGTGCCGCAGTGTTCTGGACCACCTGCAGTCTGCTAAGCGAGGACTCATTAGCAGAGACCAGCAGGCCATTGCAGTAGTCCAGATGGCTTAATATAAGTGTGTGAGTCAGAGTCTTCTGAGTTGAATCGGGGAGCAATGGAAAGACGCGGCGTAGTAAGCCTAGCGGGTGGAAACAGGAGTCAGCTGGCAGCGTGCTCCTTCACAGTGAGGGCCTGATCCAGGTGAATGCCTCCGTTCTTAACAAGGGATTTTGGGGGCAGGGGGAGCACCAAGATCGGCAGGCCACCATTCTGGAGTCCATAATAGGGGGGCATCTCCCAAGATCAAGATCTCAGTCTTCCCCACATTGCATTGGAGGAAGTTTTTTTTTTTTGAAAACCTTTATTGAGATATAGTAAATGAACATATCTGATTGCCGTAGGCTCCTATTACAATGGGTTGCTCCAGCGAGCTCATCTGAGCCGGTCCAGTATCTCTCACACAGCCATTTAGCCGACATCCCAGAGGACCGGCGGCATTGCAATAATACATCAAGCAGTCCAGACCGAATCACTACCGAAGAGTGAAAGACGTATTTGCCCCCAGCCTGCACAGTAGTCTAACACGCCCGCATGACCAACATACCGCTGGTCTGGTCAAGCTCCTAAGATTTCGTAAACCATATCTCAACGCCCACCCCCCCACCCCGTCCGCCACCAGTCCACTGTCTCCTCCTTCATTGCTTCTGCACGTACACGCTTTCGCAAACCCAGACGCCAAACTCTGACCAGTCACTGCGCCCCTCGCTTCCAGGCCACTCCAACCCTGCAACTCTCGTTCACATCTCACTTGCACACTGCTAAGAAGTGCAAGCCGCGGTCGGAGGACACCCCAACTCCCCTCCCGCAGACCAGCAACCATCCCAGTCGACTCACTGACATCATAGCCCATCACTCCACAATAGTGTCCTATTCTTGTGTCGCGCCCCCCACCGCCCCTCCGCCCGCACCTGGGGCTTCATGTTGTGTCTCCCCCTGACCAGCTTCCTCGGGGTCTCCGGCTGTCAGGTATGTTCTATACAGCGCCCAGAAGTTCTTGGGGCGACTACTAGGGGGTAACAGTTCGCTATACGTTTCCGCCTGCGTGCTGCAATACAGCATATCTCTAACCCATCGTTTCTTAGTAGGAAGCGGCCCTCTCATCCAGCAGGCCGCCACGACGCGTCGCGTGATCAATAACGCCATGTCCGTCAGACGCCTCAGCGCCAGCGGGAGAGGCCTGGAGTAGCCCAGCAGCGCCAGAGCCGGATTAGGGGGGGATCTCCTTTTCCAAAATCTGGCTCAACTCCCGAAACACCGCCGTCCAGAACCGGGCCACACCAGGGCAAAGCCAGGCCATGTGTAGGAAGTCAGCCACGGTGTTAGAAATGGGATTTCTGGTTGGCTAAGGCTTGCGCCAAAGTCAGGCAGAAACCACCACTCTAGTCAGGGCAAGGAAGTTACACGCCAAAGATAACCCCTGCTCACCCCCTTGGTAGCTTGGCACGAGCAGACAGGCTTATCCCTGAGGCGATGTGTAAAGCGTTTGCGCGCGCACCCAGCAACAACACCCAAGGCCCACCACAAAGGAAACTCCACACAAGGTATTCTATAAAAATAGCCTTTGTATTATACACAACACATTAGATAAAAACACACACTCTACAATGTGCCAACAGGCACGGGCAGAATTTACAAGGGATTATATATACAGGGGACAGGGCCACATGGACCACTGTCAGGAATTAGCACTTAGAACATAGCACAAATCACCAATAGTAAACATAGGACATAACACAAAGTAACTGTAGAGCACAACCAGTCTCTACTGGCGCAATAATGACCTCAGCATCATCACACTAGCATCGGGTGTAAAACCTATCCTGCATCTATCACAGGGGCATAAATACATTATGCACATTCCCAGTAGTCTAACGCATTAGACCTAACCACCTAAGTATAACTACTCTAGGGGCGTACATAACACAGGGAAGTACATTCTCCCTACCATCAACCTGAAAAGGTAAAACAACCTCCTAGGCAGAACTAACCACATTTAGAGGTATGAAATACAGGGAGCGCAAAATATACTATACACAGTACATTTCCTAACCCCATAAGCATGAACACAAGGTGCGCAAAACATACTACACCGTACATTTCCTAGCACCAAAATCACATTATAGTCCAGGTCGCACCAGAACCTAAACGTAGCAGCTGCCCACTACTTGCTGGGCAGCTGGGGACAGGGCAGGGCCTAAACGCTGCAGCTGGCACTAAGTGCTGCGCAGCTGGGGAAGGCAAATAGGAGGCATGGGCTCTCACTAGCCCCTGAATCATTATCCACAACGTTGGAGCCACCTAGGCTCGGAAATAA
This sequence comes from Triturus cristatus, assembly GCF_964204655.1. Lineage (NCBI taxonomy): Eukaryota > Metazoa > Chordata > Amphibia > Caudata > Salamandridae > Triturus > Triturus cristatus. The sequence continues at coordinate 23,759,426 of NC_140591.1, forward strand.
CATGTCCCCAAGTCCCCCTTCGTTGGAGCCCTCCTCGGGGACTCGAGAAACAAAATGCCCCCGTTCGTTGGAGCCTTCACGGCTCTAAATACTCATGCCCCCTTTTCACCTGGGAGCCTCACGGGGCTCGGGAAACAACTATGTCCCGCATTGGAGCGCCCTGGCGCTTTGAACAAACATGCCCCCGTGTTGGAGCCATACTAGGGCTCTAAACCATGTGCCCCGTCGTTGGAGCGCCACTCGCGCTCTTGCTAGAAACACCGGTGCCCTGTTGGAGCGGCCCACTACCATACGGGCCCGCTCTGACTCCTAAACAGGACTGAGACATGGTGGCCCCTTCGTCGGGGCGGCCTGCTGCTCGACGGGGCCGCCCAGGTTGTCGGCACCGGCACTGGTGCCTCTCTCTCGCCCCCCCCTTCAGCCCTCACTCACCGGGCCTCTGGGCGGGAACTCTCTTCGCCCTGGTGGGACCGGGACTTCTCTGTACTGGCGGGGCTCTCTCACCTCATGAGAGCCCCGTCCCTGGATGCGCCGGCCTTCGCCCGGTCCCCCATCTCGGGACCGGGACTTCACTGGTGGAGCCTGCGAGGCTCCGGGGCAAATGGCGGCACTTCCGCTTCCGTCCCGCGGCCCCGCCCACAACCAGGCGGGCCGCGGGCGGCAGCGGCAAACTTTGGCAGCACAGAGGGGTAGGCTCCCTCCATCACAGGCAATACAATGCGGGGTGGGCACCCGCCAAGTGAACAACGGAAGCGGGGTGGACCCGCAAATCAAGCCACGAGCGGGGTGGGCACCCGAAACAACATAACATAAGCGGGGTGGCACCCGCAATCAAGGCATCATGGGGGGAATCCTCACGATGGGGATTCCCTCCCCCAGGGTGGCAGCACAGCGCTGCGCAGCCCCCAGGCTCTCCTCCTTTGGGGGGAAAGCAAGTCAAAGCGTTCCTAGTGCGCAGAAAAGGCTGCACGAAGTCTTGGGCAAAGTCAAAGGGGGAAAACGGTCCCAGATGTCCTGGCACAAAGAAATGGAGCAGCAAAGCTCCCAGCAAAGAGGCCCCTAGAAAGTAAGGGGCAATGGCCAAAAAGAACGGTCCCAGAAGTCCTCCGGCGTCCAGGGCATCCAGGGGCTGGGCAGGGCCCAGGGAGGCAAGCCTTCCCCTGGGCCCCAGCAGCAGCACGCCCCTGGTAGATTCAAGTGCAGAACAAGAACATTTTGTAAGGGGACACAGCCCCTTTTTATACACCAAATCCCTTTGTTCTGGGTTCAGGGTGAGGGGGAAAACCAGTCGCAGCTGGTTGGGGAGCACCCTTGATGTGCTCAGCCCCTCACTCTATTCACTGGCAGGGCTAGGGTCGTCAGTCGCACCACAGGGGGCGGGGCCAGCATTGTGTGTGGAAAACCCTGCCCTATTCAGGACCCAGGTGTACTCCTCCCACCCATCTAGCTGTTGATCTCCCCATTCACCACTGGGTGACTCATCCTGACTCTGGGGAATCCCTAGCCCGTCACATGACATGACCAGCCAATCACGCGACAGACACACTGCACACAGAAGTGCCCACTTCCAGAAGTGGCACTTCCACACTAGGTACATGCACGCCGCACACATCATCGCGCAGCATTCACTCCCACGAGTCCGCACATACCAAACTCGGGCCTGCACACCCCACGCATCAGGAACTACTAGGGACACATACATTCCCCATGCATTCCTATGGGAGGGCAGGCCTATCTCACCACATGCACTCAGAGCGCGCACGCACTTTACCCTGGGACACAGGGAAAGTGCGCAGAAACCAAGAAATCACCACACCAAGTTACCAATAAAAAGCAAAAAGTTCAGGGGTGAACCTGCCAGAAGGGCCAAGTCCAACACACGGGGACATGACAGCGCTCGCACTCCGCCGTGGGGCGCAACCCGTACCTATGCAGTCTTTCAGGGGTGTAATAGACCCGCTGCAAAAACTTGTAATGTATTAATCGGTGTCGACCATTCAAGGAGACCTTTTTAGTGCTAGAGCAGCAGTACTTCCAGATCTCATCCGAAATGTCCATTTCAAGATCCGTCTGCCAGGCTCGCCGCGCTGCAGAGCACTGGTGCGCCCTTTGCCGGTCACCGAGTTTTTTGAGGGTCGAGACCAATTTGGACGGCGCCGCAGTTTTGATAACATAGGAAAGCTCCGGGATTTCAGGGGGTTCCTCCCCGCACGGCCCCAAAAGAAACAGCAACGCGCCACGGACCCTGTGAAATTGAAAGCGCTGGAGTAACGTGATCTCTGGCTGAGTCGAGGCGACACGCTCCAGCGTCTTGGCCACTCCATCCTGAAACAGGTCCGCCATCCTAACTATTCCCAAATCACCCAGCGCCCGCTTCACCCCTGCTTCCCGCAGAGGGGGGAGCCAAGCTGCCCACTCCACCGCATCAACGGGAAGTATAAGAGGTCACGGTCTTGCGTTCTCATAATCGCATGCCACGCGTGGTTAGTGGCTCTGAGCGAGTCCAACAGACCCACCCTGCGATCCACGGGCAGAAAGACCGTCGCCGGAAGAGGGAGCGGATCCGCAAACAAGCGCTCCAGCAACACATGCGGAACGTCTGGTTCGGCATGTAGCCACGTATGCAAATGGGACGCCTGCGCCACTCTGTAGTAACTTTCTAGGTCCGGAGCTCCAAGCCCCCCCATCTCGTATGGCAGCGTCAGCACTTTCCACTGGACTCTAGGTTGTTTACCACCCCAGGCCAGTCGGGTCAGGGTCTGAGTCAGCTGTGCAAAGAAGGACCTGGGGAGCACTATAGGGATGTTGTTGAAAAGGAACAGAAATCGCGGTAGAATGACCATTTTCATGATAGCAATTCTGCCCATCAGCGACAAAGGGAGCCTGTTCCACTCCTCCACCTCGTCTACAAGTTTGGAATAAGCTACCCCATAGTTTTCCCTCAGCAAGACCTCCGGGTCCCTGTGCAGCCGAATCCCCAGGTAGCGGATTGAGTCCGTTGTCCACTGCAAAGGGTATTCCATAGGGAATGGCAATGTAGCCGGAGTCAACGGAAATGCCAGCGATTTGTTCCAGTTGACCCTGAGGCCCGACAGCGCCCCAAACCGGACCACCTCCCGCAAGATAGAAGCGAGATTCTCCTCCGGGTCTCGGATGTACAGCAGTGTATCGTCCGCGTAGGTGGAAATACCAATCTTATAGGAGGGAAAGTTGATTCCCTCGAATCTGTGGTATTCTCTTATCGCGCACGCTAAAGGTTCCGCCACCAGCGCGTAGAGGAGTGGGGAGAGAGGGCAACCCTGCCTGGTCCCCCTGGTGATTGCAAACGCCTCCGTGACTCGGTCTCCGAGGCGCAGCCGGGCAGTGGGCCTAAAATACAATGCTCCGAGCATCTGCAAAAAAGGCTCTCCCAGCCCAAGTTTCCTCAGCACCCGCACCATAAACGGCCATTCCACTGAATCAAACGCTTTCTCCATATCCAGGAAGAGCGCTAAGGCCTTACTCTCTGGGCGCACATGCTGCATGACTCCAAGGACCGTGCGGAGATTGTACGTGAGATTCCTGGATGGAACAAAGCCTGCCTGCTCCGGCGCCACGAGCTCCGGCACCAGAAGCGCCAAGCGCGTGGCCAGCACCTTTGCATATATCTTGGCATCGACATTAATCACGGAGAGAGGCCTATAGGAGCCGCACAGGTTGGAGGGTTTCCCGGGTTTTAAAATAGTAACTAGCAGGGCCTCTCGCATCGTGTCAGGCATACAGCCTTCAAGACATATGTCGTCAAAAAGAGTCATAAGGTGCGGGAGGAGCTGGTCCTGGAAGGCCTTATAAAAGGCCACCGTCAGCCCGTCCGCTCCCGGGGCAGTGCCCGCCCTCATACCTCCCAAAGCCTCCAAGATCTCATCCTTTTGTATGGGCAGCGCCAGGAATTCCCTCCGCGAGTTGGACAAAAACGGCATTTTAATGTAACTGAGGTAGTCGTCTATCTCCTCTTCCATGTGAGAGGACTGAGATTTATACAGTCCAGCATAATAGGCCTTGAATTCTTCTATGATCCCCGTCTCGTCAGTAATCACATCGCCCGAGGCAGTGACGAGCTCGTCAATGACTAGGGGTCGCCTAGCGTTACGGAGTATCCCCGCAAGTAAGGATCCCGGGCGCTCACCCTCCCCGTAAGTACGAGCCGTGGCGTACTTCCCCATATGTTGCACCTCTCGGTCCGCTTCACTGTTGAACTCAGTGACCAGGTTCTGCAGCCTCGTAGCTACCTCGGGGTCCGCAGAAATCCCCTGATTCTCCTCCAACTGCGCAATCTGCGTCTCCAGGGCCCCAAGCCGCCGCCGTATGGATTTAAGCACACCCGAATGCTTAGTCATTGCAACACCGCGAATGTAAGCCTTGAACGAGTCCCACACCGTTTGGAAACTCTGGACTGAGCCTGAATTTACCTCAAAGAACGATTCTATTTCATCCGCCAGCTCCCCCCGGAACGCGTCATCCAACAGTGAGTAAGGCGGCAGCCGCCACGTGAACGGCGGTACTCGTCGGTGCGGAGTAGCCAGTACCAGTAGAAGGGGGGAGTGGTCCGACAATGTGTGCGGCAAGACCTCGCAGCCCTTAACGCACGCAAGCAATGACCGCGACACCAACTAATAGTCTATTCTGGTATGCACGTCGTGGAATGCCGAGTAATGCGTGAAGCCCCCTTTACCCGGGTGCCGATGCCGCCAGATGTCTAGCATGTCTAGTCTGGTTAATTCTGCCTGCATATGTAGGGCGGCGGTCGCCGGGCGGCGGGCTGGCCCCAAGGAGCGGTCTAAATCCAGATTTAATGTAAAGTTAAAGTCACCACCCCATACCATGCCAGTGTGCACGTGTTGCCTGCATTGTGTTGCCAGTGCATCATAGCACTCAGGGGAGTCGTAATTGGGGCCGTACACATTGACTACAATTAGGTCATGGCCCTTACCAGCGCACCGCGCTATTAAGTAACGCCCGTCCGGGTCGGAGGTCAGCGACGTCAACCGCAGGTTCGATCGTGGGTTTACCCAAGTAACCACCCCTCTGGAGTGTGATGTAAAGCCCGCCGCCGCGCTGGTGCCCACTAGCCCCTTCGCCGCTAACAGTTTACTTGTAAGAGGGAGGTGAGTCTCCTGAAGTAGTGCCAGGTCAATGTGATGTCGGTGGAGATAATTTAAAACTTTCCTGAGCTTGCGATAATCGTTCAACCCCCGAACATTCCACGTCAGCGCCCTAATGGTCACTTCGCCAGTGTCACCCATCTGTTCTCCTAGTCCAGTCATCCCAGCAGAAACATACAGCAACCGCCGCAACGCACGGGCCAGGCGGGAGTCCCCGCCCACCACTCGGCTCCAGACAGTCTGAAACAGCTATACAACAGTAAGGCAGAAGGCTTGTCACTCAGCAGACAGTGCGGATCACAGTTCCCAACCACAGAACGTCCCCCTAACTTCCCAGCCCTCCACCCACAGCCGACCACCCCCAACCTGGCCAGACAGATCCCCAGTCCCACCCCCCTCCCTACCCCACAACAAACATACAGAACCATCCCCGAACCAGCCCCCAGAGGGGCCATGAAAGCTATCAGCGCTGGGGCAGGGGCCGCCGATGAACAGCTACCTTAAACTCTCAACAGTCCACCATATGGCCGTGCCCCCACTCCTAAGCCCCAAGTCTCAGTACAGCTCGAGCCATTATCGCCTCTCCTCCATTAGTTCTAGGGGGACCCCAACACCCCAATCAGAGGCGAGCCACCCCACCTATCTAAGCTTGCAAGGCACCCTCTAAGCGCCCCCATTAAGTCATCTAGGCCAGAGCCCATTTGTCTCGTAGACCGGCCCATACGGTGAGCTCCAGGCGCCACCCAAACCAGAGTCCCGCAGTTATTAAGGCCGCAGGGCTATCCCGCCCTTGACCAAACCATGAAAGCGGACCAGCCCCCGCCACTCCTCCAAGTCTAGGGCCTCGACACCAGGGCACCCCCAACACGTCGGAAAGTTCTCACCCAGCTGCAGCCTCAAAGTCCTCCGGGGCGGTCGCCGTCTCCTGCACACCAACAATGTTCCAGCAGCCGCAACACCGCCAGAGAAGCGGCAGCCTCCACGGCAGGGCAACGACCCCCCGCCAGGAGGCAGAGCGTATCCAGCGACCACTGCCAGCAACCTAGTCCTGCTCCCCCAGGCTGGAGACCTCCGCCCGGGCGTCCACGCCGTCCTGCAGCCCACGCCGTTGCTCCTTCGACCACTCCTTCAGGGATCGCTGCAGCTCCCTCGGGTCCATGAAGAAGTGCGAGTGCCCCTGTCTGTTGATCCGGAGCCTCGCCGGGTATAACATGGCATAGTCCAGGCCCAGGTCGCGGAGTTGTTTTTTGTAGGGTGCAAACTGCCTGCGCTCCTCCTGGACCTTCGCCGTGAAGTCGGGATAGATGGAGATGTCCATCCCTTCATATTGCAGCTTCCCCTTTTCCCTTGCCACCCGCAGGGCTGTGTCTCTGTCCCTATAATTCAGTAGTTTTGCTATTATGGGTCTTGCGGGTGCCCCAGGCTTGGGGCGAGGGCCCAACGAACGATGGGCTCTCTCGACAACAAACATGGGGGAGAACACGTCCTCTCCCAGCAGTGCCCGCAGCAGTTTTTCAACGAAGAGTTCCATTCGCCCGGTGTGCGTCGATTCCGCCACACCGGTGATGCGGACGTTCGACCTCCTCGAACGGGCCTCCAAATCTTCGGACTTGTCCTGAATGACCTGCAGTAGTTTACTGAATTGCCTGCGATCCGAGTCCCATGCCGTCTGTGCCTCCTCCACCTGTGTTATTCTCTGTTCGGACGCATCCAGCCGCTCTGTATTCTTATCCACTCGTTCCGACATGCGGTCCATGCGGTATGTGAGCGCATCAAGCTTGGTGTCTATCGCGGTCAGACTGCCCTGTAGCCCTTTTTCCATTGCCGCCAGCATTGCCTTGATGTCGGCGCACATAGAGCTCTCAGCGACCGCTCCATCTGGAGGCCGCGCCGGCGGTGCTTCGTCGGGCCCCTTCGGCTTACGGGGGTCAAAAGACAGTTTGGGCTGGGACTTATCGCTTTTGCCCATGGCGACGCTGAGGGTCAGCGGCCGGCGCGCGTCCGCCACTCCGGGGCAAAGTCCTGATCCAAGGGGGGCCGCGCTACAGGCAACCCCCACCACGTCTCGCAGATGCCCGGGGCGCCGACCACCCCGAGTCACAGTTCCACTCTCTGGTCTCTTCCCGGCCACAGTCTCCAGACTGCTCGCAGAGTAGTAGGTCAGCCTGCGCCACTCCCAGTGTCCGGTCGCCACCACAGGCCCGAGTGGGAGTGGGGTGCTCCCCACCCGAGTCAGTTGCTCCGGGCCGTCGCCGTCGCCCACCGGTCCGTCCACGGCACAGATGTCAGGCTCCCGTCAAGCAGGGGGCAGCAAAGGAGGGCGCCGCAGCGACAAGGCACAGCTCGGAGCAAGAGGGAGCGGCAATCTCTCTGGAGACTCCACAGGCCTGGGTCATCGCCTGTGGTGCAGGGGGGGGGAGAGCGCCAACACCCGGGCAGCCTGCAAGTGCCCAAATCACCGGGGGTAACTAGGGCTCCACGCGGCGCGGGCAGCCGCGTCTGCCGGGGGGCCAAGGCAGCAATCCAGCCGGGGGGGGAGGGATGGGGGGGGGGAGACACCACAACTGACTCTCCGCACCCCCCACGGGTCCGCGCCCCGCCGCTCGTGTGTCCGATGCACCTGGCTCCGCCGCTCCGCCGTCTCCCGGGCTCTCAGCAGTCGGACCGGGCCGATCGGGTCCTCCCCCTGCAGGTCAGCCGCATGTCGCGTGACGCACGGCGGGGAGAGCCACAGGACAGCCCGGGGATCACAGCCCAGTCCGCTCCTCCGCACAGCGCCCGCCGTTATCGACTCTCCGGGCCTCGCTCGCTTTCGCCGAGCATCCGGGGTGATGCAGCTGAGTGCCGGAGGGAACCCCCTCGCCAGCTATCTGTTCATCTCCGCCGTTCAGGATACTGTGGTCGGATATTTAGGGGCTGAGAGCGGGAGCTCCGCGTTTACACGGCCGCCATAGCCGCCGGCTAGCTCCGCCCCCCGCATTGGAGGAAGTTACTACTCATCCAGTGTGAGATCGCTCTCATGCCAGAGGAGAAGGCCGACTGTACCGATGGAGGGAATTTCTCACAAGGAAAAAGCAGCTGTGTATCGTCGGCGTAAGAGATGGGGATGAACCCATACGCCCTAAAGAGGTTGGCCAGGGGAGCAACATAGATATTAAACAGACTGGGGCTCAGGCAGGAGCCCTGGGGCACTCCCTTGGTCAGTTCCATAGGTGCCGAGCGATACGGGCCAAGATTGACGGTCTGAGAGCGAGAAGATAAAAAACTCGTCATCCACTGGAAGGCAGAGTCTCTAAGTCCGATCTCCTTCAATCTCCTGAGCAATATCTGATGTGAGACCGTGTCGAACGCGGCAGATAGGTCCAACAGCTCCAGACTCGTAGATTGGCCCCTGTCTAGGGTCATCCTGATGTTATCTGTGACCACTAGCAGAGCTGATCCTGTGCTGTATTTGGGCCTGAAGCCTGACTGGGAAGAGTCTAAACTACCAGTGAGTTTGACATGGTTGGAGAGATGTTTATTGATATGCTTCTCCAATAATTTGCTCGGGAAGGGAAGGAGCGAGATGGGACGGAGATTGGAGAAATCCGTCAAAGGAAACTTGGCGTTCTTATGGATAGGCATAACCTGTGCTGCTTTGCATTCTGACGGAACGTGACCCTCTCTCAATGAGAAATTGAGGAGATATTCGATGAAAGGAGACAGTTGACAGGCCAGAGAGGTGGCAACTTTGGCTGGGATAGTATCTAGGGGGGAACCTGATCTTACAGTGCGAAGCAATGTTTCTACATCTGCCAAGGTCACCGGGGGAAAGCTCTCTAGCAACTGGGAGGTAGCCTGTTCTGGCTGATGAGATGTCATGGTAACCAATGACTGGCTTCCTGACGGGACTATTTTTTCATAGATGAGCTCTATTTTCTGCGGGAAATATTGTGCGATGTCGTTACAGAGCATTTGCGTTGGAACCTCTAGATTCTCGCAGGCCTTGGGGTTAGTGAAAGACTGAAGGATACGCTATAAACTTTTAGGAGCAATGCCAGCCTGGGCTAATTGGGATGCAATGCGGGCTTTACGTGCAGCCTTTATATTTTTATGGTAGCCGGACAGAGTGACCAAGAACCGGTCTTTATCCCTCTCGTCATGGGTATTGCGCCAACGTCTTTCGTGTTTTCTACAGAGTTGTTTTTGAGCTCGGAGCTGGGTGGAGAACCAAGCAGTCTGAGGACGCTTAGAGAGGTTAGGAAGTGATCTCAATGGTGCAACTTGATCAATGGTGCTGGAGACAGCAGGACTGTATTTGGCAAGAGCGTCCTCTATGTTGTCCGGTGCAGCGTTCCAAGGCACTAAAAAGGAGGCTTGAAAGTGCCCCGGGGCGACTTTCTGCCATTGTCTGCGGGTGTGGTAAGTGACAGGGTTAGATCCTTTCATCTCCCTTGGGCCTTGAATGGAAAATTCAGTTGACGCATGATCTGACCATGTTAGTTGTTGGGGGGGCTCACACAGAACACTGGGAGAGTTGGAGAAAATAATATCCAGTGTGTGGCCTGCTGCGTGGGTGGGATTATACGGGAAAAACAGTTAAGTAAAGATTTGGGGTCCTGCGACTCAGCCCGGGAGATCACACATTCATGTATTTGCTTTTGAGGATATTTTTCACTCAATGTTTTGAAAATTGGCAAGAAGGGCGCGATCCCAATATGAAAAGTAACAGCGTGTTCTATTGTGAATTCTCCTTAAACCCTTCCGCGCTGCGTGAATTCCACCACTGTGCGGGCGATTTAATGAGTGGGAGGGTTACGGGCGGCCCCAGGTCGTCCTCCGCACACGCCAACCGTGATGTCGGACGGCCGAGGGCTGTCCGAAGCACACAAGGGGTTAAAATCTATTGTTTTTTAAATTATATATTTGGACAATTCTGCTGTAAAATGAAAGGTCTGGCCCAGTTTATTTTTTAAAAAGAAGGTAAAACCTTGCACCCCGCCTCCCAGACAGACTGGTACCCACCACCAATTTGAGCAGTTCGGGGCTTCCATTCAGGGCTCGTGTTAGCTCCAAGCACTGCCTACGTCATGGCACGTGTTCCATATCCCTGTGCTCCTCCAGCGGGGCCAGTGACGTGGTTCCAGCTTCCATCCTGAAGTCCAGCACCTCTGGCTTGAAGGCAACCTGGGCTACTAAGATCGATGCTTCCGTAGTCACTGTCCACTATTTCATGAAGGTTCGTCCGGTTCAGTGTGCACCGGAGTGGCTGCGTAAGAGCCCGGCAGGTAGTAGTAGCTCCCTCCGGCGTGGGAGTACTAGGATGAGGGCTCTGACAGCGAGGTAGGAATCATAAACTCTCTACCACACGTTAGTCGGGTGTAGACCCAACGCCAGCACGACCATGCACACATTCAAGATCTGCTAATCTGAGGTTTAGGGCTTTAGATTATAGACCTCACAAAAAATATCATTGCATCTCAGAAATAAAAAAAATCAATAGGTCACAATAAAAGTGGTTGCTTATCTTCAAATTGATAGTAAAGATGAGTAATGCAATACACAGTAAAAATGTAAAACAGAATGGTTAAAGCTCGTCTTAGTACAAGTTCATTGAATTCAAAGAAGAAAACACAATACTTAGGAAAAAATAAGTGCTTGCAAAATATGTGCATCTGTTGCATAAGAAGGACGAAGACTCAGAGCGAAATGCGATGGGCCAAAAATGAATCTACTTAAAGTGAGAAGGAGATGGCAGGTGAAGGGCATGGATTCAAATAGTTCCAGGTTTTGCTCACAAACGCTGAATATCCTTTTGTCCCTTGTTCCCTCAGACACACCTCACTATATCTTAGGGACATGAAAACCTTCTATTATAGTGAAGACGCAGGAAAGGGGTTAGCCGGGCCCACAGACCTCCGGCATTTGGTAAAATAATACAGTTGTATCCTCTCAGCAAAGTTATTGGTGGAAAGCAGGGAGGGGGAGGCAGACGACAATTCACACAATTGCCAGGAGCAACGGAAGTGACATCACACACTGTTTGACGTCACAGGAAGTGGTATGTGTTCTTCGACCCTGCATCTTAGGAAGTGATTTCACCTGATCTTTACCCTCAAGACATAGCAAATTCTGACATCACTGAACCGTAATGTTAACCTAACGAACAGATATTGATAAATATTAATAAATCACAGGAAGATGCATAAAAATTTAGAATTAGAAAAACAATAGGGGTCAAGTCCACCTATGTTAGTTTATATCGGCTAAAGATGCTGCATGTGAATTATTTTTTGGCTTTATTACACTTTATCGTTGGTTATAAGTTGTATGGTCACTTCTAAGAACTGAGATTGAGGTTTTGTTAAAGGCTCCAGTGTTTGACTGCGAAGTACATTTGGACAGTTGTCCTGTCCCCAGAGTGCAGGCTTTCTCCGGGGTTGGTCGGTCCTTCACGTACCAGAAGCTGCTGCGGGTTGGTGTCACTGGACCTTTCTGGGGCCCTTAAAACAATCTGTCGGGTGCATTGAATAACATTGAAAGAGCCCTATGGGCCAAGGGGTAAGGGGCTTCGGGTCCATCATATAGGATCTCTCAAGGTGAGGGTCGCCAAGTCCTCAGCAGACCAAAGTCCTATATGGGATGGGGTCTTAGCTGGGGCCACCAGGGGTCTGACAGTAAGGCTGAGATCCCCTTCCACCAGTATGTCGGGGGCATTGCACCTGCCGGCTGCATCTATCTCTGATGAGCAAAACCTAAGGCCAGCCTTCAGAGGGGCGGGACATGAACAGCAGCCCATTGTCTAAAAACCTAACACAACCAATGAACACAGCATTGGTAGTGTTGTCTTAGGGGCATTTTATATTTCTGAGCGGCAGGAAACTGCCCATTGTGAAAAGGGCATTCGGAGCTGCCGGATATCACTCATCATCAAACGGACATCAGTAACAAAGTAACAGTTTTAGCTGCCAGAGAGCGTGCATCATGAAAAGGGCAAGCAGTAACACTGTAACAGTCTGACCTGCCAAGGATAACACATGATGAAAGGGAGAGCCAGCAGTAACATTGTAACAGTCAGAGCTGCCAGAGATCACACATCGTAAAAGGGCAAGCAGTAACATAGTCATAGTACCCCCAGGGGCACCCCGCTGTCCCCCCTCCCCCATAGTAGGTTACCCAAATGACACACACAAGACAGTTGGTGTTGGGTAACAATGCTGCAGGTTTATTACATAATTCCAGAATATGTAATGGGTGGGTTATTTTACGGGCGATCCAAGGGCAGGCAACCAACTGAGTCGCCTGCCCGCCTAATGAGCCGGGCAGCGCGGGAGCGATGCCCGCCGTTGCTGCCATCCAGGTGATTCTTTCTACGATCACGTGCCGTTGGTAACTTCTACTCACGTCCCCCCTCTCGGGGCGGAGCGTCGCTTAGCAAGCCCTCGGTTGTTCAGGCCCACAACCGCCCGCAGGACTAGCGGGGTGCCGACACGGCTTCCGGGACCTCCCCTGAGGCTCCTCGGTTTTGGCTCAGGCACCCCCTATGGTGCCACGCAGAGGTACCCTTTGTACCGGCCTGCTTCCAGATCGCCCTGTAACTCCGCCACAGCCCTGGAGGCGGCTCACCGTCGCAGCCAGGGCCCCCCACCAACCCGCTATAGTCTTACCTGCAACCTCTCCTATCTAGGGCATCCTGCAACTAGCTGGAAGGGAACCATCCTAGCAGAAAGAAGAGTTTGAAATTCTGCCACCTCATGACAGTGTGACAGCGCTAGCAGGACTCAAACCCTGTGAGATCCCTTATATCCACAGGCCCAAGGCTTACCAGTGAGCTATAGCTCCTGGTGTTGTGGATGGCCCCATCTATGTCCCCAAAGCCCGAGACACCATCCCAATCGGATAGGGTCTGCTGAAATAAAGGACCCGTTGGGCCTGCGAAGATGAGCCAAGAACTATTCGCCCCCCTGCGGGAAGGTTACACCTCTTCACAATTCTGGGCCTGCCCTCTTTGGCTATTAAGGCGAGAAGGGTTTTACTGAACCTTTGGCCAGTCCCCTCTGATTGCTTAACCTGGAGCACAGGAGTGCTCCTAGCTGCCCACGCATGACCATGGGCAAGGGGCGACTCTTGCCCCTGCCCACCATCCCTTATTCCTTATGGGAGTTATGCCCCTACAGATCCCTCAGTGATGAATGAATGGTGGTTTCACCCAGCTATGGAACCTATTTACTTGTTTTGCTACTCGCCCCCCTATGGGTAGGCCTCAGAGTTAGGGCAACGCGCGTGCTCCCAGGGCACGGTGCTGCTGGAGAGCAGATGTCTGTTACCTACACGCTGATACTTTATCTGTTGCTAAATGCCCTACCGCTGGAAGTTTCCCAAGACCGTAGACTTCGTGTTCCCACTTAGATTGATCCCATCGCCTGGGGGGAACCCAGTGGTGGCAGGACCTATATGGTAACTCCACCCCAGCGTAGCTGTCGCCTATTTGTGACGCCGAAGCAGGAGATGCCCCCTTAGTCTCGAGTTCTAACCCCTAGAGGATAACCTTGGGGGCAGAAAAGTCTGTGGGAACCAACCGTAAACTTTGGTGCAACTACCGGCCCTATTCTGAATGTTGCGAATGCTGCATGGTCAATAATGCCCTGACGCCATGAGGCTCTACGTGGTGTTTACCACTACTTTCAGGCTTAGTGCTGGTACAGCATCGCCACAGTGCCAACCGGTGGCGTACCATTTGCAACATGGGCAATCCTGAAACTAGTGTCTGTCATGTGTACTAGGAGCGACACCTTCTAGATTCGACATTCAGTCCGCAAAGCATGCGGACTCGACCCGAAGGTATTGGAGAGCTGTACATGAGAACTGCCTTTACATTGCATACTCAGGCACAGGGGGAGATTAAGTGATTTGCCCAAAATCACAGGACACGACCTCGAGGCTCGAACCCTGGTTTCTTGCGCCAGAGTAGACGGCTGCACATGAGTACCGTATTTATAATACATATGCAGGCACGGGAAGATAAGAGATTTCCCCAGGATCACAGGACGCGACCTCGAGGCCCTAACCCTGGTCTCCTGCACTAAAGTCGGCGACTGCACATGGTCAGTATTTTCATTTCCTTTCCAGGCACGGGGAGATTAAGCGATTTTCTCAAAATCACAGGACGCAACCCCGAGGCTCTACCCTGATTACCAGCACCAAAGCCGCACTTGCTAGGCAAAGATGTGGCGGTGGTGTGAATATATAATGAATATATATTTGTTATTTGCTTGGCGCACAATCGGCCGGGATATTCCGCATAAGCACCAGTTCAATTACTCCCACATAATTATCTCCCGGCCGCCAAGCATCCTCGGGCTCTGCCTGCACATGCCACTCGAGGAGACATGCAGGCGCGCCGCCCCGGGCCTCGAGTCGGCTGAGCGAGGGGGAAGCGAGGGCAAAATAAATAAGGACGAGGCTTAACACATGTGCTTGCTTACTTAGTTTAGAGTGGTGGGCCTCCTGACCTGTATGTCGCTGTTCCTTCCGACCTCCAGATAGAACCAGTAACATGCCTACGCGCTTTTCCCACTACCCCATTAGGCCCCAAACCATAGGGAGCCGGCCGCCTTGCATAATGCTATTTCTGACATTGCATCCAGCCATATGAAAAACGTAACGTCGGACCTACGTCAATTAGCACTCTTGGATTGTCAATGATTGTCAATGGTTGCATGAGCTGAAAAGGCAGAAACTATGCATTCACACACTCACCGCGTGCAGTTCCTGTGGTGGGGGGGGATCGAGATGCAGGTTACAAAGCGTCACGTGTGGTCAGGATCGGACTGCGTGACCATTGCTGTAAATAGCACTTTTATATCGCGCGAACTCGACCCGAAGGTATAGCAGCACTGTGCATGAGCACCATATTTACACACATATTCGGGCACGGGAGTGAGATCATGAGCCGCCAGGTCCGCGACCCTCGGGAACCCGTGTGCGCACACCGGCGATGCCTTCTTGAGACACCGGTTGGGGGGGGAAGAAGCATCTGTCCATAGCGCAACTGCGCGCCAAAGTAACTGAGCACCGGACACGAGCACCTTACCACATTAATCAGTTCAGGTGCGGGATCACGTAATGAGCGTGCATGCATTTGAGCGCCGGACACGAGCAACGTGTCACACATTCATGCGCGTGGAATGTCGAAATTCCTTTAAACCGTAATGCGCGCGAAAGTATTAGAGCGCCGGACACGAGCACCGACCAAATAACCCATTCAGGTGTAAGGGGTGCCGTAATGCCCAGAATCACATAATGCGCGCGAATGGACACCCTTCACTACAGCGCAACCTCATTTATCAGGCCCAGTTCGCTAACTGGGCACGGGCTGTCAGTGTGTGCATCGCCGTGATACCGACCAATCAACCAAGGAGCCATGCACTGGGGCTCTTCCTGCCAGCTTGCAGGACGTGAACAGACCCACGCAGCCACCGGTGTCCTTTCAGCGACGCAGCTGAGCCCGATCTGTCCCAGCGCGTGTCTGTCCGCCTCGCGTGGCAGAGAGCGCCCCCCAGCCATTCGTAGTCGGGGACTCGGACTCAAGATGTGGAACAGAGAGATTTGTTCAGCCCTACGCCAGTCAGCCCTACGCCAGCCAGACCCAGCCGGAAGGACCAGACCTGGCCGGGTGGGGCAATGGGGTGCTAGCCGCCCAATCCGTCCCCGGCGCCGTTGACATCAGAGACACATACTCGGGGAGAGCAGGGTACGCGGCGCAAAGGCGAGGGGCGGAGTCAGACCCGCATATGTGGGAGCACACTGGCTTTAAAGATTTTCGTAGTCGGCAGGATCCGAAACGGCGCGGGGAAACCCCAATAGATTTCTAGTCTATTGCCTTAACCGCTCGGCCACGACATTAAAACATTAATGCGCGCTAACGTATTGGAGCGCCGGACACGAGCGCTGTGCCAAATTCACATTGAGGTGCAGGGGGGTGTCGTAATGTCCGGAATCGTCTAATGCGCTCAAATATGGGCTCGAGCGAAATCTTGTGAACAATGCATACACATGTATCATGTATCCGCATTCTTCGGCAGCCAGCAATTACAGCTTGCATATTTATATAGCGCAAATTCGACTCAAAGGTATTGGCGCAAAATTCTTGTGAATAATGCAATCCCTGCATCAGCATCTGCCCATATAGGCAGCCAGCCAATGCATGTTGCATATTATATAGCGCAAAATCGACCCGAAGGTATTGGAGCGCTCTACATGAGCACCGTATTTACATTACACATCCAGGCACGGGGAGCTTAGTACAATATTACATGCTAGACTGTCCCAGATCTTGAGCACCGTATTTACATTACACATCAGGCACGAGGAGCTTAAGTACAACATTACATGCTCGAATGTCCCAGATCCCGCGAGCTCTGCACCCGCGACCTCGCGGACCGGTACCTGATTCCTCCAAACCCGCGTCCCGCTCTCAGGTTACACCGCCCCGCCCGTTCCTCTCAGCACCCCCACGACAACGCACTCGCTGCCCCTGAGCACGCAGCCCAATGCATGCCCCCCCCAACGCCCTCACTGCATCGAAGCCACCGGAGGGGGGGGGCGACTGATCCCGGGAGCGCCACGGGTTTGCACCGCCCGCGATCCGCGGGAACCCAGGCAGCTCCCAACCTTGTAGTGCTGGGGGGGGGGAGGGTCCGAGTACCCATGCACGCTCCTAACGGCTCCCACCGGGTGCCGGGTGTGCGGCTTATTGGCCAGCCGCTCCCATATACACTTACTTGCGCGAAGTGCGCCGCCATATACACCCCAGGGGACGAAAGGCCGACGGACACCCGATTGATTTAGTGTGTGCCCGACAAGACCTTAATGGAGCTTTACCCCACACGGAATCACGCTGCGGTGGGCAGGGGATAGCTTAGACCGAGCCCGCGAAACCCCCCCGGAGCCCAGATCGATGTGGCGGGGGTGGGATGAAGGGATGGCCCTGGCGCGAATTCGCCCTAGGGTATTGGCGCGCCATGGACAGCACCGTCTGTACATTACACATTCAGGCACGGGCGAGAAAAGTGCTTTGCCCTGAATCACTGGAGTGGACGCAACCACGAGGCTCGCAAACTGCTTTCCCGCAACCAAGGCGGCTGGTGGACCACACCCCGTCAAGGAGATTACGTGGTTTCACAAATTTTCCAGATTTTTATGGAGTGTGCGGGCACCGATCCCGCTACTCGGCTGCCGGTAGATTTAGCCCGTCAGAAATGACCTTGCCTCCACTGCTGGGGATTGAACTCTTGCCTCTTAGGGACCTGCAACACCAAAGGCTGACAACAGTGCCTCTGAGCTACGGCTCCTGTTATAATCAGGTATAAAAAACATGGGAGGGACCCCACTGCCCAAGAGACAGGGTACCACAACTATGTAAAAAAGAGAGTTTCTCTTGGGTGTATCAGACCACCTAAACTACAACCATATCAAATTCACTCCAACCATTCAGACCAACTCTACTAAGTGTCTAAAATACCCACAATAATAGCCGCATATATCTCAAAGACAAAAAGCCAAATAAAGTAAAAATTAATATTGTGATTTATTGATAACAATTTGTTCACATATCAGTGATTGTGCACTCAAATTCATATAAACAATCAAAAAAGAAAAACATATAAACAATGTCTAAAAACATAAAAATTAGAGAGCAAAGATACAGTGTGAAATCTATTCATTCATCACAGAATGGTATAATTCCAGCATGCAATCAGATATACATATATATGTATCACAGGTCTATTTTTGGTACAGTAGATCCAAGTGTGAGACAGTTTCTGGATTTTAGACCAATTCTGGGTAATGTAGGCGTCGACGCGTTTCGGTGGTAAGTTCTAATTAATATCCACCTTATCAATAAATCACAATATAAATTTTTACTTTATTTGGCTTTTTGTCTCCTGTTATAATCAGACCTGCCCCGGAGGATTGGTTTTTTGTGGCATATGACTCCGGAGGCCGGCGCCATTATTCCCGCTCATGCCTCCACGCGCGCCCGGGGATCGAACTGAAAGCCCAGGCCGCGCTGCTGAGCGCTTCGACTTATTATTCTGGGCGCAGCCACGGCTTAAGGAAGGAGAGGTCTTCAGGTATTCAAATGGACCTTGAGACTTTGTTTGGAGGTTCTAGCAGGTTTTTATCAACTAACTGTCCTGCAGTGCACATGGAAGGGAGCAGCGCGCATTGTACCCGCGCTGCACCAGGGGGGGCCGAATTAAATGATTTGCCAGAGATCACAGGACGGTGACGCGACCACGAGGCTCGCATCCTGCATTCCCGCACTTAGGGCGGCAGCGCCGCTGACGGACCACATCCTTCAGGCCCCACCCGGTCCACACTCGACGCACAGGGGGATTAAATTAAATGATTTGCCCAGGAACACAGGGTGGTGCTGGCACCACGAAGCTCGCAGCCTGCATCACCGCACCTTTGGCGGCAGCGCCGCCGACGGACCACATCCCCAATGCCCCACCCGGACCGAACCCGACGCACAGGGGAATTAAATTAATTGTTTTGCCCAGGATCACAGGATGGTGACGCCACCAAGAGGCACGCAGCCTGCCTTACCGCAAGATATGGACGCGACCTAGAGGCTCGAACCCTGGATTCCTACACCGCAAGCGGCCGTGCAGCCGACGAACCTCAATCCCTCCCGGGGTGGTGGAGGCCAGCGGCACCAAGTTAGTGGGCATGCCGCCAGGGGTGGGGGGGGTGGGTTCACGTTGACCATAAGTGCCCCAGCTCCTAGGAGTGTCCGCTACCACGTGGCCGAACCCCGGATCCTTGCCACTAAGGCTGCAGAGCAGACGGTGGGCCACCGTAGCGCAGGGAAGAGGTCCGAGCATCGCTGGTGAACAGACGAGGGCGCAGCGGGGGGAAGCTAACTGCCTGACAACACCCCGCGTGGCGTGGGCACCCGCAAACGCGTGGGCCTCTGTGAATCACCTAGCCCCCCCCCCCCCCCAGTGGCGCCTAGGAGCACGCAAGGGGCTGGAAAAAGGCATTATGTATGCTTGTGCAACCACTCACTGAGGAAGTATAGGCTGGCGCTGAGGAGCAAGTGCCCGAACCCGGTTTTTCGAACAGGCAGCGCGCGCTCAAACGTGCCGCTATCAGTCATATTGTGGCACTGCTGTTCCACCCCCCCCCACCTGCTGAAGTCACCAGCATCGCGGGAGGTTTGAGGTTGGGCCGGGACACGCCCGGTTTCCCCAGGTCTGAGGGGCGCCTCACTGCGTCGCGACCGCAGCGTCGATAGTGAAGTGCGCGACCTAGGCCCCCCCCAGGCACCCGCTGAGCGGGGGCCCTTAGAGGGGAGAGGGACCCCCCCACGAGCTCGTCAATCCGGGGCCAACACCCAGCTCATATCCCCAACCCCGAGTCGCTGCCTGTCGCGCAAACGCCCGCCCGGGACAAGGGCTGCATCTCAGGCGGTGAGCGGAACCAGATCTCACCAGAGCACGACGCAACCTATTCAGCCGATGTACCCGCTGGCGGGGAGGGAGGGGGTCAGGGTGGCGCCCAGCATACCCAGTAGGGCAAGCAAGCGCGGGGTCCCCAAGATTGAACACTTGCGCCCCCCACTACCCACGCAACCGCATGGCCAACACCTCGAGCCTGGCTCCGAGCACGGTCCCCCCCCCGCCCGTGGTACTCCGACCACAGGGCCCCGTCTCCTGGTACTGCCCAGGGACAGGGCCGGGGCGAGGGGGTCAAACCGGCAAACTCACCGCCGAATATTCCGGGCAGCTGGACGGTCGACGATCAAGCTGCAACACGAGACGACGAGGTGAGATGATGTAGCGAGGTGGGCGACAAAGAGGTCGCTAGGAGGGTGGGGGAAGGCTAAATAGCCTCCCCCTCACACCAGGGCCAGGAAGTGACACGCATTGCGCGTCACTTCCGGCCAACCCGAGGAGGGGGGCTCCGGTCGGCGTCCCTGCCCCCCCCTGTGGGAGGGGGTGGGGAGGGGTGACCGGTGCCACGGGGGCACTAAGGCGCCGGCCGCCAATTGGCCCCCTGCGGGTGCCGCGGTCAGCGTCACAGTTTTAGCTGCCAGAGATCGCGCATCATGAAAAGGGCACCCAGTAACACTGTAACATTCTGACCTGCCAAAGATAACACATGGTGAAAGGGAGAGCCAGCAGTAACACTGTAACAGTCTGAGCTGCCAGAGATCCCACATGGTGAAAGGGAAAGCGGTAACATGGTAACAGTTTTAGCTGCCAGAGATCACACATGGTGTAAGGGAGAGCCAGCAGTAACACTGTAACAGTCTGAGCTGCCAGAGATCCCACATGGTGAAAGGGAAAGCGGTAACATGGTAACAGTTTTAGCTGCCAGAGATCACACATCATAAAAGGGCAAGCAGTAACATAGTCACAGTTTTAGCTGCCAGAGTTCGCGCCTCATGAAAAGGGCAAGCCGTAACACTGTAACAGTCTGAGCTGCCAGAGATCCCACATGGTGAAAGGGAAAGCGGTAACATAGTAACAGTCTGAGCTGCCAGAGATCACACATCGTAAAAGGGCAAGCAGTAACATAGTCACAGTTTTAGCTGCCAGAGATCGCGCCTCATGAAAAGGGCCAGAGATCACACATCGTAAAAGGGCAAGCCGTAACACTGTAACAGTCTGAGCTGCCAGAGATCACACATTGTAAAAGGGAAAGCGGTAACACTGTAGCATTCAAAGCTAACTGCCAGAAATCACTCATCATGAGTAAGAGAACAGTAACATCATAATACTCAGAGCTGCCAGAGATCACACATCATGAAGGGGACATCACTACACAGTGGCAATCTGAGCTGCCGGAGATCACACATTATGAAATGGACGAGCAGTGACACTGTAATATTCTGAGCTGCCAGCTATTATACATCATGAAAGGCGGAGCAGTAACACTGTAACAATGAGAGGGGCTAGAGATCACAGATTATAAAAGTGACATCACTCCATAGTAGCAGTCTGAGCTGCCAGAGATCACACATCATGAAAAGGGTGAGCAGTAACACTAATATTCTGAGCTGCCAGAGATCACACATGTCAAAGGAACATCACTCCATAGTAGCAGTCTGAGCTGCCAGAGATCACACATCATGAAAAGGGTGAGCAGTAACACTAATATTCTGAGCTGCCAGAGATCACACATGTCAAAGGAACATCACTCCATAGTAGCAGTCTGAGCTGCCAGAGATCACACATCATGAAAAGGGTGAGCAGTAACACTAATATTCTGAGCTGCCAGAGATCACACATGTCAAAGGAACATCACTCCATAGTAGCAGTCTGAGCTGCCAGAGATCACACATCATGAAAGGGGGAGCAGTAACACTGTAACAGTCTGAGCTGCCGGAGATCACACATCGTGATAGGGTGAGCAGTAACACCATAGCATTCAGAGCCTCCAAAGAAAGCTTTCACTAAATAAACAACAATGGTGCATTTTTTAAAACAGGAGCTAACAGAAATCTCACTTCCAATAAACACAAATAAAAGTGTGTGCTGAGCTTCAATGTTTCTCTTTATAATTGCATTAAAGGTGCAACAACTGATGTGGCTCACAGAGGTCCCTGTACAACTCCACAGGGACACCTAGTGACAGCCTGTGGTACTGCACCCTCTCATTGCTTCATGGAATATCTTGTATTACTTATGCTACTGCTGGGACATTTGTGAACCCCAAAAAATATACACAACAAACATTAGCATTTACAACGCCAATAGCTCAAAGTTTCACTAATGCGAGACCTATTGCATTGTAAATGCTTGTTATCCCTGCTGCTGAAAGGCCTTGGAGTTGAGGATAAATATATAATTGACTAAGGATTCTCTCTGTTTTGGGGAGTTCAATCATTTGGAAATACATCTGTGATTTCAGCAGTAGCAGTGAAAGGGTCTAGTTTGCCGCTTTCCGTCAGAGAGATCATGGCTTGGTATTTACGTTTGCTTCTGTAGTTCCAGTTCTAAGCTATAAATCTTCCTGAAAGAAAGTCACAGAATGAACTTCAAGGGGCTTTGGATTTACTCCCCCATTCATATTACCATTAATATTGGAGGTAAGAAAGGCGGCTGAGTATGTCTCCATCCCCATTGCTGTGGTTGTCTCAGTCATGGGGGAGGGGGGGGGGGGGGTAATGTTATCTTTTGACACAATCTTCATCTCAAATGTCATCCGGTTTAGTCATTAGGTCTCACCTACGCAGCGCACATGCGCTGCTTAGGAAAGAGACCTGTGGCCATCGAGTGCCTTTTTCAGGCTAAAATGTGCACGCGTTCTATTGCCTTCAATGGCAACGCGTGCACGTGTGGCGATTCCCTTGCGGGAGCAAGCGCCGCCATATGGTAGCAATTGTCGCTCTCGCAAGGGAATCGCGCAGCCCTCCTCCTCCCCCCTGCTGCCGCGTGAGGCGCGCGCACTCCTCCCGCTGCTGCCGGCAGCTTGCCTCGCTTGTGCTTGGTTTTTTTAGAATAGATGTGTCTAAATTTGGATGACCATACCCAGCGGCATCAAGCCTTAAGCTGCCTTATTTCATGCCTGTTTTGTTTTTTACTGAATTAACAATACTTTCACTGGGAAAGTCGCTATTTTTTCCAAACGCTATTTTGCCGGCAGAAAGACCATGTTGATGGACGATTCTCTTATCACTGTGAAAAACTTCTACTGTCTTGTCAACAATGCCAGTTTGGGATCTAAATCATACACAAGGTAATAACAGTGGACACCAGTGTTCCCACACAGAATCACAGATGGTGCAGCACATCTGGGGACGCATCGTTTACACACGCTCCAGAAAGCACAGAGGGCCCGATTCACAGAACTAACTTAAGACAAAATCGTACACTTACTACCATGTTGGTATTCACAGAAGGCACTTACTCATTTCGGTATTCACAGAAGTTAGTCGTCCTAACTTTAGGACTCCTAAATGCCATCTGTGCATACCGAAAGCCTTAAAGTTAGGATTTTTCTCAGTTTAGGAGTAGTAAAGTTAGGAGTCCTAACTTTACTACTCCTAAACTGAGAAAAATACTAACTTTAAGGCTTTCGGTATTCACAGAAGGCATTTAGGAGTCCTAAAGTTAGGGCTCCTAACTTTACTACTAAACTGAGAAAAATCCTAACTTTAAGACTTTCGGTATTCACAGAAGGCATTTAGGAGTCCTAAAGTTAGGACTCCTAACTTCTGTGAATACCGAAATGAGTAAGTGCCTTCTGTGAATACCAAAATGGTAGTAAGTTTACTATTTTGTCTTAAGTTAGTTCTGTGAATCAGGCCCAGAATAACTGTTATTATATGTAAAGTGCCGGAAAGGTGCGAAGAAGTGGAGCAGACAAATTGTCTTTACATGCACACAAACAACAGGCACAGCACAGTGAATGCAGTGTCAGCTTCTCTCACACAACAATAGGGGCACCATCCCATCCCACCCCTTCCTGTCACAGCACCATTTTCCTGGGAAATACGGTCAAGAGTTGGTCCCACCGAATCAATTGGAAGGGCGGACCTGAAAAAACACAGGACAGTAAAATGGTGTACTGGTGACACAAAAATAGACTGCAAAGGCACAGCGCAGACCGATGCGCACACATCCTTGACACACACAGCAAGAATCCTTCCCTTGCACAGTAAGAAGCATGCACACCGTGAAGCATACAGAAGGTGCAGATTCGGGCCGCTTGACCGGTTGCGGATTATCGCAGGTTCGGCCATGTTGCCCCAAAGTTCTGTCTCCTTCTCTGGCTGACATTCGAGTTCACAGGATGATTCTCTGCACCAATGTGTGCGTGGACTGGAAGGTGCACAGTAAATATTGCTCTTACTTGGCAAGTATCAACCAGAGATTTGAGTTCTGCTGAGGCCAAAATGGAACTCATTCAAACTTCTCAGCAGCAAAGTTTAGGGAGCAAACCTCTGGTAGTGTCTGGTCGAAACCTTGTAATGAGTTTCCCACTGAATTGCAGCACATTTCAAATCTCTCTTCAAAGAGCCACCGCCTCCTGAAGCGGGAGAGTTTGCCTGAATTATCTCGCGCATTTATACCCTTGGGTATAAGTGCTGCTCAGATCTTGAAGGTTTCGAATCTTTCTTACCAGCATGTGATGTTTTTTAATCCATCCCTCATCCATAGCTTACCATCCATCATTAGCATACCGTGCTTGTTTCAAATGTTTATAACATAGGACTCTTGTATATGCGCAACATGTATCCTCTACAGGCACATGTGAAGCTT
The DNA here is from genome assembly GCF_964204655.1 of Triturus cristatus. Taxonomy (NCBI): domain Eukaryota; kingdom Metazoa; phylum Chordata; class Amphibia; order Caudata; family Salamandridae; genus Triturus; species Triturus cristatus. The sequence continues at coordinate 23,783,826 of NC_140591.1, forward strand.
TGCACTCACACTACCACAGCTCTGCAGTCTCCCGCCAGTGTCTAGGCCCCTTAACTGTGCCTGGCGGGGTTAGGCAAGACACTACTTCGGTTACACACAGTCATGCTCCCACGGTTGCAGGTGCAAAGTTAACAGTAACTTGCAACTTGTTCATTTCAACTCTACACACAGGAAGTACAATTATGTGATGTCTGCATGGACGAAGCAAGATGACATTAACTCGATAGTAGGAAATAAAAACCTGGAATTTAAAAAAAAGAAAGTCTAAGTCATTCCCTAATGATCAAAAGTCTCAGACAAATGAAAAATAATACATTGCATAATTCAATTGTCTATTTTGACCTAGGACCATATATTACAGAAGCAGCTAGAAGATGAATTATAGATTCCTATAGACTATTCAGAGATTTCTAGTGGGACCGCATGGGTGTTGCCAACTTTCAACACCACACAGAGCTACCCCGATTTACCGAATAAAATAACTCCCCAGGAAGTGACTCATTTTACATTTGGCTTTACTTTTTTCCAGACTTCTGGCTTCACTTAGAGTGCACACAATAAAGGTAAAGAAAAGTAATATGAAAAAACAGTACATTACAAACAACTTTGGCAAGACACACAGCATCTCCAGACCTCCGAGTCTTTGACAAGTTGAAATCCAAAATGCCTGCCAGACATTCCAGCTGCTGCTTAATGTTAGGCGGAGCTCACCCATGCTGAGAGGAACGGCATTAACAAAATTACAGCCTGCCAGTTCCTATTATGCCCTGAATGTGGCATGTCCAGCACCCCTGCGGCGATGGTTCTGGCGATGATGTCTGGGCCCGCGCGCAAAAAAGATCAGAGTTCACACAACCGGCAAACTACGAATACCAACACCTTTACAATGCCAATAGCTTAAACTCGCGTAAATGCGAGACCTACTGCATTGCAAATGCTTGTTTTTTTGAGATTTTACAATTTTTCTTTTTCAGTTTCCACCTTTTCCAGGTACTTGTAACTCCTGCCCCTTGTTTTCTTTTTCTGTTCAATTTATTTTAACGCAGCAAAAACCAAAGGAAATGATGTACAGAGTGTTGAACATTGCAAGCACTCACCCCCAGTCAACTGATCTGGGTTTAATCCATCACCGTTCTTTAGCCCACTCTGCCACCCCAGTTCAGACATGGCCATATGCAAATCAGTCTGACCCTGTGCCTCATGGGAACAGTCCAACCCGAACTGCCAAGCCATGCCTTCCCTGGACCGGAAACAAGCTTCCTAGGACCGGTTTCTGGCATTTCAGCCGTCTTCAGCCAGGCTTGCTTGAATCTAGTGGCAAAGTGAGCAAGGGACTCACGTCTGAGCATACCCTGCTAGGATAGAACATATACATATAGAAAGGTTGGAAGTTGCACAAATGGGGGACCAAAATGTGAGAAAGGGAAAAACAGATAATAACATAGTAAAGACCATTAATTCAAGACACGCCATATATGATAGGATTAAGGATAACTGGACTATCACTTTTTGGAATATTGCCGGACTTAGGGCCAAGCTGGATAACCCGCTTTGGTTTAAATTAATTGAAGGTCATGATGTCATATGCCTGCAAGAAACGTGGGCAAAAGATGTGTACCGTTTGAATGGTTTTAAAACAGTTTTCTCCCCGGCAATAGGCTCATTACATGGCAGAGCCAAGGGTGGGCTCTGCACATATGTTTCTAATTGCTTTAAATGCAAAAGTATTGAGGTTTTTTTATAATAACTGCTACTACCACATTGTCGGTCTACATATGAACAATACTCTTGAAGAACCAGAACCTTTTGGACCTGGCGGCGCAGGGTACGCCTTAATCTCCTGGGTTCTCCTGCTTAGCTACACAGAGACACGGGGACACTCTGTCGGCGTAAAAGGTCAGATTTATTAGCTGCAGCTAGTACAGTTGTCCCAGAAGTACACGAGGTAGGTTCTCAGGAGACTGCCACTTCACTCCGTGGCGCACAATCTTTTATAGCACATATGTAAAATATACATTAACCAAATACACACCCAGAACATATAAGAAAGAGCCAATAAGAAAAGTTGGAAAACAGGACAGAACCAATAAGAAAGGTTTGAAAACAAAGTATCAGATGACTCGAAGAAGCCTTTCCCCCAACTGTGTTTGTCAACCTCCCCACGAGCTAATTCATTAACTGATCTGCAACTAGCTTGCAGGTGGCGAGATTTGTTTGTGTGTATTGGAGGACAGTTGTGAAATGAGAGAATGCTAGCAGAGGACAGCGAAGGCCAAACGATAAGATAAAGTCAGAGGAGAATAGTGTGAACCAACAGATAGTTGAGACGGGGATTAGAAAAACCAGACAGGGATTAGTGTACTCGGCCAATCCTAACACCAGATTTGCAAATAGAGGCAGAAGGCTTATTTTAACACGAAGCTGCAGAAAAAGCAGAAAAAGACTTCGATCGTCGTGCTGCCTGAGTGAGGGCAACACAAAATGGCGGTGGAGCACAAAATGGCGGGTCGATACGATCATGATCGAAAATTGAGGTTCCTCACTCTCTGCATTCTGATTATTAATTTATACAACAATGTTCCCTCGGCTGACTTAGCTTCAGTATTTAAAAAGCTAAGCTCTGAAATTAACTCTATAATTTGCAATGAACGAAAGGAGTTCATTGCCATATGGGGGGGTGATTTTAATTGCGCAATCTGCAATAGAGTTGGAAAAGGAAACTGCGGATTAACCTTGGACAGGGAGTCCATATCGACACACTTCGAACATAGTAGGAAGGGCGACGCCCTGAATGAGATCCTCTTTATGAATGACTTAGGGTTTGCAAACAAATTATGCCAACCAGAGGTCCCGTTCTCTGCAACTTTTTGTGGTAGAGGGTTCTCGTCTGTAACCGACTATGTTTTGATTTCCTTGTGTTTTAGGGGAAGTGTTGGTAATTATCGTGTACTAGAAATATCCCTTAGCGATCATTTTCCCATCAGGGTGGAAATTATAGACCCTCGTGCCATCTCTGATAGCATTCCCAGGTTGCAGTCAAGAGATATTACTATCTCTAGGCAGAACGGATACACCCTAAAGTGGTCTAAAATTGTACCTGCCGAGTTTCTTTGCAATCTAATTAAGGCCTGTAATACATGCTTTAATACTTGTCTGGACATGGTGTATAAGGACATCGAAGTATTTAATAACTTCAAATCAATTATAACATGTATAAAGGAAAGTTTGTGGATCAGTCTGAAAAAACATAATAATAGTAAAAAGAAGGGATGGTTTGATGAAGAGTGCACTAAGGCACACTCTAAACTCAAACAGGCATTGAACGGGCATGTTAAAGACCAGAAACAGATCAGGGAGCTTCGGAAATCCTATAAATTGGCCATCAAGAATAGGAGGGCTAAAATAAAGAAGGCAGCATGGGAGAATCTATTAGGAGTTTCTGAACGGAGGGACATGACAGCATTTTGGAGGGCAGTCAACGCACCATACTTTAAGGATGATACTAAGGCACGGGTTGAGATTGCCATTGCCGAGGATGAATGGGTGAGTCATTTTGAGTCCCTTTATAGTCCTGTAGACTCCCTGAGGGACCCGATCGAGCAGGATACGCCCAAAGTACCTACAAATACTAAGGGCTTGAACCTCTCTTTTACATTGGGTGAGGTGACGAAGGGCATTAGTTCGAGTCAGGGGGGCAAGGCACCGGGCCCAGATGGTGTACCGGTAGATGTTTTAAAAAATAACGTAACATTATGGGCACCATTACTAACAAGATTCCTTAATGCATCTTGCACGGTGGGCCTTCCTAACACTTGGTACAAATCAATTATAGCACCCATTTTTAAAAAGGGCGATAGGGCAAGCTGCAAGTGCTATCGCCCTATATCCCTGCTCGATTCAACTGTTACAATTGTGGGTAGGGTAATCCTAGACAGGCTGCAGTCATGGGCAGATGAGCATAAGATCATTAGCGACCTGCAATATGGTTTTAGAGAAGGGGTAGGGACAGTAGACCAAGGACTTCATTTATTCATATTACTGGAAAAGTATACCAAGGCAAAGGGTGGGAGTTTGTTTTTAACCTTTGTGGACTGAACTTCCGCCTTTGACTGTGTTAACCACAGTAAATTATGGTCAATTTTAATACGATTGGGAGTAGAGGACAACATCATTTGTTTTTTAAGGGAGCTGTACAATGGGGCTAGGGCAACAATCAGATATGGCTTGAATGGAGAGTGCACTAGAATGTTTAACATTGCGAGGGGAGTAAGACAAGGTTGTGTCCTCGCCCCGTTTTTATTCTTAATCTATATCAACGAGTTAGAGGATATCTTGTTGAGGGATTGTATATATATGCCTACGGCATCACAACGTCATATACCGGCACTAATCTATGCTGATGATGCCGTTCTGATGGCAAGGACCCCCGTAGCAATGCAATCCATGATCACTTCCTTTTCCACCTTCATGACCGGTTTGGACCTGAAGGTGAATTGTACCAAAACCTTTGCTATGAACTGTGGCACTAAAACAAAACAGCGGAAAAAAAATCATGTTTATACATTCTAATCCATTAGATCACATCTCTACCTTTCCTTATTTGGGAATCCTGTTTGACTGCACAGGCCAGTGGAATATTGAAGTCAAGGGGAGAAATATGTTGTTCACCAAGTCTATAATGGCCCTTAAACTTTTTAGCAAAAAGATGGGAAAGAAACCAGTTAATGAGCTTTTGCGCATCTACAAAAGTAGTTGTGTGGCAGTGGCAACCTATGGTGCGGGAATTTGGGGCATTTCAAATATAACTAGTTTACAGTTGACAGAGAATAGCTTTTTGAAATATCTCCTAACCACGCCTGAGAGTACATCCACCCATAACTGCCACGCTGAACTTGGTATGTTATATATTGAGGATATCATTATAATCCAGCCGGTTCTTTTGTGGCACAGGGTTTGGACCACAAATGAGTGTCATTTGAACCGTCTCATACTGGGGGACGCCCTAAAATTGGAGGGTGCTCATCGAATGAAATGGTTGAGATACATCAAAAGCTTTTGTGGTTATATTAATCACCCCGAATTTTATGATGATCCCGAGTCAATGGTGAAGATCCCGAGAAAGGAATTGAAAAGGCTATGTATCATGTATCTTGTGAATTTAAGAAATCAAACTGAGTTGACTAAAAAAACAGTGATGTCTCATCAACTGACCTTAACCTCGCAGGCTATTCAACCATATTTAACCCTGCGGCTGACGGAGCATGAAAAGTTTCTACTGATACGTTTTAGACTTGGGTTTCTTTTTAGGTCTGTGAGTTTTCCTGTTAACAATGACTGGACAGCCGGAATAAGCAAATGCCCCTGTGACGATATATCCACCCAATCGGATATTCATATTTTATTCTTTTGTAAATATTATTCAGTACCCAGGGAAAGGTGGATCAATCCAATTTTAAAGTATATGAATTTTAGACATTGCCGCCCTGCCTTTCTGGCAATTCGGAAACTTGAAGACATTTTCACGGTAGCATCTGTCTCTGTATTTCTTAGAAACGTCTTTTATTCAAGAAAATCGATAATGTTTTAAAGGTATTGAGTCTATGAGTTTTTATTAACCTATATATACATCACCTGTTTTTACATTGTGTAAATTATGTCTAATATGTGTCTTATGTACTTTTATGGTTATCATTGTTTTATAACCGAATAAAGTCTTTGAACTGAACTGAATTGAACTGAAAGGGAGAGCAGTAACACTGTAACAGGCTGAGATGCAGGAGATCACACATCATGAAAGGGAGAGCCGTAACACTGTGACAGTCTGAGCTGCCGGAGATCACACATCGTGAAAGGGAGAGCCGTAACACTGTAACAGTCTGAGCTGCAGGAGATCACACGTGAAAGGGAGAGCCGTAACACTGTAACAGTCTGAGATGCAGGAGATCACACATCATGAAAGGCGGAGCAGTAACACTGTAACAGTCTGAGCTGCAGAGATCACACATCGTGAAAGGGAGAGCCGTAACACTGTAACAGCCTGAGCTGCCGGAGATCACACATCGTGAAAGGGGGAGCCGTAACACTGTAACAGTCTGAGCTGCAGAGATCACACATCATGAAAGGGAGAGCCGTAACACTGTAACAGTCTGAGCTGCCGGAGATCACACATCATGAAAGGGGGAGCAGTAACACTGTAACAGCCTGAGCTGCCGGAGATCACACATCATGAAAGGGGGAGCAGTAACACTGTAACAGTCTGAGCTGCCGGAGATCACACATCATGAAAGGGAGAGCCGTAACACTGTAACAGTCTGAGCTGCCGGAGATCACACATCATGAAAGGGGGAGCAGTAACACTGTAACAGTCTGAGCTGCAGAGATCACACATCATGAAAGGGAGAGCAGTAGCACTGTGACAGGCTGAGCTGCCGGAGATCACACATCATGAAAGGGAGAGCAGTAACACTGTAACAGGCTGAGATGCAGGAGATCACACATCATGAAAGGGAGAGCAGTAACACTGTAACAGTCTGAGCTGCCGGAGATCACACATCATGAAAGGGAGAGCAGTAACACTGTAACAGCCTGAGCTGCCGGAGATCACACATCATGAAAGGGGGAGCAGTAACACTGTAACAGTCTGAGCTGCCGGAGATCACACATCATGAAAGGGGGAGCAGTAACACTGTAACAGCCTGAGCTGCCGGAGATCACACATCATGAAAGGGGGAGCCGTAACACTGTAACAGTCTGAGCTGCCGGAGATCACACATCATGAAAGGGAGAGCAGTAACACTGTAACAGCCTGAGCTGCCGGAGATCACACATCATGAAAGGGGGAGCAGTAACACTGTAACAGCCTGAGCTGCCGGAGATCACACATCATGAAAGGGGGAGCAGTAACACTGTAACAGTCTGAGCTGCCGGAGATCACACATCATGAAAGGGAGAGCAGTAACACTGTAACAGCCTGAGCTGCCGGAGATCACACATCATGAAAGGGAGAGCCGTAACACTGTAACAGTCTGAGATGCAGAGATCACACACCGTGAAAGGGGGAGCAGTAACACTGTAACAGTCTGAGCTGCCGGAGATCACACATCATGAAAGGGAGAGCAGTAACACTGTAACAGCCTGAGCTGCCGGAGATCACACATCATGAAAGGGAGAGCCGTAACACTGTAACAGTCTGAGATGCAGAGATCACACACCGTGAAAGGGGGAGCAGTAACACTGTAACAGTCTGAGCTGCCGGAGATCACACATCATGAAAGGCGGAGCAGTAACACTGTAACAGCCTGAGCTGCCGGAGATCACACATCATGAAAGGCGGAGCAGTAACACTGTAACAGCCTGAGCTGCCGGGGATCACACATCATGAAAGGCGGAGCAGTAACACTGTAACAGCCTGAGCTGCCGGAGATCACACATCATGAAAGGGAGAGCCGTAACACTGTAACAGTCTGAGATGCAGGAGATCACACATCATGAGAGGGAGAGCCGTAACACTGTAACAGCCTGAGCTGCCGGAGATCACACATCATGAAAGGCGGAGCAGTAACACTGTAACAGCCTGAGCTGCCGGGGATCACACATCATGAAAGGCGGAGCAGTAACACTGTAACAGTCTGAGCTGCCGGAGATCACACATCATGAAAGGGGAGCAGTAACACTGTAGCAGTCTGAGCTGCCGGAGATCACACATCATGAAAGGGGGAGCAGTAACACTGTAACAGCCTGAGCTGCCGGAGATCACACATCATGAAAGGGGGAGCAGTAACACTGTAACAGTCTAAGATGCAGAGATCACACATCATGAAAGGCGGAGCAGTAACACTGTAACAGCCTGAGCTGCCGGAGATCACACATCATGAAAGGGGGAGCAGTAACACTGTAACAGCCTGAGCTGCCGGAGATCACACATCATGAAAGGGGGAGCAGAAACACTGTAACAGCCTGAGCTGCCGGAGATCACACATCATGAAAGGGAGAGCCGTAACACTGTAACAGTCTGAGATGCAGAGATCACACACCGTGAAAGGGGGAGCAGTAACACTGTAACAGTCTGAGCTGCCGGAGATCACACATCATGAAAGGCGGAGCAGTAACACTGTAACAGCCTGAGCTGCCGGAGATCACACATCATGAAAGGCGGAGCAGTAACACTGTAACAGCCTGAGCTGCCGGGGATCACACATCATGAAAGGCGGAGCAGTAACACTGTAACAGCCTGAGCTGCCGGAGATCACACATCATGAAAGGGAGAGCAGTAACACTGTAACAGCCTGAGCTGCCGGAGATCACACATCATGAAAGGGAGAGCTGTAACACTGTAACAGTCTGAGATGCAGGAGATCACACATCATGAGAGGGAGAGCCGTAACACTGTAACAGCCTGAGCTGCCGGAGATCACACATCATGAAAGGCGGAGCAGTAACACTGTAACAGCCTGAGCTGCCGGGGATCACACATCATGAAAGGCGGAGCAGTAACACTGTAACAGTCTGAGCTGCCGGAGATCACACATCATGAAAGGGGGAGCAGTAACACTGTAACAGCCTGAGCTGCCGGAGATCACACATCATGAAAGGGGGAGCAGTAACACTGTAACAGTCTGAGATGCAGAGATCACACATCATGAAAGGCGGAGCAGTAACACTGTAACAGCCTGAGCTGCCGGAGATCACACATCATGAAAGGGGGAGCAGTAACACTGTAACAGCCTGAGCTGCCGGAGATCACACATCATGAAAGGGGGAGCAGAAACACTGTAACAGCCTGAGCTGCCGGAGATCACACATCATGAAAGGGAGAGCCGTAACACTGTAACAGTCTGAGATGCAGAGATCACACACCGTGAAAGGGAGAGCAGTAACACTGTAACAGACTGAGCTGCCGGAGATCACACATCGTGAAAGGGGGAGCAGTAACACTGTAACAGACTGAGCTGCCGGAGATCACACATCATGAAAGGGAGAGCCGTAACACTGTAACAGTCTGAGCTGCCGGAGATCACACATCATGAAAGGGGGAGCAGTAACACTGTAACAGTCTGAGCTGCAGAGATCACACATCATGAAAGGGAGAGCAGTAGCACTGTGACAGGCTGAGCTGCCGGAGATCACACATCATGAAAGGGAGAGCAGTAACACTGTAACAGGCTGAGATGCAGGAGATCACACATCATGAAAGGGAGAGCAGTAACACTGTAACAGTCTGAGCTGCCGGAGATCACACATCATGAAAGGGAGAGCAGTAACACTGTAACAGCCTGAGCTGCCGGAGATCACACATCATGAAAGGGGGAGCAGTAACACTGTAACAGTCTGAGCTGCCGGAGATCACACATCATGAAAGGGGGAGCAGTAACACTGTAACAGCCTGAGCTGCCGGAGATCACACATCATGAAAGGGGGAGCCGTAACACTGTAACAGTCTGAGCTGCCGGAGATCACACATCATGAAAGGGAGAGCAGTAACACTGTAACAGCCTGAGCTGCCGGAGATCACACATCATGAAAGGGGGAGCAGTAACACTGTAACAGCCTGAGCTGCCGGAGATCACACATCATGAAAGGGGGAGCAGTAACACTGTAACAGTCTGAGCTGCCGGAGATCACACATCATGAAAGGGAGAGCAGTAACACTGTAACAGCCTGAGCTGCCGGAGATCACACATCATGAAAGGGAGAGCCGTAACACTGTAACAGTCTGAGATGCAGAGATCACACACCGTGAAAGGGGGAGCAGTAACACTGTAACAGTCTGAGCTGCCGGAGATCACACATCATGAAAGGGAGAGCAGTAACACTGTAACAGCCTGAGCTGCCGGAGATCACACATCATGAAAGGGAGAGCCGTAACACTGTAACAGTCTGAGATGCAGAGATCACACACCGTGAAAGGGGGAGCAGTAACACTGTAACAGTCTGAGCTGCCGGAGATCACACATCATGAAAGGCGGAGCAGTAACACTGTAACAGCCTGAGCTGCCGGAGATCACACATCATGAAAGGCGGAGCAGTAACACTGTAACAGCCTGAGCTGCCGGGGATCACACATCATGAAAGGCGGAGCAGTAACACTGTAACAGCCTGAGCTGCCGGAGATCACACATCATGAAAGGGAGAGCCGTAACACTGTAACAGTCTGAGATGCAGGAGATCACACATCATGAGAGGGAGAGCCGTAACACTGTAACAGCCTGAGCTGCCGGAGATCACACATCATGAAAGGCGGAGCAGTAACACTGTAACAGCCTGAGCTGCCGGGGATCACACATCATGAAAGGCGGAGCAGTAACACTGTAACAGTCTGAGCTGCCGGAGATCACACATCATGAAAGGGGAGCAGTAACACTGTAGCAGTCTGAGCTGCCGGAGATCACACATCATGAAAGGGGGAGCAGTAACACTGTAACAGCCTGAGCTGCCGGAGATCACACATCATGAAAGGGGGAGCAGTAACACTGTAACAGTCTGAGATGCAGAGATCACACATCATGAAAGGCGGAGCAGTAACACTGTAACAGCCTGAGCTGCCGGAGATCACACATCATGAAAGGGGGAGCAGTAACACTGTAACAGCCTGAGCTGCCGGAGATCACACATCATGAAAGGGGGAGCAGAAACACTGTAACAGCCTGAGCTGCCGGAGATCACACATCATGAAAGGGAGAGCCGTAACACTGTAACAGTCTGAGATGCAGAGATCACACACCGTGAAAGGGGGAGCAGTAACACTGTAACAGTCTGAGCTGCCGGAGATCACACATCATGAAAGGCGGAGCAGTAACACTGTAACAGCCTGAGCTGCCGGAGATCACACATCATGAAAGGCGGAGCAGTAACACTGTAACAGCCTGAGCTGCCGGGGATCACACATCATGAAAGGCGGAGCAGTAACACTGTAACAGCCTGAGCTGCCGGAGATCACACATCATGAAAGGGAGAGCAGTAACACTGTAACAGCCTGAGCTGCCGGAGATCACACATCATGAAAGGGAGAGCCGTAACACTGTAACAGTCTGAGATGCAGGAGATCACACATCATGAGAGGGAGAGCCGTAACACTGTAACAGCCTGAGCTGCCGGAGATCACACATCATGAAAGGCGGAGCAGTAACACTGTAACAGCCTGAGCTGCCGGGGATCACACATCATGAAAGGCGGAGCAGTAACACTGTAACAGTCTGAGCTGCCGGAGATCACACATCATGAAAGGGGAGCAGTAACACTGTAGCAGTCTGAGCTGCCGGAGATCACACATCATGAAAGGGGGAGCAGTAACACTGTAACAGCCTGAGCTGCCGGAGATCACACATCATGAAAGGGGGAGCAGTAACACTGTAACAGTCTGAGATGCAGAGATCACACATCATGAAAGGCGGAGCAGTAACACTGTAACAGCCTGAGCTGCCGGAGATCACACATCATGAAAGGGGGAGCAGTAACACTGTAACAGCCTGAGCTGCCGGAGATCACACATCATGAAAGGGGGAGCAGAAACACTGTAACAGCCTGAGCTGCCGGAGATCACACATCATGAAAGGGAGAGCCGTAACACTGTAACAGTCTGAGATGCAGAGATCACACACCGTGAAAGGGAGAGCAGTAACACTGTAACAGACTGAGCTGCCGGAGATCACACATCGTGAAAGGGGGAGCAGTAACACTGTAACAGACTGAGCTGCCGGAGATCACACATCATGAAAGGGAGAGCCGTAACACTGTAACAGTCTGAGATGCAGGAGATCACACATCATGAGAGGGAGAGCCGTAACACTGTAACAGCCTGAGCTGCCGGAGATCACACATCATGAAAGGGGGAGCCGTAACACTGTAACAGTCTGAGCTGCCGGAGATCACACATCATGAAAGGGAGAGCAGTAACACTGTAACAGCCTGAGCTGCCGGAGATCACACATCATGAAAGGGGGAGCAGTAACACTGTAACAGTCTGAGCTGCCGGAGATCACACATCATGAAAGGGAGAGCCGTAACACTGTAACAGTCTGAGCTGCAGGAGCTCACACATCATGAAAGGGGAAGCAGTAACACTGTAACAGGCTGAGCTGCCGGAGATCACACATCATGAAAGGCGGAGCAGTAACACTGTAACAGCCTGAGCTGCCGGAGATCACACATCATGAAAGGCGGAGCAGTAACACTGTAACAGCCTGAGCTGCCGGAGATCACACATCGTTAAAGGGAGAGCCGTAACACTGTAACAGTCTGAGCTGCCAGAGATCACACATCATGAAAGGGGAGCAGTAACACTGTAACAGACTGAGCTGCCGGAGATCACACATCATGAAAGGGGAGCAGTAACACTGTAACAGTCTGAGCTGCAGAGATCACACATCATGAGAGGGAGAGCCGTAACACTGTAACAGTCTGAGCTGCCGGAGATCACACATCGTTAAAGGGAGAGCCGTAACACTGTAACAGTCTGAGCTGCCAGAGATCACACATCGTTAACGGTAGAGCAGTAACACTGTAGTATTCCTAGCCACCGGAGATCACACATTGTGTAAGGGGGTGCAGCAACACTGCAGCTTTCGGAGATGCAGGGGCCCCCTCCCTCCCCCCATGGAATAATCAAAGCCTCCTCTGTACTGTAGGGTCATAAACTTGCAGTTTTATCAGCGGTGGCTCCTCCATTAAGGCGGAGGAGCGCCGCCCCACTGCTCTTTGAACAGTGCAAAAAGGAAAAATAAAATTCTAATAGCACAACATTGTTCTCGTTTTATTTTTCCTACTGGGGCAGTTTTCCAGGGCAGGGTGGGCAGGGCTGGGCTGCAGTCACTGCCATCAGGAGGAGGAGTGTTTGTCACACAGTGCATGGTGGTTTGGCCGGCTGTCTTGGGCGGCCAAACAGTCCTGCACACTTAGTATGTTCTCCACCCGGCTGATTTGAACCAGGGTGCTCAGACCAATCACGACACTGTTGTCATGCTGGCGACAAAGCAAAAGACACACAGATGATGGAGGGAATGCAGAGAAAATCAAACATTCACCCTGGGTTAAATCCATCGTTCTTGTGCTCACCATGGTTCTCCAGTTTAGACCCAGCCATATGTCTTGACCGTGGACCACAAGGGAACAGTCCAGCCTGAACTGCCAAGCCAGGTCCTCCCTGGACCGGAAAAAAGCATCATGGGTCATGCTGGTGACAGCAGCGTCGTGATTGGCTTTGGGGAGTTTTGGCTCCTGCGTGCATCAACAGATGAACAGACGAGGATGGAGGAGAGGCGGCAACTGGCAGTCAAGTAAGTGACATTTTATTTTTTGTCTACCCCCACCCCACCAGTACCATTCCGCGTCAGCCGCCACTGAGTCTTATCCATCAAAATGTCATTTATCGTGTATGAAGAATCTTCTTTGTATCAGAGGATGGATTGGGGGAAAAGTCACAAACAGAATGTTCTGGTTGACATGTAAATCAAAAAGGACCGTAGGCAAGAACGATGGATTAGTACAAACGACGAGTATGTGCTTATGAAGAACAGTGGGGCTCAGAGCATGAAAGTGCTGGCTGACTACGCGAGCAGACGTGATTAGAACATAAAAAACAACATTATGGGTCAACAGCTGAAGGTCACTGGCGGACAGTGACCCAAAGCACCTGTGCCAACCCTGGAAGGACCAAATTGTGGCCCTGCTGTGAGTGTGTCCAAGCTGAAGGAAACTAATTCAACAGACATGAGAAGGATGCTTAACAAAGAGTTCTGAGAGGGCATTCACAGAGACAAAGATCTCCTGTGGGCGGCGATAGCTGCTGGTAGGGCCAGTAGGACTCTATGTGAGACCTGTGCTAACCAGGTGGAAAACAAACTAAAGCACATCCTTCAAAGCTCCGGAAACTAGACATTATTCTGTCTGCTGGAGAACAGGCATGCTATAACAAAGGCACTGACGGCCATAGATTAGACTCTCGGGGGCCAGGCATTTAAGCAGAGCGATCGAGGAATGGTTGAAGTACAGAGGTCCACTCTATGCAGAAGACATAGCGGGTCCTTTTCCTCCAGATAAATCCGGTCCGGGAACTAGAGTTGGTTCAGCTCCAGGTGGGCCACCAGAATCATGGGGCAACCTGGTGCCAGTCTCAATCTTGAAGTGATCTCTGGAAACACAGAAGAGCATCAATTGCCACCCTTGACCAGTTGAGGAGCAGGGTCTGCCCCATAGAGAGAGGCTCTGTACCCACCCAGGAGGTAAAAGAGCTCGCTAACAGCTGGGCCTGGATACTGGCGACGCCAACGCCTGAAAAAGAGAGAGAGGTGAGTCACGCAGCTCACTTATACGGAGAGTACAATGTGTGCCACTGTAGTCCGCTCGATGGCTGCACCCTCCAGCTTGATGGACCACTGAAAGCTGCATGTCGAGGTAGTGCAAGATGGCAGAGTGTATCGGGGTGCGCCCCCCTGCTTCTTCTCAGGACCCTCGGACCTTCAGCATGTTCTTGTGGAAGGAGGAGTCTTCTTTGGAGAAGGGTTTGACACCCGAGTAGGCGTCCTGCACCGCCTCAAGTATATTCAGATAAATCAGTTCTGACCACCATCTAAAGAGCAAGAAAGGTGATGGGAGGACCACCAAAAGGGTGACCTTCTGACTCTGCAAGTAGAGCTGGTCTGAGACTGCATGGAAGGCCCAACTACTTCCCAATCCTATCAAAGGTCAAATATGAATTATTCTAAATAACCCATTTCGAGCCTGCTTAGCAGCATCTTAGTAGCAAAAAGGACTGAAGCTAAATAATCGGAAGGAAAAAAAACAGCCTGAATACAGCCGTCATTGAAAAATGAGAATAAGGTATCCTATCCCTTTAAGGTTCTAGGAGGTTCCCTTACCCATGATGCATTGCACTGGCTGTTGCTTCAGAGGCAGTTCTTCCTTTATGGTAAAATGTGTGTCATAAGTGGGTTCCAATGCCCAACCTTACCCATCCGGGTAGACAGGAGTCTTGTTTATGACTCCTGTAAATGTAAAAGGATTTTCAAAGCGCAAACTAATCTTCCGTGAGGGTATCCAGGCGCTGAATAGGTGTGTGTGGTCAGGAGCATCATTCGAGCAGCCAGGTCTTCAGTTTCTTGCAGAATGTTGTATGTGTGGTGACTGGTCTGATGCCCTGGGGGAGGGGGTGCCAGGTCTTTGCTGCTAGGTAGGAGAACGAGCAGCATCCTGTCCTGCGTCTGTGAATGCGAGGGGTACGCTGGGGGTGCGAGTGATAGCAAAGTAGCCCGAAGTTTCTGGGTTGGTTGGTAAAAGTGCAGTCGGCAATTAAGGGTAGGTTGGGCTCTTTAGAAGCAGCGCTTTGTAGGGAAGGGTGAGCATCTTGAACTGGCAGCGTTTCTGGATGCGGAGCCACTGGAGTTCCTGGCTCCCCATCCAGAAACGCTGCCAGTTCAAGATACTCCATATGGGTGCGGCGGGGAAGTTTGAGAACGAGTCTAGCGGTGGCGTTTTGGATGGTTTGGAGCCTGCGTGTGAGGTGGGTGGAGACTTTGTAGTAGAGGGCATTGCCGTAGCTCAAGAGCAATGCGTTGGTGATGGTCTTCTTGGTGACGGTCTTCCTGGAGCGTGCGGAGGACGCTGAAGCAGACGGATGTGACGGCGTTGATGGAGAGTTCAGTGTCCAAGATGATTCCCAGGTTTTGTGCCCAGTTGTTGGGTGTCGGGGTGGGTCCCAGTGCGGTGGGCCACCAGGTGACGTTCTAAGGGAAGTTGTTGGGTCCAAAGATCAGGACGTTCATTTTATCGGCGCTGAGTTTCAGGCAGTTGGTGCAGATCCATGTAGCCACTTCTTTCATGAAGCTTTTGAAGTTGTTTTTGATGTTATTGGGTTCTTCTGAGAGGGACAGGATGAGTTGAGTGTCATCCACGTACCAGATGATGCTGAGTCCGTGGGAGCGGGTGATCTTCACTAAGGGAACTAGGTAAATGTTGAAGAGGGTGGGGCTGAGGGATGACCCCTGTGGTAACAGGTGAAAGGTGGCAGCCTGACCCTTTGCATTCTTCTGGTCATGAAGATTCCTAAAATGCAGAACTACGGGTAAAAATGCGTAACATTTATTTCAGCATTTTAGGGTCTTTACTAACACCTGAATAGAGCAAGAAGCTTCCTGAAGTTATAGAAAGCCGCTGCCGGCAGCAGGAAAGGTAAATTAACATGTGTAATCAAGGGCTACCCTTAGGGACACATCACTTGAATAGGTTTCCTGACCAAACCTCAGACAAGATTAAGTGTCTGAATCTAATTAGTAATATCTATCAACCACCTCAAACTCAACCAGGAAAAGATTGAAATTCTTGTTTAGTCCAACCACGGCAATCACGACAGACTCAAGAATGGATAAATAACCTGGACGCTGTGAACTGCAAGCTGACTCTGGCTGCCTCCGCCAATTCTCTGGGCATCACCCTGGACTCAGTGAAAGATGCATTGTATAACCTCACACTCTTCAACAAAATCAAACCCTTCCTCCCTCTACATGACCTAAACAAGGCCACGCAAGCAATGGCTTTGTTCAGACTAGACTACGGTAATGCCACCCTCACAGGCGCACCGAAAGTATAAGTAGCTGCCCTGAGAGCCACTCTAAATGCAGCGGCAAGGATGGTTACAGGCGCAAAGAAACACGATCACATCTCTCCTTCACTGATACATCTAAAGTGGCTGCCAATCAAAGCACTCTGCTGCTTCAAAGCTGCTAGTCTCGCCCACAAAGTTCTACACACCGGCATCCAAACGCAGAAAGGCAGGCCAAACAATAAATCTACGGAACTCCAACACACTCCTTCTCTTCCTCCCGAAAAAACAGAAACAAAAAGCCCCTGCAGTTTCTTTTCCGGCAACGCCCCCAAAATCTGGAACTCCCTCCCAGTACATATCAGAACTACTCCCTCCTTTGTGAGCTTCAAGAGGCAACTAAAATAATTCCTCCTAAACCAGCGCCTTAATCCGCCAGGAAATAACTCTTAACACACCCTGGGAACACCACCTCAGGATATGCATATCCCTCGCAAGGTCTGTACTATGACTCAACACCCGACACTATTCCACTGTACTGTTATGAACTGATAATGACTCAACACTACAACTATACTGCATTCCGATTAACAGTTAATGCCTTCACGATGTTATAAAGCGCTCTGATACCCGCAGTGTTGCTAGTGCAATATAAAACTCTTTAAATAATTAATTAATATGTAAGTCAGAAACAATGAAAGATTATGTACGCATTACTACCCTGTTAAAAATGAAAATATTTTCCAAAGCTCCATGAACGGCAAAGAATGTACCTTGGTCACTCTTCCAGCATATGTAATGGCTATTAAAAAGGACTGCTTTCCAGGAAAGACGCTGCGCTGCAGCCTTGTGAATTGGCTCAAAAGAGAGGTCATTCGTTTTGACGGAACTAGATTGAGTCCACATGGAAGACACAGCCTTCTAATTGGTGGGAAACCCTTTCTTCAGTCCTTCCAAGAAGTCTTTAATTGATGGAACTTTGAAAAGGGGAGTCTGATCTGGTTATCTCCTGTAGGCCGTCCTAGTTGTCAAATGCCCTGTTATGGATGAGATCTGTAGATATGGGAGGGACGGTAGTGTGCATCCTCCTGAAAGCGTCCACGGTAAAGACACAATAAACAGAAACCTTTCCACTTCATTGAATAACAGGTTCATGTGGAAGGGTGTTTGCCTTTTTTAAATCTCCGTGCATGCCAGGGGAAAGATTTAAATGTCCATACTGTCCGAGTTCAGGAACCGTGCTGCCAAGCTCAGTGAAGTAGAGTTCGAGGTTTCAACCCGCCCTGACGTCTCTTTCATACATTGGTTTTGAGTGGAACCTCCTGAATGAGTTAATAGACACTTTGAGAAGGTTGAGAGACCACACTGTCTTGGCCAGTCTGGGGCTAATAACGTCATCTGTCCTGGAGACTTTCTCAGTTGCACAGAGGAAAACCAAAAGTGTAGGAGTAAAAGACTTTCACAAATAACTCAGACCAAGCCATCAACATGACATTGCCCTTTGATCCCTCTTCTAGTGGCCTGAATGCGAATTAGCAGCATTTTTTAGTTTTGTGTTGTTTGCTCTTCAAAGTTGTTGTCTCAAACTTCGTCATCCAGGACAGACTCGTGGTTCTCCTTGTAATAGAGACTGAGAAAGTCTATTCGTTGATTCGCCTCCTCTGGAATGTGGACCGCTGGTAGTGATACGTTTCGGCCAGAGCCCAGTGCCAAATTAACTCTGCTTCTGTGGATAGTGGTTTTTATCTGGTGCCTCCTTGTTTGTTGATGTAATGCCTGATGGTGGTGGTTTCCTGTCCGAATCGGGATTATTGTCTTTTTCTGAAGGGATGGAAGGATCGTTTTATTAACCACATAAACTGCTTTCAGCTGGAGGTGGTTTATTGATATTCCCTTGAACCACTGGATGATTCAAGTGAGCATGCCACCCTGCCATGGATGAATCTGGGACTCTTGCTTGTAACGGAGCTTCTCTGGAAGGGAGTTCCTTGCAGAAGATTCTGACTGACGCCTCCCCCAATGCCAAAGACTGTTTTGATGCAGTTGTCAGTTGCAACTGGTGTTTCAATCGTCCATTCTTTCACACCGCTGGTCTTCTAGACACCGTTGCAGGGGTCTCATTTTCAGACTTGCATTCAGGGCAATGTCATTACAAAATGCCATGGAACCCGGGAGCGATGTGATCTGTCTGGCTGCTGGTTGTGGTTCTCCGCAGAAGGTGGCACTTGTCTCGTTTAGATTACACTCGCTTCCCTCAAAGGAAACACTCCCTTTACTGTGTTTACAGTTGCTCCTGGGTAGGTCAGCCTTTGTACAGGGGAGAGCGTTGATTTCTGGAGATTCACATGAAGTCCAACAGGCTGGATGTTACAAGAAGCTCTAGTTTCACTTTCTGTTGCGTGTTGGCCTTCATCCATGTAGGGATGGGTGCGGATCCCCTTCCTCCTTAGGTGGGCTGCTGTCGCTGCCACAAATATATAGAAAAGGAGCGAGGAGCAGATTTCAGACTAAACAGCAGGACTGGCTGTAGGTAGTGACTTTTTCTTACCATGAATGTTGTGTGCTTCCAATGTCGGGGGCCCCTGGCATGTGTAAACATAAATATTAAAGACCTGTCATGCACATTCACTTGACTCGCGTTAGATGATGAATGGTTTGATGTCGGACGAGCCATTCAAATTTCTCATCAATGAATTTGTTTGTGAATCGTAGATCTATATCAATCTGAACTCTCCAATCGGATCTTTCTTTTGCACTAAGACATATCTGGGGCATTCCTAGAGCTTTGTGCAAGTAGGACAGACATTTGCTTCCTCAGGGTTGAAAGTTGGCACTCTGCTGATGGTTTTGGAGGGATTGGCAGAGGAACGGCTTTGAAATGTCATAAATATCCCAGATATACAACATTCAGCCCCCATTTGTGCTGAATATTGCAGCCCACTCTCCTGGAGGCAAAGAGTCCGCTTCCCCCACTGAATTGGGAAACGGGTTTGCGGGGTTACAAGGCTGCCACTGTCTGCGTCCTCAAGAATGGCATCTTCTAGAGGGTTCTTGGTTTTCACATTATCTTGTGTTTAGATGGTTCCCTTTAGTATGGGAATCTCTGGCTCTGAGGCCACTGTCGCTGTAGGTGCCAGACCAAGGAAGGGGATTCACCTGCATTGGTAGCGTCTGCGGTCCTCAGCCTTGTGCTGCTTTCTGAAGAATAACATCTGTATTGAAACTGGTGCTTGTGTAAAGCGCTCTGATACCCGATTTCTCGGCTCTAGTTTGCGCTATATAAAACTCTACAAAATAAAAAATACAAATCTTCTCCTGTTGGCTTGAGAGGTTCAGCTTTCTTTTTTCATCTTTACTTTTTATCATCAGTTCGACGGCCGGAGACAAGCTTGAGAAAGAAGGTCCACAGCCATATGTTGGGCTTCTGGGTGGCGACACGGAGCCAAGAAGATTTTCTAATTGAAGCGCCGTGGCCATTGCCAGTGGAAGCTAACTCTGCTAAGTTGACAGCTGTGCTGAGGGGTAAACAGAAAACTCTCATTGAGCGTGTCTTAAAAGTCTTGTTGCCGATGTTTTGCAAAATTGTCCATGTAAGACCTCATGCTGTCCGCGATTTCCATCTTTGGGTGATGGATGTCGTTGCTCTCTGAGGCGACCGTGTGTTGAAAGAGTAACGCATCTTAGTTGGCGAGCAGGTCGGTGCCAATGCCCTCGACATCGTTAGCTTTGATACCGACCATGAGTGGTGTTGAGAGTGGCGACCGATGAAACTTACAGCTTTGTCATATGACCTTGCAACACTCATTTGGGAGTCCTTTCCAGGAGCCAGCTTACTTCCAGAAGTTACGTCCTTTTCTTCCCTTGTGTATTTTCCTCCGCTCTCCTCGGCCTTATACCTGCCCAGTCTTCTAATACCTTCTCAGACATTTCTTGGCAAATATAACAATGTTTAGCGGAACATGAAGCCGGAAGGCAAACCACACAGACCTTGTGTGGATCCAAAAGTGCCTTTTTTCTGCCTCAGAAGTGGCACTTCTCAAATAGAGAAGATATTCTGACTGAACATAATTCCAGATGTAGGTAAACATCACTTCCTGTGGTAGCCAGATGAATAAGACTTCAAGCGAAAATAAAAAAGTAGAAGAGAGGACTGAAAATTCTGCCAAAAAACAGGTGTGAAATCTCTCATGACCTCTGAGATCCTACTCACAGGAGCCAAAAAATAGAACCCCTTCTGTGATGCGCCGGGCAACACAACGCATCAGGGGTAGGAGAAGGTTCTGGAGTTTCAAAATGACAGGATACTGTTTTCTCAGTTTTGACTCCATCACTTACAGGCTGCACTTTTGGCGTCCCATTGCACATTTCCACCATGTTTGCTACTGATGTCCTGCAATGCTGGTTTGAAATGGGTTATTCACGGTCAAACAGACTATACTCGGGGCTGGGCGGTTACTTCTCCTTTGATCGGCCACTGACGTCTGCTGCTCACCATATGGACACTACGCTTTGAGTTTACACTCAAGGACAGTGTACGTATGGCAAAGTGCTACGGGGTCCCACGCGTGCAGCGCGGTCCTGTTCCCTCGTTTAGGGCTGTCAATGAATATCCTATGATGCAGAACTCATCTTTCCACCAAGGAAAAGTGCCTGTGAATTTGGTGTTCTCTTGTCCCTTGGGTTTCATTTGCAGTCTGTGTCTGAAGCCAAAATACATCAAAAGGATTGGGCTCAAAATGAGATGCAAAAAGCCAAAAATGGTGCCAAGGTTGACCTGCATGGGCTTGTACCGCTGCCAAAACGACTCAGACACTGCACGTCTTAATGTACATGTGGGGAAGACAATCATTAGTTAAGTAAATGAAGTTCTCGACTCCCCACAGTGACCCCCTCCCACCCAAAAAGGATAAGGAAATGGGACATTGCGTTCTCACTCTGAATTCCAACTAAAAAGGCACCCTGTGGATGATGCCACAGCAGATCTCAGCAATGGGCAACAAGAACAGTTGTGCCCTACAGTGGAAGGCCTCTGTCGAGTTGTGGAAACAGCTGAATATTGGGAACCCCAAAAGCAAAGATTGATGTGTCTTTATTCCAGTGCTTTCCAGCAATGCCAAGGAGTCAACGTGACCTTACCAGAGTATGGACTTAAGTCAAAGACAAGGAGCGGAATCGATAACCCGGAGATATTTCATGTTCAGACATAGATTATCACTGGTCTTTAAGGGCTCTTTTACCCGTTTGTTTGGGTCTCCATCACAAGAGTTATCGTTCATTGTCCTCTACTCTGAGAAACTGGCTCCTTTTTTACTTTACGTAAAGCACTGTTTAAACCTTATAATGCCTAGCGAACAATATTCGTACAGCACACAGGGGGCCATAGCAAGAGTTAGAGTGCATATATGTAGAATAATAATCATGTTAAATGTATGTTCTGTCTTGTTCTCCTAAAACTCATCTCCCATTAGAAGATAACCACACATTTGGAGCTGAGACAGTGATGAGTCATAAGTACAGTTGAATATTTAAACCTCTAGATATTACAGATATTATATTAGAATACCTTGTTGATTAAGTATAAGGGTGCAGGTCCTATGAAGAGACGCTAAACCTGCAGTGATGCCCCCCCCCATTTTGGTTACTGTACGATAAACCTGCACTGACGACCCCCCCCCCCCCAGTTCTGGTTATTGTACGATGAACCTGCAGTGACGCCCCCCCCCCAGCTCTGGTGATTGTACGATGAACCTGCAGTGTCGACCCCCCCCCCCAGTTCTGGTTATTGTACGATGAACCTGCAGTGACGCCCCCCCCCCAGCTCTGGTTATTGTACGATGAACCTGCAGTGACGCCCCCCCCCCCCAGTTCTGGTTACTGTACGATGAACCTGCAGTGACGCCCCCCCCCCAGCTCTGGTTATTGTACGATGAACCTGCAGTGACGCCCCCCCCCCCAGTTCTGGTTACTGTACGATGAACCTGCAGTGACGCCCCCCCCCCCAGCTCTGGTTATTGTACGATGAACCTGCAGTGTCGACTCCCCCCCCAGTTCTGGTTATTGTACGATGAACCTGCAGTGACGCCCCCCCCCCAGCTGTGGTTATTGTACGATGAACCTGCAGTGTCGACCCCCCCCCCCAGTTCTGGTTATTGTACGATGAACCTGCAGTGACGCCCCACCCCCCCCCCCCCCCGGTTTTGGTTATTGTACGATGAACCTGCAGTGACGCCCCCCCCCAGTTCTGGTTACTGTACGATAAACCTGCAGTGACGCCCCTCCCCCCCAGCTCTGGTTATTGTACGATGAACCTGCAGTGTCGACCCCCCCCCAGTTCTGGTTACTGTACGATGAACCTGCAGTGACGCCCCCCCCCCCCCAGCTCTGGTTATTGTACGATGAACCTGCAGTGTCGACCCCCCCCAGTTCTGGTTACTGTACGATGAACCTGCAGTGACGCCCCCCCCCCCCCAGCTCTGGTTATTGTACGATGAACCTGCAGTGTCGACCCCCCCCAGTTCTGGTTACTGTACGATGAACCTGCAGTGACGCCCCCCCCAGCTCTGGTTATTGTACGATGAACCTGCAGTGTCGACCCCCACCCAGTTCTGGTTACTGTACGATGAACCTGCAGTGACGCCCCCCCCCCCCCTCCCCCAGCTCTGGTTATTGTACGATGAACCTGCAGTGACGCCCCCCTCCCCCGGTTTTGGTTACTGTACGATGAACCTGCAGTGACGCCCCCCCCCCCCCCAGTTCTGGTTATGGTACGATGAACCTGCAGTGACGCCCCCCCCCCCCAGAGTTCTGGTTAATGTACGATGAACCTGCAGTGACGCCCCGCCCCCCCAGTTCTGGTTAATGTACGGTGAACCTGCAGTGACGACCCCCCCCCAGTTCTGGTTAATGTACGATGAACCTGCAGTGACGCCCCCCCCCAGTTCTGGTTATTGTATGATGAACCTGCAGTGACGCCCCCCACCCCCAGTTCTGGTTATGGTATGATGAACCTGCAGTGACGCCCCTCCCCCAGTTCTGGTTATTGTACGATGAACCTGCAGTGACGCCCCCCCCCAGTTCTGGTTATTGTACGATGAACCTGCAGTGACGCCCCCCCCCCCCCCAGTTCTGGTTATGGTATGATGAACCTGCAGTGACGCCCCCCCTCCCAGTTCTGGTTATTGTACGATGAACCTGCAGTGACGCCCCCCCCCCCCAGTTCTGGTTATTGTATGATGAACCTGCAGTGACGCCCCCCCCCCCCCCAGTTCTGGTTATTGTACGATGAATTGTCCGGCTCGACTCTGGCCAATGTTTTGGCTCTTGGAGTTTACGTAGGAAATGCAGGGATACGGCCAGGTGCGCACAGGGCACAGGAACGAGTCGGTGCAGTACATGCGGTGGCTTGGGCTCCAAAAGTACTGCTAATTTCAAGCTCTGGAATTGGGGCGGAAGAAGCGGCATGGGGGTGGCGAGGTTTTGTCACATGCACAGCAAAGCACGCGCTCTGGCTTCTCATACTTTTTAATCCATTTGAGAAATCCTCCTGTCACTCTACTGCCTGGAGAGGGCATTGACACAGATTCTGTGGCAAAACCCAGCTAAAGGGCTGCCCAGGGTTGAAGACCAGCTCACTGCGCATCCGTGGAACCACCTCATATCATGGTGTAATAGGAACCCATCGACACATTATGTGTGATTCACACTGATACCACTGACGCAAGAAATCTGTAACCCCGGCTCACTAACACTGAAATCTTTCATATATTCACAGCCTGGGAAGCCGCTGTATATTTAAATAGCAGTAAACAGTGTTAAATGGACATCGGCCTGAACAAAATTGCTTTTGTTTAGTAGCACAAACACCCCATTTCAAACAATCCAAACTTCAGCCAATAGAGGGAAAGTGACAATACTTCTGTTCCCGCCAGAGGCCACCATAGCTCAGATTTCAAAGCACCAGCATCAGAAGAGTAAGTAATAAATGAGCCTCTGACCGGGGAGGAGGGAGCGTCGCATGTGAATATATGAAAGATTTCAAAGCACGAGCGTCAGAAGAGCATGTTATTAAATGAGCCTCTGACCGGGGAGGAGGGAGCGTCACATGTGAATATATGAAAGATTTCAAAGCACCTGCATCAGAAGAGCATGTAATAAATGAGCCTCTGACTGGGGAGGAGGGAGCGTCGCATGGGATATGAAAGATTTCAACGCGCAAACATCAGAAGAGTAAGTAATAAATGAGCCTCTGACCGGGGAGGAGGGAGCGTCGCATGTGAATATATGAAAGATTTCAAAGCACCAGCATCAGGAGAGTAAGTAATAAATGAGCCTCTGACCGGGGAGGAGGGAGCGTCGCATGTGAATATATGAAAGATTTCAAAGAGCCAGCATAAGAAGAGTTTGTAATAAATGAGTCTCTGACCAGGGAGGAGGGAGCGTCGCATGTGAATATATGAAGGATTTCAAAGCACAAGCTTCAGAAGAGTATGTAATAAATGAGCCTCTGACCGGGGAGGAGGGAGCGTCGCATGTGAATATATGAAAGATTTCAAAGCACCAGCATCAGAAGAGCATGTAATAAATGAGCCTCTGACCTGGGAGGAGGGAGCGTCGCATGTGAATATATGAAAGATTCCAATGCACGAGCGTCAGAAGAGTATGTAATAAATGAGCCTCTGTCGGGGAGGAGGGCGCGTCACATGAGAATATATGAAAGATTTCAAAGCACCAGCATCAGAAGAGTATGTAATAAATGAGCCTCGGACTGGGGAGGAGGGAGCGTCGCATGTGAATATATGAAAGATTTCAAAGCACCAGCATCAGAAGAGTATGTAATAAATGAGCCTCCGACCGGGGAGGAGGGAGCGTCGCATGGGAATATATGAAAGATTCCAATGCACGAGCGTCAGAAGAGTATGTAATAAATGAGCCTCTGACCGGAAAGGAGGGAGCGTCGCATGTAAATATATGAAAGATTCCAATGCACGAGCGTCAGAAGAGCATGTAATAAATGAGCCTCAGACTGGGGAGGAGGGAGCGTCGCATGTGAATATATGAAAGATTCCAAAGCACCAGCATCAGAAGAGCATGTAATAAATGAGCCTCAGACTGGGGAGGAGGGAGCGTCGCATGTGAATATATGAAAGATTCCAATGCACGAGCGTCAGAAGAGCATGTAATAAATGAGCCTCAGACTGGGGAGGAGGGAGCGTCGCATGTGAATATATGAAAGATTCCAATGCACGAGCGTCAGAAGAGCATGTAATAAATGAGCCTCTGACCGGGGAGGGGGGAGCGTCGCATGTGAATATATGAAAGATTTCAAAGCACAAGCATCAGAAGAGTAAGTAATAAATGATCCTCTGACCGGGGAGGGGGGAGCGTCGCATGTGAATATATAAAAGATTTCAAAGCACAAGCATCAGAAGAGTATGTAATAAATGAGCCTCTGACCGGAAAGGAGGGAGCGTCGCATGTGAATATATGAAAGATTTCAAAGCATCAGAAGAGTATGTAATAAATGAGCCTCTGACCGGGGAGGAGGGAGCGTCGCATGTGAATATATGAAAGATTCCAATGCACGAGCGTCAGAAGAGCATGTAATAAATGAGCCTCAGACTGGGGAGGAGGGAGCGTCGCATGTGAATATATGAAAGATTCCAATGCACGAGCGTCAGAAGAGCATGTAATAAATGAGCCTCAGACTGGGGAGGAGGGAGCGTCGCATGTGAATATATGAAAGATTCCAAAGCACCAGCATCAGAAGAGCATGTAATAAATGAGCCTCAGACTGGGGAGGAGGGAGCGTCGCATGTGAATATATGAAAGATTCCAATGCACGAGCGTCAGAAGAGCATGTAATAAATGAGCCTCTGACCGGGGAGGGGGGAGCGTCGCATGTGAATATATGAAAGATTTCAAAGCACAAGCATCAGAAGAGTAAGTAATAAATGATCCTCTGACCGGGGAGGGGGGAGCGTCGCATGTGAATATATAAAAGATTTCAAAGCACAAGCATCAGAAGAGTATGTAATAAATGAGCCTCTGACCGGAAAGGAGGGAGCGTCGCATGTGAATATATGAAAGATTTCAAAGCATCAGAAGAGTATGTAATAAATGAGCCTCTGACCGGGGAGGAGGGAGCGTCGCATGTGAATATATGAAAGATTCCAATGCACGAGCGTCAGAAGAGCATGTAATAAATGAGCCTCAGACTGGGGAGGAGGGAGCGTCGCATGTGAATATATGAAAGATTCCAATGCACGAGCGTCAGAAGAGCATGTAATAAATGAGCCTCAGACTGGGGAGGAGGGAGCGTCGCATGTGAATATATGAAAGATTCCAAAGCACCAGCATCAGAAGAGCATGTAATAAATGAGCCTCAGACTGGGGAGGAGGGAGCGTCGCATGTGAATATATGAAAGATTCCAATGCACGAGCGTCAGAAGAGCATGTAATAAATGAGCCTCAGACTGGGGAGGAGGGAGCGTCGCATGTGAATATATGAAAGATTCCAATGCACGAGCGTCAGAAGAGCATGTAATAAATGAGCCTCTGACCGGGGAGGGGGGAGCGTCGCATGTGAATATATGAAAGATTTCAAAGCACAAGCATCAGAAGAGTAAGTAATAAATGATCCTCTGACCGGGGAGGGGGGAGCGTCGCATGTGAATATATAAAAGATTTCAAAGCACAAGCATCAGAAGAGTATGTAATAAATGAGCCTCAGACTGGGGAGGAGGGAGCGTCGCATGTGAATATATAAAAGATTTCAAAGCACAAGCATCAGAAGAGCATGTAATAAATGAGCCTCAGACTGGGGAGGAGGGAGCGTCGCATGTGAATATATGAAAGATTCCAATGCACGAGCGTCAGAAGAGCATGTAATAAATGAGCCTCAGACTGGGGAGGGGGGAGCGTCGCATGTGAATATATAAAAGATTTCAAAGCACAAGCATCAGAAGAGCATGTAATAAATGAGCCTCAGACTGGGGAGGAGGGAGCGTCGCATGTGAATATATGAAAGATTCCAATGCACGAGCGTCAGAAGAGCATGTAATAAATGAGCCTCAGACTGGGGAGGAGGGAGCGTCGCATGTGAATATATGAAAGATTCCAATGCACGAGCGTCAGAAGAGCATGTAATAAATGAGCCTCTGACCGGGGAGGGGGGAGCGTCGCATGTGAATATATGAAAGATTTCAAAGCACAAGCATCAGAAGAGTAAGTAATAAATGATCCTCTGACCGGGGAGGGGGGAGCGTCGCATGTGAATATATAAAAGATTTCAAAGCACAAGCATCAGAAGAGTATGTAATAAATGAGCCTCTGACCGGAAAGGAGGGAGCGTCGCATGTGAATATATGAAAGATTTCAAAGCATCAGAAGAGTATGTAATAAATGAGCCTCTGACCGGGGAGGAGGGAGCGTCGCATGTGAATATATGAAAGATTTCAAAGCTGGAAAACTCGAGTTACAGGTAAGTAACTTTCTCTTCGCTTCTTTCATATATTCACACGCTTGAAACAGAATACTAAGCAGTAAATATTCAGAATTATACATAAGTAAAAACATGAAGTGGGCGCACATTTATTGAATCAGGTTTATGAGCACTGCTGGTCACTCTGCTGCGTCAGTTTTTGCGTCCACATCTAGGCAATAGTGCTTCAGGAACATGTTCTTGCTCTTCCAGGGGGTCGCATGACAGATGTCTTACAAGTGCACACCAGGATAGAGTGTCACTGCTGTTGTCATGCTCCTGGTGGAATGCACCCTCACCATCCCTGGAGTAGACACTTGGCCTTGGTGTGACAGAAAGTAATGCAGGCTGAGGGCCAGTGTGCATTGGTTCAAATGGGGGTTGCATTAACTGGCTGAGTACAGTGTTGAGCTCCTAACGAATCGGAGAGTCATACAGGTGGGAATGCCCTTAAAAGGTCTTTCATAAATTGCTTTGTGATCCTTTGAGAGAATAGACTAGATGACGGCAGTTCTGTTCTTCTTGCAGGTATATGGACTCTTACTGAGAATATTTAAGTCCAATCTTAGCCAGATCAAATAGGTATGACACATTTTGATGAGGCTTCATTTCAAGTTGAAGAAAGTCTTTAGTCTTGCACCAGACACCAATATTCTTCCACTTGGTGTTGTAAGTTTTCGGACTTGTAGGAGCACGTGGCTACGCAAGGATGTTCTCACAGAGCAATGAGGATCAGAGTGCCTCGATCAAGCTTCGCCTTCAACACCCTACGGATCAGGGAAAACCGAGGAAAGGTGCAAGCAAAGACTTTGGACCAACTGATCGAAAGAGCATTTGCTCACAGTGCCTGGATGCCAAAATCTGCTTCTGAACAACTGCCATTTCGTGTTCCTCGGTATCGTGAAGAGAACAATTATGAGTTGACCCCTTTGTCGGACTATGTGATCAACTTGGTCCTGGTATAGTTCCCACTCATGGCAGTCTGATATTTGTGGACTGCATCAGCCTGATCGATGTGGCATCCTAGCAGGTGTTCCTACGCAATGTCGATCTCGTAAGAGATGGCCCAGTAACATAGTAGTTGAGTTTCTTCTGAGAGGGGGTCAGGACCACGTCTGCCCGTGCTTGGCTATGTAGAACATTAACGTTTTATTGTCTGTTCTGGTAAGAGCTGCCTGACCTGCTAGTCTTGGTAGGAACTCCTCTAGGCCCAATTGCATGTCCCAGAGCCCCAATACATGGATGTGAATCATCTTTTCTGCATCTGACCAAAAAACCTCTGGTTGATAGTTATTGCAGTTGTTGTCTCAAATCACCCATGGACGCATCAGTTTTCAGTACGATTGTTTCTATTAGAGACTGGAAAGAGACCTGGTTTTTGATTTGTTGGGCTGCTCTACGACAACAGTGCCAGCTTCAGTCATCTTGTGACTTGGAATATATTACCCATGAGCTGTCAAATTGTTTTCATTGAGCGCCCAATTATTTTTGGACAAATCTCATCCGAAGCCTGCAAAAAGGGATGAGGCCTATACAGGATGGATGACATCAGACCCAACAGTGAGTTGCATTGTCTTAGTGGGACTGATCACTTTCCAGATAGCCTCTGCCACGGCCTGGAAATTTATTGCTCTTTTCATAGATAGAAACGCTTTTCCCAACTGCGTGTTGTGTGTTGCATCCAGGAGCTGGAACTTCATGTGGGGCTCTAAAGATGATGCCTCCTTGTTCAGCGTGAGACCCAAGTTCTGAGAGGGATCGATGCAGGCCGTCATAGAAGCCTCTTGTGGAGCTTTGATGAGCCGGTCATCCAAGTATGGGTAAACTTGGTGACCCCGGCATATGAGGAAGGCACTGGTGAATGGCTCTTGGTGAAAATTTGAGGTGCCGATATAAGACACAAGGGAGGGCCTTCAGTTAAAAATGTTGCCCTATCAACAAAAAACGGAGATATTTCCTGTGTTTTTCGTGGGTGAGTGTATGGAAATTTGTGTCCTGAAGGTCCAAGGATGCCATGTAGCCTGCTTCGAAGATCAGGAAGATTTTCTGAAGAGTGATGATCTGAAAGGATTCTTTTTCCAGATACCTGTTCAGTAATATGAGATCCAGGCTTGATCTCCAATGTCCTGTCGTCTTTTTGTTTGATATAGCGCAAACTCGACCCAAAGGTATCAGAGCACTTTACATGAGCACCAGTTGCATTACAGACGGACACATTCATTTTGTTAGGCA
This sequence comes from Triturus cristatus, assembly GCF_964204655.1. Lineage (NCBI taxonomy): Eukaryota > Metazoa > Chordata > Amphibia > Caudata > Salamandridae > Triturus > Triturus cristatus. The sequence goes on from NC_140591.1 coordinate 23,814,068, forward strand.
CGGGGAGATTAAGTGATTTGCCCAGAATCACAGGATGTTAAGCGTCCCTGATGAGACTTAAACCCGTTTCCCCAGCTTCGAGGTCGATGGCGCTAGCCTCTTTGGGATTTGGGGACCTTTCTTATTGAAAACCTTGAGGAAGAGATGGAGAATTTCATGTTGTAGCTCCGTTGGGTGGAGATGATGTTCCTTTTTGGGGGGGCAGATAGGTGGTCTTTGAACAAATTCTAATGTATGACTTGTGCAAACAATTTGTGTCACTCATTTGTCTCTTACGATCCAACAAGAGGAGGTAACAAGCATTTGCAGAGAGTCTCGCATTTGTGAGAGTTGGACTGATTGGCGTTGTTAATGGCAATGTGTTTTTCTTGTGCGGTTTGGTGTAGAGTGGATGTAGGCGGTGTGTAGTGGAATTATGTGGGTTGGATTTGAATGGTAGGTTTGAAATTGTGCGCAGTGCAACTATCCCAATGAAAACAAACGAGGCGAGGCTGGAGGGGTGGGGGTGAAGCGCACAGCAACATGGAAAGTGGTGGGTGGGAGAGGAAAGCAGCAACATGTGTAAAAAACTAGCAGCAGAATGACAGATATTCCAACAAACGGCTAAGCAATGGCCGGGTGGCCAGCCCTATATTATATACAATAGAGGTAAGCCCTCCTGTTCTGATAAATTAGTAATTAATATAAGCCCCACTCCCAGAGCTGCAGGCTTTGGAACTGAGAATCAGGTTGATTCACAGCATCTGCTGAATATCCTGTTATTGTGGCAAATCACTGAATATCACAGGGCTCACTCAGATTATTATCCTGCTGACGGTGATAAACCCAGTGCAGTTGAGAGTAGTAATAATAACATGTGCTTTTAAATGTGCAGAGTGCCGAAATAGCTTATGGTGAGTCGCTATTTACAAGGAGATAAAATATCCTCGATCTTGAACAAGTATTTTGCTGTAAATTTGTGCTCTAAGCAAACACGTTTAAAGCCAAAGCATTTCCTGCTTATCTACGTTTGTGAATATAAAAGTAAAGGATTAGGGCATTATTTCGTCCAGCAGCATGGCGCCTAGTGCCGGTACATTCAATGGGGAAGTTAGTTCTCTGGTTTGGTATGTTGCCCTGTGCAATGTCAAAAAATGAATAGAGGTGGGGACTAAAGCCGGTGAGCGGTTTGCAACGCAAACTAAAAGCTGCACAAACAAAGCCGCCAGACACACGTGAGAGTAGCTGGCGCACTTTTTGAATTGTGCAGAGGAGCGCTGTCTTGCCCTAATTGTGGTGCGCGGAGTGTTTGGAAACATGGCAGACGAACTGGGCAAGCAGTGGTGGCAGGCGGAGAAAGAGCCACTGGAAGCAAAAGGTATTGCGCGCTGTAGCCATATGGCAAAATGATGTATCATGGTCACAAAATGTGCCGCATTACACAGCATATGTGACCTTTTCTTGCCGCACAATCTAGTCAACCCTGCCGCATAATTTGATCCTCCCATGCCACCTAATGCCAGTGGCCCTGGTCTTGTGATATATGCTGTGAAGGGACACCTATATTTATCTTGGCAGGCCTTGTTCAGAATCTGATGGAATCCGGCATTGGCAGTGCCGCAAAGAGTGGGTGACTGAGGGCATTTGGTGGGTGTTATGCCAGAGCACCGCTAGTGCCAGCACATAACAGTTTTGTTTCAAAAGACTTCCCGGTCACCCTGAGAAGTAATCTTGCTTGAGAGAGGTTCAATGGGGGAATTAGCATGGGGATAATGTTCAACCACACCCAAGACTCTTTCAAATCCTGGATATTTACAGAAAGTGTTGGGCTGCTGCGACAGACATCCAAAATCCAGATTTATCACGGTGAGATACGGACACTCAGCTCATGCCCACCCTTCCATTGGAAGAGTGCTGTAGGTGGGTAACCATGGAGTCTCCGTGTGCCCTCTTTGCTGGACACCATGGTTTGCGTCTGGGTCCTTTGGTTCTAGGTTGCCTAGCATTACTATGGTGATGGAAGGGTGCCTTGACGTCACTTGCTTAGGATGAACAGACTACGTAAATTCTGAAGAGGAGAGCAAGGTGATCCAGAAGCAACACTTCAGAGTGGCTCCTCCCTGGAATCCAGCATTTGTACCCTGCCTGTGTGAAGGCATGGAGCAGGTCAAGCTTTTGAGTAAGTCCACAGTACGTCACAAATTGCGACCTGCTTAATTAATATGATTTGTCAGTAAATAGGTTGCATCATAATTTGCATACACATTTGCAAACATTCAGCGTGCAAATTGTACATCCTGGTTTGGGAATAAGTCTGTATGTATCAAGCTTTTTATTTTGTGTCTGTCTCTGACCAAAACATCAAATGGGCTTTTTGGGTGGCATAAATGTATTATTGAGTGATGTAGAATTACTTTCACGTTGGTGCAGAACTCCGCTAATATTTGTGCGGAGTGGCTTTCACACAATGCATATTACTGTTCACATTGAATCAATATTACAGCAGTTCAAAAAACATAAGAACCATTCACTTCCATATAGGTAAACGTTTCAGCCAGTGCAAAATCCCACTTCTTGTGAAAACATATGATGCAATATTGCTGCTTCTTACAGGAGTTAAGTTATAATTTAACAGAATTAAACTAGTAATTATGTACTGTAAACTCTAAACTGCGTGTGCTGCCATTAAAAACCCGAAGCATTCTAAAGAACCGGAAGTCATTTTGTCACAATGCATGCCTATACTTGTAGTCTTGGACTAGCTCAATTAACCAATGGCACTGTAAGTAGATTGGAAACTAGGACTGACTATACCTGTCTTCTCGAAATTGTAAGAGGAGGATTCCCAATTTATGAGTGTGCCGACACTGTAACCATATCGCTCCTGACACGGTTTGTAACCAATAGCTCATGATATTCTTCAGTTAAGTATCTGATCTATGCGACTGACAGAGGTTCTGGCTCCAGGTCACTGTTTTAAGTGCAGTTCATGCTTTTCTGGTCCCAAATGTGGAAGGCGGGAAAGGAGCCACGAGATTTAAGAACAATATTTTGATAATTGCAAGACGGCCATTTCAGAGGTCAAGTCGGGCAAAGCTCGCTCCAAGAGACGTCTGGCCCTGAATGCACTCACCAGGCGCTCAGCTTTACAATGGATAATTAAACAAGAGGCTGTAATGAAACCGAACCTCTGCGCGACCTTGAGCAGTGTGACGATGCACACAGAAAGAAGCATAAAACACCAGAGATGAGAGAGATAATTAAATGCATTTCTACCCTCGCCGTGTCATCCCTGCAAACCTTTCTTAAACACGGAGAAGCAGCCTCCGGTTACCTGTTTTACGTAGCAGGCAGCTGTAGCGAGAAGTGAACATGGAGAAGCAGCCTCCGGTATGCATATCTGGAAGAGACACCATGCACGAGCGAGTGCAAGCTAAATCTCCAGTCTGTGTGGGCGGGGCCTAAGGGAGACAGGGCGGACACAAACCCTGCTTCCAGAGAAGCCGGACACAAAAGCAACGACAATAGATCTCGCCAAGGCGAAGCAGCGCATGCGCTGCAACGCTGGCGAGACCTAAAAAGGGAATTCTCTCCCCCACCCTCCCCATTCTGTGATTAAAATGGAAGGAGGGATAAAGGTGGTGAGTCAAGCTCTTTTTTAGTTTCTCGTTGGGGTGTGATCGAGAGGAGCTCTTCTTTCATCCCAATCACCTGCCATGTCCTTGCTTTTGATTTTGGTTTGACGCGTATCGCTGGTCATAGCTATGTTGTCTTTGAGGATAGTATGGTCAAACCTGGACCCCCCACTCTGGTTGAATACTTCCCTATAGGTTTGAGATCTACTTGAGCCAAGAAAAGTGGACAAACCAGATCTTTTATCCTGTAAAAGACTTAAGTGCTTTTGCTGAATCTGTTCCCATTTTGAGACTTTGGAGAGCTTCAACCACACGTTCTCCAAACAGGATGAGGCCATCGAAGGGCATGTTCAGGATTTTCTGTTGAACTTCAGGACTGAAGGCTGGGGATCTTAGCTAGCCATGCCTTCTCAAAATAGCTCCTACTGCAAGCTGGCAACACCCTACATTTCAGGCTCCCATTGCTGCTTCAATGATGCTGCTGAAGAATTCGCTCCCTCCCTGATGATAGCTTTAGCAGTCTCTATATACTCAGCAAGGGCTTCAAGCAATGATGTAATGTCATATCATATCTGGTGATCGTAACGTCCCAAAATTGCCAGTGCATTTGCCTCTATAATAGAAGTTGCAACAATTGTACTAATTCTTCAGCCTAAATTATCAATACGTCGATTATACCTGACCAGAGGACCAAATGAAGGTGCAATGGCCTTCTTAGGCCTCCTCTGAGCAGCCGGCTATCACAAAGTCTGGTTTGGATGGCTGGTAAAACATGCAGGCACTGAATCTGGGGCTCTGTACCATTTCTTCACAGTATCACATCGGCAACTGTAGCAGGTGTTTTCAGTCGTTTTAGCCATTCGGACCACTATGGATCTTATACATATTTCTGGTTGTTCCTTAAAGTCATAAAGGAAATGTTGTTTGTTGCACTAATGTCATGGACAGGTTGAACTTCTTGGCAGCCCTTTTCATTCAGGAGAGGAAACTGGATCTGTCATCTGATGAATTCAGTAGATTGGACAGGTCATCATGTTCCTTTGGGTCAATAAAGTCATTTTCATCTTTAGTACGTCCATCATCTTCTTGTGGAAGTCCCCCTTCCTCCCGGTCTACATCCAAAAATATAGAATTATATGCATCTTCATCATCTTCCATGTCCTTAGAAGTTTGAAGGACAACCAATCAATACATTCGTCTGGGTGATGGTTCCATTGGCGGTAGAGGAGGCGGTGAATGTCAGCGAGGAGCGGTGGATAGCAAGGGAGCAAGTGGAGGAGGCGGTGGAACAGGTACAGAAGATATTACAGGTTGACCCACAGGATGCCGTGCTAATCTTGTGTTTGACGGTATGCTGTGTCTGACGCTAGGTCACTGGCATTCTCTTTTGTGGTGTTCTATCATTTATTTATTATTTGTGAGCTCCTCTACTGCTTATTTTATGGTTCAGAGTGTAAGCACTCTGTTGGTGCTTCTACTAGGAGTTCAGTTGGTGCTGATCCTCTGGGCCCGTTGGACTTACATGCTGTTCTCTTCAATAAACTTCAAGAGAAAGCTACACAGGTTGTTGAGCTCTACTTTACAATTTTGGCAACAAGCTTGTGATCAGGACTACTCAACCTCGGCAAGTATTTTTTTTTCTACAAGCTGTTACACTTCATCAAGGTACTGTTATTTGTACTTTATTTTCTATCCATTACGGGCCCAGGGATCTACATTTTCACCCTTTCTCCAGTTTCTTCATTTGTCTGAGCTACCGATGAACTTTTTCATGTTTACGTTTCTTTCAATGTACTATAAATCGGCATTGGCAGTTACAGTACTCTTTTAAATATTTGCATTTGCGCGAGCCTACCTGCATACTACGTTTCTGTACGAGCGAGCCCCCACGAGCCATCAGTCTCCAGCTCTGCTTTCGTCATAGGGATTCCTGCTGTGCGGCTCTGCCATTATTACAATATCTTCCTGCTGTTTATGACGTACATACCAATACTCAGCTTGGCATGCGTCTTTTGGTTTCTTGCTGTGCGGCTTTGTTTCCAAGGTAATGCTGTCCTGACGTATGGTCTGGCTTTTCTCCACTTTGCCTTTTGACTGTGGGAGATCGCTCCAGTCTGTTGACACAGTAAGGTGACATTTGTTCTCTTTTCTTCTTGTTGTGCCGCTCGACCGTGGGAGATCACTCCGGTCACTTGGCCTCCTAGCGACTTTGGCACAATCACAACCAAGTGTAGTTGCATTAAGAAACAGCTACATCTGTTGGTTGCATTAAGAGACAGCTACGCTTGTTGGATTTTTTTCGCCATGCGAGGTCTCCCCACTGGATCTTGTTCCTAAGATACTTTTCTCCTCAATGTCAGCTTACATACGTCATCCTTTAAAGCTGCACATGCGCATTGATTTTCTACAACGTCTAGTACACTAACCTTTCATTTTTGTCACTGTTTCCCTACAAGCTACATGGATTTCGGTGATCCATACACCTCCATTGTTATCTATTTATGTCTACTTTGCTTTTGTGGTAAAATGGGGATTAACACACCTTTCCACACTTTCAGCGCATCTCGGTTACCATCATTTTTTTTTGTTTGTTTCTTTCTTTTGTGTTTTTTTAAGCAAGCCATAACTCAACCCAGTTATTTCTTGCAAGAACCTGGTGAACCACCTTTAATGTGGCGTTTATGGTTTGGATCCTTCAATGCCTATCTAGGAGCAATTGATGGTATGAAATTTAAACCAGACAGAAAACGTAGTCTTCTTTACTACTATCTAGGAATAGAAGGTCAGAATGCTTTTGACCACTTACCTACATATACTGGTCATGACAGTGGAGATATGGATGGATACCAATTGACGCTTAAACAATTGAGCACATATTTTGAGGGTAGAGTCAATTTGGTGGTGCATAGACACACAGTTTTCACTCGTGTTCAGGGTTCTTATGAGTCTATTGATACTTATGTTACTACCTTGAACGTTTTAGACAGTTACTGTGATTTTGAGGAATTTACGTCTCAACTAACCAGAGATCAAATAGTGTGTAGGTGCTACTCCAAGAAAGTTCAGCAAAAATTACTGTCTTGTAAAAATCCATCCCTAGATGAAACCATCGACATAGCCAAGAGTATTGAGCATTCAGAATTGGATTCTAAACAGTTAGAATTGAATAACACCAATACCACCAATGCTAAAGCTAATTTTTCTAGTAATAATTATCAGGCTTCTAATTCTAGTGATGTTAAGCAAAAGAAGGGAAAAGAACTTGTTGACAGTAATATCAGAGGGGGAAAGACTGTAGCACTAGGACGTACTTTTCTGGTTTGCAGTGTTTTAGATGTGGTTCTTTATGTCATTTGTCCAATTATAAAAACTGTCCAGCTGTTGCTCAAGAATGTTGGAGATGTAAGAAAATTGGTCACTTTGGAAAAGTATACAGAGGTGGCAAGCGCTTTCCTATTAGAAGTGTTCAAGAGCATTTAATTTTGGACAGTCAAGAGATTGTTGAAAAAAAGTGAATTCTGCTTCTGACTGTAATCAATGGATACAAAAGTTTGAGAATGTTTTTCACAATACAATTAGCAAAATAAAAGATTTTGTTCATACCATCAAGGTTAAAGATGGTGCATCTCCTGTGAAACATAACCTTAGAAATGTTCCACACAGTGTAAGGAGTGAACTCACTACGATGTTAAATAAAATGCAAAGTGACGGTGTTATTGAAAAAGTTGATGCTACCCTGTAGTTGTCCCCCATTGTTTTAGCCAAGAAAAGGTCTGGGGAACTTCATTTATGTATTGATTTAAGATCTATTACTAAGGCTATTCGGGTGGAGATTTTTTTTTACCACGCATTGATGACTTGATTACAGCTGTGAGCCAGTCCAAGTGGTTTTCGAAGTTGGATTTACGGTCAGCATATCATCAGGTAGTTCTAGATAAACAATCTCGCCATTTAACAGCTTTTGTGACACCTGATGGTACGTTTCAATTTTGTCGCATCCCATTTGGACTGGCTTCAGCTGCTTCTGTGTTTCAGAATGTTATGACCAAAATGTTTCAGAATGTACCGAATGTTGTAGCCTTTCAAGACGATATTCTTGTCCATACTGAAATAGAAGGTGAACACAACCAAGTACTAGAACTAGTTTTACAAACAATACAAAACAATGGTGTAACATTGAGGAAAGACAAATGCATTTTTGCAGTTAATGAAATTGAGTATTTAGGCCACGTTCTCACCAAGGATGGAGTAAAACCCAAACCTAGCATTGTAGAAGGCATAGTTAATGCACCACATCCTGTGGACAAAGATCAGCTATGGTCTTTTCTTGGATTGTGTGAATTTTTTTGCAAAATTCATAAAGACTTTTTCTGCACTTACTGGATGTTTCAGGAATTTACTAAAAAAAGGATTTGATTTCATTTGAACTGCCACTTGTCAAGAACATTTTATTCTCATCAAAGAGTGCATTTTGTCTGCTCCAGCACTTCAGGCGCATGTTGAGGGCAGGGACACTTACATTACAATAGATTCCAGCTGTTATGGTATGAGTGCTGTATTATCTCAAGTTATCAGGAACAAAGCAGCGACTGGAGGTATTGCTTAGAGGAGAATGAAAGATGTGGAATTGAGATATTCCGTAAGTGAAAAGGAAATGCTGGCTCATGTGTGGGGTGTTGAAAAATGGAAATCATCTGTATGGGGAAGGAAATTTTGATTGAGAACCGACCATAAACCTTTAGTAGACATTCTTTCAGGTTTTAAAATTAAAAACTCTACAGCTAGACATGCTAGGTTGGCCACTAAGCTGCTAGAATGTAATTTTTCTGTGCATTATTTTGCTGGTGATAAAAACGTTAAAGCTGATTTTCTATCTAGGCTTCCTGTTGATAATATTGATTTGAATGCTGAAGGGCTAGAGGACATTGAAGAATGTATCATTGCTCATGTGGATGACACTGTGATCTGTTCTAACATGGAGATTTGGCAAGATGTTTTAACTAATGATTCCGTCTTGAAACAAGTCATGGATTATGTAGTCAAAGGATGGCCCAATGAGAAGTCTTTAGTGGTTGAGTTACAACCTTATTGCAAAGTTGCGGATGAGCTTCCAATTGAAAATACCTTACTAATGAGGGGAGGTAAACTTATTCCTCCTAATAATTTCAGATCTAGAAAAATGGAAACAGCTCATTCTGGTCATTAGGGTATGACTTTTGGTGGCCCAGCATGGATCGTGATGTTGAGTCTATGGCAAGAGATTGTGTACAATGCTTGTATAGTGATAAGCATTTGATGACATCTACTCCTGTGCCTAGACCTGTTCTTTGTCTGGACAGAGTGTGGCACAGAGTTGCTGTAGATTTTCTTGGACCTTTTCATATTCTACCCAATTGTATGAAATATTTTATTGTACTAATCGATCACTTATCCAGATGGGTGGAAGTGAGAGGTATTTCTCAACCCAACACCAAATCTGTCATTCGTTTTTTACAAGATGTGTTTAGCAGAGAAGGTGTTCCAGAGGAACTATTGACATATAATGGTTTACTTCGTCTGGTATGCAAGAATGTTTAATGAAATTAAGGGTGAAACATCTACGCACTCCTCATCCACAATCTTATGGAAAACATGAAAGGTTCAACAGGGTGCTAGTTGAATGCATACAAAGCACTGTCAAGGCAAGAGGAGACTGTAAGACAGCTGTGAGAGATGTGGTTTGGGCATATAGAACCACTCCTCGTTCGGTTTCAGGTGTGGTATCATTTGAGCTAATGAGAGGAAGAAAGGCTTCTTCTCTTAATCCATTTTGGAAATTAAGAGCACTTGGAGGTGATTGCGATGTTTCAATTCAATCTAGAAAGGCTAAGTGTACTAGTGACCATGTTAATCATAAGAAATATGAAAGGAAAAGAATTTTAAGGAAAAGAAAAGAGACAAAGTTTGCATTGGGTGAGTATTTACGAGTCAAAGATCCTGTGCTATTACAAAAAGGAAAGTCTGAATTCAGAGAACCTAGATGCATTGTTCAAATTAAAGGCCATGCTGTCAAACTTAGCAATGGACAGTGGTGGAATGTGTCTCGTTTGGCAAAAGTTAGACAGTGCAATGATAATTCAAAGTTATAAATTACTAGTTCTAGAGTTGAAAATGTATGAAGGAGTTGCTGAATAAGAAGAATTCCCAAGAAATTCTATGACTAGCTTGCTTTTGTTATCATATATATAATTCATTTTTTTTTTTTTAAAAGGGGGGAGATTTGTGGTGTTCTATCATTTTGTATTTCTATCTATTGTTAATTATTCGTGGGATCCTCTACTGCATATTTTATGGTTCAGAATGTAAGCACTCTGTTGGTGCTTCTACTCTGTGTTATTCTGTAATGTTGGCCTTACATGCCGTTCTCTTCAATAAACTTCAAGAGAAAGCTACACAGGTCGTTGATCTCTACTTTACATCTTTCTGTTCCAATTTCTGAATTTGGAATGGTAGAGATGTTGTCACTCAGGTGGTGAAAATACAAGGGCAGTAAATACTGTTGTGGTCAGCAGTTCAACATCATAGGTTTCGCCGTCGTCATAGTGGTCAGCAATGTTGACAGCGGTAGGGGAGGCATGCATGGTACGGCCATCAATGGTAAAATCTTTGTTACTGACTGTGCCTTCGATGAGGTCTTTTTGAAGTTTGTCGACTGAGTGCTTTCAGATGATTAGAAGCAGTTTGGTTAGTTTGTGAATTACATTTGTCTACAGCTTTCTGCGCAGACAGAGAATCTTCTTTTCTGGAGTGTTTTTCAGCTCCAGGTTTAGTTTATGCAGAGGGAGCTGCAAGCGCAGTCCCACATAAGTCCATTTCAGGAAAGTCAAGATGTATCCTTTTCTACACTGTCTTCTTGGAAGTGCTTGGTGGGGCACTTTTTACAAAATATTTCCATAAGGAGGGAAATTCTCTTTATCCAGCAAATAGAGTGTTAACCTCCTCTCTCCGTCCTTTAGAGTCTTTGAGGTAAAGGTTTTTATAGATGTCACATTATGAAGCTTGTGAGTAGGATAAAGACAATAAATACACTGGGAACTAGGATCATCAGTGTACATTTGAGAGGAGGCTGAATGGTCTCCCTGGCACAGAAAAGTAAATGTTCCTAAAACCAACTCACAGTATAGTGGCAGCTGATATAGGGCTGAGTCAATCCCAGGGTAGACCAAGAAAGGATTATGTTACTTACCCTGTAAGCATCTGTATGTGGCATGTAGTGATATAGATTCACGCGCTGCGCATACTCCTGCCATCTAGTGTTGAGTCCGGACGTGTGCAAGTTGTTTTTCTTCAATGAAGTCTTTCGAGTCACAAGGTAAAGCGAATCCTCCTCTTGGTGATATAGCGCATGGGCATTGACTCCATTGTTAGATTGTTTTCCCGTGAATATGACTCATTACAATCCGTACTAATACCACACGTGCCATTACAACGCGGGTATTACTACATGTTGCAATTACAACAACATGCCATTACATTGCATACTTTTAACACGTATATGCTTTTACCACGCACGCCATTACAACACAAAGGCATGCGTGGTAAAGGTATACTCATGGTAAAAGTATGCAATGTAAGTGACACTACCCTGACCGCCAGTACTCTCCCTACATTAAGATGACCCAGCACGACCCCCCGACACTACCCTTAACCCAACAACACTACCCTGTACTACACACACACCACAACACTACCCTTACCCTAAAACACTACCTCCAGCACGACCCTCCCCGACTCCTAGTCCACTCCCTACACTTAAACACTACCCTGCACAGCCACCGACACTACCCTAAACCCTAAAACACTACCCTGCACTATAGACACACCACTGCACTACCCTAAACCCTAAAACACTCCATCCAGCACAAACCTCCCCCGACCCCCAGTCCGCTCCCTACACTTAAACACTACCCTGCATGACCCCCGACACTACCCTAAACCCTAAAACACTACCTTGCACCACACACACACCACGGTACTACCCTAAACCCTAAAACACTACCTCCAGCACAACCCTCCCTCAACCCCCAATCCACTCCCTACACTTAAACACAACCCTGCATGACCCCCAACCCTACCCTAAACCCTTAAACACTACCCTGCACTACACACACACCACGGCACTACCCTAAACCCTAAAACACTACCCTGCACTACACACAAACCACAACACTACCCTAAACCCTAAAACACTACCTCCAGCACGACCCTCCCCGACCCCTAGTCCGCTCCCTACACTTAAACTCTACCCTGCATAGCCCCCGACACTACCCTAAACCCTAAAACACTACCCTGCACTACACACACACCACTGCACTACCCTAAACCGTAAAACACTCCATCCAGCACGAACCTCCCCCGACGCCCAGTCCGCTTCCTACACTTAAACACTACCCTACATGACCCCCGACACTACCCTAAACCCTAAAACACTACCCTGCACTACACACACTGCACTACCCTAAACCCTAAAACACTATCTCCAGCACAACCCTTCCCCAACCCCCAATCCACTCCCTACACTTAAACACTACCCTGCATGACCCCCGACACTACCCTAAACCCTTAAACACTACCCTGCACTACACACACACCACAGCACTACCCTAAACCCTAAATCACTACCCAGCACTACACACACACCACAACACTACCCTAAACCCTAAAACACTACCTCCAGCATGACCCTCCCCGACCCCAATCCGCTCTCTACACTTAAACACTACCCTGCACGACCCCCAACACTACCCTAAACCCTTAAACACTACCCTGCACGACACCCACACCACAGCACTACCCTAAACCCTAAAACACTACCTCCAGCACGACCCTCCCCCGATCCCCAGTCTGCTCCCCACACTTAAACACTACCCTGCATGACCCCCGACACTACCCTAAACCCTTAAACACTACCCTGCACTACACACACACCACAACACTACCCTAAAACACTACCTCTAGCACGACCCTCCCTGACCCACTGTCTGCTCCCTACACCTAAACACTACCCTGCACGACCCCTCCGGCACTACCCTAAAATACTACCCTACACTACACAAACACCACAACACTACCCTAAACCCTAAAACACTACCCCCACCCCAGGCCCAATGCCCCTTACCTCTCTCTCCTCGTGGTTCCTCTCTCCTGGTTCCTGGTTTGCTTCACGGTGGCTGAGGGGCGGTGCACATCATTGTGAGGAAACGGAAGAGCCTCAGTTTCCTCACAACGAGGTGGATTGCCATTACATCGCATGCGTTGTAAAAGCACATGCAATGTAATAACATGTGTAGCAATGGCTACGCGTTGTTACATTGCATGGGTCGTAACGCTTGCGATGTAATGGCATGGGGGAAACAACTGCGCTGTAATGGCTTTTTTCCCCTTTCCTGCAGTTGGGTGAGAATGGGTGTGAGAAAGTGTTAGTAAAGAGATGACCATGCATACGATATTGTAAGTAGATTCTGCAACAGCCACAGGTGTCTGTGGAGGAGGGCGGGGGCATGTGAATCTACAGCACTACATGCCACGAACAGATGCTTACAGGGTAATATAATCTGTTCAATGGCTTTTGTGGTTCTAGATACACATGCTCTGCATAGACTATAAAGCAGTGCTTTCCAGAAAGCGATGGCTAACCTGAGAGTGTTGCAGTTGTTTGGAAAATGATACATAGTACCGCTTGTCCTACATTTGATTGCTGGCCTGCTAATACATCCACACAGTAATGTTTAGTGAAAGTGCGTGGGGTTGCCATGTAGCTGTTATATTGTTATATTGGCCAGGAAAGCCATAGAAAGATGCTCCTATTTTGTGGGTAGAGTTGGTTCTAGGAGGTGTGGGCAATGTTCTTTCAGCTTTGACATAACATGTCTGAATTCATTTAATTATCCATCTAGAAATACCTGAATATGATATGGGTGTTAATAAGGAAAACTTTGATGCCGATATGAGAAATGATACATTCATTTATGTGAATGATATCATGTTCTTATTGACGAATTAGCCCGTTGGGAACTCCACATCTACCTCGCACGTAGGGTGGCACATAGCTGGCAGACAAATGCACAGACAGGAACCCTTAGATCAATCCCACAGATAGACGCTGCAGCACTACAATGGTCAAGGGAGATTGGCCTCAATAAAGCACACATGGCCTGAAGGGGTTCGCGCGCTACTAAAACGCCATAAAGTCATATGCGATATAAGTTAGGAGCATATGGCCAATCAGAACACAGCACACACAGTATACGCAGTGATCACGTGCTCCCTATGCGGGACATCTGGACACGTTACCCACTGGCCACATTGTGTCCACGCAAGGTCGAGGCCCACCTGGATTATCCATCGAACAATTAATTTATGACTCCAAAGGCAACAACTTACATTCCTTACCATACAAGGATCACCGGATCCATTTATGGCATACAATTAATTATATATAAGAACCTCTCAGATAGATTGTAAATTGAGACAGTCCTCAGACCCTATGCCTGTGACTGATCTCCCAGCCACAATTTTTAATTAAACAAGCTGTTCCTGTTTTGACAAATGCCTCGTATCTCTTAAAGGTATTTCATGTTCAATCGAAATATGCAATAAGCTCTCCCACCTGACCCGTATTTCTTTACTATGGGGCCTAAACAGGATCCCAAATCTGGCCACAATGTTTCTTCCTTATTGATTTTACTGCTAATGTTATTTTCATTTTCTTAACCTTTTATCTACTATTTCTTTGTATATTTTACTTTAAATAAAGTCATAAAACTGAATACAATATATACAGTGCTATACAATAGTATGTGCATTATGAGTGGAGTGCAATATACAATACAAATTCATTTCACTGTATACACATAAGCCTTATTTTCAATTCTTTTATTTTCATTTTATTTTTTACACAAGGCATCTATATCATATGTGCATTATTTCAGAGCTGAATATACTCATAGCAATGAGCTACCCCCACATGGGCTGACCCACTCAGTCCTCACATACACACACATTAATTCTCTCATTTCTATCATACACGCTTGTTCCCAGCGTTACTATACAGTCACCATCTAGAAGCCAACCGGAACGGTCTATTAACTCAGCCGTTGCTGTAGAGTAGTAGGTAGAAATGTGTTGAAGTTCAGTAATGTTCAAGCAACATGGGTTTTCTTATGTGAGGGGTGAAAAAGCCCCAAAGAGTTACTTGGTTTTAAAGAAAATCTTTAGTTGGTCAATATAGGACATTAAAGCTCTTTTAACATCTAGTGCATGAAGGGTTCTTTCTGCAATTGAATCAGGTTGCGGAAAGAAGACAGGTAATTCAACTGACTGATTTAGGTGAAAGGTAGAAACTACCTTTGGAAGGAATTTTGGGTTAGTTTGAAGGACTACCTTATCTCTGTGTAGTTGGAAGAAAGGTTCTTCCAAGGTTAGTGCCTGGAGCTTACTGATACAACTAAGAGAAGGGATGGCTACTAAAAAGGCTACCTTCCAAGATAGGAATTGGAGAGGGCAGTTATGCAAGGGTTCACATGATGAACCCATAAGTCTGGTGAGTAGAATGTCAAGATTCCAAGCAGGCTCAGGGGGAACCCTGGGTGGAATTAATCTTTTAAGGCCTTCAATAAAAGCTTTAATAACTGGCATCTTGAACAGTGATAAATTGTGTCTGTTTTGCAGGTAGGCAGCTACTGCAGCTAGATGAAAGCGTATTGAAGTGTATACTTGTCCAGAAGTCCGCAAATGCAGTAGATAGCGGACAATGTTTTACACAGTTGCATCAAACAGGTAGATATGTTTACCACCACAGTATTTTCCAATTTGCAGGGTAACACGCCCTGGTTGTGGGTTTGCGAGTTTATTTGAGAATGGTCATACATTCTGGTTGGAGATTTAGGTAACTGAAATCCATGACCTAAGGAGCCAAATCGCGGGGTGGAGTTTCTTTGGATTTGGGCGCCTGACTTCCTTATGATTCTGAGTGAAAAGATCCGGGTTGAGGGGAAGCTACTCGTGTGGCACTACTGAAAGCTTGAGTAGTGACCATGGTTGCTGAGCCCAAGGGGGAGCTACCATAATGAGGGTGCGAGAGCTTCAGAATCACAAACAGAAGAAGAGCGAGCGGTGGAAAGGATCCCTGACCGGTTCATTCACAGAGCCTTGCTCTTGCATAGTAAGTGTGGACCCCTGGAGGGGAATTTGTGGGCATCGATCTGTGGAAACCCCCACTTGTGGAAGCATGGGAGGAGGACTCTGAGGGGGAGATCACACTAGTGGACTTATTGCCGCATCCTGCTGAGGAGGTCGGCGAAGTTGTTGTCCATACCTGGAGATGTTCCTCTAACAGGTGAATATTGTGACATATTGCCCAACGCCAAATCCTCTGAGATAGGCGTGATAACTGTAAAAAATGTCCCCCCCTTCCACGTTTTTGTAAATAGAACATGGCTGTCGTGTTGTGTGTTGGACCAAGATAACTTTGCCTTTCAGGTGGACTAGAAATGTTTTCAATGCTGGATGAACTGCTTGAAGCTTTAGGTAGTTGATGTGGACCTCTGGTGTTTGGTGTCCCAGAGACCCTGAACTGTGAGATCCTGTAGGTGTGCACCTCATCCTGTACAGGATAAGTCTGTGTGAGAATGATATGGGGAACAGGGTCAAGGAGCATCCACCTTTTTGATAGGTTCTGTGTGTTCCACCACTGCAGCGAGTGAGGTGTGCAGACTAGATCTTGTAACTGACCCTGTGACTGAGACCATCAACTCGCCAAATATTACTGCAGCTGACGCATATATAGTCTTGCATATGGCACTATTGCAATACAAAGCAAACACAAGATGATGGACGGAGTGCTGAAACTTTTCAACCGCTCACCCCCAGTCACAGATCTGGGTTTAATCCATTGTTCTTTTGCTCCCCATGCCACCCCAGTTTGGACCCAGCCATATGGAAATTAGTCTTGACCCTGTGCCTAATGGGAACAGTCCAGCCCGAACTGCCAGGCCAGGTTCTCCCAGGACCGGAAGCAAGCATCCTGGGACCAGTTTCGGCATTTCACCCCTCATCAGCCAGACTAGTTTGAATCCAGTAGCACAGCGAGCAAGGGACCCACATCTAGGCATACCCATGGCCACTAAGGGCAAACATAGGAAACACAACAAGATGATGGACGGAGTGCTGAAACTTTTCAACCACTCACCCCAAGTCACATATCTGGAGTTATCCATTGTTCTTTTGCTCACCATTAAGGGTGGGCGTCAAATTCCGTTCTGCTCGCGAAATTTGCGAAATTTAGGCATTTTCACGTTCCGCGGAGAACGCGGAGATGTCGAAATTTCCACGATCTGCGGCATAGCGGGGATTTTTTTCATGTTCGCACTTTAAAAATACGTTCTTGCGCACGCGGTCGACTTACCAGGATCCCTGCGTTCGCCATCGAGTTTTGCTATCCGTTCGCGTACGCCACGAGATGTTGGTAGCCGGTTGCGCTATCCCGCAAGAGTTTGCGTCATTTGCAGCGCCATCGGACACCGTGAGATATCTGCGAACACGTCATTCACCACCGCAAAAGTGAGCGTGCGATCGCGAACACGTCATTTGGACGTGCCATCCGACATCCGGCGGAAGTGTGGTGAAGCTTGCGATCCTGAACACGCAAAATTTTCAATCTGGAGAAGAAGAATATCTCGAGCAGCATAAAACCTTCTGTAAATGATGATTTGGATGAAAAAAACTCCACAGATTCAAAGGGTGAACGCAGGGGTTTATTTATTTTCTCAAAGGCGCCCATATAGAGGCAGGCTACGCTAGGTGCACAGGCAGCCCCCATTTTTTCCTTTTCCCCAGTCCCCTGTTCCTTTCCCCTTATGTATTCCCCAATGTGTTCATTGGCTTATTCCTCCTTAGTTTTCTACATTTTTATTTTTCTCCCTGTTGTGTGGAAACTTGCGAATTATGTAGGGATGAACCCCTGCGTTCATCCTTTGAATCTGTCCATGGGAGAATTTTCCCCCTCCTTCAGCGTCGTCTGTCCAGCATCCTATGCCCTGAATTCCTTAGGAGTTTACTGCATTCTGAACTTCTCTGGTAAGCGCAATTGTTGTGGGTAGCCAGTAGGCCCAGAGCTAGTCATGGGTGGGTACATGATGAAGCAACTGTTCCTTTGGTGTGTGGTGAATTTATTTCAAACATCATTTAGGGCATGGATGGAATTGGATTGATGTGCAAAATGTGTATTTTGGGGGGTATTTCTGTTCTTTTTGGGTGTGTGTTAAATAAATGCCTTTGTTGTGTATGGTGTGTTGTTGTGTACCTTGCAAACCTTGTTTAGCCCTGTGGATTTTCGTTTTTGCGTTTTATTTCATTAAAAGGCAAAGCAGTGTGGTTTAGCAGCATGTATCCTTTGCCTGGCTATTATAGGCCTTTTGTCAGTACATTGTTTTCCAGGCTTCCTGCTTGTTGCTTGTCATTTTGTGAGTGTGCATGTGGCTGGTGGCCATTTCTGGTGAGAGTTGTTAGTGTGCTGCTTTTGCCATATAGTCCTGAATGTTATTCCTTTGTGGCCTAGGCTTCTTGTTGTTGTGGGCCTGACCATGAGGCTGGTGGCCATTTTGAAGCCAGGCTGTGTGCTTTTTGCTATAGGCCTGCATTGTCTGTCTTCAGTTTCTTGTAGTGTGTGGGCCTGGCCATGTGGCTTGTGGCCATTTTGAAGGCCGGTAGTGTGCTTTTGCCATAGGCCTGCAAGCTTGTGGCCTAGTCTGCCAACAGGCCTTTAATCCAGTAGGCTCACAGGTAGTCACGGGCGCATGATACAGCTGTTGTTTCTGTGTGTTCTGTTGAATTTAAACACCATTTAGGGCATGGATGGCATTGGATTGAATTGCAAAATGTGAATTTTTGGGGGTATCTCTGTTCTTTTTGGGTGTGTGTTAGATAAATGCCTGTGTGGTGTGTACCTTCCTGGCCTTGTTTAGCCCTGTGGACCTTCGTTTTTGCATTTTATTGCATTAAAGGCAAAGCAGTGTGGTTTAGCAGCATGTATCCTTTGCCTGGCTATTACAGGCCTTTTGTCAGTACATTGTTTTCCAGGCCTCCTGCTTATTGCTTGTGATTTTGTGAGTGTGCATGTGGCTGGTGGCCATTTCTGGTGGGAGTTATTAGTGTGCTGCTTTTGCCATATAGGCCTGAATGTTATTCCTTTGTGGCCTAGTCTTCTTCTTGTTGTGGGCCTGGCCATGAGGCTGGCGGCCATTTTGAAGCCAGGCCGTGTGCCTTTTGCTATAGGCCTGCATTGTCTGTCTTCAGCTTCTTGTAGTGTGTGGGCCTGGCCATGTGGCTGGTGGTCATTTTGAAGGCCGGTAGTGTGCATTTGCCTTAGGCCTGCAAGCTTGTGGCCTAGTCTACCAACAGGCCTTTCATCCAGTAGGATCACAGGTAGTCATGGGTGCATGATACCGCTGTTTCTGTGTGTTCTGTTGAATTTAAACACCATTTAGGGCATGGATGTCATTGGATTGAATTGCAAAATGTGTATTTTTGGGGGTATCTCTGCTCTTTTTGGGTGTGTGTTAAATAAATGCCTGAGTGGTGTGTACCTTGCAGGCCTGGTTTAGCCCTGTGGATTTTCATTTTTGCATTTTATTGCATTAAAGGCAAAGCAGTGTGGTTTAGCATGCATCCTTTGCCTGGCTATTATAGGCCTTTTGTCAGTACATTGTTTTCCAGGCCTCCTGCTTGGTGCTTGCGAAATTTTTTGAATGGCCATTTCTGGTGGGAGTTATATAAGTGTGCTGCTTTTGCCATATAGGCCTGCATGGTTTTCCTCTTGGCTTACTGCTTCCATCCATCCCCTTTGCCAGCAGTAGCCCCCTGAATCTTTTATTTGTTTGTTTGTACTAGTAGTAATTGAACCACAACAACAAATGCAACATTTCACTGATGTCCTTCTCATGGCTTCTTTGCTTTTAGGTGCACAAAACGACAGAAGAGGAGGTGTCATCATCATCACCAGTTGTACTGCCAGACAGAAGTCCTGCTGCGCACCACGTCACGTCCACGTGTGACCACAGACATCTCTACAACTTGTACACCTGCGTCCTGCTGACATCTGAAGAAGATGGCCCCAAAGAAAGGTAGCAGGTCATGCAGTACCAAGAAAGATGTCGGTGACAAGGAATAGAAAAAGGAAGTGGCACTTGCCAAGACTGGTGTGCCGCCCCAGATGTTTTTAGGAAACAAAAAATTACGCCTGCAGCAGCGTTGTCCGGGGACCAAGCTGGGAGCAGCACCTCCGCATCATCGGGCCAGACCCCCCAACCTAAGCCCAAGCACATGAGTGTCGCAGAGGTAGCCAGTCTACTCACGAGCAGCGATGTTGAAATGTCATTATCGCAAAGTAGTACACAATCAAAGCAGGTGGAAACTCAGCAGATAAGTGGGCAGCAGCTGGCGACACAGCAGACGCAGCAGCAGCCGCAAGAACAGCAGCAGCCGCAAGAACGGCAGCAGCCGCAAGAACAGCAGCAGCCGCAAGAACAGCAGCAGCTGCAAGAACAGCAGCAGCCACAGACCATCATAGCAGTTGTTCCTCCTGAAGTAGGGGCATTTCAGGAGATCGAGCTTCCTGCAGACAGAGAGGGGCAAGCCACTGTTTCAGAAGATCCATTGTCTTCCAGACCCCCAGCAAGGAAAAGGAGGGTTATTCCATCGTCTTCTTCTTCAAGCCCCGCTTCTGATGATCTTGATGCCACTTGGAGGCAACCAGCTCAGTCTGAGAGTGATGCACGCCACAAGACAAGGCTAGTGAAAAGGAAGGTTCCAGAAAGCCTTACAGTTATGGAGGTAGATGTACAAGAGGGGGATGATGATGACGAGCCAGTCATCACAAGCATCACTCCCGGCCCCGAGGAGATGGGGACCAACATTATTACCCTATTCAAAATCTCTGCGAGGGATGTAGCACGGATACCTCCAACCCAGGTAACAACAACACGACTCCCAGCTTCCATATTTGCAAAGGCCTGGCAGGGACCTACATCCAGCTCAACCACCACCCCAGTAGGTAGTGGTAGTGTAACTGCACAGAGTCAAATTCCAGGCACACCCTCCAGTTCATCTGGTATTGAAAGTAGCACATCCAGCAGCGCCAGAAAGCTCTCCTCCCCAGTTTGGGACTTCTTTTCGGTTAGCAGTAAGGAGGAGAACATTGCTATATGCTCAATTTGTCAACAAGCTGTTAGGCGGGGTAAGCTTGGTACAAACTATGGTACCGGAGGCCAAACAAGTCATCTCAAAATGCACCACAGTATCCAGTGGGAGGCTCACCTACTTTGCTTAGAAAAAGTAAAACTGAACCCATTGCTGTTGTTGGGGATGAAGAATTAGGGGAAGATATGATCGCGGTGGAAGGTGAACAAGAGGGAGACATTTCTAGCCCTGTCCCCAGAAGTGTAGTGGTACGGCCTACATCCTCAGCAACATCTCAGTGGCACCGCAGTAAGAGTCATACTCAGAGTCAAACTGAGACACCAAGGCGACCGAGTACTGCAATGAAAAAAAGTGCGTGGTTGAGCCTAACTGGGTTAAAAAAAACAGCTGCCCCACAAAGTAAAAAAATCCAGCCTACCATTCTCAGCATGTTTAGGTTGGAGGGGCAGTACGAACGCAACCACCCAACGGCACTGTTGCACAATGCGAAGCTGGCTAAAATGTTAGCACTGGACCTTCTCCCTTTTTCATTTGTGGAAGGGGTGGGTTTCCTTGAACTTGCGTCAGCCATCTGCCCTAAATGGAAGGTTCCCAGCCGGTCCTATTTCGCAAGAGTTGCTGTTCCTGCACAACATCATGATGTGCTGGAATTGGTTGGACAAGCTTTGCAGCAGAGTGCTGTTCACAACATCCACCTGACAACAGACATGTGGACCAGTTGCCAAGCCACTGATTACATATGCATCACTGCACACTGGGTCTCTTTTGTGGGGGTTAGAGATAAGCTACCTGAAGTAGGTGCTGTTGATACAGCTGAGATCTTTAATGCTACTCTAAAAACATGCAACTGTAGCCATGTTCACCATGGAGAAATCTCATACTGCTGTAAACATTTTGGAAGAGTTTCAGAGCAAGTTCTTTGAATGGCTGCGCCCAAGAGGGCTTAAGATTGGTTTTGTTTCCACAGATAATGACAGTAATGTACTTAAGGCCATGCAGCTTGGTTCCTATTTCAGGGTGCCGTGTTTGGCGCACTGCATTAACATTATAGTTCAAGACTTTCTGAAAAAAGAAGCCATAGTCAGCAACTTACTGACCACCTGCCGAAGAATATGCACTAATTTCAGCCATTCTTTTAAAGCTCGTAAGCAGCTGAGGATCATTCAACGTGACTATAGAATGCCAGTCAAAGCACTCATCCAGGAGGTGGCAACACGTTGGAACTCAACTCATTACATGCTTGACCGTCTGTTTAAGTAATACAGACCAATCAATGAATATGTCATGCGAAGAGGGGATGCTACTGTGAAAGGCATGACCCTTCAGATGGACCAATGGTGCCTAGTTAAATGCCTGACTGAGATGCTTCTTCCTTTCGAGGTCTTCACACGTGAAGTCAGCAAGGAGGACTGTACTATGGGCCAAGCTATCCCATTGTTGCAAATGCTAGAGCAACAGCTGAAGGAGGTGTCTGAAGTGTACAAAGGTGTAGATAAAAAAAAGAAGCATATGAGTTGGTGGAGAGCTTATCCCGTCACTTAGCTGACAATACAAGGGTGCAAAATAAGATTTTCACACAAGAACATTACATTTGTGCCACAATTCTGGATCCACGGTCCAAATCGGCACTGAAAAGTAAGACATTAATTCCTTTTTCTGAAGTGTATGTTGCCCGGTACAAAATCTGGATAGCTGAGGCAGCCAGTAAGTTGGAAAATGAACGGCTGGTAATTAAAAGCCTGCTTCATACACCCACAACAAGTACTGCAGCAGTGCATCCGGCGTTAAGTTCAACTTCGGAGCCTGAGGGCAGTGCGTTTGGCTCAGAACAGTCACCAACACGACTTGCTAGGTCGAGTGCTGATGCTAAGACAAAAGAGGCCGAACAAAGTGTAGTACCCCTGAACATTGAGCGGATGGTCCAGGCCTATCTGGATGACCCGACAGAGGTGTACATTGATCAAAACCCATTGCGGTATTGGCATGGGAAAAGGGGCCAATGGCCACTGCTCAGCAGACTGGCGATAAACTATCTGGCTTGCCCTGTCACAAGTGTCTCTTCTGAATGTGTTTTCAGTGCTGCTGGTTCCATTGTAACAGTGAGAAGGACTAGTCTCTCGCCCAAAAACGTGGAGAGGTTAACCATGATCAAAATGAATCAGCACTATAAAAACCATAATGGCTTGGATGAGGAAAACATGGCGGCCGCTAGCTAGAGCTGTCCGCGCGTTCCAATCAGCCTCCTGAGACCCGTACCGCTGTGTTGTAGATTTCAAGCTATGCCGACATTTCCGACCCGCGGAGATTTTCTGTGACAGCGTGTGGTCAATCTCGAGAGATTAGAAGGGATTTGGCATTGTGGAACGGCAGGTACTGGCGAATGTGCCCGCCGGCGGAAACTCTCTCTCCTGCTCCTGCCTTTCTCCCGCCTTGGAGACGGGCAGCCATGGAGTTTAGGCGCGGCCGTGCGGCTGCTGCTCGGGGGCTCCATACCACGATTTCGGCCGGCAGAGGAAGAGGGAAAGTGATGCAGAGGGACACAGTACTGCATAGGTTTCGACTTACTGGAGAGACATCGGCATCAGAATCAGCTGGAGTGGCAGCTGGTTCGGAGGAGCCGGAAGACCAGGGCAACTTTCCCTCGGCTCGGGGTGAGGTGGTTGATTTGATTAGGGACCTTCAACTAGGAACCACAAGGAGTAAGACCAGGAATCGAGGTAAGGAGCTCAGGTTGGAAGATAGCAAACTACAGCTCCCAGAGTGCACCTTGGAGCTGGCTCCAAAAATAAGTCAGGAGCTTAAATCAAGTCTAATTGACTTCAAGCGAGAGACTGCGAAGGAGGGAAAAAAAAATACTAGGCAAAAAAAGACCAAAAATAAAAATCTGAAAGCCCCAGGAGGTATAACACCATCACTGCGCTCCTATTTTAAAGCCCTGCCCCAAGTGTTAGAGATTACGCAGGATATGGCAGCATTTAGGGGAGAAAGCTTGCAGCAGGATAAGCAAGAAAAGCAGGGTATATCTAATGCTACTTCCAGCTCAATCTCCCCCTCTAACCCGTCCTCGGAAGTGGTAATGCCCGAGGGTCTTCTATCACCTATCCCGCCTGACTCGGTTATGGTCATAGAGACTGCTACTGTCAGCAAAACATCTAGTCAACAAGATAAAATGCTTGATGAGGATACACGAAAAGCAACAGCAGCAGGAAAGGTGACGAAACAGGATGCAGTAGACCAGGGTCAGGAAGATCTGGGAGTAGGTAATACACTTGAGGCCCTGGTCAGCTCCATTGCTGCAATGAGGGAGGAAATAAGACATGATTTTGCAGTTTCTAAAACTAATCAAAATGAAATTAGAGCAACATGTGAGGTATTAGGTCAAAAGGTGGATGGCCTATGTGAAAGAACTGTAATATTGGAATCCTCAGTAGGTCTTTTGACTACAGATTTAGAGACTGCTAGATCTAAAATACACACCCTCTAAAGAGATGGGGATAACATGAGAGAGAGGATTGAAGTCTTGGAAAATTACTCAAGGCGTAACAACATTCGACTTCTGAAAATTCCAGAAGGCAAGGAAGGTGCTGATCTTAAAGGCTTTATAATTCGGATATTAAAAGAATCCCTTAACCTTGACGATAGAGCTGAAGAGTTAGACAAGGATATTCAGAGAATACACAGAGATCCGTTTCGCATGAAACCGGCAAGAATTAAACCCAGAAAGGTGTTAATCAATTTCTTGATCTACGCACTTAAAGAAAAGATTCTAAATCTGGCTCTGAAAGCCAGAACAATGAAGGGCCCGGATTCCTCCTTTGAGATACGTTCAGACCTTTCCAAAACCACACTGGATAGACAGTGGGAGCTGGGGCAGCGCATGGACAAATTTAGGTCATTAGGTGCTACAGTGCAGATGAAGTTTCCAGCATTCCTACGGATCATGTATAACAACAAGATGCACAATATCCGTTTTATTAACGATGCTGATGCCTTATTAGAATCTATCCAAGGACATGCCCAGGCCCAGAGTACAAAATAACTCAGGTGGGACTAGTAGTACAGAGGTCTCTTTGGTCCCTTATAGGTCCCTATATGTTCCTATTCATAAATTACTTCAAATTCCTGTACTAATCTAAGAGGTATGATATAACAAAGGGGGAAAATAAAATACAGACAACACAATTAAATTTAAATTCACAAAGGAAAGGGAAGAAAAAGGAAAGAATTATATAAAGAAGAAGAGGAAGAGGGAAGGGAAAAAAAATATAGATATAAAGGAAAAAAAAAGGGAAAGAAAAGGTGAGGAAGGGAAGAGGGAAAGAAGAAGGAAAATAAAAGGGAAGGGAAGAAGGGAAGGAGGAATGAGAAAAGGAGGAAAGAAGGAAGGGAATGGAAGGAAAAAAGAAGAAAAAAGAAAAAGAGGAAAGAAATTCTAAAAGAATGAAGGTAATGTCCAAACACTTATATTTTTTTCTTACTTTTTTTTTTTTTGGATGCTACTAAAGGGTTAATTTGCGCCCATATTGGTTGGCAATAGCAGCTTCTTACCTCAAAATATAGCAGCGGGGGGTTAAAGGGTAAGGCTGTAGGTGGGCGTAAATCTGGCCAGACACCAGGCCAGAATAAGTAGGGGTGGGTTTTCCAGGGGGTGGGGAGGAGGGGTGGGGGGAAAGGTCAATATAGCAAAAAATACTCATCTGTCTACCCTCTTTATTTTTTCAGTCTGTCCTTTTTTCCAAAATCAGATTATTAACATGCTAAAACCAAGATGTCATCAAATGGGGCATGTTAGACCTGTCAGCCCTTTGGGTGGTCCCTCCTCATCCTTATTTATTTTGTCCCACTTCTGCCTCAAACCCTATTATAATTATTCCTTTTTGGGAACCACCAGACTTTTTAGTGTTGATGCAGGGTCAGGGAGCCATTTTCCCTACCCCTGGAACTTCTGTCTGAGGGCCTGAGCCACAAAATGGTGGCCACCCATTGTCACCTGTGACATCACCAGAACCCACTGGAGGTTTCTAGAACCTTCTGTAACATTCTAGAACCCTGTGACAGTGGGAGGCAGTTTAGAATGTTGGGAGGCCATCTCAGTGGGGCAGTTGGCAACTGACTGGGGAAGAGAGAGGACAGAGATAGAAGGAGGTCGGAGTAAGGCAGCAGAGGTGGAAACCAGTGCTTGGAGTGGGGTCCAGAAACCCACCCTTGATGCTAGTCTCTACTGACCAAGCCCAACCTAAAGCCCTGTGTGGGATCAAGATCAGAAGAACCATCTTAAAGGACTGAATATTTGGAACAGGCCTTAAAGAAGAAGAACAGCAAGCTCCTGACCTGTTCAGCAGTGTCCTCCTGGAGTCCTGACGTCGAGAAGCCTGGAGACCTGGGGCCGGAGGTAGAGAAGCGGCGCTGACAGAAAGCAGACGTCGTACCCGGAGCCGCCAGAGGTCGAGTGAGGGCGCCGACGGAGGTCGTGGAGAGGCACTGGAGGTCGAGTGAGGAATCACCCGAGGTCGAGTGAGGGTGCCAACGGAGGTCATGGAGAGGTGCCGGAGGTCAAGTCGGGAGTCACCTGAGGTCGAGGTGAGGCGTCGACGGGGGAGTGAAGTCCGCCCACCGGAGTCGCCGGAGACTGAGGTGAAGCGCGCCGGAGGTCGGGAGTAGAGATTGCACTCCAGAGACACCAGGAAGTGGGGAGTCTGAGTCCCTGCGACGCCGGAAGGCGACATCGAGACGAGGCCGTCCAGCGACATCGAGCCGAGGCCGCCCAGCGACATCGAGTCGAGACCGTCCAGTGACATCGAGTCGAGACCGTCCAGCGACATCGAGCCGAGGCCGCCCAGCGACATCGAGTCGAGACCGCCCAACGACATCGAGTCGAGACCGCCCAGCGACATCGAGTCGAGGCCGCCCAGCGACATCGATCCGGAGCCGCCTCACGGCGTCGACGCGGTGCCGAGCGGAGCCGATCATCTTGAAAAGGACAGTAAGAGGTAGAGGGGGCGTCTGAGGCCCCGTGGAGCCCTAAAAGACCATTCTAGGGGCTAAAGGGGTGTTAGAACCAGCCTGGGAGTGCCAGGGGTGAACTGAGACTGGTACAGTGACCTCCATAAAGGGTTGTGTGGTTTGGAGGGCCAGGTCTTTAGGTTACTCTTGTTCTGCCTCAGCTTAGGCCCCAGCCTTGATCAATCTAGGTGGGACACCCCCATGCCATCCAAGTGTCCTTAAGTTGTGTGTGGGCAAAGTAAGACCAAGTGACCTCATGAAAATGATTTGAACTGTAACTGTCATTGATTGTTTTACCTTATTTATTGAGGTGCTTCATTTATTGTCATCCACTAATTTATTCCTGCACTGTATTTATTGTCTGACTGTATTTATTTGCCATCTGTATTTATTGCACATCTAATTATTCTTTGTGTAATGATGACCTGACCCTATTTATTGAAATTCCTAAGTAGTATTATTTATTTGACCTGCTCTTTTGAAGGAAAATCCCATTGTATTGTATTTATGTTATGAAACCTGCAACTGAGAGAAAATAAGATAAAGACATATATATATTTTCAATTTGACTTGCATTATTTTTACGGTGTAGTGTCGTTTTTGGAACGGATGAACGCATGGTTATTGTGAGGGTGTGACGTACGCTTAACACGGTGCCTGACCCCAACCGCTCGAGCCAAGCTACCATTGTGCTGGGAACCTGGTGACTGCTAACCCGGTTGCCCGGTTTCCAACAGGGCATAAAATAATGAAGGAGTTAGGAATAGTCTTATGACATTCATTCATTATATGTCCTGGAACGTCAATGGTCTGCGTGTGAGAGATAGACGAGATTGTATTTTACAATATTTGAGGGATTCTCAGGCGCAGATCATAGCTCTCCAGGAAACACATCTCCTTAAAACAGAGGCCACTACCCTGCTTAAAAAACAGAGGTGGATTGATAAATTCTGTTCAACAGATCATAACGCTAATATCAGGGGGGTAATATTCATTTTTAAAAAATCTGCAAAAGCGCAAATCCTGGATTGTAAAGAAGACCACACAGGGAGATGGCTATTAGTGAGAGTCTCGCTGGATGGTCAGATTCGTACCTTAGTTGGTTACTACGGTCCCAACTCAGATGATCCTTCGCATCTGGATGCTGTTAGAAACCAACTAGTATTAGTCCAGGATCCAGTGATCTGGATGGGGGACTTTAACATCGTCCTTAACCCCAGGCTGAACAAATCAACAAAATCTAGAAAGTGTAGTTCCGTCAAATCTAGGCAAACCCTTATTACAACTATGTCACAACTTGGCCTGGCGGATTTGTGGAGAGAAAGAGTGGGCAACAAGCTAGGGGTGTCCTTTCAGAATAGTCGCTTCAAACATAAATCTAGAATTGACTATGCTCTTTTTAGCTATTGCTTAAAAGACACTCTGACAACGATAGACTATTTACCATCACACCTGTCAGACCACTCTGCATTAACATTCAATTTGAGATCTGAAAACATCATTAAACATTCATCTTGGTCTTTTGACCGGTCACTTCTGCTCGAAGATGAAGAGGTTACATTTCTGCTAGCTGAGTCCTTAGTATTTTTTTATATAAATAGGGACTCTGCAGGCTTGGCTGTGGTCTGGGAAACATTTAAGGCCTTTTTAAGAGGTCAGATTACTAATAGAGCCTCGTATAGGCAAAAGATGTCTAGAGATAGGGTAGCTACCCTAGAGCAAGATATGAAATTTCTAGAGCTAAGGATCGACCCGTCCTCAGGAACATCAGAGGAACAGGAAAAACTGGCTGAGTTAAAATCACAACTGAAAAATATTCTACAGGAGAGAGTAAATAAAAGGTGGGAAGCGACCAAGATTTCCCAATTTGAATTTGGAGAAGCTGCAGGGAAAGTGTTAGCATGGAAAATAAAAGCTGACCAAGCCCTCAAATATATTAAGGAAATCAAGATAGAGGGAGAGGCCATGGTAAGATCCACTAACCTAGATATAGGTAGAGCTTTCTTCGAATTTTTTGAGGCAATATATAGGGAAGATCTTCCCAATGACCAGCAGGCAAGGGATAGATGGCTGGAAGCTATCACGCTTCCAACCCTCTCAACATTACAGAGTAAGGCATTAGAATCTGAGATAACAGAGGCTGAGGTGAAAAAAGCTATTAGTAAATCTAAAAAAGGGAAAGCGGCAGGTCCAGATGGTCTGCCGGGGGAGGTTAATAGATCATTGGAAACTGTCATTGCCCCCGTGCTGACGGCCCTATTTAATGGCATCCTAATAGAAGGAGATTCACCACCTAAATCTTGGGGGGAGGCCACAATTGTACTCATCCCAAAACCAGGGAAATCTCCACTTGAGTGCGGGTCATATAGACCAATATCATTATTAAATAATGATTACAAGATCTTTACAACAATTATTTCAGCAAGACTGGCTAGTGTTATTGGTACTATAGTTCATTTAGACCAAAAAGGATTCATTAAAGGCCGACAGTTATCTGATTTAACACATGAACTGATAGGGGCCATAGACATCGGCACAGCCTTTTCCTACCTTTAGCTACCCTAACCCTAGACGCAACTAAGGCTTTTGATAGAGTCAATTGGCTCTATCTGAACCATGTACTTAAAAAATTCAATTGTGGGGAGGGTTTTCGCAGAAATATAAACCTGCTTTATGGTGCCACTTCGGACAGGTTATTGGTCAATGGGGTTCTGACGGATGTCTTTAATATAACCAGAGGCACAAGGCAGGGCTGCCCGCTTTCCCCTCTCCTCTTTAATTTATATATCGAACCATTTGCCCAGCTTTTGCTGGAGGAGGCTAATATTCCATCTTTTAGCTTTGGAGAGTGGGAAAGGCGGGTAGCACTCTATGCAGACGATATCTTGGTCTTTACATCCGACCCATTAAAGACATTTCCAGTCGTTTTTAAGCGGGCAGAAGAGTTTGGTCATATTTCGGGCTACGATATTAACTCGAGTAAAAGTGAAACAATGGTATGGAACTTATTAGATATACAACCTGGGGTAAACATCTCGACCTCCATGCGTTATCTTGGGATAAGAGTCACACAAGAAGTGGGTAGCATTGGACAAACTAACTTGAATAGAATATACATTGAGAGCAAAAGTCTTCTAAAATCCTGTACTCACTTTCCACTTTCTATAATGGGCAGGGTAAATTTGGTCAAAATGTGTATTCTTCCAAAGTTTACGTTCATTTTTAATGCTATCCCCATGGCATTTGACCTTAAAACAATCGAAAAATGTCAGCGAGAAATTAACTCCTTCATATGGAACTATAAACCCATTAGAATAGCATGGAAAAAGTTGAGGAGAAGAAGAGAGAAGGGTGGGCTTGCTCTGCCGGATCTATTGCACTATGCATGGGCCTTCCAGATGTCATATTCTAGGATGCTTTTAAAAACGCCATCTAATCTTCCTACTGGGTCAATGTATAAAGCTATGCTAACAGGGGCGAATTTAGCATTAGAAGGATTCATGTTTAAATTTGGGAGTCAGAAATTCTTCAAAAAAATCAAACTTAAAATTCTACAGTCATGGACCAAAACCTGGCTCATCATCAGAAAAAGATCGGGGTTGTCATACTATTCTAATTTCGCCCCAATCTGGGACTCGCCTGGTCTTCCACCATGTTTGAGAGATAGTCTCTCTTCCAGAAATAGAACAAGCCGGTATTATAAGATGGGGTCAGCTATTTAAGGAAGGATCACTAATAGCTTGGGATGAGTTATACGACCATGTTGGCCTTGGGCTTTCTAGATTTAAATACATTCAACTGGAAAGCTGGGCGAGATCCCAACGCCGCACAGACGCCCATCTTGGGAAGGCTAGCATACTGGAGCAACGGTTAGTGGAACGACCAATTGGAGGGAAAGAAGTAGCCATATGGTATTGGCAGTTGTTGGAGAAAATTGATGGGGAGTTTCTTCTTCCGGATGAGCTATGGGGGGAGGTGACTGGCCTCCAATGTGAAGAGATGTGGTTAAACTCCTTCGGTCTTCTTCATAAAATTGTGAAACCATCATGGTTAAGACTAAATCATTTATTTTCAGCACATCGTGCATATATAACACCGTTGAAACTGTTTAAATTTCTCCCCGATAAAAAGTGCAATAAATGTAACTTTATTGGAGCATGTGACGTTCACATGTTCTTGGATTGCCCGGACATTGCCAAATTTTGGGAGGAAGTGAAGAATACTCTAAATTCCATTTTAAATGCATCCTTGTCAATAACTCTACCACTTGTCATCCTTGGGTTGGAAGATAACATCACTGGCAAAGCAAGGTCCTTCCTCTTCTATGCAATTTTATTGGCCAGAAGGCAAATTTGTATACATTGGGCAGAGAAAACAGCCCCATTACACTCTGGGTGGCTCTCGTCTCTATACGAAACATCTAAAGCTGACCTTAATAGATCATGTAGCAAACGTAACTTGGCTTTCTGGAATCTGCTGATCAAATGGAGATAATATCCCGGGGTTTTTTGTTTTTTTTCCCCGGGTCCTATGATTATGCCACGAACACTCTTTGGACCGGGTTTAGCCCAGGTCCGTTAATGGTCCTGCAGGTTGGTATATACCTAGATGGAGTCAGCGAAAGCCCCTCTGGTTTTGGGATATATCTGCCACAAACATAGCAACTCACGCCTCCGTGTTGTGTAAGGTGGTTGGAATCTCCCATATTGAGGGTAAGGCAAATGAGGACAAATGAATCAGCACGTTATACCACCAAATTATCACCAAGTTACACAATACATGAATTAATGCAAGAAGATGAGGACATCTGCTCAGGTGATCTTAGATCATGATTACCTACTTCTGGTTGAACCTCCAGAGTTTGAAGATGAGCTACACTTCCCTGGCAACTAGACTTCCACTTCTTACTGTCTTTCTCCTTTATTGACTTTTATTTGTGTGTCTGTCTTTCTGGTTGAGTTTCAGCTTTCTGCATTTCAGTCCACTCCTCCGAGTCCTGCTCCTCCATCCTTCTGAATCACCCTAAATCCCTCAAGCAAAATGATTAGCATAATAGAAGAATATCTGCTGCTGTCTCCTCCTTCTCCTCCACCAAAGCGACCAGCCGCCGGTATTCCCTTAGTATGGCTTCCAGCTTCCTGTGCCGGGCCTTGGCTGCCAACTCCTTCCTGTCGGGTTTCCCTTTGGAAGGAGTAGCTATATCAAGAAAAAAAACAAGACTATTGTAAAATATACTCTTAGCAAAGCACTGCAGTAAAACAAATTAATTCTACACATAGTGGCACAGTAGCACTAGCAAGAACAGTACATAACATTTTTGGAGTATGTATCTATCCTCCCACTTCCTCGGCGTCTAACATTTGTGGGAGTTTCAGGCATTCAACAACCCATGCATCTGATTCCTATCAGCCACCTATGCATGCATGCATCCCACGTATCCTTCTCTGCCAGTCATAAATATTAACTCTCGCCTGTCCTTCTTCCTTCCACACTTCTTTCCCTTTTCGTTCAACCCATCCATCAAGGTCATCTGATCTGACTTTTAGTCGTCTCCATAAAACTTTCACAGCTGAGTTGAAGTCGGATAGAAGAGGCCATTGGTTACTCAACACTCCCGCCGCTAATGCTTTTACTAATGCTAAGTAAAGGGTGTCTTCAACCGTTCACAACAACATCTTACTTAAAATGTCTCAACAGTACAGTATACAGTACACCCTTGCAGTGAGTGTAATGCATTGTCAATAAGTAAGGATTAGGAATATAACTTACCACCGCCTGCCACTGCTGCTGGCTTCCCCCCGCCACCTCTTCTCCTCCCTCAGCAGCCACGTCACCTTTGCCGCTGGCCCCGGCACTGGCTGACATTAGTACGCCTAGAAAAAACATAACACATTTTTTAGATGCCATATACACCTCCCCCTATTTTTCACTAGCAAGATTGAAAAAAAAGTTAATACATACATATACAACAGACATCACTAGTACAAATCAGGTAGTAGAGTAGACACGAGTAGTGTTATATGGTCCCTAGGGTCATTCTAGTCTTTGCTTACCTAGCCCGAGCCATGCCACCATTTTACCTTTGTGTCTTTTATTTTTGCTCACGTTACCTCGCAGCTTGTAGCGTAAGACGCCTTTGAGCTCACATGAGCTCATACTGCTACTGTATGAGCGCTGCGTACAAGGTCGAAAAATAAGCCACTTTCTTATGGAGTTCTGGTGTTAGTCCATACTGCTTATCCATAAAAATGCTAGACTTTTTGGCACGACTGACAAATGCTTGCAATATAGTACTAACGTGCACCATTTTTCTCATAACAGATGGAAGATTCCCTTCTACGAACCAGAGCTTTGCAGAGCTTATGATGTAACCAGTACTAGGTTCTTCTAAGGTGAGGGGTCCCCAAAATTCGCTCAGAGATCTTCATTTATAATTTTATATAAACTATATTCCTAGCAAGGAGAGGGTGGTGCTTCCACCACTGTTCAGTTATCATGAATTCGCCTTTTGTCTTCTACTTGTAGTTGTTGTAACTAAGTGTAATGAACTGTAACAATGTTTATAGTTTTAATCTTATGCATTTTGCTGTTGGTGCTGCATTATAGAACAACGTACAGAGCTTGTCAGTTGAAAATAAAAACTTTTGAACTTAAATTAATTTCGGTGGTATATGGTGTGGATTTACACGAGTGAGTGAGCGAAAGGGTGTGCAATGTGCATGTGCATTGCTTCCGTGACTGAGAGGTCAGGAGTGTTCTAATCTGGGTTGTCTACTCATTTGGTATGGGGGGTTCAGAGAGCTATTAGTAATGAGACACTGTCTATAACTAGTCGGTCAGGGGATTGTGGTGGGTTCTCTGATTGAGATGTGAGGAAGTGAAGAACCAGAACCTTTTGGACCTGGCGGCGCAGGGTACGCCCTCTGTCTCCGGGGTTCACCTGCTTCGTTACACAGAGACACAGGACACTCTGTCGGCGTTAGAAGATTGGATTTATTTAGCTGCAGCTAGTACAGTTATCCTAGAAGTACACAAAGTAGGTTCTCAGGAGACTGCCACTTCACTCTGTGGCGCATCAGATTAAATAGCATACAATACATGATTATTAACAAGACATACGCCCCAAGCAAAGAAGAAAAGAGCCAATAGGGTAAGTGGAAAACAAATCGGAGCCAGTAGAAAAGGTTTGAAAATAGAAATATCAGATGACTCGAAGAGACCTCTCCTCCAACTGTGTTTGTCATCCCACCCCAAACTAATTCATTAACAGATTACAACTAACTTGCAGGTGGCGAGATACGTTTGTGTGTATTGGAGGACAGTCATTACAAAAGAGAATGCTAGCAGGAGACAGTGAAGGCCAGTCGATAAGATATGATCGGGAAAGAATAGTGTGAGCCTACAGATAGTTGAAACAGGGATTAGGAAAGCTAGACAAGGATTAGTGTACTCGGCTAGTCCAAACACCAGCTTCACAAATAAAGGCCGAGGACGAATTTCGACACTAAGCTACGGGAAAAGCAGAATAGACTTCGTTCGTCGTGCTGCCTGAGTGATGGCAACACAAAATGGCGGCGGGTCACAAAATGGCGGGTCTATTCGATCGTGAACGAAAATCGAAGTTCCTCAGACCCTCCTTTTGCCAGAACTCAGGCAAGATAGACTCACGTTAATCTAAGTCCACATCAATAGCCATGAGATCATCAAGCTGTTGCTGTAACATCATCCTTATGTTTTCTGTTACTTGAGGTTTGGGTTTTGGGATGCACATAGTAGCACAAAGATCACAGATAGCGGGACCACAGTGCATACAAAGGCAACAAGAAAATACAATAGTCAAGATTATTCCAAGGAATGTCAATGCTTTCCAACCCCATTTGGACAGTAGTCCCCAAAACCATTCCGTTAAAGACCAATCTCCTTCGTCCTGATGAATAGACGCGGAGATTATGTGCAACTTGGAGATAGCTTGGTATACTGTCGGAGCGTCATTAGGAATGAAAATACAACAGCTTGACCCGATCAATTTACACACTCCACCACGATCGGCAAGAATAAAGTCTAAGGCAACTCGATTTTGCAAGGTCATAAGACGATCCGCCTGTAGTTCCGCCGTGATATTACTCAAGGCTCCTACAGTGATGTCTATTGTAGTCTCTACGACACGGACCAGTTGCCTTATATTTCTGCTGTTGGCCATTGGACCCCAGAAGGGAAGAAAACCTTTAAGGAAATCTCCTCCCTCTTGTCCCGCGGTGTCTTTTGAGTCAATGATTCTTCGGCTGAGACGGGTTCGGTGATAATTGGCAGAAGCAGTGTAAGTAGGAGGAAGAAGGAAAGCTATGTAGCAGGTACCAGAGAAACCTGTTGGTAACCTGGTATAAGCTCTATCATAGCAAATGAAATAGGTGCCTTGAGACGGTACTAGAGGAGGCGAGTTTTGAGAGGAATAAATGTATGTGTAGGAGCAATTACTCTTTAGTGCAGTGTCAGAAGAGCGATCGTTTATTTTTAGACAGAAATTACCTTGATGTGGTATAGTCCAGATTGGTGAGGATTTCTCTTTTCCCATTTTATTATTAAGACTCGACATATATTGGGTGACGTTCCAATTGGTGTATGCTTTCCTTTCGTCGATGAAAATCTTGCTGTTCTCCATGATTTTAGCCATAACTACCATACCCTTAATCAAGAAACTATGACTAAAATCCGGATAATTAATTTGTGAAGCAACGGACCGTCTAAATTTACTTTGATATGCATTTGAAAAAATGACAAAGAATGCCCAAGCAGAACCCTCATAAGAGAAAGGAAGAACTAGATATGGTATTCCTTTCTCAGTAGTATGTGGCATAAGACCACATACCCAACAATCAGTTGTGTTAACCACTAATTGATGCTGGTTCAATAGTTGGACAAAAGAATTGTTGTAATACTCAGTTCTTCTGACAAGTTCATGTGAAGGGAAAGTATGAAAGAGGTGTGGAGAGATAGTAGAAGAAGGCAAAGAGGAAGAAGGGGAGGTATTTCTTGGCTGCAACACATAAATTATCTAACCAATAGTCGCCAAAACAATACAGAATGATATTAAAACACATAGAGTTACACTGTAACGACTGTACATTATTTTACAAGATGCTTTCTTCATTTAATTTCTTCTCTCTTTATTACTTGGTGTAGTTTCCATTTTCACTAGTGGATGCTCACGGCAATCTTCCTCAATCACTGAAGTCGCGATGCTCAACCGTCCTATGACACTGAAAATCCTGCAGACCTATTGTCACTACTCAGGTCGTGACCTAGACTCCTACCGTGACCCTGCAACCTAAACAGAACACTACACAAGGGAGAAGAAAGTTTTAATTGTTCTTTTGTCTGGGCCTGAGGTGATAACGTTCCTTCCCTAGAACACTCTGGTCTCGAAACAATGTTCTTGGTTCAGTCGTATTCAAGCGATGATGCGATGGAATTGCTTCCTGTAAAATGTCATCGTCCTCTTTTTCAGACAATGTCCCATTCAGGTGTGCATCGCTAAAGGGTACAAATTGTGGAACTGTTTCGCCTTCACAGTCACCAACCCCTCTACGAACCCACTGATCAAAAGGCAAAAGCAAGGGTACTTTCTTGCAATGCACACCGTGAATCCAATTTTTCTTTCCTTCAACTTTAACTGCTGTCCTTGTCGTTAGTAGGACCATACGAGGCTCCCGCCATCTGGGTTCCAAATTCTTCTTCTTCTGAAAGTTTCGGGTACAGACCCAGTCACCTGGTCGGATGGAATGACCTGGATCTGTGGAAGCCTCTGGCAAAGCGCTCTGAACCTGTCGATGAAGGACATGCAATTTAGTTGTAAGGTCATGCAGATAGTCAATCAACATTGGATAGGGCAAGTCGGAAAACTTTTTAGGACGAGGTATTCCCCATACGTTGGCCGGACGGCCAAACACCACTTCGTAAGGGCTAAGTCCCAGAAGAGAGTGCACTGCAGTTCTGGTGGATAGCAGAGCTAACGGTAAAGCATCAGGCCAATTAAGTCCCGTACTTGCTTGAATCTTCGCTAATTTCAACTTCAAGGTACCATTGTAACATTCTACTAAACCCGCTGACTGAGGATGATTTGCCGCGTGGAACTTTTGCTTGATTCCAAGACCTGCACAAACTTTCTGCATGACTTGGCCAACAAATTCGCTCCCATTGTCACTCCAGACAATGCGCGGCAATCCAAACCTGGGAAAGAACTCTTTTAGAAGGATTTTAGCTGTGGATAAAGCTGTGTTATCTTTCAGAGGGTATGCTTCTATCCACCTCGAAAAGGCACATACTACCACTGTAGGAAGGTGGATATCTGACTATGGTTACCCCCAATTTTTTGCCTAGTGTCTAGCTGGTTTTTCGACTTAGTAGGCCTGAGATCCTGCCATTCAGGGTCTCAGCCTGTCTGCTCTCTCTTTAAAATGGACTCCATGTACCCTAGGTGCATAACCCATTGGAACTAGATCACCCTGTGAGCCCCTGTACCAGTGTACACTAGGTACCCAGGGCATTGGTGTATCTAAGGCCACCAGGGGCTGAAGCATGTATTGTGCCACCCCTGGACTGGCCTAACAAATTTGACACAACTGGCTGATCACTCAGCTGGGGTAAGTCGGTGTAACCACCTCTTACTTAGGTGTAATATACCTATACCTAACCTTAAATGGGACACATGTTAACCTATAAGTCACTCCTATGGCAGGCCTGGACAATCCTGAAGGCAGAGTGCTTGGTTCCATGTGAGATGGTGCTCTGGCATGAGCTGAGCCTGTCTGCAGTGGTCGGAACAACTTCCTTCTACCGTTTCCAGATATCGTCATACCATATACTCTTAAGTGCATTATGAACCTCGCGGTTAAATGCTATCTTTGGTTTGGCTTTATCAAAACATGTCGAGTAAGGTGTCATACGAATTGGAATGCTAACCCCTCGCCAATTCTGGCGACGGGGTTAGCATTCCACCCTTCTAGAGGGACACGACATGTATAGTACCTGAAACCCAGGTAAAATCAGACATAGCCTCAGCTCCACAAAATGGATGCTGCCACCACAGACACAAGTCTGCCCTCCTGCTGCTGGGAGTCCTTCCAGCTTGGGAGGTGTGGACAAAGGGTTTCCTGCCAGGGGAGGTGCGTGCACCACCCCAGACAGGATTTTGTGTATTGGTCAGGTAGGGCTTGAAAGGAATCAGACATGCCTGAGGCTCACAAGGAGCCTCGGTGCATATGCCAGTTCAAACTGGTCCTGGGGCACACCAGCCCCGGACCTGGGGCGAGCTGGACAAAGGATTGGGGGTGTAACCACCCCCCTTCCTGGTCCCACCCTTAGGGAGGGACCTAGCAGGTAGTCCGGCCCCTAGAATCCGCTTAAAGGTAGGAGCTGTGTCCTAAGACTTTAGACATCCTGGAATCAACTTACTACAAAGAAGAAGACGGGAACTTCGACGCTCTGCTGCACAGAGGACTGAAGGAAATCTCCCCTATGGTCAGGGAGTGACCATCTTGCTAACGCAAGCACCAACCAGCTATTCAATGTCTGCTTTGCCGCCGCCTCCCGCCGGAGCCCGAGCCCAGAGCCCGACAAGACCTGGACCTCCAGACCTCTCACAGCCCGATCCACAGTCCCTGCAAAGAAGGAACCCGTGGAGGCACCGAGACACGTGGAGCCAGCCATCTTGGAAGACCGACGACAAGCTGCAAGTACGACAACAGAGGCTCCCTCCAAGTTGTGCTTTGGGTCCTGAGAAGCCCAACCACCGAGCAGCATCTGCACCAAAGGTGAGCCCTCCAGCATCTCCACGATCTGCGTGGGGCCCCTCTGCACTTTGCATCTCAACGCGACTGCCCGGTCCCTGGCCCGTTGGCTAGTGGCCATTTTGGCGACCTATTTTGAAATCAACGATGCTGGTTGCTCCAGACTGGCCCCAGCTGCTCTCGAAAAGAGCAGCCCCTCTGACCTTGCTGGTCAGTAGAATCAGCTTTCTTGAATTTCCACAACTCCTGCCTTTGCCAAGGCTTGTTTGCCTCTTTCGAGTCGCCGACACCGCCGACAGCGAGAGCCTGCGTGGGACAGCTCGTGACTCGACTCCTGGACGTCGTCGACCTTCAGGGACCACGTGGCTGCAGAGACAAGCTACACCTAACCACCTGTTTGCACCCGACATCGCCTGGTACCTACCTGGTGCCACGCCGGTCACTGGCTAGTGACTGTGAACACTGTCCCCTCTGCTTTCAGGTCTTCTACAACTCCGATCCACTCTTGGATCCACCGCATCTCTTCTGGACCGACCGCCTGCAGCATCTTTGCCATCAGGCTCCATTGAATCGATAGAAGAAACCCGACGCACTTCGAGACCTATGCACACGCTTCCTGTGGGTGAGGTAAAGCTGGCACTCCGGTGCCCAAGTGTAGAGAAACATCTCTAGTGTCTGTGTTTTGAATCTTAAGATTGTAGTCCATCCAGAAGACCCTTTCTGCAGTAACTTTTATACTTTTACGCACCCATTGAAAACCTATGGGAGCCCGCGTGTAACTTTCCTCACTGCACACGCGACCCGTGGACCTCCTGGTCACTAACTGAAGTTAGCTCCTTGTAGGCCCAGCAATTCTAGAGGCCCTAGGCCTTTTCACTTTCCTGTTCGTGGTACTTATACCACTATTTTAGTATATGGTTTGAGCGGCCACCAGGGCCCATCCATATAAAGTGCAACTTCTGTATATTATAACATTGTCTTGTTTAACGATTTGTGCTCCTGTGCTCATAAAGAGTCTAGGGGATACTTTGAGTACTAAATACATATATATTTTGAATATATATCTGTGTGGTGTCCTTTCATTGGTATAAAGGGGGGTTACATTTGGTAAAACAGCCTGCTTAACACGCTTTAACGAGTTTAGCCTCAAAGACTGCTTAGCCTACGCTACCACTAGGGCAGTTAGTCCGAAAAGGTTGACTTACAACCACACCATAAGGGTTGCTTGGCATGGTACAAGGTGGTCACTTTAACTAGTGAACATCATATACCAGGCCAACTTCTCACATTGGTGAGCAGCGGTTGGATTTGAGCTTGCTGTGTTTTACCTCTGTAATCTCTTTGTTACCAATTGAAAGATCATACAGGTACCTTTAGGTACATATAAAACAAGATTAGATATACTTAAGTTCTACTGAACTTAGTTGTTGTAGAGCAAAGGGAGTAGCACACCCTGACTACAACTACTAGATAGGTTTAGTAGGAAAACCCAAGTGTAGGTAGATTGCAACACATCCACCCACACTTAAGAGCAATGGAGGGGGCAGAGGGGTCCAAGGTACCCATCTCTGTCGAGAGTGACCCCCAGAGGGCACCAACTCTCTTTGCTACCCTAAATCAAAATGAGCTCAGGCAGTTGGCAAATATCAGGGGCCTTAAACAGCCCAAGAACCCTACTTCTGCTGAGCTCAGAGAACTCTTACAGGCTGATGAAGATCAGAGAGCTCTCAAGAAAGCCTCCCAGTTAGGCCCCTTGGCGACTGGAACAGGAGGCCCCCCTTCTGAAGATGCTACTGAGGTACCCCTTTCCAATAGTCACCCCTTAGATGAGAATCATACTACAGAGGATGAAAGTGATAAGGGTACTGAGACAGAAGGTAGTGGGGATGAAGGGAGAACTAGCCCAGTGCCAAGTGTTATACGTGGCCCAGCTAACTTAAGGCTACTGGGGACTGACAATGGGATCATCCCATTGGATCTCCCTAGTGGACTTAACCAGGGGTTTGGGAGGCAAAGGAATCACTCAGGTGACTCTAATGCTTCTCATGCCTCTAGAGGCTCTCAAGGTCACTCCAGAAGGGGGATGACCAGCCCTCAGAGGAGGGAGCATGAGGCCAGAATGAAGGAAGCTCAGCTGAGGATCAGGAGACAGGAGCTAGAGGTAGCCCTGATGGAAGAGAAACTGAACAAGGATAGGCAACCTAGAGAGAGTGGGTCTATACCCACTGGTGGCAGCACTGTCCCTAGGGACAAAGATAGGGTCTTTGATAATAGGAACCTGTCCAAGGTTGTGCCCCCCTACAAAAGTGGGGATGATATCCACAAGTGGATGACTGCTCTTGAGAGAGCCTGCAAAGTGCAGCAGGTTCCTGAAGACCAGTGGGCAGCAATCTTATGGCTCTCCTTTGAAGGTAGAGGCAGAGATAGACTCCTCACTGTTAGGGAAGAGGATGTCAGAAACTACAGAGTCCTGAAGAGTGTCCTGATTGATGGGTTAGGCTTAACCACTGAACAGTACAGGTTAATGTTCAGAGATACCCAGAAGACACAGACTCAGGACTGGTCTGAATGTGTGGAATGTGCCACTAAGGCTTTGGAGGGTTGGTTGCTGGGAAGTAAGGTTTCAAATTATACAGGATTGTACAATTTGATGATGAGAGAGCAGATTTTAAGTAACTGTCAAAACCAGCTTCTCCATCAACACCTGGTAGACTCAGATTTGACCTCTCCCCAAGAATTGGGAAAGAGGGCAGATAAATGGGTCAGGACCAGGATTAGGCCTAAAAACCAGGGTGGTGACCAAAAGAAAGATACCACCAAGCCTCAAGAGAAGGGTGGGGATAAAGCAAAAGAGAAATCTTCCCCAGGGCCCCAAAACTCCACACAGGGTGGTGGGTCCCAAGCTCCCTCCTCTACCACAAGTAAAAAGTCTTACTGCCATGAATGTAAAATTCCTGGGCATTGGAAAACTGACAGCAGTTGCCCAAAGGCTAAAACCAAAACTGTTCCTCCAATTACTCCTGTCACACCACCTATTACTGCCAGCAGTAATCCCCCAGGTGGTGGGAG
Organism: Triturus cristatus; assembly: GCF_964204655.1. NCBI lineage: Eukaryota > Metazoa > Chordata > Amphibia > Caudata > Salamandridae > Triturus > Triturus cristatus. Next base: position 23,855,775 of record NC_140591.1, read on the forward strand.
TGCCCCCAGAAATCTGGGTGGGTTTACTTGGGGAACACATGGGGACCCTGGCTTAGCCAATTCCCCTACAGCAACTACTCTTGTCTGTGATGGTGGCATGGGGTTTGCCAACTTCACTGCCTGTCCCAACACTTTGGGTAGGTACAGACAGGAGCCCTACATCAATGGTACAAAAGCTGAGGCCTACAGAGACACTGGAGCTAGCATCACTATGGTGGCCCATTGGCTAGTTCCCTCTGAGCAGCTTTTGCCTGGTTGCTCCTACCAGGTGACTAACATTGATGGCAAACAGAACAGTCATCCCATGGCAGAGGTATGTCTCAGCTGGGGAGGTGTCACTGGCCCTAAAAGGGTGGCAGTGTCCCCAACCTTGCCTGTAGACTGCTTACTGGGGAATGACTTAGAACTCTCAGCTTGGTCTGGAGTTGAACAAGACACCCATTCTAAAATGGTAGGCCTTTCACAAAAGGGTAGTGGGGTTGTGCCATTCACAACCCCTGTCCAAATAGATTTCCTCCCTGGAAAGGTTGGAAGGGCAGTGGTAGCCACAGCCCAGGCACAGACAGACTTCCCTATAGAGACTGGCAGAGCTGTGACAGTCACAGCTCAAACCCAAACTGAGTGCCTCCCTGAAAAGGTTGGCCAGGCTGTAATGGTCTCAGCCTATACTCAGACTGACATAGGTGTAGTGAAGCCTGAAACTATGGATCACTCCACACAAACAGAGAGTAGTGGGGAGGAAGAAAAGTCTCCCTCTCCCCAGACATTAGGAAAAGGTCAGCCTCCTCAGGGATCTGACCTCACCCCTTGTGAAGGAACTGCCCCAGAGGTAGCCAGGCCTGGCTACCTCTGATGTCAGTGGCCCCTTCCAAGGTGGGACCCAGTCTGGTGCAGGTAGCCTGCCTCTCTCTACCCTGCCTCAGTCAGCCCAGGGCTGCAGAGGTCAGGGAGGTCAGTGGACCCCAAGAGGGCCCCTGTCCACAAGAACCCCCCCATCAAAAGAATGAGGATTGCCTGACTAGTAGCCCTAGCCAGGTGATGGGTAAAAACATTCCTGAGGGATCTCCTTTACAGGTAGTTAGGGACCTCCCCCAGAGGGATTCTGTTGGGCACAGGCAAACATGGGACCTTAGGGCCCCAAACCTGACCTGTCCCTCCAGTAAGCCCACAAAAGGAACCCAGCCTCCAGCTTTAGGTAGCCAGAGGCTGACCCTGAGAGCACAGTGCAACTCAGCTAAAGAGAGAAAGGCATCCATGGTGGAGGATGATTGGAGGAAGCTGAGGCCTCACTTTGAGGACACTCACTTCAGTACTCCATCTCCACACCAGCCTTTTACTTTGCAAAGACACACCAAAGGTAGAGAGTCCCTATGGTGGAGACCCTATGGTACCTTTAGGGTGAGGGATTGCTTAGTGGACCATGAGACAGGGGGTAACCATGCCAGTGCTGGTTCTTCCTTATATGGCCACTTGGGCAATAGAGGCTTACCTGGTCAAGGACAGCCTTATCTCCCTTCGTTTGGGGGGGGGGGGGGGGGTTGTGTAGGAGGGTGGATATCTGACTATGGTTACCCCCAATTTTTTGCTTAGTGTCTAGCTGGTTTTTCAACTTAGTAGGCCTGAGATCCTGCCATTCAGGGTCTCAGCCTGTCTGCTCTCTCTTTAAAATGGACTCCATGTACCCTAGGTGCATAACCCATTGGAACTAGATCACCCTGTGAGCCCCTGTACCAGTGTACACTAGGCACCCAGGGCATTGGTGTATCTAAGGCCACCAGGGGCTGAAGCATGTATTGTGCCACCCCTGGACTGGCCTAACAAATTTGACACAACTGGCTGATCACTCAGCTGGGGTAAGTTGGTGTAACCACCTCTTACTTAGGTGTAGTATACCTATACCTAACCTTAAATGGGACACATGTTAACCTATAAGTCACTCCTATGGCAGGCCTGGACAATCCTGAAGGCAGAGTTGCTTGGTTCCATGTGAGATGGTGCTCTGGCATGAGCTGAGCCTGTCTGCAGTGGTCGGAACAACTTCCTTCTACCGTTTCCAGATATCGTCATACCATATACTCTTAAGTGCATTATGAACCTCGCGGTTAAATGCTATCTTTGGTTTGGCTTTATCAAAACATGTCGAGTAAGGTGTCATACGAATTGGAATACTAACCCCTCGCCAATTCTGGCGACGGGGTTAGCATTCCACCCTTCTAGAGGGACATGACATGTACAGTACCTGAAACCTGGGTAAAATCAGACCTAGCCTCAGCTCCACAAAATGGATGCTGCCACCACAGACACAAGTCTGCCCTCCTGCTGCTGGGAGTCCTTCCAGCTTGGGAGGTGTGGACAAAGGGTTTCCTGCCAGGGGAGGTGCGTGCACCACCCCAGACAGGATTTTGTGTATTGGTCAGGTAGGGCTTGAAAGGAATCAGACATGCCTGAGGCTCACAAGGAGCCTCAGTGCATATGCCAGTTCAAACCGGTCCTGGGGCACACCAGCCCCGGACCTGGGGCGGGCGGGACAAAGGATTGGGGGTGTAACCACCCCCCTTCCTCGTCCCACCCTTAGGGAGGGACCTAGCAGGTAGTCCGGCCCCTAGAATCCGCTTAAAGGTAGGAGCTGTGTCCTAAGACTTCAGACATCCTGGAATCAACTTACTACAAAGAAGAAGACGGGAACTTCGACGCTCTGCTGCACAGAGGACTGAAGGAAATCTCCCCTATGGTCAGGGAGTGACCATCTTGCTAACGCAAGCACCAACCAGCTATTCAACGTCTGCTTTGCCGCCGCCTCCCGCCGGAGCCCGAGCCCAGAGCCCGACAAGACCTGGACCTCCAGACCTCTCACAGCCCGATCCACAGTCCCTGCAAAGAAGGAACCCGTGGAGGCACCGAGACACGTGGAGCCAGCCATCTTGGAAGACCGATGACAAGCTGCAAGTACGACAACAGAGGCTCCCTCCAAGTTGTGCTTTGGGTCCTGAGAAGCCCAACCACCGAGCAGCATCTGCACCAAAGGTGAGCCCTCCAGCATCTCCACGATCTGCGTGGGGCCCCTCTGCACTTTGCATCTCGACGTGCCTGCCCGGTCCCTGGCCCGTTGGCTAGTGGCCATTTTGGCGACCTATTTTGAAATCAACGACGCTGGTCTGGTTGCTCCAGACTGGCCCCAGCTGCTCTCCAAAAGAGCAGCCCCTCTGACCTTGCTGGTCAGAAGAATCAGCTTTCTTGAATTTCCACGACTCCTGCCTTTGCCACGGCTTATTTGCCTCTTTCGAGTCGCCGACACCGCCGACAGCGAGAACCTGCGTGGGACAGCTCGTGACTCGACTCCTGGACGTCATCGACCTTCAGGGACCACGTGGCTGCAGAGACAAGCTACACCTAACCACCTGTTTGCACCCGACATCGCCTGGTACCTACCTGGTGCCACGCCGGTCACTGGCTAGTGACTGTGAACACTGTCCCTCAGCTTTCAGGTCTTCTACAACTCCGATCCACTCTTGGATCCACCGCATCTCTTCTGGACCGACCGCCTGCAGCATCTTTGCCATCAGGCTCCATTGAATCGATAGAAGAAACCCGACGCACTTCGAGACCTATGCACCCGCTTCCTGTGGGTGAGGTAAAGCTGGCACTCCGGTGCCCAAGTGTAGAGAAACATCTCTAGTGTCTGTGTTTTGAATCTTAAGATCGTAGTCCATCCAGAAGACCCTTTCTGCAGTAACTTTTAAACTTTTACGCACCCATTGAAAACCTATGGGAGCCCGCGTGTAACTTTCCTCACTGCACACGTGACCCGTGGACCTCCTGGTCACTAACTGAAGTTAGCTCCTTGTAGGCCCAGCGATTCTAGAGGCCCTAGGCCTTTTCACTTTCCTGTTCGTGGTACTTATACCACTATTTTAGTATATGGTTTGAGCGGCCACCAAGGCCCATCCATATAAAGTGCAACTTCTGTATATTATAACATTGTCTTGTTTAACGATTTGTGCTCCTGTGCTCATAAAGAGTCTAGGGTATACTTTGAGTAATAAATACATATATATTTTGAATATATATCTGTGTGGTGTCCTTTCATTGGTATAAAGGGGGGTTACATTTGGTAAAACAGCCTGCTTAACACGCTTTAACGAGTTTAGCCTCAAAGACTGCTTAGCCTACGCTACCACTAGGGCAGCTAGTCCGAAAAGGTTGACTTACAACCACACCATAAGGGTTGCTTGGCATGGTACAAGGTGGTCACTTTAACTAGTGAACATCATATACCAGGCCAACTTCTCACAACCACCAAAACATATTTGAGGTTGTTGCATCGATCCATGTGAATGTAATCGATTTGCAACACTTCAAATGGGTATGTCGGAGGAGCAAAGTGACCTGCTGGAGTGGGGGTTCCCTTTCCTGGATTATACATCAGACAAACAATACAATGCTTTACTACGTTGTCTGCACATTTTGGGATGTTCTCATTTTGCCAAACTGGGGCTAAAAGTTTACAAATGCCTTTTGTGCTTAAGTGAGCTGGACCATGAGCCATAGTAACCACTGGGAGTACATAAGCATCTGGTAACAACCAACGTTGATGTTCGGATAATTCTACCCAACAACCCATCTCATCTAACATTCCCGCACTTTCTCTCCACTTGCTCAACTCTCTTTCTGAAGCCTCTTTCTGTATCGTTTTCACGCTTTCCACTGTATTCTCACACATTCCTCTTTCTCTGACCCAATTCGCAGGACCTGCCATATACATTCGACTCGTTGAATCCCTCGCTGTTTTCTTTGCTGTTTCATCAGCAAATGCATTTCCCCGTCCAACATCATCCGTAATCTTCTTGTGTGCACTACACTTCACTATCGCTATTTGGGTGGGTAAAGCAAGTGACTCAAGGAGATCAGTCACTAACTGACCATGCTGTATCTTAGTGCCATGTGAAGTTAGGTAACCCCTCTCTTTCCAGAGACGCCCAAAATTGAACGCGACACCAAAGGCATACTGACTGTCATTGTACACGTTCACTCTTTTCCCTTTTGATAACACACAAGCTCTCGTCAGTGCTATCAACTCTGCTGCTTGCGCTGAATTGTGTCTAACAGGCGCAGTTTCCACAATCGTATGCAAGGTAGTTACAGCATAAGATGAAACCGTATCTCCATTAGGCATCTTAAAACAAGAACCATCTACCCATAGAGTCCCATCCGGACTCTCTAGCGGTGTGTCTCTCAGGTCAATCCTTCCTTTTGTCTCTTCCTCAGTACGGAAGAAACAGTCATGCTGATCCTCAACACTCTCCTCATTTGGAAGGGGCAACAAAGTAGCTGGATTCAGAGTATTGCATCGTTTGATATGCACGTGACTAGCCAATAGCGTCAGCTCGTAACCAGTTAGACGTGCACTCGTAAGATGCTGTGTCTTCGTTCTGTTTAGTAAGGTATCCACTGCATGTGGCACCCTGACAATGAGAGTGTTATCTAACACCATTCCAGCAGACAGTCGGATAGAAATTGCTGCGGCTGCTGTGGCTTTGAGACAACTGGGCAATGCTTTAGCTACGGGATCTAATGTAGCCGAAAAATAGGCACATGGCCGCTGTCAATCTCCAAATTGCTGTGTCAAGACTGATAATGCACAACCTTCTTTCTTGTGAACATACAGCATAAAAGGCTTAGTGTAATCAGGGGTGCCTAGTACAGGAGCAGAACAGAGAGCAGTGCGTAAATCAGTGAAACTCCTTTGGCACTCATCTGTCCATGGAAGGGGCTGAGGCGTATCTTTTAAAGTGAGTGCCAACAGGGGTTTGGCGATCAAAGAGAAGTTAGGGATCCACTGTCTACAATAAGAAGTAATACCCAGAAAGGCACGTACTTCCCTTTGTGTGGATGGTACAGACATTCGTGCAATCGCCTGAATTCGTTCTGGTGTCAATCGTCATCCCTCCTTTGATAGGAGATGACCCAAGTAGGTAACCTCTCGACAAACATACTGTAGTTTGGAAGGTGAAACCTTGTGTTTCAGCTTAAACAAGTGACGCAATAGTGCAACAGTGACATCCTTACAGATATCTTCTGAATCGGCAGCGACTAACAAGTCGTCCATGTATTGGATAAGAGCAGCACCAGACGGCAAGTGAAAAGTATCAAGATTACATTTCAAAGCTTGGCTGTAAATGGAGGGACTTTCACAGTACCCTTGGGGTGCACGCTTAAATCGGAAGCTTCGGCCTCCAAGAGAAATACCAAAAATATCCCTACTCTCTTCTGCAATGGGAATACTGAAGAAGGCATTCTTTAGATCAATAACAGAAAACCAAGTCGCTGTGGAAGGTATCATAGTCAACAAGGCAGTGATATCTGGAACAACAGGAAATTGTGGAATCACAATTTTGTTTACTTCTCGCAGATCAATCACAAACCGGTACACAGGTGGCTGAGAAGGATCAGTACGTTTAAGAACAGGAAGTATAGGACTATTGCATGTGTTACCTCTCGTTTCTTCAACCACACGCTTCCGAATTAAGTCATGAATGATTTCCAAAAGCGCTTTTTCACCTTCAGCAGAGATTCTATATTGTGGGATACGTGGTAGTTCAACATTGGGCTTGAGAGTGACAACATAAGGTGGTATCTCAAGACAACCCACATCGTTCGGACCCGTGGCCCAAAGTGCTGTTGGAAGAGAAAGCAACTCAGAAGGAAACTGATCTTTAGACAGATACATTGGGGAGATCAACTTCTGACCTAGAGTAAGATGTACGCCTGAAGGAGAACAATATATTGTAGTATGCATTCTTTTCAATAGGTCTAGACCCAACAGATTCTCACCACAACCATTCGTCAACAGAAGTGGAGCTTCCAAATCATAAGGACCAACTGAAATAGGCAAAGGACAAGACACTGGATTGCGAATAGGGGTGCCAGAAAATCCTACAGAAACATTCGTTAAGCCAGACAAAGGTGCCCCAGGGAGTTTAGAATGAATAATAGAACTTCTCATTGCTCCAGTATCTAGAAGAAATGGCTCTGATACACCCATTGTAGTGACGCTGACATAAGGACCATTTTGATCTACTGGGATTGGCACAACTCCCTTACTTTGTCCATGGCTGTCCTAGTTGGCATGAAGACTCTCATTCTCGCCTTCAACATAATGGTCTTCATTATAATACTGAGTAGATCTCACATTCTGCTGATCAAAGTAGTTCATAGAATTGGGAGAAGGAAGAGCACGCTGTTCTTGAGTTAACATACCTCGACCTCTACCTCTGTTTGCTGACTGGAGGCCAGCACGACCTCGTGGAGCAGATAACGCTCCATTGCGCTGCAATAAAATCGGACAACTGCTCTTAAAATGACCTTCCTCCCTACAATAGGCACATTGATTAGGACCTAACAAAGGTCGCGGAATGTACGTCTCAGGTTTCTGATACAATCTCTGAAACTGCGGTGGCTGCTGAGTCTGGGGCTGAACATAACGTGGAGGATAAGCTTGCTGCAAGAGAACCTTCGTTTTTAAATCTTTTGTCTTTTTCTCTTGCTTTTCTTTTTCTTCTTTATCCCTATTCTCGTAATATTGTGCGGTAGCCAATATCTGGGCAGAAGAAGAAACGGCCCAAGAACTTTCTGAGTCTTTTAATTTGTGTGACAGCTCAGGAAGCAAATTGAATACAAATTTGTCCACAAATAATCGCTGTCCACCCTCGGTAGCCATGTCTTGACCACTGTGTCTGGGACACCCGTCCGATGAGAGATAAAGGAAGTACAGACCATTTATCAAGTAGGGTTTTTATTTTAGTCAATGTGGCCCTATAGTTCAGGGAGAATAATTGATATATTGATTTAGAAATAAAAATACCTAGATAACGTACCGGAGCTAACTTGGCTGCTTGTATTTCTAGAATGGGTGGTAAAAAAGAGTTGTCATTTAAGTTTAGTATAATGATCTCCGTTTTATTTTGATTAATTTTATATCCCCCTATAGACTCAAAGTTAGTGAATTCCGCCAACAGATGATCTAAATTGGATTTATCCGGATGTAAATAAAGAATAATATCGTCTGCAAAAAGTTTCAATTTCTCCATCCCACCTATTGGAGGTCTTATTTCGGGATTTTCTCTGATTCTGATTGTAAGAGGCTCTATAAAAAACGTAAATAATAAAGGAGAAAGGGGACAACCCTGTCTAGTCCCACGTTTAATGGATACTGTTCCAATCTTCTCGGCATTCAAAACTACTCTAGCTTCAGCTCCCGAATAAATATTTCTTAGCATATGTATTATTGAATGAAATGAAATGAAATGAAAGAGGCATTTGTAGAGCGCATGGCTACCCTAGGGCCTCCCAGCGCTGAGAACCAGGTAAACAGAAATGCTGACTGCTTATGCGATGGGAAAAAGGTGCGTCTTCAAGAGTCTACGAAAGGGTAGATATTTTTCCTCCATTCGAATGGAGTGTGGGAGGATATTCCAAGTCCTCGATGCGACATAAGAGAAAGAACGACCTCCGCATCTGGACCTGAGAATTCTCGGAACCATAGCCAGGTGTTTACTACCAGAGCGGAGGTGTCTGTTGGGATGGTATGGGGAAACTATCTTTTGAAGGATTGGAGGGCCATTCTTGTTCAGGACCCTATGCGTAATACATAGGGCCTTGAATTGGATTCTTTCTGCGATCGGAAGCCAGTGCAATTGTCTGATTGCTCCTTTAGCTGATTCTCTCCGCGGGATTTGTAGGAGAATTCTTGCTGCGCAGTTCTGGACCTTCTGCAGAATGCTTATTGTGGATAGGGGAGCTCCTAGATATAAGGCATTCGCGTAGTCCAGACGTGACAAAACCAATGCTTGAAGGAGTAGTTTTTTTGCGTGGAATAGGAGAAGAGGAAGAATCTTCCTAGCTGTTTTCATGATCCCGAAGCAGCACCCAGCAACCTTGTTGGCCTGTGTCTTCATATCTAATTTTTCATCCAACCACACTCCTAGACTCTTGATGTGGTTTTTTGGAGTGGGTGGGGATCCCATGCAGCTGGGCCAAGCCAAAAGCAGGTCTGGGGGCAGAGGCTTTCCCAGCAGCATGAGCTCTGTTTTTGCTCCATTCAGTTGGAGGCAGGACTGTTTCATCCAAGCTGATATTTCTTCGAGGCATCTAGAGAGATTGCATTGTGGCTGTCCGAGATTTTTGAGAGAGACAATCAGCTGAGTGTCATCGGCATACATCACTATTTGTATGCCAAATTCCTCCACAATTTTAGCTAAAGGACTCATATAAATATTAAAAAGAGTGGGGCTAAGAGAGGAGCCCTGGGGCACTCCACTCTTCAGAGGAACCTTCGTAGAGGACACGTTCTCCTCAAAAACCTGAAAAGTGCGACCTTCCAGAAAGGAGGCTAACCAACTCAGTGCTGAGCCAGTCAGCCCCATTTCGAGACACCTTAAAATCAAGGTTTAATGATTAACGGTATCGAAGGCCGCACTGAGGTCGAGGAGAATCAATGCAGCTGATCCTCCTGAGTCCATGATTTTCCTTGTTTCTTCCACTACCGCAACCAGGGTGGTTTCTGTCCCTTGATGTGATCTAAAACCGGTCTGTGTCCGGTGCAGGCAGTTATGTTCTTCCAGATAGGAGGAAAGGGCAGTGTTAACATGTTTCTCTGCAATTTTAGCTATTCCCGGGAGCAGGGAAATAGGGCGATAGTTGGCCATTAATTCCGGGTCCGATCCTGGTTTTTTTAACAGGGCTTTCACCATGGCTTCCTTCCATAGTGCGGGGACTTTACCTGCTACAAAAGAAGAGTTAATCATTGTAGCAATGACAGGAGCTACTTCTGGGGCAACCTGCTGCAGTACAGTGGGAGGCGCCTGGTCATTTGGGGAACCTGATTTGAGTTTATTAAGTAAAGACACCACTATGTCTGCGTCTAAGGGCGGGAAAAATTCCAAGCTTTGATCTCGACGGCCTGTATTTTCCACCGTTGAGAGGTCATTATTAAGGTTATCGACGGTCGAGAAGGCTGAGTAGATCGCCTGAACCTTGTCGTGAAAGAATTCTGCTAGATTGTCACAACGCCCTTGTAAATCAATCGGTGTCATTGATATTACGGAAGGGGTGGTCAGGGCTTTGAATATTTTAAAAATTTCTCTGATGATGATGGAAATCCAAACTTGTTTAGCCCGATAAATAATGCCTCCCAATTTACTAAATCGAAAGCCTTTTCGGCATCAACCATCATAAACATTGATGGAATTTTATTACAAGTACAGTAATCAAGAGCTTGAATCAAGTAGTTAGTATTAGATGACATAAAACGACCGGCTATAAAACCTGATTGATTACTATGGATTATTTCCTGCGTGGCTGGTGTAAAACGCTGAGCCCAAATTTTCATAAAAAGTTTATAATCGACATTAAGCAAACTAATCGGGCAGTAAGAATTTACATCCTTTGGGTTTTTGCCTTTTTTAACAAAGCTGACAATCAGCGACTCTTTAAAACTGATGGGAATGTCTGAGCCATTTTTAATAACATTGAAAAGCTTTGTCAAAAATGGGTTAAACTCCTGGGAAAAGGTGTTGTATAGTTCTGCGGGAAAGCCATCCGCTCCGGACGCCATAGCACCTGAGATAGATTTTATAGTTTGTGTAACCTCTAATTCAGTAATTTGTTGGCTAATTAACTCACATCGATATTCTGACAGGTGAGGGAAAGAAACCGCCTCAAAATATTCGATTATTCTTTCCTGAGGTAAGTTATAGTGTGTGGTATATAAATTTGAATAGTGGTCCATAAAGATCTTGGCTATTCGTTCTTTTTCGAGCGTTGTGTTCTCAGTTCGAGGATCGGTAATCTCATTTACCGATGCAGCTTCCTGCTTAAATTTGGTTGTCCCAGCCAGCAGTTTGCCTACCATCTGGCTTTCTTCATACACCCTCTGCTGGAAGTTTTTAGTATGACTGATCTCTTCTAATATAAAAAATTCTCGCAGTGAGTGTTTAGCCTTATCCAGGAGAGATTGGGCATTAGAATTGACAAAGCCTTGTACATTATTTAGACGATGTAAAGCTATTTCTACATCGCGCTGAAGTTTAGCAATTTTATCTCGCCGTAATTTATTCTGAGCTGATGGATAAGCTATTAATTGACCACGTAATGTCGCTTTAAATGCACCCCAGACCGCAAATATCCCTGCTGAGTCCTGGTTATGAGAGAAAAACTTAGATATCCAATTCTTAGTATTTGCCACCCAGATGGGGTCTTGCGTTAAGCGCCGATCCATCTGCCACCTGGAGCGAACATTTAATTGTTCAAAGACCTCAACTTCTATTTTAATAAATGAGTGGTCTGAAAAGGAATTAGCCCCTATCTCCGAACCCAAGCACTTTAGTGACTGGGATAAGAGGAAAAAATCAATGCGAGAGGCCGTAAGAAATTGACGCGAAAAACAAGTATATTGATGCCGCCAGGGATCATAGAAATAATGCTCCGATCTGAGGGCTTCAAGAACTTTCTTAGTACGTGGTTTCAACTCTTTTTTATTTACATTAGATGTGTCTTTTTTAATGTCTTGAATGAAGTTGAAGTCTCCTCCCATAATTATTTTTCCTGGCACACCCCTTATTAGATTTGCAATTTTAGTTAACTGGAGGGTCTCATCTACCACCGGGCCATAATAGTTTATGAAATTGAGTATTGCGCCATCCAATTTAGCCACTACCCAAATCCACCTCCCTTGCGGATCTCTCTCTATTTGAGAAAACTCCCAGGAAAGATTCCTGGAAAAATAAATTGCGACCCCTCTTTGCGCTAAACCAGAAGAAGCAAAGAACGCATGAGAAAAGAAACCAGGAAGAAATAATTTAGGAAGGTTGGTTTTCAAATGAGTTTCTTGCATAAATAAAACATGGGGGAAAAGGAGGTGAGCCATCTAATTAATCCACCATATTTCTGCTTATTTAAGATCCCATTTACGTTAACAGACATTATGATGCATTTATTGCCTTTACTAACCATTCTTTTGTAATTTCCTTTGATTTATCCAAATTATAATTTTCCCTGATACTGCTCATTTTGTTTTTTTCAACCCTAACCCCCCCATCCCACAACCACCTAACCCCTAGAGATATGGCACTTCCCCGCTTTCCACATCTCTCTCACCCATACCGCATGGGGTGCTTTGTTGTTGCACCCTGTGTGTGTGACCTATAACCCATCCCACCCCAGTGAAGGCACAAATTATTTAACAGACTTTACTCGCCTGAATACATAAATTCTCCTTGTCTCTTCTTTTTTCCCCTTACCCTCTCCTTTCCTTTCTTCTCTCTCTCTCTCCCTCTCTCTTCTTTCCTTTCCTTCCCTTCCCTTCCCTTACTCTCCTTATACCCCTTTATTTCTTTTCTCTTCCCCCCCCCTTCTCTCCCAGGCTACCCTTCTTCTCTTCTCTCGCTTTTCTTCCTCTTCCCTTACCCTCACTTCCCTTCTATCCTCTAGCTCTCCAGTCTCCATCCCCCAGAAAGGCATTCTACCCTGTTGATAGCTCTTTCAGTAGATCTTGAGCTTCCTCAACAGAGGAAAACATTAGAAATTTGCCTCTAACTAGAACCTTTAGTTTGGATTGCTTAGCTATGGAGGCTTGTGCCCCCTTAGCTTTGAACAGGTGTAGAAGCTTGACAAACTCCTTGCGTCTTCTGGCTGCCTGCGCTGACATGTCTGAAAAGACACGACATTTTGATGTCTCAATGACCGTAAATTGTCTCTTTTCAATTGCCTTAGTCAAGATTTTCTTTTTAACTCTGAAGTCAGCAAAGTTGACTAGTATAGTACGTGGTATCCGAGAATTTGGAAGAGGATGCGATGGAATTCTATGTGCCCGCGTGATTGTTAAGTCATCCATACAGCCTGGAAGAATCTGCTGTTTAACGAAAGATTCAATCCACTGAATCGGTTGTGCTCCTTCAATCCCCTCCGGGACCCCCACGAAGCGGAGATTAGTACGCCTAGAATGATTCTCAAGCTCCTCCAGTTTATTTTCCAAAAGGCGTTTTTCCTTTACCCCGTCTTTAACTCTCACGGACATGCTGGTCATCTGATCCTCTAATTCAGAGATTCTTGTTTCGGCTTCTTGCATTCTGGCAGGGAAGCCTGCCATAGTCTCTTCAATTTTATCCAGACGACAATGAATGGATGCCGTAACCATTTCTTGAGATTTTTTTAAGTCTCGGATTCCTTCTAGAATCATGTTAAGCATTACCTTAATATCCATTTGAAGGCTACTATGTTCTTTAGTCTCAGAAAATAGAGGCGGGGAAGGTGATTGAACAGAGGATGTAAACCCTGCTTGTTCCCTGGCTAGTAAAAGGGAATCTCCTCTTTCTGTTTGCAAATGATCCTCCCTTGACTGCGTGGCCAAGATCTCAGAAAAGGCTGTTGCAAGTGACGGACTTACTACTGTCGTGTTTTCCCCTACCTCTTGAGGAATAGTATCTGGGCCTAGCTGTAGGGGAAATGTGGAAGAAGGCGTTAATACGGTGGATGTCATTGCCGGGGAGTCTGCGAGTTGGATAATTAATTTAGGGGGTCTCAAAACAGACTTCTCGGATGACGAAACCAAGGCTTGAGATATGTCCAGTGATTGAGTTGATGTCGGAGTAGAGCTATTCAATCGAGGCGGTGGGATATCATCCCCCCCCGGATGATTCTAGAGTAGATTGATCCTTAGCTACTGCACCATTAAGAGTATCAGATGATATTTGTGAAAAAATGTTTTTTTTAAATAAAGGAAATTCTCTTAAACTGGGCCCGGCAGTTAAAGCTAAATGAGCTGGAGGAAAACTTGGATTTTCCGGGATAGAGCCTTTCTCTGTACTGGAAATTAATGTAGACCCCTTTGGGGGGGAATCAACATCTGCAGATAGGCGAGCCTCTTCAACGACGCTGACTTGGCTAGAAATGGACGGAATTCGACCCGGATTATTCTCTAGCGTCACTATGGGTAGTGTTGATTTAGTCTGACCCAGGCGTGTCTTGGTCTTGCGTTTCGCCGCTGCATCAGGTATTATAGCAGTGCTTGAGGATTTAAGGCTTTTCCCCATTTTTTCAAAAGACAAAGTTGAAGAAAGAAAAAACAAAAACAAAAAACTCAAAAAACTTTGTTAATGTCTTTGAACTTGCAAGAATGGAAAAGCGGTTAGGTGCCTTGCGTTTCCACAACAGTATGAAGTAGGAGTGTGAGACAGCAGTGGTCAAGTGCCGAATGATATGTGACTCACCGATTAACCAGATTAACCAGAGCTATGCCTTACACCTGTAGAGTCGCTCGAAGCTCCATCCGCCGGACACAGTCAAGAGGAGAAGAAACAAATAAAGTGAGCAAATCATCAGCGATGCCTTTTACGCCGGTTAATAGCACGCACTGCAATTTATCCGCTTTTCCGGGTATTGTTTGGCTGGGAACCACCTGCAGAAAGCCCAAACCGCGCATCAGCAGCCGCTCTCATATCCAGCTCTCATATCCCAGCGCCGCTGCAGTTCCGCTATTAGCGGCTCTTGAATACCTCCGTGGGGGGGAAACGCCGACCTTCGGACGCCTTACTCAGCCGCAAAAATTAGCAGCAGGCGGTATCAACTCAAGCTTCCCGCAGAAGCACGGCCGCCATCACTCACTGCCGAACAAACAACTGCCTCCACAACAGGGGGGAGGGGCTCAGATCACCTGTGGCTACGGGGCAGCGGGATTCGCCGCAGCCATCTCCGTCTCGACTACTTCCTTGACTCACTCCTGACCACTGTGATCGATAAATGTCTCTTCCAAACGAGTAAAGAAATCAGAGACACTTTCATCTTTCTTTTGTTTGCATGCTGCTAGCTTATCCCAATTCACTCTCAATGCAGGCTTCATAGTTTTCATCAACGTAATGATTCTACCAGGAAGCTCTGAGATCAATGCGTCAGGCTTTGCGCCACCCACTTGATCTCTATCTGTATCAGCTATAACATCCCAAGTAGCACCCAGTTCCTGTGCGTGATCCTCTCTACGAATTTTAGCCCATATTGTCTGTGGGACTACATTACCCATTAGCATATCAATATCTGCTAGATTCATAATACAAGCATCAATTGTCTGCGATAATTCTTTGTAATAACCTGCAGGGTTCTTACGAGGATCTGGTAGAGTCTGCTTAAGGGCCAAAACTTCAGATCTCTTCCATGGCACATGTACCCATATGCGTTGAAAGTGAGCAGGAATAGCTGGATTAACACCTGCTGCCGCAACTTACTCCTTCCATACTGGAGGAACCTCTCTCATAGGATAATTTTTCGACGTCAGTTTAACCGACGGATCAGAATCAAGAAAAATCTGAGAGAACAATAAGGTTCTATAAGAGATGAGTGTCCTTACAGCTTCCTCGACTTTAGAACCTACAATAAGTCCTTATTCAAAATCGGCTTGAATATCTAACAAATCTTGTGAGATCGGACTCGAACTCACATCTTCCCATTCTTTAATGAGAATATCGCACATTACATTAAAAACATACCTTTGCGTAGGCGCATTCCATTGCAAAAAGGTAGGCATAATATCAGACACACTATATTATGGACCCTTCTTGATCCATCTTCGTGCAAGAGAATCTAGCTTCTCTCGTTCCTCAAAATCTGGAAACTGACTGCGAGATTGTCTTCGAGCAAAAGCCGGAGACACATTAAAAGCTCCAAAGAAAGGAGATAAAATACTAGTGACAGAATCTGTGAGACGCTTACGCATAGACGGTGAATTGGACATCAGAACTGGAGACAGAGTATTAGGAGAACTAACAGGAGAAGAACTAGAAATTACAGGAGGCGCAGAAGGCAAAGGAGAGCTAAGATCAGGAGATGAAGGCAAAGAAGTTGAGAATAATGGTAAAACCGGCAAGGGCGGTAATACTGGAGGAGGCAAATGCTGAAGAGCCGGAACCGGCGGAGGTACCACTAGCAGCTGAGCAGGCTGTAACGGTTGAGGTACATTGGCATTTTGCGCATAGGGCGGAGGCAACCTCAATAAATGGGACATTAGGGGATCTTCTTCTATATCTTTCTTATTATCAGAGGGAGAAACAGGCAACACCGGATAGCATTTATCTATCGCCATACGATGTTGTCTTTCTGAAATTTCAGTCGCATTGTCAATTTCATCATTCTTGAACTGTTGGGCAGCCTGTATAATTGTCATACCCTGTGCTTTCCTATCTTGTTTTTCTTGTTTCATTTCATTTTGTTTGGCTTCCTTACGCCAAAGGCGGAAAGAGTCAAACATTGCTGGCCGGGCTTTTCTTTTGAACAGAACTGCTTCCAAATTATCTAGCACATCAGGGTCAAAACTACAGTTTTCTGGCCATTTAAGAAAATCCTCTTTCTTCGTGTATCGAGTCCATGTCTCGTTAAAGGCAATGGGGCCGATACCATGTTTCAAATAGAGCTCATATGTGGGAGTTCGACCGAAGGAATCGGACAAGAGTCTTCAAGTCGGGAGTCCCTATTACAACCAAGACAACAAATTCTTCCAAACTTAGTCAGACCAGGCATTTCGCAATGTCTCTGGACTGTTCACAAACTTCAAGGGAGTAAAACTCAGTTTACGCAGTACAAATGCACTTACCCTCGGCTTTAGTCTTGCAATGACTAAATCTAAGATACATAAGGACATCAAACAAAGAACCAAAATTGTGGGCGCGATCCACGAAAATACTTAACTTAACTAAGGACGTCTTCTTCCACCAACAGAGGCCCGTCTATCGTCTCGCTTTACCATACATCACCAAAGGAATGGGCCAAAGCAGGGCGGCAGTCAGGGCAGCGGTCGCCAGTAGCCGTCAGGAAGGAGTAACCGCGCTGCAAAAGACCTTCGGACCACTTTCGACATACAGGGGTCGCTTAGCGTGGTTGGCGAACCCTCCGGAATTTTCTTGTGAGGTTCCTCACGACCTTCGAGCAGAACCGGTACCACTGAAGCCGCCCTACGTTGGGCACCAATTGAAGAACCAGAACCTTTTGGACCTGGCAGCGCAGGGTACGCCCTCTGTCTCCGGGGTTCACCTGCTTCGTTACACAGAGACACGGGACACTCTGTCGGCGTTAGAAGATTGGATTTATTTAGCTGCAGCTAGTACAGTTATCCTAGAAGTACACAAAGTAGGTTCTCAGGAGACTGCCACTTCACTCTGTGGCGCATCAGATTAAATAGCATACAATACATGATTATTAACAAGACATATACGCCCCAAGCATAGAAGAAAAGAGCCAATAGGGTAAGTGGAAAACAAAGTGGAGCCAGTAGAAAAGGTTCGAAAATAGAAATATCAGATGATTCGAAGAGACCTCTCCTCCAACTGTGTTTGTCATCCCACCCCCAAACTAATTCATAAACAGATTACAACTAACTTGCAGGTGGCGAGATACGTTTGCGTGTATTGGAGGACAGTCATGACACAAGAGAATGCTAGCAGGAGACAGTGAAGGCCAGTCGATAAGATATGATCGGGAAAGAATAGTGTGATCCTACAGATAGTTGAAACAGGGATTAGGAAAGCCAGACAAGGATTAGTGTACTCGGCTAGTCCAAACACCAGCTTCACAAATAAAGGCCGAGGACGAATTTCGACACCAAGCTACGGGAAAAGCAGAATAGACTTCGTTCGTCGTGCTGCCTGAGTGATGGCAACACAAAATGGCGGCGGGTCACAAAATGGCGGGTCTATTCGATCGTGATCGAAAATCGAAGTTCCTCAGAAGGTCCAACCTCCCATCACCAACGTCCTATTTTCTTGTGCCAAGTTCTGTATGTGCAGAATCCCTACAACAGTAGTAGTATGTCCTATCCTATCAAAAATAGTAAAATCTGGTTGGGCATTTTGTTGGTGGGAATTGTCAAAGCCTCAAGATTAAGAAAGCCTCAAGATTCAGAAGAATTGAAGTAGTAGAAGAGGACAACCCAAAGGACTGGACTCAATGGCTAGAGCTATTGGTGAATCTGAGTTTTATTTAAAACCTTTCTGTTAGAAAACCCCACTCCCACACTAGAAGGGGTGGTGGTGGTCTTCCGGTCACACTGTGGTAGCTTGGCTCGAGTGGTCAGGAATCAGGCTCCGTGCTAAGCATACAACATACCCAAACAATAACCATGCGTGCATCCGTTCCAAAAACGACTCTACACCGTAAAAATTATGAAAATAACTTTCTTTATCTTCTTTTTCTCTTAGTTGCTGATTAGATAAATAAATAACAATCACAATATACAAACTTTTTAAATAGTGCAGGTCAAATAAATACTGGCTTAATGATTCAATAAATAGGGGTGATCATAAATAATGAAGGCCTAAATATAAGTGCAATACATACAGGCAATTAAATATTCTGAGGCAATAAATACTGTAAACCAATAAATATTGTGCATCAATAAATACTGTGGACCAATAAATACAGTGGAACAATAAATAGGTTAAATACAATAAATACAATGCCCCTAATAAATACTTAAAAGCTGAGAGTGACACTCATGGAATCAGACCACTTTTGAATTCCTAAGGGCTGATTTGGCCCAGGCACAGCTTGTGGGGATGTGGAAGGCTTGGGGGTGTCTACTCCCTGGCTTGGTCAAGGCTGAGGCCTAAACTGAGGTAGATAAAGGGGGAAAATACCAGAGACCTGGCTCTCTCTCTCCACACAACTTCTCTAGATTAGTCCCAGTTCACCCCTGGCACAGTCAGGTTGGTTCCAGCACCTCCCTAGCCCCTTAGAGCAGTCTCTCAGGTCTCCACAGGGCCTTAGGCGCCCTCTACTCCACTTACTGCCCTTTTTCTGATGCTCCGACGCCGCTGGAGTCGGGTCGATGCCGTGAGGCGGTTCCAGCTCGATGTCGGCGGCCTCGGCACAATGTCAGTTCTTTGACGACGCCGGCGGCGGCTCCGGTCTCGACGTCAGCGGCCTCGGTTCGATCTCGGCCTCCGATTCGATGGCGTCGGCAGTCTTACTCGATGTCGACTTCGGGCGGCTCCGGTCCGATGGCGACCTCGGCTTCGATGACGTCGGCCGGCCTTGCCTCGATGTCGACTTCCGGCGGCTCCGGAGTGCGATCCTCACTCCCGACCTCCGGTGCTCCTCACAGGTTTCCGGCGACTCCGGAGTGCGACCTCCACTCCCGACCTCCGGCACGATTCTCACAGGTTCCGGCGACTCCGGAGTGCGATCCTCACTCCCGACCTCCGTTACCCTTCACCTCGGTCTCCGACGACTCCGGAGGGCGGACTTCACTCCTCCGATGACGCCGCTCACTCGACCTCGGGTGACTTCCTCCTCGACCTCTGGTATTCCTCACGACCTCTGACGGCGCCCTCTCTCGACCTCTGGCGGCTCCGGGTACGACGTCTGCTTTTCCAGTCAGCGCCGCTTCTCCACCTCGGGCTCCAGGTCTTAGGCTACTCGACGTCGGACTTCAGGGAAACCAGCTTCCAGATCAGGATCTTGCTGTTCTCTTGTTTCTAAGGCCTGTTCCTGCTGTCCAGGTCCTCAGGATGGTTTTTCTGACTTCTTCCCACACAGGGCTCTAGGCTGGGCTCCGTCAGTAGGGACTAGTATCAAGGGTGGGTTTATGGACCCCACTCCAGGCACAAGTTTCCACCCCTGCTGCTTCACTCCTTCCTCCTTCACGTTTGTGCTGCTCACTCTTCACCAGTCAGGTGCCAACTGCCAGCTCCAACTGCCAACTCTCTCTCTTAGCTTCCCAACATTCTAAACCGCCTCCAACTGTCACAGGGTTCTGGAATGTTCTGGAAGGTGCTGGTAGGTTCCAGTGGATGCTGGTGATGTCACAGGTGGCCACCATTTTGTGCTTCAGGCCCTCAGACAGAAGTTTCAGGGGTAGGTAAAATGGCTCCCTGAATCTGCAGCAACACTAAAAAGTCTGGTGGTTCCCAAAAAGGAAAAATTCAAACAGGGTTTGAGGCAAAAGTGGGACAAAATAAATAATGATGAGGAGGGACCACCCAAAGGGCTGACAGGTCTAACACGCGTCCCCCCCAGCTGAAAGTGGGGAGAGCTACCCAACCCCTTGGGAGTTCTCATCACTAAGGCGGAAATACCTTGAGAGACCGTCTGCATTGGCGTGGTCCACTCCAGGCCGATGTTCCACCTGAAAGTCCATTCCCTGTAGGGAGATAGACCACCTCAACAACTTGGGATTCTCCCCCTTCATTTGCATCAGCCAACGAAGGGGTCTGTGGTCGGTCTGAACAAGGAAGTGCGAGCCAAACAGGTATGGCCGCAACTTCTTCAGAGCCCATACCACTGCAAAGGCTTCACGCTCTATTGCACTCCACTTCTGTTCCCTGGGAAGTAGTCTCCGGGATAGGAAGACCACGGGTTGATCCAGACCCTCTTCGTTGAGTTGCGATAACACTGCCCCAATGCCATGTTCTGATGCATCTGTCTGGACAATGAACTCCTTGGAAAAGTCTGGGGCCCTTAAGACCGGGGCCTCGCACATGGCTTTCTTCAATTTCTCAAAGGCTTGCTGACAAGCCTCCGTCCAGACTACCCGTCGAGGTTGTTTCTTGGACGTGAGCTCCGTGAGGGGGGCTACGATGGTTCCGTACCCCTTCACGAAGCGGCGGTAGTATCCCGTGAGACCCAAAAATGCTCGGACCTCAGTCTGTGTCTTGGGGGGTTCCCAGGCCATGATGGCCTCGATCTTCGCCTGGAGGGGTTGCACCGCTCCCCTACCCACCAAGTGTCCAAGGTACACTACCGACCCCTGCCCGATCTGGCACTTGCTGGCCTTGATCGTCAATCCAGCTTGTCTCAGAGCCTGGAGAACAGCTTGCAGGTGACGCAAGTGATCCTCCCAGCTGTTACTGAAGACGGCTATGTCATCCAGATAAGCAGCAGAGAAACTCTCCATTCCGGTGAGGATCTGGTTTACCAGGCGCTGAAACGTGGCAGGTGCGTTCTTGAGCCCAAAGGGCATCACACAGAACTGGTAGTGGCCATTGGGCGTGGAGAAGGCTGACCTTTCCCTTGCTCCATCAGTCAAAGAGATCTGCCAGTACCCAGAAGTAAGGTCAAAGGTACTTAGATATTGGGCAGCTCCCAGCCGGTCAATCAATTCATCCGCCCTAGGGATCGGATGAGCATCAGTTTTGGACACTGAATTCAGTCCCCGATAGTCCACACAGAACCTCAGTTCTGGTTGGGCACCCGGTGGTGCAGCTTTGGGTACTAACACCACCGGACTGGACCAGGGGCTGCTAGAAGGTTCGATCACTCCTAGCTCCAGCATCTTAGTGACTTCACTATGAATGCTGGCCTTCACCTTGTCTGACATCCGGTAGATCTTGGACTTCACAGGTGGGCTGTCTCCTGTGTCCACGTCATGGACGCACAGGTGAGTCCTACCCGGGACAAGGGAGAACAACGAGGAGTACTGCCCCAGGACCTGGCGACAGTCCTCCTGCTGTTCAGGAGTTAGAGATGGGGAGAGAATCACTCCCTCCACCGACCCATCCTTTTCTTGAGACGCAAACAAATCGGGGAGAGGCTCGCTTTCCACGTCCTCTCCTCCGTCAGTCACCATCATCAAGATGACTTCGGGCCTCTCGTGGTGGGGTTTGAGGCGGTTGGCATGCAGCACCCGCAGGGGCTGACGAGGGGTCTTCAGGTCCACCAAGTAGGTAGCCTTACCCTTCTTCTCCAACACCTCAAAGGGTCCTGACCAGCGATCCTGGAGGGCACTAAGCTCTCCCGGTTCGATCACCCACACCTTCTGGCCAGGCTCCAACTCCACCGGGTGAGCGTTGTGGTCATACCACGCCTTCATCACTGCTTGGCTGGCTTCCAAGTTGTCAGAAGCTTGCTTCCACAACTTAGCCATTTGGCTCCGGAAGGCCAGCATGTAGCTCACCACATCCTGGGGAAGCTTTCTGGGAGTTCTTTCCCATCCGTCTCTCACCAGGTTGAGAGGTCCACGTACAGGGTGCCCATACAGAAGCTCGAAGGGGCTGAAGCCCACTCCCTTCTGTGGCACTTCCCTGTAGGAAAAAAAGTAAACAGGGTAGGAGGACGTCCCATTTCCTCCGCAGGCTTTCAGGCAGACTTCTGATCATGCCCTTCAAGGTTTTGTTAAACCTCTCCACCAGACCATTGGTCTGGGGGTGGTAAGGAGTGGTGAACCGGTATGTCACTCCACACTCCTTCCACATCGCCCGCATATACGCTGACATGAAGTTGGTCCCCCTGTCGGACACAACTTCCTTGGGAAAACCCACTCGGGTAAAGATTCCCATCAGGGCCCTAGCCACAACAGGTGCTGTTATGGTCCTCAGAGGTATTGCCTCTGGGTACCGTGTGGCATGATCCACTAGAACCAGGATAAACCTGTGACCAGCTGTAGTTGGTGGATCTAACGGACCCACAATGTCGATGCCCACCCTTTCAAAGGGGGTGCTAACGACAGGAAGTGGTTCCAGGGGAGCTTTCAGCTTCACCCCTGTTTTCCCACTGGCTTGGCAAGACACACATGTCCGGCAGTAGGTATCGGACGACACTTTCATCTGAGGCCAATAAAAGTGTGGGACAAGACGGGCGAAGGTCTTGTCTTGCCCCAAGTGTCCTGCCAATGGTATCTCGTGAGCCAACTCCAGAAGGAAGGCTCGATAACGTTGAGGGACTACCAAGGCTCGTGACGATCCGTGTAGGGGTGCCTTGGGTTCACTGTAGAGGAGGCCATCCTCCCAGTAAACACTGTAGTTCCCTTCAACGTTCCCTGCTGCCTGGGCTTCGGCCTGTCACCTCAGCCCCTCAAGGGTAGGGCACTCCCTCTGGCCCTGGCAGAATTCCTCCCTGGACGGGCCTCCCTCCACGTGCCACTCGGCCGGGATGGGTAGGTCCTCCAGGTTGGTAACGTCCCCCACCGCAGACTCCTGGTCCACCACCTCCGGTGGCCTATCCGTCCTACGGGGTGGGGACGCCGAGGCAGGCTCCTCCTGTCCTCGGTTCTTCCCTTGACTGGCAGCTGACTGGGCCTTTGTTCCAGGCTCCAGCCGAAATGAACTCCCTCTTCGGGTAGTCGCGGACCTTGTGCTAACACAGGCCCAGTCAGGTGTACCCAGCATCTCGGTGTGAGTCCGGTATTCCACCTCCTTCCAAGCGTTGTGCTCCATGTCATTCCCCAGCAGACAATCGACTGGCACGGCAGGGCTTACGGCAACTCGAAGTGAACCTGCAACCCCCCCCCATTCAAAGGGAACCTCGGCCACGGGATAGTGGCCTGTTCTGCCGTCAGCCATCGCGGCTGGGTGGAGTACATCGGGAATTACCTGCTCTGGAGACACCAGTTGGCTACGCACCATAGTCATACTGGCTCCTGTGTCTCTCAGAGCCTCCCCTCTTTGGCCGTTGATGGTGACCCACTGCCCATACTTTGCGGTATTTGCGGGCACCTGGATCTTAGGAACCATCTCCCGTTCTCCCAGGGACACTAAAGTGACACCCGCCCACTCCCTTCCCTTAGTTAAGGGCATCTCCTCCCCGAGCACTACACTAGCTACTCCGGGGGTCTTTCCTCCAGTGGGAGGGGGTGGTCGTTTCAAGCACTTCGGATCTCCTTTATAGTGTCCAACGCCACCGCACTCATAGCAATGGACAACCCTTGGCTGCTGACTCTGGCCAGGATTAGGGTTTCTGGGTGGGTTAGCCCTAGGGGTGAATCCTGTTCCCTTCCCTTGGAAGTTATTTTGGGGGCCTTTGGAGAACTCCTTTTTCTTTTCCCCTCCCTCTTTCTTCTGGGGGGCGCCCTGTCCGGCCTTTTGAGTATCCCCTCCAGTCCCCCTTGTGGACACCCGGGTACTAGCCCAAATGTCCGCCTCCTCAGCAAGCTTCCGGGGACTGGTCAGCTTGCTATCCACCAGGTGTTGCCGCAGTTCAGGGAAACATTTCTCGAGCAGGTGTTCCTTCAGTACTAGGTCAAACAGCCCCTCGTAGTTCCTCACTTCACTGCCCTGAATCCAACCTTCCATTGCCTTCTTTGCATAGTCCAGGAAGTCCACCCAATTCTGCGTGCCCAGTTTGTGACTACCCCTGAACTTCTGTCTGTACTTTTCAGGTGTTAGTCCAAACTTTCTGATGAGCGCCAGTTTCATGGTGGGGTAGTGGGTCTGCTCATCCTCTTCGAGGGCCAATAAAGCATCCCTACCAGCTGGAGGCATGTACTTGTACAATCCCCCTCCCCAGTACTTCTCTGGAACCCCATGGGCCCTCAGTGAGACCTCATAGGCCGCTAGCCACTTGGCGATATCGTCGCCCACTCCATAGCTAGCTACTATGTCCTTTGGCAGGTATGGTTTAGGTTCCCTGGTGATCTCTTGGGTTTGGCTGCCACCATTAGGAACAGGTTGTGCCCCGATTCTCAAGATCTGAAGATCTATTTCTTTCAGTCGTAATTCATGGGCTATCCTCTGCTCCTCCTTCTCCTTTTCCAGCCTTGCTAAGTCCCATGTGAGCTGTCTTTTCTCCCTCCGGTCTGTTAGCTCCACTTCAGACAAGCCACCGCTAGAGGCACTGCTGCCCTTCCTAGAAATGGTTCTGGGCCCTGCTGACAGGTTCCCCACCTCAGGTTGGTACATCTCAGCCCCCTCAGGGTCAGGCTCTCCATCCCTGTCTTCCTCCTCAGCCTTGCTTTCTCGGCGTGCCTCCCCCCAAGCCCTTAAGCTGGTTTGGAGTGCACCCTTCTTTGCTCCTGGGGGACAGTACACCCCCTCCCGCTGGCAAAACTCCCTGAGTTGGGCCACAGTGTACGTTTCTAGATTTTCTAGTACAAACTCCATCTTGCCCACTCAGGTTAGAGGACAGGTTTTTGTGCAGTAACTATGCAGGGGGGTACCTTTAATAATACCTCCTCCCACCACCAGAGTAAATTTGGAAAAAACAAAAACCCACAATTAGGAAGGCCGCTTTTGAGAAAACTCCCGGTGTAGGCCTATGGACTACCCACAGTTATTGTTGAGTATGCGTAGGCACAGCTCTATCCCACCACTGAACACCAATTTATGTTGGAAAACCCCACTCCCACACTAGAAGGGGTGGTGGTGGTCTTCCGGTCACACTGTGGTAGCTTGGCTCGAGTGGTCAGGAATCAGGCTCCGTGCTAAGCATACAACATACCCAAACAATAACCATGCGTGCATCCGTTCCAAAAACGACTCTACACCGTAAAAATTATGAAAATAACTTTCTTTATCTTCTTTTTCTCTTAGTTGCTGATTAGATAAATAAATAACAATCACAATATACAAACTTTTTAAATAGTGCAGGTCAAATAAATACTGGCTTAATGATTCAATAAATAGGGGTGATCATAAATAATGAAGGCCTAAATATAAGTGCAATACATACAGGCAATTAAATATTCTGAGGCAATAAATACTGTAAACCAATAAATATTGTGCATCAATAAATACTGTGGACCAATAAATACAGTGGAACAATAAATAGGTTAAATACAATAAATACAATGCCCCTAATAAATACTTAAAAGCTGACAGTGACACTCATGGAATCAGACCACTTTTGAATTCCTAAGGGCTGATTTGGCCCAGGCACAGCTTGTGGGGATGTGGAAGGCTTGGGGGTGTCTACTCCCTGGCTTGGTCAAGGCTGAGGCCTAAACTGAGGTAGATAAAGGGGGAAAATACCAGAGACCTGGCTCTCTCTCTCCACACAACTTCTCTAGATTAGTCCCAGTTCACCCCTGGCACAGTCAGGTTGGTTCCAGCACCTCCCTAGCCCCTTAGAGCAGTCTCTCAGGTCTCCACAGGGCCTTAGGCGCCCTCTACTCCACTTACTGCCCTTTTTCTGATGCTCCGACGCCGCTGGAGTCGGGTCGATGCCGTGAGGCGGTTCCAGCTCGATGTCGGCGGCCTCGGCACAATGTCAGTTCTTTGACGACGCCGGCGGCGGCTCCGGTCTCGACGTCAGCGGCCTCGGTTCGATCTCGGCCTCCGATTCGATGGCGTCGGCAGTCTTACTCGATGTCGACTTCGGGCGGCTCCGGTCCGATGGCGACCTCGGCTTCGATGACGTCGGCCGGCCTTGCCTCGATGTCGACTTCCGGCGGCTCCGGAGTGCGATCCTCACTCCCGACCTCCGGTGCTCCTCACAGGTTTCCGGCGACTCCGGAGTGCGACCTCCACTCCCGACCTCCGGCACGATTCTCACAGGTTCCGGCGACTCCGGAGTGCGATCCTCACTCCCGACCTCCGTTACCCTTCACCTCGGTCTCCGACGACTCCGGAGGGCGGACTTCACTCCTCCGATGACGCCGCTCACTCGACCTCGGGTGACTTCCTCCTCGACCTCTGGTATTCCTCACGACCTCTGACGGCGCCCTCTCTCGACCTCTGGCGGCTCCGGGTACGACGTCTGCTTTTCCAGTCAGCGCCGCTTCTCCACCTCGGGCTCCAGGTCTTAGGCTACTCGACGTCGGACTTCAGGGAAACCAGCTTCCAGGTCAGGATCTTGCTGTTCTCTTGTTTCTAAGGCCTGTTCCTGCTGTCCAGGTCCTCAGGATGGTTTTTCTGACTTCTTCCCACACAGGGCTCTAGGCTGGGCTCCGTCAGTAGGGACTAGTATCAAGGGTGGGTTTATGGACCCCACTCCAGGCACAAGTTTCCACCCCTGCTGCTTCACTCCTTCCTCCTTCACGTTTGTGCTGCTCACTCTTCACCAGTCAGGTGCCAACTGCCAGCTCCAACTGCCAACTCTCTCTCTTAGCTTCCCAACATTCTAAACCGCCTCCAACTGTCACAGGGTTCTGGAATGTTCTGGAAGGTGCTGGTAGGTTCCAGTGGATGCTGGTGATGTCACAGGTGGCCACCATTTTGTGCTTCAGGCCCTCAGACAGAAGTTTCAGGGGTAGGTAAAATGGCTCCCTGAATCTGCAGCAACACTAAAAAGTCTGGTGGTTCCCAAAAAGGAAAAATTCAAACAGGGTTTGAGGCAAAAGTGGGACAAAATAAATAATGATGAGGAGGGACCACCCAAAGGGCTGACAGGTCTAACACTTTCAAATAAAGAGTGGCCAACTGGGCAAGCTTAGCTACAGACAGAATAGAAGTAGTACAGAGAGTCATAGCAGAGGCAGTTAGAGGCAGGGATAACAAGAATTTAGAAACAGATAGTCTAGATCGAAGAAGAATTGGTAAAACAATAGCATTAGGAAACGGAAACAATAGTTCGGAAAAAATAAGGTGCAGTAAAAGTTAGGGAATAATAATTATTAATATTAACAACAGTAAGACTTACTGGGGCCAGCAGCAGAACCATCGATAGAGGAGCGGTCCTGGTCCTGTTCCTCCTGTGCCTGGTGTTCTTGGTCAGCTGCTCCCGCCGACTCCGACCCAGTCTTGTTGCCCCTGGATGCTGATCATGAAAGATATAAGAAAGAAAGAGACAAACATTGATGATTGGTGTGAAACAAATAAAATATTTATAAAAACGGTCAAAAAAACATGTATGGAAACAACAATTGCAATAAAATTGAACTATGTAATCTGGTCTACTAGTAGTATCGGGGGATTTGCGGACCGACTAGTTATTATTTATCAACACTAATCCAACACTAATCCA
Organism: Triturus cristatus; assembly: GCF_964204655.1. NCBI lineage: Eukaryota > Metazoa > Chordata > Amphibia > Caudata > Salamandridae > Triturus > Triturus cristatus. Next base: position 23,883,423 of record NC_140591.1, read on the forward strand.
GTGTTCCATTCTAATTCCAGAATACCAACTAAGCCTAAGTACCGCCTGACCTAGCCCACCTCTTCCAGGCAGCACAATTTTCAACTAAGTCTGCATTTCCAGTTATTTTAGTCCTCAAAAATGCATAAATGGAGGACAAATTGTTGGTTGGTTGCTGCTGATGTTCTGCTAGTGCTAAGCCTCCATTACCACTCACTAAACAAACTACAAAAGGTTCTACTAAGGACTGGGGTAAGCAGCACGTAACGTAACAGAGGGTGCGTCACGAAGACCAGTAAAAAATTACCAACTCATACTAATAAGTAACTAAACCTAAGTATCAATCCACCACTATCTCTTAGTGACAGGAGGACAAAGGAAGGACTAGTCTCTCTAGCATTACCTAACTTAAGTTCTCTAAAAGAAACTCTTACATAATCACGCTAAGCGAGCGCAAATTTGCAAACAAGTAAGATTAGTAGCGCCGAGCACCTGTGTCATAACAATCACAGAAGATTGTTAAACGTAATTTACCTGCAATGTAAGCAGCAGCATTCTTGCTGGTCTGTAAAAAAATATATTCGCAATATATAACACAGAGCAGAAGAACAGACACAAAGTAGTAATATTAAATAGCTACTCACCAAGCCCCGAGACCTCCACTCCTAGCAGGTCCAGCAGGTCCTGCTCCCGGTCCAGAATATGGGACCACCGGTGCGTCAACTGGTTTTGGGTGCGCCGGACACCAGAGCAGCGAAACACTGCCCGGTGCACCTTTCCCAACACTGCCGATGCTCCCGGAGCCCGGACCCGGACCCAGGCCTGTCGCCTGCTGCCAGGGTTAAGGGGAGGTGGTGCTGCACACAAAAAAAACAGTGGGGCCACCTCGGCCTCACCGAATAAGGCCTGTCGCTGCACCCCGGGTTGGCGCCGCCTTCCGCAAGGAAGGCGGTCGCTGCTGTGGCTACGGCTACGAGCCCTGCAGCCCTTTGCCATGGTTCTGGGTAGTAAGAGGGGGCAGAAAAGAAAAGGTAGGAATGAAAAAAGTAAGTAAAAGAAATGAAAAAAGCAGGTAATAGAAAAAGAGTGAAAAAGTATTGAAAAATACACAAAAAGTTGGAAAAAACTCAAAATAAAGAATCAGGAAAATAGAGAGATAGATAATAAATATAAAAAGTTCAAAAAATGTTTCCACAAACAAAGGATTGAAAAGATACAGGGAGGATTGAAAAGCTAGCCCAGAACCATAGCAATAGAGTGAAAAACCAGATGGCCGCGCCCATTGCAACCGCGTGGGCAAGTTCGCGCGATATTTCCCCCGCGAGCACGCACAAAGCGTCGTTAACACTTAATATGCGTTCCCGAACAGGAAATATTTATCGCGAATGAGCGGGAGCATGCAGTACGCGACCCGGAACAGGAAATAACCATCGCGAGCGCGCGGGACAAGTGAAAAACAAGATGGTCGCGCCCATTAGTGACCTCATTGGCAAGTTGGCGATCGCGAGTACGCAAATCACATCCCAAACAGGCGGGAAAAGCAATCTCTGTGTCTTCGCGAAAGTTCCGCATGCTCGCAGAGATTTAGCGCAATTTCGCGATAATTTGCGTAGGACAACTATGGAAATTCCGCCCACCCACCCCAGTTTAGATCCACCCTTATGCAAATCAGGTCTTATAATTTACCCTGTGACTAATACAATTGACTTGCCAAGTGTTCCAGCAGCGGACGCAAAAATAGGCTTGCATGTGGCACTGTTGCAATACAAGCCACCATCATGCCTAGAAGTCGTTGAACTATTCTGACATATGGTGATTGGGGTGAAGTTGATAAGGCAGCATTGTGATGTTGCGAATCCTGAATGCATTAGGGTAGGCTAATCCCAGCTGTGTGTTGGGAATAGCCCCTAGATGAGACTGAATATGTGAAGTCGTAGAGTAGTGTGTGTGTGTTGTAGGTACAACTGAAGCGCACTGGCTTTGTTGACCCAATCGTCCAATAGGAGAAGACATGAATACTCTGTCTGCGTAGATGTGCTGCAACTACCGCCAGACATTTGCTGAACACCCGGGGTGGGGGAGTGACTTCACATGGAAGCACTTTAAGCTGATAATGTGTTCCTGCAAAAAAAACTTGAGATATTTTTGGCGAGCTGGATGCATTGGAATGTGAAAGTAAGCGTCCTTTAAGTCTAATGCAGACATAAAGGTGTAATAGAGGAATCACATCCTGAAGACTTACCACGTCAAAGTGCTCTGAGAAGATGTATTGATTTAATGGTCCGACGTCTAATTGGGCCGAAGTGAATTGTCTTTTTCGGGAACTGAACTTGTTGTGCTAGAGGAACAGGCTCTATGGCTTCTTTTTGCAAGAGAGTTTGTACTTCCTCTTGGAGCAAAGTTAGGTGTTGTTTGAAAAGTATGTGTCAGTGAGGTGGGATGTTTGGAGGTGTTTTGACGAGCTCCACACAATAACCATGTTGGATAACATGCATCGCCCACTGGTCTGTTGTTATGGTTTTCCAGTCGGGGAAGAAAAGTTGTAGTTGTAGCCCAACAGGTGTTAAATGGTCGGAGGGAACGAAAAATGAGTCACTGTTTGGAAGTGAAGGGTGTGATGCGTAGGAAGGCACCTCTAACACACCCTTTGAAATTATTCCCTTTATATGTGCCTCTATAATATCCCCTTGATGGGGAGGTTTGATGCTGTTGCCTATAGAAGGGGTAGAGGCATCTGATGGTTTTGTTTTATTATCATTTGTATGTGAGTGTTGGAAAACGGGCAACCGGGTTAGCAGTCACCAGGTTCCCAGCACAGTGGTAGCTTGGCTCGAGCGGTTGGGGGCAGGCACCGTGTGAAGCGTACGTCACACCCTCACAATAACCATGCGTTCATCCGTTCCAAAAACGACACTACACCGTAAAAATTATGAACGAAAGTAGTTTGTCTTTATCTTATTTTCTCTTAGTTGCAGGTTTCAAAACATACATACAATACCATAAGACTTTTCTTGAAAATAGCATGTCAAATAAATAATACCACAGTGGGGTTTCAATAAATAGGATCAGGTCATAAATAAACACGGAATAAATATAGGTGCAATAAATACAGATGGCAAATAAATACAGTCAGGCAATAAATACAGTGCAGGAATAAATTAGTGGAAGACAATAAATAAAGCACCCTCAATAACTTAAATAACACAATCAATGACAATTACAGTTCACAACCCTTTCACGAGGTAGTTTGGTTTTACTTTGCCCAAGTACAGCTTGTGGTCATTTGGATGACATGGGGGGGTGTCCCACCTAGATTGGTCAAGGCTGGGCCTGAACTGAGGTAGAATAAGGGTAACCTAAGGACCTGGTTCTCCCAAAATACACAACCCCTCACAGAGGTCACTGCACCAGTCTCAGTTCACCCCTGGCACTCCCAGGCTGGTTCTAACACCCCTCTAGCCCCTAGAATGGTCTTTTAGGGCTCCACGGGGCCTCAGACGCCCCCTCTACCACTTACTGCCCTTTTCACAATGATCGGCTCTGCTCGGCGCCGTGTCGATGTCGTGAGGCGGCTCCGGCTCGATTTCGCTGGGCGGCTCCGGTTCGGTGTCGCTGGGCGGCTTCGGATCGATGTCACTGGGCTGTTCCGGATCGATGTCGCTGGGCGGCCTCGGCTCGATGTCGCTGGGCTGCTCCGGCTCGATGTCGCCTTCCGGCGTCGAAGGGTCACGGTCTCCCCGCTTCCGGGTGTCTCCGGAGTGCGACCTCCACTCCCGACCTCCGGCGCGCTTCACCTCAGATTCCGGCATCTCCGGAGTGCGATCTCCACTCCTGACCTCCGGCGCGCTTCACCTCGATCTCCGGCGACTCCGGAGTGCGATCTCCACTCCCGACCTCCGGCGCGCTTCACCTCGACCTCAGGTGACTCCTTACTCGACCTCCGGTGCCTCTCCACGACCTCCGTCGGCGCCCTCTCTCGACCTCTGACGGCTCCGGGTACAACGTCTGCTTTCTGTCAGCGTCGCTTCTCCACCTCAGGCCTCAGGTCTCCAGGCTTCTCGACGTCAGGACTCCAGGAGGACACCGCTAAACAGGTCAGGAGCTTGCTGGTCTTCTTCTTTAAGGCCTCTTCACAATATTTAGGTCCTTAAGATGGTTTTTCTGGTCTTGGTCCCACACAGGGCTCTAGGCTGGGCTTGGTCAGTAGGGACTAGCATCAAGGGTGGGTTTCTGGACCCCACTCCAAGCACTGGTTTCCACCCCTGCTGCCTTACTCCGACCACCTTCTGAACTGGTCCTCTCTCCTCTCTAGTCAGATGCCAACTGCCACTCTGAGATGGCCTCCCAACATTCTAAACTGCCTCTCACTGTCACAGGGTTCCAGAATGTTACGGAAGGTTCTAGAAATCTCCAGTGGGTTCTGATGATGTCACAGGTGACAATAGGTGGCCACCATTTTGTGTCTCAGGCCCTCAGACAGAAGTTCCAGGGGTAGGGAAAATGGCTCCCTGACCCTGCATCAACACTAAAAAGTCTGGTGGTTCCCAAAAAGGAAAAATTATAACAGGGTTTGAGGCAAAAGTGGGACAAAATAAATAATGATGAGGAGGGACCACCCAAAGGGCTGACAGGTCTAACACGCGTCCCCCCCAGCTGAAAGTGGGGAGAGCTACCCAACCCCTTGGGAGTTCTCATCACTAAGGCGGAAATACCTTGAGAGACCGTCTGCATTGGCGTGGTCCACTCCAGGCCGATGCTCCACCTGAAAGTCCATTCCCTGTAGGGAGATAGACCACCTTAGCAACTTGGGATTCTCCCCCTTCATCTGCATCAGCCAACGAAGGGGTCTGTGGTCGGTCTGAACTAGGAAGTGCGAGCCAAACAGGTATGGCCGCAACTTCTTCAGAGCCCATACCACTGCAAAGGCTTCACGCTCTATTGCACTCCACTTCTGTTCCCTGGGAAGTAGTCTCCGGGATAGGAAGACCACGGGTTGATCCAGACCCTCTTCATTGAGTTGCGATAACACTGCCCCAATGCCATGTTCCGATGCATCCGTCTGGACAATGAACTCCTTGGAAAAGTCTGGGGCCCTTAAGACCGGGGCCTCGCACATGGCTTGCTTCAGTTTCACAAAGGCCTGCTGACAAGCCTCCGTCCAGACTACCCGTCGAGGTTGCTTCTTGGACGTAAGCTCCGTGAGGGGGGCCACAATGGTCCCATACCCCTTCACGAAGCAGCGGTAATATCCGGTGAGGCCCAGAAAAGCTCGGACCTCAGTCTGAGTCTTGGGGGGTTCCCAGGCCATGATAGCCTCGATTTTCGCCTGGAGGGGTTGCACCGCTCCCCTACCCACCAAGTGTCCAAGGTACACTACCGACCCCTGCCCGATCTGGCATTTACTGGCCTTGATCGTTAAACCAGCTTGCTTCAGGGCCTGGAGAACAGTTTGCAGGTGACGCAAGTGATCCTCCCAGCTGTTACTGAAGACGGCAATGTCGTCCAGATAAGCAGCAGAGAAACTCTCCATTCCAGTGAGGATCTGGTTCACCAGACGCTGAAACGTGGCAGGTGCGTTCTTGAGCCCAAAGGGCATCACGCAGTACTGGTAGTGGCCCTTGGGCGTGGAGAAGGCTGACCTTTCCTTAGCTCCATCAGTCAGAGAGATCTGCCAGTACCCAGAAGTAAGGTCAAAGGTACTCAGATATTGGGCAGCTCCCAGCCGGTCAATCAGTTCATCCGCCCTCGGGATCGGATGAGCATCAGTCTTGGTTACTGAGTTCAGTCCCCGGTAGTCCACACAGAACCTCAGTTCCGGTTGGGCCCCCGGTGGTGCAGCTTTTGGTACTAGTACCACCGGACTGGACCAGGGGCTGCTGGAAGGTTCAATCACTCCTAGCTCCAGCATTTTGGTGACTTCACTGTGAATGCTGGCCTTCAACTTGTCTGTCATCCGGTAGATCTTTGACTTCACAGGTGGGCTGTCTCCTGTGTCCACGTCATGGACGCACAGGTGAGTCCTACCCGGAACAAGGGAGAACAACGAAGAGTACTGCCCCAGGACCTGGCGGCAGTCCTCCTGCTGTTCAGGAGTTAGGGACGGGGAGAGAATCACTCCCTCCACCAACCCATCCTTCTCTTGAGACGCAAATAAGTCGGGGAGAGGCTCGCTTTCCACGTCCTCTGCTCCGTCAGTCACCATTAACAATAGGACTTCGGGCCTCTCATGGTGGGGTTTGAGGCGGTTGGCATGAAGCACCCGTAGGGGCTGATGAGGGGTCTTCAGGTCCACCAAGTAGGTAGCCTTACCCTTCTTCTCCAACACCTCAAAGGGTCCTGACCAGCGATCCTGGAGGGCGCTAAGCTCTCCTGGTTCGATCACCCACACCTTCTGGCCAGGCTCCAATTCCACCGGGTGAGCATTGTGGTCATACCACGCCTTCATTACTGCTTGGCTGGCTTCCAAGTTGTCAGAAGCTTGCTTCCACAACTTAGCCATTTGGCTCCGGAAGGCCAGCATGTAGCTCACCACGTCCTGGGGAAGCTTTCAGGGAGTTCTTTCCCATCCGTCTCTCACCAGGCTGAGAGGTCCACGCACAGGGTGCCCATACAAAAGCTCGAAGGGGCTGAAGCCCACTCCCTTTTGTGGCACTTCCCTGTAAGAAAACAATAGACAGGGTAGGAGGACGTCCCATTTCCTCCGCAGGCTTTCAGGCAGACTTCTGATCATGCCTTTCAAGGTTTTATTGAACCTCTCCACCAGACCATTGGTCTGGGGATGGTAAGGAGTGGTGAACCGGTAGGTCACTCCACACTCCTTCCACATGGCCCGCATGTATGCTGACATGAAGTTGGTCCCCCTGTCAGACACAACTTCCTTGGGAAAACCCACTTGGGTAAAGATTCCCATCAGGGCCCTAGCCACAACAGGTGCAGTAATGGTCCTCAGAGGTATAGCCTCTGGGTACCGTGTGGCATGATCCACCAGAACCAGGATAAACCTGTGACCAGCTGTAGTAGGCGGATCTAACGGACCCACAATGTCGATGCCCACCCTTTCAAAGGGGGTGCTAACGAAAGGAAGTGGTTCCAGGGGAGCTTTCAGCTTCACCCTTGTTTTCCCACTGGCTTGACAAGACACGCACGTCCGGCAGTAGGTGTCGGACGACACTTTCATTTGAGGCCAATAAAAGTGTGGGACAAGCCGGGCAAAGGTCTTGTCTTGCCCCAGGTGTCCTGCCAAGGGGATCTCATGAGCCAATTCCAGGAGGAAGGCTCGATAACATTGAGGGACAACCAAGGCCCGTGACGGTCCGTGCATGGGTGTCTTGGGTTCACTGTAGAGGAGGCCATCCTCCCAGTAAATGTTGTAGTTCCCCTCAACATTCCCTGCTGCCTGGGCTTCGGCCTGTCGCCTCAGTCCCTCAAGGGTAGGACACTCCCTCTGGCCCTTGCAGAATTCCTCCCTGGTCGGCCCTCCCTCCACGTGCCACTCGGCCGGGATGGGTAGGTTCTCCAGTTCGGTAACATCCCCCTCCGCGGACTCCTGGTCCACCACCTCCGGTGGCCTATCCGTCACACGGGGCACGGATGCCGAGGCAGGCTCCTCCTGCCCTCGGTTCTTCCCTTGGTCGGCAGCCGGCTGTGCCTTTGTTCCAGGCTCCCGCCTAAACGAACTCCCCCTCCGGGTAGTCGCAGACCCTGTGCTGACACAGGCCCAGTCAGGTGTACCCAGCATCTCCGCATGAGTCCGGTATTCCACCTCCTTCCAAGCATTATGCTCCATGTCATTCCCCAGCAGACAATCGACTGGCACGGCAGGGCTTACGGCAACTCGAAGTAACCCTGCAACCCCTTCCCATTCAAATGGAACCTCGGCCACCGGATAGTGGCCCATTCTGCCGTCAGCCATCGCGGCAGGGTGGAGTACATGGGGAATCACCTGCTCTGGAGACACCAGTTGGCTACGTACCATAGTCATACTGGCTCCTGTGTCTCTCAGAGCCTCCCCTCTTTGGCCATTGATGGTGACCCATTGCCCATACTTTGTGGTATTTGCGGGCACCTGGATCTTAGGAACCATCTCCCGTTCTCCCAGGGACACTAAAGTGACACCCGCCCACTCCCTTCCCTTACCTAAGGGCATCTCCTCCCCGAGCACTACACTAGCTACTCCGGGGGCCTTTCCTCCGATGGGAGGGGGTGGTCTTTTCGGGCACTTCACATCTCCCTTATAGTGTCCGACACCACCGCACTCGTAGCAATGGACAACCCTTGACTGCTGACTCTGGCCAGGATTAGGGTTTCTGGGTGGGTTAGCCCTAGAGGTGAATCCCGTTCCCTTCCCTTGGAAACTATTTTGGGGGCCTTTAGAGAACTCCGTTTTCTTTTCCCCTCCCTCTTTCTTCTGGGGAGCGCCCTGTCCGGTCCTTTGAGAGTCCCCTCCAGTCCCCCTTGTGGACACCCGGGTACTAGCCCAAATGTCCGCCTCCTCAGCAAGCTTCCGGGGATTGGTCAGCTTGCTATCCCCCAGGTGTTGACGCAGTTCAGGGAAACATTTTTCGAGCAGGTGTTCCTTCAACATCAAATCAAACAACCCCTCGTAGTCCCTCACCTCGCTGCCTTGTATCCAACCCTCCAATGCCTTCTTTGCATAGTCCAGGAAATCCACCCAATTCTGTGTGCCCAGTTTGTGGCTACCCCGGAATTTCTGTCTGTACTTCTCGGGTGTTAGTCCAAACTTCCTCACGAGCGCCACTTTCATGGTGGGGTAGTGGGTCTGCTCATCCTGCTCTAGGGCCAATAATGTATCCCTGCCAGCTGGAGGCATGTATTTATACAATCCCCCTCCCCAATATTTCTCTGGAACCCCATGGACTCTTAATGAGATCTCATAGGCCGCTAGCCACTTGGCGATATCATCACCCGCACTATAACTAGCTACTATGTCTTTTGGCAAATAGGGTTTGGATTCCCTGGTGATTTCTCTTTCTTCGCTGCCACCACTAGGAACAGGGTGTGCCCCGACCCGTAGGATCTGGAGATCTATCTCCCTGAGCCTCAACTCGTGAGCCATCCTCCGTTCCTCTTTTTCTTTCTCCAGCTTCGCCAAATCCCATGTGAGCTGTCTTTTCTCCCTCCGGTCAGTGAATTCTGCTTCTAATAAGCCGTTGCTAGAGACACTGCTGCCCTTCCTTGAAAGTGTTCTGGACCCCGCTACTAGGTCCCCAACCTCAGGTTGGTACAAACCAGCCCCCTCGCTGTCAGGCTCTCCATCCCTGTCCTCCTTCTCAACCTTACTTTCTCGCCGTGCCTCCCCTCAAACCCTCAAGCTGGTCTGGAGTTCACCCTTCTTTGCACCTTGGGGACAAAACACCCCCTCTCGCTCACAAAACTCTCTGAGTTGGGCCACAGTATAAGTTTCCACATCCTCCAATACAAACTCCATTTTGCCCACTCAGGATAGACGACAGTTGCTTACAGAAGCTATGCAGGGGGGTACCTTTTGTAATACCTCCTCCCACCACCAGAAGTAAATTTGGAAAAAACAAAACTCGAAATTAGGAAGTCCGCTTGGAGAAAACTCCCGGTGTAGGCCTATGGACTACCCACAGTTATTGTCGAGTAGACGCAAGCACAGCTCTATCCCACCACTGAACACCAATTTTATGTTGGAAACCGGGCAACCGGGTTAGCAGTCACCAGGTTCCCAGCACAGTGGTAGCTTGGCTCGAGCGGTTGGGGGCAGGCACCGTGTGAAGCGTACGTCACACTCTCACAATAACCATGCGTTCATCCGTTCCAAAAACGACACTACACCGTAAAAATTTTGAACGAAAGTAGTTTGTCTTTATCTTATTTTCTCTTAGTTGCAGGTTTCAAAACATACATACATTACCATAAGACTTTTCTTGAAAATAGCAGGTCAAATAAATAATACCACAGTGGGGTTTCAATAAATAGGATCAGGTCATAAATAAACACGGAATAAATATAGGTGCAATAAATACAGATGGCAAATAAATACAGTCAGGCAATAAATACAGTGCAGGAATAAATTAGTGGAAGACAATAAATAAAGCACCCTCAATAACTTAAATAACACAATCAATGACAATTACAGTTCACAACCCTTTCACGAAGTAGTTTGGTTTTACTTTGCCCAAGTACAGCTTGTGGTCATTTGGATGACATGGGGGGGTGTCCCACCTAGATTGGTCAAGGCTGGGCCTGAACTGAGGTAGAATAAGGGTAACCTAAGGACCTGGTTCTCCCAAAATACACAACCCCTCACAGAGGTCACTGCACCAGTCTCAGTTCACCCCTGGCACTCCCAGGCTGGTTCTAACACCCCGCTAGCCCCTAGAATGGTCTTTTAGGGCTCCACGGGGCCTCAGACGCCCCCTCTACCACTTACTGCCCTTTTCACGATGATCGGCTCCGTGTCGATGTCGTGAGGCGGCTCCGGCTCGATGTCGCTGGGCGGCTCCGGTTCGGTGTCGCTGGGCGGCTTCGGATCGATGTCGCTGGGCTGTTCCGGATCGATGTCGCTGGGCGGCCTCGGCTCGATGTCGCTGGGCTGCTCCGGCTCGATGTCGCCTTCCGGCGTCGCAGGGTCACGGTCTCCCCGCTTTCGGGTGTCTCCGGAGTGCGACCTCCACTCCCGACCTCCGGCGCGCTTCACCTCAGATTCCGGCGTCTCCGGAGTGCGATCTCCACTCCCGACCTCCGGCGCGCTTCACCTCGATCTCCGGCGACTCCGGAGTGCGATCTCCACTCCCGACCTCCGGCGCGCTTCACCTCGACCTCAGGTGACTCCTTACTCGACCTCCGGTGCCTCTCCACGACCTCCGTCGGCGCCCTCTCTCGACCTCTGACGGCTCCGGGTACGACGTCTGCTTTCTGTCAGCGTCGCTTCTCCACCTCAGGCCTCAGGTCTCCAGGCTTCTCGACGTCAGGACTCCAGGAGGACACCGCTAAACAGGTCAGGAGCTTGCTGGTCTTCTTCTTTAAGGCCTCTTCACAATATTTAGGTCCTTAAGATGGTTTTTCTGGTCTTGGTCCCACACAGGGCTCTAGGCTGGGCTTGGTCAGTAGGGACTAGCATCAAGGGTGGGTTTCTGGACCCCACTCCAAGCACTGGTTTCCACCCCTGCTGCCTTACTCCGACCACCTTCTGAACTGGTCCTCTCTCCTCTCTAGTCAGATGCCAACTGCCACTCTGAGATGGCCTCCCAACATTCTAAACTGCCTCTCACTGTCACAGGGTTCCAGAATGTTACGGAAGGTTCTAGAAATCTCCAGTGGGTTCTGATGATGTCACAGGTGACAATAGGTGGCCACCATTTTGTGTCTCAGGCCCTCAGACAGAAGTTCCAGGGGTAGGGAAAATGGCTCCCTGACCCTGCATCAACACTAAAAAGTCTGGTGGTTCCCAAAAAGGAAAAATTATAACAGGGTTTGAGGCAAAAGTGGGACAAAATAAATAATGATGAGGAGGAACCACCCAAAGGGCTGACAGGTCTAACAGTGAGTCACCGAAAGGAACCATAAGAAGTAGGAGTTTGAAGCGCCCCACTGAATTGGCAATCACTGTCCGATTACATTTTTTCTAATGTTTGGTCCACTTGGGGACCAAACAGATGTTGTTGATCAAAAAGGACATCGAGGAGTGTCTGCTGTACCTCTGGCTTTAAGACAGATATGCGTAGCCAAGCGTGTCTACGCAGCAGTACGCTTGTATTTATGCCCCTGGCAGCTGTGTCTGCAGAGTCGAGGGCATGTCTGATGGAGTTGTTTGAAATTAATTTACCCTCCTAGACAATTTGGTGGCCTCTTTTTTTGTACTCCTCAGAGAGATGTTGGAGGAGTTCTGCCATCTTGTCCCAGTGGGCCCTGTCGTACCTCACCAACAGTCCCTGAGTGTTGGCAATTTGCCAATGGTTTATTCCATTTTATTTATTTCAATTTATAAAGCAGGAACATAAACCTTTAGGGCAACAGAGAGCTCCACAACATGGAGGCAGATTGATTAGAGGGTGGTACAACTGAAGAAATAAAGCATATGTGAATATACAAACGCGGGGGAACAAAAAATGGGAAAGTGTGGAGTAGGGTCACCGTAGGTAGACTTGATTTGAGGTAGTCATTTAAAGGATATATAGTGTAACATCAGAGAGCTTGTAACATCATTGGGGAAGGAATCTGCCATTAGTAGTTGTTTTACTTTCTGTTTGCATAGGGCCATTGAAGGGATGGATCTGGTCTCAGGGGGGAGTGAGTGCCAAACTTTGGGGGCAATTCCAGAGAAGGGGAGATTGTAGGTCTTTTTTATTATTTATTATTTGGGGAGCTTTAGTAGAAGGGAGCATGTACTTCTTAGAGTTCTGCTTTTGCCTGATAGGAAAGGTTTCTTGGCCAGGTAAGTTGGAGTGCTGTGGTGAAGAGCTTTGTGAGTCAGGCAAGCAATTTTTAGGTGGATCTTTGCCTAATAGGGTAGCCAGTTTATCGTCTTGAGGTCAGGGGTGATGTGATCACTTTTTTTTAGCAAGTTATGAGTCGAGCTGCTGCGTTAAAAATGGCCTGTAAAGGTGCCAGCTTTGCTTTTGATAGACCCAAACTGGTAGCGCTACCATAATCTAATTTAGAAATTACTATCGCTTGAACTGCTGTCTTGTTAATTTCCTTAACTGAATTTGGGTAGCTTGCGCCTTTGGTGGTGATGCTAATGTGATCCTTAATGGAGAGGTGATTGTCCAAGATTTTTCCCAAAGAATTTGCTGAAGTTAGGATGTGTGGGGTACAGTTCAGGGCTGTTAGATCAGCGAGCCAATCTTTGATGGTGGAATGTGATTGGGAGGAGAGATTAAGAGGAATTCAGTTTTGAAGGCATTGAGTTTCAGGTGGTTGCGTGTGAGCTATTGTTAAGTTCTTGTCTGAGTGTAGGCGAGAGTGCCAATGTCTTCAGGAGAGGTGATTTTCAAGTAGAGTTGCGCAGCATCAGCATTCATATGGTAGATGTTGGATACTTGGAGGATTGCAGTCAAGGGTTCCATGAGTAGGTTCGATGAGGATGGCAGAGAGGAGCCTTGAGGGACTCCACTTGTGACTGGTGTCTGGATGGAAACAGTGTGGTTGAGCATAACTCTTTGGGTCTTGTTGGGTAGGAATGAAGGAACACGGAACCCGATAAGCCCATCCTGCTTCCTGGGAGGTTCTCAAGTTTAACTGTGTCAAGCACAGCTGATAAGTCTGGCAGTATTAATAGGCAGGATTCAATCTGGTCTAGGAGTCTCAGGGCATCATCAGCGATATGGATCATGGCAATTTTGGTGCTGTGACCCGGTCTGAAACCAGATTGGTATTGGTCATGGGGTTGAAAATGATCTATGTGATTACAAGCCTGTTGGTGCACGCATTTTATCAAGAGCTTGGCCTGAGTTGGGATGTTGGTTATAGGGTGGTAGTTGTTAGGTTCTGAGAGGTCAGTATTGGTTTCTTTTAGTACAGGGGTGACATGGCTACTTTTGTGACAATCTGGTATGGAGCCTTGGGTTAGGGATGTGTTAATAATCTTGGCCTATAAAGTAAGCGGGGAGTTTTATCTTGTTGAGAAGATTGGAGGGTAAGGAGTCATTCTAACAGTTAGGGTATTTCAGGGAGGATAGTAGATGTAGGATGTTAGTTTAGTTAAAGGTCTTAAAGATTGATCAAGGGGTGTTCTTTGGTGTAGGGCATGAGCAGTCAGGGTGGATTCCGTGAGAGATGGGGCGTAAGGTGGCGTGTCAGTGATGGGTAGAAGCTTAGCAGTGGCTTTGAGTTCCGTGTCAATATCGCAACTGGGTGGAGTTGAGTTCGTAGTAGAAGAAAGGGGAATTGGATTTTCTATTGGCGTGATTTCTGACAAGTTCAAACTGTTTTTAGGACGGTTTCGGCTCTATCAAGTAGTTTGAAGAATGATGCTTTGGATCTTCTGATATGCCTATTGAAGGCTTTCCTTTTTACTTTCAGTACATTGAGGTTAGTCAGAGAGGGAGAGAGTCTCTGAGTTCTTTCAGCTGCTTGTGCTGCCACTCTTTTCGCTTTTGAGGCGTGTGAAGATACCCTATATACCATTGAGCTTAAATTACTTGAGAAGAGATACCTCCCTTGTTCGTATCTCAGATTGTCATCTATGACCATTATACATTTTATGACTTTGTTTTATTGATCACCCACCTATATCATATCTGTTAATGTAAAGTTGTGCACCCAAAAAGAGAAATGACATGTCTTATTATGAAGTATATTTATCTCTTGATGTCATTGTTATGTACAATTTGTATAAATCCTTCTATGCACAACACCATAAAAACATATACATACAAAATATCAAAACCTTAAATTGACATATTACATTTATCTTCTTGTGCCATATCATGTCACAACTAGTGCATATTGTGAAGGGAGCGTCCTATGGCGTAACTCTAAGGCGGTTACAAGTTTTTAAATCTTTGGGAGCATGTTTTCACTCTCAGCGATGCAGTCCAAATGGTACTAAGCCGCCCTTTTGTGGTTGGAGATCATTTACGTGATCCTGGAGGTACCAATACTCTACTCGCCTATTTGGTAAATTAATTATTACTTTCTTGGTTGTAGAATGACTCCTGGCCACTTAGATTTATACGCTGATGCCTTTCGATCTTCTTGTGGGGCCTGTGTGTTTTTTGATGAAGGTCTTCAGGACACTATGTGGAAAAACAAAACAGCAAGTGGGTGACCATGTCATTCTATAAAAATGTTTGGGAAAAAAGCATGTATGCTCCAGGGATGAGTCCTGTTCCTGGTTGCCCAGGAAAACAGCTAAAGAGAGCCATATAGCATATTAGCTTCAGGAACTGCTACCGATGGACACGCTTTTGCCTTATCACGTAAATGACTTGAATGGCTAATTCCACCAGACTCTAACTGATTGGTGGAAAGTTAAGTGAAGAACTAATTCAGGCTCCAACCGACTGGTGGAGACCTGGCTCTATACTAAATAAGAGGAATCACACAAACCGGCAGATTTCATCTACTGAAGCATCTGCTTTTGACTGTCAAACAACACCCCCTTTTCCAGTCCTCAGGAAGAACCGCCTTGATGCTTTTTACATTTGCGCCACTTACAGGGTCAAAATGTCGACTTGCTGCATATGTCTGCATAGTGCTCATGATCACAGTTTATACTTATCAATGGATCCTACAGCATATGTGAATAAACGATATGGACAAAACAAAATCCCCCTTTTTCCCAAGCTTAGTGTCACATGTCTATTTGTCCTGTACATAGTGTACTGTCAATATCACCAATCACTATATGTCACTTTTTTCACCACAGTCACCTATTCCTCACTACAATTGAATTTGTAAAGTGTGACAGCCTTAAACATTTTGATATTTAATTTTGAATACATTATTGAAATCCTAATTCTGGTGTGTGTTATTTCATTTATTGATACATGTGTTATAAATAAGTCTCTACTTGTTGAGTATTCTAAGCAATTGATAATCCTCGACAGAACCAATTGTTTTACTTAATACTTATACCCAGGTTCTGAGGGACACCAGGTTACCCCATTAATTTTACTATTGTACCTTCAACAGCCAGGACAGGAACAGGTGTTCTGTAAGATGGCCCAAATTCTTTCTTGTCCACAATCTGTTCTCTGACCAGATCCCCAACTTTTGGGACCCAGGCAGTTCTTGCTGTTACGGAATTTACTTCCCCAGTGGCTGTGTGTTTTACTTGGACGTTGATTTGTAGTACCCGGAATTCATTTAGTTCCTGTAAATCAGCCAAACGGTTATCGATGTCAAATGGTTTTTTATCCGCCACTGTGCTGCCACAATCGAGGTCTGCTCCCACATTCTAGCCCCAAATAGGACCTCGTAAGGAGTACGGCCTCCTTGGCATGTTATTAAGTGCCCTCTGGACCCCATATAGGTGATTGACCCAACTACCACCCGAGCCTAATACCCTTGCTGTTAAGGATTGCTTTAAGTCCCGGTTTTTCCTCTCCACTGTTGCATTTCCCTTGGGATGATACGGAGATGAGTATCGCAATGCAACACCCACACTTCCCATGGCTTCCTTTTAAGCCTGAGAGCTAAACGCGGAACCACGGTCAGACTGTAATGTGCCAATTGTGTATGTCCCTATAAAGACTCGCAAATCCTTTATAACAGTTTGGGCGTCAGCCGAGCGCTGAGGCCAAACCCACATGAATCTAGAGCATGAATCCACTGCCACCAAGATATACTTGTAAGCCCCATCAGATTGTAAGGGGCTGCAGTGTTCCAAATAGACATAAATGTGAGAGGTCTGTCTGAAATCAGTAGTGGTGTTTGTGGTTGGCGTGCTACAGTGGAACCCTTCATCTGCTAATAGATGTCACACTTAAGGACAAATCCTTTTGTCTGTTTCGTTAAACCTTACCACCAATAGCGTTGTTTCAATAGTGAAACTGTCGTAGTAATCCCTGTATGTGCTGAACCCAGAGCCTTGGGGGCAGCTAGAATTAAACCTAATCTGCTATCCATGTTTGGTATTACTCTATCCCCCACTTCTGGAATACGAGCACATGGAATATTTTGCGCATCTAACCTGTTGGGGTACTTGAGTGGAAAGCCTTTTGGAAAGGTTGTGCTGTTTTTGCATGAAGCGATGACAGCAACCATTATCTGTCAGTCTGTCCTTGTTTTTGAATGAGTGATTGTAGCTACGGCAGCAGTTCGCACTGTCACCTTGGCAGCTTCATCAGCCAATGAATTCCCTTCAACATGCACGCCAACACGTTGATGACTCTGCATATTATTCACGTGAGCCAGCGGCAAGCCTTTGTTTTTAGCTCTGCCACTTGTTACCAAAGCAACCTATGATTTATTGTGCAACCTTTCGAGTCTTTAAAACCGTTCTGACCCCAGTAGTGAAGATATTCATTGTATGATTGGACACAATAAAATGTATTGCACACAATAAGTGTGGGGAAGTATCGATCCGTATTTTTTAGGGCCAGTACTAGGGCTTTTAGATCTGCCAACTGAGCCGTGCAATCTCCTAGAGACTGCGTCTGCGTATTGCTAGGACGGAAATTACCATCCCGTACACGAACCTTAACTATCGCACATGCTGCGCTCTATTGCAGTTTACTTCCTACGGCAGGCTGAGCAGATTCGTCAGTGTAAATAATATATTCATACGGATCGAGAGGCATTATTTCATTCGGAAGAGGATATTCTTGTTCGTACGGCAGAAATGCTTGACTTTTAATGTAGGATCAAATTTGCAGTCTACATCTCTTGCAGTGAGAGAATTAGTACATTGTATCCATCGTGGATGTAGTGCTTTAGGGTTTGGAACGCTAGCTTTTGTAACAGCCTCTAAGACCGGTACTGGAGTCACAACAATTATAAGTTTTCCCGGTCAGTGCTCTTTCTCTCACTACAGTAGTCTGTACTGCTGTTAGAATCTTTTCAGTGCATGCAAAGCGCATCTCAGCGTTTATGTACAGATGAGATTTGTATGCAATGGGTACAGTTCGCCTTCATTGAAGGTTGGGTAAGTGTACCCAGATTGACCCGCCACTACACGGATCACCAAATTTGTAGTGTTTACACGTGTGTGTAAGTGTTTAGAAGCTATCATAGCAGCTTGTAAGGAACAAAGTATCTCTGTGCGTTCCTTTGTACAATGTTGAACCGAGAACTGAGGTCTGATTAAGTCGTAGAAAGCTTTTACTTCTTCAGCGTAACCTAAAATGTATGTTATGCCAATATTTAGGAATCCTAAAATGGATTGTAAATTTTTCAGAATTGTTAGAGGTGGGAGTAGCGCAGACTTTTCTGAAAAGTTAGCTGCTAGGTTTTTCCCTTTACTTGAAAGCTCATATCCCAAAAAATAGGACATTGAGATGGGCAAGTTTTGATTTTTTAAAGTTACATTTGTAGCCCTCAGAGGCGAACCTCAATATGTTGTTCACCCTGGTCAAGTGATCCAATAATTCATCATCCGTCAGATAAATATCTATATTGGACAATGCCTCTTCACCAAAAGTTTGAAGTAACTCTGTTGCCCTTGCTGAGAACATTCTCATACCCTTGGGCAGTCGACAGAATTGACGCTGAGAGCTAAAAATACTGTCAAATATCTTGTGTTTTGTATTATATTGTATTTTTTCTGCTCAATGTTATTCATCAATGCAGCACTGTGTGCATTCTGTACTAGAAATGTCTTTGTGCATGTGTTCAAATGCCTGTAGTCCAAAATTAGATGATATGAATAATTGGGTTTCATTACGGGAAACATAGGCTTATTCATGGAAGAGATGCAATCCTCTATTACACCTTGTTATTCAAGTTGACCTAAGATCTCCCCGACTTGTTTTTTCGCATCATGTTTTATTGGGTACCGTGTCTGTGGAGTTGGAGTCGTTTTTACTGGAATTTCATGGTGAGGTGGCTCAGCATCCCACCCTACATGATTACGGTATAATGCAGGAGATAATGCTACCGCCCACTCCTGCGCGTATTAGTGTTTTAGTAATCCTGGAACAAGGTCAGAGAAAGCTGGTAAAATTAAAGTTTCTCCTTTTGGGCAATCCATAAAGAACTCAGGTGGCCAATCTTTTTGAGCCAAAAGGATATCATAACCAAAACTCAGGTTCTCCCAAATGAGACCTTTAACCTTCCTGGGTTTGTCCCCCTCTATTTGGAGTGTTATTTCGTATAACAGGTGTGGGACACTTACTCTAGTATCAGGTGTTTCCACCTTGATATGTTCATTCAACACCGCTGTCACCAGATATTCCATCGGGTTCTGGCGAACTTTTGTTACTTCTGCTGAGCTGTCTAGCATCATCAGAGCCCATTCCCCGTTCAGAAGTTGAGTCCTCAGTAGCCTGGTCATTTCTTAGTTTGAGGGCAGCTACTTTCTTCTTTTTAAATTGAGGTTTTGATTTTTGTTTATCTTCTTTTTTGATATTATAGTACAAAGTACCATGTGTATCTATGGACTTTGTTCTTCTGATCTGTGATCTGATCGTCCTTCCCTCTCAGAATTTTTGGATGAACCCTGAAAGGAACGAGAGGAACGTGTATCAGAAGATGGTAATCCTGCTGTGATTCTGAGAATCCTCATGAATAATAAATTAGGCTAGTTTTCAGAGAAAACCACACAACATTTATGCAGCCCCTAACTAGGTAAAAAGTCAGCAAAAAAAACCCGTTATGTAGTACAATGGCAGGGTAAATTTAGGTGAAAAGTTAGGTGACTACCCAGGCCTATATTGGGGTACATTCCGAATCGTAACACAGAGGGTCAAAACATATTCCCAAAGATTTCAAAACATGTAGCTGCCTTAGGGTTACACCATAGGACACTCCCTTCACAATATGCACTAGTTGTGACCTGATATGGCATAGAAAGATAAACATAATGTGTCAATGTAATGCTTTGATATTTTATATGTATATGTTTTTTATGGAGTTGTGCATAGAAGGATTTATACAAATTGTACATAAGTTGTTTTGGCACGCCTTTGAATGTTTCTTCTTTCAAGTACCACCCAGAATACAATCAAGTGATAAATATACTTTATAAGAATATTTTCTCTCTTTTTTTGGGTGCACAACTTTATATTAACAGATATGAGGTAGGTGAGTGATCAAAAACGAAGTAAAAAAAATGTATAATGGTCATAAGATGACAATCTTAAATACAAACAAGGGACGTATCTATTTTCAAGTAATTTAAGATCAGTGGTATAGAAGGTATCTTTACACTCCTCAAAGTTAAGTGATCCCAGCCCCTTAGGTCCAGAACAGGATCACTCTTTGCTACAACAGACAGTGTTGGAAACCGGGCAACCGGGTCAGCAGTCACCCGGTTCCCAAGGCACAACGGTAGCTTGGCTCGAGCGGTTGGGGTACAGGCACCGTGTGAAGCGTACGTCACACCCTCACAATAACCATGCGTTCATCCGTTCCAAAAACGACACTACACCGTAAAAATTATGAAAGAAAGTGGTTTGTCTTTATCTTTTTCTCTTAGTTGCAGGTTTCATAAAAATAAATACAATACAATACAATAAGATTTTCCTCAAAAGAGCAGGTCAAATAAATAATACCACAGTGGGGTTTCAATAAATAGGATCAGGTCATAAATAAACATGGAATAAATATAGGTGCAATAAATACAGAGGGCAATTAAATACTGTCAGACAATAAATACTATGCAGAAATAAATACAGTCAGACCATAAATAAAACGCCTTCAATAAATAATATAAGCAATCAATAACAATTGCAACTCAGGTCACATTTATGAGGTAGTCTGGTTTTACTATGCCCAAGTACAGCTTGTGGTCATTTGGATGACATGGGGGGGTGTCCCACCTAGATTGGTCAAGGCTGGGCCTGCACTGAGGTAGACTAAGGGTAACCTACGGATCTGGCTCTCCCACAATACACAACCCCTCACAGAGGTCACTACACCAGTCTCAGTTCACCCCTGGCACTCCCAGGCTGGTTCTAACACCCCTCTAGCCCCTAGAATGGTCTTTTAGGGCTCCACAGGGCCTCAGATGCCCTCTCTACCACTTACTGCCCTTTTCACGATGATCGGCTCCGCTCGGGCCGGGTCGGCGTCGCTGGACGGCTCCGGTTCGATGTCGCGTCGATCTGTTCCACTTGACGCCGTGTCGATGCCGTCTGGCGGTTCCGGTTCGATGTCGCTGGGCGGCCTCGGTTCGATGTCGCGTCGATCTGCTTTACCTGACGCTGGGTCGGTGCCGTGAGGCGGCTCCGGATCGATGTCGCTGGGCGGCCTTGGCTCGATGTCGTGTTCCGGCGTCACAGGGTCACGGTCTCCCCGCTTCCGGGTGTCTCCGGAGTGCGACCTCCACTCCCGACCTCCGTCGACTCTACCTCGGGTTCCGGCGTCTCCGGAGTGCGATCTCCACTCCCGACCTCCTGCGCGCTTCACCTCGGTTTCCGGCGACTCCGGTGGGCGGACTTCACTCCACCGTCGACGCCTCACCTCGACCTCAGGTGACTCCCGACTCGACCTCCGGCTCCTCTCCACGACCTCCGTCGGTGCCCTCACTCGACCTCGGGTGATTCCTTACTCGACCTCCGGTGACTCTCCACGACCTCCGTCGGCGCCCTCACTCGACCTCTGGCGGCTCCGGGTACGACGTCTGCTTTCTGTCAGCGCCGCTTCTCCACCTCGGGCTCCAGGTCTCCAGGCTTCTCGACGTCAGGACTCCAGGAGGACACTGCTGAACAGGTCAGGAACTTGCTGTTCTTCTTCTTTAAGGCCTCTTTGCAATATTTAGGTCCTTAAGATGGTTTTTCTTATCTTGGTTCCACACAGGACTCTAGGCTGGGCTTGGTCAGTAGGGACTAGCATCAAGGGTGGGTTTCTGGACCCCACTCCAAGCACTGGTTTCCACCCCTGTTGCCTTACTCCGACCTCCTTCTGAACTGCTCCTCTCTCCTCCCTAGTCAGATGCCAACTGTCAACTGCCAACTGCCACACTGAGATGGCCTCCCAACATTCTAAACCGCCTCCAACTGTCACAGGGTTCCAGAATGTTGCGGAAGGTTCTAGAAATCTCCAGTGGGTTCTGATGATGTCACAGGTGGCCTCCATTTTGTGTCTCAGGCCCTCAGACAGAAGTTCCAGGGGTAGGGAAAATGGCTCCCTGACCCTGCATCAACACTAAAAAGTCTGGTGGTTCCCAAAAAGGAAAAATTCATAACAGGGTTTGAGGCAAAAGTGGGACAAAATAAATAATGATGAGGAGGGACCACCCAAAGGGCTGACAGGTCTAACAGACAGATACCCTTTTCTCTGAAGCAACAATGAGTTTAAACTCTGTCGGTGGAGGAGCATCTGCTGATGTCTGAAAATTAGCCCCCTTGCGGGCGCAAGATACCAACAGCAAGTCTGGAGGAAGTTGGTCCTTGATGTGAGGTGAATCAGAGGGTGCAGCTTTGTATTTTTTGTTTACTCTTGATGTAATTTGTTTACTCTTGATGTAACAGTACGTGCCCATATC
Organism: Triturus cristatus; assembly: GCF_964204655.1. Taxonomy (NCBI): domain Eukaryota; kingdom Metazoa; phylum Chordata; class Amphibia; order Caudata; family Salamandridae; genus Triturus; species Triturus cristatus. Next base: position 23,905,480 of record NC_140591.1, read on the forward strand.
AGATATTGAAAGATATCATCTGAGTAACAGAGCATCCCCTTTAACATGGAGGCAGGGAGAGGTACTGGCATGCCCTAGTAGTAGAGGAGAGTGTTTCAAAGAGGAAGTCCTCCTCTATGAGGTCTTTGTGCAACGGGTCCTGGTGATATGTAGCTGCCCTAGCTTTAAGTTCCTGGAAGGGTTTTGCCTCATTCGGGGGTGATGGATTAGCTGGATAACGGTCTGGGTCTGGGGTAACTGTCCCAGGGGTCTGTGGGCTGCTAATCATCATCCTCTCCGCCCCCCTGATACCCAGTATCAGACTGTGGGGAACCCTTCTGCATCACTAAGAGTGATGAGATGAAGGATGTAGCGATGGTGAGGGAGGTGGAGGAGAAGCAGGTAATAGTAGCTGTAAAGGACGTGTAGCAATGTCCTTTTTAGGATGAGCCTGGGCAGTGCATGTGCTGCGGCATACTGTATTGGAGTATGGAATTGAAGCCCCGCCCACTCAACGCCCATATTTGTCTTTGCCCTTCGTAATGGATTCGTTTCTAGCCTTGTTAGTCCCTCCTTAGTACCGCCTTGTCTTCATTTGTAACCTCCCATGAGGACTTGTCCTTTTACTTCGGTTGTTACACAGTACTTCTTTTTTAGTCTGTAAACACTATTTTCTTTAAAGAGTTTCTCCTACTACATGCTTTCCTGCAACATTCAGCGGGCCATGCGCGCTTTAACTTTCCGAGCAGCCCTGGAATAATGGCGGCCACTTCTTTGAATAGGTCTCGCATTAACAAGAGTTTGAGCTATTGGCATTGAAAATGACAATGCCTTTTATTTATGTGTTAATTAGCAAAACAGATAGATAAAAGGCAGTGTCATTTACAATGCCAATAGCTTAAACGGGAGACGACCTTTACATCGCGGTCATCACACTACGATGCCATTCCAACGCGGTTGTTACAACGACCGCGTTGTTACCACTCAAAGCCATAACTACGCAAGTCATTACATTGACTTGCAGCAGATGGCGCGCTAACATTAGGAATAGTATAGTTTACTATTCCAACACCTTCCCTACTGTTACGTAGGTTGGAGTTGGAATAGTAAATTATACATTTCTAATGTCAGCGCACCATCTACTGCAAGTCGATGTAATGTCTTGCGTAGTAATGGCATTGCGTGGAAAACAACGCAGTCGTAACGACCGCGATGTAATGTGATGACTCCCATTGTAACGAGTCATATTCGCTTAAACTCTTGCAAGTGCAAGACCTATTGCACTGCAAATGCTTATTCTGTTTCTTAGGAGGTACGGGTAGATCGTTGGGGTCCTCAAAAGAAAGCTGCCGTTTGGATGAAGCAGGGGCTGATTGTACTGATTTTGGCAAAATGCGACCAGTAGAAGGCTGATTATGTATCTTCCTCGGATCAAGACTTTTTTTTGTAGGTTTGAGGATCTGTTCTGGTACCGAAATGGGTCAGTTCAGTGCCAAACTTGATTTCTGTTTCGGCACGGAGGTCTGAGTCTAAGTGGCAGAGGACTAGGTGCTCTGAGCCAATGCTTTGGATATTCTGCTCAGATCGCTGTGTACATTTTTAGCTTGGCTTTCGGTACGGGCCCAAGTGCAGGGCACCCTTAGCAGATATTTGGTGCCTACCATGGCCTGTCGGCAGGGACTGCCCAGAAGCCGTAATTTCAGTCGAAACTGATTGTCTTAGTGAGCTGGACATAGACATTGGTACTTACTGTGCACTGTCCCGAAGGTAAGTGCTTCATCTGTAGGCCAAACTCTATTTGAGGTTAGGATGCTGATTCCGATACGGAAAGGGCCTCTTTCTCTGCTGCTGAAGCCTTGTGCATTTCCTCCTCCATCTCTTTCAATCAATCAATCAGGGAATTGTAAGCGCGCTACTCACGGGTGAGGGTCTCAAGGCACTGAGGGGGGATGGGGGGGGGGGGGGGGGGGGTCCGCAGATCTGTTTAGCCGAAGAGCCGGGTCTTGAGGGTCTTCCTGAAGGTCTTCAGGGAGGGACGCGTCTGATGTCTGCCAGTAGCTCGTACCAGGTCTTGGCTGCAATGCAAGAGAAGGATCTTCCGCCTGCTCTGGCTCTGTGGCTGCTCAGGGTTTCGGCCAGTGCGAGGTTGGAAGAGCGGAGGTTTCTTTTTGGGTACGTGGAAGTTGATTCTGTCGTTGAGGTATTTGGGTCCCTTTTTCTGTAGGCATTTGTAGGCGTGAGTGAGGATTTTGAAAGTGACTCTTTTCTCCACGGGGAGCCAGTGGAGACTTCGTAGGTGTTGACTGATGTGATCGTGTCAGGGGATGCCGAGGAAGAGTCTGGCGGCGGTGTTCTAAATTGTCTGGTGTTTGCGGAATAGGGACTTGTTGATGCCGGCGTAGAGGGGCTTCCATAGTCCAGTCTACTGGTGATGAGTGCGTGGGTGACTGTCTTCCTTGACTCAGGGGGGATCCACTTGAAGGTCTTGCGGAGGATGCTGAGGATGTTGAAGCAGCTGGAGGTGATGGCGTTGACCTGTCGGTTCATGGTGAGTGATGAGTCGAGTACGATGCCGAGGTTCTTGGCGTGGTCTGAGGGGGTAGGTGGGCTTCCGAGGGTGGTCGGCCACCAGATGCTTTCCCATGCAGAATGGGTGGTACTGAGGACGAGGACTTATGTCTTCTCGGCGTGGAGCTTCAGGCAGCTGTTGGTCATCCAGACTGCAACGTCTTGCATTCCTTTCTGGAAGTGGAGTTTAGCAGTGGTGGGGTCTTTGGTGAGGGAGAGGACGAGCTGAGAGTAGTCGGCGTAGGATACGATGTTGAGGCCGTGTTGTCGGACAATGGCTGCGAGGGGGGCCATGTAGATGTTGAAGAGGGTGGGGCTCAGGGTTGAACCCTGTGGGACTCCGCAGGTGATTTTCACGGGGTCAGAGAGGAAGGGTGGGAGTCTGATCCTTTGGCTTCTTTCGGTGAGGAATGAACGGATCCAGTCCAGGGCTGTTCCTTATATGCCTGCGTTGTGTAGTCTGGCGACTAGTGTGCAGTGAGAGACTGTGTCGAAGGCCGCTGATAGGTCGAGTAGGATGAGGGCTGCGGAGTGGCCTTGGTCCAGGAGGGTGCGGATGTCATCTGTGGCGCCGAGTAGGGCGGTCTCTGTGCTGTGGTTTCTTCAGAATCCGGATTGGGACGGGTCAAGGATGGCATTCTCGTCAATGAATCGTGTCAGTTTCCGGTTGACTGTTTTCTCTGCAACTTTGGCTGCGAAGGGGAGGAGCGAGATGGGCCGATAGTTCTGGAGGTCAGAGGGGTCAGCTGTGGACTTCTTGAGCAGAGGTCTGACTTCTGCGCGCTTCCAGTCATCTGGGAAGTTGCCTGTTTTGAAGGTGGTGTTGATGGTGCGTTGTAGTTCGGGTGCGATGGCAGCTGCGGCTCTGTGGTAGATGTGAGGGGGGCAGGGGTCAGTGGGGGCCCCCGAGTGGATGCTTTTCATGGTCGAGGCAGTGTCTTCAGCTGTGATCGGTGTCCAGTTGGAGATGGTGGGCTGGCTGGTGTTTCTGGGGTGCGGGGGACCGTCTGTGGCACCTGGTGGATGTTCGAAGTTGTCGTAGAGGTTTTTAATCTGGAGATGGAAATAGGTTCCAAGCTTGTCACAGAGGTCTTGGGATGGGGTGATGTCTGTGGCTTTGCTGCGTGGGTTGGTGAATTCTTGAATGACACTGAGAAGTTCCTTGGAGTTGGCCAGGATTTCCTTGTGGATGAAGTTCCTCTTGGTGGCTCTGATCTGGCTGTGGTAGTCCGTCATGGATTGTAGGTGGTGTGGTTTTCGGTTGTCTTGGTGTTTCTCCAGTTCTTCTCCAGGCATCTGCAGGTGCGTCTGGCTTCTTGGAGAGCGGTGGTGAACCAGGCAGCTTTCCTGGGGCGTGGTCTGTTGGGGTTGCGTAGCGGGGCAAGCTCGTCTGCGCAGTCGGAGATCCAGGTGTGGAGTTCTCCGGCTGCGTTGTTTGTGTCGGGTGCCCAGGTGTGGTTGTCTCAGGTGAGGGTGGAGTTAAGTTGCTAGTCGGTAACCTTGCTACAGTTCCTACGTGGTGGGCGTGGGGCTGGTTTGGGTGCCTTGGGTTTGTTGATGGCGAAATGTACACAGTGGTGGTCGGTCCATGGCGGCTGCGTCGTGTGGCTGAATTGGATGCTGTTTCCTGCCCCGAAGATGGGGTCAAGGGTGGGTCCTGCTCTGTGGGTCGGTGTGTTGACGAGTTGTTTAAGTCCGAAGCTGGTGAGGTTGTCACGAAGGATAGTGGAGTTGGAGTCGCTGGGGTTGTCGAGGTGGAAGTTCAGGTCTCCAATGAGTATGTAGTTTGTTGAGGTGATGGCGTGGTGTGCGATGAAGTCGGTGGTGGTGGTGGCGGCGAAGAGTGTTCGGGGGGGGGTCTGTAGATGAGGGTCCCTCAGAGTGTGGCTTTGGGGGTGTTCTGGATCTGGAAGTGCAGGTGTTCGGCTAGGGAGAGGTTTTACTGGAGGTGGTGAGGCGGAGGGTGCTCTTGTGGGCGATGGCGAGGCCCCCTCCTGGGTGGTTGGGGCGCTCTTTCCTCTGGATCTTGCATCCATCTGGGATGGATGTGTTGATGTCGGTGGCGGAGGATGCGCTGGTCCAGGTCTCTGTGAAGAAGGCGGTGTCTTGCGAGAGAGTGTTGAGTAGGTTCCAGATTTTCATGGCGCGTTTGTGTACGGAGCGTACATTGAGGAGGATGCATTTTAGGGTGTTGCCGGTGTTGGCGTCGGCGGTGTTGGAGGCCGGGGTGGCGGTGAGTGTCTGGTGGCAGTGGAGGCAGGAGAACTGGCCGTGGGTCTTGTTCGGCGAGGCATGTTGGCATTCTCGAAGTCTTCCAGGGTTGAGTGCGAGGAGGGTGGTGGTGGTGTAGCGATGGGTAGTGGATAGTTCAGGGTTCCTGGCGCTGGCCGCGGTTTGGTCGCGTACAGGCGCAGACGGGCTTGCCTTTGGTGAGCCTTAGGCGTGCCAGCGGCGCGCCCGCTGTGCTCGTCCGCTGTGCAACCGCCATCAATAGGGGAGGTGGGAGGGAGGAGAGGCTGGGAGGGGCGGAATTCCAGGGGGTAATCCCAGAGGGGAATTCCAGGGGGGGGTGGGGTCGTAGGGGCAGCAGAAGGCGAAAGGAACAGGCAGTCACGAGAAAATAAAAACAGTGGTGGAATTAGAGCAAGACAGAGATGGGAACAAGAACAGTGGCACAACAGGGAAAAATTACGGAAAAAAACGGCTGAGAAAGGTTACGGTGGTTGCAGGCAGTCTGGTCCCAGTTGGAGCGGGCAGCAGGCGCAGGAACGGACAGCAGCCTCGAACCTCCAAAGGAGGTGGTCGGGATCTGAAGGCAAGAGACGGCACAGCAGAGCTGCGGGGAGAGAGTGGACCGAGGGTCGGCGGTTTCTTTGACAATATGTCCGGAATCTCTTCCAGATCTCGGCGCTGAATCTCTTTCCGATGCACCAGAGGGTCCGCAACGTTTTCTTAGATTGTAAATATCGACAGGCCTCACAGTTTTCCTCGTTGTGGTCAGGAGACAGACTTAGGTTTCAAACCTGATGAAGTCTGTATACAGGTATTGTGTTACAGTTTGGACAGAATCGAAATGGGAGTTCAGTCCATCAGCAGCGCATTATTGGTGGAAGCCGATGAGACAAGAAACCAGGTCCAAATAGAGAGGGCCCAAATAGGCAAAGCCCGAAGGCCACAGCTACAGAAAGTTGAATGGACGAACAAAGGATTGCTTCTGTTTTCGAAAGTCAGCGTTGTAACGCAGATGAACACAATACCTAAAGATATAGAGGTGAACAATGAACCAATGGGAGGCGAAAAGCAGTATTGAATCGGGCGTGGAAGAACACATCCGAACCCGACGGCAGAAAGAAAAGCACAAGTTACTACTTGTGTAACAATAGATCTCTAAGAGACATTAGTTAGTGATAGATTCCTTACCTCAGAATATCCCCAGGCGTCAGACTGGATCCGGAAAGTTTGTAAGCAGTACCCTGCGCGTCAGAACGTGGTGTTGTGCGGCTCCGCGTCCGTCGCTGGCGTCGTAAGTGCCGAGATGACGTAACAGACTACTTAGGCGCCACCCATGCGACCGGACGTCACTTCTGTACACGACTTTCCGCGCCAGGAACGCAGAGCCATGCAAAAAGCTGACCACTGGTGCCATGAAACTAGGGCCCTTAAAGGAATGACCGTAACCCTAGAAATCAGGTTGCAGAGCAGGGAGGATGGGTGGAGCGGTAAGGAATCCATCGCTAACTAATGTCTCTTACAGATATATCGTTACACAAGTAGTAACTTGTGCATCTGAAAGAGACACGTTAGTGATAGATTACTTACCTCAGAATAGATACCCCAGCAATACCAATCCCGGTGGTGGGTCTGTGAACAGGATTACACCAGAAAGTCACGAAGGACCAAACGACCAAAGAAGCAGTCTCTCCGGACTTGACTGTCAAGGCAATAATGCTTGGTAAACGTGTGCAGGGAGGCCCACGTAGCTGCCTGACAAATGTCCTGCAAGGGAACGCTGCATCCCAAGGCAGTAGTGGCTGCCGTTGCCCTTGTAGAATGGGCACGCAGCCCCACAGGAGGCTCCTTCTTAGCCAACGAGTAATATGCTTTGATGCACAGAACGTCCCACTGAGAGATGGTCGGTTTGTGCACGGCCCGACCTTTTTTGGCACCCACGTAGCCAACAAAAAGCTGTTCATCCACCCAGAAATGTTGTGTGTGCTTTATATAAAACGAGAGCGCACGTTTTGGAGCCAGACGGTGGAGCCTCTCTTCCTCTTTTGAAGGAAGCGGAAAGAAGGTGGGCAAAGTGATTGTCTGTCCAATGTGGAAGGGCGTGACAACCTTCGGCAAGAAAGGACGAGTCCTTAAAACCACCTTGTCCGGATGAACAGAAAGAAAAGGAGGTTTAGAAGAAAGCACCTGGAGCTCACTCACTCTTCTGGCATGGGTGATAGCTACCAGGAAAGCAGTCTTGAGAGTGAGAAGACATAAGTGACAGGTATGAAGGGGCTCAAAGGGAGCGCACATTAGATATGTCAAGACAAGATTTAAGTCCCATTGAGGCATTATGAAAGGCACGGGAGGAAACGTGTGTGTAATGCCTTTGAGGAAGCGATTAACAACTGGGGACTTAAAAAGAGAAGGGTGATCTGGAAGCCGTAGAAAGGTGGAAAGAGAACCCTTGATAGTGCCCAGAGCAGAGCACTGCTGGGCCAAAGAGAGAAGGAACAAAAGGACCTTGGAAAGAGGGGCAGAAAGGGGGTCCACAGCCTTTGCTGTGCACCATGCCACAAATATGTTCCACCTGCAGGCATATACAGTTTTAGTGGAGGGACGCCTGGCTGCCAGAATGACATCACAGACTTCGGGAGGCAGGTCGAAAGCTGTTAACTGTCGCCGCTCAATCTCCACGCATGGAGGTGGAGGATGGACAGGTTCGGGTGGAGGACCATCCCCTGCTGCTGCGACAGAAGATCCTCCCGAAGAGGCAGTCGGATCGGGGGAATCGATCGCCATGCTGAATAGCTCGGGATACCAGTGTCTTCGTGCCCAATCCAGAGCCACAAGGATGACTTGGGCCCAGTCACGCCGAATCGTCTTCAGCACTCTGGGCAGAAGTGGTATAGGCGGAAAGGCGTACAACAGACTGCAACTCCACTAGCGTCCAAAAGCATCGCCGAGCGAGAGCTGCATTGGAAATTCCAATGAGCAGAACTGACATTGAGCGTTCTCTTCAGTGGCGAATAGATCCTACCAAGGCTCTCCCCACTGCAGAAAGAGACCTTGCGCCACGTCAGTTCAGACACCATTCGTGATCCATCATGCACCGGCGGCTGAGTTCATCCGCTCTGGCGTTTTACATAACCAGACAGCGATTGAACCACCAAGGTAATGCCTTAATGTTCCAGCCATGTCCAGAGGCGAAGTGCCTCCTGACATAAGGTCAACGACCCCACCCCGCCCTGTTTGTTGCAGTACCACATGGCGGTGGTGTCCGTGAACACCTGCACTACACTTCCCCAGACAGAGGGAAGGAATGCTATCAGTGCAAGTTGGATCGCCCGAAGCTCCAAAAGGTTGATATGGAGCCGGGATCCGCCGGAGACCAGAGGCCTCTGATCTCCGCCTCTCCCAAGTGGCCGCCCCATCCCAAGAGGGACGCATCAGTCACCACTGTAGGCTCTGGTTGGGGAAGGGAGAGGAATCTGCCCTCGACACAATTGCGATTCGTGAACCACCACTGCAATTGTCGTGCAGTGCCCTCCGAGGTCTGGACAGGTTGCCCTGATGCTGTGCCCACTGGAGAGCCCGCATATGCCATCTGGCATGCTGCACTAGCAGGATGCAGGAGGCCATTAGGCCCAGGAGCCAGAGGGTCATCATGACCGAAACCCAGGATAGAGGCTGAAAGGTCGGAATCATAGCCGAATATCTCGGACTCGCTGCTCAGGAGGATAAACCCGAAACTGCGTCTAATACAGAACCGCTCCGATGAAGAGGAGCTTCTGAGAGGGGCTCAGGTGCGACTTCGGCACGTTGATGGAGAACGCCAGCAAATGCATGAGGTTGGCCGTAGTCTGGAGGTGTGAGACGACTGCCTGGGGAGAGCCCGCCTTCATCAACCAGTCATCAAGATAGAGGAAGACTGGAACCCCTGATCTGTGCAGATGAGCTGTGACCACCGCCATCACTTTCGTGAACACCCAAGGAGCACTGGTAATGCCGAAGGGGAGCGCGGCAAACTGAAAATGCTCTTGGCCTACCGTGAACCGCAAGTAAGGGCGGTGGGCCAGCAGGACTGGGATATGAAAATATGAGTCCTGCAAGTCCAACGCTACCATCCAGTCTCCAGGGTCGAGGGCAGCCAAGACCTGAGCTAGAGTGAACATCTTGAACTTCTTCCCGGAGGAAGCGGATGACGTTCCTAAGGTCCAAGATGGGGCGCAGGCCCCCTTTCTCCTTCTTGGGGACCAGAAAGTAGTGGGAATAACAACCACGTCCTACTTCTGGCCCAGGAACCCGCTCGATGGCCCCTTGGCCAAGAGGGCCGTGACTTCCTGCTGGAGAAGTCCAAAATAGACCCCCGACATGTGGTGGAACCAAGGTGGCATGGCTGGAGGGGCAGACTCGAAAGGGAGGGAGTAGCCCCTTCGGACGATTTGCAACACCCACCTGTCCGAGGTAACAGAACGCCAGTGGGGGAGGTGAAGGCGAATCCTGCCACCCACCGGCATGGGGTGTGCCCCAAAGCTCAGACTAGGCGGGTGCTGCGGGAGCGTAGGTGGACTGACCCGCACACAGGCCCCCTGTCCTGCCGCGGCAGGAACCACGTCCGCGCTGAGGTTGGTTCTGCCCAGGCTTCTGGCTGAACGAACGTGTCGGGCACCCTTCCGTGCCCACGAAACGAACGAAAAGCAGACGTGGCCGGGCACGTGGTGGAGAGACCCAAGGACTTGGCCATACCCCGGGAGTGCTTAAAACGCTCCAGCGCACTGCCTTATAGCCAAACAGGCGAGTACCATCAAAGGGCATGTCCATAAGAGAACTTTGAACATCCCCCGAAAACCCAGTGGACCGCAACCAGGCGTAGCGACAGAGGGCCACTGTCGTGGAAATCGCCCTACCCAGTGAGCCCGCGTTGTCCAGTCCACACCGGATGGCGAACTTTGCCGCATCTTTCCCCTCAGCAACAGCTTGGGAAAGCACTGTCCGAACCTCCTCCGGACACTGAGGTAGCACCTGCGCAACCGTGTCCAACACAGCGTGGGAGTTGCGGCCCAATAGGCATACGGTGTTCACCGACCGCACCCCTAAGCTGGCAGTTGAATACAGTTTCTTGCCGAACTGTTCCAGCTTCTTGGATTCCTTATCCGGTGGGGCGGTTGGGAATACGCTTTGGGAAGTGGAGGCATGGATGACCATGCTTTTCGGAGTTGGGTGGGTTGTCAAAAAAGCAGGGTCACCCAGGGCCGGGCGATGACACCTGGCTACGTTTTTATCCACGGGAACCCCCGTTGCCGGTCTAGACCAGGTGCCCATCAATACGTCAGTTAAGGCCTCATTGAATGGTAGTAGGGGCTCCATAGAGCTTGCCGCCGGCTGAAGTACTTCAGTGAGGAGATTAGTTTTGAGGGTCACCGTAGGCAGGTCAAGGGCCTCAGCTGCTCTACGGAGCACCATAGTGTATGTGGCTCCCTCCTCCATAGCCACAGCAGGAGGAGAAATAAAAGCAGGTTCGGAGGAGAGGTCAAGGCCACCTGCATCCAACTCCTGTCCATTCCTGTTCCGACCCGCACAGCCGCGCGAGAGGGTCCTCAGACCCCTCCCAGTCGTCCCCGTCCTCCACTGCCCATGTAACAGGCTGAGGTCGTGGGGGAGGGACAGGGGTATAAAAAGGGTCGAACTGCGCTAGTCCGGCTCCGTGTCCCAATTAGGGTCCCAACCAAGAAAAAAAAATTGTTCGGGAAACCGGGCAAGGTCGGTGGTGGAACGAATGGAACCCACTACAGCGCCGGGAGCAGAGTCGCCGGCGGGGGGACCTTGCGGCGCTGGGGCTGCCGGCGGAGGACCATGCTGCGCCAGAGCTGCCGGCAACGGAGCCGGCGGCAAGGGAGAGCCCTCAGCTGGGACCGCGGGGCCCGAAGGCACACCGGCAGGAGCCCTAGGCCTGAAAAGGCAGTCTATGGCAGGAAGGAAAGCTTGCACCTGGGCAGGAGTCACCGACGGACCCGGATAAGGTGGGTAGGCCGCGGGACTCACAGGCTCCAAAGGAGCCACGGGGGAGATACCCACAGCCCCCACGTCCGGAGACTGACGGGGGGACGTCGGAGAGTGAAAACGCTTCTTCGACTTCTTCTTATGACATCTCTTACCCGATTGAGTGTGAAGACTTCAACCCCGAGGAGCGATGATGGCTCCACAGTCGGTCCCTCAATCGACCCCTGGACCTCGAACAGCACGGAGACGACCGCCAGGCCTCCAGCACCTTACGGGACCGCTCCTGCAAGGCCTTTGGAACCACGGTCAGACAGTCGGAACATGACCGGGAGTCATGGTCGCGCTCCAGACAGTAGACAGACGCCATGGGGGTCGGCCACCGACATTGTACAGCGACATGCCCCGCAGGATTAACCCAGGCATCCCTACGTGGCACCAGGAGTCGAAGACTCAAAAATGAAAGACAAAAAGTCTCAAAAGTTAGTCAAACAGTGACTAGGGTACGTGCTCTAACCGGATCTGCGCTTGCTGGCGTAGAAGAAGAAAGAACTGACATCAGCGCACATGGGTGGCGCCTAAGTAGTCTCCATGACGTCATCTCTGCGCTTACGCCGCCAACGACGGACGCAGAGCCGCACGACACCACCTTCCGACGCGCAGGGGTACTGCTGACGAAAACTTTCCGGATCCAGTCTGACGCCTGGGGATATTCTGAGGTAAGGAATCTATCACTAACGTGTCATTCAGATCAATCTAACAATGGAGTCGAAGCCCATGCGCAATATCACCGAGGAGTCACTTTACCTTGTGACTCAAGAGACTTCTTTAAAGGAAAACAATTTGCAGACATCCTGACCCAACACTACATGGCAGGAGTATGCAGAGCATACCTACAGCCACACATACCATCAAGCATAACAATTTTAGGTTCACTAAGGGTTACAGCACAGCTCTGCCTGTGGGCTCCCTCACACACGACGTGCAATAAGAAATCAGAGCTATAATGACCTCTAGGAGTAGTAGAGGGGCTTACACTTACATCTCATTGACTGAAGTTCAGACTGCCAAATGAGGTGGTAATGCTACTAAACAAACTCTATGCAGGCCTATGGCTACTTCAACACGATTCACTGCTATTTAAATATACATAAAACTCCCAGGCTGATGATGGGGAATAATTCAAGCATGTGAATATATGAAAGATCCAATGTTTGAGAACAGTTGATACTGTCAATGTACTGGAAGTGAAGCCTCTGGAGGAGGAGTTTTTGGAAACCAATATTCTGCTATTCAAGTGTTTCATGGAGTGGCCTGATGAACCACCTGGCGACACAGAACCACAAGACACCTTTCATGGCTTAAACATTTATTTAAATATTAAATAGACATCAACCATTTCATATTTTTATAGACATTTCTCATTGAAACATAAGAAATACAAGTTATCAGTACAGTTTGCCGTAAAAAACAAATAAAAAAAACTTACATCTGGATGAGAGATCCTGTAGTGTCTGCTCTTACATATTCCAAGACTGCTCAGCAGTCTGAATGAAAGCAACTCAAAGAACATATCCAGCTGAAACAATTCATGTGGGGGGAAGGGGGGGGGGGTCGGAGGGAGGGTCACTCCAAAGATAAGCCTCTCATACTGTAAAATACTAACAGCCTATGGTGCTTCTTTTAGGCTGTGGAGAACATAGAGGGAAGGAGAGGCTGGCCTGGTAGAACTACAACAGAAATCAAGTGACACTATTCTCTGCCCTGCCAACACTAATGCGTCACCTGTGATTACCAGAACATCAGCATCTATCTGAACGCAGGAGGTTGGCCTCAAGTCCTGTGAAAAGGGACCCCAATAGCTAAAGATTTCAAGTTCATCCAAAACAGAAACGCAGGGTCACAGGGTGCCAAGAGCGGGCAGCAGCAGACTTCTACAGCTACACTCCCAGACCACAGTTCTATTTTAAGCCAAGTACTGAATGTCCACGTCAGCCAGAAACCATTCATTGACTGCGGGGAGAAAGTATCCACACAGCGGACAATTTGTCAAAATAGTACCTGTGGCTTCTCAGATGGCTTTCACTGACAATTTGCACAGGCCAAGGGCTACTGCTCGCAGTTAGTACTCCCCTCGCCACTTTACTTCAGTCTACAGGTCAACTGAGGTAGCAGGGTTTTTAGGGTTCCCTGGAGCTTCAGCAGTGCCAAGAAACAGAAGGCTATAGTCTGACAGGCTTGTGGACATAACCAAGTCTTCCTGAACAGAGACCAGAACAGCCTACTCTTCTCCCTACACCCAACCCTTCAGAGCTTGTCAACTAAACTTAGGGGCAGGCCACAGGGAAATTAAACACTACTCCTCTGCACAAGCAATGTTGAACGCAAGTGCCAAATCAGCCTAGCTAGCACTGAATCAACAGGACAGGAAGGCTGATGGTGGGTGAAAGATTATACCAGGAGTTATTGCCCATGCCTGTATGCTACTATAACAGGCTGCTGAAATGGGGTTGAGAGGTTCTTTGGTAATGTGGGAGGGCGAAGGGTTATTTTAACGAGACTACCCTTCAATGTACTAATGCTCTTCCTAATACGAGATGACATAACTCACAGCTATTTAATTTGTTCCAGCATGGTTACAAGAAATCTTCAAGTATACAGGATCCACCCCTTTTCCCCAAATATTTATCAGGTAACTTTGGATCCTGACCTGAAATGTTCTTCAAAACAAAGAAACACACACACACAAAAGCAGCATTAAAAATTAGTAAAGTGCATCATATGCAATCTCTCTGCCCCTTCCTAGGGCACAGGCACCGCCAGTTCTAGAATGATAGCAAATCTCACTGCATCAATCCTGCAGAGCGGCCTGGCCACAGGTGTGAAATGAGAGAGTGCGCTGGGTAACTAAGGGCATTGTGTATACTGATGAGGTCATCTAATCTACCCATTGTGCTGATTTTGGTTCAACTACCTCTGAATGCCCATCAGAGATGCAGATAAAAGGTTCCATCAAATGAACTCTTCAGAGCAGAGAATATTGCATATCTGCAGGCGTTCCTCAGTCAATGCTTGTCCTCCACAATGCACACGTTGTCCTTCAGACTGGGCACTTGCCATAGAAGGGTGGAAGGGTTAACAGGTAGTAAGGTTATTGTGCTGGACAAGTGAAGACCCAACCTACAGGGCTGGGGACATCACCTTGGTGTTCTTGCGCTCCATAAATACGCTGGCGGTTTGAGAGGTAATCTTCGGAGTCACAAGAAGGTGCAAAGGAAAAGTGGCTCTATGTGGTGACAGCATGCTGCCTGTGCCATTGTGCTGGGTGGTACTGTCCAACCATTCCTTTGAGTTCAGAGGCTTGCAACGGCCTTCAGTGCAAGAAGTAGGCAATGCCTACCAAGAATATTGCTGGTTTTGGTTGGGCCCTAGGGCTCCTCATCGTCTTTTTTTATTGCTAGACTCTGGAACTCCAGGCCCCGGATTCTATATGGTGCAGATTCCTTCAAGTCTCAGGAAAGGCTCTAGAGCTAGCCTTGCTACTTCACCAGCACAAATGTCCCTGCCTGCAGGGAGCTGAGGTCCTCCATCTCGCAGTCTGCCGGCAGCAGGCCCATGGGCTGGTACGGAGGGGTTAGGAAGGTGAAATGGGGCAGTTGGGGGAAGCGGGGAATGGGACTGTCACCCCTGACGTAGAGATGGGAATCCAGGAGGCGGGCTGCTGAAGACGCAGACACGTTGCAGACCTGAGCTTTCTCCGCCACAGAGATCTCCGGCTGTAGTGCAGAGAGCACAATGGAGGTGGTGCTGGATGGGCTGGTGCTTTCAGTTGTTGGAGACAGGCTGTGAGCAGGAGGCTGGAGCTGCAGCTGTAGCATTCTACAGGAGACAGTAAGGAAGAGAGTCAGTGTAACATTTGTTGTTACCGCTCGGAAAACATTACACATTTCAACCAAAACCTCTACATTTTAATAATCCTTCTACCTTCCATACTTGGCCACAAATCCTTCCTCTATATCTTCTCCCAGGAGGCTCACACCCTACTTTAGGCATCTGTGTCACAGCCACAACTCTAAGGACCAACAGACCACATGGAGCCTGAGGAGCAGAGGCCAGGCTCATGAGGGGCAGTGCTTTTCATAGTATTCTGGAGCAGTGCTAAGGCCACCTTCAGACCTCAGGTGGGGGGATAGACGGACACACGTTCTTCTCCAATCGCCCGTCCCAAGCCAGAGCCTCACTAGGAGCAGTACTTTTCATATTCAGACCTCAGGCACGCACCCCCCACCCCGTGCTCAGAAGTCATGCTGAAGCCTCCTCCTTCAGACTGTTCTCAAATCACCCTTCCTAAGCACAAACCAACAGAGCCCATTTAGGCACCCTCCCACATTTTTATCTGGCAGAGGCCAGCAGCAGGGCTGGTACACACGATAAACACATTTTGTCACAGCCTTCCCCTGGAAATGGAGCCATGTTTGATTCCAGTCCTGGATGTGTCTGATGTGCCACACTTCCCCAGTAGTTTGAGGCTCCCCTACACTAAGCCTCTCTCCCAGGCACTACCCAAAGCTCTCCAGTCAGCATGGCACCAAGTGCCCATGTGTTACCCCGGCTCTTGCACTATGCATTAAGGCTGGTACAGGCAAGTGTGCACTCTACTCACCTCTGCTGATGTAGCACGTCTTCCAGTAGACCACGACTCTCTCGGCCACTCCCTGAGCCGTACATGCAGGAGCTCTGCACGGGATGCTGCAGTGGGCCAGTGCGTGCTGCCCGAGCAGAGGGCGACTGGCACATGTGTCGAGCAAATCCTTTGATTTTGTTCAGACCCAGGCAGCCCTTGGCTCGAGCATTTTTGCGGATCTGCTGCCGGAAAGCTTTTAATCCTGTGGATCAAAAACAGGACATTTTTAGAATTTGGAGACCCTTGGGTGAACAAAAAAAAAAAATTTACCTGAAAAATCGCATGATGGCAAACAATGAATTAGGGGAAAAACAGCATTCAAAGGCATCTGCGGGAACGAACACATGGGCAAGGAAAGAAATGAGCATGCTGTGTTACCAGGTTGGGGGCGCCACGAAAGGTGTATCACACCAGGCTATGCACAAAAGTTCCGGCCATAGAAATATCACTTTACAGCTGTGCCAAAAAAGCAGCAGTACAGATGTGACATGATGTAGTAGCCGTTTGCAAAGGGGCCCTGTACTGAACCAGAGACAGTTCACACCTAGGGGCAAACAGCAAAATCTTGTGCGGATTATGCCCTCCCCGAAGTGTACAATCACCTCGAAGGCCACCACCTATCATAGCACCCAAGTTCAGCTGGCTTAGGGTGTAGGTCTAGATTGTAACAGGAGATGAATAGGACAGGAGCATTGTAAGCCCCCCAAAACCCAACAAAGCAGTGGCAAAACCCCATCACCTACCTTGTGTTAGTGAGGTATCAGAGGCCCGTCTTCCTTCCTGAAAGGTGACTGGCAGCAGGGAGTTCCCGCTCAGGCAGCCTTGAGCCTGGAAGGCCGGTGTGGCGGACTGGGCATTCAGGAACGGCGTGGTCATCCTAGCCGTGGCCTGGTTGGCAATGCACACCTGCTCTGCCAGGCAGACACCAGCTGACAACGAGCCTCCATTGGAGGAGGTGCCAAGGTAGCCATCCAGACTTACTTCCTCAGCCTGGCTCCCAGAGGAGGAAACGACGATGCCTGGGAAAAAGAGGACATACCAGGTGACTCCCAGAAACAGACCACAGGGCAGTCTGAGAAGCAGCCGCTGGCAGTTAACGTTACAACAACAAGCCTAGTCAATACTAGCTTCCTCCCAGCAAGAACCCATGTGAAAACGGGTACCAACTCCCCGATGGGCAAACCCAGTCAATATTACCCCCCTCCCAGCAAGAACACACGTGAAAACAGGTACCAACTCACCGTTGGGCAAGCCTAGCCAATACTCCCTTCCTCCCAGCAAGAACCCACCTGAAAACACGTACCAACTCACCAATGGGCGAGGGCCTGTCATCTAGGTCTCTGCCCATGTAAGAATGGCAGACGTAGGATATGGAGTGCGTGTGCTGGGGCCTAGGAAGAGCAACCATGAAACCCCATGTCCCCCCAAAACTGCTTGCATTCCTTATCCCCTTAGCCACCCATTTAAGAGGAGACACAGGCATCCCAGCCCACAAGTGCGCGTCACTGGAGAGGGGACGATTTTGACAGCTTCCAGGACTTACATGGCGGTGTACACTGGTGAAAGCGAGACATGACTTCCGCCAGCGTGTGCCTCCTGCTCCCACTGCAGGAAGTGACAAGCTCATCTTCCAGTTCCCGCTCCTGCCTCGCCTCGTCGCTGATACTGGTGTCGTGTGCAATGCCGGGAGAAAGGGAGCAATTCTTGAAAAAGCCATTGAGGTTTGCATCAGAGGGAAAGAACAGGGGCTAGAAATAAAAAAAGAATTAAATGTATAAGTTACAGCAGAGTCCAGCAAACACAAACAGGACACCACAAACCCGCTACAGGGACATCGAGGGAGTACCCACAGGCAGAAACCCCTCACTCACACACGAAGAGTACCCCCGCAGACCTGGGGCAGGCACACAGAGGGAGGACCCACAGGCTGAAAACTCATCCACACAAACAGGACCCCGCAGACACTGCACAGGCCCACAGAAGACACACAGCTCTCTGCAATTGTCCCTCAAGGCTGGGTACTTCACGGAAGACTCTTACCAGACGATACACACATACCTGCAGGGTGCTCAAGTCGCACTCCATGTCTGACTGGAACGAGGGCTGCGCGAGGCTTGCAGGCTGCGGGTACAAGAGAGAGGACTGCAACGAGTCGCACACAGCACTGTCCCGAGGAAGCTGCAAATAAAAGTTTTAGAGATCAGGCAGGGTTTCCGGTCACAAGAGAGCTCAGGGTATGGCAGCTTCCCAGGCTCTTGAAGTAGAACTTCAGGTTTGCACCCATAGTTTGACTTAAGAAGCATTATTGCCTGCTATTTTTTTTTTAAAATCCTACTGGCACTGGGGTATTGTCAGTCATCTCCCCCTTAATAGGACTAATTTTGCTAAGCTGCACATATCTAACCAGTGCTTAATTTGAGCCTGTGGTTTCCGGTGCTTGGCACCGACACATAATTGTCAGCACTGGCGCTTATGACAGTCTGCCACAAGGTGGTGCTGTCTGGCTAAATTAGAGATGACCACAACAACAGTTAATTATTACTTCACTACATATCAATCAATATTTCCTGCAGCCCAAGCCATTCTTATAGCTTTGGGGCCGGATATAGTCTGAATAGTCACACTTGGAGTTTGATGGTTAGGTACTATCATTGGCAGCGCTGACAGGGACAAGGGCTGGCGCAACCTGCAATGACCTCCTGTTAAGGCGCCCGGCACTTATTCCTTTACAAATTAAGCAATAAAGGCAGGAAAAGTTGCTTCCCTCTGGCATGTTTTGACATTTAAATCATTTTGAGATGTAAAGACACAATCCTAAATCCTACACAAGCTCGTGGATATTCAACCAAATCTAAGCTTGCGACTCTTGATTAGGTCAAGGATTCCCAGGGAAGAATGCAGATCACTGAAGCAGTACGTTTCAAGGACAACTCCCTCCAGAAAGGGGCTAGCATTTAAGTGATCAGACAAGGCAGGATCAGCATTGGGGGTTTTTAGGATATTAAATTCTCGGGTGGCCGAGGCAGGCCACAACTCACCTCCATGCAGAGCTCTAGAGTTTTCAGTCGAGGTTGCTGACTTGCTGCAGGAAGAGCTGAAGAAACAGCTGAAGAAACAGCAGACTTGTATTCTTTTAGACGCTCCAGCAGAAGATAGTAAATGGCCGCAAAATGATTATAGCTTGAATTCTGTAGAGACTGAGGAGGAAAGATACAATTCATCAGCAACAAAAGAGAATCCACTAGCAGAATTGAGGTCTACATACAAGCAAACAGGGAGAAGCGGGCAGAAGCATTCACGTCCGGCATCAAGACACCCTAAACACACTCACCTCTACTGTCCTCTGCCGGTCGATGCCCAGTGTGTTCATGATGCCCAAGACCTGCTCGCTGTAGTCTCCCAGGTTTGAGTTGTAGTCCTGCAGGGGAAGGGACAGGGGGGGCTGCGACAGCTGGAGAGAGGGATCCGCCTGCATCCACTTATGCTGCTTGATCTGGCTGATGGTTAGGCGTTTGGTGGGATCCACCACCAGCATCCGACGGATCAGCGACTCACAATCTAAGAGTTTACAGAGACAAGAAAAGACACATTGAGGGCCAACATACTAAAAGCAGGAAGAGCGAAGTCTCTTACTGACAATGTTTATAACTAGAAAGCACTACAAAATCACCACCTGAGCCCAGCAGAGATGGATTAAGGTGTTTGTGGTTTTTATGGTGGGCGGAGGTGGGGGGGGCATTTGCCGATTTAATGGAGAAGCATGCTTCACTCTCACACCAAACTTGTAGGACTAGCAGGCTGTGCCAGAGATATGAACTGACGTGCAGGAGTAGGATCAGCAGATCACACCTTTACATGATTTGGGCGTTTGCAGTACTACAACAGAAGGTGAGCATGCAACCGGTCTGGATGAGCAATAAACAGAGCAATTATAGAACCTCCCCCCCCCCACCATGCCTCGGAGTCAGTACTGTGAACACAGAGATAAATCCATCCCTTTGGCGGGACACGCAATGCAGTCATGGTCGAGTCCTGGAAACATACCTTGCGACATGAAGTACGGAATGCGGAACCTGCCCTCCAGCACTCGCTGCCGCAGAGTTGGCAAGTTTGGGCCATCGAAAGGGAACGAGCCGCAGACAAGAACATAGAGCACAACCCCTAGACTCTGAAAGGAAAAGAGCATGAGCGTTAGGAACATCATCTTCTGTCAAAATGCTGACTCCAAACAATGCTGGACGGTCGCTTTCAAAGCCTGAATAGGGGCCTGGAAGGGCGTGCTGAGTGCCAACAAGTGCCACAGGCGGGGGACCCTTTAGACCATCACCAATGGGATGTACAGACAATGTAATGAAGAGTGGCTAGTGGATGCCAACAGCACTGGACTGAGAAGCACTGGCTAGCAAAGCTCTGAGGGAAGGACTCTGGCTACAAGGACTCTGGCTACCCAAGATGGAGCCAGAGGATGGCACGCGCCTGTAAAGGGGATGGAGAAGAGCTCAGGCCACAGGGTGGAGAGGGCGACTGAATATGCCAAGCAAAGCAGGGGGCAATCACCACCTGGCTTACCCAAATATCAAGATGGGGTCCCTCGTACTCCTTGCCCTCAAAGACCTCTGGAGCCGCATAAGGAGGGCTCCCGCACCACGTTGAGAGAGGTTCACCTGACTTGTAGAAGTTCCCAAATCCAAAGTCTGTTGGGAATAAAGAACAATGAGTTTTCTGCGTGTATTTGTGTGTCCCTTCACCATCACCCACCCCAAGATGGTCGCCAAACCCAAGCAGAAGAGAGGCTCACCAGCTATCTTGATGTTCATGTTGGCGTCCAGCAGCAGGTTCTCTGTCTTAAGGTCCCGGTGCACGATGTGGCGGCAGTGACAGTACTCCACTGCAGACAGGATCTGGCTGAACTTGGTCCGTGCCTCGCTCTCATTCAGGTGCCCATTGGTCGTCAGGTAATCTGCAGGCAGAGAGAAAGCATGCTGGTTGTACAAACTGGCAAAGAAGCAGCAGCGGCGCAATGCAGACGCACCCCACACCTGACATTGGATTACAGGTGCTGCCCATCTCTGGGTGGAGGCCTATCATCTCATCTCATCTCAGGGGCGGGGCTTGTTATTGGATCACCTCTGATAGGAGGAGGAATAAGGTCGCAGGACATCATTTCAGGGAGCAGAAGAGGCTATAATCTCACGTGGGAGACAATGCTGCAGGTAGCAGGGTTTAAAATCTGACCGGGTATGGGGTAAAGTGCTGCAGGGAGCAGGTTCTAGCACCTAGAGTAGGGAAAGGAGGTGCAGGCGCTACAGTGGCGATCTGGGGAAAGGGGCCCATCATTCCATGATGTGGGGCTGCAAGAAGCAATTCAAAAAGTTTTGCTCAAAAAGATTAAAAACTCACCAAACATTTCTCCATTCTTTGCAAACTCTGTCACGATGTAGAGCATGTCTTTGGTTTCCATCACCTGACAAAACACAACGCAGAAGAGATCTGGTCAGCACACAAATGAAAGTGGACGTTACACAGCACAGGTGAATGAAACTGCTGAAACATGATGACATGGCGTGTAGTGCCACTTGGTGGAGAGGTGTGGCTCACTGGTTAGAGGCGGCAGATCCGCAAGCAGAGAATCGGCCAGGGACCAAGGTTCAATTCCCGACGCGGCAGGGTCGTGGACCAGGGTCAAAACGGACTCGATAATTCTCGCCTCGGTACCTACTCTAACCAGGAACACACTCGGCAACTCTGGGCATTAGCTTGCCTCATCTCCACAACGGCCCCCCACATTCGCCGGGGATGCCTGGTTTCACCTTGGAGATACCCTGGAGGTACCATCTTACAGGGATAGCCAGGACGGGTTCCCCAGCGGTCTACAGCGCCAGGACGCCTCAGGGCAGCAGTGCGCTTTACAAGACACATACATTTACATGATGAAGTGAGGTGCCGTTCGGTGTAAAATATGATGACATGGCGTGGAGTGCTGCCTGGTGTAACATATGATGGCATGGCGTGGTGTGCACCTGGTGTAACATAAGATAGCGTGGAGTGCCAACTAGTGTAACTTAAGTTGACATGGCGTGCCACCTGGTACAACATAAAATGGCGTGGAGTGCCGCCTGGTGTAACATAGGACGACATGGCGTGGAGTGCATCTGGTATAACATAAGATAGCGTGGAGTGCCAACTGGTGTAACATATGATGGCATGGCGTGGAGTGCACCTGGTGTAACATACGATGACATGGCATGGAGTACCACCTGATGACATGGCGTGGAATGACACCTGGTGTAACGTATGACGACGTGGCGTCATGCCTGGTGTAACATAGAATGCCATGGCGTGGAGTGACGTCTGGTGTGACATATGATGGATGACATGGCGTGGAGTGACGTCTGGGGTAACATATGATGGATGACATGGCGTGGAGTGACGTCTGGGGTAACATATGATGGATGACATGGCGTGGAGTGACGTCTGGGGTAACATATGATGGATGACATGGCGTGGAGTGGGGCGCATGGGCAAGGCGAGAACCAGGGCGCGCTGCTAGAGGTCAATGCGACACATGGGAAGGCAGGCGGAGGAAATGAATGGGAGAAAGGCGACAGGCACAGAACCCAAAGGCTGGACCGCAGCATCTGAAGAAAGGCTCGAGACTCGCTCAAATCCGAATAAGAGAGTTGCGCACATATAGCAAACAACAAGCTCGCGGGCCAGCGTGGACGGGAGAGAGCCCCTGCTGCCTTACATCATCTGCTCCCATGGAAAAGGCCCGTCCCAGGCTGGCACTACCACCTGCGACAACAAAGCACGCAGGCAGCCTGCTGTGGGGACGGCCGCAGGGGTGGCGCAAGCGGAGCCTGAACTATGCCAGGAATGTGGCCAGCCACGGCAGGGCACCAATGCGTGCCCCCACCGGCCCGTGACGCAGCCAGCACCCGGTACGTGCCCCCACCGGCTGATGACGTAACCAGCAGCCCGTGCGTGCCCTCACCGGCTGATGACGCAACCAGCAGCCAGCACCCGATGCGTGCCCCCACCGGCTGATGACGCAACCAGCAGCCAGCACCCGATGCGTGCCCCCACCGGCTGATGACGCAACCAGCAGCCAGCACCCGGTGCGAGCCCCCACCGGCCCGTGACGCAGCCAGCCCCAGGTGCGTGCCCCCACCGGCCCGTGACGCAGCCAGCACCAGGCAACGTGCGGGCCCCCGCCGGCCCGTGACGCAGCCAGCACGGCGTCCTACTCCGCCACAGCGGCTCCTGGCACCGAGCGGGCTGGGCACGGCATGCCCTCACACCATTACCAGCACCACTCAGGGCGCTCGGCGCCTCACGTGTCGCCCCTAATCCTCTTCCACGTGGGGGCTGAGCGCCCTAATCCATGCGGACTCAGCCGCCCGTGGTTCCTTCCACCGAGTCCTCCTGACGGATCCACATAAAGACGATTAAAGAGAACCGGCCCGGCGTGTAATGCGATCACACCGGAGCCGTGGGCAGGCCAGAGTCACGCATGCACCTGGGTCCAGGGGACAGGCCAGAGTCACGCATGAACCTGGGTGCTACCCCAGGGGACAGGCCAGAGTCACGCCAGAACCTGGGTGCAACCCATGGGGGCAGGCCAGAGTCACGCCGGAACCTGGGTGCTACCCCAGGGGACAGGCCAGAGTCACGCCAGAACCTGGGTGCTACCCCAGGGGACAGGCCAGAGTCACGCCAGAACCTGGGTGCAACCCATGGGGACAGGCCAGAGTCACGCATGAACCTGGGTGCTACCCCCAGGGGACAGGCCAGAGTCCCGCCAGAACCTGGGTGCTACCCCCAGGGGACAGGCCAGAGTCCCGCCAGAACCTGGGTCCAACCCATGGAGACAGGCCAGAGTCACGCATGAACCTGGGTCCGACCCATGGGGACAGGCCAGAGTCACGTATGAACCTGGGTGCAACCCATGGGGACAGGCCAGAGTCACGCATGAACCTGGGTCCGACCCATGGGGACAGGCCAGAGTCACGCCAGAACCTGGGTGCTACCCATGGGGACAGGCCAGAGTCACGCCAGAACCTGGGTGCTACCCCCAGGGGACAGGCCAGAGTCACGCCAGAACCTGGGTGCTACCCCCAGGGGACAGGCCAGAGTCACGCCAGAACCTGGGTGCTACCCCAGGGGACAGGCCAGAGTCACGCCAGAACCTGGGTGCTACCCCAGGGGGCGGGCCAGAGTCACGCCAGAACCTGGGTGCAACCCATGGGGGCAGGCCAGAGTCACGCTAGAACCTGGGTGCAACCCCTGGGGACAGGCCAGTCACACATTAACCTGGCTCCAACCCCTGGGGACAGGCCGGAGTCATGCCAGAACCTGGGTCCAACCCCTGGGGACAGGCCAGAGTCACGCCAGAACCAGAGTCCAACCCCTGAGGACAGGCCAGAGTCACGCATGTGCCTGACTACAACCCCTGGGGACAGGCCAGAGTCACGGCAGAACCTGGGTGCAACCCATGGGGACAGGCCAAAGTCACGCCAGAACCTGGGTCCAAACCCCGGGGTCAGGCCAGAGTCACGCCAGAACCTGGGTGCTACCCCAGGGGACAGGCCAGAGTCACGCCAGAACCTGGGTGCTACCCCAGGGGGCAGGCCAGAGTCACACATGAACCTGGGTGCAACCCATGGGGGCAGGCCAGAGTCACGCTAGAACCTGGGTGCAACCCCTGGGGACAGGCCAGTCACACATTAACCCGGCTCCAACCCCTGGGGACAGGCCGGAGTCACACATGAACCGGAGTCCAACCCCTGGGGACAGGCCAGAGTCACGCCAGAACCTGGGTCCAACCCCTGGGGACAGGCCAGAGTCACGCCAGAACCAGAGTCCAACCCCTGAGGACAGGCCAGAGTCACGCATGTGCCTGACTACAACCCCTGGGGACAGGCCAGAGTCACGGCAGAACCTGGGTGCAACCCATGGGGACAGGCCAAAGTCACGCCAGAACCTGGGTCCAAACCCCGGGGTCAGGCCAGAGTCACGCCAGAACCTGGGTCCAACCCATGGGGAAAGGCCGCAGTCACTCATGAACCTGGGTGCAACTCCAGGGAACAGGCCGGAGTCACGCCAGAACCTGGGTGCAACCCCAGGTGACAGGCCAGTCACGCCAGAACCTGGGTGCAACCCCAGGGGACAGGCCGGAGTCACGCATGAACCTGGGTGCAACCCCAGGGGACAGGCCGGAGTCACGCATGAACCTGGGTGCAACCCATGGGGACAGGCCACAGACAGAACCTGGGTACAACCCATGGGAGCAGGTCAGAGTCACACCCAACCCCTGGGACAGGGCAGAGTCATGCTGGAACCTGGGTCCAACCCCTGGGGAAAGGCCAGAGTCACGCCGGAACCTGGGTCCAACCCCTGGGGACAGGCCAGAGTCACACCTGAACCTGGGTGCAACCCATGGGGACAGGCTAGAGTCAGAACCTGGGTCCAACCCCTGGGGACAGGCCAGAGCCACGCCTGAACCTGGGTCCAACCCCTGGGGAAAGGCCAGAGTCACGCCGGAACCCGAGTCCAACCCCTGGGAACAGGCCAGTCACACATGAACCTGGGTCCAAACCCTGGGGACAGGCCAGAGTCCTGCATGAACCTGGGTCCAACCCCTGGGGACAGGCCAGAGTCAGAACCTGGGTCCAACCCCTGGGGACAGGCCAGAGTCACGCATGAACCTGGATCCAACCCCTGGGGACAGGCCATAGTCACGCATGAACCTGGTTACAACCCCTGGGGATACCGGCCCTTGAAGTTACAAACAGCAGCTCATATCAGTCTCACGCCTGAACCTGGGTACAACCCCTGGGGACTGCCAGCCCTTGCTATGATTAACAGGTCATGCCAGTCAGAACCCTGGGAATCTTCAAATGGCTGCTGAGCAACACCCAAAAGACCATCACACAAGACCTAGTTGCCAGCAAGAGCTATGGGGGCACTCTTTACGCAAGAATCAGCCAGAAACTCACTAGACCACTACAAACCCTCCAGAACGCAACGTCCAGACTCATCCTCAACTTCTTTCACATCACACCACACCTCAGGGAAATACACTGGCTCCTGATGCACAAGCGTGCTCATTAGAAATCCTCACACACTCAAGGCACTACACAACTCAGGCCCCACCTACCTGAACAGTCAAATCACTTTACACCAACCACTCGGAAACCTCCGCTCAGCTGGACTCCCAACTCGAACACATCCCATGCACAGACAGAAACAGACAAACGGACCTGGAGGCCGGGCCTGCTCCATCGCTCACAAAACTTGGAACACCATCCCACTACACATTAGAGCCTTGTGACGTCGTCGCGAGTGCTGCAGGAAGACCTGACTCTTCACCTAGTCCAGACCCTGGTTCTGTCCATACAGCTCCTGCTCTAGCACCAGGATACCGTAGCAGGGGATAGTATGCTCTACAAATCCACACAGCATTACACACCATGAAGCGGGGTCCGGAGCAGCCACACAGCCCTGCCATGTATCGAAAGGCCTGGACAGGGACTGGAGAACAGACTAACTCCATGCAGGGGTTATTATGGATTTATATTGTGAGACATTAAAAAAAACTAACAGTGGTAGAGTGAGAGATGCTAACTGTTGACTGCCAGTGATCTAAACCCAACACAAGGGCCCCACACGAGGTCTTCCAGGAAAGACGGAACACCCAGCTCCAACCCATGAGAGGTACCAGCTGGTGCAGCTGTAGAAAGACCTGGAGTTCCACCTCAAGCCTCTATCACTCCACAGGCACCAGGAAACAATCTGCCAACTAAGACGACGAAAGTGCACCTCAGCTGCAGGAGATACGCAAGAGAAGGCCCGGGAAGGTGAAGGGATGGGGTGAAGCCCCAGAGGACACAACACAAGTCCCTTACCTGGTACAGCTTGATGATATGCGGGTGGTTCAGCAGCTTCATGATTTGGACCTCCCGGTAGATCTTCTCCAGATTCGATGGGTCTAATCTGGTTTTGTCAATGATTTTGATGGCAACCTGCCAATGTAAACATGGAGTGTTCAGTTTAGAGAGACGAGGAGCTATAGGTGACATCACAAGCACCGCATGTGCGACACGAAACATCGCCTGCCAGGGTCTGCCAAGCATCACACACAGAGGGAAGGTGAAGGGACAGCTGGTCAGAATCTGCTCTGGTTGAATGCACAGAAGCTTGAGGAAGGGATGCCAAGCAATGTATTGCAGAGAACAGTGCACGGCTCACAGCAGGTCGGATCTTCACTATGGAGTGCGCACTGAAGCGTGGGGCAGTGGCTGGAATCCATTTTGTGCTCGGGTTGGTCGCTCTAAGTAGCCTGTGCTGGGAGGTCCCTGCGGTGCACTGTTAGATTGCCGCCAGCTCACCTCCTGTGATGCGCCTGATGCACACATGCTTGGCCATGGAGGAATCTTCGGGGAAGCATGTGGGGGGCAAGTGGTGGGATGTCGGTATACCCACCCCTACTGGGGAGGCTGCATAGGTGACATACTCACACCCACCCACGCCTACCCCATCACCTTTGTATTACAGTTCGAATGGATACGAGGTAAAGGCATGAGTGACGAGAGGTGCTTTCGACACACTTTACGCTCAGAATGTCACATTTAAAACTCAGATGGAAGATATACTGAGCAAAATGACACAAACTGAAGCTTGTGCAAGATGAACAGATATCGCGAGAGCTGGACTAAAGCTCTATGTCACACCAAAGAAATGCACATCTAGAAAACTGTGGCTGCGCAGAGAGCCCAGCTCCTAATCTCAGACAAGGACGCCCCCGTCCCACCTGGGGAGCAGGGGGTCCCTGAGCACGGGCATGTCCTCTCACCTGGGTCTTGGTCACTCGATGCCTGGCTAGCTTCACCACTGCAAAGTTTCCCTTCCCCAGGGTCCGCTCGATGTCATAGAAGCCAACCCGGAGGGGTCTGCATCGGGGCGCGCTGCAATCGGCCATGACCACCATGGTTCAGACGGGACACTGGTGCTGGGCTTCACAGGAGAGACACATGCAGCCGCCGACTGGCACGAACAGCACCTGGGCACAGGAAGAACCACAAAAGATTAGAGTAAGCGCAGACCGCATACAGCCAGCCACCAAAGCAGGCAGAAAACAGAATGGAGGTTACAAAAGCACACCCTTCGAGGCCGCCCACTCCTCCCTAGATGTGCCCTCTACCCTCCGAGAAGCGTCTTACACCGGACTCGAGCACGTGCCCACACGCCCGCCACCCTCACGCACACAAAGACCGCCCACTCCTCCCCAGATGTGCCCTCTACCCTCAGAGAAGCGTCTTACACCGGACTCGAGCACGTGCCCACAGGCCCGCCACCCTCAAGCACACTAAGACCGCCCACTCCTCCCCAGATGTGCCCTCTACCCTCAGAGAAGCGTCTTACACCGGACTCGAGCACGTGCCCACACGCCCACCACCCTCACGCACACTCCGAGACCTCTTCAAGCTAAAGAGCCCGGGTCGGCCTTGAACTCACGGGCAGCCTCCCTCGGAGACCAGCTCCAGGCCGCTCCGAGGGTCATATTTATTTATTTAGCAGCAGCACTCTGCACGTCCTTCCTGCCATCTGCGCTGGATCAGGAAGGAACAAGGCCCTTCGAGCTAACGAGACATCCGCGCTCTGGCCGACAGCAGGCTCCAGGGAGAGCCTCACAGGCTGAGCTTTGAAGGATGCTTTTATAGGGCCACGGCACCAGGCCTGGACACCTGAGGCCGTGTGTGCGTAAGCTGCACACGCACATTCCCTCTCACCGCCTCCTCGGGTTACGGCTGCCACCGACACGAACTGTAAGCTGCTTAGACCGGTCCTAAAGTCAACAACACGCAGGGACCGCAATCTGGGGCCACACAGACTGCAATCCGGGGGCCGGTGCCACCTGGGACACACTGGGAGAAGCCACCCAAGGAGACAGACGCACCCATGCCGCACAGGGAGGGATTGGGGCTGGGAGGTCTAGCCCCATGCCCAGAACCAGCCGGTGCCACACACTGGGAGGACCAGCCCCGTGCCCTGCAGGGTACAGAGAAAGAACCAGCCGGTGCCACACACGGGTAGGCTGCAGGACCAGCCCCGTGCCCTGCAGGGTACAGAGACAGAACCAGCCGGTGCCACACACGGGTAGGCTGCAGGACCAGCCCTGTGCCCTGCAGGGTACAGAGACAGAACCAGCTGGTGCCACACACGGGTAGGCTGCAGGACCAGCCCCGTGCCCTGCAGGGTACAGAGACAGACCCAGTTAGTGCCCCACATGGGTAGGAAGGAGGACCAGCCCCGTGGGTACAGAGACAGACCCGGCAGGTGCCACACAGGGGTAGGAAGGAGGACCAGCCCCGTGGGTACAGAGACAGACCCGGCAGGTGCCACACAGGGGTAGGATGGACGCTGTAGGACCAGCCCAGTGACCTGGAGGGTACAGAGACAGAACCAGCCTGTGCCACACACTGGTAGGATGGAGGCTGGAGGACCAGCCCCGTGCAGTGCAGCAGGATATAGAGACAGAACCAGCCTGTGCCACACACTGGTAGGATGGAGGCTGGAGGACCAGCCCCGTGCAATGCAGCAGGATATAGAAACAGACCCAGCCAGTGCCACAAAGATAGATAAACCAAAGGCAACCTCAGGCATGGCAGCTGCCCAATGGGGTGACTCGTGTGCTCCTTGTCCACAGAGAGAAGCAGGCTCCCTTCTGCACCGAGGACTAAGGAGCTTTTATGCCCCCTGGAGCAGATGGCATGTCAGTGTGTCCAACAGTGGAAGGACGTGCACGGGCCACCTGTGCCTCTTATCCACAGGAGGCAGCTGGCTCCCCTTGGCACTTACGGGACTGGAGGAGTGTGAATGCCCCGGGGGGGGGGGGGGGGGGGGATGTTAGTGTGTCCAACAGTGCTGGTCACAGAGCCCTCCTTGGGTAGTTCTTAGACAACCACCACTTGCTCCGCCACCAGAAACGGGCCGCCCGGATTACCAGGGCACCACAAATGTAACTCGGGTTTTCGAGATTCTTACATGTTGACCAATGACACAATCGTCCAGGTTTCTCGTAGGAATGTTTCTGTCCTGAAAAGTTCCCTTGCTGGCAGAGACCAGGGCACTTTTGTACCTCATTAAACACAGCGAAGGGAGGTTGAAATGACACCCACAAGTGCACACCCGTGTGAGGGGCCTGAAAGAGACGGGCCCGCCGCTCAGCACCGGGTGAGAAGCGAGTTCACCTAGAGGGCAGGGAATGGAAGGGCAGTGGACCCCTCCACCCCCACCCCGTGCCCGCACGGGCTCATACCTCGCAGGGCTCAAGTGCCTGAGACCACCGGACTCAACGTGTGCATCACTTGGATGTGGTCAGTGGCTGCCCCTCTGGAGGCAAGACCTTCGTCTGTGGGCATCGCAGGGTGACCTCAGGTGCCCCCGGGCATTAGGTCACCGTGTGCTGGTCAAACACCCACCTGTGCTCATTACCTGCCCCCTGTGTGGCACCACACGATGCCCTCGGGTGCCCCCGGGCTCAAGGTCACCATGTGCTGGTTAGACATCCCCCCCTATGGTCAGCGCCCGCACCCCAGAAGGCAAGACCCCCCCCCCCCCCATCTGTGGGCACGGCATGATGGCCTCAGGTGCCCCGGGCTAAAGCCGCCATGTGCTGGTCAAGGGCCAAAAGAGTCTCAGAGGAGACCAGCCATGGTGGGGGGGGGTCACCTGGGGACCCCGAGTGTCCCCCTTCGGGTTCGTCCCCACCCTCCAGTCACCAGCTGTCTCGGGCACCAGGTGTCCGTGGGTGGCACCGAGGCGGGCGGAGGGGTGGCTCCGCATGTGGCCACCATGTGTCTCTCCGAGGCCACTGCCCGTCTCCACAAGGTTCAAGCAGGTCACCACCCTCTGAGAGACCGGTGGGCGCCACGAGAGCTCTCTATATAGCCGGTGTCTCCCGCCTGTGGCGTCTCCGTCTTGAATACTGTGGACTCCTTCCATCACCAAAGTCTCTCCCTGGAAGCCCTCCGTGGACACTGAACCCCTCTCTCCCACAGTCCACGCGCCTCGGCCCCTTAACGACTGTTAACGGCTCTGCCCGAACCTCGCGCCTCTTCGCCCTGCCGCCCTCGCGCTCCAGCTCGAGTAGCCACGTGCAGCCCCTCGCGCTGCCTCTAAGTCAGTACCTCGCGCAGGTGTCCTCGCGCTGTGTGACTGAAGAGCTCGCGCCGGTCTCCTCGCGCTGCCTTCACTCTGGCTCTGTCTCACACCTCCTCCGCGCGCTCGCTCTTCACTGGAAACCCCCCTCATGCCCTCGCGTCGCTTCCCCTCTCGGCGCTGACAGGTCGGGCCGCCTCATTGACGTCACTTTGACGTCAGCAGAACGCACGGCTGACTGCGCGAGGGGGGAGGTGTGCGAGGCGCCGGCTGGTTGCCAGGTCTACTCATCGGCCGTGACGTGTTAGCCCGTCCCCATGGAAACCAGAAGACTGACGTACAGATAATGGCACACGTCTGCTTAACATTAATAACCTCATCTGACCGGTAGCGGCGCGGACACAGCGCACGCGCAGTACCGCCAGTCCGGTACCATGAAAGCAGAACCCGCACTCTGCGCACGCGCGGTGCTACAGAGGTCGTGTCCAAGTGTGAAAAAGTAATAGACATAAGAGCAGGGAAACCATGACTCAGGCTTACTATTCTATTGTAGCTGCTACATATAGCGTTTACTGCCCCTGCTTCGAGGCGGGCAAACCAGAGAAATCATGATATATAAATATAATAAACAGAACCAGTGTTGTAGCTGCAGTCCTATTATTGAAAAACTGCAGGAATTTCCAACCATTGTATCCACCCTGGTTGAGGAAAAAAAAACATCAAGGCGTATTCGCCCCCCCCCCCCCCCCTAATACAAAATAAAAGCTTTCTAGATCTTCTAAAGCCACAGAGACTAAGGCATTGCCACAACAGGTACTTCTCCAACCGAATCCCTCCCTGACATAACTCCAAACAAAGCATTGTATAGTAGCCGAAGTGCACAAAAATCAGGGTCTCTGACAACAATGGTTGTGAAAAGCCCAGTCCTGCTGAGCCAATGTTTGATACCAACACTTTACTGTCACTTGAAGCATTACATACTCATAATAAGAGCTCAATACTAAATTCCTCCATGGAACCAGCTGTCACCTCAAGGAGCAAACAAAAGAAAATAAGAAAACAAAATTAAAAAAAAATAAAAACAAAAAGGCAATAGAATAAAAAAACTAAACTGCGAAATTGTTTCAGATATTTAATCAAAGAAGAAGATCGTTTACTAATATAAAACCTCAAAACTGTACAACCCTCCCTACTGATAGAGAGCTGTCAACAGGGTTAGATTGGGATTAAAAATCCGCCTGGGCACGCAAAAAAAAAGTGGCCCACATTTGCATATTGCATTTCCTCAAAACACTGCTTTGGCGAAATTCAATTTAAAAAGAGGGGGGCGGGGGCAGGGCCGGACTGGGAACCAAAACCGGCCCTGGCAAAGTGCTCTGCCGGCCCCCCCAGTGCTTGGGGGTGCCGCCGAGCTCTTTGCGAGGGCCGGTTTTCGGCCGATTTTGTTACAAAAACGGCCTCCAGGGGCCCAAAACCAGCCCCCACCCGTGCGGCGCACCGGGGGATTGCCCGGGGCCCACTACGGCCAGTCCGGCCCTGGGCGGGGGTGTTGGAAGCCGGAGTCCCCGTCCCGCACCATTGTCACCAAATGCGAGACCACTCAAAGTCAGGCCAAGTAAGGATACTGTTTGAGATAGCCCTGCTCACCCCCTTTGTAGCTTGGCACGAGCAGCCAGGCCTATCTCCAAGGCACAAGTGTACAGTATGTGCAACCACACCTGCAGCAACCCACTGGTGACACTACAAATGGACTCCACACAAGTTTGATAAAACAAGTATAAACTGTATATAAAAAGATATACGATCAGACCACACGTTACAAAAGCCAACATATAATAAAGGGTAATATTCGTTCCGGCTGGCTGGTAGGTTCCAATCCCAACCACCGCTTTCAAAACGCTATGCTGGTCGTAATGCTAGAATCACACACGTTGCAATGGACAAACAATAATGCACTGCGTAACGATACAATCCTGTGCTGGCCGAAGGAGAAATAATACAATGCGTAACAATACACCCCGGTATCCTGCAATGGGAGAACTAATGCAATGCGTACCGCTACAATCATGTACTGCGCAATGAAGGAATAATGCAATGCGTCACACCCCAATCACATACTTTGCAATGAAGAAATAATGCAATGCACGCTGCTACAATCATGTACTTTGCAATTAAGGAATAAGGCAATGCGTAGCTACAATAATGTACTTTGCACTGAAGAAATAATGCAATGTGGGCCACTGCAATCCTGTACTTTGCAATGGAGAAATAATGCAATGCATAGCGCTATAATCGTGTAGTTTGTTATGCAGAAATAATGTCAGGCGTCATAAGACAGTCCGGCAGTTCATTAGCAGCTATATTGGCAATGTGTATTACGACAATCAGCCTCTTCGATAACAGTTGCCCCCCACACGTATCAACGATGACAGAAAGTACAGCTTCTCACTCTGGCCCCAGTACTGCCACTCCGTTGGTCAGTAACGGCCCCAATCTAAGCCGAAGCACAGGTTCACGTCGCCAGAAGGACTGAGAGGCAGAGAGAGTGTTCCTCCGAGCCCAAACCCCGCCCAAGTAGTGATCCAAGTTACCGTGGGGGCGCGACCCCACTCTGCTCTCCTCCTTCAGCGAACTGGGCCTTCCGTGTAGAACTTTCTCAATGGGCCTCAGCGGCTCGGCCTGGCAGCTCAGCTCCTCCAGGGCTGCCGGTCCGGTCCGCGACTGTTAGGAAGGACGCAGGGCACACGTACCCCACGGCTCTGAGATTGCGTTACTCTGGGAGCCCGTTCACCAGAGCACCCACCGGGTCACCTCTGGCACGAAGCCACACACACAACGCTGATGGGACTTCACGTAGACTCCGAGTACATGTTCACCAGGCACTCCTTCCTGCGTTCTCAGTTGGCACCAAGACACGCACACCGCGCGGCAGAGACTCACTTTCTTCTGGTGCACACGATGATCAGCCGATCACTTTGACAGTCCCAGGTTGGACCAAAGCATGCATGCTGCTTTACTGAGACTTACTCCACTCCGGTGCCCCGATATCCAGGTGTTCTTCACCAATGCCTTCGACTGCACCACGACATGAACACCGTGTCCGAGCCTCCTTCTCCTCTGGTGCACTCGACGACCAGGCGCTCTTCACCAGTGCCTCCGGTGCACCCTGACATGCACCCTGTGCGTCCGAGACTCACTCCACTTCCAATGCACATGTTGACCAGGCGCTCCTCACCAATGACTCCTGTGCACCGTGACACGCACCTTGCGCATCCGAGACTCCATTCGCCTCTGATGCACACGCAGATCAGGCGCTCCTCACCAATGCCTCCTGTGCACCACGACACACACCTTGCGCATCCGAGACTCCCTTCGCCTCCGATGCACACGCCGATCAGGCGCTCCTCACCAGCACGTGGGGTGCACCTCGACACACTCCCAGCATGTCCGAGACTTGCTTCACCTTCGATGTACACGCTGACCAGGCGCTCTTCACCAACACCTGTGGTGTACCACGACATGCTCCCAGCGCCTACGAGTCTCACTTCTCCTCCGTGTATCCAAGATGACAGGGCACACCTTCCAAGGGTCTCAAGCTACCACAACACGCGCCCACCGCGTCGCTCAAACTTCTCCGGAAACTTTTATGTTCCTGTGTTTCCAAACAGGGAGCCAGCTCACCTCGGGCCCTTGGGGTTACAAGACACAGCACAAAGTACAGTCTTCTTCAAGCAGGGGGACCCAGCGCACACAGCACAGCACAGTCCCAACAGCCTCTTCCTTGGTTAAAACAGCAAACTGAAGACCAGCTCCAGATAACGAAGCAAGGGTTGGTCCTTCCCAGCAGTCTCTTCAGTTGTTCCTTCCTTAGCAGAGGTTCCTCTTGACCACAAAATGGGTTTAAGCCTTTTCAGTCTCAATCCATTTCGATTCCAACGTTTAGGGGCCTCAGCTCTCATAGTTATACCCCCAAATGTCTTTGAAGTTTGTTGTGCTCAGGGGTTCCTGACCCCTGCCTAAATCAGTTCTGGGTGTCTTCCTCCCAGTGTCACCTTTGTCCCTTTGATACTGGGGGTCTGGATTCTTAATCACTCAGCAGGAGATGGGTCAATTGGTCTATAGTGGCAGCCCAGGCCTTTTCACCTCCCGGCCTTCTCCTCCCCCTACTCTCCAGATGCAGGGCAGCTTGGTGCCATCTCAACTCCTCCCTGGGTCAAGACCTCTCCCAGCTCCTCTCACCTCTCAGATCCAGACAGTCAATCCACATCCAGTAGAGAGACACAGAAATGCCTAAAGCACAAAACTCAGCCACTTTCTTAAAGAGTGGTTTCTGAACACACAGTGACAAAACCACCTTCATAGAAAGATATGTTATGACTCTGTGAGTTCTTAAATACTAAACTTCACCTCTCCATTTTAAACTTATAGGAAACTAGGCTAACAAACACAAAACCCAGCCTTCCCCATTCTGTCCTATGGGCAGGATGGCCTTTCACCAGTGAAAAACGAAATGAAGTGTTTTTCACTGTCAGGACATTGCACACACCTCAGTATATGTCCTGCCTTTTACTTACACTGCACCCTGCCCAGGGGTTACCCGGGACCTACTACAGGGGTTCCCACTGTGTACGTAAAAGGGAAAGTGAGGCCTGACACGTGGTTACACTTTTCAGGACAACATGCTAACTTAGCAAACTGCGCGCAGGCCCTACACTGCAGGCCTGAGTTCCCTTCTCCGTGCGCTTTTGCATTACTAGCCCTGGCACACACAGTGCACATCACTAGGGACTTTACTAGTAAGGCAAACATACCAATCATGGCCAACCAATTACCATTACACTTTACACAGGGAACACTTGTACTTTGACACTGATCAGCAGTGGCAAAGTACCCAAAGCATATAAATTGGCAACTCTGTGTCAGGAAAACGGTCCAGGGGGAAAGCAAAAAGTTTAGGGAACTTTAGCCAAAAAGGCCAAGTCCTACAGGGGAGGGTAAAAAAAATGCATGGATTAGTTTACACTGGTGAAACACACCTGAAAACAAGTGAGGCCACTTCTGCTCAGCCCCCCTGACCCCGCTCAGTATGTACACAATAATGGGCCGTCCCAGCGAGAGAAAGGGAGTGACACCTAGCCCGTTCCTAAATGGGAGGTAATGGACGCCCATCTGCCCCAGAAAGGCCACTCAGACACCCACTGGGCCGCTGGCTGTATCCGAACAACAGCGACACCGCCCAAATTGTCCCCCCAGACTGCTCAAAAAAGCAGCCCACAGCTGGAACTGGACACCGGCCCCTCAGGAATTGCCCGAGTGCCCGCGTTATCAATCCGACGCTGGCTGTCGAACCCTGAGTGCACTGCTCACCTCACGTTTCAACAAGGTCAACCACAAAATGGCTCATCCCCTTTCAGGATTCAAACAGAGTTGTTCTCCATTCAGCCACATCTCTGCAAAAATAAGTGAACAAGAACACGAATCAGCATTACCCTGCACAGCAAAAATTCAATATCATCCCCTAATTCTTCAATTAAGGCCCAAAGCGCTACAGGCGAGCACTTAGTGACAGTACCAAACCCCCAGGAACTACTACAGAAATGGAACACTCCACCACATTTTTTTTTATAACAGTTCTGCCCAGACTTTTGTGGATAGTGACTTACACCTAAAACAACAATTTCCTCTGCAAATAAACCTTCAGTAGAAAAAATGCAAAAGAAAAGCACTCTGCAAATGATTTGTCACACTAGATCTGTCCAGACTCTCGCTGATAAGGAACCACATCCAAACCAATGTCCTCTGAAACTAAGCCCTCAGTTGATATTGGCTCCTTTCGAAAGCCTTTAGTCAAAGAGGTGTTTCGAAGGGAAAAAACCAAAACTTTATTCCAACCCCATTATAAATCCCGTGGTAACAGCGATGTTCTGAATAGATTTAATATCTTGAAACTACTGGCTGCACAGGAAGACCTAAGCTATCTACCCTCCACATGTACAGATGCAACAGAATTCAAGACTGGAAATCCTTTTGAGGCCGCTGTAGTAACCTGGACATCACCTGAAATTGCAAATTTCATTACAAAAAAGCATAGTATCTTCACAGACTGGGGAATACCGGTCTAAGATGTGTCTGAGGAGAGATATTCAACTGTTTTATCATCTATTGACCACAAACCACCTCCATCAGTAAAGGGCAACAAACAAGCCTGGGATGGTCAGACAAAGACCTTCTCTCTTCTGAGGAACGCGATAGGCTCAAGTGATGCCAGCCGCACCCCTCCCATAGATTCAGTAACAATATCATTAAATAGATCACAAGAATGGACTTGACGATTTCGCAATCCCGGACACCTTGATACAGCAGACTGGAACTGGCTTACCCCCATTCTCAATCAAAATAAAATACATTGACGCAACCAGAATCCCTGTACTGTAAATAGCCAAAGAGCTTCAATGTTTCACTGGGAAATTAAGCCTCAAATACAGAAATTCTTCCCCAAACAAAAATGTGTTAATTCCAAGGTTCATGAGGAAAATCAAGTTGACAAGGCCCCTAGGGCAACAAGCATAATTCCATGGAACATTGCAGGCCCTAAAAAACTACATTCAGATCCCAAACTCGAAAAATATCTGAGGAATGTTGATATTATATGTCTGCAAGAGACATGTAATGAGGTGGAACAGCTATTAGGAGGTTATGCAGAAACTTTCTTTTCAGCACAAAAAGCAAAGAAAAATGGTCATCCAAATGGAGGCGCATCAGTCTATGTGTCACGCGATAAAAGTTTAATTTATACTTGCCTCTCAATTAACACAGCGTTCCTTCGAGGCATTAGGATAAACCATTGGAACTATGGGTCCAATTATAATTTTAAATATAGGTATTTGTGAGACCGGCCTCACGGCGTTGCCCTTTCCATCATCCAGCCAACCTGCAACCACCCTCAAGACACGACATCTCCGACTCCGGCCGCCCCAGCCACCCCCGATCTGCGGGCCGGCCAGAGGCCTGACAGACTCAACACCCTACCATGCATGTCCAACCGAGGGAGCGGGAACCCTCGAGCCAGACCCAGAGGCGCCAGCCCAGTCACACCTCGGGTCGCCTTCCCCGGGAGGACTTGATCGGCCACCAGGCCCCTGGGGAGCAGGCGCCTCCCCTGCCGAGCGTCTGGGGTCCCTCCCAGACCCACCTGAAAAGACCAAAGAAGTGAGCGGCAGGAAATCCCGCCGAACCCCCTCGTCACCCCAGTCCCCCCTCTGCGAGCACTCCGGACTTCAAAGAACCAGCGGAGTATAACAAGGGGTGCCGGAGAAACGAGTGCAGAGAAGACCTGGAACCATCTGAGCCTGCAGACGCTGTCGCGGCTCCTGAATGCTGAAGTCACCTGGGCCTGCTGAGTGACTCGCGGCCTCTTGCTATTGAACCATCTGAGCCCTGCGGACGAGGTCGCGGCTCCCGAACACTGAACCACCTAGGCCTGCTGAGTGACTCGCGGCCCCCAGCTATTGAACCATCTGAGCCCTGCTGACGCAATCGCGGCTCCCGAACTTCAACCACTTGTGCCTGCTGAGAGACTCGCGGCGCTCCCCTTGAGGACGACTCGGTAAGAGATCGCCCAGAGACACGACACCCTCCAGCTCGAGGATTGTGAGCTTTCCGCAGGGTATTTCGCAGAGACACCATCTTGAAAGACTGTCCCGCTACCCCCATTCCCCACGACCGATTTGTGGTACGTTGTGCCACTGCTGTACTGCTTGCATCTTGGATCATAAAGATCCCTTGAAATCATCGATAAAAGAACCTATCGTCCTACAAAGAATACGTGTGGTGTCACTCTGTTCGTAGTGTATCTCAGGGTGTGCGCGCCTGGTTCGGCCTACTTGGGAGAGGTGGGTCAAAGGGGTGGGCAAGACGTGTATCGAACCCCCCTCCGGCGAACGCCTTTTCAACAGTATTCACCCCAGCTCAGTACAAAAATGACGGAATATAAAATTCATACAAAATCTTCTCATGGAACTGGAAACGTCGCATGGTGGTATCCTACGTATAGTCACAGGCGATTGCAACTTGAATCTGGCTCATCACTTGGGAAGAAGTGGTAACCTGAAAAGAACAGATAAGCATTGGTGAATTCCAATCCAAATCTCCAAATTTGGTTCAGTCA
Organism: Triturus cristatus; assembly: GCF_964204655.1. Classification (NCBI taxonomy): domain Eukaryota; kingdom Metazoa; phylum Chordata; class Amphibia; order Caudata; family Salamandridae; genus Triturus; species Triturus cristatus. The sequence continues at coordinate 23,944,251 of NC_140591.1, forward strand.
ATAAACCAGACCATGAACTATTATGAACATTGGAGGCCCTAGGAGTTCGGGTACTAAATGGTTGCATTCAAGGAGACACCCCAATGAGCGCGACAAGAACATCTAGTAAAACGTAATCTGTCCTAGATCATATATTTGTATCTCTTAAGTTATTTCATAAGATCTTGTCATATAATATAACAGCAAGGTGTGACAGCAACCACTCTTCACAGGCCATCTGGATTACAAATTACCATGTGAAGTGTCAGGTTTACAAATCAATTGGCATGCAAGATTCCGGTACCAACTGGAAAAAAGTCAGATGGAATACATTCTCATCAGCCCGCTGTGAGGCCTGAAAACGGTCCGGTCTGTCAATCAACTGGGATTCTCAAGACCCAATTATGGCGTGGTGCAAGACGCAAGATGAACTCAAAGCTACTCTTTCAACAGCAAACACTCAAACTCTATTCCTGTCACAGCCAAAGAATCAAACCTGGTGCTCAAGCACTCTCAAACAACAACGAAGGCCACTGGATAAGGAAATTAAATCCATCGGTCTTTATCCTGATCCCCAGGCACAAATAACATTTCGAGAACTACAAAACTCTTATAAAAAGCATTCTGGCAAGAGAAAAGGGCCAAACCAATCAGGACTGGATTGACATAATGCAAGCTTGTAAAAATAATTCAAAATCCTTATGGTCACTAATAAACCATTTAGACAGACACCCTACGGGGTCAGTAGGAAAGAATGTAACAGAAGAGGCATAGAAGTCTCACATGAGCTCCCTATATGACATACAAGATGTGCACGCACCTAAAATTACTAAAAATCAATGTGATATACCTTTAACTTTTGCTCAAAGCGAAATCATAAAAAAGATTGGGATAAGCAGAGGCAATGGTGCGCCAGGCCCACATGGCCTTCTTGGGGCCATATTTAAAGACGACTGGGAGTTCTGGAGCAGCCGCTTTTATATTTTGTTTAATTTTTGTCTAGCACCAGAAGCAATCTCGGAATCATGGCACGGCTCCATCTTCAAGCCAATATATAAGAAAGGCTCCTATAATTCTCGGGATCGCTATCACATGATCGCTCTTATGGATACAGATTGTAAAATATATGCAGGTCTGTTCCTGGCTGAATTGGAAGAATGGTCTGAAAGTAAAAACCTAATCCCATTTGATCAAACAAGTTTTGGACCAAAATCCAGCACGGCAGACAACCTGGTAGCTCCCACTATGATCGTGGACAAATGCGCGTGTAAAAAACAACTTCTATACAAATGCTTTGTGGATTACTCCAAAGTCTTCGATGACGTTGACTGAAATCTACAATCGAAAAAGTTGATTGATTGGAATATTCCCACAAATCTATTGCATGCAATCCAGCTCTGATATTCTAATAATTGGGCTCAGGTCAAACTTCGTCAAAATAATGGCTTGACAGATAAAATTCCAATAAAGGGAGGCTTGAAGCAAGGCTGCGTCTCGGCGCCAATTCTTTTTGATCTTTTCTTGGCGGATCTAAGTACATACCTAGACACAGCAAATTCTCATCCTCGAAGGCTGGGTTATCGAAAAGTGACCTCACTACAATATGCAGATGACTTAGTCCTGATGAATCTGACTGGGATTGGGCTCCAAAGGTTACCTAACCATCTTAATCTCTATGGCATCAACAACTAAATGACTATCAATCTCACAAAGACTCGTGTCGTGGTCTTTGGCACAAGAATCAACAAGAAGGGGAGTTGGTCCTTGGGTGGACAATCAATTCTTTGAGGCTTTTTATATAAATATCTTGGCATCTGGCTGCAAGATCGGCTATTGCACCAACTCCACCAAAACTCACTGAACCTAAGAACTGCTTCGTTGATTTCAGTGTTTGAATCAATACATCGAAAATTACAACGCCTAAACTTCCTGCCGCCACTTAAAGCAATGAAAGCTCAGTTTATTCCAACCCTTTGCTATGATACAGAAGCCTTTGCTGGAAAGCTCAGGATTTTTCTTAACTCTGAACAAAATAAGGTTTTCTGTCTCTTGTTCCATCTTCCCCAGAATGCGTCACCTTCTCAGATTCAACTTGAATGCGGCCTGAATAGCCAAGATCTAACACAAAATGGCTCATTTCTCAAAAATATGCGGCTTTTAAGTTCCTCTGGTGAAGCCACATTACGTGCCCTGTTATGGAAAGAAACCCAAATGGGCACTCAAAGAAATTTAGATACCTAGGCCCGGGCATTCGATGCCGCGCTCAAAGACCTGAGAGCAAAAGAGCTTTGGGATCTGTCATTCCCTCACAACTCCTTTGAGAACGCAGTAAATAAACAAATCGGAATCTAAAATGAGCTTCAGGAAGGGCCTAAAGACTTGGCTTTTTACCCAAACTTAACTGCTCCACTGCTTTCTTTCTCCTCTGTATCTCACAGCACCAAGACACCGCGGCATTCGTGCGCTTTATAAGCATTTCAGTCAGTCAGTCAGTCAGTTGTCGTGGCGCAGAGACAAAAAAGAATTCATTAAAAGAAGTCGCGCTTGGACAATCATTGATTCTTACAAGCATCCTCGCCCACAGACGCATTTAACGTCATTATTAGATCTTTCTACAAAAATCAGGTACTTCATCAAACACGGGAATATATCCCTAAATGGCGGCCAAAGCCACAGATTACAAAGTGTGGACTATACCATGTATACGGAGAAAGCTTGTACCGCATTTTATTGGCCTGTCCCATTCTACTCACTGAACGTAAGAAAATACTAAAAATAATTTTCAATCAATGTGGCATTAGAACATGTTGGCATGCCTTAGTATTTTGTATGAAAGGAGAAACTCCACAAATAATAGCAGCCTTTATCAAATGATTTCTCAAAGCGGATCGGTTATTGACAGAAAATGGCCTCGTGATCACCAGTAGTAGGTCAACCCATGACCTTGATTTGATATGTCTGCATTTCTAGATGTGCTTTGGGAATTGAATGGCAAAATGTTATTTTTAACACATTTTTAACATTATTGCTTACACCTGGCGGCGGGCTATGGTAACTTTAGGTGATTTTGCACAAAAACGTCTGCACTTTAACCTGGAAAAAAGGTAGGAAAAGGATGGGCACAGCGTCACTATTTAAACAAATCGATAATTCTGCTGACTTTAGGTGTTTTTGCAAGAACATGTTTGAACTTTAACCTGGAAAAAAGGTGGGAAACGGATAGGCACAGCGTCACTGTAAACAAACCGATCATTCTGCTGACTTGAGGTGATATTCCATGGACACGCCAGCACTGTAACCTGGAAGCAAAGCGGAAGTGGATGGGCAGAGCCGGAGCGTCACTCTAAGCATGCCCAGAGCTCCGCAGGCGGTGTCTGCTCTACTGGGTCATTTGCTCACGAGAATAGCTGAGGAGCAAAGCACACGTGAGCTCGAGGACTCTAGTTTACACCTAACGCTGCTGCATTCCGACAGGAATGCTGTTATCATTTCGGTGGGGCCGTCTGTCTACCAAAGCACACGTGAGCTCGAGGACTCTAGTTTACACCTAACGCTGCTGCATTCCGACAGGAATGCTGTTCTCATTTCTGTGGGGCCGTCTGTCTACCAAAGCACACGTGAGCTCGAGGACTCTAGTTTACACCTAATGCTGCTGCATTCCGACAGGAATGCTGTTCTCATTTCGGTGGGGCCGTCTGTCTACCAAAGCACATGTGAGCTCGAGGACTCTAGTTTACACCTAATGCTGCTGCATTCCGACAGGAATGCTGTTCTCATTTCGGTGGGGCCATCTGTCTACCAAAGCACACGTGAGCTCGAGGACTCTAGTTTACACCTAACGCTGCTGCATTCCGACAGGAATGCTGTTCTCATTTCGGTGGGGCCGTCTGTCTACCAAAGCACATGTGAGCTCGAGGACTCTAGTTTACACCTAACGCTGCTGCATTCCGACAGGAATGCTGTTCTCATTTCGGTGGGGCCGTCTGTCTACCAAAGCACACGTGAGCTCGAGGACTCTAGTTTACACCTAATGCTGCTGCATTCCGACAGGAATGCTGTTCTCATTTCGGTGGGGCCATCTGTCTACCAAAGCACACGTGAGCTCGAGGACTCTAGTTTACACCTAACGCTGCTGCATTCCGACAGGAATGCTGTTCTCATTTCGGTGGGGCCGTCTGTCTACCAAAGCACACGTGAGCTCGAGGACTCTAGTTTACACCTAACGCTGCTGCATTCCGACAGGAATGCTGTTCTCATTTCTGTGGGGCCGTCTGTCTACCAAAGCACACGTGAGCTCGAGGACTCTAGTTTACACCTAATGCTGCTGCATTCCGACAGGAATGCTGTTCTCATTTCTGTGGGGCCGTCTGTCTACCAAAGCACACGTGAGCTCGAGGACTCTAGTTTACACCTAATGCTGCTGCATTCCGACAGGAATGCTGTTCTCATTTCGGTGGGGCCATCTGTCTACCAAAGCACACGTGAGCTCGAGGACTCTAGTTTACACCTAACGCTGCTGCATTCCGACAGGAATGCTGTTCTCATTTCGGTGGGGCCATCTGTCTACCACAGCACACGTGAGCTCGAGGACTCTAGTTTACACCTAACGCTGCTGCATTCCGACAGGAATGCTGTTCTCATTTCGGTGGGGCCGTCTGTCTACCAAAGCACACGTGAGCTCGAGGACTCTAGTTTACACCTAACGCTGCTGCATTCCGACAGGAATGCTGTTCTCATTTCTGTGGGGCCGTCTGTCTACCAAAGCACATGTGAGCTCGAGGACTCTAGTTTACACCTAATGCTGCTGCATTCCGACAGGAATGCTGTTCTCATTTCGGTGGGGCCGTCTGTCTACCAAAGCACATGTGAGCTCGAGGACTCTAGTTTACACCTAATGCTGCTGCATTCCGACAGGAATGCTGTTCTCATTTCGGTGGGGCCATCTGTCTACCAAAGCACACGTGAGCTCGAGGACTCTAGTTTACACCTAACGCTGCTGCATTCCGACAGGAATGCTGTTCTCATTTCGGTGGGGCCGTCTGTCTACCAAAGCACACGTGAGCTCGAGGACTCTAGTTTACACCTAATGCTGCTGCATTCCGACAGGAATGCTGTTCTCATTTCTGTGGGGCCGTCTGTCTACCAAAGCACACGTGAGCTCGAGGACTCTAGTTTACACCTAATGCTGCTGCATTCCGACAGGAATGCTGTTCTCATTTCGGTGGGGCCGTCTGTCTACCAAAGCACATGTGAGCTCGAGGACTCTAGTTTACACCTAATGCTGCTGCATTCCGACAGGAATGCTGTTCTCATTTCGGTGGGGCCATCTGTCTACCAAAGCACACGTGAGCTCGAGGACTCTAGTTTACACCTAACGCTGCTGCATTCCGACAGGAATGCTGTTCTCATTTCGGTGGGGCCGTCTGTCTACCAAAGCACACGTGAGCTCGAGGACTCTAGTTTACACCTAATGCTGCTGCATTCCGACAGGAATGCTGTTCTCATTTCGGTGGGGCCGTCTGTCTACCAAAGCACATGTGAGCTCGAGGACTCTAGTTTACACCTAACGCTGCTGCATTCCGACAGGAATGCTGTTCTCATTTCGGTGGGGCCGTCTGTCTACCAAAGCACACGTGAGCTCGAGGACTCTAGTTTACACCTAACGCTGCTGCATTCCGACAGGAATGCTGTTCTCATTTCGGTGGGGCCATCTGTCTACCAAAGCACACGTGAGCTCGAGGACTCTAGTTTACACCTAACGCTGCTGCATTCCGACAGGAATGCTGTTCTCATTTCGGTGGGGCCGTCTGTCTACCAAAGCACACGTGAGCTCGAGGACTCTAGTTTACACCTAACGCTGCTGCATTCCGACAGGAATGCTGTTCTCATTTATGTGGGGCCATCTGTCTACCACAGCACATTTTTAAAATCTAAAGAAGGAAGGAAAGGTCGGCGCTCACGCTGGTACTCACATTTACAGACAGTTTTTAGCCCCTGTATTTTAAATAGAAATGTGTTCAAAATGATACCTTTTAATGTTAGAAAGAATTCTTTCTTAATGCCCAGGGATCTTGCGATTTTTTACATTTCATTGACCACGATGTGTAACATATTATGGTTTTTATGAACTGAAATAAAACTCCTTTGACTTCATGGTAAGAGCCGAGCTAGGGATGGCGCCCAGAGCCGAAGAAGGAGCCAAACCCACAAGAAGGGAATCCTGACTCTTTTGTGAAGCCCCGGACAGAGGTGCATTGTGTACGTGCACACATGATGCGAGGCTCCTAAACTTGTAGAAGACAGATGTTTATTTGCATAAAACTTTCTTCAACAGCTGCAGTAGCTCGTTTGTAGCCGGGCAAGCATGTCAATGTGTGTAAGTGTTGGGCATGGTGGCTCCTCTACCTGCAACCACACACTTCATGGCCCAGGTGTGTCTCCCTCCAGCCCAATCAATCAATCAATCAATCAATCAATCAATCAATCAAGGCATTTATAGAGCGCGCTACTCACCCTTAAGGGTCTCAAGGTGCTAGGGGGTGGGCGCTGCTACTGCTCGAACAGACAGGTCTTGAGAAGCCTCCTGAAGGTCAGGAGGTCTTCGGTCTGCCGTAGGAGGATGGGGAGGTCGTTCTAGTACTTGGCGGCGAGGTGGAAGAACGATCTGCTGCCGGTGGTCATTCTTCGGATGCGGGGCACGTTGGCGAGGGCGCGGTCTGCGGAGCGGAGCGGAGCTGGCGGTTCGGGGTGTGGAAGGTGAGTCATTCGTTGAGGTACATTGGTCCGGCGTTGTGGAGCGCTTTGTGTGCGTGGGTGAGGAGTTTGAAGGTGATCCTCTTATTGACAGGGAGCCAGTGCAGGTCTCTCAGGTGGGGTGTGATGTGGCTGTGGCGAGGGATGTCGAGGATCAGACGTGCAGAGGCGTTCTGTATGCGTTGCAGTCTTTTCAGCAGTTTGACCGGTGCTCCTGTGTAGAGGGCGTTTCCGTAGTCCACCCTGCTGCTGACGAGGGCCTGGATGACAGTTCTTCTTGTGTCGGTGGAGATCCACCTGAAGATCTTTCGGAGCATGCGGAGGGTGTTGAAGCAGGAGGATGAGACGGAGTTGACTTGCTTGGTCATGGAGAGAGTTGAGTCGAGGATAACTCCCAGGTTGCGTGCGTGGTCGGTGCAGTGGTCGGTGCAGTGGCGTAGCTAGAGCTTCTGGCGCCCGGGGCTATCCCTCAGATTGCCACCCATGGCCAGTAACAAGGGGCGGGCGGGGCTGGAGAAAAAGGACGGCGAGCAGTGGGGGTGGATTGGCAGGGTTTAAGTTACGACACCACTCTCTACTCCACTGCAGGTGAAAGCAAAGGTCGGAGCTGAGTTTGCTGCGTGCGTCCACCCACTATTTTCTCAAGGTGAACACCATTCACCCTGCCAAGAAGTTGGGCCACACAGAAATATGCTGAACTTGTCCTGGTATCATTTTCAGACTCCTGGACAAGTTACACTAATTATGAGATCCTCCGCTGGCTTCTTGTGAGGCATAAAAGACCCTAGTGATTGTACACCGTTCTATCTACTCTTTCTCTCCTCTTTGTATCAGGGATACACTTTAATAATACAGCCCAATATTAACTTTGCACGCCACAAATAAAAATTTCCTGAATGTCCTCAGGAATAAAATAGCTTCCTTTTGGGACAGGGCCTTCTAATTTGCATTGGCTAGAGAATGACCTTCCCCTATTGTGCATTAAAAAAACGTAAGACTTGTATGTAATCTGTATTTTATCATTTTGATCTATAATTCTCTATGATTTTCCTTGTTTTTATTACACTGTTTTTTCCTATTAAGTTGTTCTATAGTGCCAGGAATCCAAGGTATTCATGCTTGTATTAATAAACCATAGCAGCATAACATCAAATGTGAACTGAGCTCTCGGAGAGCGGCCAGCTGCTGTTTGCTCTCCCAATTCTCAGCTCGCAGTTTTGAACTGAGCACAAAGAGAACTGTGAACAGTTCACAGCTCACTGAGTGCTCAGTTCACAATTGCAATAAGCGTTTTGAAAGAGCTATGGGTTGTTCTCAGCTGAGGGAATCCTGAGGAGGAGGTCATGAGGGAGAGCCCAAGAAGTGTCACTTGCATGATACTCCCACCTCAGAAACCTCCAATTCCCATCAAAGAGACATTACAAAGAAATATACTCTATTTTGAGAGTGATAACATTTAGAAAGGGATTTGGAAAGAAAATAATGTGTATTAATGAGCCCTTGTAAGACTAAGGAGAGATAAAGGAGGGCCCTGAAGCAGGCCTGGCATATAAGTAACAATCGGGCGTGCAGTGGCCCACCCGAATGTATCCTTGGCCCACCCGAATAAAAATTCCTGTAACAGGGCCTGTTGGGAAGAAGCACTGTGCGGCAACACGCATGTCATGGGTTCAAAAACCGGTAAGGTGGGCAAATCGTTTTAATCTGGGCAGAAGTAACTATCATTCAAGCGCCTTGGGACAATATTCTGTTTGTGCGCGATATGACGACAGAACATTTACGGTCACCCAAAAGGTGACTAAACATGGACCCGAAAAACAATTTCATCCACACACTTTTGCAAACAATCCCCTCTAACCCCGGATAAAAGAGTATCGCGCGCCACAAGGAGAGGCCCTTGCGTATTCCCGCCATTCTACGTTCCACTCCATCCATTCAGTGGAGAATGGTGTGATTTTTCACAAAAAGTACGCACCGTTATCGCGATTGGCTAAATCTGTGACTTGAGCAACACCTACAGGCTATGTTCAAATTATGACTACGACTGCCATGATTCCAAGCACAAGTTCAAGTGATATGGTCAAATGCTATGTGGCCACACTTCCAGCTTGTCATGCCTTTTTGGCCGCATTCTAGGAATTGTAGTTGCGTTTTAAACATTGAAAGTATGTGCCAAAAATATTATCTTAATAGCCAAAACTGGTTGGCGGTGTTGCACATGACAGGCACTAGTTGGTACATATACATTTGTACTCTTATAATTTAAAATGTATAACGCCGTACATAACAAGTGTTATTAGTGCACTAGTCAATAAGGAACTCGATTTATCGACCCAGAAATAAATATAGTGTGGACCCCGACGTGATTAATACTAATCAGCTGCTGATAATACAGACGAGCAGAGAATTGTAGCGCGCTGCAATGCTTTTAAGGGAATGGCTCAAGGGGGCTGCTCGTGTCAATATTATATCAACTGATGAACCAGGGTAAAAAGGGATAACGAATAAATTCCAAGATGCAACCTATGTTCATAAACCAGTTTATGCGAACGTTTTTCAGAAATAAAAACAGAACACAAAATAACAAAACAAAAACTGATTATAAAATTATAGGAAAGAAGGAGAGAAAATATATTGGTTACATTTCTTGTTACGCAAACAAGGCAAATCAGAGAAAATTCAGTATGCCCCACATGCAAAAACCTGTGCGTGCTCTGGACTGCTATAACGCCTGGTTGCTCAAATGCTTGAACGCCATTGGCGACGAGGCAGTCACCCACTCTGCTGTTCACATACAGTGGAAGAGCTGCGCGCTCAACAGACATCCAATGAAAGCACTTCTTACCCAGTAACACTGTGGTTAAGGGAAAGGAAACAGACCGGACATCCGACCCGTGTGAAATGCAGACAGTGTCTGCAGCAGATCTGCATTTCCCGGCACGAGACTCCTCCACTCGGAAGAGAGCGTACGTGTTGGTGTGCGGCATGCGCGATAGTGTGCATCACCGCTGCAGCGCGGGGCTGGCCAAAAATTATGCCCAGGGCCGTCATTGGTAGCGCTTGATGCTCGCTACAAGATTGATGGCCCTGGGACCACATAAACAGTACGCCGGCGCCGCACCACCACTAAGTTAGGTGGAGGTGGTGCAGAATTTTGTGTGGTGCGGCATTTGGGTGCAAGCAGGTGCGCTTGTACTTACAGTTACACGTGTGGTGTACTGGCTGCTCAGCGACTGCACCAGTGCCACGCAGCTGCCGCTGGCCACCACGAAAATAGTGCTACGCCACTGATTTCACTGCGCCACTTCTACAACTTGACTGCATCACAATCCTTCCGCCTGCTTCAAGCAGGCGTAAGGACTGACGCAGGGCCTTTCACGTGGGACTCGCCCATGGGCAAGGGCACATTGCTAGAGTTGCCTCAAGTTTCTGGCACACTCCAGCAATGCGTTATTACTGTGCCAACAGATACGTCAGGATTCCTGATGTATCTGTTGACTCCCTGGGACATGGAGCTCCATACAGTAAGTACGACGCATCCACGGTGTTGCATGGAGGGCGCAATGAAAAGTGTTGCATCGCTGTTTTTAACCAGCGATGCCACACTTTTCATAAACGAGGCCCTAAATTATTATCAATGGTTGTTTACAAAATGTACCTAGAAACGCTGCCTTTGCCACAGCTTTCCCCAAAGGAGTGCTTAGGGGGAGCACACAATACCACGTCTAATTACATTCATGTGTGTTTACTTTTCAGCAGTTTTATTGGAGAGCATTTAACACATATTTACTGAAAGTAGCAGTGTCCCTTGCTCACTGTGCTTTAAAATGTGCCATTTCCAATATATTATTACAAACAGTTGTAAATATAGAATAATAACAGTTAAAAAAATACTGCAAAATGTGCAACATTCTTTTAAATCTCACCATATTATGTCTTTCATTAAAAGATATTGTGAGGGATCGAAACCCATGCCCATCACCGAGACCCAAGTGTTGTTATTGGGGATCGTGCCCCCCCAAAACCCCTACCTCCGGCTACGGGCTGTTTCTGCACCATATTCCCCTCTGTCTGCACCATATCCATCTCTGCCTGCACCATCTCACCATTTGCATGCACCATCTCGCCCTCTGCCTGCACCATCTCGCCCTCTGCCTGCACCATATAACTCTGTCTGCACCATCTCACCCTCTGCCTGCGCCATCTCACCCTCTGCCTGCGCCATCTTACCCCCTGTCCGCACCATCTTTCTTTGCCTGCAGAAATCTCCCCCTCTGCCTGCACCATATAACTCTCTGACTGCACTATCTCACCCTCTGCCTGCATCATCTCATCACACCCTCTGCCTGCACCATCTCCCCCTCTGCCTTCACCACCTCCCCTCCGCCTTCACCACCTCCCCTCTGCCTGCACCATCTCACTCTCTGCCTGCACCATCTCTCCCTCTGCCTGCACCATCTCTCCCTCTGCCTGCACCATCTCACTCTCTGCCTGCACCATCTCACCCTCTGCCTGCACCATCTCACCCTCTGTCTGCGCCACATCACCCTCTGTCTGCACCACATCACCCTCTGTCTGCACCACATCACCCTCTGCCTGCACCATCTCCCCTTTGCTTGCACCATCTCCCCCTCTGCTGGCAGCATCTCCCGCTTGCCTGCGCTACATTACCCTCTGCCTGCATCATCTCACTCTTGGCCTGTACCATCTCTCCCTCTGCTGGCACCATCTCACCCTCTTCCTGCACCACGTCCCCCTTCCCTGCACCATCTCACCCTCTGAGGGCACCGTGTCACCCTCTGTCTGCACCAACCCCCCCTGTGCCTGCACCATCTCACCCTCTGCACATCTTCCCCTCTGTCTGCACCATTGAACCCTCTGTCTGCACCATCTCTCCCTCTGCCTGCACCATCTCACTCTCTGCCTGCACCATCTCACCCTCTGCCTGCACCATCTCACCCTCTGTCTGCGCCACATCACCCTCTGTCTGCGCCACATCACCCTCTGTCTGCACCACATCACCCTCTGCCTGCACCATCTCCCCTTTGCTTGCACCATCTCCCCCTCTGCTGGCAGCATCTCCCGCTTGCCTGCGCTACATTACCCTCTGCCTGCATCATCTCACTCTTGGCCTGTACCATCTCTCCCTCTGCTGGCACCATCTCACCCTCTTCCTGCACCACGTCCCCCTTCCCTGCACCATCTCACCCTCTGAGGGCACCGTGTCACCCTCTGTCTGCACCAACCCCCCCTGTGCCTGCACCATCTCACCCTCTGCACATCTTCCCCTCTGTCTGCACCATTGAACCCTCTGTCTGCACCATCTCTCCCTCTGCCTGCACCATCTCACCCTCCGCACATCTAGCCTCTGCCTGCACCATGTTCCCCTCTGCCTGTCCTGTCTCGCCCTCTGCCTGCACCATCTCACCCCCTGCACATCTCCCCCTCTGCCTGCACCGCCTCCCCTTGTGTCTGCTTCTCTTGTAACCCTTTCCTTATTACCTTCTATCCACCCCCACCGATGCTTTCTGTCTCCCAGTTCACAGCTCTTCTCAATGTGACGGAAAATAAACTCTGGTGAAATGTGCTTTGAATTCGTGCACGCGACACTAAATGAAAAGTTTAAATAAACAGAGAAGACACACTCACCCTCACCTTCACTCTGCCTTCGAACACACCGCAGGGACTGGGGAGGACTGGTCAGGCTGGGAGCAGGAAGAGTCTAAAACGAGGGGGTTTATGGAGAAGGGAAAGATAGGCATGTAGCTTTGCTTGCAGTAGACACCGCGGGGCTGGCCACAAATTGTTCCCAGGGCCGTCATTGGTAGCGCTTTACGCTCGCTACAAGATTGACGGCCCTGGGACCCACATAAACAGTAAGCCGGGCCCGGCGCCGCACCACCACTACGTTAGGTGGAGCAGCATTTTGTGTGGTGCGGCATTTGGGTGCAAGCAGGTGCGCGTGCACGTACAGTAACACGTGTGGTGTACTGGCTGCTCAGTGACAGCACCAGTGCCACGCAGCTGCCGCTGGCCGCCCCGAAAATAGTGCCGCCTGGGGCGGACCGCCCCCACCGCCCCCTCCTAGCTACGCCATTGGGTCGGTGGGTGTTGGGGCTGATCCCAGGGCAGTTGGCCACCAGGAGTCGTCCCAGGCTGAGGGGGTGGAGCCGAGGATGTGGACCTCCGTCTTGTCCGAGTTTAGTTTCAGGCGGCTGTTCTTCATCCACTCGGCGACGGCTTTCGTTCCTTCGTGGAGGTTAGTTTTGGCGGTGCGAGGGTCTTTGGTGAGGTAGAGGATCAGCTGTGTGTCGTAGGCGTAGGAGATGATATTGAGGTTGTGCAGTCTGGTGACGTGGGCGAGAGGGGCCATGTAAATGTTGAAGAGGGTCAGGCTGAGGGATGATCCTTGGGGTACGCCGCAGATGATCTTGGAGGCTTCGGATCGGAAGGGGGGTAGTCAGACGCTCTGCGTTCTGTCGGAAAGGAAGGAGGAGGTCCATTCCAGTGGTTTGCCGCGGATTCCTGCGCTGTGGAGGCGGGTGCATAGGGTGTGGTGGCAGACTGTGTCGAAAGCATCTGAGAGGTCCAGAAGGATGAGGGCCGCGGTCTCGCCATTGTCCAGCAGGGCCCTGACGTCGTCGGTGGCGGCGATGAGAGCTGTTTCGGTGCTGTAGTTGCTGCAGAAGCCGGACAGGGACGGGTCCAAGACGTTGTTCTCCTCAAGGTAGTGGGTCAGCTGTTTGTTGACGGTCTTCTCGATGACTTTTGCCGGGAACGGGAGCAGAGAGATGGGCCGGAAGTTCGTGAGGTCCCTCGGGTCTGCCTTGGGTTTCTTGAGTAGGGCGTTGATTTCGGTGTGCTTCCAGCTCTCCGGGAAGGTCCCGGTTTCGAAGGAGATGTTTATGGCCTTGCGGAGGTGGGGTGCGATGGAGGCACTGGCTTTGTTGAAGATGTGGTGGGGGCATGGGTCGGAATGGAAGCCAGAGTGGATGGTGCTCATGATTTTGATGGTGTCATCGTCGTTGATGTTAGTCCATGTGAGTAGTGGGTCGCTGTGGGTGGTGGCCGTGGGGTCTTGGGGGGGGTGTTGGCTGCCATGGCGGTCTGGTTGCTGAAGCTGTCGTGGATGTCTGCGATCTTGTGGTGGAAGAAGGAGGCGAGGTAGTTGCACAGTTCCTGCGATGGTGGGATGTTGTTGGTGTTGGAGCTGGGGTTGGAGAGTTCCTTCACAATGTTGAAGAGCTCTTTGCTGTTGTGTGCGTTGTTGTCGAGGCGGTCCTTGAATGAGGTCTTTTTGGCGGTTCTGATGAGGTGATGATGTTTGCGTAGGGCGTCCTTGTGGGCTGCTAGGTTCTCTGGTGCTTGGAGGTCTGGAGGTCCGCAGTGAACCAGATGGTGTTCCTGTTGGTGCGTCTGTTGGAGGGATTCTTGACCGGTGCGAGGGTGTTGGTGCAGTCGTTGATCCAGCGTCTGAGGTTGCTGGCGGAGGCGTCAGGGTCGGTGGGGTCGGTGGGAGGGCTACGGGCGAGGGTGGTGGTGGTGGTGAGCTGGTATTCGGTGACTTTGCTCCAGCAGCGGCGGGGGATCTGTTGGGTGAGGTGGTGCGTGGTGGGTTTCCAGAAGGTGAAGTGGATGCAGCGATGGTCGGTCCAGTGGTGTTCAGAGGTGTGGCTGAAGGAGACGTGGGTGCTAGCTGAGAATATAGGGTCCAGCTTGTGGCCGGCGGAGTGGGTGGGTGTTGTCACGAGCTGTCTGAGTCCGAGGTTGGCGAGGTTGTCGATCAGGGTGGAGGAGTTGGTGTTGTTGTTGTTCTCGAGGTGGAAGTTGAGGTCTCCTAGGAGGATGTAGTCTGTGGATGTGAGGGCGTGCGTGCTGACGAAGTTGGCGATGGAGTCGCTGAACTGTGGTCGGGGTCCGGGGGTCTGTAGATCAGGGTTCCTCTGAGGGTGGTGTTGGGGTCGGTGTGGATCTGGAAGTGCAGGTGTTCGGCGGTGCTGAGGGTGTCACTGGAGTTGGTCGAGACTTTAAGGGTGGACTTGTGACGATTTCGATTCCTCCTCCGATTCCATTGGCGCGGTCTCTGCGGGTGATCTTGTAGCCATCCGGGATGGCTATGGCGATGTCAGGTGCCAAGGAGTCGTTCAGCCAGGTCTCTGTCAGGAAGGCGACGTCCCAGAGTTTGACGGCATGTTTGCGTGCGGAGCGGGTGTTCAGGAGAATGCATCCGAGGTGGTTGCGTCCCGGCCTGGTGGGTGGGTTGGAGGCTCTGGTGCTGGTGAAGCTGCAGTTCCGGCAGGAGAAGGGTCCTTGGGTGCGCTTCGGGGCGGCCTGGAAGCAGGTGCATGCTCGTTCGGTGTTGAGTGCGTGGAGGGAGCTGACGTCGTAGCGGATTCGGGGGTCGTGGCTTTCGTGGGGGCCAGGGGTTCTGGCACTGGCCGCGGTCCAGACGTGGACGGGCGCAGGCGGGCGTAGACGGGCCCGCTGCGCACGTCCGCTGCACGGCCCATGCCTGCTCAGGACCACAGACTTTAAATAAAATATCTCAGAATGGACATCCCAGTGCAGTAAGGAGCTCGATAGGACACGATCATGAGAAATACTATAAAGGGACCTGCAGAGCTGGTCAAAGCTGCCGCCATACTAAAACCACAACCTGCGCACCTGTCTCTCGCGCCTCCACATGCAGCACAATGCTCAGTGCTGCATCCTATAGCACAATAACCACACCTCTACGGTCATCACACACTACATGGAAACCTTTCCACTAGGGTTGCTCTGGGCTGTTTTTTAACAGTATGACCAGTATTTTGATGGCCCAGCCTGCAGAAAAACTGGGAAAATTACCCAAATCCAGTATTTTTTGGACTTTTCAGTGCATACTTTAAACAGTAAATATAATAAGAAGCTCTTTAAAAAGTGTTGTAGAGATACCCTAATGAACCCTGACTGATAATCAAAGTAAACAAAGACA
Source organism: Triturus cristatus (assembly GCF_964204655.1). Lineage (NCBI taxonomy): Eukaryota > Metazoa > Chordata > Amphibia > Caudata > Salamandridae > Triturus > Triturus cristatus. The sequence goes on from NC_140591.1 coordinate 23,959,957, forward strand.
GAAAGGTCATGTTAAATATGATTATAGGTGATTTTATATAAAGTTATATTAAAGAAGCATGTCCGGGCTTTTGCAGAATCTCGAAATGTGATGGGAAAAGGAGGCAACTTTACTGACCACATAGATCCTTGCATAGGGGCAGTAAGCTCAACATAAATGTCATAATCCATGTATAATGCAATAATAATATACATTACATTCACAGCACTGCTTTCCGCTTGCCTTTGGTGCAGTGTGTGATCTTGACCAGTTTTCCCTGCTCGGTCTCTGAGGAAATGCCGGTGTGCCCGTTTTGAAAACCTTGGTTTTGGTAATGCCCATTCACCAGCATCTCCGGATGAGGTTTTCGAAGAATGGGAGGATCGTGGTAGAATGTGTTTTCCCCTTTCATGTCGCATCTCTATCCAATGGATGATATGGAGACTAAATTACCCGGCACCATGTATGTTGGTCGGCTTGTATCCACTCTTGTCGGCAGATCCACAATGGCAGAATAATATATTCCAAAGGATGCAGCTGAGAAGAAAGTGGATTCCCCTTTAAGGAAGATTTATTCAGGATCTCATTGGACTCTACCTGCTGGTGTGTTTGTGGCCGACACACTCCAATCTCCAATTTCAGACTTCAGAGCACTATTTAAAGCCATTTGGGATGTCCTGAATGTTCTGATTTACTTGGCGGTATGGAGAGACGAATACAATTCCCAGCCAACATCTCGCTTGATGTGGTAAGAGCTTCTGCCTGAGCAAGCGGGGCTTCTATTGCAGCTCGTAGTTACCTCTTCTTGAACGAGTGGCATTCAGATCAGAGTTTTAAATCCCTTTGAATGCTGTTTAAAGGGACAAGACGGACTGGTCCAGACTTGGAAAGAAAACTGGATTGTATGCTTCAAGAAAGGAAACATTCTTATTCCTTCAGGAGGCATCAGAGCAGGCCTATTGAGTCATCTAAGCAGAAATCATTGTTCAGACACCACCAAGGAGACACCCATACACAGGGCACCTCTCCAACTTCAGAGGGGTGTCATCTGCTGGTTCATTCTCTAAAGAGCAGAAGCAGGAGTCCTCCAGGAAAGATCCTCGCTCTTCACTATGCCGGTTCCCAGGCAGATGCTGGCCAAGACTCAGAGGTTAGGTGTTGTATTCCCCACTTTCTGAAGGAGTGGCACCGGCAACTTCAGATGCTTGGGTGTGTTGGACATTACATGGAGAGCATGCAAGCGTCAATTTCTCTGAATGTAGGGACCAGTTCTACCCCAATGCCAAAATGTCCCATTAAGAAAAAAGAGATGAGGGAAGGAGCTTGTGCCTTAACGGAGAAGAGGGTTAATGGTCAAGTTCCAGAATTGGAGTGAGGTAAAGGGGTCTCCTGAGTACTCAACTTGGTACCCAAGCTGACGGGCAGATATGGGATTGTGTTAGACCTCAGGAAGGTGAACAAATGGATGGAGAAATCCCATAGAAAATAGAGACGTTTCAGAGCTTTATCCCACTGTTTCCCATAGATCACTTAATAGTTACAACAGACTTGAATGCTTTTCATCCACACAACTATTGCAAGTTGCCACCAGAAGTTCTGCAGGTTCTGTATCCATTAGCACAGTAGGACCAGCACAGACAAGTCAGATTTCCTCTGTTCGGACTCCGTTTATCCCGGGGTCTTTACAGTCATGGTGGCCTCAGTCGCGCTCATCATTCTCCAGGGGGTTCCTGTTTATCCGCATCTCAGTGACTGGCTAAGCCATGCTCCATCAATGATCAGGACTCTGCAATGGATGGAAACCGCACACTCCGCTCTATTTCTTCTGAGTATCCCAAAATGTCATCTCAGTCCATCGTGACACATGACCTCTTTAGGAGTGAGGTCCAGGATGGACTTAGGTGCGGGTTTTCATCCCAAAGTGAAAGTGAACTGCCTTCTGCTGTCCCTTCAGGACGCAGCAGAGAGAGGAGGGACGGAGGGTCACGGTCATATGTCAGTCGGTGTCCTTCCCCTTCATCCTGTGCCATACCATCAACAGAATCCAATCCAGGTGGATTTGAATAGCGCCGCTAATCTCCTGTGAGGGTATCCAGGCGCTGATAGCTGCTACTGGGGTTCAATCTAATAACCTGGTCTTAAGTCCTCTTCTGAATTCCAGCTGGGAGGATGAGGTCCGTAGGTGAAGTGGGAGGGTGGTCCCAGATTTCGGGGCGAGATGGGTGAATGAGTACCGGCCTCCAGATTTCCGGTCTGTGGAAACCTTAATTCGTGTTTCACCGGACATCTGATTGGAGCTTCAGTGTGGGGTGCACCGTCAAACCTTTCCAGGGGTATCTCAATGCATCTAGAACCTCGAGGGGTGCTCACAGCAGACACCCACTCTCTAGGGTAGGGACGGTCACTGGACTTCCATTCCAGACAGCGGCAGACGGCTGCCCGTGGAGGGTCAGCCATAGTCCCACCGGAGAGAGCCGTGAAGAACCGGGGTTTAACCCAGCGGCGTCAGGGGCACGCCTAAGATCTTCGAGTTCACCTGTCTTGGTATACAGAGACACGGAATACTTCTGGATGGCATCAGAGACCAAGTTTATTAGCTGCAGCTAGTAACAGTGATCCTAGAAATACATCACGGTGTAAATTCTCAGGAGACTGCTCATTTTACTAAGGCGAGACGTCTCCTTTTATACCCAATATTCACATTATAAATGTACACCCACTGCACAAAATTCTAGCCAATAAGGTACATTTTCAAACAAAGTGTCACATAACAAAAACTCAATTTACAGTATCCCAACCCAAAAGTTAATTATTAGGAATGTCCCAAATTCAATCTCCACAAGCCGGACAAACCTATAATTGAAAGCATAACCCATGTAATGAAGAAACATAAAAAAGAAACGGTAACAGATGCTGAACAAGATAAGGCATGTGCAAGGAAACTAAAAGTTAACGATGTCCTGAACATTGATTGGCAATCTCAGACAAAGATCGATCAGGGAAATTGGCTTTGCGGGGTCAGTTTGAGGTGCAGAGGTCAGTTTCTTACAGTTCATTTCAGAGTCAAAAAGAAATCTAGTTAATGTATACATGAACTAAGAAGGCCAGGCCACTTTATTCGCCAGGCTACCTTCACAGGCCTACATGAGGGCAACACAAAATGGTGGCACAGAACGAAATGGAGTCAGACTCGTGAATTACAGAACCTCAGCCGACAGCAGTGTGCTGGGCACTGCAGCACTTTCAGCTACAGGCACAACACTACAATGTCCTGGTGAGATGGGCCATCACAGTGACTGCAGTGCATATGAACCACCAGGGAGCTCCCACTCCAAGCCACTGAACTCTGTGCCAGTCCAGCTTTAAACTTTGTACCCTGGAGCTGGTAAGAGCTCTTCCTGTGCACTTCCAGCAAGACATTATCTGCAGGTTATGCATCACTCTTTCTCATGACAAATGTTTCTACAAAATAAGTTTCAGTATATATCTCCTGTCTCTGCTCTCTTCCACTTTGGAGACCTGACTGGTGAACACAAACACATTCTCTGCTCTCTCCTGCCCCACTCCTAAACTCCCTTTGTGTGACATTAATTATATAGATAGAGATGATATATCAATCACAGTGTGCACGTATTCACAACACCTCTTCTCTTAAAAAATAAGTATTTTATGATTTGCAGTGACACACAAGTGTTGTCTACCACAATACCACTGCTGTTTGCTTCAGTGGTGATACTGGTAATATCTAAATTATTGGTACCTTTGTATATTTATTTGCTCCTCTCGTTTTCAATTATAATTTAAAAATATGTATCAATGATATTTTCAGTTCTGAAAAGCCTCAGGGCCACAGGCCATTTATGGGGTGAAACACGTTGGCCGCATGGACACCTGCCCATAAAATGACCCTTCTTCTGGGCATGTGCATGGAAAGTTGCTTGTTACGTTAAGATAGAAAACCTACAGATAGTTCTTTTGGTATTTTGTCCACGATATCAGTGTCCCACAATATCCTGGATGTGAGCGACATCGTCATCTACAGATCTCAAAGTGTGTTTTGATAGCAGTAACCCAATAAATATACACATGTGACTCCTGTGCTGAGTTTTCAACTACATTTCCCATCTCCCCTCACTGACCTTCTCAGCCTGTGTTTGTTCCACCCACCGCGCAGCTCCACCTGCCAGGTGTCTGCCTTCCTGAGCCCTTGGCTCGCAGTTCAAGGCCCTTCTCCACCCGCAGGCCCCGACTGCGCCTCATCCCTGGTGGGACCTGCTTGACTCCACCTCTCCCGACGTCGCCTTCTTCCCGTCACAGAAACCTAGATGAACCCACTCCTCATCCCCAGGACATCGCAACCGCCATCCCTGACGGCTACAAAATCATCCACAAGGACCTCGTCAACCTACCAGTAGGAGGCATCGACATCATACACAAAAACACCCTCCACCTCACAACCAGCTCCGACGATCAGTCACCCAACATGGAACATCTTCACTTCCAGATCCAGACCAACCCTCCCCGACACCCTACTATACAGACCTCCCGGACCCTGCCCCCCCTTCAGTGAAACTGTAGCCAACTTTGTCGCTCAACACGCTCTCGCCTCAACAGACTACATTCTCCTCCGTGACCACAGTTTCCACCTGTACAACCTCGACAACCACAACACCTCATCCCTACTGGACAACCTTGCCACCATCGGACGCAAACAGCTGGGCACATCCCCAACCGACTCAGCAGGACACCCGCTCGACTCCATTTTCTCCGCAAGCAACAACATTGCAGTTAGCCACACCTCAGAGCCACATTGGATCGACAACCCCTGCGTGCTCTTCTCTTTCACTGAATCCACTGTACGGCACCGCACCCATGCTATCCGCGCAGAAGCCGGAACAAGGTCACTGAAGGCCAGCTCACCACCTCCCTCAGCAAAATCCCACCACCGACATCCACGGACGCCAGCACTCTCATGTCAGCAGGAACTTCCCAGAGGCTCACTCTTGGGAACAATTTGAAGACGGCTCTGAGGTCAACAAGGGCAACATGAAGGTTCATAATTCACAAAGAGAGGGACAGGGAGCAAAAAAAGAAGGTCCAGTACCCGTGCTCCCAAGAACACATATCAAATACACTGAAGGCTCCTATAGAGATATGCCGGCCTACTAGGTTCCGGATAGTGTTGATAGAAGAAAAACAGAAGAAAGATAAGTCTCAGGTTGGATAAAGTGGAAAGTGGGGGAATTCCTCAAATTCGATAGAGTTGTCCTCACACTAAACGTGGGCGTAATGTGCGTAAGGGACCTACTCGGAGAATGCACGGAGATGGAACCAATCTCCGCACTCTCCGCATAGTTCCGTTACGCACATCCCGCCTCTCGCCTGCCTCCCGCCCGCAGTATTAAATACATTTAAAAAACAATTTTTAAATAACCTTTCCTTACTGGGCTTCCATCGTTTTCCAGCGCGTCTTCTTCTGGGAACTGCGCATGCGCGGAAGCCCGCGCATGCGCATTCTTGCCGAGGTCTTCGGTGGAGTGTGATGGTGGTGGAGTGGAGGGACTCCGGGTGGGGTGTGACTCCGGGTGGGGTGATGATTATGGATGGACTCCAGGTGGGGTGATGGCGGTGGAGTGGCTCCAAGTGAGGTGATGATGGTGGAGTGACTCCGGGTGGGGTGATGGTGGTGGAGTGACTCTGGGTGGGGTGATGGTGGTGTTGTGACTCCGGGTGGGGTGATGGTGGTGTTGTGACTCCGGGTGGGGTGATGGTGGTGGAGTGACTCTGGGTGGGGTGATGGTGGTGGAGTGACTCTGGGTGGGGTGATGGTGGTGGAGTGGCTCCAGGTGGGGTGATGGTTATGGAATGACTCTGGGTGGGGTGATGGTGGTGGATTGACTCTGGGTGGGGTGATGGTGGTGGAGTGGCTCCGGGTGGGGTGATGGTGTGGAGTGACTCCAGGTGGGGTGAGGTCTTCCCCTTCCTCTAAGAAATAACAGCCATCTCAATGTCTAGCAGTAAGAAAGTGATAGTATGTCCAGTAACACTAATTTGAAGAAGATTACGTAATCAAATATGGGGTCTGGAGGAGGGGGCGGGATTGTATTAGACTAAAGCAATTTAAAGTGATTCGCCCAGTCACTGGGCTGGATATGGACTTGTGGTCTCATGGCCATACTACGACCCCCACGGCTCACTATATGCCAGAAACTCATAACATCATTTTATTTTATTTTATAAGTTTTATTTAGCACTAGCTTGACCCATGGGTATCAGAGCGCTTTACATGCACACTGTAAAAACAGACGGAAATTGCATTACATAGTAGGAAGGTGGTGAGGAAGCAAAACAGAGATAAAAAATACAACATGAAAAATAGGTAAACAGTGCAGCGGAGGGAGAGAAAACTAACGAGGGTGACTAGCACAGTCCGGTCACCAACTATCCTTGAATGTCAAGAGAGAGAGGAGGCAGCTCGGATATTGAAGTCTAGGTTAGTTGACGTTGGTCAGGAAAGTATTTAAGGAGATGGAGTTTCAGGTCCCTTTTGAAACAGGAGAAGGAGGGGTTGCATCCGAGGACTCTAGGGAGAGCGTTCCACATCCTGGGAGCGTTGCCAGAGAACGATCGGTACTGGGTGGTTTTCTTTTTCAGTTTCGAAGGAATAAGAAGGGGTGAGTTGGAGCTTCTCAGCGTTCTGGATTGACCTGCTCTTATCAGTTTGTTGTTCAGGTAGTTAGGGGACGGAGAGTGAAGGGTTTTGTGTGTGATGCAGGCCAGCTTGTAGATACACCTCCCTTCCATGAGAAGCCAGTTGAGGGAGTTGAGAGCTGGAGTGATGTGTTCAAATCTTTTTACTCCGGATAGGGGTCGAGCGGCCATGTTCAGCACTGCCCTTAGAGGGGCTGGGTGAGCTTTTGGAGTCCCTGTTAGGGTGACGTTCCCGTAGTCGATTTTAGAGAGAACTAGGGATTGAACTACTGTCTAGAGGTCATCATGGGGAAGAAAATGTTTCAATTTCTTGAGGTGTTTAGTGAGAAAAGAGCACCTTTTGCAGAGTTTTTGATGTGGGCCTCCATTGATAAGTTCTTGTCAAGGGTGTTGCCTAGAGACTTAACTGAGTCTGATAGGACGAGGGGACAGTTTAGGGCAACCAGATTCTTGAGCCACTCGTGGATTGATCGGTGGTTGCTTTTTGGAGAGAATAGGATTAGTTCCGTTTTATCTGGGTTGAGCTTTAAGTGGTTAGCGTTGAACCAAGTTTGGATCTCGGTTAGAGTGACATTGAGGTGTTGGATGTCGCTGGGAGACCTGATTTTGGAATAGATTTGGGTGACATCAGCATAAAGGTGGTAATTCACTCCAGCTTTTTTCAAGATGATTGTGAGGGACTCCATGAAAAGATTGAAGAGGGCCGGGGAGAGGATCGAGCCTTGCGGGACCCCAAGTGTGACTTCTGTTGGCTTCATTGGTCTAAGCTACTACTCAGACGGGTCCTAGATCGAGCTATTAAGTCCGGGATGCCCCAGAGTACATCCTTGTCTCTAGTCACTTCCCGTGTGAGTGACGAAGGTTCATAAGTTAAAGTAAATTTGCCCGCAACAATAAGATAATGAACACTGATATAAGAGCGCAACAGAGTGTTGAGAAGTTCAAGTGTAATCGATTCAGATCGGGGTTTGTACCTCTATCATAAAGGTTAATTATGAGAAGGGGGCATCTCGTGAGCAGAAATAATCCTCAACCCTGCATATCTGGTGAACCTGTGGTTATCTCTACTACAGAGCACAGTAAAGACATTTTTAGCCATACTATTACGTTCCCAGCAGCTTCCCCGGACCATGTGGTTGCGGCCGGGGCGAAAAAACTCCTATAAACAACTCTGTACGCTTTATCTATAGTCCATTTCTCCATGGATATATAGAACTTGTATCGATCTATATAATTGCCCCAATCATTATCATTCAATTTAGGTTTTAATCAAGCTTAATTTCAGTTGATAAAAATATTGTTTCCGCTGGAAGTGACCAAATGGGGAAAAAAGCCTTACTTAGATCCGGCAAGTAGATCGAGTAGTTAATACTAGTTACTAGAACTTTCACAGCTATTGGAAGTAGCACCTGCCTCTTCCTGTCCGGGATCCGCTCCAATATAGCCGGTGAGGGATCACACGTGAGATGGACAGTGCTGGAGGAGTCATATCAGATTTTGGTAGTCAGTCATTCTTCAGCAGCTCCGAGAGCACGGGACACGGTTAGCCATGGGAGTTAATTCTGGGGCAGCCATTGCAGGCAGGCGTGGAGGAAAGCTTGGTGGTCCCGGGGTTCAAATGCTTATAAAAGACCAAGGACAAAAGCTTCACTGGACCGGAGTAATTAGGGTCCAAGTGGGAATGGTGCGGAAGGTCTTTAGGAATGAGAGAAGTCCTAAAGTTCTTAATTACTCCATCACCAGGGAGATTCTTGGCCAATGGTCCAAACCACCCAACCCTCCGTACCAGAAGAATCTCATCGAAGCAGCACACATTGGGTCTAACTGTCCTATGCAGCCAATGGGCAGCCTTGTTTCATAGCTGCTCTGGTGATTGGAGTGCATGCGAGGTCAGGGATGGAGCATTTGCAAAAACAGTTACATAGGGGCAAGCTTCGGGGGTGAATGGATCACAGGATGGGATAAATCGACCTGTTCCGTCACCCATCTTTGTCCCATTTCCCCAGTCTCTCCTCTCTTGGCCAGCCCCCCTCAAAATGCCCACCCCCCAGCTTGTGGAGAGCACAAATGAAGTAGTTTTATTCATTTATTAATTTTATTTTCACTATGCCGTCGTATGTCGACCCCATGGCGCTTACCTGCACGAGCCACCACTGACAGGAAGTACAGACCTCCTTGGTAGTGCACAGGTTGACTGGTTTAGCGAGAGAGGCTGCGGACTCAGCACTCTGAAAAAAGTTCTGTTAAGTTTAAGAGACCCTATAAATATTCTGATGCCAAAGCACACCTGGGGGGTATTTTGAGTTGGCCCTAAATGTGTCAATAATACGTGGGACCACTTGATACATCATCGCTGCCACATAATAGCGATCAACTAATGACTTTTTGTTTTTTACGGGTGATTTTTCTAAATTTGTGTGTAACCTTATGCACATTCTGACCAATTATACGTCACATCGTCTCAGGCAGTTAATTTCAGTCACTCAGGGTGCGAGAGGGTCACCGTGAGGCCTTTCCTCTTAATACCCAAGAGAAAGCTGCGGTGAGCAGCCAAGGTTTACTCCAAGAAGACAGACAGTAGTCGGACCTTCCAATCAATGTTCTGTGTTCCTAAAAATGAATAGGAGGTGCTCGCACCTTGGAAGCACGAGACACGCCACACATGCGATTCAACAACCCGCGCTGTGGCATAAATGACGACGCCTGACACACAGAGGTGTTACTGTGAGGGGTCTGCAGCTCCATACACAATCTAGAGACAACATCCATTGGCATGTTGGTGCCAGACCCGCGCAGTTGTACGATGCTACACCAAGGTGGAAGATATGGCGCCATCGGCCTCGCCTACCGCTCCATGGCCAAGGAAAGAGTGGTGGTGCTGTTTTTACATCCACGTCATCTTTCCAACGCTATTAACAATTATTCACACCTATTATTCTTACCAAACCTTACCTTGCACAATAGTAGGTGCAAGAATATTGTAGTGCGATGTAATGCACGTGATATAGTGGGGGTGTACCCCCCCGAACATGAAGGACACATCTGAAAACTGCTCATATGAGACATCAGTCTCACACCTACAACTGGTGTGGAAAAAATGAAAAACTATACTCATGCACTCACTCTTCACTGACAACCTGTGGCCACATTTATAATTTGAGTTTGTTTGTTTCTGTTGTTTGTCAGTCTGCATACCATCAGCCGTTGGATACACACCAACCGATCGAAGGTTAATCTGAAAACATTGGTTTCTGCCCCGTAGTTACTCCAGCTGTGCCTGTTCACGTCACTCCACCACCATCACCCCACCAAGAGTCACTCCACCACCATCACCCCACCGGGAGTCACTCCACCACCATCACCCCACCCGGAGACACTCCACCGCCATCACCCCACCCAGAGTCACTCCACCACCATCACCCCACCGGGAGTCACTCCATCACCCCACCCGGAGACACTCCACCACCATCACCCCACCCGGAGTCACTCCACCATCATCAACTCACCTGGAGTCACTCCACTGCCATCACCTCACCCGGAGTCACTCCACCACCATCACCCCACCCAGAATCACTCCACCACCATCACCCCACCTGGAGTCACTCCACCATCATCACCCCACCCGGAGTCACTCCATAACTATTACCCCACCCGGAGTCACTCCACCACCATTACCCTGTGGAAATTTAGCTCGCAAACTGAACATTATCTGCGCCATCTTGCCTCTCCCCAGCGCTACGCACAGCGAGCACACGGTAGCCATTTTGGGCACCCCACTCTCTCCCCCGCTCATTGTCAATCGCCAGCGCGTTCCCCTGACACTGCAAGCATCCCCCGCGCGCCGGCCACCCCCGCTCTCTCATACAGGCCGTAAACCCTCTCCTTCTGCGCGACCCTGCTACGGAACCACATCCGACCGACATCCCATACATGGTCGTGCCTCTCCTTTGATAACCCCCTTCCTCTGCGCCCCATTGTCCGAACTGGTCCCAGGCCATCACCTAGCCCTGCGGATGCAGTTTATTGCCCCTACTGTAAGGGAAACACCCCACATCAAAGGGATTACAGTAGATCAAAGCCCCTACCCCCTGAGACCCGACCGGTCACACACACCCCCGGGAATTGGCGGAATACCCTGCTGCGCGATAGCCATCTCCTACTGCGGGTAAGGTGGGAACTTCTACTGTAGTTATGTGTGGGATCGGATCTGAGCCGGGGCTTCAGGGGATGTTGTCTCATGCATCAAGGGAATCTCAAGAATGTACTATGTGTAATAAAGCAATAAACCTGTGTATAAGAGACCAGGTCTCAGAGATGCAGTTAGAGCACCTCGTGACGATACCTTGCTGTCTGATCTGATGTGTTCTGCTCCGACGGAATAAAACTTTGTTTCCTGCCTTCCAGTCTCCGGCGCCTGCCTCTTTCATTGGTAAATTATCGAGTGGTATGAGAGGCGATTACCGCCGGGCAAATACTTGAAAGGTTATCGATTGAAACTGCCTCTACCATTTAACAATTGGCGTCCCAAACGTGGGGCCCATCAGCGACACGTGGATCCAGTGGGAGAGGTCCCGACGACAGAGTGAACGACTGCAACGATCGGGAGAGCTCCTGCCCAATAGACCCTCGTCTGGCAGCCGATCATCCGAACTTCACTGGTTCCGAGCAGACCTCTCTCGAGTGATCTACGGTCCTGACTGGGAACCATCAGGAGTGCCGCGGCAAATACGGAGAGTAGAGGACGATCGGGCGCTGGAGGCGGAAGACGAGAAACTGTCCACGCGGTCCGGGTAAGGTCGTGATACACGACAAATTGCGAAATAATTGATTGATTGTTTGAAGTTTTGGAAATACTAGTATTGCTCATTGATTGTTCTCTTTGAGATATTCGCTGTCTACAAACGGGGAGGAGTAGAAATACTCTCTCTCTCTCTCCCTTTGCAGATAGTGAAGGGTAGGTAACGCAGACTTTTGTCCCCGTTGTAACCCGTCGTGCCTATCTTTATCTCCCCACTGATTGATTGTCCGAACATTGATTGTTTTGAAGAATAGTGCTCTTTGAGATATTCTCTGTTTGCAAATAACGTAGAATAGAAATATTCTGTCTAGTCTTTGCAAATAGTGAAGGGTAGGTAACGCAGACTTTTGTCCCCGTTGAAACCCGTCGTGCCTATCTTTATCTCCCCATTGATTGATTGATTGATTGTCCGAACACTAGTTGTTCGATATTGGTTCTTTGGAGGTATTCTCTGCTTACAAATAACGAGGAATAGAGATATTCTGTCTAGTCTTTGCAAGCAGTGAAAAGATAGGTAGTGCTGACTTTTGTCCCCGTTGAAACCCGTCATGCCTATCTTCTCCCCACTGATTGGTAGTTGGTTCTGCCCGGACCGCTTATTAGAGGTGAACCATCCGGCTCCACTGGAGGGCACCCCTAATAAGGACATGTTCACTAAATATGGACTAGTCGCCGTAGCTTATAGCAAGCTGTGGCATAAATATACCAAGAAGGACCCCGAGAGTCAGTGGCCACTGATGGGATCCTTCGACGACCATAAGATAGAAGCGCTAGAAGTAGCTCTGCGTAGCAATAAGACGACGCCTACTATGCTTGACAGTATTGGCATGTGGCGCAAAGAAGCAACGCAACGGAAAAAGAGGGAAGAAGTAAAAGCAGAAAAGGAATTACGAAAGGCAGCCCACCTTGCCGCTAGAAGGTTAGAAGAAGAAATAAAGGAGAGAAGGGAAACTAAACTAAGGCAGGAGCCCGAAACATCAGGCCAGTACGCTGTTAGGACCCCTTCTTTGCTCTACCCTGAGTTGTCCTCCAAGCAGCGAACGAATGACGAATTACTATTAGGTCCCCCGATCATTTACATGCCCCCTCCATATGCACCCTCCCAGTCAGTAGTGCAACACCCACCACCCCCAAACACGAGCGAAAGCAGTACAGGGGCCTCGGTCCTCACGGCCTCCACGCCGGCTGAGCCTCTTGTACTGAACCCAACGTCGGCTATAACGTTAGATGACCCTGAAATGAGACAGAAAGAGTCCACCAGAATGAATCGACTAACAAAGGACGAACGAGCAGGAATCGACAAAATAGTAAAGACACTAGTGGAGCGAAAAGAAAGTGAGGAGTATATAACAGACGTGTATAACTCGTATGCCGACAGCCGCAGACGACACTTTGTCGTACGGCTCTGTTATCACGCCCTGAATGCATATGAGGATAGATACCACGATAAAGGTCCCGAAGGCTTAGAGGCCCTATATAGGAAGGTAGACATCGGAGAAGAAAGAGAGGGCGACGTGACGAACCTCTTCCCTCGTACACTCGAGGTCTACCGACACCTTAAAGAACATAGACAGACCACCAAAGCAGAAACCCCCATAGCGACTAAGCCCCAGGAAGGAAGGGCTGATGCCATGATGCCCATCAAAGAAGCTGCCCCCTACTGGGTCCCCCCACGAGGTCAGGGAACACATGACGACATCAACCACCAAGATGCGAAGGGAAGGGTTGTATATAACTGGGTCTACCAGCCGTGGGACCGGCAAGATATTTTGACCTTTAGAAAAACTCTACCCGACTTGAGAAAGAACCCGACTGCCTTCTACACTGAACTGGGTACAGCCTTAGGCTCAACGATAATGACTTTAGCAGATATCGACTTGTTCTTTGGGCTATGCCTGCCGGCTGATGTGTGGAAACAAATCCGGAAAGTTGACCACGCTGAGCCGTTCGGATATACCTGGGTACAACTCGATACCATAGATAAACAGCGAGAACCAGGACAGAAACCCCCGAAAGCCATATTAGAGCTCCCAGACAAGATTGTACAAAAGCTGAAGACTCTAATCCCAGAAAGAAAGGTAGACTGGTCGATAGTGACGGCTTGCCGCCAGAAACCCCAGGAGGATGTGTCTGAATACTTCTCCCGATTCGAGACTGTGTTTTCCGATTACAGTGGCCAAGACATGACCACCGCAACCGGACATCACCTCTTTGTCCAGAATTATGTGAAGGGTCTGTCACAAGAAGTTTCCCAGAAACTACAGACCAGCGAGAGTAGTTGGGCAGCCTCCAAACCCGCAGCAATTCTCCAGATGGCCCAATACTACGAAAACCAGAAAAACGAGAACGATAGGGCGTCAGAGAAGAAGAAAAAGGAACTAAAGGAGAGGGTAATGATAGCACAGTTGCAAGGGGTGACCATAGGAAGGGAACCCCCGAAAGAGAATTACCAACCAACCGCCCCTAGAAAGCTACCCCCTAGAGACCATACCCCTACACCCTACAACGGACGGAGAGACTTAGATGGGAACCAATGTGCGTTCTGTAGAGGGTTCGGACACTGGAAATCCCAGTGCCCGGTCCTTCTGGAACTTAACAAAAATAGGGATCCCAGAAACACCGCATATGACCCCAGAAATAGAGGACAGGGACGAGGGCACACGAACGACGCCATCAACGACAGGCCAGGCAGACCAAACACCTTTGATCGCCCCCGACAAAACCAGTGTCAGCAGTCCGACTACGAAAGCACTCATGACTTCGCATAGGACCGCCAGGGGCAAGGGAGGGATCCAGTCGAACTCCGTGTTGACCAGCAAGGTCCTTACGTCACCGCTAAGGTCCTGGGCACGAAATCTCCATTCCTGGTAGATACTGGGGCGACACGTAGCGCGTTATCTAAATGACTGATTCCTAGGGCACCCTTGTCTGGCTCACACGTAACCTCAATAGGCTTCGATGGAACGCCCTCCACTAACCCCTTATCAGCACCAATCTCCTTTGACTTAGACGATAACGTCACTGACACGACCTTTCTGCTCTCCTCCAACACCCCCGATGCTATTATGGGACTTGACTTACTAAAACATTTTCGAGCTACCATCAGATGCTCCCCAGACGGAGTTCGGGTCATCTTGCACGATAACCCAGATCTGTCCAGACCCTGTCACACACGACGTATGCTCTCTATAACTGATGCTGACCTGTCCCTACTCGACACATTACCTTCACATCTATGGGCTAAAACCGACTCAGATGTAGGGCGCATGGTGATTGACCCAGTACACATAACCGTCCGACCGGACGCAGTGCTCCCAAAGCTTCCACAGTATCGGATATCGCCTGAAGGCGAGAAGGCGTTGGTGGAAATCATCGAGTCCCTAGTTGATGCAGGAGTGGTAGAAGAAGTAGTCAGTAATGTTTGCAACAGCCCTATCCTACCCATTGTTAAGAAGCAAGGCGAGGGAGATGAGAAAGCATACCGCTTTATTGTTGACTTACGAGAAGTTAACAAAATAGTCATACCTCAGTACCCTGTGGTCTCAGACATCACCACCATCCTCACCCTGATTCCGTCCACTGCCACTACCTTTACCGTTATTGATCTCAAGAACGCATTCTTTTCCATCCCCATCCACCCGGACAGCCGTTACCTCTTCGGCTTCACCCTAAAAGCTCGTTCATACAGATTCTGTAGGGCACCCCAAGGCTACACTGAGAGTCCCAGCATTTATAGCCAAGCCCTCAAGAGACAACTAGATGCAGTCCAACTACCCGATGGAGTAGTGTTAATACAGTACGTCGATGACATCCTTTTGGCGGCCGACACCACTCCCCTTGCAGTCACAGCCACCATTCACCTTCTCCGCTTCCTCGCGGAGAATGGTCACAAGGTCTCCAGGAAGAAATTACAATTCTGCCAACCCCAAGTAACATATTTAGGCCACCTACTATCCAAAGACGGGAGAAAACTTACCCCTGACCGAATTCAGACCATCCTAGAAACCCCTGTTCCCAAAACTCAGAAGCAAGTACGGTCCCTAGTAGGCCTCACCTCCTTTTGTCGACAATGGTTGCCAAACTTCAGTCTTATCGTAAAACCCCTGCTTTCCCTGCTGGCTAAAGATGTCCCCTTCCCCCTCCCTTGGACACCCGAATGTCAATCCTCCTTCAAAGAATTACGAGACGCCCTCTGCTCAGCCCCAGTCCTAGGAACCCCAGACTACACTAAACCTTTTTCCCTCTACACCCACGAAAGGGAGGGGTGTGCGTTGTCTGTCCTAACCCAGTCCATAGGCCCTAAACAACGCCCTTGTGCCTACTTCTCTGCCACTCTTGACCCCGTAGCCAGAGCTTTGCCCGCCTGCCTTCGAGCAGTGGCCGCCGCCGCTGTCTCTATCCGGCAAAGCGAGGGGATTGTGCTCTCGAACTCCCTCACTGTATTGGTACCCCATGCGGTTGACACCCTCCTGAACCAAACAAGACTCAACACCTGACTAGCGCACGATTGACCGGTTACGAACTGACTCTGCTTGCACCCCACATCACATTGAAACGATGCACCACTCTGAATCCAGCTACTCTACTACCTCTCCCTGACGCTGACCCCAATGCGTCCCCTATACATGACTGCGTGACCCTCACCGACGAACAGACCAAGAGTAGGGTTGACCTCCGAGATACTGCCTTCCCGAACCCTGACGGAGAACTGTGGGTGGATGGCTCATGTATCAAGCTCCCCGATGGCACCACCTCAGCTGCCTATGCAGTCACCACGGCCCGAACAGTTGTTGAGACAGCCCGCATCACACAGCGATCCGTACAGGCGGCGGAACTAATAGCTCTCACACGAGCATGCATTCTGGCAGCAGGGACAACCGCAAACATTTACACAGACAGTCAGTATGCCTTCGGGGTAGTTCACCACTTTGGGCTCTTATGGAAAGAGAGGGGATTCCTGACCTCTCATGGCACACCCATCCTGCATGGAGATCTAGTCTCTGCCCTGACCGAAGCAGTCCTCCTACCCACACGGCTGGCCGTGATCAAATGCCAGGCACACAAGAAGGTGACAGACATTATAGGACAGGGAAATGCACTAGCTGACATTACTGCCCGAACCACAGCCGAGAATAGGTCCACGACCCGTATGTACGTGACCAGGTCACAAACTGAGAGATGGAAGGATGCTAGGGAAACGATTAGGGATATCCAACTAGCCAGCACACCTCACGAATTAGCTGAATGGGCCCGGGTGGGATTGAAGGACGATGACGGTTGCTGGCGAACTAAAGACTTGAACAAATGGTTGCTACCAGACTCATACTTGATCCCCATGCTGACCATGGCACACTCCCCCGCACACATAGGGTCTGCCCCCATGATCGAACTCGTCTCCAAAGTCTGGCACAACGACAAGATCCCAGACTCAGCCAAACGTCTGGTCCAACAATGCCTAGTATGCCTCCAACACAACCCTGGGAAAGGAACTGCTGTACCCCGGGGAGGGTTTGGGGTCCCCAATCACCCTTTTGAAGTCCTACAAATGGACTATGTCCAGTTAGAAAGGTGCCAGGGTTTGAAGTACGTACTTGTTGTTGTATGTGCCTTCAGCAAGTGGGTGGAAGCCTATCCAACCCACGACAACACCGCTATGACTACTGCAAAAGTACTACTGAAGGAATTCTTCCCCCGATACGGCCTTTGTCGAATTTTGTGGAGCGACAACGGCCCCCACTTCGTAGCCGAAGTTATCCAACTCATCTTAAAAGGGTTGGGTGTAAAACAGAAGTTCCATGCGGTCTTCCATCCCCAATCTGCAGGCCTGGTTGAGCGACACAATGCCACATTGAAGCTTAAGATAGCAAAAATAGTCGCCACCACAGGACTGAAATGGCCAGACGCTCTCCCACTAGCATTGCTATCAATGCGTTCCACCCCCACCAAACACCACCTAACCCCCTACGAGGTCGTCTTCGGGCGGCCCATGAACCTTTGGACTGCACCAAAACCAACATCCATCCACGACGTCCCGGACGTCCTCATGTCTGATTATCTGTACAATCTAACTAAAACGTTGTCTGTTATCCATCAGCAGGTGCTGCACGCCATTCCCGATGTTTCCAGGGGCCCCGGACACGACATCCAACCCGGTGACTTCGTCTTAGTGCGTAACTTCCAGCGCACCAAGAGTCTGGAGCCCCGGTGGACGGGCCCCCTGCAAGTCCTGATCACCACCCGAACATGCACACCACTGCAAGAAGGTATCACCGACCCTGACAACCACGGACAACATCACCGCCCAAGAGGAACTTCTGGACAAAGACCGACCATCCCTGAGCCGCTGCCCGGATACAGAGACACTTGAATTGACTGAATATCCCGATCCCACTGTGCCATCCAAAGAAGGGTATAACTTGCGACGAAAGGAGAGAACTTCGGCTAAGCAGACCACAAACTAAGTTAAAATCTCAGAGCGGTTGCCTAGTCCCCTCAAAGGCCATCAGGAGAGAAACTAAACAAAGTCTGTGGTTCTGCCCGCTACCGAGTTCCTTGAAGTTCCTTGAAGGTGATGGAAGCGCCGACACGAAGATGATGGAAGCAACCAGACGTCCGAAGACCTACTACAAAAACCCAAAGACTGACAGAATACACAGCTCGAAGATTATTATACTTTTCGTCACCCTTCTCTTTTGCCTTCTCCTCATGGTCACCTTCTGGATCATGGAGGAGAGCGCCCCTGCTCATAGGACATTGCTGACCACCGTCCAACCTACCACCATGAAAGAACACCATCTGATCTCACTTACACCCCAACTCCGAGAAAGACGTAAGGAGTTCTGGAATAACTCTTTTGTGCAGTTGCTCCACCAACACAATCTTGCCGCCAACGCCACTAACTGCTGGATCTGTGGATTGCTACCACATGCCACTGGGCACTCAATCCCTTTCATCCCTTCACCTTTTTCTGTCCATGGTTCCTGCCTCGCCTGGCTGATCCTCCTGCAGGAGAGCTACAAGGACAATGCCACTTCCGGCAAAACTGTGTCACACTTCTACCATGGGTTCTGGCTGAACAAAACTGGAAAAACCCCTGCCCTCTTCTGCCCTCTGAAGTCAAACACTTCCTTCCACCTGGACATCCCTGCCAAAGAACGAGTTGAAATGCAAGTGTTCAACAACCCAGCCAGACCTACCTTCTCTTACCTCCGGAAACGAATGGCCGCCACCCTGACAGTGGCCCTAACCGTCGTCAACATCACTGGATTTGTGTGCCTCGAAGGCCTAGGGGCGCAGCTGGTGGGCCACAGCTCCTGCCTCATCACCCGAACATTGGACTCAGTCGATCCACCCTCCTTTGTTGCCTCCCCGAATATGTACTTCATCTGTGGTACTAAGGCCTACACCTGGCTCCCGAAAGGTTGGGGAGGCACCTGCTACATTGCTTTTGTCCTTCCCCCGACATTTGTGGCTCCAGCAAACCATCACCAACAGAAACGTGCCAAAGACATTGTACAAGCCGACTCCACCGGAGCACAGTTCCTGGATGCAGTAAAGGGACTCGTTCCACTCTGGGGTCCAATGGTAAACAGCCGTGCCATCCGCCACTTAACCCAGGCAGTCGAAACAGCAATGAACATTACAGCTGGCGCCCTCGCCAACAACACCGCTGAGCTTCAGGCCGTCCGCCTGGTGGCTCTTCAGAACCGCCTTGTTCTAGATGTGGTTCTGGCTGATCGTGGAGGAGCATGCCGCATCATTGGGTCCAGCTGTTGTACCTACGTACCGGATAACTCACCCTCAGTCTACAAAGCAATTGAACACCTCCACAGACTTTCCGCAGAGGTCCATCAGGAGCAAGAAGGGTGGTCACTTGGGAGCTGGTTTTGGGACACTATTAAAAGTTGGGGATGGAGGCTGTTTTTATTTATCCTAATACCGGTTGTGATACTATGTGGATGTTGCTTGGGGATTCAGTGTCTGCCACCTTTATGTTCGCTTTTTATGAACTGCATCTGACCTAAGACTTTGAACTTTGAAACAGAGCGGATGAAAGCCCTTTATGAGGTGGAAGTCCGTAGTATTATGGGGATAAATCCGAACTAGACAAGCTGGCGAGATATGTTAAAAGGGAGGACTGTGGAAATTTAGCTCGCAAACTGAACATTATCTGCGCCATCTTGGCTCTCCCCAGCGCTACGCACAGCGAGCACACGGTAGCCATTTTGGGCACCCCACTCTCTCCCCCGCTCATTGTCAATCGCCAGCGCGTTCCCCTGACACTGCAAGCATCCCCCGCGCGCCGGCCACCCCCGCTCTCTCATACAGGCCGTAAACCCTCTCCTTCTGCGCGACCCTGCTACGGAACCACATCCGACCGACATCCCATACATGGTCGTGCCTCTCCTTTGATAACCCCCTTCCTCTGCGCCCCATTGTCCGAACTGGTCCCAGGCCATCACCTAGCCCTGCGGATGCAGTTTATTGCCCCTACTGTAAGGGAAACACCCCCCATCAAAGGGATTACAGTAGATCAAAGCCCCTACCCCCTGAGACCCGACCGGTCACACACACCCCCGGGAATTGGCGGAATACCCTGCTGCGCGATAGCCATCTCCTACTGCGGGTAAGGTGGGAACTTCTACTGTAGTTATGTGTGGGATCGGATCTGAGCCGGGGCTTCAGGGGATGTTCTCTCATGCATCAAGGGAATCTCAAGAATGTACTATGTGTAATAAAGCAATAAACCTGTGTATAAGAGACCAGGTCTCAGAGATGCAGTTAGAGCACCTCGTGACGATACCTTGCTGTCTGATCTGATGTGTTCTGCTCCGACGAAATAAAACTTTGTTTCCTGCCTTCCAGTCTCCGGCGCCTGCCTCTTTCATTGGTAAATTATCGAGTGGTATGAGAGGCGATTACCGCCGGGCAAATACTTGAAAGGTTATCGATTGAAACTGCCTCTACCATTTAACATCTACCATTTAACAACCCCACCAGGAGTCACTCCACCATCATCACCTCACCTAGAGCCCGTCCGCCGCCATCATCTGCCGTGAGTGTCATCTCACCTGGAGCCCGTCCACCGCCATCATCTGCCGTGAGTGTCACCTCACCTGGAGCCTCTCCACTCTCATCATCTGCCGTGAGTGTCACCTCACCTGGAGCCTCTCCACTCTCATCATCTGCCGTGAGTGTCACCTCACCTGGAGCCCTCCACTTCCATCATCTGCCGTGACTGTCACCTCACCTGGAGCCTCTCCACCGCCATCATCTGCCATGACTGTCACCTCACCTGGAGCCCCTCCGCTCCCATCATCTCACGTGAGTGTCACCTCACCTGGAGCCCCTCCACTCCCATAATCTGACGTGACTGTCACCTCACCTGGAGCCCCTCCACTCCCATCATCTGCCGTGAGTGTCACCTCACCTGGAGCCCTCCACTCCCATCATCTGCCGTGACTGTCACCTCACCTGGAGACTCTCCACTCCCATCATCTGCCGTGAGTGTCACCTCACCTGGAGCCCCTCCACTCCCATCATCTCACGTGACTGTCACCTCACCTGGAGACTCTCCACTTCCATCATCTGCCGTGAGTGTCACCTCACCTGGAGTCCCTCCACTCCCATCATCTGCCGTGAGTGTCACCTCACCTGGAGCCCCTCCACTCCCATCATCTGCCGTGAGTGTCACCTCACCTGGAGCCCCTCCACTTACATCATCTGACGTGAGTGTCACCTCACCTGGAGCCCTCCACTCCCATCATCTGCCGTGACTGTCACCTCACCTGGAGCCCCTCCACTCCCATCATCTGCCGTGAGTGTCACCTCACCTGTAGCCCCTCCACTCCCATCATCTGCCGTGAGTGTCACCTCACCTGGAGCCCCTCCACTTACATCATCTGACGTGACTGTCACCTCACCTGGAGCCCCTCCACTCCCATCATCTCACGTGACTGTCACCTCACCTGGAGACTCTCCACTTCCATCATCTGCCTTGAGTGTCACCTCACCTGGAGCCCCTCCACTCCCATCATCTGCCGTGAGTGTCACCTCACCTGGAGCCCCTCCACTCCCATCATCTGCCGTGACTGTCACCTCACCTGTAGCACCTCCACTCCCATCATCTGCCGTGACTGTCACCTCACCTGGAGCCCTTCCACTCCCATCATCTCACGTGACTGTCACCTCACCTGGAGCCCTCCAGTCCCATCATCTGCTGTGAGTGTCACCTCACCTGGAGCCCCTCCACTCCCATCATCTCCCATGAGTGTCACCTCATCTGGAGTCCCTCCACCGCCATCATCTGCTGTGCCTTCTACCTCACCTGGAGCCCTCCACTCCCATCATCTCCCGTGAGTGTCACCTCATCTGGAGTCCCTCCTCCGCCATCATCTGCTGTGCCTTCTACCTCACCTGGAGCCCCTCCACTCCCATCATCTGCCGTGACTGTCACCTCACCTGGAGCCCCTCCACCGCCATAATCTCCTGTGCCTTCTACCTCACCTGGAGTCCCTCCACCGCCATCATCTGCTGTGCCTTCTACATCACCTGGAGTCCCTTCACCGCCATCATCTGCCGTGAGTGTCACCTCACCTGGAGACCTCCACCGCCATCATCTGCTGTGCCTTCTACCTCACCTGGAGTCCCTCCACCGCCAACATCCTTCTACCTCACCTGGAGTCCCTCCACCGCCAACATCTGCTGTGCCTTCTACCTCATCTGGAGTCCCTCCACCACCATCATCTGCTGTGCCTTCTACTTCATCTGGAGACCCTCCACCGCCATCATCTGCTGTGCCTTCTACCTCACCTGGAGTCCCTCCACCGCCATCATCTGCTGTGCCTTCTACCTCATCTGGAGCCCCTCCACTCCCATCATCTGCTGTGACTGTCACCTCTCCTGGGGTCACTCCACCGATGTCTCCTGCTGTGTGTTGCCTAGAATCTCTTCACCACCTTCCTGTGTGCCTGCCACCTCCCCAGGAGTTATTCCACCTCTGTCTTCTGTTGTGTTTGTCACCCGCTCTGTTGTGCTGTCTGCTGCCTTGCCTAGAATCACTCCTCCACCGTTTCTGCTGTCACCGACTCCTTCCTGGTGTTATTCCATTTCTGTCTGCTTCTGATCCCTAACCTTGTTTGAGAGAGTCTGACATTATCATCCAAATACTACTATTCTCAGTTTTATCTCCCCTCTCCCCTGCTGAGGTGAAGTTCACTTGACAATAGGATTTTTTAAATAAATATGTACATGATGGCATGAACTGGTCAACCAACAGCGCAACAGCTGCAGTCCATTTGTGGTCCAGGCCTCTGAACGGTACTGGACTCGGTGCTAGGGACCCTTTACTGATTGGTCTAACACTTTTAACAAGGGCAGCATCTTCCTTGTGGATAGGGGACTCCACTGCCCCTCATCTGGTCTATGCACCTATGGCCTGATGCAGATGAACCCAAGGGTCTTCCATGGGGGCCTTGGTTGGGACTAGTTCTCCGAAGCAAAGGCTGGGCGGTGGATTGCATATGGACAAGTGTGATAGATGTACAAATGCCACTGACTGGCCGTCTGCAGCAACTAGACCTCTGCTTGGGCTGGTTCCACTGGTTCTTCATATTCGTCACAAAGGGTTCAACATGTGCATAGGGTTCCCTTACCTCATACCCGGGTCTGTGCTGTTCATGGCAGATTCACTCATACACACATTCCCAGGCAAAGAAGAAATATTCATCAAAGCACACATGTGCTCTCACTCCCTTGAGTATGGTACAGGAATCCTTTTACACAAGAAATGCTCTTTATAAGACTGGCCCGGAATATTTCCAAAAGATCTTTTGCTGGTGAGTGCCCAGCCGCAATCTTCGGTCAAGCTCAGCTAAGCTAGTGGCCATACCCAGAATGAATGAAGCCTGATGGGGTGACAGGAGTAAACTTTGGATCTCCCTTCCCTGTCAACTAAGATCCCAGTCAAATTTACTTCAATTCAGGAAATTGTTAAAAACCTGGCTTCTGTCACTCTCTTTGGAACAGGTCTCTTGTTCTGGTGGCTGTTTTAGGCATAAGCACGCTTTACTAGCTCTTACTTACTCACAGAGTAGCCAGTGATGCACAGTTACGACTGCTGTAGGCATGGCTCGTCTTCGTGATGGTGAACACCAGACCTAGTCAGTGACAACCTGCTCTACTCACTTCCCAGTCACCAGGAACTACGGCTTTCCTCATCGCTTGGTCTTGGTGTAATCTACGCCTTGCAGACCTTTGTTGATCTTCTCTACAGCGTCTTCGGCATCACCGCTCTGTGCGGCTGAAGAGTCAATCTACACTTGTTGCCATAGGTTCAGCACGTTCACCAGACAAAGACTTCAACTGGCACGGAGTCGCCTCCATGTGTTTCCTGCAATAGATCTAATAGTAAACACTCACCATTGTTCTGTTCTTTAATGATGTGATCCTCCACAGTGGCCTTTGCAACATCCAGAACATCAACAAACTCCACGTGCCGCTCTGTTGACAGAGCCTTCTGGACTCCAGCTGTGTCCTCTGGCTGCCAATGACAAGACAAGCAATCTGCTGGATTATTGAATCCACAAATGGGTATGCACGTAGCTTTCCAGGGACATTTAAGTCACGATTCCCCCCAGTATCACATTAACGCCAATTTAAGTGCTCTTGATGAGTCGAAATAGCCTATAACCGCATCGTCTGTACATATGTCCTTCATGGTACACGACACTTGGCGACACCAGTCATTCCAGAGCCAAGGTCCTTGTTCAGCTGTCGAGAATGGCATGCGAGAGAATCATCTTTGGTCGTAAGTGGCCATTCTCAGAAGAGCTCGTCTGTCGCATTAGTGGATGTTGAAGCTTATTTGAAAGCATGCGCATTCTGATGCTCTGGTGCATTTCAGGGCGTCAGTACATGTACTCACATGAATCAAGCATCCCTACTTATTCCAAATCCAAACAAATCCACATATCTGAGACAACTGAATAGATGTGTGTGGTTTTCTGAATCATTTGTAGCAAATATTAGGATTTCTCAGTTGGTATTCTGACGTAGATGACACGCTAATGGGTTAACAGGATTGCGTTGCTGTGCTGCTTAGGTCTGGGTGACAACCCAACTAGTGAAAACGCCCCAAGCTGATTTTAATGAGTGTCACCACACTTGTTGGCAACTCATTCTTGAATGATACCCCTGTTGCTGTTAAAAAACATGAACTGGAGGTTGCATGTCTACTCACAGGCACACCGTCCGTACGATTGAGTGTTTCCACAATGCGTGAGAGCCATGGGGTGCAGCACCGACTGTACGGTGGGACCAGCACAAATCAGGTTCACCATCTTCCTGCTCAGCCACCCCAGGAGCAGGGCTTGATACCAATCGAGCACTCCCTGTGAGGAAACCTGCTTTGCTGCGTGTACAAGACAAATGAGACTGAGGCATTTCACAGAGCCGCCAGTAAGCAACGTACCAACAAGAGTAGGTGATGAACATGCTGGGGCAGAAACCGTTTGCAGGCTATAAGAAATGTCCATGTGCAACACATCTTGAATTAAAATTGGAAAAGTAGAGCTATATGGATACATCTTTCCTTTAGATGTTCATTTGCTGGAGCACCTCAGTCAAGGAGCAGAGCTGGACACCTGTCAGTGTATACTATCCAATGTGGCTGAGTTGTTGCAGATAATATTACTAAACCAGATACTACACATACATATTCATTATCTGACCCTTCTTCGTGGGCAACGTCTGTGATGAAAGGCGTTTGCCGTAGGAGGACATGTTGTGGACGAGCTTGTTTGTGCGGACGCTCAATGAAGAACAACATTCCGTTGCAAGTGCTTTATTTTACTCTCAGGACCTCATGTGACACAATATGTTTGATGAGACTCTGAGTTACAATCCCACAGAAGGAAGGGGTTTGAGCACCTGGTGTATAGGGTCAACAGAAGAGTGTAACAACATGGATTTTTAGGGTGGTCTGGGTCTTGCAGTGCTCCCAGCACAATGTGGCTCTTCTGTTTATCTTTGTGGTTGATCCCTGAAACAACGGATTCTTGTGGTGAATTTCTCATAGTAGTGGGTCAGCGGTTACCTTATATCTGGGCTCTTTACAGGGATGTAGCGTCCTTTCCTCACAAGACGAAGGACACTTTTCTGGCTGATGTAGTTTTCTTCTGCTTTCCAGGTCTGTATGACCCCTGACCTCACACTTGGTCATCAGCTGCTTGTGTTTAGGGTTCTTCTCTGAGAATAGATGATCTGCTCGGGTGTGACTTCTAGCCTGTTGTTCTTCTTTTGTGTCTATGTTTCCACACAAGTTGTTTATCCTGGCTCGCCTTCTTTCAAGAGCAGATTCGGGGGGTGTTTGATAGCTTGTGTTTTTTTGTCAATGATGACTGGATCTCGGTCCAGATTCTTCAGCAGCTCATTGATCAATGTCATATTTTATTTACTCTGCATTGGTGCGAAGTGAATAAGAGTGTCCGATTTAAAAAGACTTACGGTGGCCCTTCCTGGACTTCCCTTGTGCTCGCTTATAACGCAATAGTCTGCACTCGATGCCTCCGCGGGGCTGAGTTATTCGCCTTAAGTATGGAGGGAAGCTAGGAGAGGTACGAAAGTAACTGTTTGAAAAACTTGTTGGCTCTCCCCAAAGGTGCGATATCCCAGGCGATAAGAACAGAGCGAAATTTGCAGGCCTGGAACTTCTTTGCCTATAAAACAACTTTGCGATTTACGGATAAACTTTGGGTCTTAAATGTACAGAAGAGATCAGCCTTCTGTGCCGCTGAAGTAGGAAAGAGGGAACTACAGTGGGCGAAGAAGGTCAAGAGAGGCCAGAAGCCATCGCAGAACTTTTAAAATTAGAATTAAAAATAGCTGAGGCCTCACATCTTTCTAAAGCATAATTAAAAATAGCCTGGATGTACGGAATAGGCCATCAGAAAAGTATATGGTAGATTCTTGGGGAAATTGGAATGCATTTCCGAATTCATCAACACTTCCAGACGCCCGGTACATTTAACACTATTACAATTCCAGGTACCATTAGATGTGCAATATGTAAGGGCTGAACATTTTGAAGCTTTTTTAGATCCAGAGAATAATTGCACGAGTGAATTGCATTTTCAAAATGTTAATGTCCTTGTGTTAATTGATTGTCGTCATTTTTAATAGGCTTCGTTGTTTAATTTTAAAACAGCTTTTTAAAAGATATTACATAAATTGTCACAATGACATACCTGCATTTTTGTTAAATATGGAGGGGCAGATCTATATTGGAGATGCGCCACTTTTACGCTGCCGTTGCGTCACTTTTGTGTAAACCCTGCGCCACGTTGCGCCATATTTACATCGTGACGCATCTATGGAGATGCGTCACGATGTAAAGCCCTGCGCCACGTATAACCTGCGTCAGGTTTCACGTGGGCGTGTCGACAGAGGGGGGGGCGTTCCGTCGCAGGAACGCCCCTGAAAAGTGACTCAGTCAAATCTATAAGATTTGACTGAGTCACTTTCCCAACGCTGATGCGCCAAAACCCTGCGCCTGCATGAAGCAGGCGTAAGGCTTGACGCACCATGTTGGGGATAGGGTAGGTTGGAACAGTGCTGGAGTTGCGTCGCGCTTGCGACGCAACTGAAGCACTGCGCCAACCTTACGCCATCGGATGCATCACGCATCTGTTTATTCCTGCGCCATGATGCGCCGCATTGTAAATGCGGCGCATCATGTGTGGCGCAAGGGTAAACTTGCGTGACGCATCATTCCTGGCGCATCCTTGCTGATTTGCAGGGATGCGCCAGGAAACATAAATCTGCCCCGGAATTTTTTGATGTGGCATGTGCATTGGCAGACAAAATTTTATAAAATATGTTTGGATTAGTGACCCAATGTGTTCAGGTGGCAGGGGAAAGTAGATTTTATCTTGAATAATGGTGTATTTGGTATTCATTTGGTTTGTATATAAATATAAAATTGTATTCGGTTTTAAAATGTATGTTTTAAAGACAGTCTGAAAAAATTAATAAAGTATGAACTGAACTGAAAGAGACTTTACAATTCCTGAGATGTTTCAAGCATGTTGTGGCATGTTCTCTGTTCAAGCCCTGACACTAGATACCCCCTTTCGGTCTGAAATTAGTTGTTGGGGGTATGTTTGACGTCTTTCAGAACTTTCCTTGTAGAACAAGTTTCCCACCTGCTATAATCTTGGCTGTAGGCACGGCTCACTACTTCGCCGCTGAAGAGCAGTGTTAAGCTAAAAACAGTTACGAGCAACAGTACACCCTGGTGTAGGGATATTGCCGATCACTGAGGACTTTCTTGACCCTATAGGGAACGAGGCCTTTATAAGGTCTTGAATCTCCGAAGCGACTTGTAATATCCTTTTAAAGGATGGCAGAGGGCATTTATTCCGTATAATACATGGTCACACCATCATCCTTCCCTCACTCCACTCAAATTTTTGGGGCCTCATTTACGAGGCCCCTAGCTGCACTTTTTTTATGCAATGTGCCACAGCATATTTACAAGGCCTAGCAGAGCCATTTTGCATGGCTTTTCATGGCTTTGTGAATAAGTGCCCCTTGCATGCAGAACACTGCGTAAAAGGGGCGTTCCATGGGCGTGGCTGGGGGTGTTCCCACGCAGCATCCATGGAATTTGAAGCATTCCCAGATTTACGAGGCATCGTAAAACTGGGAATGCGTCAGAATCTAACACCCCCCCAGGGGGGGCATTAGGGAGGCGCCAGGAGGAGAAATGTCCTTATTTCTCCTTATGTTTTCCTCTGTGAGATACGGTGCATTCCAGCCCTTTTCTTTTGACGCATGGCAGAGCAGCAGGATTCCTTGAGGCGCTGCCCTGAGCCATAACCTCATACATGAGGCCCTGTGAGTCTTGCTCCTTCGTATGAAGGCGATGGCATGGCTCGTGACTTCAAGAATACATGCAAATACGTAGTTTCAAATTAAACACACCAAAATGCAGTTAGTAATTACTTCCAAAAAGATATTAGAATCAATTTGATGGAAGTTACTTTAAAAAAATGTTGTAGCTCTGAATGTGGAGTAAGATGCAGAGTCTATCTTTTCTGAAATGACCTGTGCAGAAACAAAAGTGTTGCTATAACTATCTCCTTTCTGCTGATCACTGGTCCTTTAAAAAAAGAAACAAAGCTCTGAAGCCTGTCTTTCTCCTTGGCTGCTGGTTCGGGGAGCAGGCATTGTGATGTCACAACTGAACTGTAATACCTTATTACAGCAGAGTAGTGACGTTACTATTTTATTACAGGAAAATAGTGACATCACAATTCGATTTCAATAAGGAAATTAAAGGCCGCCTTTTGTGCAAGGATTGCAGTCTTCCAGGTATTATTCAAATGTTTGTTAGCAAGAATGTC
Organism: Triturus cristatus; assembly: GCF_964204655.1. Taxonomy (NCBI): domain Eukaryota; kingdom Metazoa; phylum Chordata; class Amphibia; order Caudata; family Salamandridae; genus Triturus; species Triturus cristatus. The sequence continues at coordinate 23,988,850 of NC_140591.1, forward strand.
AGGGTTGAATTATTATGAAATGACTCATATTAAATTGACTCCAGACATGGACAGCATAAACATACACACACATGATGTGGGAGCCACGCATCTCTGCGGATGTTACTCCTACGCCCTGCTCGGGGTTGTAGCGCGGAATCCCTCAGGCCGCAATCCTGAAGTAAATAACTTCATTAGAATCTCGAAGGCTCCTTTTACCGCTGTCTCCATCTCACCCTCCAACGCTAAAGGAGGTCCTAGTGACCAAGAGCGACCCCCAAAACAGTGACGCTTCCTGTCCAAATCCACCCCTGGGTTTCCTTCCATGCCAGAGAAGTTGTTACAAAGCTCCTGTTGTAATCGATAAACGTTGGCGCGTGGCCAAGTCGTATGGACTAAAGGCGAAGGTTTATTGAGCTTGGTCCAAGTTACAGATAACGCCCTACCTGGGCCAGCACCCTTGCGGCTCAGCCCATTGCTTCAGCGACTCTCATCCAACCACAAACGCTCTCAGCAGTCTAGTGACCTCACTCACGACTGAGCAGCAGAGACCTGGAACTCTGGGAGATGCATAGCAACCAAGACAAGTCACAGCAGCTCCTGAGCACGGGAGAGCCTGGAGACCCCTGGCAGGTGCAGGTTTCACTTTCGGCTGGTTAAGAACAATCTCCAGAAGAGGCAGAGCATGCCCGTTGCTTTCTCTGGCACCGTTAGTTTACTGATTTTCAAGGGACTCGAGACGGGTCCCTTGGCATCTGGTACAGCGACAGCAGGAGCCATTCATGCCTCTGAATGGTCACCCCGCAGAAGTAGTGTGTACTGCTTCAGTGCCAAGGGAGAGCCGCACTCCACTTCAACATGGCTGCCACGATGATCCGCAGGTCCCTACGTAGCTCAGTTCAGATGGTATGGCACGGGTGCACTGCTTCTGCTATGAGGTTGGATGCCCCCTGTGGAAGCCATTCGCCGCCCCGGAACCGGCCATGACTGCTTCTGCCATCCTCAATTCTCATCGCAGCCAACGCCGCTGCAGGACCTAGTCCCTTTCGCTGCTCCTTCACCAATCACAACATCCAGACTATTTTCGCCTCCCTCTCCAGAATCTTGATTGATGGGTCCAGGGGGGGATCTGGCCCACTCTAGAAGGAAGTGAATATTCATCACCCTGGAGACTCTCTGCAAGTCCAGAGGACAGAAAGAGCTGGGTGCCTTGGTCTCTGCAAGGCAGTTTTATGGAAACCAATGTCCCCAGCGCGCCATGACCTCTCTTCATATATATGTTGCAGTGGGACCTTCGTGAACCCAGAACCAGTGACAAGTCTTTAGAGGTGAGATCCCAGGTCGAGCTTCGCTGACATACGATGACCTGGAAGCTGTGCAAGCTTCCCCTCCCTCAGGGAAGTCACACAACCTAGAATGCTATCATGGCCTTTCCTTATTTATTTATTTATAAAGTTTTATATAGCGCGAACAAGATCCCAAGGGATATCAGAGGGCTTTACGATCAAACTAGAACTGAGTTAAAAACACAAATGAACCATAAAGTGCACGAAACTTCACATGGAAGTTATGTTAAACAAAGTACAGTGTAACGACAGAGGAACACAATATATCAAGAAACAAAAAAAAAAAAAAAAAATAGTAATAAATGTTGAAATGTTTCCTTAACTACTTACAGCCATCTCCACTATTTTGAATGTTAGCACCACATGCACGAATTGTTTTAGCATTCGCAAACCCTCTTACCCTTTGTTTTATGTACCAACCACACAGAGTGATTCGAAAAACTTTTTTTGAATTGCTAAATGCATTTGGAAATCGATAACAAATCGGTTTTTGGAAGAGGTGAGTTTGGGGCGTTTCTACTCAATACTGACTTGGTGCCCTCTGTGTTGCTGTCTTAGAACTGCAATCTGGTCACAAAACATTGAAAAATCACCAACTCCTGAGTTGGGGTGGTGACCCATTAACAAAAGAAAAGACATCCTTTTGGAACATTATCCCGTTTGTAGAAGTGTATTCTCAAACAAACTTAATAATTCAGTGGTTACAAAAAGCAGGTATGGACATTTCAACCGTCTTTTGTGAGCACGTTTGGTGTTACACCACTTCCCTCTCTGAGAGCTCACGACACAGCGGACCTTAGGCACCAATGTGGGTCCATGCCCGATGAGGGCGAGCGCATGTCTGTGAGGCGGGTTTAAGGGCCTACCCAATGGGAGGGGGGTCTGCAAGTCCCACCGGGTCCCTTCCCATCCCCGGGGGACGCTCCCACCCACCCTGCCAGCTCCAGCCAGACCACCGCTCATCGTATTCCTGCCTCGACACAAGGGGCGTGACCGCTGGGTGAGCGCTGACTCCAGGGTTGCCGTTCACTGGTGCCAACCATTGCTTCCCTACTAAGTCTGGTAAATAAAGGAGTGTTTATACACAATACAGCCGCTCCTGTGAACGCACAGAGATCAGCACCGGCCTGGAGGTGAGGTCAAAATATGGAGGTGTTCTACCTCTCAAGCTTGTGGACGTAATGTCCTCACCACCAGGGGCGCAACGCCCATTGGGCTCAAAGGGCTTCAGCCCCCCCTCGCGTGGGTCAGCCCGGCTGAGACAGCTTCCCAGGCACACACAGCCGCGCCCGAGTAATTCACAGGTCTTTAAAAGACCATTTGCATGTTACTGAGGCCTCGCTGTTGTTTCACCCCGTCTAAGAGCCCCTGCAGCTCCACTCTGCCTATGGCTTAAAAGATTCTGCCCCCATTCGAAATTTTTCCTTAGCACCCCCCCCCCCCCCCCCCCAAAATTTGGCACTAGTTGCGCCTCAGTTGCAGAGTGACTGACAGAAGCCCTACGAGTCTGGAGTAACAAGGACTTTTACTGGAAAGGAGTTCATGAAGTAGAATCCAGCGCTGAGAAATACTGGCTGGCTTCGTTTTACCCTTAGAGCAGAACTTCAAGGCGCTACAGGAGGTGATGTAGCGCTTAAAAGTTTGAAAATTGTAGGGGTGCATTATACTCACTGTTAGTCGGCACCCGCATATAATCAAATGTGTATCCAGGTATCTTGTGTGCAATGTATTATGAATTGTATAACCTATATCGATTTTAATAGAAGTGCTAGCTATGTACAAGCCCATTGTACACGTATTGGAGAAATGTATAGAGTTTAGTTTATGTGAAATGTAATGTGGTGTTAGAAATGTGCACCCTAGACTTCGTGTCTGTAGTTTGTTTAGCTTGACCACACATGAAAGAAAGACGTAAATGTCAGTACTGTGATTGAAACCTGCTTGTGTAACCGAAGTAGTGGCCAGAATTCGCATATATCGTTGAGGCGAAAGGCCTGGTATTTTCTTATGTTAGCCAAGGGCAATAGGCCAAAAAGGATTTATTCCAGTAGAGGTTTTAGGCTGTAGTAAATTGCAACTTAAAAGATGTGAAGAATGTCTGCTTTGCATGATCTCACCCCAGGTGCAAGGACAGTTGCTCGTTAGTAGAGAAGCTCTTTGTTCACAAATTGACTTATGTAGTAAAAGCCAGACATGGGAGTGTATTGGAATGTGCCAATCGTAACTCCTAGTGCGGATGGCGTCTGGGACTCAAGGCCAAGCGATGGACGATGGAACTGGACAGCGCTCTGTGGAAATTTACTGAAAGACGACCCCGGAGAAGAGGAGGCGCAAAGGGCGTGTTCTGGGATTTGGGGTTCTGTATTAGGGACAGCGCCCCGAGGGTGGAGGCAGATCAGAGCAGCCCTGAGCAGAGGAAGGCTAGGCGAAGAGATAGAGGGGGCAACTTAGACCAGCTCTCTAAGTGAAGTCTTCTTATGAAGTTTCACTCTGACACCTTTTACTGGATAAGGGTCTCAAGGGATTGCTAAGTAGGGATGTCATCTAGTGCAGAGTAGGGACAGAGATGGTATGGTTCAGTGTCCCTAGTATCGACATTTGCTTGGTGGTGTTCTACCTCATGCTTTTAGAGATTGTACTTTTAGTTATTTTTAGCCGTATGCGGATTCTCCGTAGAGTAGCATTTGTGTTAGTGCCTATGTACTTGTTGTGCCTCGTATTGAGGACTTTGTATCTGCAAATCTTCATGCTGATAATAAAAACCAGAGAGCCAAGAGATTAAGTCTCGAGTCCTTGATTATGGCAAATTGCGGACAGTAATTTTGATAATTGTGTTTTTCCCTCCACGCTATTGGGCAAGTAAAAAGTTCCATCTGACCAGAGTGGGTTCCAGTAGATAATTGCGAGATACTAAAATGGGCCGGAGCAGTTGGTAGCAGAGGATGGTTTCTTTCTGATAGCGAGGGAAGATTAGATAAGGATAAGTGACCCTTGAGGCCAAGAGACGATAAGTGATGCTGAATCATCAGATGGCGAGCAGCAGACGGCAGCAGATGAGCATCGACGGCGAGTAGCGGTGCGGTAGAAAGCAGCAGTTCCAGGAATGAGTATGAAAATGAGATGTTGTAGATTGCGGTGTTGATTTGTTGTGTGATGTCTTGCGGAGTTGTTGTGTATGTCGTGTGATTGTGAGATCAGGCTGTGAGCGCGCGCAGCCCGGGAATTGTGGTGTAGAAGACACCTGAGATAGATTTTGTTGACCACCCAAAGGAGATCGTGAGGTACCATCGATCACCTGGACCGAGATAGGGGGAGCGAATGCGTGTGTGTATGGCAACTTAACGCTGGTCGTGGGTTGTGGTGTGCAGATCGGAGTGTTAGTAACCTATCAGAGGCGATCTGTCTGGCCGGACGGGGGCAGACGGGCGCCAATTGAGGTCAACAAGGTCGAGAGACTGTGGACGAACAGTCAGAGGCTGTGGACGGACAGCCAGAGAAGTAACTTAATTGGTTATTTCAGTGTGAGAATGGGACGTGAGTAAGCGTGAAACGAGTTTTGGAGAAGGGAACTGCTGCGAGCGAAGGAAGGTGACGTCAGAGAGTGTCGCGCTGTGATAGGCCGGTTGGTGTGAGTCGCGCTGTTATTGGAGGATTCGGGAACAAGAAGTAAATAGAGCGCGAGATCGAATTTGCTCATTATGAAGTGCCTTAGGGCTTTGCGAGAGTTGTGTAGAGGCGATAAGCATGTGGTTGTTCGTGGGGGAGAAGAAGCCCCTCCCGAGGATACCCCGGCACATTACATGGCACAGAATGTGGGGTTACATACTATAGTTTGGATCGAGAATTGGCACAAGGTTACACAAGGCGAAGGGGAACTAGCTTTCCCGAGGTATGGCTCATTTAGACTAGCAGTGCTGTACCAACTGAAGACGGTGATGGGGTCCTTAAAACCCTTGCCAAGACCAGCACAGTTTGAAGCATTACATGCGTGGATTAGAGCAGCGCATGATAAGGAAAAGGGAAGAAGTCAGGAGAGGATGAGGAAGTCGATTAGGGCATTTCAGGATGCCAAGTGGGACGCAGCGGAGAAAAGATGGAGAGTGCAGACAATTGAGGAAGCGAAACTGTATCCCGCGCTAATGGAGGAGACTGGGATAAGGCATGGGAAAGCACAGAAAGAGGAAGATAGTGATTCTGATGATGGGGTATTGCAAAGATTGCTAGACGAGAGACCACCCCCTTATAATCCAGATGAAGAGGATGATAGGTGGGGTGAGAGGGGAGACTCTAGGAGGGTAACAATCCAGCCTGAGACCCGAGTGGAAGGGTTGGTTTCGTTTGAAACAGCGAGTTCTCAGGGTCAGTCGGAGACCAGTGGAAGGATTGGAAGAGAGATGAGGTTACCGGATGCCTTAAGGGTACCGGTCACCATTGGACCGATTGTGTCAATATACAGTCCGGAATCAGAGGAAAGAGAGAGGTCAGAACGAGTGGCAGAAGGAACGAGGAGAGAAAGCGGGGAAAGTGAGTTGGAAGGGGCAACGGCCCGACCTCCAAGCCCTGTACAATGGAGTACACCATTAGCAGCGGTGTCAGACACATCTAGGGGCGAAGAGGACGAGAGACCGGCGAGGCCGAGGACTCTGATGGAGTCAAGATCAGATTCAGGGTCATGGGTACCGCCAAAGAAGCAAATGAGCTGGAATATGGGCCGAGCGGGGACAACCCCAGTTGCCTTTACGAGCCATTCTGCTCCCATAGAACTACCAGAAGAAAGGAGAGAGCAGGAACCGGAATGCGAGTATGATGAGGGACGTGGAGCAAGTTGTCAGGTGTTGAAAGGGGCCTTGAAGGCAGGAATGATAGATGTAGTAAGACTTAAAGCAGAGGCGGATGAAATAATATATGGGAATCTACCTCTTGAGAGAGTAGTGGCATATACTCCGGATGAATTGCTTTTTGTAGCAAAAGATGTGACTCGGAAAGCACGAGCGGCACATGAGAAACTGGCGGGTTTGGCTAGAGAATATGGGGTGGATCTATCCAAGACTAGAGCATTGCAAGGGAGCCATAGGATGCATTGTACCGAGCGGGAATTGGAAGAGAAAAGAGTGGTTGGTCTAAGGTCACATACTAGGGAACTGATTGTAGCTATGAGAATATGGCTGATGCTTGACAAATGGCAAGAGAAATGGGCTAGGAAAAAGAATTCTAGAGGAGCGAAAGGAGGGAGCTCTGAAGGAGATTTGCAGGAGGTGAAGATCCTTCCCTTGAGAGAGGTGGCGAATGGAGGATATGTGCATGTACCATGGAGCAGGGGGGATTTGGCATCATTTACGAATGATTTTCCCAGGCTCAGGGAGAAGCCTGCAGAGTGGTACAAGCAAGTTGAGCGTTTCGTTAAGATTTCGAAGGTGTTGTGGATAGATCTGAACACCTTATTCGATATTGTAGTTCCGGGAGATCTGTGGAACGCATGTAAAATTGCTGTTGATTGGCCGGACTATGAGCCTGATAGGAACATAGTTACAAATGGTCCGTCGCCCGTGGTAATGAGGCTGTACGATAAGGTAATTACCTGGTTGAAATCGAAGGTTTCACCCCAAGACATCGATTGGGTGAAGATAGACAGGACAGTGCAGGAGCCAAAGGAGACAGTACATGAATTTTATGAGAGACTTTTGAAGGCTTTTAAGCAGTACAGTGGTTTAGATGAGCTGGAAACGAAGGACATGGGACAGTTTGTGTCTAAGTTCGTGCTGGGTTTGAAGCCCGAGGTCAGTCTTATGATACAGCAGCATTTGATCTGTTGGCAGAATAAGCCTGTAGATGAGATCTTGCGGTACGCCAGGTACTGCACGGATGAGATTGAGTCCAAGCATAAGAAGATGAAGGATAACTTATTGCTCATTCAGATGCAAGCTGCTCAGGGGCCGCCGAATGGGGGTCAGGTGGGGCGGAGACAGGGAAATTATCAGACAGGGAATCAGAACGCGCAGGGTCAGGGAAGGCCGAGGCCCGTTGACCCTAGGACAGGTATAGATGTAGCGATCTTGAAGAAGACGACAGCTTGTCACCAGTGTCACCAGGTGGGACACTGGAGGCGCGAGTGTCCCTTGAACCCCTATAATCAGCCGCAGATGGAGGGAGGAATGGGTCAGGTCCCTGGGGCGGAGCAGGTACAGACGGTGACTGTACCGAGAATGATGCAAGGGGGGACCGGCGTCTCGCAGGTGCAGGTTCCCCAGCCACCCCGGATGCAGAACATACAGCAGGGAGCCCGGACTTATTTGCAGATGCCCATGTTCGAAGTAGGAGAGGAGAGGGATGCAGACTTGCTGGCGCAGCTAAGTTTAGGTCAGGATGATGATTGCATACTTAGGGCTATTCTAGAGGTAGATCAGAGAGGACCCTTTGTGGAAGCAGAACTCGATGGACACCCTACTACCTTTTTGGTAGATACGGGGGCTACCAGGTCAACTATAAGATCAGCAGTAGTTCCGGGGGTAGCCCTTTCGGGGGAATGCATACAAGTGGTTGGAGTGGCGAACAAGAGGCTAGTGAGCCCCTTAACGGAACCGATTCCAGTCAGGATAGGAAACTTTAGGGATCGACATCAGTTCGTGGTGTGCGATTCTAGTCCTGTTTGTCTGTTGGGAAGAGATTTATTGTGTAAGCTCAATTGCACAATTTACTGTACCCCGAAGGGAGTAGAGGTACAGACAAGAGATGATGACGCGACCTTTAAGGTTGCAAATCAGCGGGTATGCGTGGAAATGTACCCGGCTTTGACAGTGGAGGAGCTTCCACAGGATTTGAGGGAGTCTGTATCGACCGATGTGTGGGATCTAAGCGGAGAGGAGATCAGCTTAGTCAGGGGAGTGGAACCAGTGAAGATACAGGTTAAGCCAAACGCAGAATTCCCGAGAACACCTCAGTATAAACTGTCGCCTGAAACAATTGCAGGGATTAAACCTGTGATTGAGTCTATGATTAGGCAGGGAATACTGGTGGAGATCATGGGTAGTCCATGTAATTCACCCATTATGGGACTGCAGAAACCAAGCGGGAAGTTCAGGATAGTGCAAGACCTGCAGAAAATAAACGACATAGTTGTTCCATGTTGTCCAGTGGTACCGAATCCATCTGTGATACTGTTCCAGATCCCATGCGAAGCTGGATGGTTCACAGTGATTGACTTGTGTCAGGCATTCTTTTCGATTCCCCTACATGAAGAGAGTAGATTTCTTTTTGCATTTAGGCTAGAGAATCGTATATTAACGTGGTGTCGTATCCCACAGGGGTATACGGAGAGCCCGTCAATTTTTAATCAGCTCTTAAAGAAGAATCTTGTCTTGTGTTGCCGAAAAACTCTGTTTTGGTGCAATACATTGACGACCTGCTTGTTGCGTCAGAGACAGAAGACGCTTGCAGGGTCGATACGATTGCGTTGTTGAATTTCCTGGGAGAGAACGGTCACAAGGTGTCTCCAAACAAGTTGCAATACTGTTTACCTGAGGTACAGTATTTGGGGCACAGAATTGAAAAGGGTAAAAGGAAGGTGTCTCCAGATCGCATTGATGCGATTCTGAGAATGCCAGTTCCCTCGACGCAGAGGGAAGTTAGAATGTTTTTGGGAATGGTGGGCTATTGCCGCCAGTGGATCCCAAACTTTTCCTTTGAAGCGAAGCCTTTACAGCGGCTGACGCGAAAGGATGTAAGTGATCCGGTACCATGGGACGACGACTGTTTGAAATCATTTCTGAGGCTGAGAGAAGCCTTATGTAGCGCTCCTGCGTTGGGAATGCCGGATTACAACAAGGCATTTGCATTATTCTGCTGCGAAAGAGAAGGTTGCGCATTAGCAGTGTTAACCCAGAATCATGGAGGTGTCCGTAGACCAGTTGCTTATTTCTCAGCTACTTTAGATCCAGTAGCTTCTGCGTTGCCCGGATGTCTCAGATCCGTTGCGGCAACAGGTGTCAGCATCGAGAGATGTGAGAGCATTGTGATGGGTCATCCTCTTACTGTACATGTGCCACATTCTGTTGAATTGTTGATGACTAGGACTAAAACGCAGCACCTCACGAATAATAGGCTGACTCGTTATGAGCAAGTTATCCTTGCAGCCGATAATGTGACACTGAAGAGGTGTGCTGTTTTAAATCCTGCTACATTGTTACCTATTCCATTTATAGATGATCATGAAGATTGTGAGGACCATGATTGTCTCGATGTGACTGAACTATGCACCAAACCGAGACCCGACATTGTCGATGAACCGCTCCAAGTGTCAGATGAGATTTTCTTTGTAGATGGTTCATGTTTAAGAGACAGTGTCGGTCGATTGAGAGCAGCGTTTGCTGTATGCACCATTACGGGTGTGGTTGAAGCTGCTTGTTTAGAAGGAGTACACTCCGCGCAGGTGGCTGAGCTCATTGCTCTGACTCGTGCCTGTTTGGCAGCCGACAAGATCCGTGTAACTATTTACACGGACAGCCAGTATGGGTTTGGTGTGGTTCATGACTTCGGACAGCTATGGTCCCAGAGAGGGTTTATGACGTCTTCAGGTTCACCCATAAGAAATGGTGATCATGTGCGGAAATTGTTAAAAGCATTGCAAGGTCCTGATGAAATTGCTGTTGTTAAATGTGCTGCACACACAAAGGGGAACGATTTCGTTTCGTTGGGAAATAACTACGCTGATGAAGTAGCCCGGTTTTGTGCAGAACAGGGATGCAACTTCACTGAGACCCACGTTGAGGAAACTGGGGAGGAGGTGGTGTACGGTCAGATGTTAGCAATGGCAGACTCATGGGAGGAACTGAAACAGCTTCAGGAAGGGGTCTCGGATCAGGAACGTGACAGTTGGATACGAGCTGGATGTGAGAAGGGAGATGTGGATATATGGGTTTCGAATGATGGACGAGCAGTGTTGCCGGAAAGTTTGTTGAATCCCATGGCGAGGTTGATACATGGTGCTGTACATCTTGGTAGGGATGCCATGATGAGAGTGTTTCGTCAGACTTGGTACAACCCGAAGTTTCGTGCAGTGGCTGAAACTGTGTGCCAGAGGTGTGTCACTTGTCAACAGATGAATGTAGGGAAAAGAACCGCTGTGACTTTAAGCCACATAGGGAGGTCAGGGGGACCTTTCAATAGGATGCAGTTGGATTTTGTCGAAATGCCGAAGTGTAATGGGTTGAGGTACATATTAGTGATAGTATGTGTCTTTTCCAGGTGGGTGGAGGCATACCCTACACGCAGATGTGATACACTCACGGTAGCGAAACTATTATTGAGAGAACTCATTCCAAGGTACGGGTTCCCGACGTCCTTTGAATCGGACAGAGGAACTCATTTCCACAGCGAAGTTATGAAGTTGCTTTGTGCTGCTTTGAATATAGACCAGAAGTTACACTGTAGCTATAGACCGGAAGCTTCAGGGATAGTGGAGCAGGTGAATGGAACTCTGAAGGCTCGGATGGCGAAAGTGTGTTCGTCTACGTCTCTGAAATGGCCTGACGCATTACCTTTGGTCCTTATGAGCCTCCGAAGTGTGCCTGATAGAAGGACTGGGTTGTCACCCCATGAAATCCTCATGGGAAGAGCGATGCGTTTGCCTGCAATACCTGCTACTGCTCTGATAAATATCACTGATGATATGATCCTGGACTATTGTAAAGGCCTTGCTGACGTGGTCCGTTCTGTGTCTCAGCAGGTGCAGACAGCAACGGTTCCAGCTGCGAGTGACAGGTGCCACGACTTGGACCCAGGCGATTGGGTCCTAGTCCGAAAGCACGTGAGGAAGAGTTGTTTGGATGCTAGGTGGCGCGGCCCTTTCCAAGTGATCCTTGTCACGAACACCGCTGTCAAGTGTGGAGGTTTACCGAACTGGGTGCATGCTTCTCATACCCGTAGAGTTCCAGCACCCTTGGAAGATACAGCCCCTCTCGAGAACAAGGATCCCAGTGAGCCGACAGAGCCTCCTGAGAGGGCCAGTCAAGCTGTAAGGGTTGCTGAAGCGGCTGCTGGTGCACTGAATCGTATTGGGGAAGAGCGTGAAAGGAGTACTGACCCAGAAACCGGCGAAAGAGCAAGAGGTGCAGTGGGTAGTACAGAATCAAGTTCTGCCGAAGAAGAGGAGGTCAGTGCACAGGGTATTGAAGGGAAGACCGGAGGTGTTGCCGAAGCAGAAAGGGTTTGGCCCGCAAGACAGAACCGGGTAAACCTGAGGTTGGCTCCGGACACAGACCTTGCACCAGTTTCGGAAGAACCAGAAGAAGAATCAGGGGATGAGGAGAATCCTCAAGGTGTGAGAAGATCAAAGAGAACAAGAGTGCCAAGTCGGAAGTACGCTTCACCCGAGTGGGCATATCAAGTGACTGATGCCAGGGTTACCGAGCACGGGAAGGTTGAGGTCGATGACATTGGTCAACAGTGTCCCGCTCCAGAGGGTGGAAGTGTTGCTGAAGGTTCCGGGATTGGAGATCGAAGGAATTTTGACGATTCATATTCCGAGTCCGCCATTCCTGAGTGTCATTCGAGGTATGATCTTGGACAATTTAGAGTTCCCGACGTTCATGACTGTGCCAGACCCACAAGAACTGATCATTCTTAAGCTCGAAATATTGCAGGGAGTCCTGGAACTGTTGGGGCCAGCGCTTATGTTAGATTGATTTGAGAAGGTTGCAAGCAGAGAAGAAGATAACCTAGATCCGAGCGGAAGAAGAACAAAATTAGGGATTTTTCCGTTATAGAACGAAGAAAAGTTAGGGAGGTTTGCCTAAGTTCACGAAAGAGACACTAATGAGAAGGAGACTTACCCTTTCAGAGACTGTATTGGACACTGAGTACATTCCGAAGATGGCAGATCCTGCAAACCCACATCGTAGGGCTAAATTGATAATAGGCACATTGGTAGGAGTTGTGATAATCACCATATTTGCGGTAGTGATAAGTTCATACATGGTGGCTCACAGGCAAGAGGGGAAGGTTCAGGGAGCACCCACACCTATTACCCCAGGGCAGAGAGGTGTCAGTATCAGAGAACAGGAAATATCGAAGTTGAGGGATGATCGCAGACTCCACATGGATTTATCGAGGGGTGATTTTAAGCTTAATGCGTATGCAAGGTTGCTGTATGAGTATGTTGATGCGATGAAGGTGAAGGATTGCTATGTGTGTATGCAGTTGCCTGCTTCAGTGGATGAGGGTATCAAGTATCATCATCTCCCATTGACATATGGGATTTCTTGTAGTTTATTACTCAGTTTATTTTATGACAGGAGACAGTTCGAGTATTTCTTTTCAAATTTTGACACGGTACTTCCTGAAGTTCCAGCAATCAAGCATTTGAACAAATATGATTCTAGCAAGAAAGAGGACAGACTCCTAAAGTATTTTAGACCGACTATGAAGTTGGATACGGCGCATGCTCACAGGAATAACCTGACATGTGCGTTATCTGAGATAGAGAAGAAATTCATAGACCAGGTAGAGGACAGATATAGACAGTTGACCCAGACACGACACACTGGAGATAGCCCAGTAGATTGGACAGACGAGGAGAGGGCTCACAGATCCAAGGGAAGTTATGGACCGATAGCGTTAGATGAGGTACAGAGAGGGAATTTGTGTATTGGGCGGCCTCAATCCGATACGGATAAGGTCGCAGTAGGACATAGCACTTGTTCTCAGACTTTCACAGTGGAAGCTTCTGCTAAGAATTTTATGGTAGGTCCAGTAGAGGTAATTCCGACAGTATATTATGTATGTGGGAAGAATGCTTATGTCAGGCTACCTGCGAATTGGTATGGCATATGCTATTTGGCCATTATATTCCCGAAGATCTATCACACCGAGGATTTGGAGTTGTTAGAGACGAAGCGACAGTCTAGGAAACGTAGGGCTACGAACGCTGGTGCAGTGATTGGGGACATATACGGAGCAATGATACCTAGTATGGGTGTGGTATTGAATGATGTGAAGATTAGGAGGTTGGCGACTGTGGTTGATGAGTTGTCTATGAACACGGCTAGATCTTTGTTGTTGGTGGCTGGAGAGATGTTGTCGATACGGAATATGGTTATGCAGAATCGCCTTGCTTTAGACGTATTATTAGCAAAAGAAGGCGGAGTCTGCAAATTATTGAAGGTTCAGGAATGCTGCACATATATTCCAGACAACACGAAGGAGATAGGGAAGTACATAGACAACATCACGACTATTCACAAGGAGATTATGGATTTGACGGAGGAGAATGTGTGGGAGAAGATTGGATTAGGATTTGGAAGAGTGGGAACTTGGTTTGCGAATTTGGGAAGAGGATTTCTGGGATCAGTATTGAAGCCGATTATCATTGCTGTGGTTTGTGTGATTTGTTTGTGGGGATGCGTGAAGGCATGGAAGTGGTATCAAGGAGGCAAGGTTGAAAGGGCTCTTAAGGCAAACGAGAAAAGGATGGCGAAGCTCCAGGAACAGCAATATGAGAGTCTTAAGAAACTAGAGGGAGTTCGACATGGCAAAGTTATGACTAGCGCGGTTTAAATCAGTTCTAAAGAAGAGAAATGTAATGGTGTGATGACGGATGTCATCAAAGGGGGGAACTGATGTAGCGCTTAAAAGTTTGAAAATTGTAGGGGTGCATTATACTCACTGTTAGTCGGCACCCGCATATAATCAAATGTGTATCCAGGTATCTTGTGTGCAATGTATTATGAATTGTATAACCTATATCGATTTTAATAGAAGTGCTAGCTATGTACAAGCCCATTGTACACGTATTGGAGAAATGTATAGAGTTTAGTTTATGTGAAATGTAATGTGGTGTTAGAAATGTGCACCCTAGACTTCGTGTCTGTAGTTTGTTTAGCTTGACCACACATGAAAGAAAGACGTAAATGTCAGTACTGTGATTGAAACCTGCTTGTGTAACCGAAGTAGTGGCCAGAACTCGCATATATCGTTGAGGCGAAAGGCCTGGTATTTTCTTATGTTAGCCAAGGGCAATAGGCCAAAAAGGATTTATTCCAGTAGAGGTTTTAGGCTGTAGTAAATTGCAACTTAAAAGATGTGAAGAATGTCTGCTTTGCATGATCTCACCCCAGGTGCAAGGACAGTTGCTCGTTAGTAGAGAAGCTCTTTGTTCACAAATTGACTTATGTAGTAAAAGCCAGACATGGGAGTGTATTGGAATGTGCCAATCGTAACTCCTAGTGCGGATGGCGTCTGGGACTCAAGGCCAAGCGATGGACGATGGAACTGGACAGCGCTCTGTGGAAATTTACTGAAAGACGACCCCGGAGAAGAGGAGGCGCAAAGGGCGTGTTCTGGGATTTGGGGTTCTGTATTAGGGACAGCGCCCCGAGGGTGGAGGCAGATCAGAGCAGCCCTGAGCAGAGGAAGGCTAGGCGAAGAGATAGAGGGGGCAACTTAGACCAGCTCTCTAAGTGAAGTCTTCTTATGAAGTTTCACTCTGACACCTTTTACTGGATAAGGGTCTCAAGGGATTGCTAAGTAGGGATGTCATCTAGTGCAGAGTAGGGACAGAGATGGTATGGTTCAGTGTCCCTAGTATCGACATTTGCTTGGTGGTGTTCTACCTCATGCTTTTAGAGATTGTACTTTTAGTTATTTTTAGCCGTATGCGGATTCTCCGTAGAGTAGCATTTGTGTTAGTGCCTATGTACTTGTTGTGCCTCGTATTGAGGACTTTGTATCTGCAAATCTTCATGCTGATAATAAAAACCAGAGAGCCAAGAGATTAAGTCTCGAGTCCTTGATTATGGCAAATTGCGGACAGTAATTTTGATAATTGTGTTTTTCCCTCCACGCTATTGGGCAAGTAAAAAGTTCCATCTGACCAGAGTGGGTTCCAGTAGATAATTGCGAGATACTAAAATGGGCCGGAGCAGAGGCGAGCACTCCCACTGAGGCATGTCTATGAGCTAACACCAGTAAACTCGCTGAGCCATCCATAGCGCTGCGAGGGAGGACGTCGCTCCCCTGGGAGCTAGCCTCCACTACAGCAGGCATAGCAAACGTGGTGACGTCACCCAAGCCCACAGATAAGCAGAGTAAACACGATCCGCAGCAGCTGCAGTTCCGGTATTACTTTCTCTGGCCAGCCCTAATAAAGGGTGTGAACACAATCTAATCACGAGAGCACACAGGTTTTGGCCAAGGTCACACGATGCTTACGTAGAAGAAACGGAAGGACCTCTCTGATCAGCCCCAGCTGGAGGAAAGGCGGGGATACTGCTGAGCTGTCACTGAGATACCCTTCCCAGGCGTAAAACTCGGGTTCCAAACCAGGATGGGGGCTCCCCTCTTCAAAGAGCCCTGCCCCTTCAGACAGACAGCCCCCACCTCTCCCTCCTCAACTCCCCCCAAGGGTTGTTGCGCTGGACGACCAGCCCCAGCAGAGGCACTGCCCTCTATGCATAGGAGTAGTAACCGGAAGTAGTGGCAGTGTGAGGCCGCCCCAAAAAATGGACTCAGATATGGGGGGGGGGGAACACCTATCGAGGGAATATATGCGAACCCCCGAAGGAAAATTCAGACTCAGAAGCAAGTGACTGAGGGGATCAGGGGACGGATCGTGGAATGCCAGGCAGTATTAATGTCCTTGATGGGCACCGGTGCAGAGAGGGGGTCAGTGGTATTGTCACATCAATGTATTGTTCTATCATATGTTGAATGAATGTACACATGTCAATGGACCGGTCCTCACCATAATCAATGCCGATGATTGTTCATATGTTTTTGACATGTCAATAAAAAGTGTTATAAAAAAAAAAAAGGGGGGGGGTGTCCATTGGGGCCAATATCTTTTCCTAAGGATGGGGCTACTAGGGCTACAATAGCGTTAATGCATGTTGGTCAAGAATTAGGGTAGCCATGCATGGATGGGGGGAGTCATAATTCATACGCAGACGCCCTCTTACAGCACGGGGTATTAACAGAGGTATTAAGGTGTGTCTGCTGTCTAGCAAAAAAAAAAAAGGTATTAATAATGTGACATCACTGCTTGGGGAACTTGCCATGGACAGGGGTGTCCCCCTTTACAGGTCACTACAAAGAGGTGAAAGGTAGATAGTTCCCTTCGGAATATTGGCACATGGGGAAGGAATATGGCACCAAGAAGTTACAAAATAACTCGGTAGCCGGTCACAAAAAACGCTGTCAGCCCGGACGTTAGCAGATGCCAGGCATGAGGAGCGGGCTGAACAGTGGCTGCTAGTGACATTTGAAAGTGGTATGGCACAAAAATTCTGAAGGAGTTCCCTGTGGCGAGGGAACGGGATCGACAGCCATCATAGGGGGGACTCGGCGGCAGGGTGGACAAATGGTGCATTTTCAAACGCTGGGAGAGCCGTATCTCTGCTGTCTGGCCGAGGGAGGATCAGGGGGTCAGGATAAGGGATACTGATTAGGGTGCCTTATAATAGGGAAGGCGGGAGCATACTCTGAGTGTGAAGGAGCTGGGGTAGTAGGCCCTTAAGTTAATGTACACACTGTAGGCTTGCCGCTGAATGATCATTATATTCTTATTCGAAAGGCAGGGAGCAAAGAGCAACAACACGACGTAACACACCTCGTCAACAAACCCACTGCAATACAAAGGCTCATCACACTAAGGGCAGGGGTACTCTGTTTGACAGCCCGTCATTGCAGAAGTAAGGCCAGTACCTTTCTCCCACAGAAAGTGTTCTTCGCGTTGAAGTCGCACTACCCATGTTCAAATAGAACGGTGGTCACTGCATCGTTAGCTAGGCGGCAGGAAATGACAGAGCTACATATTTAGGGGGGTTCCTGGCATGCAATAACATTGGGGGGTTGTGGTTAGGGAGGACCTGGGTACAAACAACTGAGGTAGCAGGGTGTGTAAAATAATAAGTTTAGGGTACGGTCCAACAAATTAATGAATTTAAGCAGTCCATCGATCGCTTTGTATACCTAGTAATAGAAATTGTAGTATTCAAATAAACCAATATGTAACGAGTCACTGATTTAAGAACCAGGAATTCAATAAGATTTACAACCCCTGCCAAACTATGTGTTGGGGCTTGTTTCATAGCATCAAGGGTAATTATTTTCCAACTTCGGTGCATTGATTGTGGTGTTTGTGGCCAAATGATGCCGAAAAGCACATAACCTCAATTAGCTCGTGCCGCGGTTGCTAGTGCTGCAGGGGCATAAGTCCGAACTCCCGCTACAGTGATCACAATGGTTTGTAAAGCACTACCAAGAGCCTACAATTCTTTGTTTCTCAAAAATAAATAAATACATTGGATACAAATGTATATTGAGGGTAACGCAAGCCATGAGCTAGGTGGTGGCAGTAGGGATGATGAGGGTGTGTGCTGAACGTGAAAGGTTAGGTTTCAAGAATAAAAGAAAGTTGCACCACGGGAGCCAACGATACCTGCAGTAATGGGGAAGCCATGTTTCATGGTCGCCTACGCATCGTCCCTTTTGGAGGACAGGATATCGACTAATATATAAGTTGCAATGCAGGGACCTAGAAGCATTTCCCCAAGGCTATGAATAGGGTGGTTATTAGGGATGGCAGCAGAGCCGTATAGATGGATAGTTATAGTTACTAGAGTACGGCTCCAAGTTCCATTTCACAGATTATAGTAAGACACTGAACTTAGAAGGAAGAGCAATGAACACTAGCCCCTCTGACCTCGGAGTAGGCGAGCAAGGCACATCGCCGGGGGTTTGGGGTGGGAGGGGTTTGGGAGAAGGGAAGCTCCTAGCACCTCCTTCCCCCTTCCCCAGCGCGCCTACACCAATGCCGGATGGGCTGGGGCGAGGGGTGGGAATAATACATGTCATTGGCAAGGAAGCAGCTTCCGAGTTACACATACAGAAGTATAGTTCGGGGAGTGAGCACAAACACGGCAAGAGTATTCACAGAAGGATACTATAAGCGGTGATGGTAAGACTAGTGATGGGGGTGACATGAAAGGCGCGCACAAGGGTCGGGGCGAATGGGGTGGATCATGGCAGGGAGCGTGCTCTGCCAGCCTCCTGCCGACCACAGGGGCTCTTGCTGGCTGCCTTAGGGCGGGCTAAAAGGCCTAGGCGGGGAAATGTCCAGCACTGGAGGAGGGATCGGCTATGTATCGGGTGCTGCAGCTGCCACGGCATGTTTTGTGTCGGTGTGCATGGCGCTCTCACGTCTCACTGACGTGCTCCGCTATAGGCAGGACTAGATATCAGTATTTGTTCGAACGCCAGTGCATCGTAACAGATGGGAACGTGCAAGAAGGGCACACGCAGTTGGAGGGAACTGAGGTAGTTGGAACGAGTCTTTGGTGGCACACAGGCGCGCATGTCCTTCAAAAGGGGGTTATTAGTAAGTGGAGGTAGGGACCTACCACTTAGGGAAAAGACCACAGTAACACGGGCTCGATATCTTATTCCCTTGGACATCGCTTGGTAGCTCACTGCAGTTGGTTAGGTGCGAGGGGCAAGTAGTATACCGTGCTTTGCCATGGGGCCCCCTTTTTTTTCAGGTGCATGGGGGGTGCCCAGTTGCAAAAGGCATAGGTGTCATTCTAGCACCAGCGCACAGTGACTGTACACTGCAGGTGGAGGGAGCTGAGGTGGTTGCAGTGAGCTTTGGTGAAATATTAAAAAAAAAAAAAAAAAAAAAGGAATAAAAGGAAATCTAAGCAACAGCAGTTTTCAATTTTATGGATTAAATATTTGTGCTTCCCAAACTCAAGGCACCAACATGAGACGTCTGGTCGAGTTGCCTGAGCAACGTTAAAGTTTCAGGCCAACGGCGATACAGACGCGAGTATAAACAACTAAATACGCAAAAGAAAGACGTGGTGTGGGCCAAGGTGGCAAGTAAATATAGGTCCTGCATCTCAAAGGATCCACGGGCAGGAGCATGCGATGTAAAGCGGAATGGTACAATACCAAAATAGGATGATTATTGTCGGGATAGGCCACATGTGAATTAAGACCAAGAATTGGGCCTTTTCAGGTTATTGAGCGGGTACCAACAGCCAAAAAGGTGCAAAAGGACCCCCCCCCTTTTTAGGTCTCGCCTGACCCAGCGCATACGCTGGTCTGGCGAGACATTTTGTGAGGGCTCCAAAAAGGGCTACCAGGCCCGCCTAGACCTACAGTGCATGTGCGCGGGCGCGCGCGTCGCGCTTTTCTGCGATTACTTTCACTTTTGCGGCCGCATTGATGTTTGATCGCGATCACTTTTGCGGCCGCACGGCCGCTTTGATGTTCTCCGTGAGGCTTCAATAGATTGCAGCAGTTAAAACAAGCATTGGCATAGCCAATAGGTCTCGCTTTTGGGACCTTATAAGTGTTTAGTTATGCAACTGTTGCATGGCTAAACACTTATAAGGTCCCAAAGGCGAGACCTATTGGCTATGCCAATGCTTGTTTTGTTTTGTTTGTTAGGTATAGCTAATTCAGACCGGACAACATAGCCTTCTCATTAAGCCATATAAAACAGATCAAATTAGCAGGTGACCCTGAATGGGTGTATATAGCATAGAGGTGGACAGCCATCATTGCCCAGTTAGGCTCCTGGCTGGGTACAAGAATTAACAGGCGGGAGTCCTTGACTAGAATACATCCTCACCCACAAATATGGGATGCCAGAAGCTCAAGGGGAACTTTGGTGGACATCGCTGCCAAAAGTTATAAAAAATGTAATGCTTAAGCGGTATATTAAAGTCATTCCTAAGAGATTATTAGTAACGATGGCTGTGTTTTTGTTCCACTTCACAGAGTGCAGAGCGGTTTTGCGCGATCGAATACTGTGACCTTTCAAGGGCTGCAGACAGAGCTGGCGGCAATTAAGGGGGAATTCAGCATTGTTGCTTTCATGGGTGCACTGCTTTAAAGATTGCAACGGGCCGCACCTGGTCAACAAATGTTATATTGTGATCATTGACTTCGCAGAGAGGGGTGGGGGAACAGTCAACGAGGTTTGGCGGGTGGGAAGAACAGTGGCGTGCCCAGGTAATAAAGAGGGTGCACACCGGAACTGAAGAAGCACAGGGTTGGGCTGAGAACAAACGCCTACCCGGAAGGAAATGTGTGGACACCGGAAGTGAATGGTCACCCTGCCGGGTGGGAACCGGCTGGTTACCCGGGAGTGTGTGGGCACCGGAAGGCAAAGGGTCATCCGGTTGGGTTGGAAGCAGACGCTTACCCAAGGAGTGTTTGGCAACCGGAAGTAAAAGGTTACCCGGTCGGGCTGGAAGCAGAAGCTTGCCCGGAGTGAAAGGGAAGGGTTGCGTCCCCAGGTGATAGGTCACCAGGGCAAGGAGAGCTGCACTGAAGGTAAGGCACAGTGCAGCATGTATTACACAAAGTGGGTTACTCTGAGATTATTCCCTGGAGGTCCCTGGCAGGGGCTCCATCCCAAGAAGGGAGCTATACAGTGGTTAAAACATCAGGCCAAATGTTCTTCGGCACATATGGGCAATATTTAATACAAACTGTTGTAGGTGTATTAGAAGAATTGAGGCGCAGTTATGGCAGGGGGGGGCCTTCCTGGCAACGAAAGCTTCCAGAAAGGCTTGGCGGTACTTACAAAGCGATCCTACTTAAACTTAGCATCTGCTGAACTAGAACAGGCCACAAACAGGTAACAGTCAGGACCCAGGGGGTACTGGCAAGCTACCGCAATGGCCTTGGGGGTTGAACCGGAAGAAAATAGTCAAGGGCGGAGCCTGTGGCCCGGAAGAAGTTAGGAGGCATGATGGCACCGGAAGGGTAAGGTCACACGGTCAGGTTGGAAGCAGGCGCTTACCCGGAAGGAAATGCATGGTGGTACCCACCGGAAGTGGAAGGTCACCCGGTCGGGTTGGAAGCAGATGCTTACCCGGAAGCAAATATGGTTGCACCGGAAGTGAAAAGGTCACCCAGTTGGGTTGGAAGCAGAAGCTTACCCAGAATGGAATGTGTGGGGCACCGGAAGTGAAAGGTCACCCAGTCGGGTTGGAAGCAGATGCTTACCCGGAACGAAACGTGTGGGTGCACCGGAAGTGAAAGGTCACCCGGTGGGGAAGTGAATGATGGCCGGCACTGAATGTAGGGCACAGTGCTTCTGGCTATGGCACAGAGGTCACAGGCTTTCAAATAAATTGAAGTAATGCAGGTGGAAGGATCGCCTGTAAGTTTAAACTGCCTAATAAACTGCGGCCTCAATTCTGCCATAACGTGAAATTGGTGTGGTCTAAGTTTGTGGGATCCGGGTGGGGCGACCAGGTAGGGGGTGCCTTCGCTAAGGTTTGGGCCAAGGTCCCACGATGCTTACGTAAAAGAAACGGAAAGACCTTCCTGATCAGCCCCAGCTGGAGGAAAGGCGGGGATACTGCCGAGCTGTCACTGAGATACCCTTCCCAGGCGTAAAACTCGGGTTCCAAACCAGGATGAGGGCTCCCCTCTTCAAAGAGCCGAGCCCCAGACGGCCCGCCCCTTCAGACAGACAGCCCCCACCTCTCCCTCCTCAACTTCCCCCAAGGGTTGTTGCGCTGGACGACCAGCCCCATCAGAAGCACTGCCCTCTATGCAAAGAAGTAGTAACCAGAAGTAGTGGCAGTGTGAGGGAGGCACCGGGTGGCTCTCGGCAGGAAACTGGGCTATAGGGTGACAAGGAGAACATGTGTTGGGCAGAAAGTATCAAGAGCAAACCAGACGAGCCCATGCCCTGGCAAGAGTGGTATCCCCGAGATCTCGAGATTGGGGCCACCGCCTTTGACCAACAGAGTTTGGGCCCGAAGGAGAACCCGAGCGCGTGGAATAAACCGCCTCGTCAAGGCCACCACAAGCAAGAAGACAGGTGGATAAAAAAAGAACCAGAGGCCTCAGATAAAGGGTTGTAGAGGTGAAACTACAGAACAGCCAGCGTGAGGTGCTTGTACGAGGGGAGAAATCACCACTTCGAATGTACTCAAGATATAATGCTGTGTTTACACGTGCTCGCTTCAGCAGGCCCGGCCGCCTGGTCTCCAAAGGCGGTGCATTCTAGATATAATGCCGTGTTTACTCGTGCTCGCTTCAGCAGGGCCGGCCGCCTGGTCTCTAAAGGGGGTGCACTCAGGATATAATGCCGTATTTACTCATGCTCGCGTCAGAAGGCCCGTCTGCCTGGTCTCTAAAGGGGGTGCACTCAGGATATAATGCCGTATTTACTCATGCTCGCGTCAGCAGGCCCGTCTGCCTGGTCTCTAAAGGGGGTGCACTCAGGATATAATGCCGTATTTACTCATGCTCGCTTCAGCAGGCCCGGCCGCCTGGTCTCTAAAGGAGGTGCACTCAAGATATAATGCTGTATTTACACACGCTCGCTTCAGAAGGCCCGGCCGCCTGGTCTCTAAAGGAGGTGCACTCAAGATACAATGATGTGTTTACACGTGCTCACTTCAGAAGGCCCGGCCGCCTGGTCTCCAAAGGCGGTGCACTCTAGATATAATGATGTGTTTACACGTGCTCGCTTCATCTGACAGCGCCGCCTGGTCTCTAAAGGAGGTGCACTCAAGATACAATGATGTGTTTACACACGCTCGCTTCAGCAGGCCCAGCCGCCTGGTCTCTAAAGGAGGTGCACTCAAGATACAATGGTGTGTTTACACGTGCTCGCTTCAGCTGACCCGGCCGCCTGGTCTCTAAAGGAGGTGCACTCAAGATACAATGCTGTGTTTACACGTGCTCGCTTCAGAAGGCCCGGCCGCCTGGTCTCTAAAGGAGGTGCACTCAAGATATAATGCTGTGTTTACACGTGCTCGCTACAGCAGGCCCGGCCGCCTGGTCTCTAAAGGAGGTGCACTCATTATATAATGCTGTGTTTACACGTGCTCGCTACAGCAGGCCCGGCCGCCTGGTCTCTAAAGGAGGTGCACTCAAGATATAATGCTGTGTTTACACATGCTCGCTTCAGCTGGCCCAGCCGCCTGGTCTCTAAAGGAGGTGCACTCAAGATATAATGCTGTGTTTACACGTGCTCGCTTCAGCAGGCCCGGCCACCTGGTCTCTAAAGGAGGTGCACTCAAGATATAATGCTGTGTTTACACGTGCTCGCTTCAGCAGGCCCGGCCGCCTGGTCTCTAAAGGAGGTGCACTCAAGATATAATGATGTGTTTACTCATGCTCGCTACAGCAGGCCTGGCCGCCTGGTCTCTAAAGGCGGTGCACTCAAGTTATAATGATGTGTTTACTCTTGCTCGCTTCAGCTGGCCCGGCCGCCTGGTCTCTAAAGGAGGTGCACTCAAGATATAATGCTGTGTTTACACGTGCTCGCTTCAGCAGGCCAGGCCGCCTGGTCTCTAAAGGAGGTGCACTCAAGATATAATGCTGTGTTTACACGTGCTTGCTACAGCAGGCCCGGCCGCCTGGTCTCTAAAGGAGGTGCACTCAAGATATAATGCTGTGTTTACACGTGCTCGCTTCAGCAGGCCAGGCCGCCTGGTCTCTAAAGGAGGTGCACTCAAGATATAATGCTGTGTTTACACATGCTCGCTTCAGCAGGCCCAGCCGCCTGGTCTCTAAAGGAGGTGCACTCAAGATACAATGATGTGTTTACTCATGCACGCTACAGCAGGCCTGGCCGCCTGGTCTCTAAAGGCAGTGCACTCAAGTTATAATGATGTGTTTACTCTTGCTCGCTTCAACAGGACCGTCCGCCTGGTCTCTAAAGGCAGTGCACTCAAGATGCAATGATGTGTTTACACGTGTTCGCTTCAGCGGCCCCGGCCGCCTGGTCTCTAAAGGCGGTGCACTCAAGATATAATGATATGTTTATACGTGTTGGCTTCAGCAGGCCCGGCCGCCTGGTCTCTAAAGGAGGTGCACTCAAGTTATAATGATGTGTTTACATGTGCTCGCTTCAGCTGGCCCGGCCGCCTGGTCTCTAAAGGCGGTGTACTCAAGTTATAATGATGTGTTTACATGTGCTCGCTTCAGCTGGCCCGCCCGCCTGGTCTCTAAAGGAGGTGCACTCATTATATAATGCTGTGTTTACACGTGCTCGCTTCAGCAGGCCCGGCCGCCTTGTCTCTAAAGGAGGTGCACTCAAGATATAATGATGTGTTTACATGTGCTCGCTTCACGGGCCCGGCCGCCTGGTGTCAAAAGGCGGTGAACTCAAGTTATAATGATGTGTTTACTCTTGCTCGCTTCAGCAGGCCCGGCCTCCTGGTCTCTAAAGGAGGTGCACTCAAGATATAATGCTGTGTTTAGACGTGCTCGCTTCAGCAGGCCCGGCCGCCTAGTCTCTAAAGAAGGTGCACTCAAGATATAATGATGTGTTTACACATGCTCGCTTCACGGGCCCGGCCGCCTGGTCTCCAAAGGAGGTGCACTCAAGATATAATGGCATGTTTACACATGCTCGCTTCAGCAGGCCCGGCCGCCTGGTCTCTAAAGGAGGTGCACTCTAGATATAATGCTGTGTTTACATGTGCTCGCTTCAGCAGGCCCGACCACATGGTCTCTAAAGGCAGTGCACTCAAGATATAATGCTGTATTTACACGTGCTCGCTACAGCAGGCCCGGCCGCCTGGTCTCTAAAGGAGGTGCACTCAAGATATAATGCTGTGTTTACACATGCTCGCTTCAGCTGGCCCAGCCGCCTGGTCTCTAAAGGAGGTGCACTCAAGATATAATGCTGTGTTTACACGTGCTCGCTTCAGCAGGCCCGGCCACCTGGTCTCTAAAGGAGGTGCACTCAAGATATAATGCTGTGTTTACACGTGCTCGCTTCAGCAGGCCCGGCCGCCTGGTCTCTAAAGGAGGTGCACTCAAGATATAATGATGTGTTTACTCATGCTCGCTACAGCAGGCCTGGCCGCCTGGTCTCTAAAGGCGGTGCACTCAAGTTATAATGATGTGTTTACTCTTGCTCGCTTCAGCTGGCCCGGCCGCCTGGTCTCTAAAGGAGGTGCACTCAAGATATAATGCTGTGTTTACACGTGCTCGCTTCAGCAGGCCAGGCCGCCTGGTCTCTAAAGGAGGTGCACTCAAGATATAATGCTGTGTTTACACGTGCTCGCTTCAGCAGGCCCGGCCGCCTAGTCTCCAAAGGTGGTGCACTCTAGATATAATGATGTGTTTACACGTGCTTGCTACAGCAGGCCCGGCCGCCTGGTCTCTAAAGGAGGTGCACTCAAGATATAATGCTGTGTTTACACGTGCTCGCTTCAGCAGGCCAGGCCGCCTGGTCTCTAAAGGAGGTGCACTCAAGATATAATGCTGTGTTTACACATGCTCGCTTCAGCAGGCCCAGCCGCCTGGTCTCTAAAGGAGGTGCACTCAAGATACAATGATGTGTTTACTCATGCTCGCTACAGCAGGCCTGGCCGCCTGGTCTCTAAAGGCGGTGCACTCAAGTTATAATGATGTGTTTACTCTTGCTCGCTTCAGCAGGACCGTCCGCCTGGTCTCTAAAGGCAGTGCACTCAAGATGCAATGATGTGTTTACACGTGTTCGCTTCAGCGGCCCCGGCCGCCTGGTCTCTAAAGGCGGTGCACTCAAGATATAATGATATGTTTATACGTGTTGGCTTCAGCAGGCCCGGCCGCCTGGTCTCTAAAGGAGGTGCACTCAAGTTATAATGATGTGTTTACATGTGCTCGCTTCAGCTGGCCCGGCCGCCTGGTCTCTAAAGGCGGTGTACTCAAGTTATAATGATGTGTTTACATGTGCTCGCTTCAGCTGGCCCGCCCGCCTGGTCTCTAAAGGAGGTGCACTCATTATATAATGCTGTGTTTACACGTGCTCGCTTCAGCAGGCCCGGCCGCCTTGTCTCTAAAGGAGGTGCACTCAAGATATAATGATGTGTTTACATGTGCTCGCTTCACGGGCCCGGCCGCCTGGTGTCAAAAGGCGGTGAACTCAAGTTATAATGATGTGTTTACTCTTGCTCGCTTCAGCAGGCCCGGCCTCCTGGTCTCTAAAGGAGGTGCACTCAAGATATAATGCTGTGTTTAGACGTGCTCGCTTCAGCAGGCCCGGCCGCCTAGTCTCTAAAGAAGGTGCACTCAAGATATAATGATGTGTTTACACATGCTCGCTTCACGGGCCCGGCCGCCTGGTCTCCAAAGGAGGTGCACTCAAGATATAATGGCATGTTTACACATGCTCGCTTCAGCAGGCCCGGCCGCCTGGTCTCTAAAGGAGGTGCACTCTAGATATAATGCTGTGTTTACATGTGCTCGCTTCAGCAGGCCCGACCACATGGTCTCTAAAGGCAGTGCACTCAAGATATAATGCTGTATTTACACGTGCTCGCTACAGCAGGCCCGGCCGCCTGGTCTCTAAAGGAGGTGCACTCAAGATATAATGCTGTGTTTACACGTGCTCGCTTCAGCAGGCCCGGCCGCCTGGTCTCCAAAGGCGGTGCACTCTAGATATAATGATGTGTTTACACGTGCTTGCTACAGCAGGCCAGCCGCCTGGTCTCTAAAGAAGGTGCACTCAAGATATAAGGATGTGTTTACACGTGCTCGCTTCAGCAGGCCCCGCCTCCTGGTCTCCAAAGGCGGTGCACTCAAGATATAATGCTGTGTTTACACGTGCTCGCTTCAACAGGCCCGGCCGCCTGGTCTCTAAAGGAGGTGCATTCTAGATATAATGCTGTGTTTACACGTGCTCGTTTCAGCAGGCCGAGCCGCCTGGTCTCTAAAGGAGGTGCACTCAAGATATAATGCTGTGTTTAGACGTGCTCGCTACAGCAGGCCCGGACGCCTGGTCTCTAAAGGAGGTGCACTCAAGATATAATGCTGTGTTAACACCTGTTTGCTTCGGCAGGCCCGGACACTTGGTCTCTAAAGGAGGTGCACTCAAGTTATAATGATGTGTTTACATGTGCTCGCTTCAGCTGGCCCGCCCGCCTGGTCTCTAAAGGAGGTGCACTCATTATATAATGCTGTGTTTACACGTGCTCGCTTCAGCAGGCCCGGCCGCCTTGTCTCTAAAGGAGGTGCACTCAAGATATAATGATGGGTTTACATGTGCTCGCTTCACGGGCCCGGCCGCCTGGTGTCCAAAGGCGGTGCACTCAAGTTATAATGATATGTTTACTCTTGCTCGCTTCAGCAGGCCCGGCCGCCTAGTCTTTAAAGAAGGTGCACTCAAGATATAATGATGTGTTTACACATGCTCGCTTCACGGGCCCGGCCGCCTGGTCTCCAAAGGAGGTGCACTCAAGATATAATGGCATGTTTACACGTGCTCGCTTCAGCAGGCCCGGCCGCCTGGTCTCTAAAGGAGGTGCACTCTAGATATAATGCTGTGTTTACATGTGCTCGCTTCAGCAGGCCCGACCACCTGGTCTCTAAAGGCAGTGCACTCAAGATATAATGCTGTATTTACACGTGCTTGCTACAGCAGGCCCGGCCGCCTGGTCTCTAAAGGAGGTGCACTCTAGATATAATGCTGTGTTTACATGTGCTCGCTTCAGCAGGCCCGACCACATGGTCTCTAAAGGCAGTGCAATCAAGATATAATGCTGTATTTACACGTGCTCGCTACAGCAGGCCCGGCCGCCTGGTCTCTAAAGGAGGTGCACTCAAGATATAATGCTGTGTTTACACGTGCTCGCTTCAGCAGGCCCGGCCGCCTGGTCTCCAAAGGCGGTGCACTCTAGATATAATGATGTGTTTACACGTGCTTGCTACAGCAGGCCAGCCGCCTGGTCTCTAAAGGAGGTGCACTCAAGATATAAGGATGTGTTTACACGTGCTCGCTTCAGCAGGCCCGGCCGCCTGGTCTCCACAGGCGGTGCACTGAAGATATAATGCTGTGTTTACACGTGCTCGCTTCAGCAGGCCCGGCCTCCTGGTCTCTAAAGGAGGTGCATTCTAGATATAATGCTGTGTTTACATGTGCTCGCTTCAGCAGGCCCGGCCGCCTGGTCTCTAAAGGAGGTGCACTCAGGATATAATGCTGTGTTTACACGTGCTCGCTTCAGCAGGCCCGGCCGCCTGGTCTCTAAAGGAGGTGCACTCAAGATATAATGCTGTGTGAACACCTGCTCGCTTCGGCAGGCCCGGACACATGGTCTCTAAAGGCGGTGCACTTAAGATATAATGCTGTGTTTACACGTGCTCGCTTCGGTAGGCCCGGACACCTGGTCTCTAAAGGCGGTGCACTTAAGATATAATGCCGTGTTTACTCATGCTCGCTTCAGCAGGCCTGGGAAGACATGGCTTGGCAGTTCTGGGTGGACTGTTCCCATGAGGCACAGGGTCAGACTGATTTGCATATGGCCATGTCTGAACTGGGGTGGTGGAGTGAGCCAAAGAATGATGATGGATTAAACCCAGATCAGTTGACTGGAGGTGAGGTTTTGATTTGCTCAAACTGGTATTGCTTTGTCCGCCCTAAGTTGGCAGGGTATGCCCAGACGTGGGTCCCTTGCTCA
This sequence comes from Triturus cristatus, assembly GCF_964204655.1. Lineage (NCBI taxonomy): Eukaryota > Metazoa > Chordata > Amphibia > Caudata > Salamandridae > Triturus > Triturus cristatus. The sequence goes on from NC_140591.1 coordinate 24,017,591, forward strand.
CTTTGCCACTGTATTCAAGATAGCCTGGCTGATGAGGGTTATGAACCCGAAACCGGTCCCAGGATGCTTTTTTCCGGTCCAGGGAAGGCATGGCTTGGCATTTCGGGCTGGACTGTTCCCATGAGGCACAGGGTCAGACTGATTTGCATATGGCCATGTCTGAACTGGGGTGGTGGAGTGAGCTAAAGAATGATGATGGATTAAACCCAGATCAGTTGACGGGGTGAGTGTTTGATTTGCTCAAACGTTCCGTCCATCATCCCCTTTGGTATCACTTTGTTCTCCCTAAGTTGGCAGGGTATGCCCAGACGTGGGTCCCATGCTCACTTTGCCACTGGATTCAAGATAGCCTGGCTAATGAGGGTTATCAACCCGAAACCGGTCACAGGATGCTTGTTTCCGGTCCAGGGAAGACCTGGCTTGGCATTTCGGGCTGGACTGTTCCCATGAGGCACAGGGTCAGACTGATTTGCATATGGCCCTGCCTGAACTGGGGTGGCGGAGTGAGCTAAAGAATGATGATGGATCAAACCCAGATCAGTTGACTGGGGGTGAGTGTTTGATTTGCTCAAACGCTACGTCCATCATCCCCTTTGGCATGACTGTAATTGAAAGCATGTGTGATAGGTTGAATTAGTCTGTGGATGACATTCTGAAATATTTCCGTAGCCAAAGATACTCCAAAACTCAATCTTTTGTCTCTGAAAAAAACAACATGATTAGAAAAAGTGGTAATTTACTTACAGTTCTCTTCCAGCTCGAGTTGATGTTATCCTTTCTGCAGGACAAGACGGGAGAAGACTTTGGCTCCGTTCAGCTGCATAATCATGTCCGCGAGGCTTTTTTGGCCTGGCGTATATCCAAGCAAATGCGCACTGCACCTCCACTGTCCTTTTTTGGCACTACAACTATGGGCGAAACGCACGGCACGGGCCGGTGGAGCTTTCAATGTTGTCATGTTTCAACAATGTTCCTAGTTCTTTCTCAATGGCTACTTGTAACGTGAAAGCGACTCTGCAGAGCCGTTGAGCAACGGGGCGAACGTCCTCCTTAATATGAAGGTGCGCATTCATTGCCTTGCGCCTTCCCAGGCCACGAAACAATGATGGGAACTGACTCACTGAGCACGGTTGTTGTAGTAGAGAGATATCAGTCCCATGTCAACAGCAGTGGCAAAGCTAAGTAGGCGTGCACTTGATGCCGTGGATTATGCGCTATTATGCAGCTCTGTGTGTATGAGTAAAGCCAGAGCGGCACTCGTTGAACTAGAGAAAAGCAGGAATTTGGAAATATTTTGTTTGGATTACATTGGATTACACATGGAATAAAGTGTATTAAAAGCGGACATTATGTTTGAATCTCTTTGAATGATTTGGATACCTGTCCTAAGTTGTGCATCCTGGGTCGGGGTGCCTGACGAGGTCTCAGCTGTTTAGGAACCCCGTCAGATTGTCTCACCCTCACCACAAAGGCAACCCATGCCCTCACATCCAGCTCAACGCAATTATATCAAAACACAAAGCAAACAGACTAATGCGTGGAACTGCAGGGAGGTAATTAAGAAGGCAAACATTCACATGTGTGTTCTTACCAGTAATGCTGCACTTACATGAAGTCACTGCTGAGCGTAATGTACAATAAGATACGTATGAAAAAAAGTAGGTGGGTGATGCGGCTTCTGAATTTGTGTGCCAGATTATCCTCTTCTAAGCAGGGTCGGACCAGGACAAAAAATAGGCCCGGGCACCAAAATAAAAGTGAGCCCTATTAGCGAACCAGATACTAAAAAAGAGGCCCACAATTGCAAATCCGGCCAATTTTGAACTTTTAAAGACTGCAAGCATTTGTGTTTGCTGCAGGCAATGTTTGTGGAAGTATCAGGGAAATCAACAGTAAAAACCAGCCGACCCGGCCATAAAACAGGCCAGGAACTGCTAAAAAGCAGGCACACACACTGGTCTCCCAGACCACCCCACCGGGGGCTGCCTAATTGCCCTATAGGCCAGTCCGGCCCTTCTTCTAAGTGAACTGAGGGGCCTTTTATGGGATTTTGGCATAGGGCAGCGCAGCAAGGCTGAGCTGCTCAACACCAGAAGCAAAAGGGCAGGATTGCGGGCATATAAGCAATACGGTGCATTCCTCTCCCTCCTCCCTGCGCGGGCGCTGTTTGGCAGCCTAGCGCCAACAGAGGCGCCATGGTGCAAGGGTGCCTCCGTTGCATGCAGGGTTGTTTTTGTTCAGGAAGGGGTACTGTGCTGCATAAAAAGAACCCTGAGAGACGTTTTCCTCTTTCTATGCGTGCTGCAGAATGCAACATATATGGAAAGAGGAAAAAACGAGGAGAAATAAACAAATTTCTCCTCGTTACGCCTCACCTCGGGGATTTGGCGCTTCCCCGGGTCTATGTGATTATGTAAATCTGGGGCAGAGTCAAATTCCATGGGTGTAAAACCCACCGCAATGCCCAGTGCAACACTTCCTGGGGACAGAGTAAGGTGGCTTCACTCCCCTAATTAATTGCATATGGCTTACCGCCCCTCAGAGCAATTTTGGCCATAAGTATCCACGTGGTACTTGCACTACGAATGAGAACATCTCAGCAGTCCACTTCTTAGGACACGTTCATACCAGGCGCACAGCTCCACGCATGCACCTCACTCCCATCCTACAGCACCCCTGCTCCGTGCATGTGCACAGCTCCACGCATGCACCTCACTCCCATCCTACAGCACCCCTGCTCCGTGCATGCGCACAGCTCCACGCATGCACCTCACTCCCATCCTGCAGCAACCCTGCTCCGTGCACGCGCACAGCTCCACGCATGCACCTCACTCCCATCCTGCAGCAACCCTGCTCCGTGCACGCGCACAGCTCCAAGCATGCACCTCACTCCCATCCTGCAGCACCCCTGCTCCGTGCACGCGCACCGCTCCATGCATGCACCTCACTCCCATCCTGCAGCACCCCTGCTCCGTGCACGCGCACAGCTCCACGCATGCACCTCACTCCCATCCTGCAGCACCCCTGCTCCGTGCACGCGCACAGCTCCACGCATGCACCTCACTCCCATCCTGCAGCACCCCTGCTCCGTGCACGCGCACAGCTCCAGGCATGCACCTCACTCCCATCCTGCAGCACCCCTGCTCTGTGCACGCGCACAGCTCCAGGCATGCACCTCACTCCCATCCTGCAGCACCCCTGCTCTGTGCACGCACACAGCTCCACGCATGCACCTCACTCCCATCCTGCAGCACCCCTGCTCTGTGCACGCGCACAGCTCGACGCATGCACCTCACTCCCATCCTGCAGCACCCCTGCTCCGTGCACGCACACAGCTCCACGCATGCACCTCACTCCCATCCTGCAGCACCCCTGCTCTGTGCACGCGCACAGCTCCACGCATGCACCTCACTCCCATCCTGCAGCACCCCTGCTCTGTGCACGCGCACAGCTCCACGCATGCACCTCACTCCCATCCTGCAGCACCCCTGTTCTGTGCACGCGCACAGCTCCACGCATGCACCTCAGTGGGCAGTTGTGTGGCAGGCAGCTCTAGAAGGGGTGAAAAAACAACAAAGCCCCATTAACAAGCGAATGGTCTTTTAAAGACCTGTGAAGTACTTTGGGCGGCTGTGTGGGTGCCCGGGAAGCTATTTCAGCCCGGGCTGACACACACGAGGGGTGGGGGAGCGGGGTGTATGCACTGCCAGCAACCTGGCAGACCAGTGCACAACACTTGCATCGCCCTCTCTCTGCCATGGCGCTCCATGCTTCTGAAAGGGAAGAACAAAACGTGCATTTGCGTTGCATATGTCCGACCCTGCAAAGCCCATATATGACACTAACCCGATTCAAGGCCCCAGTCTCCCGATTTTTTTTTTAATCTCCCACTTTGCTCTTCTGAAATGTTGGCATGTATGATATTGGCACTATGGAAAGGTGGTCTGCAGACCACAGTGACAGACCAGACCCTGGACCCAGCTGATATCCGTCCACTGGACCCGGCGCTACAGTGTAAGCACGGCCCGTGGGGATCACAGCCACACTCTGCCCCCCCCTTCCCCTGTGACACCCAGTCACTCGGGCCGCACCCCCTCCCTTCGTCCCTCCACCCCCACACTTCACTGTGTCATACTCAGCTGCGAGTGTTAGGCGCTCACAGACAGCTGCGCGGGGCTCAACGTGTGACCCTGGGCTCCTGAGCTCAGGCTGAGTCAGTCCGGATGGGCAGACAGACAGCTGGCCGCTCTCTGCACCGTCAGGACAGTGTCTCCGCCACGTGAGGGCAGCGTCACAGGGAGCCTGGGGCCGAAGAAGGGCTGTGTGGTCACGTGATGGTCTCACAGCTCCTTGAAGTGTCTCCCAGGCGCTCTCTGCACAACCAACCACTGAATGTAATCACTTATCACACAGAATCGAGAAAAGGACATTTTTGATTTCAGTTTTACTTTAATTGTAGATGCTTTCCACTTATGGTAGGGTAAATTTGCTCACAAATGACGCAAAATGAGAACATTTCAAAACAATAACTGGTACTAAGAAATTGCATATTAAAAAATATATATATTTTCAAAGAGTAAATAATGCTGTGCAGGTGCTGGTCACGCCCATCTGTCATATAGACCAGGCACGACGAATGATCATTCGCACTGCATGCCAGCGCAAGCACTGCACAGTACTGTGCACCTGAGGTGCAAAAAAGAATTCCTAGCAATGAACATGTCTGGATGCGGGTGGCCCCTCTGGTATCTATTATAATGATGAAGTACACATAGTCTCTTTAATGTGTTTATTCTTAACACCCACCAAATACACAGCGATGACAGCAGGCTATGGCTCCAACTGTCCCTTCAGTCCCTTGTACACTCTCAACCCATGTCATCACATTCCGAGACAGAACTACCCCTTAAAGGAGAAGCTACAACACATCTTCCCTTTATAAAAAATGTAAAAGAACACAAAAGAAAGCATAAAAAGAAGAAAGATAAAATAACACAGTTTAAGCAAATACATAAGACTTGCAGATACAAAGATAAAACAACTTAATACCATTAATACTTTACACAGTAGTCTTGAAGATACGATGGTGGTCTCCTGATCCTGGAACCAGGAGTGTCTGGATCAGAATGAGTACAATTTTCATAACATTTTGGAACTTTGGGCTGAGACGGGGAATCTCTGTGTCCATTCCCAGAATGGGAACATTTTGACAAACGAGACATACTCCACACATCTCCCCCATCAAGCATAACTACATTCCTCATGACTTTAACAATACGCCTCGGTCCAAAATATTTTGTACCACCTTTGGGAGACCAAACTGCTTTCTTAACAAATACCAGGTCACCAATTTTCCAAGTAGGTTGACATACCCCATTCCTCATGTCAAACCTACGCTTGTAATTCTCTTGATATTTGTTAAGTCTCCAATTCTTCACAACACAACCGCCGTCTTTCACACTCAACCAAAGAGGATTTAACTCAGAACCAGCTGTTCTCCCCTTAAGTTTTTCAAATGGGGAACAGCCAGTAACACTATTAGGTGTATTCCTATGCGCCCACAATTTTTCTCGAAGGATGGGCTTGACTGGAGCTCTTCTCTCTAAGGCACTCTGAGCGGAAGCTCTAATCAATCTATTCATACTTTCAACTAACCCATTTGCCTGAGGGGCATAAAGGGCAGTTCTGTGATGTGTGATTGAAAGATCTTTCAAAAAATCTGTCATTTCTTGAGAGGTAAATTGCACCCCATTATCCGAAACAAGAACATCGGGTATGCCTTCCCATGTAAAGGCATCTCTAAGAAATTCAATAATGTTCTTAGTTACCACTGAACCCATACAAGAAGCAGATACCCACTTGGATGTGTAATCAACTAGTACAACAACAAACCTTTCCGAGGGAGACAAGGTGTCAAAAGGACCCACAATATCAACAGCAAGCTTTGACCAAGGACGTTCAGGTATCGCAACAGGAGAAAGAGGAGCAGTCCTAACTTTCCTCGACTTGTCATTTCCTGCACACATAACACAATCCTTGACTACTTCTTCCACCTGACAATCTACTTCAGGCCGCCAATAAGACTCTCTAACTCTCGCCTTAGTCAAACTGCGCCCAAGATGGCCCTCATGGGCAAGATTGACAATTTTCTCTCTCATGTCAACAGGAGGTATAAGTCTATCCCCCGCAAACGTTCTCCTTGAAGAATATTCAATTCTTCACGCACATTCCAAAAACCTCTTACACAACTCGGAACCAAATTCAAAGAAGGCCAACCATTGACAATGAAATTCATGATGATACTTCTAGCCTCATCACCCTCACAACCGGCTTTCCATTCTTCCTTGTCAATAGCTGACTCTTTCACCCAACAAACATTGCTGTCAAGGCTCTTAATTGAACTTTTCTCCAACGGCATTCTAGATAGGAAATCTGCTGGAACATTCCTTAGACCAGGTAAATACTCCACCGTAAAATTGTATTCCCATAGTCCCTCAACCCACCTTTTAATTCTTGGAGTAGTGCTTTCAACATTCCTACACGAAAACATATGTACAAGAGGTTTGTGATCTGTTCTCACAAGAAAAGGTATACCCCACAAGTAAAATCTGAAATGATTTATAGCCCAGTAACAAGCTAAAGCTTCGCGCTCTATCACCGAATAGCGCTCTTCCGCACCCTTCAATGAGCGAGAAGCAAAACCAATCACCTTCTCACTACCATCCACCACCTGTGATAACACCGCACCCAAACCTCGTACACTAGCATCAGTGGTCAATATGGTCTTTTTTTAACATCAAAATGACCTAAGGTTGGCATACCTGCAATTTCTTTTTTTACTCTTTTAAAAGCATCTTCACACTCATCAGACCAATTAAATTCCTCTCCTTTTTTAAGAAGAATTCTTAAAGGTTGCATAACACTCTCAAAATTATACACAAATTTTGAATAATACTCAGATAATCCTAAAAAGGATTTTACTTGATCTTTGTTTAAAGGAGATGGTGCCTGCAATATTGCCTCTGCTAGATCAACTTTAGGGCTGATACCCTCCCCAGAAATTGAATGACCCAGATAGGAAACAGAGGTAACCCTAAATTTACATTTCTCACTTTTCAACGTGAGTCCCCGTTACTTCAACCTGGACAGTACGGGGAACAAAACTTCATCATGTTTATCCCTATCTTTACCATGGACAAGAATATCGTCCTGAAAAAATAAAACAGAATCAATGCCATTCAAAACATTCTTCATCACTCTTTGAAAACAAGCTGCAGCACTTGCTAACCCAAAAGGCATACGAATAAATCTATATGCACCTAAAGGGGTTACAAAAGATGTAAGATGTCTGGATTCTTCATTTAACATAATCTGATGGTATGCCGCAGATAGGTCCATTACACTAAATACACTGGAACCTCCCAATTTTGATAAAGCCTCATTGATATTAGGTAAGGGTTGTCTGTCTACCCAGATGCAGTTGTTTAAACTTCTCAAGTCCACACACATCCTGATCTTTTTTCCATTATCCTTCGGGACCAAATCTATGGGAGCCAACCATTCAGACGACTCTATCTCCTCAATTACTTGCAGACCTAATAGCCTATCAATTTCTTCCTGTAAGGGTTCCAACATAAGGTTGGGAACCTTCCTTACTTTGTGTACAATCGGTGTGGCATTTTTTTTTAGAATTATTTTATGGTTAAAACCATTGAGACACCCAAGCTTTTCACTAAAAACTTCAGGAAACTTTCCCAAAATATCTTGAACATCACTCTGTTGTGAAACTAGCATAACTTGGTTTGGTGCATTTGGGTTCAGAATGATGCCAAGATCCCTTTGATGACGCCATCCCAGCAGGTTATCTCCTCGTTTAGCAACATAAATCTTCCCTACTGTTTCTCTACCTTTAAACACAATAGGATGAATTGAATAACCAATTAAATCAATTTTCTGCCCACCGTAACCCACCGGATTGATATCAGGTGACAAAAGTTTTATATCACAAGAGCCAAAGGTGGAATACCAGAACTTATCGCTCAGGAGAGTATAAGGTGAGCCAGAATCTGCTAGCACAGGAACACATTTATCACCAATGTACACATCACATAAAGGCATGTTAACATCCCCAATGTCAACTGTTTTCTCATTATTCACTGCTTCAACCTTACTATCCGTGATACAATGTATAGCTAATTGAGCGAATTCATCGGCATCATTTAACATATTCACTTTGGTGTTCCTACACATGCGAGCATAGTGACCTTTTTTCCCACAGCTTCTGCACATGGTACTCCTAGCAAAACAATTTGGATAATTCTGTCCATGGTTCTGACTGCCACATCTAGGACATTTAAACTTATTCTCCTTATTAAAACTAAAATTAGACTTCTGTTTGTCCAATTTAATGGCAGGCTTGTCCTGATTGATGTTTGCTTTTCCAACCAGTGCAACAGGTGTTTCGCATGACGCGCCTTCTTGGTCCACTTTATTGACATTGGACATGGGAACAGAGGAAGATGCGCCACTTCGCATCTCTTTGACCCAAAAAGAAGTGTGTTCGATACTTTCCACAATCGTAATGGCTTCTTTAAGATTGGGGTTTTTTGATAGTAATTTTTCCTGGACTTTTGGATCATTGGTGCATCGTACCAGTTGATCATGGATGAGAGAGTCAGATAATTGTTCAATCTCGCAAGTCTGTGCCAACGACTTTAATGCTGCCACATAGTTCCCAACTCTCTCTCCTTTAGCCTGTACACGCATAAAAAATTTGTGTCTCTCCATAACCACATTTATGCGAGGTCCAAAATGACCCTGCAGTTGCAAAAGAGTCATTTCATATACATCATTGGGTTCACCTGCACCTCTTCCTATAGGTATAGGATCCAAGCTGTCATAAATGTTTCTTCCTTCTGTACCCAGGTTGTGCAGTAGTATGGCTTGTTTCCTAATAGCAGAAAACTTTTCACCCCCAATCGCCAACAAATATGAGTCAAAAAGTGGTCTCTATTTCTTCCAGGGAAGTACAGGTTCCCCTCGTTCGCTTAAAATCCTTTTACTGTGATCACTTCGACATCTCGCAGGAATCTTTATGAGACGGACGACAGCTCCCCTCGTTGCAAAGCAAGGAGCTGCGAGCCAGGCAGCCTCTGAGAGCCGCAGTCCTCCGGTTTATAAAGGGGGTTTACCCTTGATGATGCCAGGCTGTTGCCGTACCCTTGATGACGCCAGGCTGTCACTGTACCCTTGATGATGCCAGGCTGTCCCCGTACCCCTGATGATGCCAGGCTGTTACTGTACCCTTGATGATGCCACGCTGTCACAGTACCCCTGATGACATGCCCGGCTGACACCGTACCCTTGATGATGCCAGGCTGTCACCGTACCCCTGATGATGCCAGGCTGTCACCGTACCTTTGATGACACCAGGCTGTCCCCGTACCCTTGATGATGCCAGGCTGTCACCGTACCCCTGATGATGCCAGGCTGTCACCGTACCCTAGATGATGCCACACTGTCACCGTACCCCTGATGACATGCCCGGCTGACACCGTACCCTTGATGATACTAGGCTGTCACTGTACCCCTGATGATGCCAGGCTGTCACCGTACCCTTGATGACGCCAGCCTGTCATCATACCCCAGATGACGGCAGCCTGTCTCCGTACCCTTGATCATTCCAGGCTGTCCCCGTACCCTTGATTGAAGCCAGGCTGTCACCGTACCCTTGATGATGCCAGGTTGTCGGCGTACCCCTGATGATGCCAGGCTGTCACCGTACCCCTGATGATGCCAGGCTGTCCCCGTACCCTTGATGATGCCAGGCTGCCACCATACCCTTGATGATGCCAGGCTGTCCCCGTACCCATGATGATGCCAGGCTATCACCGTACCCCTGATGATGTCAGGCTGTCACCGTAACCCTTGATGACGCCAGCCTGTCACCGTACCCCAGATGATGCCAGGCTGTCTCCGTACCCTTGATCATGCCAGGCTGTCACCGTACCCTTGATGACATGCCAGGCTGTCACCGTACCCCTGCTGATGCCAGGCTGTCACCGTACCTTTGATGATGCCAGGCTGTCACTGTAGCCTTGATGATGCCAGGCTCTCACCGTACCCCTGCTGATGCCAGGTTGTCACTGTACCCTTGATCATGCCAGGCTGTCACTGTATCCCTGCTGATGCCAGGCTGTCACCGTACCCTTGATGACATGCCCGGCTATCACCGTACCCTTGATGACGCCAGGCTGTCACAGTACCCCTGCTGATGCCAGGCTGTCCCCATACCCTTGATGATGCCAGGCTGACACCGTAGACTTGATGATGCCAGGCTGTCACCGTACCCCTGCTGATGCCAGGCTGTCCCCGTACCCTTGATAACATGCCTGGCTGTTACCGTAGCCTTGATGATGCCAGGCTGACACCGTAGCCTTGATGATGCCAGGCTCTCACCGTACCCTTGATGATGCCTGTTAGAAGGCGACCTCAGAGGGGCCCGGAGGGGGCCCTGACTGCCCTGAGACCCACCCTCGGGGTATCGTAGCCGGGCACTGGCGGGAGACTCCTCAGGGGAGGAACCTCGTATCTAGGATCGTACACTCGGCACCGCACGACAGATAGACACCACACGAGGAGTTCTTAAGAACAAATCTTTATCAGATCGGAGTGGTAAGATCTTTATGATCAGCAAGGCAAAATATATACAAGTAGAGCACGGCTCACAAAGTCTTGGAGGGGGTTTAGGGGGTAGCGGGACAGTCTTTTTTGGGGGTATGGATCAAATGCAGGTGCGTATCCGGCGCACAGCTCTCAATCCTCGAGCTGGGGGATACGCTTGTCGTCGTGGGGTCCGGCGGGACCAAGGGAGTCTGTGGGTGCTGCGAGATACTCAGCAGGCTCGGGTACAAGTTCGGAGGTCTTACGATCTTCGGGGAGCCGCGAGTCACTTAGCAGGGCTCAAGCACAAGTTCGGAGGTCTTACGATCTTCAGGGAGCCGCGAGTCACTCAGCAGGGCTCAAGCACAAGTTCGGAGGTCTTACGATCTTCAGGGAGCCGCGAGTCACTCAGCAGGGCTCAGGCACAAGTTCGGAGGTCTGACGATCTTCAGGGAGCCGCGAGTCACTCAGCAGGGCTCAGGTGTTTCCAAGGCGAATCTGCCGGACAGTCCCAGAGCACCCCTTGTTATAGGGCGACTCCTCTTTGATGTCCGGAGTCGGTGCAGGCAGGGGTCTTGTCACCTGGGGGTCGCTTGTTGGGGGTTTCCTGCCATTGTCCTTTGATCCTTTCAGGACCGGGTCGGGAGGAGCCCCAGACACCCAGCAGGCGTGGAGCCAGCCCTCGGGGAGGCCGGCGGGTCGATCGAAACCCACCTTCCCAGGGAAGCGCAGAGGTGTGAGGGAAACTGCTCCTCCCTTTCTCATCCCAAGGGGAGCGCGATGTCCTCCAGCCGGAGTGGCGCCTGTAGGCTAGGGTCGCGCTGGGGCCGGGCGGCCATCTTGGTGCATGAAGTGGGCACGCGGGCCCGGGGTGGCCGAAGGAGGAAGGCCACGGACGGGGGAAGTCCGGGTCGGGTGTGTGTGTTCTGGTGGGAAGGATCGGCTAGGCCAGGGGCTCGGGGCTGGTGTGAGGTGCAGGGGTCAGGTCTTACTATGTTACGAGGGCCGGGTCTAACACGCGTCCCCCCCAGCTGAAAGCCGGAGAGAACTACCCATCTTCTTGGGGGTTCTCTTCGCTGAGGCGGAAGAATCGGGAGAGGCCATCGGCGTTGGCGTGGTCCGTACCAGGGCGATGTTCCACGGTGAAATCCATCCCCTGGAGGGAGATTGACCACCGCAGAAGCTTGGGGTTTTCTCCTCGCATCTGCATGAGCCATCGCAAGGGCCGATGGTCGGTCTGGACCCTGAAATGGGTGCCGAACACGTAAGGGCGTAGTTTCTTGAGGGCCCAGACTACGGAGAACGCCTCGCGCTCGATGGTACTCCATCTCTGTTCCCTGGGCAACAGCCTTCGGCTGAGGAAGGCCACGGGCTGGTCTAGACCCTGGTCATTTACTTGGGAGAGGGCGGCCCCGATGCCATGCTCGGAGGCATCAGTTTGTACCACAAACTCTTTGGAGTAGTCGGGGGCCTGGAGGACGGGGGCCGTACACATGGCCGTTTTTAGGGCATTGAACGCCTCTTGGCAGGCAGGGGACCACTGTACCTTCTTGGGCTGCTTCTTGGACGTGAGTCCCGTGAGGGGACCGACCAGGCTGCCGTAATTCCGGATGAATCTCCGATAGTAGCCCGTGAGGCCCAGAAAGGCTCGGACCTCTGTTTGGGTAGTGGGGGGTTCCCAGGCTAGGATGGTGTCGATTTTGGGCTGTAGAGGGGCGACCTGCCCGCTTCCGACCTGGTGCCCCAGGTAGGTTACCGAACCTTGCCCAATCTGGCATTTGCTGGCTTTCACGGTGAGGCCCGCCTGGCGTAGGGCGGTTAGCACCCTCCGGAGGTGCTGGAGGTGCTCACTCCATTCGGAACTAAAAACTGCGATATCGTCGAGATATGCAGCGCTGAATTTTTCCAGCCCGGCCAGGACTCTATTTACCAGTCGCTGGAAGGTGGCCGGGGCATTTTTCATCCCGAAGGGCATTACGCGAAAGCGATAGTGCCCATCCGTGGTGGAGAAGGCGGACCGCTCCTTGGCTCCCTCTGTGAGCGCAATTTGCCAGTAGCCGCAGGTGAGATCGAAGGTGCTGAGGAACCGAGCAGCTCCGAGCCGGTCAATGAGCTCGTCGGCTCGGGGAATGGGGTGGGCATCGGCTCGGGTGACCTCATTGAGTCCCCGGTAGTCCACGCAAAAGCGGAGTTCCGGGGCGACCCCGGGGGCAGCTGCTTTTGGGACCAGGACCACGGGGCTGGCCCAGGGGCTGTCTGAGGGTTCGATCACGCCTAGGGTCAACATTTTCGAGACTTCGGCTTGGATACAGGACTGGACCCGATCAGGGACTCGGTAGGCTCGGTGTCTCACTGGCGGGCTGTCCCCGGTATCCACATCATGGACACACCAGTCGGTGTCCTTCAGGACCAGGGAGAAGAGGTCCGGAAACTGCCCTAGGAGCTGGCGGCAATCCTCACGTTGCTGGGGAGTGAGAGACGGGGAGAGGTTCACTCCCTCTACGGAGCCGTCTTTCTCCTTGGTGCGCAGAAGATCAGGGAGAGGATCTGACTCTTCTTCGGACCCGTCGTCAGTGGCCAGTAGGAGGCTCAGCTCTGTCCGCACAAAGTGGGGCTTGAGGCGGTTCACGTGGAGGACCCGGAGGGGGTCCCGGGGTGACTGGACGTCTACCAAGTACGTGACCGGGCTCTTCCGCTCAACTACTTTGAAGGGCCCGGTCCATTTATCCTGGAGAGCGCAGGGTTTCACGGGGGCCATGACCCACACCAGCTGGCCCGGCTGAAACTCGACTAGCGCGGCGTTCTGGTCGTACCAGCGCTTCATCTCCTCCTGACTCGCCTCCAGATTGGCCTCTGCCATTTCCCGGAACCTCCTAGTCTGATTGCGGAGGGTCAGGACGTAACGGAACACGTCTCGGGGGTGCCTCGGGGCGCTGCCTGCCACTCTTCTTTGACCAGGCTGAGGGGCCCTCTGACGGGGTGCCCGTAGAGTAACTCGAAGGGGCTGAAACCCAAGGATTTCTGGGGAACTTCTCGGTATGCGAATAGGAGGCAGGGGAGCAGGAGGTCCCACTTACGCCGGAGGGGCTCTTCCAGGCCCGCGATCATCCCCTTCAGAGTCCGGTTAAACCACTCTACCAGGCCGTTACCTTGGGGGTGGTACGGGGTGGTGAATTTGTAGGACACCCCGCACTGTTGCCATAAGGACCTCATGTATCGGGAGATAAAGTTGGTACCACGATCGCTCACGACCTCGCGGGGAAAACCCATGCGGGAGAAGATCCCCATCAGCGCCCGGCCCACCACGGGGGCCGTGACGGTGCGCAGGGGGATGGCCTCAGGGTAACGAGTGGCATGGTCCACCAGGACGAGGATGAACCGGTGCCCCTGGGAAGTTGGGGGGTCCAGAGGTCCTATAATGTCGATCCCGACCCGCTCAAAAGGGGTACTGACGACAGGGAAGGGCTGGAGGGGAGCCTTGCGCTTTCCTCCACTCTTCCCACTAGCCTGGCACGTGGGACAGGACTTGCAGTGGGCTTCTACATCCGCTTTCATTCGGGGCCAGTAGAAGTGAGTCACGAGGCGACTGTATGTTTTGTCCTGACCCAAGTGGCCTGCGAGGGGAACGTCGTGGGCCAAGCCCAGGAGGAGGTTTCGGAAGCGTAGGGGTACCACCAGCACCCGGCCGGACCCTAGCTCCACCGACTTCTGTTCGCTGTACAGAAGGTCATTCTCCCAATAGACCCGGTGCGTCCCCGTCTGGTCGCCTGCGGCCTGGGCCTCTGCCTGTTGCCGGGGCCCGACCAGGGAGGGACAGGTAGCCTGCTCTCGGCAGAACTCCTCTCGGGAGGGGCCCCCTTCGTGGCGCCAGTGGGCTAATTCGGGCAGATCGCCTAACTCGGTGTCTGGGGTGGAGTCGGAAGGCGGCGGTTCGTCACTGGCGAGCGACTCTTCTGGTGGGGGGATGTGGGGGCCCTCGGCCGGGACCATCCCATCTTCGGGGGTCGGGGCGTCGTCGACGTCCCTCAGGGGGGGTCAGTCGAGCCGCCATGGATCGAGTGGTGGCGCACACCCACTCAGGGAGGCCCATCATCCCTAGGTGGGTCTTGCGCTCAACTTGCCCCCAGGGGGAACTTTCCAGGTCGTTCCCCAGGAGACAGTCGACTGGCTGGGATGTTCTCACTGCGACCTTCAGTTTACCGACCACCCCTCCCCACTCGAAGGGCACCAGGGCTACCTTACATAGGCTTTCTGTGTTGTCGGCTGAAATGACAGGGCAAAATACGTTGGGGAGGACCTGGTCTTCGTGGACTAAATGGCTGAGGACACCGGTGATGCTGGCCCCGGTGTCACGGAGGGCTTCTACTTGGTGGCCATTGATCGTGGAGAGCTGCCCATATTTCTTTGTGTTAGGGGGCAGGAGGCTCCCAGGGACCATCTCTCTATCTCCTAAGGACACTAGGGCCATGGCGGCGGGTTCCCACTCTTCGGCCTCCTCAACCTCCTTCCCCAGGGCTACATTGGCTATCTGTCTAGCGGGGGGTGCTGCCTGGGTGGTGCATGGGGCCATGGGGCATTCAGGGTCGTTGGCGTAATGCCCGGGCTTCTGGCAGCGGAAACAAGTGATGGTTACCCGGTGCCCCCGTCTCAGGGGGGGGCCGGATACAGCTGGTGGGGGTGCCGGGAAAGGCGGAGGTTGGGACTTTGGGGGACTAGCCTGGGGCTCTCTCTGCCCTCCCTGGTTTCCCCCCCCTCTCTGGCGGGGTGGTCCCTGACTGGCTCGGGGGTACTCCCCTACAGGGCCCCGGGAGACCCGGGTGTTGGTCCAGCGATCCGCCTCGACAGCCAGCTTTCTCGGGTCCGTGAGCTTGCTGTCGAGCAGGTGCTGGCGTAGTTCCACAAAGCAGTTGGCAGCCAGGTGTTCCCATAACATAAGGTCGGTTAGTTCTTCCAGGGTGGTTACCTTGCTGCCCTTGATCCACCCATCGAAGGCGCGGCTGAAGAAATTCACATATTCCACCCAGGTGGTACCCAGGATCTTCCTGCAGTCCCGGAACCACTGGCGGTACATCTCCGGGGTGAGGCCGTACCTTGTGAGGAGGGCCGCTTTCTTGTGTTCATAGGAGGTCTGCATGGAGGTGGGTAGGTCGAGCAGGGTGTCTCTTCCTTCGCTCAGGAACCGTCCCCATAACCCAGCCCCCCAATCCTTCTGCGGGACCCGATGGGAGGTCATGGCGACCTCGTAGGCCCGAAACCACTGCTGAATGTCATCATATTTGTAATATTCCTTGACCACATCCTTGGGGATGTGGACCTTCTGCTCCGTCGGGGCGGCCGCCTCCCGGTTCCCCGGGGGCCGCGCTTCTTCGCTTCTTGCTTTCAGTTCTATTTCCTTTAAGCTGCGTTCATGTTCTAGTTGAAGTCTCCTTCCCTCGTGTTCTCATTGGAGTTTCTTCTCTTCTAGTTCTCCTTGTACTCGCAACTGTTCTACTGCTAGCTTCTTCTCCGCTAATTTCAACTCGCCCTCAATTTTGAGTTTGGCTAATTCGAGCTTGTGATGGCGACTTTTTTCTCTGTCTGCGAGTTCCTCCGGGGATAGGCCCCCGTCTGGTACGAAGCCTCGCACCTGGTTGCTGCTGCGTTCTCCTTGGGAGGGTCCAGCTTCGTCGTGGGGCTCCACCGCTCCTTCTGGGCGGGAGGCTCCAGAATCCACCCAAGCTTGCAGTGCCTTTTGCATATCTTCTTTGGTGTTGAGACCAGTGGTAGCGATTCTGAGTTCCTTACAGAATTGCTTTAGTTCTCTGTGAGTGTACTCTTCCAGCTGTTCCACCTGGAACTCGGTACTGGCGTCGTCTTCTACGAGAACTACGGCGTTTCCTTCTGCCATCTTTGTCGGTAGTGCGTCAGCCGTTCACGGTAAGATCTCTAGATCATAGGCCCGAATCCCGTCGCTTGCCACCAATGTTAGAAGGCGACCTCAGAGGGGCCCGGAGGGGGCCCTGACTGCCCTGAGACCCACCCTCGGGGTATCGTAGCCGGGCACTGGCGGGAGACTCCTCAGGGGAGGAACCTCGTATCTAGGATCGTACACTCGGCACCACACGACAGATAGACACCACACGAGGAGTTCTTAAGAGCAAATCTTTATCAGATCGGAGTGGTAATATCTTTATGATCAGCAAGGCAAAATATATACAAGTAGAGCACGGCTCACAAAGTCTTGGAGGGGGTTTAGGGGGTAGCGGGACAGTCTTTTTTGGGGGTATGGATCAAATGCAGGTGCGTATCCTGCGCACAGCTCTCAATCCTCGATCTGGGGGATACGCTTGTCGTCGTGGGGTCCGGCGGGACCAAGGGAGTCTGTGGGTGCTGCGAGATACTCAGCAGGCTCGGGTACAAGTTCGGAGGTCTTACGATCTTCGGGGAGCCGCGAGTCACTCAGCAGGGCTCAAGCACAAGTTCGGAGGTCTTACGATCTTCAGGGAGCCGCGAGTCACTCAGCAGGGCTCAAGCACAAGTTCGGAGGTCTTACGATCTTCAGGGAGCCCCGAGTCACTCAGCAGGGCTCAAGCACAAGTTTGGGGTTTGACGATCTTCAGGGAGCCGCTAGTCACTCAGCAGGGCTCATGTGTTTCCAAGGCGAATCTGCCGGACAGTCCCAGAGCACCCCTTGTTATAGGGCGACTCCTCTTTGATGTCCGGAGTCGGTGCAGGCAGGGGTCTTGTCACCTGGGGGTCGCTTGTTGGGGGTTTCCTGCCATTGTCCTTTGATCCTTTCAGGGCCGGGTCGGGAGGAGCCCCAGACACCCAGCAGGCGTGGAGCCAGCCCTCGGGGACGCCGGCGGGTCGATCGAAACACACCTTCCCAGGGAAGCGCAGAGGTGTGAGGGAAACTGCTCCTCCCTTTCTCATCCCAAGGGGAGCGCGATGTCCTCCAGCCGGAGTGGCGCCTGTAGGCTAGGGTCGCGCTGGGGCCGGGCGGCCATCTTGGTGCATGAAGTGGGCACGCGGGCCCGGGGTGGCCGAAGGAGGAAGGCCACGGACGGGGGAAGTCCGGGTCGGGTGTGTGTGTTCTGGTGGGAAGGATCGGCTAGGCCAGGGGCTCGGGGCTGGTGTGAGGTGCAGGGGTCAGGTCTGACTATGTTACGAGGGCCGGGTCTAACACGGCCAGGCTGTCACCGTACCCCTGCTGATGCCACGCTGTCCCCGTACCCTTGATAACATGCCCGGCTGTTACCATAGCCTTGATGATGCCAGGCTGACACCGTAGCCTTGATGATGCCAGGCTGTCACCGTACCCTTGATGACGCCAGGCTGTCACCGTACCAATGATGATGCCAGGCTGTCATTGTACCCTTGATGACACCAGGCTTTCACCATACCTCTGATGATGCCACCAGGCTGTCACCATACCCTTGATGATGCCAGGCTGTCACCTTACCCTTGATGATATGCCAGGCTGTCACCGTACCCTTGATGATGCTAGGCTGTTACTGTACCCTTTATGATGCCAGGCTGTCACCGTACCCTTGATGATGCCAGTCTGTCACCGTACCCCTGCTGAAGCCAGGTTGTCCCCGTACCCCTGCTGATGCCAGGCTGTGCCCGTACCCTTGATGACATGCCCGGCTGTTACCGTAGCCTTGAAGATGCCAGGCTGTCTCTCGGTGTCTGGGGTGGAGTCGGAAGGCGGCGGTTCGTCACTGGCGAGCGACTCTTCTGGTGGGGGGATGTGGGGGCCCTCGGCCGGGACCATCCCATCTTCGGGGGTCGGGGCGTCGTCGACGTCCCTCAGGGGGGGTCAGTCGAGCCGCCATGGATCGAGTGGTGGCGCACACCCACTCAGGGAGGCCCATCATCCCTAGGTGGGTCTTGCGCTCAACTTGCCCCCAGGGGGAACTTTCCAGGTCGTTCCCCAGGAGACAGTCGACTGGCTGGGATGTTCTCACTGCGACCTTCAGTTTACCGACCACCCCTCCCCACTCGAAGGGCACCAGGGCTACCTTACATAGGCTTTCTGTGTTGTCGGCTGAAATGACAGGGCAAAATACGTTGGGGAGGACCTGGTCTTCGTGGACTAAATGGCTGAGGACACCGGTGATGCTGGCCCCGGTGTCACGGAGGGCTTCTACTTGGTGGCCATTGATCGTGGAGAGCTGCCCATATTTCTTTGTGTTAGGGGGCAGGAGGCTCCCAGGGACCATCTCTCTATCTCCTAAGGACACTAGGGCCATGGCGGCGGGTTCCCACTCTTCGGCCTCCTCAACCTCCTTCCCCAGGGCTACATTGGCTATCTGTCTAGCGGGGGGTGCTGCCTGGGTGGTGCATGGGGCCATGGGGCATTCAGGGTCGTTGGCGTAATGCCCGGGCTTCTGGCAGCGGAAACAAGTGATGGTTACCCGGTGCCCCCGTCTCAGGGGGGGGCCGGATACAGCTGGTGGGGGTGCCGGGAAAGGCGGAGGTTGGGACTTTGGGGGACTAGCCTGGGGCTCTCTCTGCCCTCCCTGGTTTCCCCCCCCTCTCTGGCGGGGTGGTCCCTGACTGGCTCGGGGGTACTCCCCTACAGGGCCCCGGGAGACCCGGGTGTTGGTCCAGCGATCCGCCTCGACAGCCAGCTTTCTCGGGTCCGTGAGCTTGCTGTCGAGCAGGTGCTGGCGTAGTTCCACAAAGCAGTTGGCAGCCAGGTGTTCCCATAACATAAGGTCGGTTAGTTCTTCCAGGGTGGTTACCTTGCTGCCCTTGATCCACCCATCGAAGGCGCGGCTGAAGAAATTCACATATTCCACCCAGGTGGTACCCAGGATCTTCCTGCAGTCCCGGAACCACTGGCGGTACATCTCCGGGGTGAGGCCGTACCTTGTGAGGAGGGCCGCTTTCTTGTGTTCATAGGAGGTCTGCATGGAGGTGGGTAGGTCGAGCAGGGTGTCTCTTCCTTCGCTCAGGAACCGTCCCCATAACCCAGCCCCCCAATCCTTCTGCGGGACCCGATGGGAGGTCATGGCGACCTCGTAGGCCCGAAACCACTGCTGAATGTCATCATATTTGTAATATTCCTTGACCACATCCTTGGGGATGTGGACCTTCTGCTCCGTCGGGGCGGCCGCCTCCCGGTTCCCCGGGGGCCGCGCTTCTTCGCTTCTTGCTTTCAGTTCTATTTCCTTTAAGCTGCGTTCATGTTCTAGTTGAAGTCTCCTTCCCTCGTGTTCTCATTGGAGTTTCTTCTCTTCTAGTTCTCCTT
The DNA here is from genome assembly GCF_964204655.1 of Triturus cristatus. Lineage (NCBI taxonomy): Eukaryota > Metazoa > Chordata > Amphibia > Caudata > Salamandridae > Triturus > Triturus cristatus. The sequence goes on from NC_140591.1 coordinate 24,037,491, forward strand.
GTACTCGCAACTGTTCTACTGCTAGCTTCTTCTCCGCTAATTTCAACTCGCCCTCAATTTTGAGTTTGGCTAATTCGAGCTTGTGATGGCGACTTTTTTCTCTGTCTGCGAGTTCCTCCGGGGATAGGCCCCCGTCTGGTACGAAGCCTCGCACCTGGTTGCTGCTGCGTTCTCCTTGGGAGGGTCCAGCTTCGTCGTGGGGCTCCACCGCTCCTTCTGGGCGGGAGGCTCCAGAATCCACCCAAGCTTGCAGTGCCTTTTGCATATCTTCTTTGGTGTTGAGACCAGTGGTAGCGATTCTGAGTTCCTTACAGAATTGCTTTAGTTCTCTGTGAGTGTACTCTTCCAGCTGTTCCACCTGGAACTCGGTACTGGCGTCGTCTTCTACGAGAACTACGGCGTTTCCTTCTGCCATCTTTGTCGGTAGTGCGTCAGCCGTTCACGGTAAGATCTCTAGATCATAGGCCCGAATCCCGTCGCTTGCCACCAATGTTAGAAGGCGACCTCAGAGGGGCCCGGAGGGGGCCCTGACTGCCCTGAGACCCACCCTCGGGGTATCGTAGCCGGGCACTGGCGGGAGACTCCTCAGGGGAGGAACCTCGTATCTAGGATCGTACACTCGGCACCACACGACAGATAGACACCACACGAGGAGTTCTTAAGAGCAAATCTTTATCAGATCGGAGTGGTAAGATCTTTATGATCAGCAAGGCAAAATATATACAAGTAGAGCACGGCTCACAAAGTCTTGGAGGGGGTTTAGGGGGTAGCGGGACAGTCTTTTTTGGGGGTATGGATCAAATGCAGGTGCGTATCCTGCGCACAGCTCTCAATCCTCGATCTGGGGGATACGCTTGTCGTCGTGGGGTCCGGCGGGACCAAGGGAGTCTGTGGGTGCTGCGAGATACTCAGCAGGCTCGGGTACAAGTTCGGAGGTCTTACGATCTTCGGGGAGCCGCGAGTCACTCAGCAGGGCTCAAGCACAAGTTCGGAGGTCTTACGATCTTCAGGGAGCCGCGAGTCACTCAGCAGGGCTCAAGCACAAGTTCGGAGGTCTTACGATCTTCAGGGAGCCCCGAGTCACTCAGCAGGGCTCAAGCACAAGTTTGGGGTTTGACGATCTTCAGGGAGCCGCTAGTCACTCAGCAGGGCTCATGTGTTTCCAAGGCGAATCTGCCGGACAGTCCCAGAGCACCCCTTGTTATAGGGCGACTCCTCTTTGATGTCCGGAGTCGGTGCAGGCAGGGGTCTTGTCACCTGGGGGTCGCTTGTTGGGGGTTTCCTGCCATTGTCCTTTGATCCTTTCAGGGCCGGGTCGGGAGGAGCCCCAGACACCCAGCAGGCGTGGAGCCAGCCCTCGGGGACGCCGGCGGGTCGATCGAAACCCACCTTCCCAGGGAAGCGCAGAGGTGTGAGGGAAACTGCTCCTCCCTTTCTCATCCCAAGGGGAGCGCGATGTCCTCCAGCCGGAGTGGCGCCTGTAGGCTAGGGTCGCGCTGGGGCCGGGCGGCCATCTTGGTGCATGAAGTGGGCACGCGGGCCCGGGGTGGCCGAAGGAGGAAGGCCACGGACGGGGGAAGTCCGGGTCGGGTGTGTGTGTTCTGGTGGGAAGGATCGGCTAGGCCAGGGGCTCGGGGCTGGTGTGAGGTGCAGGGGTCAGGTCTGACTATGTTACGAGGGCCGGGTCTAACACGGCCAGGCTGTCACCGTACCCCTGCTGATGCCACGCTGTCCCCGTACCCTTGATAACATGCCCGGCTGTTACCATAGCCTTGATGATGCCAGGCTGACACCGTAGCCTTGATGATGCCAGGCTGTCACCGTACCCTTGATGACGCCAGGCTGTCACCGTACCAATGATGATGCCAGGCTGTCATTGTACCCTTGATGACACCAGGCTTTCACCATACCTCTGATGATGCCACCAGGCTGTCACCATACCCTTGATGATGCCAGGCTGTCACCTTACCCTTGATGATATGCCAGGCTGTCACCGTACCCTTGATGATGCTAGGCTGTTACTGTACCCTTTATGATGCCAGGCTGTCACCGTACCCTTGATGATGCCAGTCTGTCACCGTACCCCTGCTGAAGCCAGGTTGTCCCCGTACCCCTGCTGATGCCAGGCTGTGCCCGTACCCTTGATGACATGCCCGGCTGTTACCGTAGCCTTGAAGATGCCAGGCTGTCACCGCACCCTTGATGATGCCCGGCTGTCACCGTAGCCTTGATGATGCCAGGCTGTCACCGTACCCTGATGTTGCCAGGTTGTCCCCATGCCCCTGCTGATGCCAGGCTGTCCCCGTACCCTTGATGACATACCCGGCTGTTACTGTAGCCTTGATGATGCCAGGCTGACACCATAGCCTTGATGATGCCAGGCTGTCACCGTACCCCTTGATGACGCCAGGCTGTCACCGTACCCTTGATGACGCCAGGCTGTCACCGGACCAATGATGATATCAGACTGTCACCGTACCCCTGATGATGCCAGGCTGTCTTCGTACCCTAGATGATGCCCATCTGTCGCCGTAGCCTTGATGATTCCAGGCTGTCAGCGTACCCTTGATGATGCCAGGCTGTCACCATACTCCTGATGATGCCAGGCTGTCACTGTACCCTTGATGACGCCAGGCTTTCACCATACCTCTGATGATGCCAGGCTGTCACCATACCCTTGATGATGCCAGGCTGTCACCGTACCCTTGATGACATGCCAAGCTGTCACCGTACCCCTCATGATGCCAGGCTGTCACCGTACCCTTGATGATGCACGGCTGTCACCGTAGCCTTGATGATGCCAGGCTGACACCGTACACTTGATGCCAGGCTGTCACCATACCCCTGATGTTGCCAGGCTGTCACCGTACCCTTGATGATGCCAGGCTGTCACTGTACCCTTGATGATACTCAGCTGACACTGTGCCCTTGATGATGCCAGACTGTCACCGTACCCTTGATGATGCCAGGCTGTCACCGTAGCCTTGATGATGCCTGGCTGCCACCGTACCCTTGATGATGCCAGGCTGTCACCGTACCCTTGCTGAATTGCAGGCTGTCACTGTACCTCTGATGATGCCACCAGGCTGTCACCATACCCTTGATGATGCCAGGCTGTCACCTTACCCTTGATGATATGCCAGGCTGTCACCGTACCCTTGATGATGCTAGGCTGTCACTGTACCCTTGATGATGCCAGGCTGTCACCGTACCCTTGATGATGCCAGTCTGTCACCGTACCCCTGCTGAAGCCAGGTTGTCCCCATACCCCTGCTGATGCCAGGCTGTGCCCGTACCCTTGATGACATGCCTGGCTGTTACCGTAGCCTTGATGATGCCAGGCTGTCACCGCACCCTTGATGATGCCCGGCTGTCACCGTAGCCTTGATGATGCCAGGCTGTCACCGTACCCTGATGTTGCCAGGTTGTCCCCATACCCCTGCTGATGCCAGGCTGTCCCCGTACCCTTGATGACATACCCGGCTGTTACTGTAGCCTTGATGATGCCAGGCTGACACCGTAGCCTTGATGATGCCAGGCTGTCACCGTACCCCTTGATGACGCCAGGCTGTCACCGTACCCTTGATGACGCCAGGCTGTCACCGGACCAATGATGATATCAGACTGTCACCGTACCCCTGATGATGCCAGGCTGTCTTCGTACCCTAGATGATGCCCATCTGTCGCCATAGCCTTGATGATTCCAGGCTGTCAGCGTACCCTTGATGATGCCAGGCTGTCACCATACTCCTGATGATGCCAGGCTGTCACTGTACCCTTGATGACGCCAGGCTTTCACCATACCTCTGACGATGCCAGGCTGTCACCATACCCTTGATGATGCCAGGCTGTCACCGTACCCTTGATGACATGCCAAGCTGTCACCGTACCCCTCATGATGCCAGGCTGTCACCGTACCCTTGATGATGCACGGCTGTCACCGTAGCCTTGATGATGCCAGGCTGACACCGTACCCTTGATGCCAGGCTGTCACCATACCCCTGATGTTGCCAGGCTGTCACCGTACCCTTGATGATGCCAGGCTGTCACTGTACCCTTGATGATACTCAGCTGACACTGTGCCCTTGATGATGCCAGGCTGTCACTGTAGCCTTGATGATGCCTGGCTGCCACCGTACCCTTGATGATGCCAGGCTGTCACCGTACCCTTGCTGAATTGCAGGCTGTCACTGTACCCTTGATGATGCCAGCCTATCACCATACCCATGATGATGCCAGGCTGTCACCGTACATTTGATGATGCCAGGCTGACACCGTAGCTTTGCTGATGACAGGCTGACACCGTACCCTTGATGATGCCAGGCTGTCACCGTACCTTTGATGATGCCAGGCTGACACCGTGCCCTTGATGATGCCAGGCTGTCACCGTGCCCTTGATGACATGCCAGGCTGTCACTGTACCCTTGATGACCCCAGGCTGACACTGTACCCTTCGTGATGCCAGGCTGACACCATAGCCTTGATGATGCCAGGCTGTCAGTGTACCCTTCATGATGCCAGGCTGTCACCGAACCCTTCATGATGCCAGGCTGACACCATAACCTTGATGACATGCACGGCTGACACCGTACCCTTGATGATGCCAGGCTATAACCGTACCTCTGATGATTCCAGGCTTTCACCATACCCTTGATGATGCCAGGCTGTCCCCGTACCCTTGATGACATGCCAGGCTGACACAGTACCCTTGATGATGCCAGGCTGTCACCATACCCCTGATGATGCCAGGCTGTCCCTGTACCCCTGATGATGCCAGGCTGTCACCGTACCTTTGATGATGCCAGGCTGTCACCGTACCCTTGATGACATGCCAGGCTGTCACCATGGCCTTGATTATGCCAGGCTGTCACCGTACCCTTGATGATGCCCAGCTGTCAACGTAGCCTTTATGATGCCAGGCTGTCAGAGTATCCTTGATGACGCCAGGCTGTCACCATATCCCTGATGATGCCAGGCTGTCACCGTACCCTTGATGATGCCAGGCAGTCACCGTACCCTTGATGACATGCCAGGCTGTCACCGTACCCTTGATGACGCCAGGCTGTCACTGTACCCTTGATGACGCCAGGCTGTCACGTACTCTTGATGACATGCCAGGCTGTCACCGTACCCTTGATGATGCAAGGCTGTCACAATGAACTATAATATACAGTATCCCTCTAGACCTATATTGCTTTTTCACCAATAAATAGTTCTTAGCATTAATTCAATGAATTAATGCTAAGAACTATTTGTTGGTGAAAAAATCTTTTTTCCAATTTTGCACTAACTTTGGCTTTGCAATGCCAAGGTACATGTAAAGTTTGTTATACATCTTTGTATAGTTCAAATAGCTTTGTAAAATATAAAGAGAAAAATAATCTTTTTTGTACGTTTGTTTTAAAAAAAGAGATGAATTTCACTTGTACTTGAGAATAATGAAAAAAGAAATTAAATAATTAAATAATAAAAAGAAAAAAAGAAATAAAACCAATACATATATAAGGTTGTTGTGTTCTTTCAATGTGAACCCACAAAAATGAAAAGCAATATAGGTCTAGAGGGATACTGTATATTATAGTTCGTTGTTCTTTGTTCCCCCTGTTCCCTGACCTGAAATTAACCTTGTAGGGGGTTGCCTTATCTCATTTGGCAAGGCTGTCACAATGCCATTGACGATGCCAGGCTATCACCGTACCCTTGATGATCCCATGCTGACACCGTAGCCTTGATCACGCCAGGCTGTCACTGTACCCTTGATAATGCCAGGCTGACACCGTACCCCTGATGATGCCAGGCTGTCACTGTCCCCTTGATGATGATAGGTTGTCACCGTACCCTCGATGATGCCAGGCTGTCTCTGTACGCTTGATGGCATCAGGCTGTCACCGTACCCTTGATGATGCCAGACTTTCACCGTACCCTTGATAACAGCAGGCTGACACCGTACCCTTGATGCTGCCAGGCTGTCACAGTTTTCTTGATGATGCCAGTCTGTCCCCGTACCCTTGATGATGCCAGGCTGTCACCGTACCCTTGATGAAATCAGGCTGACACCGTACCCTTGATGATGCCAGGCTGTCACAGTTTTCTTGATGATGCCAGTCTGTCCCCGTACCCTTGATGATGCCAGGCTGTCACCGTACCCTTGATGAAATCAGGCTGTCACCGTACCCTTGATGATGCCAGGCTGTCACCGGCAGGACACAAATAATGGATGCTTCAGGCAACGCCGGGCACAGGATGGGCGCTGTTTTAGCCTTGAGTCTGTGGTGGTGATTAGAACAGCCCAGGGCAGCAGCGAGCGAGGCTCACACTCCCAGGAGAAGACAGAAACAGTCCTTACAACATACTGCCGCTTTCCCTCTGTAACTGTTCTTCATACTCAGGTCATGGCTGCAAGGACTCAGGGGTCGTTCTCTGCACATCAGGCTACCCGGGTTTGATGGGTGACATCTCCCAAAACCGGAACTCTTTGATCTGGTTATTTGAAAGCAGGATCCTCCCTGAGAAACACGTGCCAGTGCTTAATGTGAGCCGGTTGTTTCGGTGCTCGGCACCGGCACTTAATTCTTAGCACCGGCGCTTGTGACAGTCTGCCACATGGTGGCGCTGTCTGGCTAATTTGGGCACAGCAACAGCTGTTTATTAATTTAATTTAATATGCATTAGCAATCACTAATACGTGGCAGCCAAGCCATTCTTATAGGTTTAGGGGCCTTGAATAGTCTAAATTGTCGCAGGCCGCGTTGGCAGGGGCAAGAGGTGGTGCCAGCTGCCGCGTCCTGCTGTCGTGGGCCCTGGCACTTATTGTTTTACAAATTAACCACTGTCGGTGACAGCGTTTTCTGGGAAGCAGCCCTGACCTCAGAGCCACAGCTCACATCCCAGCAAGCCTGGAGTGACAGCAGCTCTGAAGCGCCTTGCAGCTCCTCACTCTCACGAGGCACTAGCCATCCTGTTGAAATTTCGTGTCCAGAGAATCCTGCTCACTGTCTGTAAACCTGATCTGCAGGAAGCAGCATTTCACAGAACACAACAGGGGCGCACTGTAAATTATAATACTGTACCCCAAAGATGAACCAGCTATCGTGCGTATTGCTGATAAGATTGTTTTTTAATAATCTCTACATTACTCGCGAGGAAACATTATTCAAGCAACTCTGGTACTGGGGTGCACGCATTTTTAGGTCTCGCCTGAGCCAGCATGCATGTGCTGCCCTGCGAGGCTTTTAGGAAGGACTTCCATCTCGGACCACACGCTCGTGTGTGTGCTTTTATTTTTGCTCACACGCTATTGGTCTTTGTGTGCGTCTTTCTAAGAAAGACACCACGCAATTGGCCAAAGGCGGGTGCATGTCCCGCCTTCTCTCTCCCCTGGCCTATGGAGCTCGGGAGCGAGCAGCGGCCCCACACTGTGCTTGCTGCATTCCTTAAATTGTTTGCAGTGCGCGGGCGCCTGCACCACTCGTACCACTCCTGGGCATGTTCTGCAGGCCGCACTGCCAGCTCTCCTGGGCATTCCCTGCCCCCTTCCATCATTGGTATCTTTTTTATTTCGATCCCTTTGAACCAGGATACGTATAGTTTGTTTCCCGGGTATTCTACCAATTTTAGCGCGATTCCAAAAATTCTAGGTAATTATAGAATCTTGGGTGATCTTTATTTCGCTGTGTTTTCTATCGGCCATTGGTGTGCTTTCCCATGCTCCCACTTGAGATGAAACACCATCCCTGAGGCCTCCAGTCTCCTCCACCTCGTTTGATTAGACAAGCGGGCACCGATATGCACCCTCCCCCTCTCACTTGGCTTTGTTTGGAAACAGTACAGAGCAACCTCTGCCCGCCAACTACGTGCAAGAGTAGGGCGTTAACCACCAATCACTCAGCCGAGGAACTGCCCCCTAGCCAGGATAGGCGGTGCCTCAAAAATTCTTGAATGAACAGTCAGCGAGTGCCGCACTGTGCATGTTCCACCTGGCCTACGTCTCTTTCCTTCAGCCAATGGGTCATTGCAATGTACTGCCTTGGGGAGGGGCAGCCAGCGGGGTGTTCTTTATGGCGGGCTGGAAGCGGAAAGGATTTAGGAGTAGCACTTGGTCTTCGGGATTTTTCAGTCTACGAATCAGAAGTGCGAGTGTTCGTGTTACGAGTCGCCTTCGCAGCCAGCATTCATACACGCCTGCTCTGGTTCAGCTAGTTCTTTGGCAGCGTAAAGCCTCCTGAACAGTTTGTTTGGCTCGCACCATGCCGAAGTTCCGTAAAATAGTAATTCTTGGCTACCCTTCGGTCGATGAGTGATAAATGGTCGTCATGCTGCGCATGCGCGCATTGAATAGTTTGCATCCCGCGCTTCGGTTACTGCGCATGCAGGAGTAAAAAGGACAGCTCTTTTAGAGAGAAATGAACTGCACCTATTGGATAGATAAATGTGTTACTTAGTGTCTGCTATAAAGATATCTTCGTGTTGTCGACACTCTTTTCCTGCCTAGTTTACGCCTCTATGCCTCTAGAAGTTTCGACTTTATTTTAAGAAACTTTAGTTTATTTGCTACTTTAACGGGAGACGCCCTCTCATGGTGTGCTTCATATCCACCTACCGCATCTGAAGGACCTCCCTGCAGCCCTCCTCTGCCATGAGGAGGACTCCTTCGTAGTTCGCTGTGCGCTACCACAAAGTAATTTAATTGATGTGTTGCGATAGCCGGGCAGTGTCAAAGTAGACGAGTGTATGCCTAGTATATTATGCCAACATCCGATTCAGGTTGTAGACGCTCGTATTTTAAAGCAAAAATTGGCTTTATTTTAGTTTTCTCCCACCTAAAATTGCTTTAATTTTAGTTGTGAAAAATAAGTGCTACCCCTGATTTTTTGGGGGGGTCAAATGCTCTTTCTAAATAGGGTGTATGTGTATATATAAAAATATATAAAATACATGCCAACATTTTGGAAGAGGATAGTGTAGGAGAGTAGGATCTGCTTCTCATAGTTACCCCCACTTTTTGCTGATGTTTCACTGTTTTTCGACTTTAGTCTGGCTGGGGCCCTCCTAACCAGGACCCCAGCCTAGCTGCTTCCTCTCTAAATTGATTCCCAGTACTTTAGGTACACTCCAGATTGGATTCTGGGGTACCCTTATAAGTCCCTAGTATATGGTATACTATGTACCCAGGGCCCAGGTACCCCAGAGGCCTACCAGGGGCTGCAGCATGTATTATGCCACCCCTAGGAAGCCTTCCAAAATGACACCACAAGACTGCTACCGCAGCCTGGGTAAGGTGGTGCATTCACCCCTTACTGAGATATAGGTTCACCAAATCTTTCCATATCACTACACATATAAACCTATCAGTCCCCCCTATGGCAGGCCTTACTAATCCTGAAGGCAGGGTGCTGGGTTTTATGTGAGAGGGTGCCCATGCATGAGCAGAGCCCCTCTGCAGCCTTCGGAACCTTTATTCCAGGGTTGTTTGTGATGCAGCCAAACCATATACTCTTAAGTGCATTATAACCAAACGGTAAATGCTAACTTTGGGATGGCTGCACGGAAACATGTTGTGTTTGGTGTCAAACACCTTTGAATCATACCCCCACACCAGTAACTGGTGTGGGAGTATGATCCCACCCTTCTAGAGGGAGAGACATGACAGCACCGGTACCAGCTAACAGAGCCCTGGCATCACAAAATGGATGCTGCCAGCCACAGACATGAGTCTGCCCTCCTGCTGCTGGACGAAACTCCAGCAGGGGAGGCCTGGACAATAGGTTTCCTGTAACAGGGAGGTGTCACCACCTCCCAGACAGGCTTTAGTGTATTGGGGCTGGGTGGGTGCACTCCATGAGTGCTTTAAAGTCAGAACTGGGGGCACATTTGGTGTCCCTGTGCATAGTCCAGCTCAAACCGGTTGCAGGGGATACTAGCCCCTGCTCTGGTGTGAAACTGGACAAAGGAAATGGGTGTAACCACCCCTGTTTCCTGACCCTCCCTTAGGTGGGTCCCTAGAGTTTGTCCCACCCCTTCCTGGGGTATAAGATAAGAACCCCTGGTAACAGGACTTTAGATTACACCTGGATGAAACTCTGATACTGAATCCTGGAACTTCGACGATCTACATTGAAATTTTTTTAAATTTTTTTTTAAACATTTTTTATTGTTTTCTTACCAACATACCAATACAACTCCCACAAGAGCACCAGCAACTCACCAAAGAATATTACATACGACATTTCAACCAGTTATGCATTGGATCAGTTACCCTCCCCGCTGTGGTCCCCTCCTCCCACTCCCTCCCGCAACCCTTGTCAGTGTGCCCCCGTCTTCCTATCCACCCACTGATGCGACCCTCCCTATTACTATGATGCATGTAGGGGTATCCTGTCTCTGTCCCCTTGGGCGTTCCCCTGGGTTCAGCCGCGTTGAATGTGTCCACCTACCATAGTGACCCCCCTCCTACTCCCCGTTTGTCGCATCCTCATGTCGGTCGGGTATGCCCCTCTCTCCCATGTTTTCTGACATCAGCCCCTGAAGTTCAACCACCAGTAACTCCCATGCACGGGCCGTCTCAAACGCCTTTTCGTCGTTCCTCCTATGCGCTAATTGCAGGCGAAGTGTGCCCTCCGCACCTGCCCATTTCGCGAACGCCGTCCTCCACCTCAGAAAGCTAGGCCCCACCCTTGACTTCCAATGCATGGTCAGCTCCCTCTTGGCCATGATCAACCCTAAGTCACAGAACTTGCTAGTAACCTTCGTGCGCCGGGTGTGGGGGAACCAAAGCAACAGGCAGGCCCCCATCTCAAAATCGAAGTTACGATCTGTCACTTGGTTCAGGCATTCCGTGACGTCTTCCCAGTAACCACCCAGCGCCGCGCAAGACCAAAACATATGGCGAAAATCAGCCCCATCTCCCCCACACCGCGGGCACTGAGAATGTGTGCCCCCAAAATATTGCAATATCTTAACTGGCGTCAGGTATGCCCTGTGCAGTGTAAAAAACTGTGACGATCTACATTGAACTAGATGACTGAAGAATCTCCCTTGGTGTAAAGGAGTTACTACCCTGCAAGGCAGGCACCAAAGACGCATCTGTCTGGTTTGCATCTCCGAAGCTCCCGCCGGACTCCCAAGAATTTTGCAACACAGGAGGTGGGTTTCTGTGGTCTCTGAGGTCGATCTGTGCACTCAGCAAATCGGAGGTCTGCATCCCTCGTGGAAGACCGTGCAACCTGAACCCCTAAACACCGCAACCATTTGCAGAAGCATCAGCTTTTCAATGACTCCTGCAGCTGAGCTTTGGGTTACTTGTAACCCTGACCCCGAGCAGCATTTGCACCAAAGATTGCCCGCCTACACTCCACGAGTGTTCCGTGAGCTGGCCCTTTGTGTTTTCTCTCGAGGTCCCTTCGCGGTTCCTGGTCCATCGACTGGTGGGTCCCTCTGAAGGCAACTTTAACTTTAATTGGGCTTCCCTGGTTGCTCCAGACATGCCCTGACTCCATTGCTTGGGGAGTCCCCAGGACCTTGCTGGTCCGCACCGAAGCATCTTTTCTCTTCCTGTATGAGTTGGTGCAGGCAAGGCTTGTTGGGTCTAATCCGGGCACCGACACCGCAGCACTCGACATCCTTCGTGGGACAGCTCGAATCCAGCTCCTGGTTGTCGTCGATGCCTCCTGGTCCTCGTGGTTGCAGAGTCAAGCTTCACCTCTTCGCACCTGAAACACCCGACATCGGTGGGCATTCGTCTATCGTGCCCCTGGTCACTGGCAAGTGACCCAGACTCTGTCCCCTCTGCTTTCAGGTTCTTCTGATCTTCGATCCAGGCTTGGATCACCCCGGACACTTTTCTCCTTCCCGGCAGCAGCACTTTGCAGCAGATCACCATTGAAATCAACGACGATTCCCGACACCATTTGACCCCTATGCACCCAGCTTCCCTGGGTGAGGTAACTCGAGTACTCTGGTGCTCACGTGGGTGCTGGCCCTAGAACCTCCTAAGTCTAAAGGGGTTTGCTTAAAGTCCTCTCCTAAGTGTCCTTCACTTCTAAAATTCCAACCACGACTTTCCCATAGAATAGTACGGGGCTCGCAGCTGTGTTCTCACTCTGCACATGTACCCCGTGGGTCTCCTGTGTCACTACCTTGGGTGGTTCCTTGGTGTCCCAGCGATTCTACATGCTCTAGGCACTGTGTCTAGTCAAGTCGTGATTCTTATACCACTTTCTTAATATATGGTTTGGCCCGCCCCTGGGGCCCATTGTATATTGTGCTATTTACTGTCGTTTTAGAACTGTAATATTGTGTATCTTGGACTCTAATCTCATAAAGAGATTAGTAGTGAGTGTTTAGAAGTGAATACATATATTTTATATATTCCTGGTGTGGATCTCCATTCATGTAGTAATTCAGAAGGTTATAATCTGGTAATCCAAGCTCCTTTACACTCCTTCAAGACTTAGCCTGAAGGCTGCTCTCCATAGCTACCACTAGGATAGCTTTCAATAAAGGTTGTCTTTAAACCTATTCATCAATAAGGGTTGTTTGGACTGGTACAAGGTGCCCACTATAACTAGACGACAGCATATACCAGGCCAACTTCTCACAGAAAGTGGGAGACAATATTTTTTGATCAAAATGTATTTCTCCCATTTACTTATTTTGCAGCCTTTATTTGGTCTATTGACGTGCATGGGGCTTGCAGGTGGCAGTGCATAATCCAAGTCACACAAGACCACTCCCTGCCGTCTGAAGCGCGCAGACCTACTTGGGTCTAACTGTGGACAGATTTTGTTCCCTTAGTCAGGGTCGTGTAATTTAATAAAATCTCCTTGCCGATGATACAGGTTGCTTCAGAAATCTCCATGTCCTGTTAAATAATCCACTTGTCCCTTTTGGTTCCTCGTAGTGCGGCGATAAATCATAGGAGCGATCTCTTTATATATGAACTCTTATAATAGCATCTCTGATTATGCCAGGGCTCGTGCTACAGTAGGGATTTAATTCCAGCAAGCTCCGCATTTTTCACCTTACCTCAGATCTACTTATTGGGGCTGGAGGTGATGTTAAACAATAATTCAGGGCTGCAAACAGGTTCTGTGCAAACATACTAGCTTGTATGTTCTAGGGGTTTTCACCAGCTGTTCGCTAATCTTTTCCCTCACTGAGAGAGGCTGGAAATGTACTCCTCACAAGAGCAGAAATAAAATTTCTTCCACTGTTTGGCGGGGGAGTGAACTCATAAACGCTCAACACATTTACGCATGAGGGAAATCATCCGGTGACTCTGGGCAAATCACGTAATCTCCCCTATCTAACAAAATGAATGTGACCTTGTGTAATGTAACTGGCGCTCATGTAAGCGCTCTTACTCTTCGGGTCACACTATACAAAAATACACGGATCTATAAAACTATACACGGCTAAACACTTATGCGGTCCCAAAGGCGAGACCTGTTGGCTATGCCAATGCTTGTTAAGCGGGTTTGCACATGTACAAGGGTGAAATGCTGTCACTCATACTGAAGTTGGCCAATGGCTGAAGTAGGCTGGCCCGCTGCCCCATACTGCATGCCACAGAGGGCGGACGAAAAATGCAAATGGCACAACAACTAACCGCGAGATGAAGGGGGTCGGCTGAGAGACCCTGTATGACAGTATGATATATAGATAATTTTAGTAAAATCAAAAGGTCTTGGCTAACGCCAGGCGTAAAAAGACACTATGATGTGACAGACATACCATTTTGATGGCACGCGAGCCTACAAAATGACTCCAGTGGTTCTTTTTATTGAAGCAGCAGTGAGGACGCACAACTCGGAGGGCGGGGGTGGGAGGTATGGAAGTAAGTAACACCGAAGGGGTAGCTGAGGCGGAAGCAACGCAGGGGAAAGGAAGGAACACAGAGGGTGGGAATAGGGATGAGAACCAGGGGGGTGAGATGGAAGGAGGGCACAGGTGGGGAAGCAACACGGTGAGTGGGGGGTAGGGGAGAACCAATGGGCGAGAGAGCAGTGTGGAGGGAGATGAGACAGGAGCACACGGGGAGCAAGCAATGCAGGAAGTGTGTAGGGGAGAAGCAACGGGCGAGAGAGAAGGGGGAAGTAACTCAGAGGGTAGAAATGAGGTGGTGAATCAATGGTTGGGTGAGAAGTGCACAGGCGAGGTAGAGTAACGGGGGAGGCAACAGACCAGAGAGGGAACGGAACTGAGAGGGGGATATAGGGTCAGATGCATCAAGGGTTTTACCGGTCGCAAACGTTTGCGAACGTTAAAAAGTCTTTTGGGATGTATCAACCCAAATGGCATTCACAAAATAGGTAATTGCAATTTTTTTTTGCTATTTCCTAAATGCAATGCAAGAAGCATTCTCAGAATGCGACTTTGCTTTAAGGAATTGCAAATTACCCCCAACTTCAAGTCGATGGTAATTTGCAAATCCTTAGAAAAATGCACAAAATTGCATTTTTCGAAGTGTCATGTGGTGCACACACATGCCCTTAGGGCATGCATGTGTGCCACATGTGCACACTTACCTTTTTTGGGGATGCATCAGGGGGCCTTATGGCCGCCTGGCACCCTTGCAATTACATTCGCAATTTGCGATTGCCTCTTTGGTAATCACAAATTGTGAATGCCTTCCCATTCATTCCTATGAGCCTCTAGGCCCATAGGAATGAATGGGAATGCATTCCTTAATAGCTAATCGCAATTTGCGTTTCGCTATTAAGAAATATGTGGAAATCGCATTTTTTTTGCGAAACCTACATAAAATGCAGTTTGCGATTCTAAAATAGTGAATCAGTAAAATTTGCTATTTTAGAATCACAAAATGCAATATTGAGACACCTGGTCCATAGAGTGGGGAAGCACTGGGTAAGAAACAACATGGAGCAGATGGGTAAGAAGTACACAGACGAGAGGGAGTAACACGGAGAGTGGAGGCGGGAACAGAAGCACACTAAGAAGACAGCTGGACAACACATGCATCTCTTGGAGTGCTTATGACAAAAAAATTAACTAGGTCCCTAAAACTGAGCAGTGGAGGACACAGCTAAATTAGCACTACTTCAGGTGCAGAACAAACACAAGGTGGACAAGGCAAGACAAGGCATAGGATAAGAAAAGCAACTGCGAATGACAGGAAAGCCAACCCATGGTAAGCAGTGGTCGGACTCTTAGCCCTTCTAAGTGCTTCGTAAGCCCTCGATATGTCTCCCGACACACAGAGCAGCCCTCGATATGTCTCCCGACACACAGAGCAGCCCTCGATATGTCTCCCGACAGACAGGGCAGCCCTCGATATGTCTCCTGACAGACAGAGCAGCCCTCGATATGTCTCCCGACAGACAGGGCAGCCCTCGATATGTCTCCCGACAGACAGAGCAGCCCTCGATATGTCTCCTGACAGACAGAGCAGCCCTCGATATGTCTCCCGACAGACAGAGCAGCCCTCGATATGTCTCCCGACGGACAGAGCAGCCCTCGATATGTCTCCCGACAGACAGAGCAGCCCTCGATATGTCTCCTGACAGACAGAGCAGCCCTCGATATGTCTCCTGACAGACAGAGCAGCCCTCGATATGTCTCCCGACAGACAGAGCAGCCCTCGATATGTCTCCCGACAGACAGAGCAGCCCTCGATATGTCTCCCGACAGACAGAGCAGCCCTCGATATGTCTCCCGACAGAGAGAGCAGCCCTCGATATGTCTCCCGACAGACAGAGCAGCCTTCGATATGTCTCCCGACAGACAGAGCAGCCCTCGATATGTCTCCCGACAGACAGAGCAGCCCTCGATATGTCTCCCGACAGACAGAGCAGCCCTCGATATGTCTCCTGACAGACAGAGCAGCCCTCGATATGTCTCCCGACCTCGATATGTCTCCTGACGGACAGAGCAGCCCTCGATATGTCTCCCGACAGACAGGGCAGCCCTCGATATGTCTCCTGACAGACAGGGCAGCCCTCGACATGTCTCCCGACAGACAGAGCAGCCCTCTATATGTCTCCTGACAGACAGAGCAGCCCTCGATATGTCTCCTGACAGACAGAGCAGCCCTCGATATGTCTCCCGACAGACAGAGCAGCCCTCGATATGTCTCCCGACAGACAGAGCAGCCCTCGATATGTCTCCCGACAGACAGAGCAGCCCTCGATATGTCTCCCGACAGACAGAGCAGCCCTCGATATGTCTCCCGACAGACAGAGCAGCCCTCTGTAACGCCCTGAACGTCTCAGGATCGTTTAACAGACACGACAATGAGGACGCAACCACTTGTGAAGGGTTAGTTCTTTTAATGAAGGCAAATAAAATACAAAGAACAAACAAAAGTTATAGTCACTGGAATCCTCCAGGCTAAGTACGTTACCAGCCCACAGCACGGATGGTCCTAACCGTCCTCTGCATATACGCCGATCCCGGCGTATGCCAACAGAGGGCAGAAATGAAATGGCCGACAATGCCAATCGGTAGGCTGTGAGGGGCACGAAGAGTGTTGGGGAGAATCGAGGAGTCAGGGAAACACCCAGCCGGGGTCTCTACCTGAAGGGAGCAGCCGCTCAACCTCTTCCTCAGACTGCACCGGGACGCGGAGTCACCTCCTGGTGATGCGTCACCGATACCCCAATCACAAGCAAGAAGACTGAACCGAGAGCAGCCGCTCGATCGATCCTGTGGACTTCCGAGTCTGTAACGCGGCAAACACCTCCTGGTGTGCGTTACAGCTGGCAGTCCCTGTGTCTCTGGTCGGGCTGGGAGTTACGACTCCAACCAGCAAAAGCGCCACTGCGCTTGGACTCAGCCGAGTCAAAAAGCGAAGCTCAATGGTTTTTTTTTTTTTTTTTTTTTTAAACTTTATTTATTGGATTTTGCATCAAAACAATACAATCACACGGTTAGCATAATCAAACTTCGGTGGCATTTCAAGGTCTGAATCATTACATCAGTATATCCAATGCATGTCCGGGGGGGGCGGGAACAGCAAAATAGACATTATCATGAGTCTTAGCGCAGGGACCCTGGGCAGGAAAAACCGGCAACAGAGCCACACCCAAGAAAAGCGAACAATGTAGTCCTGAGGGGTTCTTCAGCGGACCTTCCCCATACAGTATACCTCTCCCAGGGCATGACCGCAATCCTTAAGACACGTGTAACAGATATGCAACCCGATCATCCCAGCCTGGCAATCGTGGAAGAACTCCCGCCCCCACAGCACCGCAACAGCTCAACCGATCCCTTGCGTAGTTTGTGAATCATGAGCAGCAGAAGCAACGCCATCAAGGGCCGGTGGAGGGGCATCCCCGGTCAGGGCCTCTGGGTATTGCAGTAGGTAACATTGTAGTGGGCCCCATATATCGGCGGGGCGGGATCGAGCCGGGAGCAGGTCGGAGTATGCCAGGATCTGTTCTTGGCAGTAGACAAGGTCTTTAAGCCATTCCTTAAATTTCGGAGCCCTCCCCCGCCCCCAACGGCACGCTATCCTCCGCTTCGCCAACAACAGCGCCGCCGTGACAAACCTGCGGCTTGCCCGCGGAATGGGTTTGGTATACCCCAATAGGGCCTGCACCGGGTCGGGCTCAAGGCGTAAGTCCACCATCTGTGAGACAGCAGAGAACACTTGGGTCCAGTAGGTCTGAATTGCGGGGCAACCCCAGGACAAGTGCAGGAAGTCCGCATGTGGGGTATGACATCTCTCGCAATTATCCGAGTTTTGCAGTTTGAATTTGTGTTTGGTGACCGGTGTGCAGTACAGACGATTTAGGAACTTAAAGTGTATGATACGATGTCTGCTGCTTGCAGAGATTTGCTCTGTCTGTATGCAACAGTATGACCACCTGTCATCTCCCAGCTCTAGCCCCAACTCCCGCTCCCACTCCCCACGAGCCCGCGAGGCGTCAAGTGCAGTGTCAGATCGGATTGTGTGGTATAGCATGGAGACCAGGTGGGAGGGCGAGGACGCCTGTAAGACTCTGTGCAATGGGTCAGTGATTTCGGGTTCCTCCGGGAATGTCTGTAATATGGACCGCATGCCGTGCCTCAGTCTCATGTAGGTGAATAGATCCAAGGGGGTAGGCGCGTACCCATCAAAGAAGTGTTCCCGATCTCGAAAGCGCCCAGCCGAGAATAGGCAAAAAGCGAAGCTCAATGGTTGACCGGTAGAGCTTCCGGGTCCTTCACAGGTGACGATGGGGCAAGACACGGCCCAGGGAGTAACGACTCGACCTACCTCCGTTCTTGCCTTACTGGAGCACCACTCCGGAACACTGCTCTTCACGAAGCAGGTACGTCGGTGTAAACACAATATCCGACAGCCTTGTACCTCCCGGTTCCTCCCTTTATAGGGCGTGTTTTCCTTGAGTTATGTAACAGCTCTCCTGTTTACATAAGGGCGTGTTTCCCTTGAGTTATGTAACAGCTCTCCTGTTTACATAAGGGCGTGTTTCCCTTGAGTTATGTAACAGCTCTCCTGTTTACATAAGGGCGTGTTTCCCTTGAGTTATGTAACAGCTCTCCTGTTTACATAAGGGCGTGTTTCCCTTGTATGACAGGAATTCTTGACAGTACATCCTCCCTCTCAGCGGCTCCCCACGGGTCCAGCGCTGGCAGGAAAACGCCGATGGAACAAGGAGACCAAGCGCGGAGCATGAACCCCTTCAGCCGGTTCCCATGAATGCTCCTCCGGGCCATAGCCTTTCCACGCAACCAGGTACCACAGCTTCCCCCTGCACCATTTGGACGCCCGTATGCCCGACACTTCATACTCCACCTCCGACTCCACGCATACCGGCCTAGGTGTCCCAGACGGCTTGGAGGGTGCTGGTTTGAGCAATGATACATGAAAGACAGGGTGTATCCGCAATGACTGGGGCAAGCACACCTTCACGTTCACGGGACCCATACACTTGGTAATTCGATAGGGGCCCATGTACTTGGGATGGAACACACTGTTCTTTCGAAACCTCATGTTTCTTGTGGATATCCAGACGTAGTCTCCAGTGCGGTACAGTGGCCCGGGCCTTCTCTTCCTATCTGCCGCAGCCTTGTATCTTCTCTTGGCCTCTATTAGGACAGCCCTTGAGCGCATCAACGTGTCTTTTATGTGTGCCACCCTGTCCGCTGTGGCGGGAATCCTGTCCTCTCTGAACGGATGTAGAAATGGCAAGAACCTGGGATGTTGGCCATAGTTGCTATAGAACGGAGATGACTGTGTGGAGCTGTGAGTGGCGTTGTTATAGGCTATCTCTGCAACCCATAGCAAGTCGACCCATTCTTCCCTGCCCTGGTCCACAAAACATCGCAGATACTGTTTGAGCGTTTGGTTCAGGCGCTCGGTTTGGCCGTCCGTTTGAGGGTGGTAGCTGGTGGACAGGGCGGTCTTAACATGCAGCGCAGTGCACCAAGTCTTCCAGAATTGCGCAGTAAACTGCGACCCCCGGTCCGACACGATCACCCCAGGTAATCCATGCAGTCGTACCACGTTCTTTAGGAGTAGTGACGCCAATTCCCCGGCCGTAGGGACTCTCTTGCAGGGGATGAAGTGCCCCATTTTCGTCAAGTAATCCACCACCACCAGTATTGCCGTCATCCCCTGGTCTACCGGTAGGCCCACCACGAAGTCCAGTGATATGCTATCCCATGGTCTATCCGGGGTCGGAAGTGGATGTAAGAGCCCTTGGGTTCGGCCATGGTCGGCCTTCATGGTAGCACACGTAGGACACTCCTGTCCCCACCTCCTGACATCCACTCTCATGGTTGGCCACCAGAAATGCCGTCCCATGCTAGCCACCGTTTTTTCAAAGCCCAAATGACCTGCGCATGGAGAGTCATGGCACCAGATGAATGCTTGTTTCCTTAGCCTAGGCGTGGGTATCAATAGGCACCTGCCCTTCAGGGGTATCCCGTCCTTCAGCTGCCATTCTCTGTGACTGAGGAGCCACCTCCGCCATGCGAATGACCTGATCCCTCTCTTTATTCCCCTCAGGAAAGTATCCGGTTGGATAACCCCCAATACCATCCTCGGGGAAATGATGGAACGCTCGGTTGCAGGCAATGGTTCCTTAACTGCAGATTGACGGGACAGGGCGTCCGCCTTCCGGTTTTCCGTCCCCGGCCGATATGTGATGCGGAAGTTGAACCCCGCAAAGAAGATCATCCACCGCAGCTGCCTGGGAGAAAGGTGTCTAGTGGCCGTCATGAACTGTAGGTTCCGATGGTCCGTGTACACCGATACCACATGTCTTGCCCCCATCAACCAATGCCTCCATTCGGTGAAGGCGTCCTTGATTGCGAGAAGCTCCTTCTCCGCAATATGGTAGTTGCGTTCGGCGTCGTTGAGTTTGCGGGACATGTACGCAACGGGATGAAGCACCCCTGTGTCGTGGTTGCGTTGGGACAAGATAGCCCCCAGCGCCACATCCGACGCGTCCGCTTCCACCACGTAGGGGAGATCCGGATCGGGGTGAGCCAACACCGGCGCCTTACCAAAGGCGCTTTTCAGGGCCTCAAAGGCTTTGTTCGCTTCAGGGGACCAGACAAACTCCTTGGACTTCCTCAGTAGCTGTGTGATTGGGGCCACCACTCCTGAAAATCCATCTATAAACCGCCTGTAAAAGTTGGCGAAGCCAATGAAACTTTGGACGTCCTTCACGCTTTGGGGCACCGGCCATTCTTTCACCGCCTTGATCTTTCGTTCTGCCATCTCCTGTCCCTCTGGACTCAGCATCACTCCGAGGAATTCCACGGATGTGACGTGGAAGTCACACTTGCTGAGTTTACAAAACAGCATGTTTTCCCTCAGCTTTTGGAGCACGGCTTTGACGTGGTGTACGTGCTCCTCCACACTGGACGAATAGATGAGGATGTCGTCGATATATACGACCACGTAGATATCCAACTCCTCTCTGAATACCTCATTCAAAAAGTACTGAAAGGCTGCCGGGGCGTTGCACAGACCGAACGGCATGACGAGGTACTCAAAAAGGCCGAACCTGGTCTTAAAGGCGGTCTTCCACTCGTCTCCGTCCCTCATGCGCACCAGATGGTATGCCCCTTTCAAATCCAACTTGGTGTAGATACGAGCTTTCTTGACCTGTTCCAGAAGTACACTGATGAGAGGCAAGGGGTACCGATTTTTTATGGTTATCGCGTTCAATGCCCTAAAGTCCACACAGGCTCTCAGCTCCCCATTAGCCTTCGGGATGAAGAAGAGTGGCGAGGCGGCCGGAGACTTGGACGGGCGGATGAATCCTAGCTTGAGGAGTTTATCCAGGTACCCCCGGAGATGCACGTTTTCAGGCTCCGTCAGGGCATACAGCCTGCCGCTGGGAACGCTGGCCCCTGGCACCAGGTCGATCTGGCAGTCAAACTGTCTATGTGGTGGTAGCACTTCCGCCTTCACCTCATCAAATACATCCTCAAAACTGTGATAAGCCTGGGGGAGAGCCACATCTTTTTCTGCCGCTGTAGCCACCGTCTGACTCCCGCTCTCATCTGCGTCAAGGGATTCCGTTCTTATTCCACAATGCAGGATGCAATACGGTGACGTCATTTCGATGCGATGTGTTGGCCAATCCACAAAGGGGTTGTGTTTCTGTAGCCACGGCAATCCCAATATGACGCCATATTGGGGCGCTCGGATGATGTTAAAATCGATTTGTTCCAAATGGTTCCTCCCATATCTCATCGGAAGGACCCCCGTGTGCTGTCCGATGGGCCCCGTCACCAATCGCCTTCCGTCTACCGCATAGACGTCTTCGGGTACTGCTTTGGGAAGAAGCACTAGCCCTAGCCTGCATGCCTCGTTGTGGTCCATAAACATGCCAGTGGCCCCTGAATCCACCATGGCCACAACGGGTATCCACTGGTCATGCACTCCCACGTGCACCGTGATAAACAGGTGTCGTTGTCCCTTAGTGACCGAGTTGGAAAGTGAAGGGATGGATGAGTGACTCCGAGATGCCCCTTCTCTGGTCTTGGAGTCCTCTAGTTTTCCGCCGGTATGTCCACCACGGCTGTTACCGACCGGTTGGCCCGATAACGTGACGTCTTCGGTTTGGCAGGGCATTCACGTACGTAGTGGCCTTTTTTGCCACAATATAGGCACAATCCTTGTTTACGGCGTGACTCTTTCTCCGTGGCTGTGAGGCTCGCTCGTATTGCGCTGATGTCCATGGGTTCTCCCTTGGATGCGGTGGAAGTTTCAGGACTTCCCACCGTCACATAGGATGGAAGGGATTTTCCTTTTCTCCCATGATCCCCCTTTCTTTCACTTAGCCTATGTTCCAGCCGTAATACCAGGTTGATAAGGCCCTCACATGTCTTGGGTTGAGGGTCAATATGAGCCACGGCGTCCTTGAGCTCATCGCACAGCCCTTGATGGAAGAGCGCCGTCTGTTTAGCAACAGGCCACTTGGTTTCCGCAACCAGCCTTCGGAACGCGTTGAGATACTGCACCAGGTCGTTGGATCCCTGTCTCAACTCAAGCATTTCACGGTCCGCCGTGTACGAGTCAGCCCTTCTGTCGAATACCTTCAGGAATTCCTCGCGAAAAGCACCCCAATCACATAAGAGGGGGTCGTCCCTGCTCACCAGAGGTACGGCCCATTGTGCCGCGTTTCCAGCCAAATAGGATATAAGGAAAGCCACACGAGCCTGACTCGTGGGGAACGCCTTTGGTTTGCACGATAAATGTAGCGCCACTTGTGTGAGGAATACCTGCACTGTGTTAGGATCCCCACTGTACCTCTCTGGTGTTGCCAAGGGGATGGCTACCGGCATTTCCACTACTACCGCAGGGGTCTGGTTCGTGAGGGAGGTGCTGGGCGTGAGCGGGTCCAATTGGATAGCATCCAGTCTGGCTTTTACATCGGCTGTTTCTTGCCTAGAGGCAGCCACTTCAACTTGCATGGCCGCTAAAGCAGCCAGCACATCATCAAGTGTTGCCATGTCTGTTATCGACCGGGAGACAGTTAGTGTTATTAAGGTCGGATATTTTGTAACGCCCTGAACGTCTCAGGATCGTTTAACAGACACGACAATGAGGACGCAACCACTTGTGAAGGGTTAGTTCTTTTAATGAAGGCAAATAAAATACAAAGAACAAACAAAAGTTATAGTCACTGGAATCCTCCAGGCTAAGTACGTTACCAGCCCACAGCACGGATGGTCCTAACCGTCCTCTGCATATACGCCGATCCCGGCGTATGCCAACAGAGGGCAGAAATGAAATGGCCGACAATGCCAATCGGTAGGCTGTGAGGGGCACGAAGAGTGTTGGGGAGAATCGAGGAGTCAGGGAAACACCCAGCCGGGGTCTCTACCTGAAGGGAGCAGCCGCTCAACCTCTTCCTCAGACTGCACCGGGACGCGGAGTCACCTCCTGGTGATGCGTCACCGATACCCCAATCACAAGCAAGAAGACTGAACCGAGAGCAGCCGCTCGATCGATCCTGTGGACTTCCGAGTCTGTAACGCGGCAAACACCTCCTGGTGTGCGTTACAGCTGGCAGTCCCTGTGTCTCTGGTCGGGCTGGGAGTTACGACTCCAACCAGCAAAAGCGCCACTGCGCTTGGACTCAGCCGAGTCAAAAAGCGAAGCTCAATGGTTGACCGGTAGAGCTTCCGGGTCCTTCACAGGTGACGATGGGGCAAGACACGGCCCAGGGAGTAACGACTCGACCTACCTCCGTTCTTGCCTTACTGGAGCACCACTCCGGAACACTGCTCTTCACGAAGCAGGTACGTCGGTGTAAACACAATATCCGACAGCCTTGTACCTCCCGGTTCCTCCCTTTATAGGGCGTGTTTTCCTTGAGTTATGTAACAGCTCTCCTGTTTACATAAGGGCGTGTTTCCCTTGAGTTATGTAACAGCTCTCCTGTTTACATAAGGGCGTGTTTCCCTTGAGTTATGTAACAGCTCTCCTGTTTACATAAGGGCGTGTTTCCCTTGAGTTATGTAACAGCTCTCCTGTTTACATAAGGGCGTGTTTCCCTTGTATGACAGGAATTCTTGACACCCTCAATATGTCTCCCGACAGACAGAGCAGCCCTCGATATGTCTCCTGACAGACAGAGCAGCCCTCGATATGTCTCTCGACCTCGATATGTCTCCTGACGGACAGAGCAGCCCTCGATATGTCTCCCGACAGACAGGGCAGCCCTCGATATGTCTCCTGACAGACAGGGCAGCCCTCGACATGTCTACCGACAGACAGAGCAGCCCTCTATATGTCTCCTGACAGACAGAGCAGCCCTCGATATGTCTCCTGACAGACAGAGCAGCCCTCGATATGTCTCCCGACAGACAGAGCAGCCCTCGATATGTCTCCCGACAGACAGAGCAGCCCTCGATATGTCTCCCGACAGACAGAGCAGCCCTCGATATGTCTCCCGACAGACAGAGCAGCCCTCGATATGTCTCCCGACAGACAGAGCAGCCCTCGATATGTCTCCCGACAGACAGAGCAGCCCTCGATATGTCTCCTGACAGACAGAGCAGCCCTCGATATGTCTCTCGACCTCGATATGTCTCCTGACGGACAGAGCAGCCCTCGATATGTCTCCCGACAGACAGGGCAGCCCTCGATATGTCTCCTGACAGACAGGGCAGCCCTCGACATGTCTCCCGACAGACAGAGCAGCCCTCTATATGTCTCCTGACAGACAGAGCAGCCCTCGATATGTCTCCTGACAGACAGAGCAGCCCTCGATATGTCTCCCGACAGACAGAGCAGCCCTCGATATGTCTCCCGACAGACAGAGCAGCCCTCGATATGTCTCCCGACAGACAGAGCAGCCCTCGATATGTCTCCCGACAGACAGAGCAGCCCTCGATATGTCTCCCGACAGACAGAGCAGCCCTCGATATGTCTCCTGACAGACAGAGCAGCCCTCGATATGTCTCTTGACCTCGATATGGCTCCTGACGGACAGAGCAGCCCTCGATATGTCTCCCGACAGACAGGGCAGCCCTCGATATGTCTCCTGACAGACAGGGCAGCCCTCGACATGTCTCCCGACAGACAGAGCAGCCCTCGACATGTCTCCCGACAGACAGAGCAGCCCTCGATATGTCTCCCGACAGACAGAGCAGCCCTCGATATGTCTCCCGACAGACAGAGCAGCCCTCTATATGTCTCCTGACAGACAGAGCAGCCCTCGATATGTCTCCTGACAGACAGAGCAGCCTTCGATATGTCTCCCGACAGACAGAGCAGCCCTCGATATGTCTCCCGACAGACAGAGCAGCCCTCGATATGTCTCCCGACAGACAGAGCAGCCCTCGATATGTCTCCTGACAGACAGAGCAGCCCTCGATATGTCTCCCGACCTCGATATGTCTCCTGACGGACAGAGCAGCCCTCGATATGTCTCCCGACAGACAGGGCAGCCCTCGATATGTCTCCTGACAGACAGGGCAGCCCTTCGACATGTCTCCCGACAGACAGAGCAGCCCTCTATATGTCTCCTGACAGACAGAGCAGCCCTCGATATGTCTCCTGACAGACAGAGCAGCCCTCGATATGTCTCCCGACAGACAGAGCAGCCCTCGATATGTCTCCCGACAGACAGAGCAGCCCTCGATATGTCTCCCGACAGACAGAGCAGCCCTCGATATGTCTCCCGACAGACAGAGCAGCCCTCGATATGTCTCCCGACAGACAGAGCAGCCCTCAATATGTCTCCCGACAGACAGAGCAGCCCTCGATATGTCTCCTGACAGACAGAGCAGCCCTCGATATGTCTCTCGACCTCGATATGTCTCCTGACGGACAGAGCAGCCCTCGATATGTCTCCCGACAGACAGGGCAGCCCTCGATATGTCTCCTGACAGACAGGGCAGCCCTCGACATGTCTCCCGACAGACAGAGCAGCCCTCTATATGTCTCCTGACAGACAGAGCAGCCCTCGATATGTCTCCTGACAGACAGAGCAGCCCTCGATATGTCTCCCGACAGACAGAGCAGCCCTCGATATGTCTCCCGACAGACAGAGCAGCCCTCGATATGTCTCCCGACAGACAGAGCAGCCCTCGATATGTCTCCCGACAGACAGAGCAGCCCTCGATATGTCTCCCGACAGACAGAGCAGCCCTCGATATGTCTCCTGACAGACAGAGCAGCCCTCGATATGTCTCTCGACCTCGATATGTCTCCTGACGGACAGAGCAGCCCTCGATATGTCTCCCGACAGACAGGGCAGCCCTCGATATGTCTCCTGACAGACAGGGCAGCCCTCGACATGTCTCCCGACAGACAGAGCAGCCCTCTATATGTCTCCTGACAGACAGAGCAGCCCTCGATATGTCTCCTGACAGACAGAGCAGCCCTCGATATGTCTCCCGACAGACAGAGCAGCCCTCGATATGTCTCCCGACAGACAGAGCAGCCCTCGATATGTCTCCCGACAGACAGAGCAGCCCTCGATATGTCTCCCGACAGACAGGGCAGCCCTTCGACATGTCTCCCGACAGACAGAGCAGCCCTCTATATGTCTCCTGACAGACAGAGCAGCCCTCGATATGTCTCCTGACAGACAGAGCAGCCCTCGATATGTCTCCCGACAGACAGAGCAGCCCTCGATATGTCTCCCGACAGACAGAGCAGCCCTCGATATGTCTCCCGACAGACAGAGCAGCCCTCGATATGTCTCCCGACAGACAGAGCAGCCCTCGATATGTCTCCCGACAGACAGAGCAGCCCTCAATATGTCTCCCGACAGACAGAGCAGCCCTCGATATGTCTCCTGACAGACAGAGCAGCCCTCGATATGTCTCTCGACCTCGATATGTCTCCTGACGGACAGAGCAGCCCTCGATATGTCTCCCGACAGACAGGGCAGCCCTCGATATGTCTCCTGACAGACAGGGCAGCCCTCGACATGTCTCCCGACAGACAGAGCAGCCCTCTATATGTCTCCTGACAGACAGAGCAGCCCTCGATATGTCTCCTGACAGACAGAGCAGCCCTCGATATGTCTCCCGACAGACAGAGCAGCCCTCGATATGTCTCCCGACAGACAGAGCAGCCCTCGATATGTCTCCCGACAGACAGAGCAGCCCTCGATATGTCTCCCGACAGACAGAGCAGCCCTCGATATGTCTCCCGACAGACAGAGCAGCCCTCGATATGTCTCCCGACAGACAGAGCAGCCCTCGATATGTCTCCTGACAGACAGAGCAGCCCTCGATATGTCTCTCGACCTCGATATGTCTCCTGACGGACAGAGCAGCCCTCGATATGTCTCCCGACAGACAGGGCAGCCCTCGATATGTCTCCTGACAGACAGGGCAGCCCTCGACATGTCTCCCGACAGACAGAGCAGCCCTCTATATGTCTCCTGACAGACAGAGCAGCCCTCGATATGTCTCCTGACAGACAGAGCAGCCCTCGATATGTCTCCCGACAGACAGAGCAGCCCTCGATATGTCTCCCGACAGACAGAGCAGCCCTCGATATGTCTCCCGACAGACAGAGCAGCCCTCGATATGTCTCCCGACAGACAGAGCAGCCCTCGATATGTCTCCCGACAGACAGAGCAGCCCTCGATATGTCTCCTGACAGACAGAGCAGCCCTCGATATGTCTCTTGACCTCGATATGTCTCCTGACGGACAGAGCAGCCCTCGATATGTCTCCCGACAGACAGGGCAGCCCTCGATATGTCTCCTGACAGACAGGGCAGCCCTCGACATGTCTCCCGACAGACAGAGCAGCCCTCGACATGTCTCCCGACAGACAGAGCAGCCCTCGATATGTCTCCCGACAGACAGAGCAGCCCTCGATATGTCTCCCGACAGACAGAGCAGCCCTCTATATGTCTCCTGACAGACAGAGCAGCCCTCGATATGTCTCCTGACAGACAGAGCAGCCGTCGATATGTCTCCCGACAGACAGAGCAGCCCTCGATATGTCTCCCGACAGACAGAGCAGCCCTCGATATGTCTCCCGACAGACAGAGCAGCCCTCGATATGTCTCCTGACAGACAGAGCAGCCCTCGATATGTCTCTCGACCTCGATATGTCTCCTGACGGACAGAGCAGCCCTCGATATGTCTCCCGACAGACAGGGCAGCCCTCGATATGTCTCCTGACAGACAGGGCAGCCCTCGACATGTCTCCCGACAGACAGAGTAGCCCTCTATATGTCTCCTGACAGACAGAGCAGCCCTCGATATGTCTCCTGACAGACAGAGCAGCCCTCGATATGTCTCCCGACAGACAGAGCAGCCCTCGATATGTCTCCCGACAGACAGAGCAGCCCTCAATATGTCTCCCGACAGACAGAGCAGCCCTCGATATGTCTCCCGACAGACAGAGCAGCCCTCGATATGTCTCCCGACAGACAGAGCAGCCCTCGATATGTCTCCCGACAGACAGAGCAGCCCTCGATATGTCTCCTGACAGACAGAGCAGCCCTCGATATGTCTCTCGACCTCGATATGTCTCCTGACGGACAGAGCAGCCCTCGATATGTCTCCCGACAGACAGGGCAGCCCTCGATATGTCTCCTGACAGACAGGGCAGCCCTCGACATGTCTCCCGACATACAGAGCAGCCCTCTATATGTCTCCTGACAGACAGAGCAGCCCTCGATATGTCTCCTGACAGACAGAGCAGCCCTCGATATGTCTCCCGACAGACAGAGCAGCCCTCGATATGTCTCCCGACAGACAGAGCAGCCCTCGATATGTCTCCCGACAGACAGAGCAGCCCTCGATATGTCTCCCGACAGACAGAGCAGCCCTCGATATGTCTCCCGACAGACAGAGCAGCCCTCGATATGTCTCCCGACAGACAGAGCAGCCCTCGATATGTCTCCTGACAGACAGAGCAGCCCTCGATATGTCTCTCGACCTCGATATGTCTCCTGACGGACAGAGCAGCCCTCGATATGTCTCCCGACAGACAGGGCAGCCCTCGATATGTCTCCTGACAGACAGGGCAGCCCTCGACATGTCTCCCGACAGACAGAGCAGCCCTCGACATGTCTACCGACAGACAGAGCAGCCCTCGATATGTCTCCCGACAGACAGAGCAGCCCTCGATATGTCTCCTGACAGACAGAGCAGCCCTCGATATGTCTCTCGACCTCGATATGTCTCCTGACGGACAGAGCAGCCCTCGATATGTCTCCCGACAGACAGGGCAGCCCTCGATATGTCTCCTGACAGACAGGGCAGCCCTCGACATGTCTCCCGACAGACAGAGCAGCCCTCGACATGTCTCCCGACAGACAGAGCAGCCCTCGATATGTCTCCCGACAGACAGAGCAGCCCTCGATATGTCTCCTGACAGACAGAGCAGCCCTCGGTATGTCTCTCGACCTCGATATGTCTCCTGACGGACAGAGCAGCCCTCGATATGTCTCCCGACAGACAGGGCAGCCCTCGATATGTCTCCTGACAGACAGGGCAGCCCTCGACATGTCTCCCGACAGACAGAGCAGCCCTCGACATGTCTCCCGACAGACAGAGCAGCCCTCGATATGTCTCCCGACAGACAGAGCAGCCCTCGATATGGCTCCCGACAGACAGAGCAGCCCTCTATATGTCTCCTGACAGACAGAGCAGCCCTCGATATGTCTCCTGACGGACAGAGCAGCCCTCGATATGTCTCCCGACAGACAGGGCAGCCCTCGATATGTCTCCTGACAGACAGGGCAGCCCTCGACATGTCTCCCGACAGACAGAGCAGCCCTCGACATGTCTCCCGACAGACAGAGCAGCCCTCGATATGTCTCCCGACAGACAGAGCAGCCCTCGATATGTCTCCTGACAGACAGAGCAGCCCTCGATATGTCTCTCGACCTCGATATGTCTCCTGACGGACAGAGCAGCCCTCGATATGTCTCCCGACAGACAGGGCAGCCCTCGATATGTCTCCTGACAGACAGGGCAGCCCTCGACATGTCTCCCGACAGACAGAGCAGCCCTCGACATGTCTCCCGACAGACAGAGCAGCCCTCGATATGTCTCCCGACAGACAGAGCAGCCCTCGATATGTCTCCCGACAGACAGAGCAGCCCTCGATATGTCTCCTGACAGACAGAGCAGCCCTCGATATGTCTCCCGACAGACAGAGCAGCCCTCGATATGTCTCCTGACAGACAGAGCAGCCCTCGATATGTCTCTCGACCTCGATATGTCTCCTGACGGACAGAGCAGCCCTCGATATGTCTCCCGACAGACAGGGCAGCCCTCGATATGTCTCCTGACAGACAGGGCAGCCCTCGACATGTCTCCCGACAGACAGAGCAGCCCTCTATATGTCTCCTGACAGACAGAGCAGCCCTCGATATGTCTCCTGACAGACAGAGCAGCCCTCGATATGTCTCCCGACAGACAGAGCAGCCCTCGATATGTCTCCCGACAGACAGAGCAGCCCTCGATATGTCTCCCGACAGACAGAGCAGCCCTCGATATGTCTCCCGACAGACAGAGCAGCCCTCGACATGTCTCCCGACAGACAGAGCAGCCCTCGATATGTCTCCTGACAGACAGAGCAGCCCTCGACATGTCTCCCGACAGACAGAGCAGCCCTCGATATGTCTCCCGACAGACAGAGCAGCCCTCGATATGTCTCCTGACAGACAGAGCAGCCCTCGATATGTCTCTCGACCTCGATATGTCTCCTGACGGACAGAGCAGCCCTCGATATGTCTCCCGACAGACAGGGCAGCCCTCGATATGTCTCCTGACAGACAGGGCAGCCCTCGACATGTCTCCCGACAGACAGAGCAGCCCTCTATATGTCTCCTGACAGACAGAGCAGCCCTCGATATGTCTCCTGACAGACAGAGCAGCCCTCGATATGTCTCCCGACAGACAGAGCAGCCCTCGATATGTCTCCCGACAGACAGAGCAGCCCTCGATATGTCTCCCGACAGACAGAGCAGCCCTCGATATGTCTCCCGACAGACAGAGCAGCCCTCGATATGTCTCCTGACAGACAGAGCAGCCCTCGATATGTCTCTCGACCTCGATATGTCTCCTGACGGACAGAGCAGCCCTCGATATGTCTCCCGACAGACAGGGCAGCCCTCGATATGTCTCCTGACAGACAGGGCAGCCCTCGACATGTCTCCCGACAGACAGAGCAGCCCTCGACATGTCTCCCGACAGACAGAGCAGCCCTCGATATGTCTCCCGACAGACAGAGCAGCCCTCGATATGTCTCCTGACAGACAGAGCAGCCCTCGATATGTCTCTCGACCTCGATATGTCTCCTGACGGACAGAGCAGCCCTCGATATGTCTCCCGACAAACAGGGCAGCCCTCGATATGTCTCCTGACAGACAGGGCAGCCCTCGACATGTCTCCCGACAGACAGAGCAGCCCTCGACATGTCTCCCGACAGACAGAGCAGCCCTCGATATGTCTCCCGACAGACAGAGCAGCCCTCGATATGTCTCCTGACAGACAGAGCAGCCCTCGATATGTCTCTCGACCTCGATATGTCTCCTGACGGACAGAGCAGCCCTCGATATGTCTCCCGACAGACAGGGCAGCCCTCGATATGTCTCCTGACAGACAGGGCAGCCCTCGACATGTCTCCCGACAGACAGAGCAGCCCTCGACATGTCTCCCGACAGACAGAGCAGCCCTCTATATGTCTCCTGACAGACAGAGCAGCCCTCGATATGTCTCCCGACAGACAGAGCAGCCGTCGATATGTCTCCCGACAGACAGAGCAGCCCTCGATATGTCTCCCGACAGACAGAGCAGCCCTCGATATGTCTCCCGACAGACAGAGCAGCCTTCGATATGTCTCCCGACAGACAGAGCAGCCCTCGATATGTCTCCCGACAGACAGAGCAGCCGTCGATATGTCTCCCGACAGACAGAGCAGCCCTCGATATGTCTCCCGACAGACAGAGCAGCCCTCGATATGTCTCCCGACAGACAGAGCAGCCTTCGATATGTCTCCCGACAGACAGAGCAGCCCTCGATATGTCTCCCGACAGACAGAGCAGCCCTCGATATGTCTCCCGACAGACAGAGCAGCCCTCGATATGTCTCCTGACAGACAGAGCAGCCCTCGATGTGTCTCCCGACCTCGATATGTCTCCTGACGGACAGAGCAGCCCTCGATATGTCTCCCGACAGACAGGGCAGCCCTCGATATGTCTCCTGACAGACAGGGCAGCCCTCGACATGTCTCCCGACAGACAGAGCAGCCCTCTAGATGTCTCCTGACAGACAGAGCAGCCCTCGATATGTCTCCTGACAGACAGAGCAGCCCTCGATATGTCTCCCGACAGACAGAGCAGCCCTCGATATGTCTCCCGACAGACAGAGCAGCCCTCGATATGTCTCCCGACAGACAGAGCAGCCATCGATATGTCTCCCGACAGACAGAGCAGCCCTCGATATGTCTCCCAACAGACAGAGCAGCCCTCGATATGTCTCCTGACAGACAGGGCAGCCCTCGATATGTCTCCTGACAGACAGAGCAGCCCTCAATATGTCTCCCGACCTCGATATGTCTCCTGACGGACAGAGCAGCCCTCGATATGTCTCCCGACAGACAGGGCAGCCCTCGATATGTCTCCTGACAGACAGGGCAGCCCTCGACATGGCTCCCGACAGACAGAGCAGCCCTCTATATGTCTCCTGACAGACAGAGCAGCCCTCGATATGTCTCCTGACAGACAGAGCAGCCCTCGATATGTCTCCTGACAGACAGAGCAGCCGTCGATATGTCTCCCGACAGACAGAGCAGCCCTCGATATGTCTCCCGACAGACAGAGCAGCCCTCGATATGTCTCCCGACAGACAGAGCAGCCCTCGATATGTCTCCCGACAGACAGAGCAGCCCTCGATATGTCTCCCGACACACAGAGCAGCCCTCGACATGTCTCCCGACAGACAGAGCAGCCCTCGATATGTCTCCCGACACACAGGGCAGCCCTCGACATGTCTCCCGACAGACAGAGCAGCCCTCGATATGTCTCCCGACAGACAGAGCAGCCCTCGATATGTCTCCCGACACACAGGGCAGCCCTCGACATGTCTCCCGACAGACAGAGCAGCCCTCGATATGTCTCCCGACAGACAGAGCAGCCCTCGATATGTCTCCCGACAGACAGAGCGTGCTCAGCAGCCCTGACACTGCCCCTTTTGCTCCCTAATGCAGCCCTTTATTGAAAAGAAACGACAAAGGCAGACGGCTGAGCCCGTCTGTACAGCCCGTCCTGCTGGAATTGTTTCCATGGCGGAGTCCAGGCCGCTCTGCGTCCAGGCGGCGCTTCTGATGCGTCCCACCGAGGGCCGGTAACTCAAGCGCTATTCCCGGGGCTCTCCGAGGCCCCTTTCTTTGGCTGAACTGTAAATCCCCTGAGTCAGCAGAGTTGAAGGAAAGTAATGGACATACCATAAATCAGAACAAACCGCGAAATCAACCAGTCATGGTTAGCAAGGCAAATCAGGGCTGACGCGTGACTGATCATCTCTTAGATTACGTCACTGGAATCACCCATGAGATCACGTGACATCATTGCTGTCAGATGATTTAACATGCTATGTGTGTACTTTCGTTTAACTTGTTTTTATTGGTAACACTGCATCATATCACATCATAAACATTTCTCTTAGATGTATTACATTGTGTCCATCATCCTTTCGCATTCGTTTTTCACATGACGTCATACCACAAGCTCTGCTCGCAAGTTATACGTGTACTTAATGAAGACAGGCTGGAGAGCCCAGGCCTCCTGGGTTGGTCCCTATCTGTCCCGACAGATCTCAGCATGTGTCGCCCACAGCGCCGTTTCCAGACGGGATGCTCTGATCTCAGACGAAGGCAGTTTCATGGCTCCAAGAGCAAAATGTGAAATGCAAGGCTGCCCCGGGGGGTTGCGCAGCAGCCCCCCTAACAGGGCGGCCGCCTTAGTGCCGCATGAAGGCACTGGGGGCAGCCGGTCTAGTCCCTGGGCTCAGCCAGGGAAGACGTCCGGCGAATGGTCACTTCCGGCGGTGGGGGAGGGGGCTGGGTATTTAGGCTGTACCCGCCCCTTCCTCGCCCTCTGGCACAGATAGGTGAAGGAAGCTGGAGTGGTTCTTGTCGAGTGCCCTGGCCTGACAGTTAATTTAAATTATGCCCTGCCTAAAGTAAGTGTGGTGTGATATAGTGGAATTTATTTCCGTTGTCGTGTGATGCACGGTTTGACCAATATTAGGCCATAGATGAGCATGTCCATTGAACAACAGTCCCACAGTGTCGAGGTCAGCACAGGATACGTCACTTGTTTGAGCAGCCACGACATGAGCCATGCTTCGCAGACGCCTTCACACAAGCACACAATTTGATTAATTTCATTATAGGACCACTCAATGCAAATACAGTTAGGGGTACAGACTGAGGGAGAGTTCTTTCCCATGATGGGGTTTGACTTCTGGAGCCAGCGAGACAATTTGAACTATACCGGCAGACAGCATCACAGGTCCCGCCGCCCTAACATGTTTCAGTAATGTGCATGGGTAGGTTGGATATGCACCGTATCATTAACTGATTTCGCTCCCACTGTAGTGTCATTTATAGTCTTGGAATGTCACCCACAGTGGCGCGGTCATTATGAAAATGTCATACATAGCAATATGAAACCTTGGCAGCTAGGGATGGAGGCGGCGGGCCCTCGTTTGGCTACGCAACGTCGCTTTAATTGTGGCCTAGTTACCTTATGGAAATGGAAGTATTGACTGACAATTGTTTGGCTTGTGGTAATCTGGGATTTTCGGTGTAATCCTCGGTGTCCTGTCCGGCGCCTGGGTGGCGGGCGCCGCGAGAAGTCTTTTTCGTATTTTGCATTGAGCGAAGATTTCGCTGCTTGGCCAACAAGGCCTTTGGCCACCAGGAGTTATGCAGGTGGCCCTTATCAATGTCTTATTGAGGTATGTTCTACTGCTGACAATTGGTAAAATGGTTGTCGGTTTTGGCCTGGGCTCGGCAAGTATGGTTTCATCTTTCACCTACCACTTGTGCATTATCGGCCTACAAGCCAAGAAATACTTCACAGGGATCTGCTCACACCAAAGTGGGCCAAGATCACACTAAGTACAGGATGAGTGATTGGTGTCTGACAGATAGGCGAATCATGAGATAGATCCCAGAGGTAGCGTATACATATCTCAGATTAGATCAGTGATATTATCACTTTCTGGTTGCGTTTGGATGCTTGGACAGGTGCCCGTGCACCTGTCCAAGAGGACATATACACGGCGATAAGTGGTTCAGTTGCTCCAGTTATTCGTGTTAACGGGCAGGTGAAGCAGCAGAACTTAGAGGGGCTTGGGTCTGACCTCTGGTTCAAGGGTGGAGCCTGGTAAGCCCATTTAGCAGCCCGTCCTTGAGTTAGACGAAACAGGTACCATTGATGGGAGTAACGGTAAAGGGCAACTTCTTCCGCCCTCCAGCACTGGCTGGCAGCTATGCAGTTTGTGGAAGTGGCCTTCCAACAAGGGCGTTGGTCCATATGATTGGGGGAAACTCCTGGGAAACATTTTGGGCTACTAAGTAGCAGGAGAACTACTGGCATTCCCAGTATTTAACAGAGAGAGGTATTTACGCTCTGGTTCCCCCCTGGGGCACGCTGTCCTGTCTGCTCCCTGGTATGTTAGCAGAATTTCGGGAGGGCAAGGCTTCACTTAGGGTGGTGCCTGTCGGAAGGTGATGGTTATACTCCGACTAGTGCTAGATTCAGCTATCTGAGGTAAGAGGAGGTAGAGCGGGCTTGTCAACTCTTAACTACACTCGCATGGGCACTTCCTGGCAGGAGTGGCTTGGAATAGGTCTTGTTCTTCAGCCAGGCAAATGTATCATTGGACCGTCGCCTATTTTTAGGCAGGTTAATTCAGTCATAAATCCATGGGGAGTTTAGAATGGATGGGGGCACCTGTCCTGATGGGGCATGATGGCCTCTGGTCCGGTATTGGTTAAGACTTGTTTGGCTGGACCTGGGAGAAGCCCGGCAATAAGTGGTTTCTGGCTTCATCAGGCATGGTCTTATACACGCCGAGTCCACAGGGTGTTTGGAGGGAGATGGGGTGCACCTCTCTAGTTTAGGCATGGATCCTTTCCTCTGGACCGAGGGGAAGCTTTGGCTGCAGCAGGTTGTAAGGAAATAAGGCTACCTTGGTGGGGGGCCCTGGTAGTGACGGTGGCCACTCCCAAGGCTGTGGAGGAGTTACAGGGCGATCCAGAGTCTGCAGATACCAAGGGGTACTTCATGCAGCAGCACAGCGTGGTGCTAAGCCAGGATACCCAGGGATGTCTAGAGTGTCCCCTGGAAGAACTACGGCGCCCCGTTTAGTCCTACGGGCGGTTGTGGGTCTGAGCAACCGGGGGCTGCCAGCATACGCTCCGCCCACCTCTTTTGGGGGGGGGGCGTGAGTAAGCACGTGGACTGGTGGTCCACGGATGGGAGGGGTGGCCCCTCCCAAGGTTTGGTATGCACCATTCGGCGACTGCCATGGTGTAATTTAGGCTTATCAGACGGGCAGGCTGCTAGGGGTTGGCCTGCCCTGGGATCGGATCGCCCGTAAGATAACCCACCATGTTTGCATATTGGTTATGCTAATAAACCTGCAGCAATATTTCTCCACTTACAAAAAGTGTCGTGTGGTTTATTTATGTATTTACTATGTGTTATGTGACAACAGTTGCCGA
The DNA here is from genome assembly GCF_964204655.1 of Triturus cristatus. Classification (NCBI taxonomy): domain Eukaryota; kingdom Metazoa; phylum Chordata; class Amphibia; order Caudata; family Salamandridae; genus Triturus; species Triturus cristatus. The sequence continues at coordinate 24,074,145 of NC_140591.1, forward strand.
TATTGGCACTATTTCGGAGCTCGCCTAAAGGCAGGCTTCGGCTCTATTAAACAACGGAGGCGAGGTTTGTGCCTTTCCTTCTTCACTTGATTTTCTCCTGCAGCATCAATAAAACATACACTGTTTCAACAAATACAACCCCCACCTACACCTGGGAAAGACACAGCTGCAATGCACAGCCAATCGGCGCATTCCAAATGGGAACCTCCTATCTTACTCCTATCTCACTCCTATCTCACTGGTGTTCATGCTCAGTTCCTGCAAATGATAAAACAATATTACCCGCAAAACTGCACATTACACTCAAGAACATTCCAGCATGAAATAAGACTGTACTGTATGACCATTATTAACATTTCATATCATACATATGAAGAAAGAATGGTCGCTTGCCTCTCCATGTGATGCTCCCATCAAGCTTCTACAACTCCCATTGATAACCTCGGGCGGGCTGTGGGGGAGGGGGGGGGGGGGAACGGGCAATGGTTCACCATGGAAAGGCGCAGGAGACTAAACTTTGTGCAGAGAGAAAAATACTTTATTTGGGTTTTGCAACAAAAAAGAAACATCAGTCTCTTAGACATGTGTGTCCTTTGGTTAAAAAAAGGGTCTTTTCTCTTTCCTCCTTTTTAGGTCTCGCTAAGTCTGCGTGCATGCGCTGCTCGAAGAGACTTTAGTAGGTGAGTTTTCAAAGTGCTGCTGGCCGGCGACAAGCTTGTGTTCACGCGAGCGTGCACGCGTGAACCGCTAGCCTTCAGCGTCATCTGTCTTTCCTCTTGCTTGCTCCCTGCCTCCGCCCCTCCCCCCGCCTTCGTGCTTACAGTGTTGCAGTGCATCACCAGTGCGTGAAGGGAACTGCCCAAGTTCCATACAATCAATCACCCAGGACACCATTACCAAGGGTCCTGATTACGGCAATCGGGCACATAGCGCGAGCGCAGGCACAGATTACGGTGATAGATGAACTGAAATGCCCATTATTTTACACTTGACTCGGCGGCCATAAAACACATTTCGTCAATTACTACAAAACGTTACTGATTCTTCCTGATATGAATCTAGATAAACCGCAGACGAAACGACATTAAAAACTGTCTATAACTATTTTGAAGGGTTAGAAAGCATGAACAGGACGGCATACATGTGTCGATGAAAACAACTAGGTTAAACTTCAAGTACTACATACACATATCAAGCATTGCTCTTGGGAGTGGGACCATGCAGTAGTGGGGTGTTACTTAAGGAGATCGCACTTGAGGGGGGGTGAATAAATGCTGCAATTGCAAATGGATGACTCAAAGTTTGTGAACTGTTCCTTGTAAGTGTAACAGTATTGTTTACATTTAACTTTACGCTCGTGCTTATACACCCGCACAAGCAATGCTGTTATTGGAATTGTTACGACTTGACTATGGCTCTGGCTGCTCTCTCGCCCTGGGTGTTCCAAATGCTACTGCCGAGCAGGCTGCGGCTGGAAATCACAAGGCTTGGTGGCGAACCCATGGGCTCCTGCCTCTGCCTGAGGAAATATGAATTTTTATGATCAATTGTGTCCCCTATCTAGACCCCAACGGCTCCATGTACATGCTACAAGTACATGTATGTTCCCTCCACTTCAAGCTATGAAGACGCAAATACAATTGTGTCCAACGTTAATATGTCCTCTTTCAGATCTGCCATGAATGGGTCAGATATTCCGTTCCTAAGTATGCCTTGCCACCGTCTTTATATGGTATACTTTTCACGTTTTCCAGCTCTGGCAAGGTAGGCCCTGAATTCTGCCATCGAGCTTTTCCTGCCTCTGCCTCTGAATGCTCCAGCCTGGACCTGCATCTGCATCCATGAACTTTGTCTTACTTCCTGCGCGGCTAACGGTGCCTAGCCCGGCATGTTGCCTGCCAAAACTGTATTCAGCCTTCAAGTTATCTGTTCCGCTCCTCGAGAAATGCATTCCTGTCTAGTAGCTTAGGTAAACATCCCTCCAGCTGCAGAGCAAAGGGCCCGGCCTTACTGTCTCCGTGCGAGTAATTCATGACTTTCGTTACCATGGTAGGCCCATGCCCCCTCGCATCTCATGTAGACACGTAGACGCTTGTACACGCACTAGCAGTCAGTATAGAATAGGCTCTGTCCGAAAAGACCTTTCCTTCTAGATAATATAGTTCCTTAAACACAAGATATTAGATACGATTTGGGATTAGGTTGACCTGACATCCCAGACTTCTGTCTCCACATGTAGGGCTAAATGTCAAGTTCCCTTCACCCTCTAGTTACACGTCAATCACACGTCATGCGGCTGCGCGCGCATCTCTGCCATGTATTTTTACTAACTTCGCAGGATTCTCTTATGGATCCACCCACTTGTGTCATCATCATAATGACGTTTCTAGTATACGCCTTTATGCACGCCTATTGTAACGCCTTTTTCATTACGTATGTGTATTCTTATCAGCTGTTACGCCTCCTGCATCTGTCTTTACTGTAATGCATTTTCTTATAAATATGATAACCTGTCAATAATGTATTGCTGATCCCTTCCTGAACCTTCGTGGTGACGGAACTCGATTGCCTGGTTCGAACCATAATTCCTTTGTAAGGAATAAATTCCCTTTTATAACCTCAAATACCACGGATTCTGCCTCTTATTTCTACTGAGTTATTCTTATCGAATTTTACCGCATAAATTAAGTCTAGGTAATTTAAATTTACCACATAATTGGCGCCCGAACAGGGACACCTCTCACACCCCACGCGCCGGAGGTGCGTTGCAGACCCGGTCTCCTGCCACAGCCGGACGGACAATTCCGCGTACCCGCAGGATTTCCTGTATCTCCCTCAGGCCAACGGGGGCGACTGAGGCTGCGATCAACACCCAGACGAGGCGGTGAGGAGTGCGGAGAATCCCGACCAGAGCCTAGCTGAGAGAGCAAGATCCGAGGTATACAGAGGCCCACCAGATTCCGAAGTTCCGAAGTATCTAAGTCACGAGTCGAGTCCAGTCCAGTTTGGTCTAGTTCAGTCCAGACTTCCAAGGCCTTCCGTTCCGTGCTTCCCGGTGAGTACCGTTGCTGGGGACGCATCTAGACGTGCACATTAGTTTGTGCCGGTCAAGACGGGTTTGGGTACACAGACCTGGTCTGCACTGTTTTAGCAGTGTATCTGTACTGTTTAGCAGTACATACAGTATATTTAGTATTATGCAGTTAACTAGTTTTATTCTAATTATTATTGTTCGTTTCTAAAAAAAAGTTTTTGATATGTTTTAAATGTCGTGGTATGAGTGACTGTTCGATTTTCATTATTGTGTTTATTGTATTAATTGTGTTCAAGTCCAAGTAAGAATCAAGTAGCAAGGTTTAAGATGCCGTTATTTTCAAAATTAAGACAGATAAAAACTAGAAAAGGGATACTCGAGGAAGCTGTTCCCATTCCACCTAGGGACACTCCAGGGTACTTTATGTACCATAAACATGGCCTAGATGCCGTATTATATCTTGATCTATGGGTGGACTACACCAAGGATTTAGCAGAGAGTCAGAGATGGCCCGCTGCTGGAACATGGGATGCAGATTGCATCATGAGAGTAGAAGAAGTATTATGGAAAAAGAAAGCCAGACAGTCACAGAAAGATGCCATTGAATTATGGCGTAAAGAATCGCATAGGCGCACAGAGAAAGCGCTCAGAAAAGAAGAGAAAAGTAGGGAAGATTCAGAAAGAGCCCGAGAAAACGTATTAATTGACGAAGGTATCCGAGTAAAAACAGAACAAGTAGACAGACAACGAAACACTCTTATGAATGGTATGTATCCTCTTCTGGCCGAGGGTTTGCCTAAGGCCACCTTGGAAGTACCAAAAGATCTGCCACCTCCATTACTTCCGATTAAAGTACATCCCAAGACCGCAAAGGACATTTTCCTTTCTTCCTATTTAGACGATGCAGCCCCCGAATATGCTAATGGTGCGCAGCAACGCACACCACCTGTTAACGACGCTCAACCCCAAGAACAGCTGCACCCACCTCCGCAGCAACAAACTCCTCCTCACGTTCAGACCGTTCCACCTGTTTCTACAGTCCGCCCTGCACCCACACTCTCTACCCTACACCCAACAAATCCTTTTGGACTTGGCACCTCAGGAGGTGCGACAGGAGGTTTTTCCACGCCACCGCCAGCAACTAGATTGACTTATAGGGATTTAGCACACCAACGTACACCCCAAAGAGCTAATGACAATATATTAAATGAGCCTCTTACAGATTGTAGATATGATCCAGGGCCAGGTAAACACAACAGAATGTTGCTATCTTCAGTACGTCTACGACGAGTCGCAAACTATTTAATGACATTACCAGGAATGGTTGAACATCTAGACAAAATATATCGCTTTGTCCAAACAGGGCAAGGTCCTGAAAGTATTGGCGAGGCCATGGAATACCAGAAAGTAGACATGCAAAAATTATTGTTACGCTTTTTCATAAACTGCTTAATCAGAAACAGAGATAGGCCTGAGGTAGATCCGGAGGAAATGCAAGTACTTACCAGATGGGGTCAGAATATAGCAGACGGAAAACATGATAAACAGAAGAATATAGAAGTCATGCACCGAAAGATCAGAAAAGAAGTAGAACGAATACATGAAAGAAGATTAGAAGCAGATAAAACTGAATCAGAGGAAGAGGAGGAGGAACAGTCAGAAATAAACACAGGACAATTAGAATTACCAGCTAGACAAACGATAGCTTATGTGGGAAAAGGAAGATCTTTTAACAATCCGATACGTCCGATACGTCCAGAATGTAACAGAATTTTTCAAGCTATCTCAAATCCAAGGACCCCTGAACACTTATTCCAGGCTACTGATAAATTACTTCGAGAACAAAGGGGGTACCATGTGCTCGATTCTATGGATGAACAAGAATTAGCCAGGTCAGCAGTACAATGGGCTGACAGTTCTGAAAAATACAGTGATGATGCGCTAGCACACACGTTTCTGAATCTCGCCCCAGATGAGCAGCGTTTAGCTAGTATATACATGATACAACATCTCCTTATATTATATAAAGGCCAACACTCCGATCCTGGTCCCCTACCTGATATACTGATAGAACTACTCATGAATAAATGGAGAGGTCTAGGTACCGATCTAATTAAAGTAATTCTAGAAAACCGACATAGATATAGTGCCTTTTTGTGTCCAGAACATGATCCAGTTCCTCCCATGGAAAGAAAAACGTATTACATGGACAGACAGAATCCCTTACGCGAAGTACACCCAGTCAGGAATGATGATAATACGTTTAGACGCGTGTTTGTGTACATGCCCATAACTAAAATAGAACTATTGGAAATGAAAAAATTAGTGCCCAGCCATGACAAAGATCCAGCAGGTTTTCACCGTGAACTAAAGGACATGTTACTCATGGGTGATTATACCTATCCTGATATTATGAAAATATTGAAAGTATTATTGCCTGCCGGTATTTATGAGAAACTCAAGGAAAAAGAATGGGAAGTGGGAGACCAAAAGATTGATTGGACAGTATTAGAAAACGAAGAAAATGCCCGAACTGCAGGTGTAGGGCTTGGGGACAAAACTAAAGCATTACCAGGATTATTAGTACAAGTATTGCCACGTTTATTAACTACGAAAAAGGAAGACTGGGGAGCAATCTCAGCTTGTAAACAGAAACCAGATGAAGACACTAGTGATTTTTATTCCCGATTTGAAAAATGTTTTGGTATTAATAGCGGCCTGAAAGCAAGTAGCGATTCATATCCACATCTTTTTGTAACAAAACTAGTCGAGAATTCCCTGCCACAGGTTAAAAATAGAGTATTGAAAGTTGAGAGCACTTGGCAAGCTAACACTCCTTCACAAATGTTACAAATGTTACAGTATCACCAGAATAGAATTAGAGAAGAACAAGAACACGAACAAAGACGTATGAAAGACACGAAAATGAAAATGCTCGTCGCTCAGTCAGTTCCAGCTGACGGTCATAAAAAGGGTGCGACACAGTCCAGTAATTCAGCGGTTCCCGTTAAAGGGACATGCAACTATTGTAAACAGCCAGGTCATTATATAAACGATTGTGCAGTTCTGAAACATAATATCTCTACGGGTAAAACCAAGGAGAGACCACGTCCGCCTAGACAGGATCAGATCCAACAACAAGCACCTCAACATGCACAGTCTATGCCGGTTCCACAACAGACCGTAGTGGTACCACAGTCACAACCTATTGCCGCAACACAAAACACGACGCAACAGATGTACCAGTATGCACAAAATGACTATCCAGAATATCAGCGATACACATGAAATAGCCTAGAGAGGGAAGTTGGCTTACCCCTTATTGAGGTTCCTGTAGATCAAGAGGGTCCTTATGTACAGAGTCAAGTATTAGGGAAAGACAGAAAGTTTCTACTTGATACAGGGGCAAGCAGAACAACTATAAGTCATAACGAAGTCCCAGGGGCACCTCTCTCAGGCTCACAAAATATTTCCCTTGGTTTTTCAGGAAAGCCTACTATTAACGAAGTATCGCAACCGCTTGCACTTACAGTTGGTCCATTGACACGGACTACAGATTTATTGCTTACAAAATCATGCCCAGAAAACTTGTTAGGTATAAAAACATTGAAAGCTCTAGGAGCTATAATATGTTGTTCTCCGGACGGAGTACGACTATTTTTGCGTGACTTTAAAGGTCACTACGTGACAAGAGACATGGATCACCGGTTACAGAATCTACCTGCACATTTATGGGCACAAGGCCCCACTGATGTAGGTTGTATGCACATTACACCATATCGAGTCACACTCAAAGCAGGAGTGGTATTACCACGAATGCGACAATACAAGTTACCTCCAGATGCTGTAGTGGCCTTACTGCAAATCATTGACGAGCTCATTGCACAAGGAGTGGTTGTAGAAACTGACTCCAATGTATGTAATTCTCCGATCATTCCAATCCTTAAACGAACTGATCCAAAAGCACCGCCAGTATATCGATTAGTTATTGATCTGCGCGAATTGAATAAATGCATTATACCACAATATCCCGTGGTCCCAGATATCTCTTCATTACTGACAGCCATTGATTCAGAAGCAACGTTCTTTACTGTAATTGACCTCAAGAACGCCTTCTTCAGCGTCCCAATCGATCCGGAAAGCCAATATTTGTTCGGATTTAGTTTAAATGGACGAAGTTTTAAATTCGCACGCGCACCTCAAGGATTTACAGAAAGTCCTAGCATCTACAGCCAAGCACTGAAAAGACAACTTGACAGTATCCACATGCCAGTAAACACTGCACTGCTTCAGTATGTCGATGATCTGCTGATCACCGCCCGAAGCGAACCCGAATGTGAAAAAGCATCACTGACGGTTTTACATTTTCTGGCCGACAAGGGGCACAAGGTGTCCCCTTCAAAGCTGCAATTCTGTGCCCAGCAAGTTGTGTACCTAGGGCACTTGCTGTCCAAATGGGGGAGACAGCTCACACCTGACCGCATTCAGTTAATTGTAAACATGCCACCACCCAAGACACAAAAGGAGGTACGGGCCTTCATAGGCCTCACTTCGTACTGTAGGCAGTGGATTCCCCAATATGCATTCCTAGCAAAACCACTCATTCAGTTGACAACCCAGGAGGCAGCGACAACGACTGTCCTCCCTTGGACTTCAGAACATACACAAGCTTTTGAAGACTTAAAGAAAGCTTTATGCCAAGCACCTGTTTTAGCGACACCATGTTACAGTAAGCCTTTTACACTCTTTGTTACAGAACGTGAAGGTACTGCCTTGTCAGTACTCACTCAGGAACAAGCAGGATCACACAAGCCATGTGCTTACTTTTCTAGCACATTAGATCCCGTAGCTCAAGCTCTTCCTGCGTGCCTGAAATCAGTCGCAGCGACAGCTCTAGCGATCAGACAAAGCGATTCCATAGTATTAGGACACCAATTGACAGTACAAGTACCACACGCAGTAGAGGTTCTCTTGAACCGGACACAAACACAACACTTGACTATAGCACGACTGACAGGTTACGAATTAACATTGTTTCAGCCACACATAGAAATCAGACGTTGTAGTACATTAAATCCTGCCACACTTTTGCCATTAAGTGGAACAGACCCACTGGCACATGATTGTATTGAAGTCATTACTGTTACGACAAAACCCAGACAAGACTTGACAGATGTCCCATTACCAGATCCAGACCTGACATTTTATGTAGATGGTTCATGTAGGAGAACAAGTACAGGAGAGTTAGTGGCCGCTTATGCAGTCACGACAGACACCGAAGTCATTGAAACAAATTGTATTAACACATTATCAGCTCAAGCAGCAGAACTCATTGCTCTGACACAAGCTTGTATTCAAGCCAAGAATAGAAAGGTTAACATATACACAGATTCACGTTATGCATTCGGAGTTGTACACGACTTCAGAGTCCTTTGGCGAGAGAGAGGTTATTTGACTTCTCACGGTGCCAACATTCAACACGGTCCCCTCATTCAAGCTCTATTATATGCAATACATCTGACTACTTCAATATCTATCATGAAGTGCAAAGCCCATACAAAAGTCACCGATATTATTTCCCAGGGTAACGACCTAGCAGACCGAACAGCTAAGCAAACAGCACAGAATAGGACTCATGCAACTGACTTGACAAAGACAATAGTTCCGACGACGACACCCTGCATGACAGTTAGGGATCCCGCCCTTGATGTAATTGACATACAGACACATGCTACAGCAGAGGAAATCAAGAAATGGACTGAACTAGGAGGGATCCAAACAGATCAGGGATGGATGACGAAGGGAAAATCTATATGGTTTCTCCCCGACTCAATGGTTCAAATTATCATTAACACAATACATAGTCCAGCACATCTAGGAGAAAAAGCTATGTTAGACAGTATTCAACACATTTCGTTCAACAAACACTTACGAGTTGCAGCCAAACAGAAAGTCCGAACTTGTATGATTTGTTGTCAGTTCAATCCAGGTAAAGGCGTACCTGTAGAGCAGGGTGGATTTCAACCTCCCGATCATCCTTTTGAAGTCCTCCAGATGGATTATATCCAGATGGAACGATGTCGAGGATTCAAATATGTCCTCGTAGTTGTATGCGCTCTTTCCCGTTGGACAGAGGCATATCCCGTCTCAGATTACACTGCCCCGACTACTGCCAAACAATTAGTTCGTGAATTCTTCCCACGGTATGGTTTGCCCCGTATCGTGTACTCAGATAATGGCCAGCCGTTCTCATCCGAGCTAATGAAACACATTTCACTCTTGTTAGGCTATCAATGGAAATTTCACTGTGTCCGACATCCCGAGGCAGCGGGTCTCGTGGAACGTCATAATCAGACTCTGAAAATACGACTTTCTAAAATCTGTAGAGAGAAAGGTGTCGACTGGATAGTAGCATTACCGGTTGCACTATTTTACATGAGAATGGTAGCACATTCTCGCACCGGGCTATCCCCGTACGAGGTGGTCTTCGGTAGGCCACCAAATATGTGGGGGACGCCTATACCTCGTAAAATAACTGATGTTGATTGTAATATGCTGACAGATTACCTTGCTTCCTTGATGTCTGCACTACAATCTTGCCGTTCACAGGTAGCTGCAGCCTTTCCCGACAACACCGAGGTAAAACCCCATGAAGTGGTTCCTGGAGATCTAGTTCTCGTCAGAAACTTTGACAGGAGGAGCCCGTTGGAGCCTCGCTGGCAACAACCAAAGCTGGTTCTTCTAACGACGAGGACAGCAGTGAAGGTCGAGGGTCGCAAGGGTTGGTTACATTCGAGTCATATCAAGAAATTTCATGGACTACCATCCAATCTGAACCCTCAGCCCTGCCCCCTTCCAGAGACTGATTCAAAACTTCCCCTGGTTGAAAAGACCGAATCTCAAGACTATAAACTGAAACTAAGGTCTAGCAAGTCAGACAATTCGATTGTTTAAGTCCTCTCCAAGGTGAATCGGTTGAATTAAGTCTTTGACATGTATCCTCTAGACCGAATTAGAGAGAGAAATAGGCAGAAACAGCTCAAGAAACATGCATACTGTAAATCACTTCATAGTCCCTGTATAGTGACATTGTTGATTATGTTTTTTCTAAGTCTTTTTATTATTGCTGCAAGTATACTGTTGCACACGTACTATCCTATTTTCAAGCGTGCTTATTCTGCTTACAATGTTACTGCCGAACATTCTTTTAGTGAACTACCTCCACATGAATTGTCCTATAGATTTGCGCTGCGCAACAACACATTTATTAGTATGTTACATCATTTCCATCAGACCAGCAATGTTACAAATTGTTGGATATGTGGCCGACTTCCTCCCTATCAGAAATACAAAGGAGTTTTGCCTCTCTTTCCGTACCCGTTCACACACAATGGTTCCTGTGGAGCATGGTTTAGTTTGATTAACTCTTTAGATTCAAACACTGTAGTTTACCAGAGCAACTGGGTAAGGGGAAACCTGAACTTAGTTTTGCTTAAAGCCTGTTGTCCTAACAAGGAGGGACTTCCCAAAAGAACAGGAACTGACCTAGAAAATGAAGTATATGGATTAGGTAATTTTACACTTAACCTCATGATTCTGAATGTTGAATCTGAAGCTGTACTAGTCTTGCCTGCCATGTCAGTATTACCAGTCAAAGGTGAATTCTGTGTAAGAAAAAATGGTTCAGTACACCTGGGTCATAGTAAATGTACTACTGTGATCGAATTCAGTGATAAAGGCAAGTCTACATTTAGAGCTTCCCGTCATTCCTACTTCATATGTGGTCATACCGCATATATACGCCTACCCCTAGATTGGGATGGTACCTGTTACATTGCATTCCTTCTGCCACCTGTTTTCCTAGCCCCTCCTGATTATCATAGAAATACCAATCTAGTACACCATAGACCCCAGAGAGATATCCCGATTGTTGACTACACTGAAACAGCATGGGAACAATATACAGACTTCAATAAAGGTCTCTTTCCTTACATAGGTGTGGTCTCAAATAGTAAACTGATACGTAGATTAACCAGAACCCTTGAAGCAGTAGTGAATGAAACTACTTCCGCCCTAGGCAACTTAACAGAGGAGCAGTCTGCAATGCGGATTGTTGTTCTCCAAAATCGTCTTGTCCTTGACGTCATTCTAGCCGATAGGGGCGGAGCCTGTAGGGTCATCGGATCAAGTTGCTGTGTTTTCATCCCAGAAAACGCGCCATCCGTATATAAAGCCATAACTCGTCTTCACAAGATTGCAAACCAGATACATCAGAATCCAGGCACCTGGACATGGTCCGGTTGGTTCTGGAGCGTGTTGTCAGCCTGGGGATGGAAAGTCCTATCCTTCCTAGGTATTGGCCTTCTAATAGTATTCAGTTGTTGCCTGTGTCTACAATGTGGACCAGCGATTTGCGGCCTGTGTGCCACATCATGTATTCCACGTTCAAGTTTTCATTCAAAATCCCGGAAGAAGAAAGAAGAGCAAATGATGTTATATGAACAGATTGATGGATTCCTGAAGATCGATATTTCATGAAGGGTCCGTAGGGGACAAGGAGGGAATGAGGAAATATGAATTTTTATGATCAATTGTGTCCCCTATCTAGACCCCAACGGCTCCATGTACATGCTACAAGTACATGTATGTTCCCTCCACTTCAAGCTATGAAGACGCAAATACAATTGTGTCCAACGTTAATATGTCCTCTTTCAGATCTGCCATGAATGGGTCAGATATTCCGTTCCTAAGTATGCCTTGCCACCGTCTTTATATGGTATACTTTTCACGTTTTCCAGCTCTGGCAAGGTAGGCCCTGAATTCTGCCATCGAGCTTTTCCTGCCTCTGCCTCTGAATGCTCCAGCCTGGACCTGCATCTGCATCCATGAACTTTGTCTTACTTCCTGCGCGGCTAACGGTGCCTAGCCCGGCATGTTGCCTGCCAAAACTGTATTCAGCCTTCAAGTTATCTGTTCCGCTCCTCGAGAAATGCATTCCTGTCTAGTAGCTTAGGTAAACATCCCTCCAGCTGCAGAGCAAAGGGCCCGGCCTTACTGTCTCCGTGCGAGTAATTCATGACTTTCGTTACCATGGTAGGCCCATGCCCCCTCGCATCTCATGTAGACACGTAGACGCTTGTACACGCACTAGCAGTCAGTATAGAATAGGCTCTGTCCGAAAAGACCTTTCCTTCTAGATAATATAGTTCCTTAAACACAAGATATTAGATACGATTTGGGATTAGGTTGACCTGACATCCCAGACTTCTGTCTCCACATGTAGGGCTAAATGTCAAGTTCCCTTCACCCTCTAGTTACACGTCAATCACACGTCATGCGGCTGCGCGCGCATCTCTGCCATGTATTTTTACTAACTTCGCAGGATTCTCTTATGGATCCACCCACTTGTGTCATCATCATAATGACGTTTCTAGTATACGCCTTTATGCACGCCTATTGTAACGCCTTTTTCATTACGTATGTGTATTCTTATCAGCTGTTACGCCTCCTGCATCTGTCTTTACTGTAATGCATTTTCTTATAAATATGATAACCTGTCAATAATGTATTGCTGATCCCTTCCTGAACCTTCGTGGTGACGGAACTCGATTGCCTGGTTCGAACCATAATTCCTTTGTAAGGAATAAATTCCCTTTTATAACCTCAAATACCACGGATTCTGCCTCTTATTTCTACTGAGTTATTCTTATTGAATTTTACCGCATAAATTAAGTCTAGGTAATTTAAATTTACCACATGCCAATAAATGTCTTCAAGGAACTCGCTGTGCTTGCGATCCTTATTATCGACCTCTTCACATTTGGCAACGAGCTTGAGGTGCTGCAGGAGCTCACTGACAATTCTGACTTTTTTCTGTAGGTTGGATCACCAGAGCCTGGACCCCCTCCAGGGCGCAGAAATAGCAGGATTCATTGGAGCCGTGTAGCACCGTGCATGTGCAGACTGCATGCCCTTTCATGATACCGCTTGGAGCACATAGCGGCGGATTTGAGGTAGTGGGGACCGCGCGCACATAGTATGGACATGCTCAGGTGCTTGCTGTGAGTGTCGCGCCACGCCCCCACCGGTGTCATTTAACTGTTATACATACTGCATTCCATTGTCTGTAACCTCCTCGTGCTCACACCTTGAAGCCTCACACACTGGTCACGTGACCTGTAACATCACAATGTCGAGATCTGGCAGCCATCTTGGATTGGACAAAAATAATTTCAAAGCTATTGGCAAATGTTTTTCTTTGTACAAAATAATCGTTTTTGCACAGGAAGTCAACAGCACGACTACAATTATTTTGGTTGGTGTTACACTTTCCAAACCATCTGGGTTAATAATATAAGAGGTGCTTACAGAAAAGCCCTATAAATGTTTTCTGCTATGTGCTGAAGAAGGGCGTGTGATACCTACTCCAGAGTTTCCCTGCGTGCCCTGCTTGTACTGTGCAGGGTGTCCTGCTGTGATAAGAGCGGTCTGCTCCAGCGCACACAGGGCGGTGCAGGATGTAGTACTGACTACTTCTGTAGATTTCAACCGCTGTACACATGGGCATCAGATGGAGACAGCAAGCCAGGGGTTGTCGTTTCGTAAGGACAGAGCGACAGCTTCATTCTGGAGTCAGGCGGAAAAGACTGCTGAGTGTAGGTAAGTTTCCAGACTATAAACCTAGAGACCTTCACCCGGCGTCTCTCCTCTCGCTAATATTACATTAAATAAAGATTAGAAAACGTTCTAGCAGACAAAGCCTCAAGAGAAATGTGTATTTTTAAAGCATGCCCCTCCAGGTACGCATGGACACCAGCTAGCCTTGAACGTTTCCACCCTGTTACTCAACGCTGTAAGGGATAGGCTTGGAGCGCGATTCTTTGCACTGGGACAGGTCTGCTTCCAGTGGAAAGCAGCCTTCGGAGGTTTCCTAGGGACTGAATGTATCTTCTGCCATTGAAGCTCGCACGCTTTCACTTTTTATCCATTGTAGACCTAAAATGTTCTTTTCTTCCTGGTTAATCTAGAATGTATATTATTGGACCAATGGCTGCCAGTGTCCTATATTGAAACATGATATTGGAGGCACACTCACACACACACACACACTCTCACACTCTCTCACACTCACACACTCACACTCTCACACTCTCACACGCACTCTCTCACACGCACTCTCTCACACGCACTCTCTCACACACACTCTCTCGCACGCTTTCTCACGCACACTTTCTTGAACATGCACACTTTCTCGCACACTTTCTCGCACGCACACTTTCTCGTACTCTCTCACACACACTCTCTCGCGCACACATACCTTTTCACACACACACTTTCTCTCACACACACACAATTTCTCTCTCTCTCTCTCACACACACACTTATAAAGAGAAGTAGAAGTCACATTGGAGAACACTTAATGCAGAGGTTTTGTGCATTTCATGCCTCCCACTTTTGTTTTAGGCTTGATCTAAGACAAGTCTTGAAGTGGATTGTGCATGTCCTGAATCTATATTTTACATAGTTGTTAAATCTTGCTGTTACCTCAGGGCACGCCTGTGTAAAAGAAACAAGCATTGGCATAGCCAATATGTCTCGACTTTTGGGACCTTGTAAGTATTTAGCTATGCAGCACAATATCCTTGGTGCAACAACATCAACTGTTGCATGGCTAAATAATTATAAGGTCCCAAAGGCGAGACCTATTGGCTATGCTAATGCTTGTTTAGCTCTCGCGTGGCGTGGCAATGCAAAGCGCTGCTCGCCTCGGCGAGATTTATTGTTAACGAGGTGTTTCAGTAGAGGGCTTGAAGCCCCGCCCCTCATTTTCATTGTCTGGCGTCACCGTTTATGCTAAAACGGTGGCCTGCCATTGGAAATGAAGGTTTTTGGGTAACGCCCTTTGGCCTCCGAGCCGGACTGGGTCGCCTGCTTTGCTGCTGTTGGAAAGCAGTTTCTTATCTTTATGGGGCCATGTGTTTCTAATTAGAAGCACATGGCCCCATAAAGACAAGAGATCCCCATGCTCTGGCTGCAGCGCGGTCCTCTTTCACTTTCGGGGCCGCGTTTCTTGTATTTTGGTATCGGCCTGTATATGACCAAATATTTCTAGTGGTTGAATAGAAAACCCCCCTGTAACCAAACAGGGCAATGATCAGTTCCCACCACTATCTGGAATTAACTAGAATGTTTCACTCTAGAAGGTCAGTCAAGGTTAAACAAAATACAGATAAAAGAGTCGAGCTTGGTAGAAACCAATCCCATCCGGTCAACTGGAAGTTAAGTCAATGTTTTCACGAAGCGTGTTTTAAAGCACTTATGGGCACGTTTGTGCAGTGGGGCGCTACATGTGGGTCCGCGCAGGAGTCGAGTTTTCAACTGTTACATCTTGCCACATGTTCATGCCTTGTGTACGATTAGTTGAAGTGTGTGAGTGTGTGTTCCTCTGCTCACCGGGCAGCTACAGTGTAGTGGGAGCACAGATGTTGCACCTGTGGACGTGTGATCCTCTGCACTTCCTCTCTCCGGTAGCCGTGGGGGCGAGATGAGGTTTCAAGGATGATTGTGAAAATCAAGCGTGGCCGCCCCTGCTTGGAATCTGCAGTAAAGTTCACTTTGCCGTCTTTGCTCGGGCAGGCTGCTAATATTTCGGCCATCTGTGCATCTTTATTTTAAGTTTCTAGCAGTTCCAGCGCCTTTGGTGATGTTTTGAAATGGCGATTAAATGTTGTCGGTCGTTTCCTGCGTGCAAGCTTGATGTGTCTGTTTAGGGTCCAGAAGCTGTCGGATCCCAGCAGGCAGCCGCCTCCCTCTGTTTCTCACTTGTGTGCTCTTGGGCATGGTCCCACACCTGGACACATTCAAAGGTCTCCATGGAATTTATTGGTGTATTTAACGGGTGATTCTCTTGCGTCATACCCCAGTGACGCCTTCAGCCCACCCAGGCTTCTTCGTAAACAGTACTTTTTGGCACATTAGCATTTTAAGAGATATGCTTCCCCCCACCCCCCGGAAGTATTATATAGCGCGAACTTGACCCGAAGGTATCGGAGTGCTTTACATAAGCACCAGTTGCGTTACCAACGGGCACATTCTTTTTTGTCAGGCACGGGGACATTAAGTGATTTGCCCAGAATCACAGGATGTTGAGCGTCCCTGCCGAGACTCGAACCCGGATCCCCAGCATGAGCTCGACCACCCTAGCCGTAAGGGCAGGTACTCTCCCCAGCGCTTATAATCAGAACTCCATTTGGAAATATATACTCAGTGGTCGAAGTGGGGGAAAAAAAGTAGGGGAACTGTGGGCGGAGACTCAGGGGGCGGGAATAACCCAAGGATTGGATTAGTGGGCGGAGTCGGAGGTGTGGCTATAAATAGCAAAACATACCAATTTTTGAACGTTTGGCATTTCACTGACCAGTTACAGCTTATAGCGTTATTTAATTCAAAGAATCAATAAACATGTTTATTTGAGGTTTAATATATAAGTTGTTTATATTTAATTCATTTACAATGTGGGACATGTTTCCAATCACAGAATATTCCAAATACGCTTATAAGTGGAATCATAAGCCATTTGTCTCCGAGCCATGCAGTTTCTTTCATCTGCACTTCTCCTCCCTTTTTCTAACCATTTCTGAACATAAAATTCAGGTTTAAATTCTATGACAGGTGGCCCCATGATATTTATGAACATTGTAGAAGACAGACGATTGATTGATATTCTGTTCCGCAGTGGTGTGAGCACATCATTCATTACACTAAAGCCCCGTTCACATTCAGCAGATGAGGTACAAAAGGTGTTTATAATGTGCATTAATGGTTTCAGGCTTTCAGAGATGCAATTTTTATTTTGTTTGTACTCTCTGAAACCAAGGATGTACTGCCTGGTATCAAATACATGCAACCTGCTACAAAGGTTTTGTAATTCTCCCTCACCGTATAAGATGTCTGCTGGATCTGGCCAATAAACTGGTTGTAGGAGTTTCATTCTATGTACTAACTCTTTGTATTCCATTTCGTCATTGTTTGTGGTTGTGCATCTAGAAACATTTGATGCATTAGACATTGTCATCCTTTTTCGCAGGTTATTTGCTAAGCTCCTAAAGAACTGTGTCCTATTGATGCTAACACAGCCTTTGTTCTGTTGCAGTCCTACACCAGCAAACTGCATCCGTTCAGCAGCATCTAATGCAGTTGTAGCAAACAAAGGGCCCAGGTGCATCAGCCATTGATTCAAACACTAAAATCTGCATCTGTATTGAACGATTGGCCTCATATATGGTCATATCACGCCGCTGCAGCCTTCTGGATAGGTCACCCAATTCTGTGAGAGCATCATATAAAATGCCCATATTTTCAACAAACACCAGGGAGGTTAATAAACGGTTTAAACCAGCATAATTCCTCTGCTCAATGTCACTCCTCGTTGAGTCTTCGGAAGATTCCATGAAATGTTTAATAAGTCCTTTGTAGTTATTCCAAACAGCTCTCACAGATCTTTCACTTGAGGACACCCAACGTACATCTAGCACCTTTCCAATTGCCAGAAGTCTTACTTCTACCTCCAGAGCACATTCCCCAAGCTCTCTTTGATTTTTCGGAGAGGCATGGTAGGTGGTATATAGTTTATCAAAAAAAATTTTTTGCTGATTAATGCCTGCGACTTCTTTACAAACATCACCCACAGCAAGCTCCAGCTTGTGGTTAGCACAGTGCCATACACTCAACTGTGGCTATTTCAGTTTCAGAAGAGTTGCCACACCGGATTTCCTACCTATCATATTGGAAGCACCATCTGTTACAAGCTGAACCAAATGACTTTTTAAATACTCATCAGTAAAACCGTGTCTCTCTAAGCATGCAAGTAAGGCATCTAAGATTAGATCTGCTGCTGTGCTTGGCAACTCAACAAGGTCCAAGAAAAAGGTCAGTGGCTCATTGTGTTTATCAATACATGCTCTTACACAGATAATTGGTGTTGTCAATTTACTATTTGTGAGCTTAGGGACATATTTATGGGAATGGTGGCGCAGGGCAGCAGAGCAAGTTACTTTGCTGCGCTGCCCTGCGTCACAGGGAAAGGGCGGGAATGTGCCGTATTTATCCAATATGGTGCATTCCGGTCTTTTCCCCATGCACTGGCGCCATTTCGACAGCCTGGCTTCAACGCAGGCACACTTGCCCCATGGTGCAAGGGTGCCTCCTTTGCATGCAGGATTGTTTTTGTGCAGGAAGGGGCACCTTCCTGTACAAAAACAATCTTGAGAGGCTTTTTCATCTTTCTATGTGGGCTGCAGAATAAAGCACAGTTTGAAAGAGGAAAAAGCAAGGAGAAATAAAGATATTTCTCCTAGTTATGCCTCCTCTGGGGCAGCGCAAGATTTTGCCGCATTCCCAGGATTACAAGTCCTTGTAAATCTATGAATGCGTCAAAAACCGTGGGGGTTGTGTGGGAGACTTTTATTATTGCAGGAAAACTACTGCGTGACAAAGCCACTGCTGCTCTAGGGTGTGCTGCTTTGTAGACCTGCCCGCAAGACTGGTGGTGAACCTGGGTATGAATTGTGGTGGACAGGGCTTCAAGTTTACCCAACTGGCCACCGGTAGGGTTCACCTGCTGGTGCTAAGAGACCAGGGCTTCTAAGGTCTAGTGGGGCCTTCTAAAGTCTATCATGGGTGCTCCCTCAGGAGTGGTCTGATGGACAAGGCATGAAGGCTGAACCAGGTTCCCCAGTTCCAAATTTGGTAGCTCTGGCCATAATGCCACATCCTATCCCCACCGAACACCCTTCTGCCCCACTGAGTGAAACTCGCACTGTCTTCACCTACAACCCAATTCTGCCCCATTATAAGCACCTGGATGTGACTCATTTCAAATTATGCAGTGCCTGAAAAAAAGTAACAACATTCTGGGAAAAGCAAATACTCATAGGGAATGCAGGTTTATGTAAAGCATTCAAAATATAAGCAGGAACGACATGTTACCTTAACGCTTTTACTCTCGTTCAGAAATCAATGAGTATTTTTTGTCTCAAACATTGAGGACGTGAATATAGGGCTCCTCCTGTACACATGTGTTAAGCAGGGCTCAGAGACAAAGGAACTCTTCAAGAGAATCTGATCTGACTCACGGAAACCCACAAGGGCTCCTTCTTATCCACAAATTGTGCACTCTTGATTGTCAGCGCCAGGATGCCTGTTAGGTGAGAGTGCGCTTTACAAGTGAGATAAATAAATAAATAAATCTTATTCATGTCAGCCAGCTAGCTGCTCAAACATAGTATAGCACATATGTATTCAAGTGTCCTGCAAAGAAGGATGAGTGCGAGTAAGTAAATGTGGGTGTGAATGATTGAGTGCCTGAATGTGACTGAGCATGAGTGAAAGAGTGTATGTCGATGAAAGTGAGAGAAAGTGAGTGAGAAGGAGTCACGTAGAGTAAGTGAAACTGTAAGTTAGAATGAGGTAATCAGAGTAGGAAAAAGTGGTGAGACTGAGTGAGTGAGAATGTGATACCGAATGTTGAAGAGTGAGTGCAAGTGAGCAATTTTGAGTAAAAGGGAAAGTGAATGAGAATGAATAATGGGGGTAGTGAGCCTGAGTGAGATAACGTGAGCAAGCAGGACAAAACACAGGCCTTGGCAAAGTGGAGGTAAATATTTACTTATGGGAGGAACATATTGAGCAGCTTGAAAAAAAATGTGGTCAACTCCTGGGGATGTTGTCTTGGCACAGTAATGGCTTTTGAGAGAATTTGTGTAAAAATGGGGTGTTGAAAATAAAATGCAGTATTTGACCCTATAGTTTTTTTTTCAAAATTATCTTGGGAGTAGCAACACCCAGACTGCAAATCCTCCGGGCCCTCCTTTATCTCTTCTTAGTCTTACAAGGCCCAGTAAATCGCACTCTTTTCCAAATCTCTTTCTAAATATTATCACTCTCAAAAACTGTATTTCCTATGTAATTTTCCTTTGATGGGAAGAGGAGGTTTCTGAGGTGGTAGTATCAGGCAAGTGACACTACTTGGGCTCCCTCTGTTCGAGCCTTCATGGAGGATCCCTCTTCATTGCTAGCTCCACCTGACCCCAGACTCCGCAACGCACTCCCTTACAGGCGTGATTATCCACTACTCCTCTCCAGTGCACCTTATCTCACAGCTGACCTTGGGCCCCAGCCCCATATCAAGAACCATCGGGCTCCACTTTCATTTTTCCCGGTAAAAACATTAGTAAAATCACCTTCAAACTTAAAACATTGAATATAGCAGTAAATATAATTAGCACACACTTTAAAGTATGTTCCACAGTAGCCCTTATGACCCGACTGCTAATTAAATAAACAAAAACAGAAAGGCCATAACAGGGCCGGCTTTAGCGCTGATGTGAAAGTCTTTTTTGGCGCCACACCAATAATCACTGCCATACGCCACAAGTGCTCCTCATCTCCCCATAGCCCCTCCCCCTCATGACCTCCTCCTCGGATTCCCTCACTGCCACCCTCCACCAGTGCCCCTCATTTCGCTGTAGCCCCTCCCGCTCATGACCTCTTCCTCAGATTCCCTCACTGCCACCCTCCAACAGTGCCCCTCATCGCTCCATAGCCACTCCCACTACCTCCTCCTCGGATTCCCTCACTGCCACCTTCCAGCAGTGCCCCTCATCTTTATGTAGTCCCTCTCTCATATGCATTTCATTTGTTGTGTAGCGCTACTCATATCAGTGTAGTGTGTGTCAGTACTTTACACCACGCACACATTATACAGAGACAACAAATCATACAAGTATGTAAATCAGCCTACAGGGAATGTCACATAAGCCAATGAGGATTACAAGGTGTATGAATCACATGTCATCCATACTGGTGGGCAGTTATTTTAAGAGGGTTTGGTCTGGAGAAGCACAAACTCAGGATTTAAAGAGTACTCCAGTGGTTAGGGGTTGGCTTTACTGATAAAAATGTATATCTGCCCAAAGATACTCATTTTAGCAACATTAGAATAATGAAAGACTGGGGAAGTTCTAACTATATCACAAAACAAAAAACGCGAAGTTCTAACTATACCATTCAGGTTTGCGTACAGCTCTTTGATGACAGTTCATTGGTCACTGTCCTATGTTAGGATTGTAACTTCTGAACTGCAAGTAACACAAGGATCTCTGTCACAATGACAGTAACCCACTGAGCTTCCACATAATATACAGTTCATCTGCACTAAACTACTAACAGAGAAATGATTGCTCTCCAGCAGGATCATTAATAGCCAGCGGTATCTGGGCATTTTTTTATTGTCCTATTGTTGTCCTGCATCAGCCATGATAATAAAAACGGATTAAATGAAGCACACACGAAGTACATGTCCTGCTGGGCCTGTGCGGATTTGAAATAGAAAAACAAATAGTGACACATTCTCCTACTTACTCCATTAGTCAAACTTAGTGTCGCAGCCTGAAGTGATATGCAGCTGCAGGGGTTGGGAAAGGTGAATCAAAATAAACAAACTTCTTTTCTCCTGCGCTGCATAGAAAAAGAATATCCACGCAGGACAGTCGGCAAAGGTTACCGCGGCCAAAGAAAGGATGTGTCGCCTTTAAAGACCTGTGAAGTACTCAGGTACGGCTGCGATAATCTCTGAAACTGTCTGTGTGCGCGCGCCCGGGCTTTGAAGCACTTTGAGTCCAATGGCGTTTCGCGCCTGCCTTCAAGCCCTTACTAGAACCGGGCCTGAATTAGGGCAGTCCCGGGACGCTTTTCTTAAATCAAGAAGTAGGGGAACGGACTAGCATAATTTTTAAAAGTAGGGGCACGCCGTGCCCTTCCGTTCCCCCCCACTTCTAACACTGGTCCCACTCTTTCTTAATGCAGTGCTGCTACTCCCTCTTTCTTAATGAAGTGATGCTACTCTCCCTTTCTTAATGAAGTGCTGCTACTATCCCTTTCTTAATGAAGTGCTACTACTCTCCCTTTCTTAATGAAGTGCTACTACTCTCCCTTTCTTAATGAAGTGCTGCTACTCTCCGTGCTACTACTCTCCCTTTCTTAATTAAGTGCTGCTACTCTCTCTTTCTTAATGAAGTGCTGCTACTATCCCTTTCTTAATGGAGTGCTGCTACTCCCTCTTTCTTAATGAAGTGCTGCTACTCTCCCTTTCTTAATGAAGTGCTGCTACTCTCCCTTTCCTAATGAAGTGCTGCTGCTTTCCCTTTCTTAATGAAGTGTTGTTACTCTTTTTAACGAAGTGCTGCTACTCTCTCTTTCTTAATGAAGTGCTGCTACTCTCCCTTTCTTGATGAAGTGCTGCTACTCTCCCTTTCTTAATGAAGTGCTGCTACTTTCCCTTTCTTAATGAAGTGTTGTTACTCTTTTTAACGAAGTGCTGCTACTCTCTCTTTCTTAATGAAGTGCTGCTACTCTCCCTTTCTTGATGAAGTGCTGCTACTCTCCCCTTCTTAATGAAGTGCTGCTACTTTCCCTTTCTTAATGAAGTGTTGTTACTCTTTTTAACGAAGTGCTGCTACTCTCTCTTTCTTAATGAAGTGCTGCTACTCTCCCTTTCTTGATGAAGTGCTGCTACTCTCCCTTTCTTAATGAAGTGCTACTACTCTCCCTTTCCTAATGAAGTGCTGCTTCTCTTCTTAATGAAGTGCTGCTACTCTCCCTTTCTTAATAAAGTGCTGCTTCTCTCCCTTTCTTAATGAAGTGCTACTACTCTCCCTTTCCTAATGAAGTGCTGCTTCTCTTCTTAATGAAGTGCTGCTACTCTCCCTTTCTTAATGAAGTGCTGCTACTTTCCCTTTCTTAATGAAGTGCTACTACTATCCCTTTCCTAATGAAGTGCTGCTACTCTCCCTTTCTTAATGAAGTGCTACTACTCTCCCTTTCCTAATGAAGTGCTGCTTCTCTTCTTAATGAAGTGCTGCTACTCTCCCTTTCTTAATGAAGTGCTGCTACTCTCTCTTTCTTAATGAAGTGCTGCTACTCTCCCTTTCTTAATGAAGTGCTACTACTCTCCCTTTCTTAATGAAGTGCTGCTACTTTCCCTTTCTTAATGAAGTATTGTTACTCTTTTTAACAAAGTGCTGCTACTCTCTCTTTCCTAATGAAGTGCTGCTACTCTCCCTTTCTTAATGAAGTGCTACTACTCTCCCTTTCCTAACGAAGTGCTGCTTCTCTTCTTAATGAAGTGCTGCTACTCTCCCTTTCTTAATGAAGTGCTGCTACTCCCCCTTTCTTAATGAAGTGCTGCTACTCTCCCTTTCTTAATGAAGTGCTGCTGCTCTCCCTTTCTTAATGAAGGGCTGCTACTCTCTCTTTCTTAATGAAGTGCTACTACTCTCCCTTTCCTAATGAAGTGCTGCTTCTCTTCTTAATGAAGTGCTGCTACTCTCCCTTTCCTAATGAAGTGCTGCTTCTCTTCTTAATGAAGTGCTGCTACTCTCCCTTTCTTAATGAAGTGCTGCTACTCTCCCTTTCTTAATGAAGTGCTGCTGCTCTCCCTTTCTTAATGAAGTGCTGCTACTCTCCCTTTCTTAATGAAGTGCTACCACTCTCCCTTTCCTAATGAAGTGCTGCTTCTCTTCTTAATGAAGTGCTGCTACTCTCCCTTTCCTAATGAAGTGCTGCTTTCTTCTTAATGAAGTGCTTCTACTCTCCCTTTCTTAATGAAGTGCTGCGTCTCTTCTTAATGAAGTGCTGCTACTCTCTCCCTTTCTTAATGAAGTGCTGCTACTTTCCCTTTCTTAATGAAGTATTGTTACTCTTTTTAACAAAGTGCTGCTACTTTCCCTTTCTTAATGAAGTGTTGTTACTCTTTTTAACGAAGTGCTGCTACTCTCTCTTTCTTAATGAAGTGCTGCTACTCTCCCTTTCTTGATGCAGTGCTGCTACTCTCCCTTTCTGAATGAAGTGCTGCTACTTTCCCTTTCTTAATGAAGTGTTGTTACTCTTTTTAACGAAGTGCTGCTACTCTCTCTTTCTTAATGAAGTGCTGCTACTCTCCCTTGCTTGATGAAGTGCTGCTACTCTCCCTTTCTTAATGAAGTGCTACTACTCTCCCTTTCCTAATGAAGTGCTGCTTCTCTTCTTAATGAAGTGCTGCTACTCTCCCTTTCTTAATAAAGTGCTGCTTCTCTCCCTTTGTTAATGAAGTGCTACTACCCTCCCTTTCCTAATGAAGTGCTGCTTCTCTTCTTAATGAAGTGCTGCTACTCTCCCTTTCTTAATGAAGTGCTGCTACTCTCTCTTTCTTAATGAAGTGCTGCTACTCTCCCTTTCTTAATGAAGTGCTACTACTCTCCCTTTCCTAATGAAGTGCTGCTTCTCTTCTTAATGAAGTGCTGCTACTCTCCCTTTCTTAATGAAGTGCTGCTACTCTCTCTTTCTTAATGAAGTGCTGCTACTCTCTCTTTCTTAATGAAGTGCTAAAACTCTCCCTTTCTTAATGAAGTGCTGCTACTTTCCCTTTCTTAATGAAGTATTGTTACTGTCAAGAATTCCTGTCATGCGAGGGGAGGAAAACGGTAACCAGCGAAAACGGACTACATCTCCCAGGATGCTTAGCGGTTGAGAGGTTATGTAAACAGGAGAGCTGTTACATAACTCAAGGAAAACACGCCCTTATGTAAACAGGAGAGCTGTTACATAACTCAAGGAAAACACGCCCTTATGTAAACAGGAGAGCTGTTACATAACTCAAGGAAAACACGCCCTTATGTAAACAGGAGAGCTGTTACATAACTCAAGGAAAACACGCCCTTATGTAAACAGGAGAGCTGTTACATAACTCAAGGAAAACACGCCCTATAAAGGGAGGAACCGGGAGGTACAACGCTGTCGGATATTGTGTTTACACCGACGTACCTGCTTAGTGAAGAGCAGTGTTCCGGAGTGGTGCTCCAGTAAGGCAAGAACGGAGGTAGGTCGAGTCGTTACTCCCTGGGCCGTGTCTTGCCCCATCGTCACGTGTGAAGAACCCGGAAGCTCTACCGGATAACCATTGAGCTTCGCTTTTTGACTCGGCTGAGTCAAAGCGCAGAGGCGCTTTTGCTGGTTGGAGTCGTAACTCCCAGCCCGACCAGAGATACAGGGACTGCCAGCTGTAACGCACACCAGGAGGTGTTTGCCGCGTTACAGACTCGGAAGTCCACGGGATCGATCGAGCGGCTGCTCTCAGTTCAGTCTTCTTTGCTTGTGATTGGGGTATCGGTGACGTATCACCAGGAGGTGACTCCGCGTCCCGGTGCAGTCTGAGGAAGAGGTTGAGCGGCTGCTCCCTTCAGGTAGAGACCCCGGCTGGGTGTTTCCCTGACTCCTCGATTCTCCCCAACACTCTTCGTGCCCCTCACAGCCTACCGATTGGCATTGTCGGCCATTTCATTTCTGCCCTCTGTTGGCATACGCCGGGATCGGCGTATATGCAGAGGACGGTTAGGACCATCCGTGCTGTGGGCTGGTAACGTACTTGGCCTGGAGGATTCCAGTGACTATAACCTTTGTTTATTCCTTGTATTATTTTTGCCTTCATTAAAATAACTAAACCTTCACAAGTGGTTGCGTTCTCATTATCGTGTCTGTTAAACGATCCTGAGACGTTCAGGGCGTTACAGTTACTCTTTTTAACAAAGTGCTGCTACTCTCTCTTTCTTAATGAAGTGCTGCTACTCTCCCTTTCTTAATGAAGTGCTACTACTCTCCCTTTCCTAACGAAGTGCTGCTTCTCTTCTTAATGAAATGCTGCTACTCTCCCTTTCTTAATGGAGTGCTGCTACTCCCCCTTTCTTAATGAAGTGCTGCTACTCTCTCTTTCTTAATGAAGTGCTGCTACTCTCCCTTTCTTAATGAAGTGCTGCTACTCTCCCTTTCTTAATGAAGGGCTGCTACTCTCTCTTTCTTAATGAAGTGCTACTACTCTCCCTTTCCTAATGAAGTGCTGCTTCTCTTCTTAATGAAGTGCTGCTACTCTCCCTTTCCTAATGAAGTGCTGCTTTTCTTCTTAATGAAGTGCTGCTACTCTCCCTTTCTTAATGAAGTGCTGCTACTCTCCCTTTCTTAATGAAGTGCTGCTGCTCTCCCTTTCTTAATGAAGTGCTGCTACTCTCCCTTTCTTAATGAAGTGCTACTACTCTCCCTTTCCTAATGAAGTGCTGCTTCTCTTCTTAATGAAGTGCTGCTACTCTCCCTTTCCTAATGAAGTGCTGCTTCTCTTCTTAATGAAGTGCTGCTACTCTCCCTTTCTTAATGAAGTGCTGCGTCTCTTCTTAATGAAGTGCTGCTACTCTCTCCCTTTCTTAATGAAGTGCTGCTTCTCTTCTTAATGAAGTGCTGCTACTCTCCCTTTCTTAATGAAGTGCTGCTACTCTCCCTTTCTTAATGAAGGGCTGCTACTCTCCTTTCTTAATGAAGGGCTGCTACTCTCTCTTTCTTAATGAAGTGCTACTACTCTCCCTTTCCTAATGAAGTGCTGCTTCTCTTCTTAATGAAGTGCTGCTAATCTCCCTTTCCTAATGAAGTGCTGCTTCTCTTCTTAATGAAGTGCTGCTACTCTCCCTTTCTTAATGAAGTGCTGCTACTCTCCCTTTCCTAATGAAGTGCTGCTGCTCTCCCTTTCTTAATGAAGTGCTGCTACTCTCCCTTTCTTAATGAAGTGCTACTACTCTCCCTTTCCTAATGAAGTGCTGCTTCTCTTCTTAATGAAGTGCTGCTACTCTCCCTTTCCTAATGAAGTGCTGCTTCTCTTCTTAATGAAGTGCTGCTACTCTCCCTTTCTTAATGAAGTGCTGCTTCTCTTCTTAATGAAGTGCTGCTACTCTCCCTTTCTTAATGAAGTGCTGCTACTCTCCCTTTCTTAATGAAGTGATGCTACTCTCCCTTTTTTAATGAAGTGCTACTACTCTCCCTTTCTTAATGAAGTGCTGCTACTCTCCGTGCTACTACTCTCCCTTTCTTAATGAAGTGCTACTACTCTCCCTTTCTTAATGAAGTGCTGCTTCTCTTCTTAATGAAGTGCTGCTATTCTCCCTTTCTTAATGAAGTGCTACTACTCTCCCTTTCTTAATGAAGTGCTGCTACTCTCCGTGCTACTACTCTCCCTTTCTTAATTAAGTGCTGCTACTCTCCCTTTCTTAATGAAGTGCTGCTACTATCCCTTTCTTAATGGAGTGCTGCTGCTCTCTCTTTCTTAATGGAGTGCTGCTACTCTCTCTTTCTTAATGAAGTGCTGCTACTTTGAGTGCATCCTACAGTTTGAGGGCTGGATCAAAGTCAATTCAAAAAGGGCTTTATTGGGCCAATCAGGCCAAAAAAGACAAAACTAAACATACATAAAAGACCATCATAAGTGAACCCTCACAGCATCGAAACATTGCCAACGAAGTAACCATTAAAACCAGTCGAGGCAACCTGATCAGCCAGGGCAGAAATAATAACCCCAGCTGATAGGGAAGATCATGTAAGTGCAGGTGCGTACAAAGAGATGTGCACATTTCAAAAAACATTAAAACCACAGCCAAACGGAAGTAACAAAGCCAAATTGCAGAGCCCGATTGTACCAGGTTAATTCCAAGTTCACCAGTTACCTGTTACGAGTGTTGTTACTCGGTACGCTTTAATTACAGCTTCTGAGCACTATTTTCTCAAATAGCTTTGTCCTGCCTGCTGCACAGGACACACACACTCCTAATTTTGTAGCACGGAGCTGGCATTTGCAATGCAATAGGTCTCGCATTTGTGAGAGTTTAAGATATTTGCATTGTAAATGACAATGCCAATAGCTCAAACTCTCGGAAATGCGAGACCTATTGCATTGCAAATGCTTGTTTAGTGGGGTGTCCGGTATGTTCTCCCTGGTGGCGCCCACCTTTTTTTTTAGGGCCTTGGCTAGCCACAGCTCTTCCCTGGACCATGGCGGGGCGGGGACCTCTTGAGCTGGAGCTGTGCCTCTCTACTTCTCCTATTCTAGTCTGTGCGTGTTTGCCTCCTCGCACTAACTCCTCTGATCTGCTTTCTCCATGAGTGGCAGTAAGGGTTTCTTGTTGCTCCATTGTGTGTTGGCGTCCAGGGTCCTTATGGCGCTCTGTTCTGTTTCTTCCTGGTTCCAGACCTGTGTGTGTGCAGAGAAAGCCCTTCACTAAGGTTTTAATAGGCTTTTCTTTCCTTCACTCTCTTGTCTATAGATAGTCTTTCTTTCCTTTACTCTCTTGTCTTTGGATAGTCTTTCTTTCCTTTACTCTCTTGTCTATAGATAGTCTTTCTTTCCTTTTTGATGTGCTGCGTTTTCTATGTCTTACAGGTGGCAACGCAGAGCGAGAAGCTGACTGGTGTCGCAGGATTCCACCTTTGTTCTCCGGTGAGTCTTGATGACAGGGCCAAAAACCTATCAGGATAAAGCAGTCCTCGCTCACGCCTCGCTTCTGTGTCCTTAATGTGACGGAAACTTTCCGTTAAGTTACCTAGGAACATTTATATTCTGTGTCAGTACCAAAGGCAGGGATCATGCTGGTTCAAAGCTTGTTTATAACCAGGGAAACCACAGGCACTACAGGTGGAATCGGATGGCCATTCATGAAGTCCTCCAATCTTTCCCTCAAAGACAAGGCTTTGGAGCCTTCGCTTCCCTCATGGAGGGCGCCCCGTAGGAATGAATGTCTATACTTACCTCCTGCATTACGCGGCAATCCCAATGGGGAATAGTTGGCAAGAGACTGCTGTGAATGGTTTTCTCGATGAGAGCAGGAGCTGTTCCCATTTGGGTCATAACTCCTCTGCCATACTTTCATATGCCTTAATGCATTGTACCATGCACAACTTGGGGTTGCCCCTGAGAGCAGAGTTTGACAACAATTCTGGAACTGAACTTGGTTCCTCTGGATAGACTGAAAGTAATTCCTTCCGGAGTAAACATCCTGCCAGAAAGGTCCAGAGTCCTCACACCTGGAACTCTTCTACAAGTAAAGAGACGTAAGAGCAGAGACGACTTACCAGGAAGGTCTTTGCCAGACACACATCTAGTCTCTTGCCATGACAGAAAGGATTCAGAACTCAATACACGTCTCACAGAATAGAATACCTAGGTTCAGGCAGTAGTGGCAGCTGTATGCCCTCTAGTAACTTCCTAACCATGGGATGCTCTCTAGTCAGAGAAATATCCAGCAGCGCGTGGCCCACCGTAATGGTGGCACAAAAGGTGTCTTCTGGCTTGTAAGCAAGACCTTCCGTCGCCAGTCCTGAGTAGCAATTCAGGACATGCACATGGTCAGACCCCATG
The DNA here is from genome assembly GCF_964204655.1 of Triturus cristatus. Lineage (NCBI taxonomy): Eukaryota > Metazoa > Chordata > Amphibia > Caudata > Salamandridae > Triturus > Triturus cristatus. The sequence goes on from NC_140591.1 coordinate 24,103,439, forward strand.
GGATCCGCTACTTTGCATACAGCAACCAAGCCGTCTTGTCCAGGCTGATCAGCATCGTTGACTGTACTCCCTGCCTAGGCTCTCCTAATGAGTCTCATATACTGTCCTGAAAGTCCAGGGATTTCCCACCATTCCTTGTAATCCTCCGTGCCATGAGACATCAGTCCCTGTCTTCCACTTGCTGATGTGAAATGCCTGCTGGATGTAGCAGTAACTCTTAATACTGAGAAGAACAGATGGCAGAATGCTATGGAAGTTGCTTCAGAACTGGATACCACACTTGCAATCTCCAAATCGATGTGACAATGACCACGTCCATCTGTTGTGCTGACGCTCAGCAATCATTGCAAAGAAGGGAAATACATACCTGCTCTCCCGACCTCATTCTTACAGAAAGGCCCCCATCACTGCCGCCTCTGGATCTGCCGAAAAGGGTCCCAACTGAACCTGATCGCCTTGAACAACCTTGAGTCCAGCTTCAGCAGACCCAAGTCCTAAGTGTGTCTGGAATGCCAACCATATGCCAACCTGCTGCGTTGTTCTTGATCCCTGAGAGGCACTCTGCCATCACTGCCAGTTAATAATGCGGCCATAAGTGCCAGAAGTCCTTTGCCAACTCGGACAGCACCTGAAGTTTGCTCCTCCAGATGGCTGATGTAGCGGATCAGTGGGACGTTGTCCATTTTCGGGAGGATGCAACATTTAACCAGATCCTTTGTCCAGCCCTTGACTACAAAGGAAGCTGCCAGGAATTCCAGCCAGTGGATATGAGGACCTAAGTCTCAATCTGACCACTTTCCTCCTGTAGATAGGTCTTCACATCTGGAACTTCAGCCCACCCTGCCCATCTGATTCACAGACCAAGTCTGAGCTTGAGCCAAAGATGGCTCTCTCGTTCCAAGCCTCCGTCTGTGTCAGATACCACCACATTTCTTCCTTGACCTCGTCCAAGAGAGGAACCATCTCCGAGTAGCTTAGACTCTTCCTGAGTCGTTGGAGTGCTCTGTAACGGAGAGTCTCGGGGAATATGGCTTGTACAGATGACGATAGAAGTCTAACGAGCTGTGCAAACCGCATCATTGATGCTGTTGTAAATCTGGCAGAATGTTATCTGTGATGCTTGTGTAAACACTGTGAAATGCCAATTGAGTCAGAGGGTTCCCACTGGTGTTTACTTTGGAACCTGGCTAGTTCAGTTGCTGGATTGGTGCCTAGCCTTGATGGGCGTCACGGGGTGGCTCCTGATTAAACACCTCATTTCTACAAGACTGTCTCTGAAGGTTATTACTACAACATTTTGGCGACGATCTGGCCAGCAGCACCAGGAACAAGGACAACCATGACGATAAAATAAAGGTCTCACAGGTCGAAAAGTTGATCGTGGATAAATACAGAAGATCAACTTGACTCAACACCCGCCCGCTTTGCACGCCCCATCTACTGATTGAAGAGTTCAATACTGGCCTTATGCCCAACAACTGCTCGATGAACCGAGCAACGCTCCACAACGCTAACAACTCATGGGCATTGTGTTCCAAGGTTGAGTCATGTGCCGTCTCTTCTCTGCTAACAGCGCTATGCCGCCTGTTGGAAGAAGGCAATACTGCTACCTAGTTTAATTATTTTGTATTAAAAAACTTCCATCCTTAGACAACATCTGATATCATAACACACAGCACCACCACTTTCCATCAAACATTAATATATCACAAGCAATAATCACCCCACACAGCTTACTTGCACAACCAAGATCTCCTCCCATTGAGTGGGAAGACTAAATGGAAATGTTTGAAAATGATACAGAGGCACTGGATAGTTTAGATTTTCTAGCTGCAAGAATAAAGGGCCTTGTTGCTGAGTGCCCTTGGGGAAGAAAGTCAGCACTTACTTAAACACCTTCCTCCCGTAACGGATGAGCCAGGTAACAAAATACAAGACATTTAAAAGAAGCTAAGTTGCCACTGGGAACCAGATTTGCAAAATCCATCAATGTGACAATGTATTGACATAAATATAAGCCCCACCGCAAAAACCTATACAAACTGCAGATGAATTTGTTGCCAGACAAATAGAACTTGCTGTTAAATTTCAGTTTGATAGCACGACCGAAGAACTAATCAAAGATCAGCTCATTGTGCAACGTGCAAGCAAAAGGATGCAGGAACGCCTTTGGGCTGCTAGTTATCCATTCCTAAAAGAGGCCATCACAAGTACTATGGTAGTAGAATAATCAAAGAATGTATGAAAGAAATATAAAGAATAGATAACAGTAAAAACAGAAGTCACTGAGAAAGATAAAGAACTGGATGACGTGAATGAGCTTGGAAAGAGAATAAATTGGGCAAAACCCAATAGGAGCGATAACAACAAACCAAGCAGGAGTAGTAACGTCGTTATCAGGACTGGGGTTCAGCCTGGTCATAGATGTGGAAGCATTTTTCTTTCTGGAGACTCAAAACAACTATTTCTCTGTGGGCAAGCAGTGTCAGAACTGTGGCAAAAGAGGACACTACCAGAAGGTGCAGAAGTGGAAACAAAAATTTCCATAAGAGAGAAAAACATTGAGGATGGTGGTGAAAGAGTACTAAGCCTAGAAGGGCAGAGGATCCTCCGGGAAGTGAGAACAGACCGGCTGCACTGGATGAGGAGGTACGGCGTTAGGCTGATGGTTGGCTCTGGCTACTTATACACAATCATACCCATGAGTCTATTTGAGATCACTTGGCCGGACGTTAAACTTAATCCAAAGGACATCAAGGCTCAAACATTGATGAGGTCATGTTATGTGAATTTGTAGAGTGAGGCTATTCACCCATGAGGGCCTCCAGGCGCTGAGTAGGGCAGGCCCGAGGTAGGAGGAAGAGATCTTGCCTGTTTCGTCTGGAGCAGCCATGTCTTGAGGTTCCTTCGGTAGCCCATCAGGGAGGAGGAGATTCTGAGGTGTTTCGGGAGGTCATTCCAGTCCTTTTACTGCGAGGTATGAGAAGGAGCGTCCTCCACATCTGGTCTTCATGATGCACGGGAGGTGTGCTCTTGCCTGGGACGCAGATCGAAGGTGTCAGGTGAGTTGGTAAAAGTTGAGGTAATTTGTGGAGAACTTTGTAGGCATGGGTGACTAGCTTGAACTTACAACTTTCCTGGACTGGGAGCCAGTGGTGATTGTTGAGGTGTGGAAAGATGTGGTTATTTTGCATGATGCTCAGGATGAGTCTGTCAGTGGCGTTTTGGAGTCGGCGTAGGACATGGGCTGGGATTCTGATGTAGAGGACATTTCCATAATCAAGCCTCCTTCTGATAAGAGCCTGGGTGACTGTTTATCTGGTGTTCAGTGGGATTCACTTGAAAATCTTGCGTAGCATTCGCAGGATGTGGAAGCATGACGAGGGGATGGCGTTGATTTGTCTGCTCATGGAGATGTTGGTGTCCAGGATGATTCAGAGGCTCTTGGCATGGTCCACAGGGGTGGTTGGGAGTCCAAAGTCCCAGGGGGAGTGGCTGTTGCAGAAGATAAGGACTCTGGTTTGGCTGTGTTGAGCTGGAGTCAGTTGTTTTTCATCCAGGCAGCGAGGTTGCTCATGCACTTGTCAAGTGCTGGTTGTGTCGGCAAGGAAGAGGATGAGCTGTGTGTCATCAGCGTAGGATACTATGTTGATGCCGTAGGCTCTGACGATGTCCATGAGGGGTGTCATGTAGACGTTGAAGAATGTTGGACTGAGTGACGATCCTTGAGAGACCGCGCAGAAAACTTTCTTGGGTTCTGAGTTGCAGGGGGAAAGTCTAGCTCATTGAAATCTGTCTGTGAGGAAGGGGGATATCCATTTGCGGGCAGATACCCATGTGCTGAAACTATCTGATGAGTGATTTGTGGGAAACCGTATCAAAAGCTGCGGAGAGGTCAAGGAGGATGAGTGTGACCGGGTCTCGTCCTTCAAAAATGCTTCTGATGTCATCAATGGCCACAATGAGGGCTGTCTCTGTGTTGTTGTTGGTGCGAAAGCCTGATTGAGAGCTGTCTAGGAGTTGATGGAGTTCTAGGTGGTCTTCAAGTTGGGTATTGATGGCTTTCTCAATCACTTTAGCTAGAAAAGGCAGGAGCGATACGGGTCTGTAGCTGTGGAGGGTGTTGGGGTCCGCTGTTGGTTTTTTACAGAGCTTTGATTTCTGCATTTTTTCAACAAGACGGGAAGGTGGCAGTGGTTATGGAGGTGTTGATGATAGCGGTGAGCACAGGGGAGTTGATGGTTTTTCCAAGATTGTATGTGAAGTGGGGCATGCGTCTGATGGGGCTCCTGAGTGGATGGTATTCATCCGGGCAGTGGTTTCTTCTTTCAAGATGGACTTCCAGTTGCTTAGCTGCTGTTTGGTGATGTAGGAGGTATTCAGCTGGTCGGCAGAGTTTGTATTGATATGCTGAGGGTTGAATGTGTTGTAGATCATGGCTTGAGAGGTCATTGCAGAGTGTTTCGGGTGGGATGATGTTGTTCGCAGCTGCGGGATTGGAGAACTCCTTGACGATGGTGAAGAGTCCTTTGCCGTTGTTGGAGCTGGCTTTGAGTCTAAGAGTTAGGGTATTTTTCTTTGTGTCTCGTAGCTGTGGGTGGTAGAGGTTGAGGGAGGCTTTGTATGTGGATCTTGCAGTGGTGTTTTGGTTGAGTCTCTATTTTCTCTCAAATCTTTGCAATGGCGCTTGGACTCTCTGAGGACATTCGTCTACCAGCGGGGTAGTTTTTTGTTTTTGTAGGTCTTGTTTCTGGTTGGAGCGGTGCGGTTCGTGCAGTCAGCAAGTCATTTATTGAACAGCTTGGTGTCGACATTGAGGTTCTCTGTGTGGTTGGCTAAGCATTCCTGTAGGGTCTTGGTCCAGTTCTTTTCAGATATTTTGCCCCAGTGTCTTGATAGTGCTTTAGGTGTTTGTGGTGGGATGGCTAGGTCGGCGAGTATCTTGAAATGTATGATGTAAGGGTCGGACCATGTGAGCGGGGTTGTCTGGGAGGTATTAATCCTGTTGTTGGAGGAGAAAATAAGGTTGAGGGTGTGGCCTGCTGTGCAGGTTGGTTTTTGGACGAGCTGTGTGAGTTTGAGGTTCCTGAGGCATTGAGAAGGGCCATGGATTTAGGGCGTGCATGTCTTTCAGGTGGAAATTGAGGTCTCCGAGGAGGATGTAGTTGGTGGATCTGATGGAGAGGGGAGTGATGAAGTCTATGATGTGGTTGCAGAATTCCGCTCGGAGGCTCGGGGACAGTAGGAGAGGTTTCCCTTAAGGGTAGTGTTGGCAGTCCATTTGTATCTTGAAGTGGAGGTGTTCCATGAGGTTGGTGTCAGAGTCTGTGGAGGTGGTGCAGTCAATCTGGTTTTAGTAGATGATCTTGAGGCCTCCGCCTTGTTTGTGGATTCTTTCCTGGTGTATGATTTTGTAGGCGGTGGGATGGATGCAGTGATGTCTGGGTTGGAGGCTAGGCTGAGCCATGTTTGGTCACGAAGAGAAGTTCAGGTGTGTTGCTGTTGAGAAGGTTCCAGATTTCTGTGGAGTGTTTTCCAAGGGATCGGATGCAGAGGAGCATGGCGGACAGTTGTTGCGAGGTGGTAGTGGTGGCGTGCGTCGGTTAGTTGAAGGTGGTGGTGTGTTGCAGGCAATGTTCCCTCTAATATGTTTCCTCTGTGTGCGGCAGTATAAGGTCTATGTGCACTGCAACCAAGGCTAAGTGCGCCAGTAACCAGGCGTGCGTGTGGGTGCAGCGCCAAATATCACTCCAAACTATTGCTTAAAAAAGTGAAAAGACGGTGCATTTCCACACATACAGATCCGTGGAGAAGTGTGGCTCAATGGTTAGAGCGGCAGACCCTGATGCAGAGGTCTGGCCCGGGACCAGGGTTCAATTCCCAGCCTCGGCGGGTCTTGGGCTCAAAAATTCCATGGACCTGATAATTCTTGCCTCGGTGCCTATTCTAATCATGGAGTCCCACTCTGCAACTCTGGGCAATAGCTTGCTTAATCTCCACAACGGCCCCCACAACGCTAAGGATGCCTGGCCTCCACCTTGGGGGTGCCCAGGAGTGGATGCCTCACAGGGAAAGCCAGGATGGGTTCCACAGCAGTATTCATACAAGCGCCTTGAGACCCTTGCGGGTGAGTAGTGCGCTATACAAGTATCAATTTACATTTACATCCACGTGAACGGTGTTGAGTCAGGCTTGAAACCGAATTTGAAACCGTAGCAGCTATGTTGCTCCATTTCTTTTCTTAATAGAGCTGGGCTGCGGGGTGATTGTGTGCATCTGTTCAAGTTTTCATGTTAATTTCAGCTCATTATGGGCGCTGCAATTAACATGAAAACTTTAACAAATGCTCTCTTAGAGCAGGAATAACAAAATTATAATAACCTTATTATAATTTTACTTTTTGCGGTTTCAGGGCTGGGTTAGGGTAGGTCCGCATCAGGCTTTCGACTAACACATTTTAATGCTAGTGTTCACATCACTGCATTAAAATGCATTAGTAACGCATTCTAGCGCCACTCTGACAATACTGTAATTGAGGCGCACTGCCAATGAGGCAGCACCAGCATGCTAAAATTGTCTAACATATGAGAGCATGCAACTGTGCCTTCAAATTTAAAATGCTATGCGTCAGAGATGGAATATTCATGAACAGCGCTGAGCAGGCAGGCCAGAATTTAACAGATCAATTAGCCATGCCCCAACCAGCCTTCCTGTGTGTCTACTCTGGGGGTACCAGCCATCACGAGGGTGATCCATGGAGCTGGTCCTGCCTGCTGTTTTCCCACAATCACACCACCCTTTTGGTGAACAGAAGCACACACATGCTTCAAAGATTGGACACACCAGCGGGTGGTAGCTTTGTTTTTCCTTTTTGCACCCCCCAGCTGAGAAGTCACATTACCTGAGCCTCTTGCGCAGGATGTTATAGTTTTACAGCCTGCTGGGCCCATTCCCTCCTAAGCACCCGCATCAGCCTGGACAGAGAATGTTGACAAAACAACTTCTCAGCCTCTGCCGTGCCCTCTGAACATGTGTACTTTCCTGAACCGGAGGCACAGTATTGGTCTTGTCACTTGATACCTGCACTTGATTGTCGACAGAGCGGCACACCAGTGTTTACGTGTGACCGGCAGAAGTAGGAGGCGTTTTTAAAAACAAGCTTATAATCTATATTTTCAGACATTCTGTTTGTATGATCTGGGTTTAATGCAATAATCGCTTATATACTTCAAAACACTTTGCTTTGGAAATGATCTGCTTTGCCACACTTTTCGAATCATTGTCGTTTAACTAGTCTCACCGTCAATGAACTTTGCTTTATCTCTCAAAAAGACAAAAAAAATCATGATTATATTATTGGTTGTCTCCAAAACGTGTATGTATATTCTGCCAGTAGAGGTGTTAACTAAATGTCAAGACTGCTGCACTGCTGTGGAATTGGTTTTCAATAAACAGTTATATTAAAAAAAAAAAAAGACAAAACAAAATCTCGGAAAATGGACTCAGGGAGATTTAGGTAGTTACCCAACCCTTACCTCGGCTACCACCTTCTCCACAAGGATGGGGCGCCGCAGTCTTACTGCTTTGTCACACGGTAGCTGCTGCTGAGGGCACATCATTCCAGGGGTCAAGAATGAGGTTTTCAGGGAAAGGGAATGGGATTGGTAATTCCAAGTGCACGTGATTCAGGACTCCGAGAGTAAAAAGTAGAGCTTTCATTAGAAGACTCTGCCTGCTGCACAGAGACGGGAATTAAACATCTTTCAGCAATAGAATGAAAATGCCGCTCTGCCAGCGTTATCGCCTCTCACTGCCAAACAAACAATGTCCATCAGATTCCCTTCCTTTTCCGACTCGAAGCACAAACATTTTTTTGTAGTTACTGTCCGATCATGTTGATTCACCTCATGCACTCAGCTCAGCCATTCTAGTAGCAAGACGATCATTAACCCACAAAGTAGTCCGCTTGCTTCCAAAAAGCACCACAAATGCAGTGGTCGAAGTGGGTGGGATCGGCAGGGCACGGCGTACCCCTACTTCTTTAATTTCATAGATTCCGTTCCCCTGCTTTTATTATTTTAAACATGTGTCCCAGGATGGCAGAAATAGCCAAGGCCCACAGATAAGGCTCGGCGTTCGTGGCAGTTCGGGACGGGCGGGTAGAGAAGGAAAAGGACTCTGTCTCTTCCTTCTTGCCCAGATGAGACAAGGACAGTGTCCACTTCTGCTCTGCCACTGGCAAAAGCACTCACTGATCTCTGACTAATTAATGTAAAAGCGTCAAGGTAACCATGTTGTTCCTGTTTACATTTCACATGCTTTACTAAAACTTGCATTCCCAATGAGTGTTTGCTTTTTCCATGAATTTGTAACTTTGGTTTTTGGGCAGCATATTACTCTTGTTTAATGCGTAATTTGAATTGTGTCGCATCCAGGAGTTTATAGCTGGCCACAATTGAGTTGTAGCTGAAGGCAGTGCAAGTTTCTATCAATGGGGCAGTAGGGTGTTCAGTGGAGGAGAGGATGTGGCACTATGGTGAGAGCTGCCGAATTTGGAACTGGGGAACCAGGTTCAGCCTTCATGACCAGTCCACCGGACCACTCTCCTGAGGGAGCACATTCCCATGCTAGACCTTAGAAGCCCTGGTGTCTTTGCGCCATCATGTGTACCCTAACGGTGGCAACTGTGAGTTAACCTTAAAGGCCTGTCAACCACAATCCATACTGAAGTTCACCTCCAGTCTTGCAGGCAGGCCTATGAAGCAGCACACCCTAGCGTGACAGTCACTGAGGTCACAGGACCCTTGAGCAAGGTGGCTCTAGGGCGGTGCGATCGCACCGGGTGCTGAATTAGGGTGGGGTGACATGCTTGCAAGTATATTATGTTTCTAAAAGCACTTGCTGCCTCCTTCCTGGCTTCCAGCAATTTTAGGCAACAATAAAAATGTCATGATAACTCCGGTGATTAATGTTCTTCCTGAGAGCGATGGTGTGTCAAGTGGAAGGTTTGACTCATGGAAAGGTAGCGCAGAGGGCTTATTTGCTTGCTGCAAAGAACATGTACCATCCAGATCACAAAGTGCACATAATGTAAATGGGTCAGTGGGTTACTGCTTTTGTCAGAGAGATCCATTTGGTACTTGCGGTTTATAAGTCAAAATCCTAACATAGAACAGTGAGCTATTAACTGTCATCTAAGAGCTGCATTGTGTTTTTTCCCCAGTCTTTGATTATCCTAATGTTGCAAAAAGGATTCATTTGAATAGAAATCAATTCTGGTTATTAAAGAGAACTCCCAATTATGGTATTATGTCCTAAATTCAGTGTGTTTCTCCAGACCAATCACTATTAAACTATATATTGCCTACTCGTATGGATGTCATGTGACTACTACACCTTGTAGTTCTTTGTCTTATGTAACATTTCCTACACAGAGATTTACACACATATGATTAATTGTCTCTGTGTAATGAGTGTGATGTAAAGTGCTCTGACACCCTACACTAGTATCTGTGGTGCTGTAAAGCAGGTTAAATTCATCTGAGCGAGAGTGTGGTTATGGAGACTTGAGGGGCACGGTTAAAGGGTGGTAGTGAGGGAATCAGTGGCGGCAGGAGTAATTGGGGAGGCACCAGCAAACATTGTCTCACAGGGCTCCACCAGCGCTCATGCCGGCCCAGCCGCCTCACCCATTTGTCCCTACGTTGGCCTTATTTCAGCAGTAGTAGCTGTAACTTAACAGGGGTCGGAAATGCAGGATTTGCAAGCACACCAAACTAAGTTCACAAACTTCACAGTCTCTGCTTCATGCACAAGCACTTTTAACATGTGCGGCCTGCTTTGGGGGCACTGGAATTATGCAGCAATGGAGGAACAATTATACCGCAGTGTTGACTTAATTATGCAGCAAAAAAGAAGGCTTCCGCGTAATGCAGTATATTTTCTGATACTTTATTATTTTTACAGATGGTAACAGTCCATGGAAAAATGTTGCCTTATTAGTACCAGTGTAACATACAAATCCAGCAGTGACAAAGGTGATCAGACAACCTTTGCAAAGCGCCGTCCACTTCGCAGAAACACTAGTCACATTTTTTAGCAACATTTGATCTGTTTGAGCTACAAACAATTTTTTTGTTAAAATCGTCAAATTATGCAGCAGATGATGCATTATGCGGTAAATATTGCAGAACTGGCATGAGGGTTTAGGGGTGCCAGCGGACGTTGCTAAGTTAGCATTAGTCCGTGCTTTGCATCACCGCCATCTTGCCGCTTATGCACACGACACTACATGCCTTGGTTCCCGTAAACACTTTTGCTCCTGCTGCTTCACATGGGAACTGTCTGCCTTTCACTATTTCTGTTGTGCTCTGAGTTCTCGTCTGTACTTCGTGTTCAAGGCCAGAAAATAACTCCACTGGTTAATCGGCTTTGGTCCGTCCCACACACATATAGACATAACAAGGAACACAGCTGCGCTTCTGACTTTTCGAGTGCTTTTAATATTGCACGGGATGCAAGTTAAAAAACACTTGGAGAAAACCTTTCCAGAGGAAGAGCTGTGCTTGTCCGTAGATGTAAATCCTATCATCTAAGACTTGAGGTAGGGGGTTCCGCTGTCCAAGCCCAGAGGTCATCCACTGATATAATAAACATAGCTCGTAGCACGGGGAGGGTGGTAAAGCGCTATAAGGCTTCATCCACTTTCATTATAATATGCTATCCCCGTTCGTATTATATGGAATTGTAACCATGCTGATTATATTGTTTTTATGCATCTCCTTGCTAATGTTAGCACGTCCACTGCATTACAGAGCACGTTAGTTGAAATAGACATTTTAAACTATACAGTGTCTCTGGTTACTCACATTGTGAACAGGTATGAGTGTCTACGCAAAAGAGTGTCTTGTTCCCATGAATTCTGAGAGGCCCTGAGTCACATGTTCTAGGATATCCAATCATTGGTAGCTCCGCTGTAGTACGAAGCACGAATGGGATACTATAGCTAGCCGGATAGGGGTTCTGGGCACTGAGGCGTGTTTTTGGTACACCAAATACACCGAGGTCCTGGTTTCCTGTGCATAGTTCTGTGTATGTGTAGAATCCCTGAAACATGGCACACCTAAAGTTTGGTCTGGTACTGATTTACGCGGCACTTTAGTAGTTCTCAGTGACGGTTTACCTGCCTATATTGTCGCTTTTATAGTTGATTCAAGCTTGAAATATACAAAAAGGTATTGTTCGTATTTTGAATTACAACCCAACTTTGTCTTGCTGCCTTTTTGATTTGTGTTTTTCTTTTCAAGTTTCTATATGGTTGAAGTTGACATCGTGGCGCACAGCCGCTTGGCAGTCCGGCATCATTTGCAAGCATGTGGAGTGCCGGATGCAGGTGTCAAGTTGATCTTTATGGTCCAAGCCGACCAAGTCTACACATATGAGGTGTTTTATTCCTGGGTGACATTTCCAGCAGTTGAAGGGGCGGATAATTTGTTGCCTTAAATACAGCCATACCGCCCTTCCTGCTGTATATCGGTCATATAGAACTCTAGAAGTTCCGTTGACGGCATGGCAGCATCGCATTTGGTTTGATGGCGCCCTTCCCGTACCCTTGACACCGGTCATGTCTGGCCCGTTGTCGATTGGTGTGGCCACTTGGCCCATGTTGGCAGGTTACACAACGCATCCACGGTATTTAACGTGCGATGTTGCGGCTCTCCGTCTCATGCACACTACAATAGTCCGTGTGTATACAGCACTGGTTCAATATGTAGACCGCAACATCCGGGGGGAGCACCTGGAGTTGCACAGCAACCAGCTGGTACTGGCGGTGTTATTATTAGCCCCATCATGGTTAATTCGGTTATGGGCAAGCCTCCCCCGAATAAGGAAGATTTACCTTATTGGCTTGCTGAGAAATTTGACCAGCTGGAAGCGGTGTTTCCACATACCACTCCTGTAGAGAAGCACCGAATATTGATAATTAGTTTTCAGAAAGACTTAGTACCCGTAGTCACTGTTGTGGGAGTTGGGGTAAAATATTTGCGGCCGTTTATGCAAAGTGTTTTGGCACACCATCCATGATAGTACTCCCCTCTGTAATTAAACGTGTTGAAGATGAACACGGACCGGAGGTGGCAGTCGAATTGGGGATGAGGTTAGTTGGAGCGTATGACTGGTAGCTAATCTGATCCTTGCTAATGTTAACGGTGATGCAGTCAACTTTCAGGTGTTTAATGCTTTGGCGCTTGTCCCAGATGTAGACAAGCCCCGCGAATTACCTAAGATTATAGCCCAGGCTTATAAAACGGTTGGGCGTAATAGTTTGGGTGTTGAGCCTTTTGATAAAGTACCTGCACAACCGCAGGCTCAACGGACGCCTCAAACTGATCAAGGAGGCCGTCCACAATTCCCTATACAGAATTGGAAGAATAACAAACAGGGGAAATCACAACAAAAGCAAGGGGGACGGGCACCGTCCCCTACACCTTTGGTCTCAGAACGCACTTATGAACTGCGTGATCGCGCAAGAATTAAATCTCCTGATAGATATCAGATTCCTGATACTCGTTCTCCTCGTTCTTCACAGGAAGCATCAGGCTCCTATGCCGGTGAAGGTGATCACCAGGAGCGTGGAAGAGGTCGAGGTGCCCCGCAACGATGTGAGCAGCCACCGGTAACTGATGGAAAGGGTAAAGAAGAAGACTTTCCTCGTCAGTGCCCTCCTTTTCAGAAAAAAAAAGTGGCCACTTTAACTGCGAGGTATGCCACAGACGGTGAGGATCTAACTCTGGAATCTAACATGGGCAGTAACGCTGCTAGAGAGCGCAGCGGAGGTTACAGTAGTGCGGCAAGCACTGCGTCCATTTCTGGAGGCGACAACAACTGATACTTTCATCACAGTTGAAACCGCAGACATCCGAGTGGCTCCCCCTGACAGAATCTATGAAATTAGTATTCTCATAGAAGGTGATATAAAACACATTATCAAAGGTTTTTTGGTGGAAAATATGACTTCTTCGTATGACATCCTGTTAGCGGAGGCTGACTGGCCCCCGCCTTTTGTTCTGGCAGCTCCGAGGGGGCAGGAGGTAATCCTCCCTAGTTTTTCACACGCTGTCTCGAAGGAGCATGCGCAACATTTTGCAGAACAGTGGGCTTCAGTGCTTGCGCCAGCTTTATACCGTACTCAGGTGGGATAGGACACAACATCTCCCCACTACGAGATTCCATTGCGGTCCATGCCACAGGCATAACCCCAATATCCTATCCGTAGGGAAGCAAAGGCTCCTATAGCAGAGATACTAGACCAACTGGAGTATCAAGGGGTAATTGAGACATGTGTGTCACCTATTGTTAGACTTGGGGGTCTCTAGTTGGCACAGGTGTGCACTTGTGACAAATAGGGACCCTCTCCTCTAGTTAGGGTAAGGGGGTACACTCCGAAAATAACCCCTGCTCACCCCCTTGGTAGCTTGGCATGAGCAGACAGGCTTATCTCAAAGGCAGTGTGTAAAGCATTTGTGAACACATACAGTATTCAAGTGACAACACTACAGATGGACACCACACAGGTTTTATATCAAAAATAAGTATTCTTTATATAGATTTACCACAAGACCATTAAACGACAAAAATACACAATACTGTTACTTAGTTCTCTTTAGTTCTTAAATGCGACACTTTAAGTCAATGTACCTTTTGGATGTGACACGCAGGGCAACAAAAGTGTTGCAATGATGTTGATGCGTTGAAGATTTTGGTGCAAAGAAATAAAGACGTGAAGATCTTCCAGATGCGGCACGCTTCTCCGATGTTGCGAGAAGACTCGATTCGATGCTCCAGCTGCAGCGGCGACACACTTTACGCAATGCGACAACAGCGGCCTTGGCAGCGACACTCTTCTCCGACATTGCAAGATGCTTCTGCTCGATGCGATGCTGCAGCGGCGACACCCCTTTACGCGATGTGACGACAACAGCTCCGACGGCGGCACACTTCTCCGTGGTTGCGAGGTGCTTTTCTTGATGCGGTGCAATGCGACAACTACGATGGCTGCGATGGCGACACGCTTCTTCCTTGATGCGAGACTCTTCTCTTGATGCGGTGCAATGCGTCAGCTACGATGGCTGAGATGGCGACACGCTTCTTCGGCGTTGCGAGACACTTCCTGGATGATGCGAGACGCTTCCGCTCGATGCGACAGATGCAGCGGCGACACACTTTACGCGATGCGACGACAACAGCTCCGATGGCGGCGCGCTTCTCCTTCTCGAGTCGCGCTTCCAGCTCCTTGCGACACGCAGTCCCTCAGAAGGCCCAACAACAGCAGCAGGCACTTCCAAAAAAATCTAGGGAGCTGGGGGGTTGAAGTCTGTTGTTCCTGAGACTTCAGCAGGAGGCAAGCTCTTTTCCAAGCCCTTGGAGATCCTTCACAAGTTGAGCAAAAGTACACACAAAGTTCCTTTCTCCTCTCTTTGGCAGTAGGCAACCCCTTCAGGCCAATCCCCCAGTTTCAGGGATAGTCTCTCCTCAGTTTCTTCTTGGTTCCTCTCCTCAACAGAGTTTCTTCTTGTTTCCCAAAGTGATCTAAATTCTTGGGATTAGGGTCCCAATATTTATACCCCAAAATCCTTTGTCCTCTGAGGGCAGAGGGGCCTTTGCCTTGTTCAAACCGGTTCTGGTCAGTCCTGGAGTACTTTGTTTACCTGACTCCTTCTTTCCTTTCAGAGTGCAGGGCAGAGACATCAGATGCACCACAGGAGGTGGAGCCAGCATTGTGGAGGGAAGGCACAGCCCTATTCAGGTCCCAGGTGCAACTCTTCCCACCCATCTAGATGCAGAACTCTCTATTCACCACTGGGACACGTCACCCTGTCTCCTGGAATTCCCCAGCCCTGTCACTCAAACTCCAGACAGGGAATACACAGCCTAGCAGAGGCAGGTTTGAATGGTTAGACAAGAAAATCCCTACTTTCTAAAAGTGGCATTTTCAAACACAGAATGTTAAAACCAACTTCACTATACACAAATCGTTTTCAAAGGACAACTCAGAGGAAATTTGAGCAAATGCTTTTAAATCGTAAGGTAAGTTGCGAATAGGAGGCCAACCTTTAACAATGAAATCAGAGACTTTTTTGAGGGTTGTGTCAAGAGAGGGAGCAACAAGCCATTCTTTCTCAGAAATGATACCATTTGAGAAGGAAGAAGCATCAATGGTGGCTACAACACACTCAAGCTCGTCAATAGAATCATCAGTTGAGGGCAACGGTAGACGGGAAAGGCAATCAGCTCTGAAGTTTCGGCCGCCTTGAATGTATTTAATAAGAAAATTATACTCTTGAAGTTTGGAGAGCAAGCATACAAGGCGAGCAGAAGCTTTGCCTAAACCGTCGCCCTGTAGCAAGAAGACAAGAGGTTTGAGATCACTATAAATGGTGAAATGACTGCCCCAGAGAGAGGTCTTGAATTTGTGAACGGCCCAGACACAAGCTAAAGCCTCCCTCTCAATAGTGCTGTATCTGGACTCAGCAACGGACAGACTTCGCAAAGAAGAAGGCAACAGTGAGATCATTGTTGCTAACTTGCTGGCCAAAAACAGCACCAAGGCCTTTCAAACTGGCGTCGACAGTAATGGTGCATTGATAAACAGGAACAAACGGACTCAAGGCAGGAGCATTGATGACGAGTTTCTTGATGAGTGTGAAAGCAGTGTTAATGTCATCGGTCCAGACAAAACTTGTACCTTTCTTGAGAAAGGATCTCAAGGGCTGAACATAGGAGGAGTAATCAGGAACGAAACAAGCACATTATTTGCAGAGATCTAAAAAGGATCTCAAATAATCCTTGCCAAGTGGAGGAGGGGCGTTAACAATGGCCTCTACATTACAAAACTTGGGTTTAATGCCCTCTGGGGTAATGGTATGACCTAAATAATTGATTTGTTCAACTGAGAATTTACATTTTTCTGGCTGAATGGTAACTCCTCTGGCATTAAGGATAGAGAAAACCTTACGTAACGTATCTAAAAAAGAATCCTTCGTTTCGGTGAAAACAAGGGTATTATCCTGAAAGGCCTGAATATGGGGAGTGTCCTTAAAAAGAACGTCCATGGCTTTCTGAAATACTGAGGCTGCGGAAGCCAAACCAAAGGGTAGCCTTAAGTACTTGTATGCTCCAAAAGGAGTGACAAAGTTTGTGAGTTCTGGAGATTCAGTACTTAAGGCTTTCTGATGGTACGCAGAATGCAGGTCAATGGTGGAAAAATACTTAGAGTGGCCAATGTTGGAAAGCATCTCCTGAATATGGGGAAGAGGGTGACAATCAACAATTATGTTACGGTTCAAAGACCTAAGGTCAACACAAAGGCGAAGATCACCGTTCTTTTTAGCGAGAACAATGGGAGAAACCCATTCAGAGGAGTCAGTAGCAGCAATGATGCCATCTTTGGTCCAAGTTTGACGTTAATAGGAACAGATCTAACTTTGTGCGTAACGGGTGTGGAATTGGCCTTAAGTCGAATGGTATGTTCAAAGCCTTTCATGGTGCCAATGCCGTTGCTAAAAACAGAGGAGAAGTTGTTTTTAAGCGAGGAAAGGAGGTCAGTATCCTTAAGAGTGTTGTTATCAATGGAAAGGAGAGGAGCATCTCCTAAAACAATAGGAAATTTGTGACAGGGTTTTAAAATAATACCTAGTTTGGCTAAATCTTTCCAACCTACTAAATCTCTACCTTTGACAGCCACGTAAATTTTAGCTTTGGTGATTCTTCCCAAAATTTGTAAAGAACCAACAAAGAAACCAAGAGGATCAATATCCTTATCACTGAAAGCTTTGGGAGAGATATCAGGGGTTTGAAGGGTAATGGAATGGTCCCATAGGGTATAGAAAGTATTGTCTGCTAGCACAGTGATAAGGGCTCCTGAGTCAGCCATAACCTATAAGGGTTTTCTGTCAATAAGGGCCTGGCAGCAGGGGCTTTCAATCTCTATAGAATTCAAAGGTTCATCAATCGAGAGAAGAAATTTAGAAAACTTACTGATGCAGTCAGAAACAGTGGAATCACAAGAGGAAGTAGAAGGAGTTTGCAAATCCAAGCTGTCGATTCTAACATTTTCAAAGGTGCGCTGGGATCTGCAAACGCCTTGAAAATGCCCTATCTTTTTACATTTGGTGCACTTCTTTCCCAAGGCAGGACAAGAGGGATAGTTGCCAATGTCGGTCTTAGAACCACAACGATAGCAAAAGCGCTTATTACTATCTTTGTAAATTGTGATAGCAGAAACAGTGGCAGTATCCGAATTACCTGATACATAGGAAATGGGAGAATGTCCTTCTTGTCCTGACAAGGCCTGGGAAGAAATAATAAAACGTTCAATACTTTTACCAGTATCAATAACCTCTGAAAGTGAAGGGTTGCGACAAGTAAGAAGGTGTTCCTGCATCTTTTTAGAAAAACAATTAAATACGAATTGGTCTCTGATACACATATCTACAGAATTCATAAAGTCACAAGTAGAGGCTAGGACATGTAGGGAAGCTACATATTCTTCAACTGATTCGTCAGCAGCTTGTTTGCGTTTGAAGAAACTATGCCTTTCCAAGAGGACATTAGGTTCTTCCGAGAATTTTTTTTTAAGTCTTTCCTTGGATTCGAGAAAGACATTCCAAGCACCATCACCAGCGGGCCGTGGAAAAGGAGGTAAGTTGTCAAAAATGTTTTGTGCAGCAATGCCAAGATGAATGTACAGAAGTGCTTTTTTCCTTGCCGTGAGTATTCCAAGCCATCGATCCCAATGAGATAATTCTCAAAAATATGTATCCACTGTTTCCAGATGATTTCAGGTTTACCTGGTTTTTGCAGGAAAGGAGGAGGATGCAAAGCACTGTCGGTGGACGACATGTAGGCGCAGAAGTAGTTGACAAAAGTGAGCACAAAGTGATTGGAGCGTGGCTCCCACAACCAGAATGCTAATGTGCAGGAGGGTGTAAAGACAAAGTGGTTGGAGCAGAGCTCCTACAACCAATTTGCTGTACTGGAAAGCGAAGCGTTTGGGGAGAAACTCCCACAGCCGAAGTAAAGTGTCAGAAATCAGCTGAGCAAGGCAAAATTCCATGAGCAGAGCTCTCACAACTAAGAGTTGTAGCGGTAAGTACACAAATTGGTTGGAGCAGGGCTCCCACAACCACGATGCTGTAGAGGTAAGTGCACAAATTGGTTGGATCAGGACTCCCACAACCAATTTGATGAGAAGAAACAGCTGAAGAGGAGCTGTGAGGAATCAGCTGAGAGCAATTAATGAGGAATGCTAGGCGGAACGAGAAATGATGAGCAAATGCAAAAGGTGTCACAAAGTCGATTGATGACACAGCAGCAGTGTCACAATGGAAAAAAGAAGCAGCACCGGGCCGGGAAGGAATGCGCTAGTTGCTATGGAAGCAGCGTCACAATTGAGAAAAGTAGCAGCGCCGGGCCGGGAAAGACTGTGCTAGCTGCTAAGACAGCGGTGATGCAGGTGAGGTCACTGCGTCATAAGGAAAAGCTCGAGCAGGAGATTAAAAGATGCGTGCTGGCTCGAGACTACAAGTTGAAACGGTAGAGGCCTTGAAAGACGGCCGGAAAGTTGAAACTTAAAAAACACACACCTGAAGGCTTGTGGGTC
The DNA here is from genome assembly GCF_964204655.1 of Triturus cristatus. Classification (NCBI taxonomy): domain Eukaryota; kingdom Metazoa; phylum Chordata; class Amphibia; order Caudata; family Salamandridae; genus Triturus; species Triturus cristatus. Next base: position 24,122,100 of record NC_140591.1, read on the forward strand.
CTCGAGTTAAATAATAAGTAGAGTCCTGGTCGATGCGGGTGGTGGAGAAGCCGCTGGCATCACAGGATGGTAAAGCAGGTGGCAGTTGGGGGAAAGATTTTTTTTCCCTTTATATTGACCCTACTTCTGGTACCAAAATATGTAGAGACGAAGAAGTGGTCCAGAGTCAGTATGATGAAGAATCCTGGCTTTGTTTATTTAACAGGATACAATCAGATACAGAGTATCAGGGCCCACTGAAATGATGCGAGAGGCGCAGTATCAATTTCAAGTATTTATTGTAAAAGGAAGAACAGGCGAGCGCCAGGCTACACGGTCTCTTCTCCAGGACATCAGCCAACATCTGATGTTCTAGATTGGAAACCGTCTAAAACCCCACAAGGATTCCATGCACGCTCAACACATACAACATTGAAAAATAACCAATGCCTTAAAGGCATACACTACACATCCCCCTCTCTTGGAAACAACAAAACAAACATACAATCCCACCACATAAGGAACTGACCTGACAATTAAAAAAAACAAAATAATGCTAAACACGGAAAGAAGAATTCCCAAAAAGAAAACAGAAACCTACCATTATAAGCAATAAACACAAATATGAATACATTACATAACTCATTACTTGACATATTCCTTTAGCCATGCAGGTAAGACTCTTTTCCTTTTTCCGCTATCCCCACCTGAGTACCCACCTACTGTCACACCTTCCATACTGGAACTACCAGGACCCACTTCCCCCTTCCTTACAGCGGGAAAAGATTCCGGAAGAACGGAACTCTTCCCACCACAATCTGCACTGACCTGGGACTCCATGGATGTCCTATCTTGTTTTGCCACACCTGTATCACTACTCTCTATACTACCCAAGTCAGCCTGAACTTCACTGCAATTAAAATAATCTTCCACCCATTCAAAATCAGGTGTATGCCCAGAATTAAGTGTATCCTCAGAATGCACTTGATCAAAATCTAATGCTACATTTTTCATGTTCCCTTCCATCCTCAAGCCTAACAGCATTTCGGAGAACCTCCGCTACTTGCTGTGCTGCTTCAAACCTACTCTCACCTTTAGGAACTTTAACCGGCCTTTTAATTTTTACCCAGTCGCCCACTCTTACTGTTGCCTCCTTTGAACCATGTTGTACGTCATAGTACTCCTTGCTCTTGCCATGAGCTAACTCTAGACTATTCTTTACTTCTTTTGGTGACCATTGTTCAATCCCACCTTCCATCATCCAGTTGGGACAGAACTTAGATCTAGGCCTCCAACCTCTCATCATAATGAAAGGTGCTAACCCTGTTGTAGGATGTTTAGTCACCCTATATGCCCAAACCGCTTTTTGCAATTCCAACTTCCAGTCCAACTTTTTACTCATTGCAAATTGGATTACACCTTTGAGAACACGATTAAATCGTTCCACAGTACCATTCCCACTAGGATTATAAAGCGAAGTTGTTTTATGTTGGATGCCACATTACAGGAAATATTCCTTCGCAGTATTGGAAGTAAATTGTACCCCATTGTCACTTAAAACACACACAGGTAAACCTTCCAAAACGAATATTTCATCCAAAAATTCCAAAACTGTGTGTGTGTCCACCTTGTTTACAATCCTGACCATCGGCCACTTAGAGAATAGATCAACCACTACGATGCCATACTCCCTCAAGACCCCCACTGGCCCAAACATATCAACTGCAATCACTTCCCAAGGAAGGCTAGGAATCAGCCCTTCACTCATAGGGGGTCGCAAGGTTTTTAAAGATTTATCTGCAGAGGAACAGACCGGGCACACTCTAACAAACTTCTCCACCTCCATGTCAACTCCCGGCCACCAAAATACACCTTTAACAACTATCTTGGTCCTGACTACTTCAAAATGTCCCTCATGACACAACTCCAAAATCCTACCCCTCAGACTTCTAGGAGGAATAACTCTATCACCTCTAAGTAATAAATCTTTATCCAAAGACAGTTCTGTTCTGACATCCCAATAGGCTTTTTCCTCTGAAGTAATATTTAGTTTCTTTGGCCAACCTCTGCAAACATAATTAGAGACTGCCACCAAAACCTCATCTTTGGATTGTTCCTCTATTCATACCATCTTAGTAATGACTGGGGTGCCTGAGTCTTGAATAAGGGCAATACTGAAATTTCCACATGAGTCATCCTCACACTTCTCTAAAGGTGCAAGCAATCTAGAAAGACAATCTGCGACTACGTTGTCCTTCCCAGGTACATAAGTGATTCTATAAATGTACTCTTTCATCCTCATAGAAATCCTTGCCAGCCTAGCAGAAGCCCCTACACTACATTCGCTAGTCAAAATTTTAACCAGAGGTCGGTGGTCAGTGCGGATGACAATCGGTTTGCCCCAAATAAAAGCTCTAAAATGTTCTAACGCCCAAGCACAGGCTAAAGCTTCCCTTTCGATAATAGGGTACCTGGTTTCAGCAGGAGATAAAGCTCTTGAGGCAAATAAAATAATACTTTCACGACCATCCTTACCCTTCTGCGACAAAACTGCACCCAATCCTTTGTCGCTTGCATCCGTGGTCAAAAAACACTCTAGGTTTGGATCGAAACTACTTAAAGCATTCACATTATCCAAATATGTCTTAATCGTTGAGAACTCTTTCTCACATTCCTTTGTCCATTCAAACTTCACATTTTTCTTTAAAAGTGAACGTATGTTGTATAACACACTAGCAAAATTAGGTATGAACTTCGCACAATATTCACTCATTCCCAAAAATGATCTAACCTCTTCCTTGGTGCACGGAGCTGGCGATCTCATGATTGCATTAATGAGTGAGGGTTTTGGTTTCACACCCTCGCCACTAATAATGTGTCCTAAATACGATACTTCCCTCTCGCCAAATTTGCATTTGCTTAGCTCTACACTTAATCCGGCATTCTGTAAAATTCCCAAAATCTTGTTAAGCAAACCATCATGTTCTCGCTTACTAGTGGCAGCTATCAGAATGTCATCCTGACAAAAACTCACACCTTTTTCAGCCCCCAAGAGCTTGTGCATCAGTCGCTGGAAAACCACCGCGGCTGAGGCGAGTCCAAAAGGCATTCTTTTAAACTGATAACACCCGAAGGGTGTGATAAAAGCGGTGAGCTTCCGAGATTCAGGTGCTAAAATAATTTGATGGTAGGCTACCGATAGGTCAATAGTTGAGAACCAACTTGCCCCTCTGAGTGAGGAAACCATCTCATTTATTTTTGGCAGCGGAAATGTATCTATCACGATGTTATTATTTAAATGGCGTAAGTCAATGCACAGACGTATTTTTCCGTTGCCTTTCCTCGCGACGACAACCGGAGAAATCCATTCCGAGCTTTCTACTTCCTCAATTACATCTTTAGCTAACAACTCCTGTAGCTCTTTATTTACCTCATCTCTTATCATAATAGGAACTGGTCTCACCTTAGGAACTCTGGGTTCAGCTGCTTCTTTAAGCACTATTTTATGTTCAAACCCTTTAAGAGCTCCTAATCTCTTCCCAAAGACACCTGGATATTTTTCAGCCAATTAATCCCCCATTTTGTAAGTTTCATCCATAATCAAAACCTTCTCTTCACTATTGGGGTCTAAAATGATGTGCAAGTTTTTCTGATCGAACCAACCTAAAACAGATGGTCCCTGTTCTGCCACATATAATTTCCCTCTTGCCGATCTTCCCTTGAAACAGAACGTGAGCCATCTGAACCATAGCATGTTAATTCTTTCCCCAGTAAAACTTACTGGGTTCACATCAGTAGGATATAATTCCTGTCCCATTTTGTCTATGAACTTCTCTTTCCAAACCGGCTGACTTACAATAGTATAAGGTGAACCAGAATCCGCATATACATTAATCTTGATAACCCCCAGGGAGACTTCGCAAATAGGTTTTCCCTTGACTGATTCGTCTGATACATTTATGATGTAGTTTCCTTGTAAGCTTTTGACACAACTGTCATCATTGTCCCCTGTCGCTCCTTGATCCGCCTCACCATCCCACACATATTTCACGTTCCCTCTTCTACAGCACATTTTGCTGAAATGACCCATTAAACCACAGATACCACATTTCTTCTTTAACGCTGGGCAATATTTGCTGAAAGCTAAATGTTCCTTGCTATCACAGCGGTAACATCTCCTCTCTTCTTGTCTCCATTCCTTCTGCACAGACCTTTGAACCTGGGTAGGCCAGCATACTCCTGGATTCTTGTTTGTGTTCTGTACTTTAAAAACACCCCCCGGATCTTTCCCCGATTCTTTAACTACATTGGCACATCTCCCAGACATCTCCGATTTCCTTAATATGGCCAGCACATTGTTGTAGATAGATCCGTACACCAGAGATAGGCAAGAATAGTAGTTTATTAGGAGCACAGAGAAGCGTTGGCAATCCCACCAGAAATCAGCATACAGTGGTCACACTCCAGAACACAACTCTGTCACCAAGCATGGCAACATTGGAATCATATGAGTATTCTATACTTAAAGTAACATAGCCCCACACATATGGACCTATGAAATCCAAACAAACCGTGTGCCACGGTAATTCGGGATCAACAATTTTACCCAAATTCAATTGGTTACCCACTTTTAATCTTTTCTCACTTTCAAAACACTCTGCACATGACTCGACCCAATCAGAAATCTCCTTGTCCATTGCTGGCCACCAAAAGTGTTCCCTTATCCTCTTCTTTGTAAGCGACTGACCCATGTGACCCTCATGTGCGAGTTTAAATAACACAAACCTCATATCTAACGGAGGAACAATTTTATCCTCCTTCATTATAATGTTAGTCTCACCATCCACGATGGACAAGTCTCCAAGAACCTTTAAAAAAGGTCTTACTGCAATGGGGAGAGTACTCTCCCTTCTACCTCCTTTCACTATTAAACCCCTCACTACCTTTAAACTTTCATCTTTGTCCATACTAGCATTCCATTCCTTCTCACCAACAGCACCATTAGTCCAACTCACCATTTCAACCATTGTAGCTACAGCACCCTCACATTGAAAAGACTCCACATTAGATTTGTCCACTTCATCCCAAGGTAAAGGTAACCTTGATAACCCATCTGCCTGGCAATTTCTCCATCCAGCAATATAATCAATCCTATATAAGTACTCTTGTAAACGAGCAGCTAATCTAGCCAGTCTTGCAGAACCTTTATTCGCACCTCCAGGAGACAAAATCTTTACGAGTGGTTTGTGATCCGTCTCCAATGTGAATTGAAAACCCCATAGGTACATTCTAAAATACTCAGCACCCCACGCTGCAGCCAAAGCTTCTTTCTCTATCACTGAGTAATTTCTTTCAGAGCTCGTAAGGGACCTTGAGGCGAAAGCAACCGTTTTCCTATCTGGACCATGAACCTGTGCCAGGACCGCACCGATCCCCACCGCACTAGCATCCACAGTCAAAATTGATCTTAACTTCGTATCAAACGGAGTCAAAATCTCCGCATCACAAATTTCTTTCTTGATTTTTTCAAACGCCAGTTGTTGATCAGTGGACCACACATATTTATGTCCTTTTCTCAAAAGAGCTTTAATAACCTCAGTTTTCCCCGCAAAATTATGCACAAATTTTGCATAATATTCAATTAGACCCAGGAATGATCTCAACTGGTCTTTATCTGAAGGAGCCGGAGCTTTCTTTATGGCCTCTAACAAATCTCTCTTTGGCCTAATACCACTAGCTGATAGCGTGTACCCTAAATATTCTACCTCCTCCACCGCAAATTTGCATTTTTCTTTCTTTAAGGTTAAACCTGCACTATCCATTTCTTCTAACACTTCCTTAAGTACCAGATTATGATGCTCCTTTGTGTCTCCAAACACCAGCACATCATCTTGGAAGTATACTACATTCTTTATACCCTTCAGTACTGACCCCATCATCCTCTGAAACACTCCAGCCGCGGATGCTAAGCCAAAAGGCATCCTTGTAAATTGAAATATCCCCTCGGTTGTTATAAATGCTGTCAATGATTTGGACTCCTCATGCAATTTGATTTGGTGATACGCACTACGTAAATCCAATTTAGAAAAATACTTTCCACCCTTTAATGACAAAATCAATTCATTTATATTAGGCAAGGGAAACGTATCTACCACAATGTTCTGATTTAACGTGCGCAAGTCCACACAGAACCTGTAACTACCGTCAGGTTTGCTCGTGATCACAACCGGTGATCTGGATGTTTCAATTTGTTCAATAATACCTTGTTCACTCATCTCGTCAAGCATACGTTTAACCTCCTGTCTAGCAATGATTGGAACCCTTCTCACTCTGTGTTGCATAGGGACCGCATCTGGCTTGAGTATTATTTTATGCACATACCCTTTAAGCTCCCCAATCCCTTCCGAGAACAGGTTCGTCATACCATCAATAATACTTTCCGTTGTGATCTCATCTACTACCATTACCTGTTGTTCCGCCCTGGGATTTAGAATGATATGGAGATCATACTGATGTGCCCAACCTAAAATCGGTGGTCCACTGCGTGCCACATACACTTTACCTTTAACACACCTTCCCTGGAACACAATATCAGTGAGCATGTAACCCTCAATATCTATCCTTTCCCCTTGATATCCTCCTGGATTTATATCTTTGGGAAGTAACGCCACCTCTGGCCAGTTTTCCTTATAAGTTGCTCGAGGGATAATTGTCCAGAAAGACCCCGAATCCACCATTAACTCAGTGTCTTTTCCTTGTATTTGAAATATCGCCTTGGGTCTTATTCTCCTTCCCAATGCCATAGTCAAATCATCCTCTTCAACACACAATATCTTATTTAAGCCTTTATCTACACAAGTCGTCACTACCTTATCATCATTATTTTGTACAACTGCTACCTTCGGTCTACTGTTTGTTTTGCACATTTTGTAGAAATGACCTTTACGTCCGCATTTCTTACATGTTTTATCAAGGGCATAACATCTCTTATAGTCAGCCATGTGGTATGTACTTCCACACCTTGTGCACATTTTCTCATACGTTTTGTTATACTCTGAATTTCCTTCAGAGTTATTATTATTTCTTTTAGAGGGTAACTTCCCACCAGACTCACTATTCTTATTATTGCTTACAGCAGCCACCTCCTCTTGTATCACATTCGTCGTACTAGTAGTACTTTCTTTCTTTTCCATTTCTTTCATACATGTCTCTGACTGTTCCACCACCTTAGCTATGTCAATGGCATTACCTAACGTTGGGTTTTTTGCCGCCCATAATCTCTCTTGCATTTTTTTGTTGCAACATTGCACAATAAGTTGGTCTCTAATCATTTCATCCCTCATTGCGCCAAAATGACACTTAAGGGATAACTCACGTAAGCGTGTGACGAACTGGTCAATCGTTTCATCACATCTTTGGGGTTGCGTGTAAAACTTATGCCTACACATTACAATATTCACTTCTTTAGCATACTGCTTCCTTAATCTTTCTTTTGCTTCATTGTAAACATTTGTAATCACTCTACCTTCACCATCTGTTCCCACCGGTAGAAATCTAAAAGCATGCTGCCCTTCTTTCCCCAAAGTGCTTAATAACAATGCTTTTTTCCTTTCTGCATTAAAATCTTTCCCATCTAGTGCTATTATATAATTTTCAAAAATATCAATCCATTCATCCCACTCTATAGGAGGATCACCTGGTTGTTGTAGGAATAATGGTGGTGGCACCACAGTACTTCCTTCCATTGTCTATGGTCTTGTTCGAATGCAACTTCTTATTTAGCTGTTATTTATATATGCTCTCTTTTTTTTTTGTACAACACAAAAAAAAATAAACAAATTATTATATTCGCCTGCAAAGTGAACAAATTAAACCAACCACTTCCTATAGCCAGGTACAACTAGAAACATGTTCATACTTCTTTTCCTTCTATATGCTTGATATCCACTACTGGTGTCCCCACAATTTGCCAAACCTAAAAAAAAAAAAAAAAAATTTTTCCGAAAACGTTTCAGTTACATTAATGTTCCTTTTTGGTACCGTATCGTCAATGTTCGTTGAAATAATCGTTCCCTTTCCCCAGCGCGTTGATATTTAGTCCCTTCGTGAAGAAACACACCTGGTAATCGCTTCCGTACGAAACTCCGAGTTCGTTACCTTGGTAACCGAAGAGCACGTACAACAACAAGGACACGTTGCGCGGGTGAGCGTGCTGATGACAATTTTTTTCTTTACGTTGTGGCGTGGAGACGTGATGATGTAGATCTCCTGCTGACGCACTACAACCAAGTCGAATCGTCAATACCAGCCACGGTTCTCTCGAGCAGATGGCATCTTTTGAAATACTTCACGCGCACTCATCAATGTCGGGATGGCCTCGCGAGGTATAACCCAACGGTAAAGTACACGTTCTCTGTATTTCTTTTACAATTTGGACGCTCACCTTACTCGATTTCTTTCAGTCCGCCTGGGTAGTTTCGATAAACGATGTCATAAACGATGTTGGGCATTAAATATTCACAGCCTACTTTGCCCACCGAATGTTTAAATTCTTCACACGATCGGTTTTCTTCAACGTTGATCGATTTTAGTACAATTTGGTCAATACCAAAATTACTCCATTCCTCACGTTGTTAAGCGCAAATGTGGATTCTGCTTGCCAATTGAACCAAAGGTTCACTCTGTGCTCCCTTGACTTTTATCCTTCTTCTCTTGGCAAATTCGTATCAATTCTATCTTCATAGTTCAAGGTGTGTCTTCTTATACGAGGTGTAGCTAAATCGTCGCCATTTGTTGTAGATAGATCCGTACACCAGAGATAGGCAAGAATAGTAGTTTATTAGGAGCACAGAGAAGCGTTGGCAATCCCACCAGAAATCAGCATACAGTGGTCACACTCCAGAACACAACTCTGTCACCAAGCATGGCAACATTGGAATCATATGAGTATTCTATACTTAAAGTAACATAGCCCCACACATATAACCAACCAATTCAAGATTACAACACACATCTTCTAAAGGTGCATCCCCATTGACCCATAATCTGTCTTGCAACGAAGAATTGTTGTTATGCATGATTAGTTGGTCCCTGATGAGGTCGTCATGTAAATTACCAAAATTGCAATCTCTTTATTCTGCTTCCTTTGAAAGAATCTATGCCTTACTACCCCAATGCACACCTTTGGAGCGAAATATCTGTCAAGGTCTTTAAGCGCAGCTGCAAACACATTCCCATCGCTAACAGCAGTTTTTTGCATCCGCAAATAAGTCTTTAATCCCACAGGACTTAAAGAGTGAAGTTGTAGTCTCTTTTTTTGCTCTGGTTTCATCTTGCCTTCCTCATCAATGGCCTCAATATAGTTCACGAAGTACTCTTTCCATTCTATCTACTTAATGATAGGTTGTGGTCCGCTTACCCAAAATGCATGTGGGGCGCTAATGGTGAAATTTTGTTGAGCCATAGCTTGTACTCCAGTTTGGGACACCTGGTCCCCCTGATCCATACGCAAAACTAATATTGTAAGCCTTGTAGAGGTTGACCTTGATTTTCACAATACTGGCTTGTCAGATACCAAAGGTCTTTCCCCTTACTGTTCACTTAAGTTCCATTTTTATTTTCACAATATATTTAAAAAAAATAACTCCCCCGACTCTCTCACCTGTTCTTCCTTACTTCTGTTGTGTTTTCTACAATCTCCACGTATCCAATTTAAATTCAAATCAGTTTACTGCCCATGACTTGTTCACTCGTTACCTCGTATCTCGCTCAGCGCTGTCAAGGATACGATCTTCTTCCTCCTTTCGTTCGTGCCTGTTTCAAAATGGCCGCTACGAGGTCACGTTGCGTGACCCTATGTTGAGTTAAACCTTCTGCGCATGTCCCGCCCGCACTCGTCCGATAATGACGGCGCGAGCAGTCAGCAGAGTCCGCGCAGGGTAGAACGCCGGTGCCAGTCAAACGATGCACTCGCAAACCCACAACTGCTTGCTGACTAAGTAAGTTATTATCCTTACTTTACCTGGTCAGCACTTCGTTCCAGCGTTGGGTTCGATCGTGGCAAGCAAAGTCGAGATAAAAAAACTTGAATAGTGATCTGTCCCTCGACGGAGGTTCTTTCCTTCGTTTATTTATTTCTTCCTTCTTTCCATTTTTTTTTCTCTGACAATTACGAGGTCTCTTCTTGGGTTAAATCCATCTCGTTGCCAATTGAAATGATGCGAGAGGCGCAGTATCAATTCCAAGTATTTATTGTAATAGGACGAACAGGCGAGCGCCAGGCTACACGGTCTCTTCTCCAGGACATCAGCCAACATCTGATGTTCTAGATTGGAAACCGTCTAGAACCCCACAGGGATTCCATGCACGCTCAACACATACAACATTGAACAATAACCAATGCCTTAAAGGCATACACTACACCCACAGCAAGGGAACTGCTCCGAGCGAAGGGCAAGCACGGAATGAATCATTCAAAGGGTAAGATTCTAAAAGGTAGAAAGGCGGAAAAGAATGGAGAGAATTAAAGGGAAAGAACCAGAAAGAAGTAAAGAGAAAAGATGAGACAAGATAGGAGAAATAGGTTATTACACCGTGGTAGGTTTCTCGCTTCGGCACACGGTGCGCATGCGCTGTCTCCTCACGCTGCAGGGGGCACTCGGGGGTTGCGCGCGGACAATGATGTCACGCTTTGGCCCAGTTGTCCTCAGACCCGTGGTTGGTTTCTAGCTTCCGCCCACGGTGCGCATGCCTGTCTCATCGCGCTACAGGGGGCACGCGGGGGTCGCGCGCAGACAATGAAGTCACGCTTTGGCACAGTTGTCCTCAGACCCGCGGTTGGTTCCTCGCTTCTGCCCGTGGCGCGCATGCGCTGTCTCCACGCGCTGCAGGGGGTACGCGGGGGTCGCGCGCGGACAATGAAGTCACGCTTTGGCCCAGTTGTCCTCAGACCCGTGGTTGTTTTCTCGCTTCTGCCCGCGGCGCGCATGCGCTGTCTCCTCGCGCTGCAGGGGGCACGCCGGGATCGCGCCCTGAGCAAGATCCCGCGCAACCCACCCCCCCCCCCTTCCCCCCCGCGGCGCCTCGGGCCTGTCATTCCTCTCATGCCGCCGGCGCTGACGCAGCTCAGGCCGCTCTCCCACCGAGGCGGCCTGCTGCGAGCAGCCAGCCTGGCACGTACCCAGCGCACAGGCCCGCATGGACAGAGCGAACTCCGGCGGAGACGGGGCGGCTGAGGCGCAGACATCCCCCATCGTGTCACGTAGGCACAGCGACGAGCGGTCTCCAGGGCAGCGATGGGGCGCCCGGCCCAGATAGGGTCTGCGGAGGAGGCACGACGCGTGCCCTGCCCCCCGCACAGACGGGGGCTCCCATTTCAGTCCCAGCGGAGGTGAGGCCTCGAGAAGGCACGGCCTCACGTCTGGGCCCAGAGAGGGCTGTCACGTTCCCGGCCTGTCGGGCACCGTAAAGGGCTGTCACGTACCTCGGGCCCAGAGAGGGCTGTCACGGACCTCGCACCCGAGCCCAGAAAAAGGACTGTCACGTACCTCAGACCTGGGCCTAGAGAGGGCTGCCACGTACCCCTCAGCCTGGCCCAGATAGAGCTGTCACGTACCCCTCAGCCTGGCCCAGATAGAGCTGTCACGTACCCCTCAGCCTGGCCCAGATAGAGCTGTCACATACCCCGCACCAGGGCCCAGGGAGACAGCTTGCAGCCATCTCAGTCTGCACATACGTGTGTGGCAGCAGCTGGGTCAACCATGCAGTCCAACTCTAACAGATGAGGGAAATTCAGTGGGAAAAAACGGTGGAATATAATTTACCTATCAACTTGCCTTACGACCTGCAAAACAAGGAGCGGGGAGAAAGGTACAACAAACTCTTATGGGTAGCCCTTAGCGCTAACTTAGTATGAATGCTCTCAGAACTCCATCACTTCGTATGTGGAACTCTTCCTCACATTGCGAATATCCTTTTACTGTGGGCGAGCTTGTAGCATATCCATCACAACCTCTTAACAGAAGCTGTGGACTGGGGCAATTGGCTGTGCCATCTTTACAGCTAGAAATGTCTGTATGACAGGAGTCATGGTCCTTCACAATGTTCTGCTGACCAGCAGACCTAGGTCTTAAGATGTTCTACTCCAAAACTGGACCTTCCTTCCCATCTGGGCTCTACTGTTCCTCACTGTCCCAGAATGACAAGCACTACTATGAATTCTGTGTTTAACTTATCTGACCGACTTATCTAGTGTATGGGCACTTATATACATGCTTTACAAAGTAATACAGCAACACAAGGTCTTACTAAGAATAATTATGAACAAATAAGAGGAAAAGTGTGGAGGGGCTGTGAAACGAAATTGGAAGGGAGAGCTTAGGGCTTGGTGTTGGGAAATTGGGATGGAAGGCAGGGCTGGAAGCAAAAAGAGTGGCAAGGGAAGAGCGGAGAAAGGAATGGAGGCAAACAGAGGGAGCTGCAAGAGGAAGGGAGTGAGAAAGGTGGGAGACGATGAGAGAAGATAAGGGAAGACTAGGACAATGGTAACAGCCCAGTAAGGTCAGGCAAGGAGGGGGAAGGGAAGACAGGAACTTTACTAAGAACTAGAGGGGAAGGAGAAAGCTAGTTGAGGAGGTGAGATTTCACCTTCCAACCTTATAATTTGACTCCAGAATCCAAAGCAGTGTTCACGGAGGGCGAGCTTTCAAGAGTGATCACTTATTTCAAACACCACTGAAAGATACACCTGGCCGAATCAGGTGTAGAGTTAGAGCTGTTGAGTCCTGGAGACATGGTTGTGGAATGATTTACAGTTTCCTCAGTAAATATCGAATCACAGACTTTGTTTTGTACCAAGGTGAGCAGTTCCTCAGGGAATAAAACATTACGCACACAAGGAGCCACCTCCTTTTCATCCATATAATCAGACAGAGCAGGAGCACCGGACCGTAATATACAGAAGTCATTCCTCCCGATTCGGGTGTGAGACAATGCTTCTAGGACGGCCCCATATAATTAGTGATTTTGGGACTAATAATTGGTGGTTCTTGAAAAACTGCGCCTTCCAGTGGTTTGGTCCTCCCCTGTTCCTTGATGGAACCGCATAGAATTTGGATTAACCAGTGGTGTTCCAGACTAGCGTAACGCTCCATATCTTAGCACAGTGTTTTAGCATACACATTTCTGTTCTGTAAAAGTAATTCCTCCCGACTCTGTCTTGCTCTCCTCCATCCCTCTTCTCAAGTCTGTCCAGTGACTTTTCCTTCTCACCACGATCACACTCTCACAGAATCAATCCTCACCTAACCATGCTTTTACATACTTCACAATCGTGTAATCTTTCTTCTCCAGCCTACCTTCTCCTTTTTTCTGCCCTCACTGGCCATTCTTTCTACTACCCCCCTCTATAATCTATGTAACCTCTCTGCCCCACTTAACACATGTCTGTTTCCTCTCCTGCTTTTCCTCCTTCTCTTTAACCTTGAGTATTCCCTTTCCCACATTTACCTACTTCCATTTCACCCATGCTTCAACCGCTCCAATGTACTCTTTGTACATTGCCTACTTTAGAGTACTCAATGCTCTACAACTCTTCCACTCTGATAGTTGCTCATATATGTGTTCTTTCCAGATCTGATCTTAGAAACAAGTACTCCTACCCGACTCTCTTTGCCTCCCATAGCTTCCTAACTACTCATACTCTTGTCCCCTTTCTCATCTTTTGTCCTTGTATTTCCACCTTTAGAAATCAAACTGTAGTTGCCTGGATCCCGAAAACAGGTGGTTGCAGTTAAGTTGTTTGGTGGGGGAAATACCTGTGTGACCTGTGGCACCCACTAACCTCCAGTACATCAACACTTCCAGCTGGCAACCAAGTTTAGACTTGTTTAGACAATGACTATCTGTAGAGACATAGAGTTTAGAAACATTGTTCAGATGATTCTGGAATAAGGATATTCGTATATTATCAATGAAAGCTGACCCTGGAGTTGGGTGTGATGGATCAGAACCCCCAGCTTCCTTCTGGGAAAGGCATGCTGAAGGTCCAGGGAGAGTCTAGGACAATGCAGGCTCCCAGTGATGATGAGGTAAACCGTCTCTGTAGCACCACAGCTCAGGCATTGCTTGTCTGTGGTCTTTGGTTCTCTGTCAAGCTACAGGGATCTAATGACTTTGGGCATTATTAGTTGCTGAGGTCCTCATGTGTACAGGTCATTCAGTTACTTGCCCACTCAGTTTCTTCCCTCTCAGGGTAGTCCATCCTCCTTCGTTCTAGGAAGTCAGGCATTTCCTCACCGAGAATGGGAAGTCGGCCACCCAGCAGATGCGTTTTTGTTGTCTTCTAGAGCATGGAGTCCACCGTTACACCAGTTTAGACTGGTCAAGGTGTGGATGCTGACCCAAGGCAGACAGAGGCAAAGAGCAAGCCCCTGCTGATAGGTGACATTTACACAGGAAAAAGAACGTTAGAGGTGTCTCCGAAGCAATCTACTGTGTGCAAAGAAGAGAAGGGCAACATCTCGCTGATCCTGTAGGAAGACTTGTTTTGGATGGTTTCTGAACCCAGGGACATGCAAGCGGTCATATTCACAATGGACACAGGGCAGCTTGGGGCAAGACTACGATCTTGCACATGGAGTTCCAAAAGGACACGACCATTCAAAGACAGTGAGACACTTTCACACAGTAATTGCTCATGTTGAGGTTAGAGAAGGGACCTTAGTTGAGGCAGGCCTTTTCAGGGAATATCCAGTATGTAGTTTTCTCCTGCAGAAATACGGTTCCTCAGAGGCCTTGTAACTTTCATTTCTAAACCATTTTTTATGAGAATCCTTCTGTTGATAGCAAAGAAGGTAAAGACCGTCAACAACTGAGCTGACATTGACACTCACCAAAATCCTTGTTGGTGCCTGTGGCTACAGGTTCTCCATTCCCTCTGCAACCAGTGGTGCCCTCAGCAATAATTCAACAAAAAACACAATTTTCCTGGACTCAGTGGGGATCCACTTGAAGAATGAAGATCTTACGAAGGAGGCAAGCGTGTGGAAGCAGGAGGACAAAATGGCGTTGATTTGGCAGTTCATTGAGAGCGAGGAGGATGCCAAGGTTTTGTGCGTGGGACATGTGTGTGGGGGGGATTCCAAGTGTGCGGGCCACCGAGAGTCATCCCGGATGGAGGGGGAGGAGCCCAGCATGAGGACTTTGGTCTTGTCTGTGTTAAGCTTGAGACAGCTGTCTTTCATCAAGGTAACGATTGCCTTCATCCCATTGTGGAAGTTGCTCTTCGCGCTTGTGGGTTAGTCTGTGAGAGAGAGAATCACCTGGGTGTCATCGACATAGGAAACGATGTTGAGTCCGTGGCTTCTGACGATGACTGCAAGCAGGACCATGTAGATGTTGAAGAGGGTGGGGCCCAAGGAGGAGCAGCTGATCTCTGCAGTCTGAGTTGAGCAGTGAAAGTCTGACTCTGCGTTCGACCGGTGAGGAAGGAGCGGATCCATTCTAGGGCTTTGTCACAGATGCAGTAGAGTCTTGCGCAGAGGGTGTAGTGGGAGATGTTGTCGAAGGCAGCTGAGAGGTCCAGAAGGATGAGGGCAGCAGTCTCGCCTCAGTCGAGTAGGGTGCAGATGCCATCATGAGCAGCGAGGAGTGCGGTCTCGGTGCTCTGGTTGCTTCTGAAGCCCGATTGGGAGGGGACCAGGTTGTTGTTTGTTTAGATGAACTTGGAGAGTTGGGCATTGATAGCTTTCTTGATGACTTTGGCAGAGAGAGGGATCTGTAGTTCTTGATGCCCGTTGTGTCAGCAGAGAGTTTCTTCAGCAGGGGGTTGATCTCTGCGTGCTTCTAGTCTTCCGGTAAGGTTGCGGACTAGATAGAGCAGTTGATGGTGTGGCAGAGTTCGGGTGCAACGGAGGTGATGGCTCTGTTGAAGATGTTGTGAGGGCAGGGATCTGAGGGGGCTCCAAAGTGGATACTCTTCATGATCCCGAGGGTATCACCAGAGGTGAGGGTAGTTCAGCTGGTTATGGTCTGCTGAGGTCTGGAGCCATTGGGTGCCGTGGTTGTGGGTGGGGTGGGTGGGGCTTGGGTTGCGAAGCTGTCGTAGTGCTCCTTGATCTTGCAGTGGAAGAAGGTGGTGAGGTTGTCACAGAGGTCTTGAGACAGGGGAATGTCTGCTGTCTTTGTGCAGGCATTAGCGATTTCTTTGACCACAGCGAAGAGGCCTTTGTTGTTGTGTGCGTTGGCATTGATGCGTTCCTCATAGGCTGCTCTCTGTTGTTCTAATAAGGGTGTGGTGTGTGGTGATGGTGGATTTGAAGGCTGCATGGCCGTGATCTTGCTGCTCTTTTATCTTTTCTAGAGCTGTCTGCTGGTGCGCCTGGACTTTGACGGGGATGACGGTTGCAATGTGCGGGGCTGAGCTGGAGTTCATCCAGGTTTCTATGAAGAAGGCAACGTCAGCGGAGATAGAGTTGAACATGTCCCAGATCTCCACAGTGTGTCTTTTGAGGAAGCGGGATTTGAGTAGGATGCATCTGTAGGACCTGGGGTCTCCAGGCCCTATGGGGCGGTAACGTGACACGAGCGGTCGGGCCACCCAAGGTCTGTGTGTTAAGCAATCATACACCACGCACCTCTCATGGACGGGACACACACACAATAAGTGACGCCACACAGGTTAAATTATGCAAATACTTCAAGTTTATCCAAGTAAAGCCAGATAGATGCAGTTCATGAGGTATCAGTGCAATGCGTGCGATGTAATACAATCTATCAAGGTATACAGGCCAGACCTGAGATGTAACGGCAGTTCAGAATCTTTACATTCACTTCATGAATATGGCGAGGCACGCTTCACTTATACCAGCGCGGGACTCCCTAGGAGGGTTAACTACCTGTAGGGCCCTGGGGGTGATTATCGCGCTGTGCTCGTTAAGCAAGGTCTATCTCTGAACGGGGCATCTAGCACCGGGCAATACTCGTGAGGGGTGACACTGGATACTTCAACACGGAGCCTGTAGAACAAAGCGCTCCTCGTAATCAATGGCACTTAATACTTTGAAGCAGAGCACCTAAAACAAAGCGCTACTCGTAATCAATGACATGTAATACTTTCAAGCAGAGCAGGTAAAATAAAGCGCTACTCGTAATCAATGACATGTAATACTTTCAAGCAGAGCATGGAAAATAAAGCGCTACTCGTAGTCAATGACATGTAATACTTTCAAGCAGAGCAGGTAAAATAAAGCGCTACTCGTAATCAATGACATGCAATACTTTCAAGCGGAGCAGGTAAAATAAAGCGCTACTCGTAATCAATGACATGCAATACTTTCAAGCAGAGCAGGTAAAATAAAGCGCTACTCGTAATCAATGACATGCAATACTTTCAAGCGGAGCAGGTAAAATAAAGCGCTACTTGTAATCAATGACATGCAATACTTTCAAGCAGAGCAGGTAAAATAAAGCGCTACTCGTAATCAATGACATGTAATACTTTCAAGCAGAGCAGGTAAAATAAAGCGCTACTCGTAATCAATGACATGCAATACTTTCAAGCAGAGCATGGAAAACAAAGCGCTACTCGTAATCAATGACATGTAATACTTTCAAGCAGAGCATGTAAAATAAAGCGCCACTCGTAATCACTGACTCTTGGTACTTTGAAGCGGAGCATATAAATCCAAGCGCGCCTCGTAATCACTGATAGTCAGTACTTTAGGACGGAGCTTCCAGCGGGGAGCGCAACGGGACTTGAGGAGCGAGTCTTCAGGCTCCGGTGCAGTTCGTAGGGCACCGCGCTTCAGTACCGCTCGGGGGAGGGGGGGGCACACGGAAAGGATCCCTCGGCGGGGTCTCTCCGTCGCGAAGGCAGGGGAGGACTCCCACGGAGGGGGGAACCCGGGCTAAGAGTGCGGTGCGGCTCCCAACCAGCAGGGGGCGCACCGGGGACGATCCCAGCCTCCGGGCTTACCTCGATCTCGGCGTCAGCAGGCGTCCGCTCCCACGATGATGGGGGAACTCGGCCCCGGCCTCGCACACCTCCTCACGCAGCTGCGACGGCAGCGACGGGGCCCCGGGCTTCTCCGCAGGCCTCATGACACGGCAGGGCACTTCTCCTGGCCTCCAGGCCGCGGCGGTGAGCGCGCTGGCTTCGTCGTCACAGGGGGGGCTCAAATTAAGGATGGGGGTTCTGTGCTTAGCGGAGCACGCTGCCGGGGGTCCCAGACCAGGGCAGGGAGCGCAGGGGTCACAGCGCTAATACCTGGTCGATCCCCGGTGGCTCTTCAATCTGCTTTGCATACGGCTTCAGGGGTCAGTCTGGACACGCAGTCTCAGTGCTTGGCATATAAGTTTAAGAGTTCAATCTGGACACGCAGTCTCAGTGCTTGGCATATAAGTTTGAGAGTTCAATCTGGACACGCAGTCTCAGTGCTAGGCATATAAGTCTCTGTTCTCAGATGTTAGATAAAGTCTTGTTGGCGCAGATGTATCTGGCGCCCTTAAGGGGTTCTGTTACAGGGGGTTAGGAATGGAGAGGGCGACTAGATCCTTCCTAGTCAGGCTGGCAGAGAGTCTCTGGGTCCTCCTACTACTGGGCGAGATCAGTGGGTTTCACAGGGTCCCTCACTCACTTAAGAGGCAGCACCTAAATCCTGTCACTCTCAGAGGCATAAGTCCCTGGCTAGGCCCTACCGCCTACACTCCTGGTGGATTCTTCCAGCTCTGCTTCACCCCAATGGCCAACTCCCCACAAAAGTTTCCCTCCCTCTCTTAAGTAGCCCTAGGTCAGGTGACCTCTGGCCAAGGCGGCAAAAGAAAAACCACACCTCCCTTCTAGAAGGTTCCAGCACATTCCAGGAGCTTCCCCACTCTACCTATGGGACAAAAAGGCGGGCTGGAGTCGCAACATTGTTGTGGGGTTCCAGCCAGCTCCTGGCAGCTAGGGTGCTACTATGAAAGACCACTCTGCAGTAGCAGGGGCCTGTGGCAGCCATCTTGGGAGAAGGGAACACCTGCACCTTAACACTGATTGGCAATGAAAAGGCGCCCGGAGACCTAGTCCAACATAAAAATGAGGGTGGAAAAAATGAGGCACGATCAAAAATGGAAGGGGAGACCACCCTAGGGCTGACAGGTCCAACAGCATCTGAGGTGGTCCGTGCCGGTTTTTGAGGATCGTGTGGTCGGTGGGTCTGGTGTGCGGGGCCGGCGAAGGTGCAGTTGCAGGTGTTTTAGATGAAAGGGCCTTGGGATTTCTTCGGCTAAGCAAGGTGGCAGGTGGTGGAACATCCGGTGTGGAGGGGGCAGGAGTCATAGCTGTGGAGGGTCAGGGTACCAGGGTTTGTGGCGCTGGGTGCGGTCCAGGCGTAGATGGATGCAGATGGGCTTGCCTTTGGCACGCCAGCGGTGTAACTGCACAGCCACAGCCATTAAATAGTGTTTGGGGAGGGTTGGACAGCTGGAAAGTGGGAAAATGGCTTGGGGGATGGGGCGGGCCATAGGGTACGAGCAGCGGCAAGGGAAAAAAGATGCAACTAATGAGAAATTAGAGAAAGTGACAAGAAAGCAGAAATCGAGAAAAAGGAAGGTGAAAAAAGAGCAGAGGAGCAAAAATGGCAGAAGGCAGAGGGCAGAGCAGCAGCAGAACACAGATGCTCTCCACTGAACCACCAGGTGTGGGGCGCAGGCGGGTGCCTGCGGGTGGAGGAGGGCCTCGATCTAAGGACCTGGAAGAGTCAGGGGGCAACAGCTACCAGGCGGAGCAGTGTGGTGAGGGAAGCAACTTACTGACAAGGTCAGTAAGATTTCTTCTTCACCGCGCAGCGGCCCCCATTAAATAGTGTTCGGGTAGGGCTGGACAGCTGGAAGGTGGTAAAATAGCACTGGAGGAGGGTGGGCCGTGTGATACAAGCAGCGGCAAGGGATAGGGAAAAAAGGCACAAATAAGGAAAAAAGAAAGAAAGTGACAAGAAAGCAGAAATAGAAAAAATGAAGGTGGAAAAAAAGAGCAGAGGAGCAAAAAAGACAGAGGGCAGAGCGGAGATGCTCCCCACAGCACTACCAGGCATGAGGCGCAGGCGGGTGCCCGCAGGTTGAGGAGGGACATGAACTAAGGATCTGAAAGGGTCAGGGGGCAACAGCTACCATGCGGAGCTGTGCTGAGAGGGAAGCAACTTACTGACAAGTTGCTGCCTTCCCTTACTTGTCAAGGAGGTGTTCCATGGGCGTTGCAGTGGGTCTTCCCACGCAGCAACCATGGGTGTTGATGCTGCCCCAGAATTACTTAATCACGTAATCCTGGGGCAGGGCCAACACCGTATGCTTCCCAGAGCAGGCGTAACTAGGAGAAATATTTGTATTGCTCTTTGTTTTTTCCTCTGCCCACGTGTGCTGCATTCTGCAGCACACATAGAGGAAAAGGCCTCTCAGGATTGTTTTTGTGCAGGAAGGTCTTTCTTCCTGCACAAAAACAATCCTGCCTGCAACTGAGGCACCGTTGTGCAAGGGTGCCTGTATTGGCACTAGGCAGCAAATTGTGCCCCAGCACATGGGGAAAAGACAGGAATGCACTGTATTTCATAAATACGGTGCATTCCTGCCCTTTCACATTAGCGTAGGGCAGTGCAGCAAGGAGACTTGCAGCGCTGCCCTACGCCAATTCCTCATAAATGATGCCCTTGGTGTAAGCCTGATGACGCGAGAATGACATGGAGTATGTACCGATCAGCAAAGCTGAGCTTCTGGCAGTCACACGCCTTAGTATGGCTCCTGCATTGCATGGGTAGAAACACCTGCGCTTATTAATGGTGTAAAAGGCACCGAGCTCCACTCTTCCCGGTAGAGGCCAGGGAGGTTGCCAGTCGATTAAGGATGAACAGAGTGAGTGCACCAGGGAAGCAGGGTAGGGCAGTCACTCAGGAGCAAGAGGCAGCACCCCTGCTTGAAGGCCTGGAGGGGCCCAGGCTCATTTAATTGTGTGTGGGCACTTCTGGAGGGAGCATGATAGGACCTCGAGTAGTCTACCGGTCAAAGGTACTGAACTGGCCAGTCTTGGCCGGCAGGGTTCTGCCACGCTGCCTGAAGGCTTAGTGGCCCCAGTTCTGGCTTCTAGGATCAGCAGAAGGTCCCAGAGCATAGCGAGAGACGCTCCGAAGTCTGAACAGATGACATGCTTACAGCGGTGCCGGACATGACAATATTGATACTCACTATTGTAATACTCCCAGGGTATTGGTTGCACCTCATTAGTGCCAGTTTAACATCCAAATATAGCAGTAAGCAACAGAAAGGTGACTAGTCCAGTGTTGCAAGTGCGCGGCAACACGTTTTGTTGCGAATTAGAAATATTTAAACCATTTGAGCTAGAAACAAATGTTTTTTGGTTAAAATCTGCAGAGTATACGGCAGATTATGGATTATGTGGCAAATGTGCAAATTTTAATATACAAAGATTGCCGCACAATCACATAATTCCAGTGGCTTTGCTGATATGTCCCAACCCCATCGGCCTTTCAGTGGCAGGGACCCATCTGCCGTGCAGACACGAATATGCCAGTGCCGCACAAGCTTTTCACAGCAGTGTCCCCTGCAAGCAACCTTCAACATGCCACCGACAGTGCTTCAGCCCCACCGTGCATTTGAGGCAGTGGTCTGCCATAGAGTGGCACAAACTGTCTGCATGCTACAAACAGCCCATTCAGAGGCTCCGCCACAGGCCTGGCAGACCGAGCTCCTGTGACACCAACTGTGCCCAGGCTCCAGCCACACAGTCCTTTGAGAGGCTCCTCCACAGGCCTAGCACACGGAGCTCCTGTGGCACCAACTGTGCCCAGGCTCCAGCCACACAGTCCTTTGAGAGGCTCCGCCGCAGGCCTGGCACCCAATGCTCCTGTGGCACCAACTGTATCCAGGCTTCAGCCACACAGTCCTTTCACAGGCTCTGCCACAGGCCTGGGGCACTGAGCTCTTGTGGCACCAACTGGCTCTGCCACAGGCCTGGGGCACAGAGCTCTTGTGGCACCAACTGGCTCCGCCACACAGTCCTTTCAGAGGCTCTGCTGCAGACCTGGCACACACAGCTCCCATGGCACCAACTGGCTCTGCCACAGGCCTGGCACACAGAGATCCTGTGGCACCAACTGTGCCCAGGCTCCAGCCACACAGTCCTTTCATAGGCTCCGCCACAGACCTGGCACACAGAGCTCCTGTGACACCAACTGTGCCCAGGCTCCAGCCACACCCATCCTTTGAGAGGCGCTGCCGCAGGCCTGGGGCACAGAAAACCTGTGGCACCAACTGTGCCCAGGCTCCGCCTCAGGCCTGGCACACAGAGCTCCTGTGCCACCAACTGGCGCCGCCACACAGTTGCTTCTGAGGCCCTGCCGCAGGCCTGGCACACAGCACTCCTGTGGCACCAACTAGCTCACCACATAGTCCTTCCAGAAGCTCCCCCTCAGGCCTGGCACACAGAGCTCCTGTGGCACCAACTGCCTCTACCACATAGTCCTTCCAGAAACTCCCCCTTAAGCCTGGCACACAGAGCTCCTGTGGCACCAACTGACCGCCGCCGGCCTGGCACACAGAGCTCCCGTAGCACCAACTGTGCCCAGTCTCCAGCCACACAGTCCTTTCAGAGGCTCCATCGCAGGCCTGGCACACACAGCTCCTGTGGCACCAACTGGTTCCCCCACACAGTCCTTTCAGAGGCTCCACCGCAGTCCTGGCACACAGAGCTACTGTGGCACCAACTGTGTCCAGGCTCCAGCCACACAGTCCTTTCAGTGGCTCTGCCGCAGGCCTGGCACACACAGGTCCTGTGGCGCCAACTGTGTCCAGGCTCCAGCCACACAGTCCTTTCAGTGGCTCAGCGGCAGGCCTGGCACACAGACCTCCTGTGGCACCAAATGTTTCTGCCACACAGGCCATTCAGTGGCTCTGCCGCAGGCCTGGCACATACAGCTCTGTGGCACATTTAGCTTCCAGGCTCCAGCCACACAGTCCTCTCAGAAGCTCCATCGCAGGCATGGCACACAGAGCTCCTGTGGCTCCAACTGGTTCTGCCACACAGTCCATTCAGTGGCTCTGCCGCAGGCCTGGCACACAGAATTCCTGTGGGACAAAGAGCGGTCAGGCTCCAGCCACAAAGTCCTTTCTGAAGCTCCACCCCAGACCTGGCACATAGAGCTCCTGTTGCACCAACTGTGCCCAGGCTCCAGCCACACAGTCCTTTGAGAGGCTCCATCACAGACCTGGCACACACAGCTCCTGTGGCACCAACTGGCTCCACCACATAGTCCTTCCAGAAGCTCCCCCTTAGGCCTGGCACACACAGCTCCTTTGGCACCAACTGGTTCTGCCACACAGTCCTTTCAGAGACTCCGCCACAGGCCTTGGGCACAGAACTCCGGTGGCACCAACTGGCTCCACCACACAGTCCTTTCAGAGGCTCCGCCGCAGGCCTGGCACACAGAGCTCCTGTGGCACCAACTGTGCCCAGGCTCCAGCCACACAGTCCTTTCAGTGGCTCCACCACAGCCCTGGTGCACTGAGCTCCTGTGGCACCAACTGTGTCCAGGCTCCAGTCACATAGTCCTTTTAGAGGTTCCGCCATTGGTCTGGCATCTGGTAGATGACCTCAGGGGCCCCACAGATCTTTCAGAGGCCCCTGGCTGCTAGTGCACAGTAGACAACCTCAGAGGCCCCCAGATCTTTCAGAGGTCCCTGTCTGCTTGTGCTTGGTAGACGACCTCAGGGGCAGGGCAGTTTCTAGGTGTTTTGCCGCTCTAGGCGAGAATTGAAAAATCCCCCCCCCCCCCCTCCCTTTTACTACCATCACTCTCTCCCCCTGTCATCCAGGCTGGAGAGGCACACCCTCTACTGCCGAACCCTTCTATGTTACTCTCATTTACTATCAGGAAACACAATCACAATAGTTAGTCCTGCAAACGACCTCAACGAAAGGCCCAGGCCAGACGTTACGGTAGCCACACACTCACAGAACTATATACATGGATGCACAATAGAGCCTTGTGTTTAAATACCAAGAGGCATCAGGTGCAACTTGTTTTCAAAACCAGAAACAACAAAAAAAAGGTAACGTGCACCATCTTCCAAGGCCAGACCTAATGGTTTTGCCAACGCTTGTTTTTTTCACTGAGGCACCTGAAATAGTTATCATCTACCAGTGCTCGGGGTGCCACCCATTTAACTAAATGAGGAGCCGGGATTACAAATCGGGGTCTCCTGCTCAGCAGCCGTGATTTTACCGCATCTGCTCTGTACCACACCAGACTACAATAAAGAAGTTAGGGGCATATGTATCAAACTCCCGTTTAGCGGATCCTAATTTGCGATATTTTGCGATTCGCAAATTCAGATTCGCTAAACGGGATGTAAAAAATTAATCGCTAATCATTTGCGATTCCTTAAAACTCTCAGACACCCGTTTTGCGATTTCTTAATATCGAAATTTGCTAATTAAGAAATCGCAAAAGCGGGAATCTGCAAGCCAGGTGCCGCCTGATGACATCACAAACAGGAAACTGGAGTGATTTCCTGCACCTGCTCACCTGAGCCACACCCAGAGGCTGCTTGGGGAGTGTGAGGAGGCATCCCAGGAGAGTGCAACCAGCAATGGATTCCACCAAACAGCAGGGCAAGGATGCAGAGAAAAGGAAGAGAAAACATAAGTGAAAAGGAGCAGGAGGTCCTCATTGAGGAGATGGTCTGCTGCCATGAGCTCCTCTTCGGCAAGAAGGCACTGCGTGTCCCAGAGGCCAGGAAGAGGAAAATCTGGCTAGAAATACAGAGTAAGGTGAATGCAGTGGGAGTCACCACACGTACCATTGAAGAGCTGCGCAAGCGGTGGTACGACATGCGCCAGAGGTCCAAGGAGAGGGTGGCAGCCAGACTGAAGGACGCCAATCAGACTGGAGGAGGACCATCCACTCCAGAGCAGCCAACCCCCCATGAGGAGCTCGTGGAGTCTACTCTCCTGCCTGAGAGCGTTGGTGGTGTGGCTGACATAGACAGCTCCGACCCTGCATCCAGCAGTCAAGGTAAGATGCATGCAACATCAATCTGCACTCCTCCCCATCCCTTGCACACTTCCCCAAATGCGCATAGTAAACTCCCAAAATGTCAATCCAGGCCATGTCTTACAGCACACCCAGCAATGCATCATGGGACTCGTAGTACTGTGTCTGACTGTGTGTCCATGACACTAACGAAATGAAATGCAACATGTGGGTTGGGGATAAGTGAATGATACAGTGTCAGAGGTTAGCCAAAAAAAAGTAGTAACTTTATTGATTGCCACATGCAGACAATAACACAAACTCATGTAGTCCCCTTTACATCCACAGCACATGGCATGGCACAAGAAGACAGCGCAGAGGGAGAGGAGCATGCACACCCTGCGGACTCCAGCGATGACACAGAGCAGCAGCCAATCCAGCGCAGGCAGCGCGTACATGTGCCCCCACTGCCTCCATTTGAGCACGAATTCCCTGCCACAGGGGATGACACCGACAGGAGAGAGGGGAGTCAGGGTGTGTCACATATGCCCAGTCATGACACACAAACGCCAAGGATAAGACCACAGGCCCAGGAGCAGCACTGCGACTGAAGCAGAAGGGTCCGTGTTCTCAGGGCTGGAACAGAGCATGCTGCAGGAACAGCGCCTGCAAAGCAAAGCAATGCGGTCAATTAATCGGCAGCTATGCCGCATACACAAGGACCAGAAGAACATGGGGGAGGGCTTTGTGGCCATGGCAGGGGCAATCCATGAGCTCTGTGCCACTTTGAAGCACTCCCAAGCTGCCAATGACAGGGCTGGCCGACGTGCCAATGCACGCCTACACAATTACACAAAGGCCGTGAACCGCCTCTGCACCACCACCAGCACCCTCACACGCAGAAGCGTAACAATGCAGGTCGACATGGCACACTGCTGCCAGGATATTGCCCGAGGGCTTGCGCAGGTAACCACTGCTGTGGAGCAGCTGCAGACAGCCAATGCTGGTGGCAGCGCACTCATGGCCTCTGCCGAAAGTGAGGACACCTCAAGTCGCATCAGCCTCACTCCCACCTTGCCAGGGGAAAGACGCCGCAGTGCCAGACAGGGTGCAGGCCAAGGGAACACCATGGGGGGCACTCAGCCTGGACGTCACCGAAGGAGGTAAACATCTGCGGGGACACTCACTGCAACACGGGTGCATTTACCCGAAAATGCTGTTTGCACAATTACTTGTGCCTTACCTGCACTGTGTGCACAACATGTGCTGGGGACAGCTACTATTTCTTTCATGTGAAGTGTGATTAAACACTTGACACATCATCAAGCTTTGTTGTCTCATTTCATCATTACTCACCTAGAAGTAGTTTTGTGTGATGTCTGTCCGTCTCTGGCGTCCAGCAGCTGCCCCAACTCCTGCTGCAGGTCTGGCAGGGGGAGCAGGGCGCTCGTCATCCGATGTGTCTGTATCGGTCACATCAATTGTGGTGCCTTTCCTCATTGCCATGTTATGTAGCATTGCACAGCTTGCCACGATTTTACAGCAGGTCTCAGGGCTGTATTGCAGTGCGCCTCCACTTTTATGCAGGCACCTGAAGCGGCTCTTCAGGATTCCAAAGGTTCGCTCAATGATGCAGCGTGTAGATCTGTGTGCCCTGATGTAGCTCCTCTCACTTGCATTTGCAGGATCCAGATATGGGGTCAGGATGAAGTCGCGCACTGCATAGGCACTGTCACCTGCATGTACAAACACAATAGGTAAGTCAATGTCCCCCCCCTCAAGTGATGTAGTGGATGTATTGATGTGTGCCATGTATTTACCTAGCAGGTACCCCTCCCCAAACTCTCCAGCACTCAGACGTCTGTGTATTCCACTGTGTCTGAAGATGAAGGAGTCATGTGTACTGCCGGGGTATTTGGGTACGATGTCTGTGATGAGATACTTAGCGTTGCACACAATCTGTATATTGAGGGAATGGTAGCATTTCCGATTCCTGTAGACATATTCAGTTGCTGCTGGGGGTGTGATGGCCACATGGGTCCTATCGATGCAGCCAATGACGTGGGGGAAACGTGCAATCTGGTCGAAGTCCAGTTTTGTTTGCTGTAATGCCTGTTGGGGAAGTAAATGTGATGTGATAGCCTCTGTAGCATTGCATCTAGAAAGGCATGGAGAAAGCGCGAAAGGGCACTCTGTGACACCCCACCAACCTCCACTATTACCCGTTGAAAACTCCCTGACGCCAGGAGGTGCAGGGAGCACAGGACCTGCACATGTGTGGGAATTGTTTGTGTCCTGCGTGTAGGGTGCTCCAAGTAGGGTTTCAGCTCCTCAATCAGGTCCATTATGGTCTGTGGGTGCAGCCTGTACTTGTCATAGATGTCCTCTTCAGTGTGCTGGAACAGAGTGATGCGCAGCCTGAATATACGTTCCTGTCTCATTCTCCTTTGTGCAAAGGCCCGAATACGCAGCCTCCTGGCTATCACGAATATTGCTACCATTGTGGGTGGGTCTGTTGCATTGTGGGGTGGTTTATGTACCTTGCACCAGTTTACCACCTGCAAGCAATTGATGTTAATAGCGATTTCTTAAATTGCGAATTTTGTGAAATCGCAATTTGCGATTTTTTCATACAAGCGCTTGCGATTTCTTAGTTTGTGATTTCTTGTTTGCGATTTTCGCTAAGCTAAGAAATCGCAAATTAAGTATTCGCAAGGAAAATCGCAGTTTCAATGTTTCGCAGCCTAAGAAATCGCTAATTTAGCGATTTCTTAGTTTTCTGTGTGGAAGTGTGTCATACATATGAAATTGCGAAAAATCAGTCACAAACGCTGTTTTTAGCGATTCGCAGCTTTTGCGACTAATTTTTCCTTTCATACATATGCCCCTTAATGTTCTTTTTCTTGTAAAAACCCATTTACACGACACTTGATGTAGGGGAGTGCATGTGAGGAGTATTTTAAGAGCTCAGCAGTTTGGCGGATGAAGGAACAGGGGTCTGGGATTATAAAGGGGTATCCCCAGGACCACACTGTTGATCAAACGGGAAGTGGGGTCTACTTGTTAGCATGTGGAACTCCGATGCTAGCGGGTGCAAAAGGTTTGCTTTTCACTATATACGGAATATTTAAAATAATTTAATATCTGTTTTGAATCAAAGCATACAAATGTATATGAGGGCAGGTCACACTGTAAAGAAACAATCTTTGCAGTGTCTCAGTGCTAAATTTGGTCTATATCTCCTCCTCACAGCCACATTTTTCATGATAGAAACTGATGAATGATTAGATGAATCCATGAATGGCTGGATAGATGGATTATTCTGTGAGTGAACAGAGGAATGTTAGAAGTGAAGAATAAACTGTGTAGATAAATTAATTCATGGAAAAATAATCATTAAAAGAGAAGCGATTGCATGGCTATGTTGTGAATGCATTAACAATTGGGCGCAGGAATGAATACATCGATTTGTGAATTAACAATATAATGAATGCATGCACGAAGGAATTCGATGGCACGCACTGTGCACCATAGTCTGGTTGCTAAAGATGGGACCCTGTAGATAAAAAAACATTGTGCATAACTCTATTTCTGAACAAGACTCCTCCGCCCACCTCCAGCTGTAACCCGCTTAGCTAACGGCCGCGCTCACCTAAGAGCTCACCCCTTGTGTTCTGGTGCAGGTAGCCCTGGTCCAGGGAGCAAGGGGCCACCCCCGAGTTCACCCCATCGCAGGAACGCCGCCAGGCAGCAAGGGCTGCTGCTTCATGTAGGCTCCGGCCCCCGAGGAGCTCCAGTGCACGGGGGGCTGGCATAAGGCGAGTGGCAGTCCATTGCGCTCACCAGGGCAGGTGAGGAGGGCATGGGGCTGCTGCTGCTGCCTCTTTTTGGCAGGTAGTCCCCCCCGGGGGGGCAGCTGGCCATGTAGCAGAAGCCTGTGCTAGGAGGCATGTGGTGGGCGCAACCAAGCCCCCCCAGGCCCACGGAGCCGTTGCCCCCGAGTGGCAGCCCAGCGGGCCGGGAGCGCCTGGAAATTGAAGGTCCCAAAACCCAGGCCGTTGACCATACGGTACATGGTGGGCTTCCGCGCCTGGCACTTGCACCAGAAGCCGCTGGGCCACCGCCAGAAGGAACCCTCCTCAATCGGACGGTGGTCCAGTAGTGGCCCTTGCTGGGCTGGCCCAGGCCCTTGGGCAGCTTGATGAAGCACTCGTTGAGGGAGAGGTTGTGGCGCACTGAGTTCTTCTAGCCCTGGTAGTCCCCGCGGAAGAAGGGGAAGCGCACCTGCAGGAACTGGTAGATTTTGCTCAGCGTCAGACGGCGCGCTCTGGATGGCCATGACTATCAGCGCAATGTAGGAGTAGGGCGACTTCTCCGGCCGCCGCAGGCCGGCACACTGCTTCTTGGGCTTCGATGAGGCCGGTGGCTCCATGGGGGCGGGTGTTGGGCTCAGCAGACGCTGCTGCGCGGCTCCGCCGGGGCTGCAGAGGGGTCCGCGGAGGCAGGTGCTGCTGGTTCACAGGGCCGTTTCTACCATTAGGCAAGACTCGGCGGCCGCCTAGCTTTACTATCATAGGTTCAAAGAAATAAAAAAATCCCACTTTTGCCGCCCTAGCCCTTTTGCCTCCCTAGGCGGCCGCCTAGTCTTGCCTAATGGTATAAACGGCCCTGCTCAGGGGCCCCAGATCTTTCAGAGGCCCCTGGCTGCAATTGCACGGTAGATGACCTCAGGGGCCCCACAGATCTATCAGAGGCCCCTGGCTGCTAGTGCACGGTAGACGACCTCAGAGGCCCCACAGATCTTTCAGAGGCCCCTGGCTGCTAGTGCTCTGTAGACGACATCTGGGGCCCCACAGATTTTTCAGAGTCCCCTGGCTGCTAGTGCACGGTAGACGACCTCAGAGGCCGCCAGATCTTTCAGAGGCCTCTGGCTGCTAGTGCACTGTAGACGACCTCAGGGGCCCCCAGATCTTTCAGAGGCCACTGGCTGTAGGCTCAGAGTAATGCAGCCCACCCTGCCACACTGGTCTTTCAGTCCAGAGGCACCGGACTGCAGGATTAATGTAATGTGTGACCCCCTGTGTAGGGGCAGCCTCCAGATCTCTGTGTCACTTGCAGGCCGCTGTGTAGGAGCAGCCCCCAGAACCCTGTGTCCCTCGCAGGCTGCTGTGTAGGAGCAGCCCCCAGACCTCTGTGTCGCTCGCAGGCCGCTGAGTCGGAGCAGCCCCCCAACCTATGTGTCACTTGCAGGCCGCTGTGTATGAGCAGCCCTCAGACCTCGGTGTCCCTCGCAGGTCACTGTGTAAGAGCAGCCCCCAGACCTCTGTGCCACTCGCAGGCCGCTGTGTAAGAGCAGCCCCCAGACCTCTGTGTCCCAAGCAGGCCACTGTGTAGGAGCAGCCCCCCAACCTCTGTGTCAGTCGCAGGCCGCTTTGTAAGAGCAGCCTCCAGACCTCTGTGTCCCTGGCACACCTCTGTGTAGGGGTAGCCCCCAGACCTCTGTGTCGCTCGCAGGCCGCTGTGTCAGAGCAGCCCCCTGACCTCTGTGTCACTCACAGGCCACTGCGTAGGAGCAGCCCCCCGACCTCTGTGTCACTCGCAGGCCGCTGTGTAGTGACAGCCACCAGGCCTTTGTGTAGTGACAGCCCCCAGACCTCTGTGTCACTCGCAGGACACTGTGTAGAAGCAGCCCCCAGACCTCTGTGTCACTCGCAGGCCGCTGGGTCGGAGCAGCCCCCCGACCTCTGTGTCACTTTCAGGCCGCTGTGTAGGAGCAGCCCCCAGACCTCTGTGTCCCTCGCAGGCCGCTGTGTAGGAGCAGCCCTCAGTCCTCTGTGTCCCTCGCCGGCCGCTGTGTAGGAGCAGCCCCCCAATCTCTGTGTCAGTCGCAGGCCGCTGTGTAAGAGCAGCCCCGAGAGCTGTGTGTCCCTCGCAGGCCGCTGTGTAGGAGCAGCTCCCAGATCTCTGTGCCACTCGCAGGCCGCTGTTTAAGAGCAGCCCCCAGACCTCTGTGTCCCTCGCAGGCCGCTGTGTAGGAGCAGCCCCCCAACCACTGTGTCACTCGCAGGCCGCTGTGTAGTGACAGCACCCAGACCTCTGTGTCACTTGCACACCTCTGTGTAGGGGCAGCCCCTGACCTCTGTGTCACTCGCACACCTCTGTGTAGGGGCAGCCCCTGACCTCTGTGTCACTCGCAGACCTCTGTGTAGGGGCAGCCCCTGACCTCTGTGTTACTCGCACACCTCTGTGTAGTGACAGCCCCCAGACCTCTGTCTCTCAGGCCTCTGTGTAGTGACAGCCCCCAGACCTCTGTGTAGTGACAGCCCCTGACCTCTGTGTCATTCACAGACCTCTGTGTAGTGACAGCCCCCAGACTTCTGTGTAGTGACAGCCCCCAGACCTCTCTGTGTCACTCGCAGACCTCTGTGTAGTGACAGCCCCAAGACCTCTGTGTAGTGACAGCCCCCAGACCTCTACGTAGTGACAGCCCCCAGACCTCTGTGTCACTCGCAGGCCGCTGTGTAGTGACAGCCCCCAGACTTCTGTGTACCAACAACCCCAGACCTCTGTGTCACTCACAGGACTCTGTGTAGTGACAGCTCCCTGACCTATGTGTCACTCGCAGGCCTCTGTGTAGTGACAGCCCCCAGACCTCTGTGTAGTGACAGCCCCTGACCTCTGTGTCACTCGCAGGCCTCTGTGTAGTGACAGCCCCTGACCTCTGTGTCACTCGCAGGCCTCTGTGTAGTGACAGCCCCTAGACCTCTGTGTAGTGACACCCCCTGACCTCTGTGTCACTCGCAGGCCTCTGTGTAGTGACAGCCCCCAGACCTCTGTGTAGTGACAGCCCCTGACCTCTGTCTCACTTTCAGGCCGCTGTGTAGGAGCAGCCCCCAGACCTCTGTGTGCCTCGCAGGCCGATGTGTAGGAGCAGCACCCAGACCTTTGTGTCACTTGCAGGCCGATGTGTAGGAGCAGCCCCCAAAACTCTGTGGCACTCGCAGGCCGCTGTCTAAGAGCAGCTCCCAGACCTTTGTTTCCCTCGCAGTTCGCTGTGTAGGAGCAGCCCCCCAACCACTGTGTCAGTCACAGGCCACTGTGTAAGAGCAGCCCCCAGACCTCTGTGTCACTCGCAGGCCGCTGTGTAGGAGTAGCCGCCAGACCTCTGTGTCACTCACAGGCCGCTGAGTCGGAGCAGCCCCCCAACCTATGTGTCACTTGCAGGCCGCTGTGTATGAGCAGCCCTCAGACCTCTGTGTCCCTCGCAGGCCGCTGTGTAAGAGCAGCCCCGAGAGCTGTGTGTCCCTCGCAGGCCGCTGTGTAGGAGCAGCCCCCAGACCTCTGTGCCACTCGCAGGCCGCTGTTTAAGAGCAGCCCCCAGACGTCTGTGTCCCAAGCAGGCCGCTGTGTAGGAGCAGCCCCCCAACCTCTGTGTCAGTCGCAGGCCGCTTTGTAAGAGCAGCCTCCAGACCTCTGTGTCCCTGGCACACCTCTGTGTAGGGGTAGCCCCCAGACCTCTGTGTCGCTCGCAGGCCGCTGTGTCAGAGCAGCCCCCTGACCTCTGTGTCACTCACAGGCCACTGCGTAGGAGCAGCCCCCCGACCTCTGTGTCACTCGCAGGCCGCTGTGTAGTGACAGCCACCAGGCCTTTGTGTAGTGACAGCCCCCAGACCTCTGTGTCACTCGCAGGACACTGTGTAGAAGCAGCCCCCAGACCTCTGTGTCACTCGCAGGCCGCTGGGTCGGAGCAGCCCCCCGACCTCTGTGTCACTTTCAGGCCGCTGTGTAGGAGCAGCCCCCAGACCTCTGTGTCCCTCGCAGGCCGCTGTGTAGGAGCAGCCCTCAGTCCTCTGTGTCCCTCGCCGGCCGCTGTGTAGGAGCAGCCCCCCAATCTCTGTGTCAGTCGCAGGCCGCTGTGTAAGAGCAGCCCCGAGAGCTGTGTGTCCCTCGCAGGCCGCTGTGTAGGAGCAGCCCCCAGATCTCTGTGCCACTCGCAGGCCGCTGTTTAAGAGCAGCCCCCAGACCTCTGTGTCCCTCGCAGGCCGCTGTGTAGGAGCAGCCCCCCAACCACTGTGTCACTCGCAGGCCGCTGTGTAGTGACAGCACCCAGACCTCTGTGTCACTTGCACACCTCTGTGTAGGGGCAGCCCCTGACCTCTGTGTCACTCGCAGACCTCTGTGTAGGAGCAGCCCCTGACCTCTGTGTTACTCGCACACCTCTGTGTAGTGACAGCCCCCAGACCTCTGTCTCTCAGGCCTCTGTGTAGTGACAGCCCCCAGACCTCTGTGTAGTGACAGCCCCTGACCTCTGTGTCATTCACAGACCTCTGTGTAGTGACAGCCCCCAGACTTCTGTGTAGTGACAGCCCCCAGACCTCTCTGTGTCACTCGCAGACCTCTGTGTAGTGACAGCCCCAAGACCTCTGTGTAGTGACAGCCCCCAGACCTCTATGTAGTGACAGCCCCCAGACCTCTGTGTCACTCGCAGGCCGCTGTGTAGTGACAGCCCCCAGACTTCTGTGTACCAACAACCCCAGACCTCTGTGTCACTCACAGGACTCTGTGTAGTGACAGCTCCCTGACCTATGTGTCACTCGCAGGCCTCTGTGTAGTGACAGCCCCCAGACCTCTGTGTAGTGACAGCCCCTGACCTCTGTGTCACTCGCAGGCCTCTGTGTAGTGACAGCCCCTGACCTCTGTGTCACTCGCAGGCCTCTGTGTAGTGACAGCCCCTAGACCTCTGTGTAGTGACACCCCCTGACCTCTGTGTCACTCGCAGGCCTCTGTGTAGTGACAGCCCCCAGACCTCTGTGTAGTGACAGCCCCTGACCTCTGTCTCACTTTCAGGCC
The DNA here is from genome assembly GCF_964204655.1 of Triturus cristatus. Classification (NCBI taxonomy): domain Eukaryota; kingdom Metazoa; phylum Chordata; class Amphibia; order Caudata; family Salamandridae; genus Triturus; species Triturus cristatus. The sequence continues at coordinate 24,155,948 of NC_140591.1, forward strand.
GCTGTGTAGGAGCAGCCCCCAGACCTCTGTGTGCCTCGCAGGCCGATGTGTAGGAGCAGCACCCAGACCTTTGTGTCACTTGCAGGCCGATGTGTAGGAGCAGCCCCCAAAACTCTGTGGCACTCGCAGGCCGCTGTCTAAGAGCAGCTCCCAGACTTTTGTTTCCCTCGCAGTTCGCTGTGTAGGAGCAGCCCCCCAACCACTGTGTCAGTCACAGGCCACTGTGTAAGAGCAGCCCCCAGACCTCTGTGTCACTCGCAGGCCGCTGTGTAGGAGTAGCCGCCAGACCTCTGTGTCACTCACAGGCCGCTGAGTCGGAGCAGCCCCCCAACCTATGTGTCACTTGCAGGCCGCTGTGTATGAGCAGCCCTCAGACCTCTGTGTCCCTCGCAGGCCGCTGTGTAAGAGCAGCCCCGAGAGCTGTGTGTCCCTCGCAGGCCGCTGTGTAGGAGCAGCCCCCAGACCTCTGTGCCACTCGCAGGCCGCTGTTTAAGAGCAGCCCCCAGAAGTCTGTGCCAAGCAGGCCGCTGTGTAGGAGCAGCCCCCCAACCTCTGTGTCAGTCGCAGGCCGCTTTGTAAGAGCAGCCTCCAGACCTCTGTGTCCCTGGCACACCTCTGTGTAGGGGTAGCCCCCAGACCTCTGTGTCGCTCGCAGGCCGCTGTGTCAGAGCAGCCCCCTGACCTCTGTGTCACTCACAGGCCACTGCGTAGGAGCAGCCCCCCGACCTCTGTGTCACTCGCAGGCCGCTGTGTAGTGACAGCCACCAGGCCTTTGTGTAGTGACAGCCCCCAGACCTCTGTGTCACTCGCAGGACACTGTGTAGAAGCAGCCCCCAGACCTCTGTGTCACTCGCAGGCCGCTGGTTCGGAGCAGCCCCCGACCTCTGTGTCACTTTCAGGCCGCTGTGTAGGAGCAGCCCCCAGACCTCGGTGTCCCTCGCAGGCCGCTGTGTAGGAGCAGCCCTCAGACATCTGTGTCCCTCGCCGGCCGCTGTGTAGGAGCAGCCCCCCAACCTCTGTGTCAGTCGCAGGCCGCTGTGTAAGAGCAGCCCCGAGAGCTGTGTGTCCCTCGCAGGCCGCTGTGTAGGAGCAGCCCCCAGACCTCTGTGCCACTCGCAGGCCGCTGTTTAAGAGCAGCACCCAGACCTCTGTGTCACTTGCACACCTCTGTGTAGGGGCAGCCCCTGACCTCTGTGTCACTCGCACACCTCTGTGTAGGGGCAGCCCCTGACCTCTGTGTCACTCGCAGACCTCTGTGTAGGGGCAGCCCCTGACCTCTGTGTTACTCGCACACCTCTGTGTAGTGACAGCCCCCAGACCTCTGTCTCTCAGGCCTCTGTGTAGTGACAGCCCCCAGACCTCTGTGTAGTGACAGCCCCTGACCTCTGTGTCATTCACAGACCTCTGTGTAGTGACAGCCCCCAGACTTCTGTGTAGTGACAGCCCCAAGACCTCTGTGTCACTCCCAGGCTGCTGTGTAGTGACAGCCCCCACAGCTCTGTGTCACTCGCAGGCTGCTGTGTAGTGACAGCCCCCAGACCTCTGTGGAGTGACAGCCCCCAGACCTCTATGTAGTGACAGCCCCCAGACCTCTGTGTCACTCGCAGGCCGCTGTGTAGTGACAGCCCCCAGACTTCTGTGTACCAACAACCCCAGACCTCTGTGTCACTCACAGGACTCTGTGTAGTGACAGCTCCCTGACCTATGTGTCACTCGCAGGCCTCTATGTAGTGACAGCCCCCAGACCTCTGTGTAGTGACAGCCCCTGACCTCTGTGTCACTCGCAGGCCTCTGTGTAGTGACAGCCCCTGACCTCTGTGTCACTCGCAGGCCTCTGTGTAGTGACAGCCCCTAGACCTCTGTGTAGTGACACCCCCTGACCTCTGTGTCACTCGCAGGCCTCTGTGTAGTGACAGCCCCCAGACCTCTGTGTAGTGACAGCCCCTGACCTCTGTCTCACTTTCAGGTCGCTGTGTAGGAGCAGCCCCCAGACCTCTGTGTGCCTCGCAGGCCGATGTGTAGTAGCAGCACCCAGACCTTTGTGTCACTTGCAGGCCGATGTGTAGGAGCAGCCCCCAACCTCTGTGTCAGTCGCAGGCCGCTTTGTAAGAGCAGCCTCCAGACCTCTGTGTCCTTGGCACACCTCTGTGTAGGGGTAGCCCCCAGACCTCTGTGTCACTCGCAGGCCGCTGTGTCAGAGCAGCCCCCTGACCTCTGTGTCACTCACAGGCCACTGCATAGGAGCAGCCCCCCGACCTCTGTGTCACTCGCAGGCCGCTGTGTAGTGACAGCCACCAGGCCTTTGTGTAGTGACAGCCCCCAGACCTCTGTGTCACTCGCAGGACGCTGTGTAGAAGCAGCCCCCAGACCTCTGTGTCACTCGCAGGCCGCTGGGTCGGAGCAGCCCCCCGACCTCTGTGTCACTTTCAGGCCGCTGTGTAGGAGCAGCCCCCAGACCACTGTGTCCCTCGCAGGCCACTGTGTAGGAGCAGCCCTCAGACCTCTGTGTCCCTCGCCGGCCGCTGTGTAGGAGCAGCCCCCCAACCTCTGTGTCAGTCGCAGGCCGCTGTGTAAGAGCAGCCCCGAGAGCTGTGTGTCCCTCGCAGGCCGCTGTGTAGGAGCAGCCCCCAGACCTCTGTGCCACTCGCAGGCCGCTGTTTAAGAGCAGCCCCCAGACCTCTGTGTCCCTCGCAGGCCGCTGTGTAGGAGCAGCCCCCCAACCACTGTGTCACTCGCAGGCCGCTGTGTAGTGACAGCACCCAGACCTCTGTGTCACTTGCACACCTCTGTGTAGGGGCAGCCCCTGACATCTATGTCACTCGCACACCACTGTTTTAGGGGCAGCCCCTGACCTCTGTGTCACTCGCAGACCTCTGTGTAGGGGCAGCCCCTGACCTCTGTGTTACTCGCACACCTCTGTGTAGTGACAGCCCCCAGACCTCTGTGTCGCTCGCAGGCCGCTGTGTCAGAGCAGCCCCCTGACCTCTGTGTCACTCACAGGCCACTGCGTAGGAGCAGCCCCCCGACCTCTGTGTCACTCGCAGGCCGCTGTGTAGTGACAGCCACCAGGCCTTTGTGTAGTGACAGCCCCCAGACCTCTGTGTCACTCGCAGGACACTGTGTAGAAGCAGCCCCCAGACCTCTGTGTCACTCGCAGGCCGCTGGTTCGGAGCAGCCCCCGACCTCTGTGTCACTTTCAGGCCGCTGTGTAGGAGCAGCCCCCAGACCTCGGTGTCCCTCGCAGGCCGCTGTGTAGGAGCAGCCCTCAGACATCTGTGTCCCTCGCCGGCCGCTGTGTAGGAGCAGCCCCCCAACCTCTGTGTCAGTCGCAGGCCGCTGTGTAAGAGCAGCCCCGAGAGCTGTGTGTCCCTCGCAGGCCGCTGTGTAGGAGCAGCCCCCAGACCTCTGTGCCACTCGCAGGCCGCTGTTTAAGAGCAGCACCCAGACCTCTGTGTCACTTGCACACCTCTGTGTAGGGGCAGCCCCTGACCTTTGTGTCACTCGCACACCTCTGTGTAGGGGCAGCCCCTGACCTCTGTGTCACTCGCAGACCTCTGTGTAGGGGCAGCCCCTGACCTCTGTGTTACTCGCACACCTCTGTGTAGTGACAGCCCCCAGACCTCTGTCTCTCAGGCCTCTGTGTAGTGACAGCCCCCAGACCTCTGTGTAGTGACAGCCCCTGACCTCTGTGTCATTCACAGACCTCTGTGTAGTGACAGCCCCCAGACTTCTGTGTAGTGACAGCCCCAAGACCTCTGTGTCACTCCCAGGCTGCTGTGTAGTGACAGCCCCCACAGCTCTGTGTCACTCGCAGGCTGCTGTGTAGTGACAGCCCCCAGACCTCTGTGGAGTGACAGCCCCCAGACCTCTATGTAGTGACAGCCCCCAGACCTCTGTGTCACTCGCAGGCCGCTGTGTAGTGACAGCCCCCAGACTTCTGTGTACCAACAACCCCAGACCTCTGTGTCACTCACAGGACTCTGTGTAGTGACAGCTCCCTGACCTATGTGTCACTCGCAGGCCTCTATGTAGTGACAGCCCCCAGACCTCTGTGTAGTGACAGCCCCTGACCTCTGTGTCACTCGCAGGCCTCTGTGTAGTGACAGCCCCTGACCTCTGTGTCACTCGCAGGCCTCTGTGTAGTGACAGCCCCTAGACCTCTGTGTAGTGACACCCCCTGACCTCTGTGTCACTCGCAGGCCTCTGTGTAGTGACAGCCCCCAGACCTCTGTGTAGTGACAGCCCCTGACCTCTGTCTCACTTTCAGGCCGCTGTGTAGGAGCAGCCCCCAGACCTCTGTGTGCCTCGCAGGCCGATGTGTAGTAGCAGCACCCAGACCTTTGTGTCACTTGCAGGCCGATGTGTAGGAGCAGCCCCCAACCTCTGTGTCAGTCGCAGGCCGCTTTGTAAGAGCAGCCTCCAGACCTCTGTGTCCCTGGCACACCTCTGTGTAGGGGTAGCCCCCAGACCTCTGTGTCACTCGCAGGCCGCTGTGTCAGAGCAGCCCCCTGACCTCTGTGTCACTCACAGGCCACTGCATAGGAGCAGCCCCCCGACCTCTGTGTCACTCGCAGGCCGCTGTGTAGTGACAGCCACCAGGCCTTTGTGTAGTGACAGCCCCCAGACCTCTGTGTCACTCGCAGGACGCTGTGTAGAAGCAGCCCCCAGACCTCTGTGTCACTCGCAGGCCGCTGGGTCGGAGCAGCCCCCCGACCTCTGTGTCACTTTCAGGCCGCTGTGTAGGAGCAGCCCCCAGACCACTGTGTCCCTCGCAGGCCGCTGTGTAGGAGCAGCCCTCAGACCTCTGTGTCCCTCGCCGGCCGCTGTGTAGGAGCAGCCCCCCAACCTCTGTGTCAGTCGCAGGCCGCTGTGTAAGAGCAGCCCCGAGAGCTGTGTGTCCCTCGCAGGCCGCTGTGTAGGAGCAGCCCCCAGACCTCTGTGCCACTCGCAGGCCGCTGTTTAAGAGCAGCCCCCAGACCTCTGTGTCCCTCGCAGGCCGCTGTGTAGGAGCAGCCCCCCAACCACTGTGTCACTCGCAGGCCGCTGTGTAGTGACAGCACCCAGACCTCTGTGTCACTTGCACACCTCTGTGTAGGGGCAGCCCCTGACATCTATGTCACTCGCACACCACTGTTTTAGGGGCAGCCCCTGACCTCTGTGTCACTCGCAGACCTCTGTGTAGGGGCAGCCCCTGACCTCTGTGTTACTCGCACACCTCTGTGTAGTGACAGCCCCCAGACCTCTGTCTCTCAGGCCTCTGTGTAGTGACAGCCCCCAGACCTCTGTGTAGTGACAGCCCCTGACCTCTGTGTCATTCGCAGACCTCTGTGTAGTGACAGCCCCCAGACTTCTGTGTAGTGACAGCCCCCAGACCTCTCTGTGTCACTCGCAGACCTCTGTGTAGTGACAGCCCCCAGACCTCTGTGTCACTCCCAGGCTGCTGTGTAGTGACAGCCCCCAGAGCTCTGTGTCACTCGCAGGCTGCTGTGTAGTGACAGCCCCCAGACCTCTGTGTAGTGACAGCCCCCAGACGTCTATGTAGTGACAGCCCCCAGACCTCTGTGTCACTCGCAGGCCGCTGTGTAGTGACAGCCCCCAGACTTCTGTGTACCAACAACCCCAGACCTCTGTGTCACTCACAGGACTCTGTGTAGTGAGAGCTCCCTGACCTATGTGTCACTCGCAGGCCTCTGTGTGGTGACAGCCCCCAGACCTCTGTGTAGTGACAGCCCCTGACCTCTGTGTCACTTGCAGGCCTCTGTGTAGTGACAGCCCCCAGACCTCTGTGTAGTGACAGCCCCTGACCTCTGTCTCACTTTCAGGCCGCTGTGTAGGAGCAGCCCCCAGACCTCTGTGTGCCTTGTAGGCCGATGTGTAGGAGCAGCACCCAGACCTCTGTGTCACTCGCAGGCCGATGTGTAGGAGCAGCATCCAAAACTCTGTGTCACTCGCAGGCCGCTGTCTAAGAGCAGCTCCCAGACCTTTGTGTCCCTCGCAGGTCGCTGTGTAGGAGCAGCCCCCCAACCACTGTGTCAGTCACAGGCCACTGTGTAAGAGCAGCCCCCAGACCTCTGTGTCACTCGCAGGCCGCTGTGTAGGAGTAGCCCCCAGACCTCTGTGTCACTCACAGGCCGCTGTTTAGGAGCAGCCCCCAGACCTCTGTGTCCCTCGCAGGCTGCTGTGTAGGAGCAGCCCCAGACCTCTGTGTCAGTCGCAGGCCGCTGTGTAGGAGCAGCCCCCAGACCTCTGTGTCCCTCGCAGGCCGCTGTGTAGGAGCAGCCCCAGACCTCTGTGTCAGTCGCAGGCCGCTGTGTAAGAGCAGCCCCCAGACCTCTGTGTCCAATTCAGGCCGCTGTGTTGGAGCAGCCCCCAACCTCTGTGTCACTCGCAGGCCCCTGTGTAGGACCAGCCCCCAGACCTCTCTGTGTCACTCGCAGGACGCTGTATAAGAGCAAGCCCCCAGACCCCTGTGTCCCTCGCAGGCCGCTGTGTCGGAGCAGGCCCCTGACTTCTGTGTCACTCGCAGGCCCCTGTGTAGGAGCAGCCCCAGACCTCTCTGTGTCACTAGCAGGCCGCTGTATAAGAGCATGCCCCCAGACCTCTGTTTTCCTCGCAGGCTGCTGTGTAGGAGCAGCCCCTAGACCTCTGTGTAACTCTCACACCTCTGTGTAGTGGCAGCCCCTGACCTCTGTGTCACTCGCAGGTCTCTGTGTAGTGACAGCCCCAGACCTTTGTCACTCACAGGCCTCTGTGTAGGAGCAGCCCCCCGACCTCTGTGTCACTCACAGGCCTCTGTATAGTGACAGCCCCATGACCTCTGTGTCACTCGCAGGCCTCTGTGAAGGGGCATCCCCCGACCTCTGTCACTCACAGGCCTCTGTGTAATGACAGCCCCCAGACCTCTGTGTCACTCGCAGGCCTCTGTGTAGGGGCAGCCCCTCGACCTCTGTCACTCACAGGCCTCTGTGTAATGACAGCCCCCAGACCTCAGTGTCACTTGCACACCGCTGTGTAGGGGCAGCCCCCAGACCTCAGTGTCACTCACACACCGCTGTGTAGGGGCAGCCCCTGACCTCTGTGTCACTCGCACACCTCTGTGTAGGGGCAGCCCCTAACCTCTGTGTCACTCGCAGGCCTCTGTTTAGTGACAGCCCCCAGACCTGTCAGTCAGGCCTCTGTGTAGTGACAGCCCCCAGACCTCTGTGTAGTGACAGCCCCTGACCTCTGTGTCACACACAGGCCTCTGTATAGTGATAGCCCCCTGACCTCTGTGTCACTCGCAGGCCTCTGTGTAGGGGCAGTCCCCGACCTCAGTCACTCACAGGCACCTGTGTAGTGACAGCCCCCAGACCTGTCACTCAGGCCTCTGTGTAGTGACAGCCCCCAGACCTCTGTGTAGTGACAGCCCCTGACCTCTGTGTCACACACAGGGCTCTGTATAGTGATAGCCCCCTGACCTCTGTGTCACTCGCAGGCCTCTGTGTAGGGGCAGCCCCCCGACCTCTGTCACTCACAGGCCTCTATGTAATAACAGCCCCCAGACCTCTGTGTCACTCCCAGGCCTCTGTGAAGTGACAGCCCCCAGACCTCTGTGTCACTTGCAAGCATCTGTGTAGTGACAGCCCCTGACCTCTGTGTCACTCACAGGCCTCTGTGTAGTGACAGCCCCCAGACCGCTCTGTGTCACTCGCAGGCCTCTGTGTAGTGACAGCCCCGAGACCTCTGTGTAGTGACAGCCCCCAGACCTCTGTGTAGTGACAGCCCCCAGACCTCTATGTAGTGACAGCCCCCAGACCTCTGTGTCATTCTCAGGCTGCTGTGTAGTGACAGCCCCCAGACCTCTGTGTAGTGACAGCCCCCAGACCTCTGTGTCACTCGCAGGCCACTGTGTAGTGACAGCCCCTAGACTTCTGTGTACCAACTACCCCAGACCGGATGTGTCACTCGCAGGCTGCTGTGTAGTGACAGTCCCCAGACCTCTGTGTAGCGACAGCCCCCAGGCCTCTGTGTAGTGACAGCCCTCAGACCGCTGTCACTCGCACACCTCTGTGTAGGGGTAGCCCCCAGACCTCTGTGTCACTCCCAGGCTGCTGTGTAGTGACAGCTCCAAGACCTCTGTGTCACTCGCAGGCCTCTGTGTAGTGACAGCTCTCAGGCCGCTGTGAAGTTGCAGCTCCCAGGCCGCTGTGTAATGGCAGCTCCCAGGCCGCTGTGTAGTGGCAGCTCTCAGGCCGCTGTGTAGTGGCAGCTCTCAGGCCGCTGTGTAGTGGCAGCTCCCAGCCTTCATGTCACTTGCCGGCCACTGTGTAGTGGCAGCTCCCAGGCCTTTGTGTCACTTCCAGGCCGCTATGTAGTGGCAGCTCGAAGGCCATTGTGTAGTGGCAGCTGCCAGGCCTTTGTGTCACTCCCAGGCCGATGTGTAGTGGCAGCTCTCAGGACGCTGTGTAGTGGCAGCTCCCAGGCCTATGAGTCACTCACAGCCTGCTGTGTAGTTGCAGCTCTCAGGCTTCGGTGTAGTGGCAGCTCCTAGGCCTTTGTGTCACTCACAGACCGCTGTGTAGTATCAGTGGCAGCTCCCAGGCTGCTGTGTAATGTTAGCACCAGGCAATTGCCACTTGGAGGCTTTAGTGTAGTGTCAGGTCCCAGGTCATTGTGTCTCACCAGGCTGCTGTGTAGTGGTAGCTCCCAGGTTATGCCACTTGTAGGCCGTTGTGTAGTGACAGCTTCCAGGTCATTGTGTCTCGCCAGTCTGCTGTGTAGTGGTAGCTCCCAGGTTATGCCACTTGTAGGCCGTTGTGTAGTGACAGCTTCCGGGTCATTGTGTCTCGCCAGTCTGCTGTGTAGTGGTAGCTTCCAGTTCATGGTGTCACTCGCAGGCCGCTATGTAATGGCAGGTCCCTGGCCTTTTTGTCACTCTAAGGCCGCTGTTTAGTGGCAGATCCAATCCTTTGTGTCACTCCCAGGCCAGTGTGTAGTGGCAGTATTAAGACGCGCACACAGCAGCACGGCCTGCTATTTCAGTACTGCAATGCACACAAAGCTGCACGCCCTGTTATTCCAATATTGAGACGAGCACACAGCAGCACACCCTACTATTCCCGTACTGAGACGCGTACGCAGTTGCACGCCTTGCTATTTCAGTACTGAGTCATGCACACAGTGGAACACCCTGTTATTCCAGTAATGAGACAAGCACAAAGTAGAACCCCCTATTATGCTAGTACTGAGATGTGCACACAGCGGCACACCCTGCTATTTCAGTACGGGGAAGCGCAGACAGCTCTGCAAATGCACCTCATGTCTAACATGCGGCAAGCCCTGCAGTTCCAGTACTGATATGCGCATACATCGGCACGCCCTGCTATTCCAGTACTGAGATGCGCACACAGTGGCAGGCCCTGCTGTTCCAGTACTGAGACGCCAGCACAGCGGCACACCCTGCTATTCCAGTACTGAGATGTGCAGACAGCTCTGCAAATGCACCTAATTTCTAACATGCGGCAACCCCGCTATTCCAGTACTGATATGTGCACACAGCTGCATGCCCTGCTATTCCACTACTGAGACCTGTACACAGCGGTAAGCCCTGGTATTACAGTACTGAGACGTGTTCACAGCAGCACGCCCTGCTATTCTAGTACTGAGATGCGCTCACAGCAGCACGCCCTGCTATTCCAGTACTGAGACGCGCTCACAGCAGCACGCCCTGCTAGTCCAGTACTGAGATGCGCTCACAGCAGCACGCCCTGCTATTCCAGTACTGAGACGCGCTCACAGCAGCACGCCCTGCTATTCCAGTACTGAGACGCGCTCACAGCGGCACGCCCTGCTATTCCAGTACTGAGATGTGCAGACAGCTCTGCAAATGCACATCATTTCTAACATGCTGAAAACCCCTGCTATTCCAGTACTGATATGTGCACACAGCTGCAGGCCCTGCTATTCCACTACTGAGACCTGTACACAGCGGTAAGCCCTGGTATTACAGTACTGAGACGCGCTCACAGCAGCACGCCCTGCTATTCCAGTACTGAGACGCGCTCACAGCAGCACGCCCTGCTATTCCAGTACTGAGACGCGCTCACAGCAGCACGTCCTGCTATTCCAGTACTGAGATGCTCACACAGCGACTAGCCCTGCTATTTCAGTACTGAAACACACACACAGCTCTGCCAATGCACCTAATTTCAAACACGCGGCACACCCTACTATTCCAGTACTGAGATGCACACACAGCGGAAGGCCTTGCTGTTCCAGTACTGTGACCTGCACACAGCGGTACGCTGAGCTATTCCGGTAGTGAGATGTGTACACAGCGGCTCACCCTGCTATTCCAGTACTGTAACACACACAGCTCTGGTAATGCATCTAATTTCCAACACGCGGCACACCCTACTATTCCAGTACTGAGATGCGCACACAGCGGCAGTTCCTGCTATTCCAGTACTGGGACCTGCACACAGGGGCAGGCCCTGGTATTCCAGTGCTGAGACGCGCACACCCGACACGCCCTGCTATTCCAGTACTGAGACGCGCATGCCCTGCTATTCCAGTACTGAGACGCTCACACAGCGGCACGCCCTACTATTCCAGTACTGGGACGAACACAGTGGCACGCCCTGCTATTCCAGTACTGAGACGCGCATGCCCTGCTATTCCAGTACTGAGGCGCTCACACAGCGGCACGCCCTACTATTCCAGTACTGAGACACACACACACACACACTCTGCCGAGGCACCTCTGTCCCAGCCTAGGTTCCTCAGTTACGCTGCACAGTAGGAGGGTGGTGGCAGCTGGGGGTGTTGGCTCTACTCAGTATCTGCAAAGTGTGCCCTTCCTGTCCACAGTGACTTCATTGTCCTTCTGCAGAGGATGGGAGGGGGTCACCCTGAAGCGGCCGCGGGGTCACAAAGAGGTGTCAGGGGGGTGCCCCCTTGTGCCCTTGGAGTGCCCTGTCTACGTGCTCAGCTGCCCGATGCCATGGGCAGGACGGCTCTATCAGCCTGGTACATCTGCCAAAGCTGGCAGCCGCTTCCCACTGAACGTGCCATGGGGAGACCTGATGTGTGCCATCCCGTCACCACCTCCAGGCTTCCGGAAGGCACCGCCCGTCTCTGCAGGGGCAGCGGATGTTTTTAAGCACTTCTTTTGAAGTGGGACGTGCCTCTTGCCAGGGTTCAGCGACTCCCTTTGAAGACTGATTATACTGCCCATTTACTCAGCGCCAAGAAGGTCCTCGGGGTGAGCGTGCGCTTTACAAATACACTATGGTTTGTTGTGTAGGAATTGTATGGCTGCCTGTGGGACACACCGCTGCCTGACACTTGCCACTCGACAACGGCCTAGGAGTGACACAGCAGCTTGGGATCTGCCACTACACAGAGCCTGTGGGCTCCCACTACACAGAGCCTGGGGGCTGCCACTACACAGAGCCTGGGGGCTCCCACTACACAGAGCCTGGGGGCTGCCACTGCACAGAGCCTGGAGGCTGCCACTACACAGAGCCTGGGGGCTGCCACTACACAGAGCCTGGGGGCTGCCACTACACAGAGCCTGGGGGCTCCCACTACACAGAGCCTGGGGGCTGCCACTACAAAGAGCCTGGGGGCTGCCACTACACAGAGCCTGGGGGCTGCCACTACACAGAACCTGGGGGCTGCCACTACACAGAGCCTGGGGGCTCCCACTACACAGAGCCTGGGGGCTGCCACTACAAAGAGCCTGGGGGCTGCCACTGCACAGAGCCTCGGGGCTGCCACTACACAGAACCTGGGGGCTGCCACTACACAGAGCCTGCGGGCTGCCACTACACAGAGCCTGGGGGCTCCCACTACACAGAGCCTGGGGGCTGGCACTACACAGAGCCTGGGGGCTGGCACTACACAGAGCCTGGGGGCTCCCACTACACAGAGCCTGGGGGCTGCCACTACACAGAGCCTGGGGGCTCCCACTACAGAGAGCCTGGGGGCTGCCACTACACAGAGCCTGGGGGCTGCCACTACACAGAGCCTGGGGGCTGCCCCTACACAACGGCCTAGGAGTGACACAGCATCCTGGTAGCTGTCATTAGGCTGTGACCTGGGAGTGACACTGGGACCTAAGAGCTGCCACTACACAGATGCCTGTGAGTGACACTGATGCATGGGACCCGTCACCACACTATACAGAGCACCGGAGCGGTTTGGGGCCTGCCGCTACACAGAGCCTGGGAGTGACACTGATGCATGGGACCCGACACAGAGCCTGGAGGCTGCCACTACACAGAGCCTGGGGGCTGCCACTACACAGAGCCTGTGGGCTCCCACTACACAGAGCCTGGGGGCTGCCACTACACAGAGCCTGGGGGCTCCCACTACACAGAGCCTGGGGGCTGCCACTACAAAGAGCCTGGGGGCTGCCACTACACAGAGCCTGGGGGCTGCCACTACACAGAACTTGGGGGCTGCCACTACACAGAGCCTGGGGGCTCCCACTACACAGAGCCTGGGGGCTGCCACTACAAAGAGCCTGGGGGCTGCCACTACACAGAGCCTGGGGGCTGCCACTACACAGAACCTGGGGGCTGCCACTACACAGAGCCTGGGGGCTGCCACTACACAGAGCCTGGGGGCTGCCACTACACAGAACCTGGGGGCTCCCACTACACAGAGCCTGGGGGCTGGCACTACACAGAGCCTGGGGGCTGGCACTACACAGAGCCTGGGGGCTCCCACTACACAGAGCCTGGGGGCTGCCACTACACAGAGCCTGGGGGCTCCCACTACACAGAGCCTGGGGGCTGCCACTACACAGAGCCTGGGGGCTGCCACTACACAGAGCCTGGGGGCTCCCACTACAAAGAGCCTGGGGGCTGCCACTACACAGAACCTGGGGGCTGCCACTACACAGAGCCTGGGGGCTGCCACTACACAGAACTTGGGGGCTGCCACTACACAGAGCCTGGGGGCTGCCACTACACAGAGCCTGGGGGCTCCCACTACACAGAGCCTGGGGGCTGGCACTACACAGAGCCTGGGGGCTGGCACTACACAGAGCCTGGGGGCTCCCACTACACAGAGCCTGGGGGCTGCCACTACACAGAGCCTGGGGGCTGCCACTACAAAGAGCCTGGGGGCTGCCACTACACAGAGCCTGGGGGCTGCCACTACACAGAACCTGGGGGCTGCCACTACACAGAGCCTGGGGGCTCCCACTACACAGAGCCTGGGGGCTGCCACTACAAAGAGCCTGGGGGCTGCCACTGCACAGAGCCTGGGGGCTGCCACTACACAGAACCTGGGGGCTGCCACTACACAGAGCCTGGGGGCTGCCACTACACAGAGCCTGGGGGCTCCCACTACACAGAGCCTGGGGGCTGGCACTACACAGAGCCTGGGGGCTGCCACTACACAGAGCCTGGGGGCTCCCACTACACAGAGCCTGGGGGCTGCCACTACACAACGGCCTAGGAGTGACACAGCATCCTGGTAGCTGTCATTAGGCTGTGACCTGGGAGTGACACTGGGACCTAAGAGCTGCCACTACACAGATGCCTGTGAGTGACACTGATGCATGGGACCCGTCACCACACTATACAGAGCACCGGAGCGGTTTGGGGCCTGCCGCTACACAGAGCCTGGGAGTGACACTGATGCATGGGACCCGACACAGAGCCTGGAGGCTGCCACTACACAGAGCCTGGGGGCTGCCACTACACAGAGCCTGGGGGCTCCCACTACACAGAGCCTGGGGGCTGCCACTACACAGAGCCTGGGGGCTCCCACTACACAGAGCCTGGGGGCTGCCACTACACAGAGCCTGGGGGCTGCCACTACACAGAGCCTGGGGGCTGCCACTACACAGAGCCTGGGGGCTCCCACTACAAAGAGCCTGGGGGCTGCCACTACACAGAACCTGGGGGCTGCCACTACACAGAGCCTGGGGGCTGCCACTACACAGAACTTGGGGGCTGCCACTACACAGAGCCTGGGGGCTGCCACTACACAGAGCCTGGGGGCTCCCACTACACAGAGCCTGGGGGCTGGCACTACACAGAGCCTGGGGGCTGGCACTACACAGAGCCTGGGGGCTCCCACTACACAGAGCCTGGGGGCTGCCACTACACAGAGCCTGGGGGCTGCCACTACAAAGAGCCTGGGGGCTGCCACTACACAGAGCCTGGGGGCTGCCACTACACAGAACCTGGGGGCTGCCACTACACAGAGCCTGGGGGCTCCCACTACACAGAGCCTGGGGGCTGCCACTACAAAGAGCCTGGGGGCTGCCACTGCACAGAGCCTGGGGGCTGCCACTACACAGAACCTGGGGGCTGCCACTACACAGAGCCTGGGGGCTGCCACTACACAGAGCCTGGGGGCTCCCACTACACAGAGCCTGGGGGCTGGCACTACACAGAGCCTGGGGGCTGCCACTACACAGAGCCTGGGGGCTCCCACTACACAGAGCCTGGGGGCTGCCACTACACAACGGCCTAGGAGTGACACAGCATCCTGGTAGCTGTCATTAGGCTGTGACCTGGGAGTGACACTGGGACCTAAGAGCTGCCACTACACAGATGCCTGTGAGTGACACTGATGCATGGGACCCGTCACCACACTATACAGAGCACCGGAGCGGTTTGGGGCCTGCCGCTACACAGAGCCTGGGAGTGACACTGATGCATGGGACCCGACACAGAGCCTGGAGGCTGCCACTACACAGAGCCTGGGGGCTGCCACTACACAGAGCCTGGGGGCTCCCACTACACAGAGCCTGGGGGCTCCCACTACACAGAGCCTGGGGGCTGCCACTACACAACGGCCTAGGAGTGACACAGCATCCTGGTAGCTGTCATTAGGCTGTGACCTGGGAGTGACACTGGGACCTAAGAGCTGCCACTACACAGAGCCTGGGAGTGACACTGGTGCATGGGACCCGTCACGACACTATACAGAGCACCGGAGTGGTTTGGGGCGTGCCGCTACACAGAGCCTGGGAGTGACACTGATGCATGGGACCCGACACAGAGCCTGGGAGTTGCCACTACACAGCAGCTTTTTACTGGAATAGCAGGGAGTGCCACATGTCAGAATTGAGGTAGTTCGACAGAGCTGTGTGCGCATCTCCACACTGGAATAGCGTGCCGCATGTCAGCAATGAGATGCATAGGTAGGGTGTGCCACTATGTGCGCATCTCAGTACTGGAATAGCAGGGCGTGACGCATTTCCGAAAGGAGGTGCATCGGGAGAGCATTATGTGATGGTCAGTACTGGAATAACACGGCGTGCCGCATGTCAGCAACAGGGATCCTGGCAGAGAAGGTTTGACAGGCTAAGGTCAAGAGGGATCTGGGCAGAGAAGGTTTGACTGGCTAAGGTCAGCAGGGATCTGGGCAGAGAAGGCTTGACTGGCTAAGGTCAGCAGGGATCTGGGCAGAGAAGGCTTGACTGGCTAAGGTCAACATAGATCTGGGCAGAGAAGGTTTGACTGGCTAAGGTCAACATAGATCTGGGCAGAGAAGGTTTGACTGGCTAAGGTCAACATAGATCTGGGCAGAGAAGGTTTGACTGGCTAAGGTCAAGAGGGATCTGGGCAGAGAAGGTTTGACTGGCTAAGGTCAAGAGGGATCTGGGCAGAGAAGGTTTGACTGGCTAAGGTCAGCAGGGATCTGGGCAGAGAAGGTTTGACTGGCTAAGGTCAACATGGATCTCGGCAGAGAAGACTCGACTGGCTTGGGACAACATGGATCTGGGCAGAGAAGGTTTGACTGGCTAAGGTCAAGAGGGATCTGGGCAGAGAAGGTTTGACTGGCTACGGTCAAGAGGGATCTGGGCAGAGAAGGTTTGACTGGCTAAGGTCAACAGGGATCCTGGCAGAGAAGGTTTGACTGGCTAAGGTCAACATGGATCTGGGCAGAGAAGGTTTGACTGGCTAAGGTCAACAGGGATCCTGGCAGAGAAGGTTTGACTGGCTAAGGTCAACATGGATCTGGGCAGAGAAGGTTTGACTGGCTAAGGTCAAGAGGGATCTGGGCAGAGAAGACTCGACTGGCTAAGGTCAAGAGGGATCCTGGCAGAGAAGGTTTGACAGGCTAAGGGCAACAGGGATCTGGGCAGAGAAGGTTTGACTGGCTAAGGTCAACATGGATCTCGGCAGAGAAGGTTTGACTGGCTAAGGTCAACAGGGATCTGGGCAGAGAAGACTCGACTGGCTAAGGTCAGCAGGGATCTGGGCAGAGAAGGCTTGACTGGCTAAGGTCAGCATGGATCTGGGCTGAGATGAAGGAATGCTCTGATGTTGAGCCTCTACCCACCCCAAGGGTCACCATCATAAAGCAAAAAGATGATGGGTCTGTGAATGAGACATGGATAATGAAGGGTCAGAGTTTTGGTTCAACCTACCCCAAAATTGTACCAAAAGTTACTTACATCCGGTAAATTTTGATAGATCTGTTATCTCACTGTGGTTTCTTTCCAATCTGTATGGGCAAGGTGCAAGACTGGATCATAAAACGTTTTTCCTCAGTGTCAGGATTCGTTTGGGAGAAATGTCTTCAAAGAATGTCCGTGATAGTCTCTGTTATCCGCCAGTTGCAATTGATATAATAATGTTTGTACCTCAATAAGAAACTAGGAGAACATGGTGGTTGGTGAGGGGTTGGGTTGAGACATCAGAGACACTGGTTTGGAATTGCACCAACAGTAACCTTAGATCTTGAGAGACCCACCGCTTGGTAATCTTATACCCAAAATAATACAAGACAATTAGACTTCATGGATTAATTCACCGTCCTCCCGCTCAGCAAGAATGGACTGTAACTTGGCCCAGTCCTACCAGGACACATGTCCGTAGCCAAACAGGCAGAGGAGAAACAAGCTGGCCGTGTAGATGGCGAAGCAGCAACACTCGCTTGAGGAAGCCAAAAGAGAGACTCAAGTAGGAGACAAGGAGAGCAATGAGAGAGGGTCTCTGGAGGGAGCGGGTGCAGCTGCAGGTTTGAAGTAAAGCCGTAGATTGTCTCAGGATAGTGAGCAGCAGGGAGAGGGAACCAAATAGGAAAAAAAAAAGAAGTGTGGAGTCGCAATGCCGAGTGGCCAAACTGTTTGTGAGAGAAATGCTGAAACAGCCAGGAAGGTTGGCAGGCACCTTGTAAGCATCTTACATGTTGGCAGTGCTCAGGCTGACAGGGAAGTTCCACTCCCAACACAGAAGTAAACCTTATGCTATCCTCTGCTACCTCCAGAGCTACAGACTCCCACAGTTGCGTGCGTGGACCCCTTTTGATCTTACATGAGGCCTTAAACCCAGGGTACCGGTCTGTCTCCTTGGTAACCTTTCAGAGTCGTTTCTTCCTACACCTTCCAGTAAACCTACCCACAGAATCTCTCTTGTGGGGCCTGGTTTCTTTGGGGTTGTCTATGAATCTGGTCTCTTAATCTGGACGCATGGACTAAAGAAGCGGCTCCCGAGATCTCTCAGAGGCCTCTTATTCTTTCCATGATATTGAGTGTTGCCGTTGCCCAAATCTAGCGTTGGACTCAAGGATTGGCTCAACCTCATGTTCTTGCTCCCTCATTTGATATTGTATGTTTAACTCAGGAGACATGACATTCTGAACAGGCCCTCCATGTAGCAGGTGATTTAGGTTGTACCGCAGAGGACCCTAGAAGTCTTTAATACAGAGTGAGCCGCAGACCTAGATTCAGAGTGTGGGTGTGACCCCGGAAATGTATGTGTTCCATGAGTAACCAACTCAGGGCTTGATTTAAATCTTGGTGGACGGGTTACTCTGTCATAATGGTATATCCCGTCCACCGAAATATAGATCACATTTTATCTTATGGAATTTATATTTGGGCGGATAAGATATCCGTCACGTTGTTATGGAGTAACCCGTCCACCAAGATCTAAATCCGTCCCTTGGTCTCAAACCTGATGACGGGACGCTGGTCTGTGGTGTCTAGCTTCCTGTTTCTTATGTTCTGCCCGTCATGGTGTATCTGCCTGTTTGTTATAATATGTTCTTTGATGCTGGTAGACCGTTTTCTTAATTTATTTGATGTTTCAACAAATGACGGAACAGGGATAGGAGATAGAGAGACGTGGGGGTGCATGATAGGAAAGGCTTATCTTAAATAAGAACATTTTATTTGTAAGGGAAACCTGAGAAATGTGTCTCCGAATCCTCACACGTGCAATGCCGAGTGAATGAACTATTCATACTCAAAGTGCTGAAACACTCAGGAATTTTGCCAGGCACGTGCTTAGTGCCGAATGGGCTTGGATACCGACACCATTGCACACCAAGGGCAGGCCATGCTCCTAGTGCAAGGGAAATAAAGGAGCAGATGACAAGATCCAGGATTAGAATAATAGGCTGGAATTCGGCAGGGCTCAAATCTGTAATAGCAAAGAAGAAAGCCATGGAACTCCTACAAACCGGTGACATCCGTTGCTTACAGGAAACATGGCTGACAAGTCAACACCCAGCCCCATTAAAGGCTTCTAGGCAATCCACACATTGGTGCATAAGAAGAATATCTTTGGAAGACCCATTGGCGGGCTGTCATGGACTGGCGCACGCACTCACATGATGTACAGATCCTTAGCATAAAAAGATTAGGAATAGAGGGAACACCAACTGCAATCGTAGTAATAAATCTCTACTTTAACCCAAAAAGGAAGGCAAAAACGTCAAATGTCAAGACGATCGCTGATCTGATCAAAGAATACCTCTACGAGGACCCGGGGCATGAGTGCATTGTGGCCGGATATGAGAGATCTGAGAGATCTGTGCTGCCCTGAGCCAAGCCAAGGGGAGAGGAGACGGAATGTCCTGGAAGCTTGCATCAACAAACTCAAGCTGGGGTCTGCCGATGGAGCCGGACTTGTGAAGAGCAAAGCAAACCCACTTTTAGAAATATCTCCACATTGGATTACATGCTCCTGAGCAAGGAACTACTAAGGAGGGGTGCAACCGACAAAGTCCAACACACCACTGCGAGTGACCACTACCCATTACTGATTCTGGTGAACATTAGTGCCACAATGCATGAGGAACACACTCCTGCTGGCCAAATAGTCCCAACAAATACTGGGCCATCAATCAAAAGAATCAAAGGGGGTGCTGCTCACTGGGCTAGATGTCTGCGGTGGAAGCAAGGCAAACAAACATCAGGCATTGAGAAAAGTTGGCCAAAGATGATAGAATTGCTGTTTGAAGCCCTGTCTGCACACAAGCAAGGCAATCCCAAAAGCAAGCCCATAGGGAGAAGTCCCACCTTCCTTTTTGACAAGAAATCGTTTAAATATTATAAGAGACACTGGTCCCTGAAAACGAGAAATATTCGCAAAAAACAATGAATATAGCCAAAATTGGTGCTATATTATAGCCTATGTCCAGCCGGACAAGGCGACTTTAATAAGAAACAATAGTTTAGCGGTGATCAAAGGGATGTAAGCAAAATGTTGGTGGGACACAAGCCTGTATCCTGTGGCTTACATATCAAGAGAACATAATATTTTGGAAAAACATACAGGCAATTGCAGTGATGTTTCTATGTCAAAGAATACTCGATAGTGAAACATCTTAGTATACAGCTTGTCACCTTCACCACATTTTATACACATAGATTGTTTTAGTGTAAGGTGAACCACATAGTCGACGACGTTTCGATCCTTAACGGGGGGATTTTAGGATCATCATCAGGACTAATTAGTATGAATTGCCAATTTAAGAAATGCCTCGGGTGGAGACGAGTACAAAAGTATATTGATTCGTCTGGGTCCAATGACAAGATTCCGAAGGAACGGCCTGCGGAGGAAATTCTAAGAAGTAAAAAACGAGGCGGGAATGGTGAAAGGGTGGGGCGAATAAAAAGCAGGAATCATTTACCTCGAGTTTCCGAGTTTTTGAGGCAAAAGGAAAATTCGTCTTGGTTCGATGACCTGAGCGAATTTAGGGAATCCAAGAAGTGAGCCTTGGGCAATGAAGGTACAATCAAGTCAACACGGTGATGCGGTATCTCGTTACAATGAAGGAGATGCGTTCCGTGGGGGTCTTTTTGCTGTTTAAAGACAGCAAAAGGAGGTGCCGACGGGCGGAATTACTACATAGAAGAGAAAGGTGAGCACAGACAGAAAATAATCTGAAAGCAACCAGAAAATCACACAAAAAGGCACTTGGCAGCTGAAACAAAAACACATAGAGGAGGAATGGAAAGGTGTATACTCCCTGCTAGCGCCCAACAAGTCAAGGGGATTCTGGGGGATATGTCTCAGTGCCTCAATGGGGAAACCCACACAGAGATGGCTGTACCGGCTCATGAATGGGGAGCTCATGCAACAGAGCTTTTCACCGACTTAGACAAAATCTTAGGTGCCAACATGGTGATAGTGGGCAACTACCCCGAACACCTAGAGGAGCAACACACCCTCATAACCAACAGGGAAACCCTCATCACTGTGAAGGGTATGCGGCAGGACGAAGCCCCCCGACCTAGTGGCCCACCGGGAAGCATTTTCAATGAAGATCGGGAATTCAGGGCCCTACATGCATAGCTTGTTGAACAGGTGCTACAACACATCAGCAGTACTGGACTCATGGAAAGGCTCCATCTTGCACTCTATACATAACAAGCATTGAAAATGCAATAGGTCTTGCCTTTTATTAAGTTAAAGCCATTTGCTTTGCTAATGGTATGGTATAGCATAGCAAATGGCTTTAACTTAATGAAAGGCGAGACCTATTGCATTGTAAATGCTTGTTTTTATATTTCTTCGGTGTTACAGGCCTCTGGTACCCGTCCTCCAACCCCTTGAACCAGAAAATCCTCTGAAAGAAGGTGCTGCGATGGCGCGGACGACTGTTCTTTATGCCCATTAAAGAAGCACATTTCAGCAGGTGGGCGGCACTGTAAATCGATCATTGTGTCTAAGAGAGGTCACAACTGTACGGCACACACGTTTTCGACCCCAGAAGGATGAAGGGATGAGTTGGCCATGCAGTCAATTGAAGCTGTTGTGCAAGTACAAACAACCATTGGTAAAGCCAATAGCTCATCCTTGTACAGCCAAGACCGATTGGCTTTGCCAACACTAGATGTTTTTATGGTAGGGTTGTGAATCGGAAAAAACATTTAAAAACATCTTTTTAATGTACCCTCTTAACTCTGCTGGACGGAAGATATTAAATTACACACCGAGTGTGAACATGCAGTCATTTTCGAAGACAGGCCTCGAATGACAACATCATGTCCTCAATAACACGCACAATAACAACCAGAAGCCTGGACTGAGAGGCTACAAAGTTCAGAGGACTGTGTTTTACGCCTTCCCCGTCGCGCTGTCCACGCTCCAAAGTGCCGTCTCACAACCTCGTGTGACAAAACACTGCACATGTATGAAGAAATGGGCAAGTACCGCTCAAGTACAGTTACTGCAGCGCTGCTACTGATGCCCCAAGCTCCCTTTCCAGGCTGGTCGGGATCTCTGACATCTGTTCCCTCCCCTCCCAGCCACGCCTAGGGTGGGGAGCCACCGTACCTGTATATCCTGCCCCCCACAGGTCCTCAGTAGGGTACAAGGGCAAGCGGCTGGCACCTTGGCAGCGAGGAGGGGGTTTCTCCCACAGCTCAGACGGTGGGTGGGTGATGTGGGAGGGTGGTGGAGATTGGGGTGGGGGAGTTAGGAGTCAGCGGCTCTCTGTGCTGTAACTCTGACTTGCTGTGTGCGAGGGAAGGAGAGGAGGAGGAGACAGAGAGAGAGAAGGAAAAGAGCACGGCAAAGAGGTGGGGACCATGGGGCATATGTATCAAACTCCTTGTTAGCGAATCTCAATTTGCGATATTTTGCAATTCGCAAATTCAGATTCGCTAAACGGGATGTAAAAAATAAATCGCAAATCATTTGCGATTCCTTAAAAATCGCTAATGATTCGCAGACTCCCCTTTTGCGATTTCTTAATAGCGAAATTCGCAAATTAAGAAATCGCAAAAATGGGAATCTGCAAGCCAGGTGCAGCCTGATGACATCACAAACAGGAAACTGGAGTGATTTTCTGCACCTGCTCACCTGAGCCACACCCAGAGGCTGCTTGTGGAGTGTGAGGAGGCATCCCTGGAGAGTGCAACCAGCAATGGATCCCACCCAAAAAGAGCAGGGCAAGGAAGCAGAGAAAAGAAAGCGAAAACATAAGTTTTCTGAAAAGGAGCAGGAGGTCCTCATTGAGGAGATGGTCTGCAGCCATGAGCTCCTCTTCGGAAAGAAGGCACTGCGTGTCCCAGAGTCCAGGAAGAGGAAAATCTGGCTAGACATACAGAGCAAGGTGAATGCTTGTGGAGTCACCACACGTACCATCGAGGAGCTGCGCAAGCGGTGGTACGACATGCGCCAGAGGTCCAAAGAAAGGGTGGCAGCCAGACTGAAGGATGCCAATCAGACTGGAGGAGGACCATCCACTGCAGAGCAGCCAACCCCCCATGAGGAGCTTGTGGAGTCTACTCTCCTGCCTGAGAGCGTTGGTGGTGTGGCTGACATAGACAGCTCCGACCCTGCATCCAGCAGCCAAGGTAAGATGCATGCAAAATCAATCTGCACTCCTCCCCATCCCTTGCACACTTCCCCAATTGCGCATAGTAAACTCCCAAAATATCAATCCAGGCCAGGTCTTACAGCACACCCAGCAATGCATCATGGGACTCATAGTACTGTGTCTGACTGTGTGTCCATGACACTATCAAACTTAAATGCAACATGTGTGTTTTGGGGATAAGTGAATGAAACTGTGTCAGAGGTTCGCCTTAACCCCTTCAGCGCTGCGCGGATTCCCCCGCGGTGCTGAAGGGTTCGAGCGCGGGCGGGGCCATGACGGAACGGTTCCATCATGAGCACAGCTCAACCGATGCTCATGACGGAATCGTTCCGTCATGAGCATGGAAGGGGTTAAACAAAAAGTAACTTTATTGATTGCCACATGCAGACAGTAAGACAAATTCATGTAGTCCCCTTTACATCCACAGCACATGGCATGGCACAAGAAGACAGCGCAGAGGGAGAGGAGCCTGCACACCCTGCGGACTCCAGCGATGACACAAAGCAGCAGCCAATCCAGCGCAGGAAGCGCGCACATGTGCCCCCACTGCCCCCATTTGAGGACGAATTCCCTGCCACAGGGGATGACACCGACAGGAGAGAGGGGAGTCAGGGTGTGACACAAATGCCCTGTCATGACGCACAAACACCAAGGCGAAGGGCACAGGAGACATCCAGATCAAGGCCCAGGAGCAGCACTGCGACTGAAGCAGAAGGGTCCGTGTTCTCCGGCCTGGAAGAGAGCATGCTGCAGGAACAGCGCCTGCAAAGTAAGGCAATGCGGTCAATAAATCGCCAGCTATGCCGCATACATAAGGACCAGAGGAACATGGCAGCGGCAATCCATGAGCTCTGTGCCACTTTGAGGGACACTCAGGCTGCCAATGACAGGGCTGGACGACGTGCCAATGCACGCCTACACAATTATACTAAGGCAGTGAACCGCCTCTGCACCACCACCAGCGCCCTCACACGCAGAAGCGTAACAATGCAGGTAGACATGGCACATTGCTGCCAGGACATTGCCCGAGGGCTTGCAGCGTGTAGATCTGTGTGCCCTGTTGTACCTCCTCTTACTTGCATTTGCAGGATCCAGGTATGGGGTCAGGATTAAGTCGCGCACTGCATAGGCACTGTCACCTGCATGTACAAACACAATAGGTAAGTCAATGTCCCCCCCCTCAAGTGATGTAGTGGATGTATTGCTGTGTGCAATGTATTTACCAAGCAGGTACCCCTCCCCAAACTCTCCAGCACTCAGACGTCTGTGTATTCCACTGTGTCGGAAGATGAAAGAGTCATGTGTACTGCCGGGGTATTTGGGTACGATGTCTGTGATGAGATACTTAGCGTTGCACACAATCTGTATGTTGAGGGAATGGTAGCATTTCCGATTCCTGTAGACATATTCAGTTGCTGCTGGGGGTGTGATGGCCACATGGGTCCCGTCAATGCAGCCAATGACGTGGGGGAAACGTGCAATCTGGTAGAAGTCCAGTATTGTTTGCTGTAATGCCTGTTGGGTGGTGGGGAAGTAAATGTGATGTGAGAGCCTCTGTAGCATTGCATCTAGGAAGGCATGTAAGAAGCGCGAAAGTGCACTCTGTGACACCCCACCAACCTCCGCTATTACCCATTGGAAGCTCCCTGACGCCAGGAGGTGCAGGGAGCACAGGACCTGCACATGTGTGGGAATTGTTTGTGTCCTGCGTGTAGGGTGCTCCGAGTAGGGTTTCAGCTCCTCAATCAGGTCCATTATGGTCTGTGGGTGCAGTCTGTACTTGTCATAGATGTCCTCCTCAGTGTGCTGGAACAGAGTGATGCGCAGCCTGAATATGCGTTCCTGTCTCATTCTCCTGTGAGCAAGGGCCCGAATACGCAGCCTCCTGGCTATCACGAACAGTGCTGCCATTGTGGGTGGGTCTGTTGCATTGTGGGGTGGTTTATGTACCTTGCACCAGTTTACCACCTGCAAGCAATTAGTGTTAATAGCGATTTCTTAAATTGCGAATTCTTGGAATTCGCAATTTGCGACTTTTTCATACATGCGCTTGCGATTTCTTAGTTTGCGATTTTTTATTTTGCGATTTTTGCTAGGCTACGAAATCGCAACTTAGGTATTCGCACGATATTTCGCAGTTTTGCGGTGTCGCAGCCTAAGAAATCGCTAATTTAGCGATTTCTTATTTTTCTAGGTGGAAGTCTGTCATACATCTGGAATAGCGAAAAATCAGTCGCAAACGCTGTTTTTAGCGATTCGCAGCGTTTGCGACTTATTTTTCCTTTCATACATATGCCCCCATGAGAGGAGAGAGGGCGATGGGAGAAAAGGATGCGATGTACACAAGAGTGAGCGAGGGGTGGAAGGGAGAGAGAGAATCGGACAGCACAAGAGTGAAAACGAGGAGGTGGAAATGTGAAATGGGAGAAACAGAAAGAAAGAAAGAGTGTAAGGAGAGGGTAAAGAGAGGACGGGATATAATGGCCTGCATATGCCCGAGAAAGAACTCAGAGGTGACACGGGAACAATACAATTAGAAAAAGCTGTGTGTGAGCAAGAGAACACAGCTGAAACGAGAAAGAGAAAAGAGTTGATGAATCCCACCGTGGGGCAGAAGAGGAGGGATGTTAGTTAGAGTGTGAGAGGTCAGATGGAAATAAGAAAGACGGAGAAAAACATGGTTTCCAAAAGGCAAACGGATTGTGTGAAAGGGAGATGTGTGTGTGTGTATGCGGGAGTTTTTAAGAGAAATGATGTGTAAGGATCATGTGTGCAGTTGTGTATGTGTGTAAGGGAGGTGAGTTCACAAGGAAGAAAGTAGGAAGTTCCTATGCGATGCGTTAATCACTCGGAAGGTAAGTATGTGAGCAGGCCCAAACGATGGCGCATGACACCTAGCATGCTGGGTGTGTGAGGGCCCTGGAGGAATCCCCCCTACCCTCCTTTCTACCTGTAGCACTTATACAACTCTTACCTTCCGAGTGATTAACACATCTCATAGGGACTTCGCACTTTCTTCCTTGTGGTCTGTATTTAGGGCATGTACGCTGGACCGCCCTAAGCCCCCTCCGTCCCTCGGATTTTGATAGATAAGGGAGGTGAGTGTCTTTAAACGGGATACAGAGATAGGGAGAACTGTGTGTGTGTTTAAGAGCGGTGTATACCTAAGGGATGTGCACATGTAAGGGAAATGTTTGCTGTTGAAGCAAGGTGTGCTTGTGAGTGAGATGTGCGTGCATGTGTGTGTCTGTTGTGTAAGGATGTTGTGTGGTAAGGAGATGCGTGTTTACTAGCGATCTGAGTGCAACGGGGATCTGTGCAAGTGACATATGTGTTTAAGTGTAACGGGAGCCTCTAAAGAAATGTACATTTTAAAGAAAAACACGCAGAGGTACGTACTCAGCAATTAGGTTAAATAAAATAAAACGTACAGTCGATACCATTAGTGGATTTCAAGACTGGCTATGCTAAAACTTATTAAATCAGTCAATGTTTTACAAGCGCTCCCCGGGGGGGGGGGGGGGATGGGGTGGTGGGGAGTTCATGACAGACGGGGGGGTAACACATATGTATCTATAGCTCATGCTGCCATTGTTAGAGTTTGTTGTTATGAATAACCTTTGGGAATTGTGGGTAATTTGCCTGTTTACAATACCTGAACGGGTGGGCGGCATCCGTGTACAGGCAAGGAGTCTGGCTGATTCACAGTTACTACTGTCACTTCTGATGTGACTCCCTGGAACTGCCCATGAGACTGCAGCTGGCTCCGAAGTGGGCAGCGATCACAATTTGACTTGAATGCATATCAGGACTGTAGTTATTGACCCTGATACGGGGTGATCCCCTGCACATGCCTATGTATATTTGCTTGCCTGTCATGTCAAATGCCAAAGAATGTTCTTGTTTAAACTAATAAAAACAGATTTAAAAAAAAAAAAAAAAAAAAAAAATGAAGTGTATGTAGGTAACCTGGCACACTATGCGTTGTTATTGCGTTGTATAGCAATGATCCTATCCCTGTAATGTAAAGTGCTATGTGCTATTTCAATGCCACTGCTATTTGTTGTTTCTCAAAACTAAAAAATAAAGGTTATATAAATCAGTTAATGTTTTCTTTTTTTCCAGTTCTGTTGCCGCAATTTTCAAGAAGTTCATAGCTCTACAGGACAGTTGGATTGATAGTCCTCCAAGGCATTGGATGACGGCTACTTTACATGAACTTATTTGTTCCTTCCTAAAGGCTTCCCGCAGGACTGTTCTTCGGGTTTCTGCCAGGAAGGGGCAGATGCAGAGTAAATGTAGAAAAGACTCGTCCCCTCCTCCGCATAGGCGGCATTCTTTGGATTGCCAGGGGTATTTCAATTATGGTATCAGGTCTTTTGATGGAAATGACCCCAGCCGCAGTAACGTCAGGTAGTGCTTTTTCTGCTGGGAAAAGTGGTCTAGCAGGTATGGTTGGGGTTTCAGCCGTTGATAGCCTTGGATCACTGCCCAGGCATGTTTTATTTTGAGAAGGCTGTTTGTCTATTAATAAGGAGGTCCGTT
Organism: Triturus cristatus; assembly: GCF_964204655.1. Lineage (NCBI taxonomy): Eukaryota > Metazoa > Chordata > Amphibia > Caudata > Salamandridae > Triturus > Triturus cristatus. The sequence goes on from NC_140591.1 coordinate 24,183,065, forward strand.
TAATTGCCTTGTTAACTACAGTTTTGAAACTGGAATAGGTGGGAAGAGTGAGCCAGGCCTCCTCTAGCTGCAATGCCGCGTGGGAATCCTTCAGAACTCTGAACGTCGAGTTATTTAGCCTGGCTTGGGATTCTCTGCTTCCCTCATTCTCCAGTAATATTTGGCTATGCCCCTTGTCTGTCAGGAGTCTGGTTTCTTAGTCCATACTCTAGTCGGATTTGGGATTGTGAAATGTGTCGGGGAATCGAAAACAGGTTCTTAAAAAAGGTTGATTGTACTATATTCAGGGAGGTGGCGTCTTTAAGGTTTAAAATTTTTGAGCCGTATGAGATCGAAGGTAAAATTTTGCTGAAATGGCTTTAAGCAAGTGACCTGTACAACAACATGTAATTTTTTTCCTTAGAACTTTGAAAGCAAACTGCAGTTATTTAGCTTTGGTACGGCATTGTCCCAATTGTGGTTTAAAATTAAGGTTGCGGTCTGTTAGATTTGGGGGTCTCTAGTTGGCAGAGGTAGGTACCTTTAACCAAATAGGGGCCCTTGCGTCTAGTCAGGGTAAAGGGGTACACTCCTAAAATAACCCCTGCTCACCCCCTTGGTAGCTTGGCACGAGCAGACAGGCTTATCTTAGAGACAGTGAGTAAAGCATTTGTGAACACATACAGTAACCCAGTGACAACACTACAGATGGACACCACACAAGTTGTATATTAAAAATAAGTATTCTTTATATAGACTTAACACAAGACCACAAACGACAAAAGTCCACAATACTGTACTTTAAAAATGGTAGACATAGCTTAGTCCTCTTAAGATGTTAAATGCGACACTTTGAGTTTAATGTACCTTAGGATGCGTAACGCTATACAACGAAAGTGTTAAAGGGAAGTTGATGCGTCGGTTCCTTACACGCAAGAACGGTGATGCGTCGGGTCCCTACTGATGCGTAGGGGATGCGTCGGTTCTTCTCTGCGAGGGGAGGTGATGCGTCGGTTTCTTATTGCGCTTTCGTGGCATTGCGGCACGCAACACCGTGATGCGATGAAGATCCGGTACAATGCGACAAAGATGGCGTCTTCTTCTTGATGCGACACGATGCGTGCATGCCCGACGGCTGTGCGGCGACTCAATGATTAGTCTGAGCTGCGACAGGCCCTGCGACACGCTTCCCGGTGATGCGGCGGCGTCTGATGCGACGTCGATCCTCTTCTCCGGTGATGCGAGGCACTACGGCAATGATGCGACGGCCGTGCGGCGACTCAACGATTCTTCTGAGTCGCGACAGGCCCTGCGACATGCTTCTCGGTGATGCGGCGGCGTCTGATGCGACGTCGAACCTCTTCTCCGGCGATGCGAGGTGCTTCGGCAACGATGTGACACCTGCAGCAGTGGCGACACGCTTTTCCGTTGATGTGGCGGCGTCTGATGCGACGCCGATCCTCTTCTTTAGCGATGCGACGACAGCAGCTGTGGCGGCGACATGCTTCATCGTGACTTGCGCTTCCAGCTCCTTGCGACAGGCAGTCCTTCAGAAAGCCTCGTACAGCAGAAGGCACTTCCAAAAGAACTCTTGGGGAGCTGGTGGGTGAAGTCTGTTGTCCCTGAGACTTCAACAGGAGGCAAGCTCTCTCTAAAGCCCTTGGAGATCCTTTACAAGTTGATGAAAGTACACACAAAGTTCCTCTCTCCTTTTTTGGGCAGTTTAGGCAACCACTGCAGGCCAATCCCCCAAGCAGCACTTCAGCTTAGGGATAGTCACTCCTCAGTCTCTCTGGTTCCACTCCTCAGCAAAGGTTTCTTCTTGTTTCCCAAAGTGACCTAAAGTTCTTGGGTTTGGGTCCCAATATTTATACTCAGTTTCTCTTTGTTCTCTGAAGGCAGAGAGGCCTTTGCCTAGTCCAAACCAGTTCTGGTCAGTCCTGGAGCACCTTGTTGACATGACTCCTTTTTTTCTTTCACAGTGTAGGCCAGAGACATCAGACGCACCACAGGAGGTGGAGCCAGCATTGTGGAGGGAAGGCACAGCCCTATTCAGGTCCCAGGTGCAAATCCTCCCACCCATCTACATGCAGATCTTTCTATTCAGCCTTGTGCTGACTCACCCTGTCTCCTGGAATCCCCCAGCCCCTGTCACTCAAACTCCAGACAAGGAATACAAAACCTAGCACAGGCAGGCTTGGGTGGTTAGACAAGAAAATACCTTTTTTTTTAAAAGTGGTATTTTCAAACACAGAATGTTAAAACCAACTTCACTAAAAGATGCATTTTATCATTCTGAGTTCAGGCATACTAAACTCGAATTTCTACCTAGTTCCCTGAGTCAGTTAGGATTATAAGATGTAATATTCAAACTGCCCATTCTGGCCTATGGGGAACAGATAGCCATGCAATAGTGAAAAACTAAAATGGCTGTAATTCACTATTAGGACATGCCACACACACATGGGCATGCCCTACCTTATACTTACAATGCACCCTGCCCATGGGCCTACCATAGGGGTGTCTAATATGAAGAAAAGGGAAGGTTTAGGGACTGGCAAGTGGGTGCACTTGCCCGAACTGAGACACATTTTTACAGGCTGCTTCTGTAGGCGGCACAACCAGTGCTGCAAGCCCACCACCAGCATTTGGTTTACAAGCCCTGGGCAAACTCAGTGCACTGTACTAGGGTCTGACAAGTAATCCAAACCAGCCAATCATGGAATCACTAATCCATACATCAATTTACCATAGGGAGAGCAAATGCACTTTAGCACTGATCAGCAGTGGTAAAGTGCCCAGAGTCATAAAAGCAACAAAAACAGGTCAGAACAAATACAGGAGGAAGGCAAAAAGTTCAGGGATGACCCTGCAAAAAGGGCCAAGTCCAACACGGTGTATTTGAAAACCTAGATATTTGTGAGTCTACCCGGGACAGAGGTTGCTCGTCCAAGTGCCAGAGGAATTTACGATTTGCCTTTGTTTTGAGTTGTCTGGCAAAACACATCACCTTTGTTTTCTGATGGTTGATGGTTTATTGGGCCGAGATGGTATAAGCTCCTAGTTTGGTGATGAGTCGCTGCAGGCCTACAGGTGTTTGTGCAAGGAGCACGATATCGTCCTCGTATTGTAAACCGGGTGTGGGAATTTTGCCCAATTTGGGGGGGTCGAATTAGATTGACCGGAGTTGTTTATCAAGGTCGGCAATGTAGATATTAAAGAGGCAGGGTGCCAGCACACACCCTTGTTTTAACCCATTAAGAGTTTGGAACTTTTTGTTTATGCTGTGCCCGTCTCCTTTCCTGACCTGAACCCACGACTGGGAATACAAATTGATTATGGCGTCCAGGATGCGTAAAGAGGCCTGGATTTTGTGAGAGCTTCATTGGCTAACAGGGTGACCGCGGAGATATTCGTGAGTGTGCCCATCCCTGCCCTGAATCCAGTTTGTGTGTAGGGAATGAGGTTACATCTTCTGTCCCAGTTCTCCAAGTCAACCAACAGGTTAGATGCCTCCACGTCAATTAGGGCTATCAGACGGTAGTTGGAGAAGTCGGAACGGGGGCCCGACTTGTGTATTGGGTTTAAAACACTGCCCCTCCAAGAGTCTGGGATGGTACAAAATTCTAGGATGGAAGAGAAGAGTGGCGTGAGGAGGTCGGACCAGAATGAAGGATCGTGCCGCAACAAGGCGTTTGGCAACCCGTTGGGTCCTGGAAGTCTCTCGGATCTCAGGTTTTTAATGATTTTTAGAACTTGCTCTTTCCGGATTTGCGGGAAGTATTCGGGTGCTACTGGGTTGGGGGGATTTTGAGACGACCTGCAACGATTGCCCCCTCGCCTGGTTCAGAACCACAAGTTGCCGGACAGACAATTGACTTTTCATTGTATAAGAAATCGATGTGGGCTCTCCAGGAGTCCTCCATTATGTCTGAGTTGTAATGCTGGTTCTTGCCGTTTGTTAACTGGTTAATGATTTCCCAAAAGAGCCTAGAATCCCTTTGTTTGCAGGAATGGTGGAGTTTGACCCAGAGTTGTTCTTAGAACGCTTTTTTTGCCACCTTAGGTACTCTTTTTAGGTCCTTTCTAGTTGTAGTGATGAATAGCAAGAGATCCTGGGAGGGGACAGAGCTCTGGGTGCGTAGTCTTCTAAGGTGTTTGTTCAGTTGTTGTTTTTGGATCCTGAGATTTTTTGTGAACCAATCGGCCCCTTGATGTCTTCTTACGTTTTTGCCTGTGGGCTGGTTGCAAAATTTTTGATTTTGTTCTAGGGTGAAGCGCTACCATGCCTGCGTGTTTATGGGTTCGACTTGGAATCTTTCCAGGAGGTGGGTGCATGTCCCCATGATGTCGCCGATCGAATCCTTTTTCCATGCAAGGCATTTTAAATTGTAGCATTGCGTTGGTTGAGATAATACGCTAGTTGGCACTGGATTAACGATGTTTCTTAACAACGTGAAGGATTGCGGTTGGTGGTCGCTTTCTGTCCTATCCATTATTTGGAAGTTCGTGATCGATGGGAAAAGGTCTTGATCTGTGAAAGTATAGTAAATTGTTTAAGCTGATTATTGGGTGATCCTGGTGTATGCTGCAGGGTTGTTTGTCGGGCTGCTCCGGTTCAGCATGCTCATTGAAAGATCAGCCAAACTGGCCGCACATCTCTTGCCAAGGGTGTCTCGTTGTTTCGGGACCTGTGTACGCTCTTCGATGTCTTTGTTTCCATTTTGCAGTAAATTCATATTAAAGTCCCCTGACAGGATGATGTTTGCATCCTGATGGGCAAGTTTCAGTGTTGCCAGTGTTACTAGTAAGTGGTCAACTCTTGTCCTTTTTAGCTTGAATGCTGGGTGAATATAGATATTAAGAATAAGCAGACAAGCGAGGAGCGGAGCTTCAAGTTTTGACGCATTGCAACCAAGAGAACTCAAGGTCTATTGTAGAAACTTGCCATGGGATATCAGTTGAAATGAAAATTGAAAGGCCTCATTTAGCTCTCCCTAGGTTGGTGACTTTTTTGGCTGGCCTCAGAAATTCCTTATATCCGATTATGGGGGTAGAGTTTGTCGTCCAGGTTTCCCAAGAGAGGAATATTATACTTTGTGATGAATTCCATGAAGCCTGGATCTTCTAGTTTAGTAATAAGGCCGAACACGTTCCAGGAGCAGATGTTACAGCACGGGAGTAAGTTGGTGGCTACGTGTGTTTTGGTTCATGCCATGTCTAGGGGTGATCTGGCCGATATTAAATCTCGAAATCTGGGGGGTCTTAGGGGCTTCTAGGTTAGCAAAGGTGATGGTGATTTTCTTAGTTGTGGACTCTTTCCTCTTTTGAGGGGTTTGGTGGTCAGGGCCTTTGGCTCCCTTTAACAGGCCCACTGGTTGGTTGGATGGTTGATGCAGATTGGGATAGCAAGAGGGGTCGATCTTTTTTAACTTAATGCCCCACTTTGCAAATTGATCCCTCTGCTGCCAGATTTGTTCAATAAGAGGAGTGGCTGAGAACGAAGCTGTGGTTGTTTCTTGGCCCATGAAGTGCCTGTTCTGTTTAAACTCTATACTAACAATGTCACTGGTGGTTATGTGGCTCAAAGGGGGCAGTGCTTTAAATAGTTTAAGCAGGACGCTTCTGTTTAAGATGTCGTGGTTTCCCCTTGAGACGTAGTGAGGGATCAAGTCCAATTTATCGATGTGTGAAGAGGAGTCCTGCTGCGACTCTAGATGTGAAACCCTTACCGCTGCTTTGTCGGCCGGTATTGGCTCTGTGATTGTCGAAGGTGTGGTCGAAATAGCGTCTGTGTTGTTTAGTGTTAATTGTTCGTTGACCTTTATCCAAGTTGCTTTATTGCTTCCCGGGTTTAGGTTATGGGTTAAATTTGGGTGGCAGTTTTCTTTCCTCTTGTTGTCAGTAACCGAGTTTACTACACGTGGGCTGATTGTACTTATTTCTTTCGTGACTTTCCTTGGTGTCGTTGGGGGGTTCTCAGTTTGTGTTGCCTGGGTGGATGAAAGGTGTTTCTCTTTCCTTGGAGGCTTAAATATGCTGTATACTTTCCCAAACTGCGGTAGTTCCCTTTTGGTGTTGTTTGGACAGCTGGGAGAAGTAGGCAGGGTGGATGAGGGGTTCGGTTGATCCTTATTTATAATTGTGTCCAGGGGAGGAAAGGCCGCATCGTGGTAACTCTGTTTCAATCCCTGGTCGGTATTGACGGGAAGTAAGTTGATTGCCTGTCTGGAGTGCCTTCTGTTTCTTGTTTTCCTTAGACGTTTTCTCTCCCGCTCGGTTAATATCTTGGTTGCTGTTAATGGCTGACCTAATGGTAACTCACCATTATCAGTTGGTTGGGGAGCTGAAATGTTTATATTGTCAATGGTTTTTGCTGGACTGGATACTGTTGAATCTGTCTGTGTTTGTTCTAAGTTAGATACCGCACCACTAGTGATCTGCCCCCCCCGTGTGTGGAAATTTAGTTTACAACTGAACATTATCTGCGCCATCTTGCCTCTCCCCAGCGCGACACACAGGAAAGCGCACGGCAGCCATTTTAGGCACTTTTGGTCTCTCCCTGCTCATTGCCGATCGCCAGCGCGTCCCCCTGGCGCTGCAAGCACCCCCCCCCCCCGCGCGCCGACCACCCCCGCTCTCTCATACACAGGCCATAAACCCTCTCCTTCTGCGCGACCCTGCCATGGAACCACATCCCACGCCTGACCGACATCCCATACATGGTCATGCATCTCTTTGATAACCCCCTTCCTCTGCGCCCCATTGTCCGAACCGATCCCAGGCCATCACCTAGCCCTGCGGATGCAGTTTATTGCCCCTACTGTAAGGGAAACACCCCACATCAAAGGGATTACAGTAGATCAAGGCCCCCCACCCCCTGAGACCCGACCGGTCACACACACCCCCGGGAATTGGCGGAATGTCCAGCTGTGTGATAGCCATCTCCTACTGTGGGTGGGGTGGGGACTTCCACTGTAGATATGTGTGGGAACGAGCTCGAAGTGGGGATTCTGAGGATGTTCTTTCATGCATCAAAGTGATCTCAAGAATGTGCCATGTATGATAACCCTGCAATAAAGTCATAAACGTGTGTATAAGAGACCAGGTCTCAGAGATGCAGTTAGAGCACCTCGTGACGATACTTCGCTGTCTGATCTGATGTGTTCCACTCCGACGGAATAAAACTTTGTTTCCTGCCTTCCAGTCTCCGGCGCCTGCCTCTTTATTGGTTTAGCATCGAATGGTATAAGAGGCGATTACCGCCGGGCAATACTTGAAAGGTTATCGACTGCAACTGCCGCTACCATTTAACACGTGGGGCGGGGTTGTTCGGTGTTCGTTACCCGTAGTGCCTCTTGATCTTGCTCTGTTTGTGGAACATTCTTTGTTGAAGCTTCCCTGGTTGTGACCAGAATATCTGACAGAAGGATGGGGACTACTGCTAATTTGTCTATAATTTGGGTGCAGTGGTAGTAGCACGTTTGATATGTTGTTTCCTGGTCTCGCTGCACCCTACAGACTATGTAGAAACTATGTAGTTTCTGTTCTACCCCCTGAACGTGGATTGCTAAGATGTTTAGGAGGTCCACTTGGGTGTCCAGCTTGTCGGCGTGGTAAGACATTGCTTTGGTGATTGTGTCCAGATTTGCCTGGCAGGGGATCTGGCCCTTTTGTTGTTCTGCTTGCGCTTCCGCCAAAAATGAGGAGAAACCAGGCTTGTCACAATTGTTTTGTTGGTATTGAGGAAGACAGACTCCTGAACTTCGGTGTGTTGAGCGCCTTGAGGTTTTGTCCGGTTCCCTCTTAAATTCCCACTTCAATTCGAGATATTTGTGGTCGTCTGGTTGGCAGGGGCCCCTTCATTAAAACTTTGGGGTCCGTCATTACCTGGTGAAGATGAATGTAATGTCTGATGATTGAAATGATCGGGGGTGTATTTGTGCCTCAAAGACTTGGTTGTTTTGCTTTTGTCTGAGTTCTAGCGGGATGAGAGCTTAGGGTGATGAGAGTTGGAGGCTTGTAACAGCGATGGTTGCCTCGTGAGGGGGTTCCAATCATTGAGGTGGCTGGGAACTTCTCCCGCACTCCCAGCTCATGATCTTTTTTCCGCTGGGAGCGCTCGTGGTGGCCTCACTCACTGAAGCTGAGCGAATACTGGTTTAATCTCTTATTTTGGGGGCGCTGGGGTCATTACAGTGTCGATTAACTGAGGTGGATTTTATTACAACTTTTAGAAAGTCCGAGATCAGTGCCCTTTTGCTGCTATTTGGTGCCGAGTGGTGCCTGATTGGGGCCGCAGAAATAGCTTTGGTGCTGCCACCCTGTTTTGCTGCTGAAACGCCGCTGTAGGTGTTTTTGATATGGCTTTTGGCCTGTTGCTTGCAGTTGATATGTTTGTTGGCGTTGCGTCTGTTGAGGCTCCCGGTTCTAGCCACCGGTGTTTTTCATCTTTAACTGAAGGACAAGGGCCTGGGAAGTTCATGCCTAGGAGATCTTTGGTTGCAGCCTCTTTGACCTTCTCCTTGTCCTTTGGCGGGGGTGCACTCCTAACTTTCCCCAACCGCATCCCCCATTACACCACCCCAAGAGGGGAGAATGTAGTTGGGGTAGGGGGGTGGAGGGGTAATTCGAAGTTGCGTGGAGCAGCTTGTTCTGGTCTCAAGGTAGCAGTAAGAGGGGAAGGGGGGTCACAAGCCGCACCCAGCCTAGCTGGGCCGCCTCCGCGGACTCTCCTGGGCAGTTCACTCTGCAGCCTCCTGCTAAGGGAAGCCGCGCCCTCACTCTCGCACACTTGAATCCCACCAGTGCACCTGCCTGCTTGCCTGCTGTGATTGCTCCTCTGTCCGGTCTCCGCCTCCGCTCCGAGATCGCCGCTGCCGCCGCCGCCGCTCCGTTTCCTGGTTTTTAACGGAGTCTCCAGCTAGTCTGCTCCGTGGAGACAGCTGCTGGCTACAGGCTACGGGCAGCAGAGGACGAAGAGGGCAGTTATCAAGAACTGCAAGCCGTTCGGTTCGGCGGCTCGTCATCTCGACGGCCGACTGCTGTTGTGGCTTCGTCAGTCTGCGCGAAAACACGGAATGGTTTGGAGAGATCCAGGTTCCAGATACGGATCACAAATCTAATTATGAATATTTCCCATGGACCCGATTCACAAAAGTAATCTGAGACAAAATCCTAAATCAATCTTAAGTTTTGGTCTTAAATTAAACTTAAGACAAACTTAAGTTTAACTGAGACAAAATCCTAACTTTACGATTAGCGTAAAACTTAAGTTTGTCTTCAGTTTATCTTAAGACCAAAACTTAAGTTTAACTGAGAAAAAATCCTAACTTTAGTACTGCTAAATGCCTTCTGTGAATACCAAAAGTCGTAAAGTTAGGATTTTGTCTCAGATTACTTTTGTGACTCGGTGTGGAAACTTAAAAGCAGTACTCCTGTGCTTCAGCACGTGGCATTATGAGTCTCCGCATCCATGTTGTTCTGCTCCGGAGCTGATGAGCAGAGACACATATAACTGCCACTGATCCGTCCTGAGTTCCTTTATTTCCATGCCTGCAGACGTGAACTCAGAGCTACTCATTGGTCTTTTCCCAAAATGTAACCAGTGTGCAAGGGAAAATGTTGCCCCCTAAGACAACAGGGTTGAAGCCATTTAGAGACTGTCGCAAACAGATGTCTGTGACAGATCTTCTTGGGGTATGCCTATGGTGCCAGAGGTCAGAGCAGGATTCAATGGCCTATAGCGACTTTCCCCACAGGCCCTGGAATTGTGTCGTATGGGACGGCAAGGCAAGATGGATGTCTCCAAACATCGGTATACTCCATGCCGGGACCAGTCGAAAGGAAGGTCCTGTTCCCCCTCCCGAAGTTGATCTTCATTGTGGTCAAAGTCTTTGGGTAAGTCTAAGAAGAGACAAAGAAATCTAAGAGGAAATAGACAGTTTAAAGCCACTCTTGTGCTTCATAGCAGGCACAAGGGTGTCAACGTGCCACCCGATCTTGCTCCTGATCCCCATCGGGCCCATCCTGAGTTTAGTCCCTGTGCATCCTGACTTTCCGGGTCTCTTGGAGAGGTAGCAGGGCTCTAGACAGGCCATGCTGTGCATTTATGGCACTTTACCACTTTCATTGGGCGGACATTCGGATCCGCAAGGGGGTCCAGTAAGACTCTCGTCAGTGGGTCCATTTTTGGTGCCCAGATTTTGGTCTCAGACTTGTCTGAGCAGGTCCCCTCCATGGACCCCCCAGAAGATTAAGTTGCCCAGTACAGATATATGTCCTCCATTTATGGCCTCTCCGCTCTTTTTCATAAATATCCAGGACTTACCGGTAATTCCGCCACTGTATCCCTCATTCAGAGTACTTACGTTGCATCCGAAGAGATAACTCCAGGTGGAGTTTCAGAGGTTGCCATAATGAGTTGCCGGTGTCTCCACATGTCGCGCCAGGTATACCAGGCCCAGTTTTACCAGTGCGGATGAGCTCCTGGTGAAATTCTGCAGGACCTGAGGGCACAAGCACAGCCCAGTCCCCGCCCTACTTCCGCAGCACAACAAGGAGAGCAGACTACACTTCCCCAAACTACCCCATGCCCCTACTCTTCACCCCCTGCCCTCCTCGCCCCCTTTACCCCAGAAAAGAACAGCCTTACGCTAATGCCAGAGTTCACGGGTGAGTGACCCCACGCCCTGCACAGGGATCAACACAGGGAAGAAGATGATGACATACGTTTTATTATTTGGTGGGTTGTTAGCTTTGTAGCGGGAAGTATTCGAATGTGAATTTGATAGGTTTTTAGGTATACATATTTGACTTTTGTATACAGTTTAATTTGTTAGTATAACTGTTAATTATCTGAATTAAATTATTGCTAAAATATTTAATAGGCATTTTTGGGAAATAAAAGGGAGTTATTACGTTAACTGTTAACTGGTTAATTATGTTAAGAATTATGTAAATTAACTAATTGTTTTACTTTTTTTGTTCTTTTTATTACAGTTTTTGCATATATAGAACCAGTAGGTATAGCCAGGGATCACAGTCTCCAGAGATCGCTTAGAATTTTAAACACAGCTGACGTTTACATAACCCAGATCAAGACAACGTGATAATTATCGTCTAATACAGCAATCAGATCAGATCAAACAGAGCGTGATATCATGTCAGTATATAAACCTATTACCATTATCTTATTCATGAGTAAAGGTATTTTATGCACGTGTTTTTAGTGGCTCCCTTTGGCCATGTCACGTTGTCAGGGTCAGTGACCAAACAGCTGAGTGTGTTACAGTAGAGGGTATGACGGCAACTTATGAGAACGGGCATGGGGAGAGCAGGATAGGCCCGGGTGAGGGAGGGGGGGGGGGGGCGGTCCACTTCCGTGACAACGATGCCACATCTATTATGGAGAATGCGACATCCATATCGTTGAAGTGTGACATTGCCGCTCTAATGTACTAAATATATGTTGCACAGTCCAGGGCTCACTAGTGTCGTGTCACATTGCAACACACATATAAGTAAGGCCTGGGTGAAGTCAGGGATGTCTCGGGGGTCATCTGGAGCAGACTCGTGTTCCAAGCCACTGGAACGGGGTATTTACGCAATCCTAACGTGTCCCCTCTCACCAGTGAATGTGCCTCAGACTTGGCCCTGTTCAGCATAGACTGAGACCAGGCTTTTAGTGGTGGTGGGGGGGGGGGGAGGGGGTCTACTGCTTTCCAACGATGTGTGACAAGTCTCTTGGCCATCACTAGCCCCAGGTCTAAAAATCTGGAGGAGGCTTTTTAGGTCTCGGCTGCGAAGGCTGCGCTTGCGCAGTCTCGCTCCGAGATTTAATGACTTGGAGAAGAGGGGCTTGAACCCGCCCCTCTTCTCCCCTGTTCTCCATTGGCTGGCCTCTTGAATGCTGGCCAGCCATTGGAGAAGAGGTCAGTCATTCCAAACAGGCCCCGTCCTTTTCGGATCGGGGGGCGTGTTTTTTGCAAGAAGTCTCAAGGAGGAGACAACAGCAAAACACGCCCCCGAATCCGAAAACGACGCTGCCTTTCTCCGAGGCATTTCTGCTCTGCCTCGGAGAAAGGCGGTGGTGTGTTTGTTAGCAGGATGTCTCCTACCGCTACACCTCTCGCACTGCCCCCTCGTATGTAGATTCCCCCTTGTTTCTATTTTCAGCACTGAACTAAAACATGTTTTCATGACATTTGTGAAATCTTCACAATCAAACGCTCCCGTAAGAGCGACATGAGCCATGGTGAAGTGCTTATCACTTTTTTGTCTGACTGGCACCACAGCTGTCTACAAAATGTATTGTCAGCAATTCATTAAAATATACATTAAAAAGTATACCTCGTCTCGGGCTTGAGCTTGTCTGGGTTCCGAGGCAAGATGGCGGCTGCGTGACCACTGCGAGAGTCACTCCCTGACCGCTATGCTCTGAATGTTTGGTGAACCCTTAGCGAAATTCATCTCTGTGTGAAACGTGGCGGTGAAAAAGCCTAACCGGTGCCTGGATGAGCGCTCAGCAATATTTTCAAGCGCTACTGCGACGAGCAGCGGAGGTCTTTGCTATCGGCGTGTAGCGACTCAGAAACCGGACATACATGCCGCCATTGAAGGCACTGCTTGCCGGGAACTTTCAGCTGAGACCTAGACCGAGCGGGATGGCTCCACGAAAACACGTTGTGAAGGAGGGAGCGACCGGCACTAAGGTTCTTCTTGCTCTCAAGAAGCCAGCTGCACCAAAAGGATCAGACGCTAGGAGAGGGCGGAAAACATTGTCAGAACTACCAGTGGCGAGCAGCATCTCGCCGATGTTGCAGTAAGACCGAAGATGCAGACGGTGCCCGGGATGTTCTCCGGAAAGGGGGTAAGCAGTAGACAGGTTAAACCCTCGCTTAAGGACAAGATGGCAAATAAATCTCCAGTGTGAGAAGGAGATGTAGACAATATGAGAAAGGATATACCTAAAACTTCAGTGGAGATTGCAATACTTGAAACCCCCAATGCTCTCAATGCTCCCAATGTTCAACCGGGTGATGCTCATAATACCGGGTTAAACGAAAGGGGGCAGGAAGGAAGGACGCTCAGAGACAAAACACAGAGTGATAACAAGGAAATGGCAATATCTGCAGAGTTTAAAGATTACAGCATTGATTTACCCGAGGCAGGAGACAAAATCTTAGGTACACCGGATGGGAAAAACTTCTTTGCTTTAACTGATTAATCGGATCATACTAATGTCAGTGATCCTGATAATACAGAGCTTGATGCTTCTGGGGATGATTGCGACAGCCCCCCCACAACAACAGACACCCTGAAGAGAGCAGCTGATCGTACAAAGAGAAAGAGCGCTAAAGGTCTAGAGAATGGACGTTTTCACTCTGATACTAGCGAACACCTTCAATGGGATTATTCCGCCACCTTGTTGGATACAGGAGCTGATGAAGGAAACGCTAATGGATTTATGTGTAAAGATCTAAAGGTTTCTGGTAATGAGATGGAGCCTGCTCCTTCCATGGGATTAATATATGCCACACTTAAATCAATGCAAGTAGAGGCTCGTCAAGAACATAAAAGAGCACAGCTTGCGAATAAAACAAGCATTTACAATGCAATGGTCTCGGCATTGGTAAAGTTAGAGCTATTGGCATTGCTCATGACATTATTTTTGTTTATGTTTTTGTTTTTAAAACATTTAAAGAAAAGGCATTGTCATGAGCAATGCCAATAGCTCTAACTTTACCAATGCCGAGACCATTGCATTGTAAATGCTTGTTGTTTCTTACTTCTGGGGACTATCCCTGCAATACATGCCTCCCACGGTGCCAGCCATGCCCTGTCTGTGCTCACGGACAGCCATCGAGTCCCCCCGTGCCAGTGGGCTTGCAGTTTGGGGCATGACCACATCAGATGAAGGAAAGCAGCATCTATCATATTACATCACGGACAGCAGGCTTCTTCCCTATTAAAATACCTATTCATTTTATCAGTGAAAAGATATGCTCTAGGGTCTAATTGTTTTACATTATTATTATATTGATTAAATGTATTATGGATTATTATTTTTTAATTTGGTATTATTTACTTAGTTATAATTAAATACTATTATAATAATATACATTTTCTATTATTATGTACAATTCGTTAAGTATTATTTTTTGGTGCATGTTGGGTTTTAGGGTAGTAGCATGGGAAGTGTTTTAAGTATATATATATATATTATCTACTGGCGGTTGCCAGTAGATAGTTATAGTTAGGACCGTGTTTCCATAGGAAATCTGAAAATTCTATTTTGAATAACTTTGGCGCCGTTTGACGAATCTTTGCGAAATTTTCAAAACTAATGGGGCGCTCCGCTCCGCTCCTACCCTGAAAGTCTCGGGGTGATTCGTCAAGCGGGGGCCGAGAAAAAGGGGGGGTCCCAAAACACGTTTTCCCCATGCATTTTTCCATAGGGACTTTAGTCGCAGCTACAGCCCGAACGGCTGAACAGAATTACGTGAAATTTGGCAGAGAGGTAGCCATAAGGTCCGTTTGGTGCCTTTTGCAGGTTTGGTGTAAATCTGTTTAGTATTTTCTGAGAAAATAGCATTTAAATCAATATATATATCTGTACGTGCGCTCGGTGCGCGCTGGGTGCGCGCACTCGGCAGTCCGCGAGCGCACTTCTGATTGGTTGTTACATCTTAGTAAACATTCGAATCGGTCGAAACCAGGAAGTGTCAGCCGCCATTTTGTCTCTCGCATTGAGAGGGGGGTGAAACAGAAAGGAGAAAAACATGTAAAGGGGGCAGGCTGGACAGTTCCTGACCCCCTAGCAGGGGTCAACAGGTCCCATGCGGTCCCCCAAGAGTAATTAAAACATTTTAATTTTTTTATGTAAAATCGCCGAGTGCGCGTAGGGTATGCGCACTATTGAAATTAAAAAAATATCCACTAGGTTCGCGCAGCGTGAGCGCACCCCAAAAATACCCCCCAAAAAAATTGCAATATCAGTCACCCCGTGTGCGCAAGCTGCGCTTAGCGCAGACTGCGTGCATGGCATATCATCTCCAACAAATTTATGGCAAAACCCTTAAAAATCATGTGCATCATGTATACTCCGTGTGCGGACGGTGCGCAAAGCGCACCGTGTGTACATGGCCTATAACGCGTAACGTGGGCGCGCGGTGCGCGTAGCGCACCGCGTGCCCACCGTGCGTGCACGGTGCGCAAAGTGCACCGTGCGCGCAAAGTGCACCGTGCGTGCACGGCACTAACTGCGTGAAGTGGGCGCGCGGTGCGCGAAGCGCACTGCGTGCCCACCGTGCGTGCACGGCACGAACGGCGTAAAGTAACTTAGCATTTAAAAAACCGTACAAATTCACTGAAAACACCATAGGTTTCACACACGTTATAGTTAGGAATTAGCATTTAAAAAACCTTGCAAATTCACTTAAAAAACCATAGGTTTCACACATGTTATAGTTAGCTGGGCATTTTCCTCGTAAAAAACCAATGAAATTCCCCTGTTATAGTTAGTGCAGGCAACTATAACTCACGCGACCGTAATCCGCTGATGATGACGTCAGATATTACATCACTGATGACATATGTGTCTTTCTGAAAAAAAAATATATATATATGTATAGCTAAAAACAAAAGGAAGAAGACATGGCTATATAAATGTGTAAATACAGTGATGTAATATCTGACGTCATCATCAGCGGATTACGGTCGCGTGAGTTATAGTTGCCTGCACTAACTATAACAGGGGAATTTCATTCGTTTTTTACGAGGAAAATACCCAGCTAACTATAACATGTGTGAAACCTATGGTTTTTTAAGTGAAATATATATATATATATATATATTCAAAACAATAAAGTGGGTCCTTCCGGAAACAAGCCCGTGGTCAGGTGGTGCGCGGTGCTGGTAAACCCAAGGCCGGACATGTAGTAATCCAAAGAGTTCAAAGAAGTAGAACGCACTCTCAAAGGTCCTGATACAAGGCAGGTTGCTCTTTATTGCTCAAACATTACGCGTTTCGACAAGTAAATGTCTTGATCACACAAAGAGTGTTTACAGAAGTGCGTGCATAAATAAACATACAAAATGGACAAAGGACTACAGATGCAATACATTCACATAGTAAGTCAACAGTGTCGGCCATTTTGTAATGTGCAACTATAAGTATAGACGCAACATGTCTATATATGTATTGGACATCATGATACATCACAGAGATATACTGAGGCAAAGCTACTGTATACAGTAATGCAAGTATAAAACTGTCAGTATTACACTGCGATAGACTCAGTTGGAGGGTAACTTGGTCTGGCATCGCCCTAGTGGCTTGAAGTTCACGGGGCTACAGGGGAAAGCCCGGTAGGGTCATAAAGCTGTAAGGCAAATGCCAGGTACCTTCATGCGCCCAGTGATTGTGTCAGGCACTCGGACTAGTGCCTGTGAGTAGTTCAATCACGCCACTGCATAAAGCTGGCTCTAGACATTGCCGTGGAACAGTGCCTCGATAGTATGGCCACTGTTCAAGCAAGAGTGCTAATGACTATGTGAAAGTTATTTTTTACGCGCCAAGTGGCTGCTTGAAAACTGTCCAAGTCCAATCTAAGTGCTGTAAAAGTGAAAATCCAAAAACTACAAAAAAGGAGAATTAATAAAATGTTAGTGATTAATTAAAAGTCTCTTATCTTATATTCAGTGTTCACCCGAGCCCAGGGAAGAAAAGGGTAGGGAACCCGTGAAGTGACCATTCTGCGTGGTGGGTCCCTTCCTTTCCTCCTGTGAAAAGGGAATAAGATAGAAAACATAGTAAGTACAATTTCAATATACCCATCTCATACAAATATACTCATATTTTCACAGTGTGTTACATCCTTCCACGTCGAGCCCACTCCCGTCAAGGCAGATGTCCCTCTGTAGACCTGGGACAGTAGGCACTTGCCAGTGAGTGAGATGAAGCAGTAGTTAGAAGTTTTGAGGAACACTGATGTTGTCCTATGGGATCCTTTTGCCAGCTGCTTAGCCCTTCCCCTCAATGCTGGCGTTGTCTTTTCTGAGGTATAGGCCAGGCCTCTAGGGGGATGTTGCCATCACCTGCCTGATCTTCCCTAAAGGTAAAATTGTGTAGCAGTCAGATGGAAGAAGCTTTAGTGGTTCCCCTCCATCACAAAATTAAAGACTACAGGGGACATGCTTGCACTTGTTCATGTCTTTGAATTACATCAACATGTTTCGGTACGCATTAAAGTCCATCAAGGCTCAGAGACATTCTTCAGGACTCTGGGCGAGATGAAACTGTATGAATGCTAGCCAGAAGCTCAGGGCACCTTATAGTTTGTGTAAAAAAGGATATATATGGGTCAGTGCACCACAGAGGAATGGTTCGGTGTAGGGTCAGAGAATTTAAGAGATGAGCTGCTCCTGGCATGGGCACCGGTACGTCCTTCAAAGCTCACCAAAGCTTGGAATAGATTTAATATTGTTTAGTTACGCAGAGAATGGCACTTTGTGGAAACAGGGCATGAGTGATGGTTGACTAACGTATGCACCTTCTTGTGTTTAGAGATACTCTTCATAAAGGTGAGCTCATAATGTTCACCTGTACGGCTGGGTCACCAGCAGGTGATTCACCAGTTTGAGTTTGGACCAGGTCACTTGATCGAGAAGCGCCTCTGTACCCACACAGGGCAGTAGTGCACCAGGCAATGCAAGTGAGAATCATATCTACGTAGTTGGGCAACAAGTGCCTGAACCTGGCTTTGCAAACCACACAACTAGCATTGTTAGAGCGTGCCACCTTGGCATTCGCTGGTGCTGCTTGTGCACATTTGGAGTTTATTTTCAGTGGTGCCATGTACTAGGCTCAGGGGTGTGCCTGCAAGGGACACTGACTTCTCACACTGCACTGCTTCCAACCCAGCTCACTTGATTTCCTGGGCCAGCTGTTCTACACACCCTGCACTTCTTCCCTGCTTGTGCATAAAAGGAAGACACTAGAGATGGGCATCCCTCAGAAGGCGTGAGCCAGGTGCCTGGTTCTGGCTCAGCTCAACGTTGTCTTGGACCCTAGAGCCTAAAATAGGCCGAGCTTCATGTGGGTTCTGCCTGCCACCCACGCTCCAACCTCATGTCCCAATCTTCAGAGACGGGGCATTAAGCTTTGATGTAAACAGTGGATTGAAAAAATACCTACTCAGTGGCTGAATAACCAGAAAATCTGGGGTCAATCTCAGCTTCCATGCTTCACCAAATTGTGTGATCCTGGGCAAATATGTCTCTTCTGTTTGATTTAATAGACTATATGTTGCTCCTTGCATAAGAATATAGGTCACATATAGGGTGCACGCGACAAGTGACTTACGTCTTAGTTCACTAACGGCATTGTCGTCAAGGTAGGGGGGCACAAATGTTTTAAAGTTCTTGTTTAAATAACTGGATTTCTATGTAGTGATGTAATCATATGCACTGACGTGAAAAGCTTCTGTGTGTTAAAGTCTCTTCAAAATCCACACAAGTGTATCTATTTATCATATCTTCTCCTGATGTTTGTTGTTTCAGGTCCCCTGAGCTGTCTAGAAGACACACCGTCGCGTGTCGCTGTCGCTTGTGCGGGGTTGTGTGCTACGCCCTGCGTGAGGTCTGGTGCACAGTGCTTTGGGAGCGGGCTATGAAGGTCAGCACTTGAGGGGAGGGGCATTGACGCTTCCTGGGTCAGGCAGTGGTATCCCCCGGTTCCTTCGAGATGCTGTGTGCATGTGATGTGCATCTACCAATCGCCGAGTGTGCTCGTTCGCTTTGCACGTTGCACGTGTGTTTTTAGGGCCCTGCTAGCTGTGCTGCCCTTGCTGCTTTGGGTGTGTGCACCTTGAGAGCAGCCATGTGCACTAGTGGTTTTAGTTCTCGCCTGAGACAGCGCATGCGCTGTCACTTGTGACAATCTATTGTTTCTTTAAAAAAACTAAAAAAAAACTCTAAAGAGGGGCTTTTAGCCCCCCCATTTCTTGTCTTTGGTTGGCTTCATCGTCAATCTTATTTCCTTCCCTTTCCTCAGTAATCCTGTCACACCTGCTGGCTTCACCTCATCTATTGAAAATAAATCCTCTAAAAGGGCGTGTGAGCCCCCACAATACTTACCATTCGTTGCCTTCATTGTCAATCTTATTTTCTTCCGGGGCGAGTGTAACTCGCATAATTTTCTGTAGCATAATTACGTGAAATTACAGCAAAATAATGAACCATTACGTGAGGAACGTAATGCAGCATTTAACGCTATTTTCTTAGCGCAAGATACACCCTCCCAAACAAAATGGACCCACGGGTGAATTTTGCACTAAGAATATAGTGCTAAATGTAACAGAACATGAACTGCAGCCGCCACTTGTGCTCGATAAGTTCATTGTGTTTTGTGCTCCTGCAGTAGGATTTTTGTGCCAAATTACTCATAAATACGCAAACGGGCACAATCACATAATTTTCCGTAATTCTGCATCGAGAGTATATGAAAATGCCAAAATTACTCCACTTACCCGGCGTAATTAAAATTTCCCCCAGGCCAAAGTTTCTGGCGTTTGTCAGCATCGGTCAGTTTTACTTGGACTTCATTTTGTCTCTGTGTGTCTGTTTTCTTCCCTGGAGCAAGGACCAAGTACCGATTGATTTCTTAATTAGTGTACTTTCGACCTGTTTGTGCTCCAATTCTGGTACTTCTTTCTTGCTTGCAAGACAACTAGAAACTGTCAGAGCTGCAGCTCATTCTCATGTTTCCAAGGTCTAAACTCAAACAACTATCAATCACGAAACTTCGACCAATTTCTGAAACATACATGTAAACAAAATTCCTTAATTTAAGTCTGTTGCCACAGAGTATGCATTTTTCTGAATTAACGTGTGCGGCAGTGTCACTTTTACTTTTTTGCTGTTACCTCTATTATAATTTAGAGGATGTTTTATTCATTATCAAACCACTCAGCCTTTCATCCTTTTCAGGTCCTTCTGAGGTCGATAAAACGAGGTCCTTCTGAGGTGGATAAAATGAGTACCATTGAGTTGGGTAAGAATAAGCATCTGTTATTCAGCACCAAGATACTTTTCCCAGTGAACTTGTGCTTTACAAATACACATTATGTTATGTAAACACACAGTAATTTCAAAAGGTTTATATTTCACCTTTACCTCTACCCACCCCTAACCTCTAAAATCACACTTCCTTCTATCCATGTCCAAACCCTAAAATCACTCTTGCGTCCCTTTGCCTCTGCCCATCCCTGAACCCTAAAATCACCATTACCTGCTTTCACCCCTACTCACCCCAAGCAGTTAAGTTACCCTCACCTCTCTTTACCACTACCCACCGCTTAGGCCTAAAGCCACCCACCCCTTCCTCCATCATACCACACCTGAACACTAAACTCACACTTACCTCCCTTTACCTCTACCCATCCCTAAACTCTAAAACCACCTTTTTCCATTAAATAATATAAAAAGGGGTGCTATTTAAAAAAAAAAAACTTTACTGCATGGTGAAGTATTACATGTTAAAGGTATAAAATACTTCCCTGTGTGGTACTTATCTGCGTTATAAAGACTGTGTGGTAAAGTACCTGCATAGGAAAGGCTTTTTGATAAATGCTCTTTCCTGTCAAGCAGGACACATCCCTGCCTCTTCCTTAAACACTCTCCTGCCTTCATGCTAGTGCCTCTAAATGTTTTGGGGGCACTTTCAGTTGTTTTATGCCCACTCAGTACGTTTGGTGCACACCTTCTCCTCTTTGACCCTTTGCCCGGTCCATTTCCCCCTCACTCTTCCACACCCTATGCTTTCGGTCTTGCGTGAGAGAACACGCTGTCACTTGCAATACATTTTGTTTACTTACTTGGAGCTTAGAGCCCGCCCACTGCTCTCCATTGGTTTGCTTCATCATCACTCTCATTTTGTTGCTTTTCTTTGGTCATCGAGCTCTGGCTTCGCTTCCACTTTGTGTGTTTGCCCCTACCCTGGAGCATGGCCCACGTACTGCTTCCCTTGCCCAGTGTCTTTCCACTGCTTACCGCTTAGAGAGGTACTTTTTTCTTTCCCTTGCACCCCCTTTCTCCCTCCTGCATTGTTTTTTTTTTCCGTAGTTTTATATAGCGCGAACTTGACCCAAAGGCATCGGGTATCAGAGCGCTTTACATGAGCACCAGTTGCGTTACATGAGGACACATTCATTTTGGTTAGGCACAGGGAGATTAAGTGATTTGCCCAGAATCACCTGATGTTGTGCGTCCTTGCCGAGACTCAAACCCGGTTCCCCAGATTTGAGGTCGACCGCCCTAGCAGTTAGGCCAACTCCTCTCCCCAGTGTTGTTTGCCTTACCCTCCCTCCACCCCTCCACCTGCGTTGCTGCTTGTCCGGTCTGCCCTCACCCCTCGTAGAGACTAATCCCGTACTAAGAAAATGGATCACTGCTCTCATGGTCAGCACTGGCCACGTCACAGCGCATTTTGTCTCTAAATTCCAACTATGCTGAACAGCAGCCGCGCTGCTGTACAACATGTCTAAAAGAAATTGACAAAGCCAATTGCGCTCCTGTAGCCGAGACATTGGCTTTGCTAATGCTTGTTTTTGTATTAAAGTGCTGTGTGTTACTCTGGCGTTTGCCCTGCCCTTTTCTGTATATTTAGTGATGTGCATGGCGCTCCTCATCTCTCACTTTGTACAAGGACAATATTTGCACCTTCCGGTCCAAAGTGACTCGAACACACATGACTTTTGTTGGGCGTAAATACATTCTTAAAAACCCAACAGATACCTAGAGTATTGATTCTCACTTTTCATCATTTTTCTTGTTCAGTTCATCCTTCAGATATATACTAATGGAATTATAAAGTATAACCATGTACAAAAACAAGAATGCCTCTTTCTACCTCTTTCACATATCCGCATCTCACTAAGCATATACAAAAGCTAGATCTATCGGCTTTGTCGGTGCTGGCGTCAACAGGTATGCGGAGCGAAACCCATCAGAGTTAGTAAGACGCTAAGTGCAAAGCGCTATATAGCCATGCTGTTACAACACAGCATACACCTGCTAGTGGCCTTTAGGGGGCACGGTGCACCTTGTGACTGTATCTCATCGTGAGAGGAGGGATGGATTGCTGGTAACTGGCCTCCATCTTTGGGCGTGCCACAATCCTGGCCACCACTCCCGTGCCGCAGTCTCTATCACTTGCTTGCCACTCAACATGAATACAAGGTCCCAAGTTCCCTGCAGACATCTAAACAATGTTATGAGCTACACGACTCGTTCTCTACATTTCGAGCTCTGAGGCCTTAGCACAGATCCGGAACAATACTATTTCTGATGGATACTTCTACCTATGGATTCCTCGCCTGACTGGATCCGGAAACTTGAAGTCCCTCACATCACCCGTACGGGGCGAAGGCTTCGTATCAGCGTCAGAGGTTGCATCATGTGGCGACACCAAAGCCATATAGTGCCCACCCCAGCTCACCAGCGCCAGTTCCCTTTTCCAGAGAGTTACATTTCTTCCTCAAAAAGGAAAAGTTGAAGATACTGTTCCCACTCAAGTTTTATTGGTGTTGGAATCTGGAGACTGAATGGTGTCACTTGACCTACCGGACACATACTTCCACATCCCCATCCTACGGTCACACTGGAAGTATTTACGCTTTGCAGTAGTCTCTACATGCCAGCAGTTTGCTGTGCTTCCCCTTGGTTGGACGTTGATGCCTCAAATCTTCAAGGCGGTCAAAGGTGATGGCAGTGGTGGCAGCCCATCTCAGAAGGTTGGGAAGCCCCATACTCTCATACCTGCACGACCAGCGGATCAATCAATGCAGATTCACCAGAGGCGGTCACTCGCTATCTGCAGTCGACAGCCCTGCTTCTGTTCTACCTGGATTTTGGATCAACAAGCCCGAATCTCAATTGAGGCCCTCCGAACGACTCCGAACTGGACACCAACCTCCTCGAAACCTTTCCTCCACATCAGAGGATGATTGACATTCAGGATATGGTCCCGTCCTTTCAACAAGGTGTGCGAGTTCCAGTCCTGGAGGTCCTGGGATTCCTAGGTCTGCTGGCTTCCTGCAATCTCCTTGTCACACGCATACGTTGTCATATGAGGGCCCTCCAGTATTACCGTTGGCATGGGAGGGCCGTACAGTAGTGCCGTTGGCATGGGTGGGCCCTACAGGAATACTGTTGACATAGGAGGTCCCTACAGTAGTACCGTTGGCATAGGAGGCCCTCCAGTAATGCCGTTGGCATAGGAGTGCCCTCCAGTATTACCGTTGGCATGGGAGGGCCCTACAGTAGTACAGTTGACATATGAGGGCCCAACAGTAATGCAGTTGACATAGAAGGGCCCTACAGTAGTACCATTGGCTTGGAGGGCCCTGCAGGAATACTGTTGACATAGGACGGCCCTACAGTAGTACCGTTGGCATACGAGGGCCCTACAGTAGTACCGTTGGCTGGGAGGGCCCTACAGTAGTGCCGTTGGCATGGGAGGGCCCTACAGTAGTACAGTTGACATATGAGGGCCCAACAGTAGTACCGTTGGCTTGGAGGGCCCTACAGGAATACTGTTGACATAGGACGGCTCTACAGTAGTACCGTTGGCATACGAGGGCCCTACAGTAATACCGTTGGCATACGAGGGCCCTACAGTAGTACCGATGGCTGGGAGGGCCCTACAGTAGTACAGGTGGCTGGGAGGGCCCTACAATAATGTTGTTGGCATTGGAGGGCCCAACAGTAACGCCGCTGGCATGGGAGGGCCCTACAGTAATGCCGATGGAATGGGAGGGCCCTACAGTAGTACCGTTGGCATGGGAGGGGCCTATAATAATGCCGTTGGCATAGGAGGGCCCTACAGTATGGAAGCGTTGATACTGTGGTCCTGTGCACACCACCAAGGGATCGGTGAATGTCAGAGCTGACTGCATGAGCAGGCGGTATCTTCCAGATCACGAGTATTTTCTCCTGCAATAAGTAGTCCGGAACATCTATGCCTACCGGGCACTTGCCAGATGGGCACTCCAGAGGTGGACCTGGCCACCTCATTTGAACATGCTTGATGCCAGCAATACTGTGCACCCCAGTATCACTTGAGGGTCTCTTTGAGTGATGTGTTTCGGTTGAGGTGGAACTTTGAGCTGCCTTATGCATTGCCCCCAAACCCTTGATTCCTCGAGTTCTGAGGTAGATGCACTGACAGGACCCAAGTCGTTATCATTGTCCCTGATTGGCCAAGAAGGGTGCATACGTGCACTCCTGCGCTTCTCCACAAGTTCTCCACTGAAGCTGCCTTCAGATTGGACCTCCTTTCCCAGTCGGAGGGGATGGTGCTGCACCCCAATATCCGAGGCCTTCACTTATATGCCTGGAGATCGAGTGGAACATCTGAGTTCCTTTCAGCTGCCATCGGAGGAGGTTGACGTTATTCTATCAGTGTGTCACCCCTCCACAAAGTTGTCTTACTCCTACAGATGGAGCAGCTTTGTTGCCTGCTGCGTGGACAGAAACTTAGATGCCTTACGGACAAAGTTATCTCAGGGCCCAGAGTTTGGCCTGTTGCTTGCACTGAGGGGGTGCAACTGGTGCTGTTAAGGGATGTCTTGCTGCGCCGTCAGCATTCTTCTGTCTGTCTGACCAGCCGTCGCTGTTCAAATCCCCGATCGACATCTGTTTCCTAAACGGATTGATCAATCTGTATCCTCCAACTCCATTTGCTGTTCCCCAGAGGGACCTTAATTGGATTTTAACTTCTCTCATGGAACTCTGTTTCAGCCCTTTCGTAGCCATCCCTTAAGCATGTTGGCCTTGAAGCCCATTTTTCTAGCGGCAATCCCTTCAACTAAAAGGGTGACCGGGTTACAGGCTCTTAGTTCCTGTCCTCCATTCACAGTTTTTTAAGCCGGACAAGTTGGAGTTGAGAACCAATGATGCTTTCCCACCTAAGGTGGGGACTCCTTTCCATCCCAGTCATTCCATCACTCTTCTGATTTTCTATTCCCCACCCAATCCCTTGAAGGAGGAGGGGTTGCATAGGTTGGATCCTATGCTGGTGGTCAACTACTGCCAGAACCCCACCAAGAACATAAGACTGGATGACCAGCTCTTCGTAGGGTACTGTGGTGCCAGAAAGGGACTCTTTCAAGCTAGATTATCCTGTGTATAAAGACCTGCTATGCTTTGGTTAAGAAAGAATATATTTAGAAGGGAAGAGGGCCCATTCCACCAGGGCCAAAGCTCCCACACTGCTCCTGCAAGAGGAGTAACAATTGCAGACATCTGCAAGGTAGCGATGGGGCATCCCTGCTCACATTCGCTAAGCATTATTGTCTCGATTCTGAGGTGTGCAGAGACGGTCACTTTGTCAGATCCGTCCTGCAGATATTCTTGGCGTAATCATTCATCAACCCATCTCATAGATGGTTTACGGCTCTGCGATCTATTCTACAGGTGAGGAATATACAGGTAGAAGTATCCCTCAGGAGAACAAATGACTTACCTGTGGGATCGATCTCTTTGGTGGATACTCTGTCTAGCTGCAGATTCCTCACTGACCCGCCCGCCCCTTTGTTTGATGGATTGTTATAGTTAGGGCTGGGCGGAACTCACAAAATTACCTAAGAACTCAGTGAGATTCCATGGAGTTCCGCGAGCGGCGGAATTCCAGTCCAGTCTAGCTTGTCCTGTGCTCTAAAATCAGCGAGAACGGCACCACGTGGCATGCCAGAGGGCGCTGCCTCTTTCTGTCACTCAAGTAGATTTTCTACTTGAGCGGCAGCTTTCACAACGCGACGGGCAACTTTCTCAATGCGAGCGTTATCGACCTGCCGCAACCGCCCGCGCTGAGAAATCTTGTCGGAAGGAGGTCTAGTGCTTGATATTTGTCGCTCACCAACGTAACTTTGGCGATCTACGCCTGAGAAAAACTCCGCCACGCAGCAGTGGTGGAGTTTTTGCTGAACTCTGCCTTCCAAGCAGAGCACGGAGTGGACAAAACTCTGTGAGCTCCGCAGGCGGAGTGGAGTTTACCCCCAACCCTAGTTATAGGGTAATAAGATCCCAAAATATGTTTTGGCACTGCATCACTATCAATGTCAGTCCATCCTTTTTCCTCGAAGGCTTGGAAAAATGGGTGGAAACTGACATAGTTGCGCCAGGGTGGGCACTATATATCTTCGATGATGATATAAAGCCAGCGCCCCCTACCTGCGACTCGAGAAATTTAAAGTTTTTTAGGTCCAGTCCCTCGCCTGGGATAATTCTACAGGAGATGAATCTGCAGGTAGATAAGAGTATCCACCGGAAAGATCTTTACCACAGGTGAGTAACTATTTCCTCCTTCTCACGGATGAGCTAGCCGCACTACGACTACAGACATCCAATCTCATGATAAGGCGATCAACGAATGGCTCAGAGAACAACAAGCGCCACTGAAGAGCATGGCTGCTATGGACATCCACCCCACAGATCTAGTGGCCTCCTCAACCCGGCCAGGGGCAGTTCCAAAAACTTTGAATCCTGCACTATGACGCCACTGCTGGAAATGTGTTAACAAAGGAGGGACTGATGGGCTTTTATTTGAGAAGGTCCAGCATACGTGCCCAGTTAGTTATGATAAGAAAAGAGTATGCAGTTCCTCAAAAAGAAAGGGGGAGTGTAAGTGAAAAGAGGAGACCGTAAGACAGAGGAATACCTCTATTCGGAACTAGGGTCCTCACACACCCAGCAAGCTAGGTGTCATGCTTCATCATATGGACCTGCTCCTCGTCGGGCCGGCGCTGCAATGCCCGACGGGCACCCTAAAAGGGGCTCTTTGGCGGAGATCTTTAGTTCCTGGCCGTATGATGCAGTGTGTGTGAGAGGAACCTAGTGGTGTAGATATGAGTGCAGGTATGTGGGTTAAAACAAGTTGGAGAGTCCAGAAATCGAGTTTTATTAAGAGTGGCTCTCCACCTGGCTAAAAATGAAAACAGAGTGGCAGCTAGCTGATGTTATGATTCAGCTTGGCTAAGCTCCTCTGTGCTGGTCGACATGTTTCTTGCCTAGGGGTCCTATTGATCCGTGGCAATTCCTCAGGACCTATATAGCTGTCTAAGATCTACACAATGTGGTAAGTACAGTTGTTACCTGCCACCTGTTATATGGAAAGCGGTCTCGCCATATGCCTAGGGGAACCTAAAAAGAAAGCAAAGTTTTAAGAAAGGCATCCCTAGGCAAAAGGTAGCAAACAAAGGAAAGTACTGTATAGGTTGATCTCACATAATAGTGATACCCCCTCGATTCAGTGTCACAAGTTAACAGGCTTTGTCACCAAGTGTCAACAACCCCTATACAGTGAGTAGGAAAACTCCTACAGCAAGTGAAATTAAGATCAATTAAAAACAGAAGACTGGAAGTGTCGTGCTTCCTATACGGAAGTGTGAAGTGACTGACAGCATCTTTTAAAAGTTGTGGAGTAGTTGGACACTCACCTATTATGGTGTAATACCCTGCTCCTATCCGTGGTCGTGGCGCCACCGGGACACCAAGACTCTGGTGTCCTAGTAAGAAACAACAAACGGTATATGATAACCAATTACCAGCCCGACAAATATCGTTAGCAAGTTCAAACTAAAACCCTCATGTGCGATCCCGTCACATGAGTTGGGGTGATGCGAATCCAAAAACAGAAGGGATAATCTGATGGTAGACTAGCCCCACAATGTAGACTGAAAAGGGAAGAAGAAGCCACAGAGGTCATAAATGCCAATTCGTCCAAGGTATCGGCCAGTCAAGGATGCGTGATCACCCACCAAGGGTCCCATCTTAGAGTCGCTCGCTCCACGTTTTGAGTCTGAGGCCCGCATGGTTTGCCAAGAAACGGTGATCGGTGGAAACCATGGGTTGCCAACAGCTCCCACCGAGTATCGAGCATAGGGCGCTAGCGGGCCCATAGATGTGGATCTCTTAAGGCATACTGACAACTGTTGGTCCCAGAACCCGTCAACAGGAAAGCACTTACAACACCGCGTCTAAATCACAGTAAGCTAATTCAGCGGCGGGAATACGAACCATCATTCAGCCTCCCATCAGTTGTAGAAAAGCATACACACCACTCACCTGACCCATCACTCGCTGCAGGGCGCGTAGTTGTAACAATGGTACACTTACTTCAAGGTCGTTGCCGGACTGGGCTATCAACCTACCCTCGCGCCACGTAACCCGGGAATACTAGTGTTCGGCATGGTGCCGAGTCAGATATACCTGTTGGATAATCCTGCAGGGGGGCGGGTCGAATACCCGGAAGTCTGTTCCGTGAGTGTGTGTAGTCGGAGCCGTGAGGCAGAGTGTCGAATGCAGTGGCCATCTTGGGACGTTGTCTAAGCCTACTGGAGATATCGTAACCCTATGAACAACGGTGTGGTAACAGCTCGAATAGAGTTAATATAGGTTGAGAAATGATGATTAACCCTGGAATACTGAACAGGGAAATATCTAATCAATAGTTGGTGTATAGTGCCGCTTCTGGGTGGTAGTAAGAATTTATGGCAGCCATCTTGGAGTAGGTGACCCTCAAAAGTAAATAACAATAAAGATTTGTGAATAACGCCAGAGTCTGTATTAACTGTCCATGAGTGCTGCCCATGGAATCTGGTCATTAAGGCCTTCTAGGTCTGTCCTCAGGCGGTGCACCCATCGCTGCTCAATCTTAAAGAGGGCTCTTTGTGTGATCCTGGGGTGTGCCTCAAGGATTAACCATCTAAGGGAGTCAGGTGTATGGTTATTCTCCTTGCAGTGGGTGTAGAGTTTCGTGGTAATTCTCTGGCATCTCACATTACTTTTGTGCTCTGTTATGCGCGTCTTTGCTGGTCGCATGGTCATGCCCACATACCTCTGTTCACATGGGCAGGTTATTAAGTAGATGCACTGTGTGGTGTTACAATTAGTGTGACGTTGTAACCTCCAGGTAAAGGAGTCAGAAAGGACCACCTCTTTTATTACCGCAGTTTGGTGGCATACAGCACACGACCCACAGGGATAATGGCCTCTCACTGGGGGGAGACCCCAGAGGGTGCTTTGATCATGGTGGAAGGTTTGTCTAGGTCTCGTATTAATGAGGATATCCTTTAGATTTTGGGTGCGTTTGAAGGCAAAGCGGGGGGGTGGGATATTAAGGTCGCCCGCAGTAAGGATGCCCCAGTGCTTCTTGATTATACCCTTAATGGCAGTGGAATTAGGGGTAAAGGATGTAACACAGGTCAAAGTCTCTGGTTTTTCCTTAATATTTGGTTGTAGTAGGATTTCTCTTGGATTATTACGGGCCCTCTTCATTGAGTTTTTTACCTGGCGCTCTGGGTAGCCTCTCTGTCTAAGGTTAGAGCTCAACTGGTCAGCTTCAGTTAGGTAGTCGTTGGTGGTAGTACAGTTCCTCCTAAGACGGAGGAATTGCCCAAAGGGTAAATTATCCTTAAGGGCCTTAGGATGATGGCTACTGTAAAGGAGTAAACTATTCCTGTCAGTGGGCTTTTTGTAAAGCGTGGTGCCCAGGCCTGTGCCCCCTAGTGTCACCATGAGGTCCAGGAAGGGTACATTGGAGTCAGAGATAGTGTGTGTGAATTTCAGGAATGGATTCTGGGCATTGATCCAGTCGCAGAATGAAAGACATGTCTGCCGGTCCCCCTTCCAGAAGATTAAAATGTCATCGATGAAGCGCCTCCATAAAGTTAGATTATCGATGTAGGGATTATTGGGGTGCCTGATGACTTCCTCCTCAAAGGTGGCCATGTAAATACAGGCCACACTAGGGGCAAAGGTACTACCCATCGATGTGCCCTGTGATTGGGGGAACAACTGTTTATCATACTCAAAAAAAATTTCAGTTAAGGCCAATGTGGCGCACTCCATCACAAAGGGGATGGGGGTAGGTGATATCCATGCCTCTTTCATAAGGGCACTTTCGATTGCCACCAAGGTGGCACGTTGGGGGATATTAGTATACAATGCCTCCACGTCCAACGTAACCAGTAGGTCAATATTGTTTGTGTCGTGTGTCTCCTCTATTACTTGCAAGATATCCGTGGTATCACGGATATAGGAGGGAGTTTTTTTGACCAAGGGTTGCAAGAAATGATCAACAAACCTCGAGAGAGGTTCCAAAAGTGAACCTATGCCCGATACAATGGGGCGCCCTGGGATAGGTGTAGTGCCCTTATGTATCTTGGGCAGAGTGTAAAAATATGGGGTCTTGGGTTCCTTAGTATTGAGGAATTCAGCTTCCTTTCTGCTGATCCAGCCATTACTCTCAGCTTCGAAAGTGATGGTCGCGATCTTAGTGGTGAGTCTTGGTGTGGGATCAACGGTGATGGGGGTGTAGTATTTCGTGTTGTCCAGTTGTCGTCTACACTCTTGGTCATAATCAATGGTATTCTGTATCACCGTCGCCCCTCCCTTGTCAGCCTGTTTGATAGTAATGCTATTGTCACTAGCTAAAGCTTTCGCTGCAGATAACTCCGCATTAGACATGTTATGGAAGGACCCTCTGACAGGGATAGTACCCAAGTCACGAAGGTCCGGCAACGACCTTGAAGTAAGTGTACCATTGTTACAACTACGCGCCCTGCAGCGAGTGATGGGTCAGGTGAGTGGTGTGTATGCTTTTCTACAACTGATGGGAGGCTGAATGATGGTTCGTATTCCCGCCGCTGAATTAGCTTACTGTGATTTAGACGCGGTGTTGTAAGTGCTTTCCTGTTGACGGGTTCTGGGACCAACAGTTGTCAGTATGCCTTAAGAGATCCACATCTATGGGCCCGCTAGCGCCCTATGCTCGATACTCGGTGGGAGCTGTTGGCAACCCATGGTTTCCACCGATCACCGTTTCTTGGCAAACCATGCGGGCCTCAGACTCAAAACGTGGAGCGAGCGACTCTAAGATGGGACCCTTGGTGGGTGATCACGCATCCTTGACTGGCCGATACCTTGGACGAATTGGCATTTATGACCTCTGTGGCTTCTTCTTCCCTTTTCAGTCTACATTGTGGGGCTAGTCTACCATCAGATTATCCCTTCTGTTTTTGGATTCGCATCACCCCAACTCATGTGACGGGATCGCACATGAGGGTTTTAGTTTGAACTTGCTAACGATATTTGTCGGGCTGGTAATTGGTTATCATATACCGTTTGTTGTTTCTTACTAGGACACCAGAGTCTTGGTGTCCCGGTGGCGCCACGACCACGGATAGGAGCAGGGTATTACACCATAATAGGTGAGTGTCCAACTACTCCACAACTTTTAAAAGATGCTGTCAGTCACTTCACACTTCCGTATAGGAAGCACGACACTTCCAGTCTTCTGTTTTTAATTGATCTTAATTTCACTTGCTGTAGGAGTTTTCCTACTCACTGTATAGGGGTTGTTGACACTTGGTGACAAAGCCTGTTAACTTGTGACACTGAATCGAGGGGGTATCACTATTATGTGAGATCAACCTATACAGTACTTTCCTTTGTTTGCTACCTTTTGCCTAGGGATGCCTTTCTTAAAACTTTGCTTTCTTTTTAGGTTCCCCTAGGCATATGGCGAGACCGCTTTCCATATAACAGGTGGCAGGTAACAACTGTACTTACCACATTGTGTAGATCTTAGACAGCTATATAGGTCCTGAGGAATTGCCACGGATCAATAGGACCCCTAGGCAAGAAACATGTCGACCAGCACAGAGGAGCTTAGCCAAGCTGAATCATAACATCAGCTAGCTGCCACTCTGTTTTCATTTTTAGCCAGGTGGAGAGCCACTCTTAATAAAACTCGATTTCTGGACTCTCCAACTTGTTTTAACCCACATACCTGCACTCATATCTACACCACTAGGTTCCTCTCACACACACTGCATCATACGGCCAGGAACTAAAGATCTCCGCCAAAGAGCCCCTTTTAGGGTGCCCGTCGGGCATTGCAGCGCCGGCCCGACGAGGAGCAGGTCCATATGATGAAGCATGACACCTAGCTTGCTGGGTGTGTGAGGACCCTAGTTCCGAATAGAGGTATTCCACTGTCTTACGGTCTCCTCTTTTCACTTACACTCCCCCTTTCTTTTTGAGGAACTGCATACTCTTTTCTTATCATAACTAACTGGGCACGTATGCTGGACCTTCTCAAATAAAAGCCCATCAGTCCCTCCTTTGTTAACATATTCTGATGCACGGGCTACCCCCGTGGGACATTATTTAGGATACCACACGGTGCTAATAGCGCTGAGTGGACCATATTTATCTTCAAGCACCACTAGTCTTACGGTTGCTTTGTGTTGACCTACCTGTCATGGAGGACAACCTAGGGCTTAGCTTCAATGATGAAGCGGTAGCTGATATTTTAAGGAAAACTCCCTCCCTTCTTGGGGCTGGGGGTTCTGTGGCTTCAGGGTCACAATCAGAAGACTGGACCTCTCTTACAGCATTAAAAAGGGAGTGGGTCAAGATCACACTGCATGGTGCTTTAATGACGGAATATCTAAGAGCCAATATAGCACCCAGTGGACTCATCATTAACATCTTTCCCAGACTTTTCCTGGAAGACCCGACCTTCAAGAAAGAATGGAGCCTAGTCTCGTGGAAGTGTACACGAGATCTCTTGGTTCTCATTATTAATACGGCCCAAAGACTAGCAGACGCCCTATTAGCGAGAATTCAGGCAGCAGAGAGTGCACTCAAATCCACAACCCAGAACACTGCTTTTAAAGCAAAACTGGCGGAAATAAACAGTGAGATCTCTGAAAATAAAGAGTATCTACTCAAACTTAAGATCACCAAACTTCAGAAGGATATTCAGAAGTTTGATAAAGAGAAAATCTATCCCTACCTGAGAGCAGACTTCCAGGCAACTAAGAATAGCTACTCTTCTGATGAAAGTCCAGATAATTCAAGGAGGGGATCAACGAGTAGTGACTCGAGCTCTAATAGCTGGGGAGGCAACCAACAGAAAAGGAATCGCCAATCTCCTTACCCTGTTTATAACAACGCCCCGGTCTATACAGGCCCACCACAACCCCCCTTCTGGCAGTACCCTTTGTTTCCACATGGACAACCTCAGTTCTATCCCCCAGGCAACCCTCCTTTTTTAGACAGAGGTTGGGGCAGAGGAAGAGGGCGAAAAAGAGGGCCACCCAAAGGAGTTCAATGGCAGGATCAAGAACAATTCCCGTCAGCCCCCAGGGGCAGGAACAGAGGAAAAAAGAATTAGTTGTTAATCTGTCTGACAGACCCCTGAGTCCCTTGGAAGAGGAGGTCCTTGAGAAGGGACTCGGCTATGTCCCCACACCGAGAACTGACAAATTTAGAGACAACTGCGAGATCCATGAATTCCTTAGAAAGATACGTCTTAAGGCATTCTTCCAAGACCAACCTACCATTGAGTCTACGGACACGGGTTTACGCAATCCATCTAGGTTCACCCCTACTAACAACATGGTCCCCCCGGAAGTTCTCACATTTGAAAAAGCTGTCCTTCGTGACTTGGGTACTATCCCTGTCAGAGGGTCTTTCCATAACATGTCTAATGCGGAGTTATCTGCAGCGAAAGCTTTAGCTAGTGACAATAGCATTACTATCAAACAGGCTGACAAGGGAGGGGCGACGGTGATACAGAATACCATTGATTATGACCAAGAGTGTAGACGACAACTGGACAACACGAAATACTACACCCCCATCACCGTTGATCCCACACCAAGACTCACCACTAAGATCGCGACCATCACTTTCGAAGCTGAGAGTAATGGCTGGATCAGCAGAAAGGAAGCTGAATTCCTCAATACTAAGGAACCCAAGACCCCATATTTTTACACTCTGCCCAAGATACATAAGGGCACTACACCTATCCCAGGGCGCCCCATTGTATCGGGCATAGGTTCACTTTTGGAACCTCTCTCGAGGTTTGTTGATCATTTCTTGCAACCCTTGGTCAAAAAAACTCCCTCCTATATCCGTGATACCACGGATATCTTGCAAGTAATAGAGGAGACACACGACACAAACAATATTGACCTACTGGTTACGTTGGACGTGGAGGCATTGTATACTAATATCCCCCAACGTGCCACCTTGGTGGCAATCGAAAGTGCCCTTATGAAAGAGGCATGGATATCACCTACCCCCATCCCCTTTGTGATGGAGTGCGCCACATTGGCCTTAACTGAAATTTTTTTTGAGTATGATAAACAGTTGTTCCACCAATCACAGGGCACATCGATGGGTAGTACCTTTGCCCCTAGTGTGGCCTGTATTTACATGGCCACCTTTGAGGAGGAAGTCATCAGGCACCCCAATAATCCCTACATCGATAATCTAACTTTATGGAGGCGCTTCATCGATGACATTTTAATCTTCTGGAAGGGGGACCGGCAGACATGTCTTTCATTCTGCGACTGGATCAATGCCCAGAATCCATTCCTGAAATTCACACACACTATCTCTGACTCCAATGTACCCTTCCTGGACCTCATGGTGACACTAGGGGGCACAGGCCTGGGCACCACGCTTTACAAAAAGCCCACTGACAGGAATAGTTTACTCCTTTACAGTAGCCATCATCCTAAGGCCCTTAAGGATAATTTACCCTTTGGGCAATTCCTCCGTCTTAGGAGGAACTGTACTACCACCAACGACTACCTAACTGAAGCTGACCAGTTGAGCTCTAACCTTAGACAGAGAGGCTACCCAGAGCGCCAGGTAAAAAACTCAATGAAGAGGGCCCGTAATAATCCAAGAGAAATCCTACTACAACCAAATATTAAGGAAAAACCAGAGACTTTGACCTGTGTTACATCCTTTACCCCTAATTCCACTGCCATTAAGGGTATAATCAAGAAGCACTGGGGCATCCTTACTGCGGGCGACCTTAATATCCCACCCCCCCGCTTTGCCTTCAAACGCACCCAAAATCTAAAGGATATCCTCATTAACACGAGACCTAGACAAACCTTCCACCATGATCAAAGCACCCTCTGGGGTCTCCCCCCAGTGAGAGGCCATTATCCCTGTGGGTCGTGTGCTGTATGCCACCAAACTGCGGTAATAAAAGAGGTGGTCCTTTCTGACTCCTTTACCTGGAGGTTACAACGTCACACTAATTGTAACACCACACAGTGCATCTACTTAATAACCTGCCCATGTGAACAGAGGTATGTGGGCATGACCATGCGACCAGCAAAGACGCGCATAACAGAGCACAAAAGTAATGTGAGATGCCAGAGAATTACCACGAAACTCTACACCCACTGCAAGGAGAATAACCATACACCTGACTCCCTTAGATGGTTAATCCTTGAGGCACACCCCAGGATCACACAAAGAGCCCTCTTTAAGATTGAGCAGCGATGGGTGCACCGCCTGAGGACAGACCTAGAAGGCCTTAATGACCAGATTCCATGGGCAGCACTCATGGACAGTTAATACAGACTCTGGCGTTATTCACAAATCTTTATTGTTATTTACTTTTGAGGGTCACCTACTCCAAGATGGCTGCCATAAATTCTTACTACCACCCAGAAGCGGCACTATACACCAACTATTGATTAGATATTTCCCTGTTCAGTATTCCAGGGTTAATCATCATTTCTCAACCTATATTAACTCTATTCGAGCTGTTACCACACCGCTGTTCATAGGGTTACGATATCTCCAGTAGGCTTAGACAACGTCCCAAGATGGCCACTGCATTCGACACTCTGCCTCACGGCTCCGACTACACACACTCACGGAACAGACTTCCGGGTATTCGACCCGCCCCCCTGCAGGATTATCCAACAGGTATATCTGACTCGGCACCATGCCGAACACTAGTATTCCCGGGTTACGTGGCGCGAGGGTAGGTTGATAGCCCAGTCCGGCAACGACCTTGAAGTAAGTGTACCATTGTTACAACTACGCGCCCTGCAGCGAGTGATGGGTCAGGTGAGTGGTGTGTATGCTTTTCTACAACTGATGGGAGGCTGAATGATGGTTCGTATTCCCGCCGCTGAATTAGCTTACTGTGATTTAGACGCGGTGTTGTAAGTGCTTTCCTGTTGACGGGTTCTGGGACCAACAGTTGTCAGTATGCCTTAAGAGATCCACATCTATGGGCCCGCTAGCGCCCTATGCTCGATACTCGGTGGGAGCTGTTGGCAACCCATGGTTTCCACCGATCACCGTTTCTTGGCAAACCATGCGGGCCTCAGACTCAAAACGTGGAGCGAGCGACTCTAAGATGGGACCCTTGGTGGGTGATCACGCATCCTTGACTGGCCGATACCTTGGACGAATTGGCATTTATGACCTCTGTGGCTTCTTCTTCCCTTTTCAGTCTACATTGTGGGGCTAGTCTACCATCAGATTATCCCTTCTGTTTTTGGATTCGCATCACCCCAACTCATGTGACGGGATCGCACATGAGGGTTTTAGTTTGAACTTGCTAACGATATTTGTCGGGCTGGTAATTGGTTATCATATACCGTTTGTTGTTTCTTACTAGGACACCAGAGTCTTGGTGTCCCGGTGGCGCCACGACCACGGATAGGAGCAGGGTATTACACCATAATAGGTGAGTGTCCAACTACTCCACAACTTTTAAAAGATGCTGTCAGTCACTTCACACTTCCGTATAGGAAGCACGACACTTCCAGTCTTCTGTTTTTAATTGATCTTAATTTCACTTGCTGTAGGAGTTTTCCTACTCACTGTATAGGGGTTGTTGACACTTGGTGACAAAGCCTGTTAACTTGTGACACTGAATCGAGGGGGTATCACTATTATGTGAGATCAACCTATACAGTACTTTCCTTTGTTTGCTACCTTTTGCCTAGGGATGCCTTTCTTAAAACTTTGCTTTCTTTTTAGGTTCCCCTAGGCATATGGCGAGACCGCTTTCCATATAACAGGTGGCAGGTAACAACTGTACTTACCACATTGTGTAGATCTTAGACAGCTATATAGGTCCTGAGGAATTGCCACGGATCAATAGGACCCCTAGGCAAGAAACATGTCGACCAGCACAGAGGAGCTTAGCCAAGCTGAATCATAACATCAGCTAGCTGCCACTCTGTTTTCATTTTTAGCCAGGTGGAGAGCCACTCTTAATAAAACTCGATTTCTGGACTCTCCAACTTGTTTTAACCCACATACCTGCACTCATATCTACACCACTAGGTTCCTCTCACACACACTGCATCATACGGCCAGGAACTAAAGATCTCCGCCAAAGAGCCCCTTTTAGGGTGCCCGTCGGGCATTGCAGCGCCGGCCCGACGAGGAGCAGGTCCATATGATGAAGCATGACACCTAGCTTGCTGGGTGTGTGAGGACCCTAGTTCCGAATAGAGGTATTCCTCTGTCTTACGGTCTCCTCTTTTCACTTACACTCCCCCTTTCTTTTTGAGGAGCCACTGCTGGAAAGCCATAAGCCCAGACCCTAAAGAGCCAGCCTGCTGTGACCCCTATCAAACCTCTGGCTTCCCAACAAGATCCTGGAGCTCACGTCATGCAGCAGTTCTGTCATTTTGTAATGGGCAGTCAGTTTTCAGAGTTTGTAGGAGCACAAAAGACACCTCGGATGACTTGAGGGTCACTGTTGCCGCAGATGGTAAATACTATCAGTTTTCCATCTTGTCAAGACTTCATCATCCACCATGAGTGCCAATATGAGACTGGCGCAGCTTTACCAGTCCAAGAAAGTAGCTTGTCAGCATGTGGAAATGGGGCTTTTTATAGGGAACCCGCATCTTGTGACGCTGCTTAACTTCCTGGAAATGTACAGCTTAAGGAAGAGGAGAACACCACCGTTTGGTGCAGTCGTTATATTTTTGGATAACAAGTAGAAATCAGAAAAGAGGGCAAAGTAAGCTAAATTGTATATCTGGGACATACAAGACAAATGATGAATTGGACCCTGAAGAAGACTGATAGATTGCAAACGAAGACCAAAACATGTCAGTGCATGGCCATACCCCATTTCTGAAGAAGGCATGTTTGGATGTACAAATCATCGGTTGATTCATTAATGTCTTTTGATTCCATTTTAAATACTGACCTTTAATTGCTGCTCTGTAATATTGATCACCTTCGTTTGCATGCTTCAACTTTTTCATGTAATAAAATATTAAATAGGTTTGAGAATTTCTGGAGCGAATGAGGATGTAGGATGAAATTAGACATATTTATAAATCGTGTTTGCTTGATTTGAGCCAAGACAGTTTCCCCTGTGGTTGGTTTTCCTGAGGGTGATATGTTGTGACTAGCCACCTTCTATTAGCCCCCCTGCCAGTTCCTTCTTGAACAGCATACATATAGTGACGTGGAGTTGGTAATTACATTGCACCTGTGATTTACCATCCCTCAGTTCATTTTGCATGGTGGCAGTGACGTGGAGTTGGTAATAACATTGCACATGTGATGCACCTTTTCACAGTCCTTCTTGGACAGTGGCAGTGGCGAGGAGCTGGTAATAACATTGCACATGTGATGCACCTTTTCACAGTTCTCCTTGCACAGTGGCAGTGGCGTGGAGTTGGTAATAACATTGCACCTGTGATCCACCTTTTCACAGTTCTCCTTGTACAGTGGCAGTGACGTGGAGTTGGTAATAACATTGCACCTGTGATGCACCTTTTCACAGTCCTCCTTGTACAGTGGCAGTGGCGAGGAGTTGGTAATAACATTGCACATGTGATGCACCTTTTCACAGTTCTCCTTGTACAGTGGCAGTGACGTGGAGTTGGTAATAACATTGCACCTGTGATGCACCTTTTCACAGTCCTTCTTGGACAGTGACAGTGACGAGGAGTTGGTAATAACATTGCACATGTGATGCACCTTTTCACAGTTCTCCTTGCACAGTGGCAGTGGCGAGGAGTTGGTAATAACATTGCACCTGTGATGCACCTTTTCACAGTCCTCCTTGTACAGTGGCAGTGACGTGGAGTTGGTAATAACATTGCACCTGTGATCCACCTTTTCACACTCCTCCTTGTGCATGGTGGCAGTGGCGAGGAGTTGTTAATAACATTGCACATGTGATGCACCTTTTCACAGTCCTTCTTGGACAGTGGCAGTGACGAGGAGTTGGTAATAACATTGCACATGTGATGCACCTTTTCACAGTTCTCCTTGCACAGTGGCAGTGGCGAGGAGTTGGTAATAACATTGCACCTGTGATCCACCTTTTCACAGTTCTCCTTGTACAGTGGCAGTGACGTGGAGTTGGTAATAACATTGCACCTGTGATGCACCTTTTCACAGTCCTCCTTGTACAGTGGCAGTGGCGAGGAGTTGGTAATAACATTGCACATGTGATGCACCTTTTCACAGTTCTCCTTGTACAGTGGCAGTGACATGGAGTTGGTAATAACATTGCACCTGTGATGCACCTTTTCACAGTCCTTCTTGGACAGTGGCAGTGACGAGGAGTTGGTAATAACATTGCACATGTGATGCACCTTTTCACAGTTCTCCTTGCACAGTGGCAGTGATGAGGAGTTGGTAATAACATTGCACATGTGATGCACCTTTTCTCAGTTCTTCTTGGACAGTGGCAGTGACGTGGAGTTGGTCATAACATTGCACCTGTGATGTACCTTTCCTCAGTTCATTTTGCATGGTGACAGTGACGTGGAGCTGGTAATAACATTTTACCTGTGAATCACCATTTCACAGTTCTTCTAGCACAGTGGCAGTGACGTGGAGTTGGTAATTACATTGCACCTGTGATGTACCTTCGCTCAGTTCTTCTTGCACAGTGGCAGTGACGAGGAGTTGGTAATAACATTGCACCTGTGATGCACCTTTTCACACTCCTCCTTGTGCATGGTGGCAGTGGCGAGGAGTTGGTAATAACATTGCACCTGTGATCCACCTTTTCACAGTTCTCCTTGCACAGTGGCAGTGGCGAGGAGTTGGTAATAACATTGCACATGTGATGCACCTTTTCACAGTTCTCCTTGTACAGTGGCAGTGACGTGGAGTTGGTAATAACATTGCACCTGTGATGCACCTTTTCACAGTCCTCCTTGTACAGTGGCAGTGGCGAGGAGTTGGTAATAACATTGCACATGTGATGCACCTTTTCACAGTTCTCCTTGTACAGTGGCAGTGACGTGGAGTTGGTAATAACATTGCACCTGTGATGCACCTTTTCACAGTCCTTCTTGGACAGTGGCAGTGACGAGGAGTTGGTAATAACATTGCACATGTGATGCACCTTTTCACAGTTCTCCTTGCACAGTGGCAGTGATGAGGAGTTGGTAATAACATTGCACCTGTGATGCACCTTTTCTCAGTTCTTCTTGGACAGTGGCAGTGACGTGGAGTTGGTAATAACATTGCACCTGTGATGTACCTTTCCTCAGTTCATTTTGCATGGTGACAGTGACGTGGAGCTGGTAATAACATTTTACCTGTCAATCACCTTTTCACAGTTCTTCTAGCACAGTGGCAGTGACGTGGAGTTGGTAATTACATTGCACCTGTGATGTACCTTCGCTCAGTTCTTCTTGCACAGTGGCAGTGACGAGGAGTTGGTAATAACATTGCACCTGTGATGCACCGTTTCACACTCCTTCTTGCACAGTGGCAGTGACGTGGAGTTGGTAATAACATTGCACCTGTAATCCACCTTTTCACAGTTCTTCTTGCACGGTGGCAGTGACATGGATTTGGTAATAATTCTGCACCTGTAATGCACCTTTCCTCAGTTCTTCCTGCACTGTGGAAGTGATATAGAGTTGGTCATTACATTGCACCTGTGATGTACCTTCGCTCAGTTCTTCTTGCACAGTGGCAGTGACGTATTTTGTTGGTAATAACATTGCACCTGTGATGTATCTTTTCACACTCCTTCTTGCACTGTAGCAGTGACATATGGGTTTGTAATAATAGTAAACCTGTAATGCACCTTTTCACAGTTTTTCTTGCACGGTGGCAGTAACATATGGTGTTGGTAATAACATTGCACTTGTGATGTACCTTTTCACACTGTTCTTGCACGGTGGCAGTGACATATGGATTTGGTATTAATATTGCACCTGTGATGTACCTTTTCACAGTTTTTCTTGCACGGTGGCAGTGAACTATTGAGTTGGTAATTACAATGCAGTTGTGATGTGCCTTTTCACACCCCTCCTCACACGGTGGCAATGACGTATGTAGTTGGAAATTACACTGCAGCTGTGATGTGCCTTTATACAGTTCTTCTTGCACGGTGGCAGTGATGGATGGTGTTGGTAATTACATTGCACCTGTGATGTACCTTTCCTCAGTTCTTGCATGGTGGCAGTGACGTATGGACTTGGTAATAACCATTGCACCTGTGATGCACCTTTTCACACTCCTCCTTGCATCCGTGCACGGTGGCAGTGATGTATGGAGTTGGTAATTACATTGCACCTGTGATGCACCTTTTCACACTCCTCCTTGCATCCGTGCACGGTGGCAGTGATGTATGAAGCTGGTATTAACTTTGCAGCTGTGATGCACCTTTTCACACTCCTCCTTGCACGGTGGTAGTGATGTATGAAGCTGGTATTAACATTGCAGCTGTGATGCACCTTTTCACACTCCTCCTTGCACCGTGGCAGTGACATGTGGTGTTGGTAATGACATTGCAGCTGTGATGCACCTTTATTCACTCCTCCTTGCACGGTGGCAGTGATGTATGAAGCTGGTATTAACATGACAGCTGTGATGCACCTTTTCACACTCCTCCTTGCACGGTGGCAGTGATGTATGAAGCTGGAATTAACATTGCAGCTGTGATGCACCTTTTCACACTCCTCCTTGCACGGTGGTAGTGATGTATGAAGCTGGTATTAACATTGCAGCTGTGATGCACCTTTTCACACTCCTCCTTGCATCCGTGCACGGTGGCAGTGATGTATGAAGCTGGTATTAACTTTGCAGCTGTGATGCACCTTTTCACACTCCTCCTTGCACGGTGGTAGTGATGTATGAAGCTGGTATTAACATTGCAGCTGTGATGCACCTTTTCACACTCCTCCTTGCACCGTGGCAGTGACATGTGGTGTTGGTAATGACATTGCAGCTGTGATGCACCTTTATTCACTCCTCCTTGCACAGTGGCAGTGATGTATGGAGTTGGTATTAACATTGTAGCTGTGATGCACCTTTTCACACTCCTCCTTGCACGGTGGCAGTGATGTATGAAGCTGGTATTAACATGACAGCTGTGATGCACCTTTTCACACTCCTCCTTGCACCGTGGCAGTGACATGTGGTGTTGGTAATGACATTGCAGCTGTGATGCACCTTTATTCACTCCTCCTTGCACCGTGGCAGTGACGTATGGTGCTGGTATTAACATTGCAGCTGTGATGCACCTTTTCACACTCCTCCTTGCACGGTGGCAGTGATGTATGAAGCTGGTATTAACATTGCAGCTGTGATGCAGCTTTTCACGCTCCTCCTTGCACGGTGGCAGTGATGTATGAAGCTGGTATTAACATTGCAGCTGTGATGCACCTTTATTAACTCCTCCTTGCACGGTGGCAGTGACGTATGGTGCTGGTATTAACATTGCAGCTGTTATGCACCTTTTCACACTCCTCCTTGCACGGTGGCAGTGACGTATGGTGCTGGTATTAACATTGCAGCTGTGATGCACCTTTTCACACTCCTCCTTGCACGGTGGCAGTGATGTATGAAGCTG
The DNA here is from genome assembly GCF_964204655.1 of Triturus cristatus. Lineage (NCBI taxonomy): Eukaryota > Metazoa > Chordata > Amphibia > Caudata > Salamandridae > Triturus > Triturus cristatus. The sequence goes on from NC_140591.1 coordinate 24,225,744, forward strand.
GTATTGACATTGCAGCTGTGATGCACCTTTTCACACTCCTCCTTGCACGGTGGCAGTGATGTATGAAGCTGGTATTAACATTGCAGCTGTGATGCACCTTTTCACACTCCTCCTTGCACGGTGGCAGTGATGTATGAAGCTGGTATTAACATTGCAGCTGTGATGCACCTTTATTCACTCCTCCTTGCACGGTGGCAGTGATGTATGGAGTTGATATTACATTGCACCTGTGATGCACCTTTTCACACTCCTCCTTGCATCCGTGCATGGTGGCAGTGATGTATGGAGTTGGTATTACATTGCACCTGTGATGCACCTTTTCACACTCATCCTTGCATCCGTGCACGGTGGCAGTGATGTATGGAGTTGGTATTAACAATGCAGCTGTGATGCACCTTTATTCACTCCTCCTTGCACGGTGGCAGTGACGTATGCTGCTGGTATTAACATTGCAGCTGTGATGCACCTTTTCACACTCCTCCTTGCACATTGGCAGTGACATGTGGTGTTGGTAATGACATTGCTGCTGTGATGCACCTTTTCACACTCCTCCTTGCACGGTGGCAGTGATGTATGAAGCTGGTATTAACATTACAGCTGTGATGCACCTTTATTCACTCCTCCTTGCACGGTGGCAGTGACGTATGGTGCTGGTATTAACATTGCAGCTGTGATGCACCTTTTCACACTCCTCCTTGCACATTGGCAGTGACATGTGGTGTTGGTAATGACATTGCAGCTGTGATGCACCTTTATTCACTCCTCCTTGCACAGTGGCAGTGACGTATGGTGCTGGTATTAACATTGCAGCTGTGATGCACCTTTTCACACTCCTCCTTGCACGGTGGCAGTGATGTATGAAGCTGGTATTAACATTGCAGCTGTGATGCACCTTTTCACACTCCTCCTTGCACGGTGACAGTGGCGTATGGTGCTGGTATTAACATTGCAGCTGTGATGCACCTTTTCACACTCCTCCTTGCACGGTGGCAGTGACGTATGGTGCTGGTATTAACATTGCAGCTGTGAAGCACCTTTATTCACTCCTCCTTGCACGGTGGCAGTGACGTATGGTGCTGGTATTAACATTGCAGCTGTGATGCACCTTTATTCACTCCTCCTTGCACGGTGGCAGTGACGTATGCTGCTGGTATTAACATTGCAGCTGTGATGCACCTTTTCACACTCCTCCTTGCACGGTGGCAGTGACGTATGAAGCTGGTATTAACATTGCAGCTGTGATGCACCTTTTCACACTCCTCCTTGCACGGTGGCAGTGACGTATGGTGCTGGTATTAACATTGCAGCTGTGATGCACCTTTATTCACTCCTCCTTGCACGGTGGCAGTGACGTGCAGCATCGGCAGGGCTCGGTGGTGTCAGGTCGTTGTCTGAAGGAGGCCTTTGTTATCAGCTGGTTTGATCTCCCCCCCTCCCTCCTGGGTCATGCTAACAGAACAAATTGTTACTTCCCTTCCTCTTGGTTTCACTGACGTCATCAGCAGAGGTAGGAGGAAGACCGGGGGCCGTCACGTGACCTTCCCGCACGTACCTCACCTGCTGACTTCCCTGAATAGGCGCCTCAGGGACTCGGATCTCGAATGTCGCACATTGCAAAGCGAGGGGTCCACGTAAACAAACATTTACACATTCAAAGACACATCCAGCGCCGAGCACACCATACCTACCGCGGGCCTTTGCATGTGTTCCCTTTTCGCAGCAGCAGCCTGTAGTAACTCTGCCCTCGGCTTTCTTCTGTTTAATGGCTCCGGGTTGTTTGCGACTGGAGCAGTCGGACCTCGACGCAGGGCTCGCTCTGGGTTTATGGATTCTATGGAACACACAAGAGGTGATGGGAGGCGGCTTGCACGGAGTCTAACCCCTGCTCATCGCTCGGGGTACCACTCCAGCCCATCGTTCTTTTGCTCACCACCCACCTCAGATTGGACCCAGCCATATGCAAATCAGTCTTGACCCTCCTCCCCATGTCCAGCCCGAACTGCCAAGCTAGGTCCTCCCTGAACCGGAAACAAGCATCCTGGGGCCGGTCAGTAGAATCAACGCTGTACCCAGCTGATGAGCCCATAACTAGGGTGAAACCGGTCACTACAACCAACGCTGTACCCAGCTGATGAGCCCATAACTAGGGTGAAACCGGTCCCAGGATGCTGTTTTTCTTTTCAGGAAGGACCAGGCCTGGCAGTTCGGGCTGGACTGTTCCCATAGGAGCAGGGTCAACTCCGACATGCATATGGCTGGGTCCAAACTGAGATGGCATGGTGAGCATAAAACCTATGGGTTGGAGTGCTACCCGAGCGATTGCCAGGGGCTAGCCTTATTGCACGCAGGCTCCCATCATCTCTTGTGCGTTTTGTGTTTACGGGTTAGCCTTAGGTGCTATTGGAGACCAGTAGGACCTCGTCACGGTCGGTCTTTCTGCTACTGTAATGAATTAAGCTTCAGCGTTATTAGCGTCTCGTTGGGCCTTGTCACATCGCCTTTCTTCTGCTTTACCAGATTCGGTTTAGGTGGTGCCGTTAGAGACCAGCAGAGCCTAGTCCTAGAGTCTTTCCTCTGTTTTCATGAATTGTCCATAGGTGCTGTTCCAGGCCAGAGGGGCACATCACTGTCTCTCCACTGTCATACTGAACTAGCTTTAGGTGCTTTTGGAGACCAATGGGACTTTGTCATACACTATTTATACTGTTTTAATATAGTTGATTTAGATGGTATTGGAAACTAGCAGGACTATGGTACACAGTATTTCTACAATTTTAAAGGCTCAGATCCATGTGCGGGGCCACTGGAATTATGCAATTGTGCGGCTGCGGTGTTTTTCCTCCGTCTCATTCAGGTCTCCGGAGACTCAGGGGAGGCGGACGAGAGTGCCGACTGCCCTGCTCCATCCCTCTGCCTCCTTTGGGTCTCTAGAGGTTCAGGGGAGGCGGAAGAGAGTGCCGACTGCCCTGCTCCATCCCTCTGCCTCCTTTGGGTCTATAGAGACTCAGGGGAGGTGAAAGAGAGAGCCGACTGCCCTGCTCCATCCCTCTGCCTCCTTAGGGTCTATAGAGACTCAGGGGAGGCGGAAGAGAGAGCCGACTGCCCTGCTCCATTCCTCTGACTCCTTTGGGACTCCGGAGACTCAGGGGAGGCGGAAGAGAGAGCCGACTGCCCTGCTCCATTCCTCTGCCTCCTTTGGGTCTCTAGAGACTCAGGGGAGATGGAAGAGAGTGCTGACTGCCCTGCTCCATCCCTCTGCCTCCTTTGGGTCTCTAGAGACTCAGGGGAGGTGGACAAGAGTGCCGACTGCCCTGCTCCATTCCTCTGCCTCCTTTGGGTCTCTAGAGACTCAGGGGAGGTGGACAAGAGTGCCGACTGCCCTGCTCCATTCCTCTGCCTCCTTTGGGTCTCCCCCAGACTCAGGGGAGGTGGACAAGAGTGCCGACTGCCCTGCTCCATCCCTCTGCCTCCTTTGGGTCTCTAGAGGTTCAGGGGAGGCGGACGAGAGTGCCGACTGCCCTGCTTCATTCCTCTGCGTCCTTTGGGTCTCTGGAGACTCAGGGGAGGCGGAAGAGAGAGCCGACTGCCCTGCTCCATCCCTCTGCCTCCTTGGGTCTCTAGAGACTCGGGAGAGGCGGACAAGAGTGCCGACTGTCCTGCTCCATTCCTCTGCCTCCTTTGGGTCTCTGGAGACTCAGGGGAGGCGGAAGAGAGAGCCGACTGCCCTGCTCCATCCCTCTGCCTCCATGGGTCTCTAGAGACTCGGGAGAGGCGGACAAGAGTGCCGACTGTCCTGCTCCATTCCTCTGCCTCCTTTGGGTCTCTGGAGACTCAGGGGAGGTGGAAGAGAGAGCCGACTGCCCTGCTCCATCACTCTGCCTCCTTTGGGTCTCTAGAGGTTCAGGGGAGGCGGACGAGAGTGCCGACTGCCCTGCTTCATTCCTCTGCGTCCTTTGGGTCTCTGGAGACTCAGGGGAGGCGGAAGAGAGAGCCGACTGCCCTGCTCCATCCCTCTGCCTCCTTGGGTCTCTAGAGACTCGGGAGAGGCGGACAAGAGTGCCGACTGTCCTGCTCCATTCCTCTGCCTCCTTTGGGTCTCTGGAGACTCAGGGGAGGCGGAAGAGAGAGCCGACTGCCCTGCTCCATCCCTCTGCCTCCTTGGGTCTCTAGAGACTCGGGAGAGGCGGACAAGAGTGCCGACTGTCCTGCTCCATTCCTCTGCCTCCTTTGGGTCTCTGGAGACTCAGGGGAGGTGGAAGAGAGAGCCGACTGCCCTGCTCCATCACTCTGCCTCCTTTTGGTCTATAGAGACTCAGGGGAGGTGGAAGAGAGAGCCGACTGCCCTGCTCCATCCCTCTGCCTCCTTTGGGTCTCTAGAGACTCAGGGGAGGCGGACGAGAGTGCCGACTGCCCTGCTCCATTCCTCTGCCTCCTTGGGTCTCTAGAGACTCGGGAGAGGCGGACAAGAGTGCCGACTGTCCTGCTCCATTCCTCTGCCTCCTTTGGGTCTCTGGAGACTCAGGGGAGGCGGAAGAGAGAGCCGACTGCCCTGCTCCATCCCTCTGCCTCCTTGGGTCTCTAGAGACTCGGGAGAGGCGGACAAGAGTGCCGACTGTCCTGCTCCATTCCTCTGCCTCCTTTGGGTCTCTGGAGACTCAGGGGAGGTGGAAGAGAGTGCCGACTGCCCTGCTACATCCCTCTGCCTCCTTGGGGTCTCTAGAGACTCAGGGGAGGCGGACAAGAGTGCCGACTGCCCTGCTCCATCCCTCTGCCTCCTTAGGGTCTCTAGAGACTCAGGGGAGGCAGACAAGAGTGCCGACTGCCGTGCTCCATCCCTCTGCCTCCTTGGGGTCTCTGGAGACTCAGGGGAGGTGGAAGAGAGAGCCGACTGCCCTGCTCCATCCCTCTGCCTTCTTTGGGTCTATAGAGACTCAGGGGAGGTGGAAGAGAGTGCCGACTGCCCTGCTACATCCCTCTGCCTCCTTGGGGTCTCTAGAGACTCAGGGGAGGCGGACAAGAGTGCCGACTGCCCTGCTCCATCCCTCTGCCTCCTTAGGGTCTCTAGAGACTCAGGGGAGGCAGACAAGAGTGCCGACTGCCGTGCTCCATCCCTCTGCCTCCTTGGGGTCTCTGGAGACTCAGGGGAGGTGGAAGAGAGAGCCGACTGCCCTGCTCCATCCCTCTGCCTTCTTTGGGTCTATAGAGACTCAGGGGAGGCGGATGAGAGTGCCGACTGCCCTGCTCCATTCCTCTGCCTCCTTTGGGTCTATAGAGACTCAGGGGAGGTGGAAGAGAGAGCCGACTGCCCTGCTCCATTCCTCTGCCTCCTTTGGGTCTCTAGAGACTCAGGGGAGGCGGAAGAGAGAGCCGACTGCCCTGCTCCATTCCTCTGCCTCCTTTGGGTCTATAGAGACTCAGGGGAGGCGGAAGAGAGTGCCGACTGCCCTGCTCCATTCCTCTGCCTCCTTTGGGTCTCTAGAGACTCAGGGGAGGCGGAAGAGAGTGCCGACTGCCCTGCTCCATTCCTCTGCCTCCTTTGGGTCTCCCCCAGACTCAGGGGAGGTGGACAAGAGTGCCGACTGCCCTGCTTCATTCCTCTGCGTCCTTTGGGTCTCTGGAGACTCAGGGGAGGCGGAAGAGAGAGCCGACTGCCCTGCTCCATCCCTCTGCCTCCTTGGGTCTCTAGAGACTCGGGAGAGGCGGACAAGAGTGCCGACTGTCCTGCTCCATTCCTCTGCCTCCTTTGGGTCTCTGGAGACTCAGGGGAGGCGGAAGAGAGAGCCGACTGCCCTGCTCCATCCCTCTGCCTCCTTGGGTCTCTAGAGACTCGGGAGAGGCGGACAAGAGTGCCGACTGTCCTGCTCCATTCCTCTGCCTCCTTTGGGTCTCTGGAGACTCAGGGGAGGTGGAAGAGAGAGCCGACTGCCCTGCTCCATCACTCTGCCTCCTTTTGGTCTATAGAGACTCAGGGGAGGTGGAAGAGAGAGCCGACTGCCCTGCTCCATCCCTCTGCCTCCTTTGGGTCTCTAGAGACTCAGGGGAGGCGGACGAGAGTGCCGACTGCCCTGCTCCATCCCTCTGCCTCCTTTGGGTCTCTAGAGGTTCAGGGGAGGCGGACGAGAGAGCCGACTGCCCTGCTCCATTCCTCTGCCTCCTTTGGGTCTCTAGAGACTCAGGGGAGGTGGAAGAGAGAGCCGACTGCCCTGCTCCATCCCTCTGCCTCCTTGGGGTCTCTAGAGACTCAGGGGAGGCGGACGAGAGTGCCGACTGCCCTGCTCCATTCCTCTGCCTCCTTGGGTCTCTAGAGACTCGGGAGAGGCGGACAAGAGTGCCGACTGTCCTGCTCCATTCCTCTGCCTCCTTTGGGTCTCTGGAGACTCAGGGGAGGCGGAAGAGAGAGCCGACTGCCCTGCTCCATCCCTCTGCCTCCTTGGGTCTCTAGAGACTCGGGAGAGGCGGACAAGAGTGCCGACTGTCCTGCTCCATTCCTCTGCCTCCTTTGGGTCTCTGGAGACTCAGGGGAGGTGGAAGAGAGTGCCGACTGCCCTGCTACATCCCTCTGCCTCCTTGGGGTCTCTAGAGACTCAGGGGAGGCGGACAAGAGTGCCGACTGCCCTGCTCCATCCCTCTGCCTCCTTAGGGTCTCTAGAGACTCAGGGGAGGCAGACAAGAGTGCCGACTGCCGTGCTCCATCCCTCTGCCTCCTTGGGGTCTCTGGAGACTCAGGGGAGGTGGAAGAGAGAGCCGACTGCCCTGCTCCATCCCTCTGCCTTCTTTGGGTCTATAGAGACTCAGGGGAGGTGGAAGAGAGTGCCGACTGCCCTGCTACATCCCTCTGCCTCCTTGGGGTCTCTAGAGACTCAGGGGAGGCGGACAAGAGTGCCGACTGCCCTGCTCCATCCCTCTGCCTCCTTAGGGTCTCTAGAGACTCAGGGGAGGCAGACAAGAGTGCCGACTGCCGTGCTCCATCCCTCTGCCTCCTTGGGGTCTCTGGAGACTCAGGGGAGGTGGAAGAGAGAGCCGACTGCCCTGCTCCATCCCTCTGCCTTCTTTGGGTCTATAGAGACTCAGGGGAGGCGGATGAGAGTGCCGACTGCCCTGCTCCATTCCTCTGCCTCCTTTGGGTCTATAGAGACTCAGGGGAGGTGGAAGAGAGAGCCGACTGCCCTGCTCCATTCCTCTGCCTCCTTTGGGTCTCTAGAGACTCAGGGGAGGCGGAAGAGAGTGCCGACTGCCCTGCTCCATTCCTCTGCCTCCTTTGGGTCTATAGAGACTCAGGGGAGGCGGACGAGAGAGCCGACTGCCCTGCTCCATTCCTCTGCCTCCTTTGGGTCTATAGAGACTCGGGAGAGGCGGACAAGAGTGCCGACTGCCCTGCTCCATTCCTCTGTCTCCTTTGGGTCTATAGAGACTCAGGGGAGGCGGACGAGAGAGCCGACTGCCCTGCTCCATTCCTCTGCGTCCTTGGGGTCTCTAGAGACTCAGGGGAGGTGGACAAGAGTGCCGACTGCCCTGCTCCATCCCTCTGCCTCCTTTGGGTCTCTGGAGACTCAGGGGAGGTGGACGAGAGTGCCGACTGCCCTGCTCCATCCCTCTGCCTCCTTTGGGTCTATAGAGACTCAGGGGAGGTGGACAAGAGAGCCGACTGCCCTGCTCCATTCCTCTCCCTCCTTGGGGTCTCTGGAGACTCAGGGGAGGTGGAAGAGAGAGCCGACTGCCCTGCTCCATCCCTCTGCGTCCTTGGGGTCTCTAGAGACTCAGGGGAGGCGGACGAGAGTGCCGACTGCCCTGCTCCATCCCTCTGCGTCCTTGGGGTCTCTAGAGACTCAGGGGAGGCGGACGAGAGTGCCGACTGCCCTGCTCCATTCCTCTCCCTCCTTGGGGTCTCTAAAGACTCAGGGGAGGTGGACGAGAGTGCCGACTGCCCTGCTCCATCCCTCTGCCTCCTTTGGGTCTATAGAGACTCAGGGGAGGCGGACGAGAGTGCCGACTGCCCTGCTCCATCCCTCTGCCTTCTTTGGGTCTATAGAGACTCAGGGGAGGCGGAAGAGAGAGCCGACTGCCCTGCTCCATTCCTCTGACTCCTTTTGGTCTATAGAGACTCAGGGGAGGTGGAAGAGAGAGCCGACTGCCCTGCTTCATTCCTCTGCGTCCTTTGGGTCTATAGAGACTCAGGGGAGGTGGAAGAGAGAGCCGACTGCCCTGCTCCATTCCTCTGCCTCCTTTGGGTCTATAGAGACTCAGGGGAGGCGGACAAGAGTGCCGACTGCCCTGCTCCATCCCTCTGCCTTCTTTGGGTCTATAGAGACTCAGGGGAGGCGGAAGAGAGAGCCGACTGCCCTGCTCCATTCCTCTGACTCCTTAGGGTCTCTAGAGACTCAGGGGAGGCGGACAAGAGTGCCGACTGCCCTGCTCCATCCCTCTGCCTCCTTGGGGTCTCTGGAGACTCGGGGGAGGTGGAAGAGAGAGCCGACTGCCCTGCTCCATCCCTCTGCCTCCGTTGGGTCTATAGAGACTCAGGGGAGGCGGAAGAGAGAGCCGACTGCCCTGCTCCATCCCTCTGCCTCCGTTGCGTCTATAGAGACTCAGGGGAGGTGGAAGAGAGAGCCGACTGCCCTGCTCCATCCCTCTGCCTCCATTGCGTCTATAGAGACTCAGGGGAGGTGGAAGAGAGTGCCGACTGCCCTGCTCCATTCCTCTGCCTCCTTTGGGTCTGTAGAGACTCAGGGGAGGTGGAAGAGAGTGCCGACTGCCCTGCTCCATCCCTCTGCCTCCTTTGGGTCTATAGAGACTCAGGGGAGGCGGACGAGAGTGCCGACTGCCCTGCTCCATTCCTCTGCCTCCTTTGGGTCTCTGGAGACTCAGGGGAGGTGGACGAGAGTGCCGACTGCCCTGCTCCATCCCTCTGCCTCCTTTGGGTCTCTAGAGACTCAGGGGAGGTGGACAAGAGTGCCGACTGTCCTGCTCCATCCCTCTGCCTCCTTGGGGTCTCTGGAGACTCAGGGCAGGTGGAAGAGAGAGCCGACTGCCCTGCTCCATCCCTCTGCCTCCTTTGGGTCTATAGAGACTCAGGGGAGGCGGACAAGAGAGCCGACTGCCCTGCTCCATTCCTCTCCCTCCTTGGGGTCTCTAGAGACTCAGGGGAGGTGGAAGAGAGAGCTGACTGCCCTGCTCCATCCCTCTGCCTCCGTTGGGTCTATAGAGACTCAGGGGAGGCGGAAGAGAGAGCCGACTGCCCTGCTCCATCCCTCTGCCTCTGTTGCGTCTATAGAGACTCAGGGGAGGTGGAAGAGAGTGCCGACTGCCCTGCTCCATACCTCTGCCTCCGTTGCGTCTATAGAGACTCAGGGGAGGCGGACGAGAGTGCCGACTGCCCTGCTCCATTCCTCTGCCTCCTTTGGGTCTGTAGAGACTCAGGGGAGGTGGAAGAGAGAGCCGACTGCCCTGCTCCATTCCTCTGCCTCCTTTGGGTCTCTAGAGACTCAGGGGAGGCGGAAGAGAGTGCCGACTGCCCTGCTCCATTCCTCTGCCTCCTTTGGGTCTATAGAGACTCAGGGGAGGCGGACGAGAGTGCCGACTGCCCTGCTCCATTCCACTGCCTCTTCGTGTCTCTGGATATGTGGGGCAGGGGGGTGGGCCAGGGCCTGTGTCTGCCAATCACTGGCTTCAAAACTTCTTTTTTCGTGGCTCGTTCGTTTTCCCCGCACTTGTATGATTAGACCTGGGTTTCTAACTAGTGTTGTTGACAGTGTCTTCCACCGGAAACCAAACACAACACTTCATTCCACACAGAAAAAGAGACCCTGGGTTCTGCGGTGGGATGGGCAGCTCTTCATCATACCACACGTCACATCAGGCGCGCAACACCCATGGAGCTCAAAGCGCTTCAGCACCCCCCCCCCTCCCCCCTTTCGTGTATGTCATCCCGGCTGAGAGCTTCCCGGGCACACACATTGACAACTTTTGAGCTGCTGTGGGCTGGTCTGGCGTCCGTCTTATTGCAGCCGCGCCCGAGTACTTCACAGGTCTTTAAAAGATCATTTACTTGTTAACGAGGCTTTGTTGTGTTTTTACCCCTTCTTAGAGCCCCTGCATCTCCACTCTGACTATTGCTGGAAGAATGACCCCCCCCCCCCCCCCTCTGATATTTGGCTCTAGTTGCGCCTCCGCATCACATGCCAATATTTTAACAAATGCAAAAACAGTTGATGACAGAATGCAGAGCAATGTCATACATTCACTCCAGGGCCTAAATCCATCGTTTTTGCACCGGACGTGGGTCCTGGGCTCACTGTGCCACTGGAATCAAGCTATCCTGGCTGAAGAGGGGTGAAACCTCGAAACCGGTCCCAGGAAGCTTGTTTCCGGTCCAGGGAAGGCATGGCTTGGCAGTTCGGGCTGGACTGTTCCCAGGAGGCACAGGGTCAGACTGATTTGCATATGGCCATGTCTGAACTGGGGTGGCAGAGTGGGCTAAAGAACGGTGATGGATCAAACCCAGATCTGTTGACTGGGTGTGAGTGTTTGATTGGTTCTGATGTTCCGTCCATCACCCCCCCCTTTTGTACCGCTTTGTTCGCCATAAGTTGGCAAGGTATGCTCAGACGTGAGTCCCTTGCTCACTTTGCCACTGGATTCAAGCAAGCCTGGCTGAAGACGGCTGAAATGCCAGAAACTGGTCCTAGGAGGCTTGTTTCCGGTCCAGGGAAGGCATGGCTTGGCAGTTCGGGCTGGACTGTTCCCATGAGGCACAGGGTCAAGACTGATTTGCATATTGCCAGGTCTAAACTGGGGTGGCAGAGTGGGCTAAAGAATGATGGATTTAACCCAGATCTCTTGACAGGGGTTGAATGTTTTGATTTGTTCTGCATTTCGTCCATCAATTGTGTCTCTTTTAATATTTTAACAACTGGCAAGTGGGAGATTTTGAAATAAAAATCGAGAGAATGTATTTCGCAGTTGACTTATATTGTAGTAAAAGCCATTTTCGGCTTCACAAGTCCGTTGTCGCCCGCATGAATCGCATCTGTTGGCATGTGGGCGATAGGGCCCCTGAATTCTGTTTATGGAAGCCCCTGTGTGCGCCTAGAACGGAATCCTTTCCAAAGCGCAGCGCTATCCCCCCAAGAGAATGTGCTTAGCTTCCACCGAGGCGCTCCGCGTCAGGCGCGGGCACGTGGCCCTGGTACAGGGAATGGACAGGGTCCCGTCATTATGCGGTAAAACCTCAAGGTGTCCCATAAACGGTGCGCACGCTGCTCGAGTGACCTTCAGGGCCCCATGGGGCCCGTGACAGTGACGTGGGTCTCCATGACATCCGGTCAGGGCCTGGGGAGGGAGGGCCGGCTCAGCTCAGCCTCCACTGCCTTTCCATACTGCATCATACCCCCCGAGGGGCGTCCTTCTGACATCCATCCTCGTCTTTCCCTTAGCTTCACTTTTTCCACAGCTGAGAAGAAGGTTTCCCTGGTGCCGCCATCAGGGGACCTCTCTCCACACGCACAGCCTGGCCCCCACCTCACGCACATCCTGGCTCCCACCTCCCTCCACACGCACAACCTGGTGCCCACCTCCCTCCTCACGCACAGCCTGTCTCCCACCTCACTCCACACGCACAGCCCGGCGGCCCACTTCCTCCACACGCACAGCCCGGTGGCCCACCTTCCTCCACACGCACAGCCTGGCTCCCACCTAATGCACAGCCCTGCTGCCCACCTCCCTACTCACGCACAGCCCTGCTGCCCACCTCCCTCCTCACGCACAGCCTGGCTCCCACCTAATGCACAGCCCTGCTGCCCACCTCCCTCCTCACGCACAGCCTTGCTGCCCACCTCCCTCCTCACGCACAGCCTGGCTCCCACCTCCCTCCTCACGCACAGCCTGCCCCCAACTCAAGAAAACAGACTGGCTCCCACCTCCATCCACACGCACAGCCTGTCTCCCACATCACTCCACACGCACAGTCCGGCGGCCCACCTTCCGCCACACGCACAGCCTGGCTCCCACCTAATGCACAGCCCTGCTGCCCACCTTCCTCCTCACTCACAGCCTGGCTCCCACCTCCCTCCTCACGCACAGCCTGGCTGCCCACCTCACGCACAGGCTGACAGCTGGCGGCCCACCTCCCTCAACACGCACAGCCTGGCTTCCACATTGGCTCCCACCTCCCTCTTCACGCGCAGCCTGGCTGCCCACCTCACGCACAGCTCTGCAGCCCACCTCCCTCCTCACGCACAGCCTGGCTCCCACCTTGGCTCCCACCTCCCTCTTCACGCGCAGCCTGGCTGCCCACCTCACGCACAGCTCTGCAGCCCACCTCCCTCCTCACGCACAGCCTGGCTCCCACCTTGGCTCCCACCTCCCTCCTCACGCACAGCCTGGCTGCCCACCTCACGCACAGCTCTGCTGCCCACCTCCCTCCTCACGCACAGCCTGGCTCCCACCTTGGCTCCCACCTCCCTCCTCACGCACAGCCTGGCTGCCCACCTCACGCACAGCTCTGCTGCCCACCTCCCTCCTCACGCACAGCCTGGCTGCCCACCTCACGCACAGCTCTGCTGCCCACCTCCCTCCTCACGCACAGCCTGGCTCCCACCTTGGCTCCCACCTCCCTCCTCACGCACAGCCTGGCTGCCCACCTCACGCACAGCTCTGCTGCCCACCTCCCTCCACTCGCACAGCCCGGCTCCCACCTCCCTCCACACGCACAGCCTGGCTCCCACCTCCCTCCACACGCACAGCCCGGCTCCCACCTCCATCCACACGCACAGCCCGGCTCCCACCTCCCTCCACACGCACAGCCCGGCTCCCACTTCCCTGCTTTAACTTTTACAGCTGCTTTCAATTTTGGAATCAAACGTGTTTCCTGAGGGTGACTTTACCGAAAAAAACACTGGGAAAATATCATACCTGGTAACGTTTAGTTTTGCTACGACCTGAGCTTTAACGAGTAAACATTTCATAGAAATACTCATGATTTGTTGTGCTCATTAATAGTCAAATATGACTGTTTCTAACCACCTGCCAGTGACAGGTGCTACTGCAACTGTATCCAATGCTCCTCAATGGATCGACTTTGGAAGGATGTGGGGCTGAGTTGGCCTCGCGTCATTACAACCCATGGCATCACACTAGGGGGTATATTTACTAAACTTCGACCCAATGCAGCAAGGGCTGTTTCTGCGCTGCGTCAAAGGGAGAGTGCCACGACACAAGGGTGCCTGCGTTGCGTCAAAGGGAGAGTGCCACGACACAAGGGTGCCTGCGCTGCGTCAAAGGGAGAGTGCCACGACACAAGGGTGCCTCCGCTGCGTCAAAGGGAGAGTGCCACGACACAAGGGTGCCTGCGTTGCGTCAAAGGGAGAGTGCCACGACACAAGGGTGCCTGCGCTGCGTCAAAGGGAGAGTGCCACGACACAAGGGTGCCTGCATTGCTTCAAAGGGAGAGTGCCACGACACAAGGGTGCCTGCGTTGCGTCAAAGGGAGAGTGCCACGACACAAGGGTGCCTGCGTTGCGTCAAAGGGAGAGTGCCACGACACAAGGGTGCCTGCGTTGCGTCAAAGGGAGAGTGCCACGACACAAGGGTGCCTGCGCTGCGTCAAAGGGAGAGTGCCACGACACAAGGGTGCCTCCGCTGCGTCAAAGGGAGAGTGCCACGACACAAGGGTGCCTGCGTTGCGTCAAAGGGAGAGTGCCACGACACAAGGGTGCCTGCGCTGCGTCAAAGGGAGAGTGCCACGACACAAGGGTGCCTCCGCTGCGTCAAAGGGAGAGTGCCACGACACAAGGGTGCCTGCGTTGCGTCAAAGGGAGAGTGCCACGACACAAGGGTGCCTGCGCTGCGTCAAAGGGAGAGTGCCACGACACAAGGGTGCCTGCATTGCTTCAAAGGGAGAGTGCCACGACACAAGGGTGCCTGCGTTGCGTCAAAGGGAGAGTGCCACGACACAAGGGTGCCTGCGTTGCGTCAAAGGGAGAGTGCCACGACACAAGGGTGCCTGCGTTGCGTCAAAGGGAGAGTGCCACGACACAAGGGTGCCTGCGTTGCGTCAAAGGGAGAGTGCCACGACACAAGGGTGCCTGCGTTGCGTCAAAGGGAGAGTGCCACGACACGAGGGTGCCTGCGCTGCGTCAAACGGAGAGTGCCACGACACGAGGGTGCCTGCGCTGCGTCAAAGGGAGAGTGCTACGACACAAGGGGGCCTGCGTTGCGTCAAAGGGAGAGTGCCACGACACAAGGGTGCCTGCGTTGCGTCAAAGGGAGAGTGCCAGGACACAAGGGTGCCTGCGTTGCGTCAAAGGGAGAGTGCCACGACACAAGGGTGCCTGCGTTGCGTCAAAGGGAGAGTGCCACGACACAAGGGTGCCTGCGTTGCATCAAAGGGAGAGTGCCACGACACAAGGGTGCCTGCGTTGCGTCAAAGGGAGAGTGCCACGACACAAGGGTGCCTGCGTTGCGTCAAAGGGAGAGTGCCACGACACAAGGGTGCCTGCATTGTGGTTAAAATAGTTTTAGTTCAGGAAGGAATGCCTTCCTGGACAAAAACTATCCCTAGAGTCTTTCTCCTCTTTCTATGAGGCCTGCAGAATGTAGCAGATGTGCAGAGAGAGAGTAACGAGAACAAAGGAAGATATTTCTCCTTGTTTCACGTTGGCGCACCAGTGTGGAGCAAACCCATGTTTACTAACCTTAGAAAATGTGGTTTTGCATCAAAATCCATGAGTGGATGTACGGGAATGGCCATTACTCCACCCATGTAACGTCTCTCTGACGCAAGGTAACGCAAGTCAGTCCTATGTACTGCCCTGCGTCACTTTTTGTTTTTGCAAAGTCACAATATGTCACACAATTTGGGCTTTGCGTGGCTTTCTAAATACCAAAATAGATGTTGTGTCGGGCTCTGTAAAAAAAGTGACGTAACCCTTTCAGAACTCCGTTTAGAGGGCCAGAGGGCCAGCAGGAGCTACTGGGCCCAACCGTGGGGCTGAGACCTTGTGCTGCTGATGTGCAAGGGCCTGGCCTGCTATGGATCATGAGCAGCTGGGCCAAGCACCCCTCCAGCACTGGACTCCCAGTGGTAGGGCCGGCCGGTCGAGCAGTCCCAGGCTTCTCTGGGGGGAGGGAGATACAGTTTGGTGAACACGGGCTCACAACTCAAAGTACACTCAACAGCAGCAGTAAATGATTGTTCAGCCACATTTATGACTAAAGTAGTATTTAAATGAACACAAGGGGAAACACGGAATACACAAACAATACTCACAGCCCCTGAGGTCAGGGCTCTAGTGTTCAATAGGCCGTCCCCTGAGTCCCCATTAACTTAAGGCAACATTCGGGCAGGCGCCGCTCGCACTCCGAGTCTCAGGAGTCCCACTCCAACTCTGAAAAGTTGAAAGTGTTTCATCACCGAAGCACTATGGGGTAGAAATGTGCCCTGGTGCCTCCTGGCCCTTCGGTCAGCCTTACCCTCACGAGCAGTGATTGTCAGACCAGAGTCTCCGAGAGCCTCTCTTGCAGGCGCGACGTCTTCTTCTGGTGCGTATCATACACGAGGCTCTGCAGAGGCAGTGTCTGGGTGTCCGTGGTGCTCCTTTAGGCTACCATCGGAGGGGTGGCATTTCGCTGATTGCTGGTTCTGATCCTCAGTTGGGGCTCTGGCACCACGGTGGCCTCTCCGTGCAACATTGGCATCAACCAGGCTATGATCCATGTCCTTTCCCAGTGGCCCTCCCTGGCATATGGGGTCACCACATCTGCTCCTCACTCGTGCGATGGCCCGATTGGCACCACAGCAAGTTCTTTTTCAAGGTGGCCCCGTCTGGCATACCACGTCTCCAACTTACACACCACACAGAGGCGACAGCCCGATCGGCTTGGCAAACTTCATGGTGGCCCCCTCTGGCATATGGGTGTCGCCAACTTACCGCACACGGGCAACATCCCAATTGGCATGGCAGCGATGATGACCATAGCTAACTTCACAGTGGCCCTTACTGGCATATGGGGTAAGCAACTCAAACCTAAACATAAGCAAAGACTCTATATAACTCGCTACAGGGATTCACTCACCAGGATCCCCCACTGGTCCTTGCTCCCTCCACCGCTCTCTTCTTCCTCACAGGGCACACTGGTCTTGGCAAGCAGGCAGGCACTGGTGCTCCAGGCTCCAGGAGCAGGTGGTCTTAGATGTCCCTGGGTGATGTCACCTCGCCCAGCTGGGAGACTGGCAAGCCTTAGCCCCCAGCCCTGGGGCCCTGGCCACAGGCCGAAGTTTGCAGAGCTTCCCCTCCTCAGACAGCCCGTCTGGCTGCTTGACAGTTGACAATTTTAGGGTGTCGAGCTTCCCTTCTTATAATCCATTTCCAGACACCAAATGTGACTCAGGGTCTGAGTCTTTGAAGTTTGGGTGGGGTCTGCTTCCTTTTGAAGTGACCTCTCCTCCGCCCTCTCTTCCTTCAGAAAGCCGTCTGTCACAGCAGGAGCGACTCCAGATCTCATTCCTCCACAGCACACACCATGGGTTGACTTGAGGTTCACACCAGGATGTCAGCCGCAGTGGTATTTTTGTCAAAAGGATACCCCAGGGCCTCGGCCCTACTCTTTCGATTCTCTTATCAGCCCCGTCTCCTTGCTAAGATGTTCACATGCTTCCCTCTCTGAATCAAAGGCCACCCCTTGTGGTGTACGGGGGAGCTGGGCTCTCCTTCCTCCAGTGTGTCACCAGGTTCACAAGAATGCAGCAACCCACAAATCTGTCTGGGGGGGATCCCGAGACCCCCTCATGCTTCTCCAGTCAGCCCCTGGTCTCCCTAAATTGAACAATCAATCATAGCATTTGTAAAGCGCACTACTTACCCGTGAGGGTCTCAAGGCGCTGGGGGGGGAGGGGTGGGGGGAGGGATGGGGGGGGGGGGTGCTGCTACTGCTTGAAGAGCCAGGTCTTGAGGGGTCTACTGAAGGTCAGCAGGTCTTGGGTCTGCCGTAGGTGGATGGGGAGGGTGTTCCAGGTCTTGGCGGCGAGGTGGGAGAACGATCTGCAGCCGGAGGTTGCTCTTCTGATGCAGGGGATTGTGGCGAGGGCGAGGTCGGTGGAGCATAGCTGGCGGGTGGGGGTGTAGAAGCTGAGTCGTCTGTTGAGGTACGCTGGTCCGGTTTTGTGGGGTGCCTTGTGTGCGAGGGTGATGAGCTTGAAGGTTATCCTCTTGTTGATGGAGAGCCAGTGCAGGTCTCTCAGGTGGGGTGTGATGTGGCTGCGGCGAGGGATGTCAAGGATCAGGCGTGCAGAGGCATTCTGGATGCATTGAAGTCGTTTCAGGAGTTTGGCCGAGGCTCCTGCATAGAGGGTGTTTCCGTAGTCCAACCTGCTGCTGACGAGGGCCTGGGTGACTGTTCTTCTTGTTTCGGTGGGGATCCATTTGTAGATCTTGCAGAGCATGCGGAGGGTGTTGAAGCAGGAGGAAGAGACGGCGTTGACCTGCTTAGTCATGGAAAGGGTGGAGTCGAGTATGACCCCTAGGTTGTGTGCGTGGTCGGTGGGTGTTGGAGCTGTTCCCAGTGCGGTCGGCCACCAGGTGTCGTCCCAGGCAGAGGGGGTGGATCTGAGGATGAGGACCTCCATCTTGTCCGGGTTCAGCTTTAGTCGGCTGTTCCTCATCCATTCGGCAACGGCCTTCATTCCTTCATGGAGGTTGGTTTTGGTGGTGTGGGGATCCTTGGTGAGGGAGAGGATCAGCTGGGTGTCATCGGCGTAGGAGATGATGTTGAGGTCGTGCAGTCGGGCGACGTGGGCGAGCGGTGCCATGTAGATGTTAAACAGCGTTGGGCTGAGGGATGAGCCCTGGGGAATGCTGCAGATGATCTCGGTGGCTTCGGAGCGGAGGCGGATGCTCTGTGTTCTGCCGGAGAGGAAGGAGGTGGTCCAGTCCAGGGCCATCTCTTGGATCCCGGCGTAGTGGAGGCGCGTGCGTAGGGTGCGGTGGCAGACCGTGTCGAAGGTGGCTGATAGGTCCAGGAGGATGAGGGCTGCGGTTTCTCCATTGTCTAGCATCGTCCTGATGTCATCGGTGGCGGCGATGAGGCCAGTTTCGGTGCTGTGGTTGCTGCGGAACCCGGATTGGGACGGGTCCAGGATGCTGTTCTCCTCGAGGTAGCGGGTCAGTTGTTTGTTGATGGTCTTCTCGATGACCTTTGTCGGGATCGGGAGCAGGGAGATGGGCCGGAAGTTCTTGAGGTCCTTGGGGTCGGCCTTGGGTTTCTTGAGTAAGGCGTTGATCTCGGCGTGCTTCCAGCTCTCCGGGAAGGTTGCTGTCTCAAAGGAAATGTTGATGGTTTTCCGAAGATGGGGTGCAATGGTGGTGCTGGCGATTCTTCCATGCACTGCACCATTCACAGGCACACATGCACCCAGCACACATGCAACCACATGCGTTCTACATTACATACTAACTCGATGTAGGCCAGGGGTGAGTAAACCACATAGCAGCTGAACTTTACATGAGTCACCCTGGCGGCCTCACGCCACTGATACAGGCAAAAGGGCCTGTTCATTTCTACTGATCACTACTTGCGTGGTATACAGACACTACTGTGCTCCTGTTGCTTAACTTAGTAGCTTCTTGCCCCTATGAGGGTAGCGCTTGGGATGCCCCTCCCAAGCAAACAAGACTGCAATCCATTAGACAGGCCTATGTCATAGGAAACACGCATGATCCATCTTCGCCCATGACAACAAAAATCAGCACCAGGGATCCAGACATCGTTGCAGCTGGGCGCTCAGGGCAGGGGTACGTCTGTCACCAGGGTGGGAACTTTTCTGTCCCAACAAACTGTGACGCGAAATCTTAGTTAATCAGGGCCCAGATGTTAGTCGTGAGCCCTAACAACTTTGAGCTTTCTTGAGGGGTTTCTATGGAGGGAAGCTGGAACGCTGAAGAGACGGTGCCTTCTCTCAGGCCACTGGCTACAAGTATCCTTGCAATGGCCTCTGTGCAGCAGCTATCTGACACGGTCCATCACATGTGGGTATCTCACAGGGCTTAGACTGGCGTGCAGGCGATGCTATTTATTCTGCTGGACCTCAATGCTAGCCCAGCAAGACAGAAGGCATGGCCCTGGCATCATCTGGTTCAGGATAAGGCTGGAGACAGCTACACTGAGAAGGATAAAGGTGCCGGAAGCACTGTGGAAATCGGAACAGTATTGATTAGCGTTGGAGAACCCAGTGGAGAACGAGCAATGCTTTTTCGTTTAAAAATAGAAAACATGTCACGATGCCCCTGATGAAGGGTTTATCCCGAAAGGCACTGGGTGATTTTAAATAAAATTGTGACTTACGGAAACATCTAATTCTCCTGTGTTTTTTAAACAACCATGCACAACTACAAGAACTAGTCAAATAAATTGATGAAAAGAGAAAATATTGGTGAAAAGTTATTGAGGAAAAATGTTGAATAATTGAAGAGTTAAACAGGATATTCGATTTATTGGATTGATTTGTGACAGACATGGCTGTGCAGCTTGATGGGGACCAGATGCGGTCCCGCTGTGTTAATTCAGGATAAGGTTGCCCAGATGCCCCATTCCCATCCAGTTAGCCATGTCACCCATGGTCAGTGCAGTCGAATGCAACATGAACAGTCTCTGTTCCTCATCCTGCAGAGAGGCAGTCCTTCTGGCCACGTTGGCAAACTTCCGCCCATTGAGGACGAGGGCAAGCCTTCATGGCTGCTGGTACACGTCATTGGACATGGCTGATTGCGGTCTGCTTGGCTACTGTTACTAGACCTTGCTGCAGAATTGTATAAAGTTGAATGCAACATGCACGGCTGCTGCTACAGGGCTTTTCTGTGACGCTGGGTACGGTCAATCATTATACTCACAAAATAGAAGGCACAAGAGATCACGCCTTCTCTCGCTCTCCCGAGAGATCTATATTACTCACAAAACGAGGACACGTATGTAAAACTAAATCACACTAACATAAAGAGGGAGAAAAAGACCGGAAAAGAAGAAAAAGAGAGATTGGCCCACCTAATTCCTGGCCAAAGCAATCCACGTTGGTAAACCACTAAGAAACCGACTTTTTGGAAACCCTTAGGATTTTCAAAATTGCCCTCAACCACTAAATAGTGGCATGCTTCATCATAGGGCCGCTAACACACCCTGGCACAAGCCAACATTCAGGGTGGCACAATATTGTTTTGGAAAAAAATGATTTCAAACTCGGGATCCCCTATCATGACATGCATGGTGGCCATTAGTGGAGTTCTCGGCGTCCCTGAATATGGTTGATTGTGAAGTGCATGGTTGCTGTCGATGGAGTTCTCAGCGACATTTGATATGGTTGCTAGCGACAAGCATGGATGCCACTACTGGGCCTCTCTGCGGTGTTGGATATGGTTGGTCACAATGTTCATGGTTGCTCTTATTGGACCTCTTTGCTGCATTGGATACGGTCGATCATGACATGCATGGTTCTGTTATTGGACCTCTCTGCGTCACTGAATACAATCAATCGCACAACTCATGGTTACTGTAAATGGACCTCTTTGCAGCATTGGATACGGTCGATCATGACATGCATGGTTCTGTTATTGGACCTCTCTGCGTCTCTGAATACAATCAATCGCACAACTCATGGTTACTGTAAATGGACCTCTTTGCAGCATTGGATACGGTCGATCATGACATGCATGGTTCTGTTATTGGACCTCTCTGCGTCTCTGAATACAATCAATCGCACAACTCATGGTTACTGTAAATGGACCTCTTTGCAGCATTGGATACGGTCGACCATGACATGCATGGTTCTGTAAATGGACCTCTCTGCGTCACTGAGTACAATCAATCGCACAACTCATGGTTACTGTAAATGGACCTCTTTGCTGCATTGGATACGGTCGATCATGACATGCATGGTTCTGTTATTGGATCTCTCTGCGTCACTGAATACAATCAATCGCACAACTCATGGTTGCTCATATTGGACCTCTTTGCTGCATTGGATACGGTCGATCATGACATGCATGGTTCTGTTATTGGATCTCTCTGCGTCTCTGAATACAATCAATCGCACAACTCATGGTTACTGTAAATGGACCTCTTTGCAGCATTGGATACGGTCGATCATGACATGCATGGTTCTGTTATTGGATCTCTCTGCATCACTGAATACAATCAATCGCATGATTCATGGTTGCTGTTAATAGACCGCTTTGTGTCATTGGACACGATCAATTGCGATGTGCACAGTTGGTGCTACTGGACCTCTCTGCAGTGTTGGATACAATTGATTGTGGCATGCATGGTTGCTGTTAGGCCTTTCTGTGCATAGGGTATGGTCGGTTGTGGCATGCATGGTTGCTGTTATTAAGTCTTTCTGCTGCATTGGGTATGGTTGATTGTGGCATGCATGGTTGCTGTTAGGCCTTTCTGCTGCATTGGGTATGGTCGATTGTGGCATGCATGGTTGCTGTTATTAAGTCTTTCTGCTGCATTGGGTATGGTCGGTTGTGGCATGCATGGTTGCGTTAGGCCTTTCTGCTGCATAGGGTATGGTCGATTGTGGCATGCATGGTTGCTGTTATTACTCCTCTCTGCTGCATTGGGTATGGTTGATTATGGCATGCATGGTTGCTGTTATTAAGTCTTTCTGCTGCATAGGGTATGGTCGGTTGTGGCATGCATGGTTGCTGTTATTAAGTCTTTCTGCTGCATTGGGTATGGTCGATTGTGGCATGCATGGTTGCAGTTATTAAGTCTTTCTGCTACATAGGGTATGGTCGATTGTGGCATGCATGGTTGCGTTATGCCTTTCTGCTGCATAGGGTATGGTCGATTGTGGCATGCATGGTTGCTGTTATTAAGTCTTTCTGCTGCATAGGGTATGGTCGGTTGTGGCATGCATGGTTGCTGTTATTAAGTCTTTCTGCTGCATAGGGTATGGTCGGTTGTGGCATGCATGGTTGCTGTTATTACTCCTCTCTGCTGCATTGGGTATGGTCGGTTGTGGCATGCATGGTTGCGTTAGGCCTTTCTGCTGCATTGGTTATGGTCGATTGTGGCATGCATGGTTGCTGTTATTACGCCTCTCTGCTGCATTGGGTATGGTCGATTGTGGCATGCATGGTTGCTGTTATTACTCCTCTCTGCTGCATTGGGTATGGTCGATTGTGGCATGCATGGTTGCGTTAGGCCTTTCTGCTGCATTGGGTATGGTCGATTGTGGCATGCATGGTTGCTGTTAGGCCTTTCAGCTGCATTGGGTATGGCCGATTGTGGCATGCATGGTTGCTGTTAGGCCTTTCAGCTGCATTGGGTATGGTCGATTGTGGCATGCATGGTTACTGTTATTAAGTCTTTCTGCTGCGTAGGGTATGGTCGGTTGTGGCATGCATGGTTGCTGTTAGGCCTTTCTGCTGCATTGGGTATGGTCGGTTGTGGCATGCATGGTTGCTGCTAGGCCTTTCTGCTGCATTGTGTATGGTCGATTGTGGCATGCATGGTTGCTGTTATTACTCCTCTCTGCTGCATTGGGTATGGTCGGTTGTGGCATGCATGGTTGCTGCTAGGCCTTTCTGCTGCATTGGGTATGGTCGATTGTGGCATGCATGGCTGCAGTTATTACTCCTCTCTGCTGCATTGGGTATGGTCGGTTGTGGCATGCATGGTTGCTGTTAGGCCTTTCTGCTGCATTGGGTATGGTCGATTGTGGCATGCATGGTTGCTGTTAGGCCTTTCTGCTGCATTGTGTATGGTTGATTGTGGCATGCATGGTTGCTGTTATTACTCCTCTCTGCTGCATTGGGTATGGTCGGTTGTGGCATGCATGGTTGCTGTTATTACTCCTCTCTGCTGCATTGGGTATGGTCGGTTGTGGCATGCATGGTTGCTGTTAGGCCTTTCAGCTGCATTGGGTATGGCCGATTGTGGCATGCATGGTTGCTGTTAGGCCTTTCTGCTGCATAGGGTATGGTCGGTTGTGGCATGCATGGTTGCTGTTATTAAGTCTTTCTGCTGCATTGGGTATGGTCGATTGTGACTTGCGTGGTTGCTGTTATTAAGTCTTTCTGCTGCATTGGGTATGGTCGATTGTGGCATGCATGGTTGCGTTAGGCCTTTCTGCTGCATTGGGTATGGTCGATTGTGGCATGCATGGTTGCGTTAGGCCTTTCTGCTGCATTGGGTATGGTCGATTGTGGCATGCATGGTTGCGTTAGGCCTTTCTGCTGCATTGGGTATGGTCGATTGTGGCATGCATGGTTGCTGTTAGGCCTTTCTGCTGCATTGGGTATGGTCGATTGTGACTTGCGTGGTTGCTGTTATTAGACCTTTCTGCGGCATCGGTTACAATCAATCACAACGTGCATTTTTGTTATTGGACCTCTGCTGCACCGCATTTGGTTAATCGTGACATGCATGGCTACCGGACCTCTGTGTGGCATTGGGTACAGTCGACTGTGACGTTTTCAGTCTTGGCTTGCTGGCCAAGCGCTGGATTTCTTTTCTCCGGGGCAGTAGCTGCTGTGGTGAAGGCTGAGATCCCAGATAAAGAGGCTGCTGTATCTGTCAGGTGTGATGGAGTCATTGTCGATGATTTCCTCAAAGGAGGTTTATTAAACTTCAGATGGAATCTAGATCAGGAGGAAGGTGGTGGCCTCGGGCGCTCTGAGAGACTGGACCTTCATGGAGTCGGGTCGCAGGTTCCTGTATCTTGTCTTAGCAGAAAGACTTGTGCAATACACAAGACCTCATCTAGTGCTGGGTGTGAGATCCATGTGCTGTACGCGGCAGCGTGTGGCATTGGAAGCCTGCGATGGGCGTCATGTCTCGGTGATGGGCAGAGCATCAAGCCTTTGGGTGGTGGCGGTGTCTTTGTTGTCTGCAAGGCCGTAGCTTGGTCAGTAAGACTGGGGTGTGAGCTTCAGATTTCCAAACAATCTCGCTGGCATTTCATGGTAAAATGCATTATGGGAAGGAGAACAGGAGGGGGCTTAAGGGGCAGGGGGAAGGGAGAGCCGTGTGGATTATTAGTAGAGAGAGAGGGAGAGTGAGAGAGAGAGAGAGAGAGAGAGAGAGAGCAAAGAGAGAGGGGGAGAGAGAGAGAGCAAAGAGAGAGGGGGAGAGAGAGAGAGCAAAGAGAGAGGGGAGTGAAAGGAGAGAGAGAGAGGGAGAGAGAGAGAGAGAGAGGAGAGAGAGAGAGGAGGCAGAGAAGAGAGGGGAGAGAGAGAGAGAGAGAGAGAGAGAGAGGGAGGGAGAGAGAGAGAGAGAGAGAGAGAGGGAGAGAGAGAGAGAGGAGAGAGAGAGGAGGCAGAGAAGAGAGGGGAGAGAGAGAGAGAGAGAGAGAGAGAGAGAGAGGGAGGGAGAGAGAGAGAGAGAGAGAGAGGGAGAGAGAGAGAGAGAGGAGAGAGAGAGGAGGCAGAGAAGAGAGGGGAGTAAGGAGAGAGAGAGAGAGAGAGAGAGAGAGAGAGAGAGAGGAGGCATAGAGAGGGGGAGAGAGAGAGAGAGAGAGAGAGAGAGAGAGAGAGAGAGGAAAGAGAGAGGAGGCATAGAGGGGGGGGATAGAGAGAGAGAGAGAGAGAGAGAGAGAGAGAGAGAGAGAGAGAGAGAGGAAAGAGAGATGAGGCATAGAGAGGGGGGGAGAGAGAGAGAGAGAGGAGTGAGAGAGAGAGGAGAGAAAGAGGAGGCAGAGAAGAGAGGGGTAGAGAGAGAGAGAGCAAAGAGAGAGGGGAGTGAAAGGAGAGAGAGAGAGGGAGAGAGAGAGAGAGAGAAAAGAGAGAGAGTAGACATAGAGAGGGGAGAGAGAGAGAGAGAGATTTAGTCTGTGTGTAAAAATCCTAGGTGAAATCCAACAGACACCTCACCATACCTGACTGAAAGCACCTGTACCCAGTGATTCATTTGAGCCGGTGCTTTCCGGTGCTCAGCACCGGCACCTAATCCTCAGCACCAGCTCTTATAGCACCCATTATGGACACACTCATTTGGAAGGCATGTGTTTTCCCCCCGAATCATGTTCAGCCATGCCGAGACTCGAACCCGGTTCCCCAGCTATGAAATGGGCAGCTCTAGCCATGAGGCCATGTCCGCTCCAGGTTGATAAGTGCCAGGGCTCTGGTCAGGAGGCCGCCTGCACCAGCACACTTCTCCGGTTACTGCTGCCTCCTGAGGAGAGCCCCAGCACTTTTTATTTTACAAATTAACCACTGGCTGTACCCAAGTATTTACTAGATAATACATTGATTATGAGGGGTGTACACCCCCCGGAGCTCCGCCCCTGCTTGCCCGTGGTGGGCATAAGGTGAAGCACTTGCTCCCCTGGTGAGCTGTGAGGGTTGGAGGTGCTCAAGGGCGGGTGCGGAGTGGGGGTCAGACACGTTGTAGTGTCCCACGTGCAGTGTGAGAGTCAAGGCTCCCATCACAGCCCCATCGGCCCCTGTCAGATTGCACCCTTGGCTTCAGGCACCTGGGCGACCATGGCTTCAGGCCACAAGCATAGGGCCGCAAGGAGGGGTGCTGTGGGTCCTGCAGCCCCCCCAAAACAACCCTGCCGGAGAGCAGAAGGTGGGTGAGCAATAAAGATGTGTTTCTATTCTACAAAGACAGAGGTCAAATGTAAGACACGTTGGACAGAGGTCAAATGTAAGACACGTTGGACAGAGGTCAAATGTAAGACACGTCAAATGTAAGACACATTGGACAGAGGTCAAGTGTAAGACACATTGGACAGAGTTCAAGTGTAAGACACGTTGGACAGAGGTCAAATGTAAGACACATTGGACAGAGGTTAAATGTAAGACACGTTGGTCAGAGGTCAAATGTAAGACACGTCAAATGTAAGACACATTGGACAGAGGTCAAATGTAAGACACGTCAAATGTAAGACACATTGGACGGAGGTTAAATGTAAGACACATTGGACAGAGGTCAAGTGTAAGACACGTTGGACAGAGGTCAAATGTAAGACACATTGGACAGAGGTTAAATGTAAGACACTTTGGACAGAGGTCAAGTGTAAGACACTTTGGACAGAGGTCAAGTGTAAGACACGTTGCCTCTTCATCTTTGAACAGCGAACATGGGGCATCATCAAGTGTCTTTCTCTGACTGCACATTGAAAGGCTATAGTCGACTGATGAAAACAAAGCTCCTAATAGCATCAGAATATATCAAGGCGCTTTCCTTGGTGGTGCACAAATGATAAACATTCACTGGAACTCGAGTTCCACACATGATCTTTGGCGCGCTGCAGTGTTATCAGTACTTCTGCATGTTTGTGCGAATGCAGTGGCCGTTCCAACGGAAAGTGTGCCGTCTGTAATGACGGCGGCCCCCAGCGGGGTGCAGGCGGCAGGGCTGATGACGTCACACCACCAGCCAGGGCAGCCCTCGGGCGCTTGATGCTCATCGGGTGCTGTAGGCGCTGTTGTGATGCAGAGTCGAGTGATTCACGATTGGTGGGAGGCCGAGGGGGCGGGGCTCCTGACGTCACCGAGCCCTCCTGTCAGTCTCAGCCCGCCTGCTGTTCTTGGCTGAACCCTCAGGATGCGGCTCCCCGCTCGGCAGAGCGTGTCCGATCCTGAGCGTGAATCTTCCCATCACTCGAGCCCCAGACGTCCGTCTGTCCCTTCCTCCCGCCCAGTCTTTGCTACAAACAGAACAGAATGTTTCCTCCATCACCGACTGGTCTGCTCCGGTCATGCATGGCCCCGTCACGCGCTGGAAAATGCAATGATATGTCCCTTCCCTGGAAAGAATGGATCCCTTGTACCACCAGGGTTTGAGGGAGGACTGACCCTGGGAGGCCTTGGGGCTGCTGACCACAGATGTGAGCCGGGGCCCCTCCCTGCTCGGGCCCCTCTTTCATTGCAATCTTTTATCTAGTTGACATGCGCGCCCCTGTATTAGTAACCTCGAGCGGGGTGAGGGGCCCCTGGGGTGACATCATGGGTGCTGGGGTGCAGTAGGCGCCCCTGGGAGACGGGAGGCAGCATCCTGAGCTCAGACGCCCCGTTAAGTGTAAGGCCAGATGTTGACTGGCATGAAGGGTGCCAGGTGTGTGCTCAGACGGAGGCGAGCCCCAGGCTGGGGGATGCTGAAGATGGCTTGTGATTGGCTGCTCGAGGGGTGTGCAGTCTGGGAGAAGAGCAGGCAGGTGTTACTTTACGTCATTTGGATTCATAGAGCGCTTGGCTCCCCCGCCGGGGCTTCCAAGCGCTATCACAACAGCTGGAGCGTAAAGGTGACATTTAGAATAGCCAGGTGAGGTTTTCAAAAGCGTTGACACGCAACATCGGCGCAAGAGAGCTCCTCATTTTGGGGCCCAGAAAATTAAGGGAGCGCCCCCGAGTCTAGACAGTTGGACTCGGGGATCACTGCTAGATTCTCACTACCTGAACCAAAGTGCGATTCGAGATGTATGGATGGGCAAGCATCCTTAGAGGCACAGGTCCAGATTGACTCATGGTTTTGTGAATATTGAAAATATATATATATATATATATATATATATATATATATATATATATATATATATATATATATATATTTTTTTTTTTTTAAATAAATTCTTTATTGTAGTACAAGTAGACAGTACAAACTGTGTAATGAGCAGACTCGTAGGGACAAATCGACACATCGGACATGACATACAGTATTCATTCAATGATATAGAGGGACCACTGTAAGAGAATTAATTACAGCAGTAATCATCACCTGTTTCCTGTTACCCCTCCTCACCTGTCCATCGACCCCTCGTAGGGCGGCTACCGCTAGCCCTCAGCCCTCGGTGTCTGGGGCTGCTTCTTCTAGGACGGTCCTGTCTGTGAGAAGTTGTCCTGGTATATGCTGTCCACTAGTTCTAGTGGGCACCTTGCACCAGTCCAAACGACCCTTATTGATGATAGGTTATGGTGAATGGTTAAAGACAACCTTTATTGAAAGCTATCCTAGTGGTAGCTATGGAGAGCAGCCTTCAGGCTAAGTCTTGAAGGAATGTAAAGCAGCTTGTTTTACCAGTCTATAATCCCTTGAATGGCTAAATGAAAGGCAACCACACCAGGTATATATATAAAATATATGTATTTATTACTAAACACACCCCTCTAGTTTGTCCGGTCTCTGATCACGCGGCAGTTCATTTTGAAATTAGCCTGGCCCTGCTTCCCAGACCAATTAAGGCCAAGAACCCGCCCAGAACGATCAGGAAGTGGAAAAATATAGAAGGGGAGGCTCTAGAGAGCTTGCTAAGAACCTCCATGGGGCCCCTTCCAGTCAGTGTGGAAGATGCAGGCACCCCATATACGAACTGGCTGGAGGCCGCCTGCCTCAACTTAGCCCCTCCTAAAGCGTATCATTCCACACGCTCTAGCCCCTCGGCTGCCTGGTTCTCTGAACAAATCAGGGATCACAAAATGCTTTGCAAAAAGCTGGAAAGAATCTCGAGAAAAAACTACAAAGAGGAGGATAGAAAGCCTCTCAACGCAGAGTTGAAAAGGTACAAACACGCGATCCAAGAGGCCAAACAGGCGTTTTATACGAAACAAATCAAGGACGCTAGTAATTCCTTCAAGGAACTATTTCGCACAGTATCGTCCCTGGCTGCCCCCAAACCAGCTGAGATACCACCAAGTCGCAAATTATGCGAAGATCTGGCGAAATTCTTCCAGGAAAAGGTAGAAAACATTTTCCTCCCGCTAGACATTCAAGCCAAGCTCGCCGCTCCAGAAACCAACATAGAGGCAGACAGCAACAAAGCGTTGCTACTCAACTTCTCCCCCATTAGGGAGGAGGAGGTGGAGAACCGACTACAACAGATAAAATCTGGCTCCCCCAATGACCCATGTCCGGCCAGTGTGGCCAAACTAGCCCCCTTGGCCATGGCCGCAGGACTCACCCCAGTGTTCAATGCTATGCTGGACAACGGGGAGTTTCCCTCGCGTTGGAAACAAACCTCCATTCTACCCCTGCTGAAGAAACCTAATCTAGAAGTGACGGACCTGAATAATTTTCGGCCAATTGCCAGGCTGCCCCTTCCGGCGAAAGTCATGGAGGGCATCTTAAACACACAGCTGAGCGCCTTCCTGGGAGCAAGCCAGAGCCTGGATCCATCTCAGCACGGATTCCGGGCGGGGCACAGTACCAAATCAGCAGAAGACGTGAGAACAGTGATGGATGCAGGGGGCAGAGCCGACCTGATCTTGCTGGATCTGTCCGCGGCCTTTGATACGGTCCACCATAAGATACTAGTGGACCGGCTAAGGGCCAGCGGGATTCAAGGAAAGGCGCTTAAAATCCTGCATGCCTTCCTTTCCAGCAGGACGCAGAAGGTGGCACTAGGGGACTTTGAATCTGACCCTTTTGTGTTCCTCTGCGGAGTCCCTCAGGGGTCCTCCTTGAGCCCTACTCTTTTTAATGTGTACGTCTCCACCCTGGCACCAATTATTAGATCCTTTGGCTTCAACTTAACATCGTACGCAGATGACACTCAGATAGTGGTGTCTCTGCTACCGGGGGAAACTGACAGCACTGCAGAAAGGTTCAGAGGCTGCATGCGGGAAGTCAGTAACTGGATGGTAGAAAACTGTCTTAAGTTAAATTCAGCTAAAACTGAAGTGCTGCTGTTCGGGTCCAGAGACAACTTCTGGTCCCCACGCTGGTGGCCGGAGGAAATGGGCACCCCCCCCATCTCCGGTCTCGAAGGGTAAAAACTTGGGTGTACTGATGGACGACTCGCTGTCCTTCAGTCCTCAAATTAATGCACTTACTTCAGCAACCCACTTTGTCCTAAAAACCATCCGGAAAGTTCTGCCGTTTCTTGCCAACGAGCACAGGAAAGCTCGTTGGGGAGGTAGGAGCTTTTCCCTAGGTGCAGCAAAGGCTTGGAACGCACTGCCGCTGAACCTCAGACAATTGCCGGACCTCCTTTCCTTTAGGAGAGCGTTGAAGACATGGCTCTTCACACATTAATCCCTCCGCTCATACACACTATTGACAATCAGCGCCAGGACACCTCCGGGTAACAGTGCGCTTTATAAATGTGAAAAATAAATAAATAAATAAATGTATGAGGCTAGAGGTAAAAGCACATAAGTTACACTTAAAACAACACAGTAAAGTAGCACAAATACAAGTTAAGCCCTAGGGGCGAGCCAAACCATATACTAAGAAAGTGGTATAAGAACCACAACTTAACTAGACATAAGGACTAGAGCCTGTAGAATCGTTGGAACCCCAAGGAACCACCCAAGGTAGTGACACAGGGGACCCAAGGGGTCGTGTTCAGTGTGAGAACACAGCCGCAAGCTTCCGTTAGCTTCTATGGGGAAAGTCAAGGTTAGATTTTTAAAGGTAAAAGACACTTAGAGATGGACTAGGACCAAACCCTCTTGGACTTAGACAGTTCTAGGGTCAACACCCACGGGAGCACCAGAGTACTCGAGTTACCTCACCCAGGGAAGCCGGGTGCATAGGTGTCAAATGATGTTGAGTCGCGTCGTCATTTTCAATGGAAGCTGGCGAAGAAGTGCTACTGCCGAGAAGATGCAAAGTGTCCGAGGAGATCCAAGCCTGGATCGGAGATGTGAAGAACCTGAAAGCAGAGGGGACAGAGTCTGAGTCACTGGCCAGTGACCAGGGGCACGATAGACGAATGCCCACCGATGTCGGGTGCTTCAGGTGAGATGAGGGGAAGCTTGACTTTTCAGCCACGAGGACCAGGAGGCGTTGAGGATGACCAGAAGCTGGATTCGAGCTTTCCCACAGAGGATGTCGAGTGCTGCAGTGTCGGTGCCCGGATTGGACACAGCAAGCTTTGGCAACAGCAACCCATGCAGGAAGGAGAAAGATGCTTCGGTGTGGGCCAGCAAGGTCCTGGGGACTCTCCAAGTAATGGAGAGTCAGGGCACATCCCAATTGAAGTAAGAGTTGCCTTCACAGGGACCCACCAGTCGACGGACCAGGGATTGCAAAGGTACCTCGAGCGGGAATGCAAAGAGCGGGCTCACGGAACACTCGGGGAGTGTAGGCCCACACTCTTTGGTGCAAAAGGTGCTCCGGGTCTGGGCTACAAGTAACCCAATGCATAACCTCGAGAGTTGTAGGGAAGCTGATGCACTTGCAAATGTGCGCGGTGTGCAGGGGTTCCGGTTCCACGGTACCCACGAGGGCTACGGGTCTCAGTTTTGCTGGAGACTCGGTTCGGCCTCTGCGAAGTCTGGAAATCCACCTCTGGTGTTGCAAAGTCTTCGGCGTCCAGACGGAGCTTCGGAGATGCAGACCGGACAGATGCGTCTTTGGTGCCTGCCAAGCAGGGGAGTAACTCCTTTACCCCAAGGCAGTAACTCCTTTACCCCAAGGGGGATTCTTCAGTCATCTGGCGTTGAACAGATCGTCGAAAGTCCAGGATTCAGTTTCAGAGTTTCGTCCAGGGATATCTAAAGTTCTGGTTACAGAGGTTCCTTCTTTATACCCAGGGAAGGGGTTGGACTAACTCAGGGGACCCACCTATGGGAGGGTTTGGAAAGAGGGGTGGCTACACCCATTTACTTTGTCTAATTTCGCGCCAGAGCAGGGGCTGGTAGCCCCTCCAACGGGTTTGAGCTGGACTATGCACAGGGACACCAAATGGGCCCCCAGTGCAGGACTTCAAAGCACTCCTGGAGTGCACCCACCCAGCCCCAATACACTAAAGCCTGTCTGGGAGGTTGTCACACCTCCCTGTGACAGGAAACCTATTGTCCAGGCCACCCCTGCCGGAGTTTCAGTCAGCAGCAGGAGGCCAGACTTGTGTCTGTGGCTGCAACATCCATTTTGTGATGCCAGGGCTCTTTTAAGCTGGTACCGGGTATACCGCTGCTGTCATGTCTCTCCCTCTAGAAGGGTGGGATCATACTCCCACACCAGTTACTGGTGTGGGGGTATGATTCCAACGTGTTTGACACCAAACACATGGTTCCGTGCAGCCAGTCCAAAGTTAGCATTTACCATTTGGTTATAATGCACTTAAGAGTAGATGGTCAGGCTGCATCACAGACAACCCCGGAGAAGAGATTCCAAAGGCTGCAGAGGGGCTCTGCTCCTCACACAAAACCAAGCACCCTGCCTTCATGATAGATAAGGCCTGCCATAGGGGTGACTGATAGGTTTATATGTGCAGTGATAGGTGAGATATAGTGAACCTATATCTCTGTAAGAGGTGCATGCACCACCTTACTCAGGCTGCAGTAGCAGACCTGTGGTGTCATTTCGGAGGGCTTCCCAAGGGTGGCCTCTGGGGTACCTATGCCCTGGGTACATAGTATACCAATCGTAGGGACTTATAAGGGCACCTTAGAATCCAATCTGTTGTGTACCTAAGGTACTAGGAATCCATTTAGAGAGGAAGCAGCTAGGCTGGGGTCCTGAATAGCAGGCCCCCAGCCAGACTAAAGTAGAAAAACAGTGTTACATCAGCAAAAAGTGGGGGTAACCATAAGAAGCAGATCCTACTCTCCTACACTGTCTAGTTCCCCGAAGCCATCAATGAACACCTGCCATGTCTGTATGTCCTCCCTACACGTTCATCCCTCCTGCAGTGCCGAAGTTGCATTCCTTCAGCGACCCCCACTC
This sequence comes from Triturus cristatus, assembly GCF_964204655.1. Lineage (NCBI taxonomy): Eukaryota > Metazoa > Chordata > Amphibia > Caudata > Salamandridae > Triturus > Triturus cristatus. The sequence goes on from NC_140591.1 coordinate 24,258,351, forward strand.
TGTAACATCTTCAATCCATCCTTATGGTCCCCGGGCCTCTCGGACTCATCCCTGGGCCTCTTGGACTCATTCCTGCACTAATCCCTGAGCCTCTCATACTCATCCATGCACTCATCCCTGGGCCTCTCGGACTCATCCCTGCACTCATCCCTGGGTCTCTCGGACTCATCACTGGGCCTCTCGGCCTCATCCTTGCACTCATCCCTGAGCCTCTCGCACTCATCCCTGCACTAATCCCTGGGCCTCTCGGACTCATCCCTGCACTCATCTCTGGGTCTCTCGGACTCATCCCTGGGCCTCTCGGACTCATCCCTGGGCCTGTTGGGCTCATCCCTGGGCCTCACGGACTCATCCCATAACTCATCCCTGGACCTCTCAGACTCATCCCATGACTAATCCCTGGGCCTCTCGGACTCATCCCTGGGCCTCTCGGACTCATTCCATAACTCATCCCTGGGCCTCTCGGACTCATCCCATGACTAATCCCTGGGCCTCTCGGACTCATCCCTGGGCCTCTCGGACTCATTCCATAACTCATCCCTGGGCCTCTCAGATTCATCCCTGGGCCTTTTGTTCTCATCCCTGGACTCATCCCTGGGTCTCTCGGACTCATCCATGGGCCTCTCGGACTCATCCCTGGACTCATCACTGGGTCTCTCTGACTTATCCCTTGGCCTCTCAGACTCATCCCTGGACTCATTCCTGGGTCTCTCGGGCTCATCCCTGGTGCTCTTGGGCTCATCCCTGGGCCTCTCGGACTCATCCCTCGACTCATCCCTGGGTCTCTCGGACTCATCCCTGGGCTCATCCCTGGGTCTCTCAGACTCATCCCGGGCTCATCCGTGAGTCTCTCGGACTCATCCCTGGACCTCTCGGACTCATCCCTGGACTCATCCCATGACTAATCCCTGGACTCATCCCTGGGTCTCTCTGACTCATCCCTGGGCCTCTTGGACTCATCCCTGAACTCATCCCTGGGTATCGCTGACTCATCCCTGGCCCTCTTGCACTCATCGCTGCACTCAACCCTGGGCCTCTCGGACCCATCCCTGCACTCGTCCCTGGGTCTCTCGGACTCATCCCTGGGCCTCTCGGACTCATCCCTGCACTCATCCCTTAGCCCCTCGAACTCATCCCTGCACTCATCCCTGGGTCTTTCTGACTCATCCCTGGGCCTCTCGGACTCATCCCTGGGCCTCTCGGACTCATCTCTGGGCCCCTCAGACTAATCTCTGGGCCCCTCAGACTCATCTCTGGGCCCCTCAGACTAATCCCTGGGGTTGTCGGGCTCATCCCTGGACTCATCTGGGCCTCTCGGACTCATCCCTGGGCCTCAGGCTCATCCATGGGACTCTCAAACGAATCCCTGGGCCTCTCGGACTCATTCCATAACTCATCCCTGGGCCTCTCAGACTCATCCCATGACTAATCCCTGGGCCTCTCGGACTCATTCCATAACTCATCCCTGGGCCTCTCAGACTCATCCCATGACTAATCCCTGGGCTTCTCGGACTCATCCCTGGGCCTCTCAGATTCATCCCTGGGCCTTTCGTTCTCATCCCTGGACTCATCCCTGGGTCTCTTGGACTCATCCATGGGTCTCTCGGACTCATCCCTGGACTCATCACTGGGCCTCTCAGACTCATCCCTGGACTCATTCCTGGGTCTCTGGGGCTCATCCCTGGTCCTCTCGGGCTCATCCCTGGGCCTCTCGGACTCATCCCTGGACTCATCCCTGGGTCTCTCGGACTCATCCCTGGGTCTCTCGGACTCATCCCTGGGTCTCTCAGGCTCATCCCTGGACTTATCCGTGAGTCTCTCGGACTCATCCCTGGACCTCTCGGACTCATCCCTGGACTCATCCCATGACTAATCCCTGGACTCATCCCTGGGTCTCTCTGACTCATCCCTGGGCCTCTTGCACTCATCGCTGCACTCATCCCTGGGCCTCTCGGACCCATCCCTGCACTCATCCCTGGGTCTCTCGGACTCATCCCTGGACTCATCCCATGACTAATCCCTGAACTCATCCCTGGGTATCGCTGACTCATCCCTGGCCCTCTTGCACTCATCGCTGCACTCATCCCTGGGCCTCTCGGACCCATCCCTGCACTCATCCCTGGGTCTCTCGGACTCATCCCTGGGCCTCTCGGACTCATGCCTGCACTCATCCCTTAGCCTCTCGCACTCATCCCTGCACTCACTCCTGGGCCTCTCGGACTCATCCCTGCACTCATCCCTGGGTCTCTCTGACTCATACCTGGGCCTCTCGGACTCATCCCAGGGCCTCTCGGACTCATCTCTGGGCCCCTCAGACTAATCTCTGGGCCCCTCAGACTCATCTCTGGACCCTTCAGACTAATCCCTGGGGTTGTCGGGCTCATCCCTGGACTCATCTGGGCCTCTCGGACTCATCCCTGGGCCTCAGGCTCATCCATGGGACTCTCAAACTAATCCCTGGGCCTCTCGGACTCATTCCATAACTCATCCCTGGGCCTCTCGGACTCATTCCATAACTCATCCCTGGGCCTCTCAGATTCATCCCTGGGCCTCTTGTTCTCATCCCTGGACTCATCCCTGGGTCTCTTGGACTCATCCCTGGGCCTCTCAGACTCATCCCTGGACTCATCACTGGGTCTCTCTGACTTATCCCTGGGCCTCTCAGACTCATCCCATGACTCATCCCTGGGTCTCTCGGACCCATCCCTGGGCCTCTCGGGCTCATCCCTGGGCCTCTCGGACTCATCCCGGACTCATCTCTGGGCCTCTCGGACTCATGCCTGGGCCTCTCGGACTCATCCCTGGGCCTCTCGGACTCATCCCTGGGCCTCTCGGACTCATCCCTGGACTCATCCCTGGGTCTCTCAGACTCATCCCTGGACTCATCACTGGGCCTCTCAGACTCATCCCTGGACTCATTCCTGGGTCTCTGGGGCTCATCCCTGGTCCTCTCGGGCTCATCCCTGGGCCTCTCGACTCATCCCTGGACTCATCCCTGGGTCTCTCGGACTCATCCCTGGGTCTCTCAGGCTCATCCCTAGACTCATCCGTGAGTCTCTCGGACTCATCCCTGGACCTCTCGGACTCATCCCTGGACTCATCCCATGACTAATCCCTGGACTCATCCCTGGGTCTCTCTGACTCATCCCTGGGCCTCTTGCACTCATCGCTGCACTCATCCCTGGGCCTCTCGGACCCATCCCTGCACTCATCCCTGGGTCTCTCGGACTCATCCCTGGACTCATCCCATGACTAATCCCTGAACTCATCCCTGGGTATTGCTGACTCATCCCTGGCCCTCTTGCACTCATCGCTGCACTCATCCCTGGGCCTCTCGGACCCATCCCTGCACTCATCCCTGGGTCTCTCGGACTCATCCCTGGGCCTCTCGGACTCATCCCTGCACTCATCCCTTAGCCTCTCGCACTCATCCCTGCACTCACTCCTGGGCCTCTCGGACTCATTCCTGCACTCATCCCTGGGTCTCTCGGACTCATACCTGGGCCTCTCTGACTCATCCCTGGGCCTCTCGGACTCATCTCTGGGCCCCTCAGACTAATCTCTGGGCCCCTCAGACTCATCTCTGGACCCTTCAGACTAATCCCTGGGGTTGTCGGGCTCATCCCTGGACTCATCTGGGCCTCTCGGACTCATCCCTGGGCCTCAGGCTCATCCATGGGACTCTCAAACTAATCCCTGGGCCTCTCGGACTCATTCCATAACTCATCCCTGGGCCTCTCGGACTCATTCCATAACTCATCCCTGGGCCTCTCAGACTCATCCCTGGGCCTCTTGTTCTCATCCCTGGACTCATCCCTGGGTCTCTTGGACTCATCCCTGGGCCTCTCAGACTCATCCCTGGACTCATCACTGGGTCTCTCTGACTTATCCCTGGGCCTCTCAGACTCATCCCATGACTCATTCCTGAGTCTCTCGGACTCATCCCTGGGCCTCTCGGGCTCATCCCTGGGCCTCTCGGACTCATCCCCGGACTCATCTCTGGGTCTCTTGGACTCATCCCTGGGCCTCTCTGACTCATCTCTGGGCCTCTCGGACTCATCCCTGGACTCATCCCTGGGTCTCTCAGACTCATCACTGGACTCATCCCTGGGTCTCTCTGACTCATCCCTGGACCTCTCTGACTCATCCCTGGACTCATCCCATGACTCATCCCTGGACTCATCCGTGGGTCTCTCTGACTCATCCCCGGGCCTCTCAGACTCATCCCTGGACTTATCCCTGGGTCTCTCGGACTCATCCTTGGGCATCGCTGACTCATCCCTGGGCCTCTCGGACTCATCCTTGGACTCATTCCTGGGTCTCTCGGACTCATCCCCGGACTCATCCCTGGGTCTCTCGGACTCATCCCCGGACTCATCCCTGGGTCTCTCGGACTCGTCCCTGGGCCTCTCGGACTCATCCCTGGGCCTCCCGGACTCATCCCTGGACTCATCCCTGGGTCTCTTGGACTCATCCCTGGGCCTCTCAGACTCATCCCTGGACTCATCACTGGGTCTCTCTGACTTATCCCTGTGCCTCTCAGACTCATCCCATGACTCATTCCTGGGTCTCTCGGACTCATCCCTGGGCCTCTCGGGCTCATCCCTGGGCCTCTCGGACTCATCCCCGGACTCATCTCTGGGTCTCTTGGACTCATCCCTGGGCCTCTCTGACTCATCCCTGGGCCTCTCGGACTCATCCCTGGACTCATTCCTGGGTCTCTCAGACTCATCCCTGGACTCATCCCTGGGTCTCTCTGACTCATCCCTGGACCTCTCTGACTCATCCCTGGACTCATCCCATGACTCATCCCTGGACTCATCCGTGGGTCTCTCTGACTCATCACTGGGCCTCTCAGACTCATCCCTGGACTTATCCCTGGGTCTCTCTGACTCATCCCTGGGCATCGCTGACTCATCCCTGGGCCTCTCGGACTCATCCTTGGACTCATTCCTGGGTCTCTCGGACTCATCCCCGGACTCATCCCTGGGTCTCTCGGACTCATCCCCGGACTCATCCCTGGGTCTCTCGGACTCGTCCCTGGGCCTCTCGGACTCATCCCTGGGCCTCCCGGACTCATCCCTGGACTCATCCCTGGGTCGCTCAGACTCATCCCTGGACTCATCCCTGGACTCATCCCTGGGTCTGTCAGACTCATCCCTGGGCCTCTCGGACTCATCCCTGTACTCATCCCATGACTCATCCCTGGACTCATCCCTGGGTCTCTCTGACTCATTCCTGGGCCTCTCAGACTCATCCATGGACTCATCCCTGGGCCTCTCGAACTCATCCCTGGGCCTCTCAGACTCATCCCTGGGCCTCTCAGACTCATCCCTGGGCCTCTCGGGCTCATCCCTGGCCTCTCAGACTCATGCCTGCACTCATCCCTGGGCATCTCTGACTCATCCCTGGGCCTCTCGAACTCATCCCTGGGCCTCTCAGACTCATCCCTGGGCCTCTCGGGCTCATCCCTGGCTTCTCAGACTCATCCCTGCACTCATCCCTGAGCATCTCTGACTCATCCCTGGGCCTCTCACACTCATCCCTACACTCATCCCTCGGCCTCTTGGGCTCATACCTGGGCCTCCCAGGCTCATCCCAGGGCCTGTCAAGATCATCACTGGGCCTGTAGGGCTCATCCCTGGGTCTCTCAACTCAACCCTGGGGCTCTCGGGTTCATCCCTGGGCCTCTCGGACTCATCCCATGACTAATCCCTGGGCCTCTCAAACTCATCCCTGGGCCTCTCTGACTCACCCCTGGGCCTCTCGGGCTTATCCCTGGGCCTCTCGGACTCATCCCATAACTCATCCCTGGGCCTCTCGGACTCATCCCCGGGCCCCTCGCACCCATCACTGGGCCTCTCGGGCTCATACCTGGGCTTCTCGGGCTCATACCTGGGCCTCCCAGGCTCATCCCTGGGCCTGTCGGACTCATCCCTGGGCCTGTCGGGCTCATCCCTGGACTCATCCATGGGCTTTTCGGACTCATCCATGGGACTCTCTGACTCATCCCTGGCCCTCTCAGGCTCATCCCTGGACTCATCCCATGACTCATCCCTGGACTCATCACTGGGTCTCTCTGACTCATCCCTGGACTCATTCCTGGGTCTCTCGGGCTCATCCCTAGGTCTCTTCGACTCATCTCTGGGCCTCTCGGACATATCCCTGGGCCTCTCGGACTCCTCCCTGGACTCATCCCTGGGTCTCTCGGACTCATCCTTGGGCCTCTCGGACTCATCCCTGGACTCATTCCTGGGTCTCTTGGACTCATCCCTGGACTCATTCCATGACTCATCCCTGGACTCTTCCCTGGGTCTCTCGGACTCATCCCTGGGCCTCTCAAACTCATTCCTGGACTCATCCCTGGGTCTCTCGGACTCATCCCTAGGTCTCTTCGACTCATCTCTGGGCCTCTCGGACATATCTCTGGGCCTCTCTGACTCATCCCTGGGCCTCTCAGACTCATCCCTGGACTCATCCCTGGGTCTCTCGGACTCCTCCCTTGACTCATCCATGGGTCTCTCGGACTCCTGCCTGGACTCATCACTGGGTCCCTCTGACTCATCCCTGGGCCTCTTGGACTTATCCCTGGGCCTCTCTGACTCATCCCATAACTCATCATTGGGCCTCTTGGACTCATCCCTGAGCCTCTCTGACTCACCCCTGGGCCTCTCTGACTCATCCCTGCACTCATGCCTGGGCCTCTTGCACTCACCCCTGGGCCCCTCTGGAACATCCCATGGCCTCTCGGACTCATCCCAGGGCCTCTCGGACTCATCTCTGGGCCCCTCAGACTAATCTCTGGGCCCCTCAGACTCATCTCTGGACCCTTCAGACTAATCCCTGGGGTTGTCGGGCTCATCCCTGGACTCATCTGGGCCTCTCGGACTCATCCCTGGGCCTCAGGCTCATCCATGGGACTCTCAAACTAATCCCTGGGCCTCTCGGACTCATTCCATAACTCATCCCTGGGCCTCTCAGACTCATTCCATAACTCATCCCTGGGCCTCTCAGATTCATCCCTGGGCCTCTTGTTCTCATCCCTGGACTCATCCCTGGGTCTCTTGGACTCATCCCTGGGCCTCTCAGACTCATCCCTGGACTCATCACTGGGTCTCTCTGACTTATCCTTGGGCCTCTCAGACTCATCCCATGACTCATCCCTGGGTCTCTCGGACCCATCCCTGGGCCTCTCGGGCTCATCCCTGGGCCTCTCGGACTCATCCCCGGACTCATGCCTGGGCCTCTCGGACTCATGCCTGGGCCTCTCGGACTCATCCCTGGGCCTCTCGGACTCATCCCTGGGCCTCTCGGACTCATCCCTGGACTCATCCCTGGGTCTCTCAGACTCATCCCTGGACTCATCACTGGGCCTCTCAGACTCATCCCTGGACTCATTCCTGGGTCTCTGGGGCTCATCCCTGGTCCTCTCGGGCTCATCCCTGGGCCTCTCGACTCATCCCTGGACTCATCCCTGGGTCTCTCGGACTCATCCCTGGGTCTCTCAGGCTCATCCCTAGACTCATCCGTGAGTCTCTCGGACTCATCCCTGGACCTCTCGGACTCATCCCTGGACTCATCCCATGACTAATCCCTGGACTCATCCCTGGGTCTCTCTGACTCATCACTGGGCCTCTTGCACTCATCGCTGCACTCATTCCTGGGCCTCTCGGACCCATCCCTGCACTCATCCCTGGGTCTCTCGGACTCATCCCTGGACTCATCCCATGACTAATCCCTGAACTCATCCCTGGGTATCGCTGACTCATCCCTGGCCCTCTTGCACTCATCGCTGCACTCATCCCTGGGCCTCTCGGACCCATCCCTGCACTCATCCCTGGGTCTCTCGGACTCATCCCTGGGCCTCTCGGACTCATCCCTGCACTCATCCCTTAGCCTCTCGCACTCATCCCTGCACTCACTCCTGGGCCTCTCGGACTCATTCCTGCACTCATCCCTGGGTCTCTCGGACTCATACCTGGGCCTCTCTGACTCATCCCTGGGCCTCTCGGACTCATCTCTGGGCCCCTCAGACTAATCTCTGGGCCCCTCAGACTCATCTCTGGACCCTTCAGACTAATCCCTGGGGTTGTCGGGCTCATCCCTGGACTCATCTGGGCCTCTCGGACTCATCCCTGGGCCTCAGGCTCATCCATGGGACTCTCAAACTAATCCCTGGGCCTCTCGGACTCATTCCATAACTCATCCCTGGGCCTCTCGGACTCATTCCATAACTCATCCCTGGGCCTCTCAGACTCATCCCTGGGCCTCTTGTTCTCATCCCTGGACTCATCCCTGGGTCTCTTGGACTCATCCCTGGGCCTCTCAGACTCATCCCTGGACTCATCACTGGGTCTCTCTGACTTATCCCTGGGCCTCTCAGACTCATCCCATGACTCATTCCTGAGTCTCTCGGACTCATCCCTGGGCCTCTCGGGCTCATCCCTGGGCCTCTCGGACTCATCCCCGGACTCCTCTCTGGGTCTCTTGGACTCATCCCTGGGCCTCTCTGACTCATCCCTGGGCCTCTCGGACTCATCCCTGGACTCATCCCTGGGTCTCTCAGACTCATCACTGGACTCATCCCTGGGTCTCTCTGACTCATCCCTGGACCTCTCTGACTCATCCCTGGACTCATCCCATGACTCATCCCTGGACTCATCCGTGGGTCTCTCTGACTCATCCCTGGGCCTCTCAGACTCATCCCTGGACTTATCCCTGGGTCTCTCGGACTCATCCTTGGGCATCGCTGACTCATCCCTGGGCCTCTCGGACTCATCCTTGGACTCATTCCTGGGTCTCTCGGACTCATCCCCGGACTCATCCCTGGGTCTCTCGGACTCATCCCCGGACTCATCCCTGGGTCTCTCGGACTCGTCCCTGGGCCTCTCGGACTCATCCCTGGGCCTCCCGGACTCATCCCTGGACTCATCCCTGGGTCTCTTGGACTCATCCCTGGGCCTCTCCGACTCATCCCTGGACTCATCACTGGGTCTCTCTGACTTATCCCTGTGCCTCTCAGACTCATCCCATGACTCATTCCTGGGTCTCTCGGACTCATCCCTGGGCCTCTCGGGCTCATCCCTGGGCCTCTCGGACTCATCCCCGGACTCATCTCTGGGTCTCCTGGACTCATCCCTGGGCCTCTCTGACTCATCCCTGGGCCTCTCGGACTCATCCCTGGACTCATCCCTGGGTCTCTCAGACTCATCCCTGGACTCATCCCTGGGTCTCTCTGACTCATCCCTGGACCTCTCTGACTCATCCCTGGACTCATCCCATGACTCATCCCTGGACTCATCCGTGGGTCTCTCTGACTCATCACTGGGCCTCTCAGACTCATCCCTGGACTTATCCCTGGGTCTCTCTGACTCATCCCTGGGCATCGCTGACTCATCCCTGGGCCTCTCGGACTCATCCTTGGACTCATTCCTGGGTCTCTCGGACTCATCCCCGGACTCATCCCTGGGTCTCTCGGACTCATCCCCGGACTCATCCCTGGGTCTCTCGGACTCGTCCCTGGGCCTCTCGGACTCATCCCTGGGCCTCCCGGACTCATCCCTGGACTCATCCCTGGGTCGCTCAGACTCATCCCTGGACTCATCCCTGGACTCATCCCTGGGTCTGTCAGACTCATCCCTGGGCCTCTCGGACTCATCCCTGTACTCATCCCATGACTCATCCCTGGACTCATCCCTGGGTCTCTCTGACTCATTCCTGGGCCTCTCAGACTCATCCATGGACTCATCCCTGGGCCTCTCGAACTCATCCCTGGGCCTCTCAGACTCATCCCTGGGCCTCTCAGACTCATCCCTGGGCCTCTCGGGCTCATCCCTGGCCTCTCAGACTCATGCCTGCACTCATCCCTGGGCATCTCTGACTCATCCCTGGGCCTCTCGAACTCATCCCTGGGCCTCTCAGACTCATCCCTGGGCCTCTCGGGCTCATCCCTGGCCTCTCAGACTCATCCCTGCACTCATCCCTGAGCATCTCTGACTCATCCCTGGGCCTCTCACACTCATCCCTACACTCATCCCTCGGCCTCTTGGGCTCATACCTGGGCCTCCCAGGCTCATCCCAGGGCCTGTCAAGCTCATCACTGGGCCTGTAGGGCTCATCCCTGGGTCTCTCAACTCAACCCTGGGCCTCTCGGGTTCATCCCTGGGCCTCTCGGACTCATCCCATGACTAATCCCTGGGCCTCTCAAACTCATCCCTGGGCCTCTCCGACTCACCCCTGGGCCTCTCGGGCTTATCCCTGGGCCTCTCGGACTCATCCCATAACTCATCCCTGGGCCTCTCGGACTCATCCCCGGGCCCCTCGCACCCATCACTGGGCCTCTCGGGCTCATACCTGGGCTTCTCGGGCTCATACCTGGGCCTCCCAGGCTCATCCCTGGGCCTGTCGGACTCATCCCTGGGCCTGTCGGGCTCATCCCTGGACTCATCCATGGGCTTTTCGGACTCATCCATGGGACTCTCTGACTCATCCCTGGCCCTCTCAGGCTCATCCCTGGACTCATCCCATGACTCATCCCTGGACTCATCACTGGGTCTCTCTGACTCATCCCTGGACTCATTCCTGGGTCTCTCGGGCTCATCCCTAGGTCTCTTCGACTCATCTCTGGGCCTCTCGGACATATCCCTGGGCCTCTCGGACTCCTCCCTGGACTCATCCCTGGGTCTCTCGGACTCATCCTTGGGCCTCTCGGACTCATCCCTGGACTCATTCCTGGGTCTCTTGGACTCATCCCTGGACTCATTCCATGACTCATCCCTGGACTCTTCCCTGGGTCTCTCGGACTCATCCCTGGGCCTCTCAAACTCATTCCTGGACTCATCCCTGGGTCTCTCGGACTCATCCCTAGGTCTCTTCGACTCATCTCTGGGCCTCTCGGACATATCTCTGGGCCTCTCTGACTCATCCCTGGGCCTCTCAGACTCATCCCTGGACTCATCCCTGGGTCTCTCGGACTCCTCCCTTGACTCATCCATGGGTCTCTCGGACTCCTGCCTGGACTCATCACTGGGTCCCTCTGACTCATCCCTGGGCCTCTTGGACTTATCCCTGGGCCTCTCTGACTCATCCCATAACTCATCATTGGGCCTCTTGGACTCATCCCTGAGCCTCTCTGACTCACCCCTGGGCCTCTCTGACTCATCCCTGCACTCATGCCTGGGCCTCTTGCACTCACCCCTGGGCCCCTCTGGAACATCCCATGGCCTCTTAGACTCATCCCTAGGCCTCTTTGGCTCATACCTGGGCCTCCCAGGCTCATCCCAGGACCAGTCGGGCTCATCCCTGGGCCTGTCGGACTCATCCCTGGGCCTGTCAGGCTCATCCCTGGACTCATCCATGGGCTTCTCGGACACATCCATGGGCCTCTCGGACTCATCCCTGGCCCTCTCGGACTCATCCCTGGCCCTCTCTGACTCATTCCTGGACCTCTTGCACTCATCCCTGCACTCATCCCTGGGCATCTTGGGCTCATCCCTGAGCCTCTCGGATTCTTCCCTGGACTCATTCCTGGGCCTCTCGGGCACATCTCTGGACTTATCCCTGGGCCTCTCGTACTCATACCTGGACTCATCCTAGACCTCTCGAACTCATCCCTTGGCCTCTCGGACTCATCCCTGGGCCTCTCGGACTCATCCCTGGACTCATACTGGACCTCTCAGACTCCTCCCTTTTCCTCTTGGACTCCTCCCTGGACTCATCCTTGGCCTCTCAGACTCATCCCTGGGCCTCTTGGGACAATCCATTTTTCCCATTGCTGATAGTCCTCTTATAGATTTCCTACAAAATTAGGGATGGTATCCTTCAGGACAGTTTCCAGGTCCAGGGATCCAGCTTCGGCCATCTCCTTATGGCCTTGGTCTGGGTCCTTCCCTTGATCTGTTGGGCAGATTTTAGTAGTTTAAAGAGAATAAGGCAGTGGTCGGACCAGGGGGCTGGGATTACTCTAGATAGTGTGACCAGAGGATCATTTGAAAAAGGTAGGTCCACAGTATGCCCTTTCTCGTGTGTGGGGGTTGACACGAGTTGGGTTCGTTGTAGCACCTCAAGGTCTGCCTTCAGCTTTTTAACAGAGGGGGGTCCTATACGTCAAAGTGCAGGCTGGTGTCGCCTAAAATTGTCCTGTGGGTTTTCTCTAGCGCTAGGCTGGCCAGTATATCTGGCATTGAATTTGGAGCTAGTTTCCGGTGGTCTGTAGATAAGGATACCTGAGAACGTGCGGGTGGGAGTGTGTGATCAGGAACTGAGGACTTTCACATTGTAGAAGGGAGAGGGAGGAGGTGATACATCTAAAATCCTTGTTTTAAAAATAATGGCAATTCCACCCCCAATTAATCCTACCCGATCTAATCTGTGAATCTGGCAGCCTAACGGGAGGGCGAGAGGGATATGTGGACCTGAGCTGTCATTAAGCCACGTTTCCGTGACGAATAAAACGTCCGACGGATCTTCTTCCGGCAGAGTTCTAATGTCAATGGTATGCCTGGACACTGAATGCGCATTGATCATTCCCAGATTCCATGTAGCTACCTGTAGCTCCTGAGTTCCAAGATGAGAGTAATTATTCCAATGCAACTTAAAGCTGCATTGACTACAAACTCGTCTAGTATTAGTCAAAAGTTCATTATGTGCTCTCAGCAGTGATGGACATAAAGGAAGTGGTGGGGGTCTCAACGCTAGTAGCTGGTTTGTGGTGAACCTGACCTGGCCTGTGCTGTAAGGAGCAGGGACACTGGCCCCAGGGCCCGGTCGGGCACAGACGGGCTTGCCTTCGGTGGGCCTTAGGTGTGCCTGTGGCACGCCCACTGCGCACGCCTGCTGCACAAGCCCACTGCGCATGCTGGCTGAGCGCCCAGCCCACCGCAGACATTTAATGAGAAAATGGAGTTGGCAACTAGAACGCCAATCTCCCACCTTTGCTCACACTCCATGGTTAGAGGAGGCCGAGAGCTACTCTATGGTCAAAGTTCTTACGAGGGTAAAGGTCCTTGCAAATAAAAGAGCTAACAAGTCCAACAGATTCAAATTCAATTCTACACAATCCTTACATTTGGTGCATTAAAAGCATAAAAATGATTTAAAGTTTTAGGTAAGTGTTTAAAAATGTGTTATTGCACATGAGGCAGAAGTTCAGAAAACTGTGCTCTTCATGATTCTACCTTCCTCACAAGCATGCCTCAACCTGCATCGCAAGCACAACTCCACCTGCATCGCAAGCACAACTCCACCTGCCTCACAAGCACAAGTCAACCTGCCTCGCAAGCACAACTCCACCAGCCTCACAAGCACAAGTCAACCTGCCTCGCAAGCATGAGTCAACCTGTCATGCAAGCCCGATTCCACCTGCCTCATGAACATGACTCCACCTGCCTCACATGCACGACTCCACCTGCCTCACGAGCATGACTCCACCTGCCTCAAGAGAATTGGCTCTACCTGCCTCGCAAGGGTAGCTCTAACCACCTCATGAGCATGACTCTACCTGCCTTGCGAGGGTTGAACCACCTGCCTCGCAAACACGGCTCCACCTGCCTTAGGAGCATGGCAATACCTGCCTTGTGAGCATGGCTGTGCCTGCCTCATGAGCACAGCTGTGCCTGCCTCACGAGCACAGCTCCACCTCCCTCACAAGCATGGCTCCACCTGCCTTGCAACCATGACTACCCACCTTGCAAGCATGGCTCCAACTGCCTCGGAAGCACGGCTCCACCTGCCTCACAAGCACGGTTCCACCTGCCTCGCAAGTACAACTCTAACTGCCTTGCGACCATGAATCAACCTGCTTTGTGAGCATGACACTAACTACCTTAGGAGCACGGCTCTACCTGCCTCGCAAGCAGGGGTCCACCTGCCTCGGGAGGACGACTCTACCTGCCTTGTGAGCATAGCTGTACTTGCCTCACGAGCATGGCTGTGCCACCTCATGAGCACAGCTCCCCCTCCCCCACAAGCACGGCTCCGTCTGCCACACGAGTACGGCTCTACCTGCCATGCGAGCACAGCTCCACCTGCCTCGTGAGCACAGCTCCACCTGCCTCGAAGGCAAGGCTCCACCTCCCTCACAAGCACGACTCCACCTGGTTCATGAGCATGACTCTACCTGCCTCACAAGCTTGACTCAACCTACCGCGCGAGCTTGACTCCAACTGCCTTGTAGGCATGAATCCAGCAGCCTCGCAAGCACAACTCCTCCTGCCTCTCAAGCACGACACCTCCTGCCTGCCAGTCAAGACTCTACCTGCCTCGCAAGCAAGACTCTACCTGCCCCCCAAGCACGACACTACATACCTCGCAAGCACAACACTACATACTTCGCAAGCACCAATATACCTGCCTCACAAGCACGGCTTCACATGCCTCACAAGCATTGCTCTACCAGCCTCACGAACTTGGCGCTACCTGCCTCACGAGTATGGCTCCACCAGCTTCACATGCACGGTTCTACCTGCTTCACGAGCTAGCCCCACCTGCCGTGCGAGTACGGCTTCACTTGCCTTGCAAGCACAACTCCACCTACTTCATGAGCACAGCTCTACCTGCCTCATGAGCATGACTCTACCAGTCTTGCGAACAGGACTCTACCTGCCTTGCAGGCATGACTCAACCTGCCTCTCAGGCATGACTCAACATGACTTGGAAACACAACTCTACCTTCCTCACAGGCACAGCTCTACCTGCCTCACAAGCACAACTCTACCTGCCTCCCAAGCATGACTCTTCCTGCCTCGCAAGCATGGCTCTACCTGCTTCACAGGCATGACTCTACCTGCCCAGCGAGCATGACCCTTCCTGCCTCACAAGCATGACTCCACCTGCCTCAAGAGCATGGCTCTACCTGCCTCGCACGGGTAGCTCTACCCACCTCATGAGCATGAATCTACCTGCCTTGCAAGCGTAGAACCACCTGCCTCGCAAACACGGCTCCACCTGCCTCAGGAGCATGGCAATACCTGCTTTATGAGCATGGCTGTTTCTGCCTCATGAGCACAGCTGTGCCTGCCCCACGAGCACAGCTGTGCCTGCCTCACAAGCACAGCTCCACCTCCCTCACAAGCACGGGTCCACCTGCCTTGCAAGCATGACTCTACCCACCTTGCAAGTATGGCTCCAACTGCCTCGGAAGTGCGGCTCCACCTGCCTCGTGAGCATGGTTCCACCTGCCTCGGGAGCACGGCTCAACCTGCGGTGGTAGTTGGAACACATGAATTCCTGTATCAAGAATCATTCTTGACATGCGCTTTACTTGCTCCTGCAGGTTGCCATTGTGTATTTTTAGTCCTGATGAAGACCCGCATGACGATTTAAGATCGCATATATAGTGTTGAAACGTCGACAGCACCTAGGCCCAGTTCAAGACCTTGTTTTACAAAGAGCTTAAGTCATCTCTGGAAACAGTGTCATTGCTCTTCTTTATACTGGCCTGTTTTATTGTGTATATATATTTTTTCTATTCACTTTGTATATATTACGCACCAATTGTGTCACTTATGTCACTATGTCACTTATTCACAAATTCACTCTAATGTTCACAACTTTGGCAGCTTTTTTTGCTAAAAAGAATTATATGGGTGATAATATAAATGATGCAATTTATATATAAAGAATACCTTACCACCCAGCAAATCTGACTCTACCGTAGTTTGTGCACTCTCATTATTGTTTTCATGTGTTCTTCTTAAATGCAATTTTCGTTTGATTATTTTTTTGTTGATTGATACATTCAGCTTTCTTCAAATTCTATTGCAAAGCAAAGTAATTGTGTGGTTATACCCGACAGAACCATTGTACTTTATATAATTTATACCCAGGTTCTGAGGGACACAGGGTCACCCCATTGTTTATGAAATACAACCTGCCTTGTGAGCATAGATGTACTTGCCTCACGAGCATGGCTGTGCCACCACATGAGCACGACTCCCCCTCCCCCACAAGCACGGCTCCACCTGCCTCACAAGCGCGGTTCCACCTGCCTCGCAAGTACGACTCTAACTGCCTCGCGACCATGACTCAATCTGCTTTGCGAGCATGACACTAACTGCCTTAGGAGCACGGCTCTACCTGCCTCGCAAGCATGGGTCCACCTGCATCGAAGCATGATGGAGGAGTTGGTGCTGGTTGGTCCGGTAGGGCGTTGGTAGCGCGTAAATTAGTGCGAATGCAATCTCCCAGCTGACACGGCAATGCTTGTTGTCAACCTCCTTGATCGAATCCGATCAAGGAGGTTGACAACGAGCATTGCCGTGTCTCCTCAGACCCCGTCGGACCGTCCCCTTTGGAAACCCCTTCTCAGAAGCTGATTCTCCCGTGCTGAGGACGCATCTCTCCCCCTCCATCTCAGCTGGGAGATTGCATTCGCACTAATTTACGCGCTACCAACGCCCTACCAGACCAACCAGCGCCAACTCCTCCATCATGCTTCGACGCACCCCGCATCATTAATTTTTTCCCCCAAACGGGTTGAGGGTCTAGGAGCGCCCTGCCGTCCTTTTCCCCTCGCTGTCCACGCACAGCAAACTTTCCCAGGCATCTTATCCATCGTTTAGTCCTGAAGAGATCCCACCAATTCTATGGGGATCGAAACGTCGTCGACTCACGTCTCTAAACTCTTAACTATACGCTGTATTTTATAATCGAGTATGAGATGTTAACTAATTGTGACTTTCTATATTTTCTATTCTGCAAACACTAAAAGTCACATTTTAAAGTCACTTGCCTGCGGTAGGGAAATCGGCTGATTTCCTTTTAACCTACTCACGGGTTGCCCACTTATTCCACCACATACTATTTGTTTTTCGCCTTATTGTTATTAAATCACATTTATTTCTCGATTTAAGAACGTGTAAATTCCAATTTTTGACTGGAAAATTGTGTTACTATACCCATCCGAATTGAATGGGACCTTGTTTCTTTTGAAAAATATATCTACCCATGGTCCCATCTGACCCATAGGGTTTCCTTGTTTCTACTCGTATCTATCTACCACGCAAGCGTGCCTCTATCTACCTCACAAGCACGGGTCAACCTACCTACCGAGCATGCCTCCACCTACACACAACCATGACTCTACCTGCCTCACAAGCCCGACTCAACCAGCTTACAAGCACAACACCACCTGCCTCACAGGCATTACTCCACCTACCTCACAAGCATGCCTCCAACTACCTCAGACGCATGATTCTACTTGCTTCACAAGCATGCCTCAACCTACCTCGCAAGCATGCCCCCACCTGCCTCGCAGACACAGCTCCACCTACCTGACAATTATGTCTCTACCTACCTCGCCAGCACAGCTCCACTTGCCTCACAAACATGACTCTACCTACCTCACCAGCATGACTCAACCTGCCTCTCAAGCCCGACTCCACCTGCCTCATAAGCCTGCCCCCACCTGCCTCGTAAGCATGACTCCACCTGCCTCACTAGCACAACTTCACCTTCCTCATGAGCATAATTCTCCCTGCCTCACAAGCACGATTCTCCCTGTCTCACAAGCACGACTCACCCTGCCTCACAAGCACAACCCTACCTGTCTCGTGAGCACAACTCTACCTACCTCAAAAACCAGCTCTACCTACCTCGTGAGCATGATTCTACCTACCTCGCACCCATGGCAATATCTGCCTTACAAGCACAACTCCACCTGCCTCACAAGCACAAATCCACTTGCCTCACGAGCATGACTCCACCTGCCTGGCAGACACGACTCCACATGGCTCATGAGCATGGCTCCACCTGCCTTGTGAGCACATCCCCACCTGCCTCACAAGCACAGCTTCCCCTGACTCGCAAGCATGGCACTTCCTACCTCGCAAGCATAACACTACCTACCTCGCTACCACAATTCTACTTGCCTCGCAAGCACAACTCCACCTGCTTCATAAGCACGACTCCACCTGCCTCACAAGCACAGCTCCAACTGCCTAACAAGCATGGCTCCAACTGCCTCACAAGCACAACTCTACCTGCCTTGTGAACAAGACTCTATCTGCCTCACAAGTACGACTCTACCTGCCTTGCAAGCACAGCTCTACCTGACTTGTGAGTACGACTCTACCTGCCTCGTGAGCACGACTCTACCTGCCTCGTGAGCACGACTCTACCTGCCTCGCGAGCACAACTCTACCTGCCTCGCGAGCACAACTCTACCTGCCTCGCGAGCACGACTCTACCTGCCTCGCGAGCACAACTCTACCTGCCTCGCGAGCACAACTCTACCTGCCTCGCGAGCACAACTCTACCTGCCTCGCGAGCACAACTCTACCTGCCTCGCGAGCACAACTCTACCTGCCTCGCGAGCACGACTCTACCTGCCTCGTGAGCACGACTCTACCTGCCTCGCGAGCACAACTCTACCTGCCTCGCGAGCATGAATTTACCTGCCTCGCGAGCACAACTCTACCTGCCTCGCGAGCATGACGCTACCTACCACAAGCGCAATGTGTCTCTTGTGAACCTCGAACACTTCACTGCACGTCCCATCACATGAGAGACCATTTCGCACCGCAGCTTTAAAAAACAACAACAGCACAAACAAAACTGTAAGTTACTTGTTGCAGGATATGACAGATTAGCAGTGGCAGCGATCTTGGGAAGAGGGTAACAACAAGTTGAGCAGCAAGTGGCTCGGCACACGCCACTTTCTGCACTCCACTCAGTAATCGGAGCGTGGCTGCGGGGCTTGTGAAACAGATTATTGTATGGCTTTCTAAATATGTTAGCAGTGATCATGAAAGTGTGCCTCATGCTTTGAGACAGCGCTGCTATCTCACTTTCATGAGCACTGATATATTTAAAAAGCCACACAATTATTTTGTGTGGTTTTTTAAATATTTCAGTGCTCATGAAAGTGAGATAGCTGCGCTGTCTCAAACCATGACGCACTTTCACAATCCCTAAATGTATTTTAAAAGCCACACAATCTGCATTGCTCCACATTTGACTTGCAGAGCACGTCTTTGTTTCTACTCATGGCATGTGATTCACGAGTGGGGCGGACAGGGGTGCTCCGAGGGCTTCAGTAGCTCCACTCACTCCTCCTGGCCAGGTAAGGATCAGTCTCAGTCTGTTTACTGTTCATGAACAATACAAGTACCCCGGCACTCAAACTTAATAATTCTTTTGCTTTAAATCAAACCCTGTTAAGCAAAAAACCTTATTTAGATATAACACTGATTATAAACAGAGATGGATTCATACAAAAAGGTTATGTGTTTAATTTTTGTCAAAGCATAAAATATAGACAAAACATTCTAACAGTATGATTTTGAAATACAGAAGACCATGTAGACCCCTTAATTTGTCATGAGCTTGACTGTTGCAGTATCAATTATGGAGGGTGTCTGAGGCTCTATGGTCTTGATCCCAAGAATGCAACAGCCGACACGTGTTTCGTCACACCAGTGACTTCCTCAAGGCTATAAAGATAATGACATGATCTCACATTTTGTGCATGTTAAAATAGAAATATCTCCATATGAAAAGAAGTTACTTTTGTGATGTATAAGGAAATGAATTAGTGCCAAGAAAAAGAAAATTATGAGCTAAGTATACGTAAAGGAAAAAATATCAACAAGAACAGAAACAGGAACAAAATACATGAGAAAAAGAGAAAGAACCACCAGAGTGCCAATTGTCATCAAAAGAGTAGAGTCAGTGAACTCAGAATGAATATTGTTGGAAAGGCGTTCGCCGGAGGGGGGTTCGATACACGTCTTACCCACCCCTTTGACCCACCTCTCCCAAGTAGGCCGAACCAGGCGCGCACACCCTGAGCTTACACTACGAACAGAGTGACACCACACGTATTCTTTGTAGGACGATAGGTTCTTTTATCGAAGGTTTCAAGGGATCTTTATGATCCAAGGTGTAAGTAGTACATCAGCGGCACAAGAGACTACAAATCGGTGGTAGGGGAATGGGGGTAGCGGGACAGTCTTTGAAGGTAGTGTCTCTGCAAAGTACCCTGCGGATAGCTCACAATCCTCGAGCTGGAGGGTGTTGTTTCTCTGGGCGATCTCTTGCCAATTCGTCCTCGAGGGGAGAGCCGCGAGTCACTCAGCAGGCACAGGTAGTCGGAGTTCGGGAGCCGCGACCTCGTCAGCAGGGCTCAGGTGGTTCGAGGGTCGGGGCCGCGAATCACTCAGCAGGCCCAGGTGGTTCGGAGTTCGGGAGCCGCGATCTCGTCAGCAGGGCTCAGATGGTTCAATGGCTGGGGGCCGCGAGTCACTCAGCAGGCCCAGGTGGTTCGGTATTCGGGAGCCGCGACAGCGTCAGCAGGCTTCGATGGTTCCAGGTCTTCTCTCTATTCGTTCCTCCGGCACCCCTTATTATACTCCCCCTGCCCTTTGAAGTCCGGAGTCCTCGCAGAGAGGGGCCTTGGGTGACTGAGGGGGTTCGGCGGGATTTCCTGCCGCTCGTTTCTTTGGTCTTTTCAGGTGGGTCTGGGAGGGACCCCAGACGCTCGGCAGGCGAGGCGCCTGCTCCCCAGGGGCCTGGTGGCCGATCGAGTCCTCCCGGGGGAAGGCGACCCGAGGTGTGACTGGGCTGGCGCCTCTGGGTCTGGCTCGGGGGTTCCCGCTCCCTCGGTCGGACATGCGTGGTAGGGTGTCGAGTCTGTCGGGGGCTCTGGCCGGCCCTCGGGTCCGTGTGGCTGGGGCGGCCGGAGTCGGAGATGCCGTGTCTTGGGGGTGGTTGTAGGTTGGCTAGATGATCGGGAGGGCATACGCCGTGAGGCCGGTCTCACATGCGTCCCCCCCAGCTGAAAGGCGTGGAGAACTACCCATCCACTGGGGGGTTCTCCTCGCCGAAGCGGAAGAACCGGGACAGGCCGTCGGCGTTGGCATGATCCGCCCCGGGGCGATGCTCGACAGTGAAGTCCATCCCTTGGAGGGAGATTGACCATCGTAATAGCTTGGGGTTCTCTCCCCTCATCTGCATCAGCCACCGCAAGGGCCGGTGGTCCGTCTGCACTCGGAAGTGGGTTCCGAACAAGTAGGGCCGTAGTTTCTTGAGGGCCCAGACTACGGCGAAGGTCTCTCGTTCTATGGTACTCCAACGCTGTTCTCGAGGTAGCAGCCTTCGGCTGATGAAGGCTATGGGTTGATCTATGCCCTTGTCGTTGAACTGCGAGAGGTTGGCTCCGATGCCGTGTTCGGATGCGTCGGTCTGGACCACAAACTCTTGGGAGTAGTCGGGGGCCTTGAGTACTGGGGCGGTGCACATGGCGGTTTTCAAGGCGTCTAACGCCTGCTGGCACGGGGGGGTCCACTGCACCTTCTTCGGGAGCTTTTTGGAGGTCAACTCCGTGAGAGGCCCTGCGAGGCTACCATAGTTTTTAATGAACCTCCGGTAGTATCCTGTGAGGCCCAGGAAGGCCCGGACTTCTGTCTGAGTGGTGGGGGGCTCCCAGGACTTGATGGCGTCGATCTTTGGTTGGAGGGGGTGAGGTTCTGTAGCGATCCGAACCCGTGAAATCGGTATCGTAGTACTGACACGATTTTGGTACCAATGAACCGCAAATGATCCATTACATACATGACAGTGTTTTAGCTACGCAACTAGCATGAATTCACTGAGAAATAGGGCATTCTGTTGTAAAGTCATGGCATCCATTTTAGTTACGGCATCCATTTTGTTTCTTGCCCTCACATAGTCAATGAACGGGCAATGACCCCGGCAGAGTCACCTTGTTAAGGACACGTAAGCTCGAGCCCCGAGAAAGGCTGACGCTGCATGACTAGGCAGAATCAAGCTGCCTCCCTTGCCTGAGGCCAGTCCTGCTATACTGGTTCTCGCGTCCGTTGTCCTGACTGAAAGGCCGAAGACGGTAGCCATGCCCGTTTATGATCCATAAACACCTCTTATCCTACTTTTCAATCCTTTTCACCTGGCTCTGCTCCTCTCCTTCTGGGCTTTTACAATGGGGAGGTTACGATTTTTATGATGGGGAGGATCGAGCAAAGAATGGAAAACTGACAAGGGGACCTGATCGAATACCGAAAACCTACGACTAATTATTGTTTGATGTCTATTTACTGTTTGTTTGGGATACCGGGTTGGGCATGAGAAATATTCGTGTAATGTTGCCTAAAGACATTTTGCGTGTATTTAAGGAACAACCCACTTAATGCAATTCGAACAGTCTCGTAGATTCTGCCTCTGTGTGGTTCCTATGACTTCTGTGTCCCTGCAGTAAATAAACCTTGGTCTTTGACGCCACCATCGAGAAGCCCGTGTTTATTTGTGCACCGAGACAGGAGGAACTCAGGGGTCTTTGGGTGTTGTTTCCCTGACACCTCTGGACTCTTAAAAGTCCAGAACCTCAAATTGGCGCCCAATGTGGGGCGACGTCATCCGGTACCGGTCCAAAGCCTGAAAAGTTCGAGAAGTTTCGTGTGAAGATTCCGGAGGGAGGTACCCCGCTTCATCGATCCCTGCATGTCGTAAAAGTGGCCCGACGATCTCTTCCACGAGGGTTCCCGTTCCCTGACGGCTACAGAGGACCGCTGCCCTGACTGTCGCCCTGTCTTGGACCCGAGGTGCAGACCTTAGTACGGCGAGACGTAGACGGGTTCTCCTTGGTGACGTCTTCCACATTTCAGTTAAGTATTAAGTGGGTTACGCTCAGTTTGGTTGTTCTTTGTTGCTCTGGTTTAATTCGTAGATTATCATTGGTTGCTCTTGTTTAGATAATCTTTGTTTTGGTAATAGTTCATTTTGGTAGGCCTAAGTTCTTTGCGCATTTTGGTTGGAATTTGTCTTTGTTTGTCATGACTACCAGTAGTAATTGTTTCTTGTCCTGGTTACGTTGCAACGGGGATTCCCGGTTGGAGGATTCGTGTTCGGTTCCTCCGATTGGAACTCCTACATATGAGCTCTATTGTAAACATGGTGTGGGTCCTATTACGTATAATGAAGTATGGGTCCGTTATACCAGAAAAGATGGTGTCCTTAGTTGGCCACCGCATGGTAGCTTCGAAACTCAAATTCTAGACAATCTAGAAATGAAGTTGTTTAAGAGAAAAGCCCGGCCGGCAATGTTTGATTCTTTTCGCGTATGGCGCAAAGAAGCCAAACAGAGAGAAATTAGGAAGACGAAGAAAGAACAGAAAGAGAAAGGGTTGACTTTAATGGAGTCTGCTAGGCAGCTGCATGTCAACGAGACTGAGAAAGCAATGGAGATGGCGAATAGAAAATATAATTTGGCAATTGATAAATGTTACCCTGTATTGCCATCTTGTCCTACTAAGCCGATGGAGGATCATGAAAAGGATCCTCTGTTGTCTTACCTGTTGAATTCACCTCCACCGTATGCACAGGGTATTACAGTACCACAGTTACTACCTGTTGTACAGCCAGCTGCTGGCCAGCCTGGAATAGTTGCTCCACTTCCTTTGACTCCAGCACCTGTCCTTCCCGTAGTTAATGTTCCTTCGGCACCCCCTCTTCCTGGGTCGCCTGTTCCGCCTTTGCCTGTCTTTTCGCAAACTGCTTTACCTGCTACTCCCACCCTTACTATTTCATCTGCTTCAGCTGCCCTATCCCCGAACCCTGTGAACATTCTGACTCCGCTTTCCGTTCGTCGGAAAATAACCGACTCTGTAACTAATGTCTTAACTCCTCTCTACAGGTCTTTAATTGGGACCCCCGTTTCTGACTCTATACAGAGACATAGCCAGCTTCCTGGTCCTCAGGAACGAGACATGTTAGATTCGACAGCTCTTAGGTGGATGTCGAAAGCTGTGAAGTATGATGCACAAAGAGTGTTAGATACTTTTATGCAATGGAATGAACCAACTCAACGTTATGTTTTTGACGTGATGTGTTCTCTTGTGCGTGAAGAATGGGAAGATGATGACTTAGATTCCGTCCCCTCTGATCTGATAAATATTCAACAGAAGTTCGCCGCAGGAATGGTGATAGGTTCAGGAGTAAGGGGAGCGATAGAACTGATTTTAGCTTATAGGGATGATTCCCCTCTTCGAGCGACAAGGGACCCTGATGGTTCACCGATTACTACTAGGAAAAAACGAGGTCAATATCCGATGAGGGAAGTTCCACCGATATGGCGTGATGCAGTTCAAGCTGATGCGGCTCATAATATTGCAGCTGCCCCGGCACAATTCCAGAGAGTGTGGATACACATCCCTTGGAAACGGGCCGAAGTATTAGCAGTAAAACAAGCGTTGCCAGACCCACGTAAAATCCTGCTGGTTATTACAAAGAGTTAACGCAGACAGTTCAAGCGTGCGTCATGAATTTGGCAGACATTGAAATGTTATTTGGTAATGTAGTGCCACAGCCTATATGGGCCAAGATTCGGTAAGAGAACCACCCAGTCGCCTTAGGAGGTGATTGGCCAGCTATTGTAGCAGCAGATGCGCAACAAGTTGGCGGTGCTAAACCAGAACCTCTGATTGCTGCCCTACCTGGCAGAATAATTAATCTGATGAAAACGCTGATGCCAGCGTTACGAGTTAATTGGGACAAACTATCGGCATGCAAGCAAAAGAAGGACGAAAGCGTCTCTGACTTTTTCACTAGATTTGAAGAGACCTTCGTAGACCACAGTGGGCAAGATATGAGTACTGAGGGAGGCCAGAGATTGTTTGTCGACAAGTTCGTGTTTAATTTATTACCCGAACTTAGTAACAAGTTAAAGGATTCTGAAAGTGCATGGGCAGTGTCGACAACAGCACAGATACTTGCAACTGCTCAGTATTACGAGAATAGAGAGAAAGAAGAGAAGGAAAAGTCAGAAAATAAAACGAAAGATTTAAAGACTAAAGTTCTTTTGCAACAGGCGTATCCACCTCGTTCGAATCAGTCAGATTCACAGCAGCGACCCCAGTTTCAGCAACAGCCACAATTCCAGCAAGGGACGTCTCAAAGATTTAATTATGGTTTTTCCCGACAACAGTTAGCATGGAATCAGTGTGCCTATTGTAAAAAGGAGGGCCATTATAAGAATGAGTGTCCGGTACTGCACGCACAGACTAGTGGTGTCCCAGCTCAGAGAGGTACTGTTGGGTTTATGCAAACTCCTAGAGGTAGAGGACGTGGTACAATGACACCACAGGCTGATCGCCAATCGAATTATTTCGATCAGCGAAATGCACAATCTGCACAAGCAGGTAGATCTCCACAGTATCATGTTGAAGATTATTATGATCATAATGAAGAGATTCAGAGAAGCGAGTACTAGGACAGCCACAGGCAAAGAGAGGGAGTAGTATCAGTTCCAGTTGATCAGAGTGGACCTGATGTCGCAGTAGTTACATCAGGCGTGGTCGAACCGTTTCTGTTGGATACTGGTGCAGCAAAAAGTTCAATTATGCATGCGAAACTCCCTGGCGCACCTTTGTCTGGCTTAATGAACACTTCAGTAGGTTTCTCAGGCGCCCCTGTTCACAATCCTGTTTCTAGTCCTTTGCCAATATCTGTTGGGCCATGCGAACTAGAAGCACCCCTTATTCTAACAACCGGTTGTAGTGAGAATCTGCTTGGTTTAGATCTGTTGAAACGCCTACAAGCGACACTGTACTGTTCTCCTTCGGGAGTACAGCTCACATTAGGCAAAAGAGTAATCTCTCCAATGTATATGTCGATGGATAAGCTCCCACCGGAGCTGCATTCTCTCCCTGATACTCTTTGGGCAACTGGTCCTAACGATGTAGGCCTCTTGGAAATTCCCCCTTATGTGGTAAGTCTGAAAGCGAATGTTAAATTCCCACGAATCCCACAGTATCGGATTTCGAATGAAGGTGAACGTGCACTCTTGCTGATTGTGAAAGACTTGATACAGAAAGATGTGATTGAGGAAACTAGAGGAAATGTCTGCAATAGTCCTGTTCTACCGATTTTGAAACGCACTGACCCGTCCAAACCTCCAATCTACAGGTTTGTGATTGACCTCAGAGAAGTTAACAAAATAGTGATTCCACAGTTTCCTGTGGTACCAGATATCACTGCATTATTAACGTTGATTCCTGCCTCAGCCTCATGGTTTACAGTGATCGATTTGAAAAATGCATTTTTCAGCATTCCGATAGCCGAGGAAAGTAGAGACATTTTTGGTTTCTCCTTAGGAGGTCGCAGTTTCAGATTCAAGCGCGCTCCACAAGGTTATTGTGAGAGCCCTTCAATTTACAGTCAAGCATTGAAGAGTCAATTAGATGCTCTTGTACTTCCTCCTGGTGTTGCTCTGATCCAATACGTAGACGATCTTTTACTGGCTGCTGATGACAAGGAAACTTGCAAAGCAGCTACAATTTCTCTATTACATCATTTGTCAGACTTACATCACAAGGTTTCACCTTCTAAACTGCAATATTGTTGCCAAGAAGTGACCTACTTAGGTCATCTTTTGTCAAAGGAGGTAAGAAGGTTGACCCCAGAGAGAATCAAAGCAATTTCCCAGATGACTGTACCAAGCACACAGAGAGAAGTACGCGCGTTTTTGGGTATTACGTCATACTGTAGGCAATGGATCCCAAATTTTTCTCTCATGGCAAAACCATTGGTAGCCCTGACTGGAAAAGGTGTTCCGAGCCCTTTGCCATGGTCTGATGAATGTCAACAGAGCTTCTCCGACTTACGTGACGCGCTGTGTTCAGCTCCTGTGTTGGGTACTCCTGACTACAGTAAGCCGTTTACATTATATGTCCATGAAAGAGAAGGTTGTGCTTTGAGTGTTTTAACGCAACAATTTGGTGACAAACAGCGACCTTGCGCATATTTCTCATCCACATTAGATCCGGTAGCCAGAGCGTTGCCAAGTTGTTTGAGAGCTACAGCAGCAGCTGCAGTGTCTATTCGACAGTCTGCTGGACTAGTCATGAACAACATGTTAGTAGTCATGGTTCCACATGCTGTGGATACACTCATGAATCGAACGAAAACTCAGCACCTCACCAGTGCTAGATTATCAGGCTATGAGCTGACGCTTTTGGCAAGCCACATTCAGATTAAGCGATGCAACATATTGAATCCAGCAACGCTGTTGCCGACTGCTCAGGAGTCGAGTGATTCAGAGCCTCATGATTGTTGTTTCAAAACTGAGGAAGAGACAAAAGGTAGGATTGACTTGAAAGACACTCCGTTACTAGATCCAGACGGCACTTTATATGTCGATGGGTCGTGTTTTAAACTACAGAATGGTGATGTGACGGCCGCGTATGCAGTTACGACTTTGAGTACGATTGTTGAGACTGCAAGAGTAAGTCAGAATTCTGCCCAAGCTGCAGAATTAATTGCATTAACAAGAGCGTGTGTTTTAGCTGAGGGAAAGAGAGTGAATGTGTTTACTGATAGCCAATACGCCTTTGGCGTAGCACATAGCTCCCCCTTCTTGTCCCTTTGAAGTGATTCAGTTGGATTTTATCCACATGGACAGGTGTAACAATCTTAAATACGTCCTAGTGGTAGTCTGTGCCTTTTCAAGATGGATTGAGGCATATCCGTTAAAGGATAACACTGCTATGTCCACTGCCAAAATCCTCCTCAAAGAATACTTCCCCAGGTATGGTATGCCACGGATTGTTTGGTCGGACAATGGAAGTGAGTTTGTAGGGAAAGTTATAAAGAGTGTGTGTACGGGACTGGGTATTAACCCAAAAATTTCACAGTGCGAATCACCCACAGTCAGCGGGTTTGGTTGAAGGGTACAATGGCACCCTGAAACTGAAACTTGCTAAAATTCAAGCTTCCACTGGTCTATCTTGGCCAGATGCACTGCCTTTAGCTCTACTGTCCACCAGAGCGACTGTACACTCTCGAGTAGGGCTTAGCCCATATGAGATTGTGTTCGGTCATCCTGCTAATGTTTGGGGAGTCCCTCGGCCAAAGGAATTCAAACAGATTGAATACCCAATGTTGATTGATTATCTTTATGACCTGACTGCTAAATTAAGCCTTATTCATCAACAGGTATTTGAATCCTTGCCTAAACTGCCAGAGAGTCCAGGCCACACGTTGAAACCAGGCGACCAAGTTGTAGTACGGAACTTTGAACGAATTCGGAACCTCCAGCCAAGATTCGTGGGTCCGTTCCAGGTACTCCTCACAACAAGAACTGCTGTACGCCTAGCTGGAAGGAAGAATTGGGTGCACGCTAGCCATACGAAGCGTGTCCCTCTCCCACTCCCCTATGATAACTGGGTTAGACAGGGATTTGGCGTATCCGAGACAGAACCTGTTCCTAGGCACATCCCTTTCAGTGATGCAGAGTATATAACGGACCACCCACGAACTGAAACACAGAACTTTGACACCTCAGCAGGAACCGCTCCTTTGAATCCTGGACCTAGTATTGTACAAAGTGAACATTTGCCACCTGTGGAGTCGAACATTTCCGCACCTGTAGACCAGCTATTTCAAGATCAAACAAGACCCGGAAAGTACAGATATAATCTACGTTCCCATGTTATGAACTAATGACATTGCATAATTACCTTTCTGTTTGAAAACTGTTTTGACCTTACTGCATTCCATTCAGTCAGGAAGTTTGCTCTAAGTTTTATCTTTTTGTTTTTGTTGTTTCTCTCACCTTGCCGTCTGGGTTACCGTAGGGTCGTAACGTGTGCCTTGTTTTAATTTGCAGGGAACCAGACACAAGGTCGGTTTCTTCTGTCTATCTTGGGAACTCCCAGGGTAAACAGAGGCAAGTTTTTAACAGGTACAAACCATCCGTTGCGAACGGTTGTAGAAGATGGAGCTTCCTGAACTGCGACGGGTTAATGTCATAAATGTGCACAAGACAAAGCTATATGACATATTATATAGCAAATGTTTTCTAATGCAATGTACTCTGACACTTCTGATTGTTTTGATAACTTTGGTAGGCGGAATTATTTTTGGTATTCAGTTGATCTTTACACCTGTTACATCTACAGTATCTCCCCATGTTTCTGTTTCTCCGACTGTTGTTTCTCTTCATTCTTTCCATCCTTTTCCTGCCCACGAGCAAGCTTGATGCTCTGAGTTTATAAATAACACTTTCATTCAGCTCTTGCACTAACATCAACTAGTAGTTAACACAACAAACTGCTGGGTGTGTGGCTTAATACCACATACCATGGACAAGGGCATCCCTTATCTGGTTCTGCCCTTTAGTTATAATGGATCATTCTGGGCATTTCAGACCATGTTCGCTTATGCCCTAGAGACCTATCCTCCACGACCTCCGCGTTCCACTCTGTATAACTCTGCTAATAGAGCCTTGGTAAAAGGAATCACTGACATGGTTAGAGATGTCAATAACACTCCGTTCATTCCCAAGGATGAATTGCGAGTTTACATGGGTTGGAATGTTACGGAATATGGCATTACTCTGGGTGAGAACAAACGTAAAAGCTCAACTCCGATCTGGGTCGTACCCCACCAAGGTCAGGTCTGTTTGCAAGGAAATGGGAGGAATCCGAAAGCTCGACTAGGGAAGAGTGACTGTATCGAAACATATGTTTTCCCGTCACAGTCTTCCCCTGCATTCTTAGCTGCTAAGGGTACCTATTTTGTTTGCCAAGACAGAGCATACACATGGCTGCCTGCTGACTTCTCAGGCTCATGTTATATCGCTCAACTGTTACCTCCGACATACACTGCTGCACCGGACTATCACAAAACTAGAGTTGTGAGAGGTGTTTTCAGTAAAGAAGATACTGCTGGCCAAGAAGCAGGAGACTTCTTCAAAGGTTTCCTTCCGTTCTGGGGGCCTATGGCCAACAGAAGAAACTTACGTCAACTAACACGGGTAGTTGAATCCACTATCACCGAAACTGCGGGTGCCCTTAGTAACCTGACAGCTGAGCTTCAAGCGGATCGCCTCATGACGTTACAGAACCGTATGGTTCTTGATGTGTTACTTGCAGATCGAGGTGGAGTATGTAAGATGATCCAATCGAGTTGTTGTGTTTTTATCCCAGATAATGCGCCAACAGTATATAAGGCCATCTCTAAGTTACACAAAATCTCTGACTCTATTCATGTAGAGGAAGGTGACTGGTCATTAATGGGATGGTTCTGGAGCCTGTTGTCTGCGTGGGGATGGAAGGTTCTGATAGTCACTGGTGTTGCGTTGGTATTTTTATTTTCGTGCTGTCTCATTGTTCAGTGTGGTCCTGCCTTATGTAATCTCTGCATTTCAACATGCGTAAGAAGACCACCTGTTTTTAGAGATACGCCACGGGATAGAGTAATGCTTCAACAACATATCAGTGACCTGATGAACATAGAAATGGACTCTGACATAGAGTAAGTTATTGCCTATGTAAGGGCAAAAGGACGGTCTGAGGTTCTGTAGCGATCCGAACCCGTGAAATCGGTATCGTAGTACTGACACGATTTTGGTACCAATGAACCGCAAATGATCCATTACATACATGACAGTGTTTTCGCTACGCAACTAGCATGAATTCACTGAGAAATAGGGCATTCTGTTGTAAAGTCATGGCATCCATTTTAGTTACGGCATCCATTTTGTTTCTTGCCCTCACATAGTCAATGAACGGGCAATGACCCCGGCAGAGTCACCTTGTTAAGGACACGTAAGCTCGAGCCCCGAGAAAGGCTGACGCTGCATGACTAGGCAGAATCAAGCTGCCTCCCTTGCCTGAGGCCAGTCCTGCTATACTGGTTCTCGCGTCCGTTGTCCTGACTGAAAGGCCGAAGACGGTAGCCATGCCCGTTTATGATCCATAAACACCTCTTATCCTACTTTTCAATCCTTTTCACCTGGCTCTGCTCCTCTCCTTCTGGGCTTTTACAATGGGGAGGTTACAATTTTTATGATGGGGAGGATCGAGCAAAGAATGGAAAACTGACAAGGGGACCTGATCGAATACCGAAAACCTACGACTAATTATTGTTTGATGTCTATTTACTGTTTGTTTGGGATACCGGGTTGGGCATGAGAAATATTCGTGTAATGTTGCCTAAAGACATTTTGCGTGTATTTAAGGAACAACCCACTTAATGCAATTCGACCAGTCTCGTAGATTCTGCCTCTGTGTGGTTCCTATGACTTCTGTGTCCCTGCAGTAAATAAACCTTGGTCTTTGACGCCACCATCGAGAAGCCCGTGTCTCTGTTTATTTGTGCACCGAGACAGGAGGAACTCAGGGGTCTTTGGGTGTTGTTTCCCTGACACCTCTGGACTCTTAAAAGTCCAGAACCTCAGGGGGCGACCTGCCCGCTGCCCACCTGATGCCCCAGGTAGACCACGGAGCTTTGCCCGAGCTGGCATTTGCTGGCCTTCACTGTTAGGCCGGCTTGGCGCAGGGCCAGCAGTACTTGCCGGAGGTGCTGGAGATGCTCGTGCCATTGAGAGCTGAATACGGCTATGTCGTCAAGGTACGCTGCGCTGAACTCCTCGAGTCCGGCCAGGACCTTGTTTACCAACCGCTGGAAGGTGGCCGGGGCGTTTTTCATCCCGAACGGCATGACCCTGAAGCGGTAGTGTCCATCGGGCGTGGAGAAGGCGGAGCGTTCTTTTGCTCCCTCCGTGAGCGCAATCTGCCAGTAGCCGCAGGTCAGGTCGAAGGTGCTGAGGAAACGAGCGGCCCCAAGGCGGTCGATGAGCTCGTCGGCGCGGGGGATAGGATGAGCGTCCGCTCGGGTGACCGCATTGAGCCCCCGGTAGTCCACACAGAATCTTAGTTCGGGGGCGACCCCAGGGGCGGCCGCTTTCGGGACCAGGACTACCGGGCTGGCCCAGGGGCTATCGGAGGGTTCGATCACTCCAAGGGTTAACATCTTCTGTACTTCGGTCTTGATGCAGGTGCGGACCCGGTCAGGCACCCGGTAGGCTCGGTGTCTCACAGGTGGGCTGTCGCCGGTGTCCACGTCGTGGACACACCAGTCGGTGACTCTTGGGATGAGGGAGAAGAGGTCTGCGAATTGTCTGAGCAGCTGGTGACAGTCGTCGGACTGTTGGGGAGTGAGGGTGGTCGACAGTTTCACTCCCTCCAAGGAACCATCCAGTTCTTTAGCGCACAGGGGGTCGGGCAGGGGTTCAGTGTCTTCTTCCGCCCCATCATCGGTGGCCAGTAGCAAACTCAACTCCGTTCTCACAAAGTGGGGCTTGAGACGGTTCATGTGGAGAACCTGGAGGGGGTTCCGTGGGGACTGTACATCGATCAGGTACGTGACCTGACTCTTCCGCTCGATCACCTTGAAGGGGCCAGTCCATTTGTCCTGTAGGGCGCAGGGTTTCACCGGGGCCATGACCCAAACCTGCTGGCCCGGCTGGAACTCGACCAGAGTTGCGTTCTGGTCATACCAGCGCTCCATTTCTTCTTGGCTGGCCTCGAGGCTAGCCTCTGCGAGTTCTCTGAACTTCCGGGTCTGGTTGCGGAGCGCCAGGATGTAGCGGAACACATCAGGGGGGGTCCCCCGGGGGCTTGTCTCCCAGCCCTCTTTGACCAGGCTCAGGGGCCCCCGGACGGGGTGTCCGTATAGTAGTTCGAATGGGCTGAACCCCAGGGACTTTTGGGGAACTTCCCGGTACGCGAACAGGAGGCAAGGGAGGAGGATGTCCCATCTTCGGCACAGGGGCTCCTCGAGGCCCAGGATCATCCCCTTCAGGGTTCGGTTGAAGCGTTCCACCAGGCCGTTGCCCTGGGGGTGGTAGGGGGTCGTGAACTTATATGTTACTCCGCACTGCTGCCACAGGGACTTCATGTAGCGGGATATGAAGTTCGTGCCGCGATCACTCACAACCTCGCGAGGGAATCCGACACGGGAGAAGATCCCCATGAGAGCCCGGCCCACCACGGGAGCCGTCACAGTGCGGAGGGGAATGGCCTCGGGGTAGCGGGTGGCATGGTCCACGAGGACGAGGATGAATCTGTGGCCCTGGGCGGTCTTCGGATCCAGGGGTCCCACGATGACGATGCAGACCCGCTCAAACGGGGTACTCACAACGGGAAAGGGTTGTAATGGAGCCTTGCGCTTTCCGACACTTTTCCCACTGCCCTGGGACGTGAGGCAGGATTTACAGTGGACTTCTACATTTGCTCGCATCTTGGGCCAATAGAAGTGGGTAACTAATCGCTGATATGTTTTGTCTTGGCCTAAGTGTCCTGCCAAGGGTACATCGTGGGCCAGGCCCAGGAGGAGGCTTCGGAAGCGCAGGGGTACTACCAGTACTCGGGCTGCGCCTAGCTCGGCTGACTTTTGTTCGCTGTATAGGAGGCCATTGTCCCAATAGACCCAGTGGGTTCCGGTCCGGTCACCGGCGGTCTGTGCTTCGGCTTGTTGTCGGAGTCCCACGAGGGAAGGGCAGGTGGCCTGTTCCTGGCAGAACTCTTCACGGGAGGGACCTCCCTCACAGCGCCACTGGGCCATCTCGGGCAGTTCTCCGAGCTCAGTCAGTGCCTCAGGGGCGGAAGGTTCCGGCCCTTCTCCCGGGTTAATGTCTTCTTCTCCTTCCGAAGGAGGGTTGTCCGTTTCTGGTAGGGTGTCCCGGTTCTCGGGGACAGTGTTCGGTGGGAGGGCCTCCCCGCCCTCGGAGAGGGGCAATCGCGTCATGGAGCGCGTGGTGGCGCAGACCCATTCAGGTAGGCCCATCATCTCGAGATGGGCTCTTCGTTCCACTTGCCCCCACGGGGAACTCTCAAGGTCGTTGCCCAGGAGGCAGTCTACGGGCTGTGATGTTCGGACGGCTACCTTCAATTCTCCGGAGACTCCTCCCCACTCGAAAGGCACCAGAGCCATCTGGCAGAGGCTCTCGGAATTGTCGGAGGATATGACCGGACAGAGGGCACCGGGTAGGATCTGGTCTTCAGAGATTAGGTTGCGGTGGACCGCGGTGACACTTGCCCCGGTATCGCAGAGGCCCTCAACTCGGTGGCCGTTGATGGTCACCTGCTGTCGGTACTTCTTCGTGTTGGCGGGCAAGGGTGTCCCGGGGACCATTTCTCGATCACCAAGGGAGACCAGGGCCATGGCAGCTGGTTCCCACTCTTTGGAGTCCTCTATCTCTTCCCCTAGGGCCACGGAGGCCATCTGCCGGGCCGGGGGGTTGGTCGTTGCGGTTCGTTGATACTGGGGACACTGGGGGTCATTGGCGTAGTGTCCGGGCTGTTGGCAGCGGAAGCAGGTGATCCTGGTTCGTGGCCCTAGCCGCCCCGGGGCTCCGGTGCTGGCTGGGGACGGGGCTGGACCTGCCGCTGGTGGGCTGCTGGGAGGGCTGTGCGGGGGCCCCCCTGGGAAGTCTCTCGGTCGGCCGTGGTTTCCTCCGCCCCTCTGGCGGGGGGGTCCTTGACTGTGGCGACCGTAGTCTCCCACGGGGCCTCGGGTGGCCCGGGTGCTCACCCAACGGTCAGCCTCGGCGGCCAGCTTTCGAGGGTCGGTGAGTTTACTGTCCAGGAGATGTTGGCGCAGTTCTACAAAGCAATTGGCCGCTAAATGTTCCCAGGCGATCAGATCAAACAGCTCCTCGAAGGTGGAGACCTTGCTGCCCTTGATCCACCCGTCCAAGGCCCGGCTGTAAAAGTTCACGTATTCTACCCATGTGGTGCCCGGTATCTTTTTGCAATCTCGGAACCGTTGCCGGTACATCTCGGGGGTGAGTCCGTACCGGCCCACGAGGGCTTCTTTCATGTGGCTGTAGGAGTTCATGACCGTGGAGGGCAGATCCAGCAGGGTATCTCTTCCTTCGCTTAAGAACCGGCCCCATAGCCCAGCCCCCCAATCCTTCTGTGGGACTCGGTGAGAGGTCATGGCGACTTCGTAGGCCTTAAACCACTGCTGGATATCGTCATTTTTGTAATACTCCTTTACCACATCCTTGGGGATGTGGACCTTGGCCTCCACGGAGGGAGCGGATGGTAGATTCCCGGAAGGTTGTGACTCTTCGCTTTTAGCCCTTGTTAGAAAGGATGAAAGGATGGACGGACCGGGAGGGTCGGCCGGGGTCAGGAGGAGAGGTCTCCGGGGAGAGCCGTCTCCAGCGATCGTACAGACAAGTAACTTCCCCCCCACAGACAGATACCACACACGGATAAGGTTCAGTGTTCTTTATAAGCTCTTCTTAAAGTACGGTTGAATGGTACAAGGAGGTCTGGACTCAGGGGTCCCCTCGATTCAAGTCTCTCAAAGCAGGGTAAGGGGTAGCGGGACAGTCTGTCTACCAGTCAGGCAGTTTGGATGAGATGATGATTAGCTCACAATCCTCGAGCTTAGTTGGTACGGGCCGCGGCAGCGCCAGCAGGTCCCGGAAAGATGGTCGATGTACGGTCCGCGGCAGCGCCAGCAGGTCCCGGTGAGGATGGTCGTTACAACGGGCCGCGGCAGCGCCAGCAGGTCCCGGAAAGATGGTCGATGTACGGTCCGCGGCAGCGCCAGCAGGTCCCGGTGAGGATGGTCGTTACAACGGGCCGCGGCAGCGCCAGCAGGTCCCGACGAGGATGGATGTTGTAGAAGGCCGCGGCAGCGCCAGCAGGCAGGACGATGGTTCACAAGAGCGGGCTACGGCAGCGCCAGTAGTCCGTCAAGGCTGAGTTCTCTCGGTGTCTCTCGACTCCAGGATACAACTACTTCCTGCTCCGGAGTTGCCCCAGTTATAGGGCAGGCGCCCTTTGATGTCCGGACCCTCGCACTTGGAGGTCGGAGGTCCCGGGATGAAGGTGTCCAGACACCCAGCAGGGGGTGGAGCCAGCGCCTGGGGGAGCTGGAGGCGATCGGCACCTGGCGGGGGAAGAGCTCTTGACACTTCGTCTTCCCATTGACCTGTCAAGTGGTCCGCTCACCTCCCGGGTGGATGGTGGTGCCGGGATGTCGGGGCCGGCCAGGCCCGGGGTTAGGGTCGGGGCGAGGCCACGCGGCCTCGTGGTGCAGGGCCCAAGATGGCGGCTTGAACCGGCCGGGGGAGCCGGTGGGGCTGGGCCCCGTGATGAGTAGAGGTCCGAGGGTAGAAGATCCGTCGGGGGACGGGGTACAGGTGCTTTTCGTGGATTATGCCTGGTGGGCCGGAGCTCGGGCCCTGTCGTGCGGGGAGGGAGCAAGCCCTTCGTGTGGCCTGTCCAACATGCGTCCCCCCCAGCTGAAGGCGGGGAGAGTCACCCATCTCCTTGGGGACTCTCTTCGTCGAGGCGGAAAAAGCGGGACAGGCCATCCGCGTTGGCGTGGTCTTGGCCTGGTCGGTGCTCCACAGTGAAGTCCATTCCCTGCAGGGAAATGGACCAGCGCAAGAGTTTTGGGTTCTCCCCCCGCATCTGCATCAGCCACTGCAGGGGTCGATGGTCGGTTTGTACCCGGAAGTGGGTACCGAAGAGATAGGGCCGGAGCTTTTTGAGGGCCCACACCACTGCGAAGGCCTCCCTCTCGAGGGTGCTCCAGCGCTGTTCTCGGGCCAGGAGACGTTGACTGATGAAGGCCACAGGCTGGTCATGACCTTCGGGGTTTATCTGAGAAAGGACGGCTCCGATGCCGTGGTCGGAGGCGTCGGTCTGTACCACGAATTCCCGACCGTAATCGGGGGCCTGGAGCACAGGGGCGGTGCACAGGGCGGCCTTCAGCTTCTCGAAGGCCGCTTGACAATCGGGGGTCCAGTTAATTCGCTTCGGTTGGTTCTTGGACGTGAGACCCGTGAGGGGCCCCACGATGCTGCCGTAGTCCTTCACGAACCGCCGGTAGTAGCCGGTGAGCCCCAAGAAGGCTCGGACCTCGGTCTGGGTGACGGGGGGCTGCCAGGACTGGATGGCAGCAATCTTAAGTTGTAGCGGGGCCACCAGCCCGCTTCCCACTTGGTGCCCAAGGTAGGTCACAGACCCTTGGCCAATTTGGCACTTGCCGGCCTTAATTGTGAGGCCGGCCCGCTGGAGGGCCTGTAGGACCTCTTGGAGGTGACGGAGGTGGTCGGGCCAGTGGCGGCTGTATACAGCGATATCGTCCAGGTAGGCAGCGCTGAACTCTTCGAGCCCCGCCAAGACCTGGTTCACGAGGCGTTGAAACGTGGCGGGGGCATTCTTCATGCCGAAGGGCATGACCTTGAATTGGTAGTGGCCATCGGGGGTAGAGAAGGCTGACCGTTCCTGAGCCCTGGGTGTGAGGCCGATCTGCCAGTAGCCCGCTGTTAGGTCGAAGATACTGAGGTAGCGGGCGGCCCCCAGCCGGTCGATCAGCTCGTCTGCTCGGGGGATCGGATGAGCGTCGGTCCGGGTGACAGCGTTCAAGCCCCGGTAGTCGACGCAGAATCTCAGTTCAGGTGCGGTGCCGGGGGCAGCGGCTTTGGGGACCAATACAACCGGACTGGCCCAGGGACTGTCCGAGGGCTCGATGACCCCGATTGTGAGCATCTTGGCCACCTCCTCCTGTATGCAGGCCCGTACCCGATCTGGTACGCGGTAGGCCCGGTGTCGGACAGGGGGACTGTCCCCGGTGTCCACGTCGTGCAAACACCAAGGGGTGACCCCGGGGGTGAGGGAGAACAGGGTAGCGAACTGCAGCAGGAGGTTCCGGCAGCCCTGGCGTTGCTCCGAAGTGAGGGCGTCAGAGAGCCGGACCCCGTCCACGGAGCCGTCATTCTCCTGAGTCTTCAGAAGATCCGGGAGGGGTTCGGAGTCTTCCTCTGCCCCACTGTCCGTAGCCATCAGGAGGCTGAGTTCTGAGCGCACAAAGTGTGGTTTGAGTCGGTTGGTGTGGAGGACCCGAAGGGGGTTCCGGGAGGTCCCCAGGTCGATGAGGTAAGTGACGGGGCTTTTGCGCTCGACCACTTTGAAGGGCCCCGTCCACTTATCTTGCAAGGCACATGGTTCGGTGGGGGACATCACCCATACTTGTTGTCCAGGCTCGAACTCAACGGAGGAGGCATTGTGATCATACCACTTCTTCATGTCCTCCTGGCTGGCCTCGAGGTTCGCCTTGGCCATCTCTCTGAAGCGCCGGGTCTGATTGCGTAGGGCCAGGAGGTATTTGAAGACGTCTGGAGGGGTCTTTAGTGGGGCCATCTCCCAACCTTCTTTTACTAGGCTGAGGGGCCCTCGCACAGGGTGCCCGTACAGGAGTTCGAAAGGGCTAAAACCGAGGGACTTCTGGGGAACTTCGCGGTAGGCGAAGAGGAGGCACGGGAGTAGTACATCCCACTGGCGACGGAGGGGTTCTTCCAATCCCCCAATCATCCCCTTGAGGGTGCGGTTAAAACGCTCCACTAGTCCTTGGGGGTGATAGGGGGTCGTGAATCTGTAGGTGACCCCGCATTGTTGCCAGAGGGACTTCATGTATTTGGATATAAAGTTCGTGCCTCGGTCGCTGACGACTTCTCGGGGGAAGCCTACCCGGGAGAAGATCCCCATTAGGGCCCGGCCAACCACCGGAGCTGTCACGGTCCGTAGGGGCACCGCCTCGGGGTAGCGGGTGGCATGGTCCACCAGTACCAAGATGAACCTGTGTCCTTGTGCCGTGCGGGGGTCCAGAGGCCCCACGATGTCTATCCCCACCCTCTCGAACGGGGTGGTGACCACAGGGAAGGGTTGCAGAGGGGCTTTCAGCTTCCGACCACTCTTCCCGCTGGCTTGGCATGTGGGGCAAGATCGGCAGTGGTTCAGGACGTCGTTCCTCATCTTCGGCCAGAAACAGTGGGTCACTAGGCGGTTGTACGTTTTATCTTGGCCCAGGTGTCCAGCCAGGGGGACATCGTGGGCCAGGTTGAGCAGAAAGTCTCTGAAGCGGAGAGGTACCACCAGTACTCGACCGGCCCCCAGCTCGGCGATTCTTTGCTCGCTGTATAGCAGGTCGTTATCCCAGTAGACCCAGTGAGTTCCGGTGGAGTCCCCTGCGTTCTGGGCGCTGGCTTGTTGGCGGAGTCCCTCGAGGGAGGGACAGGTCTTTTGTTCCTGGCGGAACTGTGCTTGGGTGGGCCCCCCCTCTTGACGCCACTGAGCCAGGTCAGGAAGGTCCTGGGGTTGCGCGTCCCCTTCGGCCGTCGGGTCTGGGAGGCTGGCCTCGTCGTTGTCTTCTACTGGGGCGACTGGGGGTGGAGGTGCTGGCCATTCTGGTTCTTCTGATCGAGGGACGGCACGGGCGGCCATGGACCGGGTGGTTATGCAGGCCCAGTCCGGGAGGCCCAGCATCCCCAGGTGCTCTCTTCTCTCAACGGTGGCCCACGGGGAACTCTCGAGGTCATTCCCCAGGAGGCAGTCCACGGGGGCATCGTCCCGGACCGTCACCTTCAACAGGCCGGAGACCCCTCCCCATTCGAATGGAACGCAGGCCATTTGACACATACTTTCAGAGTTGTCTGCCGAGCGGACGGGGCAGAGAATGTTCGGCAGGATCTGCTCGGGCTTCACCAGGTGACAGCGGACGGCCGTCACACTGGCGCCTGTGTCACGCAAGGCCTCGGCTCGCTGTCCATTAATGGTCACCCACTGACCGTATTTCCTGGTGTTAGCGGGTCGGGGAGCCCGCGGGACCATGTCTCTTCCCCCTAAGCACGCCAGGACCATGGCGGCCGGTTCCCACTCTTGCTGGGCCGGCTCATACTCCTCTGGTTCCTCCAATGATCGCTCTTCCCCCAGGGCGGCGGCAGCTACCTGGCGGGGCTTGGGTGTTTGGTTCTGCGGGCAGCTCGGGTCATTGGCGTAGTGGCCGACTCGCTGGCATCGGTGGCACGTGACGTTGGCTCGGACCCCAGGACGCCACGGGGGGTTGCCCCGACCGGCCGGAGCCGGGGTGCTGGCCACGGGTGTTGCGGGCAAGGCGTCTCTCCCTCGCCCCTGGCCCCCTCCTCCTCCCCGAGGACGGTGCTGGCCTTGGTTGTTTCTGTTCTGTTCGTGTGGCCCCCTCCGGCCCACTCGGGTGCTTTCCCATCGGTCAGCTTCGGCGGCGAGCTGCCGGGGGTCAGTCAGCTTACTGTCGAGGAGGTGCTGCCTGAGCTCGACGAAGCAGTTGTTCGACAGGTGCTCCCATACCATCAGGTTAAAGAGTTGTTCGTAGGTGGTGACCTGGCTCCCCTTTATCCAACCCTCGAAGGCACGGCTGAAATAGTTCACGTATTCTACCCAAGTTGTACCTGGGATCCGGGTGCAATCTCTGAACCTCTGGCGGTACATCTCGGGTGTGAGGCCGTAGCGGGTGAGGAGGGCAGCCTTCATGTGGTCGTAGGACGACATTTGGTGGTCTGGGAGCTGCAGTAGGGCATCGCGCCCCTCGTTGATAAACCTCCCCCAGAGTCCGGCTCCCCAATCACTCCGGTCGATCCGGTGGGAGGTCATGGCGATCTCGTAGGCTTTAAACCACTGTTGTATGTCGTCTTCTCGGACATACTCGCGGACAACATCCTTGGGGATGTGGACTTTTTTCTCGATTGGCCCCGGGATGTGTGGTCGCTCAGGCACCCCCAGTTCTTTATTCTGTTTCCGAAGTTCTATTTCCGCCAGTTTGCGCTCGTGCTCGAGCGTTATTTTTTTCTCCTCCAGCTCTCTCTGTCTCTGCTTCTCTTCTCGTTCATCTCGGAGCCGCATGTGCTCGAGGTTGAGTTTCTGTTCAGCTAACTTGAGTTCCCCATCCATCTTGAGTCGTGCCATTTCCAACTCGTGCAATCTGGTTCTTTCTCTTTCTCGGATCTCCTCCTGTGAGAGGCCCGTTCCCCGCTCCTCGGGAGCCGTGGCGTTCCCCTCTGGTGTGATGCTGCTTTGGTCGGAGGGTCCGGCGACCCCAGTTTCTGTCCACGACTCTAGGGCGTGCTTTAGATCATCTTTGGTACTCAGGCCGGTGGTAGCAATGCCAAGTTCTATGCAGAATTGTCTCAGTTCGCGGTGGTTGTATTCTTCTAATTTATCCATTTGGAATTTCTCGGTGGAGTTGCTATCTTTGGCTGACATCGTGTTGTTGTCGTGGGGTGAGCTACTCTCTGTACGATTACGCGTTGATTCAGATCGCGCCGCTGGCCACCAATGTTAGAAAGGATGGACGGACCGGGAGGGTCGGCCGGGGTCAGGAGGAGAGGTCTCCGGGGAGAGCCGTCTCCAGCGATCGTACAGACAAGTAACTTCCCCCCCACAGACAGATACCACACACGGATAAGGTTCAGTGTTCTTTATAAGCTCTTCTTAAAGTACGGTTGAATGGTACAAGGAGGTCTGGACTCAGGGGTCCCCTCGATTCAAGTCTCTCAAAGCAGGGTAAGGGGTAGCGGGACAGTCTGTCTACCAGTCAGGCAGTTTGGATGAGATGATGATTAGCTCACAATCCTCGAGCTTAGTTGGTACGGGCCGCGGCAGCGCCAGCAGGTCCCGGAAAGATGGTCGATGTACGGTCCGCGGCAGCGCCAGCAGGTCCCGGTGAGGATGGTCGTTACAACGGGCCGCGGCAGCGCCAGCAGGTCCCGGAAAGATGGTCGATGTACGGTCCGCGGCAGCGCCAGCAGGTCCCGGTGAGGATGGTCGTTACAACGGGCCGCGGCAGCGCCAGCAGGTCCCGACGAGGATGGATGTTGTAGAAGGCCGCGGCAGCGCCAGCAGGCAGGACGATGGTTCACAAGAGCGGGCTACGGCAGCGCCAGTAGTCCGTCAAGGCTGAGTTCTCTCGGTGTCTCTCGACTCCAGGATACAACTACTTCCTGCTCCGGAGTTGCCCCAGTTATAGGGCAGGCGCCCTTTGATGTCCGGACCCTCGCACTTGGAGGTCGGAGGTCCCGGGATGAAGGTGTCCAGACACCCAGCAGGGGGTGGAGCCAGCGCCTGGGGGAGCTGGAGGCGATCGGCACCTGGCGGGGGAAGAGCTCTTGACACTTCGTCTTCCCATTGACCTGTCAAGTGGTCCGCTCACCTCCCGGGTGGATGGTGGTGCCGGGATGTCGGGGCCGGCCAGGCCCGGGGTTAGGGTCGGGGCGAGGCCACGCGGCCTCGTGGTGCAGGGCCGAAGATGGCGGCTTGAACCGGCCGGGGGAGCCGGTGGGGCTGGGCCCCGTGATGAGTAGAGGTCCGAGGGTAGAAGATCCGTCGGGGGACGGGGTACAGGTGCTTTTCGTGGATTATGCCTGGTGGGCCGGAGCTCGGGCCCTGTCGTGCGGGGAGGGAGCAAGCCCTTCGTGTGGCCTGTCCAACAGCCCTCAACTCGATCTCTTTCAGGCTGCGTTCATGTTCCAGCTGGAGTTTCTTTTCGTCGTGCTCTCTTTGGTGTCTCTTTTCCTCGAGTTCCCCTTGTAGCCGTAGCTGCTCGACGGCTAACTTTATCTCGGCCAGTTTTATTTCTCCCTCGATTTTCAGCTTGGCCAGTTCAAGTTCGTGGTTGCGGCCTCTCTCTCGGTCTGCTAGTTCCTCGGGGGACAGGTTCCCCTCTGGCCCGCTGTTTCTCACCGGGATGCTTTGTGGTTCATGGGCGGAGTCTCCTTCCGTTTGGGTCGGGGGCGCCCCCGTCTCGACCCAGGTCTTCAATACTTTCTGGAAGTCTTCCTTTGTGCTTAATCCGGTGGTAGCGATTCCAAGGTCTTTGCAAAATTGTTTTAATTCTCTATGCGTATAATAGTCCAATTGATCCTCTCGGAACGTCGAGCTTATTTCGGTACCTGCGGCACCCAGGGAGGTTTCTCCTTCCATCTCTGTTTGGTAGTGCGTCAGTCGTTCACTGCACGCTCTCTTTCGGTGTCGGCTCGGATCCCGTCGTCTGCCACCAAATGTTGGAAAGGCGTTCGCCGGAGGGGGGTTCGATACACGTCTTACCCACCCCTTTGACCCACCTCTCCCAAGTAGGCCGAACCAGGCGCGCACACCCTGAGCTTACACTACGAACAGAGTGACACCAAACGTATTCTTTGTAGGACGATAGGTTCTTTTATCGAAGGT
Source organism: Triturus cristatus (assembly GCF_964204655.1). Taxonomy (NCBI): domain Eukaryota; kingdom Metazoa; phylum Chordata; class Amphibia; order Caudata; family Salamandridae; genus Triturus; species Triturus cristatus. The sequence goes on from NC_140591.1 coordinate 24,301,148, forward strand.
TTCAAGGGATCTTTATGATCCAAGGTGTAAGTAGTACATCAGCGGCACAAGAGACTACAAATCGGTGGTAGGGGAATGGGGGTAGCGGGACAGTCTTTGAAGGTAGTGTCTCTGCAAAGTACCCTGCGGATAGCTCACAATCCTCGAGCTGGAGGGTGTTGTTTCTCTGGGCGATCTCTTGCCAATTCGTCCTCGAGGGGAGAGCCGCGAGTCACTCAGCAGGCACAGGTAGTCGGAGTTCGGGAGCCGCGACCTCGTCAGCAGGGCTCAGGTGGTTCGAGGGTCGGGGCCGGGAGTCACTCAGCAGGCCCAGGTGGTTCGGAGTTCGGGAGCCGCGATCTCGTCAGCAGGGCTCAGATGGTTCAATGGCTGGGGGCCGCGAGTCACTCAGCAGGCCCAGGTGGTTCGGTATTCGGGAGCCGCGACAGCGTCAGCAGGCTTCGATGGTTCCAGGTCTTCTCTCTATTCGTTCCTCCGGCACCCCTTATTATACTCCCCCTGCCCTTTGAAGTCCGGAGTCCTCGCAGAGAGGGGCCTTGGGTGACTGAGGGGGTTCGGCGGGATTTCCTGCCGCTCGTTTCTTTGGTATTTTCAGGTGGGTCTGGGAGGGACCCCAGACGCTCGGCAGGCGAGGCGCCTGCTCCCCAGGGGCCTGGTGGCCGATCGAGTCCTCCCGGGGGAAGGCGACCCGAGGTGTGACTGGGCTGGCGCCTCGGGGTCTGGCTCGGGGGTTCCCGCTCCCTCGGTCGGACATGCGTGGTAGGGTGTCGAGTCTGTCGGGGGCTCTGGCCGGCCCTCGGGTCCGTGTGGCTGGGGCGGCCGGAGTCGGAGATGCCGTGTCTTGGGGGTGGTTGTAGGTTGGCTGGATGATCGGGAGGGCATACGCCGTGAGGCCGGTCTCACAAATATAGTCCTATGACGACCAGCTACAGGTGGAATACTACTTCACCTTTACGAGGAATGTCACTGTGAAGTATAAACACCCGCACAACACAGGGAGCACAGGGAGACTTCTCTTCAAGCGGCTAGAGCCTGTGCTGCTCCACAGCGCCCTCTGTGCATGCTCACTGCACCGGGACTCGCGGGCTCTTCTTCGGTTCAAGCTGCTGGAGTTTGTGCTGCTGCACAGCACCCTCTGCGCATGCTCACTGCAACGGGGGACTTGCGGGCTCTTCTTCCACTCAAGTTGCTAGAGTCTGCACTGCTGGACAGAACCCTCTGTGCATGCTCACTGCACCGGGGGACTCGCGGGCTGTTCTTCAGTTCAAGGTGCTAGAGTCTGCCCTGCTGCACAGCGCCCTCTGTGCATGCTCACTGCACCGGGGGACTCGCGGGCTCTACTTCTGTTCAACCTGCTGGAGTCCGCGATACTGCTCAGTGCACTCTGTGCATGTTCACTGCATCGGGGGAGTCGCGGGCTCTTCTTCTGTTCAAGTTGCTAGAGTGTGCACTGCTGCACAGAACCCTCTGCGCAGGCTCACTGCATCGGGGGACTCACAGGCTCTTCTTAAGTTCAAGCTGCTGAAGTCTGCGCTGCTGCACAGCGCCCTCGGTGCATGCTCACTGCATCAGGGGACTCGCGGGCTCTTCTTCAGTTCAAGTTGCTAGAGTGTGCGCTGCTGCACAGCGCCCTCGGCGCATGCTCACTTCATCGGGGGACTGCCAGGCTCTTCTTAAGTTCAAGTTGCTACAGTCTGCGCTGCTGCACAGCGCCCTCTGTGCATCCTCACTGCATCGGTGGACTCGCGGGCTCTTCTTCAGTTCAAGTTGCCAGAGTCTGCGCTGCTGCCGAGCGCCCTCTGCGCAAGCTCACTGCACCGGAGGACTCGCGGGCTCTACTTCTGTTCAACCTGCTGGAGTCCGCGCTCCCGCACAGCGCACTCTGTGCATGTTCACTGCACCGGGGGAGTCGCGGCCTCTTCTTCTGTTCAAGTTGCTAGAGTCTGCGCTGCTGCAGAGTGCCCTCTGTGCATGCTCACTGCACCGGGGAACTCACGGGCTCTTCTTCAGTTCAAGCTGCTAGAGTCTGTGCTGCTGCACAGCGCTCTCTGTGCATGCTCACTGCACCGGGGGACTCGCGGCCTCTTCTTCAGCTCAAGCTGCTAGAGTCTGTGCTGCTGCACAGCGCCCTCTGTGCATGCTCACTGCACAGGGTGACTCGTGGGCTTTTCTTCTGTTCAACCTGCTGGAGTCTGCGCTGCTGCACGGCGTCTTCTGTGCGTGCTCACTGCACCGGGGGAATTGCGGGGTCTTCTTAAATTCAAGCTGCTAGAGTGTGCACTGTTGTACAGCACCCTCGGCGCATGCTCACTGCACCGGGGGGCGCGCAAGCTCTTCCTCCGTTCAAGTTGCTAGAGACAACGCTGCTGCACAGTGCCCTTTGTGCATGCTCACTGCACCAGGGGACTCGCTGGCTCTTCTTGAGTTCAAGTTGGTAGAGTCTGCGCTGCTGCACAGTGCCCCAGGTGCATGTTCACTGCACCGGGGGACTCGCGGGCTCTTCTTCAGTTCAAGTTGCTAGAGTCTGCACTGCTGCACAGCGCCCTCTGTGCATGCTCACTGCACCGGGGGACTCGCGGGCACTTGTTCAGTTCAAGTTGCTAGAGTCTGCGCTGCTGCACAGCGCCCTCTGTGCATGCTCACTGCACCAGGGGACTCACGGGCTCTTCTTCAGTTCAAGTTGCTAGAGTCTGTGCTGCTGCACAGCGCCCCAGGTGCATGTTCACTGCACCGGGGGACTCTCGGGCTCTTCCTCAGGTCAAGTTGCTAGAGTCTGCACTGCTGCACAGCGCCCTCTGTGCATCCTGACTGCATCGGTGGACTCGCGGGCTCTTCATCAGCTCAAGCTGCTAGAGTCTGCGCTGCTGCACAGAACCCTCTGCGCAGGCTCACTGCATTGGGGGACTCACAGGCTCTTCTTAAGTTCAAGCTGCTGAAGTCTGCACTGCTGCACAGCGCCCTCTGTGCATGCTCACTGCACCGGGGGACTCGCGGGCTCTTGTTCAGTTCAAGTTGCTAGAGTCTGCGCTGCTGCACAGTGCCCTCTTTGCATGCTCACTGCATCGGGGGACTCGCGGGCTCTTCTTCAGTTCAAGTTGCTAGAGTCTGCGCTGCTGCACAGCGCCCTCGGCTCATGCTCACTGCATCGGGGGACTCAGAGGCTCTTCTTAAGTTCAAGTTGCTAGAGTGTGCGCTGCTGCACAGCGCCCTCTGTGCATGCTCACTGCATCGGGGGACTCGCGGGCTCTTCTTCAGTTCAAGTTGCTAGAGTCTGCACTGCTGCACAGCGCCCTCTGTGCATGCTCACTGCACCGGGGGACTCGCGGGCTCTTCATCAGCTCAAGCTGCTAGAGTCTGCGCTGCTGCACAGAACCCTCTGCGCAGGCTCACTGCATCAGGGAACTCACAGGCTCTTCTTAAGTTCAAGCTGCTGAAGTCTGCGCTGCTGCACAGCGCCCTCGGCGCATGCTCACTGCATCGGGGGACTCGCGGGCTCTTCTTCAGTTCAAGTTGCTAGAGTGTGCACTGCTGCACAGAACCCTCTGCGCAGGCTCACTGCATCGGGGAACTCACAGGCTCTTCTTAAGTTCAAGCTGCTGAAATCTGCGCTGCTGCACAGTGCCCTCGGCGCATGCTCACTCCATCAGGGGACTCACAGGCTCTTCTTCATTTCAAGCTTCTGAAGTTTGCACTGCTGCACAGCACCCTCGGCGCATGCTCACTGCATCGGGGGACTCGCGGGCTCTTCTTCAGTTCAAGTTGCTAGAGTCTGCACTGCTGCACAGCGCCCTCTGTGCATGCTCACTGCATCGGGGGACTCGCGGGCTCTTCTTCAGTTCAAGTTGCTAGAGTCTGCACTGCTGCACAGCGCCCTCTGTGCATGCTCACTGCACCGGGGGACTCGCGGGCTCTTCATCAGCTCAAGTTGCTAGAGTCTGCGCTGCTGCACAGAACCCTCTGCGCAGGCTCACTGCATTGGGGGACTCACAGGCTCTTCTTAAGTTCAAGCTGCTGAAGTCTGCGCTGCTGCACAGCGCCCTCAGCGCATGCTCACTGCATCGGGGGACTCGCGGGCTCTTCTTCTGTTCAAGTTGCTAGAGTCTGCGCTGCTGCACAGCGCCCTTGGCGCATGCTCACTGCACCGGGGGACTCGCGGGTTCTTCATCAGTTCAAGCTGCTAGATTCTGCGCTGCTGCACAGCACCCTCTGTACATGCTCACTGCACCGGGGGACTCGCGGGCTCTTGTTCAGTTCAAGTTGCTAGAGTCTGCGCTGCTGCACAGTGCCCTCTTTGCATGCTCACTGCATCGGGGGACTCGCGGGCTCTTCTTCAGTTCAAGTTGCTAGAGTCTGCGCTGCTGCACAGCGCCCTCGGCTCATGCTCACTACATCGGGGGACTCAGAGGCTCTTCTTAAGTTCAAGTTGCTAGAGTGTGCGCTGCTGCACAGCGCCCTCTGTGCATGCTCACTGCATCGGGGGACTCGCGGGCTCTTCTTCAGTTCAAGTTGCTAGAGTCTGCACTGCTGCACAGCGCCCTCTGTGCATGCTCACTGCACTGGGGGACTCGCGGGCTCTTCATCAGCTCAAGCTGCTAGAGTCTACGCTGCTGCACAGTGCCCTCTGTGCATGCTCACTGCACCAGGGGACTCGCTGGCTCTTCTTGAGTTCAAGTTGGTAGAGTCTGTGCTGCTGCACAGTGCCCCAGGTGCATGTTCACTGCACCGGGGGACTCGCGGGCTCTTCTTCAGTTCAAGTTGCTAGAGTCTGCGCTGCTGCACAGCGCCCTCTGTGCATGCTCACTGCACCGGGGGACTCGCGGGCACTTGTTCAGTTCAAGTTGCTAGAGTCTGCGCTGCTGCACAGCGCCCTCTGTGCATGCTCACTGCACCAGGGGACTCACGGGCTCTTCTTCAGTTCAAGTTGCTAGAGTCTGTGCTGCTGCACAGCGCCCCAGGTGCATGTTCACTGCACCGGGGGACTCTCGGGCTCTTCCTCAGGTCAAGTTGCTAGAGTCTGCACTGCTGCACAGCGCCCTCTGTGCATCCTGACTGCATCGGTGGACTCGCGGGCTCTTCATCAGCTCAAGCTGCTAGAGTCTGCGCTGCTGCACAGAACCCTCTGCGCAGGCTCACTGCATTGGGGGACTCACAGGCTCTTCTTAAGTTCAAGCTGCTGAAGTCTGCACTGCTGCACAGCGCCCTCTGTGCATGCTCACTGCACCGGGGGACTCGCGGGCTCTTGTTCAGTTCAAGTTGCTAGAGTCTGCGCTGCTGCACAGTGCCCTCTTTGCATGCTCACTGCATCGGGGGACTCGCGGGCTCTTCTTCAGTTCAAGTTGCTAGAGTCTGCGCTGCTGCACAGCGCCCTCGGCTCATGCTCACTGCATCGGGGGACTCAGAGGCTCTTCTTAAGTTCAAGTTGCTAGAGTGTGCGCTGCTGCACAGCGCCCTCTGTGCATGCTCACTGCATCGGGGGACTCGCGGGCTCTTCTTCAGTTCAAGTTGCTAGAGTCTGCACTGCTGCACAGCGCCCTCTGTGCATGCTCACTGCACCGGGGGACTCGCGGGCTCTTCATCAGCTCAAGCTGCTAGAGTCTGCGCTGCTGCACAGAACCCTCTGCGCAGGCTCACTGCATCAGGGAACTCACAGGCTCTTCTTAAGTTCAAGCTGCTGAAGTCTGCGCTGCTGCACAGCGCCCTCGGCGCATGCTCACTGCATCGGGGGACTCGCGGGCTCTTCTTCAGTTCAAGTTGCTAGAGTGTGCACTGCTGCACAGAACCCTCTGCGCAGGCTCACTGCATCGGGGAACTCACAGGCTCTTCTTAAGTTCAAGCTGCTGAAATCTGCGCTGCTGCACAGTGCCCTTGGCGCATGCTCACTCCATCAGGGGACTCACAGGCTCTTCTTCATTTCAAGCTTCTGAAGTTTGCACTGCTGCACAGCACCCTCGGCGCATGCTCACTGCATCGGGGGACTCGCGGGCTCTTCTTCAGTTCAAGTTGCTAGAGTCTGCACTGCTGCACAGCGCCCTCTGTGCATGCTCACTGCATCAGGGGACTCGCCGGCTCTTCTTCAGTTCAAGTTGCTAGAGTCTGCACTGCTGCACAGCGCCCTCTGTGCATGCTCACTGCACCGGGGGACTCGCGGGCTCTTCATCAGCTCAAGCTGCTAGAGTCTGCGCTGCTGCACAGAACCCTCTGCGCAGGCTCACTGCATTGGGGGACTCACAGGCTCTTCTTAAGTTCAAGCTGCTGAAGTCTGCGCTGCTGCACAGCGCCCTCAGCGCATGCTCACTGCATCGGGGGACTCGCGGGCTCTTCTTCAGTTCAAGTTGCTAGAGTCTGCACTGCTGCACAGCGCCCTCTGTGCATGCTCACTGCACCGGGGGACTCGCGGGCTCTTCATCAGCTCAAGTTGCTAGAGTCTGCGCTGCTGCACAGAACCCTCTGCGCAGGCTCACTGCATTGGGGGACTCACAGGCTCTTCTTAAGTTCAAGCTGCTGAAGTCTGCGCTGCTGCACAGTGCCCTCAGCGCATGCTCACTGCATCGGGGGACTCGCGGGCTCTTCTTCTGTTCAAGTTGCTAGAGTGTGCGCTGCTGCACAGCGCCCTTGGCGCATGCTCACTGCACCGGGGGACTCGCGGGTTCTTCATCAGTTCAAGCTGCTAGATTCTGCGCTGCTGCACAGCACCCTCTGTACATGCTCACTGCACCGGGGGACTCGCGGGCTCTTGTTCAGTTCAAGTTGCTAGAGTCTGCGCTGCTGCACAGTGCCCTCTTTGCATGCTCACTGCATCGGGGGACTCGCGGGCTCTTCTTCAGTTCAAGTTGCTAGAGTCTGCCCTGCTGCACAGCGCCCTCTGTGCATGCTCACTGCACCGGGGGACTCGCGGGCTCTACTTCTGTTCAACCTGCTGGAGTCCGCGATACTGCTCAGTGCACTCTGTGCATGTTCACTGCACCGGGGGAGTCGCGGGCTCTTCTTCTGTTCAAGTTGCTAGAGTGTGCACTGCTGCACAGAACCCTCTGCGCAGGCTCACTGCATCGGGGGACTCACAAGCTCTTCTTAAGTTCAAGCTTGTTGGACAGGCCACACGAAGGGCTTGCGCCCCCCCCGCATGACAGGGCCCAAGCCCCAGCCCCCCAGGCGCGACCCACGAGAATCACCCGCACCCCGTCTCCCGACGGAACTCCTGCCCTCGGACCTCCCTGTAGCACGGGCCCAAGCCACCACCGGCTCCCTCGGCCGGGTCAAGCCGCCATCTTGGGCCCTGCGCCACGAGGCCGCGTGGCCTCCCCCCGACCCTAACCCTGGGCCTGGCCAGCCCCGACATCCCGGCACCACCATCCACCCAGGAGGTGAGCGGATCACTTGGCAGGTCAATGGGAGGACGAAGTGCCAAGGACTCTCCCCTGCCAGGTGACGATCGCCTCCAGCTCCCCCAGGCACCGGCTCCACCCCCCCGCTGGGTGTCTGGACACCTTCATCCCGGACCCTCCGAGCTCCAAGTGCGAGGGTCCGGACATCAAAGGGCACCTGCCCTATAACTGGAGCAGCTGCGGAGCAGGAAGGCAGTTGTATCCTGGAGTCGAGAGACACCGAGAGAACTCAGCCTTGACGGACTACTGGCGCTGCCGTAGCCCTATCTTGTGATCTATCGTCCTGCCTGCTGGCGCTGCCGCGGCCTTCTGCAACATCCATCCTCGTCGGGACCTGCTGGCGCTGCCGCGGCCCATTGTAACGACCATCTTCACCGGGACCTGCTGGCGCTGCCGCGGACCGTACATCGACCATCTCCACTGGGACCTGCTGGCACTGCCGCGGCCCGTGTATCGACCATCTTCACTGGGACCTGCTGGCGCTGCCGCGGCCCGTACCAGCTAGACGACCTAAGCTCGAGGATTGGGAGCTACCCATCATACCATCTCAACTACCAGCCTGGTAACCAGACTGTCCCGCTACCCCCTTTTCCCATCTTGAGAGACTTGAATCGAGGGGACCCCTGAGTCCAGACCTCCTTGTACCTTTTCATCGTACCTTAAGAAGTGCTTATAAAGAACGCTAACTCATCTCCTTGTGTGGTATCTGTCTGTGGGGGGGAAGTTATTTGTCTGTACGATCGCTGGAGACGGCTCTCCCCGGAGACCTCTCCCCTTGTCCTCGGCCGACCCTCCCGGTCCGTCTAACATTGGTGGCCAGCGGCGCGATCCGAATCAACGCGTAATCGTACAGAGAGTAGCTCACCCCACGACAAAACCACGATGTCAGCTAAAGATAGCGGTTCCACTGAAAAGTTCCAAATGGATAAGTTGGAAGAGTATAACCACCGCGAACTTAAACAATTCTGCATGGAACTAGGCATTGCTACCACCGGCCTGAGTACCAAAGAGGATTTGAAGCGCGCCCTTGAGTCGTGGGCAGAAACTGGGATCACCGGATCCTCCGACCAAAACAGTGTCACACCAGAGGGGAACGCCACGGCTCCCGAGGAGAGGGGAACGGGCCTCTCGCAGGAGGAGATCCAGGAAAGAGAAAGGACCAGATTACACGAGTTGGAAATGGCACGACTCAAGATGGACGGTGAACTAAAGTTAGCCGAGCAGAAACTAAATCTAGAGCATCTGCGGCTCCGAGAGGAGCGAGAAGAAAAACAGAGACAGAGAGAGCTTGAGGAAAAAAGAATAACACTCGAACACGAACGCAAACTGGCGGAAATAGAACTTCGGAAACAGAATAAAGAGGCGGGGGTGCCTGAGCGACCGCACACCCCAGGGGCAACCGAGAAAAAAGTCCACATCCCCAAGGATGTTGTCCGAGAGTATGTCCGAGAAGACGACATACAGCAGTGGTTCAAAGCCTACGAGATCGCCATGACCTCCCACCGGATCGACCGGAGTGATTGGGGAGCTGGACTATGGGGGAGGTTCGTCAACGAAGGTCGCGATGCCCTGTTGCAGCTCCCAGATCACCAAATGTCGTCCTACGACCACATGAAGGCTGCCCTCCTCACCCGCTACGGCCTCACACCCGAGATGTACCGCCAGAGGTTCAGAGATTGCACCCGGATCCCGGGTACAACTTGGGTGGAGTACGTAAACTATTTCAGCCGAGCCTTCGAGGGGTGGATCAAGGGGAGCCATGTAACGACCTACGAACAACTCTTTAACCTCATGGTATAGGAACACCTGTCGAACAACTGCTTCGTCGAGCTCAGGCAGCACCTCCTCGACAGTAAATTGACCGACCCCCGGCAGCTCGCCGCTGAAGCTGACCAATGGGAGAGCACCCGAGTGAGCCGGAGAGGACCGCACGAGCAGAACCGAAGCAACCAAGGCCAGCACCGTCCTCGGGGAGGAGGAGGAGGCCAGGGGCGAGGGAGAGACACCCTCCCGGCAACACCCGTGGCCAGCACCCCGCCCCCGGCCGGCCGGGGAAACCCCCCGATGCGTCCAGGGTTCCGAGCCAATGTCACGTGCCACCGATGCCAGCGAGTCGGCCGTCCGCTGTCACCTGGTGAAACCCGAGCAGATCCTGCCGAACATTCTCTGCCCCGTCCGCTCAGCTGACAATTCCGAAAGTCTGTGCCAAATGGCCTGCGTCCCCTTCGAATGGGGAGGGGTCTCCGGCCTGTTGAAAGTGACGGTCCGGGATGATGCCCCCGTGGACTGCCTCCTGGGGAATGACCTTGAGAGTTCCCAATGGGCCACCGTCGAGAGAAGAGAGCACCTGGGGATGCTGGGCCTCCCGGACTGAGCCTGCGTAACCACCCGGTCCAGGGCAGCCCGTGCCGTTCCCCGACCAGAAGAACCGGAATGGCCAGCACCTCCGCCCCCGGTCGCCCCAGTAGAAGACAACGATGAGGCCAACCCCCCGGAGCCAACGACCGAAGGGGACGCGCACCTCCAGGACGTCCCCGGCCTGGCTCAGTGGCGTCAAGAAGGGGGGCCCACCCAAGAACAGTTCCGCCAGGAGCAAAAGACCTGCCCCTCCCTCGAGGGACTCCGCCAACAAGCCAGCGCCCAGAGCGCAGGGGACTCCACCGGAACTCACTGGGTCTACTGGGAGAACGACCTGCTATACAGCGAACAGAGGATCGCAGAGCTAGGGGCCGGTCGAGTACTGGTGGTACCTCTCCGCTTCAGAGACTTCCTGCTCAATCTGGCCCACGATGTCCCCCTGGCTGGACACCTGGGCCAAGACAAAACTTACAGTCGCCTAGTGACCCACTTTTTCTGGCCGAAGATGCGGAACGACGTCCTGAACCACTGCCGGTCCTGCCCCACGTGCCAGGCCAGCGGGAAGAGTGGCCGTAAGCTGAAGGCCCCTCTACAACCCTTCCCGGTGGTCACCACCCCGTTCGAGAGGGTAGGAATAGACATTGTGGGGTCCCTGGACCCCCGCACGGCACAAGGACATAGGTTCATCCTAGTACTGGTGGATCACGCCACCCGCTACCCCGAGGCGGTGCCTCTGCGAACGGTAACAGCTCCGGTGGTTGGCCGGGCCCTAATGGGGATCTTCTCCCGGGTGGGCTTCCCCCGAGAAGTCGTCAGCGACCGAGGCACGAACTTCATCTCCAAATACATGAAGTCCCTCTGGCAACAGTGCGGGGTCACCTACCGATTCACGACCCCCTATCACCCCCAAGGGAACGGACTAGTGGAGCGATTCAACCGCACTCTCAAGGGGATGATTGGGGGATTGGAAGAGCCCCTCTGTCGCCAGTGGGATGTACTACTCCCGTGCCACCTCTTCGCCTACCGAGAAGTCCCCCAGAAGTCCCTCGGTTTTAGCCCTTTCGAACTCCTGTACGGGCACCCTGTGCGAGGGCCCCTCAGCCTAGTCAAAGAAGGTTGGGAGATGGCCCCCCTAAAGACCCCTCCAGACGTCTTCAAGTACCTCCTGGCCCTACGTAATCAGACCCGGCGCTTCAGGGAGATGGCCAAGGCGAACCTCGAGGCCAGCCAGGAAGACATGAAGAGATGGTATGATAACAATGCCTCCTCTGTCGAGTTCGAACCTGGACAACAAGTGTGGGTGATGTCCCCCACCGAACCATGTGCCTTGCAAGATAAGTGGACGGGGCCCTTCAAGGTGGTCGAGCGCAAAAGCCCCGTCACTTACCTCATCGACATGGGGACCACCCGGAACCCCCTTCGGGTCCTCCACACCAACAGACTCAAACCACACTTTGTGCGCTCAGAACTCAGCCTCCTGATGGCTACAGACAGTGGGGCGGAAGAAGACTCCGAGCCTCTCCCTGATCTCCTGAAGACTCAGGAGAAAGACGGTTCCGTGGACGGGGTCCGGCTCTCCGATGCCCTCACCCCAGAGCAACGCCAGGGCTGCCGGGACCTCCTGCTGCGGTTCGCTTCACTGTTCTCCCTCACTCCCGGGGTCACCCCTTGGTGCTTGCACGACGTGGACACCGGGGACAGTCCCCCTGTCCGGCACCGGGCCTACCGCGTACCAGATCGGGTACGGGCCTGCATACAAGAGGAAGTGGCCAAAATGCTCACGATCGGGGTCATCGAGCCCTCGGACAGTCCCTGGGCCAGTCCAGTTGTATTGGTCCCCAAAGCCGCTGCCCCCGGCACCACACCTGAACTAAGATTCTGCGTCGACTACCGGGGCTTGAACGCGGTCACCCGAACCGACGCTCATCCTATCCCCAGAGCGGATGAATTGATCGACCGGCTGGGGGCCGCCCGCTACCTCAGTATCTTCGACCTAACAGCGGGCTACTGGCAGATCGGCCTCACACCCCGAGCTCAAGAACGATCCGCATTCTCTACCCCCGATGGCCACTACCACTTCAAGGTCATGCCCTTTGGCATGAAGAACGCCCCCGCTACATTTCAACGTCTTGTGAATCAGGTCTTGGCGGGGCTCGAAGAGTTCAGCGCTGCCTACCTGGACGATATCGCTGTATACAGCCGCCACTGGTCCGACCACCTCCTCCACCTCCAGGAGGTCCTACAGGCCCTCCAGCGGGCCGGCCTCACGATTAAGGCCGGCAAATGCCAAATTGGTCAAGGGTCCGTGACCTACCTGGGGCACCAGGTGGGGAGCGGGCTGGTGGCCCCACTGCAACTTAAGATTGCTGCCATCCAGTCCTGGCAGCCCCCCGTCACTCAGACCGAAGTCCGAGCCTTCTTGGGGCTCACCGGCTACTACCGGCGGTTCGTGAAGGACTACGGCAGCATTGTGGGGCCCCTCACGGGTCTCACGTCCAAGAACCAACCAAAGCGGATTAACTGGACCCCCGATTGTCAAGCGGCCTTCGAAAAGCTGAAGGCCGCCCTGTGCACCGCCCCTGTGCTCCAGGCCCCCGATTACAGTCGGGAATTCGTAGTACAGACAGACGCCTCCGACCACGGCATCGGAGCGGTTCTTTCCCAAGTGAACCCCGAGGGTCATGACCAGCCGGTGGCCTTCATCAGCCGACGTCTCCTGGGCCGAGAACAGCGCTGGAGCACCATCGAGAGGGAGGCCTTCGCAGTGGTGTGGGCCCTCAAAAAGCTCCGGCCCTATCTCTTCGGTACCCACTTCCGGGTACAAACCGACCATAGACCCCTGCAGTGGCTGATGCAGATGCGGGGGGAAAACCCAAAACTATTGCGCTGGTCCATCTCCCTGCAGGGAATGGACTTCACCGTGGAGCACCGACCGGGCCAAGACCACGCCAACGCAGATGGCCTGTCCCGCTTCTTCCGCCTCGACGAAGAGAGTCCCCAAGGAGATGGGTGACTCTCCCCGCCTTCAGCTGGGGGGGACGCATGTTGGACAGGCCACACGAAGGGCTTGCGCCCCCCCCGCATGACAGGGCCCAAGCCCCAGCCCCCCAGGCGCGACCCATGAGAATCACCCGCACCCCGTCTCCCGACGGAACTCCTGCCCTCGGACCTCCCTGTAGCACGGGCCCAAGCCACCACCAGCTCCCTCGGCCGGGTCAAGCCGCCATCTTGGGCCCTGCGCCACGAGGCCGCGTGGCCTCCCCCCGACCCTAACCCTGGGCCTGGCCGGCCCCGACATCCCGGCACCACCATCCACCCAGGAGGTGAGCGGATCACTTGGCAGGTCAATGGGAGGACGAAGTGCCAAGGACTCTCCCCTGCCAGGTGACGATCGCCTCCAGCTCCCCCAGGCACCGGCTCCACCCCCCCGCTGGGTGTCTGGACACCTTCATCCCGGACCCTCCGAGCTCCAAGTGCGAGGGTCCGGACATCAAAGGGCACCTGCCCTATAACTGGAGCAGCTGCGGAGCAGGAAGGCAGTTGTATCCTGGAGTCGAGAGACACCGAGAGAACTCAGCCTTGACGGACTACTGGCGCTGCCGTAGCCCTATCATGTGATCTATCTTCCTGCCTGCTGGCGCTGCCGCGGCCTTCTGCAACATCCATCCTCGTCGGGACCTGCTGGCGCTGCCGCGGCCCGTTGTAACGACCATCTTCACCTGGACCTGCTGGCGCTGCCGCGGACCGTACATCGACCATCTCCACTGGGACCTGCTGGCGCTGCCGCGGCCCGTGTATCGACCATCTTCACTGGGACCTGCTGGCGCTGCCGCGGCCCGTACCAGCTAGACCACCTAAGCTCGAGGATTGGGAGCTACCCATCATACCATCTCAACTACCAGCCTGGTAACCAGACTGTCCCGCTACCCCCTTTTCCCATCTTGAGAGACTTGAATCGAGGGGACCCCTGAGTCCAGACCTCCTTGTACCTTTTCATCGTACCTTAAGAAGTGCTTATAAAGAACGCTAACTCATCTCCTTGTGTGGTATCTGTCTGTGGGGGGGAAGTTATTTGTCTGTACGATCGCTGGAGACGGCTCTCCCCGGAGACCTCTCCCCTTGTCCTCGGCCGACCCTCCCGGTCCGTCTAACAAAGCTGCTGAAGTCTGCGCTGCTGCACAGCGCCCTCGGTGCATGCTCACTGCATCAGGGGACTCGCGGGCTCTTCTTCAGTTCAAGTTGCTAGAGTGTGCGCTGCTGCACAGCGCCCTCGGCGCATGCTCACTTCATCGGGGGACTGCCAGGCTCTTCTTAAGTTCAAGTTGCTACAGTCTGCGCTGCTGCACAGCGCCCTCTGTGCATCCTCACTGCATCGGTGGACTCGCGGGCTCTTCTTCAGTTCAAGTTGCCAGAGTCTGCGCTGCTGCCGAGCGCCCTCTGCGCAAGCTCACTGCACCGGAGGACTCGCGGGCTCTACTTCTGTTCAACCTGCTGGAGTCCGCGCTACTGCACAGCGCACTCTGTGCATGTTCACTGCACCGGGGGAGTCGCGGCCTCTTCTTCTGTTCAAGTTGCTAGAGTCTGCGCTGCTGCAGAGTGCCCTCTGTGCATGCTCACTGCACCGGGGAACTCACGGGCTCTTCTTCAGTTCAAGCTGCTAGAGTCTGTGCTGCTGCACAGCGCCCTCTGTGCATGCTCACTGCACAGGGTGACTCGTGGGCTTTTCTTCTGTTCAACCTGCTGGAGTCTGCGCTGCTGCACGGCGTCTTCTGTGCGTGCTCACTGCACCGGGGGAATTGCGGGGTCTTCTTAAATTCAAGCTGCTAGAGTGTGCACTGTTGTACAGCACCCTTGGCGCATGCTCACTGCACCGGGGGCCCGCAAGCTCTTCCTCCGTTCAAGTTGCTAGAGTCAACGCTGCTGCACAGTGCCCTCTGTGCATGCTCACTGCACCAGGGGACTCGCTGGCTCTTCTTGAGTTCAAGTTGGTAGAGTCTGCGCTGCTGCACAGTGCCCCAGGTGCATGTTCACTGCACCGGGGGACTCGCGGGCTCTTCTTCAGTTCAAGTTGCTAGAGTCTGCACTGCTGCACAGCGCCCTCTGTGCATGCTCACTGCACCGGGGGACTCGCGGGCACTTGTTCAGTTCAAGTTGCTAGAGTCTGCGCTGCTGCACAGCGCCCTCTGTGCATGCTCACTGCACCAGGGGACTCACGGGCTCTTCTTCAGTTCAAGTTGCTAGAGTCTGTGCTGCTGCACAGCGCCCCAGGTGCATGTTCACTGCACCGGGGGACTCTCGGGCTCTTCCTCAGGTCAAGTTGCTAGAGTCTGCACTGCTGCACAGCGCCCTCTGTGCATCCTGACTGCATCGGTGGACTCGCGGGCTCTTCATCAGCTCAAGCTGCTAGAGTCTGCGCTGCTGCACAGAACCCTCTGCGCAGGCTCACTGCATTGGGGGACTCACAGGCTCTTCTTAAGTTCAAGCTGCTGAAGTCTGCACTGCTGCACAGCGCCCTCTGTGCATGCTCACTGCACCGGGGGACTCGCGGGCTCTTGTTCAGTTCAAGTTGCTAGAGTCTGCGCTGCTGCACAGTGCCCTCTTTGCATGCTCACTGCATCGGGGGACTCGCGGGCTCTTCTTCAGTTCAAGTTGCTAGAGTCTGCGCTGCTGCACAGCGCCCTCGGCTCATGCTCACTGCATCGGGGGACTCAGAGGCTCTTCTTAAGTTCAAGTTGCTAGAGTGTGTGCTGCTGCACAGCGCCCTCTGTGCATGCTCACTGCATCGGGGGACTCGCGGGCTCTTCTTCAGTTCAAGTTGCTAGAGTCTGCACTGCTGCACAGCGCCCTCTGTGCATGCTCACTGCACCGGGGACTCGCGGGCTCTTCATCAGCTCAAGCTGCTAGAGTCTGCGCTGCTGCACAGAACGCTCTGCGCAGGCTCACTGCATCGGGGAACTCACAGGCTCTTCTTAAGTTCAAGCTGCTGAAATCTGCGCTGCTGCACAGTGCCCTCGGCGCATGCTCACTCCATCAGGGGACTCACAGGCTCTTCTTCATTTCAAGCTTCTGAAGTTTGCACTGCTGCACAGCACCCTCGGCGCATGCTCACTGCATCGGGGGACTCGCGGGCTCTTCTTCAGTTCAAGTTGCTAGAGTCTGCACTGCTGCACAGCGCCCTCTGTGCATGCTCACTGCATCGGGGGACTCGCGGGCTCTTCTTCAGTTCAAGTTGCTAGAGTCTGCACTGCTGCACAGCGCCCTCTGTGCATGCTCACTGCACCGGGGGACTCGCGGGCTCTTCATCAGCTCAAGCTGCTAGAGTCTGCGCTGCTGCACAGAACCCTCTGCGCAGGCTCACTGCATTGGGGGACTCACAGGCTCTTCTTAAGTTCAAGCTGCTGAAGTCTGCGCTGCTGCACAGCGCCCTCAGCGCATGCTCACTGCTTCGGGGGACTCGCGGGCTCTTCTTCAGTTCAAGTTGCTAGAGTCTGCACTGCTGCACAGCGCCCTCTGTGCATGCTCACTGCACCGGGGGACTCGCGGGCTCTTCATCAGCTCAAGTTGCTAGAGTCTGCGCTGCTGCACAGAACCCTCTGCGCAGGCTCACTGCATTGGGGGACTCACAGGCTCTTCTTAAGTTCAAGCTGCTGAAGTCTGCGCTGCTGCACAGCGCCCTCAGCGCATGCTCACTGCATCGGGGGACTCGCGGGCTCTTCTTCTGTTCAAGTTGCTAGAGTCTGCGCTGCTGCACAGCGCCCTTGGCGCATGCTCACTGCACCGGGGGACTCGCGGGTTCTTCATCAGTTCAAGCTGCTAGATTCTGCGCTGCTGCACAGCACCCTCTGTACATGCTCACTGCACCGGGGGACTCGCGGGCTCTTGTTCAGTTCAAGTTGCTAGAGTCTGCGCTGCTGCACAGTGCCCTCTTTGCATGCTCACTGCATCGGGGGACTCGCGGGCTCTTCTTCAGTTCAAGTTTCTAGAGTCTGCGCTGCTGCACAGCGCCCTCGGCTCATGCTCACTGCATCGGGGGACTCAGAGGCTCTTCTTAAGTTCAAGTTGCTAGAGTGTGCGCTGCTGCACAGCGCCCTCTGTGCATGCTCACTGCATCGGGGGACTCGCGGGCTCTTCTTCAGTTCAAGTTGCTAGAGTCTGCACTGCTGCACAGCGCCCTCTGTGCATGCTCACTGCACTGGGGGACTCGCGGGCTCTTCATCAGCTCAAGCTGCTAGAGTCTACGCTGCTGCACAGTGCCCTCTGTGCATGCTCACTGCACCAGGGGACTCGCTGGCTCTTCTTGAGTTCAAGTTGGTAGAGTCTGCGCTGCTGCACAGTGCCCCAGGTGCATGTTCACTGCACCGGGGGACTCGCGGGCTCTTCTTCAGTTCAAGTTGCTAGAGTCTGCGCTGCTGCACAGCGCCCTCTGTGCATGCTCACTGCACCGGGGGACTCGCGGGCACTTGTTCAGTTCAAGTTGCTAGAGTCTGCGCTGCTGCACAGCGCCCTCCGTGCATGCTCACTGCACCAGGGGACTCACGGGCTCTTCTTCAGTTCAAGTTGCTAGAGTCTGTGCTGCTGCACAGCGCCCCAGGTGCATGTTCACTGCACCGGGGGACTCTCGGGCTCTTCCTCAGGTCAAGTTGCTAGAGTCTGCACTGCTGCACAGCGCCCTCTGTGCATCCTGACTGCATCGGTGGACTCGCGGGCTCTTCATCAGCTCAAGCTGCTAGAGTCTGCGCTGCTGCACAGAACCCTCTGCGCAGGCTCACTGCATTGGGGGACTCACAGGCTCTTCTTAAGTTCAAGCTGCTGAAGTCTGCACTGCTGCACAGTGCCCTCTGTGCATGCTCACTGCACCGGGGGACTCGCGGGCTCTTGTTCAGTTCAAGTTGCTAGAGTCTGCGCTGCTGCACAGTGCCCTCTTTGCATGCTCACTGCATCGGGGGACTCGCGGGCTCTTCTTCAGTTCAAGTTGCTAGAGTCTGCGCTGCTGCACAGCGCCCTCGGCTCATGCTCACTGCATCGGGGGACTCAGAGGCTCTTCTTAAGTTCAAGTTGCTAGAGTGTGCGCTGCTGCACAGCGCCCTCTGTGCATGCTCACTGCATCGGGGGACTCGCGGGCTCTTCTTCAGTTCAAGTTGCTAGAGTCTGCACTGCTGCACAGCGCCCTCTGTGCATGCTCACTGCACCGGGGGACTCGCGGGCTCTTCATCAGCTCAAGCTGCTAGAGTCTGCGCTGCTGCACAGAACCCTCTGCGCAGGCTCACTGCATCAGGGAACTCACAGGCTCTTCTTAAGTTCAAGCTGCTAAAGTCTGCGCTGCTGCACAGCGCCCTCGGCGCATGCTCACTGCATCGGGGGACTCGCGGGCTCTTCTTCAGTTCAAGTTGCTAGAGTGTGCACTGCTGCACAGAACCCTCTGCGCAGGCTCACTGCATCGGGGAACTCACAGGCTCTTCTTAAGTTCAAGCTGCTGAAATCTGCGCTGCTGCACAGTGCCCTCGGCGCATGCTCACTCCATCAGGGGACTCACAGGCTCTTCTTCATTTCAAGCTTCTGAAGTTTGCACTGCTGCACAGCACCCTCGGCGCATGCTCACAGCATCGGGGGACTCGCGGGCTCTTCTTCAGTTCAAGTTGCTAGAGTCTGCACTGCTGCACAGCGCCCTCTGTGCATGCTCACTGCATCGGGGGACTCGCGGGCTCTTCTTCAGTTCAAGTTGCTAGAGTCTGCACTGCTGCACAGCGCCCTCTGTGCATGCTCACTGCACCGGGGGACTCGCGGGCTCTTCATCAGCTCAAGCTGCTAGAGTCTGCGCTGCTGCACAGAACCCTCTGCGCAGGCTCACTGCATTGGGGGACTCACAGGCTCTTCTTAAGTTCAAGCTGCTGAAGTCTGCGCTGCTGCACAGCGCCCTCAGCGCATGCTCACTGCATCGGGGGACTCGCGGGCTCTTCTTCAGTTCAAGTTGCTAGAGTCTGCACTGCTGCACAGCGCCCTCTGTGCATGCTCACTGCACTGGGGGACTTGCGGGCTCTTCATCAGCTCAAGTTGCTAGAGTCTGCGCTGCTGCACAGAACCCTCTGCGCAGGCTCACTGCATTGGGGGACTCACAGGCTCTTCTTAAGTTCAAGCTGCTGAAGTCTGCGCTGCTGCACAGCGCCCTCAGCGCATGCTCACTGCATCGGGGGACTCGCGGGCTCTTCTTCTGTTCAAGTTGCTAGAGTCTGCGCTGCTGCACAGCGCCCTTGGCGCATGCTCACTGCACCGGAGGACTCGCGGGTTCTTCATCAGTTCAAGCTGCTAGATTCTGCGCTGCTGCACAGCGCCCTCGGCTCATGCTCACTGCATCGGGGGACTCAGAGGCTCTTCTTAAGTTCAAGTTGCTAGAGTGTGCGCTGCTGCACAGCGCCCTCTGTGCATGCTCACTGCATCGGGGGACTCGCGGGCTCTTCTTCAGTTCAAGTTGCTAGAGTCTGCACTGCTGCACAGCGCCCTCTGTGCATGCTCACTGCACTGGGGGACTCGCGGGCTCTTCATCAGCTCAAGCTGCTAGAGTCTGCGCTGCTGCACAGAACCCTCTGCGCAGGCTCACTGCATCAGGGAACTCACAGGCTCTTCTTAAGTTCAAGCTTGTTGGACAGGCCACACGAAGGGCTGGCTCCCTCCCCACATGACAGGGCCCCAGCCCAGGCCCACCAGGCGTGACCCACAAGAATCACCCGCACCCCGTCTCCCGACGGAATTCCTGCCCTCGGACCTCCATGTATCACGGACCCAAGCCACCACCGGCTCCCCCGGCCGGGTCAAGCCGCCATCTTGGGCCCTGCGCCACGAGGCCACGTGGCCTCCATCCGACCCTAACCCTGGGCCTGGCCGGCCCCGACATCCCGTGTTGGAAAGGCGTTCGCCGGAGGGGGGGGTTCGGTACACGTCTGGCCCACCCCTTTGACCCACCTCTCCCAAGTAAGCCGAACCAGGCGCGCACACCCTGAACGGCACTGCGAACAGAGGGACACCACACGTATGCTTTGTAGGACGATAGGTTCTTTATCGATGATTTCAAGGGATCTTTATGACCCAAAAGGCAAATGATACAGCAGTGGCACAACGTACCACAAGTTAGTCGTGGGGGATGGGGGTAGCGGGACAGTCTTTCAAGATAGTGTCTCTGCGAAATACCCTGCGGAAGCTCACAATCCTCGAGCTGGAGGGTGTCGTGTCTCTGGGCGATCTCTTACCGAGTCGTCCTCAAGGGGAGCGCCGCGAGTCTCTCAGCAGGCACAGGTGGTCGGAGTTCAGGAGCCGCGATTCCGTCAGCAGGGCTCAGATGGTTCAGTAGCTGGGGGCCGCGAGTCACTCAGCAGGCCTAGGTGGTTCCATGCTCGGGAGCCGCGACCTCGTCCGCAGGGCTCAGATGGTTCAAATAGCAAGAGGCCGCGAGTCACTCAGCAGGCCCAGGTGATTTCAGCGTTCGGGAGCCGCGACAGCGTCTGCAGGCTCAGATGGTTCCAGGTCTTCTGTCCCTTCGTTCCTCCGGCACCCCTTGTTATACTCCGCTGGCTCTTTGAAGTCCGGAGTCCTCGCAGAGGGGGGACTGGGGTGACGGAGGGGGGTCGGCGGGATTTTCTGCCGCTCAGTCTTTTAGTCTTTTCAGGTGGGTCTGGGAGGGACCCCAGACGCTCGGCAGGGGAGGCGCCTGCTCCCCAGGGGCCTGGTGGCCGATCGAGTCCTCCCGGGGAAGGCGACCCGAGGTGTGACTGGGCTGGCGCCTCGGGGTCTGGCTCGAGGGTTCCTGCTCCCTCGGGTGGACATGCGTGGTAGGGTGTTTGAGTCTGTCAGGCCTCTGGCCGGCCCGCGGAGCGGGGGTGGCTGGGGCGTCCGGAGCCGGAGATGTCGTGTCTTGAGGGTGGTTGCAGGTTGGCTGGATGATGGAGAGGGCAACGCCGTGAGGCCGGTCTCACACGCGTCCCCCCCAGCTGAAAGGCGTGGAGAACTACCCATCCACTGGGGGGTTCTCCTCGCCGAAGCGGAAGAATCGGGACAGGCCGTCGGCGTTGGCATGATCCGCCCCGGGGCGATGCTCGACCGTGAAATCCATTCCTTGGAGGGAGATGGACCATCGTAGTAGTTTGGGGTTCTCCCCCCTCATCCGCATTAACCATTGCAAGGGCCGGTGGTCCGTCTGTACTCGAAAATGGGTTCCGAACAAGTAGGGCCGCAGTTTCTTGAGGGCCCAGACTACGGCAAAGGCCTCTCGCTCTATAGTACTCCAACGCTGCTCCCTCGGCAGCAGCCTTCGGCTGATGAAGGCTATGGGCCGATCAATGCCCTTGTCGTCGAACTGTGAGAGTACGGCCCCGATGCCGTGTTCGGATGCGTCGGTCTGGACCACGAACTCTTGGGAGTAGTCGGGGGCCTTGAGTACGGGAGCGGTGCACATGGCGGTTTTCAAGGCGTCGAACGCCTGCTGGCACTGGGTGGTCCACTGCACCTTCTGCGGAAGCTTTTTGGAGGTCAACTCTGTGAGGGGCCCTGCGATACTACCATAGTTTTTAATGAACCTCCGGTAGTATCCCGTAAGGCCCAGGAAGGCTCGAACCTCTGTCTGCGTGGTGGGGGGCTCCCAGAACTTGATGGCCTCGATCTTCGGCTGGAGAGGAGCGACTTGGCCGCTGCCCACCTGATGCCCCAGGTAGACCACGGAGCCTTGCCCGAGCTGGCATTTGCTGGCTTTCACTGTTAGGCCTGCTTTGCGCAGGGCCATTAGTACTTGTCGGAGGTGCTGGAGATGCTCGTGCCATTGAGAGCTGAACACGGCGATGTCGTCAAGGTACGCTGCGCTGAACTCCTCGAGTCCGGCCAGGACCTTGTTCACCAACCGCTGGAACGTGGCGGGGGCGTTTTTCATTCCGAACGGCATGACCCTGAAGCGGTAGTGGCCATCTGGCGTGGAGAAGGCAGAGCGCTCTTTCGCTCCTTCCGTGAGAGCGATCTGCCAGTATCCGCAGGTCAGGTCGAAAGTGCTGAGGAACTGGGCGGCCCCCAGGCGGTCGATGAGCTCGTCGGCTCGGGGAATAGGGTGAGCGTCTGCGCGGGTGACCGCGTTGAGCCCCCGATAGTCTACACAGAATCTTAGTTCGGGGGCGGCCCCTGGGGAGGCCGCCTTCGGGACCAGAACCACCGGGCTGGCCCAGGGGCTGTCGGAGGGCTCGATGACTCCTAGGGTGAGCATTTTCTGTACTTCGGTCTTGATGCAGGTGCGGACTCGGTCAGGCACCCGGTAGGCTCGGTGTCTCACAGGCGGGCAGTCGCCAGTGTCCACGTCGTGGACACACCAGTCGGTCACCCTTGGAATGAGGGAGAAGAGGTCTGCGAATTGTCCGAGCAGCTGGCGGCAGTCGTCGGCCTGTCGGGGAGTGAGGGTGGCCGACAGTTTCACTCCCTCCACGGACCCGTCCAGTTCTTTCGTGCACAGGAGGTCGGGCAGGGGTTCGGTGTCTTCTTCTGCCCCCTCATCGGTGGCCAGTAGCAAACTCAATTCTGTCCGTACAAAGTGGGGCTTGAGACGGTTTACGTGGAGGACCCGGAGGGGGTTCCGTGGGGACTGTACGTCGACCAGATACGTGACCTGGCTCTTCCGTTCGACCACCTTGAAGGGACCAGTCCATTTGTCTTGTAGGGCGCAGGGTTTCACCGGAGCCATGACCCAAACCTGCTGGCCCGGCTGGAACTCGACCAGGGTTGCGTTTTGGTCATACCAGCGCTTCATTTCTTCTTGGCTGGCCTCGAGGTTAGCCTCTGCAAGTTCTCTAAACTTCCTCGTCTGGTTGCGGAGTGCCAGGATGTAGCGGAACACATCAGGGGGTGTCCCCCGGGGGCTTGTCTCCCAGCCCTCCTTGACCAGGCTCAGGGGCCCTCGGACGGGATGTCCGTACAGCAGTTCGAAGGGGCTGAACCCCAGAGACTTTTGGGGAACCTCCCGGTATGCGAACAGGAGGCAAGGGAGGAGGATGTCCCACTTCCGGCGTAGGGGCTCTTCGAGGCCCAGGATCATTCCCTTTAGAGTTCTGTTGAAGCGTTCCACCAGGCCGTTGCCCTGGGGGTGGTAGGGGGTCGTGAACTTATACGTGACTCCGCACTGCTGCCACAGGGACTTCATGTAGCGGGATATAAAGTTCGTGCCGCGATCACTCACCACCTCGCGGGGAAATCCGACACGGGAGAAGATCCCCATGAGAGCCCGGCCCACCACGGGGGCCGTCACGGTGCGGAGGGGGATGGCTTCGGGGTAGCGGGTGGCATGGTCCACCAGGACAAGGATGAATCTGTGGCCCTGGGCGGTCTTCGGGTCCAGGGGTCCCACTATGTCGATGCCGACCCGCTCGAACGGGGTACTCACAACGGGGAATGGTTGTAAGGGGGCTTTGCGTTTTCCGCCACTCTTCCCACTGCCCTGGCACGTGAGGCAGGACTTGCAGTGTGTTTCTACATTCGCCCGCATCTTGGGCCAATAGAAGTGGGTCACCAATCGCTGGTATGTCTTGTCTTGGCCTAAGTGTCCGGCCAAGGGTACATCGTGGGCCAGGCCCAGGAGGAGGCCCCGGAACCGCAGGGGTACCACCAGTACTCGTGCTGCGCCTAGCTCTGCGGACTTCTGCTCGCTGTAGAGGAGGCCATTGTCCCAATAGACCCAATGGGTTCCGGTTTGGTCACCGGCGACCTGGGCTGCGGCTTGTTGTCTAAGTCCCTCGAGGGAGGGGCAAGTGGTCTGTTCCTGGCAGAACTCTTCGCGGGAGGGCCCCCCTTCGCAGCGCCACTGGGCCAACTCGGGTAGTTCTTCGAGTTCCAGCGGGGCCTCTGGGGCGGAAGGTTCCGGTACTTCCCCTGAGTTAGTGTCTCCTTCCCCCTCGGAAGGAGGGTGGTCTGCTTCTGGTAGGGGGTCCCTGCTCTCGGGGACAGTGTTCGGTAAGAGGGCTTCCCCGCCCTTGGAGAGAGGCAATCGTGCGGTCATGGAGCGTGTGGTGGCGCAGACCCACTCTGGTAGGCCCATCATCTCCAGGTGGGCTCTTCGTTCTACCTGCCCCCACGGGGAACTCTCCAGGTCGTTGCCCAGGAGGCAGTCTACGGGCTGCGAGGTCCGGACCGCTACCTTCAGTTCTCCGGAGACCCCTCCCCACTCGAAGGGCACCAGGGCCATCTGGCAGAGGCTCTCAGAATTGTCGGAGGATATGACCGGACAGAGGGCCCCGGCCAGGATCTGGTCTTCCGAAATTAGGCTGCGGTGGACCGCGGTGACACTCGCCCCGGTGTCGCGGAGGCCCTCGACTCGGTGGCCGTTGATGGTCACCCGCTGTCGGTACTTTTCTGTGTTGGCGGGCAAGGGTGTCCCGGGGACCATTTCACGATCACCAAGGGAGACCAGGGCCATGGCCGCCGGTTCCCATTCCTCGGAGTCTTCCATTTCTTCCCCCAGAGCCACGGAGGCCATCTGCCGGGCCGTGGGGTTGGTCGTCGTGGTTCGCTGATACTGGGGACACTGGGGGTCATTGGCGTAGTGCCCGGGCTGCTGGCAGCGGAAGCAGGTGAGCCTAGCTCGTGGACCTGGTCGTCCTGGGGCTCCGGTGCTGGCGGGAGACTGGGCCAAACCCGCCGCTGGTGGGCTGCTGGGGGGGCTGGTGGAGGACCCCCCGGCAAAGTCTCTTGGTCGGCCGTGGTTCCCTCCGCCCCTCTGGCGGGGGGGACCCTGACTGTTGCGGCCGTAGTCCCCCACGGGGCCCCGGGTGGCCCGGGTGTTCACCCAACGATCAGCCTCAGCGGCCAGCTTCCGAGGGTCGGTAAGCTTACTGTCCAGGAGGTGCTGGCGCAGTTCTATAAAGCAATTGGCCGCTAAATGCTCCCAGGCGATCAGATCGAACAGTTCTTCGAAGGTGGAGACCTTGCTGCCCTTGATCCAGCCGTCCAAGGCGCGGCTGTAAAAGTTCACGTATTCGACCCACGTGGTGCCCGGTATCTTTTTGCAATCCCGGAACCGTTGTCGGTACATTTCGGGGGTGAGTCCATACCGGCCCACGAGGGCTTCCTTCATGTGGCTGTAGGAGTTCATGACCGCGGAGGGCAGATCGAGCAGAGTGTCCCTTCCTTCGCTTAAGAACCGGCCCCATAGGCCAGCCCCCCAATCCTTCTGCGGGATTCGATGTGAGGTCATGGCGACTTCATAGGCCTTAAACCACTGCTGGATATCATCGTTCTTATAATACTCCTTTACCACATCCTTGGGGATGTGAACTTTGGTTTCCCCGGTGGGAGCGGGCGGTGGATTCCCGGGTGGCTGTGACTTTTCATTCCTGGCCCGCCACTCAATCTCCTTCAGGCCGCGCTCATGTTCTAGCTGGAGTTTCTTTTCGTCGTGCTCCCTTTGGAGTCTCTTCTCTTCGAGTTCCCCTTGTAGCCGCAACTGCTCGACGGCTAACTTCTTCTCTGCCAGTTTTATCTCTCCCTCGATTTTTAGTTTTGCCAGTTCCAGTTCGTGGTTGCGGCTTCTTTCCCGGTCCGCTAGTTCCTCGGGGGACAGGTTCCCCTCTGGCCCGTTGTTTCTCGCCGGGGTGCTTGGTGGTTCATGGGTAGAGTCTCTTTCCGTTTGGGTCGGGGGCGCCCCCGTCTCGACCCAGGCTTTCAGTACTTTCTGGAAGTCTTCCTTTGTGCTTAGTCCGGTGGTAGCGATGCCAAGGTCTTTGCAAAACTGTTTTAGTTCTCTATGCGTGTAACAGTCCAATTGATCCTCTCGGAACGGTGAGCTTATTTCGGTACCTGCGGCACCCATGGAGGTTTCTCCTTCCATCTCTGTTTGGTAGTGCGTCAGTCGTTCACTGCACGCTCTCTTTCGGTGTCGGCTCGGATCCCGTCGTCTGCCACCAAATGTTGGAAAGGCGTTCGCCGGAGGGGGGGGTTCGGTACACGTCTGGCCCACCCCTTTGACCCACCTCTCCCAAGTAAGCCGAACCAGGCGCGCACACCCTGAACGGCACTGCGAACAGAGGGACACCACACGTATGCTTTGTAGGACGATAGGTTCTTTATCGATGATTTCAAGGGATCTTTATGACCCAAAAGGCAAATGATACAGCAGTGGCACAACGTACCACAAGTTAGTCGTGGGGGATGGGGGTAGCGGGACAGTCTTTCAAGATAGTGTCTCTGCGAAATACCCTGCGGAAGCTCACAATCCTCGAGCTGGAGGGTGTCGTGTCTCTGGGCGATCTCTTACCGAGTCGTCCTCAAGGGGAGCGCCGCGAGTCTCTCAGCAGGCACAGGTGGTCGGAGTTCAGGAGCCGCGATTCCGTCAGCAGGGCTCAGATGGTTCAGTAGCTGGGGGCCGCGAGTCACTCAGCAGGCCTAGGTGGTTCCATGCTCGGGAGCCGCGACCTCGTCCGCAGGGCTCAGATGGTTCAAATAGCAAGAGGCCGCGAGTCACTCAGCAGGCCCAGGTGATTTCAGCGTTCGGGAGCCGCGACAGCGTCTGCAGGCTCAGATGGTTCCAGGTCTTCTGTCCCTTCGTTCCTCCGGCACCCCTTGTTATACTCCGCTGGCTCTTTGAAGTCCGGAGTCCTCGCAGAGGGGGGACTGGGGTGACGGAGGGGGGTCGGCGGGATTTTCTGCCGCTCAGTCTTTTAGTCTTTTCAGGTGGGTCTGGGAGGGACCCCAGACGCTCGGCAGGGGAGGCGCCTGCTCCCCAGGGGCCTGGTGGCCGATCGAGTCCTCCCGGGGAAGGCGACCCGAGGTGTGACTGGGCTGGCGCCTCGGGGTCTGGCTCGAGGGTTCCTGCTCCCTCGGGTGGACATGCGTGGTAGGGTGTTTGAGTCTGTCAGGCCTCTGGCCGGCCCGCGGAGCGGGGGTGGCTGGGGCGTCCGGAGCCGGAGATGTCGTGTCTTGAGGGTGGTTGCAGGTTGGCTGGATGATGGAGAGGGCAACGCCGTGAGGCCGGTCTCACATCCCGGCACCACCATCCACCCAGGAGGTGAGCGGACCACTTGGCAGGTCAATGGGAGAACGAAGCGCCAAGGACTCTCCCCCGCCAGGTGCCGATCGCCCCCAGCTCCCCCAGGCGCTGGCTCCACCCCCTGCTGGGTGTCTGGACACCTTCATCCCGGACCCTCCGACCTCCAAGTGCGAGGGTCCGGACATCAAAGGGCGCCTGCCCTATAACTGGGGCAGCTCCGGAGCAGGGAGGCAGTTGTATCCTGGAGTCGAGAGACACCGAGAGAACTCAGCCTTGACGGACTACTGGCGCTGCCGTAGCCCTACCTTGCTGTTAGACCTGGCACCTTGGCGTGAGTTTCCCTCCCACTTTTTGATGGTGTGCCTCGACTGTTTTGCTGGTGTTGTCCGCGCAGGGCACTGCGCCACGGCTAATCCGTGCCGCAGTGCAAGTGCTCCCTAAGTAAAGTGTACCTGTAATTGATGTCCATGATTGGTTTATTGGATTCACTGTCAGTCCCCAGTAAAGTGCACCAGGGGTGCCAGGGCTTGTGAATGCCAATGCTGCTGGTGGGCTTGCAGCGCTGGTTGCGCCACCCACGGAAGCGGCCGTGTAAAGTGTGTCTAGGGTCTGCCACCGCAGACCCTGTGCGCGGTCCGGGACCGTCGTGCTGACTGCGCAAGTGCCCCCACTTGCCAGTCCCTAAACCTTCCCTTACCTACATATTAGCCACCCCTCTGGTAGGCCCAAGGGCAGGGTGCATTGTAGGCATAAGGTAGGACATGCCCTGATGTGTGTGGCATGTCTTAGTAGTGAATTACAGCCATTTTCGTTCTTCACTATTGAAGGCTACCTGCTCTCCATAGGCCAGAATGGGCTGCCGGGATCACGCCAACGCTGTGACCCCAGTGGACTCAGAGAGCATGGTAGAAGTGTCAAGTTTAGTATGCCTGAACTCAGAATAATAAAATACTTCTTGTAGTCAAGTTTATTTTAATATCCTGGGTTTGTAAATACTACTTTTAGAAAGTTAGTATTTACTGACCTGACTATCTCAGTCCGCCTCTGCTGTGTGTTTGTGTTCTGCCTAGCAACAGTAAGGAGCAGGGTGGGGGGATCCCCAGAGACAGGTTGGCTGCCAGGTGGTGGGTAGAGAGATTACACCTGGATGGGTGGGAGGAGTACACCTTGACTCTTGAATAGACCTGTGCTCTGCCACCACAAAGCCGGCGCCACCCCCTGTGGGGCGGCTGATGTCTCTGCCCTGCTGCTGAAAGGAAAGAGCAGAGTCACCATAACAAAGTGCTCCAGAACTGGACTGAGCCAGGCCTAGGCCCCCTGGCGCTAAAGAACAAAAGAATCATGGTATAAAAGTAGGAGCCTGGCTCCTAAGAAATCAGAATCCTGTTTACCACAAAGAACCTCTGCCCGACTAAAAGGAGAAGAAGACGCTGGAGGAGCTGGCCTGCTGCTTGCCTTGCTGAGAAAGGAGAGGAAGAGACTTACTGAGAAGACTTTGCTACTTTGTGCTTGAACATTCTCCAAGGGCTTGATCTGAGCTTGCCCCCTGAACTGAACCCCAGGAACAGTGGGTTCTCTGTGCTCTTGCTCGTCCTCCAATTCGAGCCGTGTATGCATCCCGCTGGAAAGAGACTGCGCCCCTCATCGTCCCTCCTAGGGCCGTGACACTCAGAAGCTCGCCTGCCTCAAACCCGTGAGAGCCCCGCTCCGTCCCGAGCCGCTCTCTGTCCCCGGGCCAGGCCGCCTGCATCCCTGTCACCGCCTGCTACTGGAGCGCGCTGACCGCGCTATCACCCCTCCCGCCGGAAGCCGTCCGACGACTGTGATCTACGCCGGGTCATCCAGCTGCACTGACCGTGCCCTGCGACCCCGCTTCGCTATCCCCGGACATCTCAGGCCGCGCCGCCCCCGCTGTGGAGACCCTCCGGCACCGCCGTGCTAAAGGGTCGCTGGCCGCGCCTGCCTACGTGCCCACACCTGCTGATTGAGGACCCAAGAACACTTCCCAAGCTGAGAGCCGCACCGACCTGTGCCGACTCTCCACATCACGAAAGAAGTTCCAGTATCGGGCTCGGGGCCCGCAACGCCTTATTTCCCCGTTCGCAGGAACCGATCTCTGTGAGTACTGGAACTACAAGTAAAGAGACTACGAACTATCCATTTGAAACTACGAACCAAGAACATTTGCCTGCTTTACAACCTGGTGGCCTAGCGAAAACGTTATTGGTCTTGTGATAAGTCTGCTGAGATATATATACCTTATTTTTACATAAAGAATCGTATTTTGATATATATCCAAGTCTGGTGTCCGTTTCTGGGGGGATTGATGTATTTACTGTGTGTACGATTGTAAGTGCTTAACCAACAACGCCTGAGGAATCGCCTTGGCTGCTCACGCCACGCACCTAGAGGGTGAGCAAGGGTCATTCGCGAGGGGTTATCCTGCGCCCTGACGTGGAGGAGAGGGTTCCTGCTTGACACAAGGGCAACCTTGCGCCAACCAGAGATCCCCGACTCTAACATTGTTGGCAGCGGTGGGAATTTCGGATTTGCACTTGTAATTTGCATACAGTGAATTATTAATCACCAGATAGTGAGAGCAGACCAAATAACGCAGCCACAGGTTTTGCATTTTTGGAACTTTGTTGAGACATCTGCCATTACTGCAACCATGCCTGGCTCACACTCCGCTGGAAGAGCACTCTCTGTGATTTCTGGAATAGATGAGGTGGATTGGGAGAGACTGGAAGGCTACACGACGGAGCAATTGAAAGGCTACAGTGTAAAATTCAGAGTTCCCCATGCTGGATTCAGGAAGAAGAACCAGTACCTCAAGGCGTTGAGAGCCTGGAAGGAGTCACGAGACCCACGGAATGCGGGGGACATCGTTCCGCCCGACAACCTTGAGGAGCCCAGCAGAGTCCGGTCACCAGAGGAGCTGGCAGACAGGGCAGCAGACAGGGCGCATGCAATGGAGATGGCAAAGTTGGCAGGACAAATGGAAATGGAAAAGCAGAAGTTGGCCCTGGAGGCACAACAACGCCAAATGGATCATGATATCAGATTGAAGGAGTTGGAGCTGAAGGCGAAAAGTTTGGACACCGCTCCTTCTGGTGGCAGCACTCCACCAGTGCAGGTAGAGTCCAAGGTGTACATCCCCAAAGATGTAGTAAAGGAGTATTTTAGAAAGGATGACATAGGGCAGTGGTTTAGGGCCTACGAGGTGGCCATGTCCTCACACCGGGTCCCTGAGAAAGACTGGGGAGCGGGGTTGTGGGGAAGGTTCCTTGCTGAAGGGCGTGACACCCTGTTAGATTTACCCTTAGATCTCCAAACCTCATACCCCCATATGAAGGAAGCTTTAATGACCAGGTATGGGTTAACTCCGGAGCTATATAGACAGCGGTTCAGGGAGACGAAGAAGATCCCTGAGAGTACGTATGTGGAGTATGTGACCTTTTTCTGCAGAGCGCTGGATGGTTGGGTGAAGGGTAGCAAAGTGAATGATTATCAAGGGCTGCTTGATTTAATTGCATGGGAGCACTTGTCCAGTCAATGTTTTCCTGAGCTACGCCAGCACCTGATTGATAGCAAGCTGTCCAACCCGAGGAAGCTTGCTGAGGAGGCGGACCGCTGGCTCAGCACCAGGGTCCACAAGGGTCAAGTGGGAGACTCCGCCAAAGGTGGGCAGGGTCCCCAGCAGAAGAGTGGGGGGGACAAGGGTAAACAGAAGGGGTTCCAAAAAGGCCCCCAAAGTAATTCCCAAGGGAACCAGCAGAAGGGTTCTCAGCCTCCCCCACCCCCGCAGCAGAACGGGGCCCCGACAGGTAGACCTGTTCCAAAGGGGCCCTTCAATTGTTATAAGTGTGGTGACCCGGGTCACATTGCCTCTGATCCTAAGTGTCGCCTGTTTTGTAAGACCGCACCCACTGGTGCTCCCCCCCGGCAAGTAGCTAGTGTTAACTTTGGGGAGGAAGTAGCAGTCCAGGAGGGTGGGGGTCCCGGGCAGATGACCCTAGTCTCGCTAGGAGACAGTGAGATGGTCCCTGTAACCTACCTGCCCTCTAACACTAAGAAATATGGGCAGGTGGTGACCATCAATGGAAGGAAGGTGGAGGCTCTTAGAGATACAGGAGCCAGCGTGACCTCAGTGAGGCAACACCTGGTGTCTCAAGAGCAGATTGTACCTAATGCCTACTGTAGGGTTGTCAATGCTGACAACGTAGAGAGTCGTTGTCCAATGGCTCAAGTTCCCTTTGAGTGGGGGGAGGTCTCTGGTACTCTACAAGTCGCTGTGAGAACTGACATGCCTGTAGACTGTCTGCTAGGGAACGACCTGGAGAGTTCCCCTTGGGAAAAGGTGGAGAAGACCACGCATCTGAGGATGGTGGGTCTACCCGACTGGGCGTGCGTGACCACCCGGTCCATGGCAGCCAGTAGGGGTGTTGAGAGGGTCCTGGATCCTGAGGGAGAGGTCCAGGAACCGGCCTTAGGGAGAAGGCGCAGGAGGCGCGGGAAACCGGCCCCCGAAGTTCCCACGGCCCAGGAGGAAGTAGACCCTGAGGGGGATGCTCTGGAGCCTACCGGGGAACAGATTGCCGAACTGGGAGATCTGCCTGAGCTGACCCATTGGCAGCAAGAAGGAGGTCCCTCCAGGGAGGAATTCTGCAGGGAGCAGAAAGAATGCCCTTCTCTCGTGGGTATGCGGCAACAGGCTGCAGACCAGGCCAATGGTGTTCAGGCCAAAACACACTACGTGTACTGGGAGAGTGACCTCCTGTATTCCGAGCCTAAGGCTGCTGAACCTGGGTCAGCCCGTGTGCTGGTGGTACCCCAGAAGTTCAGAACCTTCCTACTGGGGCTGGCTCATGATGTGCCTTTAGCAGGACATTTGGGGATGGACAAGACCTATGACAGGCTTGTCACCCACTTTTACTGGCCCCAAATGCACAAGAATTCAGATTCCTACTGCAGAACCTGTCAGACTTGCCAGGCAAGTGGTAAGAGCGGAGGGAAGCATAAGGCTCCTCTGCAACCTTTCCCTGTGGTCGGTACGCCATTCCAACGAGTGGGTATTGATATTGTGGGGCCTCTGGACCCCAAGACAGCCCTGGGCAACAGGTTCATCCTGGTCTTGGTGGACCATGCCACCCGGTACCCTGAAGCCATCCCTCTGAGGACAGTGACGGCCCCCGTGGTGGGACGGGCACTGATGGGAATTTTCTCCCGAGTGGGATTCCCTCTAGAGGTGGTGAGCGACAGGGGGACCAATTTCATATCCACATATATGAAATCCCTGTGGAAGGAGTGTGGGGTAACATACAAGTTCACCACTCCTTACCATCCCCAAGGAAATGGGTTGGTTGAGAGATTCAACCGAACCCTCAAAGGCATGATCATGGGCCTGGACGGTCCAATGAGGCGTAAGTGGGACGTCCTCTTGCCATGCCTGCTCTTCGCTTACCGAGAGGTGCCCCAGAAGTCTCTAGGGTTCAGCCCCTTTGAGCTTCTGTATGGTCACCCGGTAAGAGGACCTCTGAGTTTGGTAAAGGAAGGCTGGGAGCAATCTCCCAGGAAACCTCCCCAGAATGTATATAGTTACATGCTGGCCTTCCGAAACCAGACTCGGCGTTTCAGGCAACTTGCTGAGGCAAATCTGGAAGCCAGCCAGGAGGAGATGAAGCGGTGGTACGACCGGAATGCCACTCTGGTAGAGCTTCAACCTGGACAAAAGGTGTGGGTCTTGGCCCCAGTGGAGCCGTGTGCACTTCAGGATAAGTGGACAGGTCCATTTGAGGTTGTGGAGCGCAAAAGTCCTATCACCTACTTGGTGGACATGCAGACTCCCAGGAACCCTTTGAGGGTCCTACATGTTAACCGCCTTAAGCCCCACTTAGAGAGGACCGAAGTGGGCATGCTGCTGGCCACTGATGATGGAATGGAAGAGGAGACCGAGCCTCTTCCTGACCTCTTAGTGGCCTCTGAGAAAGATGGGTCAGTGGATGGAGTTAACCTCTCACCCACCCTGACGCCCGAACAACAGGAAGACTGCCGCCACTTGCTGGGACAATTTTCCGACCGATTCTCCCTGGTTCCTGGTGTCACAGATTGGTGCGTCCATGATGTGGACACAGGAGACAGCTTACCTGTGAAGCACAAGGCTTACAGGGTAACTGACAGGGTCAGAGCTTGCATCAAGGAGGAGGTCTCCAAAATGCTTGCGCTAGGGGTGGTTGAGTCCTCCAGCAGTCCTTGGTCCAGCCCCGTGGTCTTGGTCCCAAAGGCTGCTGCGCCGGGAGCCACACCTGAACTCCGGTTCTGTGTGGACTACAGAGGACTCAATTCAGTCACGAAGACTGACGCGCACCCCATCCCCAGAGCTGATGAGCTCATTGATCGGCTGGGGGCTGCCCGGTTCCTCAGTACGTTTGATTTAACGTCTGGGTACTGGCAGATCGCCTTGACCGATGGGGCCAAAGAGAGGTCCGCATTCTCTACACCAGATGGGCACTTCCAGTTCCGAGTCATGCCATTTGGGATGAAGAATGCCCCTGCCACCTTTCAGAGGTTGGTCAACCAGGTACTGGTTGGGCTGGATGCGTTCAGTGCCGCCTACCTGGATGACATCGCAGTGTTCAGTGCCACCTGGCCTGAACACCTGCGCCACCTCTGGGAAGTGTTGATGGCGCTGCGCCGAGCCGGCCTCACGATCAAGGCAAGCAAGTGCCAGATCGGGCAGGGTTCCGTGGTGTACTTGGGACACCAAGTGGGGAGTGGCAAGGTGGCACCCTTGCAACCCAAAATTGAAACCATCCTGGCTTGGGAACCCCCCAAGACGCAGACCGCAGTGAGGGCCTTCCTGGGGCTCACTGGGTACTACAGGAGGTTTGTCAAGGGCTATGGAACGATCGTTGCCCCCTTGACAGAGCTGACTTCGAAGAAGCAGCCCAGGAACGTGATTTGGACTGACACCTGTCAGAAAGCTTTCGACACCCTGAAGACGGCCATGTGCACGGCGCCCGTGCTCTTGGCCCCTGACTTCTCCAAGGAATTCCTAGTCCAGACAGACGCTTCAGAGCATGGTGTGGGGGCTGTTCTCTCACAGATGACTGAGGAGGGCTGGGACCAACCCGTAGCCTTCATCAGTAGGAGGTTACTTCCACGGGAAAGTAGGTGGAGTGCAATTGAGCGAGAAGCATTTGCTGTGGTCTGGGCGCTGAAGAAGCTAAGACCCTACTTGTTTGGGTCTCACTTCCGGGTTCAGACGGACCACAGGCCCCTCAGATGGTTGATGCAAATGAGGGGTGAAAACCCGAAGCTGTTGAGGTGGTCCATCTCCCTACAGGGTATGGACTTTACGGTGGAACACCGTCCTGGTACAGATCACGCCAACGCTGACGGTCTGTCCAGGTATTTCCGCCTTAGTGACGAGGAACCCCCTGGGCAAGGGTAGTTCTCCCCACATTTCAGCTGGAGGGGACACGTGTTAGACCTGGCACCTTGGCGTGAGTTTCCCTCCCACTTTTTGATGGTGTGCCTCGACTGTTTTGCTGGTGTTGTCCGCGCAGGGCACTGCGCCACGGCTAATCCGTGCCGCAGTGCAAGTGCTCCCTAAGTAAAGTGTACCTGTAATTGATGTCCATGATTGGTTTATTGGATTCACTGTCAGTCCCCAGTAAAGTGCACCAGGGGTGCCAGGGCTTGTGAATGCCAATGCTGCTGGTGGGCTTGCAGCGCTGGTTGCGCCACCCACGGAAGCGGCCGTGTAAAGTGTGTCTAGGGTCTGCCACCGCAGACCCTGTGCGCGGTCCGGGACCGTCGTGCTGACTGCGCAAGTGCCCCCACTTGCCAGTCCCTAAACCTTCCCTTACCTACATATTAGCCACCCCTCTGGTAGGCCCAAGGGCAGGGTGCATTGTAGGCATAAGGTAGGACATGCCCTGATGTGTGTGGCATGTCTTAGTAGTGAATTACAGCCATTTTCGTTCTTCACTATTGAAGGCTACCTGCTCTCCATAGGCCAGAATGGGCTGCCGGGATCACGCCAACGCTGTGACCCCAGTGGACTCAGAGAGCATGGTAGAAGTGTCAAGTTTAGTATGCCTGAACTCAGAATAATAAAATACTTCTTGTAGTCAAGTTTATTTTAATATCCTGGGTTTGTAAATACTACTTTTAGAAAGTTAGTATTTACTGACCTGACCATCTCAGTCCGCCTCTGCTGTGTGTTTGTGTTCTGCCTAGCAACAGTAAGGAGCAGGGTGGGGGGATCCCCAGAGACAGGTTGGCTGCCAGGTGGTGGGTAGAGAGATTACACCTGGATGGGTGGGAGGAGTACACCTTGACTCTTGAATAGACCTGTGCTCTGCCACCACAAAGCCGGCGCCACCCCCTGTGGGGCGGCTGATGTCTCTGCCCTGCTGCTGAAAGGAAAGAGCAGAGTCACCATAACAAAGTGCTCCAGAACTGGACTGAGCCAGGCCTAGGCCCCCTGGTGCTAAAGAACAAAAGAATCATGGTATAAAAGTAGGAGCCTGGCTCCTAAGAAATCAGAATCCTGTTTACCACAAAGAACCTCTGCCCGACTAGAAGGAGAAGAAGACGCTGGAGGAGCTGGCCTGCTGCTTGCCTTGCTGAGAAAGGAGAGGAAGAGACTTACTGAGAAGACTTTGCTACTTTGTGCTTGAACATTCTCCAAGGGCTTGATCTGAGCTTGCCCCCTGAACTGAACCCCAGGAACAGTGGGTTCTCTGTGCTCTTGCTCGTCCTCCAATTCGAGCCGTGTGTGCATCCCGCTGGAAAGAGACTGCGCCCCTCATCGTCCCTCCTAGGGCCGTGACACTCAGAAGCTCGCCTGCCTCAAACCCGTGAGAGCCCCGCTCCGTCCCGAGCCGCTCTCTGTCCCCGGGCCAGGCCGCCTGCATCCCTGTCACCGCCTGCTACTGGAGCGCGCTGACCGCGCTATCACCCCTCCCGCCGGAAGCCGTCCGACGACTGTGATCTACGCCGGGTCATCCAGCTGCACTGACCGTGCCCTGCGACCCCGCTTCGCTATCCCCGGACATCTCAGGCCGCGCCGCCCCCGCTGTGGAGACCCTCCGGCACCGCCGTGCTAAAGGGTCGCTGGCCGCGCCTGCCTACGTGCCCACACCTGCTGATTGAGGACCCAAGAACACTTCCCAAGCTGAGAGCCGCACCGACCTGTGCCGACTCTCCACATCACGAAAGAAGTTCCAGTATCGGGCTCGGGGCCCGCAACGCCTTATTTCCCCGTTCGCAGGAACCGATCTCTGTGAGTACTGGAACTACAAGTAAAGAGACTACGAACTATCCATTTGAAACTACGAACCAAGAACATTTGCCTGCTTTACAACCTGGTGGCCTAGCGAAAACGTTATTGGTCTTGTGATAAGTCTGCTGAGATATATATACCTTATTTTTACATAAAGAATCGTATTTTGATATATATCCAAGTCTGGTGTCCGTTTCTGGGGGGATTGATGTATTTACTGTGTGTACGATTGTAAGTGCTTAACCAACAACGCCTGAGGAATCGCCTTGGCTGCTCACGCCACGCACCTAGAGGGTGAGCAAGGGTCATTCGCGAGGGGTTATCCTGCGCCCTGACGTGGAGGAGAGGGTTCCTGCTTGACACAAGGGCAACCTTGCGCCAACCAGAGATCCCCGACTCTAACACTTGCGAACTATCGTCCTGCCTGCTGGCGCTGCCGCGGCCTTCTGCAACATCCATCCTCGTCGGGACCTGCTGGCGCTGCCGCGGACCGTTGTAACGACCACCTTCACCGGGACCTGCTGGCGCTGCCGCGGACCGTACCTCGACCATCTTCACCGGGACCTGCTGGCGCTGCCGCGGACCGTGTATCGACCATCTCCACCGGGACCTGCTGGCGCTGCCGCGGCCCGTACCAGCTAAACCACCAAGCTCGAGGATTGTGAGCTAATCACCATATCATCCGAACTACCAGACTGGTAAACAGACTGTCCCGCTACCCCTTTTCCTATCTTGGGAGACTTAATCGAGGGGACCCCTGAGTCCAGACCTCCTTGTACCATTTCATCGTACCTTAAGAAGTGCATATAAAGAACGCTAAATCTTATCCTTGTGTGGTATCTGTCTGTGGGGGGGAAGTTATTTGTCTGTACGATCGCTGGAGACGGCTCTCCCCGGAGACCTCTCCCCTTGTCCTCGGCCGACCCTCCCGGTCCGTCTAACATTGGTGGCCAGCGGCGCGATCCGAATCAACGCGTAATCGTACAGAGAGTAGCTCACCCCACGACAAAACCACGATGTCAGCCAAAGATAGCGGTTCCACTGAAAAGTTCCAAATGGATAAGTTGGAAGAATATAGCCACCGCGAACTTAAACAATTCTGCATGGAACTAGGCATTGCTACCACCGGCCTGAGTACCAAAGATGATTTGAAGCACGCCCTTGAGTCGTGGACAGAAACTGGGATCGCCGGACCCTCCGACCAAAACAGTGTCGCACCAGAGGGGAACGCCACGGCTCCCGAGGAGCGGGGAACGGGCCTCTCGCAGGAGGAGATCCAGGAAAGAGAAAGAACCAGACTACACGAATTGGAAATGGCACGACTCAAGATGGACGGTGAACTCAAGTTAGCCGAGAAGAAAATAAATCTAGAGCATCTGCGGCTCCGAGAAGAGCGAGAAGAAAAGCAAAGACAGAGAGAGCTTGAGGAAAAAAGAATAACACTCGAACACGAGCGCAAACTGGCGGAAATAGAACTTCGGAAACAGAATAAAGAACCGGGGATGCCTGAGCGACCGCACACCCCGGGGGCAACCGAGAAAAAAGTCCACATCCCCAAGGATGTTGTCCGAGAGTATGTTCGAGAAGACGACATACAACAGTGGTTCAAAGCCTACGAGATCGCCATGACCTCCCACCGGATCGACCGGAGTGATTGGGGAGCCGGACTATGGGGGAGGTTCGTCAACGAAGGCCGCGATGCCCTGCTGCAGCTCCCAGATCACCAAATGTCGTCCTACGACCACATGAAGGCTGCCCTCCTCACCCGCTACGGCCTCACACCCGAGATGTACCGCCAGAGGTTCAGAGATTGCACCCGGATCCCGGGTACAACTTGGGTGGAGTACGTCAACTATTTCAGCCGAGCCTTCGAGGGTTGGATCAAGGGGAGCCAGGTAACAACCTACGAACAACTCTTTAACCTTATGGTATGGGAACACCTGTCGAACAACTGTTTCGTCGAGCTCAGGCAGCACCTCCTCGACAGTAAACTGACTGACCCCCGGCAGCTCGCCGCTGAGGCTGATCGATGGGAAAGCACCCGAGTGGGCCGGAGAGGACCACACGAGCAAAACCGAAGCAACCAAGGCCAGCACCGTCCCCGGGGAGGAGGAGGAGGCCAGGGGCGAGGGAGAGACAGCCCCCCGGCAACAACCGTGACCAGCACCCCGCCCCCGACCGGCCGGGGCAACCCCCCGATGCGTCCTGGGTTCCGAGCCAACGTCACGTGCCACCGATGCCAGCGAGTCGGCCACTACGCCAATGACCCGAGCTGCCCGCAGAACCAAACGCCCAAGCCCCGCCAGGTGGCTGCCGCCGCCCTGGGGGAAGAACGACTATCAGAGGAACAGGAAGAGTATGAGCCGGCCCAGCAAGAGTGGGAACCGGCCGCCATGGTTCTAGCGTGTCTAGGGGGAAAAGACATGGTCCCGCGGGCTCCCCTACCCGCCAACACCAGGAAATACGGTCAGTGGGTGACCATTAATGGGCATCGGGCCGAGGCCTTACGTGACACAGGCGCCAGTGTGACGGCCGTCCGCTGTCACCTGGTGAAGCCCGAGCAGATCCTGCCGAACATTCTCTGCCCCGTCCGCTCAGCCGACAACTCCGAAAGTCTGTGTCAAATGGCCTGCGTCCCCTTCGAATGGGGAGGGGTCTCCGGCCTGTTGAAGGTGACGGTCCGGGATGATGCCCCCGTGGACTGCCTCCTGGGGAATGACCTTGAGAGTTCCCCGTGGGCCACCGTCGAGAGAAGAGAGCACCTGGGGATGCTGGGCCTCCCGGACTGGGCCTGCGTAACCACCCGGTCCATGGCCGCCCGTGCCGTCCCCCGATCCGAAGAACCGGAATGGCCAGCACCTCCGCCCCCGGTCGCCCCAGTAGAAGACAACGACGAGGCCAACCCCCCGGAACCAACGATCGAAGGGGACACGCAACCCCAGGACTTACCCGGCCTGGCTCAATGGCGTCAAGAAGGGGGGCCCACCCAGGAACAGTTCCGCCAGGAGCAAAAGACCTGCCCCTCCCTCGAGGGACTCCGCCAACAAGCCAGCGCCCAGAGCGCAGGGGACTCCACCGGAACTCACTGGGTCTACTGGGATAACGACCTGCTATACAGCGAACAAAGAATCGCGGAGCTAGGGGCCGGTCGAGTACTAGTGGTACCTCTCCGCTTCAGAGACTTTCTGCTCAACCTGGCCCACGATGTACCCCTGGCTGGACACCTGGGCCAGGACAAAACTTACAGTCGCCTAGTAACCCACTTTTTCTGGCCGAAGATGAGGAACGACGTCCTGAACCACTGCCGGTCCTGCCCCACGTGCCAAGCCAGCGGGAAGAGTGGCCGTAAGCTGAAAGCCCCTCTACAACCCTTCCCAGTGGTCACTACCCCGTTCGAGAGGGTAGGGATAGACATTGTGGGGCCCCTGGACCCCCGCACGGCGCAAGGACACAGGTTCATCCTAGTACTGGTGGACCACGCCACCCGCTACCCCGAGGCGGTGCCCCTACGAACTGTGACCGCTCCGGTGGTTGGCCGGGCCCTAATGGGGATCTTCTCCCGGGTGAGCTTCCCCCGAGAAGTCGTCAGCGACCGAGGGACGAACTTCATCTCCAAATACATGAAGTCCCTCTGGCAACAGTGCGGGGTCACCTACAGATTCACGACCCCCTATCACCCCCAAGGGAATGGACTAGTGGAGCGATTCAACCGCACTCTCAAGGGGATGATTGGGGGATTGGAAGAGCCCCTCCGTCGCCAGTGGGATGTACTACTCCCGTGCCTCCTCTTCGCCTACCGGGAAGTTCCTCAGAAATCCCTCGGTTTTAGCCCTTTCGAACTCCTGTACGGGCACCCTGTGCGAGGGCCCCTCAGCCTAGTCAAAGAAGGTTGGGAGATGGCCCCCCTAAAGACCCCTACAGACGTCTTCAAGTACCTCCTGGCCCTACGCAACCAGACTCGGCGCTTCAGGGAGATGGCCAAGGCGAACCTCGAGGCCAGCCAGGAAGACATGAAGAGGTGGTATGATCACAATGCCTCCTCCGTCGAGTTCGAACCTGGTCAACAAGTGTGGGTGATGTCCCCCACCGAACCATGTGCCTTGCAAGATAAGTGGACGGGGCCCTTCAAAGTGGTTGAGCGCAAAAGCCCCGTCACTTACCTCATCGACATGGGGACCCCCCGGAACCCCCTTCGGGTCCTCCACACCAACAGACTCAAACCACACTTTGTGCGCTCAGAACTTAGCCTCCTGATGGCTACGGACAGTGGGGCAGAGGAAGACTCCGAACCCCTCCCGGATCTACTGAAGGCTCAGGAGAACGACGGTTCCGTGGACGGGGTGCGGCTCTCCGATGCCCTCACCCCAGAGCAAAGCCAGGGCTGCCGGGACCTCCTGCTGCGGTTCGCTACACTGTTCTCCCTCACCCCCGGGGTCACCCCTTGGTGCTTGCACGACGTGGACACCGGGGACAGTCCCCCTATCCGACACCGGGCCTATCGCGTACCAGATCGGGTACGGGCTTGCATACAAGAAGAAGTAGCCAGAATGCTCACGATCGGGGTCATCGAGCCCTCGGACAGTCCCTGGGCCAGCCCGGTTGTATTGGTACCCAAAGCCGCTGCCCCCGGCACCACACCTGAACTGAGATTCTGCGTCGACTACCGGGGCTTGAACGCTGTCACCCGGACCGACGCTCATCCTATCCCCCGGGCGGACGAACTGATCGACCGGCTGGGGGCCGCCCGCTACCTCAGTATCTTCGACCTAACAGCGGGCTACTGGCAGATCGGCCTCACACCCCGGGCTCAGGAACGATCTGCCTTCTCTACCCCCGATGGCCACTACCACTTCAAGGTCATGCCCTTCGGCATGAAGAACGCCCCCGCCACGTTTCAACGTCTTGTGAACCAGGTCTTGGCGGGGCTCGAAGAGTTCAGCGCGGCCTACCTGGACGATATCGCTGTATACAGCCGCCACTGGTCCGACCACCTCCTCCACCTCCAAGAGGTCCTACAGGCCCTCCAGCGGGCCGGCCTCACGATTAAGGCCGGCAAATGCCAAATTGGTCAAGGGTCCGTGACCTACCTTGGGCACCAGGTGGGAAGCGGGCTGGTGGCCCCGCTGCAACTTAAAATTGCTGCCATCCAGTCCTGGCA
This sequence comes from Triturus cristatus, assembly GCF_964204655.1. Taxonomy (NCBI): domain Eukaryota; kingdom Metazoa; phylum Chordata; class Amphibia; order Caudata; family Salamandridae; genus Triturus; species Triturus cristatus. The sequence continues at coordinate 24,342,337 of NC_140591.1, forward strand.
GCCCCCCGTCACCCAGACCGAGGTCCGAGCCTTCTTGGGGCTCACCGGCTACTACCGGCGGTTCGTGAGGGACTACGGCAGCATTGTGGGGCCCCTCACGGGTCTCACGTCCAAAAACCAACCGAAGCGGATTAACTGGACCCCCGATTGTCAAGCGGCCTTCGAAAAGCTGAAGGCCGCCCTGTGCACCGTCCCTGTACTCCAGGCCCCCGATTACAGTCGGGAATTCGTGGTACAGACAGACGCCTCCGACCACGGCATCGGGGCGGTTCTTTCCCAAGTGAACCCCGAAGGTCATGACCAGCCGGTGGCCTTCATCAGCCGACGTCTCCTGGCCCGAGAACAGCGCTGGAGCACAATCGAGAGGGAGGCCTTCGCAGTGGTGTGGGCCCTCAAAAAGCTCCGGCCCTATCTCTTCGGTACCCACTTCCGGGTACAAACCGACCATCGACCCCTGCAGTGGCTGATGCAGATGCGGGGGGAGAACCCAAAACTATTGCGCTGGTCCATCTCCCTGCAGGGAATGGACTTCACCGTGGAGCACCGACCGGGCCAAGACCACGCCAACGCGGATGGCCTGTCACGCTTTTTCCGCCTCGACGAGGAGAGTCCCCAAGGAGATGGGTGACTCTCCCCGCCTTCAGCTGGGGGGGACGCATGTTGGACAGGCCACACGAAGGGCTGGCTCCCTCCCCACATGACAGGGCCCCAGCCCAGGCCCACCAGACGTGACCCACGAGAATCACCCGCACCCCGTCTCCCGACGGAATTCCTGCCCTCGGACCTCCATGTATCACGGACCCAAGCCACCACCGGCTCCCCCGGCCGGGTCAAGCCGCCATCTTGGGCCCTGCGCCACGAGGCCGCGTGGCCTCCATCCGACCCTAACCCTGGGCCTGGCCGGCCCCGACATCCCGGCACCACCATCCACCCAGGAGGTGAGCGGACCACTTGGCAGGTCAATGGGAGAACGAAGCGCCAAGGACTCTCCCCCGCCAGGTGCCGATTGCCCCCAGCTCCCCCAGGCGCTGGCTCCACCCCCTGCTGGGTGTCTGGACACCTTCATCCCGGACCCTCCGACCTCCAAGTGCGAGGGTCCGGACATCAAAGGGCGCCTGCCCTATAACTGGGGCAGCTCCGGAGCAGGGAGGCAGTTGTATCCTGGAGTCGAGAGACACCGAGAGAACTCAGCCTTGACGGACTACTGGCGCTGCCGTAGCCCTACCTTGCGAACTATCGTCCTGCCTGCTGGCGCTGCCGCGGCCTTCTGCAACATCCATCCTCGTCGGGACCTGCTGGCGCTGCCGCGGACCGTTGTAACGACCACCTTCACCGGGACCTGCTGGCGCTGCCGCGGACCGTACCTCGACCATCTTCACCGGGACCTGCTGGCACTGCCGCGGACCGTGTATCGACCATCTCCACCGGGACCTGCTGGCGCTGCCGCGGCCCGTACCAGCTAAACCACCAAGCTCGAGGATTGTGAGCTAATCACCATATCATCCGAACTACCAGACTGGTAAACAGACTGTCCCGCTACCCCTTTTCCTATCTTGGGAGACTTAATCGAGGGGACCCCTGAGTCCAGACCTCCTTGTACCATTTCATCGTACCTTAAGAAGTGCATATAAAGAACGCTAAATCTTATCCTTGTGTGGTATCTGTCTGTGGGGGGGAAGTTATTTGTCTGTACGATCGCTGGAGACGGCTCTCCCCAGAGACCTCTCCCCTTGTCCTCGGCCGACCCTCCCGGTCCGTCTAACAAAGCTGCTGAAGTCTGCGCTGCTGCACAGCGCCCTCGGCGCATGCTCACTGCCTCGGGGGACTCGCGGGCTCTTCTTCAGTTCAAGTTGCTAGAGTGTGCACTGCTGCACAGAACCCTCTGCGCAGGCTCACTGCATCGGGGAACTCACAGGCTCTTCTTAAGTTCAAGCTGCTGAAATCTGCGCTGCTGCACAGTGCCCTCGGCGCATGCTCACTCCATCAGGGGACTCACAGGCTCTTCTTCATTTCAAGCTTCTGAAGTTTGCACTGCTGCACAGCACCCTCGGCGCATGCTCACTGCATCGGGGGACTCGCGGGCTCTTCTTCAGTTCAAGTTGCTAGAGTCTGCACTGCTGCACAGCGCCCTCTGTGCATGCTCACTGCATCGGGGGACTCGCGGGCTCTTCTTCAGTTCAAGTTGCTAGAGTCTGCACTGCTGCACAGCGCCCTCTGTGCATGCTCACTGCACCGGGGGACTCGCGGGCTCTTCATCAGCTCAAGCTGCTAGAGTCTGCGCTGCTGCACAGAACCCTCTGCGCAGGCTCACTGCATCGGGGAACTCACAGGCTCTTCTTAAGTTCAAGCTGCTGAAGTCTGCGCTGCTGCACAGCGCCCTCGGCGCATGCTCACTGCATCGGGGGACTCGCGGGCTCTTCTTCTGTTCAAGTTGCTAGAGTGTGCACTGCTGCACAGAACCCTCTGCGCAGGCTCACTGCATCGGGGAACTCACAGGCTCTTCTTAAGTTCAAGCTGCTGAAATCTGCGCTGCTGCACAGTGCCCTCGGCGCATGCTCACTCCATCAGGGGACTCACAGGCTCTTCTTCATTTCAAGCTTCTGAAGTTTGCACTGCTGCACAGCACCCTCGGCGCATGCTCACTGCATCGGGGGACTCGCGGGCTCTTCTTCAGTTCAAGTTGCTAGAGTCTGCGCTGCTGCACAGTGCCCTCGGCGCATGCTCACTGCATCGGGGGACTCGCGGGCTCTTCTTCAGTTCAAGTTGCTAGAGTCTGCGCTGCTGCACAGCGCCCTCGGCTCATGCTCAGTGCATCGGGGGACTCAGAGGCTCTTCTTAAGTTCAAGTTGCTAGAGTGTGCGCTGCTGCACAGCGCCCTCTGTGCATGCTCACTGCACCGGGGGACTCGCGGGCTCTTCATCAGCTCAAGCTGCTAGAGTCTGCGCTGCTGCACAGAACCCTCTGCGCAGGCTCACTGCATCAGGGAACTCACAGGCTCTTCTTAAGTTCAAGCTGCTGAAATCTGCGCTGCTGCACAGTGCCCTCGGCGCATGCTCACTCCATCAGGGGACTCACAGGCTCTTCTTCATTTCAAGCTTCTGAAGTTTGCGCTGCTGCACAGCACCCTCTGTACATGCTCACTGCAATGGGGGACTCGTAGGCTCTTCATCAGCTCAAGCTGCTAGAGTCTGCGCTGCTGCACAGAACCCTCTGCGCAGGCTCACTGCATCGGGGGACTCACAGGCTCTTCTTAAGTTCAAGCTGCTGAAGTCTGCGCTGCTGCACAGCGCCCTCGGCGCATGCTCACTGCATCGGGGGACTCGCGGGCTCTTCTTCTGTTCAAGTTGCTAGAGTCTGCGCTGCTGCACAGCGCCCTTGGCGCATGCTCACTGCACCGGGGGACTCGCGGGTTCTTCATCAGTTCAAGCTGCTAGATTCTGCGCTGCTGCATAGCACCCTCTGTACATGCTCACTGCACCGGGGGACTCGCGGGCTCTTCTTCAGTTCAAGTTGCTAGAGTCTCCGCTGCTGCACAGCGCCCACGGCGCATGCTCACGGCATCGGGGGGCTCGCGGGCTCTTCTTCTGTTCAAGTTACTAGAGTCTGCGCTGCTGCACAGCGCCCTTGGCGTATGCTCACTGCACCGGGGGACTCGCGGGTTCTTAATCAGTTCAAGCTGCTAGAGTCTGCGCTGCTGCACAGCACCCTCTGTACATGCTCACTGCACCGGGGGACTCACGGGTTCTTCATCAGTTCAAGTTGCTAGAGTCTGCACTGGTGCACAGCGCCCTCTGCGCATGCTCACTGCACCGGGGGGCTCGCGTGCTCTTCTTCAGTTCAAGTTGCTAGAGTCTGCGCTGCTGCACAGCGCCCTCGGCGCATGCTCACTGCACCGGGGGACTCGCAGGCTCTTCTTAAGTTCAAGTTGCATGCTTACTGCATCTACAGGAATCTGGCGCTCAGGTAACGAGTCCTTGGAATGGAAATATAATGAAATATGCGGATGTTTACAACCCTGGAGTAACATTTCCTACCGAGAATGCTAGCACTCGCATGCATGGTCCCATTCTTGGCGCACATATCCTTGGCTGCAGTGTACACAGACCATACACTGCTGCACACCGAGGGAAAAGTAGAGGGAACATTGCTCACAAGTGTAAGAAACTGGCTCTATGTATACTACACCAAAATGAGGTACAGTGTGTACAGAGACCAGGTGACCCCAGAGGTTTGGCAGAGGTTAAAGTTAGATAGAACCTTACTATCTAATTGTGGTAGCTTGGTCGAGCAGTAAGGCCGTATCAGAGGACAGTGTAAAGCATTTGTTGTACACACTCAGTCAACAAATGAATTCACACACTCAAGAACTGAACTATATGCCAATTGTTGTTGTATAAAAACATACTGTTGTTTATTTTTAGAACCAAGCAAGCCTGGCACAGGTAAGCATTAAATATGTTTCTGTAATAAGTTACAGGATATAGAACAGTTTGAAGATGCAATAGAAATTGTACTTTGCTTGATTTACAGGGGAGCAGTAGTATGCAACACTTAGCAAATACAGTATAGTGGAAGGAATAGGTTTTTTCAGTAAATTGCAGATTACGTTACTTTTCTAAGTCAGTGCTGGATACCTAGATTCGGCACTGGTACATTTCCTAGAAACAGGTAAATAATTAAGTTTTGATTATTAGCATGATTTTTAAAGAATATTTTCAGTTTTCAAAACTCCACACTTAGGAACTTTTTGGAGCAGTACATTGAAATGAATGGGCATCGACAATAAATTGCAGGTAAGTTACTTTTCACGTTACTTTTCTAACTCAGGGCTGGATACCTAGATTCAGCACTGGGACATTTCCTGCAAACAGGTGAGTAAACACGTTTTGGTTATTTGTGCGATTTTTTTAAGAAAATTTTTAGGTTTCAAAACTCCACACTTAAAAACGTTTTAGAGAAAAAGTGTCAATGTCATCCTATGGAAGGAAAACAGGTTAACGGTTCACAGGTAAGTAATCGGCTGTTGGAGTTAAGGTTCTGGGGTGAGAATCAGGGGTCTCCCAGGGTCAGTGAGGCACTGTTGTTGCACCCTCAGCGGCACTAGGGTGGCCAGGTGCAGAGTGTTGAGGCCCAATGTTATCCAATGGGAGATAGGGGGCCTCCGGTTGGTGGCTGCTGGCAAGCAGGCCACAGGGTTGTGGGAGCAAAGCTCCTAGGGTTAAGCTCAGGGTAAGTTGGGGACCAAAGTAGCACCAAAGGTGCACGCTCAGCGGCACTAGGGCGGCCGGATGCAGTTTTGAGGTTGGGTGCCCTGTTGTTTTCAATGGAGAACCTCCGGGACAAAGACACACTACAGGCTCGGGGACGAGGATCTGCTGGGTGCGACCACCACTTTGAGGGGTAAGTTGGGATGTCGTGGGTTGGTTAGGGACCGTTCGTTTGGGCACACAGGGCTGTGTGGCGTCGGGTGCAGGGGTGCCTTGTAACGTCAGATATTCTAATCCGCTCTGGTCGTGGTACAGGGGTCCTCTGGATTGAGGCTGCAGGCTTCGTCTGGAGGCAGGAGACCGGTCAGGGGTCGCTGGATCTCGGGTCAGGATCACCGGGGGGACCTCCTCGTGGTATTTTTTCACTTGGGCCGGGTTCGGCAGGTGCAGAGTGGGCTGGTCTCTGGCTGGCACCAGAAGCTGCAGTCTAAACACGTCCGGTGTTCACGGGAGGAACAGTCTGGGAAGTGAAGGCAGGCAGGTCCTCCGGGATTTGTGAGGCTGCTGGTTGCTGGACACGCCAGGATTTCACAGGAGCAGGTTAGAGGAGAGACAGGCCTGTAGGGCTGGGGCCGAGTCAGTGGGCGTCGTTCTCTTGGTAGCTCTGCACAGCTCTTCGTCCTTCTTCTTCTTTTCTTCTTGTAGGTAGGCTGGATCTACCTTCTTGGTTCAGGGCTGCCCAATAAATACAGTTTTTAGGGGGCGTTTTAGGGGTCTTGAGGTCAGTGGCCAATGGGCTTCTGACCTTAGGGTGACTACACCCTTGGTGTGCTCACCCCACATGGGGGAGTGAGCACAATCCCTAGTCCTGATTGGGGAGTGCCTGCCATCTGCAAGATGGCGAGCACTGGAGAGTGGGCTTCACCTCGTCTCCCCCACCTGAGGGGTGGAGTTGGCAGAGGTGGGCACACCTCCTGGGCTGGATAGTTTTTCCCGCCTGTCTTCCAGCCAAAAAGGGGGTGAGACAGGAAAGGGGCCTGCTCCTGATAGCAGGAGAGGCTGGGGTCACATTACAAAGGCTGCCAAGCCTTTGAAGCTCCCCTGCCACAGATGGTTCTTCCTGGCCTGGGGGAGGTGTGAACCCCTCCGCCCAGGAAAGCCTTTGTTTCTGGGCTCAGGGAGCGTAGGCTCCCACCCTAGAGGTCCAAAAACATGTCTCGTGGTGGCAGGCTGGTGTGTACCAGTCAGGGAACCCACCAGAGGCTGGTCGTTTTTCAGGGGGCATCTCTGAGAGACCCTCTGTGTGCATTTTTTATTAAATCCCACACTGGCATCAGTGTGGGTTTAAGGGGCTGAGAAGTTTGATACCAAACTTCTCAGTTTTCAGTGTAGCCATTATGGTGCTGTGAAGTTCGTAATGACAAACTCCCAGCACCATATACTCTTAATGGCAGCACTGCACTTACAATGCCTAAGAATGGACTTAGACACTGTAGGGGTACAGGGCTCATTTATTTTTTATTTATTTATTTATAAAGTTTTATATAGCGCGAGCTTGACCCAAGAGGGTATCAGAGCGCTTTACATTTAGGATTGTTCCGTTTAAAGTTACATCAGTTACAAGAGCATAGTAAGGTACAGTACACATAAACAATGTTGCAAGAATTCGTAGGAGGGAGGGGAGGAATGAGTAATAGCGGGGAGACAAGGAGGAACTGTGCCCAATGTCCGGCAGGGTAGGTGACGGTTAAGGGGGAAACCAGGGCCAATTTCCTCATTAGCTGTTTAGCAGCTCCACCGGGCCTCAGCCATGTTGCTCAGGTCTCAGAGTTCGGGAAAACCATTTTTGAATTTATTTGATTTGAAAAGTTTATATAGCGCTGGCTAGACCTGGAGGTATCAGAGCGCTTAACCAGAGCATTGTTGCATTACAAGGTACATCTATAAAGGATAATATAGCGCTGGCTAGACCCGGAGGTATCAGAGCGCTATACCAGAGGAACATTGCTTTACAAGTTGCATCAGTTAAAATAGCGTAGTAAGGTACAGTAAACAAACAACGAGGTTGAGAGAATATGTAGGAAAAGGAGGGGAGAAAGGAGTCATGGCAGGGAGACGAGGAAGAACTGTGACTAATGTCCTCATGCACCTGTACCCTCACCACTGGCATAGAGCACCCAGCTAGAGGGGTGAGTGATCTATGCCATGGCAGTGGGTTGTAGGCATGGCACACAGGGATGTGTGCCATGTCAATTCTTTACTTTGTTCTGCACCAAAACACGCAGCCTGCAAAGGCAGTGTGTGTGTGTAAAGGTACAGGGCCTCTAAGGGCGGCACAATAAGTGTTGCAGCCCTTAGAGGTCTTCCCTGGTCACAGTGCCCTGGGTACATGTGGTACCATTTACCAGGGGCTGACCTGTGGCCAGAGATGCCAATTGGGTTAGTTTTGGAGAAAGAACACAGGCCCTGGGAACCTGATTGGCAGGGACCCAAGACACACCAAGAAAAAGTGCATCAGTAGTCTACCAAAAAGTGGGGGAGTTACTGCAATAGAAATTCACTTTCCTACAACAAGTATGACTCAACCTGCCTCGCAAGCATGACACTACCTCTTTCTCAAGCAAGGCTCTACCTGCTTCACGAGCACAACTTCACCTGCCTCACAATTATGACTCTATGTGCCTCAAAAGCATGACTCTACCTGCCTCGAAAGCATGACTCTACCTACCTTGGAAGCATGACTCAACCTGCTTCACAAGCACAACTCTATCAGCCTCAAGAGTACGACTCTACCTGTCTCATAACCATGACTCAACCTGCTTCAGAAACATGACTCTACCTGCCTCACAAGCACGGTTCCACCTACCTCACAAGCACAGCTCTTCCTGCCCCACAAGCACTGCGCTACCTGCCTCACAAGCATGCCCACACCTGCCTCACAAGCATGATTACACCTGCCTCACAGGCCTGACTATACCTACTAAAAGCATGAGCCCACCTTCCTTGGGAGCATGATCCCACCTGCCTTGCGAGCATGGCTCCACCTGCCTCGAGAGCATGACTCCGCTTACCTCTCAAGCATGACTCTACCTACCTTGCAAGGATTGCTCTATCTGCCTCGCAAGCACGAGTCAACCTGCCTCACAAGCACAGCTCCACCTACCTCGCAAGCACAGCTCCTCTTAACTCGCAAGCATGGCAATGCCTGCCTCGCAAGCATAACACTACCTACTTCGCAAGCACTGTAGGAGAGTAGGATCTGCTTCACATGGGTACCCCCACTTTTTGCTGGTGTTTCACTGTTTTTTTACCTTAGTTTGGCTGTGGCCCTGCTAATCAAGACCACACCCTTGCTGCTTCCTCTCTAAAATGGTTTCCATGTACATTAGGTACATATCTAATTGGATTCTGGAGTGCCTTATAAGCCCCTAGTATATGGTATACTATGTACCTAGGGCATAGGTACCTCAGAGGCCTACCAGGGGCTGAAGCATGTATTATGCCACCCCTGGGAAGCACTCCAAAATGGCACCACAGGTCTGCTACTGCAGCCTGGGTAAGGGTGTGCTTGCACCCCTTACAGTGGTATAGGCTACCTATATCACTACCATTGCACACACATATAAAACCTATAAGTCACTCCTATGGCAGGCCTTAACAATCCTGAAGGCAGAGTGCTTGGTTTTTATGTGAGAGGGTGCCCCTGCATGAGCAGAGCCCCTCTGCAGCGTTCGGAGTATCTCCTCTGATGCTGTTTGTGGTGCAGCCTGACCATATACCATTAAGTGCATTATAACCTCGCGGTAAATGCTAACTTTGGGATGGCTGCACGGAAACATGTCGTGTTTGGTGTCAAACACTTTGGAATACTACCCCCCCCCCACACCCCCCTGCCAGTTCTGGCGGCGGTGGTAGCATTCCACCCTTCTAGAGGGAGAGAGATGTTCACACTGGTCTAACCCGGTAGGACTTTCTTGAGCCCTGGCATCACAAAATGGATGCCTCTGCCACAGACACAGATCTGGCCTCCTGCTGCTGACCGAAACTCCGGCAGGGGAGGCCTGGACAATAGGTTTCCTGTCGAAGGGAGGTGTAACCAGCTCCCTAGACAGGCAGATGTGTATTGGGGCGCTCTCTGGTGCTTTGAAGTCCTGCACTGGGGGCACACTTGGTGTCCCTGTGCATAGTCCAGTTCAAACCGGTTGCAGGGGATACCTGCCCCTGCTCTGGCGCAAAACTGGACAAAGGAAATGGGTGTAACCACCCCTCTTTCCAAACCCTCCCATAGGTGGGTCCCTAGAGTATGTCCAACCCCCAAACTTAGTATAAGTATGGGAACCCAGTCCTTGAGACTTTAGATTACCCTGGACGAAACTCTGCAACATATATCCTGGACCTTCGACTTTCTATCTCGACTAGAAGACGGAAGAAATCTCCCTTGGGGTCAAGGAGTGACTCCCCTGCTTGGCAGGCACCAAAGAAGCAACTGACAGGTCTGCATCACTGAAGCTCCTGCCGGACGCTGAGGTCTTTGCATCACCAGAGGTGGATTTACAGACTTCCCCGAGGCTACCCTGAGCCCACAGCAAAGCTGAGGCCAGTGGCTATTGTGGGTGACGTGGAACCGTGACCCCTGGACACCATGAACTTTTGCAGCAACACTATCTTCCTGGTCCTCCTCGAAATTGTGCTTTGGGCTCCAAGTAGCCCCAGCCTTGAGCACCCACTGCACCGAAGATTGTTGGCCTCCACTCCACGAGTGACCCGTGGGCCAGTTTCAAGTGCGACCGCTCGAGGCTCCTTCACGATCGCTAGCCCGTTGGCTAGTAGGTCCCCACGAAGGCAACTCCTCTTCTACTTGGGCTTTTCTGGTGGCTCCAGATGTGCCCCAACTTACCCTCGCTGGGTGAGTCCCTCAGACCTTGCTGGTCTGCACCGCAGTCCTTTTTCTGCTTTCCAGTGACTTGCCGTTGACGAGGCTTGTTGGGTCCAATCTGGTCGCCGACACTGCAGCACTCGACAGACTTTGTGGGACAACTCGAATCCAGCTCCTGGTTGTCATCGGTGCCTTCTGGACCTCGTGGCTGAAGAGTCAAGACACCCATCAACTCACCTGAAGCACCCGACATCTGTGGGCATTGGTCCATCCTGCCCTCGGTCACTGGCTAGTGACCCAGACTCTGTCCCCTCTGCTTTCAGGTTCCTTCCATCCCAGATCCAGGCTTGGATCTCTTCGGACACTTCTCCTCTTCACGGCAGCAGCAGTTCTTCGCCAGCTTCCATTGTAATCGACAACGCGACCCGACACCAAAAGACACCTATGCACCCGGCTTCCCTGGGTGAGGTAACTCGAGTACTCCCGGTGATCCCGTGGGTGCTCGCCCTAGAACTGCTTAAGTCCAAAAGGGTTTGGTCCTGACTCGATTCTAAGTGCCCCTAATCTTTAAAAATCCAACCGTGACATTGCCCATAGAAGATAACGGGAACCCGCGGCTGTGTTTACACACTGCATACAGTCCCCGTGGGTCCCCTGTGTCCCTACCTTGGGTGGTTCCTTGGGGTCCCAGCGATTCTACAGGCTCTAGGCCTTGTGTCTATTCCAGTCATGGTTCTTATACCACTTTTTTGGTATATGGTGTGGTACGCCCCTAGGGCCTAAACGTGTATTTGTGCTATTACTGTTGATTGCTAACTTGTAAATTAAGTACTTCGAACTCCAGTCTCATAAAGAGACTAGAGGGGTGTGTTTTAACCTAAATACATATATTTTGAATATGTTCCTGGTGTGGTTGTCCTTTCATTTGATCATTCAAGAGATTATAGACTGGTAAAACAAGCTGCTTTACACTCCTTCAAGACTTAGCCTGAAGGCTGCTCTCCATAGCTACCACTAGGATAGCTTTCAATAAAGGTTGTCTTTAACCTATCACCATAAGGGGTTGTTTGGACTGATACAAGGTGCCCACTATCACTAGTGGACAGCATATATCAGGCCACCTTCTCACAAGCACGACTCCACCTGCCTCGTAAGCACGAGTCCACCTTCTTAGCAAGCATTGCTCTACCTTCCCCGCAAGCACGAGTCCACCTACCTTGCAAGCATGACACTACCTACCTCACAAGTATGACACTACCTACCTTGCAAGCACAATTCTACCTGCCTCTCAAGCACGGCTCTACCTGCCTCACAAGCACAAATCCACCTTCTTAGCAAGCATGGCTCTACCTGCCCCGCAAGCACGAGTCCACCTGATTAGCAAGCATGGCTCTATCTGCCTCCCAAGCAAGGTTGCACCTGCTTCATAATCCCAACTTCACCTGCCTCACAAGCACAAGTCCACCTGCCTCATAAGCACGGCTACACCTAGCCCACAAGCATGACTCTATGTGCCTCACAAACACAACTCCACCTACCTCACTAGCATGACTCCACCTGCCTCACAAACACAACTCCACCTACCCCACAAGCATGACTCCACCTGCTTTACAAACACAACTCCACCTACCTCACAAGCATGACTCCACCTGCCTCACAAACACAAATCCACCTACCTCACAAGCATGACTCCACGTGCCTCACAAACACAACTCCACCTGCCTCATAAGCACAGCTCCACCTGCCTCGCAAGCACGGCTCCACCTGCCTCACAAGCACAACTCCACCTGCTTCATAAGCACGGCTCCACCTGCCTCACAAACACAACTCCACCTACCCCACAAGCATGACTCCACCTGCTTCACAAACACAACTCCACCTACCTCACAAGCATGACTCCACCTGCCTCACAAACACAAATCCACCTACCTCACAAGCATGACTCCATGTGCCTCACAAACACAACTCCACCTGCCTCATAAGCATGGCTCCACCTGCCTCGCAAGCACGGCTCCACCTGCCTCACAAGCACGGCTCCACCTGCCTCGCAAGCACGACTCCACCTGCCTCATAAGCACGGCTACACCTAGCCCACAAGCATGACTCCATGTGCCTCACAAACACAACACCACCTACCTCACAAGCATGACTCCACGTGCCTCACAAACACAACTCCACCTACCCCACAAGCATGACTCCACCTGCCTCACAAACACAAATCCACCTACCTCACAAGCATGACTCCACATGCCTCATAAACACAACTCCACCTGCCTCATAAGCACGGCTCCACCTGCCTCATAAGCACGGCTCCACCTAGCCCACAAGCATGACTCCATGTGCCTCACAAACACAAATCCACGTACCTCACAAGCATGACTCCACGTGCCTCACAAACACAACTCCACCTGCCTCATAAGCACGGCTCCACCTAGCCCACAAGCATGACTCCATGTGCCTCACAAACACAACTCCACCTGCCTCATAAGCACAGCTCCACCTGCCTCGCAAGCACGGCTCCACTTGCCTCGCAAGCACGACTCCACCTGCCTCACAAGTACAACTCCACCTGCCTCACAAACACAACTCCACCTAGCCCACAACCATGACCCACGTGCCTCACAAACACAACTCCACCTAGCTCACAAGCATGACTCCACGTGCCTCACAAACACAACTCCACCTACCCCACAAGCATGACTCTACCTGCCTCACAAGCCCGACTCAACCTACCTCACAAGCATGACTCCACCTGCCTCACAAACACAACTCCACCTACCCCACAAGCATGACTCTACCTGCCTCACAAGCCCGACTCAACCTACCTCACAAGCATGACTCCACCTGCCTCACAAACACAACTCCACCTACCTCACAAGCATGACTCCACGTGCCTCACAAACACAACTCCACCTATCTCAGAAGCATGACTCCACCTGCCTCACAAACACAACTCCACCTACCCCACAAGCATGACTCCACTTGCCTCACAAACACAACTCCACCTACTTCACAAGCATGACTCCACCTGCCTCACAAACACAACTCCACCTACCTCACAAGCATGACTCCACCTGCCTCACAAACACAACTCCACCTATCTCAGAAGCATGACTCCATGTGCCTCACAAACACAACTCCACCTACCCCACAAGCATGACTCCACGTGCCTCACAAACACAACTCCACCTACCCCACAAGCATGACTCCACCTGCCTCACAAACACAACTCTACCTACCCCACAAGCATGACTCCACGTGCCTCACAAACACAACTCTACCTACCCCACAAGCATGACTCCACGTGCCTCACAAACACAACTCCACCTACCCCACAAGCATGACTCCACGTGCCTCACAAACACAACTACACCTGCCTCACAAACACAACTCTACCTACCTCACAAGCACGAGTCTACCTACTTCCCACTTCTCTGCATCCCTCACATGCCCAAGGGCAGCAGCAAGTCTGTAGCGACGCGGCTGGAACATCTTCGGGGCCTCCACTCAAGACACCCCACGCTCACCGCACAGCCTAGTCTGTGTAAACGCTTCTAACGGAACACGCGAGCCCCCGACAGCTACCAAGAGCCCTTCATCACCACACCAGTGGTATGAACGTGCAATGTAAATAATATAGTTCCAATCGGCGTGGCTCAGTGAGATAAACACTTGACGCTGCCATCCACTGGCATTAACAGATCTCAATCCATGCGTCCATCCCTGGGACCTCCATAACCTGAGTACAGTGAATGGAGTAATGGTAACACCTATTACTTAGAGCGCTCTGAGGCAGCAAAAGTGCTATTTAGAAAGTAGAGATTACAATATTTCTGTAATGTTTAAGTACCTCCATCATAGCTCCCTCACCCAGCCTCTGCAGTGCTTATACTCCTGCCGGGTTTACATGCCCCCTCACATCATCCATGTCTGCTTTACACTGCTGATCTCACCAAGGTGCTAATTCCTTCCTTCAAATCACGTAAACAACTCCCTCACATCTCCCCTCTGTACTGTAAGCATCCACCTCAGGGATTTAAATATCTCCCTCACATCTCCACTTCATACTGTAAGCATCCACCTGAGGGATTTAAATATCTCCCTCACATCTCACCCAATACTGTAAGCATCCACCTGAGGGATTTAAATGTCTCCCTCACATCTCCACTCTGTCCTGTAAGCATCCACCTGAGGGATTTAAATATCTCCCTCACATCTCCACTTCATACTGTAAGCATCCACCTGAGGGATTTAAATATCTCCCTCACATCTCACCCAATACTGTAAGCATCCACCTGAGGGATTTAAATGTCTCCCTCACATCTCCACTCTGTCCTGTAAGCATCCACCTGAGGGATTTAAATATCTCCCTCACATCTCACCTGATACTTTAAGCATCCACCTGAGGGATTTAAATATCTCCCTCACATCGCCCCTCTGTACTGTAAGCCTCCACCTGAGGGATTTAAATATCTCCCTCACATCTCACCTGATACTTTAAGCATCCACCTGAGGGATTTAAATAGCTCCCTTACATCTCACCCGACACTGTAAGCATCCACCTGAGGGATTTAAATATCTCCCTCACATCTCACCCGATACTGTAAGCATCCACCTGAGGGATTTAAATGTCTCCCTCACATCTCCACTCTATAATGTAAGCATCCAGCTGAGGCATTTAAATGTCTCCCTCACATTGCCCCTCTATACTGTAAGCATCCACCTGAGGGATTTAAATATCTCCCTCACATCTCACCTGATACTGTAAGGATCCACCTGAGGTATTTAAATATCTCCCTCACATCGCCCCTCTACACTGTAAGCATCCACCTGAGGTATTTAAATATCCCCCTCACATCTCACCTGATACTGTAAGCATCCACCTGAGGGATTTAAATGTCTCCCTCACATCTCTACTCTATACTGTAAGCATCCAGCTGAGGGATTTAAATATCTCCCTCACATCTCCCCTCTGTACTGTAAGGATCTACATGAGGCATTTAAATGTCTCCCTCACATCTCCACTCTATAATGTAAGCATCCACTTGAGGGATTTAAATATCTCCCTCACATCTCACCCGATACTGTAAGCATCCACCTGAGGGATTTTAATATCTCCCTCACATGTCCACTCTATAATGTAAGCATCCACCTGAGGGATTTAAATGTCTCCTTCACATCTCCACTCTCTACTGTAAGCATCCAGCTGAGGGATTTTAATATCTCCCTCACATCTCCCCTCTGTACTGTAAGCATCTACCTGAATCATTTACATGTCTCCCTCACATCTCCACTCTATAATGTAAGCATCCACCTGAGGTATTTAAATATCTCCGTCACCTCTCCTGTAAGCATCCACCTGTGGGATTTAAATGTCTCCCTCACATCTCCACTCTAAATGTAAGCATGCATCCGAGGGATTTAAATATCTCCCTCACATCTCCTCTCTATACTGTGTGTATCCAGTTGAGGTATTTTAATATCTCCCTCACATCTCGACTCTATAATGTAAGCATGCAGCTGAGGTATTTACACGACTCCCTCACATCTACCCTTTCCCTTTTCCTTTAAATTGTGTTCAGGTGTTTTTAAACTCTCTCTCAAATTCAGATTTCCCCTCTTCTTTCTTAAGTGCATTCATATTCCTGCAGTATTTCAGGGTACCTTTTATACAGTACTGAGTTTCTTCTCCTGACGTGTGTACATGTCTCCCCTGCATCTCCCTTCTTTACAGGACTGAGTTACTTCCCATGACGTGTGTACATGTCTCCCTCGAATATGTGACGTTACATCGCAGTCTTCACACCACGATACGTTTACAACGCAGGCATTACAACGCAAGTCGTTACAACGACTTGCGCTGGAGGGCGCTGGATTTGGGAATAGTATGATTTACTAGTCCAACTCCAGCCTACTTATTAGTAGGGAAGGTGTTTGTTGGACAGGCCACCCAGAGGGCTTGCTCCCCCCCCGCACGACAGGGCCCGAGCTCCGGCCCACCCGGCATACCCCCGTGACAAGCCCCTGTACTCCGTCCCCCGACGGACCCTCTGCCCTCGGACCCCTACTCATCACGGGGTCCAGCCCCACCGGCTTCCCCGGCCGGGTTAAGCCGCCATCTTGGGCCCTGCACCACGCGGCCGCGTGGCCTCACCTCGACCCTAACCCCGGGCCTGGCCGGCCCCGACATCCCGGCACCACCATCCACACAGGAGGTGAGCGGACCACTTGGCAGGTCAATGGGAGAACGGAGCGTCAAGAGCTCTTCCCCCGCCAGGTGCCGATCGCCTTCAGCAGCCCCCAGGCGCTGGCTCCACCCCCTGCTGGGTGTCTGGACACCTTCATCCCGGGCCCTCCGACCTCCAAGTGCGAGGGTCCGGACATCAAAGGGCACCAGCCCTATAACTAAGACAGCTCCGGAGCAGGAAGGCAGTTGTATCCTGGAGTCGAGAGACACCGAGTGAACTCAACCCTGACGGTCTACTGGCGCTGCCGTAGCCCGCTCTTGTGAACCATCGTCCTGCCTGCTGGCGCTGCCGCGGCCTTCTGCTACCTTCATCTTCCTGGGACCTGCTGGCGCTGCCGCGGCCCGTTGTAACGACCATCCTCACCGGGACCTGCTGGCGCTGCCGCGGACCGTCATCTTCCTGGGACCTGCTGGCGCTGCCGCGGCCCGTTGTAACGACCATCCTCACCGGGACCTGCTGGCGCTGCCGCGGACCGTCATCTTCCTGGGACCTGCTGGCGCTGCCGCGGCCCGTTGTAACGACCATCCTCACCGGGACCTGCTGGCGCTGCCGCGGACCGTACATCTTCCGGGGACCTGCTGGCGCTGCCGCGGCCCGTTGTATCAACCATCCTTACCGGGACCTGCTGGCGCTGCCGCGGACCGTACCACCTAAACACCAAGCTCGAGGATTGTGAGCTCATCATCATTTCATCCGAACTACCTGATTGGTAAATAGACTGACCCGCTACCCCCTTCCCTACCTTACGAGACTCTAATCGAGGGGACCCCGGCGTCCAGACCTCCTTGTACCATTCTACCGTATCATAACTAAGTACCTATAAAGAACACTGAACCTTATCCGTGTGTGATTCCTGTCTGTGGGGGGGAAGTTACGTGTCTGTACGATCGCTGGAGACGGTTCTCCCCGGAGACCTCTCCCCCTGACCCCGGCCGGCCCTCCCGGTCCGTCTACCTTTTCTAACATTGGTGGCAGCGGCGGGATCCGAATCAACGCATAAGCGTACAGAGAGTAGCTCACCCCACGACAAAAACACGATGTCGACCAAAGATAGCAGCTCCACCGAGAAATTCCAAATGGAGAAATTAGAAGAATACAACCACCGCGAACTGAGACAATTTTGCATAGAACTTGGCATTGCTACCACCGGCCTGAGTACCAAGGATGATCTAAAGCGCGCTCTGGAGTCATGGACATAAACGGGGGTCACAGGACCCTCCGACCAAAGCAGCGTCACCCCAGACCAAACCAGCATCACACCAGAGGGGAACGCCACGGCTCCCGAGGAGCGGGGAACGGGCCTTCCGCAAGAGGAGATCCGAGAAAGAGACAGAGTCAGATTACACGAGTTGGAGATGGCACGACTCAAGATGGATGGGGAACTCAAGTTAGCTGAACAGAAACTTAACCTCGAGCATATGCGGCTTCGAGAGGAACGAGAAGAAAAGCAGAGACAGAGAGAGCTGGAAGAGAAAAAAATAACGCTCGAGCACGAGCGCCGACTAGCGGAAATAGAACTGCGCAAACAGAATAAGGAACTGGGGGTGCCTGAGCGACCACACACCCCGGGGCCAAGTGAGAAAAAAGTTCACATCCCCAAGGATGTTGTCCGCGAATATGTCCGAGAAGACGACATACAACAGTGGTTTAAAGCCTATGAGATCGCAATGACCTCCCACCGAATCGACCGGAGTGATTGGGGAGCCGGACTTTGGGGGAGATTTATCAACGAGGGTCGCGATGCCCTGCTGCAGCTCCCCGATCACCAAATGTCGTCCTACGACCACATGAAGGCTGCCCTCCTCACCCGCTACGGCCTCACGCCCGAGATGTACCGCCAGAGGTTCAGAGATTGCACCAGGATCCCAGGTACAACGTGGGTAGAATACGTGAACTATTTCAGCCGGGCATTCGAAGGGTGGATCAAGGGAAGTCAGGTCACCACTTACGAACAACTCTTCAACCTTATGGTATGGGAGCACCTGTCAAACAACTGTTTCGTCGAGCTCCGGCAGCACCTACTCGACAGTAAGCTGACCGACCCCCGGCAGCTCGCCGCCGAAGCTGACCGGTGGGAAAGCACCCGAGTGGGCCGGAGAGGGCCCCACGACCAGAACAGAGGCAACCAAGGCCAGCACCGTCCTCGGGGAGGAGGAGGGGGCCAGGGGCGAGGGAGAGACGCCTTACCAACAACACCCGTGGCCAGCACCCCGCCTCCGGCCGGCCGGGGCAACCCCCCGTTGCGGCCTGGGTACCGAGCCAACGTCACGTGCCACCGGTGCCAGCGACTAGGCCACTACGCCAATGACCCGAACTGCCCGCTAAATCAAACACCCAAGCCCCGCCAGGTAGCGGCCGCTGCCCTAGGGGAAGAGCAATCCTCGGAGGGACCCGAAGAGTACGAGCCGGCCCAGCAAGGGTGGGAACCGGCCGCCATGGTCCTGGCATGCCTAGGGGGAAGAGACATGGTTCCGCGGGCTCCCCTACCCACCAACACCAGAAAATACGGTCAGTGGGTGACCATTAATGGACAGAGAGCCGAGGCCTTGCGTGACACCGGCGCCAGCGTAACGGCCGTCCGCTGTCATCTGGTGAAGCCCGAGCAGATCCTGCCGAACATTCTCTGCCCCGTCCGCTCGGCAGATAACTCTGAGAGCATGTGCAAGATGGCCTGCGTCCCGTTTGAATGGGGAGGGGTCTCCGGCCTACTGAAGGTGACGGTCCGGGACGATGCCCCTGTGGACTGCCTCCTGGGGAATGACCTCGAGAGTTCCCCGTGGGCCGCCGTCGAGAAAAGAGAGCACCTGGGGATGCTGGGCCTCCCGGACTGGGCCTGCATAACCACCCGATCCATGGCCGCCCGGGCCACCCCCCGATCAGAAGAAACCGAATGGCCGGCACCTCCGCCCCCGGTTGCCCCCGTCGAGGACAACAGCGAGGCCGACCTCCCGGACCCGACTATCGAAGCAGACGCACAACACCAGGACCTTCCGGATCTGGCTCAGTGGCGTCAAGAGGGGGGGCCCACCCAAGAACAGTTCCGCCAGGAACAAAAGACCTGTCCCTCCCTCGAGGGACTCCGCCAACAAGCCGATACCCAAAACGCAGGGGACACCACCGGAACCCACTGGGTCTACTGGGACAACGACCTGCTCTACAGCGAGCAAAGAATCGCCGAGCTGGGGGCCGGTCGAGTTCTGGTGGTACCGCTCCGCTTCCGAGACTTTCTGCTCAACCTGGCCCACGATGTCCCCCTGGCTGGACACCTGGGCCAGGACAAAACATACAGTCGCCTGGTGACCCACTTTTTCTGGCCAAAAATGAGGAATGACGTCCTGAACCACTGCCGATCTTGCCCCACGTGCCAAGCCAGCGGGAAGAGTGGTCGGAAGCTGAAGGCCCCTCTGCAACCCTTCCCGGTGGTCACCACCCCGTTCGAGAGGGTGGGGATAGACATTGTGGGGCCTCTGGACCCCCGCACGGCACAAGGACACAGGTTCATCTTGGTACTAGTGGACCATGCCACCCACTACCCCGAGGCGGTGCCCCTACGGACAGTGACAGCTCCGGTGGTTGGCCGGGCCCTGATGGGGATCTTCTCCAGGGTAGGCTTCCCCCGAGAAGTCGTCAGCGACCGAGGTACGAATTTCATATCTAAATACATGAAGTCCCTCTGGCAACAATGCGGGGTCACCTACAGATTCACGACCCCCTATCACCCCCAGGGGAACGGACTAGTGGAGCGTTTTAACCGCACTCTCAAGGGGATGATTGGGGGATTGGAAGAGCCTCTCCGTCGCCAGTGGGATGTGCTGCTCCCGTGCCTCCTCTTCGCCTACCGAGAAGTCCCCCAGAAGTCCCTCGGCTTTAGCCCTTTCGAACTCTTGTACGGGCACCCTGTGCGAGGGCCCCTCAGCCTAGTCAAGGAAGGTTGGGAGATGGCCCCCTTAACGACCCCTCCCGACGTCTTCAAATACATCCTGGCCCTACGAAACCAGACCCGGCGCTTCAGGGAGATGGCCAAGGCGAACCTCGAGGCCAGTCAGGAGGACATGAAAAGGTGGTATGATCACAATGCCTCCTCTGTTGAGTTCGAGCCTGGGCAGCAAGTATGGGTGATGTCCCCCACCGAACCATGTGCCCTGCAAGACAAGTGGATGGGGCCCTTCAAAGTGGTCGAGCGCAAAAGCCCCGTCACTTACCTCATCGACATGGGGTCCACCCGGAACCCCCTGCGGGTCCTCCACACCAACCGGCTCAAACCACACTTTGTGCGCTCCGAACTAAGCCTCCTGATGGCGACCGACAGTGGTGCAGAAGAAGACTCCGAGCCCCTCCCGGATCTCTTAAAGACTCAGGAGAAGGACGGCTCCGTGGATGGGGTCCGACTCTCCGACGCCCTCACTTCGGAACAACGCCAGGACTGCCGGGACCTCCTGCTGCAGTTCGCTGCCCTGTTCTCCCTCACCCCCGGGGTCACCCCTTGGTGTTTGCACGACGTAGACACCGGGGACAGTCCCCCTGTCCGGCACCGGGCCTACCGCGTACCAGATCGGGTACGGGCCTGCATACAGGAGGAAGTGGCCAAGATGCTCACGATCGGGGTCATCGAGCCCTCGGACAGTCCCTGGGCCAGTCCGGTTGTATTAGTTCCCAAGGCCGCTGCCCCCGGCACCGCCCCTGAACTGAGATTCTGCGTCGACTACCGGGGCTTGAACGCTGTCACCCGGACCGACGCTCATCCCATCCCCCGAGCAGACGAGCTGATCGACCGGCTGGGGGCCGCCCGCTACCTTAGTATCTTCGACCTAACGGCGGGCTACTGGCAGATCGGCCTCACACCCAGGGCTCAGGAACGGTCAGCCTTCTCCACCCCCGATGGCCACTATCAATTTAAGGTCATGCCCTTTGGCATGAAGAATGCCCCCGCCACATTCCAACGTCTTGTGAACCAGGTCTTGGCAGGGCTCGAAGAATTCAGCGCTGCCTACCTGGACGATATCGCTGTATACAGCCGCCACTGGTCCGACCACCTCCGTCACCTCCAAGAGGTCCTCCAAGCCCTCCAGCGGGCCGGCCTCACCATTAAAGCCGGCAAGTGCCAAATTGGCCAAGGGTCTGTGACCTACCTTGGGCACCAAGTGGGAAGCGGGCTGGTGGCCCCACTACAACTTAAGATTGCTGCCATCCAGTCCTGGCAGCCCCCCGTCACCCAGACCGAGGTCCGAGCCTTCTTGGGGCTCACCGGCTACTACCGGCGGTTCGTGAAGGACTACGGCAGCATCGTGGGGCCCCTCACGGGACTCACATCCAAGAATCAACCGAAGCGGGTCCACTGGACTCCTGATTGTCAAGCGGCCTTCGAGGAGCTGAAGGCCGCCCTGTGCACCGCCCCGGTGCTCCAGGCCCCCGATTACAGTCGGGAATTTGTAGTGCAGACCGACGCCTCCGACCACGGCATCGGGGCCGTCCTCTCTCAGCTGAACCCCGAAGGTCATGACCAGCCGGTGGCCTTCATCAGTCGACGTCTCCTGGCCCGAGAACAGCGTTGGAGCACAATCGAGAGAGAGGCATTTGCAGTAGTGTGGGCCCTCAAAAAGCTCCGACCCTATCTCTTCGGTACCCACTTCCGGGTACAAACCGACCCTCGACCCCTGCAATGGCTGATGCAGATGCGGGGGGAGAACCCAAAACTCTTGCGCTGGTCCATTTCCCTGCAGGGAATGGACTTCACTGTGGAGCACCGGCCAGGCCAAGACCACGCCAACGCGGACGGCCTGTCCCGCTTTTTCCGCCTCGACGAAGAGAGTCCCCAAGGAGATGGGTGACTCTCCCCGCCTTCAGCTGGGGGGGACGCATGTTGGACAGGCCACCCAGAGGGCTTGCTCCCCCCCCCGCACGACAGGGCCCGAGCTCCGGCCCACCCGGCATACCCCCGTGACAAGCCCCTGTACTCCGTCTCCCGACGGACCCTCTGCCCTCGGACCCCTACTCATCACGGGGTCCAGCCCCACCGGCTTCCCCGGCCGGGTTAAGCCGCCATCTTGGGCCCTGCACCACGCGGCCGCGTGGCCTCACCTCGACCCTAACCCCGGGCCTGGCCGGCCCCGACATCCCGGCACCACCATCCACACAGGAGGTGAGCGGACCACTTGGCAGGTCAATGGGAGAACGGAGCGTCAAGAGCTCTTCCCCCGCCAGGTGCCGATCGCCTCCAGCAGCCCCCAGGCGCTGGCTCCACCCCCTGCTGGGTGTCTGGACACCTTCATCCCGGGCCCTCCGACCTCCAAGTGCGAGGGTCCGGACATCAAAGGGCACCAGCCCTATAACTAAGACAGCTCCGGAGCAGGAAGGCAGTTGTATCCTGGAGTCGAGAGACACCGAGTGAACTCAACCCTGACGGTCTACTGGCGCTGCCGTAGCCCGCTCTTGTGAACCATCGTCCTGCCTGCTGGCGCTGCCGCGGCCTTCTGCTACCTTCATCTTCCTGGGACCTGCTGGCGCTGCCGCGGCCCGTTGTAACGACCATCCTCACCGGGACCTGCTGGCGCTGCCGCGGACCGTCATCTTCCTGGGACCTGCTGGCGCTGCCGCGGCCCGTTGTAACGACCATCCTCACCGGGACCTGCTGGCGCTGCCGCGGACCGTCATCTTCCTGGGACCTGCTGGCGCTGCCGCGGCCCGTTGTAACGACCATCCTCACCGGGACCTGCTGGCGCTGCCGCGGACCGTACATCTTCCGGGGACCTGCTGGCGCTGCCGCGGCCCGTTGTATCAACCATCCTTACCGGGACCTGCTGGCGCTGCCGCGGACCGTACCACCTAAACACCAAGCTCGAGGATTGTGAGCTCATCATCATTTCATCCGAACTACCTGATTGGTAAATAGACTGACCCGCTACCCCCTTCCCTACCTTACGAGACTCTAATCGAGGGGACCCCGGCGTCCAGACCTCCTTGTACCATTCTACCGTATCATAACTAAGTACCTATAAAGAACACTGAACCTTATCCGTGTGTGATTCCTGTCTGTGGGGGGGAAGTTACGTGTCTGTACGATCGCTGGAGACGGTTCTCCCCGGAGACCTCTCCCCCTGACCCCGGCCGGCCCTCCCGGTCCGTCTACCTTTTCTAACAGTGTTGAAATAGTAAATCATACTATTCTTTAGTGTATAGCGCCATCCAGTGCAAGTCGTTGTAACGACTTGCGTTGTAATGCCTGCGTCGTAAACGTATCACTGTGTGAAGACCGCAAAGTAACGCATTTCTCCCGTCTTCCTTCATTAAAGGGCTGATTTTCTTTCCCTGACGTGTTTACTTCTCCCTCACATCTCCCTTCTTTACAGGAGTGAGTTTCTTACCCTGATGTGTATACGTCTCCCCAACATCTCCCTTCTTTACAGGACTGTAATTCTTCCGCTGACGCGTGCAGAGGTGCAACTAGAGCCAAATTTCGGGGGGGGGGGGGGCTAAGCTAAAATTTCGGGGGGGCTGAATCTTTAAACAGTAGGCTAGAGTGGCGCTGATTTCGGGGGTGGGGAGGCTGAATCTAGGCAGAGTGGAGCTGCAGGGGCTCTTAGAAGGGGTGAAAGAACAGCGAGGCCTCATTAACATGCAAATGGTCTTTTTAAAGACCTGTGAAGTGCTCGGGTGCGGCTGTGTGTGCGCCTGGAAGCGGTCTCATCCCGGGCTGCCACACACGAGGGGAGGGGGGAAGGGGGGGGGGGGGGTGGGGGGGGGGCTGAAGCCCTTTGAGTTCAATGGGTGTTGCGCGCCTGGACGTGTGTACAGGTCTCCCCCACATCTCCTTTCTTTACAGGACTGGGTTTCTTCCCCTGACGTATGTACATGTCACCCCTATATCTCCCTTCTTAACAGGACTGAGTTTCTTCCCCTTACATGTGTAAATGTCTCCCCCACATATCCCTTCTTTAAAGAATTGAGTTTCTTCCCTGACTTGTATACGTCTCCCCGCATCTTTCTTATTTACAAGACTGAGTTTCTTCCCCTGACGTGTTTACGTCTCCCCTGCACCTCCCTTCTTTACAGGACTGAGTTTGTTCCCCTGACTTGTGTACCTGTCTCCCCCACATCTCCCTTCTTTACAGGACTGAGTTTCTTCCCCTGACATGTTTACGTCTCCCTCACATCTCCCTTCTTTACTGGGCTGAGTTTCTTTTCCTGACGGGTTTATATCTCCCCCACTTCTCCCTTCTTTACAGGATTTAGTTTCTTCTCTTGATGTGTGTACATGTCTCCTTCACATCTCCCTTCTATACAGGACTGATTTTCTTCCCCTTATGTGTGTTTGTCTCCCTCACATCTCCCTTCTTTACAGGACTGAGTTTCTTCCCCTTACATGTGTACATGTCTCCCTCACATCTCGCTTCTTAACAGTACTTAGTTTCTTACCCTGTCATGCTTATATGTCTCCCTCACATCTCACTTCTTTATAGTACTTAGTTTCTTCGTCCGATGTGTTTACGTCTCCCTCACATGTACCTGCTTTACAGTCAGAGTTTCTTTTTATATGTCTCCCTCACATCTCCCTTCTTTAAAGGACAGAAGCCCCCCTCCCCCCAAAAAAAGAAGTGAGAGGACTAACCAAGTTAGGCAGTATGCAAATGACATCATGGCGCATGACATCACAACACGTAAAATCACACATGGCATCACAGGAAGTGACATCATAGGAAGTGGTAGCACAAACTATGACCTTACAGGAAGTGACATCACAAGACGTGAAATCAGATCTTAACACCTCACGCATATCTGTAGCAGTTCTATTACAAGCACATTTTAGTGCACTACGAGATTTAACAAGTGACATTTTGTGTGGGGTTGTGTCAAAAAAGTGATGCAACCCAACACAAAATCTGGGCCTCAAGTTGTACATTTATATATTTATATATTTTTTTAACTCTGCCACAAAGAAATTGGCAACAAGGAGAAATGTGGCAGTAAATCTGTTCTGCTTAATTGGCTGCAAAGTCTGCATTTTAAAATATCTGATGGGGTCAAAGCACCTGCTGCAGAGATCTGTGTGTGCCCAGTAAATCTCAGGAAATAATAATAATGGTAAGATAACTCTGCAGGTTAAAGCGTTTGCTGGTGAGATTTGTGTTTTGTTTAGTCCCATTTTTGAATCAAGTAGCTTAGAGGGTTAATGTGTCTCCTGCAAAGCACATCATGTAACATGCAGAGCTTTGATCCTGAGACCCCGCCACTTGCTTGGTTTCCGTCCCAATATAAGCTAGCGATGTGAAATGTACGGGGTCTGATTCTCCCCATAAATGTCATCAAAATCGATCTACCCTAGTTCGATGGAAATCTCATATAGTTATTCTGCTGGAAACTCATCTCGTGTCACCGGAAGTATTGCGGCTTTGCACCCTTAGGGTGGTCAGGTGTGTGGGACTGGCTTTCAGCCTATGCAGGGGGAGTTGTGCTCTGGATCAGACCATGTGTCCCGTTTGAAGTTGAAGAAACCAAGATTGACTTGGATGGTCATGTTCTACTGAGGGACTATTAGACAACCCGCCCCTTGTTCTAGGAGGTACATAATCCACCCCCCAGGTGGCACAACCTAGCTTCTGGGCTTCCTTGTCTGATTGTTAGCTGGATTGGGCCGGAACCTCATGGGTGTTGGGGGAGGGGAGGGCTTAATTGTGTGATTGATATCTCCTTGGATCCCTCTACGCCCCACACTCCCGCTCCCTGTGGAATTAGCTTGAGGGATGGCAACTTCAAGGTCTATGGCGCTGGAAATTCCCATTTTGGGGGAGTTTTCCTCCTGCTGCCGAGTGCACCAAAAGCACCCCAGAATTGATAGATGTGTAGGTACGCCTCATATTCCCTCGCGGTGGTGGCAAATTTATACTGCACCTAGTCGTTGTCGTACCACAACACCTCCAGGTGGAAAAGACCTGGGGGCGGCAAATGTCGCTGATCCCAGCTTGGCACCCTCAAAAGTCAGTACTCAAAGACACAGGGGCAGATTTACAAGCCCCCTGCGCCACCGGTACGTCACTTTGTGTGATGCACTGGCAGCACATTTTTCTGCCCCACATTTACAACGACAGGAAAAGCCACCCTGCGTGGCTTTTCCTGTCCTTGTAAATATGGCCCCTTTACACGCAGCACTTTGCGTGAAAGGAGCGTTCCATGGGTGATGCTGCGGGTGTTCCCGCGCAACACCCATGGAACCAGGCACATTTCCAGATATACAAGAAATCGCAAATCTGGAAATGCATCTGAATGCTACGCTTCCCTACGGGAGGCGGAATGAGGACAATTGTATTCATTTCTCCTCGTTTGTTTTCCTCTTTCTATGCGTGCTGCATTCTGCAGCACGCATAGAAACAGGAAATCACCTCTGGTGATTGTTTATGTACAGGAAGTGTCCCTTCCTGCACATAAACAATCATTGAAACAATGACGTTTTGCCAGTTCTATGTGTGCTAACGCAGCACGCTTAGAAGTTGTAAAACGCCATTTCTGATTGTTTATGTGCAGAAAGGGAACCCTTCCTGCACATAAACAATCATCCCTGTGACGCAGGCATCCTTGCACCATGGTGCAAGGGTGCCTATGTCGGCACATGGCATCAGTTTGTGCGCCACCGCAGGGGGAAGCACAGAGATACGACATATTGTTGTAAATATGTTGCATCCTTGTGCTTCCAAACTAACGCAACCCGGCGCAGCACAATGACTTGCTGCACCGCGCTTCGTTAGTTTATTGTAAATCTGCCTACAGTGTTTCACCCATCCTTAACGGACCATATTGCCTCCTCCTTTGAAGACAATGGGGGTACTGCCTCCTCTCTCTTAGTGGAGTGGGAGGTATTTAAGGTTGTTATACACAAATGGGGCGACTCTTATTTAGAATGATCTAAAGTGTGCTCAGAAGTGTTATGTGAATGTGAGTGTGGACATCTCACAAAAAGTTTAGGACTGGCCTCACACACCACCTGGTGTCATGCTTCATCATTGGCCAGCCTCGCCCTCTAAAAACTCGGTTTGATAGAGGGCGGGCATACACCTGACGACAGGGATGCACTTCTAACTAAGTGGGGGCCCGAAGTGAGTGAGTGAAGTTAAAAACCATTACAGTGACCTCATTTACTTTTTCATGATCTAGGAGGCTGTATGGTGTATAAAAACAAGTGAACGGCGAAATGGGGAAGTTATTAACTCCTCGCCGTGTAGAGTTGGGTCGACATGTTTCTGCCTTGTGTCAACAGTGGTACTCTGCATTCATCAGGACCTAGATACTTAAATATATACAGGGCTCCACTCTTACCAACATTGTGGTTTAGAAAAATCCTGCGGTGGGGTGACCTTTGTCACTCTCTGCTGTTTAGGGGTCTTTAGTACCCTACAGACATAACCCTATGTGCTTCATGGGAGGGGGAAGTAAAGGAGAGCCCCTGTAGTCAAACTTTCGTCAAGGTGCGCTCTCCGCGGTATCACCTAGCTGTATACTGCTCTCCTCCCCGGTGACATTTAAGGTTGTCACCCGAGGAGTTTGTATTAAGTCTGTAATGGGAGTTCGGAAGGTGTTAGCTGGGGAGTTTAGGCGCTTGGAAGCCTCTTTGCGATCACTCAAGGCGTTATTACCCACCAACCCAGACAAAGCGACCGAAGTGACAACAGCCAGGGGCCACATTACACATAAAGCGCATTTTCATTGGTTGCACAGGGCACCCCTTCAAAAAGGTGCGCCCGGTGTAAATAATGGAAATGTGCCCTATTACATTACCATGAATGCACTGCCCCAAGGGCAGCGCATTTATGTGTAAAACGGAGCGGCTGCTCTGTGTTTTCACAGTGTCAGTGGCACCCGCCTGCACTTTTAAAGGGGATGTCTGGGGGGCCATAGGACCCCATTTACCCCCTGCAGAAGGCTGCCATCAGGGAGCACTCTGACAGTGCGCCTCCTGAGGGCTTCTTTGCCTCTGCACCCACGTCGGTAATACGGCGTGGGCACAGAGGCAAAGTGATTTCCTCATTTGCATGGGGCACACCCATATGCAAATGAGGGAATGCCCCCTTGAAGATAGCGCTGGCGCTTTATGTGTGCCAAGCTATTCGTATTACAGAAGGCGCCGCACAAGCATCTGTGGCCCCTTCTGTAATACCAAAGTGTCCCGGGGGAGCACAAAGCGGGCGCAAACACCTGTTGCGCCCCTGGGGCTCTTTATGTAATACGGCCCCTGGTGCGCTCTCTCACACACCTTAAAAAAATTGTGCTACTTTTACTAAACCACGTCCCGCTGGAAAGCTCACAATGAGGGTGAAAGAGCGGGCCGGCTCTTGGCACATTTAGCCAACCCTCATTTTCAGCTCCACTCAGATGAAACCCTCCCGCCAGGCACGGATCTGGCTACCCAGTCAGCTATCAATGAAGCTTTCTGCGTTTACTATAAGACCCTCTATAAACCACCGCCGTCTTCATCCACCGGGACGCTAGCTCTATTTCATGATCCTCTCTCATCGTCCCACCTCTCTGCTACAACCCGGCAGGATCTCGATCTCCCTCCATCGCTTCAGGAGCTCAACGGGGTCATGCGAGATCTTCCCTGAGGAAAGACCTCGGGCGCCGATGGACTTCCATCTGAGTTCTTTACTCTCTTTGTCCCCGAACTGCACTCCATCTTCTCCAACTATAATAATAATGTGTCTTCTGAACCAGGACACACCTCCCGGGCTCCTTATAGGAGGCTATCATGTCTACGATGCTCAAACCCCCTAAGAAACCGACAGACACGGCCTCTTCCCGCCCTCTCTCAATCCTTAAAATACTCACCACATTGTTAGCTAAGTGCCTACTTCCCAAATCTCTCGCTCCTGATACACATCGGCCAGTCAGGCTTTGTTCAAGGCTGTAACACGTCCCACAATCTGGGCAGATTCTGGGATATCATGACTAGCCTCCCAGACAAATTCCCTAGAGCTGCGGCTGTCACCTTAGATCTGGCAAAAGGATTCGATTCTCGTCGCTGGGACTATATGATAGTAGTCATGACCAGGATGGATGCTGGCCGGACCTGGTGTAAATGGATCTGTCTTTGGTACCCGGCCGGCCTGCCAGAGTCAAGACAGGCACTCCCTGTTGCGCTCCTTCCCTATAGGCAGGGGCACTTGTCAACGATGCCCCCTCTCACCTTTACTATTTGCCAAGCGATAGAGCCGCTAGCAGTCTGACCAAGGCGGCAGGGAATACATTAAGGTATCCCTCTCAGATCCACGCTGCATCCTTGTACGCGAATGACGTCCTCCTATATATCAGGGACACTCAACTTGACCGCTCTTCTATAGCTCACCTGTTGGCCGACTTTGAGATGGTTTACGGTCTTAAAATCAACTGGGATAAACCTGGTTTTTTCCCCCTTCATGCCGGCTACAAACTTCCTCTACCCCTCCAACTGTACTCTCGATTACATCGAGGATTGACCACGTTTTGATATTTGGGGATTAATATTTACCACTCCCCAGAAGACTTACAGGAGGGCAATTTGGGTACAGCAATCTAATAGTGGAAATCGCGATTTTTTGTTTTGGACATTACCTCTTGTAGTTTCCGGAAGAGCAGCGATGTTAAGATGATAGTGCTCCCACGCCTGCTGTACTTCTTTGTTAATCTCCCCTTAGCACTCAAACCCTGTTTCTTCCGTGCCCCGGACTCAACGATTAATGAGTTTATCTGTAATAAACGCAGGAGACGGGTGTCCACCCTTAAGCTTCTAACTGAGGGGGGGGTGTTGAGACTCCCAATCTTTGAACAATACTACTTAGCGGCGCAGCCCCAGTGGCCAGACCGATGGCTGGTGGATCACTCTCTTTATGAGACAGGCCTTCCCACTGGGGAGCAAACCAGGGATCAGTTACCCTCAATAATATCATTACGGAGGGCTCCCTTTCCTAGAGCCCCACCACTGCTCTCCACAGCGCCCTATTGCCCGCAGCACTCATGAACACTCTCTAGCCATAGATGTCTCGATGCACCTGCGATACCTCTCGTAGGATGGGCTGCACTGAGTGCCAATGTTCCTCATCTCCATACGGAGGCTTGGGCTGGTCAAGCCATTCTCACTATCTCAGAACAGATGTTTACATCCCTCTGGGTCATATCCTTACCAATGCCCAACTAAAGCACGGTCCGTCCAGTGGTTAATTTGTAAAACAATGAGTGCCAGGGCCCTCGTCAGGAGTACATGGCAGCTGGTACCATCTATTGCCCCAGCCAATGATAGTACCAACACAACTAGCAAACATCACGCTCCTACAAGTGTGACAATTTATTCTATTCCAGGCCTCAATGATAAAGGAATGGCTTGGGAGGAGGGAAATAGTCATTTTGAATGTATATTGAATGAATAAACAGCTCTTGCTTTGCTCATACCCTAATTTGTCAGACAGCGCCCCCATGTGGCAGACTTTCACAAGTGCCGGTGCTAATAATTGAGTGCCGGTACTGAGCACTGGAAAACACGGGCTTAAATTAAGCACGGGTACTGTCCAACACATTCCAGTTCCGAGATGTTGAACCTGCCACCAATTCAGTAACACAGACGGTGCGCACGTTAGGAGATAGTTCAGATCGCGTGTGATGGCTCTACGAAGCACATCTACAGCAGTGGAACCAATCCAGAGGCTCCCTTTGAGGCAAGTGGGATGGTGACATAGGGCGTTCATTCTATGATTCTGAATGGCACCACACCCTGGCATATCCCGATAAGGTAGCCCTCAATCCACGGTTTAAATGTATACAGTTCAATACATTAAAGCGAACGCGCCTCACCTAGTAGTATCTCCAAGATCTACCAGGGAGCTTCCCCACTTTGCCCCCACTGCAGCTCCCCTGGTGCGGACCTGTCTAACACGCTATGGTCTTGTGGGCAGTGGCAGCTGGTAGGGAACGAGGTGGCGGGGGGACAAAGGGAGGTGAAATAAAACCTCTTACCTTTTCTTCCTCCTCTCCTCCCTCTCTGCTTCTCTTCTCTTCCTGACTCCAGTCCGGAAGAAGCTGCAAGAAGTACCCGAGTGCACAGGCTGCTCCCCTGAGCCAATAACAACGCTGCAATGCAGCGTTGTGATTGGTCACTCAGACAGGGACAGGGAACCTGTGCATATTCCCCACCAGGCTGATTACAGCCTCGTGGGGAATATGCAAAGTGCGCATGACTGTTTGGCCGGGCCAAGATGGCCGGCTAAGCAGTCATGCGCAGTTATGTGTGCACATACCACTCCTCCTCCCTGAGCCACCAGTCCGCCCACCCTAACACAGCCCCACAGTAACAAAAAAGAAAATGATAATAACAATGTTATTATCATTGTATTTTTCCCTTTTTCACTGCTTCAAGAGCAGTGGGGCGACGCTCCTCCGCCTTAGCGCAGGAGCCGCCACAGCCTGTGGGAGGCTGGAAGTCGTTTGGCCAGGAGTTATGGGCGGTGCGCAGTCAAAATATCGAATTTTTTATATCGACCTACAATAATATCAAGTTTTTAATATCGTAGGGACAGAATATCGATGTCAAGAATATCGTTGACCACAACATCGACCTTAAGGTAAGTAATATCGGTTTTTTTTCTAAGTAAGTAATATCGTTAGCAAAAATATTGTTGTTAATCATATCGTTATTTATATTAGTGTTATGTATTTTATATGTATGTTTAACATTTTTTGTAATGTATTTTCATTTTTTTTTAAATATATGTATTAAATGTTTAGAAATTAGTAATTCTTTTTAAAGTAAATTTTGCGTTTTAGTATCAGAGTGGGTTGTGGGCTTACAGGGGAATAGGGTGGGAAGTAATTTAAGTATAATTAATTGATATGTTTTTGTTTATTGTTTTTGATTATCAATTTATTGTTAATTGGTCATTAATTTTTATTAATCTATTAATTTATCATCATTTTAATTATAATTAATGTATTATTATTTTTTAGGTCTTGTTATTGTTAATTAATGTATTGTTAATTCCTTCTTAATAGGTAATTAATTTTTATTAATTGATAATTAAATTAATTATGTTATTTTTTATGTGTAGCGGGTTGTGGGTTTATAGGGGAATAGGTTGGGAAGTAATTTAATTATAATTAATTAATGAATATGTTTTTATTTATTGTTGATTATTAATTTATTGTTAATTAATTATTAATTGGGAATTATTTTTTATTAATTGGTTAATTTATCATTATATACATTATAATTAATTTATTAATAATTAATTTAATGACAATTTATTATTAATTGGTAATTCATTTTTATTAATTGATTAATTGATAATTAAATTAATTGTGTTATTTTTTATGTGTAGCGGGTTGTGGGTTTATAGGGAATAGGTTGGAAAGTAATTTATTATAATTAAGTAAATATTAATTTAATTGTATTGGTATTTATTATTTTTGTTAATTCATTATTAATTTGTTATTTATTTTACAAAAATTATTAAATAAGAATGTTAATTTAACCCCTACGCTATCCAAAACTTTCCCTACTGTTGCACTCACTGGAGTGGGAATAGTAATTTTTAGCCCTCCGCTATCCAACACTTTCCCTACTGTTGCACTCTTTGGAGTGGGAAAAGTAATTTTTACCCCTCCGCTATCCAACACTTTCCCTACTGTTGCATTCTCTGGAGTGGGAATAGTATTTTTTACCCCTCCGCTATCCAACACTTTCCCTACTGTTGCACACTCTGGAGTGGGAATAGTAATTTTAATCCCTACGCTATCCAACACTTTCCCTACAGTTGCACTCACTGGAGTGGGAGTAGTAATTTTTATCCCTACGCTATCCAACAATTTCCCTACTGTTGCACTCACTGGAGTGGGAATAGTAATTTTAACTGCTACGCTATCCAACACTTTCCCTACTGTTGCACTCACTGTAGTGGGACTAGTAACTTTTACCCCAACGCTATCCAACACTTTCCCTACTGTTGCACTCACTGGAGTGGGAATAGTAATTTTAACTGCTACGCTATCCAACACTTTCCCTACTGTTGCACTCACTGTAGTGGGACTAGTAACTTTTACCCCAACGCTATCCAACACTTTCCCTACTGTTGCACTCACTGGAGCGGAAATAGTAATTTTAACTGCTACGCTATCCAACACTTTCCCCACTGTTGCACTCACTGGAGTGGAAATAGTTTTTTTAACTGCTACGCTATCCAACACTTTCCCTACTGTTGCACTCGCTGGAGTGGGTATAGTAATTTTTACCCCTACGCTATCCAACACTTTCCCTACTGTTGCACTCACTGGAGTGTGAATAGTAATTTTTACACCTATGCTATCCAACACTTTCCCTAATGTTGCACTCTCTGGAGTGGGAATAGTAATTTTAAACCCTACGCTATCCAACACTTTCCCTACTGTTACACTCCCTAGAGTGGGAATAGTAATTTTGAACCCTACGCGATCCAACACTTTATCTACTGTTGCACTCAGTGGGGTGGGAATAGTAGTTTTTACCCCTACGCTATCCAACATTTTCCCTACTGTTGCACTGTTTGGAGTTGGAATAGTAATTTTAGTCCCTCAGCTATCTAATATTTTTTGTATTATTTTAGCTAATGTAGTACATAATTAATTTTAAAAAGAGTAAAAATAATTTAAATTTTTTTAATTTGTTGCATATATTTATTACATTTTTATTTATATTATTGTTTGATGTGGATAGATGTATTTTTAATTTATATGTTTTTGAAAACAATTTATAAGTTATTAAAATAATTATTAAAACATATCAATAAGTATATTATATATTATATGTATATGTTTAATTTGTTTTTACATTATATATATATATATTACTTATAATTTTTAAGCATTTTGTAATAATTTTAACTATGTTTATTTTAATTATATGTATTATGTACTTTATTTTACATTATTTTTTTTACTTAAATAAAAAACGATATTTTTAACAACGATATTTGTGAAATCGATATTTTTTGCCGATATTTTTGTACTTACCATAATGTAGATAGGATGTCAATATTCTTGACCTAGATATGCTTGCTGCGATTTTGTAGGTCGATATTCTGACCTTCGATATTCTGTCAGTGATTCGTTATGGGCCTGTTGCACTGCGTCACAGGACGTCAGTTAGATCATTCCCTTGAACACGTCATCCTAGGCCTTTTCTCTCGTCCACAATCCAGCAGACCCTTGACAAATTTTTTGGACTTGTCCTTTCTGCTAACTAGACGGCATTACAATGAAGTGGACGAGGCCTTTGCCAAGTGATTAATTTGAGCCGGTGGTTTCTGGTGCTTAATACCGGTGCTTAATTGTCAGCACCAGCGCTTGTGACACTCTGCAACAATATGGCACTGTCTGGCTAATTTGGATATGAGATGACCCCAACAACAGTTAATTATTAATTCAGATACATTACAAATGATTATTAGCTGCTCCAGCCGTTCTTACTGCTCTGTGGTCCTGGAATAGTCTGAATTGTAGCCAATAAAACAGGACAGGTTACCCCACTTCTTAAAAAGATGCTAAAGACCTCAACAACTTCCGCCCCATCACCAACCTCCCTTTTCTTGCGAAAATAACAGAAAGATGTGTAGCGAAACAACTTTCCCTACATATTAAGGATAACAATCTTCTCGACGAATTCCAATCTGGCTTCATGCAAGACTGCAGCACTGAAACAGCCCTTGCAAGTGATCGACGACGCCCTGCGTGTACTTGACTCGGGGGAGTCTTGTCTTCTGAGCCTTCTAGACCTTTCTGCAGCCTTTGACACTGTTAATCACAAAACTCTTCTAAACACTTTAAAACAGAGAATGGGTCTGGAAGGCACAGTGCTTGAACGGTTTGCTTCATTCCTCTCGGATAGATCCCAAATGATCAAAATAGTGAACAGTCGTTTGTATTCAATGGCTGTAGGTCAAGGCGTCCCTCAATGATCTATACTCGCACCCACCCTGTTCAATCTTTACTTGGAACCATTGGAAAATCTCCTAAGTAAATCTGGGATCCTTTACCATCTCTATGCGGATGACACCAAATCTACCTCAAGGTGTCTTCCTCACACGACATCTCAATCCTCAACTCTACTCTCAACTCTATTCCAAACTGGATGTCAGCTCATCAACTCATTCTGAATCCTTCTAAAACTTAATTCCTCCTCCTCTGTACCTCACTCTCTCCTCCTCCTGTTCAATCTTGGATGACTAAACTGAATTTTCCTGAACAACAAACCTATAGTTGTCGACAGCGCTAAATCCCTTGGTGTCATTCTTGGCAAAAGGCTCAATCTACACTCACACATCAATTCCATGCACGATACCAACTGCGCCTTCTCTGGGGGATTCGACGTTTCTTTCCGGAGCAAACCTTGGTCCAATCTCTGGTCCTCTCTAGATTTGACTATTGCAATTCTCTTCTTGCTGGCCTTCCCAAAGCCCACCTTTCCCCTCTTAAATCCGTACTCCATTCAGCGTCTCGTTTTGTTTATGGGGCCAAAAGAAGTGACCACATCATGCCCATACTGTTCTCTCTTCGATGGCTTCCCATCGAAGCAAGATCAATCTACAATATGGCTTGTATCACCCACAAAGCCTTGTACAGTTCCTCCCCTCGATACCTGGCGAATAAACTTAAAATCTCTGGTGGCTCGAGACCTTCTTGTAATGCTGAAAAATTACTGCTTGAGCCCCCACCTTCAAAAGAGAAAGATCGATGGCTCAATCCTTCTCAGGCATTGCGGTTAGAATCTGGAACTCGCTTCCGCCACTACTCCGTACCACCACTTCTATCCAGACTTTTAAAACTGACCTCAAATCTCTTCTCTTCCAAAGACCCTTCCGGAACTAATACACCCCTTTTCATGTCCCTCAAGGAAGTTCTCACAAAGTTGTATATATGTAATCTATGCCTGTACGATCCTAATCCAATTGTGTTTTTGATTTTTGTGTGACTGTCATCTATCGTTAATTTTACTTTTTCATCTGTCTCGTTTGGATCTGTAACGTGTAAGTATGTACATTTCCTCATGTAACGTACTTGGTTCTACTGTAAAGCGCTCTGACACATTTGGGTGAACTCTGCGCTTTATAAAATTGCATTAAATAAATAAATACAAATTGTCCCAGTGTGGTGGTTAGTCGTTGTGTAGGTGCTGTCATTGGCAGCATAGTGGGGGCAAGGGGTGGTGCAAGCTGCAGTGGCCCCCTGACGAGGGCCCTGGCACTAATGTGTTCTACAAATTACGCACTGCCACGTCATCAACAATTAATTCCTGGAAGCATGCAGCCCCCTTGGCTGGTGACTGAGAGGGTGCACCTCCACAGGAAGAAAGAGCAGGCCTACATAGGCCAAGACGGGGACGCTGTAGTGGAGGCACTAAAGATAACGACCCTTGTCCCCCCCCCCACCCCGCCCCCACACACACTCAATGGATTCCTCTGCTGATTGCATCTCTGATGGTTCCATTGGAGAGACATTAGTTGTTTATTGGTGCACCGGTGATTGACAGCTCTGACCATGTTCCCCAGTCGGAGCTCACCTTCGTCACGTGATGGGGTCGGACGATGATCACAGCGTGGAGGCACTAAAGATAAAGACCCGTGTCCCACCCCCGCCCCCACACACACACAATGCATTCCTCTGCTGGTTGCATCTCTGATGGTTCCATTGGAGAGACATTAGTTGTTTATTGGTGCACCGGTGATTGACAGCTCTGACCATGTTCCCCAGTCGGGGCTCACCTTCGTCACGTGATGGGGTCGGACGATGATCACAGCGTGGAGGCACTAAAGATAAAGACCCGTGTCCCACCCCCGCCCCCACACACACTCAATGGATTCCTCTGCTGATTGTATCTCTGATGGTTCCATTGGAGAGACATTAGTTGTTTATTGGTGCACCGGTGATTGACAGCTCTAACAATGTTCCCCAGTCGGAGCTCACCTTCGTCACGTGATGGGGTCGGACGATGATCACAGCGTGGAGGCACTAAAGATAACAACCTTGCCCCCCCCCCCCCCCGCCCCCACACTCACACACAATGGATTCCTCTGCTGGTTGCATCTCTGATGGTTCCATTGGAGAGACATTAGTTGTTTATTGGTGCACCGGTGATTGACAGCTCTGACAATGTTCCCCAGTCGGAGCTCACCTTCAGCACGTGATGGGGTCGGACGATGATCACAGCGTGGAGCAGTGACGCGTCAGGACATCGGACTCGGGAAGGAACGTGTTGGGGAACGGAGGGGGCAGGGAGGGCGGAGGAGAGGGGGTATTTACGAGTTTGAGGGGTAGGAAAGGACTAGTTTACATCTAATGGCTTGTTGAATTTGTGAGGAAGATTAAGGAAAGAGGTGCGTTTCTTTGCGATCATTGTGACATAACTGGAATCTGTATCGCTGCATCGCATGACAATTACACTTATTTCAAAGAAAATGTAACATGCAAATGACAGATTTTTATTTTATCTATCTAGGTAAATGGGTCACTTGCAGGTCATAAACTGTAATCCTTCTAATCTAGCACAGTGAGCTATGACGTGCACATGACTCCTACACATTGTAACCCTCCCTGCCTTACGTAACACATCCTGTACATTGACTTACACACATATGATTTATTTATAGTAAAATGTGTATGTGGGATGTAAAGCGCTCTGACACCCTGCATTGGGATGAGTAGCGCTATAAAAGAAATGCAACAAAATAGTGGCATTTAAATTGTTATTCGTGTAAATAGCGGGACAGACCAGCACATCTGGCATTCTTACAGTGCATGCGTATATCTCTCACGTATACATCTGCATTCTAACAGCACAGAGTTTCTGTGTACGTCTCCCTCACATCTCTCTTCTTTACAGCACTGAGTTTCTGTGTACGACTCCCTCATATCTCCCTTCTTTACAGCACTGAGTTTCTGTGTACACGTCTCCCTCACATCTCCCTTCTTTACAGCATTGAGTTTCTGTGTACACGTCTCCCTCACATCTCCCTTCTTTACAGCACTGAGTTTCTGTTTACACGTCTCCCTCACATCTCCCTTCTTTACAGCACTGAGTTTCTGTGTACACGTCTCCCTCACATCTCCCTTCTTTACAGCATTGA
Organism: Triturus cristatus; assembly: GCF_964204655.1. NCBI lineage: Eukaryota > Metazoa > Chordata > Amphibia > Caudata > Salamandridae > Triturus > Triturus cristatus. The sequence continues at coordinate 24,380,768 of NC_140591.1, forward strand.
GTTTCTGTGTACGTTTCCCTCACATCTCCCTTCTTTACAGCACAGAGTTTCTGTGTACATCTCCCTCACATCTCCCTTCTTTACAGCACTGAGTTTCTGTGTACGTTTCCCTCACATCTCCCTTCTTTACAGCACAGAGTTTCTGTGTACATCTCCCTCACATCTCCCTTCTTTACAGCACTGAGTTTCTGTGTACGTTTCCCTCACATCTCCCTTCTTTACAGCACTGAGTTTCTGTTTACACGTCTCCCTCACATCTCCCTTCTTTACAGCACTGAGTTTCTGTGTACACGTCTCTCTCACATCTCCCTTCTTTACAGCACAGAGTTTCTGTGTACGTCTCCCTCACATTTCCCTTCTTTACAGCACTGAGTTTCTGTGTACGTTTCCCTCACATCTCCCTTCTTTACAGTGCTGAGTTTCTGTGTACATCTCCCTCACATTTCCCTTCTTTACAGCACTGAGTTTCTGTTTACACATCTCCCTCACATCTCCCTTCTTTACAGCACTGAGTTTCTGTGTACACGTCTCCCTCACATCTCCCTTCTTTACAGCACTGAGTTTCTGTGTACACGTCTCCCTCACATTTCCCTTCTTTACAGCACTGAGTTTCTGTGTACGTTTCCCTCACATCTCCCTTCTTTACAGCACAGAGTTTCTGTGTACATCTCCCTCACATCTCCCTTCTTTACAGCACTGAGTTTCTGTGTACACGTCTCCCTCACATTTCCCTTCTTTACAGCACTGAGTTTCTGTGTACATGTGTCCCTCACATCTCCCTTCTTTACAGTGCTGAGTTTCTGTGTACATCTCCCTCACATTTCCCTTCTTTACAGCACTGAGTTTCTGTTTACACATCTCTCTCACATCTCCCTTCTTTACAGCACTGAGTTTCTGTTTACACATCTCCCTCACATTTCCCTTCTTTACAGCACTGAGTTTCTGTTTACACATCTCTCTCACATCTCCCTTCTTTACAGCACTGAGTTTCTGTTTACACATCTCTCTCACATCTCCCTTCTTTACAGCACTGAGTTTCTGTGTACACGTGTCCCTCACATTTCCCTTCTTTACAGCATTGAGTTTCTGTGTACGTCTCCCTCACATCTCCCTTCTTTACAGCACTGAGTTTCTGTGTACACGTCTCCCTCACATCTCCCTTCTTTACAGCACTGAGTTTCTGTGTACACGTCTCCCTCACATCTCCCTTCTTTACAGCACTGAGTTTCTGTGTACACGTCTCCCACACCTCACCCTTCTTTACATGTCTCCCTCACATCTCCCTTCTTTACAGCACTGTTTCTGTGTACATTTCTCCCTCATACTTCCCTTCTTTACAGCACTGAGTTTCTTCTCCTGACATGTTTACATGACTCCCTCAAGTGTGCCTTCTTTACTTTCTTCCTCTGACATGTTTGTGTCTCCCTCGCATCTGCATTATTTACAGCAATGAGGTTCTGTTTGCATGTCTCCCTCACATCTACTTTCTTTACAGTATAGAGTTTCTGCCACTGTCGTGTGTACATGGCTCACTCACATTTCCCTTCTTTACAGTACTGAGTTTCTGTGTACACGTCTCCCTCATATCTCCCTTCTTTATAGCACTGAGTTTGTGTTTACACATCTCCCTCACATCTCCCTTCTTTACAGCACTGAGTTTCTGTGTACACGTCTCCCTCACATTTCCCTTCTTTACAGCACTGAGTTTCTGTGTACATGTCTCCCTCACATCTCCCTTCTTTACATCGCTAAGTTTCTGTGTACATGGCTCCCTCATACCTCCCTTCTTTACAGCACTGAGTTTCTGTGTACACTTCTCCCTCACATCTCTCTTCTTTACAGCACTGAGTTTCTGTGTACACGTGTCCCTCACATTTCCCTTCTTTACAGCATTGAGTTTCTGTGTACGTCTCCCTCACATCTCCCTTCTTTACAGCACTGAGTTTCTGTTTACACGTCTCCCTCACATCTCCCTTCTTTACAGCACTGAGTTTCTGTGTACACGTCTCTCTCACATCTCCCTTCTTTACAGCATTGAGTTTCTGTGTACGTCTCCCTCACATCTCCCTTCTTTACAGCACTGAGTTTCTGTTTACACGTCTCCCTCACATCTCCCTTCTTTACAGCACTGAGTTTCTGTGTACACGTCTCTCTCACATCTCCCTTCTTTACAGCACAGAGTTTCTGTGTCCGTCTCCCTCACATTTCCCTTCTTTACAGCACTGAGTTTCTGTGTACGTTTCCCTCACATCTCCCTTCTTTACAGCACAGAGTTTCTGTGTACATCTCCCTCACATTTCCCTTCTTTACAGCACTGAGTTTCTGTTTACACGTCTCCCTCACATCTCCCTTCTTTACAGCACTGAGTTTCTGTGTACACATCTCCCTCACATCTCCCTTCTTTACAGCATTGGGTTTCTGTGTATGTCTCCCTCACATCTCCCTTCTTTACAGCACTGAGTTTCTGTGTACACGTCTCCCTCACATCTCCCTTCTTTACAGCACTGAGTTTCTGTGTACACGTCTCCCTCACATCTCCCTTCTTTACAGCACTGAGTTTCTGTGTCCACGTCTCCCACACCTCGCCCTTCTTTACATGTCTCCCTCACATCTCCCTTCTTTACAGCCACTGTCGTGTGTACATGGCTCACTCACATTTCCCTTCTTTACAGTACTGAGTTTCTGTGTACACGTCTCCCTCATATCTCCCTTCTTTATAGCACTGAGTTTGTGTTTACACATCTCCCTCACATCTCCCTTCTTTACAGCACTGAGTTTCTGTGTACACGTCTCCCTCACATTTCCCTTCTTTACAGCGCTGAGTTTCTGTGTACATAGCTCCCTCATACCTCCCTTCTTTACAGCACTAAGTTTCTTCCCCTGACATGTTTACATGACTCCCTCAGGTGTGCCTTCTTTACTTTCTTCCTCTGACATGTTTGTGTCTCCCACGCATGCATCATTTACAGCAATGAGGTTCTATTTGCATGTCTCCCTCACATCTACTTTCTTTACAGTACTGAGTTTCTTACCCTGTCGTGTTTACATGTCTCCCTCACATGTGTCTTCTTTACAGGACTGATTTTCTTCCCCTGATATGTTTACGTGTCTCCCTTAAATGTACCTTTTTTAGTTTCTTTCCCTGATATATTTACATGTCTCCCTCACATGCACCTTCTTTAGTTTCTTACCCTGATATGTTTACATGTCTCTCTCACATGCACCTTCTTTAGTTTCTTTCCCTGATATGTTTACATGTCTCTCTCACATGCACCTTCTTTAGTTTCTTTCCCTGATATGTTTACATGTCTCTCTCACATGTACCTTCTTTAGTTTCTTTCCCTGATATGTTTACATGTCTCTCTCACATGTACCTTCTTTAGTTTCTTCCCCTGATATGTTGACATGTCTCCCTCACATGTACCTTCTTTAGTTTCTTCCCCTGATATGTATACATGTCTCTCTCACATGTACCCTCTTTAGTTTCTTTCCCTGATATGTTTACATGTCTCTCTCACATGCACCCTCTTTAGTTTCTTTACCTGATATGGTTACATGTCTCTCTCACATGCACCTTCTTTAGTTTATTTCCCTGATATGTTTACATGTCTCTCTCACATGCACCTTCTTTAGTTTATTTCCCTGATATGTATACATGTCTCTCTCACATGTACCCTCTTTAGTTTCTTCCCCTGATATGTTTACATGTCTCTCTCACATGTACCTTCTTTAGTTTCTTTCCCTGATATGTTTACATGTCTCTCTCACATGCACCCTCTTTAGTTTCTTTCCCTGATATGGTTACATGTCTCTCTCACATGCACCTTCTTTAGTTTCTTTCCCTGATAGGTTTGTCTCTCTCACATGCACCCTCTTTAGTTTCTTCCCCTGATATGTTTATGTGTCTCCCTCACTTGTACCTTCTTTAGTTTCTTTCCCTGATATGGTTACATGTCTCTCTCACATGTACCTTCTTTAGTTTCTTCCCCTGATATGTTTACATGTCTCCCTCACAGGTCCCTTCTTTAGTTTCTTCCCCTGGTATGTTTACATGTCTCTCTCACATGCACCCTCTTTAGTTTCTTTCCCTGATATGGTTACATGTCTCTCTCACATGTACCTTCTTTAGTTTCTTTCCCTGATAGGTTTGTCTCTCTCACATGCACCCTCTTTAGTTTCTTTCCCTGATATGTTTACATGTCTCTCTCACATGCACCCTCTTTAGTTTCTTTCCCTGATATGGTTACATGTCTCCCTCACTTGTACCTTCTTTAGTTTCTTTCCCTGATATGGTTACATGTCTCTCTCACACGTACCTTCTTTAGTTTCTTTCCCTGATATGGTTACATGTCTCTCTCACATGTACCTTCTTTAGTTTCTTTCCCTGATATGTTTGTCTCTCTCACATGCACCTTTTTTAGTTTCTTTCCCTGATATGGTTACATGTCTCCCTCACTTCTTGAGTTTCTTCCCCTGACATGTTTATGTGTCTCCCTCACATGTACCTTTTGTGCAGCACTGTTTCCTCCGCTTACGTGTTTACATGTCTCCCTACATCTCCCCCCACCCTGCAGAGTAGTGACTCTCTGTAATCTCTGATATATTTACGTCTCCCTCGCACCTCCCCTCTCTCTCCACAGTGCTGCGTTTCTGATTAGATGTCTCACTCACGTCCTGCAGAGTGGTAACTGTCACCCATGCTGTATTTACACGTCTCTCTCACACATCCCCTCTCTCTCCACAGTGCCGAGTTTCTCCCCTAGTGTCTGTACACATCTCCCTCATATCTCCCTTCTTTACAGTAATTAGTTTCTTCCTCTGAAGTGTTTGTGTCTCCCTCACACCTTCCTTCTTTACAGCACTGAGTTTCTGTTTACATGTCTCCCTCACATGTCTCCACATCCTGCAGGGTAATGACTGAGGCTCCTGCTGTATTTACACGTCTCTCTCCACAGTGTCGAGTTTCTCCCCCGGTGTCTGTACACGTCTCACTCTCGTCTCCCCCTCACACTTCTCCACAGTACTGAGTTTCCGCCACTGGCGCGTGCACAGGTCTCCCCCCAGTACGGCCCTCGCAGTGCCATGCAGGGGGGGGGGGGGCGGGGCACGGAGGGGTACCCTGCTCAGACTGTTAGGGACGAGTGTGCCCTGCTCTCTCCAGCGCACGAGTGAGAGTTCACCCTCCCACCTCCCACCCACGGCAGCTGCCCAGGGTCCCACATGGCGGTGGCAGGGGGCCAGTGGGCGGCGGCCGGACGTGCCAGAGGCAGCGGGGGCCTGTGAGTACGTGTGGCTCTGCAAGTCTGCCCTGCTCCGAGGAAGCCGGTCTGTCAACAACTTGTTCCGCTGCCTGGGAAGATGTCTGAGTGTGTGCCAAGGGAGGGGGTGTGACTGTGTGTGGCACAGGGCCTGGACCCCCCACCCCCGACAAGGGCTGCTTTAAACTGGCACTGGGCCTGGAACTCCCTCCCCCCCATTGGCTGCTGTAAACTGGCCCCTGGCCTGGACCTCCGCCCCCCATGGGCTGCAGTAAACTGACCCCTGGCCTGGAATTAGGCTGCTGTAATCTGCCCCCTGGCCTGACACCACCCCCTGCCCTCTTCCAGGGGCTGCTGTACACTGGCCCCTGGCCTGGTGTTTGGGCAGCCTGGCACTGCGCCCATTCCAGCTCGTTATCCAGGGCTTTAAGCGGGAAGAAAAAACTGGGGGGGGGGGGGGGGGGGGGTCTCTCAAAGGGGCGTGGCCAATGTAATTAAGGGAGTGGCATAAAACACATCAGCTAAACATCTGTGCTTAGCATAGTGTGTCGCCCGACTTGTATTTTGCTGTTTCTGTCATTGCATCCAGATATATGAAACAACAAGTAACATCATACCTACAACAAGTCAGGACTATTGCTTTTGTCAATGGTTGTTAGTTGCAGAAGATAAATAAGCAGTAACTATGGCTTGTATATAATATTGAAAAATATTCCACTTAAAGCCCTGGTGACACCATGACAATACTGCTGCTTCTGAGTTTCAAAAAGAGAAGGGAAATCCGGAGAGAAAATGACTCTTTAAAGGATTTCCCTTCCCCTACAGCACTCACCTGGCATGACGTCATGCCGTAACCTCCAGTAGTGAGAAGTGAGCAGTGTGAGCAGCGCACATCGATGATCCTGCTGTCACTGCAGTCCGGAAAAAAAACGGACCGCCTGTGCCAGGGCACAAAACAGAGCCCGATAGAGACCCGTTTCGAGGCCCCCTTTAAAAAACTGCCAGTGCTCAGCACCGATCAGACACGGCCCACTTAAAGCCCTGACGTTACCTCAAGTGAGTGTCCATTCACACCCCACTACCGTCCAGGAACAGCTGCAATCATCCCATCAGGGCGGGGATAGGAGGTATGGCCATGTCCCAGATGGACAGAGCAGTCAGTGGCACACTGGCCCTGCCCCCCCCTCCCTGGCCATGGGCTGCTGTAAACTTTCTCTTGGCTCCGGACTCTGGGCAGTCTGGCACAGCGCCCAACTCAGCACTGGTCACCCCAGGTGAGTGTCCACTTGCACCTTACTGCTGTCTAGGAACCCTCTGCCCACATGCCATCAGGGAGGTGGCAGGCCATGTCCCGGATGGAATGAGCAGTCAACTCTGGTCAGTGTCCACTCACACCTCACTGCCGTCCAGGAACAGCTGCCCACATTTCACAAGGGCAGGGGCAGGAGACAGGGCCATGTCCCAGATGGACAGAGCGGTCAGTGCCACAGTGGACTAGCCCGCCCTCTCCGGATAGAAGGAGCAGTCAGGGCCACACAGGGCCTGCCCCACCCACCCCTCGGATATGGGCTGCTGTAAACTGGCCCTGGGCCCGGACCCATACTCCCACATGCGACAGCCATCCAGCATTCCTTATTATGTCCCTCAGCTGTGCACGTTTTAATGTCTGTTCTCATTCTACCCTGGAACTTGGATGGTTGGTCAGCCCAGGAGGTCAGTTGCGCTGGACCATCCTGCTGTCCTGTCATGTTGCTGTGCTGCTGAACACATCTACATGAAAATCTACTACTGAGAGTATAATCCGTAATACCAGGACTGCCTGGCGCTGTGCCTACTCTAGCACAAGTCAACACAGGTGAATGTCCACTCACACCTTACTGCTGTCCAGGAACAGCTGCCCACATACCACCAGCACGGGGCAGGAGGCAGGGTCATGTCCCGAGTGGATGGAGCAGGCAATGCCCCAATCAGCGGAGCACACTTAGTCTCACAATTCAACAACTCTCCAAAAAGCTACTCACTGAGATTAGTGTAAAGTGAACCAATGTTTTCAGTCTTGTGTAAGCCACAGAGAGCAGGTGCCACAGGGCAGCAGCGGTGCCCACTGCCCTCTCAGTGGGAGCTGGTGTCTGCGCCACTTCGCTGCCCTTGTGAAAAAGGATGATTTACAAGCCACCCCGGGTTCACCAGATGTCATTCATCTGCATTAGCAGCCATTTTCATGTAATTCAACGTCATCAAGGTCTTGAAGTGATCCGAAAATCGTAGAAACTGGTGCCAAAGGGTTGGAGGATGACTTCAGCATGAGTCCCCAATGACTTCAGAGGAGGCGATGCTCCCGGGTGACCTGAGGACGCTTTGAATATGAGTCCCCGGGGGTCTGATGACTTCAGAAGAGGAGACTCTACTGGATGACGTGAGGACGCTTTGAACATGCGTCCCCTGTGACTTCAGAAGAGGTGATTCTACTGATGACCTGAGGACGCTTTGAACATGAGTCCCCTGTGACTTCAGAAGAGGTGATTCTACCGATGACCTGAGGACGCTTTGAACATGAGTCCCCTGTGACTTCAGAAGAGGTGATTCTACCGATGACCTGAGGACGCTTTGAACATGCGTCCCCTGTGACTTCAGAAGAGGAGATTCCACTGGATGACCTGAGGACGCTTTGAACATGCGTCCCCTGTGACTTCAGAAGAGGAGATTCCACTGGATGACGTGAGGACGCTTTGAACATGCGTCCCCTGTGACTTCAGAAGAGGAGATTCCACTGGATGACGTGAGGACGCTTTGAACATAAGTCCCCTGTGACTTCAGAAGAGGTGATTCTACTGATGACCTGAGGACGCTTTGAACATGAGTCCCCTGTGACTTCAGAAGAGGTGATTCTACCGATGACCTGAGGACGCTTTGAACATGAGTCCCCTGTGACTTCAGAAGAGGTGATTCTACCGATGACCTGAGGACGCTTTGAACATGCGTCCCCTGTGACTTCAGAAGAGGAGATTCCACTGGATGACCTGAGGACGCTTTGAACATGCGTCCCCTGTGACTTCAGAAGAGGAGATTCCACTGGATGACGTGAGGACGCTTTGAACATGCGTCCCCTGTGACTTCAGAAGAGGAGATTCCACTGGATGACGTGAGGACGCTTTGAACATAAGTCCCCTGTGACTTCAGAAGAGGAGATTCCACTGGATGACGTGAGGACGCTTTGAACATAAGTCCCCTGTGACTTCAGAAGAGGAGATTCTACCGATGACCTGAGGACGCTTTGAACATGAGTCCCCTGTGACTTCAGAAGAGGTGATTCTACTGATGACCTGAGGACGCTTTGAATATGAGTGCCTGGGGGTCTGATGACTTCAGAAGAGGTGATTCTACCGATGACCTGAGGACGCTTTGAACATGAGTCCCCTGTGACTTCAGAAGAGGTGATTCTACCGATGACCTGAGGACGCTTTGAGCATGCGTCCCCTGTGACTTCAGAAGAGGTGATTCTACCGATGACCTGAGGACGCTTTGAACATGCGTCCCCTGTGACTTCAGAAGAGGAGATTCCACTGGATGACCTGAGGACGCTTTGAACATGCGTCCCCTGTGACTTCAGAAGAGGAGATTCCACTGGATGACGTGAGGACGCTTTGAACATGCGTCCCCTGTGACTTCAGAAGAGGAGATTCCACTGGATGACGTGAGGACGCTTTGAACATAAGTCCCCTGTGACTTCAGAAGAGGAGATTCCACTGGATGACGTGAGGACGCTTTGAACATAAGTCCCCTGTGACTTCAGAAGAGGAGATTCTACCGATGACCTGAGGACGCTTTGAACATGAGTCCCCTGTGACTTCAGAAGAGGTGATTCTACTGATGACCTGAGGACGCTTTGAATATGAGTGCCTGGGGGTCTGATGACTTCAGAAGAGGTGATTCTACCGATGACCTGAGGACGCTTTGAACATGAGTCCCCTGTGACTTCAGAAGAGGTGATTCTACCGATGACCTGAGGACGCTTTGAACATGCGTCCCCTGTGACTTCAGAAGAGGAGATTCCACTGGATGACCTGAGGACGCTTTGAACATGCGTCCCCTGTGACTTCAGAAGAGGAGATTCCACTGGATGACGTGAGGACGCTTTGAACATGCGTCCCCTGTGACTTCAGAAGAGGAGATTCCACTGGATGACGTGAGGACGCTTTGAACATAAGTCCCCTGTGACTTCAGAAGAGGAGATTCCACTGGATGACGTGAGGACGCTTTGAACATAAGTCCCCCGTGACTTCAGAAGAGGAGATTCTACCGATGACCTGAGGACGCTTTGAACATGAGTCCCCTGTGACTTCAGAAGAGGTGATTCTACTGATGACCTGAGGACGCTTTGAATATGAGTGCCTGGGGGTCTGATGACTTCAGAAGAGGTGATTCTACCGATGACCTGAGGACGCTTTGAACATGCGTCCCCTGTGACTTCAGAAGAGGAGATTCCACTGGATGACGTGAGGACGCTTTGAACATGCGTCCCCTGTGACTTCAGAAGAGGAGATTCTACTGGATGACGTGAGGACGCTTTGAACATAAGTCCGATAACATCAGAAGAGGTGATTCTACCGGATGACCTGAGGACGCTTTGAACATGCGTCCCCTGTGACTTCAGAAGAGGTGATTCTACCGATGACCTGAGGACGCTTTGAACATGAGTCCCCTGTGACTTCAGAAGAGGTGATTCTACCGATGACCTGAGGACGCTTTGAACATGCGTCCCCTGTGACTTCAGAAGAGGAGATTCCACTGGATGACGTGAGGACGCTTTGAACATAAGTCCCCTGTGACTTCAGAAGAGGTGATTCTACCGATGACCTGAGGATGCTTTGAACATGCGTCCCCTGTGACTTCAGAAGAGGAGATTCTACTGGATGACGTGAGGACGCTTTGAACATAAGTCCGATAACATCAGAGGAGGTGATTCTACCGATGACCTGAGGATGCTTTGAACATGCGTCCCCTGTGACTTCAGAAGAGGAGATTCTACTGGATGACGTGAGGACGCTTTGAACATAAGTCCGATAACATCAGAGGAGGTGATTCTACCGATGACCTGAGGATGCTTTGAACATGAGACCTGATGACTTCAGCTGGAAGTTCGTACGGACTGGTGCCTGTTTTCTCAGATGAAGACCTTGCAACCTGGAGATTTAAAGTCTCTCAGGCTGAGGTTAAGGCCACATCTTTCTGAAAAAGAATGGCTTTCAGTCTGTTCAGAGAATCAAACCGTATAAAAAAAAACATTCAATTAAGGTCATAGCGGCACCTCCCTGACTGTGTGGGCCGGTGGAAACAAAACTTACATGCAAATGTAACCCTGGAACTTACTGTGACCAGAAATGTGATGCCTGGGACCATCCCACAACAACCTTGATCATTCAGCATCAAATAGCTCCCATTTGAGAGCACCTCGAACTCTGGATGAATCACGGAGCTGGGGAACCCTTCAAGTGACATGATAAGTCGGCAACCGAAGCATTACAGGCTCCGTGAAGCAAAATGTCCTTTCAAACTAAGGACCCACTTAAAGCACTATCACAGTTTAAAACTGCTGAGAAAAACCTCAGTGTCCCCATTCCTGCATCTAAATCTGTACAGGAATTCCCAGTACCCGTGTATGTACCCATCTCGTAGTGCTTCATATCTGCCTACCTGGTGATACTAGAGACAATATCGAAATTGGAATGTCGTGCCAGGCAGTGAGATATAGCCATGGATTAACCATTCTGTGGAAGGATTACTCAGCCACGGTGAAAGGTGATTAGCCCAATTTTTCAATGTCCAACATGGTATACTCTGCATCTCTTCGTGCTATTACATCTGTCTTTCCATTAGGTTGTATACAGAGAACAGAGTCATGCTCATGATGTAGCACCAGGGCATGTGACCAGAATGCCTTGATTGTAGCATCCAGCATAATAACAGAATTGACCAGAATTGCGATTGTCCATGCTGTAGAATAGACAAATACTGTTCCATTATATCTATTGCAGAAGGCACAATGTTGCTCAGTGAATAAACCCTGGATGTTAGTGTGGTTATACCATTGTCAAAGCCTTTTCTAGGTTAACCTTATCAATCTCACGTAGTCTCTCAGCAGCCTCCTGTTGAGAGATTTTCCATAGCTCGTTGTAAATAGTATACAAGAAGCGCTTGCAACGTGGCTTCTGGGTAAGTAACAAACAATCCCTAAGATCCATGTGTTGTTTTACTTGGGACAGTGTTGAGATGTTTAGCTACTCTAGGCATAATTTTCCAACGCGATAGGATGTCACCACCCGAGTGTTCTGTTTGTACATAGCGCTGATCAGGCCTATGGATACTAAACCCTTCGGTGGTACCCCTGAGTCTTGACTGACACCTATTTGTGTCGATAGACCAAACCAACCATCCCTTCCAATTGGGGTCTGATGAATTGTAAGAACCATTGTGTAGTATGGCATCTAATGTATCCTCACTGTGCAGTGTATAGTTTTGCCAACCCTCAAAGTGTGTAAGCGAGGAAATCCGAGCTGTGTTCAACTCCTTGATCTTGGCTATCCCAAGACAGGAAGTCTGTTGCACTGTCTCGCTCAAGAAAATCATTTGATATGGTATGAGACATGCTCTAAATAGGACAGACTAGAGGTGAAGATATCACTAACAGAAATTTTAAATAAGTGTGGTATTCTTAAAAGTTCAGTAGGACCATACACATCATAGGAAACTCTGTCCCAAACTATTCCTTTGGGAACTGGAACTGCTGTTCACTAAGGACAGGTCTCTCTGTTCAAGGTGTGATGATGCATGCAGTTTCAGGACCAGGTGTACGTGTTGTACTGCAGAGCGTTCTCTGAGGTAATGTCCATTCAGGAGCAAGAAAAAGACAGTCACTATACCAATCCAAAGGACTAGGAACAGTAGACCAATTGCAATCCAGAGCAGTAGCTAGGGAAAAACAAAGTGAGTCTTTTTCAGCAAAAGGTAGAAATCACAAATTCATTGTTTGTGGGGTACAGGCGTTGGCGATAACTCGTGTTCACTTGGATCCAATGAGAAATTGTCAGAATCCATGAAGTAGCGAGACGCAGTCTGATCTATCTTTGGTAGCTCAGAAGGTTTTGTGGAACTGGCAGATGCCTCTCTTCGAGATATATTCACATAGACGTCGGTGATAGGCCAAATTGGGATCTGTGTTTCATTTGCAGTTTCATGTTGTTCAGTTTCAACAGGTGAAAGTTGCCTTCCGTTGTTGGTAACTCCTTCACTTTGCGAAGTGGAGTCTTCAAAAGTTGTTAATCTTTTCATCTGAACTTCCTGTATGGTAGCAAGAGGAAATCGCGGCTACCCAGGAGCCCACACAGGATACTGTTGAGTATCGTCCACATAGTGTGGTTTGATCTGATCAATTGATACGAATCTCTTGTCTTTGCAGCCGGCAAGTGGCGAAAGAAGTACTATTCTTGTTCCTTCAACAGCCACGTCAGGTACAGGTGCACTGTAAGATGACCCAATTATTTTTCTGGCCACTATCTTTTCTCTGACCAGGTCTCCAATCTTCGGTACCCAGGCAGGTCTTGCCGGAACTGCTTTCACTTCTGCAGTGGCAGTGCGTTTTACTTGGAGATTGCTTTGTAATGCCTGGAATTCATTGAGTTCCTCTAAAACAGCCAAACGGTCATTAATGTCAAATGGTTTTTCATCCGCCAATGTGCTGCAAAAATCTAGGTCTGGTACCCACATTCTTATCCCAAACAGAACTTCATATGGAGTACGCCCCCCTGGAAATTTCTTGGCAGAGTGTTAAGTGCCCTAAAGACGCCAAATAGATGATTGAGCCAACTGCCACCCGAGCCTAATACCCTAGCTGTTAAGGATTGCTTTAAGTCCTGGTTCTTCCTCTCCACAATCGAATTTCCCTCGGGATGATATGGGGAGGAGTACCTAAATGCTACACCTAAACTTCCTATGGATTCTTTGTAGCAATGTAATGTGCCAATTGCATATGTGCCTATGAAGACTCGCAAATCCTTTATAACAGTTCGGGCTCAGCCGAGCACTGAGGCCAACCCCACAGGAATCTTGAGCATGAATACACTCACACCACGATGTACTTGTAAACCCCGTCAGATTGTAATGGGCCCCAGAGGTTCAAATAGACACATGCGAGTGGTCTGTCTGATATCAGTGGTGGTTTTTGAGGTGGACGTTCTACGGTGGAACCTTTCATCTGCTGGGAGATGTCGCACTTGAGAACAAAACCCTTGATCTGTTTTAGTAAGATCTGGCCACCAATAACACTGCTTCAGTACTGAAACAATTGCAGCGATACTCGCGTGTGCAGGATACCCTTGTGTGCAGCTCAAAATAATCCTAATCTGCGATCCATATTTGGTATTACTCAATCTCCCACTCCTGGAATTTGAGCATATGGAATGTTTTGCACACCTAACTTGTAGATGTACTTGAGTGGAAAACCTTTTGGCAAGGCTAAGCTGTTGCGCATAGCGTTTACAGCTATCATTATCTGTCCGACTCTCCTTGTACTGGAACGAGTGATTGCAGCAATGGCAGCAGTTCGCACTGTTGCCTTGGCGGTTTCATCAGCCAATGAATTCCCTTGAATGTGTACACCAACACACTGATGACTCAATGTGTGAATTACATGAGCCCATGGCATGCAAACTTTCTGCTTTGCCACCTGTTCCCAAAGCAACTTGTGCTTTATTGTGCAACCTACGGAATCTCTAAACCTATTCTGGCAAAACAGTGAAGATATACATTGTATGACTGGACACACTAAAATGAATCACACACAATAAATGTGGGGAATTCCTGATCTGTAATTTTTAGTGCCTGTATCAGTTCTGCCAGCTGTGCAGTGCAATCTCCTAGAGACTGCATCTGTGTATTGCTAGGATGGGACTTGCCATCCCGCATGCATCTCTTCACAATCACACATTCTGCTCTATATTGTTGTTTACTTCCTACGTCAGTATGGACTGATCCGTCAGTATAAATAATGTATTCATACTGATCAAGAGGCAGGATTTCATTCGGGAGATTATATTCTTGATCGTACTGCAGAAATGCTTGTGTTATCAATATAGAATCACATTTGTAGTCTACATCTATTGCATTGAGAGAATAAGCCCATTGTATCCATCGTGGTTGCAGTGCTTTTGCGTTTGGAACACTTGCTTTGGTAACAATTAAGCGTTTCCCGTGTGCGGGTGCTCTTACACTCACTACAGCAGTTTGTACTGCTGTCAGTATCTTTTCCATGGATGCAAAATAAATTTCAGCGTTTGTGTACAAATGTGATTTGTATGCAATGGGTACCGTTTTACCTTCATTGAAGGTGTGGTAAATGTACCTTGACTGGCCCGCAACAACACGGATCACCAAATTAGTGGTTTTTACACGTGTGTAAGTATTTGGGAGCTATCATGTCAGCTTGCACGGAACGGAGAATTTCTGTGTGTTCCTGTGTCCAATGTTAGACTGAAAAATCAGGTCTGATTAGGTCATATAAAGGTTTAACCCTTTCTGCATATTCCAAAATGTATGTTCTGGCAAAATTTAAGAATTTTAAAACGGATTGTAAACTTTTCAGAGTCTTCAGAGCTTGGAACAGCACACATTTTTCTAAAAAATTTGCTGTCAGGTTTTTCCTTCACTTAATAGCTCATATCCCAAAAATAGGGCAGTGAGGAGGGGAAGTTTAGATTTTTTAAAGTTAAATTTGTAGCTTACAGTGGCAAACAACAAAATTATGTTCACTATATTCAAGTGCTCCAATAATTCATCATCTGTCAGATAAATATCATCTACTTAGGACAATGCCTCCACATCACAATTTTGAAGTAACTCTGTTACTCTTGCTGAGAACAACCCAGGGCTGTTTTATACCCTTGGGGCAGTCCACAAAATTGACGGCGAGAGTTGTGGGCCGAGAATGTTGTCAAATATTTGCTTCCAAGTGCTATATTTTGACAGATGAAACCATTTGAGATATCTAGTGTTGTTTTGTATTTTTTCTGCACAATGTAGTTCATTAATGCGGCACTGTGTGCATTTTGTACTGCAAATGTTCATGTGCATGTGTTCAAATGCCTTGGGTCTAAAACTAGACGGTATGAATTGTTGGGTTTCATTACGGGAAACAAAGGATTATTCATGGAAATGGTGCAGTTTTCAATCACACCTTGGTCCTCAAGTTGATCTAAGATGTCCCTGACTTGTATCTTTGCATCAGGTTTTATTGGGTACTGCCTCTGTGGAGCAGGAGTAGATTTTATTGGGATTTCATGGTGAGGTGACTCAGCATCCCACCCTACAGGATTACGGTAAAGTGCAGGAACTAGCGCTAACGCCCACCCCTGCGTGTATGAGTGTTTAAGTGACTCTGGAATAAGGTCGGAGAAAGCAAGCAAAATTACATCTTCCCCCTTACGGCACTCCATAATGAACTCAGGCAGCTAATCTCCTTCAGCCAAAAGTATGTCGTATCCATATGTCAGGTTCTCCCAAAAGAGAACTTTCACTTTCCTGGGTATGGACCCCTCCATTTGGACAGTAATTTCATGTAAACAATGTGGGTCACGTACCCTCGTATCCGGTGTTTCAACCGGGATATGTTCATTGAACGCTACTATCACCAGAAATTCCATCACGTTCTGGCAAGCTATTGTTACTTCTGCTGCACTGTCTATCATTGTCAGAGCCCATTGCCCGTTCAGAAGCAGAGATGTCAGTAGCCTGGGCATTTCTTATATTAAGGCCTGCTACCTTCTTCTTTTTAAATTGAGGTTTAGTTTTGGGCCTATCTTCTTGTTTGATAATGTGTTCTGACCGTCCTTCCCTCTACGAGCCTTTTGATGAACTCTGAAAGGAACGAGAGGAACGTGTATCAGTATCCTGATACCTGTCAGGTTTTTTAATATTATCACGGTTACTAAGATTATATCTTTTTTCAGAGGGCTCTTGTTGAGGAGACCCACCCCATGATCGTGATGCATTCTGCTTATTATTTTTTGATTGTTTGTTATCCCATTTCATTTTAGAAGAACCTGGTGCTTGCGTTGAGTTATCATTTTCAGGATTACTCGTCACTTGTGGTTTACCAGGTCTAGCTCCCAAGTTATTTCTACCCAGCGAAGAATAGGTTTCTTCAATAATCTTAGGTAATTCTCGTTCCTATTGTGCAGGAGTGACTTCCCTCAGGCGATGGCATATAGCCACCGCTCTTGCCTCCCCTTTTATGTTACCTAACATAATTGCTGATACCTGGGCAAAATTGCCTATCAGTTTCATCCCTAGGTCTAGGGCAGGTTCTGCCCCATGCTCATTCTGTATGTGTTTCAATATATCTAATATAACTGCTATTGAGGGAGTACCCTGAGTTCTGGTATAAACGGCAGCGAAAACTGTACCCCAAGTGGTACAATGCTCTATCGGGGGAGCTATTCCCATTGGCAAGCAAATTGTTAGCATTCTTGTTTTACCTGCAGACCCGTATGGGGAAATACTTCTTCAAGCTGTGCTATTTTCTGTGCTATCCAGAAAGGCATTTGCTCTAGTTGTGTGGGCATTCTTCCCAGACTCGCATTCAGCGTTTGTGGGCTGATATTTGTCAGAGTCATTTGAGGATGACCAGCTTGAATAATCCTCACAAGTTGAATTGTAAGTATTTGCATTACGAACTGTGTGAGGTTTCTGTACAGTTTTACTACATCTCTGTAAAGTGTATGTAATTCTGCTGCTTGCAATGTATCAATCTCTGGATGTGGCGTGTAAGCAGCTTGGACCGGCCAGGTCGCTCCTTCTCTGCTGAGCAGACTGAGTCGCACATTTGTTGTGGTGTGGGGGAGGGCACCTTTGAACCAATTACTATGCTTTTGGTATGTTAATGGGACTTCTATGTCCACGTATGGAAAGTATTCTTCAGGTGTCTCATCTTCAAAGTAAGTATGAAACATATGTGTGCGGGCATCTGCAGGTGGGAATTTGACCCAAAAATAGAATACTGAATGCCTCATGTGCTTCAATCACGAACGTAACACTACCACCCATTGCCGGGAGGCGGTATTGTAATAATGTCACCGTAATTGCATGTCTGCAATTTTCTGTAATGTTAAGCTCAACTTTCTGATCATCTTTCCCTGCATTCACAACACCATCTCCAGTGGCAGACATTGTGGGAAGCAGTAGTAAGGAAAAGAGATAAGGTTTTCCCAATGTGGGGAATATAATTCCTCAACCTTGAACAAACCTACAGCCAATACATAGGATCTACCTAATGAGCTGAGGCGGATTTCCCTTCCCACTCCAGACATCTCTGGTTTAATGTGAGTAGGGGTCTCTGAAAAAGCACGACTGAACTACTCAGATTTGACTGTTAAATAAGAACCAGACCAATGTTGGCGGCCCCATGTCATATAGTTCCTAAAAATAAAGGTACCATAAAGGGACGCGCGCAGAAATACAGAGTTGCCAAGTCCTGCTAATTAGCTCTGTCATTGAATTTTGAGCCCTGCTTTTAAAACTGCACCTAGATCGCTACTGTTATTTTAAAAATCGCATCATTTGCACTTTAAAATTGACGTTCACCTGCTACATTGCTATTTGCACATAAACTTTTTTAAATTGTATTTTGAATCTGCCTTTTACCGTGTTTGCCGTGACCGGTTGCCCCTCCCCGTTCCACTGCGGGTGTAGTCCCGATTGTTGTGGAGGGAGTTTAGCAACTTCCGGTGCTCAGGGGTAGGCGCTCTAGTTGTCGCGCCTTCCCTTCCTTAAAAACAGATGCCTTGACTAACGCGCGGCGGGCGCGCCGGCGGCGCGCCAAAGGCAAGCCCATCTGCGCCCGTCCGCGACCAGACTGCGGCCGGGGCCAGACATGCTGTCCGTGAGGGGTTTTCCGAGGTGAGGATCGGGTGGTCACGGGAAGACCTGTGGATGCTCAACACGGCTGCCGTGTGCTGCGCTCAAAGGATAGACCTAAGGTCTGAATCCCTCCCTCAGACATGTGGGGCTTGTGGGAAATCTCTGGGCGTGAGGGGCGATGGAGGGGAGGAGGTGTATAACAGACCCAGGCCGCTCATTAACAGAGGCTTCAGAGCTGGCCTTCTGAATTGTAGATCCCTATCGAAGCACGCAGATGACATTTGGCTGCTATTGGAAGGTCAGGAGTGGGATGCCCTGTTTTTAACAGAGACCTGGCTTAATGAGGACAATGTGACCGCCATTGCGGTGGCGATACCCCCAGGATACACAATGTGCTTCTCTAACCGGGTAGGCGCTAGAAGAGGAGGGGGGGTGGCTGCTATATTTAAGGAGCAGTTCATATTGACATCCTCTGCCCCTACCTTGATTCCGGGGCTGGAGGGATTACACTTTTGCCTTCAGGTGGGACCGCAGCTATCACTAGAGAGACTAGCCATATACCGCCCTCCGGGCGGGGATGAGCCCAACCTGATAGCTCTGCTGGATGTGATAGTGCAGAGCTCCCTCCTTCATCCTTATTTCCTCATAGTTGGGGATTTTAACATCCATATGGATAAGGAGGGCTACGCTCCTGCAGAGACATTGAGGGCCACTTTGAATGCTGCCAATCTGAGACTAATCAATGATGGCCCCACACATAGAGCGGGTCATACGCTTGATTTAATTTTTTCCAATATTAAAAATGTGACGATGGAAGCGGCACTGCCTGTACTCTGGTCAGACCACTTGCTTATTCCATTTAAAATAAATTTAGCGGCTGATAGACCTGCGCCAAGCAAGCGCGTTTTTATGAGGAGACAATGGAAGAAGCTAGTCCCTGCCAACATGGGCCCAGTATTGGCTCAGAATAAACCTATTTTAACCTCGAATGTCAACACTGATGCACAGCGGTTTAATGACTGGATTGGGAACATGGTGTCATCCATTGCTCCAGCAAAACGCACAATGTCTAAGAGGGAATCCCCCTCTGCTCCCTGGTTCTCGCAGGACCTTAGAGTAGAGAAAGCAGCGTGTAAGAGGCTAGAGAGACAATGGAGGGCAAATTACGGGACTCTGGAAAAAGCACAATTCAAGGAAGCCTCCCGCAAATTGCAGAAGGCTGTTAGAAAGGCTAAAAAGCAGTTCTTTGCGGCTTCGATTCAGCAGGCAGAACACTCAAGCAAGGAAATCTTGAAGGTAGTCCAGTCCTTTTTCAAACCCAGGTGTATTGAGAGGGAGATACCGCCGTCGGTCACGCTGTGCGATAGCATCTCTGACTTTTTTGACCAAAAAATAAAGCGAGTCTATGAGTCATTTGGCCCAGAGAGGAGGACGGTAAAGACAGATCGGTCTGTCAAAGAGATGACCGGTGATTCTATGACTCATTTCAGCCTATAGCTCTGTCCTCGGTCATGCAGGAATTAAGACGCTGTAAGTCAGGATCACCTGACGACCCATGTCCTCCCAAGCTTTGGAGCACAATGGCTGATTTTGTGGCTCCCACTATCCAGCACATCTGGAATACGTCCATTTCCTCCGGGGTGTTCCCGGAGATATGGAAAAACGCCACTCTCCTCCCATTAAAGAAAAAAACCTAATGGGGATCCCACGGACCTCAGTAATCTTCGTCCAATTTCTCTGCTGGCTCCCCCCGGGTAAAATGCTTGAGAAAGTAATCCAGCGGCAGCTAAGTAAATTTATAGAGGAAAATAGGATTCTGCATGAAACGCAGTCAGGTTTTAGACCCGGCTTTATTACTGAGACAGCGCTGATTGAGGTGGCAGAGTCAGTAAGGTGGTCGATGGATTCGGGAGACTCAGCTATGCTGGTGCTCCTGGATCTATCGGCAGCTTTCAATACAGTCGACCACGCAAGGCTGTTAATGCGACTGGCAGAGGTTGGCCTCCAGGATCAAGTGCTGGGCTGGATACAGTCGTATCTGTCTCAGAGAACCCAGAAGGTGGCACTGGGGACCGTTTCGTCAGCACCTAAGGTTCTCAGTTGTGGTGTTCCTCAGGGCTCGGCACTCAGCCCATTATTATTCAATATTTACCTGGCTCCGCTCTTTACGTTGATTGCCAATTGGGGGATCAAGGCAATATCTTATGCCGATGATACCCAACTGGTGTTTCCATATTCGGAGGTGTCAGAGGCGGCCTTGTCAAGTTTCAAGGGCTGTCTTCAAGACGTTGCGTGTTGGATGAACACCAACAAATTGAAACTTAACGCAGACAAGACGGAGGTGATTTTCTTCGGTAAAGGCTCCCCTCCCCCCTCTGAGTTTTTGTGGCCGACGGCAATGGGACCGGCCCCTTCTCCCAGCCAAACGGCAAAAAACCTGGGGGTGCATTGGGACAATAATTTGTCCTTCGCCTCGCATACCCAACAGCTAGTTGGGTGTTGTCTAGGCAAGTTGAGGAATCTTCGGAAGATTCTGCAACTTCTACCAGAGAATTGCCGAAAAACAGTAATCCATGCGACAGTAACATCAAGGCTGGATTACGCTAACGGCCTCTATCTGGGCTTGCCAAAGTTGTGGAAAAGTGGATTTCCCTGATCAGTTATGTCCCCTATCTTGGACCCCAACGGTTCTATATGCATGTTACAAGTACATGTATGTTCTCTCCAGTTCCAGTTTTGAAGACGCAAATACATGTGCGTCCACCGTCAATATGTTCTCTGTCAGATCCGCCATCAATGGGCTGGATAGTCAATTCCTAAGTAGAAAGGCCACCGACTTTATATGGCTCAGTTACTCCATTTTTACAGTTCAGATGAAGTAGGCCCGATTCTGTCCTCAAAGCCTTTCCCTGCTCTCTGTCTCTGACCAGCGTCAGCTTGAGCTTGCATCTGTATCCATGAACTTTGTCCTATTTCCTGTGCAGCTAACGGTGCCTGCCTCGGCCAGTTTAGCCGGTCTGCCAAGAAGCTGTATTTCACCTTCGAATTATCTACTTTGCTCTTCAGCCGATGCATTCCTGTCTAGTGATTTAGGTAAACATTTCCTTTAGCTCTCGTGCAAAGGGCTGTCCTCCTGCAAGTAATTCATAGCCCAGTTGCCATGGAAAGTTTTCTGCCTCTTGTATTTCACATAGACACTTAGGCGTTCGTGCACGCACACAGTCAGTATAGAATAGATTCTGTTCGAAAGTCCTTCAGTCCTTCCTTGTGGATAACATAGTTCTTTAAACATAGGATGTTAGATATGATTTAGGATTAGGTTGACTTGACCTCTTAGACTTTTCGTCTCCACACGTAGAGTTAGTGACGAGGTCCCTTCACCCCCCCTAGTTACACGTCAAATGCACGTCATGCTGCTGCGCGCGCATCTATGTCAAGCATTATCTTATAGAAACACCTATATTTGATAACTTTAACCAATTATGTTTCTTTTTACTCCTTATTACGCCTAGTTTCGTTTACGTCATTAATATGTCACTTTTCTTATCAAATATTACGCCTCCTACATTCGTTTCCATTATAATGTAATAACTATAAAAATGTATGTATATCAATAAAGAATCGTACTTCACTTCCTGAACCTTCTTGGTGACGGAACCTGAGGTCCGCCACTCGAGTCGGCCATATTGGAATAAAGCCCATTCAGAAACCTCTTATACCACGGATTCTGCCTCTCATTATTCTGAGCTATTTGTTTAAAGTTCTCGCATGAAATTCAGATCGGTAATGGATAGATATATTTTATTTACCACATAATGGCGCCCGAACAGGGACACTTTCTCATCTCACGCGCCGGCGGTGCGTTGCAGGCCCGGTCTCCTGCCACAGCTGGACGGACCATAACGCGTACCAGCAGGATTTCCTGTAGCTCCCTCCGGTCAAGCGGGGGCGACTGAGGCTGCGATCAACCCAGACGAGGCGGTGAGAAGCGCAAAGTATCCCGACCAGAGCCTAGCTGAGAGAGCAAGATCCGAGGTATACAGAGGCCCACCAGGTTTCCGAAGTCCCGATGTCCAGAAGTTCCGATGTCCGAAATCAAGTCCAGTGTCCAAGGCCTTTCGTTGTGAGCTACTCGGTGAGTACCATCGCCGGGGAGGCGTGTTGACGTGCACATAGGTTGTGCCGGTCAAGACGGATTTGGGTACACAAATCCGGTCTGCACTGTTTAGCAGTGTATATGTACGGTTTAGCCGTATATCAAGTATTCCGAAGTATCTAGTGATTATCAAGAATTCTGCTTGGTGATTAGTTATGCAGACTGTCATCATTGTTGGTTATTTTTAACAAATGTTTAGTATTTTATTTTTTAACGTGCTAAAATGTCCTGCATATTGTGGTATGAATGATTGTTTTACTGTGCTTTGCTCATTATTGTGTTTTTGTCCTAAGTGTGTTTAAGTTTAAGTATCAGATCAGTTCCGTTCAAGAGTAAGTACCAGATTAGCTGTTGTCAATATGCTACTCTTTTCAAAGTTAAGACAAATTACTACTCGAAAAGGGGTGCTTGAAGAGGCAGTCCCTATCCCTCCTAGGGACACTCCAGGCCATTTCATGTACCATAAACATGGCTTAGATGCCATATTATTTCTAGATCTATGGGTGGACTACACCAAAGAGTTACCAGAGAATCAGAGATGGCCCGTAGCTGGGACCTGGGATGCAGACTGTATCATGAAAGTAGAAGAAGAGTTGTGGAAGAGGAAAGCTAGACAGTCACAGAAAGACGCTATTGAATTATGGCGTAAAGAGTCGCATAGGCGCACTGAAAAGGCGCTGAGACAAGAAGAGAGAAGTAAAGAAAGTGCAAATAAGGTTCGAGATAAGCAGTTGATTGAAGAAGGTACAAGAGTACAAACAGAACGAACAGAGAGACAAAGAAATGCCCTTATGAAAGGGATGTATCCCCTTATGGCCGAAGGATTGCCTCAAGCCATTACGGCCATACCAAAAGACTTGCCACCCCCATTGTTTCCAATAAAGGTACATCCTAAAGGACATCCTAGAACCGCAGAAGATATTTTTCTTTCCTCATATTTAGATGATACAGTTCCCGAATATGCTAACCCCGCACCGCACAGACCGGCTGCTGGGGGGGTTCAACATCAAGATCAAGTTCTTGTCCCTGTACCACAGCAAGCTCCGACACAAGTCACGACACAAGCTTCGGCAAGCACATCTGCTGCCGCGTCTGTCCCCGCAACTGTTTCCACAGCCGTGTCTACACCTGTAGTGGCTGTAGCACGTTCAACGAACCCTTTCACGTCTGACACCTCAGAGGGGGCTACTGGAGGTGCTGCTAGCCTCCATTTTACGCCACCCAAAGGGAGTAAATTTTCTTTCCTGGAATCAGCACATGCACGTACGCCCAAACTTATAAATAACCGTACGCTTAAGGAGCTTATGGTAGATTGTAGATATGATCCGGTGCCTGGTAAAGAGGATGAAATGATTATAACATCATTACGTATTAGACGAGCTGCGACATTTTTAGGAAGGCTGCCAGGAATGGCCGCACATCTAGATAATATATATCATTTTGTGCAAACAGGGAAAGATCCTGAATGTATTAACAGAGCTATGGAATACCAGAAAGTCGAGATACAGGGAGAATTGTTACGTTTTCTTATAAATTGTGTGATCAGAAATCAAGACCGACCGGGGGTAGACCCGGAAGTAATGCAAACTCTTACTAGATGGAGTCAGAATATATCCGAGGGAAAACATGATAAACAGGGAGGTATAGTAGCCATGTGCCGAAAAATTAGGAAAGAAGTAGAACACATACATGCAGAGAGATTGGAAACAGACGAGTTCGAGCAGGATGAAGAGTTCGAATCAGGAGAGTCAGAAAGACAGGCAGACACCATAGCCTATGTAGGCAGAGGAAGGTCCTGTAATAATACCGGAGGTTTTTCTGATCCGATACACTCTACGCGTCCAACAATAATAAATATGAAATCTCCCGAGCGTTTGTTTCAAGCCGCAGATAAAATACTCCGGGAACGAAGGGGTTACCACCTCCTCGATTCTATGGACGAACAAGAATTAGCAAGGGCAGCTGTTCATTGGATGGACAGTCCCGGTAAATATGGTGACGTGACAGTCGCACACGCGTTTTTGAACCTCAGTCCAGACGAACAATGTTTAGCTGGGATTTATATGATCCAGCAACTTCTTATACAATATAAGAGCCAACATGCTGATCCTGGTCCCTTACCTGATATGTTAACCGAACTTCTCACGAATAGATGGAGAGGATCCAGTAACAAGTTAATCAAAGAAATACTAATGTCACGTAAACAGTACATCCTTTTAGGAAATGCGGATCCTTTCTCGATTCCCAACAAAGAAGGAACACCGTACTATATGGATAGACAGAATCCTTTACGAGAAGTCCACCCAATAAAGGGTGATGACAATCAGTTTCATCGTGTATTTGTTTATACACCCATATCAAAAATGGAATTATTAGAAATGAAGAAAGTAGTGCCCAGTCATGATAAAGACCCAGCGGGTTTCCACCGAGAAATTAAAGACATGTTACTGATGGGAGAGTATACCTTTCCTGATATTATGACAATATTAAAGGTGCTTTTACCTGCTGGCATTTATGAAAAATTGAAAGAAAAAGAGTGGGAAGTGGGAGACCAAAAGATAGATTGGACAGCATTAGCAGCGGAGGAAAGGGACCGAACTGCAGGGTCAGGGCTCGGGGATAAAGTTAAACTGTTACCAGGTTTACTAGTACAGGTACTGCCACGTTTACTAGCGACGAAAAAGGAAGATTGGGGTGCAATCTCAGCCTGTAAACAAAAGCAAGATGAAGACACAAGTGATTATTATGCCCGATTTGAAAAATGTTTTGGTATAAATAGTGGTATAAAGGCAAGCAGTGATTCATATCCACATTTATTTGTGACTAAATTGGTGGAAAATGCGTTACCTCCAGTGAAGAATAGAATATTGAAATTCGAGAGTACCTGGCAAAGTAATACTCCGTCACAAATGCTACAAATGTTACAGTATCACCACAATAGAATTAGGGATGAACAAGAACACGAGCATAGACGCATGAAGGATACTAAAATGAAAATGCTAGTTTCTCAGACAGTACCAGCGGATGGTCACAAAAAGGGTGCGACACATTCTGGAGACTCTGCAGTTCCTGTAAAAGGAACCTGCAATTACTGTAAACAACCAGGCCATCATGTACACGATTGTCAAGTCCTGAAACGTAATATAGCCTCAGGTATTGCAAAAGAGAGACCACGATTAGTTAGACAAGATCCGAGTGAACAAGGAACTATGCAGCATGGACAGTCTATGCCAGCCGCACAACAGTCCATACAGTTCGTGCCAGCCGCACCACCGTTGCCTGCTGCTGCCACACAAGTAACTTCACGACAAATGTATCAGACCGCACAGTACGAATACCCTGAGTATCAACGTTACGCATGAAGCAGCCTAGAGAGGGAAGTTGACTTACCCCTTATCGAGATTCCAGTAGATCAAGAAGGACCTTACGTCCATAGTGAATTACTAGGTCATGATAGAAAATTTTTACTCGATACAGGGGCAAGTCGAACGACAATAAAAAGTAGTGAAGTTCCAGGGGCACCCCTCTCAGGCTCTAAAAATGTTTCCCTTGGTTTTTCAGGAAAGCCTATTGTTAATGAAGTAACACAGCCACTTCCGCTTACGATTGGTCCCTTGACACAAACTACTGACTTATTGCTTACCAAATCATGTCCAGAAAACTTGTTAGGTATAAAGACATTGAAAGCTCTAGGGGCTATTATCTGTTGTTCTCCGGAAGGAGTAAGATTGTTTTTACGTGATTTTAAAGGTCATTATGTATCCAGAGACATGGATTCCCGACTACAGAACTTACCAACGCATCTATGGGCACAAGGCCCTACTGATGTTGGTTGCATGAACATTACACCATATCGAGTCACACTGAAGGCAGGAGTAGTATTGCCACGAATGCGACAATACAAGTTACCTCCGGATGCTGTAGCGGCTTTACTGAAAATCATTGATGAGCTAGTTGCGCAAGGAGTGGTTGTAGAAACCAACTCCAATGTGTGTAATTCACCGATAATTCCGATTCTTAAACGAACTGATCCTATGGCCCCACCAGTATATCGATTAGTTATTGATTTGCGTGAATTAAACAAATGCATTGTGCCACAATTCCCCGTGGTCCCCGATATTTCATCATTACTGACAGCCATTGATTCTCAAGCTACATTCTTTACCGTGATTGATCTCAAGAATGCCTTTTTCAGCGTCCCAATAGATCCGGAAAGCCAATACCTATTCGGATTTAGCTTAAATGGACGAAGCTTTAAATTCACACGCGCTCCCCAAGGATTTACAGAAAGCCCCAGCATCTATAGCCAAGCATTGAAACGAGAACTTGACAGTATACACATGCCCGTTAACACCGCATTGCTTCAATACGTTGATGATCTGCTGATCACCGCACGAAGCGAACCCGAATGTGAAAAAGCATCACTGACGGTTTTACATTTTCTAGCGGACAAGGGGCACAAGGTGTCCCCTTCTAAGCTGCAATTCTGTGTTCAGCGAGTTATTTATCTTGGTCACTCGCTGTCCAAGGAGGGAAGGCAGCTTACACCTGACCGCATTCAGTTAATTGCAAACATGCCAATACCGCAGACGCAAAAGGAAGTGCGGGCTTTCATAGGCCTCACTTCATACTGTAGACAGTGGATTCCCCAATATGCATTTCTAGCAAAGCCACTCATTCAGTTGACAACACAGGAGGCAGCCACATCGACTGTCCTCCCTTGGACTCAGGAACACACACTAGCTTTTGAGAGCTTAAAGAAAGCTCTATGTCAAGCACCAGTTCTAGCGACACCATGTTACAGTAAACATTTTACACTCTTTGTTACAGAACGTGCAGGTACTGCCTTGTCAGTACTCACTCAGGAACAAGCAGGAGCATGTAAGCCATGTGCTTATTTTTCCAGTACATTAGACCCCGTAGCTCAGGCTTTGCCTGCGTGTCTGAAATCAGTAGCAGCAACAGCTTTAGCAATCAGACAAAGCGATGCCATAGTGTTAGGACATCCATTGACAGTACAAGTACCACATGCAGTGGAGGTTCTTGTGAACCGAACGCAAACACAACACTTGACCATAGCAAGACTTACTGGTTACGAATTGACACTGTTTCAGCCACATATAGAAATTAGACGTTGTAATACACTGAATCCTGCTACACTTTTGCCAGTAATTGGAACCGACCCACTAGCCCATGATTGTGTCGAAGTTATTGAAATAAAGACAAAACCCAGACAAGACTTAACAGACGTTCCATTGTTAGATCCAGACCTGACGTTGTATGTAGATGGTTCGTGTATGAGGACAAATACAGGAAATTTAGTTGCCGCATACGCAGTCACTACAGACACCGAAGTTATTGAAACAAACTGTATAGATACTTTGTCAGCCCAAGCAGCAGAACTTGTTGCTCTAACACAAGCCTGTATTCAAGCCACAGACAAGAAAGTCAACATATATACTGATTCACGTTATGCATTTGGAGTCGTACATGACTTCGGGGTGCTTTGGAGAGAGAGAGGTTATTTGACTTCTCATGGAACCCATATTCAGCACGGGTCCCTCATTCATGCTTTGTTAGACTCAATTCATTTACCGACTGCAATATCAATTATGAAATGTAAAGCACACACGAAGGTTACTGATATCATTTCCCAAGGCAATGATTTAGCTGACAGAACAGCCAAACAGACTGCTCAGACTCGTACATCCGACATAACAAAGCCTATAGTTCAGACACCAACACAGTGTATGACAATTAAGGATCCCGCACTTGACGTAATTGACATACAGACACATGCCACAGAGAAAGAAATACAGAAGTGGACTGAACTAGGAGGGATTCAGACAGATCAAGGATGGATGACGAAGGGAAAATCTGTATGGTTTCTCCCTGATTCCATGGTTCAAGTCATTATAGCTACAGTTCACAGTCCCGCACATTTAGGAGAAAAGGCCATGTTAGACAGCATTCAGCACATTTGGTTTAACAAACATTTACGAGCTGCTGCTAAACAAAAAGTCCGTACCTGTATGATATGTTGTCAGTTTAATCCAGGGAAGAGTGTCCCCGTAGAACAGGGTGGATTTCAGCCTCCTGATCATCCTTTTGAGGTCCTCCAGATGGATTATATTCAGATGGAACGTTGTCGAGGATTCAAATATGTTCTCGTAGTTGTTTGCGCTCTCTCCCGTTGGACAGAGGCGTATCCTGTATCAGATTACACTGCCCCAACTACTGCCAAACAGCTAGTTCGAGAATTCTTCCCACGGTACGGTTTACCACGTGTGGTATATTCAGATAACGGCCAACCCTTCTCATCCGAATTAATGAAACATGTTTCGCTTCTGCTGGGATATCAGTGGAAATTCCACTGTGTCCGACACCCCGAGGCAGCAGGTCTCGTGGAACGACATAATCAACTTTTGAAAATCAGATTGTCAAAAATATGTCAGGAAAAAGGTGTTGACTGGATAGTAGCCTTACCAGTCGCACTGTTTTACATGAGAATGGTACCACACTCTCGAACAGGGCTATCCCCGTATGAGGTGATCTTTGGCAGACCACCGAATATGTGGGGGACGCCTATACCGCGTAAAATAACTGATGTTGATTGTAATATGCTGACGGATTACCTGGCTTCCTTGATGTCTGCACTACAATCTTCTCGTTCACAGGTGGTCGCAGCTTTTCCTGACAACACTGAGGTGAAACCCCATGACGTGGTTCCCGGGGATTTCGTACTCGTTCGGAATTTCGATAGGAAAAGCCAACTGGAGCCCAGGTGGAAGTTGCCTAGACAGGTCCTGTTGACAACAAGAACAGCCGTGAAGATCGAAGGGAGGAAGGGCTGGCTCCATTCCAGCCATATTAAGAAATTTCATGGACTTCCTCCTGATATGAACAATACTTCCCGTGCATCTTCTCCCATTGACTCCATTGACTCAAAGCTACCTTTGGCTGAGGCCAGTAGCTCCGAACTTTATAAACAAAAACTTAGGCCCAGGCCTACACTGTCGGACGATTTGATTGTTTAAGTCCTCTCCAAGGTGAAGCGGTTGAATCTGTCCCGACATGTCTTCTTTAGGCCTGAATCATGAAGAGTCCCGAATCATAATGAAAAGACATACATACTGTAAATTACTGCGTAGCCACTGTATTGTGACTTTATTAATTTTGTTTGTCTTAAGTTTTATAATAGTTACTGCAAGTATATTATTGCATATGTATTATCCTGTTTCTAGGCGTGCTATTAATATAACTGATGAACATTCTTTTAGTGACCTACCCCCTCATGAGTTATCCTACAGACTTGCGCTGCGTAATAACACTTTCATTAGTATGTTACATCATTCTCACCAGACTAGTAATGCCACTAATTGTTGGGTGTGTGGTCGACTCCCTCCCTATCAGAATAACAAAGGAGTTCTGCCTTTCTTTCCACATCCGTTCACATATAATGGCACCTGTGGAGCATGGTTTAGTTTATTGAATTCTATAGATTCAAACACAGCAGTTTATCAACACCATTGGATATGGGGAAATCTGAATATAGTGTTATACAAAGTCTGTCATCCTGACAAGGAGGGTCACCCTAGTAGAACGGGAACTGATTTAGAAAATGAAGTATATAGATTGGGTAATTTTACACCTAATCTCATGATTCTGATTGTCAATTCCGAAGTTGAGTTAATTTTGCCCACCATGTCAGTATTCCCAGTTAAAGGTGAATTATGTGTAAGAAAAGTTGGTTCCATACCTATGGGCCATAGCAAATGTGTTACTACAGTAGAATATAGTGATGAAGGAAAATCTTCATTTAGAGCTTCTCGCCATTCTTACTTTATATGTGGTCAGACGGCATACATGCGTCTACCTCTAGATTGGGATGGTACCTGTTACATTGCATTCCTTTTGCCACCTGTTTTCTTAGCTCCCCCTGATTATTATCGAAATACTCGTTTAGCACACAATAGAGAGCGAAGAGATCTCCCAGTTGTCGATTATACTGAGACGGCGTGGGATAAGTATGTAGATTTCAATAAAGGTATCTTCCCATATATAGGTACAATTACAAATAGTAAGCTAATACGTAGACTAACCAAGACTCTTGAAGCCGTAGTGAATGAGACTATAGCTGCCCTAGGCAATCTGACAGAGGAACAATCAGTGATGAGGATCGTTGTCCTTCAAAATCGACTTGTCCTTGACGTCATCCTGGCCGATAGGGGCGGAGCTTGTAGGGTCATCGGATCCAGCTGCTGCATATTCATACCAGAAAATTCGCCATCTGTATATAAAGCTATAACCCGCCTTCATAAGATTGTGAGCCAGATACACGAAGACCCAGGCACTTGGACTTGGTCCGGGTGGTTTTGGAGTCTGATATCAGCCTGGGGATGGAGAGTTCTATCCTTCCTAGGTATTGGCCTTCTTATACTATTCAGTTGTTGCTTATGCCTGCAATGTGGACCAGCGATCTGTGGTCTGTGTGCCACATCGTGTATTCCACATCAAGGTTTTCGTTCAAAATCTCGGAAGAAGAAAGAAGAAGAAATGATGCTCCATGAGCAAATCGATGGATTAATGAAGATTGATGTTTCTTGACGGGCAAGTAGGGGAACAAGGAGGGAATGTGGAAAAGTGGATTTCCCTGATCAGTTATGTCCCCTATCTTGGACCCCAACGGTTCTATATGCATGTTACAAGTACATGTATGTTCTCTCCAGTTCCAGTTTTGAAGACGCAAATACATGTGCGTCCACCGTCAATATGTTCTCTGTCAGATCCGCCATCAATGGGCTGGATAGTCAATTCCTAAGTAGAAAGGCCACCGACTTTATATGGCTCAGTTACTCCATTTTTACAGTTCAGATGAAGTAGGCCCGATTCTGTCCTCAAAGCCTTTCCCTGCTCTCTGTCTCTGACCAGCGTCAGCTTGAGCTTGCATCTGTATCCATGAACTTTGTCCTATTTCCTGTGCAGCTAACGGTGCCTGCCTCGGCCAGTTTAGCCGGTCTGCCAAGAAGCTGTATTTCACCTTCGAATTATCTACTTTGCTCTTCAGCCGATGCATTCCTGTCTAGTGATTTAGGTAAACATTTCCTTTAGCTCTCGTGCAAAGGGCTGTCCTCCTGCAAGTAATTCATAGCCCAGTTGCCATGGAAAGTTTTCTGCCTCTTGTATTTCACATAGACACTTAGGCGTTCGTGCACGCACACAGTCAGTATAGAATAGATTCTGTTCGAAAGTCCTTCAGTCCTTCCTTGTGGATAACATAGTTCTTTAAACATAGGATGTTAGATATGATTTAGGATTAGGTTGACTTGACCTCTTAGACTTTTCGTCTCCACACGTAGAGTTAGTGACGAGGTCCCTTCACCCCCCCTAGTTACACGTCAAATGCACGTCATGCTGCTGCGCGCGCATCTATGTCAAGCATTAT
Source organism: Triturus cristatus (assembly GCF_964204655.1). Lineage (NCBI taxonomy): Eukaryota > Metazoa > Chordata > Amphibia > Caudata > Salamandridae > Triturus > Triturus cristatus. Next base: position 24,412,536 of record NC_140591.1, read on the forward strand.
CTTATAGAAACACCTATATTTGATAACTTTAACCAATTATGTTTCTTTTTACTCCTTATTACGCCTAGTTTCGTTTACGTCATTAATATGTCACTTTTCTTATCAAATATTACGCCTCCTACATTCGTTTCCATTATAATGTAATAACTATAAAAATGTATGTATATCAATAAAGAATCGTACTTCACTTCCTGAACCTTCTTGGTGACGGAACCTGAGGTCCGCCACTCGAGTCGGCCATATTGGAATAAAGCCCATTCAGAAACCTCTTATACCACGGATTCTGCCTCTCATTATTCTGAGCTATTTGTTTAAAGTTCTCGCATGAAATTCAGATCGGTAATGGATAGATATATTTTATTTACCACAAAGTACCTAATTCAGCGTTTACAAATGGTCCAGAATGCGGCTGCGAGACTGTTAATGCGTATTCCATTCAAGCATTCAGTCTCTCCGCATCTTCTTTCACTTCACTGGTTACCTGTAGCCAATTGGATTAAATTTAAGGCACTTACGCTGGCCTTTAGATCTTTGTATGGTACCTGTCCAAACTACCTGAGAGTGCGGCTGCCGCGATACTCTCAGGCCCGCTCCCTTCGCTCCAACTGCCGTGTTCAGTTAGCAGTCCCTCGAATAAAAAGGGCTCGGCTGGGAGGAAGAACCTTCTCGGCCAATGTGATGGCGTTATGGAACTCATTGCCTTTTTATTCGGTAGGTAAGCCAATGTCAAATGCCAACACGTGTTTCGTCGCTTTTATTTTTTAATTTACATGCGACTTTTTCAAGGCTGTATTGGCTTCAAAGACAACCAATGATGTGTGGTGATAATTCCAAACCACATGATCCTGCGGCGTGAGAAGTCAAATCAAAATGGATATGAGTATGGTAAGCTGATATGTTGCAAGTAGACAACGCTTCCTCATCTGGAACCGTGGTGTCAGTCTCACACCAATTCGCATGTAAATTTAAAAAAAAAGCGACGAAACACGTGTTGGCATTTGACATTGGCTTACCTACCGAATCACAGTCCGTGTTATTAAAAAGGCTCTACAAGAAAACCGACAAGAACGAGTCTCGCATCAAAAATTCTTTCAGAACTGCTGCTGTTTTAATCCTGATACAAAGAATATCATCTTATTATTTTTGTTGTGTGCTAAGGATTTTGTATTTGTCTTATGCTACGGTCGTGTTAGAAGAGTTTGGTGGTTCTCTTCTCCCCTTTTAGCACCACGCCTAACACTGATCCCGATTAAGACATTTGAAGTGTAATTATTCAGGAGCGCCTTCCCTATTTCAACCCAACACCACTTTTGCTGCAGGTTTGAAGCTCCGCCCTGGGATCCTTGTTGGTGCAAGGACCAGCAGCGGCCACAGTTATACGCACCCTCGAAGCTGAAGCGTAAAAAAATCCTTCAGCTTGAACGAGGGTCGTGAAGCGTGGGTTCTGTCAAGGATGATGTAAATACTGAGCTCTGTCAGATCTGCACAAAAAAGGAGATGTTGCTGCCTCCACAGTTGTTATAACCGATCAATAGCGAACTCCCAGCACCTGAAAACGCCTCGCTCCCCAGGCTGTGCCCCATCCCATGACCGGGCCATGTGGTAGCATTATCTGCACCGGTGCTTAATTTGAGCCGGTGCTTTCCGGTGCTCAGCACCGGCAACTAATTGTCAACACCATACTTACAACAGTCTACCACATGGTGGCGCTGCTCATGTAAATTAGAGATGAGCAGGACAGGGGTTGTTTAGGAATACAATATACTTTAAAATTGCTCATACCTGCCTTCCCAGCCATTCCTTTAGCTTTGGGGACCTGGAATGATCGGAACTGTCGCTTTACACGAGAGAGACATGGTCAGTAGTTGTTTTGGCAGCGATGACAGGGGCGATGGGTGGTGCAAGCTGCAGTGGCCTCCCAAAAAGTACCCGGGCACTTAATATTTTACAAATTAAGCACTGAATTCTGCACCTGTGTATAGTATAGTCATTCTGCATTACCGTCCCCGGATATCATCAGTGCCTGTGATTCCCCTGATGTCAGCCACTGAGCGCTACCAGCCTGTGCTTTCTCCACCCCTAGCTAGAGCCAGGGTGTGGTAGAAGGTTTTGGTTTATGTCAATGTTTCGCTGTACAATAGTTTCCTCTCTACTGTGTCGGCAAGTTTGTAAGTGCCATCATTGTCAAACAGTGGGAAAGGGGCGCACAGAACACAAGGTGGTAAAGTGGGGGAGCTCAAATCAGAAGGGTTCTCAAATTCCATTTCTGGCTTTGTTCTTTGCATTCTGGGACATGTAGTTTTGATATTCACGCTCTACACTGCTTAGCCAAAAATTAAAGTAAATAAGCAGGACTGGGAAAGATACTGAACGTCTAACACCGCACATCTGGAAAAATTGGACTTAAACACACTCCAGTTTTTTAGGTCGAGCATTCGAGACCTCTTGTATATACTTTAGTATATATACCTTAGTATATGCTTTAGTATATACTTACATGTGTATGTACTTTGTGGGCTCTGGAGATCAGCCCCAGGAATTGTCTGCTTCCGCTTAGGGATTTTGTTTTCTGTTCAACTGCCTCTATTTAACTGTCTTGATAGAAAACGACCAGCAGAGGTCACTAAAATACCAGAACTGCTTTCTACTGAGGGACTTTCTGTTTTTAAATTTTTCTGGCAACTACCTCTATTTAACCTTCTTGATAGAAAACGTCCAGCAGAGGTCAGTAAAATACAGAAATCACTTTAGCATTCTCTGGATTCCAGTCCATAGAAATTGTCTTCCACAAGCACCCGTAGACAATATTTTTTTCAAATTTTGTATTTTCAGTGACATGACCACCGAAGACCCTGCTTTTATATTAAAAACAGAGCTTTGGACTATACCATTCCCCGCTGAAAGGCAATATTTCTCTCCATGTGTCGCCATACCTGGCGTGTCACGCAGTTTGGTGCTTACTTTCCCTCCATGTTGAAGAACAGTAGATGTTTCAGCACCCAGGCTAATGTGCTGCATAGCTAAATACATATAAGGTCCCAAAGGCGAGAGAGATTGCATTGCAAATGCTTGTTGACTCAAATGTGCTCTTCCACATGCTTCTATATCGCTCTTAGGTTTCAATCGTTTCATATGTCATGATTCTAGGGCGCCCCCTGCTGACTCTGCTCTGTATTTTGAAAGTTCTTCTATTTGTGGCGAACTTGCTGGCACAGTAAGGCTGCGTCAGACTCTGCCCAGGAAGACGGCCGTCTGTCGGGGTCTACACCCCACCAATGCCCATGATCGGGCCTTATAGAATTGTGCTGAATATGGAGCACGCACAGGCCGGGGACTCCGTTTCCCGCCATGCATAGCACCATCATGCCATGCCAACCTCGTACACAACTACTCACACTTAAAATACAGGCAGGCCCCCAGGGCACTCTTGTGCAGGGCCAGCGCCTGCCAGGGCCGCCTTAGAGGCATGCCTACAACCGCAAACCGTAGGCACCCGAGGCTTCAGAGGCAAGGGCACTCTGGACTACTGACACCGCCCAGAGAGGGCGCACATGCAGGTAGGTGTTACTGCCAGGGCACAACAGACAAACGCCGACCTTCTGTAAACCCAGCAGATGATTGTCTCTGTTCCAAAAATAAATCCCTTTTCCGGCTCTAAAAGTCAGGAGCCTCCCGCCTGAATCGGGACTATTCTCTATTGACGTGTATGAGTTAGCCGTGAGTCCCGAGATTCGCCTCAACACATTCACATGTCACCAGCCGCCACTGCTTTCGAGCAGAACAAATACAAAGCAGGCGGCTGCAGTACAGTAGAGAAGGCCTGGGGCACCGGAAGTACACATTTCACTTTCACTCATACACACAGAAGGTGCATGCGACCAGCAGCAAGGCAGGACAGACAGACACACACACACCAAGCGTTCTTCATGCACAAGCTTCCCTAATACACAGCAATTACAACATGGGGAGACGCAGTGCAAGCTTCGCCCAAAACAATCACAAACACCAGGTAAAGCACAGGCAGCAACAGTACAAGCATCCTCTATGCACAAGCTTCCCTCGTACACAGCAGGTACATGAGGAGACACGGTGCAAGCTTCTATCACACACAATCTCTCTCTCACACACACACCAGGTACAGCACAGGCAGCAACAGTGCAAGCATCCTCCATGCACAAGCTTCCCTCGTACACAGCAGGTACATGAGGAGACGCGGTGCAAGCTTCTATCACACACAATTACACACACACCAAGTACAGCACATGTAGCAAAAGTTCAAGCATCCTTCATACACAAGCTTCCCTCACAAACAGCAGGTATAACATGAGGAGACACAGTGCAAGCTTCACTCAGATACATGGTGGTGCAAACTTCTATTGCACACAATCACACACACACACACACCAGGCACAACACAAGCACCAACAGTGCAAGCATCCTTCATGGACAATCTTCCCTAATACACAGCAAGTACAACATGGGGAGACGCAGTGCAAGCATCCTCCATGTATAAGCTTCCCTTGCACACAGCAGGTACATCAGGAGACACAGTGCAAGCTTCTATCACACACACACACCAGGTACAACACAGGCACCAACAGTGCAAGCATGCTTCAAGCACAAGCTTCCCTCGTACACACCAGGTACAAAATGAGGAGACACAAAGCAAGCTTCTATCACACACAATCACGCACACACCAAGTACAGCGCATGTAGCAAAAGTTCAAGCGTCCTTCATGCACAAGCTTCCCTCACAAAGAGCAGGTACAACATAAAGAGACGCAGCGCAAGCTTCACTCAAATACATGATGGTGCAAAGTTCTATCACACACAATCACACACGCACACCAGGTACAGCACAGGCACCAACAGTGCAAGCATCCATCATGCACAAACTTTCCACATGCATAGCAGGTACAACATGAGGAGAAGCATTGTAAATTTTAATCCTATACAGAGTAGTGCAAGCTTCCATCACACACATGCATGCTCCCGCACACACATAGCAGGTACAGCACAGGCAGCAACAGTGCAAGCATCTTTCATGCACAAACTTCCTTCACACACAGTAGGTACACCATGATGAGAAGCAGTGCAAGTTTTACTCAGATACAAGACAGTGCAAGCTTCTATCTCATACATGCACACACACCAGGTACAGCACAGGCAGTATCAGTTGCAAACATCCTTCATGCACAAGCTTCCCTCGCATACAGCAGGTATAACATCGAATAAGAAGTGTACATTTTAATATTATACCGAGCTGTGCAAGCTTCAATTACACACACACACACATATATACACCCAGTACAATACATGCAGCAACTGTGCAAGCATCCTTCATGCACAAGCTTCCCTCTTACACAGCAGGTACAACGTGAGAAGAAGCAATGTAAGTTTTACTCATATTTAGAGCAGTGCTAGCTTCCATCTCACATACACACACACACCAGTGGCAGAGCTTAATTTGAGCTGGTGCTTTCGGGTGCTGAGCACCGGCACTTAATTGGTTTCCAGTGCTCGGCACCGGCACCTAATTGCCAACCCTACACTTATGGCAGTCTGCCACATGGTGGCGCTGCTAATGTGATTTAGAGATGAGCAGCATAACAGTTGTTTAGGAAAAGAATATACATTAAAACATTGCTAATCCCCGCCTCCTCCGCCATTCCTTCAGCTTTGGGGACCTGGAATAATCTGAACTGTCGCATTTACACGCGAGAGCGATGGTTCGTAGTTGTTTTGGCGGCGATGGCAGGGGCGATGGGTGGTGCCAGCCGCAGTGGCCTCCTGGTCAGAGCCCTGGCGCTTCATGTTTGATAAATGAAGAACTGACCAGTGGAACAATGTTTACTACCCTAAAGGGAGCCACACCTTTTTGTATACCAGCCCCAGATCCTGTGCCGCCCCTGTAACACATCTTTAGACTCATCCTATAGCATTTAAACTCTATAGGAACAGTCCTCGTCTGTATGCCGAACCCAAGGCTTCGTCTGTTCCTGTAAGGTAAAGGGGAGCCCGTCTTGTAGCGCCCGTAGGACAAGAACTATACAGGGCCCTGTATTGCACCTGTGGACTCGCCCTGTAGTATCAGAAATCTACATGGATTGGCTCGGGTCTGTTAACCTGCCCTGCACATGTGGCCGCCTCTCACACATGCACCAGAGCCATGTTGAAAAACAGAGGCCAGGTCATACCAAAGTACTCATGTGACACTCACATGTCTAGACTGACCACGCGGTGCACATGGAGGGGAGGGGGATCTCCGACTGCCCTCAACCTGTCAAGCCCCCTTGTTGGCAGCAGCCCCAGGGCCGCTGCTTCCACATTTTCTTACCAGCCCATAAGTGATTTGCTGCTGGTGAGAAATAATTCTGCTGGACAGCAAGAAAAATATCTACTTGTCTGATAAAAATACTGTTGATGTTAAATAGTGGAGCGTCTTACACAAAACATGATAAATCCAACACCAATTAAAATCATAATTAACAGCATAACGGGCAAACAATAAAAATATAAAATCAGTTCAAGATCTAAATACCTCCCCTTAAACCGAGGCCGACAACAGGTATCTCAGCTTAGCACACACGCCATTCTGCCAGTCTTACAAAACACCAAGCAACACCCAGGGCTCCCAAGCAGGGCTCTCCTGATGCCTCGATTGTACCTACCTGTTGTCACACCCCAGCCTGGCAATAATCTGCAATGCCATGCGGTGACTGCCGGTGCTCGTCCCGAGCAATAAACACCAGCACATGGAACACAGCCCCCCTGCTGCGTGCCAATAAGGCCGAAATCAGAGCTGCGCAGCCAAACTCCTCCACAGCCCACTCGCCACCTCCCATTCTCCAACTAGAAGCCCTAAAGGTAGCGTGAGGGTGAAGGGGGGCTCCGATTGTTGCCACCCACTGCTCTGTCTTGAGACACAGGGGCGTCATGCAACGTGACCCCCTGAGGCGCTTGAGAGCTGGGGGAAATCTCTCAGAATTGAGAAGGGCTGTGATTATACGACATACATATTGTCTATCATCCAAGAAAACGCCATTTCATCTTCCTCTCTTGTTCTCTGCGACCTGACGTTTTCTCTTGGGCCGTCTTCATCTTTCTGACAATTTTAAGCCCTTCGTCTGCGTTGCCCATGCGCTCTCTTCCTCTCGCCACCGCACAATTCAATGCCATTTGATAATATTATTATAACGCAGGCGACGGCCAAGATACTGTGCTACACTCGGGGCCTGATGTAGATCTCGGCGGACGGGTTACTGCATCACAACGGCGACGGATATCCCGTCCACTGAATTACAAATCCCATTATATCCCGCGGGATTTATATTTCGACAGATGGGTTGTGACGGAGTAATCCATCTGCTAAAATCTCTTCAGTCTGGGACACTGCAGAGTCAGAATAACAGATTAAAATGACAGAGCGTGCATTCCGAAATGAATAATTATCAGGCCGCCGCCCAGTCGTAAATGTGAACAAATAAAAACGTGCCTGTCCTCACTGGACCCCGGAGATTGTTCCTGCAGCCTCCACCAGCGCGCATGCGCACGCGCTTACAGGGTCACAGGACTGTGGTACAACTAATTCAAGAAGCCAAGCATTCTAAATGCCGCGTTTGTTCTATCGCCCATTCCTTCCCTCTCTGCGTCATCATTTTATTATTACTGTAAATATTGGCTGTTAATATACCTCAAGGTATTGGCACCCAAATATTCATTGGTTTGGTGTCCCCCATACTGTAGTATTGACTGCGTGTTTCTCTGCCGCAATTAAATGGATAGATTTGACAAATTGTTGCAAAAAAGAAATATAGGGACATATTATCAAGCACGGCGTTAAAATTATCGCCGCTTTAGCGGCCGAAAACTGCCGCTAAAAGGGCGATAATGGGCTTGATAATATGCCGCAGAGAATTCCAATAGAAACCCTTGTTGACACCAGAACACGGGCTTCTATGGGAATTCTCTGCGGCATATTATCGCTAAATAAAGCGACGATAATTTTAACGCCTTTCTTGATAATATGCCCCATAAAGAGGCAAGTTGAAGTGAGTTTTTACTTTAACAGTTACACAAATGGCTCAGCATTACGAGGAACGTCTGTCGTAACTCTGCGAGCGCAGGGTCTGTGCGTGCATTCAGCAGCGTAATGAAACTTGAGGGCCCCCTGCAAAGACTATGCAGGGGCCCCCACTCTCCGAACCCAGGCAGGAGCTCTCAGGCCAGGGAGCTGCCATGGCTGGAGGGGGGGGGGGGGGCCGGAGCTCGCCCACCCCCCACAGCGGGGACTGCGGGGCTTTTGTTACACCACAGAGGGCATTTTGTTTCAGGTCACTGTAAAACTGCGTCGTTATAATTCGATATTCATTTATCATCAGGACGCAGGCATAGGCGTGAAGCTTGCCTATTATAACTGCTGTTTCCGTGTCTTCATTATTGCTTTCCTGCGGGAGCGAGTGTCCAGCGCCTAGCAAGCCTCACACTAGCAGCTTCGGGGCACTATGCGCCCGACAGGGGCTGTCCTGTGCTACTCCCCTCCCACTCCTCCCTGGGGGCAGTTGTACTCGGGGGTGGGGCCCCCTGCACGATGGCGATGGGACGGGGCCTCTGATAGAAAGTTTCTCATGCACGCAGCTTCTGGGGAGAGCTGGAGGCGCCCGGCTGTCACAGCAGAGCGGGGAGGAGCCCACACATACACTCGGGTCAAAGCCCCGCCCCTCCACTGCAGTGTACTGCGGTGGCCTCCTGGTCAGAGCCCTGCGCCTGTAACTGCTTGAAACCCAGTTTACGTCCACTTAACCTCAAATCCCTCTATGCTCAACAAATAAAGCAGCGCTACATTTGAGCCGGGGTTTCCGGTGGCTCAGCACCCCACTTAATTGCCTAGACCAGTCTGGCTAATTCAGAGATGACCACAACAACAGTTAATTATTAATTCTATATACATTAAACATGAATTATCACCTGCCGCCCGAGCCATTCTTCTAGCTTTGGGGGCCTGGAACAGTGCGAAGTGTCACACTTGTAGGAGTGTGAGGGTTAGTAGTTGTGTTGGTTCTGTGACTGGCAGCGCTGCCAGGGGGCAAGGGGTGGTGCAGGCTGCAGTGGCCCCCTGACGAGGGCCCTGGCACTTATTTTTTTGCAAACCAAGCACTGAATAAAGTGATATTTCCCAGCGTGCTAGTGACCCCTACACACAGGGCTTTAGGTGGGCCGGGTCTGTCCGGGTCTGAGCACCGGCAGTTTTTTTTTGGGGCCCTCGAAACGGGTCTCTATCGGGCTCTATTTTCGTGGCTACTAAAGGTAGTCCGTTCTTTATTTTTTTTTTTTTCGGACCCGTTTTGAGGGCCCAAAAAAAAACTGCCGGTGCTCAGACTCAGCGTTACAACAAACAAATGATGGACGGAATGCTGACAATGCAGACATTCTCCCCCAGTCAAGAGATCTGGGTTAAATCCATCGTTCTTTTGCCCACTACACCACCCCAGTTTAGACATGGCCATATGCAAATCAGTCTTGACCCTGTGCCTCATGGGAACAGTCCAGCCCGAACTGCCAAGCCATGTCTTCCCTGGACCGGAATCAAGCATCCTAGGACCGGTTTCTGGCTATCAGCCGTCATCAGCCAGGATAGCTTGACTCCAGTGGCGTAGTGAGCACGGGTCCCACGTCTGGGAATACCCATCCCACTTAGGGCGAAAAGCGTTACAACAAACAAATGATGGACGGAATGCTGACAATGCAGACATTCTCCCCCAGTCAAGAGATCTGGGTTAAATCCATCGTTCTTTTGCCCACTACACCACCCCAGTTTAGACATGGCCATATGCAAATCAGTCTTGACCCTGTGCCTCATGGGAACAGTCCAGCCCGAACTGCCAAGCCATGCCTTCCCTGGACCGGAAACAAGCTTCCTAGGACCGGTTTCTGGCTATCAGCCGTCATCAGCCAGGATAGCTTGACTCCAGTGGCGTAGTGAGCACGGGTCCCACGTCTGGGAATACCCATCCCACTTAGGGCGAAAAGCGTTACAACAAACAAATGATGGACGGAATGCTGACAATGCAGACATTCTCCCCCAGTCAAGAGATCTGGGTTAAATCCATCGTTCTTTTGCCCACTACACCACCCCAGTTTAGACATGGCCATATGCAAATCAGTCTTGACCCTGTGCCTCATGGGAACAGTCCAGCCCGAACTGCCAAGCCATGTCTTCCCTGGACCGGAATCAAGCATCCTAGGACCAGTTTCTGGCTATCAGCCGTCATCAGCCAGGATAGCTTGACTCCAGTGGCGTAGTGAGCACGGGTCCCACGTCTGGGAATACCCATCCCACTTAGGGCGAAAAGCGTTACAACAAACAAATGATGGACGGAATGCTGACAATGCAGACATTCTCCCCCAGTCAAGAGATCTGGGTTAAATCCATCGTTCTTTTGCCCACTACACCACCCCAGTTTAGACATGGCCATATGCAAATCAGTCTTGACCCTGTGCCTCATGGGAACAGTCCAGCCCGAACTGCCAAGCCATGTCTTCCCTGGACCGGAATCAAGCATCCTAGGACCGGTTTCTGGCTATCAGCCGTCATCAGCCAGGATAGCTTCACTCCAGTGGCGTAGTGAGCACGGGTCCCACGTCTGGGAATACCCATCCCACTTAGGGCGAAAAGCGTTACAACAAACAAATGATGGACGGAATGCTGACAATGCAGACATTCTCCCCCAGTCAAGAGATCTGGGTTAAATCCATCGTTCTTTTGCCCACTACACCACCCCAGTTTAGACATGGCCATATGCAAATCAGTCTTGACCCTGTGCCTCATGGGAACAGTCCAGCCCGAACTGCCAAGCCATGTCTTCCCTGGACCGGAATCAAGCATCCTAGGACCGGTTTCTGGCTATCAGCCGTCATCAGCCAGGATAGCTTGACTCCAGTGGCGTAGTGAGCACGGGTCCCACGTCTGGGAATACCCATCCCACTTAGGGCGAAAAGCGTTACAACAAACAAATGATGGACGGAATGCTGACAATGCAGACATTCTCCCCCAGTCAAGAGATCTGGGTTAAATCCATCGTTCTTTTGCCCACTACACCACCCCAGTTTAGACATGGCCATATGCAAATCAGTCTTGACCCTGTGCCTCATGGGAACAGTCCAGCCCCGAAACGGGTCTCTATCGGGCTCTATTTTCGTGGCTACTAAAGGTAGTCCGTTCTTTTTTTTTTTTTTTTTCGGACCCGTTTTGAGGGCCCAAAAAAAAACTGCCGGTGCTCAGACTCAGACATAAAGTAAAATGGCAGACCAGGCACGTCCATTATAGCATTATAGCAAAGGGGTGCACACCTATGTGGAACACACCCCCGTCTGGAGGTAAAGGTGAGCAGGCCCTCGGACTACCCTGTTTACCTTAACCACTCGACTCGCTTCACCCGGCGCCGAGGGGAGGGGAAGAGGGGGTGGGGGGGGGGGGGGTGAGAGGTAGGTGGGAGGATGATGGAGGCCAGGATCACTCGTGGCAGGATCACAATGCCACTCAGCAGCTGAGATTAGTGCGGAGTGCTAAACAGGCACACGAGTGTAACTAATTAATAAATGGGCGCAGCTCTAACCGTCTGCAAGGAAGGCGAGCACCGCCCCTCTTCCCCCCCCCCCCACACCCTTCCCCCCCTCCCGGTGCCACGCCAATACAACTAGAGAGCCCTTCCTTCTCTGGTTGTCCTCCAAGTGTCTGCACACCAAACCGCCTACGGTTCATCTCCTGTTGATACACAAATACGGGCGGGCCTTTTATTTATAGCATCATTTTAACTCACGGCTGGCACCATGCCAGGTGCCCTGCTGCTGTGTCACCGTATGGAGGCCGTGTGGCTGGCACTGATGGCATACGCTGGTGTTTCACCGTTAGGGAACCGTGTGACCACCACAATGCCAGGTACTCTCCTGCTGGTTCACCCTTATGGGGACCATGTGACTGGCACTGATGGCAGACGGGAGTGTTTCACCGTGTGAGGGCCGTGTGACTGGCACCAATGGCAGACGGGAGTGTTTCACCGTGTGAGGGCCGTGTGACTGGCACTGATGGCAGACGGGAGTGTTTCACCGTGTGAGGGCCGTGTGACTGGCACCGATGGCAGACGGGAGTGTTTCACCGTGTGAGGGCCGTGTGACTGGCACTGATGGCAGACGGGAGTGTTTCACCGTGTGAGGGCCGTGTGACTGGCACTGATGGCAGACGGGAGTGTTTCACCGTGTGAGGGCCGTGTGACTGGCACCGATGGCAGACGGGAGTGTTTCACCGTGTGAGGGCCGTGTGACTGGCACCGATGGCAGACGGGAGTGTTTCACCGTGTGAGGGCCGTGTGACTGGCACTGATGGCAGACGGGAGTGTTTCACCGTGTGAGGGCCGTGTGACTGGCACTGATGGCAGACGGGAGTGTTTCACCGTGTGAGGGCCGTGTGACTGGCACCGATGGCAGACGGGAGTGTTTCACCGTGTGAGGGCCGTGTGACTGGCACCGATGGCAGACGGGAGTGTTTCACCGTGTGAGGGCCGTGTGACTGGCACTGATGGCAGACGGGAGTGTTTCACCGTGTGAGGGCCGTGTGACTGGCACTGATGGCAGACGGGAGTGTTTCACCGTGTGAGGGCCGTGTGACTGGCACTGATGGCAGACGGGAGTGTTTCACCGTGTGAGGGCCGTGTGACTGGCACTGATGGCAGACGGAAGTGTTTCACCGTGTGAGGGCCATGTGACTGGCACTGATGGCAGACGCGGGTGTTTCACCGTGTGAGGGCCGTGTGACTGGCACCGATGGCAGACGGGAGTGTTTCACCGTGTGAGGGCCGTGTGACTGGCACCGATGGCAGACGGGAGTGTTTCACCGTGTGAGGGCCGTGTGACTGGCACCGATGGCAGACGCGGGTGTTTCACCGTGTGAGGGCCGTGTGACTGGCACCGATGGCAGACGGGAGTGTTTCACCGTGTGAGGGCCGTGTGACTGGCACCGATGGCAGACGGGAGTGTTTCACCGTGTGAGGGCCGTGTGACTGGCACCGATGGCAGACGGGAGTGTTTCACCGTGTGAGGGCCGTGTGACTGGCACTGATGGCAGACGGGAGTGTTTCACCGTTAGAGAACCGTGTGAGCGGCACAATGCCAGGTTCTCTGCTGATGGTTCACCGTATGGGGATCATGTGATTGGCACTTATGGCAGACGGGAGTGTTTCACCGTGTGACTTCATGATTTTCTTAAGCACACAGTGCTAATTATTTTGATTTAGACCACGCCCCTACTCGGATAGGCCACGCCCCTTCAAGACATTAACCACGCCCCTTTTAGAGCACCCCCAGGTTTTTTTTCCCACTTAAAGCACTGCCTACACATGGGCACCAGAGGCAGAGGTGAGGGGGTCTTGTGCTCGGGGGGCTACAGTGCGGCAAAGCACGGTTTCCGCTGTATTCCTGGTGGATCTTGACGAGGAGGGGTCAGCGAAGCCCCCGGGGGCGGGCTCTGCTCCTTGAAGAAGGGTCTGCACTCGCCAAAGCCGGCCTTATCCTCCCTGGGCCCCCCCGACCAGCATCCACTGCCACAAGCAGACATCTGGGGTGAAATGCTGGCCACGGCAGCCTTCGGTCATTTGTCCCTGCCTGCGAGCCGAGCTGCAAAATGGTTTGTGTCCGAATTACTGGGGTGGAAAGAGGGTTTGTGCCCTTAAAATAAAAAACTTCCTCCGTGAAATGTTTCTTGTCGCATTTGAGAAAGCTGTTTAAGGCAACTCAGAGTCAAGGCATGTCACTCAAAATGTGAATATATGGTCAAAAAGGAGGCTACCAATCACTTGATGAAAAGTGCAAAAAGAATCCATCAGTGGTCACCTGAGCCTGGCTACGTGCTGCCTGTGGCCGCCGGCCTAGGCGGGCAACTTTAGAAGGCGACTGCTTTCTCCATTCTCCTGGTGATCAATGATGTCACAGGCGCTGTGCATGACGGGAAAAGGGCCACGGTGTCACGTGGCCAATCACTGTGTGACTTTAAAATAAAACCGCACAGTGATTGGCCATGTGTGTGTCCTTTCATTCCGCCCCTCCGCTGCCTTGAACACATGGGCCGGTGCAAGGACAGGCTACCCTGCCCAGAACCAATCGAAGCTTGGCTCTCATGCTTTCATCAATTAAAGCGTCAAGAGAGCAGAGCAAGGATTGATGTGGACAGGTGAAGCCAGCGCTCCAAAATCAACCAGGGGGCTGTGCTGTGTCCCCCCTGGCTCCCTAACAGAGCGCACGGTCAAAGCCTGAAGTGCGCATGTCAGCTTGGCCACAGTTCAGAGAGCGGTCCAACTCGACAGGCGCACTGGACTTCAGCTGATGCTGCCTGTCGGCATTGCCAGCTTCTTGGATTGGCCATCCCACTGCACCACTAAGGAAGGCGCAAGCAGCCGTGGGGTGAGGCCCAGCCCTTGAATGGGATGGGAGTAGTACATCATTTTTAGGCCTCGCTTAGCGTTGCAGCACAAATGCGCTGCATTCGCTTTGCGAGGCATGCAGTATACACTATAGCAGGGGAAGCTTCGTTTAGGCTCCGCCCACTCTCCGCCCATCTTTTGGATTGGCTTAGATCGTAAATGCTGCCTTCTGATTGGTTTTTCGCTTGTTAGTCCCTCCTTTTGACGGCCATGTTCTGATTTGTATCCTTCCCTGGCTATTGGCCCCTTTACTCCAACACTATTTTCTGCCTTGTGTTCCCCCCACCCCCTCCCACAGTTTGTGACTTCTCGCTCCCCACACACCCCCACTCCCATTCATGCCTTTTTAAACGCCCGCACTCCCATTTGTAATGCAATACGTCTCGCGTAAATGCGAGTCGTATTCCATTGCACATGCTTGTTTTTAAAGTAGTTTGTTCTTGTTATCGTCCAGCTGCACTGAGGAGGAGTAGAGAGCTGGCACAGGTAGAGTGTCTGTGCAGAAGCATGCGCAGTCAGACGTCGGCTCTCATTGGCCCAGCCGCTCTCCGGTAATCCTGTGCTCTCTCGCCCATTGGCCCTGGTCACCCTCCACGCCGCTGCAGCGCCAGGGCCTCATGCCTCATTTGCACCACCTGCCTGCCGCGGCCACAGCAGGGCCGGGCCATGACCGTGGAGCAGAATGTGCTGAAGCAGACCTCGCAGAAGGTGAGTCCCGCCTGCACCGGAGGTCAAGCAGCTGGCACGATCCCTGGCCTGTGCCCTGCCCCAAACCCACGCATTTGCATTCCAACCAACATCCGGCCACCTCCACCTTCCCTGCCTGTCACGGGGTCCTGCAGCAGCGAGTGACCTGCCCTGCAGGAACAGGCACCTCCTGCAGCGGGGAAGCTCCTTCATGATGCTAGCACGCCCCCACAGTAGGTGCAGTCCATCCACACCCCCTTCCAGCGTGTCTATACCTGGGGCAGCCCCCTCTCTACCTTTGCAGCAGTAGCGACTGCCAGCTGTCTTACACCTCAGGATTCCCCACTCACGCCCATAAAAACAGGCTCACTCCTTCCTCCGCCAGCAGTTCACATCTTACACAACCTCCTTACGCCCATTCGGGCAGCTTTCTAGTACAGGCATCCTCGCCAAGCACATATAACAACCACATTGTGGCAGAGCTGTCGAACCCTTTTTACAGGTCATCTTGCAAAGGCTGTTTGGCCAGTTGCTGCAAAGCGCAGCACGTTCTTGGCCGGCAGCAGAGCAAGGCCCTGGGTTCGGAAGCGCTGCCCAGGGCCCTCGCATGAACCCTGGTACACAATGACCTGCACTGCACACTTAGTGCATGACGGGTCAGTTCGTATATCTGCCAGCTTCGGAGATTGTTGTGAACCCCCAGACATTGGCATGCATGTCCAGCATTCTAAAAGGGGCGTGTCCAATAGTTCTGAAAAATGTTCGTCAGAGTCGAATTAGAGGAGTACGGATTTGACAGGTTTGTATTTGTTGTGTCCAGCAACATTAGACAGTAAACCTACTTTTGGGAACACTTTTCAAGCTCCGATTTGTGTTACCTGTTTTTTCTCGTTACTCAATTTCTGGCAATGTTGTTATCTTTTTGTGTAGTTTATTCGTGGTGGAGTGGTGTGGCTCACTGGTTAGACGCAGCAGACCCAGAAGCAGAGGACAGCCTGGGACCAGGGTTCAGTTCCCGACGCGGCAGAGTCTTGGACCAGGGCCAGCGGACCCGATAATTCTCACCTCAGTGCCTACTCTAACCAGGGATCCCACTCAGCAACTCTGGGCATTAGCTTGCCTCATCTCTACAACGGCCCCCCACATTCGCCGGGGATGCCTGGTTTCACCTTGGAGATACCCAGGAGGGACCATCTCACAGGGATAGCCAGGACGGGTTCCCCAGCGGTCTACGATGCCTCAGGGCAGCAGTGCGCTTTACAAGACACATACATTTACATTCATTTATGTTTGCTCGGAGAGCCAAACTAGACATTGAAATGTGATTACTATTTTTTTTTACTGCATGAAGTTTGGCATTTAGATGGCCCCACTCATCTTTAGGGCGTTCACAAGAAAAACGTGTCCATAATGAGTGACAGTCGCGCTGCAGGGCTGCATGCCGCTTTTACACTGTTGGAAAACATACTGCCACATCTATTTGCACGCCGTAGGGCTGATGACCGTCTCTGGCTGACAGATGACAACTGTTGTTTTTATGGCTTTAGAGTTAACTAACCTCCTTGAACACTAAGCTGGCCACGATAGGACTCCCAAAAAAGGCTCCAGAGCGCCCATGTCATCGCTCACATATAATTTGCCAATAGATCGACATTCTACGGAGTAAACTTTACAAGTAAATATTAGCATTTTTGATCATGAAGTGATTTCGTAAACAAAGGACTTTCATTCACTTTCAAAAAGCCAAGCCTTCGGGCAGTTCATGTTTGAAGTCGATTTCTGAAGTCACGGAGTTCTACTTTATATGCAGAATAGGACATTTGTGATTAAAATAATAATATTAATAATAAAATGCTGAGGAATTTTGGGTAAATTGCTCCTTTGAATCTTCGTCCGCAACTGCGGCATTTGCTTCCTTCTTGGCCTTTATGGGAAGTTAAGAATATGAAAGTACCATACATATATTTTTCTTTTTTAATTTATTTATGTTCGGCTGGTTAATCTTCACCACCATTAGCACATTCGCTTTCTTTCATGTTTGGCTAATGTAATCTACCACGAAAAAGGTTTGTTTTTTCGGGAATTCGTTCAGTTCCCTTGAGTCAAGAATAGATTTTCATTGTCCTTTCTTCTTTTTTTTTCAGAAATAATCTGGAATAAAATCCACAATTTCTCTGGGATTTCGGAACAATCTCTAAATTGACAGATGTGAAGTTTGGTGCATCAGGGGCGGGCCTCTGTATCTGTATGTCCTTGTGTTCTTCGGCAATATCAGCCCTGTTCATTAGGGCTTGTATTTCCTTTAGGCGGAGCCCCCGCTTATGGCGCCTCACAACCTCATTTCTAGAGGACACATCTGCAAGGTTTGATAATAAAAAGATACACCTGTAGTTTTAAACTTACACGCTGCACCTGGAGCTGTTGGGCTTTGACTCTGTGAAAACCCTTCCTCCTGGCCTTCCTAGCTCTGGGTATGTGGTTCGCTAAATGACCGATAGCCATCTTTGCAAGCACCTAATATATCTCTACCCAGTACTGTATCCCTTCCACTTTCGGAGCATGATTTTAAGTGACTACCTTTTTTTCACAAAATACCCCTTCTTCAGTTTTTTCTTGTACCAACTTATTCACATTCCTTTGCATATAAGATTCAGTGTTTTGTTTCGAATCCATTTATATCTGTGCTTAGCCCTGATTGCTGTTCGTTTTTTGTTCTATCTCAAACATATTATTTAGTTGTTTTTGGGCGCTCTATACCCTGTGCATCAAAGTTTAGTGTGTTGTTAGACTGTTTATATGCGCACATTCAACAAGTTAACATGTAATTGGTACTATGTTAATATCTTAATGAGCATATAAGGGTAGCCAGTGTTGTAAGTTGTTATATCATAGCTCTTGGTTGTACTTGGATGCTTAGATCATCACTGGTTCATATGGTTATGAGACTTTGGTTCATGACAGTGCTCTGTTGTACCACTAATTGATAACACAAAGCAATAATCCTATTAAGTTATATCATTCTACGAATCTGAGCTAAATAAGCAGAAATTATTTAAGATAGCTCTTGGTATTCAATACAAGATTCCAACCTGAAAGCAGCAGCAACATCCAATTTTGAATCACCATACATTTATTTACACAATTTCATAAGTTCTATGATATTTGACACATGGTTGCTCCAGAGGGAACGTGCATAAAGCAAGAGTGCTAAAGGGTGAGTAAGTGAGAAGGAAATAGTATGGAACACAGTGCGACAGATATTGATTAACTTCACAGGGAGACGGTTGTAAATCACCGTTCAAAAGAGCCTGGTCAAGTTTAAAGATATCACAAATTAATTATATATTTGGCAAAACAGAATCAAATTCTTGATGTGGCACGTAAGAAGATTGCGTGTCCCAGGCTTTTCAAAAGGGGCGTCGACATTTTGACCCGTCTAAGTGGCACAGAGGAAATTTGGAACCTTGGTCGTGCGGGTCTTCTTCAGGACAAGGGGAGGGTGGGGCAACCTGAAGGGGTCCTAGGCTTGATTGTATGCCTAAAATCAAAAGGGAGGGGAGGTGATCAGGATGTTGTCCATTGAATAAAAACGACAAAACCAACAAGCAAGGTGTTGGCTTACCTGGTATGAATCCAGGCGTCCCATTCCTAGTGGTAACGTGTGAGGACCAATTTTTTAAAACTTCATGTGTCACTACATGATATGCAGAACTGCACCTAGAGACCATATGCGTGTCTCCCGTAATTTCACAGACTGCCAAACTGAAATTGAACAAGATTGGAGGAGTTAAGGGGGAAGAACCAATGCCAATTGCACGGCATATTAATTGTCCAAAAGGACAGCATGTGTATTTGAATAACGACAAAATGTAGATCAAATGAGGTACCTGTCACCCGTTGTGCAGATTTGACCAAGGGCGCCAAAGTAGTTAGCAGAATATTTCCCGCTCTTTAACCGTGCCCCACTTTACGTGCCCCAGTCTGCGCTGTATTCCTCCTGTGACTTGGGTCTGTATTACTGCACCCCTGGAAATGCGCGGTGTTGTAAAGGTTCTTGGGGACCAGTGCAAACAGGAAGACATGCCTCGGGGACCCTGGTTGGCTAGTACATGTTTGGCATATTTCGTGTGCTGTGGGCGCAGCGTACCCCTGGGCCGCAGTGCCATTGCACATGCTGCACTGAGCATACCTATGCCCCTGAATTCGACACAACTTAAACTGTGACAGGCCCTCTGCCACCTTCAACGGCATCTGCCACAGTTGTGCCCTTTGCAAGGTAAAGGTGTCAGGTGTAGCGGGCGCTGCAGGCCGACGATCGGATGCCGGTGTTAAAATGTAGGGCTAGATGGCTGAAAGAGTTGTATCAGCCTAAAAGCAGAGCGATAATGCGCCTGTTAGTGTCAAAGCTTCCATGTTAAAGAAGAGTAGACGTTGCAGCACCCAGGATAACGTGCAGCACGGCTAAATACTTCTAAGGTCCCAAAGGCGAGACCAGTTGCATTGCAAATGCTCGTTACATTAGGTACTGGCACAACGCCCCACACTGGGAGGTGGCCATGCCCCAATGCCGGAGAGGAGGAACCGCCCCTGTGCCATGCAACTCTTACACTGCATAAGATATAGGTAAGTCACCCCTAAGGCAGGCCTGTAGCCCTAAGGCAGGGTGCACTGTATCATATGTGAGGGCAAATCAGCACGAGCAGATCCGCCTCTACAATGTCCAGTCCCTTCTGGGGTGTTGTAAGTGCACAGGGAAGCCATAGAGAGTGCACAGGCTGGATACCTGTCAACACGAGTTCCGAGCTCCATGATGGCTTCACTGATTCCCAAGGTGTTTGGTAACAAACAGCTTTTCCTAATAAATCCTCACTGAAGCCAGTATTGGTTTTATTAATAAAGTCACACAGGAGAACCTTTTAGAGGGCCCCCTGAAAACCTACCAAGCACTTGTGAGGTTCCTGACCTGTTTTCACCAGCCTGCCACCACAAGACATGTTTCTGGCCTCGTGGGGCGAGAGCCAGCACTCCCAGAGGACGGAGACAAAGTCTGCTCTGGGCAGAGGTGAGTCACACCTCCCCCACCCCCGGACAGATGGCCTTCCTGGGCAGGAAGCTTCAAAGGCAATCCCACATTTGAAATCCAACCCAGGAACCCCCAGATAGTGGGAGAGGCCAAGACCCTTTCCAGCTCCACTTTTGGTGGGAAGAAAAGAAGGAGAATTAGTTCAATGAGGAGAACGGTCCCCACTTAGCCTGCACAACCTTTACCACCTTTAGGGCAGGGCAGGCGATGTGAAACCCACTCCGGAAAATCTACCATCTTGAGATGGTGAGAAAACCTGCTATCAGGGCTAGGGTACTGCCTCTTCCCTTAGTAAGTGGTCACTAGAGGGTGTAGACACCCTAAAAGTAAGAAGCTAATTGCCTGCCCCAGTCTCCCCTTGTAACACCCCTAAATTCAGTATTTAAGTGGCACCCTGAGAGCTAAACATAAGATTTGACGGACAAGAGAAGCCCTGCTGCAGAAGAAATGGACGCCAAACCCTGCCAACTACTCCAAGGGCTCTACAATAACTGCTGCTGTGTCATCCTGAAACCTGAAAGGACTCCAAGAACTTTAGGGAACCTCAAGAAATCACCAAGAAGCTCCCTTGGATTGACGGTATCACTCCCCTGCACACCAATCCCATGAAGTCCGGTTTGTCGACTTGCTGCTCCCTGACAACCTCGACGCAGCACCGAAGCAAGAAAAGGGGCAACAGCCCTGGTGTGTAAAATCTGCCTCTCCACCAAGTTTGGAGGCTCAAGGACCTACCAGAGCCATAGCGTACCAATACCGGGGTACTGGACCCTCAATGGCAAACACCAAGAAGAAGAGTCCACTCCGGACTCTCGAAGCACCAGAAGAAAGCACCTATCACGGGACACTGAGACACCCAAGACCCAATGCCTGAGAGGCCCAGCTGTCCCGAGATCGCCTCTCCAAGTTGCCCGCTCCTGACCATGAGGACTCAAGACTCATGACGCCCGGCTGACCTGTTTGCTTAGCACTCGGCCCCACTGATCCCAGCACTGACCAGCCAGCTCTGCTCCCGTGGTCCCCAGGCCCTTGCGACCTGCTCCCTCTAAGGAGACCCACCAGACTGACCTGTGAGTCCACCTGTGCAGTGCATTTTCAAGTGCCCCACTTCGTCTTTGCGCACCAGACTCCAGGACCTCAGCACCTTTCTCCCGGACGACCCGGGACCTTCCTGAACTTCTTCTACTGCTGGAACTTTGGATCTGTTCCCAACATTAACCTAAAACAAGAAGGTGCACTTCGTGTAAGCATTGTCTGCATTTCCACACATTTCTCTGCTCTTTCCCCATTATTTCTTATGGTGCGTAATTGCGCAAAGAAGTGATATATTTAGCAATGTTATTTTTACAAATTGTTCTCGGATTTATTCTTGAGTGTGTCTCATTTTTTGTCTCTGTGAGTGCAACAAATGCCTAACACTCCCCTCTGATAAGCCTGACTGCTCGCCCACACGACCACAAAAAGAGAGTTCATATTATCTACTTTAACCTCTGCCTGCCCTCTGGGGGCTACTCACACTCTCTACATGGTGTTCTTCATGTTAGTAAAGTGCACAGAGAGGCCGTTTCCTACAGAGGCGCAGAGTGCAGCGTCATAGACTTGGTTGTTTCAGAGTACAGTGAAGCAGCGCATTGTAATTGGCATAGAGTAGAGTGCAGTCTTGTAGAGTGCAGTGCTGCACCGTAGATTAGAGTGTCTCAGAGTGGGTTGGCGTTCAGTGCATTGGCATAGAGTTCAGTATAGTGGCGTAAAGTAGAGTGGTGCAGAGACGAGTGCAGTGGCACAGAGAGCAGTGATGCAGAGTAGAGTGGCATAAAGTTCAGTGGGGGGGGGCAGTGTTGCAGAGTAGAGTGGCATGGCATAGAGTGGAGCGGGGTAGTAGAATGGTGCAGGGTAGAGTGCATTGGCATAGAGTGGTGTAGAGTAGAGTGGTGCAGAGCAGAGTGCAGTGGTCTAGAGTGCAGTGTTGCAGATATGACTGTAATAGAGTGCAGTGGTGTCCAATATACAACAGAGTGCATTGGCATCTAGTGCAGTAGTGTAGAGAAGGGTGGTGCAGAGTAGAGTGACATAGAGAGCAGTGGCATAGAGTTCAGTGATGCAGAGTAAAACAGAGTGGCGTAGAGTGCAGTGACGTAGAGTGTAGTTCTGTAGAGGGGAGTAACGTACTGTGTTGCAAATTAGGGTACAATGGTGTGCAGTGCAGTGGTGCAGAGTGGATTGGCGCAGGCTGGAGTGGCGTAGAGTATAGTGGTGCAGAATAGCACAGAGTGCTGTAGAGGGCAGTGACGTAGAGTACAATGGTGTAGAGACAAGTCGCTTAGAGTGCAGTGGCATAGAGTGTTCCAGAGTCGAGTATGGAGGCGTAGAGTACAGTGGTGCAGAGGAAATTGGTGTTGAGTACAGCAGCACCGAGGGGAGTAGAGTGGTGAGAGTGCATTGACATAGAGTGCAGTGGTTAGAGTAGAGTGGCACAGAACTGTCTGCCACGCATGCGCACCAGAGAGGTTGCACCTCGGCTGGGTCTCAGAGCTTGCACTAGGCCAGGCCCGGCTCCCTATATGAGGGGCACCGCTAATCCTCAGCCCCTCACCTTGGAGGGGTCCTAGAGCTGGCACTAGGCCGGGCCCAGCTTCCTATATGAGGGGCACCGCTAATCCTCAGCCCCTCACCTTGGAGGGGTCCTAGAGCTGGCACTAGGCCGGGCCCAGCTTCCTGTATGAGGGGCGCCTCTAATCCTCAGCCCTTCACCTTGGAGGGGTCCTAGAGCTGGCACTAGGCCCGGCCCAGCTCCCTGTATGAGGGGCACCGCTAATCCTCAGCCCCTCACCTTGGAGGGGTCCTAGAGCTGGCACTAGGCCGGACCCAGCTTCCTGTGTGAGGGGCACCTCTAATCCTCAGCCCCTCACCTTGGAGGGGTCACAGAGCTGGCACTAGGCCGGGCCCAGCTTCCTGTATGAGGGGCACCTCTAAACCTCAGCCCTGACCTTGGAGGGGTCTCGGAGCTGGCACTAGGCCGGGCCCAGCTCCCTGTATGAGGGGCACCTCTAATCCTCAGCGCCTCACCTTGGAGGGGTCTCGGAGCAGTCACTAGGCCGGGCCCGGCTGCCTGTATGAAGGGCACCTCTAATCCTCAGCCCCTGACCTTGAAGGGGTCTTAGTGCTGGCACTAGGCCAGGCCCAGCTCCCTGTATGAGGGGCACCTCTATTCCTCAGCCCCTGACCTTGGAGGGGTCTCGGAGCTGGCACTAGGCCGGGCCCAGCTTCCTGTATGAGGGGCACCGCTAATCCTCAGCCCCTCACCTTGGAGGGGTCTCGGAGCTGGCACTAGGCTGGGCCCAGCTTCCTGTATGAGGGGCACCTCTAATCCTCAGCCCCTCACCTAGGAGGGGTCTCGGAGCTGGCACTAGGCCGGGCCCAGCTTCATGTATAAGGGGCACCGCTAATCCTCAGTCCCTGACCTTGGAGGGGTCTCGGAGCTGGCACTAGGCTGGGCCCAGCTCCCTTTTTTAAGGGCACCTCTAATCCTCAGCCCCTCCCCTTGGAGGGGTCTCGGAGCTGGCACTAGGCCCAGCCCAGCTCCCTGTATGAGGGGCACCTCTAATCCTCAGCCCCTCACCTTGGAGGGGTCTTAGAGCTGGCACTAGGCCGGGCCCAGCTTCCTGTATGAGGGGCACCTCTAATCCTCAGCCCCTGACCTTGGAGGGGTCTCGGAGCTGGCACTAGGCCGGGCCCAGCTCCCTTTTTTAAGGGCTCCTCTAATCCTCAGCCCTTCACCTTGGAGGGGTCTCGGAGCTGGCACTAGGCCGGGCCCAGCTCCCTGTATGAGGGGCACCGCTAATCATCAGCCCCTGACCTTGGAGGGGTCTCGGAGCTGGCACTAGGGCAGGCCCGGCTCCCTGTATGAGGGGCACTGCTAATCCTTAGCCCCTCACCTTGAAGGGGTCTCTGAGCTGTCACTAGGCCGGGCCCGGCTTCCTGTATGAGGGGCACCTCTAATCTTCAGCCCCTCCCCTTGGAGGGGTCTCGGAGCTGGCACTAGGCCAGGCCCAGCTTCCTGTATGAGGGGCACCTCTAATCCTCAGCCCCTCACCTTGGAGGGGTCTCGGAGCTGGCACTAGGCCGGGCCCGGCTCCCTGTATGAGGGGCACCTCTAATCCTCAGCCCCTCACCTTGGAGGGGTCTCGGAGCTGGCACTAGGCCGGGCCCGGCTCCCTGTATGAGGGCACCTCTAATCCTCAGCCCCTAACCTTGGAGGGGTCTCTGAGCTGGCACTAGGCCGGGCCCGGCTCCCTGTATGAGGGGCACCACCAATTCTCAGCCCCTCACCTTGTAGGGGTCTCGGAGGTGGCACTAGGTCGGGCCCAGCTCCCTGTATGAGGGGCACCTCTAATCCTCAGCCCCTCACCTTGTAGGGGGCTAGGAGCTGGCACTAGGGCAGGCCCGGCTCCCTGTATGAGGAGCACCTCTAATCCTCAGCGCCTCACCTTGGAGGGGTCTCAGAGCTGGCACTAGGCCCGGCCCAGCTTCCTGTATTAGGGGCACCTCTAATCCTCAGCCGCTCACCTTGGAGGGGTCTCGGAGCTGGCACTAGGCCCGGCCCAGCTCCCTGTATGAGGGGCACCTCTAATCCTCAACCCCTGACCTTGGAGGGGTCTCGGAGCTGGCACTAGGCCGGGCCCAGCTTCCTGTATGAGGGGCACCTCTAATCCTCAGCCCCTCACCTTGGAGGGGTCATAGAGCTGGCACTAGGCCGGGCCCAGCTTCATGTATGAGGGGCACCGCTAATCCTCAGTCCCTGACCTTGGAGGGGTCTCAGAAATGGCACTAGGCCCAGCCCAGCTCCCTGTATGAGGGGCGCCTCTAATCCTCAGCCCCTGACCTTGGAGGGGTCTCGGAGCTGGCACTAGGCCATGCCCAGCTTCCTGTATAAGGGGCACCTCGAATCCTCAGCCCCTGACCTTGGAGGGGTCCTCAGCCCCTGACCTTGGAGGGGTCTCGGAGCTGGCACTAGGCCGGGCCCAGCTTCCTGTATGAGGGGCACCTCTAATCCTCAGCCCTGACCTTGGAGGGGTCCCGGAGCTGGCACTAGGCCCGGCCCAGCTCCCTGTATGAGGGGCACCTCTAATCCTTAGCCCCTGACCTTGAAGGGGTCTTAGTGCTGGCACTAGGCCAGGCCCAGCTCCCTGTATGAGGGGCACCTCTAATCCTCAGCCCCTGACCTTGAAGGGGTCTTAGTGCTGGCACTAGGCCAGGCCCAGCTCCCTGTATGAGGGGCACCTCTATTCCTCAGCCCCTGACCTTGGAGGGGTCTCGGAGCTGGCACTAGGCATGGCCCAGCTTCCTGTATGAGGGGCACCTCTAATCCTCAGCCCCTGACCTTGGAGGGGTCTCGGAGCTGGCACTAGGCCGGGCCCAGCTTCCTGTACCAGGGGCACCTCTAATCCTCAGCCCCTCACCTTGGAGGGGTCTCGGAGCTGTCCCTAGGCCGGGCCCAGCTTCCTGTATGAGGGGCACCGCTAATCCTCAGCCCCTGACCTTGGAGGGGTCTCAGAGCTGGCACTAGGCCCGGCCCAGCTCCCTGTATGAGGGGCACCTCTAATCCTCAGCCCCTCACCTTGGAGGGGTCTCGGAGCTGGCACTAGGCCTGGCCCAGCTCCCTGTATGAGGGGCACCGCTAATCCTTAGCCCCTCACCTTGAAGGGGTCTCTGAGCTGGCACTAGGCCGGGCCCGGCTTCCTGTATGAGGGGCACCTCTAATCCTCAGCCCCTCACCTTGGAAGGGTCTCAGAGCTGGCACTAGGCCGGGTCCAGCTCCCTGTATGAGGGGCACCGCTAATCCTCAGCCCCTGACCTTGGAGGGGTCCTCAGCCCCTGACCTTGGAGGGGTCTTAGAGCTGGCACTAGGCCAGGCCCAGCTTCCTGTATGAGGGGCACCACTAATCCACAGCCCCTGACCTTGGAGGGGTCTCAGAGCTGGCACTAGGCCCGGCCCAGCTCCCTGTATGAGGGGCACCTCTAATCCTCAGCCCCTCACCTTGGAGGGGTCTTAGAGCTGGCACTAGGCTGGGCCCAGCATCCTGTATGAGGGGCACCTCTAATCCTCAGCCCCTCCCCTTGGAGGGGTCTCGGAGCTGGCACTAGGCCGGGCCCAGCTCCCTTTTTTAAGGGCACCTCTAATCCTCAGCCCCTCACCTTGGAGGGGTCTCTGAGCTGTCACTAGGCCGGGCCCAGGTTCCTGTATTAGGGGCACCTCTAATCCTCAGCCCCTCCCCTTGGAGGGGTCTCAGAGCTGGCACTAGGCCGGGCCCAGCTTCCTGTATGGGGGCATCTCTAATCCTCAGCCCTTCACCTTGGAGGGGTCTCGGAGCTGGCACTAGGCCGGGCCCGGCTCCCTGTGTGAGGGACACCTCTAATCCTCAGCCCCTCACATTGGAGGGGACCCAGAGCTGGCACTAGGCCAGGCCCAGCTCCCTGTATGAGGGGCGCCTCTAATCCTCAGCCCCTGACCTTGGAGGGGTCTGGGAGCTGGCACTAGGCCGGGCCCAGCTTCCTGTATGAGGGGCACCTCTAATCCTCAGCCCCTCACCTTGGAGGGGTCTCGGAGCTGGCACTAGGCCGGGCCCAACTTCCTGTATGAGGGGCACCTCTATTCCTCAGCCCCTCACCTTGGAGGGGTCTCGGAACTGGCACTAGGCCAGGCCCAGCTTCCTGTATGAGGGGCACCTCTAATCCTCAGCCCCTCACCTTGGAGGGGTCTCAGAGCTGGCACTAGGCCAGGCCCAGCTTCCTGTATGAGGGGCACCTCTAATCCTCAGCCCCTCCCCTTGGAGGGGTCTCGGAGCTGGCACTAGGCCAGGCCCAGCTCCCTGTATGAGGGGCACCTCTAATCCTCAGCCCCTCACCTTGGAGGGGTCTCGGAGCTGGCACTAGGCCGGGCCCAACTTCCTGTATGAGGGGCACCTCTAATCCTCAGCCCCTCACCTTGGAGGGGTCCTAGAGCTGGCACTAGGCCGGGCCCAGCTTCCTGTATGAGGGGCACCTCTAATCCTCAGCCCCTCACCTTGGAGGGGTCTTAGAGCTGGCACTAGGCCGGGCACAGCTTCCTGTATGAGGGGCACCTCTAATCCTCAGCCCCTGACCTTGGAGGGGTCCTCAGCCCCTCACCTTGGAGGGGTCTCGGAGCTGGCACTAGGCCGGGCCCAGCTCCCTGTATGAGGGGCGCCTCTAATCCTCAGCCCCTCACCTTGGAAGGGTCTCGGAGCTGGCACTAGGCCGGGCCCGGCTCCCTGTGTGAGGGGCGCCTCTAATCCTCAGCCCCTCATCTTGGAGGGGTCTCGGAGCTGGCACTAGGTCAGGCCCGGCTCCCTGTATGGGGGGCACCTCTAATCCTTAGCCCCTGACCTTGGAGGGGTCTCAGAGCTGGCACTAGGCCGGGCCCAGCTTCCTGTATGAGGGGCACCTCTAATCCTTAGCCCCTCACCTTGGAGGGGTCTCAGAAATGGCACTAGGCCCAGCCCAGCTCCCTGTATGAGGGGCACCTTTAATCCTCAGCCCCTGACCTTGGAGGGGTCCCAGAGCTGGCACTAGGCCGGGCCCAGCTTCCTGTATGAGGGGCACCTCTAATCCTTAGCCCCTCACCTTGGAGGGGTCTTAGAGCTGGCACTAGGCCAGGCCCAGCTTCCTGTATGAGGGGCACCGCTAATCCTCAGCCCCTCACCTTGGAGGGGTCTCGGAGCTGGCACTAGGCCGGGCCCAGCTCCCTGTATGAGGGGCGCCTCTAATCCTCAGCCCCTCACCTTGGAGGGGTCTCGGAGCTGGCACTAGGCCGGGCCCAGCTTCCTGTTTAAGGGGCACCGCTAATCCTCAGCCCCTCACATTGGAGGGGACCCAGAGCTGGCACTAGGCCAGGCCCAGCTCCCTGTATGAGGGGCACCTCTAAACCTCAGCCCTCACCTTGGAGGGGTCTCGGAGCTGGCACTAGGCCGGGCCCAACTTCCTGTATGAGGGGCACCTCTATTCCTCAGCCCCTCACCTTGGAGGGGTCTCGGAACTGGCACTAGGCCGGGCCCGGCTCCCTGTATGAGGGGCACCTCTAATCCTCAGCCCCTCACCTTGGAGGGGTCTCGGAGCTGGCACTAGGCCGGGCCCGGCTCCCTGTATGAGGGCACCTCTAATCCTCAGCCCCTAACCTTGGAGGGGTCTCTGAGCTGGCACTAGGCCGGGCCCGGCTCCCTGTATGAGGGGCACCACCAATTCTCAGCCCCTGACCTTGGAGGGGTCTGGGAGCTGGCACTAGGCCGGGCCCAGCTTCCTGTATGAGGGGCACCTCTAATCCTCAGCCCCTCACCTTGGAGGGGTCTCGGAGCTGGCACTAGGCCGGGCCCAACTTCCTGTATGAGGGGCACCTCTATTCCTCAGCCCCTCACCTTGGAGGGGTCTCGGAACTGGCACTAGGCCAGGCCCAGCTTCCTGTATGAGGGGCACCTCTAATCCTCAGCCCCTCACCTTGGAGGGGTCTCAGAGCTGGCACTAGGCCAGGCCCAGCTTCCTGTATGAGGGGCACCTCTAATCCTCAGCCCCTCCCCTTGGAGGGGTCTCGGAGCTGGCACTAGGCCAGGCCCAGCTCCCTGTATGAGGGGCACCTCTAATCCTCAGCCCCTCACCTTGGAGGGGTCTCGGAGCTGGCACTAGGCCGGGCCCAACTTCCTGTATGAGGGGCACCTCTAATCCTCAGCCCCTCACCTTGGAGGGGTCCTAGAGCTGGCACTAGGCCGGGCCCAGCTTCCTGTATGAGGGGCACCTCTAATCCTCAGCCCCTCACCTTGGAGGGGTCTTAGAGCTGGCACTAGGCCGGGCACAGCTTCCTGTATGAGGGGCACCTCTAATCCTCAGCCCCTGACCTTGGAGGGGTCCTCAGCCCCTCACCTTGGAGGGGTCTCGGAGCTGGCACTAGGCCGGGCCCAGCTCCCTGTATGAGGGGCGCCTCTAATCCTCAGCCCCTCACCTTGGAAGGGTCTCGGAGCTGGCACTAGGCCGGGCCCGGCTCCCTGTGTGAGGGGCGCCTCTAATCCTCAGTCCCTCATCTTGGAGGGGTCTCGGAGCTGGCACTAGGTCAGGCCCGGCTCCCTGTATGGGGGGCACCTCTAATCCTTAGCCCCTGACCTTGGAGGGGTCTCAGAGCTGGCACTAGGCCGGGCCCAGCTTCCTGTATGAGGGGCACCTCTAATCCTTAGCCCCTCACCTTGGAGGGGTCTCAGAAATGGCACTAGGCCCAGCCCAGCTCCCTGTATGAGGGGCACCTTTAATCCTCAGCCCCTGACCTTGGAGGGGTCCCAGAGCTGGCACTAGGCCGGGCCCAGCTTCCTGTATGAGGGGCACCTCTAATCCTTAGCCCCTCACCTTGGAGGGGTCTTAGAGCTGGCACTAGGCCAGGCCCAGCTTCCTGTATGAGGGGCACCGCTAATCCTCAGCCCCTCACCTTGGAGGGATCTCGGAGCTGGCACTAGGCCGGGCCCAGCTCCCTGTATGAGGGGCGCCTCTAATCGTCAGCCCCTCACCTTGGAGGGGTCTCGGAGCTGGCACTAGGCCGGGCCCAGCTTCCTGTTTAAGGGGCACCGCTAATCCTCAGCCCCTCACATTGGAGGGGACCCAGAGCTGGCACTAGGCCAGGCCCAGCTCCCTGTATTAGGGGCACCTCTAAACCTCAGCCCTCACCTTGGAGGGGTCTCGGAGCTGGCACTAGGCCGGGCCCAACTTCCTGTATGAGGGGCACCTCTATTCCTCAGCCCCTCACCTTGGAGGGGTCTCGGAACTGGCACTAGGCCGAGCCCAGCTTCCTGTATGAGGGGCACCTCTAATCCTCAGCCCCTGACCTTGGAGGGGTCCTCGGCCCCTCACATTGGAGGGGACCCAGAGCTGGCACTGGGCCAGGCCCAGCTCCCTGTATGAGGGGCACCTCTAAACCTCAGCCCTCACCTTGGAGGGGTCTCGGAGCTGTCACTAGGCCGGGCCCAACTTCCTGTATGAGGGGCACCTCTATTCCTCAGCCCCTCACCTTGGAGGGGTCTCGGAACTGGCACTAGGCCGGGCCCAGCTTCCTGTATGAGGGGCTGTTAGAAAAGGTAGACGGACCGGGAGGGTCGGCCGGGGTCAGGAGGAGAGGTCTCCGGGGAGAGCCGTCTCCAGCGATCGTACAGACAAGTAACTTCCCCCCCACAGACAGATATCACACACGGATAAGGTTCAGTGATCTTTATCGACACTTATTTAAGGTACGGTAAAATGGTACAAGGAGGTCTGGACTCAGGGGTCCCCTCGATTAGAGTCTCGTAAGGTAGGGAAGGGGGTAGCGGGACAGTCTATTTACCAATCAGGTAATTCGGATGAGATGGTGATGAGCTCACAATCCTCGAGCTTGGTGGTTAGGTGGTATGGGCCGCGGCAGCGCCAGCAGGTCCCGGTGCGGATGGTCGATACAACGGGCCGCGGCAGCGCCAGCAGGTCCCAGGAAGATGAAGGTTGCAGAGGGCCGCGGCAGCGCCAGCAGGTCCCGGGGAGGATGGTCGTTACAACGGGCCGCGGCAGCGCCAGCAGGTCCCAGGAAGATGAAGGTTGCAGAGGGCCGCGGCAGCGCCAGCAGGTCCCGGTGAGGATGGTCGGTACAACGGGCCGCGGCAGCGCCAGCAGGTCCCAGGAAGATGAAGGTTGCAGAAGGCCGCGGCAGCGCCAGCAGGCAGGACGATGGTTCACAAGAGCGGGCTACGGCAGCGCCAGTAGACCGTCAGGGTTGAGTTCACTCGGTGTCTCTCGACTCCAGGATACAACTGCCTTCCTGCTCCGGAGCTGTCTTAGTTATAGGGCTGGTGCCCTTTGATGTCCGGACCCTCGCACTTGGAGGTCGGAGGGTCCGGGATGAAGGTGTCCAGACACCCAGCAGGGGGTGGAGCCAGCGCCTGGGGGCTGCTGGAGGCGATCGGCACCTGGCGGGGGAAGAGCTCTTGACGCTTCGTTCTCCCATTGACCTGCCAAGTGGTCCGCTCACCTCCTGGGTGGATGGTGGTGCCGGGATGTCGGGGCCGGCCAGGCCCGGGGTTAGGGTCGAGGTGAGGCCACGCGGCCGCGTGGTGCAGGGCCCAAGATGGCGGCTTGACCTGGCCGGGGAAGCCGGTGGGGCTGGACCCCGTGATGAGTAGGGGTCCGAGGGCAGAGGGTCCGTCGGGAGACGGAGTACAGGGGCTTGTCACGGGGGTATGCTGGGTGGGCCGGAGCTCGGGCCCTGTCGTGCGGGGGGGGAGCCAGCCCTCTGTGTGGCCTGTCCAACATGCGTCCCCCCCAGCTGAAGGCGGGGAGAGTCACCCATCTCCTTGGGGACTCTCTTCGTCGAGGCGGAAAAAGCGGGACAGGCCGTCCGCGTTGGCGTGGTCTTGGCCTGGCCGGTGCTCCACAGTGAAGTCCATTCCCTGCAGGGAAATGGACCAGCGCAAGAGTTTTGGGTTCTCCCCCCGCATCTGCATCAGCCATTGCAGGGGTCGATGGTCGGTTTGTACCCGGAAGTGGGTACCGAAGAGATAGGGCCGGAGCTTTTTGAGGGCCCACACTACTGCAAATGCCTCCCTCTCGATTGTGCTCCAACGCTGTTCTCGGGCCAGGAGACGTCGACTGATGAAGGCCACCGGCTGGTCATGACCTTCGGGGTTCAGCTGAGAGAGGACGGCCCCGATGCCGTGGTCGGAGGCGTCGGTCTGTACTACAAATTCCCGACTGTAATCGGGGGCCTGGAGCACCGGGGCGGTGCACAGGGCGGCCTTCAGCTCTTCGAAGGCCGCTTGACATTCAGGAGTCCAGTGGACCCGCTTCGGTTGATTCTTGGATGTGAGTCCCGTGAGGGGCCCCACGATGCTGCCGTAGTCCTTCACGAACCGCCGGTAGTAGCCGGTGAGCCCTAAGAAGGCTCGGACCTCGGTCTGGGTGACGGGGGGCTGCCAGGACTGGATGGCAGCAATCTTAAGTTGTAGTGGGGCCACCAGCCCGCTTCCCACTTGGTGCCCCAGGTAGGTCACAGACCCTTGGCCAATTTGGCACTTGCCGGCTTTAATGGTGAGGCCGGCCCGCTGGAGGGCTTGGAGGACCTCTTGGAGGTGACGGAGGTGGTCGGACCAGTGGCGGCTGTATACAGCGATATCGTCCAGGTAGGCAGCGCTGAATTCTTCGAGCCCTGCCAAGACCTGGTTCACAAGACGTTGGAATGTGGCGGGGGCATTCTTCATGCCAAAGGGCATGACCTTAAATTGATAGTGGCCATCGGGGGTGGAGAAGGCTGACCGTTCCTGAGCCCTGGGTGTGAGGCCGATCTGCCAGTAGCCCGCCGTCAGGTCGAAGATACTAAGGTAGCGGGCGGCCCCCAGCCGGTCGATCAGCTCGTCTGCTCGGGGGATGGGATGAGCGTCGGTCCGGGTGACAGCGTTCAAGCCCCGGTAGTCGACGCAGAATCTCAGTTCAGGGGCGGTGCCGGGGGCAGCGGCCTTGGGAACTAATACAACCGGACTGGCCCAGGGACTGTCCGAGGGCTCGATGACCCCGATCGTGAGCATCTTGGCCACTTCCTCCTGTATGCAGGTCCGTACCCGATCTGGTACGCGGTAGGCCCGGTGCCGGACAGGGGGACTGTCCCCGGTGTCTACGTCGTGCAAACACCAAGGGGTGACCCCGGGGGTGAGTGAGAACAGGGCAGCGAACTGCAGCAGGAGGTCCCGGCAGTCCTGGCGTTGCTCCGAAGTGAGGGCGTCGGAGAGCCGGACCCCATCCACGGAGCCGTCCTTCTCCTGAGTCTTTAAGAGATCCGGGAGGGGCTCGGAGTCTTCTTCTGTACCACTGTCGGTCGCCATCAGGAGGCTTAGTTCGGAGCGCACAAAGTGTGGTTTGAGCCGGTTGGTGTGGAGGACCCGCAGGGGGTTCCGGGTGGACCCCATGTCGATGAGGTAAGTGACGGGGCTTTTACGCTCGACCACTTTGAAGGGCCCCGTCCACTTGTCTTGCAGGGCACATGGTTCGGTGGGGGACATCACCCATACTTGCTGCCCAGGCTCGAACTCAACGGAGGAGGCATTGTGATCATACCACCTTTTCATGTCCTCCTGACTGGCCTCGAGGTTCGCCTTGGCCATCTCCCTGAAGCGCCGGGTCTGGTTTCGTAGGGCCAGGAGGTATTTGAAGACGTCTGGAGGGGTCGTTAGGGGGGCCAACTCCCAGCCCTCCTTCACGAGGCTGAGGGGCCCTCGCACAGGGTGTCCGTATAGGAGTTCAAAGGGGCTAAAGCCGAGGGACTTCTGGGGTACTTCTCGGTAGGCGAAGAGGAGGCACGGGAGCAGTACATCCCACTGGCGACGGAGAGGCTCTTCCAATCCCCCAATCATCCCTTTGAGAGTGCGGTTGAACCGCTCCACTAGTCCGTTTCCTTGGGGGTGATAGGGGGTCGTGAATCTGTATGTGACCCCGCATTGTTGCCAGAGGGACTTCATGTACTTCGATATGAAGTTCGTACCTCGGTCGCTGACGACTTCTCGGGGGAAGCCTACCCGGGAGAAGATCCCCATCAGGGCCCGGCCAACCACTGGAGCGGTCACGGTCCGTAGGGGCACCGCCTCGGGATAGCGGGTGGCATGGTCCACTAGTACCAAGATGAACCTGTGTCCTTGTGCCGTGCGAGGGTCCAGCGGCCCCACAATGTCTATCCCCACCCTCTCGAACGGGGTGGTGACCACCGGGAAGGGTTGTAGAGGGGCCTTAAGCTTCCGGCCACTCTTCCCGCTTGCTTGGCATGTGGGGCACGATCGGCAGTGGTTCAGGACGTCATTCCTCATTTTTGGCCAGAAAAAGTGGGTCACCAGTCGACTGTACGTTTTATCTTGGCCCAGGTGCCCAGCCAGGGGGACATCGTGGGCTAGGTTGAGTAGAAAGTCTCGGAAGCGGAGCGGTACCACCAGAACTCGACTGGCCCCCAGCTCGGCGATTCTTTGCTCGCTGTAGAGCAGGTCGTTATCCCAGTAGACCCAGTGGGTTCCGGTGGTGTCCCCCGGCGGCTTGGGTGCTGGCTTGTTGGCGAAGCCCCTCGAGGGAGGGACAGGTCTTTTGCTCCTGGCGGAACTGTTCTTGGGTGGGCCCCCCTTCTTGCCGCCACTGAGCCAGATCCGGAAGGTCCTGGGGTTGCGCGTTTTCTTCGGGGGCCGGGTCTGGGAGGTCGGCCTCGCCGTTGTCCTCTACGGGGGCAACCGGGGGCGGAGGTGCCGGCCATTCGGTTTCTTCTGATCGGGGGGCGGCCCGGCCGGCCATGGATCGGGTGGTTATGCAGGCCCAGTCCGGGAGGCCCAGCATCCCCAAGTGCTCTCTTCTCTCGACGGCGGCCCACGGGGAACTCTCGAGGTCATTCCCCAGGAGGCAGTCCACGGGGGCATCGTCCCGGACCGTCACTTTCAGTAGGCCGGAGACCCCTCCCCATTCAAACGGGACGCAGGCCATCTTGCACATGCTTTCAGAGTTATCTGCCGAGCGGACGGGGCAGAGAATGTTCGGCAAGATCTGCTCGGGCTTCACCAGGTGACAGCGGACGGCCGTCACGCTGGCGCCGGTGTCGCGCAAGGCCTCAGCTCTCTGTCCATTAATGGTCACCCACTGACCGTATTTCCTGGTGTTGGCGGGTAGGGGAGCCCGCGGAACCATGTCTCTTCCCCCTAAGCATGCCAGGACCATGGCGGCTGGTTCCCACCCTTGCTGGTCCGGCTCACACTCCTCGGGACCCTCCAACGACTGCTCCTCCCCCAGGGCAGCGGCAGCTACCTGGCGGGGTTTGGGCGTTTGGTTCAGCGGGCAGTTCGGATCGTTGGCGTAGTGGCCTAGTCGCTGGCATCTGTGGCACGTGACGTTGGCTCGGTACCCAGGCCGCAACGGGGGGTTGCCCCGGCCGGTCGGCGGCGGGGTGCTGGCCATGGTTGTTGCTGGCAAGGCGTCTCTCCCCCGCCCCTGGCCTCCTCCTCCTCCCCGAGGACGGTGCTGGCCTTGGTTGCTTCTGTTCTGGTCGTGTGGCCCTTTCCGGCCCACTCGGGTGCTCTCCCACCGGTCAGCTTCGGCGGCGAGCTGCCGGGGGTCAGTCAGCTTACTGTCGAGTAGATGCTGCCGGAGCTCGACGAAGCAGTTGTTTGACAGGTGTTCCCATACCATGAGGTTGAAGAGCTGTTCGTAGGTGGTGACCTGACTTCCCTTGATCCAACCCTCGAAGGCCCGGCTGAAATAGTTCACGTATTCCACCCAAGTGGTACCTGGGATCCGGGTGCAATCCCTGAACCTCTGGCGGTACATCTCGGGCGTGAGGCCGTAGCGGGTGAGGAGGGCAGCCTTCATGTGGTCGTAGGACGACATTTGGTGATCGGGGAGCTGCAGCAGGGCATCGCGACCCTCGTTGATAAATCTCCCCCAAAGTCCGGCTCCCCAATCACTCCGGTCGATCCGGTGGGAGGTCATTGCGAACTCATAGGCCTTAAACCATTGTTGTATGTCGTCTTCTCGGACATACTCGCGGACCACATCCTTGGGGATGTGAACTTTTTTCTCAGTTGGTCCCGGGGTGTGTGGTCTTTCAGGCACCCCCAAGTCCTTATGCTGTTTGCGCAGTTCTATCTCTGCCAATTGGCGCTCGTGCTCGAGCGTTATCTTTTTCTCTTCCAGCTCTCTCTGTCTCTGTTTTTCTTCTCGCTCCTCTCGAATCCGCATCTGCTCGAGGTTGAGTTTCTGTTCAGCTAACTTGAGCTCCCCATCCATCTTGAGTCGTGCCATCTCTAATTCGTGCAGTCTGACTCTGTCTCTTTCTCGTATCTCCTCCGGTGATAGGCCCGTTCCCCGTTCCTCGGGAGTCGTGGCGTTCCCCTCTGGTGTGACGCTGTTTTGGTCGGAGGGTCTTGCGACCCCCGTTTCTGTCCACGACTCAAGGGCGTGCTTT
Source organism: Triturus cristatus (assembly GCF_964204655.1). Taxonomy (NCBI): domain Eukaryota; kingdom Metazoa; phylum Chordata; class Amphibia; order Caudata; family Salamandridae; genus Triturus; species Triturus cristatus. The sequence continues at coordinate 24,448,765 of NC_140591.1, forward strand.
AGGTCATCCTTGGTACTCAGGCCAGTGGTAGCAATGCCAAGTTCTATGCAAAATTGTCTCCGTTCGCGGTGGTTGTACTCCTCTAGTTTCTCCATTTGGAACTTCTCGGTGGAGCTGCTATCTTTGGTCGACATCGTGCTTTGTCGTGGGGTGAGCTACTCTCTGTACGATTACGCGTTGATTCGGATCGCGCCGCTGGCCACCAATGTTAGAAAAGGTAGACGGACCGGGAGGGTCGGCCGGGGTCAGGAGGAGAGGTCTCCGGGGAGAGCCGTCTCCAGCGATCGTACAGACAAGTAACTTCCCCCCCACAGACAGATATCACACACGGATAAGGTTCAGTGATCTTTATCGACACTTATTTAAGGTACGGTAAAATGGTACAAGGAGGTCTGGACTCAGGGGTCCCCTCGATTAGAGTCTCGTAAGGTAGGGAAGGGGGTAGCGGGACAGTCTATTTACCAATCAGGTAATTCGGATGAGATGGTGATGAGCTCACAATCCTCGAGCTTGGTGGTTAGGTGGTATGGGCCGCGGCAGCGCCAGCAGGTCCCGGTGCGGATGGTCGATACAACGGGCCGCGGCAGCGCCAGCAGGTCCCAGGAAGATGAAGGTTGCAGAGGGCCGCGGCAGCGCCAGCAGGTCCCGGGGAGGATGGTCGTTACAACGGGCCGCGGCAGCGCCAGCAGGTCCCAGGAAGATGAAGGTTGCAGAGGGCCGCGGCAGCGCCAGCAGGTCCCGGTGAGGATGGTCGGTACAACGGGCCGCGGCAGCGCCAGCAGGTCCCAGGAAGATGAAGGTTGCAGAAGGCCGCGGCAGCGCCAGCAGGCAGGACGATGGTTCACAAGAGCGGGCTACGGCAGCGCCAGTAGACCGTCAGGGTTGAGTTCACTCGGTGTCTCTCGACTCCAGGATACAACTGCCTTCCTGCTCCGGAGCTGTCTTAGTTATAGGGCTGGTGCCCTTTGATGTCCGGACCCTCGCACTTGGAGGTCGGAGGGTCCGGGATGAAGGTGTCCAGACACCCAGCAGGGGGTGGAGCCAGCGCCTGGGGGCTGCTGGAGGCGATCGGCACCTGGCGGGGGAAGAGCTCTTGACGCTTCGTTCTCCCATTGACCTGCCAAGTGGTCCGCTCACCTCCTGGGTGGATGGTGGTGCCGGGATGTCGGGGCCGGCCAGGCCCGGGGTTAGGGTCGAGGTGAGGCCACGCGGCCGCGTGGTGCAGGGCCCAAGATGGCGGCTTGACCTGGCCGGGGAAGCCGGTGGGGCTGGACCCCGTGATGAGTAGGGGTCCGAGGGCAGAGGGTCCGTCGGGAGACGGAGTACAGGGGCTTGTCACGGGGGTATGCTGGGTGGGCCGGAGCTCGGGCCCTGTCGTGCGGGGGGGGAGCTAGCCCTCTGTGTGGCCTGTCCAACAGGGGCACCTCTAATCCTCAGCCCCTCACCTTGGAGGGGTCTTAGAGCTGGCACTAGGCCGGGCACAGCTTCCTGTATGAGGGGCACCTCTAATCCTCAGCCCCTGACCTTGGAGGGGTCCTCAGCCCCTCACCTTGGAGGGGTCTCGGAGCTGGCACTAGGCCATGCCCAGCTCCCTGTATGAGGGGCACCGCTAATCCTCAGCCCCTCACATTGGAGGGGACCCAGAGCTGGCACTAGGCCGGGCCCAGCTTCCTGTATGAGGGGCACCTCTAATCCTCAGCCCCTGACCTTGGAGGGGTCCTCAGCCCCTCACCTTGGAGGGGTCTCGGAGCTGGCACTAGGCCGGGCCCAGCTCCCTGTATGAGGGGCGCCTCTAATCCTCAGCCCCTCACCTTGGAAGGGTCTCGGAGCTGGCACTAGGCCGGGCCCGGCTCCCTGTGTGAGGGGCGCCTCTAATCCTCAGCCCCTCATCTTGGAGGGGTCTCGGAGCTGGCACTAGGCCAGGCCCGGCTCCCTGTATGAGGGGCACCTCTAATCCTCAGCCCCTGACCTTGGAGGGGTCTCAGAGCTGGCACTAGGTCAGGCTCGGCTCCCTGTATGGGGGGCACCTCTAATCCTTAGCCCCTGACCTTGGAGGGGTCTCAGAGCTGGCACTAGGCCGGGCCCAGCTTCCTGTATGAGGGGCACCTCTAATCCTTAGCCCCTCACCTTGGAGGGGTCTCAGAAATGGCACTAGGCCCAGCCCAGCTCCCTGTATGAGGGGCGCCTCTAATCCTCAGCCCCTGACCTTGGAGGGGTCCCAGAGCTGGCACTAGGCCGGGCCCAGCTTCCTGTATGAGGGGCACCTCTAATCCTTAGCCCCTCACCTTGGAGGGGTCTTAGAGCTGGCACTAGGCCAGGCCCAGCTTCCTGTATGAGGGGCACCGCTAATCCTCAGCCCCTCACCTTGGAGGGGTCTCGGAGCTGGCACTAGGCCGGGCCCAGCTCCCTGTATGAGGGGCGCCTCTAATCCTCTGCCCCTCACCTTGGAGGGGTCTCGGAGCTGGCACTAGGCCGGGCCCAGCTTCCTGTTTAAGGGGCACCGCTAATCCTCAGCCCCTCACATTGGAGGGGACCCAGAGCTGGCACTAGGCCAGGCCCAGCTCCCTGTATGAGGGGCACCTCTAAACCTCAGCCCTCACCTTGGAGGGGCCTCGGAGCTGGCACTAGGCCGGGCCCAACTTCCTGTATGAGGGGCACCTCTATTCCTCAGCCCCTCACCTTGGAGGGGTCTCGGAACTGGCACTAGGCCGGGCCCAGCTTCCTGTATGAGGGGCACCTCTAATCCTCAGCCCCTCACCTTGGAGGGGTCTTAGAGCTGGCACTAGGCCGGGCACAGCTTCCTGTATGAGGGGCACCTCTAATCCTCAGCCCCTGACCTTGGAGGGGTCATCAGCCCCTCACCTTGGAGGGGTCTCGGAGCTGGCACTAGGCCATGCCCAGCTCCCTGTATGAGGGGCACCGCTAATCCTCAGCCCCTCACATTGGAGGGGACCCAGAGCTGGCACTAGGCCGGGCCCAGCTTCCTGTATGAGGGGCGCCTCTAATCCTCAGCCCCTCACCTTGGAGGGGTCTTAGAGCTGGCACTAGGCCGGGCCCAGCTTCCTGTATGAGGGGCGCCGCTAATCCTCAGCCCCTCACCTTGGAGGGGTCTCGGAGCAGTCACTAGGCCGGGCCCGGCTGCCTGTATGAGGGGCACCTCTAATCCTCAGCCCCTGACCTTGGAGGGGTCTCGGAGCTGGCACTAGGCCGGGCCCAGCTCCCTGTATGAGGGGCACCTCTAATCCTCAGCCCCTGACCTTGGAGGGGTCTCGGAGCTGGCACTAGGCCGGGCCCAGCTCCCTGTATGAGGGGCACCACTAATCTTCAGCCCCTGACCTTGGAGGGGTCTCAGAGCTGGCACTAGGCTGGGCCCAGCTCCCTGTATGAGGGGCACCTCTAATCCTCAGTCCCTCCCCCTTGGAGGGGTCTCGGTGCTGGCACTAGGCCGGGCCCAGCTCCCTGTATGAGGGGCACCTCTAATCCTCAGCCCCTCCCCCTTGGAGGGGTCTCGGAGCTGGCACTAGGCTGGGCCCAGCTCCCTTTTTTAAGGGCACCTCTAATGCTCAGCCCCTCCCCTTGGAGGGGTCTTGGAGCTGGCACTAGGCCAGGCCCAGCTCCCTGTATGAGGGGCACCTCTAATCCTCAGCCCCTGACCTTGGAGGGGTCTCAGAGCTGGCACTAGGCCGGGCCCAGGTTCCTGCATGAGGGGCGCCTCTAATCCTCAGCCCCTCACCTTGTAGGGTACACTTCGTTGGCACTAGGCCAGGCCCAGCCTCATGTGTCTTTCTTAGCGCCTGGTTAGCACATGGACGGATCGAGGCGTTAGCTCAAGGCCGTGCTTCGCTTCCTGCGAGGAGAGATTCTCCGAATGTAAGCGGGATGTGCCTCCCCCTTGTCCCACTTTCACTTCCGGTGACTGCACGTCCTTTCCGAGCCGCGTCCCCAAAGCCCCACAGCGTCACGGGGCTTCAGCGGGAACAGTCTGTGCTCGGGGCGGATGCAGCCTGGAGGTCCCTGGAAGGGCACGTGTGCACATGGGTTCTGGGCAAGGGGTAACCAGAGGTGAACTCTCTGATGTCACAAGTATCACAGATCCTAAGACTACGACACTCAGAAAACTCTCTGACGTCATAGTATCACAGGCCCTGAGACTACGACACTCAGAAAACTCTCTGACGTCACAAGTATCTCAGGCCCCATGACTGCGATACCCTGAACACTCTCTGACGTCAAAAGCATCACAGGCCCTGAGACTACGACACTCAGAAAACTCTCTGACGTCAAAAGTATCACAGGCCCTGAGACTACGATACTCAGAAAACACTCTGCCGTCACAAGCATCACAGGTCCTGAGACTCTACGACACTCAGAAAACACTCTGACGTCACAAGCATCACAGGCCCTGAGACTACGACACTCAGAAAACTCTCTGACGTCACACGTATCACAGGCATTGAGGCTACGATAATCAGAAAACACTCTGACGTCCTCAGCATCACAGGCCATGATACTACGACACTCAGAAAACTTTCTGACGTCACAAGCATCACAGGCCCTGAGATTACGCCATTCAGAAAACACTCTGACGTCACAAGCATCACAGGCCCTGAGACTACGACACTTATAAAACACTCTGACGTAACAAGCATTAAAGATCCTAAGACTACGACACTCAGAAAACTCTCTGACCTCATAGTATCACAGGCCCTGAGACTACGACACTCAGAAAACTCTCTGACGTCACAAATATCACAGGCCCTGAGACTACGATACTCAGAAAACACTCTGCCGTCACAAGCATCACAGGTCCTGAGACTACGGCCCTCAGAAAACTCCCGGGAGTATCACAGACCCTGAGACGTCAAAGCTCCTCTGACAGTCTCTATCATAGCCTTCTGAGCAAATGATACACCATGGGGAACTCTCTGACGTCAAAGGTATCACAGCCCCTAAGACCACCATACTCAGAAAACTCTCTGACGTCAAAGCTCCTCTAGGACATTCTGAATCTTAGCCTTCCGAGCAAATAGTATCTAGAGGTGACCTCTTTGACGTCACAAGTATCACATGCCCTAAGACTGCGATACCCAGAACCGTCTCTGACGTCAGAACTTCCTTGACACACTCTTTATCACAGCCTTCTGAGCGAATGATACACCGATGTGCGCTCTCTCTGACGTCACAGCTATCACAGCCTCCAGGACTGCCATACCAGAATCCTCTTTGACGTCACAACTCGCCGGACACATTCTTTATCACAGCTTTTAACACTACCATAGTAGAACCCTCTCTGACATCTCAGCTCCCTTGACACATTTTCGATCACAGTTTTTAAGACTACAATACCCAGAACCCTATCTGACGCAAATGATACACCGCTGTGCGCTCTCTCTGACGTCACAGCTCTCACAGCCGCTATGGGTGCGTCCCAGATCCATGTCTGACGTCAGAGTTACCGCGACACATTCTCTGTCACAGCCTTCTGAGCAAATGATACACTGATGGCGCTCTCTCTGACGTCACAGCTCTCACAGCTGCGGTGCCCAGGAACCTCTCTGACGTCACAGCTCCCCGTTATCACATCCTCCTGAGCAACTGACACCAGATGTTGACTCTCTGTGACGTCACAGCTTCACTAACACATTCTCAATCACAGCTTGTAGGACTTCGATACTCAGTACCGTCTCTGACGTCAGAACTCCCTTGACACATTATTTTTTTTTTACGAATTTTTATTGAGTTATAAAAACCCAGGTACAGTGAATAACCCGAATAGGGCTGCAAATGGACAAATCGGAAATCAAAAATAGCCCTTAGCAGGATCCTATATTCCAAAATTACATCGACATCTGTAAAAAGTCCCTCCTGATGTGGGATAATGTGACCTAAAATGGGGTTGACCCCCCCTACCCCACCCTCCGTCCTGCAGTATGAATCAGTGAGATGCCCGAGTTGGTATCTCTCCGGCCATCATCCATGTAACGTAACTCTAACAACCCCCCTCCCCCAACCTTAACTAAGACTGCATTACCCAGAACCCTCTCAGCTATCTCAGCCTCGAAGACTACAGTACCCAGAACCCTCTCAGCCTCGAAGACTGCAGTACCCAGAACCCTCCCAGCTATCTCAGCCTCGAAGACTACAGTACCCAGAACCCTCTCAGCCTCGAAGACTGCAGTACCCAGAACCCTCCCAGCCTCAAGGACTGCAGTACCCAGAACCCTCTCAGCTATCTCAGCCTCAAAGACTGCAGTACCCAGAACCCTCTCAGCTATCTCAGCCTCGAAGACTGCAGTACCCAGAACCCTCTCAGCTATCTCAGCCTTGAGGACTACAGTACCCCGAACCCTCTCGGCTATCTCAGCCTCGAAGACTTCAGTACCCAGAACCCTCTCTGCAATCACAGCCTTGAAGACTGCAGTACCCAGAACCCTCTCAGCTATCTCAGCCTCAAAGACTGCAGTACCCAGAACCCTCTCAGCTATCGCAGCCTCAAAGACTGCAGTGCACAGAACCCTCTCAGCTATCTCAGCCTCAAGGACTGCAGTACCCAGAACCCTCTCAGCCTCAAAGACTGCAGTACCCCGAACTCTCTCCACTATCGCAGCCTCGAAGACTGCAGTACCCCGAACCCTGTCAGCCTCAAAGACTGCAGTACCCAGAACCCTCTTAACTATCGCAGCCTCGAAGACTACAGTACCCAGAACCCTCTCAGCTATCGCAGCCTCAAAGACTGCAGTACCCAGAACCCTCTCAGCTATCTAAGCCTCAAAGACTGCAGTACCCAGAACCCTCTCAGCTATCTCAGCCTCGAAGACTACAGTATCCTGAACCCTCTCGGCTATCAAAGCCTCGAAGACTACAGTACCCATACCCCTCTCAGCTATCGTAGCCTCGAAGACTACAGTAACCAGAACTCTCTCAGCTATCACTGCCTCGAAGACTACAGTACCCAGAACTCTCTCAGCCTCAAAGACTGCAGTACCCAGAATCCTCTCAGTTATCACAGCCTCGAAGACTGCAGTACCCAGAACCCTCACAGCTATCTCATCCTCGAAGATTGCAGTACCCAGAATCCTTTCTGTCCCGAAGACTACAGTACCCAGAACCCTCTCAGTTATCACAGCCTCAAAGACAGCTGTACCCAGAACCCTCACAGCCTCGAAGATAGCTGTACGCAAACCTCTGCAATCACAGCCTCGAAGACTTCAGTACCCAGAACCCTCTCTGCATTCACAGCCTCGAAGACTTCAGGACCCAGAACCCTCTCTGCTATCTCAGCCTCAAAGACTGCAGTACCCAGAACCCTCTCTGCTATCTCAGCCTCGAAGACTACAGTACCCCGAACCCTCTCTGCTATCTCAGCCTCGAAGACTACAGTACCCCGAACCCTCTCGGCTATCTCAACCTCGAAGACTGCAGTACCCAGAACCCTCTCTGCTATCTCAGCCTTGAGGACTACAGTACCCCGAAGCCCTTTCGGCTATCTCAGCCTCGAAGACTGCAGTACCCCGAACCCTCTTGGCTATCTCAGCCTCGATGACTGCAGCACCCAGAACCCTCTCAGCTATCTGAGCCTCGAATACTGCAGTACCCCGAGCCCTCTCGGCTATCTCAGCCTTGAAGACTACAGTACCCAGAACCCTCTCGGCTAGCTCAGCCTCGAAGACTACAGTACCCAGAACCCTTTCTGCTATCTCAGCCTCGAAGACTACAGTACCCTGAGCCCTCTCGGCTATCTCAGCCTCGAAGACTGCAGTACCCAGATCCCTCTCTGCTATCTCAGCCTTGAGGACTACAGTACCCCGAAGCCCTTTCGGCTATCTCAGCCTCGAAGACTGCAGTACCCCAAACCCTCTTGGCTATCTCAGCCTCGATGACTGTAGCACCCAGAACCCTCTCAGCTATCTCAGCCTTGAAGACTGCAGTACCCCGAGCCCTCTCGGCTATCTCAGCCTCGAAGACTGCTGTACGCCGAACCCTCTTGGCTATCTCAGCCTCGAAGACTACAGCACCCAGAACCCTCTCAGCTATCGCAGCCTCAAAGACTGCAGTACCCCGAACAATCTCAGCTATCGCAGCCTCAAAGACTGCAGTACCCCGAACCCTCTCGGCTATCTCAGCCTTGAGGAATACAGTACCCCGAACCATCTTGGCTATCTCAGCCTCGAAGACTGCAGTACCCCAAACCGTCTCGGCTATGTCAGCCGACAAGACTGCAGTACCCCGTACCCTGTCAGCCTCAAAGACTGCAGTACCCCGAACCCTGTCAGTCTCAAAGACTGCAGTACCCTGTGAGAAGTTGGCCTGGCATATGCTGGTCACTAGTTATAGTGGCCACCTTGCACCAGTCCAATTCGACTCTTGGTAGATAGGTTTAAAGACAACCTTTTAAAGAAAGCTATCCTAGTGGTAGCTGTGGAGAGCAGCCTTCAGGCTAAGTCTCTGAGGAATGTAAAGCAGCTTGTTTTACCTTATAATCTCTTGAATTACCAAATGAAAAGGACACCACACAGGTATATATATCAAATATATATGTATTTATTCTTAGATACACTCTACTAATCTCTTTATGAGATTAGAACCCAGATACACATTCAAATGTCAACACTTCTCAATAAATTAAGCACAAATATGGCTGTAGCCCTAGGGGCGTACCAGACCATATACTAAGAAAATGGTTTAACAAACTCGACTTGCAAAATGAAAAGTCCTAGGGCCTTGGGAATCGCTGAGGCTTCACTTCTGCAGTGTTAGCAGGTAAGTAATCAGCCCGCGGGAGACGCGTGCAGTGTCTAAACACAGCCGCGGGTTTCCTATTGGTTTCAATGGCACAAGTCGCAGTTTGTAATTTAAAGTTTTAGGGCACTTCGGAGAAGTCAACAAGCAAGCCACTTACAGGGTAAGTATTTCGAGGTCCAACACACACTTGGGCACCAGAGTGCGCGAGTCACCTCACCCACGGAAGCCGGGTGCATAGGTGTCTTTTGGTGTCGGGTCGCTATGCTGTTTTCAATGGAGATCACTGAAGACTTGATGCTTGTGACGACTGGAGAGGTGTCCGCTGGAATCCGAAGATGGATTGAAGTTGAAGAGGACCTGAAAATTGAGGGGACAGAGTTCAAAGTCACTTGCCAGTGACCGGTGGCCAGCAGGATGGATGACCACTGATGTCGCGTCGCTTCAGGTCGTCGATGGTGATTTGTCTCTTCGCTCACGAGGTCCAGGAGAGATCAACGATGACCAGCAGCTGGATTCGGGGGGTCCCATAACGTCTACAGCTGATGACGGTGTTGGCAACTGGATTGGAGCCAACAAACCTTGGCAACCGCAAGTCTCGTGTGGAGTGAAGATTAAAGATGGTGCAGACCAGCAAGGTCTGATGGACTTACCCAGCAAGGGTAAGTGAGGGCAGGCCCGGAGCAAATAGAAGAGCCCTTGAAGTTGATGAGAAAGTCTTCGGGTGAGTCACTAGCCAATGGGCAAGCAACCGCAAAGACGCCTTTGCAGGAAAAGTTCCACAGGAGCCCACGGTCACTCGGGACAGAGTAGGCCACTGATTTTCGGTACCAGACCTGCTAGGGACTTGGACTACAGATGGTCCAAAGCACAAGTTCGTAGAACATTGTTTAGGGTTTGCACTCGAAATCAGTGCACGGTTCCTTGGTATTGCTGCTCCTCATCCCTCGAGGGGTCCAGATGCCACAGCTTCGCAGGGGACTCAAAATGGCCGTCAAGAGGTCAGGAAATCCACTTCAAGGGATGCAGGGACTTCGGACTCCGGCGGGAGCGGTGAAGTTTGCAACCGTTGATCAAGTTACTGGTGCCTGCCAAGCAGGGGAGTCACTCCTTGACTCCAAGGGAGATTCTTCAGTCTTCCAGAGATAGTGGAACGTCGAAGGGCCAGGATTCTTCTTTGTAGAGCGTCGTCCAGGTGTAATCTGAATTGCATTGGCAATGCTTGGTATCTTATAGTGAAGATAGGGGAGGGACTAGCTCTATGACCACTCCTCTAGGAGGGTCAGGTTAGTGGTTGGTTACACCCACTTCCCTTTGTCCGGTTTCACGCCAGAGCAGGGGCAGGTAGCCCCTGAACCGGTTTGAGCTGGCATATGCACAGAGGAGCCTACTGCTCCCCCAGTGCAGGACTTCAAAGGCACTCTAAGAGTGCACCCACCCAGGTCCAATACACTAAATCCTGTCTGGGAGGTGGTAACACCTCCCTGTGACAGGATACCCTTTGTTGGGCTTCCTCCACTGTGAGTTTCGGTCAGCAGCAGGAGGGCAGCCCGGAGTCTGTGCTGGTGGCATCCATTTTGTGAGGCCAGGGCTCTAGAAGATTTCTACCGTTTAGTACAGTGGGTACATGTCGTCCCCTCTAGAAGGGTGGGATCATACTCCCACACCAGTTACTGGTGTGGGTGTATGATTCCAAGTTGTTTGACACCAAACACGACATGTTTTGATGCAGTCATTCCAAAGTTAGCATTTACCGCGAGGTTATAATGCACTTAAGAGTATATGGTTTAACCGCATCCACAAACAGCAGTAGAGAATAGACTCTGCTAGCTGCAGAGGGGTCCTGCTCAGGCAGAAGCACCCCCTCACATAGTAAACCAAGCACCCTGCCCTCAGGACTGTTAGGGCCTGCAAGAGGGGCGACTGATAGGTTTATATGTGTGTGTATGGTGAGATATAAGAACCTATACCTCAGTGAGGAGTGCTAACACTACCTCACACAGGCTGCAGTAGCAGGCCTGTGGTGTCAGATTGTGAATGCTTCCCAGGGGAGGCATAATACATGCTGCAGCCCCTGGTAGGCCTGTGAAGTACCAATGCCCTTGGTACCTAAGGTACCATATACTAGGGGCTCATAAGGTACCACAGTATCCAATCACTAGTGCATCTAATATGCACACCAAGTTGTTTTAGAGAGATCAGTGAGACTGGGGCCCTGATTAGCAGGGACCCAGCCAGACTATAGTCAGAAACCAGTGTATACATCAGAAAAAAAGTGGGGGCAACATAAGTGCAGATCCTACTCTCCTACATACCCCAAACCCTGTCAGCCTCAAAGACTGCATTACCCAGAACCCTCTCAGCTATCTCAGCCTCCAAGACTGCAGTACCCAGAACCCTCTCAGCCATCACAGCCTCGAAGACTGCAGTACCCCGAGCCCTCTCGGTTATCTCAGCTTCGAAGACTACAGTACCCCGAGCCCTCTCGGCTATCTCAGCCTCGAAGACTACAGCACCCAGAACCCTCTCAGCCTCAAAGACTGCAGTACCCCGAGCCCTCTCGGCTATCTCAGCCTCGAAGACTGCAGTACCCAGAACCATCTCAGCTATCTCAGCCTCGAAGACTGCAGTACCCAGAACCCTCTCAGCCTCAAAGACTGCAGTACTCCGAGCCCTCTCGGCTATCTCAGCCTCGAAGACTGCAGTACCCCGAGCCCTCTCGGCTATCTCAGCCTCGAAGACTGCAGTACCCAGAACCCTCTCAGCTATTTCAGCCTTGAGGACTACAGTACCCCGAAGCCCTTTCGGCTATCTCAGCCTCGAAGACTGCAGTACCCAGATCCCTCTCTGCTATCTCAGCCTTGAGGACTACAGTACCCCGAAGCCCTTTCGGCTATCTCAGCATCGAAGACTGCAGTACCCCGAACCCTCTTGGCTATCTCAGCCTCGATGACTGCAGCACCCAGAACCCTCTCAGCTATCTCAGCCTTGAATACTGCAGTACCCCGAGCCCTCTCGGCTATCTCAGCATCGAAGACTGCAGTACCCCGAGCCCTCTCGGCTATCTCAGCCTCGAAGACTGCAGTACGCCGAACCCTCTTGGCTATCTTAGCCTCAATGACTGCAGCACCCAGAACCCTCTTAGCCATCACAGCCTTGAAGACTACAGTATCCCGAACCCTCTCGGCTATCTCGGCCTCGAAGACTACAGTACCCCGAGCCCTCTCGGCTATCTCAGCCTCGAAGACTACAGCACCCAGAACCCTCTCAGCCTCAAAGACTGCAGTACCCCGAGCCCTCTCGGCTATCTCAGCCTCAAAGACTGCAGTACCCCGAACCCTCTCGGCTATCTCAGCCTTGAGGAATACAGTACCCCGAACCATCTTGGCTATCTCAGCCTCGAAGACTGCAGTACCCCAAACCGTCTCGGCTATGTCAGCCGACAAGACTGCAGTACCCCGTACCCTGTCAGCCTCAAAGACTGCAGTACCCCGAACCCTGTCAGCCTCAAAGACTGCAGTACCCTGTGAGAAGTTGGCCTGGCATATGCTGGTCACTAGTTATAGTGGCCACCTTGCACCAGTCCAATTCGACTCTTGGTAGATAGGTTTAAAGACAACCTTTTAAAGAAAGCTATCCTAGTGGTAGCTGTGGAGAGCAGCCTTCAGGCTAAGTCTCTGAGGAATGTAAAGCAGCTTGTTTTACCTTATAATCTCTTGAATTACCAAATGAAAAGGACACCACACAGGTATATATATCAAATATATATGTATTTATTCTTAGATACACTCTACTAATCTCTTTATGAGATTAGAACCCAGATACACATTCAAATGTCAACACTTCTCAATAAATTAAGCACAAATATGGCTGTAGCCCTAGGGGCGTACCAGACCATATACTAAGAAAATAATTTAACAAACTCGACTTGCAAAATGAAAAGTCCTAGGGCCTTGGGAATCGCTGAGGCTTCACTTCTGCAGTGTTAGCAGGTAAGTAATCAGCCCGCGGGAGACGCGTGCAGTGTCTAAACACAGCCGCGGGTTTCCTATTGGTTTCAATGGCACAAGTCGCAGTTTGTAATTTAAAGTTTTAGGGCACTTCGGAGAAGTCAACAAGCAAGCCACTTACAGGGTAAGTATTTCGAGGTCCAACACACACTTGGGCACCAGAGTGCGCGAGTCACCTCACCCACGGAAGCCGGGTGCATAGGTGTCTTTTGGTGTCGGGTCGCTATGCTGTTTTCAATGGAGATCACTGAAGACTTGATGCTTGTGACGACTGGAGAGGTGTCCGCTGGAATCCGAAGATGGATTGAAGTTGAAGAGGACCTGAAAATTGAGGGGACAGAGTTCAAAGTCACTTGCCAGTGACCGGTGGCCAGCAGGATGGATGACCACTGATGTCGCGTCGCTTCAGGTCGTCGATGGTGATTTGTCTCTTCGCTCACGAGGTCCAGGAGAGATCAACGATGACCAGCAGCTGGATTCGGGGGGTCCAATAACGTCTACAGCTGATGACGGTGTTGGCAACTGGATTGGAGCCAACAAACCTTGGCAACCGCAAGTCTCGTGTGGAGTGAAGATTAAAGATGGTGCAGACCAGCAAGGTCTGATGGATTTACCCAGCAAGGGTAAGTGAGGGCAGGCCCGGAGCAAATAGAAGAGCCCTTGAAGTTGATGAGAAAGTCTTCGGGTGAGTCACTAGCCAATGGGCAAGCAACCGCAAAGACGCCTTTGCAGGAAAAGTTCCACAGGAGCCCACGGTCACTCGGGACGGAGTAGGCCACTGATTTTCGGTACCAGACCTGCTAGGGACTTGGACTACAGATGGTCCAAAGCACAAGTTCGTAGAACATTGTTTAGGGTTTGCACTCGAAATCAGTGCACGGTTCCTTGGTATTGCTGCTCCTCATCACTCGAGGGGTCCAGATGCCACAGCTTCGCAGGGGACTCAAAATGGCCGTCAAGAGGTCAGGAAATCCACTTCAAGGGATGCAGGGACTTCGGACTCCGGCGGGAGCGGTGAAGTTTGCAACCGTTGATCAAGTTACTGGTGCCTGCCAAGCAGGGGAGTCACTCCTTGACTCCAAGGGAGATTCTTCAGTCTTCCAGAGATAGTGGAACGTCGAAGGGCCAGGATTCTTCTTTGTAGAGCGTCGTCCAGGTGTAATCTGAATTGCATTGGCAATGCTTGGTATCTTATAGTGAAGATAGGGGAGGGACTAGCTCTATGACCACTCCTCTAGGAGGGTCAGGTTAGTGGTTGGTTACACCCACTTCCCTTTGTCCGGTTTCACGCCAGAGCAGGGGCAGGTAGCCCCTGAACCGGTTTGAGCTGGCATATGCACAGAGGAGCCTACTGCTCCCCCAGTGCAGGACTTCAAAGGCACTCTAAGAGTGCACCCACCCAGCTCCAATACACTAAATCCTGTCTGGGAGGTGGTAACACCTCCCTGTGACAGGATACCCTTTGTTGGGCTTCCTCCACTGTGAGTTTCGGTCAGCAGCAGGAGGGCAGCCCGGAGTCTGTGCTGGTGGCATCCATTTTGTGAGGCCAGGGCTCTAGAAGATTTCTACCGTTTAGTACAGTGGGTACATGTCGTCCCCTCTAGAAGGGTGGGATCATACTCCCACACCAGTTACTGGTGTGGGTGTATGATTCCAAGTTGTTTGACACCAAACACGACATGTTTTGATGCAGTCATTCCAAAGTTAGCATTTACCGCGAGGTTATAATGCACTTAAGAGTATATGGTTTAACCGCATCCACAAACAGCAGTAGAGAATAGACTCTGCTAGCTGCAGAGGGGTCCTGCTCAGGCAGAAGCACCCCCTCACATAGTAAACCAAGCACCCTGCCCTCAGGACTGTTAGGGCCTGCAAGAGGGGCGACTGATAGGTTTATATGTGTGTGTATGGTGAGATATAAGAACCTATACCTCAGTGAGGAGTGCTAACACTACGTCACACAGGCTGCAGTAGCAGGCCTGTGGTGTCAGATTGTGAATGCTTCCCAGGGGAGGCATAATACATGCTGCAGCCCCTGGTAGGCCTGTGAAGTACCAATGCCCTTGGTACCTAAGGTACCATATACTAGGGGCTCATAAGGTACCACAGTATCCAATCACTAGTGCATCTAATATGCACACCAAGTTGTTTTAGAGAGATCAGTGAGACTGGGGCCCTGATTAGCAGGGACCCAGCCAGACTATAGTCAGAAACCAGTGTATACATCAGAAAAAAAGTGGGGGCAACATAAGTGCAGATCCTACTCTCCTACATACCCCAAACCCTGTCAGCCTCAAAGACTGCATTACCCAGAACCCTCTCAGCTATCTCAGCCTCCAAGACTGCAGTACCCAGAACCCTCTCAGCCATCACAGCCTCGAAGACTGCAGTACCCCGAGCCCTCTCGGTTATCTCAGCTTCGAAGACTACAGTACCCCGAGCCCTCTCGGCTATCTCAGCCTCGAAGACTACAGCACCCAGAACCCTCTCAGCCTCAAAGACTGCAGTACCCCGAGCCCTCTCGGCTATCTCAGCCTCGAAGACTGCAGTACCCAGAACCCTCTCAGCTATCTCAGCCTCGAAGACTGCAGTACCCAGAACCCTCTCAGCCTCAAAGACTGCAGTACTCCGAGCCCTCTCGGCTATCTCAGCCTCGAAGACTGCAGTACCCCGAGCCCTCTCGGCTATCTCAGCCTCGAAGACTGCAGTACCCAGAACCCTCTCAGCTATTTCAGCCTTGAGGACTACAGTACCCCGAAGCCCTTTCGGCTATCTCAGCCTCGAAGACTGCAGTACCCAGATCCCTCTCTGCTATCTCAGCCTTGAGGACTACAGTACCCCGAAGCCCTTTCGGCTATCTCAGCATCGAAGACTGCAGTACCCCGAACCCTCTTGGCTATCTCAGCCTCGATGACTGCAGCACCCAGAACCCTCTCAGCTATCTCAGCCTTGAATACTGCAGTACCCCGAGCCCTCTCGGCTATCTCAGCATCGAAGACTGCAGTACCCCGAGCCCTCTCGGCTATCTCAGCCTCGAAGACTGCAGTACGCCGAACCCTCTTGGCTATCTTAGCCTCAATGACTGCAGCACCCAGAACCCTCTTAGCCATCACAGCCTTGAAGACTACAGTATCCCGAACCCTCTCGGCTATCTCGGCCTCGAAGACTACAGCACCCAGAACCCTCTCAGCTATCTCAGCCTCGAAGACTGCAGTACCCAGAACCCTCTCAGCTTTCGCAGCCTCAAAGACTGCAGTACCCCGAACCCTCATGGCTATCTCAGCCTTGAGGACTAGAGTACCCCGAACCCTCTCGGCTATCTCAGCCTCAAAGACTGCAGTACCCCAAACCCTCTCGGCTATGTCAGCCGACAAGACTGCAGTACCCCGAACTTTGTCAGCCTCAAAGACTGTAGTACCCCGAACCCTGTCAGCCTCAAAGACTGCAGTATCCCGGAACCTGTCAGCCTCAAAGACTGCAGTACCCCGAACCCTGTCAGCCTCAAAGACTGCATTACCCCGAACCATGTCAGCCTCAAAGACTGCAGTACCCAGAACCCTCTCAGCTATCTCAGCCTCCAAGACTGCAGTACCCAGAACCCTCTCAGCCATCACAGCCTCGAAGACTGCAGTACCCCGAGCCCTCTCGGCTATCTCAGCCTTGAGGACTACAGTACCCAGAACCCTCTCAGCCTCAAAGACTGTAGTACCCCGAGCCCTCTCGGCTATCTCAGCCTCGAAGACTACAGCACCCAGAACCCTCTCAGCCTCAAAGACTGCAGTACCCCGAGCCCTCTCGGCTATCTCAGTCTTGAAGACTGCAGTACCCCGAGCCCTCTCGGCTATCTCAGTCTCGAAGACTGCAGTACCCCGAGCCCTCTCGGCTATCTCAGCCTTGAGGACTACAGTACCCAGAACCCTCTCAGCCTCAAAGACTGCAGTACCCCGAGCCCTCTCGGCTATCTAAGCCTCGAAGACTACAGCACCCAGAACCCTCTCAGCCTCAAAGACTGCAGTACCCCGAGCCCTCTCGGCTATCTCAGCCTCGAAGACTACAGTACCCCGAACCCTCTCGGCTATCTCAGCCTCGAAGACTACAGTACCCCGAACCCTCTCGGCTATCTCAGCCTCGAAGACTACAGTACCCCGAACCCTCTCGGCTATCTCAGCCTCGAAGACTGCAGTACCCCGAACCCTCTCGGCTAGCTCAGCCTCGAAGACTACAGTACCCCGAACCCTCTCGGCTATCTCAGCCTCGAAGACTGCAGTACCCCGAACCCTCTTGGCTAGCTCAGCCTCGAAGACTACAGTACCCAGAACGCTCTCGGCTATCTCAGCCTCGAAGACTGCAGTACCCCGAACCCTCTCGGCTAGCTCAGCCTTGAGGACTACAGTACCCAGAACCCTCTCAGCCTCAAAGACTGCAGTACCCCGAGCCCTCTCGGCTATCTCAGCCTCGAAGACGGCAGTACCCCGAACCCTCTCGGCTAGCTCAGCCTTGAGGACTACAGTACCCAGAACCCTCTCAGCCTCAAAGACTGCAGTACCCCGAGCCCTCTCGGCTATCTCAGCCTTGAGGACTACAGTACCCAGAACCCTCTCAGCCTCAAAGACTGCAGTACCCCGAGCCCTCTCGGCTATCTCAGCCTCGAAGACTGCAGTACCCCGAACCGTCTTGGCTAGCTCAGCCTTGAGGACTACAGTACCCAGAACCCTCTCAGCCTCAAAGACTGCAGTACCCCGAGCCCTCTCGGCTATCTCAGCCTCGAAGACTGCAGTACACCGAACCCTCTCGGCTAGCTCAGCCTTGAGGACTACAGTACCCAGAACCCTCTCAGCCTCAAAGACTGCAGTACCCCGAGCCCTCTCGGCTATCTCAGCCTCGAAGACTGCAGTACCCAGAACGCTCTCGGCTAGCTCAGCCTCGAAGACTGCAGTACCCCGAACCCTCTCTGCTATCTCAGCCTCGAAGACTACAGTACACAGAACCCTCTCGGCTATCTCAGCCTCGAAGACTGCAGTACCCAGAACCCTCTCTGACAGCACCGACCCCTTGACACATTGTCTGTCCGATCCCTCGGACCTCACAACAATACCCAGAAGCTTCTCTGATGTCACGTCTCATTATATAGCGGACTGTGTACAGAGTCCAGGCAAACCCCAAAGGAACGACAGCGGCACACATGACACCCCAAATGCTCTCTTTTGTGGTCGTGTGGGCGAGCCGTTCGGCTTATCAGAGGACAATGCTAAGCATTTGTTGTACTCAGAGGCAATAAATGAGACACACACGCAAGAATAAATACAAGACCAAGTTGTTTTTATATTCATTTTGATACCAAGAACGTAAACAGGAAGTAAGTAAAAATGTACTGAATTGGGCCTTTACCACAATGCTTTCCTATGGGAGAAGTCGGTTTCCGGGATCTCCTGCGGGCCGAGGGTCGTAGGGGCCATGGTCCAAAGTACTGGCAGCAATCACTCGTTACCTGCCCTGGGGCATCGGGGGCAGGGGTGCTGGTCGTATTGGTACCTGTGCGTGCTACGCCAGGAACAAGAAGGGGGTGGGGGGCACATAGAAACAGGCTGCAGAAGGGGGCTTGTGGGCAGGTCCAGGAGGTCTCAATGGAGGGCTGCGGTCACTGGGGTCCTGGGGACATGGGAGCACAGTCAGTTCATCAGGACCCAGTCTAGATGGGCTGGGGTGAGCTCAGCTGCATCACATGATCTGAGACTTGGTGACTTAACCCTTTCCTTTCTGCGGGGAGCTGTGAAGTGCTGACATGAGGGGGTGAATGGGGTGGGGGTGTTGGAAACCGCACAGAGTCCAGAAAGCAAACACATGTGATGTTCCTCTAAGTATATATGTGTGTCTAGCGCCAAGACGCCCCAATGCTGTCGTGCGTTTCACCAATAATACAAACTCAACGCAACCCCAAGTATTAAGTCTTGCTGATATGATGCTTAGCGCCGTGTTGCTGCGCCTCACCTTCATAGCGCTGTACTCTGTTGCAGACAGGTTTGAGATCTCTGTGACACGTGGCCAGCTCCCAGACTCCTTATTGGTGCCTTCATGTCCGTGAGACAGTGACGTTTGCTGTTCTCTCCTTCCAGTCATAGGTTAATAAAGTACAGTTCTTCACACTGAGCTGCGCCGCCTGCTGGAACCCCAGGTACAGTCACAGGACAGACAGACGTGGGGACAGACGGGCCCGAGCTTTATCTCACCCTGAGGCCTTTCTACCATCACCAGCCCATGGTGACCAGACATGTTAAGCCAGACTCTGGGGCCAGACTCAGACATAGAAGAAGGACTATCACAGGGCAGTGACTGTGGTCTGTGGGTACAGGGAAGGACTCAGTGTCCTGGCAGGAGTACAGTAACACAGACCCCACAAAGCTTCACATCACAAACACCTCCCTCGACCTCCTATACATTCAAATACCAACCTGCTGGGGCAATGTGCAACCCAGACACTGCACAGAGCCTGCAAACATTACAGCAAATGCACTTTGTGCCTAAGTAACACTAAGCCTACGAGATAACTCCATGTCATCACTGGCTCTATTTGAGCTTTCTTTAATGATATCATGCATTCTGGGAGTCGTAGGCTTGGTCCACTGCAGGCGAACAAATAGGGCTTCAAGAAGACAGCCCTGGGCTCTATCTACGGTCCTCTCCCCGCACAGGTGCGTTCACCAGCAGTCTCACAAGAGA
Organism: Triturus cristatus; assembly: GCF_964204655.1. Lineage (NCBI taxonomy): Eukaryota > Metazoa > Chordata > Amphibia > Caudata > Salamandridae > Triturus > Triturus cristatus. Next base: position 24,468,231 of record NC_140591.1, read on the forward strand.
GGGTCTACCTGTGAGCAATGATGGCTGCTTCAAGGCAGACAGCCCCGGGCTCTGTCTCTGGTCCTCTCTCTAAACAGGTGCGTTCACCAGCAGTCTCACAAGAGAGGGTCTACCTATGAACAGTGATGGCTGCTTCAAGGCAGACAGCCCCGGGCTCTGTCTCCGGTCCTCTCCCCACACAGGTGCGTTCACCAGCAGTCTCACAAGAGAGGGTCTACCTGTGAACAGTGATAGCTGCTTCAAGGCAGACAGCCCCGGGCTCTGTCTCCGGTCCTCTCTCTGCACAGGTGCGTTCACCAGCACTGTCACAAGAGAGGGTCTATGTTAGACGGACCGGGAGGGTAGGCCGAGGACAAGGGGAGAGGTCTCCGGGGAGAGCCGTCTCCAGCGATCGTACAGATGAGTAACTTCCCCCCCACAGATGTACACCACACAAGGATAGGATTTAACGTTCTTTATAAGCGATTTCTTAAGGTACGATGGAATGGTACAAGGAGGTCTGGACTCAGGGGTCCCCTCGATTCTAGTCACTTGGTTTGGGAAAGGGGGTAGCGGGACAGTCTGGTTACCAATCTGGTAGATGTGCTGATGGATAGCTCACAATCCTCGAGCTCGGTGTTCTAGCTTGGACGGGCCGCGGCAGCGCCAGCAGGTCCCGGTGAAGGTGGTCGTTACATGGTCCGCGGCAGCGCCAGCAGGTCCCGGTGAAGGTGGTCATTACACGGTCCGCGGCAGCGCCAGCAGGTCCCGATGAAGGTGGTCGTTACACGGTCCGCGGCAGCGCCAGCAGGTCCCGATGAAGGTAGTAGTTACAACGGTCCGCGGCAGCGCCAGCAGGTCCCGACGAGGATGGAGGATGCAGAAGGCCGCGGCAGCGCCAGCAGGCAGGACGATAGTTCACAAGGCAGGTCTACGGCAGCGCCGGTAGTCCGTCAAGGCTGAGTTCTTCTCGGTGTCTCTCGACTCCAGGATACAACTGCCTTCCTGCTCTGGAGCTGCCCTAGTTATAGGTCTGGCGCCCTTTGATGTCCAGACCCTCGCACTTGGAGGTCGGGAGGTCCGGGATGAGGGAGTCCAGACACCCAGCAGGGGGGTGGAGCCAGCGCCCGGGGGAGCTGGAGGGCGATCGGCACCTGGCGGGGGAGAGCCATCGACACTTCTTTCTCCCATCGACCTGCCAAGTGGTCCGTTCACCTCCAGGGTGGATGGTGGTGCCGGGATGTCGGGGCCTGGCCAGGCCCAGGGTTAGGGTCGAGCTGAGGCCACGCGGCCTCGTGGTGCAGTGTCCAAGATGGCGGCCGGGCGAGGGAGCCGGTAGTGGTTTGGCCCCATGATACAGAGAGGTCCGGGGGCAGGAGCCCCGTCTGGGGATGGGGTGCGGGTTGTTTCTGTGGGTAACACCTGGAGGGCCGGGGCTCGGGCCCTGTTATGCGAGGAGGGAGCAAGCCCTTCATGTGGCCTGTCCAACATGCGTCCCCCCCAGCTGAAGGCGGGGAGAGTCACCCATCCTCTTGGGGACTCTCCTCGTCGAGGCGGAAAAAGCGTGACAGGCCATCTGCGTTGGCGTGGTCTTGGCCCGGTCGATGTTCCACAGTGAAGTCCATCCCCTGCAGGGAGATGGACCAGCGCAATAGTTTGGGGTTTTCCCCCCGCATCTGCATTAGCCACTGCAGGGGTCGATGATCTGTTTGCACCCGGAAGTGGGTACCGAAGAGATAGGGCCGGAGCTTTTTGAGGGCCCACACCACTGCGAAGGCCTCCCTCTCGATTGTGCTCCAGCGCTGTTCTCGGGCCAGGAGGCGTCTGCTGATGAAGGCCACCGGCTGGTCAAGTCCCTCGGGGTTCAGCTGGGAGAGGACCGCCCCGATGCCGTGGTCGGAGGCATCCGTTTGCACAATGAATTCCCGACTGTAATCGGGGGCCTGGAGCACAGGGGCAGTGCACAGGGCGGTTTTCAGCTTCTCGAAGGCCGCTTGACAGTCTGGGGTCTAGTTAATCTTCTTCGGGTGGTTTTTGGATGTGAGACCCGTGAGGGGCCCCACAATGCTGCCATAGTCCCTCACGAACCACCGGTAGTAGCCGGTGAGCCCCAAGAAGGCTCGGACCTCGGTCTGCGTGACTGGGGGATGCCAGGACTGGATGGCAGCGATTTTGAGTTGCAGAGGGGCCACCAGACCGCTTCACACCTGGTGTCCGAGATAGGTCACGGATCCCTGACCAATTTGGCACTTGCCGGCCTTGATTGTGAGGCCGGCCCGCTGGAGGGCCTGCAGGACCTCTCGGAGGTGGTGGAGGTGGTCGGACCAGTGGCGGCTGTACACAGCGATATCGTCCAGGTAGGCGGCGCTGAACTCCTCGAGCCCCGCCAAGACCTGGTTCACTAGTCGCTGAAAAGTAGCTGTAGCATTCTTCATGCCGAAGGGCATCACTTTGAAGTGGTAGTGGCCATCGGGGGTAGAAAAGGCGGACCGTTCTTGGGCCCGGGGTGTGAGACCGATCTGCCAGTAGCCCTATTGTCAGGTCGAAGATGCTGAGGTAGCGGGCAGCCCCCATGCGGTCGATCAACTCATCCGCTCGGGGGATGGGATGAGCGTCGGTCCTGGTGACAGCATTCAAGCCCCGATAGTCGACGCAGAATCGGAGTTCAGGAGTGGTGCCGGGGGCAGCAGCTTTGGGGACCAGCACGACCGGGCTGGCCCAGGGGCTGTCCGAGGGCTCGATGACCCCGAGCGTGAGCATCTTGGATACTTCCTCTTGGATGCAGGCCCGCACCCGATCTGGTACGCGGTATGCCCGGTGTCTGATAGAGGGACTGTCCCCAGTGTCCATGTCGTGCAAGCACCAGGGGGTGACCCCTGGGGTGAGGGAAAACAAGGTAGCAAACTGCAGCAGGAGGTCCCGGCAGCCTTGGCGCTGCTCTGGGGTGAGGGCATCGGAGAGCCGGACCCCGTCCACGGAACCATCTTTCTCCTGAGTCTTCAGGAGATCAGGGAGAGGCTCGGAGTCTTCTTCCGCTCCACTGTCTGTAGCCATCAGGAGGCTGCGTTCCGAGCGCACAAAGTGGGGTTTGAGTCTGTTGGTGTGGAGGACCCCGAGGGGGTTCCGGGGAGATTCCATATCGAGGAGATAGGTGACGGGGCTCTTGCGTTCGACCACTTTGAAGGGCCCCGTCCACTTGTCCTGCAAGGCACATGGTTCGGTGGGGGACATCACCCACACTTGTTGACCAGGTTTGAATTCGACGGAGGAGGCATTTTGATCGTACCATTTTTTCATGTCCTCCTGACTGGCCTCAAGATTCGCTTTTGCCGTCTCCCTGAATCGCCGGGTCTGATTGCGCAGTGTCAGGAGGTACTTGAAGACGTCTGGAGGGGTCTTTAGGGGGGCCATCTCCCAACCTTCTTTGACTAGGCTGAGGGGCCCTCGCACAGGGTGCCCGTACAGGAGTTCGAAAGGGCTAAAACCGAGGGACTTCTGGGGAACTTCTCGATAGGCGAAGAGGAGGCACGGAAGTAGTACATCCCACTGGCGACGGAGGGGCTCTTCCAATCCCCCAATCATTCCCTTGAGCGTGCGGTTGAATCGCTCAACTAGTCCGTTTCCTTGAGGGTGATAGGGGGTCGTGAATCGGTAGGTGACCCCGCACTGTTGCCAGAGGGACTTCATATATTTCGAAATAAAGTTTGTGCCTCGGTCGCTGACGACTTCTCGGGGGAAGCCCACCCGGGAGAAGATCCCCATTAAGGCCCGGCCGACCACCGGGGCTGTTACAGTTCGCTGGGGCACAGCCTCGGGGTAGCGGGTGGCGTGGTCCACCAGTACCAGGATGAACCGATGTCCTTGTGCTGTGCGGGGGTCCAGGGGCCCCACAATGTCTATTCCCACCCTCTCGAACGGGGTGGTGACAACTGGGAAGGGTTGCAGAGGTGCTTTGAGTTTGCGGCCGCTCTTACCGCTGGCCTGGCACGTGGGGCAGGACCGGCAGTGGTTGAGGACGTCGTTTCTCATCTTCGGCCAGAAAAAGTGGGTCACCAGGCGACTGTAGGTTTTGTCCTGGCCCAGGTGTCCAGCCAGAGGGACATCGTGGGCCAAATTTAACAGGAAGTCTCTGAAACGGAGGGGCACCACCAGCACTCGACTGGCCCCTAACTCTGCGATTCTCTGTTCACTGTATAACAGGTCGTTATCCCAATAGATCCAATGGGCTCCGGTGGTGTCCCCTGCGCTCTGGGCGATGGCTTGCTGGCGGAGTCCCTCGAGGGAGGGACAGGTCTTCTGCTCTTGACGGAACTGTTCCTGGGTGGGCCCCCCTTCTTGACGCCACTGAGCCAGGTCGGGAAGGTCCTGGGGCTGGGCGACCCCTTCGGGGGTTTGCTCTGGGGGGTCGGTATAGTCGGTGTCCTCTACTGGAGCGATCGGGGGAGGAGGTGCAGGCCATTCTGATTCTTCTGGTCGGGGGATGGCACGGGCGGCCATGGACCGGGTGGTTACGCACGCCCAGTCCGGGAGGCCCAACATCCCCAGGTGCTCTCTTCTTTCGACGGCGGCCCACGGGGAACTCTCAAGATCATTCCCCAGGAGACAGTCCACGGGGGCATCATCCCGGACCGTCACCTTCAACATGCCGGAGACCCCTCCCCATTCGAAGGGGACGCAGGCCATTTGACATAGACTCTCTGAATTGTCGGCTGAACGGACGGGGCAGAGAATGTTCGGCAGGATCTGCTCTGGTTTTACCAGGTGACAGCGGACGGCCGTCACACTGGCCCCTGTGTCACGTAGTGCTTCGGCCCGGCGCCCATTAATGTTCACCCACTGGCTATATTTTCTGGTGTTGGCGGGTAGGGGGGCCCGCGGGACCATGTCTTTTCCCCCTAGGCACGCTAGAACCATGGCGGCCGGTTCCCACTCTTGTTGTGCCTGCTCGTATTCTTCTTGTTCTTCGGAGATTTGTTCTCCCCCCAGGGCGGCGGCAGCTACCTGGCGGGGTTTTGGAGTTTGGTTCTGTGGACAGTTCGGGTCATTGGCGTAGTGGCCGACTCGCTGGCATCGGTGACACGTGACGTTGGCTCGGAACCCTGGGCGCATCGGGGGGTTGCCCCGGCTGGCCGGGGGCGGGGTGCTGGCAGCGGGAGCGGCCGGGACGGTGTCTCTCCCTCGCCCCTGGCCTCCTCCTCCTCCTCGGGGATGGTGCTGACCTTGGTTGTTCCGGTTCTGCTCGTGTGGCCCTCTCCGGCCCACTCGGGTGCTTTCCCACCGGTCAGCTTCGGCGGCGAGTTGCCGTGGGTCAGTCAATTTACTGTCGAGGAGGTGCTGCCTGAGCTCGACGAAGCAGTTGTTAGAGAGGTGCTCCCACACCATGAGATTAAAAAGTTGCTCGTAGGTCGTTTCTGACTTCCCTTGATCCAACCCTCGAAGGCTCGGCTGAAATAGTTGACATATTCCACCCAAGTTGTACCCGGGATCCGGGTGCAGTCCCGAAACCTCTGGCGGTACATTTCGGGTGTGAGCCCATATCGGGTGAGGAGGGCAGCCTTCATGTGGTCATAGGATGACATCTGATGGTCTGGGAGCTGTAGCAGGGCATCGCGGCCTTCGTTGACGAACCTCCCCCATAGGCCGGCTCCCCAGTCACTTCGATCGATCCGGTGGGAGGTCATGGCGATCTCGTAGGCCTTGAACCACTGTTGTATGTCGTCCTCTCGGACATACTCTCGAACGACATCCTTGGGGATGTGGACTTTCTTTTCTGTCGCTCCCGGGGTGCGCGGTCGCTCGGGCACCTCCGGTTCTTTGTTCTGCTTCCGTAGTTCTATTTATGCCAGTTTGCGCTCGTGTTCGTATGCTAATCTCTTTTCTTCGAGCTCTCTCTGCCTCTGTTTTTCTTCCCGCTCTTCTCGGAGCCGCAGATGTTCTAGGTTCAGTTTTTGCTCGGCTAATTTTAGTTCACCGTCCATTTTGAGCCGTGCCATTTCTAACTCATGTAGTCTGTTTTTTTCTCTTTCTTGGATCTCTTCCTGCGAGAGGCCCGTTCCTCGCTCCTCAGGAGCCGTGGCGTTCCTCTCTGATGCTGCACTGTTTCGGTCTGGGGATCTGGCGACCCCGGTTTCTGCCCACGACTCAATGGCGTGCTTGAAATCGTCTTTGGTACTCAGGCCGGTGGTAGCAATGCCTAGTTCCATGCAGAATTGTTTCAATTCACGATGGCTGTACTCTTCCAATTTATCCATCTGGAATTTCTCGGTGGATCCGCTCTCTTTGGTTGACATTGTGGTTTTGTCGTGGGGTGAGCTACTCTCTGTACGATTACGCGTTGATTCGGATCGCGCCGCTGGCCACCAATGTTAGACGGACCGGGAGGGTCGGCCGAGGACAAGGGGAGAGGTCTCCGGGGAGAGCCGTCTCCAGCGATCGTACAGATGAGTAACTTCCCCCCCACAGATGTACACCACACAAGGATAGGATTTAACGTTCTTTATAAGCGATTTCTTAAGGTACGATGGAATGGTACAAGGAGATCTGGACTCAGGGGTCCCCTCGATTCTAGTCTCTTGGTTTGGGAAAGGGGGTAGCGGGACAGTCTGGTTACCAATCTGGTAGATGTGCTGATGGATAGCTCACAATCCTCGAGCTCGGTGTTCTAGCTTGGACGGGCCGCGGCAGCGCCAGCAGGTCCGGGTGAAGGTGGTCGTTACACGGTCCGCGGCAGCGCCAGCAGGTCCCGGTGAAGGTGGTCGTTACACGGTCCGCGGCAGCCCCAGCAGGTCCCGATGAAGGTGGTCGTTACACGGTCCGCGGCAGCGCCAGCAGGTCCCGATGAAGGTAGTAGTTACAACGGTCCGCGGCAGCGCCAGCAGGTCCCGACGAGGATGGAGGATGCAGAAGGCCGCGGCAGCACCAGCAGACAGGACGATAGTTCACAAGGCAGGTCTACGGCAGCGCCGGTAGTCCTGTGGAAATGTGGATTTTCCTGGTCAGTTATGTCCCCTATCTTGGACCCCAACGGTTCTATATGCATGTTACAAGTACATGTATGTTCCCTCCAGTTCCAGTTTCTAAGACGCAAACATATGTGTGTCTACCGTCAACATGTTCTCTGTCAGATCCGCCATCAATGGGCTGGATATTCGATTCCTAAGTATAAAAGGCCACCGACTTTATATGGCCAAGTTACTCCATTTTTACAGTTCAGGCGAGTAGGCCCGATTCTGTCCTCAAAGCCTTTCCCTGCTCTCTGTCTCTGACAGCTTCAGCTTGAGCTCGCATCTGTATCCATGAACTTTGTCCTACTCTCTGTGCAGCTAACGGTGCCTGCCTCGGCCAGTTTTCGCCTGTCTGCCAAGAAGTTGTATTTCACCTTCGAATTATCTATTTTGCTCTTCAGCCGATGCATTCTTGCCTAGTAGTTTAAGTAAACATTCCTCCAGTTACCAAGCAAAAGGCCAGGCTTCTCTGTCTTCATGCAAGTGATTCATAGCCCTGTTGCTATGGAAAGTTTTCTGCCCCTCGCATCTCATATAGACACTTAGACGCTTGTACACGCACACAGTCAGTATAGAATAGATTCTGTCCGAGAGTCTCCTCCTTGTGGATAACATAGTTCTTTAAACATAGGATGTTAGATATGATTTGGGATTAGGATGACTTGACCCCAGACTTCTCGTCTCCACATGTAGAGCTAAATGTCAAGTCCCCTTCACCCCCTAGTTACACGTCAATTACACGTCATGCTGCTGCGCGCGCATCTATGCCAAGTATTATCTTATAGATCCACCTATGTCTGATAATGCAAGCCAATTATGTTTCTTTTATTCCTTATTACGCCTAGTTTCGATTATGTCACTGTTACGTCATTTTTCTTATCAAATGTTACGCCTTCTACATTCGTTTCATTGTAATGCACTTATTATAAAAATGTATGTCTGTTAATAAGTTATTGTACTTCACTTCCTGAACCCTCGTGGTGACGGAACCTGAAGGCCGCCACTCGAGTCGGCCATTTTGAATGGAATAAAGCCCATTAGAAAACCTCTTATACCACGGATTCTGCCTCTTGTTATTTTGAGCTATTTTACTTTATTTTAAGACTCCGTACGAAATTCAGTCAGGTAATATTTATTTTATTTACCACATAATGGCGCCCGAACAGGGACACTTTCTCATCTCACGCGCCGGCGGTGCGTTGCAGGCCCGGTCTCCTGCCACAGCTGGACGGACCATAAACGCGTACCAGCAGGATTTCCTGTAAGCTCCCTCCGGTCAAGCGGGGGCGACTGAGGCTGCGATCAACCCAGACGAGGCGGTGAGAAGTGCGAAGTATCCCCGACCAGAGCCTAGCTGAGAGAGCAAGATCCGAGGTATACAGAGGCCCACCAGGTTTTCCGAAATTCCGACGTCCAGAGGGTCCGATGTCCGCAGTTATCGAGTCCTGTCCATTCTCTGAGGCCTTCCGTTTCAAGGAGCTACTCGGTGAGTACCATCGCCGGGGAGGCATGTTGACGTGCACATAGGTTGTGCCGGTCAAGACGGATTTGGGTACACAAATCCGGTCTGCACTGTTTAGCAGTGTATATGTACTGTTTAGCAGTATATCAAGTATTCCGAAGTATTCAGTTATTGTCAAGAATTCAGCGTGGTGATTAGTTAGGCAGACTGTCATCATTGTCGATCATTGTTATAATGTTTAATGTTTAATGTTTAAAGTATTCAGAAAATGTCTTGCATATTGTGGTATGAATGACTGTTCATTGTTCACTGTTCATTATTGTGTTTCTCGTATTAAGTAAGTTCAAGAGTAAGTATCAGATCAGTTGTTAATATGCCGCTCTTCTCGAAGTTAAGACAGATTACCACCAGAAAAGGGGTGCTTGAAGAAGCAGTTCCTATTCCTCCTAGAGACACTCCAGGACATTTCATGTACCATAAACATGGCATAGATGCCATATTGTTTCTTGATCTATGGGTAGATTATACCAAGGGATTACCGGAAAGTCAAAGGTGGCCCATAGCGGGAACCTGGGATGCAGAGTGCATCATGAAAGTGGAGGAAGAGTTATGGAAAAGAAAGGTCAGACAGTCACAGAAAGACGCTATCGAGTTATGGCGTAAAGAATCTCATAGACGAACAGAAAAAGCACGTAGACAAGAAGAGAGGAGTAAAGAAAGTTCAAATAAAGTTCAAGAAAATCTATTAATTGAGGAAGGTATCCGAGTGAAATCAGAACAAGTAAATAGACAAAGTAATGCTCTTATGAATGGTATGTATCCCCTTCTAGCCGAAGGATTACCTAAGGCTGCTCCAGAGATACCAAAAGACTTGCCACCCCCATTATTTCCAATTAAGGTACATCCAAAAGGGCGTCCCAGAACCGCAGAAGACGTTTTCCTTTCCTCATATCTAGATGATGCAGCCCCCGAGTATGCTAACGCCACACCACATAGACCGTCTGGCGGAGGGGTTCAACGTCAGGATCAGGTATCTGTCCCCGTGCAACAGCAAGTCCCGACGCAAGTTTCGGCAAGCACATCTGTTTCCGCATCTGTTTCCGCAGTCGACTCTACAGGGGTATCGACACCCATAGTTGCTGTGTCACGTTCAACGAACCCTTTCACACCCGACGCCCCAGATGGGGCCACGGGAGGTGCTAGCAGTACTTTTACACCACCTAGAATAAATAAACTTGTCTTTCAAGAGTCAGCACATTCACGTACACCTAAGTTCGTAAATGAACGTACGCTTAAGGAACTTCTTGTAAATTGTAGATATGACCCGGTGGTTGGTAAAGAGGACGAAATGGTCCTGGCATCATTACGTATCAGACGAGCCGCAGAGTATTTAGCAAGGTTACCAGGGATGGCTACGCATCTAGATAACATATATCATTTTGTTCAAACAGGACGAGATCCAGGATGTATTAACAGAGCTATGGAATTCCAGAAAGTAGAGATACAGGGGGAACTGTTACGTTTCCTCATAAACTGTGTGATCAGAAATCAAGATCGTCCGGGGGTAGACATGAACGTAATGCTTACTCTTACAAGATGGAGTCAGAATATATCAGAAGGGAGACACGATAAGCAAAATTGTATAATAGCCATGTGCCGAAAAATCCGTAAAGAAATAGAACGTATTCATGCAGAAAGATTGGGAACAGACGAGTTTGAGCAAGATGAAGTGTCCGAATCAGGGGACTCTGCAAGACAGTCAGAGACCATAGCCTATGTAGGCAGAGGAAGATCCTGTGAAAATACTAGATGTTTTTCTGATCCCATACATTCTGTATGTCCAAATAATAGCAGAACGTATCCAACGCCTGTAATAAATCTGAAGTCTCCTGAACATTCGTTTCAAGCCGCAGATAAAATACTACGAGAACGAAGGGGTTACCACCTCCTCGATTCCATGGATGAGCAAGAATTAGCCAGATCAGCCGTTCACTGGATCGTTAGTCCTGAAAAATACGGTGATGAGACCGTAGCACACACGTTTCTCAACCTCAGTACAGATGAACAACGTTTAGCTGGAATCTATATGATTCAGCAACTCCTCATATTATATAAGAGCCAACATGCTGACCCTGGTCCTTTACCTGATATATTAACGGAACTACTTACGTACAGATGGAGAGGTTCTAGTAACAAGCTAATTAAAGAGATATTAGTGTCACGTAAGCAGTACGTCCTTTTTGTAAATCCAGATTCTCTCTCCCTGCCCCCCAGAGAAAGAGCACCGTACTACATGGATAGACAAAATCCTTTACGAGAAGTGCACCCAATAAAAGGCGAAGACAATGAGTTTCACCGTGTATTTGTTTACACACCCATATCAAAAATGGAATTATTAGAAATGAAGAAAGTAGTACCTAGCCATGATAAAGACCCAGCGGGTTTCCACCGAGAAATTAAAGACATGTTACTGATGGGAGAGTACACCTTTCCTGATATTATGACGATATTAAAGGTGCTTTTGCCTGCTGGCATTTATGAAAAACTGAAAGAAAAAGAGTGGGAAGTGGGAGACCAAAAGATAGACTGGACAGCATTAGCAGAGGAAGAAAGGGGCCGAACTGCAGGTTCGGGGCTCGGGGATAAAGTTAAACTATTACCAGGTTTACTAGTACAGGTACTGCCACGTTTATTAACTACAAAAAAGGAAGATTGGGGTGCAATCACAGCCTGCAAACAAAAGCAAGATGAAGACACAAGCGATTATTATGCTCGATTTGAAAAATGTTTTGGTATAAATAGTGGTATAAAAGCAAGTAGTGACTCATATCCACATTTATTTGTGACAAAATTAGTGGAAAATGCATTGCCTCCAGTGAAGAATAGAATATTGAAATTCGAGAGTACCTGGCAAAGTAACACTCCGTCGCAAATGCTACAAATGTTACAGTATCATCACAATAGAATTAGGGATGAACAAGAACACGAGCATAGACGCATGAAGGATACAAAAATGAAAATGCTAGTTTCTCAGACAGTACCAGCAGATGGTCACAAAAAGAGTGTGACACATTCTGGTGATTCTGCAGTTCCTGTAAAAGGAACCTGCAATTACTGTAAACAACTGGGCCATCATGTACACGATTGTCCAGTCCTGAAACGTAATATAGCTACAGGCATTACAAAGGAGAGACCACGATTAGTTAGACAAGATCAGAATGAACAAGGAGCTATGCTGCATGGACAGTCCGTGCCAGTTCAGCAACAGTCCATGCCAGCCTCACAGCAACCCATACAGTTTGTGCCAGCTGCACCACCGTTGCCTGCTACTGCCACACAAACCGCAACACGACAACTGTATCAGACTGCACAGTATGAATACCCTGAATACCAGCGATACGCATGAACCAGCCTAGAGAGGGAAGTTGACTTACCACTTATCGAGATTCCTGTAGATCAAGAAGGACCTTATGTACATAGTGAATTATTAGGTCAAGATAGAAAATTCTTACTCGATACAGGGGCAAGTCGAACAACTATAAAACGTAGTGAAGTTCCAGGGGCACCCCTCTCAGGCTCTCGAAATGTTTCCCTTGGTTTTTCAGGAAAACCTATTGTTAATGAAGTATCAAAGCCTCTACCGCTTACGATAGGACCTTTGACACGAACTACAGATTTATTGCTTACTAAATCATGCCCAGAAAATCTGTTAGGAATTAAAACTCTGAAAGCACTAGGAGCCATAATATGTTGTTCTCCGGAAGGAGTAAGGTTGTTTTTACGTGATTTTAAAGGTCACTATGTGTCTAGAGACATGGATCCCCGACTACAGACTTTACCAGTACATCTATGGGCACAAGGCCCTACGGATGTTGGCTGCATGAACATTACACCCTATCGAGTCACACTGAAAGCAGGAGTGGTACTACCACGAATGCGACAATACAAGTTACCGCATGATGCTGTAGTGGCTTTGCTGAAAATCATTGATGAGCTAATTGCCCAGGGAGTAGTTGTAGAAACAGACTCCAATGTATGTAATTCACCGATAATTCCGATTCTTAAACGAACTGATCCTACTGCTCCACCAGTGTACCGATTGGTTATTGATTTGCGTGAACTAAACAAGTGTATTGTACCACAATTCCCTGTGGTCCCTGATATATCATCGTTATTGACAGCAATTGATTCCGAAGCAACATTCTTTACTGTAATTGATCTCAAGAATGCCTTTTTCAGCGTCCCAATAGATCCGGAAAGCCAATACTTGTTCGGATTCAGTTTAAATGGGCGCAGCTTTAAATTCTCACGCGCTCCCCAAGGATTTACAGAAAGCCCCAGCATCTACAGCCAAGCACTGAAACGAGAACTTGACAGTATCCACATTTCCACATTCCACATTCCTAACATGCCAGTCAATACAGCACTGCTTCAATATGTCGATGATCTGCTGATCACCGCGAGAAGCGAGCCAGAATGTGAAAAAGCTTCTCTGACAGTTTTACATTTCCTAGCCGACAAGGGGCACAAGGTGTCCCCTTCTAAGCTGCAATTCTGTGTTCAGCGAGTTATTTATCTTGGTCACTCGCTGTCCAAGGAGGGAAGGCAGCTTACACCAGATCGCATCCAGTTAATTGCTAACATGTCAATACCCCAGACACAAAAGGAGGTGCGGGCTTTTATAGGCCTCACTTCATATTGTAGACAGTGGATCCCTCAGTACGCATTTCTAGCAAAACCACTCATTCAGTTAACCACACAGGAGGCAGCCACATCGACTGTTCTCCCTTGGACTCAGGAACATACACAAGCTTTTGAAAGCCTAAAGGAAGCTTTATGTCAAGCACCTGTTTTAGCAACACCATGTTATAGCAAACATTTTACACTCTTTGTTACAGAACGCGAAGGTACTGCCTTATCAGTACTCACTCAGGATCAAGCAGGATCACGCAAGCCATGTGCTTATTTTTCCAGTACATTAGATCCCGTAGCTCAGGCTTTGCCTGCATGCCTGAAATCAGTGGCAGCGACAGCTTTAGCAATTAGACAAAGCGATGCCATAGTATTAGGACACCCATTGACAGTACAAGTACCACATGCAGCAGAGGTTCTTGTGAACCGAACACAAACACAACACTTGACCATAGCAAGACTTACTGGTTATGAACTGACATTGTTTCAACCACACATAGAGATCCGACGGTGTAATACATTGAATCCTGCTACACTATTACCTGTAATTGGAACAGACCCACTAGCTCATGATTGTGTTGAAATCATTGAAATAAAGACGAAACCTAGACAAGACTTGACAGACGTTCCATTGCTAGATCCAGACCTGACGTTATATGTAGATGGTTCGTGTATGAGGACAAGTACAGGAAATTTAGTTGCCGCATATGCAGTCACAACAGACACTGAAGTTATTGAGACAAATTGTATAGATACTTTGTCAGCCCAAACAGCAGAACTTGTTGCTCTAACACAAGCCTGTATTCAAGCCACGGACAAGAAAGTCAACATATATACTGATTCACGTTATGCATTTGGAGTCGTACATGACTTCGGAGTGCTTTGGCGGGAGAGGGGTTATTTAACTTCTCATGGAACACATATTCAACACGGGTCCCTCATTCATGCTCTGTTAGACGCGATTCATTTACCGACTGCAATATCAATTATGAAATGTAAAGCACACACGAAGGTTACTGATATCATTTCTCAAGGCAATGATTTAGCTGACAGAACAGCCAAACAGACTGCTCAGAATCGCACATCCGACATGACAAAGCCAATAGTTCAGACACCAACACAGTGTATGACAATTAAGGATCCCACACTTGATGTAATTGACATACAGACACATGCCACAGCAGAAGAAATAAAGAAGTGGACTGAACTAGGAGGGATCCAGACAGATCAAGGATGGATGACGAAAGAGAAATCTGTATGGTTTCTCCCTGATTCCATGGTTCAAGCCATTATAGCTACAGTTCACAGTCCAGCACATTTAGGAGAGAAGGCTATGCTAGACAGCATTCAGCACATTTGGTTCAACAAACATTTACGAGCAGCAGCTAAACAAAAAGTTCGTACCTGTATGATATGTTGTCAGTTTAATCCAGGAAAGAGTGTTCCCGTAGAGCAGGGTGGATTTCAGCCTCCTGACCATCCTTTTGAAGTCCTCCAGATGGATTATATTCAGATGGAACGTTGTCGAGGATTCAAATATGTCCTCGTAGTTGTCTGCGCTCTCTCCCGTTGGACAGAGGCGTATCCCGTATCAGATTACACTGCCCCGACTACTGCCAAGCAGCTAGTTCGAGAATTCTTCCCACGGTACGGTTTACCACGTGTTGTATATTCAGATAACGGCCAGCCTTTCTCATCCGAATTAATGAAACATGTCTCACTTTTGTTGGGATATCAGTGGAAATTCCACTGTGTCCGACACCCCGAGGCAGCAGGTCTCGTGGAACGACATAATCAACTTTTAAAAATCAGATTGTCCAAAATATGTCAGGAAAAAGGTGTGGACTGGATAGTAGCCTTACCAGTTGCGCTATTCTACATGAGAATGGTAGCACACTCTCGAACAGGGCTATCCCCGTATGAGGTGATCTTTGGTAGACCACCGAATATGTGGGGGACGCCTATACCCCGTAAAATAACTGATGTTGACTGTAATATGCTGACAGATTACCTGGCTTCCTTGATGTCTGCACTACAATCTTCTCGTTCACAGGTGGTCGCAGCTTTTCCTGACAACACTGAGGTGAAACCCCATGACGTGGTCCCCGGGGACTTTGTCCTGGTTCGGAATTTTGATAGGAAAAGCCAATTGGATCCTAGGTGGAAGTTGCCTAAGCAGGTCCTGCTGACGACCAGAACAGCTGTGAAGATCGAAGGACGGAAAGGATGGGTGCATTCCACCCATATAAAAAAATTTCATGGACTACCTTCAGATATAGACACTGTGCCCTGCACTCCCTCACAGACTGATTCAAAACTTCCTTTTGTTGAACAAAATGACTCTCAGTGCTATAAACAGAAACTCAGGTCCAGATCTAAACTGTCGGACGATTTGATTGTTTAAGTCCTCTCCAAGGTGAAGCGGTTGAATCTGTCCCGACATGTATCCCTTAGGTCTGAATGATGCAGAGTCCAGAATCATAATGAAACGACATGCTTATTGTAAATTACTGCGTAACCACTGTATTGTGACATTATTAATTTTGTTTTTATTGAGTATTTTAGTAATTATTACGAGTATGATTTTGCATATGTATCATCCTGTTTCTAAACGTGTTTTCAATATAACTGATGAACATTCTTTTAGTGACCTACCGCCACATGAGTTGTCCTATAGACTTGCGCTGCGCAATAACACATTCATTAGTATGTTACATCATTCCCATCAGACTAGTAATGCGACCAATTGTTGGGTGTGTGGCCGACTCCCTCCCTATCAGAATAACAAAGGAGTTCTGCCTTCCTTTCCACATCCGTTTACACGCAATGGCTCCTGTGGAGCATGGTTTAGTTTATTAAATTCCATAGACCCAGACACAGCAGTTTATCAACAACATTGGATATGGGGAAATCTAAATCTAGTTTTATTCAAAGTCTGTCACCCTAATAAGGAGGGTCACCTCAGTAGAACAGGAACTGATCTAGAAAATGAAGTGTATAAATTAGGTAATTTTACACCTAATCTTATGATTTTGAATGTCAAATCCGAAGTTGAACTAATTCTGCCCACTATGTCAGTATTTCCAGTTAAGGGTGAATTATGTGTGAGAAAAGTTGGTTCCATACATATGGGCCATAGCCAATGCGTTACTACAGTAGAATATAGTGATCAAGGCAAATCTTCATTTAGAGCTTCTCGCCATTCTTACTTTATATGTGGTCAGACGGCATATATGCGTCTGCCTCTAGATTGGGATGGTACCTGTTACATAGCATTCCTTCTGCCACCTGTTTTCCTAGCTCCTCCTGATTATTATCGAAATGTTCATTTAGTACACAATAGAGAGCGAAGAGATCTCCCAGTTGTCGATTATACTGAGACGGCATGGGACAAGTATGTAGATTTCAATAAAGGTATCTTTCCCTATATAGGTACAATATCAAATAGTAAGCTGATACGCAGACTCACCAAGACTCTTGAAGCTGTAGTAAACGAGACTATAGCCGCCCTAGGCAATCTGACAGAGGAACAATCAGTGATGAGAATTGTTGTTCTCCAGAATCGTCTTGTCCTTGACGTCATCCTGGCCGATAGGGGCGGAGCTTGCAGGGTCATCGGATCCAGCTGCTGCATTTTCATACCAGAAAATTCGCCATCTGTATATAAAGCTATAACACGCCTTCATAAGATTGTAAGCCAGATACACGAGAATCCAGGCACTTGGACGTGGTCCGGGTGGTTTTGGAGTGTGATATCAGCCTGGGGATGGAGAGTTCTATCCTTCCTAGGTATTGGCCTTCTTATGCTTTTCAGTTGTTGCATATGTTTGCAATGTGGACCAGCGATTTGTGGTCTGTGTGCCACATCGTGTATTCCACATCAAGGTTTTCGCTCAAGATCCCGGAAGAAGAAGGAAGAAGAAATGATGCTCCATGAGCAAATCGATGGAATGATGAAGATTGATGTCTCGTGAAGGGCAAGAAGGGGACAAGGAGGGAATGTGGAAATGTGGATTTTCCTGGTCAGTTATGTCCCCTATCTTGGACCCCAACGGTTCTATATGCATGTTACAAGTACATGTATGTTCCCTCCAGTTCCAGTTTCTAAGACGCAAACATATGTGTGTCTACCGTCAACATGTTCTCTGTCAGATCCGCCATCAATGGGCTGGATATTCGATTCCTAAGTATAAAAGGCCACCGACTTTATATGGCCAAGTTACTCCATTTTTACAGTTCAGGCGAGTAGGCCCGATTCTGTCCTCAAAGCCTTTCCCTGCTCTCTGTCTCTGACAGCTTCAGCTTGAGCTCGCATCTGTATCCATGAACTTTGTCCTACTCTCTGTGCAGCTAACGGTGCCTGCCTCGGCCAGTTTTCGCCTGTCTGCCAAGAAGTTGTATTTCACCTTCGAATTATCTATTTTGCTCTTCAGCCGATGCATTCTTGCCTAGTAGTTTAAGTAAACATTCCTCCAGTTACCAAGCAAAAGGCCAGGCTTCTCTGTCTTCATGCAAGTGATTCATAGCCCTGTTGCTATGGAAAGTTTTCTGCCCCTCGCATCTCATATAGACACTTAGACGCTTGTACACGCACACAGTCAGTATAGAATAGATTCTGTCCGAGAGTCTCCTCCTTGTGGATAACATAGTTCTTTAAACATAGGATGTTAGATATGATTTGGGATTAGGATGACTTGACCCCAGACTTCTCGTCTCCACATGTAGAGCTAAATGTCAAGTCCCCTTCACCCCCTAGTTACACGTCAATTACACGTCATGCTGCTGCGCGCGCATCTATGCCAAGTATTATCTTATAGATCCACCTATGTCTGATAATGCAAGCCAATTATGTTTCTTTTATTCCTTATTACGCCTAGTTTCGATTATGTCACTGTTACGTCATTTTTCTTATCAAATGTTACGCCTTCTACATTCGTTTCATTGTAATGCACTTATTATAAAAATGTATGTCTGTTAATAAGTTATTGTACTTCACTTCCTGAACCCTCGTGGTGACGGAACCTGAAGGCCGCCACTCGAGTCGGCCATTTTGAATGGAATAAAGCCCATTAGAAAACCTCTTATACCACGGATTCTGCCTCTTGTTATTTTGAGCTATTTTACTTTATTTTAAGACTCCGTACGAAATTCAGTCAGGTAATATTTATTTTATTTACCACAGTCCGTCAAGGCTGAGTTCTTCTCGGTGTCTCTCGACTCCAGGATACAACTGCCTTCCTGCTCTGGAGCTGCCCTAGTTATAGGTCTGGCGCCCTTTGATGTCCGGACCCTCGCACTTGGAGGTCGGGAGGTCCGGGATGAGGGAGTCCAGACACCCAGCAGGGGGGTGGAGCCAGCGCCCGGGGGAGCTGGAGGGCGATCGGCACCTGGCGGGGGAGAGCCATCGACACTTCTTTCTCCCATCGACCTGCCAAGTGGTCCGTTCACCTCCTGGGTGGATGGTGGTGCCGGGATGTCGGGGCCTGGCCAGGCCCAGGGTTAGGGTCGAGCTGAGGCCACGCGGCCTCGTGGTGCAGTGTCCAAGATGGCGGCCGGGCCGGGCCGGGCGAGGGAGCCGGTAGTGGTTCGGCCCCATGATACAGAGAGGTCCGGGGGCAGGAGCCCCGTCTGGGGAAGGGGTGCGGGTTGTTTCTGTGGGTAACACCTGGAGGGCCGGGGCTCGGGCCCTGTTATGCGGGGAGGGAGCAAGCCCTTCATGTGGCCTGTCCAACAGTCTACCTGTGAACAGTGATGGCTGCTTCAAGGCAGACAGCCCTAGCCTCTGTCTCAGGTCCTCTCTCTGCACAGGTGCGTTCACCAGCACTGTCACAAGAGAGGGTCTACCTGTGAACAATGATGGCTGCTTCAAGGCAGACAGCCCCGGGCTCTGTCTCCGGTCCTCTCCCCACACAGGTGCGTTCACCAGCAGTGTCACAAGAGAGGGTCTACCTGTGAGCAATGATGGCTGCTTCAAGGCAGACAGCCCCGGGCTCTGTCTCCGGTCCTCTCCCCGCACAGGTGCGTTCACCAGCAGTCTCACAAGAGAGGGTCTACCTGTGAGCAATGATGGCAGCTTCAAAGCAGACAGCCCCGGGCTCTGGCTCCGGTCCTTTCTCTGCACAGGTGCGTTCACCAGCAGTGTCACAAGAGAGGGTCTACCTGTGAACAATGATGGCTGCTTCAAGGCAGACAGCCCCGGGCTCTGTCTCCGGTCCTCTCCCCGCACAGGTGCGTTCACCAGCAGTGTCACAAGAGAGGGTCTACCTGTGAGCAATGATGGCTGCTTCAAGGCAGACAGCCCCGGGCTCTGTCTGCGGTCCTCTCCACGCACAGGTGCGTTCACCAGCAGTGTCACAAGAGAGGGTCTACCTGTGAACAATGATGGCTGCTTCAAGGCAGACAGCCCCGGGCTCTGTCTCCCGTCCACTCTCCGCACAGGTGCGTTCACCAGCAGTGTCAAAAGAGAGGGTCTACCCTGTGAGCAATGATGGCTGCTTCAAGGCAGACAGTCCCAGGCTCTGTCCCCGGTCCTCTCTCTGCACAGGTGCGTTCACCAGCAGTGTCACAAGAGAGGGTCTACCTGTGAGCAATGATGGCTGCTTCAAAGCAGACAGTCCCGGGCTCTGTCCCCGGTCCTCTCTCCGCACAGGTGCGTTCACCAGCAGTGTCACAAGAGAGGGTCTACCTGTGAACAATGATGGCTGCTTCAAAGCAGACAGCCCCGGGCTCTGTCTCCGGTCCTCTCTCCGCACAGGGGCGTTCACCAGCAGTGTCAAAAGAGAGGGTCTACCTGTGAACAGTGATGGCTGCTTCAAGGCAGACATCCCTGGCCTCTGTCTCCTGTCCTCTCCCCGCATAGGTGCGTTCACCAGCAGTGTCACAAGAGAGGGTCTACCTGTGAGCAATGATAGCTGCTTCAAGGCAGACAGCCCCAGGCTCTGTCTCCGGTCCTCTCCCCGCACAGGTGCGTTCACCAGCAGTGTCACAAGAGAGGGTCGACCTGTGAGCAATGATGGCTGCTTCAAGGCAGACAGCCCCGGGCTCTGTCTCCGGTCCTCTCTCCGCACAGGTGCGTTCACCAGCAGTGTCAAAAGAGAGGGTCTACCCTGTGAGCAATGATGGCTGCTTCAAGGAAGACAGCCCCAGGCTCTGTCCCCGGTCCTCTCTCCGCACAGGTGCGTTCACCAGCAGTGTCACAAGAGAGGGTCTACCTGTGAGCAATGATGGCTGCTTCAAGGCAGACAGCCCCGGGCTCTGTCTCCGGTCCTCTCTCCGCACAGGTGCGTTCACCAGCAGTGTCACAAGAGAGTGTCTACCTGTGAACAATGATGGCTGCTTCAAGGCAGACAGCCCCGGGCTCTGTCTGCGGTCCTCTCTCCGCACAGGTGCGTTCACCAGCAGTGTCACAAGAGAGGGTCTACCTGTGAACAATGATGGCTGCTTCAAGGCAGACAGCCCCCGGCTCTGTCTGCGGTCCTCTCTCCGCACAGGTGCGTTCACCAGCAGTCTCACAAGAGAGGGTCTACCTGTGAGCAATCATGGCTGGTTCAGGGCAGACTGCCCCGAGCTCTGTCTCCTGTCCTCTCCCCGCATAGGTGCGTTCATCAGCAGTCTCACAAGAGAGGGTCTACCTGTGAGCAATCATGGCTGCTTCAAGGCAGACAGCCCCGGGCTCTGTCTCCGGTCCTCTCCCCGCACAGGTGGGATCACCAGCAGTGTCACAAGAGAGGGTCTACCTGCGACCAATGATGGCTGCTTCAAGGCAGACAGCCCCGGGCTCTGTCTCCGGTCCTCTCTCTGCACAGGTGCGTTCACCAGCAGTGTCACAAGAGAGGGTCTACCCTGTGAGCAATGATGGCTGCTTCAAGGCAGACAGCCCCGGGCTCTGTCTCCGGTCCTCTCTCTGCACAGGTGTGTTCACCAGCAGTCTCAGAAGAGAGGGTCTACCTGTGAGCAATGATGGCTGCTTCAAGGCAGACAGCCCCGGGCTCTGTCCCCGGTCCTCTCCCCGCACAGGTGCGTTCACCAGCAGTGTCACACGAGAGGGTGTACCTGTGAACAATGATGGCGGCTTCAAGGCAGACAGCCCCGGGCTCTGTCTCTGGACCTCTCCCCGCACAGGTGCGTTCACCAGCAGTCTCACAAGAGAGGGTCTACCTGTGAACAATGATGGCTGCTTCAAGGCAGACAGCCCCGGGCTCTGTCTCCGGTCCTCTCTCCGCACAGGTGCGTTCACCAGCAGTCTCACAAGAGAGGGTCTACCTGTGAGCAATCATGGCTGGTTCAGGGCAGACTGCCCCGAGCTCTGTCTCCTGTCCTCTCCCCGCATAGGTGCGTTCATCAGCAGTCTCACAAGAGAGGGTCTACCCTGTGAGCAATGATGGCTGCTTCAGGGAAGACAGCTCTGGGCTCTGTCTCTGGTCCTCTCTCTACATAGGTGTGTTCACCAGCAGTCTCACAAGAGAGGGTCTACCTGTGAGCAATGACGGCTGCTTCAAGGCAGACAGCCCCGGGCTCTGTCTCCGGTCCTCTCTCCGCACACTTGCGTTCACCAGCAGTCTCACAAGAGAGGGTCTACCTGTGAGCAATCATGGCTGGTTCAGGGCAGACTGCCCCGAGCTCTGTCTCCTGTCCTCTCCCCGCATAGGTGCGTTCATCAGCAGTCTCACAAGAGAGGGTCTACCTGTGAGCAATGATGGCTGCTTCAGGGCAGACAGCCCCGGGCTCTGTCTCCGGTCCTCTCTCCGCACAGGGGCGTTCACCAGCAGTCTCACAACAGAGGGTCTACCTGTGAACAATGATGGCTGCTTCAAGACAGACAGCCCCGGGCTCTGTCTCCGGTCCTCTCCCCGCACAGGTGGGTTCACCAGCAGTGTCACAAGAGAGGGTCTACCTGTGAGCAATGATAGCTGCTTCAAGGCAGACAGCCCCGGGCTCTGTCTCCGGTCCTCTCCCCGCACAGGTGCGTTCACCAGCAGTGTCACAAGAGAGGGTCTACCTGTGAGCAATGATAGCTGCTTCAAGGCAGACAGCCCCAGGCTCTGTCTCCGGTCCTCTCTCTGCACAGGTGCGTTCACCAGCAGTGTCACAAGAGAGGGTCTACCTGTGAACAATGATGGCTGCTTCAAGGCAGACAGCCCCGGGCTCTGTCTCCGGTCCTCTCTCCGCACAGGTGCGTTCACCAGCAGTCTCACAAGAGAGGGTCTACCTGTGAGCAATCATGGCTGGTTCAGGGCAGACTGCCCCGAGCTCTGTCTCCTGTCCTCTCCCCGCATAGGTGCGTTCATCAGGAGTCTCACAAGAGAGGGTCTACCCTGTCAGCAATGATGGCTGCTTCAGGGAAGACAGCTCTGGGCTCTGTCTCTGGTCCTCTCTCTACACAGGTGTGTTCACCAGCAGTCTCACAAGAGAGGGTCTACCTGTGAGCAATGATGGCTGCTTCAAGGCAGACAGCCCCGGGCTCTGTCTCCGGTCCTCTCTCCGCACAGGTGCGTTCACCAGCAGTCTCACAAGAGAGGGTCTACCTGTGAGCAATCATGGCTGGTTCAGGGCAGACTGCCCCGAGCTCTGTCTCCTGTCCTCTCCCCGCATAAGTGCGTTCATCAGCAGTCTCACAAGAGAGGGTCTACCTGTGAGCAATGATGGCTGCTTCAAGGCAGACAGCCCCGGGCTCTGTCTCCGGTCCTCTCCCCGCAGAGGTGCGTTCATCAGCAGTCTCACAAGAGAGGGTCTACCTGTGAACAATGATGGCTGCTTCAAAGCAGACAGCCCCGGGCTCTGTCTCTGGACCTCTCTCCGCACAGGTGCGTTCACCAGCAGTGTCACAAGAGAGGGTCTACCTGTGAGCAATGATGGCTGCTTCAAAGCAGACAGCCCCGGGCTCTGTCTCTGGACCTCTCTCCGCACAGGTGCGTTCACCAGCAGTGTCACAAGAGAGGGTCTACCTGTGAGCAATGATAGCTGCTTCAAGGCAGACAGCCCCGGGCTCTGTCTCCGGTCCTCTCCCCGCACAGGTGCGTTCACCAGCAGTGTCACACGAGAGGGTCTACCTGTGAGCAATGATGGCTGCTTCAAGGCAGACAGCCCCGGGCTCTGTCTCCGGTCCTCTCTCCGCACAGGTGCGTTCACCAGCTGTTGGACAGGCCACATGAAGGGCTTGCTCCCTCCCCGCATGACAGGGCCCGAGCCCCGGCCCCCCAGGTGTTACCCACAGAAGCAACCCGCACCCCGTCCCAAGACGGGATTCCTGCCCCCGGACATCTCTGTATCATGGGGCCGAACCACTACCGGCTCCCTCGCCCGGCCTGGCCGCCATCTTGGACACTGCACCACGAGGCCGCATGGCCTCAGCTCGATCCTAACCCTGGGCCTGGCCAGGCCCCAACATCCCGGCACCACCATCCACCCAGGAGGTGAACGGACCACTTGGCAGGTCAATGGGAGAAAGAAGTGTCGATGGCTCTCCCCCCGCCAGGTGCCGATCGCCCCCAGCTCCCCGGGCGCTGGCTCCACCCCCCTGCTGGGTGTCTGGACTCCCTCATCCCGGACCTCCCGACCTCCAGGTGCGAGGGTCCGGACATCAAAGGGCGCCAGACCTATAACTGGGGCAGCTCCAGAGCAGGAAGGCAGTTGTATCCTGGAGTCGAGAGACACCGTGAAGAACTCATCCTTGACGGACTACTGGCGCTGCCGTAGTCCTGCCTTGTGAACTATCATCCTGCCTGCTGGCGCTGCCGCAACCTTCTGCATCCTTCATCCTCGTCGGGACCTGCTGGCGCTGCCGCGGACCGTTGTAACTACCATCCTCGTCGGGACCTGCTGGCGCTGCCGCGGACCGTTGTAACTACCATCCTCGTCGGGACCTGCCGGCGCTGCCGCGGACCGTTGTAACTACCACCTTCACCGGGACCTGCTGGCGCTGCCGCGGTCCGTCCATCTCGAACGCCGAGCTCGAGGATTGTGAGCTATCCATCATACCATCTCATCTACCTGATTGGTAACAAGACTGTCCCGCTACCCCCTTTCCCAACCAAGAGACTAGAATCGAGGGGACCCCTGAGTCCTGACCTCCTTGTACCATTCTATCGTACCTAAAGATTGCTTATAAAGAACGTTAAACCTTATCATTGTGTGGTGTACCTCTGTGGGGGGGGGAAGTTATTCGTCTGTACGATCGCTGGAGACGGCTCTCCCCGGAGACCTCTCCCCTTGTCCTCGGCCGACCCTCCCGGTCCGTCTAACATTGGTGGCCAGCGGCGCGATCCGAATCAACGCGTAATTGTACAGAGAGTAACTCACCCCACGACGAAACCACAATGACAACCAAAGAGAGCGGATCCACCGAGAAATTCCAAATGGAGAAATTGGAAGAGTACAGCCATCGTGAGTTGAAACAATTCTGCATTGAACTAGGCATTGCTACCACCGGTCTGAGTACTAAAGACGATTTCAAGCACGCCATTGAGTCGTGGGCAGAAACCGGGGCCGCCAGACCCCCGGACCAAAACATTGCAGCATCAGAGAGGAACACCACGGCTCCCGAGGAGCGAAGAACGGGCCTCTCACAGGAAGAGATCCAAGAGAGAGAGAAAAACAGACTACATGAGTTAGAAATGGCACGGCTCAAAATGGACGGTGAACTAAAATTAGCCGAACAAAAACTGAACCTAGAACATCTGCGGCTCCGAGAAGAACGGGAAGAAAAACAGAGGCAGAGAGAGCTCGAAGTAAAGAGATTAGCGTACGAGCACGAGCGTAAACTGGCAGAAATAGACCTACGGAAGCAGAACAAAGAACTGGAGGTGCCCGAGCAACCGCGCACCCCAGGAGCGACAGAAAAGAAAGTCCACATCCCCAAGGATGTCGTTCGAGAGTATGTCCGAGAGGACGACATACAACAGTGGTTCAAGGCCTACGAGATCGCCATGACCTCCCACCGGATCGATCGAAGTGACTGGGGAGCCGGTCTATGGGGGAGGTTCGTCAATGAAGGCCGCGATGCCCTGTTACAGCTCCCAGACCATCTGATGTCATCCTATGATCACATGAAGGCTGCCCTCCTCACCCGATATGGGCTCACACCCGAAATGTACCGCCAGAGGTTCCGAGACTGCACCCGGATCCCGGGTACAACTTTGGTGGAATATGTCAACTATTTCAGCCGAGCCTTCGAGGGTTGGATCAAGGGAAGCCACGTAACGACCTACGAGCAACTTTTTAATCTCATGGTGTGGGAGCACCTCTCTAACAACTGCTTCGTCGAGCTCAGGCAGCACCTCCTCGACAG
Organism: Triturus cristatus; assembly: GCF_964204655.1. Classification (NCBI taxonomy): domain Eukaryota; kingdom Metazoa; phylum Chordata; class Amphibia; order Caudata; family Salamandridae; genus Triturus; species Triturus cristatus. The sequence goes on from NC_140591.1 coordinate 24,493,654, forward strand.
TAAATTGACTGACCCACGGCAACTCGCCGCCGAAGCTGACCGGTGGGAAAGCACCCGAGTAGGCCGGAGAGGGCCGCACGAACAGAACCGGAACAATCAAGGTCAGCACCGTCCCCGAGGAGGAGGAGGAGGTCAGGGACGAGGAAGAGACACCGTCCCGGCCGCTCCCGCTGCCAGCACCCCGCCCCCGGCCAACCGGGGCAACCCCCCGATGCGCCCGGGGTTCCGAGCCAATGTCACGTGTCACCGATGCCAGCGAGTCGGCCACTACGCCAATGACCCGAACTGTCCCCAGAACCAAACTCCGAGACCCCGCCAGGTAGCTGCCGCCGCCCTGGGGGGAGAACAAATCTCCGAAGAACAGGAAGAATGTGAACAGGAACGACAAGAGTGGGAACCGGCCGCCATGGTTCTAGCGTGCCTAGGGGGAAGAGACATGGTCCCGCGGGCTCCCCTACCCGCCAACACCAGAAAATATAGTCAGTGGGTGAACATTAATGGACGTCGGGCCGAAGCACTACGTGACACGGGGGCCAGTGTGACGGCCGTCCGCTGTCACCTGGTAAAACCAGAGCAGATCCTGCCGAACATTCTCTGCCCCGTCCATTCAGCCGACAACTCGGAGAGTCTATGTCGGATGGCCTGCGTCCCCTTCGAATGGGGAGGAGTCTCCGGCATGTTGAAGGTGATGGTCCGAGACGATGCCCCCGTGGACTGTCTCCTGGGGAATGATCTTGAGAGTTCCCCGTGGGCCGCCGTAGAAAGAAGAGAGCACCTGGGGATGTTGGGCCTCCCGGACTGGGCGTGCGTAACCACCCGGTCCATGGCCGCCCGGGCCATCCCGCGATCAGAAGAACCAGAATGGCCAGCACCTCCTCCCCCGATCGCTCCAGTAGAGGACACCGACCATACCGACCCCCCAGAGCAAACCCCCGAAGGGCTCGCTCAGCCCCAGGACCTTCCCGACCTGGCTCAGTGGCGTCAAGAAGGGGGGCCCACCCAGGAACAGTTCCGTCAAGAACAGAAGACCTGCCCCTCCCTCGAGGGACTCCGCCAGCAAGCCCTCGCCCAGAGCGCAGGGGACACCACCGGAGCCCATTGGATCTATTGGGACAACGACCTATTGTACAGTGAACAGAGAATCGCAGAGTTAGGGGCCAGTCGAGTGCTGGTGGTGCCCCTCCGTTTTAGAGACTTCCTGTTAAATTTGGCCCACGATGTCCCTCTGGTTGGACACCTGGGCCAGGACAAAACCTACAGTCGCCTGGTGACCCACTTTTTCTGCCCAAAGATGAGAAACGACGTCCTCAACCACTGCCGGTCCTGCCCCACGTGCCAGGCCAGCGGGAAGAGCGGCCGCAAACTCAAAGCACCTCTGCAACCCATCCCAGTTGTCACCACCCCGTTCGAGAGGGTGGGAATAGACATTGTGGGGCCCCTGGACCCCCGTACCGCACAAGGACATCGGTTCATCCTGGTACTGGTGGACCACGCCACCCGCTACCCCGAGGCTGTGCCCCTGCGAACTGTAACAGCCCCGGTGGTCGGCCGGGCCTTAATGGGGATCTTCTCCCGGGTGGGCTTCCCCCGAGAAGTCGTCAGCGACAGAGGCACAAACTTTATTTCGAAATATATGAAGTCCCTCTGGCAACAGTGCAGGGTCACCTACCGATTCACGACCCCCTATCACCCTCAAGGAAACGGACTAGTCGAGCGGTTCAACCGCACGCTCAAGGGAATGATTGGGGGGTTGGAAGAGCCCCTCCGTCGCCAGTGGGATGTGCTACTTCCGTGCCTCCTCTTCGCATATCGAGAAGTCCCCCAGAAGTCCCTCGGCTTTAGCCCTTTCGAACTCTTGTACGGGCACCCTGTGCGAGGGCCCCTCAGCCTAGTCAAAGAAGGTTGGGAGATGGCCCCCCTAAAGACCCCTCCAGACGTCTTCAAGTACCTCCTGACCCTACGCAATCAGACCAGGCGATTCAGAGAAAAGGCGAAAGCGAACCTTGAGGCCAGTCAGGAGGACATGAAAAAATGGTACGATCAAAATGCCTCCTCCATCGAATTCGAACCTGGCCAACAAGTGTGGGTGATGTCCCCCACCGAGCCATGTGCCTTGCAGGACAAGTGGACGGGGCCCTTCAAAGTGGTCGAGCGCAAGAGCCCCGTCACCTATCTCATCGATGTGGAATCTCCACGGAACCCCCTCCGGGTCCTCCACACCAACAGACTCAATCCCCACTTTGTGCGCTCGGAGCTCAGCCTCCTGATGGCTACAGACAGTGGAGCGGAAGAAGACTCCGAGCCTCTCCCTGATCTCCTGAAGACTCGTGAGAAAGATGGTTCCGTGGACGGGGTCCGACTCTCAGATGCCCTCACCCCGGAACAGCGCCAAGGCTGCCGGGACCTCCTGCTGCAGTTTGCGACCTTGTTTTCCCTCACCCCAGGGGTCACCCCCTGGTGCTTGCACGACGTGGACACTGGGGACAGTCCCCCTATCAGACACCGGGCATACCGCATACCAGATCGGGTACGGGCCTGCATCCAAGAGGAGGTATCAAAGATGCTCACGCTCGGGGTCATCGAGCCCTCGGACAGCCCCTGGGCCAGCCCGGTCGTGCTGGTCCCCAAAGCTGCTGCCCCCGGCACCACTCCTGAGCTCCGATTCTGCGTCGACTATCGGGGCTTGAATGCTGTCACCAGAACCGACGCTCATCCCATCCCCCGAGCGGATGAACTGATCGACCGCATGGGGGCTGCCCGCTACCTCAGCATCTTCGACCTGACAGCGGGCTACTGGCAGATCGGTCTCACACCCCGGGCCCAAGAACGATCTGCCTTTTCTACCCCCGATGGCCACTACCACTTCAAAGTCATGCCATTCGGCATGAAAAATGCCCCAGCTACTTTTCAGTGACTAGTGAACCAGGTCTTGGCGGGACTCGAGGAGTTCAGCGCCGCCTACCTGGACGATATCGCTGTGTACAGCCGCCACTGGTCCGACCACCTCCACCACCTCCGAGAGGTCCTGCAGGCCCTCCAACGAGCCGGCCTTACAATCAAGGCCGGCAAGTGCCAAATTGGTCAGGGGTCCGTGACCTATCTCGGACACCAGGTGGGAAGCGGTCTGGTGGCCCCTCTACAACTCAAGATCGCTGCCATCCAGTCCTGGCAGCCTCCAGTCACGGAGACCGAGGTCCGAGCCTTCTTGGGGCTCACCGGCTACTACCGGCGGTTCGTGAGGGACTATGGCAGCATTGTGGGGCCCCTCACGGGACTCACATCCAAAAACCACCCGAAGAAGGTCAACTGGACCCCAGACTGTCAAGCGGCCTTCGAGAAGCTGAAAGCCGCCATGTGCACTGCCCCTGTGCTCCAGGCCCCCGACTACAGTCGGGAATTCATCGTACAAACAGATGCCTCCGACCATGGCATCGGGCGGTCCTCTCCCAGTTGAACCCCGAGGGACTTGACCAACCAGTGGCCTTCATCAGCAGACGCCTCCTGGTCCGAGAACAGCGCTGGAGCACCATCGAGAGGGAGGCCTTCGCAGTGGTGTGGGCCCTCAAAAAGCTCCGGCCCTATCTCTTCGGTACCCACTTCCGGGTGCAAACAGATCATCGGCCCCTGCAGTGGCTAATGCAGATGCGGGGGGAAAACCCCAAACTATTGCGTTGGTCCATCTCCCTGCAGGGGATGGACTTCACTGTGGAACACCGACCGGGCCAAGACCACGCCAACGCGGATGGCCTGTCACGCTTTTTCCGCCTCGACGAGGAGAGTCCCCAAGAGGATGGGTGACTCTCCCCGCCTTCAGCTGGGGGGGACACATGTTGGACAGGCCACATGAAGGGCTTGCTCCCTCCCCGCATGACAGGGCCCGAGCCCCGGCCCCCCAGGTGTTACCCACAGAAGCAACCCGCACCCCGTCCCAAGACGGGATTCCTGCCCCCGGACATCTCTGTTTCATGGGGCCGAACCACTACCGGCTCCCTCGCCCGGCCTGGCCGCCATCTTGGACACTGCACCACGAGGCCGCATGGCCTCAGCTCGACCCTAACCCTGGGCCTGGCCAGGCCCCGACATCCCGGCACCACCATCCACCCAGGAGGTGAACGGACCACTTGGCAGGTCAATGGGAGAAAGAAGTGTCGATGGCTCTCCCCCGCCAGGTGCCGATCGCCCCCAGCTCCCCCGGGCGCTGGCTCCACCCCCCTGCTGGGTGTCTGGACTCCCTCATCCCGGACCACCCGACCTCCAAGTGCGAGGGTCCGGACATCAAAGGGCGCCAGACCTATAACTGGGGCAGCTCCAGAGCAGGAAGGCAGTTGTATCCTGGAGTCGAGAGACACCGTGAAGAACTCATCCTTGACGGACTACTGGCGCTGCCGTAGTCCTGCCTTGTGAACTATCATCCTGCCTGCTGGCGCTGCCGCAACCTTCTGCATCCTTCATCCTCGTCGGGACCTGCTGGCGCTGCCGCGGACCGTTGTAACTACCATCCTCGTCGGGACCTGCTGGCGCTGCCGCGGACCATTGTAACTACCATCCTCGTCGGGACCTGCCGGCGCTGCCGCGGACCGTTGTAACTACCATCCTCGCCGGGACCTGCTGGCGCTGCCACGGACCGTTGTAACTACCACCTTCACTGGGACCTGCTGGCGCTGCCGCGGTCCATCCATCTCGAACGCCGAGCTCGAGGATTGTGAGCTATCCATCATACCATCGCATCTACCTGATTGGTAACAAGACTGTCCCGCTACCCCCTTTCCCAACCAAGAGACTAGAATCGAGGGGACCCCTGAGTCCTGACCACCTTGTACCATTCTATCGTACCTAAAGATTGCTTATAAAGAACGTTAAACCTTATCATTGTGTGGTGTACCTCTGTGGGGGGGGAAGTTATTCGTCTGTACGATCGCTGGAGACGGCTCTCCCCGGAGTCCTCTCCCCTTGTCCTCGGCCGACCCTCCCGGTCCGTCTAACACCAGCACTGTCACAAGAGAGGGTCCACCCTGTAAGCAGTGATGGCTGCTTCAAGGCAGACAGCCCCGGGCTCTGTCTCCGGTCCTCTCCCCGCACAGGTGCGTTCACCAGCAGTGTCAAAAGAGAGGGTCTACCTGTGAGCAATCATGGCTGCTTCAAGGCAGACAGCCCCGGGCTCTGTCTTCGGTCCTCTCTCTGCGCAGGTGCGTTCACCAGCAGTGTCACAAGAGAGGGTCTACCTGTGAACAATGATGGCTGCTTCAAGGCAGGCAGCCCCGGGCTCTGTCTCCGGTCCTCTCCCCGCACAGGTGGGTTCACCAGCAGTGTCACAAGAGAGGGTCTACCTGTGAGCAATGATAGCTGCTTCAAGGCAGACAGCCCTGGCCTCTGTCTCCGGTCCTCTCTCTGCACAGGTGCGTTCACCAGCAGTGTCACAAGAGAGGGTCTACCTGTGAGCAATGATAGCTGCTTCAAGGCAGACAGCCCCGGGCTCTGTCTTCGGTCCTCTCTCTGCGCAGGTGCGTTCACCAGCAGTGTCACAAGAGAGGGTCTTCCTGTGAGCAATGATGGCTGCTTCAAGGCAGACAGCCCCGGGCTCTGTCTCCGGTCCTCTCTCCGCACAGGTGCGTTCACCAGCAGTGTCACAAGAGAGGGTCTACCTGTGAACAGTGATGGCTGCTTCAAAGCAGACAGCCCCGGGCTCTGTCTCCGGTCCTCTCTCCGCACAGGTGCGTTCACCAGCAGTGTCACAAGAGAGGGTCTACCTGTGAGCAATGATAGCTGCTTCAAGGCAGACAGCCCCGGGCTCTGTCTCCGGTCCTCTCTCCGCACAGGTGCGTTCACCAGCAGTCTCACAAGAGAGGGTCTACCTGTGAGCAATGATGGCTGCTTCAAGACAGACAGCCCCGGGCTCTGTCTCCGGTCCTCTCTCTGCACAGGTGCGTTCACCAGCAGTGTCACAAGAGAGGGTCTACCTGTGAACAATGATGGCTGCTTCAAGGCAGACAGCCCCGGGCTCTGTCTCCGGTCCTCTCTCCGCACAGGGGCGTTCACCAGCAGTCTCACAAGAGAGGGTCTACCTGTGAGCAATGATAGCTGCTTCAAGGCAGACAGCCCCGGGCTCTGTCTCCGGTCCTCTCTCCGCACAGGGGCGTTCACCAGCAGCCTCACAAGAGAGGGTCTACCTGTGAACAATGATGGCTGCTTCAAAGCAGACAGCCCCGGGCTCTGTCTCCGGTCCTCTCTCCGCACAGGTGCGTTCACCAGCAGTCTCACAAGAGAGGGTCTACCTGTGAACAATGATGGCTGCTTCAAGGCAGACAGCCCCGGGCTCTGTCTCCGGTCCTCTCTCTGCACAGGTGCGTTCACCAGCAGTCTCACATGAGAGGGTCTACCTGTGAGCAATGAGGGCTGCTTCAAGGCAGACAGCCCCGGGCTCTGTTTCCGGTCCTCTCTCTGCACAGGTGCGTTCACCAGTAGTGTCACAAGAGAGGGTCTACCTGTGAGCAATGATGGCTGCTACAAGACAGACAGCCCCGGGCTCTGTCCCTGGTCCTCTCCCCGCACAGGTGAGTTCACCAGCAGTGTCACAGGAGAGGGTCTACCTGTGAGCAGAAACAACATTTTAAGGGCAGCCTTCCTTCTTGTGTGACTTTCTCTCAAAACTGGGACTTGAAGCTGATTGGGCGGAAAGTGTCAGGCGCCAGGACAGATGCTCAGGAAATGAGACTGCCATAGAAAGTCTGGGACGTGTTCTCACCTCGAGTAAGGCACACACACACACTCACTCATACACACACGCACATGCCCACACAAACAGACTCACGCACACATGCACATTCACACGCACACATGCACATACACGATGCACACACACATGCACACACAGGCGCACGCACACACAAGCACGCACACACACGCACACATGCACATATGCAATGCAGACACACATGCACACACACAGGCGCACGCACACACGCACAAGCATACAAAAGCACGCACAAACACATACACATATGCACATGCACACACACACAGGCGCGCACATGCACAAGCACACACAAGCATGCACACACACAGGCGCACGCACACACGCACAAGCATACAAAAGCACGCACACACGCACACATGCACATACACACATGCAAACACATGTACATTCACGCACACATGCACACACACACATGCACACACACAAGCACACAAACACACATACATGCACATACTCAATGCACACACATGCACACACACAGGCGCACGCACACATGCACAAGCACACAAAAGCACATATGCACATGCACACACACATGCACACACACACACAGGCACACGCACACACACACAAGCACACACAAGCATGCACACACGCACACATGCACTTGCACACACACATGTGCATACACATACGAAAACACACACATACACACACACACCCCCTGGTGAGAGGTGTACACAGCTCCAGGTGAGATAGACACACATCCCTTCCGTGAGAGACAAGCGTACAGCCCCTGGTGAGAGACAGGCACACAGTCCCTGGTGAGAGACACACATACAGTCCCTGGTGAGAGACACACACACAGCCCCTTGTGAGAGACACACACACACAGCCCCTGGTGAGAGGCACGCATAGCCCCTGGTGAGAGACACGCACACAGTCCCTGGTGAGACACACACACACAGCCCCTGATGAGACACACACACAGCCCCTGGTGAAAGGCACGCACAGCCCCTGGTGAGAGACACACGCACACAGCCCTTGGTGAGAGGCACACGCAGCCCTTGGTGAGAGGCACACGCAGCCCTTGGTGAGAGGCACACGCAGTCCCTGGTGAGACACACACACACAACCCCTGGTGAGACACACGCACAGCCCTTGGTGAGAGGCACACAGAGCCTCTGGTGAGACACGCACACATCCCTTGGTGAGACACACAGACACAGCCCCTGGTGCGACAAGCACACAGCCCCTGGTGAAACACGCACACAGCCCCCAGTGAGACACACACACAGCCCTTGGTGTGAGACACACACAGCCCCTGGTGAGACATGCACATAGCCCCTGGTGAGAGGCACACACACCCCCTGGTGAGAGGTGTACACAGCTCCAGGTGAGATAGACATACATCCCTTTGTGAGAGACAAGCGTACCGCCCCTGGTGAGAGACAGGCACACAGTCCCTGGTGAGAGACACACATACAGCCCCTGGTGAAACACGCACACAGCCCCTGGTAAAACACGCACACAGCCCCCAGTGGGATACACACACAGCCCCTGGCAACACACACACACATAGCCCTTGGTGAGAGACATGCACACATCCCTTGGTGAGAGGCAGGCACAGCCCCCGGTGAGAAGCACACACAGCCTCTGGTGAGAGACACACACACAGCCCCCGGTGAGAGACACGCACACAGCCCCCGGTGAGACACACACACACAGCCCCCGGTGACACACACACACAGCCTCTGGTGAGAGACACACATACAGTCCCTGGTGAGAGACACACACACAGCCCCTTGTGAGAGACATACACACACAGCCCCTGGTGAGAGGCACGCATAGCCCCTGGTGAGAGACACGCACACAGTCCCTGCTGAGACACACACACACAGCCCCTGATGAGACACACACACAGCCCCTGGTGAAAGGCACGCACAGCCCCTGGTGAGAGACACACGCACACAGCCCTTGGTGAGAGGCACACGCAGCCCTTGGTGAGAGGCACACGCAGTCCCTGGTGAGACACACACACACAACCCCTGGTGAGACGCACGCACAGCCCTTGGTGAGAGGCACACAGAACCTCTGGTGAGACACGCACACAGCCCTTGGTGAGACACTGTTGGAAGGCGTTCCCCGGGGAGGCTGCGGAATGTGTTCCTGACCACCCTGAGGCCCACCTTTCCCAGAGTTAGGCCGAGCAAGAGCAGGGAGGCCCTTCCTGGAAGGGTCTCGCACCTAGGATCGCACACGCTACGCTTCTCTCTTCTGCGGATAGAGGGACACCACACAGTAAATCGTTGCAAGATAATAAGCTTTTATCGGTGGTTATCAGGGATCTTTATGATCCGGCAGGCAGGTGCAAGATTAATGCCACAAGCGGCAGCGATCTTATGATGGAGGGAAAAGGGGTAGCGGGACAGTCTTTCAATCAGTGTCTCTGCGAGGTATCCGGCGCCCAGCTCTCAATCCTTGAGCTGAGGGGATGTTGCTTCTCTCGGCGATCTCTGCCGATTCTCTTGAAGGAGCGGGCCGCGAGTCACTCAGCAGGCACCGGAGGGTCTTAGTTCGGGGAGCCGCGACGGCGTCAGCAGGGCTCAGATGATTCAGAGTTCGGGGAGCCGCGACAGCGTCAGCAGGGCTCAGATGGTTCAGAGTTCGGGGAGCCGCGACAGCGTCAGCAGGGCTCAGATGGTTCAGAGTTCGGGGAGCCGCGACAGCGTCAGCAGGGCTCAGATGATTCGGAGTTCGGGGAGCATTCTTCTGTTCGGGGAGCGATCGAGCCGCGACCAAGTCCGCAGGCTCTCGTCAGTCCAGGTCTTCTCTGCCTCTCGTCCCTTCAGCACCCCTTGTTATACTCCCCCTCCTCTTTGAAGTCCGGAGTCCTCGCGGAGAGGGGTCTGGTGCCTGGGGGGCGGTGTGTCGGGGTTTCCTGTCGCTCGGCCCCTTCATCTGTTCAGGTGTGTCCGGGAGGGACTCCAGACGCCCAGCAGGAGAGGCGCCCGCTCACCGGGGGCCTGGTGGTCGATCGAAACCTCCCTCAGGGAAGAGACCAGAGGTGTGACAGGGTCGGCGCCTCTCGGTCTGGTTTGGGGGGGGGTTTCGTTCTCCCTCGGCCGGGCATGCGTGTTGGGGATCTGGTCGGCCCTCGGGATGTTGGTCCACGGAAGCCGGGAGGCCGTGCCCACGAGGTTCGGCGTGGTTGTAGTGTAACTTGCTGGTCGGGAGGGCCCACGCCACGAGGCCCGTCTCACACATGCCCCCCCCAGCTGAAAGGCGGGGAGAACTACCCATCCACTTGGGAGTTCTCCTCGCTGAAGCGGAAGAATCGGGACAGACCGTCCGCGTTGGCGTGGTCAGTTCCGGGGCGATGTTCCACAGTGAAATCCATCCCCTGGAGAGAGATGGACCAGAGTAGCAGCTTGGGGTTTTCCCCTCGCATCTGCATCAACCACCGCAGAGGTCGATGATCTGTTTGCACTCGGAAGTGTGTTCCGAACAGGTAGGGCCGTAGCTTTTTGAGGGCTCAGACTACTGCGAAAGTCTCTCGTTCAATTGTGCTCCACCGCTGTTCCCGGGGCAGTAACCTTCGGCTGATGAAGGCTATGGGCTGATCTATGCCTTTGTCGTCGTACTGTGAGAGGACTGCCCCGATGCCGTGTTCCAAGGCGTCCGTCTGGACCACAAACTCCTGGGCGTAGTCGGGTGCTTTGAGCACTGGAGTTGCGCACATTGCGGCCTTTAGGGTGTCGAACGCCTTCTGGCAGGAGGGAGTCCAGTGTATTTTCTTGGGGTGTTTTTTGGAGGTTAGTTCTGTGAGAGGGCCTGCGATGCTGCCATAGTTTTTAATAAACCTTCGGTAGTAGCCGGTGAGGCCCAGGAAGGCCCGGACTTCCGTTTGGGTTGCAGGGGGTTCCCAGGACAAGATGGCGTCGATCTTCGGCTGGAGGGGGGCGACCTGCCCACTCCCCACCTGGTGCCCCAGATAGGTTACGGAGCCATGCCCAATTTGACATTTGCTAGCTTTGACGGTGAGGCCGGCTCGGCGCAGAGCCAGCAGGACTTGACGGAGGTGCTGGAGGTGCTCGGTCCATTGGGAGCTGAAGACCGCTATGTCGTCGAGGTATTCTGCGCTGAACCCCTCTAGTCCGGACAGAACCCTGTTCACCAGCCGCTGGAAGGTGGCCGGGGCATTTTTCATTCCGAACGGCATCACCCTAAAGCGGTAGTGCCCATCCGGGGTGGAGAAGGCAGAGCGCTCCTTGGCTCCCTCGGTGAGGGCAATCTGCCAGTACCCACTGGTCAGGTCGAAGGTGCTGAGGTAGCGGGCGGCCCCAAGGCGGTCAATGAATTCGTCGGCACGGGGGATAGGGTGAGCGTCTGCTCGGGTGACCGCATTGAGGCCTCGGTAGTCCACGCAAAACCTCAGCTCGGGGGCAACACCCGGGGTAGTCGATTTCGGAACCAGGACTACCGGGCTGGCCCAGGGGTTGTCGGAGGGTTCAATCACCCCGAGGTCTAACATCTTTGCCACCTCGGTCTGGATGCAGGTCCGGACCCGATCAGGGACCCGGTAGGCCCGATGTCTCACTGGCGGGCTGTCTCCGGTGTCCACGTCGTGGACACACCAGCTGGTGACCCCGGGGGTCAGGGAGAAGAGATCCGCGAACTGCCCTAGTAGCTGGCGGCAGTCGTCGGTCTGTTGGGCTGTGAGGGCGGTCGACAGTCTCACTCCCTCCACGGATCCATCGGTTTCCTTCGCCCCCAGGGGGTCTGGAAGGGGCTCGGTGTCTTCTTCGGCCCCATCGTCGGTGGCCAGGAGTAGACTTAATTCGGTCCGTACAAAGTGGGGCTTGAGGCGGTTCACGTGGAGAACCCGGAGGGGGTTCCGCGGGGACTGCACATCGATGAGATATGTGACTTGGCTCTTCCGCTCGACCACCTTGAAGAGCCCAGTCCATTTATCTTGGAGAGCGCAGGGTCTCACCGGGGCCATGACCCAGACTTGTTGGCCCGGCTGAAACTCGACCAGCGTAGCATTCTGGTCATACCAGCGCTTCATTTCTTCTTGACTGGCCTCGAGGTTTGCTTCTGCGAGTTCCCTGAATTTTCGGGTCTGGTTGCAGAGCGCCAAGATGTATCGGAATACGTCCGGAGGGGTCCCCCAGGGGGTTGTTTCCCACCCCTCCTTGACCAGGCTCAGGGGTCCTCAGACGGGGTGTCCATATAATAATTCGAATGGGCTGAACCCCAGGGATTTTTGGGGAACCTCCCGGTAGGCGAACAGGAGACATGGGAGGAGGACGTCCCACCTCCAGCGTAGGGGTTCCTCGAGGCCCATGATCATTCCTTTCAGCGTTTTGTTAAAGCGCTCGACTAGTCCGTTTCCTTGGGGGTGGTACGGGGTGGTGAACTTGTACGATACTCCGCACTGCTGCCAGAGGGATTTCATATAACGGGAGATAAAGTTCGTACCCCGGTCACTCACGACTTCGCGGGGGAACCCCATGCGGGAGAAGATCCCCATCAAGGCCCGGCCCACCACGGGGGCCGTCACGGTGCGGAGAGGGATGGCCTTGGGGTAACGGGTGGCATGATCCACTAGGACGAGGATGAACCGGTGGCCCTGGGCGGTCTTGGGGTCCAGCGGTCCCACAATGTCGATTCCTACCCGCTCAAAAGGGGTACTGACGACGGGGAAGGGCTGTAGCGGAGCCTTGCGCTTGCCCCCACTCTATCCGCTGGCCTGGCACGTGGGGCAGGATTTGCAGTGGGCCTCCACATTTGCTCGCATCTTGGGCCAATAGAAGTGGGTGACGAGCCGCTGGTAGGTCTTATCTTGGCCTAAGTGTCCGGCCAGGGGTACATCATGGGCCAGGCCCAGGAGGAGACTTCGGAAGCATAGGGGTACCACTAGTACCCGGGCCGATCCCAACTCGGCCGACTTCTGTTCGCTGTACAGGAGGCCGTCCTCCCAGTAGGCCCAGTGGGTGCCAGTCTGGTCGCCTGCTGCTTGGGCCTCGGCCTGTTGTCGGGTTCCGATGAGGGACGGGCAGGTGGATTGTTCTTGGCAGAATTCTTCACGGGAGGGGCCCCCTTCGCAGGGCCACTGGGCCAGTTCTGGCAGGTCCTCGAGGTGAGTCAGGGTTTCGGGGTCGGAAGGCACTGACCCTTCGTCGGGAGCGGTCAGCTCGTCCAGAAGGGGGTCGTTGGCCTCTGGTGGTGTATTCTGGATCTCGGGGGTGGTGGCAGTGTCTAGCGGCATGGGCTCTTCCCCCTCGGAGGAAGGTGCCCGGAGAGTCATTGAGCGCGTGGTGGCGCATACCCACTCGGGGAGGCCCATCATCTCGAGGTGGGCTCTTCGTTCCACTTGTCCCCACGGGGAGTTCTCAAGGTCATTGCCCAGGAGGCAGTCCACGGGCTGGGAGGTTCGGACCGCCACCTTTAACTTGCCGGTGACTCCCCCCCATTCGAAGGGGACTAGGGCCATCCGACAGAGGCTCTCGGAATTGTCTGAGGAGATGACGGGGCAAAAGGCGCCAGGCAGGATCTGATCCTCGGAGATCAGGTGACAATGAACCGCCGTGACACTCGCCCCCGTGTCCCGGAGGCCCTCGATGCGGTGACCGTTGACCGTCACCTGCTGTCGGTACTTCTTCGTGTTGGCGGGCAGGGACGTTCCGGGGACCATCTCTCGATCCCCTAGGGAGACCAAGGCCATGGCGGCTGGTTCCCATTCTTCGGAGTCTTCTATCTCTTCCCCCAGGGCTACGGAGGCCATCTGTCGAGTCGGCGGGGTTGTTGTGGTGGACCGCTGGTACAGGGGACACTGGGGGTCGCTGGCATTGTGTCCGGTCTGTTGGCAGCGGAAGCAGGTGATCCTCCCTCGGGGCCCCGGCCTCCCTGGTGGCCCGGTGCTGGCCGGAGGTGGAGCTGGAAAGGGCGGAGATTGTCCTCTGGGAGGGCTGAGCGGGGATCCCCCCGGAAGCTCCCTTTGCCGGCCTTGATTCCCTCCGCCCCTCTGGCGGGGGGGTCCCTGACTGTGGCGACCGTAGTCCCCCACGGGGCCCCGGGAGGCCCGGGTGTTCACCCATCGGTCAGCCTCGACGGCCAGTTTTCGAGGGTCTGTGAGTTTGCTGTCCAGGAGGTGCTGGCGCAGCTCTACGAAGCAATTCGCGGACAAGTGTTCCCATACGATTAGGTCGAACAGCTCCTCGAAGGTGGAGACCTTGCTGCCCTTGATCCATCCGTCCAAGGCCCGGCTGTAGAAGTTCACGTACTCCACCCAGGTGGTACCGGGTATCTTTTTGCAGTCTCTAAACCGTTACCGGTACATTTCAGGGGTGAGCTCATATCTGGCTACTAGAGCCTCTTTCATGTGACTGTAGGAGTTCATCACGGTGGAGGGCAGGTCCAGCAGGGTATCTCTCCCCTCGCTCAGGAACCGGCCCCACAGCCCAGCCCCCCAGTCCTTCTGCGGGACTCGGTGGGAGGTCATGGCGACTTCGTAGGCCTTGAACCATTGCTGAATATCGTCGTTCTTATAGTATTCTTTCACCACATCTTTGGGGATGTGGACCTTTGGTTCCACGGTGGAGGAGATGGGTTGGGTTTCCGAGGGTCGGGCCTCCGCCTTCTTAGCCTTGAGCTCGATTTCTCTTAGGCTACGTTCGTGCTCTAGTTGGAGTTTTTTCTCGTCGTGTTCTCTCTGTCGTTTCTTTTCCTCTAGTTCTCCTTGTAGGCGTAACTGTTCCACCGCCAGTTTTTTCTCAGCCAGCTTTAGCTCTCCTTCGATTTTTAATTTTGCTAGTTCTAGTTCGTGGTTGCGATCTCTTTCTCGGTCCGCTAGTTCCTCTGGGGATAGGCCCCTCTCGGGGGCGCCGTTCCTCCCCGGGTTGCTTCGTGGTTCGTTGGGAGGTTCTCCTTCTGTTTGTGTCCGGGGAGTTTCTGCCTCGACCCAGGTTTTTAATGCCCCCTGGAAGTCCTCTTTCGTGCTTAGTCCGGTGGTAGCGATTCCAAAGTCTTTGCACAATTGTTTCAGTTCTCGGTGTGTATAAGATTCTAACTGGTCTTTTTGGAATGCCGTGCTCGGGTTGGTGCCTGCGGCAACTAGGGAAGTTTCTCCTTCCATCCTTCTTGGTAGTGCGTATGTCGTCTACTGCACGATCTCTAGGTGTTGGCTCGGATCCCACCGCTGCCACCAAATGTTGGAAGGCGTTCCCCGTGGAGGCTGCGGAATGTGTTCCTGACCACCCTGAGGCCCACCTTTCCCAGAGTTAGGCCGAGCAAGAGCAGGGAGGCCCTTCCTGGAAGGGTCTCGCACCTAGGATCGCACACGCTACGCTTCTCTCTTCTGCGGATAGAGGGACACCACACAGTAAATCGTTGCAAGATAATAAGCTTTTATCGGTGGTTATCAGGGATCTTTATGATCCGGCAGGCAGGTGCAAGATTAATGCCACAAGCGGCAGCGATCTTATGATGGAGGGAAAAGGGGTAGCGGGACAGTCTTTCAATCAGTGTCTCTGCGAGGTATCCGGCGCCCAGCTCTCAATCCTTGAGCTGAGGGGATGTTGCTTCTCTCGGCGATCTCTGCCGATTCTCTTGAAGGAGCGGGCCGCGAGTCACTCAGCAGGCACCGGAGGGTCTTAGTTCGGGGAGCCGCGACGGCGTCAGCAGGGCTCAGATGATTCAGAGTTCGGGGAGCCGCGACAGCGTCAGCAGGGCTCAGATGGTTCAGAGCTCGGGGAGCCGCGACAGCGTCAGCAGGGCTCAGATGGTTCAGAGTTCCGGGAGCCGCGACAGCGTCAGCAGGGCTCAGATGATTCGGAGTTCGGGGAGCATTCTTCTGTTCGGGGAGCGATCGAGCCGCGACCAAGTCCGCAGGCTCTCGTCAGTCCAGGTCTTCTCTGCCTCTCGTCCCTTCAGCACCCCTTGTTATACTCCCCCTCCTCTTTGAAGTCCGGAGTCCTCGCGGAGAGGGGTCTGGTGCCTGGGGGGCGGTGTGTCGGGGTTTCCTGTCGCTCGGCCCCTTCATCTGTTCAGGTGTGTCCGGGAGAGACTCCAGACGCCCAGCAGGAGAGGCGCCCGCTCACCGGGGGCCTGGTGGTCGATCGAAACCTCCCTCAGGGAAGAGACCAGAGGTGTGACAGGGTCGGCGCCTCTCGGTCTGGTTTGGGGGGGGTTTCGTTCTCCCTCGGCCGGGCATGCGTGTTGGGGATCTGGTCGGCCCTCGGGATGTTGGTCCACGGAAGCCGGGAGGCCGTGCCCACGAGGTTCGGCGTGGTTGTAGTGTAACTTGCTGGTCGGGAGGGCCCACGCCACGAGGCCGGTCTCACACATGCCCCCCCCAGCTGAAAGGCGGGGAGAACTACCCATCCACTTGGGAGTTCTCCTCGCTGAAGCGGAAGAATCGGGACAGACCGTCCGCGTTGGCGTGGTCAGTTCCGGGGCGATGTTCCACAGTGAAATCCATCCCCTGGAGAGAGATGGACCAGAGTAGCAGCTTGGGGTTTTCCCCTCGCATCTGCATCAACCACCGCAGAGGTCGATGATCTGTTTGCACTCGGAAGTGTGTTCCGAACAGTTAGGGCCGTAGCTTTTTGAGGGCTCAGACTACTGCGAAAGTCTCTCGTTCAATTGTGCTCCACCGCTGTTCCCGGGGCAGTAACCTTCGGCTGATGAAGGCTATGGGCTGATCTATGCCTTTGTCGTCGTACTGTGAGAGGACTGCCCCGATGCCGTGTTCCAAGGCGTCCGTCTGGACCACAAACTCCTGGGCGTAGTCGGGTGCTTTGAGCACTGGAGCTGCGCACATTGCGGCCTTTAGGGTGTCGAACGCCTTCTGGCAGGAGGGAGTCCAGTGTATTTTCTTGGGGTGTTTTTTGGAGGTTAGTTCTGTGAGAGGGCCTGCGATGCTGCCATAGTTTTTAATAAACCTTCGGTAGTAGCCGGTGAGGCCCAGGAAGGCCCGGACTTCCGTTTGGGTTGCAGGGGGTTCCCAGGACAAGATGGCGTCGATCTTCGGCTGGAGGGGGGCGACCTGCCCACTCCCCACCTGGTGCCCCAGATAGGTTACGGAGCCGTGCCCAATTTGACATTTGCTAGCTTTGACGGTGAGGCCGGCTCGGCGCAGAGCCAGCAGGACTTGACGGAGGTGCTGGAGGTGCTCGGTCCATTGGGAGCTGAAGACCGCTATGTCGTCGAGGTATGCTGCGCTGAACCCCTCTAGTCCGGACAGGACCCTGTTCACCAGCCGCTGGAAGGTGGCCGGGGCATTTTTCATTCCGAACGGCATCACCCTAAAGCGGTAGTGCCCATCCGGGGTGGAGAAGGCAGAGCGCTCCTTGGCTCCCTCGGTGAGGGCAATCTGCCAGTACCCACTGGTCAGGTCGAAGGTGCTGAGGTAGCGGGCGGCCCCAAGGCGGTCAATGAGTTCGTCGGCACGGGGGATAGGGTGAGCATCTGCTCGGGTGACCGCATTGAGGCCTCGGTAGTCCACGCAAAACCTCAGCTCGGGGGCAACACCCGGGGTAGTCGCTTTCGGAACCAGGACTACCGGGCTGGCCCAGGGGCTGTCGGAGGGTTCAATCACCCCGAGGTCTAACATCTTTGCCACCTCGGTCTGGATGCAGGTCCGGACCCGATCAGGGACCCGGTAGGCCCGATGTCTCACTGGCGGGCTGTCTCCGGTGTCCACGTCGTGGACACACCAGCTGGTGACCCCGGGGGTCAGGGAGAAGAGATCCGCGAACTGCCCTAGTAGCTGGCGGCAGTCGTCGGTCTGTTGGGCTGTGAGGGCGGTCGACAGTCTCACTCCCTCCACGGATCCATCGGTTTCCTTCGCCCCCAGGGGGTCTGGAAGGGGCTCGG
Source organism: Triturus cristatus (assembly GCF_964204655.1). Classification (NCBI taxonomy): domain Eukaryota; kingdom Metazoa; phylum Chordata; class Amphibia; order Caudata; family Salamandridae; genus Triturus; species Triturus cristatus. The sequence continues at coordinate 24,511,229 of NC_140591.1, forward strand.
TGTCTTCTTCGGCCCCATCGTCGGTGTCCAGGAGTAGACTTAATTCGGTCCGTACAAAGTGGGGCTTGAGGCGGTTCACGTGGAGAACCCGGAGGGGGTTCCGCGGGGACTGCACATCGATGAGATATGTGACTTGGCTCTTCCGCTCGACCACCTTGAAGAGCCCAGTCCATTTATCTTGGAGAGCGCAGGGTCTCACCGGGGCCATGACCCAGACTTGTTGGCACGGCTGAAACTCGACCAGCGTAGCATTCTGGTCATACCAGCGCTTCATTTCTTCTTGACTGGCCTCGAGGTTTGCTTCTGCGAGTTCCCTGAATTTTCGGGTCTGGTTGCGGAGCGCCAAGATGTATCGGAATACGTCCGGAGGGGTCCCCCGGGGGGTTGTTTCCCACCCCTCCTTGACCAGGCTCAGGGGTCCTCGGACGGGGTGTCCATATAATAATTCGAATGGGCTGAACCCCAGGGATTTTTGGGGAACCTCCCGGTAGGCGAACAGGAGACATGGGAGGAGGACGTCCCACCTCCGGCGTAGGGGTTCCTCGAGGCCCATGATCATTCCTTTCAGCGTTTTGTTAAAGCGCTCGACTAGTCCGTTTCCTTGGGGGTGGTACGGGGTGGTGAACTTGTACGATACTCCGCACTGCTGCCAGAGGGATTTCATATAACGGGAGATAAAGTTCGTACCCCGGTCACTCACGACTTCGCGGGGGAACCCCATGCGGGAGAAGATCCCCATCAAGGCCCGGCCCACCACGGGGGCTGTCACGATGCGGAGAGGGATGGCCTTGGGGTAACGGGTGGCATGATCCACTAGGACGAGGATGAACCGGTGGCCCTGGGCGGTCTTGGGGTCCAGCGGTCCCACAATGTCGATTCCTACCCGCTCAAAAGGGGTACTGACGACGGGGAAGGGCTGTAGCGGAGCCTTGCGCTTGCCCCCACTCTTTCCGCTGGCCTGGCACGTGGGGCAGGATTTGCAGTGGGCCTCCACATTTGCTCGCATCTTGGGCCAATAGAAGTGGGTGACGAGCCGCTGGTAGGTCTTATCTTGGCCTAAGTGTCCGGCCAGGGGTACATCATGGGCCAGGCCCAGGAGGAGACTTCGGAAGCGTAGGGGTACCACTAGTACCCGGGCCGATCCCAACTCGGCCGACTTCTGTTCGCTGTACAGGAGGCCGTCCTCCCAGTAGGCCCAGTGGGTGCCAGTCTGGTCGCCTGCTGCTTGGGCCTCGGCCTGTTGTCGGGTTCCGATGAGGGACGGGCAGGTGGATTGTTCTTGGCAGAATTCTTCACGGGAGGGGCCCCCTTCGCAGGGCCACTGGGCCAGTTCTGGCAGGTCCTCGAGGTGAGTCAGGGTTTCGGGGTCGGAAGGCACTGACCCTTCGTCGGGAGCGGTCAGCTCGTCCAGAAGGGGGTCGTTGGCCTCTGGTGGTGTATTCTGGATCTCGGGGGTGGTGGCGGTGTCTAGCGGCATGGGCTCTTCCCCCTCGGAGGGAGGTGCCCGGAGAGTCATTGAGCGCGTGGTGGCGCATACCCACTCGGGGAGGCCCATCATCTCGAGGTGGGCTCTTCGTTCCACTTGTCCCCACGGGGAGTTCTCAAGGTCATTGCCCAGGAGGCAGTCCACGGGCTGGGAGGTTCGGACCGCCACCTTTAACTTGCCGGTGACTCCCCCCCATTCGAAGGGGACTAGGGCCATCCGACAGAGGCTCTCGGAATTGTCTGAGGAGATGACGGGGCAAAAGGCGCCAGGCAGGATCTGATCCTCGGAGATCAGGTGACAATGAACCGCCGTGACACTCGCCCCCGTGTCCCGGAGGCCCTCGATGCGGTGACCGTTGACCGTCACCTGCTGTCGGTACTTCTTCGTGTTGGCGGGCAGGGACGTTCCGGGGACCATCTCTCGATCCCCTAGGGAGACCAAGGCCATGGCGGCTGGTTCCCATTCTTCGGAGTCTTCTATCTCTTCCCCCAGGGCTACGGAGGCCATCTGTCGAGTCAGCGGGGTTGTTGTGGTGGACCGCTGGTACAGGGGACACTGGGGGTCGCTGGCATTGTGTCCGGTCTGTTGGCAGCGGATGCAGGTGATCCTCCCTCGGGGCCCCGGCCTCCCTGGTGGCCCGGTGCTGGCCGGAGGTGGAGCTGGAAAGGGCGGAGATTGTCCTCTGGGAGGGCTGAGCGGGGATCCCCCCGGAAGCTCCCTTTGCCGGCCTTGATTCCCTCCGCCCCTCTGGCGGGGAGGTCCCTGACTGTGGCGACCGTAGTCCCCCACGGGGCCCCGGGAGGCCCGGGTGTTCACCCATCGGTCAGCCTCGACGGCCAGTTTTCGAGGGTCTGTGAGTTTGCTGTCCAGGAGGTGCTGGCGCAGCTCTACGAAGCAATTCGCGGACAAGTGTTCCCATACGATTAGGTCGAACAGCTCCTCGAAGGTGGAGACCTTGCTGCCCTTGATCCATCCGTCCAAGGCCCGGCTGTAGAAGTTCACGTACTCCACCCAGGTGGTACCGGGTATCTTTTTGCAGTCTCTAAACCGTTACCGGTACATTTCAGGGGTGAGCTCATATCTGGCTACTAGAGCCTCTTTCATGTGACTGTAGGAGTTCATCACGGTGGAGGGCAGGTCCAGCAGGGTATCTCTCCCCTCGCTCAGGAACCGGCCCCACAGCCCAGCCCCCCAGTCCTTCTGCGGGACTCGGTGGGAGGTCATGGCGACTTCGTAGGCCTTGAACCATTGCTGAATATCGTCGTTCTTATAGTATTCTTTCACCACATCTTTGGGGATGTGGACCTTTGGTTCCACGGTGGAGGAGATGGGTTGGGTTTCCGAGGGTCGGGCCTCCGCCTTCTTAGCCTTGAGCTCGATTTCTCTTAGGCTACGTTCATGCTCTAGTTGGAGTTTTTTCTCGTCGTGTTCTCTCTGTCGTTTCTTTTCCTCTAGTTCTCCTTGTAGGCGTAACTGTTCCACCGCCAGTTTTTTCTCAGCCAGCTTTAGCTCTCCTTCGATTTTTAATTTTGCTAGTTCTAGTTCGTGGTTGCGATCTCTTTCTCGGTTCGCTAGTTCCTCTGGGGATAGGCCCCTCTCGGGGGCGCCGTTCCTCCCCGGGTTGCTTCGTGGTTCGTTGGGAGGTTCTCCTTCTGTTTGTGTCCGGGGAGTTTCTGCCTCGACCCAGGTTTTTAATGCCCCCTGGAAGTCCTCTTTCGTGCTTAGTCCGGTGGTAGCGATTCCAAAGTCTTTGCACAATTGTTTCAGTTCTCGGTGTGTATAAGATTCTAACTGGTCTTTTTGGAATGCCGTGCTCGAGTTGGTGCCTGCGGCAACTAGGGAAGTTTCTCCTTCCATCCTTCTTGGTAGTGCGTATGTCGTCTACTGCACGATCTCTAGGTGTTGGCTCGGATCCCACCGCTGCCACCAAATGTTGGAAGGCGTTCCCCGGGGAGGCTGCGGAATGTGTTCCTGACCACCCTGAGGCCCACCTTTCCCAGAGTTAGGCCGAGCAAGAGCAGGGAGGCCCTTCCTGGAAGGGTCTCGCACCTAGGATCGCACACGCTACGCTTCTCTCTTCTGCGGATAGAGGGACACCATACAGTAAATCGTTGCAAGATAATAAGCTTTTATCGGTGGTTATCAGGGATCTTTATGATCCGGCAGGCAGGTGCAAGATTAATGCCACAAGCGGCAGCGATCTTATGATGGAGGGAAAAGGGGTAGCGGGATAGTCTTTCAATCAGTGTCTCTGCGAGGTATCCGGCGCCCAGCTCTCAATCCTCGAGCTGAGGGGATGTTGCTTCTCTCGGCGATCTCTGCCGATTCTCTTGGAGGAGCGGGCCGCGAGTCACTCAGCAGGCACCGGAGGGTCTTAGTTCGGGGAGCCGCGACGGCGTCAGCAGGGCTCAGATGATTCAGAGTTCGGGGAGCCGCGACAGCGTCAGCAGGGCTCAGATGGTTCAGAGTTCGGGGAGCCGCGACAGCGTCAGCAGGGCTCAGATGGTTCAGAGTTCGGGGAGCCGCGACAGCGTCAGCAGGGCTCAGATGATTCGGAGTTCGGGTAGCGTTCTTCTGTTCGGGGAGCGATCGAGCCGCGACCAAGTCCGCAGGCTCTCGTCAGTCCAGGTCTTCTCTGCCTCTCGTCCCTTCAGCACCCCTTGTTATACTCCCTGTTAGAAGGCGACCTCAGAGGGGCCTGGAGGGGGCCCTGACTGTCCTGAGACCAACCCTCGAGGTATCGTAGCCGGGCACTGGCGGGAGACTCCTCAGGGGAGGAATCTCGTATCTAGGATCGTACACTCTGCACCACACGACAAAGAGACACCACACCGAGAGTTCTTAAGAGCAAATCTTTATCAGGTCGGAGTGGTAAGATCTTTATGATCAGCAAGGCAATATATATACAAGTAGAGCGCGGGCTCACAAAGTCTTGGAGGGGGGTTAGGAGGTAGCGGGACAGTCTTTGGGGGAATGGATCAAATGCAGGAGCGTATCCGGCGCACAGCTCACAATCCTCGAGCTGGGGGATGCGCTTGTCGTCGTGGGGTCCGGCGGGACCAAGGGAGTCTGGGGGCGCTGCGAGATACTCAGCAGGCTCGAGTACAAGTTTGGAGGTCTTACGATCTTCAGGGAGCCGCGAGTCACTCAGCAGGGCTCAAGCACAAGTTTGGAGGTCTTACGATCTTCAGGGAGCCGCGAGTCACTCAGCAGGGCTCAAGCACAAGTTCGGAGGTCTTACGATCTTCAGGGAGCCGCGAGTCACTCAGCAGGGCTCAAGCACAAGTTCGGAGGTCTTACGATCTTCAGGGAGCCGCGAGTCACTCAGCAGGGCTCAGGTGTTTCCAAGGCGAATCTGCCGGACAGTCCCAGGGCACCCCTTGTTATAGGGCGACTCCTCTTTGATGTCCGGAGTCTGTGCAGGCAGGGGTCTTGTCACCTGGGGGTCGCTTGTTGGGGATTTCCTGCCATTGTCCTTTGATCCTTTCAGGGCCGGGTCGGGAGGAGCCCAGACACCCAGCAGGAGTGGAGCCAGCCCTCGGGGAGGCCGGCGGGTCGATCGAAACCCACCTTCCCAGGGAAGCGCAGAGGTGTGATGGAAACTGCTCCTCCCTTTCTCATCCCAAGGGGAGCGCGATGTCCTCCAGCCGGAGTGGCGCCTGTAGGCTAGGGTCGCGCTGGGGCCGGGCGGCCATCTTGGTGCATGAAGTGGGCATGCGGGCCCGGGGTGGCCGAAGGGGGAAGGCCTACGGACGGGGGAAGTCCGGGTCGGGTGTGTGTGTTCTGGTGGGAAGGATCGGCCAGGCCAGGGGCTCGGGGCTGGTGTGAGGTGCAGGGGTCAGGTCTGACTATGTTACGAGGGCCGGGTCTAACACGCGTCCCCCCCAGCTGAAAGCCGGAGAGAACTACCCATCTTCTTGGGGGTTCTCTTCGCTGAGGCGGAAGAATCGGGAGAGGCCATCGGCGTTGGCGTGGTCCGTACCAGGGCGATGTTCCACGGTGAAATCCATCCCCTGGAGGGAGATTGACCACCGCAGAAGCTTGGGGTTTTCGCCTCGCATCTGCATGAGCCATCGCAAGGGGCGATGGTCGGTCTGGACCCTGAAATGGGTGCCGAACAGGTAAGGGCGTAGTTTGTTGAGGGCCCAGACTACTGTGAACGCCTCGCGCTCGATGGTACTCCATCTCTGTTCCCGGGGCAACAGCCGTCGGCTGAGGAAGGCCACGGGCTGGTTCAGACCCTGGTCATTTACTTGGGAGAGGACGGCCCCGATGCCATGCTCGGAGGCATCAGTTTGTACCACAAACTCTTTGGAGTAGTCGGGGGCCTGGAGGACGTGGGCCGTACACATGGCCGTTTTCAAGGCATTGAACGCCTCTTGGCAGGCAGGGGACCACTGTACCTTCTTGGGCTGCTTCTTGGACGTGAGCCCCGTGAGGGGACCGACCAGGCTGCCGTAATTCCGGATGAATCTTCGATAGTAGCCCGTGAGGCCCAGAAAGGCTCGGACCTCTGTTTGGGTAGTGGGAGGTTCCCAGGCTAGGATGACGTCGATTTTGGGCTGTAGAGGGGCGACCTGCCCGCTTCCGACCTGGTGCCCCAGGTAGGTTACCGAACCTTGCCCAATCTGGCATTTGCTGGCTTTCACGGTGAGGCCCGCCTGGCGTAGGGCGGTTAGCACCCTCCGGAGGTGTTGGAGGTGCTTGCTCCATTTGGAACTAAAAACTGCGATATCGTCGAGATATGCAGCGCTGAATTTCTCCAGCCCGGCCAGGACTCTATTTACCAGTCGCTGGAAGGTGGCCAAGGCATTTTTCATCCCGAAGGGCATTACGCGAAAGCGATAGTGCCCATCCGGGGTGGAGAAGGCGGACCGCTCCTTGGCTCCCTCTGTGAGCGCAATTTGCCAGTAGCCGCAGGTGAGATCGAAGGTGCTGAGGAACCGTGCAGCTCCGAGCCGGTCAATGAGCTCGTCGGCTCGGGGAATGGGGTGGGCATCGGCTCGGGTGACCTCATTGAGCCCCCGGTAGTCCACGCAAAAGCGGAGTTCCAGGGCGACCCCGGGGGCGGCTGCTTTTGGGACCAGGACCACGGGGCTGGCCCAGGGGCTGTCTGAGGGTTCGATCACGCCCAGGGTCAACATTTTCGAGACTTCGGCTTGGATACAGGACCGGACCCGATCGGGGACTCGGTAGGCTCGGTGTCTCACTGGTGGGCTGTCCCCGGTATCCACATCATGGACACACCAGTCGGTGACCTTGGGGACCAGGGAGAAAAGGTCCGGAAACTGCCCTAGGAGCTGGCGGCAATCCTCACGTTGCTGGGGAGTGAGGGACGGGGAGAGGTTCACTCCTTCTACGGAGCCGTCCTTCTCCTTGGTGCATAGAAGATCAGGGAGAGGATCCGACTCTTCCTCGGACCCGTCGTCAGTGGCCAGTAGGAGGCTCAGCTCTGTCCGCACAAAGTGGGGCTTGAGGCGGTTCACGTGGAGGACCCGGAGGGGGTCCCGGGGTGACTGGACGTCTACCAAGTACGTGACCGGGCTCTTTCGCTCAACTACTTTGAAGGGCCCTGTCCATTTATCCTGGAGAGCACAGGGTTTCACGGGGGCCAATACCCACACCAGCTGGCCCGGCTGAAACTCGACTAGCGCGGCATTCTGGTCGTACCAGCGCTTCATCTCCTCCTGACTCGCCTCCAGATTGGCCTCTGCCATTTCCCGGAACCTCCTAGTCTGATTGCGGAGGGTCAGGACGTAACGGAACACGTCTCGGGGGGTGCCTCGGGGTGCCGCCTCCCACTCTTCTTTGACCAGGCTGAGGGGCCCCCTGACGGGGTGCCCGTAGAGTAGCTCGAAGGGGCTGAAACCCAAGGATTTCTGGGGAACTTCTCGGTATGCGAATAGGAGGCAGGGGAGCAGGAGGTCCCACTTACGCCGGAGGGGCTCTTTCAGGCCCGCGATCATCCCCTTCAGAGTCCGGTTAAACCGCTCTACCAGGCCGTTTCCTTGGGGGTGGTACGGGGTGGTGAACTTGTAGGACACCCCGCACTGGTGCCATAAGGACCTCATGTATCGGGAGATAAAGTTGGTACCGCGATCGCTCACGACCTCACGGGGAAAACCCATGCGGGAGAAGATCCCCATCAGTGCCCGGCCCACCACGGGGGCCGTGACGGTGCGCAGGGGGATGGCCTCAGGGTAACGAGTGGCATGGTCCACCAGGACGAGGATGAACCGGTGCCCCTGGGAAGTTGGGGGGTCCAGAGGTCCTACAATGTCGATCCCGACCCGCTCAAAAGGGGTACTGACGACAGGGAAGGGCTGGAGGGGAGCCTTGCGCTTCCCTCCACTCTTCCCACTGGCCTGGCACGTGGGACAGGACTTGCAGTGGGCTTCTACATCCGCTTTTATTCGGGGCCAGTAGAAGTGAGTCACGAGGCGACTGTATGTTTTGTCCTGACCCAAGTGGCCTGCGAGGGGGACGTCGTGGGCCAAGCCCAGGAGGAGGTCTCGGAAGCGTAGTGGTACCACCAGCACTCGGCCGGACCCTAGCTCCACCGACTTCTGTTCGCTGTACAGAAGGTCATTCTCCCAAAAGACCCGGTGCGTCCCCGTCTGGTCGCCTGCGGCCTGGGCCTCTGCCTGTTGCCGGGGCCCGACCAGGGAGGGACAGGTAGCCTGCTCTCGGCAGAACTCCTCTCGGGAGGGGCCCCCTTCGTGGCGCCACTGTGCTAATTCGGGCAGATCGCCTAACTCGGTGTCTGGGGTGGAGTCGGAAGGCGGCGGTTCGTCACTGGCGAGCGACTCTTCCGGTGGGGGGATGTGGGGGCCCTCGGCCGGGACCATCCCATCTTCAGGGGTCGGGGCGTCGTCGACGTCCCTCAGGGGGGTCAGTCGAGCCGCCATGGATCGAGTGGTGGCGCACACCCACTCAGGGAGGCCCATCATCCCTAGGTGGGTCTTGCGCTCAACTTGCCCCCAGGGGGAACTTTCCAGGTCGTTCCCCAGGAGACAGTCGACGGGCTGGGATGTTCTCACTGCGACCTTCAGTTTACCGACCACCCCTCCCCATTCGAAAGGCACCAGGGCTACCTTACATAGGCTTTCTGTGTTGTCGGCAGAAATGACCGGGCAAAATACATTGGGGAGGACCTGGTCCTCGTGGACTAAATGGCTGAGGACACCGATGATGCTGGCCCCGGTGTCACGGAGGGCTTCTACTTGGTGGCCATTGATCGTGACGAGCTGCCCATATTTCTTTGTGTTAGAGGGCAGGAGGCTCCCAGGGACCATCTCTCTATCTCCTAAGGACACTAGGGCCATAGCGGCGGGTTCCCACTCCTCGGCCTCCTCAACCTCCTCCCCCAGGGCTACATTGGCTATCTGTCTAGCGGGGGGTGCTGCCTGGTTGGTGCGTGGGGCCTTGGGGCATTCAGGGTCGTTGGCGTAATGCCCGGGCTTCTGGCAACGGAAACAAGTGATGGTTACCCGGTGCCCCCGTCTCAGGGGGGGGCCGGATACAGCTGGTGGGGGTGCCGGGAAAGGCGGAGGTTGGGACTTCGGGGGACTAGTCTGGGGCTCTCTCTGCCCTCCCTGGTTTCCCCCCCTCTCTGGCGGGGTGGTCCCTGACTGGCTCGGGGGTACTCTCCTACAGGGCCCCGGGAGACCCGGGTGTTGGTCCAGCGATCCGCCTCGACAGCCAGCTTTCTCGGGTCCGTGAGCTTGCTGTCGAGCAGATGCTGGCGTAGTTCCACGAAGCAGTTGGCAGCCAGGTGTTCCCATAACATAAGGTCAGTTAGTTCTTCCAGGGTGGTTACCTTGCTGCCCTTGATCCACCCATCGAAGGCACGGCTGAAGAAATTCACATATTCCACCCAGGTGGTACCCGGGATCTTCCGGCAGTCCCGGAACCGCTGGCGGTACATCTCCGGGGTGAGGCCGTACCTTGTGAGGAGGGCCGCTTTCATGTGTTCATATGAGGTCTGCATGGAGGTGGGTAGGTCAAGCAGGGTGTCTCTTCCTTCGCTCAGGAACCGTCCCCATAACCCAGCCCCCCAATCTTTCTGCGGGACCCGATGGGAGGTCATGGCGACCTCGTAGGCCCGAAACCACTGCTGAATGTCATCATTCTTGTAGTATTCCTTGACCACATCCTTGGGGATGTGGACCTTCTGTTCCGTCGGGGCGGCCGCCTCTCGGTTCCCCGGGGGCCGCGCTTCTTCGCTTCTTGCTTTCAGTTCTATTTCCTTCAAACTGCGTTCATGTTCTAGTTGAAGTCTCCTTCCCTCGTGTTCTCGTTGAAGTTTCTTCTCTTCCAGTTCTCCTTGCACTCGCAACTGTTCTACTGCTAGCTTTTTCTCGGCTAATTTCAACTCGCCCTCAATTTTGAGTTTGGCTAATTCGAGCTCGTGATGGCGACTTTTTTCTCTGTCTGCGAGTTCCTCCGGGGATAGGCCCCCGTCTGGTACGAAGCCTCGCACCTGGTTGCTGCTGCGTTCTCCTTGGGAGGGTCCTGCTTCGTCGTGGGGCTCCACCGCTCCTTCTGGGCGGGGGGCTCCCGAATCCACCCAAGCTTTCAGTGCCTTTTGCATATCTTCTTTGGTGTTGAGACCAGTGGTAGCGATTCTGAGTTCCCTACAGAATTGCTTTAGTTCCCTGTGAGTGTACTCTTCCAGCTGTTCCACCTGGAACACGGTACTGGCGTCGTCTTCTACGAGAACCACGGCGTTTCCTTCTGCCATCTTTGTCGGTAGTGCGTCAGCCGTTCACGGTACGATCTCTAGATTATGGGCCCGTATCCCGTCGCTTGCCACCAATGTTAGAAGGCGACCTCAGAGGGGCCTGGAGGGGGCCCTGACTGTCCTGAGACCAACCCTCGAGGTATCGTAGCCGGGCACTGGCGGGAGACTCCTCAGGGGAGGAATCTAGTATCTAGGATCGTACACTTGGCACCACACGACAAAGAGACACCACACCGAGAGTTCTTAAGAGCAAATCTTTATCAGGTCGGAGTGGTAAGATCTTTATGATCAGCAAGCCAATATATATACAAGTAGAGCGTGGGCTCACAAAGTCTTGGAGGGGGGTTAGGAGGTAGCGGGACAGTCTTTGGGGGAATGGATCAAATGCAGGAGCGTATCCGGCGCACAGCTCACAATCCTCGAGCTGGGGGATGCGCTTGTCGTCGTGGGGTCCGGCGGGACCAAGGGAGTCTGGGGGCGCTGCGAGATACTCAGCAGGCTCGAGTACAAGTTTGGAGGTCTTACGATCTTCAGGGAGCCGCGAGTCACTCAGCAGGGCTCAAGCACAAGCTCGGAGGTCTTACGATCTTCAGGGAGCCGCGAGTCACTCAGCAGGGCTCAAGCACAAGTTCGGAGGTCTTACGATCTTCAGGGAGCCGCGAGTCACTCAGCAGGGCTCAAGCACAAGTTCGGAGGTCTTACGATCTTCAGGGAGCCGCGAGTCACTCGGCAGGGCTCAGGTGTTTCCAAGGCGAATCTGCCGGACAGTCCCAGGGCACCCCTTGTTATAGGGTGACTCCTCTTTGATGTCCGGAGTCTGTGCAGGCAGGGGTCTTGTCACCTGGGGGTCGCTTGTTGGGGGTTTCCTGCCATTGTCCTTTGATCCTTTCAGGGCCGGGTCGGGAGGAGCCCAGACACCCAGCAGGCGTGGAGCCAGCCCTCGGGGAGGCCGGCGGGTCGATCGAAACCCACCTTCCCAGGGAAGCGCAGAGGTGTGATGGAAACTGCTCCTCCCTTTCTCATCCCAAGGGGAGAGCGATGTCCTCCAGCCGGAGTGGCGCCTGTAGGCTAGGGTCGCGCTGGGGCCGGGCGGCCATCTTGGTGCATGAAGTGGGCACGCGGGCCCGGGGTGGCCGAAGGGGGAAGGCCTACGGACGGGAGAAGTCCGGGTCGGGTGTGTGTGTTCTGGTGGGAAGGATCGGCCAGGCCAGGGGCTCGGGGCTGGTGTGAGGTGCAGGGGTCAGGTCTGACTATGTTACGAGGGCCGGGTCTAACACTCCCCTTCCTCTTTGAAGTCCGGGGTCCTCGCGGAGAGGGGTCTGGTGCCTGGGGGGCGGTGTGTCGGGGTTTCCTGTCGCTCGGCCCCTTCATCTGTTCAGGTGTGTCCGGGAGGGACTCCAGACGCCCAGCAGGAGAGGCGCCCGCTCACCGGGGGCCTGGTGGTCGATCGAAACCTCCCTCAGGGAAGAGACCAGAGGTGTGACAGGGTCGGCGCCTCTCGGTCTGGTTTGGGGGGGGGGGTTTCGTTCTCCCTCGGCCGGGCATGCGTGTTGGGGATCTGGTCGGCCCTCGGGATGTTGGTCCACGGAAGCCGGGAGGCCGTGCCCACGAGGTTCGGCGTGGTTGTAGTGTAACTTGCTGGTCGGGAGGGCCCACGCCACGAGGCCGGTCTCACAGACACACAGACACAGCCCCTGGTGCGACAAGCACACAGCCCCTGGTGAAACACGCACACAGCCCCCAGTGAGACACACACACAGCCCTTGGTGTGAGACACACGCAGCCCCTGGTGAGACATGCACATAGCCCCTGGTGAGAGGCACACACACCCCCTGGTGAGAGGTGTACACAGCTCCAGGTGAGATAGACACACATCCCTTTGTGAGAGACAAGCGTACCGCCCCTGGTGAGAGACAGGCACACAGTCCCTGGTGAGAGACACACATACAGCCCCTGGTGAAACATGCACACAGCCCCTGGTGAAACACGCACACAGCCCCCAGTGGGATACACACACAGCCCCTGGCAAGACACACACACATAGCCCTTGGTGAGAGACATGCACACATCCCTTGGTGAGAGGCATGCACAGCCCCCGGTGAAAAGCACACACAGCCTCTGGTGAGAGACACACACACAGCCCCCGGTGAGAGACACGCACACAGCCCCCGGTGAGACACACACACACAGCCCCCGGTGACACACACACACAGCCTCTGGTGAGAGGCACACACAGCCCCCGGTGAGACACACACACAGCCCCTGGTGAGAGGCGCACACAGTCCCTGGTGAGAGACACACACACAGCCCCTAGTGAGAGGCACACAAAGCCCCTGGTGAGAGACACACACACAGCCCCTGGTGAGAGACACACACGCAGCCTCTGGTGAGAGGCACACACAACCCCCGGTGAGACACACACACAGCCCCCAGTGGGAGGCACCCACAGCCCCCGGTGAGACACACACACAGCCCCTGGTGAGAGGCACGCACAGCCCCCGGTGAGACACCCACACAGCCCCCGGTGAGAGGCGCACACAGCCCCTGGTGAGAGACACACACAGTCCCTGGTGAGAGACACACACACAACCCTTGGTGAGAGGCACCCACAGCCCCTGGTGAGAGACACACACACAGCCCTAGGTGAGAGGCACACACGCCCCTGGTGAGAGGCACACACCGCCCCTGGTGAGAGGCACACACGCCCCTGGTGAGAGGCACACACCGCCCCTGGTGAGAGGCACACACAGCCCCTGGTAAGACACACACACAGGCCCTGGTGAGAGGCACGTGAGAGGCACACACAGCCCATGGTGAGACACACACACAGCCCCTGGTGAGAGGCACACACAGCCCCCAGTGAGACACACTCACAGCCCCAGTTGTGTGGAAATATGGATTTTTCTGGTCAGTTATGTCCCCTATCTTGGACCCCAACGGTTTCATGTATAAATCACAAGTACATGTATGTTCCCTCCAGTTCCAGTTATGAAGACGCAAACACATGTGCGTCCACCGCCAACATGTCCTCTTTCAGATCCGCCATGAATGGGCCGGATATTCCATTCCTAAGTATGAAAGGCCACCGGCTTTATATGGTTCACTTATGCCATTTTACAGTCCAGGCAAGTAGGCCCTGATTCTGCCATCAAGCTTTTCCTGCCTTCTGCCTCTGAAAGCTCCAGTCCGAGCTCGCATCTGTATCCATGAACTTTGTCCTCATTCTCTGCGCAGCTAACGGTGCTTGACATCAGCCTGTTGCCTGCCAAAAACTGTATTTCACCTTCGAAATTATCTGCTCCGCTCCCTACCCAATGCATTCCTGTCTAGTAGTTTAAGTAAACATTCTTCCAGCTACCGAGCAAAAGGCCCGGCTTCTCTGTCTTTATGCAAGTAATTCATAGCCCTGTTCTATGGAAGATTTCTGCCCCCGCATCTAGTATAGACACTTAGACGCTTGTACACGCACTCACAGTCAGTATAGTCAGTATAGAATAAGATTCTACTCTAAGAGACCTCTCTTTTGGATAACATAGTTCTTTAAACATAGGATGTTAGATATGATTTGGGATTAGGTTGACTTGACCCTCCAGACTTCTGTCGCCACATGTAGAGCTAAATGTCAAGTCCCCTTCACCCCCTAGTTGCACGTCAATCACACGTCATGCTGCTGCGCGCGCATTTCTTCCAAGTATTTCTGCTAACATTGCGAAATTCTTTCATGGAACCACCCTATTATGACATCATACCTGATGACGTTCTTTAGTTACGCCTAGTTACACCCACTTTTGCTACGCATGTATGTTTTATCTTTACTATCAATTGTTACGCCTCCTGCATTTGCTTCACTGTAATGCCTATTGTATAAAAATGATTACTTATCAATAAAGTACGGTCTTCACTTCCTGAACCTTCGTGGTGATGGAATATGGAGCTCATCGATTTAAATTGATTATGGAATAAAGCCCGTTCCGAACCTCTAATACCACGGATTCTGCCTCTTATTTTACTGAGCTATTGTTATAGATTTTCCGCATCAAATTAAGTTCCGGTAATTAAATTATTTACCACATAAATGGCGCCCGAACAGGGACACTTTCTCATCTCACGCGCCGGCGGTGCGTTGCAGGCCCGGTCTCCTGTCACAGCTGGACGGACAACAACGCGTACCCACAGGATTTCCTGTATCTCCCTCCTGCCGAGCGGGGGTAACTGAGGCTGCGATCAACACCCAGACGAGGCGGTGAGAAGTGCGAAGTATCCCGACCAGAGCCTAGCTGAGAGAGCAAGATCCGAGGTATACAGAGGCCCACCAGTTTTCCGAAGTTTCCGAAGTTCCGAGTCGAGTCCAGTCCGGTTCAAGTTCAGTTCAGTTCCGAGGCTTTCCGTTCCGAGCTACCCGGTGAGTACCATTATCGGGGAGGCGTTCTGACGTGCACATAGGTTGTGCCGGTCAAGACGGGTTTGGGTACACAAATCCGGTCTGCACTGTTTCAGCAGTGTATCTGTACTGTTTAGCAGTATATCAAGTATGTCTAGTATATAATTCAGAATTACCTAGTTAGTATCGAGTATTATGCTTAGTGACTAGTTCCCTAAAAGACCATCATTGTTTATTCATTAAATGTTAAATGTTAAAATGTTTTAAATACGTTCTGTATATTGTGGTGTGAATGACTGTTCATTATTGTGTTTTATGGTATTAAACGTGTTCAAAATTAGGTATCAGATCAGATCAGTTCTCAATATGCCGCTCTTTTCGAAATTAAGACAGATCACAACTAGAAAAGGGGTACTCGAAGAAGCTGTTCCCATTCCTCCTAGGGACACTCCAGGGTACTTCATGTATCATAAACATGGCCTAGACGCCATATTATTTCTTGATCTATGGGTAGACTACACCAAGGAATTACCAGAAAGTCAGAGGTGGCCCGCAGCTGGGACCTGGGATGCAGATTGCATTGTGAAAGTAGAAGAAGAATTATGGAAAAAGAAAGCTAGACAATCACAGAAAGACGCCATTGAATTATGGCGTAAAGAATCGTATAGACGTACAGAAAAAGCACGTAGACAGGAAGAGAAGAGTAAGGAGAATTCAAATAAAGTTCGAGAAAGTGTATTAATTGAAGAAGGTACTCGAGTAAAGTCAGAACAAACAGACAGACAAAGAAATGCCCTTGTGAATGGTATGTATCCTCTTCTGGCCGAAGGACTACCTAAGGCTACTGCGGAAATACCAAGAGACTTGCCACCCCCATTGTTTCCGATAAAAGCACATCCCAAAGGGCATCCCAGATCCGCAGAAGACGTTTTTCTTTCCTCTTATTTAGACGACGCAGCTCCCGAGTATGCTAATACTGCGCCACATAGACCGCCTGCCGAGGGGGTTCAACGCCAAGACCCTCCTCCGTCTGTACCTCTGCAACAGCAAACCCCGACACAAGTTCCGGCAAGCACATCTGTTTCTACATCCGCATCCACACCTATGGTTGCTATATCACGTTCAACGAATCCTTTCACATCCAGCACCCCAGGTGGTGCTACCGGAGGTACATCAAGCATTTTTTCTACGCCACCCAGAACAAATAAACTTTCTTTTCAAGAATTAGCGCACCAACGTACGCCCAAACTAGTAACTCCCAACACGCTCAAGGAACTTCTAATAGATTGTAGATATGACCCTGTGCCCGGAAAAGGGGACGAAATGATGCTGGCATCATTACGTATCCGACGAGCTGCAATATACTTAGGGAAGCTACCAGGAATGACTGCACATTTAGAAAATATATATCACTTTGTTCAGTCAGGGCGAGACCCTGAGAGTATTAACAGAGCCATGGAGTACCAAAAGGTGGAAATACAGGGGGAACTGTTACGTTTCCTCATAAACTGTGTGATCAGAAATCAAGATCAACCCGGGGTAAATACGGAAGATATGCAAATTCTTACCACATGGGGTAAAAATATATCAGAGGGGAGACACGATAAACGATCATGCATAGTAGCTATGAGCCGGAAGATCCGCAAAGAAATAGAACGAATACACGAAGAAAGATTAGCAGTAGACGAACCAGAACAAATCGAGGACGAGGAAGAATTAGAACTGCCCACAGGACAGTTAGAAACCATGGCCTATGTAGGTAGAGGAAGATCTTGCAATAATACTAGATGCTTTACTGATCCGATATGTCCGATACGTCCAGATAATAACAGAAAATTCCAAACTCCTATAATAAATATAAGGTCCCCCGAACATTCATTCCAAGCCGCTGACAAATTACTCCGAGAACGAAGGGGTTATCATATACTCGATTCAATGGACGAACAAGAATTAGCCAGGTCAGCCGTTCACTGGGTTGATAGTCCTGGAAAATATGGTGATGATACACTAGTACATACGTTTTTGAACCTCGCCCCAGATGAACAGCGTTTAGCTGGTATCTATATGATTCAACAACTCCTTATATTATATAAAAGCCAACACTCCGATCCTGGCCCCTTACCTGATATATTGACTGAATTACTCACGAATAAATGGAGAGGTTCCGGTGCTAAGTTAATTAGAGAAATACTAGAATCCAGAAAGCAGTACATCCTTTTTGTATGTCCTGAACATGTCTCACTGCCCATCAAGGAAAGAACGACGTATTACATGGATAGACAGAATCCCTTACGCGAAGTGCACCCGATAAAGGGTGATGACAATGAGTTTAAACGTGTGTTTGTATACACACCCATATCTAAAATAGAACTATTAGAAATGAAGAAAGTGGTACCCAGTCATGATAAAGACCCAGCAGGTTTCCATCGTGATATTAAAGACATGTTACTCATGGGAGAATATACCTACCCCGACATTATGACAATATTGAAGGTATTAATGCCTGCGGGCATTTACGAAAAACTCAAGGAAAAGGATTGGGAGGTGGGAGACCAGAAGATAGATTGGACAGCATTAGAAAACGAAGAAAAAGCTCGAGGTCCAGGTTCAGGGCTCGGGGACAAGATCAAAGCACTACCAGGTCTACTAGTACAGGTACTGCCATGTTTATTAACTACGAAAAAGGAAGACTGGGGTGCAATCTCAGCCTGTAAACAAAAATCAGATGAAGACACTAGTGATTTCTATTCCCGATTTGAGAAATGTTTTGGTATAAATAGTGGAATAAAAGCAAGTAGCGAGTCGTATCCACATCTGTTTGTGACAAAGTTAGTTGAAAACGCCTTGCCCCAAGTTAAGAATAGAGTATTGAAGTTCGAGAGTACCTGGCAAGGTAACACTCCGTCACAAATGTTACAAATGCTACAGTACCATCACAATAGAATTAGAGAAGAACAAGAACATGAACATAGACGCATGAAAGACACGAAAATGAAAATGCTAGTTTCCCAGACAGTGCCAGTTGACGGTCATAAGAAGGGTATAACACAGTCCAGTGTTTCAACAGGTCCTGTTAAAGAGACGTGCAACTATTGTAAACAGCCAGGTCATTATGTACACGATTATCCAGTTTTAAAACATAATATTGCCATAGGTAACGCAAAAGAAAGACCACGACCGATTAGACAGGATCAGAACCAACAAGGAGCCCCGCAGCATGCACAGTCCATGCCAGCTCCGCAACAGTCTATGCCAGCTCCACCACCGCAGCCTATTGCTGCCACACAAACAACGACCCGACAGATGTATCAGACCGCACAGTATGACTATCCTGATTATCAACGGTACTCATGAAACAGCCTAGAGAGGGAAGTTGGCTTACCCCTTATTGAGGTCCCTGTAGATCAAGAAGGACCTTATGTACACAGTGAACTATTAGGTCAAGATAGAAAATTCTTACTTGATACAGGGGCAAGCCGAACAACAATAAAACGTAGTGAAGTTCCAGGGGCACCCCTCTCAGGCTCACAGAATATTTCCCTTGGCTTTTCAGGAAAACCTATCATTAACGAAGTAACACAGCCTCTTCCACTTACGATTGGTCCCTTGACACGAACTACAGATTTATTGCTTACTAAATCATGTCCAGAAAACGTGTTAGGTATAAAAACTTTGAAAGCTCTAGGAGCTATAATATGTTGTTCTCCGGAAGGAGTAAGATTGTTTTTACGAGATTTCAAAGGGCACTACGTGTCCCGAGACATGGATCACCGATTACAGACTTTACCGACACATTTATGGGCACAAGGCCCTACAGATGTTGGTTGCATGAACATTACACCCTATCGAGTCACACTAAAGGCAGGAGTGGTACTTCCACGAATGCGACAATACAAGTTACCCCCAGATGCTGTAGTGGCTTTACTACAAATCATTGACGAGCTTATTACCCAAGGAGTGGTTGTGGAAACTGACTCCAATGTATGTAATTCCCCGATAATTCCGATTCTTAAACGAACCGATCCAACAGCCCCGCCAGTATATCGATTGGTTATTGATCTGCGCGAATTAAATAAATGCATAGTACCACAATACCCCGTAGTCCCAGACATTTCTTCATTACTGACAGCCATTGATTCCGAAGCAACATTCTTTACTGTAATTGATCTCAAGAATGCCTTTTTCAGCGTCCCAATAGATCCGGAAAGCCAATACTTGTTCGGATTTAGTTTAAATGGACGAAGCTTTAAATTCACACGCGCACCTCAAGGATTTACAGAAAGCCCCAGCATTTATAGCCAAGCACTGAAACGAGAACTCGACAGTATCCACATGCCAGTCAACACTGCCCTGCTTCAATATGTCGATGATCTACTGATCACCGCTAGAAGCGAACCTGAATGTGAAAAAGCCTCACTGACGGTTTTACAATTTTTGGCCGAAAAGGGGCACAAGGTGTCCCCTTCTAAGCTGCAATTCTGTGTCCAGCGAGTTGTTTACCTTGGTCACTCGCTGTCCAAGGAGGGAAGGCAGCTTACACCAGATCGCATCCAGCTAATTGCTAATATGCCAGTACCCAAGACACAAAAGGAGGTGCGGGCTTTCATAGGCCTCACTTCATATTGTAGGCAGTGGATCCCTCAGTATGCATTTCTAGCAAAACCCCTCATTCAATTGACAACACAGGAGGCAGCCACATCGACTGTTCTCCCTTGGACTCAGGAACATACACAAGCTTTTGAAAGCCTAAAGAAAGCCTTATGCCAAGCACCTGTTTTAGCAACACCATGTTACAATAAACAGTTTACACTCTTCGTTACAGAACGCGAAGGTACTGCCTTGTCAGTACTCACACAGGAACAAGCAGGATCACACAAACCATGTGCTTATTTTTCTAGTACATTAGATCCCGTAGCTCAGGCTTTGCCTGCGTGCCTGAAATCAGTGGCAGCAACAGCTTTAGCAATCAGACAAAGCGATGCCATAGTATTAGGACATCCATTAACAGTACAAGTACCACATGCAGTAGAGGTTCTCTTGAACCGCACACAAACACAACACTTGACTATAGCACGACTCACTGGTTACGAATTAACATTGTTTCAGCCACATATAGAAATCAGACGTTGTAGTACATTGAATCCCGCCACACTGTTACCTGTAAATGGAACAGACCCACTAGCACATGATTGTATTGAAGTTATCACTATCACGACGAAACCCAGACAAGATTTGACAGACGTCCCATTGTCAGACCCAGACCTGACATTGTATGTAGATGGTTCATGTATGAGAACAGGTACAGGAGAGCTAGTGGCCGCTTACGCAGTCACAACAGACACTGAAATCATTGAAACAAATTGCATAAATACCTTGTCCGCTCAAGCAGCAGAGCTCATCGCTCTGACACAAGCCTGTATTCAAGCCACAAATAAAAAAGTCAACATATACACTGATTCACGTTATGCATTCGGAGTTGTACATGACTTCGGCGTGCTGTGGCGAGAGAGAGGTTATTTAACTTCTCACGGTGCCCACATTCAGCACGGACCCCTTATTCATGCCTTATTAGATGCAATACATCTACCCACTGCAATATCAATTATGAAATGTAAAGCTCATACGAAAGTTACTGATATCATTTCTCAAGGCAATGATCTAGCTGACAGAACAGCTAAACAGACTGCTCAAACTCAAACATCTGACATGACAAAGACAATAGTCCCGACACCAACACATTGCATGATGGTTAAGGATCCCGCTCTTGACGTAATTGACATACAGACACATGCTACACCAGACGAAATAAAGAAATGGACTGAATTAGGAGGGATCCAAACGGTTCAAGGATGGATGACGAAGGAAAAATCTGTGTGGTTCCTTCCTGATTCAATGGTCCAAGTCGTTATTAACACTGTACATAGTCCAGCACATCTAGGAGAAAAAGCTATGCTAGACAGCATCCAACACATTTGGTTCAACAAACATTTACGAGCAGCAGCTAAACAAAAAGTTCGTACCTGTATGATCTGTTGTCAGTTTAACCCAGGTAAAAGCATTCCCGTAGAACAGGGTGGATTTCAGCCTCCTGATCACCCTTTTGAAGTCCTCCAGATGGATTATATCCAGATGGAACGATGTCGAGGATTCAAATATGTTCTCGTAGTTGTCTGTGCTCTTTCCCGTTGGACAGAGGCATACCCGGTTTCAGATTACACTGCCCCGACTACTGCCAAACAGTTAGTTCGAGAATTCTTCCCACGGTACGGTTTACCACGTGCTGTCTACTCAGATAACGGCCAGCCGTTCTCATCCGAATTAATGAAACACGTTTCACTTTTGTTAGGCTATCAGTGGAAATTTCACTGTGTCCGACACCCCGAGGCAGCAGGTCTCGTGGAAAGACATAACCAGACCCTGAAAATTAGATTGTCCAAAATATGCAGAGAGAAAGGTGTTGACTGGGTAGTAGCCTTACCCGTTGCACTCTTTTACATGAGAATGGTAGCACACTCTCGAACAGGGCTATCCCCTTATGAGGTGATCTTCGGTAGACCACCAAATATGTGGGGGACGCCTATACCACGCAAAATAACTGATATTGACTGTAATATGCTGACAGATTACTTGGCTTCCTTGATGTCTGCACTACAATCTTGTCGTTCACAGGTAGCTGCAGCCTTTCCCGACCACACCGAGGTGAAACCCCATGACGTAATTCCAGGGGATTTGGTTTTAGTGAGGAACTTTGATCGGAAGTCTCAGCTGGATCCTAGGTGGAAGTCGCCTCAACTCGTACTGCTAACGACGAGGACAGCCGTAAAGATCGAAGGACGAAAAGGCTGGATACATTCAAGTCATATCAAGAAATTTCATGGACTACCGTCAGACGTAAACGACACACCTTGCGTGTCTTCCCCGAGTGACTCAAAACTTCCTTTGGTTGAACTGAATAGCCATGAACTATATAAACTAAAACTTAGGTCTAACAAGTCAGGCAATTTGATTGTTTAAGTCCTCTCCAAGGTGAATCGGTCGAATTTGTCTCTGACATGTATCCCTTAGACCTGTATAGAGAAAGAAACAGAAGGATAAAATTGAAACGACATGCGTACTGTAAATCACTGCGTAGTCATTGCACAGTGACGTTATTAATTTTGTTTTTCTTAAGTCTTTTAGTAATTACTGCAAGTATATTGTTGCACATATATTATCCTATTTCTAGACATGTTTATAATATTACTGCTGAACATTCTTTTAGTGAATTACCTCCGCATGAATTGTCTTATAGATTTGCGCTGCGCAATAACACTTTTATTAGTATGTTACATCATTCCCATCAGGTTAGCAATGCTACAAATTGTTGGATATGTGGCCGACTCCCTCCCTATCAGAACTATAAAGGAATTCTACCTCTCTTTCCATACCCGTTCACACACAACGGCTCCTGTGGAGCATGGTTTAGTTTAATTAATTCCCTAGATTCGAATTCTGCAGTTTACCAGAATAACTGGGTATGGGGAAATCTGAACTTAGTTTTACTCAAAGTCTGCCACCCCAACAAGGAGGGACTTCCCAAAAGAACAGGAACTGATCTAGAAAATGAAGTATATGGATTAGGTAATTTTACGCTCAATCTCATGATCTTGAATGTCGAATCCGAAGCTACTCCAATTTTGCCCGCCATGTCAGTATTTCCAGTAAAAGGTGAATTATGTGTAAGAAAGAATGGTTCCATACATATGGGCCATAGTAGATGCACCACTGTAATAGAATTTAGTGATCAAGGCAAGTCTACATTTAGAGCTTCCCGCCATTCCTACTTCATATGTGGTCAGACGGCATACATACGTTTGCCACTAGATTGGGATGGTACCTGCTACATCGGATTCCTTTTGCCACCTGTTTTCCTAGCTCCTCCTGATTATCACAGAAATACTCATTTAGTACACAATAGAGAAAGGAGAGATCTCCCAATAGTCGATTATACTGAGACCGCATGGGAAAAATACACAGATTTCAATAAAGGTCTTTTTCCTTATATAGGTACAGTTACCAATAGTAAGCTGATACGTAGATTGACCAGAACCCTTGAAGCAGTAGTGAACGAAACTATTTCCGCCTTAGGCAATTTAACAGAAGAGCAGTCTGCTATGCGGATTGTTGTGCTTCAAAATCGTCTTGTCCTTGACGTCATCCTGGCCGATAGGGGCGGAGCTTGTAGGGTCATCGGATCAAGTTGTTGCATTTTCATACCAGAAAATTCGCCATCTGTATATAAAGCCATAACTCGCCTTCATAAGATTGTAAGCCAGATACACCAGAATCCAGGCACCTGGACTTGGTCCGGTTGGTTTTGGAGTGTATTATCTACCTTTGGATGGAAGGTCCTATCCTTCCTAGGTATTGGCTTTCTCATACTATTCAGTTGCTGTCTATGCCTACAATGTGGACCAGCGATCTGTGGTCTGTGTGCCACATCGTGTATTCCACCACCAAGATTTCATTCATCACGGAAGAAGAAAGAAGAACAAATGATGCTATATGAACAGATCGATGGATTAATGAAGATTGATATCTCTTGACGGGCAAGTAGGGGACAAGGAGGGAATGTGGAAATATGGATTTTTCTGGTCAGTTATGTCCCCTATCTTGGACCCCAACGGTTTCATGTATAAATCACAAGTACATGTATGTTCCCTCCAGTTCCAGTTATGAAGACGCAAACACATGTGCGTCCACCGCCAACATGTCCTCTTTCAGATCCGCCATGAATGGGCCGGATATTCCATTCCTAAGTATGAAAGGCCACCGGCTTTATATGGTTCACTTATGCCATTTTACAGTCCAGGCAAGTAGGCCCTGATTCTGCCATCAAGCTTTTCCTGCCTTCTGCCTCTGAAAGCTCCAGTCCGAGCTCGCATCTGTATCCATGAACTTTGTCCTCATTCTCTGCGCAGCTAACGGTGCTTGACATCAGCCTGTTGCCTGCCAAAAACTGTATTTCACCTTCGAAATTATCTGCTCCGCTCCCTACCCAATGCATTCCTGTCTAGTAGTTTAAGTAAACATTCTTCCAGCTACCGAGCAAAAGGCCCGGCTTCTCTGTCTTTATGCAAGTAATTCATAGCCCTGTTCTATGGAAGATTTCTGCCCCCGCATCTAGTATAGACACTTAGACGCTTGTACACGCACTCACAGTCAGTATAGTCAGTATAGAATAAGATTCTACTCTAAGAGACCTCTCTTTTGGATAACATAGTTCTTTAAACATAGGATGTTAGATATGATTTGGGATTAGGTTGACTTGACCCTCCAGACTTCTGTCGCCACATGTAGAGCTAAATGTCAAGTCCCCTTCACCCCCTAGTTGCACGTCAATCACACGTCATGCTGCTGCGCGCGCATTTCTTCCAAGTATTTCTGCTAACATTGCGAAATTCTTTCATGGAACCACCCTATTATGACATCATACCTGATGACGTTCTTTAGTTACGCCTAGTTACACCCACTTTTGCTACGCATGTATGTTTTATCTTTACTATCAATTGTTACGCCTCCTGCATTTGCTTCACTGTAATGCCTATTGTATAAAAATGATTACTTATCAATAAAGTACGGTCTTCACTTCCTGAACCTTCGTGGTGATGGAATATGGAGCTCATCGATTTAAATTGATTATGGAATAAAGCCCGTTCCGAACCTCTAATACCACGGATTCTGCCTCTTATTTTACTGAGCTATTGTTATAGATTTTCCGCATCAAATTAAGTTCCGGTAATTAAATTATTTACCACAGTTGAAAGGCACGCACAGCTCCTGGTGAGATACGCACACAGCCCCTGGGTAGAGACACGCACACAGCCCTTGGTGAGAGGCACACATAGTCCTTGGTGAGAGGCACACACAGCCCTTGGTGAGACGCACACACAGCCCTTGGTGAGAGGCACACAGCCCCTAATGAGAGACACACACACAGCCCCTGGTGAGAGACACACACAAAGCCCTTGATGAGAGGCACACACAACCCCCGGTGAGAGGCACACACAGCCCCTAGTGAGAGACACACACACAGCCCCTGGCTAGAGACACGCACACAGCCCTTGGTGAGAGACAAACACAGCCCTTGGTGACAGGCACACACAGCCCCCAGTGAGACACACTCACAGCCCCAGTTGAAAGGCACGCACAGCTCCTGGTGAGATACGCACACAGCCCCTGGCTAGAGACACGCACACAGCCCTTGGTGAGAGACAAACACAGCCCTTGGTGAGAGGCACACACAGCCCCCAGTGAGACACACTCACAGCCCCAGTTGAAAGGCACGCACAGCTCCTGGTGAGATACGCACACAGCCCCTGGGTAGAGACACGCACACAGCCCTTGGTGAGAGGCACACATAGTCCTTGGTGAGAGGCACACACAGCCCTTGGTGAGACGCACACACAGCCCTTGGTGAGAGGCACACAGCCCCTAATGAGAGACACACACACAGCCCCTGGTGAGAGACACACACAAAGCCCTTGATGAGAGGCACACACAACCCCCGGTGAGAGGCACACACAGCCCCTAGTGAGAGACACACACACAGCCCCTGGCTAGAGACACGCACACAGCCCTTGGTGAGAGACAAACACAGCCCTTGGTGACAGGCACACACAGTCCCTGATGAGACACACACACTGCCCTTGGCTAGAGACACGCACACAGCCCTTGGTGAGAGGCACACACAGCCCTTGGTGAGAGGCACACACAGCAGTGAGAGGCACACACAGCCTTTGGTGAGAGGCACACACAGCCCCCGGTGAGACACACACACAACCAACGGTGAGCGGCACACAGATCCTCTGTTGACACACACATAGCCCCTAGTGAGGAATACACACACAGCCCCTGGCTAGAACCACGCACCCAGCCCTTGGTGAGAGACAAACACAGCCCTTGGTGACAGGCACACACAGTCCCTGATGAGACACACACACTTCCCTTGGCTAGAGACACGCACACAGCCCTTGGTGAGAGGCACACACAGCCCTTGGTGAGAGGCACACACAGCAGTAAGAGGCACACACAGCCCTTGGTGAGAGGCACACACAGCCCTTGGTAAGAGACACACACACAGCCCCTGGCTAGAGACACGCACCCAGCCCTTGGTGAGAGACAAACACAGCCCTTGGTGACAGGCACACACAGTCCCTGATGAGACACACACACTGCCCTTGGCTAGAGACACGCACACAGCTCTTGGTGAGAGGCACACACAGCCCTTGGTGAGAGGCACACACAGCAGTGAGAGGCACACACAGCCCTTGGTGAGAGGCACACACAGCCCTTGGTAAGAGACACACACACAGCCCCTGGCTAGAGACACGCACCCAGCCCTTGGTGAGAGACAAACACAGCCCTTGGTGACAGGCACACACAGTCCCTGATGAGACACACACACTGCCCTTGGCTAGAGACACGCACACAGCCCTTGGTGAGAGGCACACACAGCCCTTGGTGAGAGGCACACACAGCAGTAAGAGGCACACACAGCCCTTGGTGAGAGGCACACACAGCCCTTGGTAAGAGACACACACACAGCCCCTGGCTAGAGACACGCACCCAGCCCTTGGTGAGAGACAAACACAGCCCTTGGTGACAGGCACACACAGTCCCTGATGAGACACACACTGCCCTTGGCTAGAGACACGCACACAGCCCTTGGTGAGAGGCACACACAGCCCTTGGTGAGAGGCACACACAGCAGTAAGAGGCACACACAGCCCTTGGTGAGAGGCACACACAGCCCTTGGTGAGAGGCACACACAGCAGTGAAAGGCACACACAGCCCTTGGTGAGAGGCACACACAGCCCTTGGTAAGAGACACACACACAGCCCCTGGCTAGAGACACGCACACAGCCCTTGGTGAGAGACAAACACAGCCCTTGGTGACAGGCACACACAGTCCCTGATGAGACACACACACTGCCCTTGGCTAGAGACACGCACACAGCCCTTGGTGAGAGGCACACACAGCCCTTGGTGAGAGGCACACACAGCAGTGAGAGGCACACACAGCCCTTGGTGAGAGGCACACACAGCCCCCGGTGAAACACACACACAACCAACGGTGAGCGGCACACACATCCTCTGTTGACACACACATAGCCCCTAGTGAGGGATACACACACTCACAGACACACACACACACACACCCCTGGTGCCAGGGAGCTCTGCCAGAGCAGGCTGCAGCGTAGGCAGCGCCGTCAGAGGTCACTGCAGACGCAGCTGACAGCGTCACCGCGACGCGATGAGCGGAAAATGTGAGCGGTGGCTGCCAGGGAAGAAGCCTGGCGCTGGGGGGCTCTCCCTCGGGGGAGGCAGGGACACGCCGAGGCAGGTTGAGCGCGGGCAACATCATCCCTCAGCCTGGCAAGCTTCAGTTCATCACCCCTGGGCCTGGCAAGCGTCAACCCCATCACCCCAGGGCCTCGCAAGGTTCCACCCATAACCCCAGCCCAGGGCCCCGGCAAGCTTCTATCCATCACCCCTCAGCATTGCAAGCGGCAAGCCCATCTCCCCTGGCCCTGACAGACACCACCCCCTCAGCCCCTGAGCCTGGCAAGCGTAAGACCTATCACCTTCAACCTGGTAAGCACCAGCCCATCACCCAGGGCTTCGCAAGCTTCATCCAATCACCCCAGGGCCTCGCAAGCTTCATCCCATACCCCTGACCCTGGCAATGATCATCTCACACCCCAGGGTCTGGCAAGGATCGTCCCATTACCGCAGGGCCTGACAAGCTTCATCCCATTACTGCAGGGCCCGGCAAGCATCATCTCATCACTCCAGGGGCCGGCAAGCTTCATCTCATCAGACCAGGGCCCACAAGCTTCAACTCATCACCCCTGGGACTGGCAAGCGTCAGACCTATCACCCTCAACCTGGTAAGCACCAGCCCATCACCCAGGGCTTCGCAAGCTTCATCCAATCACCCCAGGGCCTCGCAAGCTTCATCCCATACCCCTGACCCTGTCAATGATCATCTCACACCCCAGGGCCTGGCAAGGATTGCCCCATTACCGCAGGGCCTGGCAAGCTTCATCCCATTACTGCAGGGCCCGGCAAGCATCATCTCATCACTCCAGGGCCCGGCAAGCTTCATCCCATCAGTGCAGGGCCCGGCAAGCTTCATATCATCACTCCATGCCCCTGCAAGCTTCATCTCATCATTGCAGGGCCCGGCAAGCTTCATCTCATCACTCCAGGGCCCGGCAAGCTTCATCTCATCATTCCAGGCCCTGCAAGCTTCAACTCATCACCCCTGGGACTGGCAAAGTTAATCCCATAATCCCTGGGCCTGTCATGCTGCATTCCATCACCCTGGGTCCGGTAAGCTTCATCCCATCACCCCAGCCCCAGTAAAGAATTATCCCATCACCCATGGGCCTGGCAAGCTTTGTAGGATAGTAGGATCTGCCTCACATGGGTACCCCCACTTTTTGCTGGTGTTTCACGTTTTTTCGACCTTACTCTGGCTATGGCCCTACTAATCAGGACCACAGCCTAGCTGCTTTCTCTTTAAAATGGTTTGCATGTACATTAGGTACACATATCTAATTGGACTGCTTTATAAGCCCCTAGTATATGGTATACTATAGACCTAGGGTATAGGTACGTCAGAGGCCTACCAGGGGCTGTAGCATGTATTATGCCACCCCTGGGAAGCACTCCAAAATGGCACCACAGGTCTGCTACTGCAGCCAGGGTAAGGGTGTGCTTGCACCTCTTACAGTGGTATAGGCTACCTATATCCACACATATATACAGACACATATAAACCGATAAGCCACTCCTATGGCAGGCCTTAACAATCCTGAAGGCAGAGTTCTTGGTTTTGTGTGAGAGGGTGTAGGAAGGTGGAATCTAACTATATGGTTGCCCCCACTTTTTTCCTGGTGTTTGAATGGGTTTTGACTAGTCTGGCTGGGATCCTGCTATCCAGGACCCCAGCCTATCTGCTTACTCCCTTAAATGATTGGTGTGCATATTAGATGCACTAGTGATTGGATACTGTGGTACCTTATGAGCCCCTAGTATATGGTACCTTAGGTACCTAGGGCATTGGTACTTCACAGGCCTACCAGGGGCTGCAGCATGTATTATGCGACCCCTGGGCAGCACTCGCAATCTGACACCACAGGCCTGCTACTGCAGCCTGTGTGAGGTAGTGTTAGCACTCCTCACAGAGGTATAGGTTCCTATATCTCACCATACACACACATATAAACCTATCAGTCACCCCTATGGTAGGCTCTATCAATCCCAAGGGCAGGGTGCATGGTTTACTATGTGAGGGGGTGCTTCTGCCTGAGCAGGACCCCTCTGCAGCTGGCAGAGTCTATTCTCTGCTGTTGTTTGTGGATGCGGTTAAACCATATACTCTTAAGTGCATTATAACCTCGCGGTAAATGCTAACTTCGGAATGACTGCATCAAAACATGTTGTGTTTGGTGTCAAACAACTTGGAATCCTACCCCCACACCAGTAACTGGTGTGGGAGTTGGATCCCACCCTTCTAGAGGGGACGACATGTACCCACTGTACTACACGGTAGAAATCTCTCAGAGCCCTGGCATCACAAAATAGATGCCACCAGCACAGACACCGGGCTGCCCTCCTGCTGCTGACCGAAACTCGCAGTGGAGGGAGCCCAACAAAGGGTTTGCTGTCACAGGGAGGTGTCACCACCTCCCAGACAGGATTTAGTGTATTGGAGCTGGGTGGGTGCACTCTTAGAGTGCTTTGAAGTCCTGCACTGGGGGAGCAGTAGGCTCCTCTGTGCATATGCCAGCTCAAACCGGTTCAGGGGCTACCTGCCCCTGCTCTGGCGCGAAACTGGACAAAGGGAAGTGGGTGTAACCACCCACTACCCTGACCCTCCTAGAGGAGTGGTCATAGAGCTAGTCCCTCCCATCTTTTCACTATAAGATACCACACATTGCCAATGCAATTTAGATTACACCTGGACGACGCTCTACGAAGAAGAATCCTGGCCCTTCAACTTTCTACTATCTCTAGAAGACTGAAGGATCTCCCTTGGAGTCAAGGAGTGACTCCCCTGCTTGGCAGGCACCAAAACTACTGAACTACGGTTGCAAATTTTACCGCTCCCGCCAGATCCCGAAGTCCCTGCATCCCCTGAAGTGGATTTCCTGACCTCTTGATGGCCATTTTGAGTCCCCAGTGAAGCTGTGGCATCTGGACCCCACGAGTGATGAGGAACGGCAATACCAGGGAACCGTGCACTGATTTCAAGTGCAAGCACTAAACTACGTCCAACGAAGTTGTACTTTGGACCACTTGTTGTCCAAGTCCCGAGCAGGTCTAATACCGAAGATCAGTGGCCTACCTCGTCCCGAGTGACCGTGGGCTGTTGGTAAACTTTTCCTGCAAAGGCATCTTTGCGGTTGCTTGCCCATTGGCTAGTAACTCTCCAGAAGACTTCCACATCACCTTCAAGGGCTCGCCTGGTTGCTCTGGGCCTGCCCTCACTTACCTTTGCTGGGTAAGTTCATCAGACCTTGCTGGGCTGCTCCATCAACAATCTTCCATCCACACAGGAATTGCAGTTGCCAAGGCTTGTTGGCTCCAAACCGAGTGCCGACACCGTCAACAGCTACAGACGTCATGGGACCCTCCGAATCCAGCTGCTGGTTTTCATCGACCTCCTGGTTCTCGTGAGCGAAGAGACAAAACGACATCAGTGACCTGAAGAGACGCGACAGCTGTGGTCATCCATCTTGCTGGCCACCGGTCACTGGCAAGTGACTTTGAACTCTGTCTCCTCAATTTCTAGGTCTTCTGCAACTCCAATCCATCTTCGGATTCCAGCGGACACTTCTCTCGACGACACAAGCAGCAAGTCTTCAGTGATCTCCATTGAAAACAGCATCGCGACCCGACACCAAAGGACACGTATGCACCCGGCTTCCCTGGGTGAGGTAACTCTTGCATTACGGTGCCCAAGTGTGCATTGGCTCTCGAAATACTTACCCTGTAAGTTGTTTGCTTGTTGTCCACTCCGAAGTGCCCTAGAACTGTAAAATACAAACCGCGACATTTGCCATTGAAACGTATTGAAAACCCGCGTGTGTGTTTAGACACTGCACGCGCCTCCTGTGGGCTGATTACTTACCTGCTAACACTGCAGAAGTAAAGCCCCAGCGATTCCCAAGGCCCTAGGCCTCTTCATATTGCAAGTCAAGTTTGTTAAACCACTATTTTAGTATATGGTCTGGTACGCCCCTAGGGCTACAGCCATATTTGTGCTTAATTTATTGAGAACTGTTGATCTTTTGAATGTTTACCTGGCTCTAATCTCATAAAGAGATTAGTAGAGTATATTTAGAAATAAATACATATATATTTGATATATATACCTGTGTGGTGTCTTTTCATTTGGTAATGCAAGAGATTATAAGGTAAAACAAGCTGCTTTACATTCCTCAGAGACTTAGCCTGAAGGCTGCTCTCCACAGCTACCACTAGGATAGCTTTCTTTAAAAGGTTGTCTTTAAACCTATCTACCAAGAGTCGAATTGGACTGGTGCAAGGTGGCCACTATAACTAGTGACCAGCATATGCCAGGCCAACTTCTCACAGAGGGTGCCCAAGCATGAGCTGAGCCCCTCTGCAGCTTTCAGAAATACTTCCTTATGGCTGTTCTGTGATACAGCCATACCATATACTCTTAAGTGCATTATAACCTTGCGGTAAATGCTAACTTTGGAATGGCTGCATCAAAATATGTTGTGTTTGCTGTCAAATGCTTTGGAATACTAGCCCCCCCCCGCCACTTCTGGCGGCGGGGGTAGCATTCCACCCTTCTAGAGGGAAAGACATGTTCACACTGGTCAAACCCGGTAGGACTTTCCTGAGCCCTGGCATCACAAAATGGATACCTCTGCCACAGACTCGGGTCTGGCCTCTTGCTGCTGACCGAAACTCCGGCAGGGGAGGCCTGGACAATAGGTTTCCTGTCCCAGGGAGGTGTAACCACCTCCCCAGACAGGCAGATGTGTATTGGGGCTGGGCGGGAGCACTCTCTGGTGCTTTGAAGTCCTGCACTGGGGGCACGATTGTTGTCCCTGTTCATAGCCCAGTTGACACCGGTTGCAGGGTCTACCTGCCCCAGCTCTGGCGCGAAACTGGACAAAGGAAATGGGTGTAACCACCCCTCTTTCCAAGCCCACTCATAGGTGGGGCCTTAGAGTTAGTCCATCCCCTAAACTTTCTATAAGTATAGGAATCCAGTCGCTAGGACTTTAGATTACCCTGGACGAAACTCTGCTACATATATCCTGGACCTTCGACGTTCTATCCCGACTAGAAGACTGAAGAAATCTCCCTTGGGGTCAAGAAGTGACTCCCCTGCTTGGCAGGCACCAAAGAAGCAACTGACCGGTCTGCATCGCTGAAACTCCCGCCGTACGCCGAAGTCTTTGCATCACCAGAGGTGGATTTCAAGACTTCCCCGAGGCTACCCTGAGACCACAGCAAAGCTGAGGCCTGTGGCTATCGTGGGTGACGTGGAACCGTGACCCCTGGACACCATGAACTTTTGCAGCAACACTATCTTCCTGGTCCTCCTCGAAGTTGTGCTTTGGGATCCAAGTAGCCCCAGCCTTGAGCACCTCCTGCACCAAAGATTGTTGGCCTCCACTCCACGAGTGATTCGTGAGCCAGGCTCCTTCGCAATCACTAGCCCGTTGGCTAGCAGGTCCCCACGAAGACAACTCCTCTTCTAATTGGCTTTCCTGGTTGCTCCAGACATGCCCTGACTTACCCTTGCTGGGTGAGGTCCTCAGACCTTGCTGGTCTGCACCACAGTCCTTTCTATGAATTCCAGTGACTTGCCGTTGCCAAGGCTTGTTGGGCCCATTCTGGTCGCCGGCACCGAAGCACTCGAAATACTTTGTGGGACAGCTCGAATACGGCTCGTGGACTTCGCCGACACCTCCTGGACCTTATGGCTGAAGAGTCAAGCCACCCATCAACTCACCTGAAGAACCCGACATCTGTGGGCATTGGTCCATCCTGCCCTCGGTCACTGGCTAGTGACCCAGACTCTGTCCCCTCTGCTTTCAGGTTCCTTCCATCCCAGATCCAGGCTTGGATCTCTTTGGACACTTCTCCTCTTCACGGCAGCAGCAGTTCTTTGCAGGCTCCCATTGAAATCGACGACGCGACCGACACCAAAGGACACCTATGCACCCGGCTTCCCTGGGTGAGGTAACTCGAGTACTCCGGTGCTCTCGTGGGTGCTAGCCCTAGAACTTCTTATGTCCAAAAGGGTTTGGTCCAGACTCGATTAGAAGTGTTCCTAATCTTTAAATTTCTAACCGCGACATTGTCCATAGAAGATAACGGGAACCCACGGTTGTGTTTACACACTGCATACAGTCCCTGTGGGTCCACTGTGTCACTACCTTGGGTGGTTCCTTGGGGTCCCAGCGATTCTACAGGCTATAGGCCTAGTGTCTATTCCAGTCATGGTTCTTATACCACTTTTTTGGTATATAGTTTGGTACGCCCCTAGGGCCCAAATGTGTATTTTTGCTATTACTGATAATTTCTGACATGTAAACAAAGTACTTCGAACTCCAGTCTCATAAAGAGACTAGAGGGGTGTGTTTTATCTTTAATACATATATTTTGAATATATACCTGGTGTGGTTGTCTTTTCATTTGATCATTCAAGAGATTATAGACTGCTAAAACAAGCTGCTTTACATTCCTTCAAGACCTAGTCTGAAGGCTGCTCTCCATAGCTACCACTAGGATAGCTTTCAATAAAGGTTGTCTTTAACCTATCACCATAAGGGGTTGTTTGGACTGATACAAGGTGCCCACTAGAACTAGTGGACAGCATATATCAGGCCAACTTCTCACAAGCTTCATCCCATCACCGCAAGGCCTGTCACTGGCAGGCAACAACCCATTGCACGCAGCCTGGCAAGCATCACTCCATTAACCTAGGGCCTGGAAAGCTTCTATCCGTCATCCCAGGGTGTGAGAAGTTGGCCTGGTATATGATGCTCACTAGTTAAAGTGATCACCTTGTACCATGCCAAGCAACCCTTATGGTGTGGTTGTAAGTCAACCTTTTCGGACTAGCTGCCCTAGTGGTAGCGTAGGCTAAGCAGTCTTTGAGGCTAAACTCGTGAAGCGTGTTAAGCCAGCTGTTTTACCAAATGTAACCCCCTTTTATACCAATGAAAGGACACCACACAGATATATATTCAAAATATATATGTATTTATTTCTCAAAGTAACCCCTAGTCTCTTTATGAGCACAGGAGCACAAATCGTCAAACAAGATTATCACAGAATACACAGAAGTTGCACGTTATATGGATAGGCCCTGGTGGCCACTCAAACCATATACTAAAATAGTGGTATAAGTACCACGAACAGAAAAGGGAAAAGGCCTAGGGCCTCTAGAATCGCTGGGCCTACAAGGAGCTAACGTCAGTTAGTGACCAGGAGGTCCACGGGTGGCGTGTGCAGAGCAAATAGTCACACGCGTGCTCCCATAGGTTTCAATGGGTGCGTAAAAAGTACAAAGTTACTGCAAAGAGGATCTTCCGGATGGACTAGGAACTCAAGATTTGGAACACAGGCACTAGAGATGTAATACTACACTTGGGCACAGGTGTGCCAGCTTTACCTCACCCACAGGAAGCGGGTGCATAGGCCTCGAAGTGCGTCGGGTTTCTTCTATCTGTTCCGTGGAGCTTGAAGACAAAGATGCTGCAGGCGGTCGGTCCGGGAGAGATGCAGTGGATCCAAGAGTGGATCGGAGATGTTGAAGACCTGTAAGCAGAGGGGACAGTGTTCACAGTCACTAGCCAGTGACCAGCGTGGCACCAGGTGGGTACCAGGCGATGTCGGGTGCAAACAGGTGATGAGGGGTAGCTTGTCTCCGCAGCCACGTGGTCCCTGAAGGTCGACGACGTCCAGGAGTCGGCTCACGAGCTGTCCCACGCAGGCTCTCGCTGTCGGCGGTGTCGGCGACTTGATCGAAGCAAACAAGCCTTGGCAAAAGCAATTGTAGGAGAATTCGGAAATCAGCTGTTGGTTCTGACCAGCAAGGTCAGAGGGATTGCTCCTTTGGAGGGGAGCAAGGGCCAGTCTGGAGCAACCAGACCAGCAGTGTTTGTCGTAGATTTCGTCGCCAAGTTGGCCACTAGCCAGCGGGCCAGCAACCGGTTAGGCGCGTCGAGTGGCAAAATGCAGAAGGGCCCCACGCAGATCGTGGAGATGCTGGAGGGCTCACCTTTGGTGCAGATGCTGCTCGAGGGTTGGGCTTCTCAGGACCCAAAGCACAACTTGGAGGGAGCCTCGGTTGTTGCACTTGTCAGCTTGTCGTAGTCGTTCCAAGATGGCTGGCTCCACGTGTCTCGGTGCCTCCACGGGTCTCCTCTTTTCAGGGACTGTGGATCGGGCGGTGAGAGGTCTGGAGGTCCAGGTCTTGTCAGTCTCTGGGCTCGGGCTCCGGCGGGAGGCGGCGGCAAAGCAGACGTTGATGCGCTGGATGGTGCTTGCGTTAGCAAGGTGGTCACTCCCTGACCACAGGGGAGATTTTCTTCAGTCTTCTGTGCAGCAGAATGTCGAAGTTCCCGTCTTCTTCTTAGTTTCAAGTTGATTCCAGGATGTCTGATTTTACCCGGGTTTCAGGTACTGTACATGTCGTGTCCCTCTAGAAGGGTGGAATGCTAACCCCGTCGCCAGAATTGGCGAGGGGTTAGTATTCCAATTCGTATGACACCTTACTCGACATGTTTTGATAAAGCCAAACCAAAGATAGCATTTAACCGCGAGGTTCATAATGCACTTAAGAGTATATGGTATGACGATATCTGGAAACAGTAGAAGGAAGTTGTTCCGACCACTGCAGACAGGCTCAGCTCATGCCAGAGCACCATCTCACATGGAACCAAGCACTCTGCCTTCAGGATTGTTAAGGCCTGCCATAGGAGTGACTTATAGGTTACCAGGTGTCCCATTTAAGGTTAGGTATAGGTATACTACACCTAAGTAAGAGGTGATTACACCAACTTACCCCAGCTGAGTGATCAGCCAGTTGTGTCAGATTGTTAGGCCAAGCCTGGGGTGGCATAATACATGCTGCAGCCCTTGGCAGGCCTTGGGTACACCAATGCCCTGGGTACCTAGTGTACACTGGTACAGGGGCTGACAGGGTGATCCACTTCCAATTGGTTATGCACCTAGGGTGCATAGTTTTAATTTAGTAGAGAGAACAGCAGGCTGGGGGTCTGATTGGCAGGCCCACAGCCTCAATATGTCAAAAACCAGTGAAGCAAAAAGCAAAAATTTGGGGTGACCATAGGATAGCAGACCCTACTCTCCTACACAACCCCCCCCAAACGCTGGGACATTAAACTAGCCTTGACCAGTCTCGTCTTCATGTCCTAAGTGGAAGTACCTGGAGAGACCATCTGCATTCCCATGGTCAGTACCTGGCCGGTGCTCCACTGTAAAGTCCATCCCCTGTAGGGAAATGGACCACCTAAGCAGTTTGGGGTTTTCACCCTTCATCTGATTTAGCCACAAGAGGGGCTTATGGTCGGTCTGAATCTTGAAGTGAGTGCCAAACAAGTATGGCCTCAGCTTCTTCAGGGCCCACACCACAGCAAAGGCCTCCCTCTCAATAGCTGACCAATTCTTCTCTCTGGGGGTCAACCTTCTGCTAATAAAAGCAATGGGTTGGTCTTGACCATCTACATTAAGTTGTGACAGCACAGCTCCCACACCCAACTCAGAAGCATCTGTTTGGACAATAAACTCTTTGGAGTAGTCAGGACTTTTCAGGATAGGTGCAGAGCACATGGCCTCCTTCAGGTCATCAAATGCCTTTTGACAGCTTACTGTCCACTGAACCTTTTTGGGCATCTTCTTGGATGTCAGATCATTAAGAGGAGTCACAATGGACCCATAGTTCTTAACAAACTTCCTGTAATACCCAGTCAAGCCCAAGAAAGCTCGAACTTGAGTCTGGGTGGTTGGAGGGGACCAATCCTTGATGGACTGTATCTTACTCTCCAGTGGTTGAACTTGGCCCCCACCTACAAGGTGGCCCAAATACACAACCTTACTCTGCCCTATCTGGCACTTAGTAGCCTTGATAGTGAGGCCTGCCCTCTGCAGGGCCTCAAGAGCCTTCTTCAGGTGGATCAGGTGATCCTCCCAGGTGGAGCTAAAGACAGCAATGTCATCAAGATATGCTGCGCAAAAGTCATCCAACCCAGTAAGGACTTGGTTCACCAGCCTTTGGAAGGTGGCAGGTGCATTCTTCAGACCAAAGGGCATCACCACAAACTGATAATGCCCACCTGGGGTTGAGAATGCTGTTTTGGCCTTAGACTCCTCAGCTAATCTGATTTGCCAATAGCCAGCTGTCAAGTCAAATGTGCTCAAAAACTTTGCAGAAGCTAGTTTGTCTATGAGCTCATCTGCCCTTGGAATAGGGTGTGCATCTGTCCTGGTGACAGCATTGAGTCCTCTGTAATCCACACAGAACCTCATCTCTCTCTTGCCATCTTTGGTGTGAGGTTTGGGGACCAGAACCACTGGGCTAGCCCAGGGGCTCTCTGAGGGTTCAATGACACCTAATTCCAGCATTTTATGTACCTCAGCCTTTATACAGTCCCTGACGTGGTCAGGTTGTCTGTAAAGTTTGTTCTTTACAGGCAGACTGTCACCAGTGTCCACAACATGGGTACACCAGTCAGTTTGGCTAGGTATCAAGGAAAACATATGTGAAAATGATTGTAGAACCTGTCTACATTCAGTCTGCTGATGGGCAGTGAGGTTGCCTCCAAGGGTCACTCCTTCAACTGAGCCATCTTCAGGGTTCTGAGACAGCAGGTCTGGGAGAGGGTCACTCTCTTCCTCCTGTCCCTCATCTGTAGCCATGAGCAAGCCCATGTCTGCCCTGTCAACATATGCTTTAAGCCTGTTAACGTGGAGTACCCTGTGGGGACTCCTGGGAGTTCCTAGGTCCACCAAGTAGGTGACCTCTCCCTTCTTTTCCAGGATTGTATGGGGTCCAGACCATTTGTCTTGGAGTGCTGCTGGGGCCACTGGCTCCAACACCCATACCTTCTGTCCTGGCTGATACTCAACCAAGACAGCCTTTTGGTCATGCCAAGCTTTCTGTAAGGCCTGGCTTGCCTCAAGGTTTTTAGATGCCTTCTCCATATACTCAGCCATTCTGGAGCGGAGACCAAGTACATAGTCCACTATGTCTAGCTTAGGCTTTTTGAGAGGTAACTCCCATCCTTCCTTCACCAAACACAGTGGGCCTCTCACAGGGTGCCCAAACAACAATTCAAAGGGGCTGTAGCCAACTCCTTTTTGTGGGACCTCTCTGTAAGCAAACAGAAGGCAGGGTAGAAGGATGTCCCATCTTCGCCTGAGCTTTTCAGGTAATCCTTTGATCATACCCTTTAGGGTCTTGTTGAATCTCTCAACAAGCCCATTGCATTGTGGGTGATAAGGGGTGGTGAACTTGTAGTTGACACCACATTCCTTCCACATAGCTGTCAAGTATCCTGACATAAAGTTGGTACCTCTGTCAGATACTACCTCCTTAGGAAACCCCACTCTGGAGAATACTCCCAGCAGGGCCCTGGCCACAACAGGTGCTGTAGTGGTCCTAAGGGGAATTGCCTCTGGATACCTGGTGGCATGATCCACTACCACCAGTATAAACCTGTGCCCAGATGCAGTGGGAGGATCCATGGGACCCACTATGTCTATTCCCACTCTTTCAAAGGGGACCCCCACCACAGGTAGTGGTATTAGGGGGGCCTTTGTTGTGCCACCTGATTTGCCACTGGCTTGGCAGGTAACACAGGAGCGACAAAACTCCTTTGTATCTTCATTCATATGAGGCCAGTGAAAGTGAGGGACAAGCCTGTCCCAAGTCTTGTTCTGGCCTAAGTGTCCTGCTAAAGGAATGTCATGGGCCAAGGTAAGAAGGAAGCCCCTAAATTGCAGAGGTATGACCAACCTCCTGGTAGCACCAGGCTTGGGGTCTCTAGCCTCTGAATAAAGGAGCCCTTCATCCCAATACACTTTATGGGTACCTTGAGCATTCCCAGCAGCCTCAGCAGCAGCCAGCTGTCTGAGGGGTTCAAGAGAGGGACAGGATAACTGAGCCTGCCTCAAGTCAGCCCTTGAAGGTCCCCCTGTCCCCAGAAACTCAACCTGATCAGGTTCAAGCTCTTCAGGGACAGTTCCTTCAGGGTCCTCTAGATCAGCTTCCTGGGAAGGCTGATCATCACTCTGAGGCAGGGGGGAAGGCACAGCCTTGACCCTCCTGTTCTTCTTCTTGGTAGGTGCTTGGTCCATTGTTCCAGGATCCAAGACCTGAGGTTCAGTGAGGCACTTTTTGGCCTGTGACCTGGTCACAGCAAGGACATGTGATGATATACCCAACATCTCTGCATGAGTCCTGTACTCCACTTCTGACCATAGAGAACTCTCTAGGTCATTGCCCAACAAACATTCTACTGGGAGGTCTGCACTAACCACAACCCTTTTGAGGCCAGTTACCCCTCCCCATGAGAAGTTAACAACTGCCACACTATGTGAAGTAGTGGCATTGCTGGCATTGGTCACCAGGTAGTTCTCACCTGGTATGTACTGTCCAGGGTCCACAAAGCCTGGTGTCACCATAGTGACACTGGCACATGTGTCCCTGTAGGCTTGAGCCACTTTGTCATTAATTAAAGGAGTCTGTCTGTACTTGCCCAGGTTACTGGGGCTCACAGTCAGGGACAAATCAATGTCCCCATCACAGATCAAGACTGCCTGTGTAAGGGTTCTGTCTAAGTCAGAATCTCCTTCAGTTCCCATAGTGATTCCCACTACACCCTTTGTCTGGGGACCAACACTGCTAACAGTAGTACTGGGAGCAGGTGCCTTAGGGGCAACAGTGTTGGGGGCTCCACCCTTTTTGCAATCACTAGTCCAGTGAGTTGTATTTTTACAATGATTGCACCAGGGTTTCTTCTGACCTTCTTTCTTCTTCTTGGACTGTTGGGACCCACCCTCCTTAGCAGTAGTTTGGGGCCCAGTTGAAGACTTCTGGTCTTTAGGTTTCTGATCTCCACCCTTTTGGTCTGTTTTCTTCTGATCACCCCCTTGGCCCTGGTTCTGGTTCTTTTGCTTAACCCTGGTTTTGACCCATTTGTCTGCCTTCTTTCCCAATTCTTGGGGAGAGGTCAGATCAGAGTCAACCAAGTGTTGATGCAGTTGCTGGTTTTGACAGTTATTTAAAATCTGTTCTCTCATCATCAAATTATACAATCCTGTAAAATCAGATACCTTACTTCCCAGCAACCAACCCTCCAAAGCCTTAGTGGCACATTCAACATATTCAGACCAGTCCTGAGTCTGTGTCTTTTGGGTGTCTCTGAACATTAACCTGTACTGTTCAGTGGTTAAGCCTAACCCATCTACCAGACCACTCTTCAGGACTCTGTAGTTTCTGACATCCTCTTCTCTAACAGTGAGGAGTCTGTCTCTGCCTCTTCCTTCAAAGGAGAGCCAGAGGATTGCTGCCCACTGGTCTTCAGGAACCTGCTGTACTTTGCAGGCTCTCTCAAGAGCAGTTATCCATTTGTGGATGTCATCCCCACTTTTGTAGGGGGGCACAACCTTAGACAGGTTCCTATTGTCAAAGACCCTATCTTTGTCCTTAGGGACAATGCTGCCACCAGTGGGTATAGACCCACTCTCTCTAGGTTGCCTAGCCTTGTTCAGTTTTTCTTCCATCAGGGCTACTTCTAGCTCCTGCTTCCTGATCCTCAGCTGGGCTTCCTGCATTCTGGCCTCATGTTCCCTCCTCTGAGGGGTGGTCATCCTTTTCCTGGAGTGACCTTGAGAGCCTCTAGAGCCATGAGAAGCATTGGAGTCACCTGAGTGATTCCTTTGCCTCCCAAGCCCTGTGTTAAGTCCACTGGGGAGATCCAATGGGGTGAACCCATTGTCAGTCCCCAATAGCCTTAGTTTAGCTGGGCCAAGTATAATACTTGGCACTGGGCTAGTTCTCCCTTCATCATCACTACTTTCTGTATCCTCACCACTTTCCTCCCCTGTAGTATGGTTCTCATCTAAGGGATGGCTATTGGAACTGGGTACCTCTGTAGTATCTTCAGAAGGGGGGCCTCCTGTTCCTGACCCTAAGGGGGCTAACTGGGAAGCTTTCTTGAGTGCTCTCTGATTCTCATCATTCTGTAAGAGCTCTCTGAGCTCAGCAGAGTTTGGGTTCTTGGGCTGTTTAAGGCCTCTAAGAGTTGCCAAATGCCTGAGCTCATTCTGATTAAGGGTAGCAAAGCTGGATGGTGCCCTCTGGGGGTCACTCTCAACAGAGATGGGTACAGTGGACCCCTCTGCCCCGGCCATTGCTCTTAAGTGTGGGTGGATGTGTTGCAATCTACCTACACTTGTGTTTACCTACTAAACCTATCTAGTAGTTGTAGTCAGGGTGTGCTACTCCCTTTGCTCTACAACAACTAAGTTCAGTAGAACTTATGTATATCTAATCTTGTTTTATATGTACCTACAGGTACCTATGTGATCTTTCAATTGGTAACCAAGAGATTACAATGGTAAAACACAGCAAGCTCAAATCCAACCGCTGCTCACCAATGTGAGAAGTTGGCCTGGTATATGATGCTCACTAGTTAAAGTGATCACCTTGTACCATGCCAAGCAACCCTTATGGTGTGGTTGTAAGTCAACCTTTTCGGACTAGCTGCCCTAGTGGTAGCGTAGGCTAAGCAGTCTTTGAGGCTAAACTCGTGAAGCGTGTTAAGCCAGCTGTTTTACCAAATGTAACCCCCTTTTATACCAATGAAAGGACACCACACAGATATATATTCAAAATATATATGTATTTATTTCTCAAAGTAACCCCTAGTCTCTTTATGAGCACAGGAGCACAAATCGTCAAACAAGATTATCACAGAATACACAGAAGTTGCACGTTATATGGATAGGCCCTGGTGGCCACTCAAACCATATACTAAAATAGTGGTATAAGTACCACGAACTGTAAAGGGAAAAGGCCTAGGGCCTCTAGAATCGCTGGGCCTACAAGGAGCTAACGTCAGTTAGTGACCAGGAGGTCCACGGGTGGCGTGTGCAGAGCAAATAGTCACACGCGTGCTCCCATAGGTTTCAATGGGTGCGTAAAAAGTACAAAGTTACTGCAAAGAGGATCTTCCGGATGGACTAGGAACTCAAGATTTGGAACACAGGCACTAGAGATGTAATACTACACTTGGGCACAGGTGTGCCAGCTTTACCTCACCCACAGGAAGCGGGTGCATAGGCCTCGAAGTGCGTCGGGTTTCTTCTATCTGTTCCGTGGAGCTTGAAGACAAAGATGCTGCAGGCGGTCGGTCCGGGAGAGATGCAGTGGATCCAAGAGTGGATCGGAGATGTTGAAGACCTGTAAGCAGAGGGGACAGTGTTCACAGTCACTAGCCAGTGACCAGCGTGGCACCAGGTGGGTACCAGGCGATGTCGGGTGCAAACAGGTGATGAGGGGTAGCTTGTCTCCGCAGCCACGTGGTCCCTGAAGGTCGACGACGTCCAGGAGTCGGCTCACGAGCTGTCCCACGCAGGCTCTCGCTGTCGGCGGTGTCGGCGACTTGATCGAAGCAAACAAGCCTTGGCAAAAGCAATTGTAGGAGAATTCGGAAATCAGCTGTTGGTTCTGACCAGCAAGGTCAGAGGGATTGCTCCTTTGGAGGGGAGCAAGGGCCAGTTTGGAGCAACCAGACCAGCGGTGTTTGTTGTAGATTTCGTCGCCAAGATGGCCACTAGCCAGCGGGCCAGCAACCGGTTAGGCGCGTCGAGTGGCAAAATGCAGAAGGGCCCCACGCAGATCGTGGAGATGCTGGAGGGCTCACCTTTGGTGCAGATGCTGCTCGAGGGTTGGGCTTCTCAGGACCCAAAGCACAACTTGGAGGGAGCCTCGGTTGTTGCACTTGTCAGCTTGTCGTAGTCGTTCCAAGATGGCTGGCTCCACGTGTCTCGGTGCCTCCACGGGTCTCCTCTTTTCAGGGACTGTGGATCGGGCGGTGAGAGGTCTGGAGGTCCAGGTCTTGTCAGTCTCTGGGCTCGGGCTCCGGCGGGAGGCGGCGGCAAAGCAGACGTTGATGCGCTGGATGGTGCTTGCGTTAGCAAGGTGGTCACTCCCTGACCACAGGGGAGATTTTCTTCAGTCTTCTGTGCAGCAGAATGTCGAAGTTCCCGTCTTCTTCTTAGTTTCAAGTTGATTCCAGGATGTCTGATTTTACCCGGGTTTCAGGTACTGTACATGTCGTGTCCCTCTAGAAGGGTGGAATGCTAACCCCGTCGCCAGAATTGGCGAGGGGTTAGTATTCCAATTCGTATGACACCTTACTCGACATGTTTTGATAAAGCCAAACCAAAGATAGCATTTAACCGCGAGGTTCATAATGCACTTAAGAGTATATGGTATGACGATATCTGGAAACAGTAGAAGGAAGTTGTTCCGACCACTGCAGACAGGCTCAGCTCATGCCAGAGCACCATCTCACATGGAACCAAGCACTCTGCCTTCAGGATTGTTAAGGCCTGCCATAGGAGTGACTTATAGGTTACCAGGTGTCCCATTTAAGGTTAGGTATAGGTATACTACACCTAAGTAAGAGGTGATTACACCAACTTACCCCAGCTGAGTGATCAGCCAGTTGTGTCAGATTGTTAGGCCAAGCCTGGGGTGGCATAATACATGCTGCAGCCCTTGGCAGGCCTTGGGTACACCAATGCCCTGGGTACCTAGTGTACACTGGTACAGGGGCTGACAGGGTGATCCACTTCCAATTGGTTATGCACCTAGGGTGCATAGTTTTAATTTAGTAGAGAGAACAGCAGGCTGGGGGTCTGATTGGCAGGCCCACAGCCTCAATATGTCAAAAACCAGTGAAGCAAAAAGCAAAAATTTGGGGTGACCATAGGATAGCAGACCCTACTCTCCTACACAGGGCCTCGCAAGCTTCATCAACCCCCCCCCCCCAAAGCGGCTGGCAAGCTTGACTCTATCACTCCAGGGCCCGGCAAGCTTCACCCCATCACCCCGGGGCCTGGCAAGCTTCATCTCATCACCCCAGGGACTGGCAAGCTTCACTCCATCGTCCATGGGCCCAGCAAGCTTTACCCATACCCCTGGACCTGGTAAGGATCATCCCATTACCACAGTGCCTCTCAAGCATCATCCCATCACCCCGGCGCCTTGTAAGCTTCATCCCATCACCCTAAGGCCTTGCAAGCTACATCTCATCTCTCCAGTGCCCAGCATGCATCATGTCATCACTCCAGGACACGGCAAGCTTCATCCCATCACCCCTGGGCCTGGTACGGATTATCCCATCACCCCGGGCCTCGCAAACTTCATCTCATCACCCTGGGCCTCGCAAGCTCCATCTCAACACTCCAGGGCCTGGCAAGCTGCATCCCATCACCGCAAGGCCCGGCACTGGCAGGCAACAACCCATTGCACGCAGCCTGGCAAGCATCACTCCATTACCCCAGGGCCTGGCAAGCTTCACTCCAACACTCCAGGGCCCGGCAAGCTTCACCCCATCACCCTGGGGCCTGGCAAGCTTCATCTCATCACCCCAGGGGCTGGCAAGCTTCACTCCATTATCCATGGGCTCGGCAAGCTCCAGCCCCAGTAAAGCATCATCCCATTAACCCTGGGCCTGGCAAGCTTCATCCCATCACCGCAAGTCCTGGCACTGGCAGGCAACAACCAATTGCACGCAG
Source organism: Triturus cristatus (assembly GCF_964204655.1). NCBI lineage: Eukaryota > Metazoa > Chordata > Amphibia > Caudata > Salamandridae > Triturus > Triturus cristatus. The sequence continues at coordinate 24,555,721 of NC_140591.1, forward strand.
CCTGGCAAGTATCACTCCATTGCCCCAGGGCCTGGCAAGCCTCTATCCATCACCCCACGGCCTTGCAAGCTTCATCTCACCACCCCAGGGGTTGGCAAGCTTCACTCCAGGGCCCGGCAAGCTTCACCCATCACCCCGGGGACTAGCAAACTTCATCCCATCACCCCAGGGGCTGCCAAGCTTCACTCCATCACCCCTGGGCCCGGCAAGCTTCACCCGATACCCCTGGACCTGGTAAGGATCATCCCATTACCGCAGGACCTGACAAGCTTCATCCCATCACCCCTGCACCCGGCAAGCATCATTCCATCAGGGGCTGGAAAGCTTCACTCCATCATCCATTGGCCAGGCAAGCTTCACCCATACCCCTGGACCTGATAAGGATCATCCCAATACCTTAGGGCCTCGCAAGCATCATCCCATCACCCCAGGGCCTCGCAACCTTTATCCCATCACCCTAAGGCCTTGAACGCTACATCTCATCACTCCAGGTCCCAGCAGGCATCATGTCATCACTCCAGGGCACGGCAAGCTTCTTCCCATTACCCCTGGGCCTGGCAAGGATTATGCAGCCTAACACATAATGCTCCCTCTCGACCTATATTTCAATTTCCTATATATGATCCCCAAAAAAAATTTTTAAACATAAAATTCTACTCAACATGGGCTAGCACACAAAGAACACCAATTTATATTTTTTACTTCTATTTATTGTATTTTTATATTTTCCTTTTTTTCTTTATATAAACATGATAGAATTTTGTACATATAAATCAATCTTCATTAATAACATCATCACTGTATTTTACACATTATTCATGTCAGTTCATTGATACAAAGATATTATTCCAAGTCATGACAGAAACAAAACCCAGGGAGAAGAACACTGCACATACATACTCTTCATTCATACAAACACATAACAGACAATCCTTGCACATATATCTCAATAGTTGTCCCAATTAACACATTGTTAGTTATAAGGTAGTCCTTATGGCCCCCAAGAGGGAGCTACTACAAAAAGTTGTAGGATCTACAAGGAGACTTGGTCAACGCGTTTCGGTGGCAAGAGAAAACGTGAAAACCACCTTCTTCTGGACCAGCTACTTCTCTTATCGCAAGTTCTCACAACCTGGGATATCCTAAAAAAAGTGCATACATATAAAAAATTAGTCACTAGCCACTAAACATTATTTTTAGAAATCCTATGTGCTATAACAAAATACACAGATTGGGCCAATTCATACATCTGAGCATCAAGGTGAACCAGAATAATTCTAGAGAAAACAGAGATAGTATAAGAGGGCCACCATACATAGCAGTGCAATTTAAAGTGTTATTTCTAATCAAAAAACAGTTACATTTAGGCAGAAATTATTTGAACAAAATGTGGAAGGAAATAGTCTCTATGGTACTCTACTCTAACCAAAATGGTATAGGTCCAAACACAAAGATAATGTTTTCTGTTGTAGTCCTCTCAATAAAGTAAAGGAAAATACTTACTATTCAAGGGGAACAATATCGAACTACAAAGCCTGCTGTTTGTGCTGTAAAGGGTAATCACAGTTGTTTTCTTCCTTTTCTCTTTGTTTTCCTTTTTATCTGACGATACCCTGATAAAGTTTAAAACACACAAACTAAATCAAGGTAATTGTATTTTATGTTTGTCCATATCAATTCCCTATTTAAGTATGTCTAGATCTTATTATTACATCCGCACAATGTTTACATACCAGTGAGGAAAACCTCCAAGTCCCACTAGATATAGTGTAAGGCCAGGGTACATCCAACAATAATTCCGTAGTGTTCCATATATCTGTGTGAGGAAGTTAATGTATACTGCATTATAACCTATCTTCTAGTTACAGGGAGATTCCTTACTGCATACTATCGCCAAAGTCAAAGGATCATAAATACCTTTAAGAAATAAATTGCTTAAAGATCATCAGGGTATTTCTTTTTCATCCGAACCCAGATATAGGAAGAATCCCAAGGATACAGATACACGCTGTTATAATTCTTTGTGGTGTCCCTATGACAACAAGGGTACAGGAAGACAAATGGGAAAATAAAAATCAATTAATCTTAGTAACCCAAATGTAGAGTCTAGGTCCCAAAACAAGGGACCACAGTAAAATCATCGGGCACCGATAATCATACCTATGCACTACTTAATCAAAGTTTTATTCCCAAAGTCCTAACCCAAGATAGTAAGAACGAATGGAGGAAGGTGTATCAAAAATTCCAAAAGAGATACATATGAGGTCGATACCAAGATTTTACCACTATTCCATACAAATCTACGCCCACATTTATTTCGTAGAGGGTTGCAATGCCTGATCTTTTAACGCCACCAAGTACCCGACCAACTATTGGTTAAAAATGAAACAAGGGCTAAATTAAAATACTAACAAAGAAAAAAAGGACTCCAAGTTACCCCAGTTCAAACAACGGTTCAAGCCTTTCCCTCCTAACTCACCATTGCTCGAAACATCAAAGTCCTTTAATAGCACGTAGGCATCCTCAGATCGTCAGCAAGAGAGCCTTGACCCAAATGCGTGTCTCTAGTCTGCATTCAATCTACCCAGATTGCCTGTGAGTTAAACAATCACTAAAAAAGGACTAACAGACTGACGCTAATCAGAGCGCCATCTTAGAGAGGTATATTACATACCCTGGTTCCTTATACACAGCCTGATCTAAATTGCATACCCCCCAAATAGGATTTTTTAAGTATAAGTGGTAATAGTACACCTCTATTTCACAAAAGGTCTACATAAAAACCATGACCTCATCTTTTGGTCCACAAGGCAGAACGGTTCTCAGTTAGAGAGTATGTTATTTTCGTCAGCGCCATCTTATAGTGATATTTATCAGATCGTCCAAAAAGGGGGAAAAGGACTAACAGAGTGACGCTATTGCAGAGCGCCATCTTGGAAAGGCATGATACATGCCATAGTGCCTCATTTCTAAGTTACCAAAGAGACTTTATCCAAAATACATTACCCGAAGAGATATGTATAAACCGACCAGCTATAATATGCAAGTTAAAGCTTGTACGATCTTACACGAAAGGGAACGACTCAAGGCTAACGTTTTCCATCAACGCCATCTTAAAGTGGTCTATAGGAGGTCATCAGTATTAGGAGTCCGAAAACAGTACATAGAGAATCATTTAAATAATTTCCCTTTAATCAGTCACATGCGACAGGAACTATAAACATCAAGCCACTTATTTTCCGCCAAACTCAGCACTACATTGTGCACAAAATTATATATATGTGTCTCCATCTGTATAGGAGATCCATATTTTCGCTCCAAAAGGACAAAGGAAAGAAATACAAAATAAGACAGATTTTCTAAAGGCAAAAACTTTAGTCCAGTGAACGTTATTCACAAAGACTATTTATAAAAACAATCAGATCCATCAATGAGTCGACATTTATCCAGAAACATGGATTTTGAAGTACCGCCTAGAGAAACATATCATAGCGGAATTTTTATTCTTACACGGGACTCATTAGAGCTATTCATAATCAGGTATATAAAAGAGATTTAAAGTAGTAATTACAGTCTGCCCCATATCTCATAAACGGGCAACCGTCCGTTATCCAGATTACATAGATACTAACGGTAAGTCACTCAATCAGACTCCTAACAGTGTAATTCAAAAACCGATAGACAAGGAATGGCTAATGTCTAAAGATGGAAAGGGAGATATCTACATAAACAGTCACCATGGTTGGGTAATATTCCATTGAATTTCCTCATTGAGGCCATGTTTCACGCTGTTAAAAGTAAAAATCCAAAAGGTCTCTCTCCTTTTTCGCAGAATTTCCATGGGGATCCCTACTTGGCCTTTCACTTTCTCCAGAATGCACCATTTAATGTCTTGTTCAGTGTGATGTTGAATACAAAAGTGTTGGACAAGAGGAGCAGAGGTCTTACAGGTACGAATCGCAGATTTATGTTCGCTAAAACGTACCCTAAATTCACGTGCTGTCTCCCCTATATAAGCTAGATTACAAGGGCATAGGAGGATATAGATGACGTTTCGACTTCTACAGTTTGTGAGATCTTTCAGTTTAGCAGTATATCCCTGATACACAAATACATCTGTAACTAAAGCAGTGTCACAAGCGTGGCAGGAGCCACAAGTATGATTTCCCATTATAACTGGCAAGCCCGTTATGGTAGTTTGACGCACAGTATTGCTAGGGCTTGATCGTGTGTGTACTAATATGTCACGAAGATTACGATTTCTGCGATAGGCTACCAGGGGTTGCTCTAGCTGAGTTTCATCAGTGTCAGTATTCAAGATTTTTCAGTTTTTCTGGATGATGTTTTTAATCTTGAAATTCAAAGGGGAGTGATTAATCACACATACCACTTGTTCCTTAGTAGTGCGTTTTGTTCCCTCCAATAAGGCATCACGATTATAATACTTAGCCCTCTTATATGCGTGACGTACTAATCTCTTTGGATACCCTCTTGCCAAGAGTCTCATTCTAAGGGCATCACCATGAGTGTGGAAATCCAACATATTTGTGCAATTTCTTCTTACCCGTAGGAACTCTCCGAATGGAATAGAGTCCTTTTGGATGTTAGGGTGATAGCTGTGGTACTGCAGGATGGTATTTTTTTGCAGTAGGTTTCCTGAATAGACTGACTTCTAGGGTATTATTAAATCCTGAAATCAGAATATCTAAAAATTCCACAGAGTGGACACTACTCTTCACTGTGAAGTTCAGATTGTCATCACTTGCATTCAACCATAAGATGTATTCACTCAGTGAATCGTTGTCACCCTTCCAGATAAAGAAAATATCATCAATGAAGCGTCTCCAACTCTCCACATTGTCAAAGAAAGGAGCCGCCTCATTGAACACATGCTTAATTTCCCATTCTCCCATGTAGGTGTTGGCAACACTTGGAGCAACCGAAGCTCCCATACTGGTGCCCTTAACTTGTTGGTATAGGGAACCATTGAATTCAAAAAAATTATTCAAAAGGACAATCTCCAGACAATTAAAAATGAAGTCGTCTGGTCTATCCCCAGGGAACCTCTGGAGCAAAGAGGTGACCGATTGTAATGCCTGACACTGAGGTATGTTTGTGTACAAAGCCTCAATGTCAAGCGTTACTAAGATTTCAGTCATGGGGTTGAATGGTCTACCCTCAAGTTTGCTGATGACATCTCCAGTGTCGCGAACAAAGGACGCATACGTCTGGGTGAGAGGACATAGGAATGAGTCCACATACTTGGAGAGTGGTTCAGTGCTGGAGCCTATAGTTGATATAATAGGCCGCATGGGTGGATTATGAACATCCTTATGAGTTTTTGGGAGCCCATAGAGAGCGGCAGTCTTTGGACAAGTTTTATTTAGAAATATGTATTCCTGTTGACAGATGTCGCCAACCTCCAGTGCTCTAGTTGTTAATTCTTGAATTGTCTTTTTCAGATGGAGAAGCTCTCTGGGATGCGATTTTTTATAATGTTGGGGAACAGCTAACATATTAAGAATTTTATCATCATAGTCATTCTTGTCCATAACAACTATTCCACCATCTTTGTCACATGGTTTCACAATAAGGTTTTTATTGGATTTGATCTTCTGCAAGGCATTGTTTTCAATAGGGGACAGATTGTTTCTTACACATGGTAGATGTTTGGTTACTTTAGTAATCTCCTTTATGGCATTCTGTTAAAAAATCTGTACTTCTGGGCCGACCATCTCCAAAGTCGGAGTGAATTGATATGGAGGTTTACACTTCGACTGGTTCTCATCGTTAATTTCTGACGGACGGTCCAGAAAGTATTTTTTTCAATCTAACCTTCCTGAAGAAGGTATATAAGTCCTCATGTAATTTGAACAGATTATCCCATCACCCCAAGGCATCGCAATTTTTTCCTCCTAATTTTTTCCTAATTTTTTAAACTCTAAAATCACATAGGATGGTAGTAAGTACAAAGGTCTACTACATATACTAGTGGTTAAAGATAAATATATATACAAATTGCAAATTCACTCAGGATTACATTTTAACAGCGATTAGGCTTAGACAATTATATATTACATATTTACAGAGCAGGAAATGTATGCACACGCATTTCCTGCTTTCCGGAAACGAAAAATGTGCGCAGAAACCCACTCGGTTTGTGCCCGTGCACCCAGTTAAACAAGAAATCAGGGGGGACAGAGCCCTCTGCCTGCCTTGGAATCCCCCGTTAATGTCGCCGCAGCACTGGGGTTTGGCAGACGCAGTTGTGAAACTAGTGGAAGTATCGCGTCCTCGTGAGCAGGTCCAAAGGAGGACAGATCAGAAGGGTGAACTGAGCTCCAATGCACTCCTCGTGCTGCCCTGGGTCTGTAGGGGAAGGCAGCAGTGCCGCTGCCTGCGCTGTACTTGTCCTGTCTGTGAGTCCGGCTTGCAGTGCCGCTGCCTGCGCTGTACTTGTCCTGTCTGTGAGTCCGGCTTGCAGTGCTGCTGTCTGTGCTGTACTTGTCCTGTGGGTGTGAGACCGGATTGCAGTGCTGCTGCCTGCGCTGTGCTTGTAGTGTGTGTGAGACTGGCTTGCAGTGCTGCTGCCTGTGTTGTACTTACCGTGTGTGTGAGACCGGCTTGCAGTGCTGCTGTCTGTGCTATATTTGCTGTGGGTGTGAGACCAGCTTGCAGTGCTGCTGCCTGTGCTATATTTGCTGTGGGTGTGAGACCGGCTTGCAGTGCCGCTGTCTGAGCTGTGCTTGTCCTGTGAGTGTGACCGGCTTGCAGTGCCGCTGTCTGAGCTGTACTTGTCCTGTGAGTGTGACCGGCTTGCAGTGCCCCTGTCTGAGCTGTGCTTGTCCTGTCTGTGAGACCGGCTTGCAGTGCCGCTGTCTGAGCTGTGCTTGTCCTGTGAGTGTGACCGGCTTGCAGTGCCGCTGTCTGAGCTGTGCTTGTCCTGTGAGTGTGACCGGCTTGCACTGCTGCTGCCTACGCTGTGCTTGTCCTGTATGTGAGACAGGCTTGCACTACTGCTGCCTGCGCTGTGCTTGACCTGTGTGTGAGGGGGGCTTGCAGTGCTGCTGTCTGAGCTGTGCTTGTCCTGTGTGTGAGACGGGCTTGCAGTGCTGCTGTCTGTGCTGTACTTGTCCTGTGTGTGAGACGGGCTTGCAGTGCCCCTGTCTGAGCTGTGCTTGTCCTGTCTGTGAGACCGGCTTGCAGTGCCGCTGTCTGAGCTGTGCTTGTCCTGTGAGTGTGACCGGCTTGCAGTGCCGCTGTCTGAGCTGTGCTTGTCCTGTGAGTGTGACCGGCTTGCACTGCTGCTGCCTACGCTGTGCTTGTCCTGTATCTGAGACAGGCTTGCACTACTGCTGCCTGCGCTGTGCTTGACCTGTGTGTGAGGGGGGCTTGCAGTGCTGCTGTCTGAGCTGTGCTTGTCCTGTGAGTGTGACCGGCTTGCAGTGCTGCTGTCTGTGCTGTACTTGTCCTGTGTGTGAGACGGGCTTGCAGTGCCGCTGTCTGAGCTGTGCATGTACTGTGTGTGAGACGGGCTTGCAGTGCCGCTGCCTGCGCTGTGCTTGTCCTGTGAGTGTGACCGGCTTGCAGTGCCGCTGTCTGAGCTGTACTTGTCCTGTGGGTGTGAGACCGGATTGCAGTGCGGCTGCCTGCGCTGTACTTGTCCTGTCTGTGAGTCCGGCTTGCAGTGCTGCTGCCTGCGCTGTGCTTGTACTGTGTGTGAGACCGGCTTGCAGTGCTGCTGCCTGCGCTGTGCTTGTACTGTGTGTGAGACCGGCTTGCAGTGCTGCCGCCTGCGCTGTACTTGCTATGTGTGTGCAACTTGACCACGATTTGGTGAGAGGCGCTCATGAATACAGTATTTAAGGAGGTTTGGGAAGCAAGCACTGATGGACTTCGGTATCAATACATGACGATCTCTAAGGACTGAATACTACGAATACTTGCTGACGAGCACGTCCAGAGGGGTACACAGCTAAAGTTTGAACAGCTGGTTGATTGATGACCCTTGAATAAGACTTCCTTCTGGGCTGAATTCCCAACCACCAAGGGCTGTCACACTTCCTTCTTTTGTCCTGAAGAAGACCCTACTTGATGTATCTACAAACATATATATTTACAGGATCGAAACGTTGACGTACAACCATCTCATGTCCTGGCTCACTATAGCAATTAATTTAAGAAAAAGTGCTAGCTAAAGTGAAAGACCTGAAAAGGGCGGAGAATTTATGTTATGGTCTTGTTTATCGTTTGAATTTGAAAGGTTACCCATTTGCACTATATGTCACCACAGTCACCCATTGAATTGTCTGTGTCTTTGTTATTGTTTTTTCTTTGTCAGACACAGTATTATCTTTTTGTATAAAGACTGTTTACACAATTGGCAAGAAAAATAAGAAAAACAGAACAAATAATTTAATAAATATATATTTTTGATAAAAACGTACTGGGGTGTGGTACATTTATAAAAGTTCACTATTGATTTTGAAAGAAATATTCAGGTCCTGAACCAGTACCTGTGGTACTTACCCAACGGAACCACTTGTAGCTTTATAACTATTAACCCAGGTTCCGAGGGATACAGGGCGACCCCATTGATCTTAATGGTGTGTGTGCAACCGGCTTGCACTGCTGCTCCCTGCGCTGTACTTGTCCTGTGAGTGTGACCGGCTTGCAGTGCCGCTGTCTGAGCTGTGCTTGTCCTGTGTGTGAGACGGGCTTGTAGTGCCGCTGTCTGTGCTGTACTTGTCCTGTGTGTGAGACGGGCTTGCAGTGCCGCTGTCTGAGCTGTGCATGTACTGTGTGTGAGACGGGCTTGCAGTGCCGCTGTCTGTGCTGTGCTTGTCCTGTGAGTGTGACCGGCTTGCAGTGCCGCTGTCTGTGCTGTGCTTGTCCTGTGTGTGAGACGGGCTTGCAGTGCCGCTGTCTGTGCTGTACTTGTCTTGTGTGTGAGACGGGCTTGCAGTGCCGCTGTCTGAGCTGTGCATGTACTGTGTGTGAGACGGGCTTGCAGTGCCGCTGTCTGTGCTGTGCTTGTCCTGTGAGTGTGACCGGCTTGCAGTGCCGCTGTCTGAGCTGTGCTTGTCCTGTGAGTGTGACTGGCTTGCAGTGCCGCTGTCTGTGCTGTGCTTGTCCTGTCAGTGTGACCGGCTTGCAGTGCCGCTGTCTGAGCTGTGCTTGTCCTGTGTGTGAAACGGGCTTGCAGTGCCGCTGTCTGTGCTGTACTTGTCCTGTGTGTGAGACGGGCTTGCAGTGCCGCTGTCTGTGCTGTACTTGTCCTGTGTGTGAGACAGGCTTGCAGTGCCGCTGTCTGTGCTGTACTTGTCCTGTGAGTGTGACCGGCTTGCAGTGCCGCTGTCTGAGCTGTGCTTGTCCTGTGTGTGAGACGGGCTTGCAGTGCCGCTGTCTGAGCTGTGCTTGTCCTGTGTGTGAGACCGGCTTGCAGTGCCGCTGTCTGAGCTGTGCTTGTCCTGTGTGTGAGACGGGCTTGCAGTGCCGCTGTCTGAGCTGTGCTTGTCCTGTGTGTGAGACGGGCTTGCAGTGCCGCTGTCTGAGCTGTACTTGTCCTGTGAGTGTGACCGGCTTGCAGTGCCGCCGTCTGAGCTGTACTTGTCCTGTGTGTGAGACGGGCTTGCAGTGCCGCTGTCTGTGCTGTACTTGTCCTGTGAGTGTGACCGGCTTGCAGTGCCGCTGTCTGAGCTGTGCTTGTCCTGTGTGTGAGACGGGCTTGCAGTGCCGCTGTCTGTGCTGTACTTGTCCTGTGAGTGTGACCGGCTTGCAGTGCCGCTGTCTGTGCTGTACTTGTCCTGTGAGTGTGACCGGCTTGCAGTGCCGCTGTCTGTGCTGTGCTTGTCCTGTGTGTGAGACGGGCTTGCAGTGCCGCTGTCTGTGCTGTACTTGTCTTGTGTGTGAGACGGGCTTGCAGTGCCGCTGTCTGAGCTGTGCATGTACTGTGTGTGAGACGGGCTTGCAGTGCCGCTGTCTGTGCTGTGCTTGTCCTGTGAGTGTGACCGGCTTGCAGTGCCGCTGTCTGAGCTGTGCTTGTCCTGTGAGTGTGACTGGCTTGCAGTGCCGCTGTCTGTGCTGTGCTTGTCCTGTCAGTGTGACCGGCTTGCAGTGCCGCTGTCTGAGCTGTGCTTGTCCTGTGTGTGAAACAGGCTTGCAGTGCCGCTGTCTGTGCTGTACTTGTCCTGTGTGTGAGACGGGCTTGCAGTGCCGCTGTCTGTGCTGTACTTGTCCTGTGTGTGAGACAGGCTTGCAGTGCCGCTGTCTGTGCTGTACTTGTCCTGTGAGTGTGACCGGCTTGCAGTGCCGCTGTCTGAGCTGTGCTTGTCCTGTGTGTGAGACGGGCTTGCAGTGCCGCTGTCTGAGCTGTGCTTGTCCTGTGTGTGAGACCGGCTTGCAGTGCCGCTGTCTGAGCTGTGCTTGTCCTGTGTGTGAGACCGGCTTGCAGTGCCGCTGTCTGAGCTGTGCTTGTCCTGTGTGTGAGACGGGCTTGCAGTGCCGCTGTCTGAGCTGTACTTGTCCTGTGAGTGTGACCGGCTTGCAGTGCCGCCGTCTGAGCTGTACTTGTCCTGTGTGTGAGACGGGCTTGCAGTGCCGCTGTCTGTGCTGTACTTGTCCTGTGAGTGTGACCGGCTTGCAGTGCCGCTGTCTGAGCTGTGCTTGTCCTGTGTGTGAGACGGGCTTGCAGTGCCGCTGTCTGTGCTGTACTTGTCCTGTGAGTGTGACCGGCTTGCAGTGCCGCTGTCTGTGCTGTACTTGTCCTGTGTGTGAGACGGGCTTGCAGTGCCCCTGTCTGAGCTGTGCTTGTCCTGTGAGTGTGACCGGCTTGCAGTGCCGCTGTCTGTGCTGTGCTTGTCCTGTCAGTGTGACCGGCTTGCAGTGCCGCTGTCTGAGCTGTGCTTGTCCTGTGTGTGAGACGGGCTTGCAGTGCCGCTGTCTGAGCTGTGCTTGTCCTGTATATGAGACCAGCTTGCAGTGCTGCTGCCTGCACTGTACTTGCCCTGCGTGCAGGTGTCAGGAATCACGGGAGGTTTCCTCCCTCAATTTCCACTGTGGCTACTATTTTTGCTTTACAAACCCATTCAAGTGCAAACGACCTCTTTAGTTGGAGCAATTGCTGGCATCGCAGAAATTCCAACATGGCTGCCAATAATCCGATACTGCTACAGCATACCGCTGTTTAGCAGTCTAGTGTTTTTTGTATCAACTGCCTGAGGAATGTTCTTCAACATTCCTCAGTGCACTTCACTGAGGAAATCACGAGAGGAACACCTGTTTACAAGCGTCGTGGAAGATAGTTAGGGTAGAAGCGTTAACTCGGGGTTAGTAAGCGCCGGTCTACATACACTTCAGGAATCAGGTCAGCCTAAACTTATTATTATTTAATTATACTATTCTGAGAGAAAATAGAGTTTAGTGAATTCGAAACTACAAATAAAAGAGGTTTATAGGTGATAAATCATTTTGGCAAGCACAATTATTTCCTTCCGACTTGTAAATTCAAATGCGAGCGTTTAATCCTTTCAGACGCTGCACTTGACTGAGAACTTCCTTTGAAGCTCACAAGGAAAATCCCTGGCAATATATCTGTTGGTTTAAGCTATTGTCTAGTGAACATAAGAGCGTGAAACCGGCATCCCTCGAAACCGCCAGTCGGAGGCTTCCGCTGACGAATTCTTTAACCAAGCCTTTTCAAGAATACAATTAGCTCGACGCTGGCTTTCCTCAAGCAGCGCGACTCTGCTAAATAGGCATTAATGCCAACGGAGGGAATACGTTCTCGAGCAAGATAAATTTTGAGGAAGCAAACACGAGGTTAACCTCGGCAGCACTCCATTTATGATTCTTGGAGAAAGAATCATTATTTACACGCGTTACTGATAAAATAAACGCGTGTAAATAAAGGCATATTTTTTGAGTAGCTGGAAGATTAAAAGATAGCGCTACTTAGCTATTGTAGGATTCAGTAATCGGGGTGACAGGTTAAAAGCCCTCGTTAAGGAAATAACTAAAAAGACAGCAGGTTTCACGGAGAAGCTTTCTCCCAGGTTCAGCAACAATAGACAACAAAGAATCAATTATCCAGTGACCATAATACCAGGCTTCACCAGTTTCTAGATATCGTGAGTGGAGAAAGTGAAAGACATATAGAACCACTAACATACTTACATTTATAGGAACATACTCACCCCATTTTTCTCACTGTCTCTTCAGTGCAGAATCAAGCAGGGAGACAGCCTGTAAAAGAAAAGAGAAACAGAGTGAAGACTTCACTTGGTGTAGTACAACGCACAAGAGAAGTAAGAAGAGTAGCAAGCTCCAAAAGCCTTCCTGGTAAGATAAGTTATCTATAGATTAAAATACAGTAAGTTGAACAGAAGTACGGATTGTAAATTGCATTAAAAAATGTTTTAGCCAGACGAACAAGAAGAAGACCGAAAGAAGACGTAGCAGACTTGGCAGAGTTTTTGGAGCTGTCTCTTCTCGTCCCATTCCCCTTTTCCCCCTTGGAACTTACCTGCAAGGAGTCCAAATACCTGGCGGGAAGTTCTGAGAGGGGCATGGGTGCTTAGCATCATTCTGCTCCTGTGCAGCCTTATGCAAGTTCGTTGCAGTTCTGACAGCAGGGATCGGCTTGCTGTGCTGCTCTCTGCACTGTACTTGTTCTATGTGTAGAACCAGCTTACACTGTGATGCCTGTGTTGTCGGTGTACATCGATTGCGTTGCATCAGCCTGCTCCGTACCTTTCCTTGTGAGAAAACGTTTGTCTACCTCTTTTTCGGTGTGTGCTTGCTGGAAGCTTTCACTGATGATACTTGTCCACAATCACTTCTGTGCATAGAAGAGAAGCTTGTACCACTGCTGCTGTGTCTGTTCTTTGTGTATGAGAGACACTTGTACCACTGCTGCTGTGTCTGTTCTGTGTGTGTGAGAGAAACTTGTACCACTGCTGCTGTGTCTGTTCTGTGTGTGTGAGAGAAACTTGCACCACTGCTGCTGTGTCTGTTCTGTGTGTATGAGAGAAGCTTGTACCACTGCTGCTGTGTCTGTTCTGTGTGTGTGAGAGAAGCTTGTACCACTGCTGCTGTGTCTGTTCTGTGTGTGTGAGAGAAGCTTGTACCACTGCTGCTGTGTCTGTTCTGTGTGTGTGACAGAAGCTTGTACCACTGCTGCTGTGTCTGTTCTGTGTGTGTGAGAGAAGCTTGTACCACTGCTGCTGTGTCTGTTCTGTGTGTGTGAGAGAAGCTTGTACCACTGCTGCTGTGTCTGTTCTGTGTGTGTGAGAGAAGCTTGTACCACTGCGGCTCTGTCTGTTCTGTGTGTGTGAGAAAAGCCTGTACCACTGCTGCTGTGTCTGTTTTGTGTGTGTGAGAGAAGCTTGTACCACTGCTGCTGTGTCTGTTCTGTGTGTGTGAGAAAAGCCTGTACCACTGCTGCTGTGTCTGTTCTGTGTGTGTGAGAGAAGCTTGTACCACTGCTGCTGTGTCTGTTCTGTGTGTGTGAGAGAAGCTTGTACCACTGCTGCTGTGTCTGTTCTGTGTGTGTGAGAGAAGCTTGTACCACTGCTGCTCTGTCTGTTCTGTGTGTGTGAGAAAAGCCTGTACCACTGCTGCTGTGTCTGTTTTGTGTGTGTGAGAGAAGCTTGTACCACTGCTGCTGTGTCTGTTCTGTGTGTGTGAGAGAAGCTTGTACCACTGCTGCTGTGTCTGTTCTGTGTGTGTGAGAGAAGATTGTACAACTGCTGTATTCGTTCTGTGTGTATGAGAGAAGCTTGTACTGCTGCTGCTGTATCTTTTCTGTGTATGAGAGAAGATTGTACCACTGTTGTTGTATGTTCTGTGTGTGAGCGAAGCTTGTACAACTGCTGTATTCGTTCTGTGTGTATGAGAGAAGCTTGTACTGCTGCTGCTGTACCTGTTCCATGTATAAGAGAAGCTTTTAGACTATAACAACAGAAAATCCGCGGGTCTACAAAAGCCCAACTGAGACAAATAGACAACAGACCAGCATATTCAAACATGGAAAGTCCTCAAAGAAAGGACCAAGTCCCATCACCCACCGAAGTGGCATGCTTCATCATCTGGGACCTCCTTTAACTGCACCTGGTGCAGTTAAGGAACTACAACTCCTTTATTTACTATAAAAAGGAGGAGCTCACGGATGTTTTACGATATAACACGGAGGATAAAAAATCCCCTAGTCAAAGAAGCTGCCAATAGTGTGGTGAGCCTAAGTGCAGCTGTATCCGTTCTGTGTGTGAGAGAAGCTTGTGCCGTTGTTACTCTATCTGTTCTGTGTGCATGCGTCGTAGCTTCTACTGTTTTTAGCATTATAATTACTTTCGGGGCCAGTTGATCGCGAGGGTAATTGTTGTTGCCTCAATTGTGCATGTTGTGCTTCCTTTAAGGGTGATACACGGGGGGTGACAACGCCTACCTCAGTTTTAGTTTTGAGGCTTTAGTATTTTTTGCGTCTGCTCCCCGGTCCACCACAGCATTTGCTGATTGTGTGGAGGGAGCGCTGACGCGATATTTCCCCCCCGCTTCCGGTGGGACAATTACGGCTGCCATTTTGGTTCAAGAGACGGTCTAGTCTCTCCCCATAGCACCCACTAGCACGCCATAAATGGAGGAACCGGCGCTGACGCGCAGTGGACGCGCGCCACGGGCACGGCGAAGGCGCGCCTTCAGCGCCAAAGGCAGGCCCGTCTGCGCCCGACCGCGCCCGACACGCGACCTCGCCGGCCATGCTGCCAGTTTCCAACCAGGTAGAACATTCTCAGCAAATGATTTGCATGAGTTGAAGTCTAATAAGCGCTGTGAACATTATATAGAAGTTAATCAAATTAGAGGCCCGATAACATGCCGGAAATGCAAGTTTCAGATACCATTTTACGAGTCCTCTAAAATAAGAGGAGAAATAAATGGAGCCTGTACCCACGCGGGTGTTAGGGGAGGTTTAATTAATTCCCGATCTTTAGGTCACCATGCCTTCGATGTCAAGGAATTGATCATGGATAATGATCTAGACTTCCTACGTGTTACGGAATCCGGGCTCAAAGAAGATTCTAACCCGGACATCGCGGTTGCTCTGCCACCCAAATCAGGAAAGACGGAGAGGGCGGTAGGGGGGGAGGAGTAGCCATCTTACACAGAGAGACCTTACAATGGAAAGTTTTCACCTTACCAGGGCTTAGAGGAGCAGAACACATGGGCTTTTGCTGTGCTACTAAAAATTCCTTTTCCTTCTCTGGGGCTTTGATATATCGCCCCCAGGCAATAGCAAAGCATTTCTGGACTCGCTAGGAGATGTCCTCAGCGAAGTTATGCTTAGATATTCAAATTTCACGCTACTTGGTGATGTTAATGTGCACCTGGAATGCAATGATAGCCCAGGGGTTACATCTTTTTTGGAAACGGTCAATTTGCTGGGCATGAAACAAATGGTCCAGGGACCAACACCTGGAGCAGGACACACCCTGGATGCGGTTTTTACCAACTTTAGTTCACATCAGACAGGAAATCCAATTCCACAGGTCTGGTCCGATCTCTGCTTTATTCCGTTAGTTTTTCCAATCCCTAACAAGGACTGTGTGGCGAGGAAGAATGAGGTAGGGGCCCCAAGGAGGGAATGGCATCGTCTAACCACTAACCCTTCTTTGCCCACAATCGCCAAAGACAAGGCTCCCGAAACTCACGGGAGACCCTGGAGAGGATTCTCGCCGGTTCCATAGTTGGATCTTGTCTATAGGCGAAGAACTAGTCCCGACTGAGCGCACGGCTAGACTGAGTGAAAGGAAAATTCATAATGACCCTTGGTTTTCAAAAGAACTGGAGGGACTCCATCTGCAGTCTAAACAATTAGAACGCAGATGGAGAAAGGGATATGATGTATTCAACCTATAGATCTTTAAAACTTTTAGGAAACAATACCATTCAGCCATTAAATCAGCAAAAAAAGAATATTTCCATAATAAAATAACCCTTGCAAAGCATAATCAAAAATAAATTGTAAAATCTTTCACAGATCCCAAAGGTTTACATGTGGAAATCCCTCCTTCTCAGAAGTTATGCAATGAAATCGCGATATACTTTGAAGATAAGATCAAGGCCATTCAAAAGAACTTCGACATCTATAACTTCTCGGAGCTCACTGAGGGACAGGTGTCAGATAATAGAGATGACAGGTCCGGCCTCCATGCCTTTCAAATGGCCACGCTCTCCCAGACTAAGGAGGCGATACTGGCCTGTAAATCGGGCACCCCATTGGACGCATGTCCCCCGATCTTACTACATCATATCATCGATATTCTGAATCCGGTGATCAATAATATTGTGAACTCATCACTTTCTACCGATATTGTACCGGATGAATGGAAATTTGCCACAGTGAAGCCATTGAAGAAAAAAACGAACATCGATCCCTCTAATCTCTCCAATTACAGGCCTATATCCCTGTTACCAATCTTAGGTAAGATTACAGAGAGAATAGTATATAAAGAACTCTCTAGTTACTCAGAGTCAACACCGATTTTCCATTCCCGCCAATCCGGCTTTCGACCAAAACACTCGACTGAGTCAGCTTTACCTGAGATATCGGACACCCTTAAATTTATAACGGACAACGGCAAGAAGGCAGACTTGATCCTTTTAGACTTGACTCCATTTCACACAACATCTTGTTAGCCAGATTGAGATCTTGTGGCGCATCGGATTCCGCATTGGCATGGATTGCATCTTTCCTGTCAAATAGGAAGCAGGTGATCTCGCCGGTATCTTTTCTTTCACCAGCACAGACCGTTTCTACTGGTGTGCCACAGGGGGCTTCACTTAGTCCACTCTTATTTAATATATATATGGCCCCTCTTATCTCATTGATTTCAACCTACGGGATCGAAATCACATCGTACGCGGATGACACTCCGTTGATTCTGTCATTGGATAAGAATTCTACCGATGCTGAAGAAAATTTCAAATCTTGTTTTACAGCAGTTATAACATGGATGAAAGATAATCATCTTTGCTGTAACACTGAAAAAACAGAGATTTTACCTATCGGTAAAAACAACTTCTTTCAACCAAAGGATTGGTGGCCAGATGACACTACAGGCCCCCCCATCAACGGTGGAGGTAGCAAAGAATCTGGGCGTTTGGTTTGATTCTTCCCTTTCGTTTCAGCCCCATGTCCTGAAGACAACCGGGACTTGTTTTGGTCTTATAAGAACCTCGAGAAAGTTTTTCAATCAGATTCCGTTGACCACCAGGAAAACAGTGGCGGTGGCTCTTATACTATCGTGGCTGGACTACTGTAATAGCCTCCTCGCAGGAATCAATAAAGCCATCCTGAGGAGACTACCGGTAGTCCAGCACGCTGCAGCCAGACTATTCCTAGGGCTTCCGCGTAGAGTGTCGGCCTCGGCTGCCCTGAAGACACTCCACTGGCTTCCAGTTCATAAAAGAATTTTGTTCAAACTACTACTGACGACTTCTAGAGCACATCGTCATTTGGGCCCGATATATCTTTGTCGCGTACCCGCGGGTTTCCTCTCCTCGGAATGACGCTGATGCTATATGGGTTCCACCTCCCATCTGCCCCTAGTCCGGAGGACGTGTAACACACGCGGACAGAGGAGGCAGGTGAGTGAGGGAAGTGAGACAGGAACGGTGGGGACGGAAACCTAGAAGGAAACAAACACACAATGAGTGATAGTCGACTGACACGAACTCCCCCTACCGTGTTTCCCCCTAAGTGTGAGTCGCTTACCTGCTGTCTCCTCCCACCTACTGAGGTGCGGGCGGTGAAGTGACTGGGCGTTTGCGTAGGCTAAGTATCTCCAACACTGGAGTCCGGTAAGTTCCGTTTAGCGGGGACAAACCCCAGGGGGAATGAGTGCTCGGTGAGTGAGGTGAGCTGGACCAAGAGGCCTCTGGTAGTTCCCAAGAGTCTGTCTTCCAGCTCACTGAACGACGCCCAATTGGCGCGGTGAGATGTGTAGGTAGGTGAAGGCGCTACTACTGCCAGGCTCCGAATCCTTGAGCCGAGGAGCGCAACACCTACCGACCGTGAATGCCCGGAAATCCTTGGGCAGGTCTGTGAACGAGAATTACCTTTTTGGCTGCTTCGCCGGAAATCCTTGGGCGTGGTGGTCTCTCGGCGCTACGCCTCTTCTCTCGGAGGAGTCGAGAGGCGTGGAGAGCCAAGGTGGAAGTACCCGTTCCGGTACTCCACTGGTGACAAAGGGCACCGTAGGAAGGTGCCTCCACTCCGGTCTCTCAGGGGAGACGGGAGCCAGGAACAGGAAACCTTTCCCCGGCCAGTTCCGAGGGACGTTGACGGTCGCCGGGAAAGGCGGAGATTCAACAGGGGTCGAGAGGTCGTATCTCTGTAGACGGGTGACAGTACGGGTTCACCGTGAACTCTTTCTGTCGTAGCTCTTCAGGATACGTCCGGGAATAATCGGCCAGGACGTGAAGGAGAGGACGTGTAGTTATACTCTCGGGACACACCCACAACGTGACTCGTGGACTGCCGGGGTACCTGGGACTTGTAGTTCTTCCAGGTTTCTGGCGGGATCGCCACTCGTGCAGATATCCAGCCGGATCGTGACAGCACATCCCCTCTCACCCCTGAAGGGGTGCGACGAGTGGAGGGCCAGGTCTGTCTGGACACCGGCGATGGAAGGCCGCCACCAGACGGTCTGCGTGGAGTGCCGTCGCGGGCTCCCAGGAATTTTCTTCCGGCCCATACCCCTTCCAGGCCAGGAGATACCAGAGTTTTCCTCGCACCTTCTTGGAGTCCAACACCCTTTGAACCACGTACTCCCGCTCGTGGCGGACCCACACAGGGGCCGGGCGCCTCCTGCTGGGGCCAAGGGAGGGTTTGAGCAAGGAGACGTGGAACACCGGGTGGATGCGCAAACGCGCCGGGAGCTTTAGTTGGACGGCCACAGGGTTCACGTGCCGGACAACCGGGTAAGGTCCTATAAATTTAGGGTTAAAGACGCTAGGGCGTCTGAAGCGGATGTGTTTGGTGGACAGCCATACTCTCTCTCCCTTGTGGTACACTGGGTTGGGTCTACGATGTTTATCTGCCTGGTGTTTGTATCTGGCCTTGGCTACCAAAAGTCTTTTGCGGGCCTGGGTGAGAGATGCACGTATAGTGGACAGCCTGTCTTGTACGTCAGGGACGCTGAGATTGGTGTGTGGGAGCACGAAGGGTGTGAACCTAGGATGGAACCCCGCAGAAAGAAAGAACGGGGTGTGTTGTGTAGAGGTATGCATGGAATCGTTATAGGCCACCTCCGCGACCCACAACCAGTCTACCCAAGCGTTGGATGCCTGGTCCACATAACACCGGAGGTACTGCTTCAGTGTCTGGTTGAGCCTCTCGGTCTGTCCATCGGTTTGGGGATGGAAGCTGGTGGATAAGGAGGATTGGATTCCCAGTTCGGCACACCATACCTTCCAAAACCGTGCTGTAAACTGAGATCCCCTGTCCGACACGATACCAAGCGGCAGGCCGTGTAGCCCGACGACATTGAGCAACAGAAGTTTCGCAAGGGCTCCAGCGGTTGGGAGTTGTTCACAGGCCAGGAAGTGACCCATCTTGGTCAGGTAGTCGACCACTACCACGATGGCGGTGCAGTTCTGGTCTTTAGGTAAACCCACGATGAAATCCACCGAAATCCTCTCCCAGGGGTTACAGGGGGTAGGTAGCGGATGCAAGAGACCCTGCTGTTTGCGATGATCGGCCTTCATCTGGGAGCACACGGTGCAATGGCTGACCCAGCGCAAAATGTCCGGCCTGACCGAGGGCCACCAGAAGTGTCGAAGAACTTTCTCGAGAGTCTTTGTTCCTCCCATGTGCCCGGCGCTAGGAAGCTCGTGACACCAACGAAAAACGAGCTGTCGCAACTTGAGAGAGGGAACCAGAACCTGTGTGCCTCGCATGGGGATACCGCCTTGTAGGCGCCAGTCCTGGTGCCTCTTCATCCAGGCTACCCAGGTAAACGTGGAGATCCCTCGTTTGACGTCGTGTAGGAAGGACTCAGTTACCGTTAGTCCTATGACTTGTCCGGGAGACAGGATCGCTTGCTTGGGTTCCACCGCCGGGAGCCGGTGCACTTCTTGACGTGACAAGGCGTCCGCCTTCAGGTTTTGCGAGCCGGGGAGGTAGGTCACGAGGAAATGATATTCGGCAAAAAAGAGCATCCATCGTCTCTGCCGTGGAGTAAGGTGTCTCGCTGATCGCAGAAACTGGAGATTTCTGTGGTCGGTGAAGACGGTGACTTGGTGTTGTGCCCCCAGTAGCCAGTGTCGCCATTCTAGGAACGCTTCCCGTATGGCGAGGAGTTCTTTTTCGGAAACCGCGTAGTTCTGTTCGGCGGTGCTCAGCTTCCGGGACATGTAGGCCACTGGGTGAAGAATGCCTGTCTCTGGATGTCGCTGAGAAAGAACCGCCCCTACGGCGATGTCAGAGGCGTCGGTTTCCACTGAGAAGGGAAGGTCGGGGTTGGCGTGTCGCAGGATGGGAGCGGACGTGAAGGCATCTTTAAGTTGGTCGAAGGACCTTTGGGCTTCGTTCGTCCAGAGGAACGGTACGTTCTTTCGTGTCAACCTGGTGAGCGGTGACACCATCTGGGAAAAGTGGTGTATGAACCGGCGGTAAAAGTTCGCAAAGCCAAGGAAGCTCTGGATCTCCTTGATGGTTCGAGGGGGTGGCCACTGTTGTACCGCCTGGACCTTTCGGGTGGACATCACCTGTCCGGTGGGAGTTAGATGGACTCCGAGGAACTCCACGGTGGTCACATGGAACTCACACTTTGTGAGTTTGCAGTACAGTCTGTGGTTCCGCAAGGCTTGTAACACTCGCCTCACATGGACGACATGGTCTTCTTGGTTGTTGGAGAAGATCAGGATGTCGTCGATGTAAACCACGACGAACCTATCCAGAAAGTCTCGTAGAACCTCATTGAGGAAGAACTGGAAGGCCGCCGGGGCGTTACAAAGACCAAAGGGCATCACCAAGTATTCATAAAGCCCGAACCGGGTTCTAAATGCGGTCTTCCACTCGTCGCCCTCCTTCATTCTGACCAGGTGGTATGCCCCTCGGAGGTCCAACTTAGTATACAAACGAGCCTCTCGCACTTGTTCCAACAAGACCGGGATCAAGGACAACGGGTACCTGTTTTTTATCGTCAAGGCGTTGAGGGCGCGGTAGTCAATACAACAGCGTAGTTCGCCACTAGTCTTCGGTACGAAGAAGAGGGGCGACGCGGCCGGGGACCGTGAGGGACGTATGTACCCCAACTTCAAGTATGTGTCCAGATACTCTCGCAGGT
The DNA here is from genome assembly GCF_964204655.1 of Triturus cristatus. NCBI lineage: Eukaryota > Metazoa > Chordata > Amphibia > Caudata > Salamandridae > Triturus > Triturus cristatus. The sequence goes on from NC_140591.1 coordinate 24,577,068, forward strand.
GGGTGGTCTCCGGCCCGGTGAGGGCGTAGATGCGTCCAGACGGGATCACCGCACCAGGTACCAGGTCAATGCGGCAGTCGTACTCTCGATGAGGGGGTAGTTCTTCTGCCTTTTGGACGCTGAACACATCTTGATAGGACGTGTACCAGGTGGGAAGCGTAACATCCTTCTCTGCGGCGGTGGCGATGTGTTGGGCCAGAGACGGACCCGCGAGTTGTGGATGGGCCGTTTGGATACAGTGGTGGTTACAGAAAGTAGAGTTGAATGATATGGTATTGGTGGACCATTCTATGGTTGGTTCGTGTTTCCGTAACCAGGGTAACCCTAGAATGAGTCGGCATCGCGGGGCTTGAATGATGTTGAACTGCAGCCACTCTCCATGGTCGTTTCCTATGGATACCCAAAGAGACGGGGTCTCATATCTTATGGGCCCCGACTCCAGTTCTTTTCCATCCACCGCGTATACTAGCTCCGGAGGCTCCTTGCGTGTAAGCGGGATTCCGAGCCGGTCGGCTTCATCTTTATCCATAAAACACCCCGTGGCTCCGGAGTCGATCATAGCTCGTATGGATCTGTTCCGTTGGTTGATGACAGCAGTTAGCGAGATGAAGAAGTGATCCGGCTCTTGGCCTAGGGCGGATTCCATTGAAGGGATGAAGTGTGGGCTTGAAGGCTTCCCTCCTTGGTCCGTCAAGCTCTGTCGTTTCCCGGTGCCTTTTCTTCGATGGCGAGGGCGGTTTGTCCGGATCGCGGTCTGTTCGTTTTGGGCCTAACTGGGCATTCACGGAGGAAGTGTCCTTTCTTGCCGCAATACAGACAGAGTCCCTGTTTGCGGCGATGGTCGCGTTCACTTAGGGTCAACGAGGCCCTCACGGTCCCTATTTCCATGGGTTCCGATTTGGAACTCGTGTGGTCAGGAGGTCGGGTGTTGTCATAGGAACCGGACGTTTTCTCTCTTCCTCTGTGATCCCCTTTTCGTTCACGGAGACGATGCTCCAACCTGGAGGCTAGTTCCATCATCGCAACACAGGTCTGGGGTTGTGGGTCGATCTGGGCAATGACATCTTTCAGCTCATCGGTGAGCCCTTGATAAAAGATAGCCGACTGCTTGGTTTCCGGCCAGTCGGTCTCTGCCACCAACCGACGAAAGCTGTTCCTATAGCCCAGAAAGTCATTTGGTTTTTGCCGGAGGGTTAGCAGGTCGCGGTCCGCCGCAAAGGTGTCGGCTCTACGATCGAAGGTGTCTTCGAATGCGTTGCGGAAAGCGTCCCAATCATATAGGAGGGCTTCGTCCCTGCGGACGATGGGAACGGCCCATTGAGCCGCGTCTCCTGCCAGGTAAGAAATTAAGAAGGCCACCCGGGCCTGATTGGTAAGAAACAGCTTCGGTTTACAGTGGAAGTGTAGCATGACTTGAGTCATGAACACCTGGACCTTATGTACGTCTCCATGAAACCTTTCAGGGGGGGCCAACGGGACCTGGGCAGGCATTTCTACTACTACCTGAGGGGACTGTGAGGGAAACGAGGCCCCGGCATCGAAGGGGTTTCGTTGGAATCTATCCATACGTGTATGCAAGGCGGCCGTTTCCGACCGGGAAGCGGCTAAGTCCGCCTGCATCAGGGCTAGCGAGGCTAACACTTCTTCTAACGTAGCCATGATCAGCGTGATCGGGAGGAGATATTTTCGTGGGCCGATTATTCTGTCGCGTACCCGCGGGTTTCCTCTCCTCGGAATGACGCTGATGCTATATGGGTTCCACCTCCCATCTGCCCCTAGTCCGGAGGACGTGTAACACACGCGGACGGAGGAGGCAGGTGAGTGAGGGAAGTGAGACAGGAACGGTGGGGACGGAAACCTAGAAGGAAACAAACACACAATGAGTGATAGTCGACTGACACGAACTCCCCCTACCGTGTTTCCCCCTAAGTGTGAGTCGCTTACCTGCTGTCTCCTCCCACCTACTGAGGTGCGGGCGGTGAAGTGACTGGGCGTTTGCGTAGGCTAAGTATCTCCAACACTGGAGTCCGGTAAGTTCCGTTTAGCGGGGACAAACCCCAGGGGGAATGAGTGAGGTGAGCTGGACCAAGAGGCCTCTGGTAGTTCCCAAGAGTCTGTCTTCCAGCTCACTGAACGACGCCCAATTGGCGCGGTGAGATGTGTAGGTAGGTGAAGGCGCTACTACTGCCAGGCTCCGAATCCTTGAGCCGAGGAGCGCAACACCTACCGACCGTGAATGCCCGGAAATCCTTGGGCAGGTCTGTGAACGAGAATTACCTTTTTGGCTGCTTCCCCGGAAATCCTTGGGTGTGGTGGTCTCTCGGCGCTACGCCTCTTCTCTCGGAGGAGTCGAGAGGCGTGGAGAGCCAAGGTGGAAGTACCCGTTCCGGTACTCCACTGGTGACGAAGGGCACCGTAGGAAGGTGCCTCCACTCCGGTCTCTCAGGGGAGACGGGAGCCAGGAACAGGAAACCTTTCCCCGGCCAGTTCCGAGGGACGTTGACGGTCGCCGGGAAAGGCGGAGATTCAACAGGGGTCGAGAGGTCGTATCTCTGTAGACGGGTGACAGTACGGGTTCACCGTGAACTCTTTCTGTCGTAGCTCTTCAGGATACGTCCGGGAATAATCGGCCAGGACGTGAAGGAGAGGACGTGTAGTTATACTCTCGGGACACACCCACAACGTGACTCGTGGACTGCCGGGGTACCTGGGACTTGTAGTTCTTCCAGGTTTCTGGCGGGATCGCCACTCGTGCAGATATCCAGCCGGATCGTGACAATCTTTCAGCAAGATTTAAGCCTTATTCTACAGCACGAACATTTAGATCTAGTGCTGCAAGCTTGCTCAAAGTGCCGGGCTTCAAATTAGTAACTAGAGGTGGCAAATCAGCCACTGTACTGGAAGCAAAGGCTTGGAACTGTCTGCCAAAGGAACTTAGTGTAATTGAACAGGAGGGGCAGTTCAGAAAGGCATTAAAGACATGGATCTTCGGGATATCTGATGCCGGCTGTCTAGACCTAATTTAGGTCTTATTCTATACAATTGATCCTTGTCATTTACAGCGCCAGGAGACTCCGTTAGGAGTGACAGTTGCGCTATATAAGACTCACTTTTCATTTCATTTCATTTCTATCACTGCTATATGTGTTGAGTGTATGAGTGAAGCTTGTACCTCTGGTCCTGTATCTGTTCTGTGTGTATGAGAGAAGCTTTTACTGCTGCTGCATCTGTTGTGTATGAGAGAAGCATGTACCACTGCTGCTGTATCTGGTCTGCTTATGAGAGAAGCTTGTACCTCTGCTGCTGTATCTGTTCCGTGTGAGATGCTTGTACCACTGTTGCATCTGTTCTGTGTATGAGAGAAGCTGGTACCACTGTTGCTGTATCTGTTCTGTGTGTATGGGAGAAGCTTGTACCACTGCTGCTGTATCTGTTATGTGTGTGTGAGAGAAGCTTGTACCACTGCTGTTGTATCTGTTCTGTATATGATAGAAGCTTATACCGCTGCTGCTGTATCTTTTCTGTGTATGAATAAAGCTTGAGCCACTGTTTCTGTATCTGTTCTGTATATGAGGAAAGCTTGTACCTCAGCTGTATCTGTTCTGTGTGTGAGAGAAGCTTCTACTGCTGCTGCTGCATCTGTTCTGTGTGTATGAGAGAAGCTTGTACCACTGCTGCTCTATCTGTTCTGTGTGTGAGAGAAGCTTGTACCTCTGCTGCTGTATCCGTTCTGTGTATGAGAGAAGTTTGTACCACTGCTACTATATCTGTTCCGTGTATGAGAGAAGCTTGTACCATTGCTGCTGTATCTGTTTTGTGTATGAGAGAAGATTGTACCACTGCTGCAGTATCTGTTTGGTGTGTATGAGAGAAGCTTGTACCACTGCTGCTCTATGTGTTCTGTATGAGAGAAGCTTGTACCACTGCTGCTGTATTTGTTCTGTATATCAGAGAAGCTTGTACCACTGCTGCTCTATCTGTTCTGTATGAGAGAAGCTTGTACCACTGCTGCTGTATTTGTTCTGTATATCAGAGAAGCTTGTACCACTGCTGCTCTATCTGTTCTGTATGAGGGAAGCTTGTGTTCCTGCTGTATCTGTTCTATGTGTATGAGAGAAGACTATATTGCTGCTAATGTATCTGTTCTGTGTGTGAGAGAAGCTTGTACCACTGCTGCTATCTCTGTTCTTTGAGTATCAGAGAAGCTTATACCGCTGCTGCTGTATCTATTCCATGTATGAGAGAAGCTTGTACCACTTCTGCTGCATCCGTTGTGTGTGTGAGAGAAGCTTCTACTGCTGCTGCTGCATCTGTTCTGTATGTATGAGAGAAGCTTGTACCACTGCTGCGCTATCTGTTCTGTGTGTGAGAGAAGCTTGCACTGCAACTGTATCTGTTCTGTATGTATATGAGAGGTTTGTACCACTGCTGCTGTATCTGTTCTGTTTATGAGATAAGCTTGTACCGCTGCTGCTGTATCTGTTCTGTGTATGAGAGAAGCTTGTACCGCTGCTGCTGAATCTGTTCTTTGTATGAGAGAAGCTTGTACTGCTGCTGCTGCATATTTTCCGTGTGTATGAGAGAAGCTAGTGCCACTGCTGCTGTATCTGTTCAATGTATTTGATAGAAGCTCGTACCACTGGTTCTATGTCTGTTCTGTGTATTAGAGCAGCTTGTACTGCTGTTGTATCTGTTCTGTGTGTGAGAGAAGCTTGTGCCACTCTTCCTGTATATTTTTTGTGTATGAGAGAAGCTTGTACTGCTGGTCCTATATCTGTTCTGTGTGTATGAGAGAAGTGTGTACCGCTGTATCTGTTCAGTGTGTAAGAGCGAAGCTTGTGCCACTGCTGCTCTATCTGTTCTGTGTGTGAGAGAAGCTTGCACTGCTACTGTATCTGTTCTGTGTATGAGAGAAGCTTGTACGACTGCTGCTGTATCCATTCTGTGTATGAGCGACGCATATACTGCTGCTTTATCTGTTCTGTGTATAAGAGAAGCTTGTACCTCTGCTGCTGTATCTGTTCTATGTATGAGAGAAGTTTGTTCCACTGCTACTATATCTGTTCTGAGTATGAGAGAAATTTGTACCACAGCTGCAGTATCTGTTTGGTTTTCATATATATGTATGATTAAAACATAGTTTTCTATGTTTTGTAAAAAAATAGAAAAGATAGAGATATTTCCAATGTATTATGTTTTTAGTTATTTAGTTTGAATTCCGATTCTCTTTTGTATTTCAGGAGGATCCCCTGAGTTGCTTCGAAATCTCCTTTAAGATTCACGCAAGAAAGTAATCTGTTGTGCGGTTAGCAAGGCTGCCACTAACTCCCCACTATGCCTGGATGGAGAAGGCGGAGGCGATTCAGGCCCATTTGTTTCTTTACCTGGATCCGAACTGAGGAAACTCTTGTAAGGTCGAGGCTGGAGATGTTCTTTATTCTTTACCTGGAAGGATTTACGCTGGAATTCACTGAGAGGATCCAGTCTGTGGCTGATGAATTTATAATCCTTATCACGCTTCACTGTTAATATTTCCAATGAGGATAAAACTTTTACCAAAATACTGAGGAAAGAATATTGTGGGTCACAAAGTCTGTGGCTAGATTATCAAGAAGTCAAAAACATATTGTGAGATTAAGGGCCTTATTACGAGTACGTCGTTCCTGGAACAGCCATACTTGCGGTGGCAGTCCGACCGCCGTATTATGATGGTGGCGGTGGGACTACCACAAGACCGCTACCTCCACCAGGATCCAGGCTCCCGCTGCAGCAGCGGTCTGAGAAGGGGCTGAATAGGCTGGCGGTGCCAATGCCGACACTGCCGAGCATATTACTACCTGAATTTCCACCACCCATTTCATGACAGGGACCCCGCCATGAAAAGGGTGGCAGAAATGCAGGTAAGAGGGCCCTAACAGGGCCCCCGGACGAGTCTGGTGATAGGGGTGCAAGCAGGGGGGCACAGTTTTTGCCCCCTATAATTGCACCTTCGTATGTGCTGTAGGCTCTCTCATGACGGCAGTATGCTGTTCAGGCTCTCCTATTAGCCTAACATACCAGCCACCATGACACCAGCACCGCACTGCCCCCCTCCACCCGCCTTTGATTTAACTCATAATTCGGCAGGTGGGATCACCATGGGCTTGGTGGTCTTCCTGGGATCACTGCAGTGGAGGTCCCAGAGGAAGATCACCAAACTCGTAATAAGGCGCTTAATACCAGGTAAGAATATCGGGGCAGATTTACAAGAAAGTGACGCATCTGTAAAGATGCGCCACTTTTTCCTGCACCACCCTGAGAAACCCTTGCGCCTCTATGGATGCGCCGTATTTACAATACGGCGCACCATGGCGCAAGGATTGACAGATGCGTCAGAAATTCTCCCTAGATGCGTCACGTTGTAAATGGGCCGCATTTTTACGCTGCTGCTGTGTCACAAAAAGTGACGCAATGGCGGCGCAAAAATGACGTAAGGGGCTTGTAAATCTGCCCCGTCATTTTTAGGCACTTACTATCATTTTTTTTATATATCATTATATATAATAGTGTTTTATTTAAAATAGTTGTATAAAATAACATTTTAAAATTAGTTTGATATATATTTAATACTTTAAGATATTTGTATTATATTAACATTTGTGTTTAATTTGGTTTAGTATAGTTTATACATTTTTATATGATTTTTTAAAGCGTAATTGAAATGTGTTAATTTAGTAACAGGTGGTGGGGTATGTAAGGGACTAAGGTGGACAGTTTTTCCAAAATGTAAATTAATGTTTTGAATTTATAAATAATGTATGATTTAATTTAATGTTTTAATTGTTAATCATGTAAATTAATTAATACAGTGTGGTAACTAATTTTATATTTATTAATCGTGTTAATTTGAGCAGTTTTAGTTAATAATTCATTTCAAATGAATAGTTTTATATTTGTCTAATGTTATTTTGTTTCTAATAATTTTAATCAGTCAGTCAATAAGTTTATTTCGGCCATTGCGGCCATAAAAGTATCACACACAGACAATACAATACAGACATGATTAGACAATCAAATTTAAAATAGCAATCCGCAGCAGCATGTAAACTTTTCTTTTTCGAGTCCAGACTTCCTAATACTCCGGGGGAAAAGAAAGTCCACAAAGGTGCATGTGCATTAAGTATATAGAACTGGTATCATTCATACAGGAGCCTGTGCCTAGGATTAGTGAAAGCAGCTTTACCCCCCAATGACAGATCGATGCCTTAAAAGTGCCAGTGCCTAAAGTGCAGAGAAGTCCGAGGACTGATTACTGAGTCCCAATGGCTGGTTCGGCTCCGCCCATCCAAAACAGATACTAGAACAGAGTTAAAAAAGCACTGAGAACAGCTAAAGATTGAATCCAAGAACTGTAACTGCAAAAGCCTATGGCCTAAAAAAATAACGGCATGACCCGTCATGCAGAGACAGCTCTAAGGTTAGTTCAGAACAAGACTATTAAATGCATACATGTATAAAATCATTTAAGAAATATTAAAATACAAAAAGATATATGTCAATTACATGGTCAATGCATACCTCCTACTAATCCACATTTTGCCCAAAAATGTAGCAACAGCACAGACAATTAGCATGCTAGAATCAGATTTTAGGATGCGTAACGCATCGCTGTGACAAGGGGTACCTAGTTGTCTACAGACAGGTGCTATCTACCTAGATCTCAGAAGGTGGTACCTAGGGCATGCAAAGAGTATGTGACTTATGGACTCGGCAGCAGGTGAGCAGTCAGGGCAAAGCTGAGATGTGCACGTGGACTGGCGCCAACAAAGGTGTTAACTGGAAGGAACCAAATCTGAACAGCATATAGAGTTTCCTGTCCAGAGGATTTGTAATGACCGCCGAATATTGCCCAAACACCTTCCAGTTTGAACTCCATGAAATCAAGTGTCAAGCGGCCCCCAGAAGGATGGGAGATAAGGGACTACGCCACCAGTAACATTTCTTAACCTGGGCTTTAGTAGGGAGCGATTCAGGAGTATCGGCATCCCATGTGCCTTCCATTTCTAGGGTGGACAACAATGTTTTCACCCTGGATAGCCAACCAATGTTCTTATGGCGATCCAGCACATACCTCGTCCAAAGCAGCAGCATATGGACGTAGCTCAGGGGTGGTTTTAAGCGTAGCCAAAAGAGCAAGGGGCGTAACTGCGCTTTTTGGACAATCTTAGATTTACCCTTATCAAGTCTCAGCGGTTGCAGGGAGATACTCTGTGGCAGAGAGCAAAGTGATCTCAAAAATGTATTTTCAGTCACTAGGAGTGCATCCAGTTTTTCAAACCCCCAGAGTTCCGCCTCATAGAGAGACGCTTCCAGTGCTTTATGATCATAAGTGCAGAGGGGAGCCGCTATTGGCTTGCTCAATGATATCTTGAGCTCCTTGATCAAAGCCCCTGAGATGCGTCTTAGCTCGAGGTTCTGCCTCTTAACGTGGTGTCTCCAGGAAAGGTCATCGGAGAGAGTGATACCCAAGTAATCAAAGGTACTCACTTTCTCTAGTGGTTTCCCCTCTAGAAAAAGTTTTCCCTTAAAAGATCGATGAGGGTTAATCGTTAAAAGCTTGGCCTCTACCAAAGTTTTGTCTGCAAAAAGTAAAATTGTTACATTGACATTTTTGTTTCCTTACATATTGCTCTTTCTGTTTCTTGTGTCCTGTAGGGTCCCTGTGACACGTGCTTAGAAGCCCCGGTGGTCCTTTTTGGTCTCTTCGCTCTCAGGGGGGTATCTGTATTCCTGTGGTGGGTCTATTTAACCACAGGTGACTCTACCCTGTGAGAGAGAAAAGACATTGTCTTCGCTCCCGCGGATCGTGGACTATCTGTCGCTGGAAAGACACCCGGACAGTGACTTTCTGTCTAAACCCGGCTTGGAAAGGGGTCAGAATGTTGTTGTCTTCTATTTAAACTTGTATTTTCGTAAGAAGCACTCGGGCAAAGATCTTTTGGGCACTGTCGATCAGGCTAATAGGTCTATAGTTCGAGGGCAGTGAGCGATCACCCTTCTTAAACACTGGGATTACCTCTGTCCCTTTCCATGAGGAAGGAATTGCAGAACCGGCGGCTATACCATTGGCCAGGGCCAGAATATACTATGACAAATTCTCAATATTACTGTGAACTAGGTCGCTAGGAATAGTGTCCGGACTGGGGCTTTGGATCCAATAATTGCTTTAATACTGGATCTTATTTCAGCTAAGGAGAAGAATCTATCAATCTCAGAGCTGTCATAATTGACTGTTGGGTCTTCATGAGGATGAACAGGGGAAACAGAGTTTATAAAGCTGCCATTACATCGGGTTCCTTTACAACACTGTCGTTACAACGGCTGCGTTGTTAGAACGCGATGCCTTTACATCGCAAGTCATTAGATCGACTTGCTATAGGGGGCGCGCTAACTTAAGGAATAGTATGATTTACTATTCCAACACCTTCCCTACTGTTGCGCACGCTGGAGTTGGAATAGTAAATTATACTATTCCTAAATCCAGCACGCCCCCTACAGCTAGTCGATCTAATGACTTGCGTTGTAAAGGTATCACGTTCCAACAGTGCGGTCACTGTAACAACCGCATTGTAAAGGAACGCAATATGATAGCATGCGATGTAACATGCTAAATTCATGAACAGGACCTCCAGTGTGTAGAGACGAGAAGTGGCGAGGCCATTTCTCAACAGCAATGTTATTGTCAGGTGACTGGGACCTACTTTCCTCTACTTTAGTTACTAAAAGTCAGAAACGTTGTGTGTCTTTTTTTGCGCAAGCATCGCTGTTCAGTGACAACGCTCCATTTCCCAGTCCTTTTTGGCCTTGAGAATTGCTTTCTTGTAGCTTCGCCTGGTTTCCCTCACTTGAGTCACGTTATTTGATCTGATTGCAGAGGCCAATTGGATTCTAAGGTCCCTGCATTCTCGGGTGAACCATGCAAACTGCAATTTTTAACTTATTTTCCCATCATGTGAGTGTCGTATTTTAAAATAAGTGTCCAACAAGTTAAAAAAGTTAGTGTGACAATCGGCAATCTTGGCAAGATCACCAGAGGGTTCAGTCAGACTGAGCATCATTTTAGTATTGGCCTTCAAGTTAGTGTTAATTAGACCTAACTTATCCGGGTCCATTGCTACCCGTGCCCATGTAAGTCACTTCTCATCATTAGTAGAGTGAATCACCCTGGTGGCAAGAGTGGCATCAGGAGAGTTAGGTCTTCAAACCCAAGGAGAGATTAGGCTTAGCTCGAGGGTATTATGATCACTGTCCGTAGTAGACTCTACAACCATGTCAATAACTTTGGGCCATAATCTCAAGTCTAACAGAATATAATCAATTTGGCTCATATTGGTGGTCCGGTTAAAAGTATTTGCACCTAATTTATCAGAGTAGGTTTTCCCATTAGTAGCCCTCAAACCAAACTCAAGAGTTATTGCATTAAGCTGCAATGCCGTTTTGGACCATTTTTTAATAGGAGTAAGGTCCGAGGGGTGAATGAGCCATAACTCCTCCTTGCTTCCTCACCGGTCCTCCGGTTCAAAAGTGACATAAAAGTCTCCTGCAACTATTGATGGCAATAGAGTATCTCTAGCATCTAAGAGAGTCTCCAAATCCTGAAGGGTGGATGATGTACTTCCTGCTTTCGTCCCTCTCGTGTACACATTAAAGAGATCAACTCCCAGCCCGTCTTCTGCCCTTATCTGGACTGCCAGTAGATCTGGGCTGCTGGTCTTAAGTTCTTTAATGAAGCAGTGGAGGTCAATTTTAATTAAGATTAATAAACCCCCACTTGGGCGCCAAGATTTATTAGCAATCGCAGGGTGATGGGATGTGATGTACCCGGGGATAAAGATGGTGAAGGGGACCACGTTTCTTGTAGAATACAGATATCATGCTTTTCTACATATTGGGTCCGATGAGCAAGGGCAAGTTTGGTTCTCAACCCGGCAACATTCCATGATAATAAAGAGAGATTGGTCACGTGACCTCTGTTGACTGAAGCTACAGGATTTACCCTCTCTCCTTGTTCTCCTCTCTGCGAACCAGTCCGATGACCCATGGGACTGTCCCCCTCAACCGAGCCACTGGATGCGGTCATGCTCCCTTCGCTAGTTGTAGTGTGCAGTGCAGTGGTTAAAGGTAAGGTTGAAACATCTGGGCAAATGAGGTGGGAGGATGTACTATAGAGCCTGTAGGCAATGTCTGGTGTACAAGTCAATTGTCTGCATCAAGAGACGAACCGGGACTCTGCTGATGTATCAGGCAGTGAGTTGATGGCTTCAACAAAAAAGTACTGGCACACTGTAGCAAAAAAAACTTCCTTGTTACTCTGGACTAGGTGGGAGGAAGTGTACGTTATCACAGACCTCCAATACTCATTTATAATGTCTGGAGACAGCCCATCCAGAATGCTACAAGTTTAACAATTAAAATAGATAGAAAAGTAAGAAAAGGAGAATGTGCAGTCAGTCCACAAACAAATACACTCTACAGAGACCCTCAATGATGACGAGGTGAGAAAATATGTAGAGAGAGAGAGAGAGTACCTCACGTGCGCACCACCAGAGGAGCTACTGGTTGGTTCTCACCAGCTTGCCCACGTTTATTTCATCATCGGTCACTCTCTCTCAAGAAAAAGGTGTGCAGTGTCCAATAGAAAACACAAAACACAAGACAGTGTAGTGTGAAGAACACAAAAACAAATAAATTGTGCAGACAACGACAAATATAAAAATAGTGAAAGTGTATAGACTCACAAATGATTGTTTTATTCTGGTTAGGAGTCTATCACCCTGTTAAAAACCACAGCATGTTGCATACCTTACTAATGACGGCCAACATGTTTCATTGCCAATAAAGTTTGTGGCAAATTCATCAGGGCAAGAAGGGGTCAAAAATCACCTTCTCTGGACACACACCTTTAAAAGGACTGACAAACACAAACAAACAAACATACAGCATAATCAGTACGGGGAGGGATGAGTTCAAAAACCAACCCAAGGCTGGTGATGGTAACAACATTTAGTTCATTACCTAGTTGTGGCTATGGGCCCACATACCAGCCACCAAAAGTGAGTTGATGGCAACAATGGGCGCAGTAGTGGGTGATATTTCATCTGTATCCCCGTGCGAGTAGAGCGATTGAACCTCGCCTCCAGTGCGATTAAATCGTAGGCCAGATTCGCATCTCTAGTAAGTAGCTCAATGCAGTCTGTCAAGGAATTGATTCCAGTGATCCTTTTGGCCCCATAAATGTCCTCCCTGATTATTGAGCGGCACCCCCTCACGTGACGTATCCAATGTATCCCTTTGTTACTGAGTCTTCGTTTTCACAGCTCACGGGAGATGATGGTCTGGGGACATTGGTCAAAAAATACTCTTAGGGGGCCCTTGTGATGAGATTCGCCTGCCAGGTATATCTCAATGGAGGCGGGCATTAAAGGAGGAAAGGTGTGAGAAACCATTTAATGGCAACCGGGCTGGTGTACAACTGCGAACAATGTTGGCGTAGGACATATTATTCCTAGGCATGGGGCCAGAGAGATTCTTGCTGAAGGAATTTGCATCAAATTCTAGGGATGGATCAATAGGATTATCAAAGGTTTTACAGGAGGCTGCTTGGATGGTTGAGCTTCGATAGCACCTTTTTTTACTAGCAATTTGATGTGTTCTGTTAGCTCTTGGACTGCCTTTTTTTTAAAACTGTACCTCGGAGCTCAGTTCAGCTATAGTCTTATGTGGATCTTGATACCTCAGAGCCTGGTCGAAAGAGGCAAACTCGTGTATGGACCACACTGGTGTACCTCGGGCCCTCGGTCAGCTCTCAATTCCTGTCTCCCTTCCTCTAGGCTGTGAGACTCACCTAGCCCCACCCCCACTACCACCGGGGGCTCTTGCATGAGCTGGAGCGGGGGAACTATCAGAGAGGGGAAGAGCAGTAGTTAGACTAATAGCAACTGAAGCGTTGTCAGAAACCCTGGTGGGGAGTTCAGAACTTATCACCTCCTCGACCTTTTCTACATCGTTAGATATGTGGAACACTAATGAAGGGTCAAGAGAACAGTTTTTTGTGCTGCGTGTCTGGGGCTTTTTAAACATGGATGGAGTACGTTTAGGCTGACAGGGCTTAACACTATTGGGGAGATTTGGTGAGCCTGGGGGGCGAGGGAGGCAAGGGGTTAATTGTAAGTTGGCTTGCGGAGTTAAAATATCTTTGCATTCGATAAGAAGGTCATCTATGCGATCAAGAACACAGTTGCCTCCTGCCGACTTGCGTACTTTGCTTGCTTTATTGGATTTTGTTTTCGGTTTAACCCCTCCGTCCCCGTTTTCAAAGTCTCTAGATGATTTATGAAGATTGTGGGGCTCAGTATGTTTACACATCTTGAGTGCAGGGCCAGACTGGGAACCACAACCGGCCCTGGCAAAGTGCTCGGCCGGCCCCCCTCCCTCCCCCCGCCCGGGAAGGTGGGGGGGGGGGGTGCCGCCAAGCTCTTTGCCAGGGCCGGTTTTCGGCCGATTTTGTTACAGGGCCGATTTGCTGCAAAATCGGCCCTGTAACAAAAACTTCTTAACGTGGACAGTGGTCCTTGTAACAAGTAATGCAAGTTAAATAAATATAGACTGCAATCAAATCTATATTTCAACTATCCAGCCGGATAGGGAATTAATCCAATTTATTCCAAATTAACAAAGCACAAATTAAACAAAGTGGGGTACAATCCTGTACCGACAAACGTAAGGGTGAGGTAATATGTGACATTAGGACACAAGAAACAAAGACATTTTAGGCAAAGCAAAACAAAACAGCTTGTTGTAATTATAAGGCATGAAACAAGCGTGATAGTGGGCACAAACGTGGCACTGGTATGAGCAGATTTAGTAAGTGTACACGTTGTTTACAAAGGTCGACGACGTTTCGATCCCGTTTATAAAATTAGAGGGATCATCATCAGGACTGACAATATTTGTCTTGGGCCCAGATTAAATCGTTAGAGGAGGAGAGGGGTCCGTGGTTGCAAAACCCAGTAATGAATTGAGGATCGTCGAGTGAGCGCCAGGGCCTTCGATATTGCCCTCAACCCAAGGATTGCGTGTTGGTAGGTTCGGCAAAAGAGGTTCAAGCCAATTAGTTAGGCAGTGCAGGTTCTCACCAATAGTGGTGAACCGGACCTCAAGGACGGTGATCGCGTCGGGATACATCCGGTGAATACCGTTGCATGGAGGAGCTCAATGACAGAGATAGAGGGACGAAGGACTTATATACATGAGGTCCAGCACAGATGCCCAAATGCATTATGAAAATTAAAGTTGTGCTGTTCCTGAATGATCTAGAATTCAGCAATATACAAAGGACAGTAGGCTACAGAGTCAAAGAGATGGGAATCCGTTTCTGTGGAATGTAATGTCCTCACACACCCAGTTGGGTGTAATGCTTCATCATCGGGCTGCTCCTCGTCTGGCCGGCGCTTAAATGTCTGACGGTCTCCCGACGAGGGGCACTTTGGTGGAGATCTTTTTCCAAATAGCCGTTTGGTGCCGTGGGGGTGAGAGATTTAGTGTGTGTAGATGAATAAGTGGTGTGTGATGTTTATGTGAGTTAAAACAGGGTTGGGAGTACCAGCAAAAATAACTTTAAATGTGGGGTCTCCTACCCTGAATAAAATAAAGAGGAAAGGCGCAATGCTAAGTTTATGTCTTAGGTGTGGCGCTCTTCCGTGTGGTTGTTCAACATGTTTCTTCGCAATTCTACAAGTCTAGAGGCGATTCGTCAGGACCTAAAGTTAAAAAACTATCTACACTAAGGTGAAATGGAAAACAATAATGAATTAATGTTTAGGATTTAAGCCACGATGACTTACTCTGTCTAATGGCTGGTAGTACTGGTTCTACCTATTATGGCATAAATCCATGTGTGATAAGGAACACATTCACCTTAGAGATTCCTTACTCTCCAACCTGCAACCTTAAAGGAGGAAATACATTGTCAAATGGCTAACACAACCCTTCAGTTAGAGTGGGCAAGGGAAACACTGACAATGTTATCTCTATTGGTACATGCTATTATCCCAAATATATGAAATGTATTTCTATTCTCATCTGCACAAATACACCTTAAAATAACCTTCCTGTTGGTATCTTCCATTCTAATTTAGAGCTCACAGTCCTTGCATCGTCACCTTGAAAGCTCAAAGATCTTTTCACTTTTTCACCCCCTTCCCTCCCCCCGCCCCACACACACACAGCAGGCAGAGGAGACTGAAGCAGAGCTGAAGAACGAAGGGGGGAGATGCTTCGATGCCCTGGCAGAACATTTAGCTAGGATGCCATCACCCTCTAAAGTGCTCCAGTTTATTTCACTCTGGCACTTAAAGTGTTGCCTGCAGGACAAAGCATGGATGTTGGCTTGAATGCGGAGTGCAGCCTACATGGATGTAGGCAGGCGCCACGGCATTGTTTCACATTGTAACTCATTCCATGGGGACGACCGTGCAGCACGGGGGCATCTGTGGGTGCATAGCACCCCTAATTCACAGTCCGTGCTCATTTCAAACTCAAGAGGATGAACGACAAGGCTGGCCCAGTAAGAATGTCCGTCTAAGCTGAGTGTTGTACACAGCAGCAGCAGGCGCGTTGACACGATGGGCTACACTGCCTCGCTTTGTATCCTGTTAAATGCATCGCATTGGATGGTTTCACAAAAGCCTCAACTTTCTTTTGATATTCAAATCTCCCCACTCTGAACCCCATTCACCACGTAAGCGGCCTCTGTCTTCTTGAGGAGGAAGGGGGACGTGCAGAGTCAAAAAAAGGTGTTAGTTTAAGTGGTTTTACCCCAAAATACTACACACAGCAAGAAAAACAAATGTGTTCAGCCATCGACATTCACTCAAATCGTTATTAAATACAAAATCCCAGAATGAAACTTTCCGCTCAAAACCTTTATTGGAAGTGCCGGTGCCGCCCCCTAGCGGTTACTTCTTATTGCTCATTCATGACTGAAAATAATGAGACATTAAAAATGAAACTGTCTCCAGGCGTTGAGGGGGCTCGTGCAACGCCTGGCGTTCAGTCAAGAAAAGGCAGTGCCAGGCTGCCCGAGGGGGGTGAAGAAGGGAAAGGTGCAAACGAAGTGATAGGGAGAAAGACAACAACGAAAGACAAACAGGGAAAGTGGTGTGTGGTGTCCGATAGGAGGGTTTATGAGGCTGGGTGGTGGTCCGCATTAAAATGCATTAATCACGCATTTTAGCGCCTTACCCACCTGCACACTGTGAGAGAAGCAGGGAGTGACCGTGACTGCCAGAGTTGCATTAACAGCAGCGCGGCATCCGAGTGCTGTGAGCGTGCGGTGTTACAAGGCTCATACTGGCTACTCAGGCCTGTGCTAATAAATAAAATATTGCCTGACATGTTGAGAGATTGAGGATCATTATAAGCTGCTTCAGACTCGTGCCGCAGTGGGCTCTGGGCTCAGCTGACTCTATTCGGCAGCTGAGACCCCACTGAGACTCGCTCATGTGACCTGCAGTACTTCTTTCTGTGCTAGGAGACAAACTAAGGGGCATATCAGCAACAACCAGCGATAATTATTGCTCAGCGCACTTAGCGCTAGGATAATTATCGCCGGCTAGCGTGAATTTTTATCGCTGAGATAGCGTGCTAATTGCAACGCTTATCTCAAAAGCGATAAAAATCCTCACGCTAACTGACTAACGTGGGATTATCGCTGGAAAATCTCACGCAATGTGTTGTTAGCTTGATGATAGGGACTCACAAACTTAGCCATGATATCCACCTTCCATAGGATATCATGGCTAAGTCAGTCCTGAAGTAGGGGTTATCGCTACTTTTCTTGCCGCTATGCTTCATAGCGTGGGGCTTGATGATAGGAGAAATGTCATGTCAGGTCAGGAACGCCCACTTTGCATGTTATTAGAGATGCAAAGCTGGGCGTTAGGAATTCCTAAGCTAACGCAAGTTTTCACGCGTTAGCGTGAGCTTGCTAATTAGGCGATAGAATTCTATCGCCTCGCCTTGCTGATATGCCCCTAATTTCCAAGGGTGACACCTTCCCTGACTGTTGCTGTTTTTTACCCACCTCTACTGTCATGGACCTTTCCGGCTTTTGGCGGCTTCTCATTCTGAATGCTGCGGGACTCGGAGAATCATGAATGGGCCCCGACAATGTCGACACAGTTCCATCTTCCGCGCCATGCACCAGAATGCAGCCAATAGCACTTCCGCCACTCAGGCCAGTAAAGTCCCCATGTGGACAGGACAGACCCTGTCTCACTGTACTGATGTCTCAGTATCATGATGCCAGGGAGATGGGTCCGGTCAGCTCAGGCTGTGGCAGGACGTTTTTAGGTTGAGCATAAGGGCAGCGCGCATGCCCTGCTCGCTCTGCAAAGCATGCTGCATTGGAGTATGCACTAGAAGCTCCGCCCACTCTCCACCCATATTTGTCATTGTCCTTGATAAATGCTGGCTTCTGATTCGTAAGTAGGCTTGTTAGTCCCTCCTTGGTACCGATAAACAATGGCGGCTGTTTTTCTGTATTTGCAGCGCGCCCGCCGGTTTTCGTAAAGAGAGATATGCCGCTCTAACTTTAAAAGCGACTGTCCCCACCCCCACAGCACTCACGGCACAATGACAAAGATTTTTTAAAATTATTCATACTTTTTAGAAGAACACGACGCCTGCTTTAAGGACATTGCCCTCCATTTTCTTATTTTTTTTAACTATAATGTTGAGCACGACGCTTGCTTCAGGGACACCGCGCTCTATTTCTTTCTTTTTTTGTTTTTGTTTACTTTATTGGTGAGCACTCACGGACACTGCGCTCTACAATACAATAGGTCTTGCTTTTGCTAAAGTTTGACCTACTGGTATTGTAAATTACAATGCCTTTTAATATTATAAAAGGCTTTGCCATTTACAATGCCAATAGCTCAAAATCTCGCTATTGCGAGACCTATTGCATTGTAAAGGCTTGTTTATTTTGGCCACGGAGAACAGATTAGATGGCACGTTTCTGACAAAATCTGATCATGTTCAACACACTCTTTCTGTGAAATGTGCCTCGCCAGCCACCTCTTGTATGTTGGCAACTGCCCATTCTTCCACATCTACAAAAACATCCTCTTTAGTTTCTTCACATCCAGGTAGACTTGAAAGATAATGAACCAAAACAATCCTTTTCCACTGCCTGTACTCGAATTTAAAGCTGTACTCTTGCAAGCTCCATAACCATCTTGATATTCTTAGGGTAGCATGCACTGCTCCTTTAGGTGGTAAAAATATCAACAAGAGGACAATTATCTGTCCTAATTATAAAATCTGTGGCCCATATATACCTCCTCAAGTAATAACCCCCCACTAAGTCAATGCCTCTTTTTCAGTCATAGAGTAGCTACTATCTGCAACCCTTGATGGTCTTGAAGCAAAAGCAATGGTGAGCTCTCTCTCAGCTCTAATTTGGGATAAAATCCTGTGTTAGTGGCATCAGTATTTATAACACTCTTGTCTCGGGTGTCAAATGGCTTCAGGTGTAGAAATATCTCCTTTTATTAACACCTTGAACTCCTCTCCGCATGTCCCACACCACACAAACTTCTCATTTTTCTACATTAAACCCCTCATGGACACAGTCTTGTTGGAGAAGTTTGATATGAAATGTGAATAATAATCTGCCAACCCCAGAAGAGCTGTAACTTGCCTTTGTTCTGAGGAAAAGGAGCCTCATCAATGGCCCACACTAACTTCAGTTCGGGTGAAATGCAGGCGAACCTTTTTTTGTTTACACATTTAAAACCTTAGTCAAAATAGCATCATGTTCCTCTCTATTAGCTTTGAAAACCAGGACATTGTCCTGAAACCATTTGGTAAGTCTTTGAGTAACAGATGTAGGGCTCACTGACACATAGGCTCCCTCAGGTGTAAAAAATTAGGTCAGAGATCTGGACTCAGGGTAGAGAGCAATTTGGTGATGTACTGATGACAGATTCAAGGTAGAGAACATTACTGCTCCCTTTACTGTCGTCAACATTTCACCAATGCTAGGTACGAGATGCCTATACATCCAGATGGTGGCATTGGGGTTGCACCAGTTCAACACAAAGCCTGAGCTCACAATTTGATTTTCTTGCCAAAACTATAGGGGGTAGCCATTCTAATGCCTCAATGCCTTCAATTATGTCTACTTTGCATAACCTTTTGAGCTCTCGTATCAGGGGTTCTCGCATAAACAAGGGATTTTCCTAACTTTTTGGGCAATTGGTACTACCCTCTCCTCAAAATTATTTTGTGTGAGAACCCTTAAGCAACCTTGATTTTTCCGTAAATACTTAAGGGAATGTTTCTGTCTAATCATTATATAAAACTGTATTTACATCAGCAGCACCTTTTCCAATAACCTGGTTAGGCTGGAATCGAGGCACACATGTAAATCACGATGCTATGGCCGCCCCAAATGACGTGCCACATACAACTTTGGACGGGCTTTTACATCTCTAAACTTTAACTTGGTCACAAAGCCTCATTTATGAGGCTCTACCAGCACTTTTGTGCAGCCGGAACATCACTTTTTTGACGTTCCGGTGGTGCAATGTGCCACTGGCATATTTATATGGCCACATAAAGCCACGTTATGTGGCTTTTCATGGCCTTATAAATATATGCCACTTTCATGCAGAAAACTGTGTGAAAGGGGTGTGCAATAGGTGTTGCTGGGGGCATTCCCAGCAATATCCATGGTTTTTTGACACTGCCCCAGAATTTAAAGAAATCGTTAAGTCTGAGGCAGCACCAAAAACTTACGGCTCCCCAAATGAGGCGTTAGGGAGGCACAATGAGGATAGATTTCTCTATTTCTCCTCATTTTCCCTTTTTAGGTCTCATCTATACAGCGCGCATGCACTGCTTAGGAGGGCCTTTAGCCGTCGCTCTGCTAATTTTCAAGCACACACTCGTGCTTGTGGCGGCATCCACCTTGCGGGGGCAAGCAGGGGCGTGCCACAAGCACGCGCACAGTGCTTGAAAATGAGCAGACTGCGCGCGCGCGCACGCACCACTCCCGGGCTCTCCCTCTCTCTCACGCGCATTCCTTGTTTTGTCATCTTGCGGATGACTCATCTCCCCGATTTCCCGATTTAACTATATTACTGACAGCACTTTTTAATCAATTCCCTTTGGGGAAATTAAAAGTGAAAGCCCTTAATTTTTCAAACAGTCAAAATATTTGAAATGCTTTTCATTTTTATGTGTCTTTTTAAATAGCATCCGATATTTCACTCATACAGTGGAAGTTTTGTTGAAGCAAATGTCCTGTATCACCATGCTGTATGGATCCTAAAGGCAAATGCGCCAGCTATTTGAAAACCACGTCCACCATGTCCACCACCACGTCCACCACAACCATGTCCACCACCACCACCACGTCCACCACCACTACCATGTCCACCACCACCACATCCACCACCACATCCACATCTACCACCACCATTAGGTCCACCATCACCACATCCACCACCACTACCCCATCCACCACCACGTCCACCACCACGTCAAATACCACCACGTCCACCACCACCACGTCAACCACTACCACGTCTACCACCACGCCCATCACCACCACGTCCACCACCACCACGTCCAACACCACCACCACGTCCACCACCACCACCACCACATCCACCACCACCACGTCCACCACCACCACGTCCACCACCACATCCACCACCACCATGTCCACCACATCCACCACTACAATCCCCACCACCACCACATCCTCCCCCAACACCACCATGTCCACCACCAGGTCCACCACCACCACCACCAAGTCCACCACCACCACGTCCACCACCACCACCACATCCACCAATACCACATCCACCACGTCCACCACCACATCCACCACTACCATGTCCACCACTACGTCCGCCACCACCATGTCCACCACCACCACATCCACCACCACCACCACCACCACTTCCACCACCACCACGTCCACCACCACCATGTCCACCACCACCACGTCCACCAACACCACCATGTCCACCACCACCATGTCCACCCCCACATCCACCACCACCACCACATCCACCACCACCAAGTCCACCACTACCACCACATCCACCACCACCACCAAGTCCACTACGTCCACCACCATCACATCCACCACCACCACATCCACCACCACCATGTTCACCACCAACATGTTCACCACCACCACCTCCACCACCACGTCCACCACCACCATGTCCACCACCACCACATCCACCACCACGTCCTCCACCACCACCACATCCTCCACCACCACCACGTCCTCCAACACCATGTCAACCACCACCACGTCCACCACCACCACATCCACCACCACAACCACCATGTCCACCACGTCCACCACCACCATGTCCACCACCACCATGTCCACCACCACCACCATGTCCACCACCACGTCCACCACCACCACATCCACCACCACCACCCCATGTTGACCACCACCATGTCCTCCACCACCACCACATCCACCACCACTACCATGTCCACCACCTCCATGTCCACCACCACGTCCACCACCACCACCATGTCCACCACCTCCACCACCATGTCAACCACCACCACATCCACCACCATGTCCACCACCACAATGTTCACCACCACCAAGTCCACCACCATGTCCACCACCACATCCACATCCACCACAACATCCATGTCCACCACCATGTCCACCACCACCACCATGTCCACCACCACCACGTCCACCACCACCATGTCCACCATCACCACCACCACGTCCACCACCACATCCACCACCACATCCACCACCAGCACCACGTCCACCATCATGTCCACCACCACCATGTCCACAACCACCACCACTACCACATCCACCAACACATCCACCACTACCACGTCCACCACAACGTCCTCCACCACCACTTCCACCACCCACATCCACCAACACATCCACCAGCACCACGTCCACCACCATGTCCACCACCACCACCACATCCACAACCACCACCACCACATCCACCACCACCACTACATCCACCACCACCACCACATCCTCCACAACCACCACATCCACCACCACATCCACTACGTCCACCACTGTAGGAAGGTGGAATCTGACTATATGGTTGCCCCCACTTTTTGCCTGGTGTTTATGACTTAGTTGGACTGGGACCTTGCTATTCAGGGACCCAGTCTATCTGCTTTCTCTGTAAAATGGTTTCCATGTACATTAGGTACATTTCTAATTGGATTCTGGAGTGCCTTATAAGCCCCTAGTATATGGTATACTATGTACCTAAGGCATAGGTACCTCAGAGGCCTACCAGGGGCTTAAGCATGTATTATGCCACCCCTGGGCAGCACTCCAAAATGGCACCACAGGTCTGCTACTGCAACCTGGGTAAGGTGGTGCTTGCACCCCTTACAGTGGTATAGGCTACCTATATCACTACCATTGCACACACATATAGAACCTATAAGTCACTCCCATGGAAGGCCTTAACAATCCTGAAGGCAGAGTGCTTGGTTTTTATGTGAGAGGGTGCCCCTGCATGAGCAGAGCCCCTCTGCAGTGTTCGGAGTACCTCCTCTGAGGCTGTTTGTGGTGCAGCCTGACCATATACTCTTAAGTGCATTATAACCTCGCGGTAAATGCTAAATATGGACTGGCTGCACGGAAACATGTTGTGTTTGGTGTCAAACACTTTGGAATACTACCCCCCCTGCCAGTTCTGGCGGCGGGGGTAGCATTCCACCCTTCTAGAGGGAGAGACATGTTCACACTGGTCTAACCCGGTAGGACTTTCTACAGCCTTGGCATCACAAAATGGATGCCTCTGCCAAAGACACGGGTCTGGCCTCCTGCTGCTGACCAAAATTCCGGCAGGGGAGGCCTGGACAATAGGTTTCCTGTCCCAGGGAGGTGTAACCACCTCCCCAGACAGGCAGATGTGTATTGGGGCTGGGCGGGAGCACTCTCTGGTGCTTTGAAGTCCTGCACTGGGGGCACACTTGGTGTCCCCGTGCATAGTCCAGTTCAAACCAGTTGCAGGGGCTACCTGCCCCTGCTCTGGCACGAAACTGGACAAAGGAAATGGGTGTAACCACCCCTCTTTCCAAACCCTCCCATAGGTGGGTCCCTAGAGTATGTCCAACCCCCAAACTTCGTATAAGTATGGGAACCCAGTCCTTGAGACTTTAGATTACCCTGGACGAAACTCTGCAACATATATCCTGGACCTTCGACTTTCTATCTCGACTAGAAGACGGAAGAAATCTCCCTTGGGGTCAAGGAGTGACTCCCCTGCTTGGCAGGCACCAAAGAAGCAACTGACCGGTCTGCATCGCTGAAGCTCCCGCCAGATGCCGAAGCCTTTGGATCACCAGAGGCAGATTTCCAGATTTCCCCGAGGCTATCCTGAGTCCACAACAAAGCTGAGGCCCGTGGCTATCCTGGGTGATGTGGAACGGTGACCGCTGGACACCATGAACCTTTGCAGCAACACTATCTTTCTGGTTGTCCTCGAAGTTGTGCTTTGGGCTCTGAGTAGCCCCAGCCTTGTGCATCTCCTGCACCGAAGATTGTTGGCCTCCACTCCACGATTGACCCGTGGGCCAGCTTCAAGTGCGACAGCTCAAGGTTCTTTTGCGATCACTAGCCCGTTGGCTAGCAGGTCCGCACGAAGGCAACTCCTTTTCTACTTGGGCTTTCCTGGTTGCTCCAGACGTACCCTGACTTACCTTCGCAGGGTGAGTCCCTCAGACCTTGCTGGTCTGCACCACAGTCCTTTCTCTGAATTCCTGTGACTTGCCTTTGCCAAGGCTTGTTGGGTCCATTCTGGTCACCGACACCGCGGCACTCGACAGACTTCGTGGGACAGCTCGAACCCGGCTTGTGGACTTCGTTGACACCTCCTGGATCTCGTGGCTGAAGAGTCAAGACACCAATCAACTCACCTGAAGCACCCGACATCTGTGGGCATTGGTCCATCCTGCCCTTGGTCACTGGCTAGTGACCCAGACTCTGTCCCCTCTGCTTTCAGGTTCCTTCCATCCTAGATCCAGGCTTGGATCTCTTCGGACACTTCTCCTCTTCACGGCAGCAGCAGTTCTTTGCAGGCTTCCATTGAAATCGATGACGCGACCCGACACCAAAAGACACCTATGCACCCGGCTTCCCTGGGTGAGGTAACTCGAGTACTCCGGTGTTCCCGTGGGTGCTAGCCCTAGAACTTCATAATCCCAAAAGGGTTTGGTCCTGACTTGATTCTAAGTGTCCCTAATCTTTACATTTCCAACCGCGACATTGCCCATAGAAGATAACGGGAACTCGCGGCTGAGTTTACAAACTGCACACGGCCCCCGTGGGTCCCCTGTGTCACTACCTTGGGTGGTTCCTTGGGGTCCCAGCAATTCTACAGGCTCTAGGCCTTGTGTCTAGTTCAGTCGTGGTTCTTATACCACTTTATTGGTAAATGGTTTGGTACACCCCTAGGGCTGAAACGTGTATTTGTGCTTTTACTGTTGATTGCTAACTTGTAAACAAAGTAATTCGAACTCCAGTCTCATAAAGAGACTAGAGGGGTGTGCTTTATCTTAAATACATATATTTTGAATATATACTTGGTGTGGTTCTCCTTTCATTTGGTCATTCAAGAGATTATAGACTGGTAAAACAAGCTGCTTTACACTCCTTCAAGGCTTAGACTGAAGGCTGCTCTCCATAGCTACCACTAGGATAGCTTTCAATAAAAGTTGTCTTTAACCTATTCACCATAAGGGGTTGTTTGGACTGATACAGGGTGCCCACTATAACTAGTGGACAGCATAAATCAGGCCAACTTCTCACAACCACCACCACCATGTCCACCACCACCATGTCCACCACCACCACCACATCTACCACCATGTCCACCACCATGTCCACCACCACCACATCCACCACCACCATGTCCACCACCACATTCACCTCCACCACCACCACATCCACCACCACCTCCATCACCACGTCCACCACCACCACGTCCACCACCACCATGTCCACCACCACATCCACCACCACGACGTCCACCAGCACCACGTCATTGGTGCAACAACATCAACCTTTGCATGGCTAAACACTTACAAGGTCCCAAAGGCGAGACCTATTGGCTATGCCAATGCTTGTTCTATTTGTGCTGCATTCTGCAGCATACATAGAAAGAAAAAGCCCCTTGTGATTGTTTTTGTGCTGGAAGGTTTTCCTTCCTGCGCAAAAATAATCATCCCTGCAACGTAGGCACCCTTGCACCACGATGCAAAGGTGCCTGCGCTGGCGCACGGCAGCCCATTGTCCACCAGCGCAGGGGAAAAGGACAGGAAGGCGCCGTATCTTTGGACGTATTTTTGGTGCTCCGTATCTGATAAATACAGTGCATTCCTGCCCTTTTCGTTTGCCGTAGGGCCCAAAGTATCTCATAACATCAAGAGGTTTATTTCCATTTGCCACAAGTCTTGTGTCTGTAAGACTCAACACATATCATTTGAATACCGGCCGTTGATTTTCTCCAGTGAGAGTGTAATGTGCTCCCCAAATCTGCCATCACTCTCACATCCCTTCCATCAACTGTGATGGTGCACTATGCGTTGCCTTCATTGCCTCCCACCTCACTAATCTGCAGGATAAACTCTCCCTTTACGTCACTATCCCCTCCTTTAGACACTTCCTTCACTCTCCCCTTGGTCCCATCCCTTGTGCTTCTGCACACACGGGCACAGCGCCCATTCGTGTTTGCATTTGCGACACATTTGCCCAACGGCAGGACAATTCCCATCAGAAGACAAGTGTCCTTTAACCCCACACTTGCAACAGACACAGTCTGGATTGTCTAAATCTCCTCGGGTTCCAGTCGTCGTTCTCACCTTCTTTTATTTTAAAGTTATATTTGTTTTCTATGGCAGTCTCTCCAGTGGACTCAGCAGGCGTCTCTTTCAGGACTTGACTGGTCATGTCCGCTCTCTGGGCAATGTAATTAGCTTTTTGTAAGTTACATTCTCTGGGTTCAACAGTGTTTGCTGTACTTTTTTGTCATGCACATTTTTTTTACCAGTTTATCTGATAACGTTTCATCCCGGAAGGCTTTGTAGCTGGAACATGCTGCTACCTTCACCAATGCTGCTATGAAGTTCTTCTTCGGTTCACCCGGTAACTGCCCTCGGCTCAGGAGCTTAACCCTTTCGATCACTAACTTTCTCTTTTCACATAGTTTTTCTAAGTTTAGTAATCGCTGTCTAACTCGGCAAACTCCTCTTCCTCGCCATCTTCCTCTAAGGGCGATGGAAGTTGATTCAAGACCCTGCCTGCTTCTGCCACAAGGAGTAAGTATGCCCCCCCCCCACCTCCAATGCCTGTACATAAGCCTCGAACCCGTCTTTACATCCCCCCAGACCACAATGAATAGCTCTTATTCATCAATTTACAACGAGCTGCTGCTGTTCCTCGCATTTCTTTGTGCGACAAACTGGAAAACTAGATTCAGAAAAAAATGCAGAAGGGATATTTAGTATTTTGATGCTTAATGGTTCACTCACATATGTGAAGTACTTGTTTTAATTTGTATGCTCTGTTAAAGGGTTAAAATCGACAGGCATGTCCAGCTCATAACATGCAGATGACGCGGCAGCTCAATTAATAAAGAGGCTGTACTGTGGTGCTGTGGCCGGTAGATGGCAGTATTGTATAGTATTAGAAGAGAATTGCTATGGATGGTTCTGTTGTTGTGTTGTGTGTGTCACTGCTCCAGTGCTCGAAGTGGGGGGGGGGGGGGTCGGGGGGGGGATAGTAGGGGAACTGTGGGCGGAGAATCGGAGGGCGGGAATAACCTGAGGAGTGGGTCAGTGGGTGGAGTCAGAGGTGTGGCCAGAAAGAGCAAATCATTCTAATGTTTAGTATTTGGCATTTCACTGCCCAGTTGCAGCTCAGTACGTTATTTAATTCAACCGATGGATACACGTGTTTATTTAAGTTTTTCACGTAGTGGGATTTGCCTCCAATCACAGGCTGGACTAAACACCCCTAAAAGTGGAAGCAGGAGGCATTTGACTCCCAGCCGGGCAGTTTCTGTCATCAGCACCTCTGCTCCCTTCTCCACAAGAGCAGTTCAAACATGAATAGCAAAATATCCCAGTTTGCAAATGTTTTCTATATAATAATGTCCCGGCAATATTTGCCACATAATTCACCATCTGCTGCATAATTTGACTATTTTAACTAATAAATTGTTTGTAGCTCAAACGAATCAAAAGTTACTAAAAATATGACTTGTGTTTCTGCGAAGCGGACAGCCCCTCTCAAAAATGTAACTGATCACCTCTCTCACTGCTGCATTTGTATGTTCCACTGGTACTAATAAGTCAAAATCTTTGCAGAGACTATTGGCATGTGTAAAAGTTTACAAATAATAAAGTATCTGAAAATATACCGCTTTATGCTTCAGCCTTTTTTTGCTGCATCATTTAGTCAACACTGAGGCATAATTTTATGACATTTTAGTTGTTGCCAAAAATTGCTGGAGTCCAGGAAGGCGGCAGCAAGCGCTTTCAAAACCATAATATACTTGCAAGCACGATGCCTCCACCCAAAGTCAGCGCCCAGTGCGGTAACACCGGTGCACTGCCCTACAGCTGGCCCCTCTCAAGGGTCCTGTGACCTCAGTGACAGAGTCACTGACGCTCTAGGGTGTGCTGCTTCTGCCCGCCCGCCAGACTGGAGGTGACCTTCAGAATGGATTGTGGTGGACAGGTCTTCAAGGTGAACCCACACTGGCCACTGCTAGGGTCCACCTGCTGGTGCTAAGACACCAGGGCTTCTAAGGTCAAGCATGGGAATGTGCTCCCTCAGGAGAGTGGTCTGAGGGACTGGTCATGAAGGCTGAACCTGGTTCCCCTGTTCCAAATTCGGCAGCTCTGACCATAGTGCCACATCCTCTCCCCCACTGAACACCATATTGCCCCTCTGAGAGAAACTCACTCTGCCTTCAACTACAACCCAATTGTGCTCCGCTATAAACACCCGGATGCGACTCAATTCATATTGCGCACCAGACAAGAGTAATATGCTGCCCAAAAAAGGAACAGCATCCTTGAAAAGCAAACACTCAAGGGAATGCAAGATTAAGTAAAGTTGGCAGGAACAACATGGCACCTTAACGCTTTTACACCTATTATTCAAAAAGCAATGGGTGCTTGTGCCTGAAAAGTTAAGGACATGTTTACAGGAGGGACCGTTTCAATGTCCATTACTTATATCCTTACAAAACGTAAACGGTATGGTTTGAAAATACCACATCCCTGAACACAGAGCCGTGGTACACAATGTGTTTTCCAATCCACCCATCAAGCATACATTGCAGTACCTCCAGGAATGGTGCACTTCCCCACCAGGGGAAATCAATGTTGTTCAAAGAAAGACGAGAAAACAAAAGTAGCGCTTCACTGGCAAACTCTGTAAAGTGGCGCTAATGTGTTTGGGTGTGAATAAAATCAAGCAACCAATCTATCTTGCTTTATTTAGTTATTTGTCACATTTTTAACCCTTTATTCCCGAGGCTGCATTTTTGGAATAGAAAAAAGTCCGGAAAAGATGACATTTCCAGCAAAAGTGTTCTTCTTTTTTGGATTCATATCACGGAGGAACAAATAAATTAAAGGAGGAAAGAGAGGGTGAGAACCATTTCTTGAAGTCTCGGTTTTCAGTAAGTGAGGAGGAGCAAGACAGAAAGAGAGGGAGGAAGAGTAGGAAAGAGAGGGGGCGGCAGCTGCCAGCGGCGCAGCGATAGTGGACACTGTCCTTGTCTTCCCTGGGCAGGAAGGGTCTTTTCCTTCTCTGCCCGCCCCGCCCGTCCCCGGATGGCCGCAAATGGCCAGCCTTATCTATAGACCTTGGCTATTTCTTCCGTTCTGGGGCTCGTGTTTAAAATAAAGAAAGTAGGGGAACGCAATCTATTAAGTTTAAAAAGTAGGGGCACGCCGTGCCCTGCCAATCCCGCCCACTTCGACCACTGCGCTGCTCACACGTAAAAGCAGTTCCTGTTGAAAGGGAAAATCAATGTCTTTTCAGGGCTGGTTACGAGGGCGCAAGGGAAGGTTTTTTGGTCTCAGAACCCCTTTCAGAGGCCCCGGGCACGCAGGGATTACTGGGCCTAACCGTGGGGGTTGAGACCCTTTACTCCTGATATCCTGGGGCCTCACCTACTATGGATCCTGAGCAACTATGCCGAGTCCCCCGTCTGCACTTGTCTCCCAGGAGCAACGCAGCAGAGCAGTACACTATTGTCCAGCCAAATACTCAATTTTCAGAAAAGAAAATAACTATTTATTTCCACCATTACCAACACAAAGTAAAAATATGACTTTCACAAACAACTACACAGTCCCCTAGGGGTCGGGCTCTAGTGTTTCCTTAGGCAGTTCCCAGGATCCCACTACCTCTTCGCTATTAGTCAAAGCGGCTACTTCCTGTTCACTATTGCCAACATCCAGGGCAAACCACACTACTAGTCCGAGCCGGAAGAGTCCATATAGACTATACTTTAAAGTCAAAAGTGTTCCAGCGCCGCAGCGCTAACTAGCAAGCAAGTTCCCCCTGGGCAGACTGGCTTGAAATCAGTCTTACCTGGATAACAGCCTTTACAACGTGGCCTTAAGCACGTGTGCCGTTTCCCCGCAAGCTGACCAACGCTTGCCTTAACCACGCATATGCGTGGTTAAGGCAGTCAGTGTTCTAGCTGTCTATGCGGGCAGGGAGAGGAACCGGAAGGATCGCTGAAGGAAGGACCGGGACGTGGCGAGGTAAGTTGGGCTGGGGCCCAGGGGTTGGGGGGTTTAGGGGAGGGGGCCAGTTTTAGGGCTCAGGGCGGGAGTTCAGGGTAGGTTTTAGGGCAGGGGACTGAGTTTAAGGGCTCTGGGCGGGAGTTCAGTATAGGTTTTGGGCAGGGGATTGGGTTTTAGGGCTCAGGGCGGGGGAGAGAGACAGTTTTGCAGTTTTCAGGGCAGAGGGCAGTTTTTAGGGCTCAGGGCAGGGGGGTCAGGGTAGTTTATTTAATTTCAGGGCAGGGTTTTAGGCCTCAGGGCAGTGGAAGGATTAGGGGTAGTTTTACGGCGCAGGGAGGCGGAGTCAGGGTAGTTTTTGGTAGGGTGCATGGTTTTAGGCCTCAGTGTGGGGGGAGTGGAAGGGGTAGTTTTAAGGGAAGGGCAGAGTAGGTTTTAGACCTCAGGGCGGGGAGACGAGGTAGGGGGAAAGGATTTTAGGGCTTAGGATGGGGGGGGGAGTCGGGGTAGTGGTAATCTTTACCACACATATCCCTTTACCATCATGCCTTTCCCACAAAATTGTATATAGTGCAAGCTCAACCCAAAGGTATCAGAGCGCTTTGCGTGAGCGCCAGTTGCATTACAGACATACATATTCATTTTATTTTTAGGCACGGGGAGATTAAGTGATTTGCCCAGAATCACAGGATGTTTGATCCTCCCGCCAGACTCGAAATTGGTTACTCAGCTTCAACGTCGGCCGATCTGGCCATTAAGCCAGCATGCGTGGTAAAGGAATGCGTGGTTTAGACGCATTCATGGTTAGGACGGTGTTGTAGAGGCATGCGTGGTTCAGCCATGCGTGCCTCTGTCATACAATCGTCTTACCTGCACCTGCAGGCTTGAAACTTATAAAGTTCCAGAGCGAGTCCTGTCCGCAGCCACTTGTAGCGGCAGGAGGATCAGGTGAGTTTACCAAATGTGGCCCCGGTGAGCTGCCCTGCAGAGGGTCAGAG
The DNA here is from genome assembly GCF_964204655.1 of Triturus cristatus. NCBI lineage: Eukaryota > Metazoa > Chordata > Amphibia > Caudata > Salamandridae > Triturus > Triturus cristatus. Next base: position 24,607,916 of record NC_140591.1, read on the forward strand.
TTCCTACCACTCGGTCATGCCACAGTAGCGACCGGAGGTTCTTTGTGGCACCTTGGACGGTAAGTGTGTGAACCGTCCCATGGTGGGGGTTGATGTGATGAGCCTGAAGTGGGTCCCTCACCTTGGTGATGGTACGCTGATGCTTCCACGGCGGCCTCACTTACCCAGCGGGGTTTGTAGATCAAGTTGCACATCTTGATGCACCCAGTGATCCCTTCTCGCATAGTGGGCCACCATATCTTCCTTGCACATAGGTTCGGCCTGCTCGGCCCAGCTTAGTCCTTAGCAGCGGCCCCTTCTGACATACGGGGTTGCGGTTTATGTTGGGGGTCTGCTTCTTTTGAAGTGCCCATTCCTCTGCTTTCTCTCGCTTCCTCTTGAAAGCCGACTGCTACAACAGGAGCAACTCCAAAGCCCCACGACACAGTCCATCGGAGTGACTCGAGTTCACAGCAGGGTGTTAGCCACAGTGAAATGTGCTTCAAAAGGTTAACCCAGAGCCTCAGCTCTACCCCTCTTGATTCCCTTGTCAGTCCCATCTCCTTCCTGAGATGTGCCTGGGTCCCTTCCTTGTGACCTCTCTCTCATCAACGAGCACCCCTTGAAGTGTACAGGGGGAGCCTGGCTCTCCCTTCTCCAGTGTGTCCCACTCAGCTTACAGGAATGCAGCAATATACAAGTCTGTGTAGGGGGGGTTCCCCTACCTCCGCTGCTTATGTTGGACCACACAGCCCAGGTCTCCCAAAATGGAACTCAGACACATTTACCATGCATACAGTGCACAGTACTACATGCTTCATGTACTGTACCACACATTCATCCAGCACATGCATTTAACATGCACGCACTGCACAGTACTGCATTTTCCCTGTATTGTGCCCTTCCGAGGCACACATACACGCAGCGTAGATACACCACCCATGTGCTGCTCACACCATACACCAAATGATATAGGCCAAGGGTGAGTTTGGCAAAGAGCAGTGAAACTTTACATGAGCGAGCCTGTACGCCTCCCTCCAGTTACACAGGTAAAAAGGACCCGTTCACTCCTACTGATCACTACACGGTTTGTTGCCACGACTGCTCTTGTGCAGCTTAACTCCTGGTGACAGCGGACGCCTTCCACCGCTATGAGGGCAGCGCTTTGGCCGCCCCTCCCTGCCCAGCATTATAGCAATCAGTGAGACAGGCCTTTGTCATGGTACACACACATGATTTGTATTTGCCTACGACAACAAAAATCAGCCGTGGGATCCAGACATCAGTACAGCTGGGGCACTCAGGGCCGGGTGCACATCCATTACCCATGCAGAGGACTTTTGTGTCCCGAGACAGGGCCTCTGGAATCTTACAATTCTGCAGCTGCTTCTTTTTTCACAAAATTATGGATTTGCCACATTTTCCACATAATCTATCATCCACTGCATAATCTACACATTTTAACAAAAAATTGTTTGTTTCTAACACGAATGGATCAAAAGTTACTAAAAACGTGGAGACATGTTTGCACTCAGTGGAAGGCCCTTCACAAAGATTAACTGGTTGTTTACGTTGCTTATTTCTGTATTTGGTTGCTAAGGTGATACTAATGACATGAACTCTATGTTGAGACAGCATTACCGTGTGTAAAAATGACAAATTAATGCAGTAATACCATAAATGTGCCGCATTATGCTGCATAATTTGCCTTTTCTTGTTGCATAACTTAGTTAACTCTGCTGCATAATTTGGTGCTCTTTGCTGCATATTTCCAGCGGCTCTGATGTAATTGAACGAGCAGCAGTCGCGAGCTGGGCTCACTCAAGGTAATAAATGGCTGTACGGAAGCGCGACGAAGCGTTTGAAGCTGAGATGAGGTCCCATCGCTCCACACCATGATCGGAACACCTGAGCAGTTGCAAGCAGGGAAATGGCACAGAGGGCAGAGGAGTTTCAAGGACAAGTTATTAAATCAGCCGTCAGACAAGCAGGTTAATCAGCCAAACCAGCATTGTGCTGACCAAGGAGAGAGCAGGGAGCCCGGTTCACTAACCGTGGGGACAGCGCAGATGGTTGCTGACACCGTACATGCATGTAGCTCTGTGCAGTGCGTGCATGGCAAATGTATGTGCTGGATGTATGTGTGCCTATGAGTGGCTCAGGACGTGGCTTCCTTCCCAGAGGGGTCCGCCTCCCTGCAGGCAGTGCTCGCCGCCAGGGAAAAGAATCCTGGCACTCCCAAGTAAAGCCTGAAGAGAGAGTTATTAGATGATCCTAAGAGGGAGGGCACAAGCAGCCAACTGCCTGCAAAGGAACCCTCAGCAGCAGTATTTCTCTTAGATCTCTGAGGGCAGAGGCCTCGACGGGGAGCCTGCGGCACAAGACAGCAGAGGGCTCGACAGGAAGCATGCAGCACAAGACAGCAGAAGGCTCGACCGGGAGCCTACAGCACAAGACAGCAGAGGGCTCAACGGGGAGCCTGCAGCACAAGACAGCAGAAGGCTCGACCGGAAGCATGCAGCACAAGACAGCAGAGGGTCCATAAGGAGCATGCAGCAAAGGAGAGCAGAGGGCTCAACGGGGAGCCTGCAGCAGAAGACAGCAGAGGGCTCAACGGGGAGCCTGCGGCACAAGACAGCAGAGGGCTCAACGGGGAGCCTGCAGCAGAAGACAGCAGAAGGCTCGACTGGAAGCATGCAGCACAAGACAGCAGAAGGCTCGACCGGGAGCCTGCAGCACAAGACAGCAGAGGGCTCGACCGGGAACATGCAGCCCAAGACAGCAGAGGGCTCAACGGGGAGCCTGCAGCAGAAGACAGCAGAGGGCTCGACTGGGAGCCTGCAGCAGAAGACAGCAGAGGGCTCAACGGGGAGCCTGCAGCATAAGACAGCAGAGGGCCCGACGGGGAGCCAGCAGCACTGGACAGCTGAGGGCTCGACAGGGAGCCTGCAGCAGAAGACAGCAGAGGGCTCGACTGGGAGCCTGCATCAGAAGACAGCAGAGGGCTCAACGGGAAGCCTGCAGCATAAGACAGCAGAGGGCTCAACGGGGAGCCTGCAGCAGAAGACAGCAGAGGGCTTGATGGGGAGCATGCAGCACAGGACAGCAGAGGGCTCGATGGGGAGCCTGCAGCACAAGACAAAGAGGGCTCGACCGGGAGCCTGCAGCTCAAGACAGCAGAGGGCCCGACGGATCGCATGCAGCACAAGCCACCAGAGTGCTTGACAGGGAGCACACAGCACAGGACACCTGAGGGCTTGACTGGGAGTCCCCAGCACATGACAGCAGAGGGCTCAACAAGGAGCATGCAGCAGAAGACAGAAGAGCGCTCAACGGGGAGCCTGCAGCACAAGATAGCAGAGGGCCCGACGGGGCACATGCAGCAGAAGACAGCAGAGGGCTCAACGGGGAGCCTGCAGCACAAGACAGCAGAAGGCTCGACCGCGAGCCTGCAGCACAAGAAAGAAGAGGGCTCGATGGGGAGCATGCAGCACAGGACAGCAGAGGGCTTGATGGGGAGCATGCAGCACAGGACAGCAGAGGGCTCGACAGGGAGCATACAGCACAAGACAGCAGAGGGCTCGACAGGAAGCATGCAGCACAAGACAGCAGAAGGCTCGACCGGGAGCCTACAGCACAAGACAGCAGAGGGCTCAACGGGGAGCCTGCAGCACAAGACAGCAGAAGGCTCGACCGGAAGCATGCAGCACAAGACAGCAGAGGGTCCATAAGGAGCATGCAGCAAAGGAGAGCAGAGGGCTCAACGGGGAGCCTGCAGCAGAAGACAGCAGAGGGCTCAACGGGGAGCCTGCAGCACAAGACAGCAGAGGGCTCAATGGGGAGCCTGCAGCACAAGACAGCAGAAGGCTCGACCGGGAGCCTGCAGCACAAGACAGCAGAGGGCTCGACCGGGAACATGCAGCCCAAGACAGCAGAGGGCTCAACGGGGAGCCTGCAGCAGAAGACAGCAGAGGGCTCGACTGGGAGCCTGCAGCAGAAGACAGCAGAGGGCTCAACGGGGAGCCTGCAGCATAAGACAGCAAAGGGCCCGACGGGGAGCCAGCAGCACAAGACAGCAGAGGGCTCGACCGGGAACATGCAGCCCAAGACAGCAGAGGGCTCGACAGGGAGCCTGCAGCAGAAGACAGCAGAGGGCTCGACTGGGAGCCTGCATCAGAAGACAGCAGAGGGCTCAACGGGGAGCCTGCAGCATAAGACAGCAGAGGGCTCAACGGGGAGCCTGCAGCAGAAGACAGCAGAGGGCTTGATGGGGAGCATGCAGCACAGGACAGCAGAGGGCTCGATGGGGAGCCTGCAGCACAAGACAAAGAGGGCTCGACCGGGAGCCTGCAGCTCAAGACAGTAGAGGGCTCAATGGGGAGCCTGCAGCAGAAGACAGCAGAGGGCTCAACAGGGAGCCTGCAGCACAAGATAGCAGAGGGCCCGACGGGGCGCATGCAGCACAAGACAGCAGAGGGCTCAACGGGGAGCCTGCAGCAGAAGACAGCAGAGGGCTCGACTGGGAGCGGGCAGCACAAGACAGCAGAGGGCTCAATGGGGAGCCTGCAGCACAACACAGCAGAGGGCCCGACGGATCGCATGCAGCACAAGCCACCAGAGTGCTTGACAGGGAGCACACAGCACAGGACAGCTGAGGGCTTGACTGGGAGTCCCCAGCACATGACAGCAGAGGGCTCAACAAGGAGCATGCAGCAGAAGACAGAAGAGCGCTCAACGGGGAGCCTGCAGCACAAGATAGCAGAGGGCCCGATGGGGCGCATGCAGCAGAAGACAGCAGAGGGCTCAACGGGGAGCCTGCAGCACAAGACAGCAGAAGGCTCGACCGCGAGCCTGCAGCACAAGAAAGAAGAGGGCTCGATGGGCAGCATGCAGCACAGGACAGCAGAGGGCTCGATGGGAGCATGCAGCACAGGACAGCAGAGGGCTCGACAGGGAGCATACAGCACAAGACAGAAGAGGGCTCGATGGGGAGCCTGCAGCAGAAGACAGTAGAGGGCTCAATGGGGAGCCTGCAGCACAAGACAGCAGAAGGCTCGACCGGGAGCCTGCAGCTCAAGACAGCAGAGGGCTCAATGGGGAGCCTGCAGCAGAAGACAGCAGAGGGCTCAACGGGGAGCATGCAGCACAAGACAGCAGAAGGCTCGACCGGGAGCCTGCAGCACAAGACAGCAGAAGGCTCGACCGGGAGCCTGCAGCACAAGACAGCAGAGGGCTTGACCGGGAGCATGCAGCAGAAGACAGCAGAGGGTTCAACGGGGAGCCTGCAGCAGAAGACAGCAGAGGGCTCGATCGGGAGCGTGCAGCACAAGACAGCAGAGGGCTCGACTGGGAGCGTGCACTACAAGACAGCAGAAGGCTCGACTGGAAGCATGCAGCACAAGACAGCAGAGGGCTCGACAGGGAGCATGCAGCTGAAGACAGCAGAGGGCTCGACTGGGAGCCTGCAGCTGAAGACAGCAGAGGGCTCAACGGGGAGCCTGCAGCAGAAGACAGCAGAGGGCTCAACGGAGGGCCTGCAGCAGAAGACAGCAGAGGGCTCAACAGGGAGCCTGCAGCACAGGACAGCAGAGGGCTCAACGGGGAGCATGCAGCACAACACAGCAGAGGGCCCGATGGGGCGCATGCAGCACAAGCCACCAGAGTGCTCGACAGGGAGCACACAGCACAGGACAGCTGAGGGCTCGACTGGGAGTCCCCAGCACAGGACAGCAGAGGGCTCAACAAGGAGCATGCAGCAGAAGACAGCAGAGGGCTCAACGGGAAGCCTGCAGCACAAGATAGCACAGGGCCCGACAGGGCGCATGCAGCAGAAGACAGCAGAGGGTTCAACAGAGAGCCTGCAGCAGAAGACAGCAGAGGGCTCATCGTGGAGCCTGCAGCACAAGATAGCACAGGGCCCGATGGGGAGCATGCAGCACAAGACAGCAGAAGGCTCGACAGGGACCACACAGCACAGGACAGCTGCAGGCTCAACAGGGAATCCCCTGGGGGCCCGGGAGGCTGACTGCTTTCTCGCACTCGAGGACGCCAGCTGGTGGGAGCAGACTGAAGAGTTGAACTAAGAACTTTTCTAATGTACTGAAAGTCTTGTATCGATCCGTACACGGACCCTGCAGTTACCATTCTATTGCTGTTCTGCCACATCACTTACTACTCTTGGAATTAATTCCTTTACCAATTTCATGACGTATACCTTTTCAGCCTTGAAAAAGTTGCATGTATATAAAACTAATAGCGACGAAACACGTGTTGGCTTTGAGCTGTGTACGTTAAATTGTCGGACCAGTTACGTCTATCGCTACCGAAGAATAATGAATCATCACATGGATTAAAGAATGAAGATTACCAAGAAAAACCTTGCTGTGCATTAATGATTCCTGCAACTCAAATGTTTGAACTGAATTGTATATATGATTGACGTGTGCTAAGGATTTGGGGAGCGTGCAGCACAAGACAGCAGAGGGCCCGACTGGGAGCCTGCAGCACAAGACAGCAGAGGGCTCAACGGGGAGCCTGCAGCTGAAGACAGCAGAGGGCTCGACGGGGAGCATGCAGCACAAGACAGCAGAGGGCCCGACGGGGAGCCTGCAGCACAAAACAGCAGAGGCCCCGACGGGGAGCCTGCAGCACAAGACAGCAGAGGGCTCAACGGGGAGCCTGCAGCTGAAGACAGCAGAGGGCTCGACAGGGAGCATGCAGCTGAAGACAGCAGAGGGCTCGACTGGGAGCCTGCAGCTGAAGACAGCAGAGGGCTCGACTGGGAGCCTGCAGCAGAAGACAGCAGAGGGCTCAACGGGGAGCCGGCAGCAGAAGACAGCAGAGGGCTCAACGGGGAGCCTGCAGCTGAAGACAGCAGAGGGCTCGACTGGGAGCCGGCAGCAGAAGACAGCAGAGGGCTCAACGGGGAGCCTGCAGCAGAAGACAGCAGAGGGCTCAACGGGGAGCCTGCAGCTGAAGACAGCAGAGGGCTCAACAGGGAGCCTGCAGCTGAAGACAGCAGAGGGCTCAACGGGGAGCCTGCAGCTGAAGACAGCAGAGGGCTCAACTGGGAGCCTGCAGCAGAAGACAGCAGAGGGCTCAACGAGGAGTCTGCAGCAGAAGACAGCAGAGGGCTCAACGGGTGCCTGCAGCTGAAGACAGCAAAGGGCTCAACGGGGAACCTGCAGCAGAAGACAGCAGAGGGCTCAAAGGGGAGCCTGCAGCTGAAGACAGCAGAGGGCTCAACGGGGAGCCTGCAGCAGAAGACAGCAGAGGGCTCGACTGGGAGCCTGCAGCAGAAGACAGCAGAGGGCTCAACGGGGAGTCTGCAGCAGAAGACAGCAGAGGGCTCAACGGGGAGCCTGCAGCTGAAGACAGCAGAGGGCTCGACTGGGAGCCTGCAGCAGAAGACAGCAGAGGGCTCAACGGGGAGCCTGCAGCTGAAGACAGCAGAGGGCTCAACGGGGAGCCTGCAGCAGAAGACAGCAGAGGGCTCAACGGAGAGCCTGCAGCTGAAGACAGCAGAGGGCTCGACTGGGAGCCTGCAGCACAAGACAGCAGAGGGCTCAACGGGGAGCCTGCAGCAGAAGACAGCAGAGGGCTCAACGGGGAGCCTGCAGCAGAAGACAGCAGAGGGCTCGACTGGGAGCCTGCAGCAGAAGACAGCAGAGGGCTCAACGGGGAGTCTGCAGCAGAAGACAGCAGAGGGCTCAACGGGGAGCCTGCAGCTGAAGACAGCAGAGGGCTCGACTGGGAGCCTGCAGCAGAAGACAGCAGAGGGCTCAACGGGGAGCCTGCAGCTGAAGACAGCAGAGGGCTCAACGGGGAGCCTGCAGCAGAAGACAGCAGAGGGCTCAACGGGGAGCCTGCAGCTGAAGACAGCAGAGGGCTCGACTGGGAGCCTGCAGCAGAAGACAGCAGAGGGCTCAACGGGGAGCCTGCAGCTGAAGACAGCAGAGGGCTCAACGGGGAGCCTGCAGCTGAAGACAGCAGAGGGCTCAACGGGGAGCCTGCAGCAGAAGACAGCAGAAGGCTCGACTGGAAGCATGCAGCACAAGACAGCAGAGGGCTCAATGGGGAGCCTGCAGCTGAAGACAGCAGAGGGCTCAACGGGGAGCCTGCAGCAGAAGACAGCAGAGGGCTTGACTGGGAGCGGGCAGCACAAAAAAGCAGAGGGCTCAACGGGGAGCCTGCAGCTGAAGACAGCAGACGGCTCAACAGGGAGCGGGCAGCACAAGACAGCAGAGGGCTCAACGGGGAGCCTGCAGCTGAAGACAGCAGAGGGCTCAACGGGGAGCCTGCAGCTGAAGACAGCAGATGGCTCGAGTGGGAGCGGGCAGCACAAGACAGCAGAGGGGTCAACAGGGAGCCTGCAGCAGAAGACAGCAGAGGGCTTGACATGGGCTTGACATGGGGCTCAACGGGGAGCCTGCAGCAGAAGACAGCAGAGGGCTCAACGGGGAGCCTGCAGCTGAAGACAGCAGAGGGCTCGACTGGGAGCGGGCAGCACAAGACAGCAGAGGGCTCGACGGGGAGCCTGCAGCACCAGATAGCAGAGGGTCCGACGGATCGCATGCAGCACAAGCCACCAGAGTGCTCGACAGGGAGCACACAGCACAGGACAGCTGAGGGCTCGACTGGGAGTCCCCAGCACAGGACAACAGAGGGCTCAACCAGGAGCATGCAGCAGAAGACAGCAGAGGGCTCATCGGGGAGCCTGCAGCACAAGATAGCAGAGGGCCCGATGGGGCGCATGCAGCAGAAGACAGCAGAGGGCTCAACAGGGAGCACACAGCACAGGACAGGAGTGGGCTCAACAGGGAGTCCCCAGCACATGACAGCAGAGGGCTCAACAAGGAGCATGCAGCAGGAGACAGAAGAGCGCTCAACGGGGAGCCTGCTGCACAAGATAGCAGAGGGCCCGACGGGGAGCATGCAGCAGAAGACAGCAGAGGGCTCAACGGGGAGCCTGCAGCACAAGACAGCAGAAGGCTCGACCGCGAGCCTGCAGCACAAGACAGCAGAGGGCTTGACATGGAACATGCATCACAAGACAGCAGAGGGCTTGACAGGGAGCATGCAGCACAAGACAGCAGAGGGCTCGACATGGAGCATGCATCACAAGACAGCAGAGGGGTCGACCGCGAGCCTGCAGCACAAGACAGCAGGGGGCTCGACATGGAGCATGCATCACAAGACAGCAGAGCGCTTGACAGGGAGCATGCAGCACAAGACAGCAGAGGGCTCGATGGAGATCATGCAGAATTAGATAGCAGGGGGCTTGTTAGAAAGGGTAGACGGACCGGGAGGGTCGGCCGGGGTCAGGAGGAGAGGCCTCCGGGGAGAGCCGTCTCCAGCGATCGTACAGACAAGTAACTTCCCCCCCACAGACAGATACCACACACGGATAAGGTTCAGTGTTCTTTATAAGCACTTCTTAAGGTACGGTTGAATGGTACAAGGAGGTCTGGACTCAGGGGTCCCCTCGATTCAAGTCTCTCAATGCAGGGTAAGGGGGAAGTGGACAGTCTGGTTACCAGTCAGGTAGTTCGGATGAGATGATGACTAGCTCACAATCCTCGAGCTTGGTGGTTTAGTTGGTACGGGCCGCGGCAGCGCCAGCAGGTCCCGGTCGAGATGGTCGGTACACGGTCCGCGGCAGCGCCAGCAGGTCCCGGAAAGATGGTCGATGTACGGTCTGCGGCAGCGCCAGCAGGTCCCGGTGAGGATGGTCGTTACAACGGGCCGCGGCAGCGCCAGCAGGTCCCGACGAGGATGGATGTTGCAGAAGGCCGCGGCAGCGCCAGCAGGCAGGACGATGGTTCACAAGAGCGGGCTACGGCAGCGCCAGTAGTCCGTCAAGGCTGAGTTCTCTCGGTGTCTCTCGACTCCAGGATACAACTGCCTTCCTGCTCCGGAGTTGCCCCAGTTATAGGGCAGGCGCTCTTTGATGTCCGGACCCTCGCACTTGGAGGTCGGAGGGCCCGGGATGAAGGTGTCCAGACACCCAGCAGGGGGTGGAGCCAGCGCCTGGGGGAGCTGGAGGCGATCGGCACCTGGCGGGGGAAGAGCTCTTGACACTTCGTCCTCCCATTGACCTGCCAAGTGGTCCGCTCACCTCCCGGGTGGATGGTGGTGCCGGGATGTCGGGGCCGGTCAGGCCCGGGGTTAGGGTCGGGGCGAGGCCACGCGGCCTCGTGGTGCAGGGCCCAAGATGGCGGCTTGAACCGGCCGGGGGAGCCGGTGGGGCTGGGCCCCGTGATGAGTAGAGGTCCGAGGGCAGAAGATCCGTCGGGAGACGGGGTACAGGTGCTTTTCGTGGGTTATGCCTGGTGGGCCGGAGCTCGGGCCCTGTCGTGCGGGGAGGGAGCAAGCCCTTCGTGTGGCCTGTCCAACATGCGTCCCCCCCAGCTGAAGGCGGGGAGAGTCACCCATCTCCTTGGGGACTCTCTTCGTCGAGGCGGAAAAAGCGGGACAGGCCATCCGCGTTGGCGTGGTCTTGGCCTGGTCGGTGCTCCACAGTGAAGTCCATTCCCTGCAGGGAAATGGACCAGCGCAAGAGTTTTGGGTTCTCCCCCCGCATCTGCATCAGCCACTGCAGGGGTCGATGGTCGGTTTGTACCCGGAAGTGGGTACCGAAGAGATAGGGCCGGAGCTTTTTGAGGGCCCACACCACTGCGAAGGCCTCCCTCTCGATGGTGCTCCAGCGCTGTTCTCGGGCCAGGAGACGTCGACTGATGAAGGCCACCGGCTGGTCATGACCTTCGGGGTTTAACTGAGAAAGGACGGCTCCGATGCCGTGGTCGGAGGCGTCGGTCTGTACCATGAATTCCCGACTGTAATCGGGGGCCTGGAGCACAGGGGCGGTGCATAGAGCGGCCTTCAGCTTCTCGAAGGCCGCTTGACAATCGGGGGTCCAGTTAATCCGCTTCGGCTGGTTCTTGGACGTGAGACCCGTGAGGGGCCCCACGATGCTGCCGTAGTCCTTCACGAACCGCCGGTAGTAGCCGGTGAGCCCCAAGAAGGCTCGGACCTCGGTCTGGGTGACGGGGGGCTGCCAGGACTGGATGGCAGCAATCTTAAGTTGTAGCGGGGCCACCAGCCCGCTCCCCACTTGGTGCCCAAGGTAGGTCACAGACCCTTGGCCAATTTGGCACTTGCCGGCCTTAATTGTGAGGCCGGCCCGCTGGAGGGCCTGTAGGACCTCTTGGAGGTGACGGAGGTGGTCGGGCCAGTGGCGGCTGTATACAGCGATATCGTCCAGGTAGGCAGCGCTGAACTCTTCGAGCCCCGCCAAGACCTGGTTCACGAGGCGTTGAAACGTGGCGGGGGCATTCTTCATGCCGAAGGGCATGACCTTGAATTGGTAGTGGCCATCGGGGGTAGAGAAGGCTGACCGTTCCTGAGCCCTGGGTGTGAGGCCGATCTGCCAGTAGCCCGCTGTTAGGTCGAAGATACTGAGGTAGCGGGCGGCCCCCAGCCGGTCGATCAGCTCGTCTGCTCGGGGGATCGGATGAGCGTCGGTCCGGGTGACAGCGTTCAAGCCCCGGTAGTCGACGCAGAATCTCAGTTCAGGTGCGGTGCCGGGGGCAGCGGCTTTGGGGACCAATACAACCGGACTGGCCCAGGGACTGTCCGAGGGCTCGATGACCCCGATTGTGAGCATCTTGGCCACTTCCTCCTGTATGCAGGCCCGTACCCGATCTGGTACGCGGTAGGCCCGGTGTCGGACAGGGGGACTGTCCCCGGTGTCCACGTCGTGCAAACACCAAGGGGTGACCCCGGGGGTGAGGGAGAACAGGGTAGCGAACTGCAGCAGGAGGTTCCGGCAGCCCTGGCGTTGCTCCGAAGTGAGGGCGTCAGAGAGCCGGACCCCGTCCGCGGAGCCGTCATTCTCCTGAGTCTTCAGAAGATCCGGGAGGGGTTCGGAGTCTTCCTCTGCCCCACTGTCCGTAGCCATCAGGAGGCTGAGTTCTGAGCGCACAAAGTGTGGTTTGAGTCGGTTGGTGTGGAGGACCCGAAGGGGGTTCCGGGAGGTCCCCAGGTCGATGGGGTAAGTGACGGGGCTTTTGCGCTCGACCACTTTGAAGGGCCCCGTCCACTTATCTTGCAAGGCACATGGTTCGGTGGGGGACATCACCCATACTTGTTGTCCAGGCTCGAACTCAACGGAGGAGGCATTGTGATCATACCACCTCTTCATGTCCTCCTGGCTGGCCTCGAGGTTCGCCTTGGCCATCTCTCTGAAGCGCCGGGTCTGATTGCGTAGGGCCAGGAGGTATTTGAAGACGTCTGGAGGGGTCTTTAGGGGGGCCATCTCCCAACCTTCTTTTACTAGGCTGAGGGGCCCTCGCACAGGGTGCCCGTACAGGAGTTCGAAAGGGCTAAAACCGAGGGACTTCTGGGGAACTTCTCGGTAGGCGAAGAGGAGGCACGGGAGTAGTACATCCCACTGGCGACGGAGGGGCTCTTCCAATCCCCCAATCATCCCCTTGAGAGTGCGGTTAAAACGCTCCACTAGTCCGTTCCCTTGGGGGTGATAGGGGGTCGTGAATCTGTAGGTGACCCCGCATTGTTGCCAGAGGGACTTCATGTATTTGGATATAAAGTTCGTGCCTCGGTCGCTGACGACTTCTCGGGGGAAGCCTACCCGGGAGAAGATCCCCATTAGGGCCCGGCCAACCACCGGAGCTGTCACGGTCCGTAGGGGCACCGCCTCGGGGTAGCGGGTGGCATGGTCCACCAGTACTAAGATGAACCTGTGTCCTTGTGCCGTGCGGGGGTCCAGAGGCCCCACAATGTCTATCCCCACCCTCTCGAACGGGGTGGTGACCACAGGGAAGGGTTGCAGAGGGGCTTTCAGCTTCCGACCACTCTTCCCGCTGGCTTGGCATGTGGGGCAAGATCGGCAGTGGTTCAGGACGTCGTTCCTCATTTTCGGCCAGAAAAAGTGGGTCACTAGGCGGCTGTACGTTTTGTCCTGGCCCAGGTGTCCAGCCAGGGGGACATCGTGGGCCAGGTTGAGCAGAAAGTCTCTGAAGCGGAGAGGTACCACCAGTACTCGACCGGCCCCCAGCTCGGCGATTCTTTGCTCGCTGTATAGCAGGTCGTTATCCCAGTAGACCCAGTGAGTTCCGGTGGAGTCCCCTGCGTTCTGGGCGCTGGCTTGTTGGCGGAGTCCCTCGAGGGAGGGACAGGTCTTTTGTTCCTGGCGGAACTGTTCTTGGGTGGGCCCCCCTGCTTGACGCCACTGAGCCAGGTCAGGAAGGTTCTGGGGTTGCGCGTCCCCTTCGGTCGTCGGGTCTGGGAGGCTGGCCTCGTCGTTGTCTTCTACTGGGGCGACCGGGGGCGGAGGTGCTGGCCATTCTGGTTCTTCTGATCGGGGGACGGCACGGGCGGCCATGGACCGGGTGGTTACGCAGGCCCAGTCCGGGAGGCCCAGCATCCCCAGGTGCTCTCTTCTCTCAACGGTGGCCCACGGGGAACTCTCGAGGTCATTCCCCAGGAGGCAGTCCACGGGGGCATCGTCCCGGACCGTCACCTTCAACAGCCCGGAGACCCCTCCCCATTCGAACGGGACGCAGGCCATTTGACACATACTCTCAGAGTTGTCTGCCGAGCGGACGGGGCAGAGAATGTTCGGCAGGATCTGCTCGGGCTTCACCAGGTGACAGCGGACGGCCGTCACACTGGCGCCTGTGTCACGCAAGGCCTCGGCTCGCTGTCCATTAATGGTCACCCACTGACCGTATTTCCTGGTGTTAGCGGGGAGGGGGGCCCGTGGGACCATGTCTCTTCCCCCTAAGCACGCCAGGACCATGGCGGCCGGTTCCCACTCTTGCTGGGCCGGCTCATACTCTTCTGGTTCCCCCGATAATCGCTCTTCCCCCAGGGCGGCGGCAGCTACCTGGCGGGGCTTGGGTGTTTGGTTCTGCGGGCAGCTCGGGTCATTGGCGTAGTGGCCGACTCGCTGGCATCGGTGGCACGTGACGTTGGCTCGGAACCCAGGACGCCACGGGGGGTTGCCCCGGCCGGCCGGAGGCGGGGTGCTGGCCACGGGTGTTGCTGGCAAGGCGTCTCTCCCTCGCCCCTGGCCCCCTCCTCCTCCCCGAGGACGGTGCTGGCCTGGGTTGCTTCTGTTCTGTTCGTGTGGCCCCCTCCGGCCCACCCGGGTGCTTTCCCATCGGTCAGCTTCGGCGGCGAGCTGCCGGGGGTCAGTTAGCTTACTGTCGAGGAGGTGCTGCCTGAGCTCGACGAAACAGTTGTTCGACAGGTGCTCCCATACCATAAGGTTAAAGAGTTGTTCGTAGGTGGAGACATGGCTCCCCTTGATCCAACCCTCGAAGGCACGGCTAAAATAGTTCACGTATTCTACCCAAGTTGTACCTGGGATCCGGGTGCAATCTCTGAACCTCTGGCGGTACATCTCGGGTGTGAGGCCGTAGCGGGTGAGGAGGGCAGCCTTCATGTGGTCGTAGGACGACATTTGGTGATCTGGGAGCTGCAGTAGGGCATCGCGACCCTCGTTGACAAACCTCCCCCAAAGTCCGGCTCCCCAATCACTCCGGTCGATCCGGTGGGAGGTCATGGCGATCTCGTAGGCTTTAAACCACTGTTGTATGTCGTCTTCTCGGACATACTCGCGGACAACATCCTTGGGGATGTGGACTTTTTTCTCGATTGGCCCCGGGGTGTGTGGTCGCTCAGGCACCCCCAGTTCTTTATTCTGTTTCCGAAGTTCTATCTCCACTAGTTGGCGCTCGTGCTCGAGCGTTATTTTTTTCTCCTCCAGCTCTCTCTGTCTCTGCTTCTCTTCTCGTTCTTCTCGGAGCCGCATATGCTCGAGGTTGAGTTTCTGTTCAGCTAACTTGAGTTCCCCATCCATCTTGAGTCGTGCCATTTCCAACTCGTGCAATCTGGTTCTTTCTCTTTCTCGGATCTCCTCCTGCGAGAGGCCCGTTCCCCGCTCCTCGGGAGCCGTGGCGTTCCCCTCTGGTGTGATGCTGCTTTGGTCGGAGGGTCCGGCGACCCCAGTTTCTGTCCACGACTCTAGGGCGTGCTTTAGATCATCCTTGGTACTCAGGCCGGTGGTAGCAATGCCAAGTTCTATGCAGAATTGTCTCAGTTCGCGGTGGTTGTATTCTTCCAACTTATCCATTTGGAATTTCTCGGTGGAGCTGCTATCTTTGGCTGACATCGTGTTTTTGTCGTGGGGTGAGCTACTCTCTGTACGATTACGCGTTGATTCGGATCGCGCCGCTGGCCACCAATGTTAGAAAGGGTAGACGGACCGGGAGGGTCGGCCGGGGTCAGGAGGAGAGGCCTCCGGGGAGAGCCGTCTCCAGCGATCGTACAGACAAGTAACTTCCCCCCCACAGACAGATACCACACACGGATAAGGTTCAGTGTTCTTTATAAGCACTTCTTAAGGTACGGTTGAATGGTACAAGGAGGTCTGGACTCAGGGGTCCCCTCGATTCAAGTCTCTCAATGCAGGGTAAGGGGGAAGTGAACAGTCTGGTTACCAGTCAGGTAGTTCGGATGAGATGATGACTAGCTCACAATCCTCGAGCTTGGTGGTTTAGTTGGTACGGGCCGCGGCAGCGCCAGCAGGTCCCGGTCGAGATGGTCGGTACACGGTCCGCGGCAGCGCCAGCAGGTCCCGGAAAGATGGTCGATGTACGGTCCGCGGCAGCGCCAGCAGGTCCCGGTGAGGATGGTCGTTACAACGGGCCGCGGCAGCGCCAGCAGGTCCCGACGAGGATGGATGTTGCAGAAGGCCGCGGCAGTGCCAGCAGGCAGGACGATGGTTCACAAGAGCGGGCTACGGCAGCGCCAGTAGTCCGTCAAGGCTGAGTTCTCTCGGTGTCTCTCGACTCCAGGATACAACTGCCTTCCTGCTCCGGAGTTGCCCCAGTTATAGGGCAGGCGCTCTTTGATGTCCGGACCCTCGCACTTGGAGGTCGGAGGGCCCGGGATGAAGGTGTCCAGACACCCAGCAGGGGGTGGAGCCAGCGCCTGGGGGAGCTGGAGGCGATCGGCACCTGGCGGGGGAAGAGCTCTTGACACTTCGTCCTCCCATTGACCTGCCAAGTGGTCCGCTCACCTCCCGGGTGGATGGTGGTGCCGGGATGTCGGGGCCGGTCAGGCCCGGGGTTAGGGTCGGGGCGAGGCCACGCGGCCTCGTGGTGCAGGGCCCAAGATGGCGGCTTGAACCGGCCGGGGGAGCCGGTGGGGCTGGGCCCCGTGATGAGTAGAGGTCCGAGGGCAGAAGATCCGTCGGGAGACGGGGTACAGGTGCTTTTCGTGGGTTATGCCTGGTGGGCCGGAGCTCGGGCCCTGTCGTGCGGGGAGGGAGCAAGCCCTTCGTGTGGCCTGTCCAACAGGGCTCGATGGGGTGCATGCAGCACAAGACAGCAGAAGGCTCAATGGGGAGCCTGCAGCACAGGACAGCAGAGGGCTAAACGGGGAGCATGCAGCACAAGACAGCAGAGGGATCGATGCGGAGCTTGCAGCACAAGACAGCAGAGGGCTCGATAGGGAGCATGCAGCACAGGACAGCAGAGGGTTTGACAGGGCGTGTGCAGCACAACGGGGAGCATGCAGCACAAGACAGCAGAGGGCTCGATGGTGAGCATGAAGCACGAGACAGCAGAGGGCTCGATGGGGAGCATGCAGCACAGGACAGCAGAGGGCTCGACAGGGCGTGTGCAGCACAACGGGGAGCGTGCAGCACAAGACAGCAGAGGGCTCGATGGTGAGCATGAAGCACGAGACAGCAGAGGGCTCGATGGGGAACATGCAGAACAGGACAGCAGAGAGCTCGACAGGGTGTGTGCAGCACAACGAGGAGCATGCAGCACAAGACAGCAGAGGGCTCGATGGGGAGCATGAAGCACAAGACAACAGAGGGCTCGATGGGGAGCATGCAGCACAGGACAGCAGAGGGCTCGACAGGGCGTGTGCAGCACAACGGGGAGCGTGCAGCACAAGACAGCAGAGGGCTCGATGGTGAGCATGAAGCACGAGATAGCAGAGGGCTCGATGGGGAACATGCAGAACAGGACAGCAGAGAGCTCGACAGGGTGTGTGCAGCACAACGAGGAGCATGAAGCACAAGACAGCAGAGGGCTCGATGGGGAGCATGAAGCACAAGACAACAGAGGGCTCGATGGGGAGCATGCAGCACAGGACAGCAGAGGGCTCGACAGGGCGTGTGCAGCACAACAGGGAGTATGCAGCACAAGACAGCAGAAGACAGCAGAGGGCTCAACGGGGAGCCTGCAGCACAAGACAGCAGAAGGCTCTACCGTGAGCCTGCAGCACAAGACAGCAGAGGGCTTGACATGGAACATGCATCACAAGACAGCAGAGGGCTTGACAGGGAGCATGCAGCACAAGATAGCAGAGGGCTCGACATGGAGCATGCATCACAAGACAGCAGAGGGCTTGACAGGGAGCATGCAGCACAAGAGAGCACAGAGCTCGACGGGGAGCATGTAGCAGAAGACAGCAGAGGGATCAACGGGTGCATGCAGCACAAGACAGCAAAGGGCTCGACCGCGAGCCTGCAGCACAAGACAGCAGAGGGCTCGACATGGAGCATGCATCCGCAGACAGCAGAGGGCTCTGCAGGGAGCATGCAGCACAAGACAGCAGAGGGGTCGACCGCGAGCCTGCAGCACAAGACAGCAGGGGGCTCGACATGGAGCATGCATCACAAGACAGCAGAGCGCTTGACAGGGAGCATGCAGCACAAGACAGCAGAGGGCTCGATGGGGATCATGCAGAATTAGATAGCAGGGGGCTCGATGGGGTGCATGCAGCACAAGACAGCAGAAGGCTCAATGGGGAGCCTGCAGCACAGGACAGCAGAGGGCTAAACGGGGAGCATGCAGCACAAGACAGCAGAGGGATCGATGCGGAGCTTGCAGCACAAGACAGCAGAGGGCTCGATGGGGAGCATGCAGCACAGGACAGCAGAGGGCTCGACAGGGCGTGTGCAGCACAACGGGGAGCATGCAGCACAAGACAGCAGAGGGCTCGATGGTGAGCATGAAGCACGAGACAGCAGAGGGCTCGATGGGGAGCATGCAGCACAGGACAGCAGAGAGCTCGACAGGGTGTGTGCAGCACAACGAGGAGCATGCAGCACAAGACAGCAGAGGGCTCGATGGGGAGCATGAAGCACAAGACAACAGAGGGCTCGATGGGGAGCATGCAGCACAGGACAGCAGAGGGCTCGACAGGGCGTGTGCAGCACAACGGGGAGCATGCAGCACAAGACAGCAGAGGGCTCAATGGGGAGCATGAAGCACAGGACAACAGAGGGCTCGATGGGGAGCATGCAGCACAGGACAGCAGAGGGCTCGACAGGGCGTGTGCAGCACAAGACAGCAGAGGGTTTGACGGTAAGTTTGCAGCATAAGATAGCATAGGTCTCAATGGGGAGCATGCATCACAAGACAGCAGGGGGTCCCATGGAGAGCCTGCAGCACAAGATAGCAGAGGGTTCGAAGGGCAGCATGAAGCACAAGACAGGAGAGGCCTGACGGGGAGCATGCAGCACAAGACAACAGAGGGCTCGAAAGGGAACATGCAGCACAAGACAACAGAGGGCTCGATGGGGAGCCTGCAGCACAAGACAGCAGAGGGCTCGATGGGGAGCATGAAGCACGAGACAGCAGAGGGCTCGTTGGGGAGCCTGCAGCACAGGACAGCAGAGGACTCGACAGGGCGTGTGCAGCACAACGGGGGTCATGCATGAGGAGCACGCAGCACAAGACCGTAGAAGGCTCGATGGGGAGCCTGCAGCACAGGACAGCAGAGGGTTCGATGGGGAGCATGAAGCACGAGACAGCAGAGGGCTCGTTGGGGAGCCTGCAGCACAAGACAGCAGAGGGCTCGATGGGGAGCATGAAGCACGAGACAGCAGAGGGCTCGTTTGGGAGCATGCAGCACAGGACAGCAGAGGGCACGACAGGGCGTGTGCAGCACAACGGGGAACATGCAGCACAAGACAGCAGAGGGCTCGATGGGGAGCATGAAGCACAAGACAACAGAGGGCTCGATGGGCAGCATGCAGCACAAGACAGGAGAGGGCTCCATGAGGAGCACGCAGCACAAGACCGTAGAAGGCTCGATGGGGAGCATGCAGCACAGGACAGCAGAGGGTTCTATGGGGGGCCTGCAGCACAAGACATCAGGATGCTACACTAACCTCGTCGATGAACGTCCTTCTACTGGTGTGCCATGGTTTTGTAAGGCGTCCCCTGACTGCACCTCTGTCTGGCAGTTGTCACTCTGTTCATAAAATCTGTGCTAGTGGCAAAGCCAGGCATGCTGTAGCTCGACTCTGCTTACCTTTATTTGTGGAATTGTATTTTTGCCAAACTAAGTACCAATTTTGAAAGTTGGTTGCATGTCTTGCAGAGCAGAATAGAAGCAAGTGTAGCACTGCATCCTTGCCATCTTGAGACCACTGCTTTGCCCACTTATGGGATATTGCGTAGGGCAGCACAGCAAGTCACTTGCTGCGCCGCCCTACGCCAAAGTGAAAGGCCAGGAATGCACTGTATTTATCCAATACGGCACCGTTTCAGCAGCTTTAGCGCCAACGCAGGCACCCTTGCACTATGGTGCAAGGGTGCCTGTGTTGTCGGCAGGATTGCTTTTGTGCAGGAAGCGGCACCTTCCTGCACAATAACAATCCTGAGAGGCGTTTCCTCTTTCGAGGAGAAATGAAGTTATTGCTCCTCGCTTCACCCCACCTCAGGAAGCGTAAGGTTTTAGCACATCTTCGGGTTTACATGGTTTTGTAAATCTGGGGAAGCGCCAATATACATGGGTGTTGTGCGGATCATCCACTGCAACGCTCATGGTACGCCTTCCGCGTGCAGAGTAAGGCAACGCTAGCCTGGCTGATGACGGCTGATTAGACAGAAACCGGTCCTAGGAAGCTTGTTTCCGGTCCAGGGAAGGCATGGCTTGGCAGTTCGGGCTGGACTGTTCCCATGAGGCACAGGGTCAGACTGATTTGCATATGGCCATGTCTGAACTGGGGTGGCAGATTGGGCTAAAGAACGGTGATGGATCAAACCCAG
Source organism: Triturus cristatus (assembly GCF_964204655.1). Taxonomy (NCBI): domain Eukaryota; kingdom Metazoa; phylum Chordata; class Amphibia; order Caudata; family Salamandridae; genus Triturus; species Triturus cristatus. The sequence continues at coordinate 24,627,997 of NC_140591.1, forward strand.
ATCGGTTGACTGTGGGTGAGTGCTTGCAATGTTCAACACTCCGTCCATCATCCCCTTTGGTTTTGCTTTGTTCGCCCTAAGTTGGCGGGGTATGCTCAGACGTGAGTCCCTTGCACACTTTGCCACTGGATTCAAGCAAGCCTGGCTGAAGACGGCTGAAATGCCAGAAACCGGTCCTAGGAAGCTTGTTTCCGGTCCAGGGAAGGCATGGCTTGGCAGTTTGGGCTGGACTGTTCCCATGAAGCACAGGGTCAGACTGATTTGCATATAGCCAGGTGTAAACTGGGGTGGCAGAGTGGGCTAAAGAACGGTGATGGATTAAACCCAGATCAGTTGACTGGGGGTGAGTGCTTGCAATGTTCAACACTCCGTCCATCATCCCCTTTGGTTTGGCTTTGTTCGCCCTTCCCATCTAAGGTTGGGTGCATGCCCTTTTCAGATGCATCTAAACTACCTTTATTCTACAGGAGGTAGAATATCTTGGCTGCTCTAGAAAGGGTGCTGATGCTAGCTGAGCCCCTTCCCAGAGTGTGTGGCGATATACAGGGAACAGGTCTGTTGTGTCGCTGCCTCTATTGTCAAACCTCTAGAGATGAAAACCTTACATGCAGCAGCATCTATCTCCTTAAAATCAAGGCACTCGAGTAACTTGGGAAAGGCTTTGCTCCTTGTCTTTGCTGAAGAAACTGGCTCCCACCAAACTCTCCAGTGCAAGAGGGAGCGAGAGGTTATAGGTCACTGGGGATGATGTCATGTTTTCTAGCTTAGCATCTATGTGCTTTGTCTTTCGCGAGCAGATGTGATTGCGACTCACTGAAAAGCAAGAGAACGTCTTCCGTTGGAGACTTTCCCAAAAGAACCTTAGTTAAGAGATTGAAGCTAGATGTACCAAAACCTCCTGGTTGCAAAAAGCAATCGCAAATTGGGCACCAACTTTTTGTGACCTGTATTTTACTTTGCGAACCGACTTATGCACTTATTGATTCTTTCCCAGAATATGAAATGGCAGGAAGTTGTAGAACAACCAGTCTAATGAATATTTATGAGGCAGGTTGCGAGCCCTTGTGATTGGCTACAACCATATGGATGGTGACCTGCAAGTGACAGCAGCCCACTATCTGTTATTGCATTCCTATTTTTTTTTTTTTTTTAAGAAGCCAAAGTTCCTTGAATGAACTGGGGTTGCTTTCAAACCTTAGTGAGAGCAGGCGCTGGTCCTGTGGACGACTGCCTGGCCTTCCAGACGCTGTTACTCTGATTCCGGGACGGGAAGAGATCCGGAGAGGACCTTTCCCTATGCGAATCCGTTATCACCCCAACTTGGGAGTCAATAACTGATCATCGGAAGTGGTGCCACAAATCAGTGATATGTACCATCCCGAAGGAACTCCTCTTACATTCCCTTTCCAAACTGTGAGTCGGTATGTGTAAGAAACCCTAATTCAGAAAATCTTTTTTGAATTGCAAAATGGTGTCAGTACAATTGAAAAAGGGATTTTGCGATTCACAGGCTTTGAGACCGAAAAACACCCTACTACATCTGGCCCTGGATTCGGTTTCTATTGGTGTCAAGCCCAAGGTTACTGCTGGATTCTTTAAAAAGAGGCAAAGGAAATATCTGCTATTCGTGGACCTGATGGTGTAATAAATCCCACCCCAAGGCAGGCATAGGGTGTGATTGGGGTAGGATGTATTGACCCCAGTAACATTCGGTTGGCGTAAAACTAGAAATGTGTCCTGCGTTACTGTGAGCGAAAGAGATCTGCCTCGCTACCATCATCATCGTCAGCTTGTGACATGTTGTGGGTATTCTAAGACATGAGAATCTGCCCGCAGGACGGTATTGATGAGAGTCGGTGTCTCCTATGCTTTCTTCTCCTGTCTCCCTCGGAGTATTCAGACCCTCGCTTCCCAGCAGTCTTACAACCACTGACGATCCCTTCCAAGACCTCACTGGGGAAATGGAGGTCATATCAGGGTTGAAAGGGATTCTTACTGTAATTAAGATGCTGGTGGTGGCCATCGTCGCTGTACGAGAATTAAGGGCGTCACTCTTCGCAAGAAAGATACCAGTCTCAAGCACACACGAAACAGCTTGTGAATCAGCATTCCAGCTATCGATAGACCGCATGCAAGTGTTGCCATGCTTTCTCCTACACCAAGGTGTCTCGTGGTTTCAAGTATGAAACCTTCAGCCGCGGCCGCTGCAGGTAATAACGGTGGGGCCAGGTACGGGAGGATTTCGAGAGACGACCACGAGGGAAACTTAATTGTTTAATTTTACCTCGTGGTCGTCTCTTGAAATCCACCCTCACCTGGCCCCACCGCCCTTACCTGCAGCGTCCGCGGCTGGAAACCTTCCCTATCCAAGATGGCAGAGGACTAGTTCTTCAGGCGTGGCACAGGCACTATATAAACAGCCCAAACCAATACCTCTTCTCCTGCCAATTGTAAGTCTTGTTGCACTATCATTTTGCACCCAGCTTCGCTCCATTGTGCATGTTTGTTGTTTTTGGACGCTTCCGTTAGCCCCTCCGTGCTTATTTTCTCAATTATTCAGTCTTTCCCTATCCATCACCACCTGATGCATTCATCTGCTTCATTCTGTTTCTATAAAGACAGATATTCCCTTTGTTGTAAAAAATGGAAACTGCTCTACATATGAACTATGCCAGGCCTGATCCGCAAAGGTAAATTCACATATATAGATTCAATCAAACATAAATTTACTACGACAGCTAGGTGTAAGCCTATACTTTTTCACTATTCACCATTTCTGAGTGTAGATTTACACCTAGGTGTAGACTTACATGCCTCTGTAGAAGCCTACTAAAAGAAATACCTTGTCTGTCAGCCCATACGATGAAAAAGAGAATTTAATACATGGCAAGACACAAATCAATAGTACGTGCAGCACGGAGACGGACAGTAGAACGGCTGAATGTCCAACAAGGAAGAGTCCTCCAAAGCCTTTTATTGGTGCAAACCACAAGGGGAAGGTGTCACTATTCATGCAAATATGTTCAGAAAAAGTACAGGATTATGACACTTCTTCAGAAATTAAGCAAAGGGGGCGGCTGCTTCTGCCCATCAGAAGCCTCAGCAAGCTACACAAGTAAAGAGCGCTGGGCCAATCATAAGAAACCAACACTGCGTGATACCTGCCTGGTCAGAGGTGTTTTCACTGCTGCTACCCACGTGGTCTCTGCTAGTGACACTTTATTAAGATTGTCAAAGCTATGCATTGCACCAGTAACGGTAGTTTCTAAGGAAATGGTTTGCAACATCAGTAACAGTGAAGGACCCGAGGACGGTGCCACTTCTAAATACGGCGTGCCCAAGTGCTTGTGGCTAAGCTGGCATCATGTACTGTCTGAATGTGGTTCTGGAGCAAGCCTTGCATCACGAGAGCAGCTTACTTTCAGCAACTGGAGAAACATGTATTTAATTCTTTTGTGACAACGTTCTAAAGGCCTAAAAGTAGATATTTGGTATCGAATTATAAAAGCGGCTTCCACATTACCCCATCTGATACCAAATCACTGCATCCTGCTCGCAGTCCCTCCCCATCGTTATTTCTGTACCTTAAGATAACTCCTTAGTAACCAGGGTGTTGTAACTAGTACAGTTCTATTGAGCCCAGAGAGTGGTATTGTCCTGACCACAGTGCGATGCAGTACTCTGAACTTTGCGAAGCTCTGGGAACTCTTACCACTGCTGGCCAGCGCTCTCCTTGCAGCCCTGGTGCAATATTCTCCTTTGTATTATATTTTGGGAAATTTGTGTCCTATAAAAGTCATTCTTTAGTTACCTGTTTAGTGTGAAGTTTTCTGACCCTTTCCTAATGCTATTCCTAAATGTTGTCTTCTGTAACAGTCTCTTCTTTATGTCCATACTTGCAAGACAGGTAATGGAACTTCCAGGTAGGCGTATCCACTCTATAGTTGTAGAAGATAAAAAAACCTGTTGTACCCCACTACTCTACAGTAATATACATCGAGGCGCTGCTGGAGCAGGCGTGCACAAATACTTGATGATACAATACCTGCATCTCTCCGTCATTTCCTTTCGACTCAGTCAATATAGTCTATTTCCCTCAACGCGTTTTGTACATTTTATTATTCTCCGTGGCATTCCCAAGTCATTGGTAAAAGTTTAAAGTCTCAATGTCATTCAATGCTCCTAGCAGAGGGTGGGGTGCTCTACATAGGACGCTCCAGCAGAATCTTTCAGGCAGAGCTTCCGAGAGGATGAAGGTGATCAAAACAAGTCTCGCACTCCTATTGGGGCGGGCGCCCGCAGTTTTGTTCCAAAAGAAACGCTGGTTTCCCCCTTGTGCACCATCAGAGGTCACCAGTGCTTGGTGGACACAAGGCACTTGACGAAAACATATAGAACCCTGAAAAGTGGGTATCTGGAGGCCAGGTCGGCTTGCACTCTTCTGACCCTATGATGGTGAGCAGCAGGACCGGCCCTCTGCAGCTCTGGCTTGCTGCTTTGTTCGAGCGAAAGTTGTATCTGCCCCTGGAGCTGCTGAAGATGCTTGGTGCCCCTGGAGCTGCTGAAGATGCTTGGTGCCCCTGGAGCTGCTGAAGATGCTTGGTGCCCCTGGAGCTGCTGAAGATGCTTGCTGCCCCTGGAGCTGCTGAAGATGCTTGGTGCCCTTGGAGCTGCTGAAGATGCTTGGTGCCCCTGGAGCTGCTGAAGATGCTTGGTGCCCCTGGAGCTGCTGAAGATGCTTGGTGCCCCTGGAGCTGCTGAAGATGCTTGGTGCCCCTGGAGCTGCTGAAGATGCTTGGTGCCCCTGGCGCTGCTGAGGATGATTGGTGCCCCTGGAGCTGCTGAAGACGCTTGGTGCCCCTGGAGCTGCTGAAGACGCTTGGTGCCCCTGGAGCTGCTGAAGATGCTTGGTGCCCCTGGAGCTGCTGAAGATGCTTGGTGCCCCTGGAGCTGCTGAAGATGCTTGGTGCCCCTGGAGCTGCTGAAGATGCTTGGTGCCCCTGGAGCTGCTGAAGATGCTTGGTGCCCCTGGAGCTGCTGAAGATGCTTGGTGCCCCTGGAGCTGCTGAAGATGCTTGGTGCCCCTGGAGCTGCTGAAGACGCTTGGTGCCCCTGGAGCTGCTGAAGACGCTTGGTGCCCCTGGAGCTGCTGAAGACGCTTGGTGCCCCTGGAGCTGCTGAAGATGCTTGGTGTCCCTGGAGCTGCTGAAGATGCTTGGTGCCCTTGGAGCTGCTGAGGATGCTTGGTGCCCCTGGAGCTGCTGAAGATGCTTGGTGCCCCTGGAGCTGCTGAAGATGCTTGGTGCCCCTGGAGCTGCTGAAGATGCTTGGTGCCCCTGGAGCTGCAGAAGATGCTTGGTGCCGCTGGAGCTGCTGAAGATGCTTGGTGCCCCTGGAGCTGCTGAAGGTGCTTGGTGCCCCTGGAGCTGCTGAGGATGCTTGGTGTTCTCGCTCAGGTCCTCATTCTTTCTTGGTGTGAGGGCCGTGGGTCCAGGAGATTAGCCCCCCACACTTGGCAGCTGAACAGGTAGGGGCATCTGATGTGGGAGCTGGCAGGGGCTTTAACAAGAACAGTGTGCTGCACCGGATGCTGAAGGCCCCGCCATGAGCGCTACTGATGGACAACAAGACTAGTGTCATCTCATCAAGCCTTCCTTGTCTGCCTTTAGTTTGTAGGCAGACTGCTTTGTGGTAGTAGATCTGAGTTGCTTTGATTGCGCTGCCGCACCTTCTGGGACTTCTTGTAGCTGTGGAGGGGCACGAGCATGCAACGGTGTGGTTCGCTCTCAACCTTGTCCTTTGACTCTGCTTCGCCCTGTGCACCGCTGCTGACCTTAGCACTGGCATGAGAGAAATATGTCTCTGGTTCATTGCAAGAGCCTCAGAGAGATGAACAAATCCAAGCCACAGGGTGATAAGTCTCTGACGTGACAGGAGTTTCCTCGTTCGCCGCTTGACCGGCCTCCGGCTTAGCGCGATACATTATGCGCTCTGGTTCTTGAATGCAAATTAGCGTGTACCGTATACACGTGGTTATCGACAACGTACTCCGCGGATATTTCTGAGCATTCTTATTCAGATTTTGTGATCAGGAATTCATTAAGAATACCGTCTACTTACCTGGGCTAATACCCTGTGGAATCCTTATGGTTTGTGGACCGTATTCTCGCCCTGAAGAAGCCCGCAAGGGTGAAACGTGTTGGCTGTTATGTATAAAGTAATGAATAAAAGGATTCACCACAGCATCTAGAGAAAAAACTGTTATTTCTGCTATCGCTTTCTTTCTGTGTTTTGGGATTAAACCCTATGAGTGTTGTCTTTACAATAATGCGTCTCTCGCTCGTTGTACCCATGAGAGAAATATGTCTCTAGTTCATTGCAAGAGCCTCAGAAAGATAAAAAACATCCAAAACACAGGGAGATAATTCTCTGCCGAGGGCCGAAAAGGGTAGACAATGGCAGTCCTTGATTAAACAACCCTTATCAAGAGAGAAATGAGCAGTGATATGAAGACGAAGTCAGTTACATGGCTCTCCCCTTTCACGCACACCTGATCCACCTGTCGTACCAAACGTGCTGTATTCATCATCAAACACTCCCCGTCTATGACCTGTTGCCTGGTGTGAAGCCAGTAGTTGTGTAAATGTGCGGGCACAGTATCCTGAAATATAAAACACATATGCACCAGTCAAAGCAGACATGAAGGGGTGGAACCGTGATCATTGGGCTTATGTATGCAAACGTCTCGGAAGTAGGAAACCTATTGCACTGCTTAGGGAGACGAAGGAAAGAACCCAAACATGATATTGTCTGTAGTGTGTAAAACCCCGAGAGCTCGAGTAGCTCCAAAAGGAAAAGAAGAACCAAAAACCCAAAGTGTTCGAGCCGTAAAATATTTGCAGCCACCTTAAACATTGTCTAAACTAATTGGGTGTTTTTTGACCTGTTTCTCAATGCAATGAAATGTTTTTATTGTCACTGAGCACTTCACTTCACGCACTTTCACCGTTGTATATGTGAGCACTGTATATACAATTCACAAAAGTAAAAATGATAGGAACTCCATTTTATGATGTTAATAAAATGTGATGTCTTCCTCCAATTTCCTGTGTCCTGGTATACGCTCAGTAATTGGATCCAATTGATTTTTTTTTACTATCAAATACCACTGAATAATTTCTTTCAAACTAATTACTGTAGCTCTGCTACTCGAGGATTTTTCAACCTCATAAGACCATTGTTTTTTTGAACTATCTATTACCCCAGGTCACATTCGTGAGGGGTTCCCTTGTTTTTTATACACAACGTTTCCAGCTAGAACAGCGCTATATAACCATAGCATTCCCGCTCATGATCCATTCCGCGCAGCCCCCGGCGAACGCGCTGCATCAAACGCATTCTACGACATCCTGCTCACAATCTATGCTTTTAGAATAAGGTGATCTGCAGGCTGGGGACCCTGGAGAGAGAAAACAAGACTCTGCCTGCGCACAATCACATACATGTACAAGCCAGTATTCCTTGTACTCTTCTATATATGCTTTATTTTAGTGTGTGTGATTCTGGGATACTACAAATCTAATGGAAAGTACCCTATTTTTCCAAAGGCATTTTAATGGGCCCCGGGGCGTGTGTGGTGGAAGTCGGTGTGGTAGCGGGCCGTGGTAAGCTGTTCCTCCTGGCCTCTGGCGGCTCATCGTTGTACCCTGTGCCGCTGCACCATGTATCCTGCGCTGCACAGAACTGCACACATCCCACAACTATTCCCTCCGTCCTGGCACAAACCTGCACTCAGTGTGCCCCTGCGTTAGGCGGGCCTCTTATGTGTCACAATTTAGAACAACAGTGAACCCATAAAGGGACGCCCCCATCTCTTCCCTTGGACAAGACTCGGCAAACATCGCAAAGTGGGCCCTGTAACGGAAGTGTAGTGAGGTGTGATTGGCACACCTGGGGCAAGGGAAGCCTGTGAGTTGTCCTGATGTGCTGCGCAACCAGGCTGAGTGCTCTACCCACAGAGCCAGCCCGCATGGAACCCAGCACAGGGCCTTGAACTGATGCCAGAATTGATGCCAGGCAAAAAGGTGGTCAGGAACGAGGGTGTATGTGGTACAGTGGGCATATGGGAAGCCGAGCATATATATAGTCAGTGACTGAACTGCACAATGTGAAACCATAAAACCTGCATTTAAATCCCCGCTTCCCCCCTTTTTTTTACCAAATTGTGTAATCCTAAGCAATTTATTTATCGGTTTTTTTCTTCTTATTGTAGCTCAACAGAAGCATTTAACACAAGGTGGGCAAGAGAATGAATATCTCTAAATTCATTCTTCAAAACCATTTCTCAAAACAAGAATAATATTTCTCAACGCACTGACATATTCTGATGTACACAGAAGAAAGTGTTCTACATGTTTATGACATACACCTCTTGAATGTTAGAGACATAAAATGGAACCCTTTATACTTGTCCTGCAAGATATCGCCTGAAAGTGAAATGTTAGTTTAGTGGGCAGCACTCAGCTGTTGGTCAGGGGCCCAGGTCCCCTGCGATGTAATTAAGTAACTATTAGCGCGAGGCAATGCGATCTGTCACTATATAAAACAAATGTCGCCTGCTGTCATGTACTCTGGGCGGAAGTTGGCAGCGGTGGGGGACCTTGTATCAGCTGACAACAAACGCACCCCGAAGCAAAACATAAACAGACATGTCCCATAAACAAACCCCTCCTCTCCCACGGCCTCGCGCCTGAAAATAAAATGTTAGGAAACAAACTTTGCACCAAAACATATTAAAGTACAAAATACATAATCACACTTCTCTTCGTCTATCATTTATGAACTTTATACAAACTACACATTGTAACAGAATTCAATCCTATGTTATTAATATACTTGTAAGAGTTTGCGTTCCTCTCCATTCTCCACTACGAAGAACACGTGTTTAAACGGACAACTCTCGCCAGCAGTTTCTGTTCTGTCCGTAACCACAGGGAACGTACTGCATTGTGCTGTTCTTTGGGCCTGGGCTCCCTGCCCAGACTCTGTGGCCAGCCAGGAGCTTTAATTCAAAGGCAGCCCTGAAGAAAAGGCTTTAACCCTTCAGTGCCTCGTACTATCAAACAGCTGTGCCCGGTTACTATCGCCTGTGGCGTCGTCTGACTCCCGGGGTGCGGCATTATCGGGAGCGCCAGGTGTCTCAGGAGCTGTTAATACCTGTATTTGAAACCAAGATAAGTGCCCCTTAAGCTCTTGAATAAACTTCCTAAATGTCCGTATTTGGCTATGACCTGTCTAATCTCACGCATTACTTGTGCTGAATCCCAATTGTACATTTTGCTAACCTGTCCTGTGGCGCATTACATGCATCACGCATGTTACGGTCTCCCATGCTAACCCCAATCTATACGCCTGATCTCCTGGTGCATAGCTCATCGAGGTGACAGAATAGACACGAGTCCTCTGCCGCGCAATCACATGCCAAACATGGCAGTTCTGTTAGCTGACGCTGTGAACCTCCGCATTGTAACCAGTCACGCATTTCAACTTGTGGGTCTGTGAGCTTGTCTAACAACATTGCAGATGCAATTGTATCTGTTGCTGCGGGCAAATGTATTGGACCTGTATTTTGCGTATTCTGGTCCTGCCTGTTGCCCCTATTCTCATCCAAAATGTTCATTAAACCATATGTGTCCGTACGCCATTGTCACACTGAAGCAAAGATGATACCATTAAGTGTAGGGGCCGTCGTCGTGGATAGGGGATATTGAGGCCAGGACATGTGATGTGTTATCCGAGATGGAACCTCTACCCCATCCTTTTATTATAAACTGTAAATCAGATGTGGCCAGCTCCAAGCGCATTCATTGAGAGACTACTGCTTTTATATTTAAATCTAGTGCCCTTGCAAAAATGAGTGCAGTTTGTGTGCATTCCATTCCACCTATTTCTCTCCCTTCCTGCCTCCCTACTTCTGTGCACTTGAAGTCGGGAGAGAAACAGACTTGCTTCGCTAATTCCTTCCTTCTGTCCATTGTTCGCCATCTGCCCTGACACTTCCGTTGCTCTCAGGTCAGTGTAACTCTCACTCACGCCCTCACGCCCTCACTCACGAGCCGCAGTCTCAAAATCTCCCCTGTATTAGCCAACTGTGTGTGTTTAGCGGCGGAGGCCTTGTCTGAGGAGGTGCTCACCCGTATAGCTCTAATCTGTATAATGTTTCCCCTTTGTCCCATCATAGTGCACTTCCACAGGAAAAAACCCCTGACCCCAGCAGCTGTTTGAGTAGCTATGTATAGAAGTGATTGATACCTCTCACAAATATGACCACAGTGCCGCATCATATCCGTCTGTGGACGGAAGCTGTAAGTATAGTCTCTTGGCTCTCACAGCGCGCCATGTCAAGTTGAGTTGGGTGACCACTGCTCAAAATGGCTTCTGTCCCAGTAAACTTCCCACGACGTTGTGTGGAAGCAGCTGACCCTATTGCAGCTTCAAACGTTCAAACATACAATGACACAAGAGGAGGTCACTACACAGGGGTAGGCAAAAGGAGAGCAAACGACACATTCAGTATCACACTATGTCTTTCATCAGCCAGCCGCGTCTGCTAATTAACCCCTCGCGTGCGTGCCTCGGCCAACGGCCGTCGCGAGCGCTACCTCCGTAGTGCTGAGCACGTGGCCGACGTGGCCCCGCCCGCGCAAAATATCACCTGCACCGCAGAGGAATTTACGCCGCGGTTAACGGGTTAAAGCTAGGCCTGGGCTAAATTTCCGTTCCGCTCGCGGAAATTGCGATAATTTGACATTTCCGCGTTCCGCGGAGAGCGCGAAAATGTCAAAATTTCCACATTCCGCAGCTTAGCGATAATTTGTTTCTTGCTCGCGCTGTAAAATAATACATTGTCACGCGCGATTGCCTTACCTGAATCTCTGCGTTCGCAGATCCGGTCGCGTTATCCACGAGATGTTGGATTGTTGGTAGCCATTTGCGCTGTCTCGCGACAGTTCGCGCCCGCAGTAATGTCATTGGTCGCGTGATCACGTCTTTCTTCTCACGATCATGCACCGCGAGAAGAATGAAAACAAGATGGCCGCGCCCACAAGCAACCGCATGGGTAAAAAGAGCAGCGTTACCTGCTCCCACCTGTATCTGGGGAGCAATACCCACTACCCCTAAAAAGAGGAGCGTTACCTGCTACAACCCAACCCGAGGAGGACACTCCACCCTCAGCACTCACCTAGTGATGCCCCAACGGTAATGCTTACCGCCCTCTGTGTTTCTCACTGGCCGAAGCGTTCTGCCCTGGCTGGGGAGTCACCGCAGGCAAGACTGGCAACTGCAGAAATTCACCCTCCGGGACACACCGTCAGAAGATACTGCTTAGTGTTGGGGAGTCACTGCTGGCAAGGGAAAATGCAGATAGATGCCCTCCCCGTTCTCCAGGAGTGAAGGCGACAGCTCAACAACTAAAATTCAAATTCAGACGCACGTCAGTGAGAGAAGCACGGTCGGGTAGCATGGCCGAAGAGAAACAGCACCGGCAGCAAAAACGAAAGGGTCTTGCGACCCAAGACTGGATGCCAGTCGCCAGCGTCGACCACGGTGGAAAGAAAAGAGAGAGAAAGCGAGCAAGACCTCAGAAGGCCTATTTATGATGGACAGCACAAGGCATATAGGTTCTGCTATTAGTAACTTTACAACTGTATCTTTTTTTAAGTTCCACTTACTAGGAAGACACGTTGGCATGCAGGGCAGAACCTTTGCATGCAGGGCAGAACCTTTGTATGAAGGGGGGAACCTTTGCATGCAGGGTGGAACCTTTGCATGCAGGGGGGAACCTTCGCATGAAGGGTGGAACCTTTGCATGCAGGATGGTACCTGCCCATGCAGGGGGGAACCTTTGCATGCAGGGGGGAACCTTCGCAAGCAGGGTGGAACCTTTGCATGCAGGGGGGAACCTTTGCATGCAGGGGGGAACCTTCGCAAGCAGGGTGGAACCTTTGCATGCAGGGGGGAACCTTCGCAAGCAGGGTGGAACCTTTGCATGCAGGGGGGAACCTTCGCAAGCAGGGTGGAACCTTTGCATGCAGGGGGGAACCTTCGCATGCAGGGTGGAACCTTTGCATGCAGGGGGGAACCTTCGCAAGCAGGGTGCAACCTTCGCAAGCAGGGTGGAACCTTTGCATGCAGGGAGGAAGCTTTGCATGCAGGGTGGCACCTTTGCATGCAGGGTAGAACCTTTGCATGCAGAGGGGAACCTTTGCATGCAGGGTGGAACATTTGCATGCAGGGCGGAACCTTTGCATGCAGGGGGGAACCTTCGCAAGCAGCGTGGAACCTTTGCATGCAGGGGGGAACCTTCGCATGCAGGGTGGAACCTTTGCATGCAGGATGGAACGCATGCAGGGCGGAACCTTTGCATGCAGGATGGAACCTTTGCATGCAGGATGGAGATTTTGGACGGAGCGCTGAAACTTTTCAGACACCCACCCCCAGATCTGGGTTGAATCCATCATCGTTCTTTAGCTCACTTTGCCACCCCAGTTCAGATAAAAGTGAGAAAGGGACCCACATCTGGGCATACCCTGCCAACTTAGGGCGAACAAAGCAAACACAAGGAGATGATGGATGTTGTATGCCAAGACGTGGGTCCCTTGCTCACTTTGCCACTGGATTCAAGCTAGCCTGGCTGATGAGGGCTGTTAGCCCGAAACCAGTCCTAGGATGCTTATTTCCGGTCCAGGGAAGACATGGTTTGGCAGTTTGGGCTGGACTGTTCCCATGAGGCACAGGGAAGACTGATTTGCATATAACTGTGTCTGAACTGGGGTGGCGAAGTGAGCTAAAGAACGATGACGGATTCAACCCAGATCTGTGACTGGGGGTGAGTGTCTGAAAAGTTTCAGCGCTCGTCCATCATCTATCTCCTTGTGTTTGCTTTGTTCGCTCTAAGTTGGCAGTGTATGCCCAGACGTGGGTCCCTTGCTCACTTTGCCGATGGATTCAAGCTAGCCTGGCTGATGAGGGCTGTTAGCCCGAAACCAGTCCCAGGGTGCTTGTTTCCGTGTCCAGGGAAGACATGGCTTGGCAGTTCGGGCTGGACTGTTCCCATGAGGCACAGGGTCAAGAGTGATTTGCATATAGCTGTGTCTCAACTGGGGTGGCAAAGTGAGCTAAAGAACGATGATGGATTCAACCAAGATCTGTGACCGGGGGTGAGTGTCTGAAGAGTTTCAGCGCTCCGTCCATCATCTCCTTGTGTTTGCTTTGACCCATTCACTATAACCCTCATAAATACAGCCCACACCCCAAGCCATGACTTTGTCATCTTGGACTATGTGGATCTGCAGCCACCAGGAACCACACTCCGCCTCCAGGATGAAATCAGCAAGCCTGAAGAGGAATTTACAGAGAAGACAGCTTTTGTAATGCTATCTGTTGTGAAAGACTAAAAACAACCTACATAGGACGCCACCAAGGTATGTAACCTTTATTCCACAGTCTTTAGTTCATAGAGCCTTTAATCCACGTGTGGTTTTCTCTGCAGGAAAGTTTTATTTTGGGTTAAGGGGTGGGTAGGGGTAAAGGGTAGTAAGGGTCATTTTAGGGTTTGGGGGTTGAGTAAAGGTAAAATGGGTAACGCTGATTTTATGGTTAAGGTGTGGCTAGAGGTAAATGTGTAAAAGTTATTTAGGGTTAACGGCTGAGTGGAGGTAAAGAGTGTAAGGGTTCTTTTAGGGTTAAGGGGTGGGTATAGGAGGTGAAGGGTGAGTAAAGGTAAAGGGTGATTTTTGGGTTAAAGGGCGGATAGAGGTAAAAGGCCAAAGGGTTTGTCAGGGTCCAGGGGTGGGTGGAGGTAAGGTGAGGAATAGGGTTCTTACAAAAAGAGGAGGGGTTTGGGGGCCTAGCCCCTCTAAAAACATATGTGTGTGTGTTTATAGACATATATATTTATACAAATATATATATTTATGTAAATATATGGTACAGGGTTTTTACGAAAAAGGGGTTTTGTATAAGTAATTTAAAAAAAATCAATAAAATACGTGAAGTAAAAAAATATGTGAGGAGTAATGACTCCCATTGTAAAGGCAATTATCATTCTTTTAACTGAAACTGCGGAGTAAAGATTTGAGGACTAAAGTCCATGGAGTAAAGGCATACAGACTAAAATCTGACAGCCGCTTCCTATCACCCTCTACTTCCTCTCATACAGTCACAATTCAAAGTAGCAGAGCATGAACACAGGGCCAGTTTCCAAAAAGAACCCTACACCACACATAGGCATGTGCCCTATGATATTATTTTCACTAGCGCAGCACATGGAAAATGGATAACTGTTTATTTAATAAATGGTGATTTATTGTGAGGCTCCAGTGAGCTGACATGGTTCATACGTTAAAAATCCATGCAAACATCAACCCCGTACCTTTATATGTTTATTTCTCTTTTCATGTTACCACATTAAATAGGATTTATTGTTGAGTAGGGTATAGAAGTATTGCGAAAAAACTTTATTTGATGTTTAATTCTTTTCATCTTCTTCTTGCAGGGACTGAGGACACTGAGACTGACAATGATGCCGAAACATCGACTTGGGTAGGACGGCAGGCAATCCCAGGAGAAAGTCTAATACTCTCCCAAGCAAATGCCAACTTGTGTGGCTCTCATCAGGTTCTGTTACCCAGAATCCCTTACAAACCTCAAACTTTGTCAAAAGAAACACATTTTCCTCATATTTCTGTGATGGAAAGTTTTAGAATCGGCGGGGAGCCACAAACTTCCACCCACGCAGCATTCCCTAAAGACCCCCCGATAGGTGCCCACTGCAAAGCCAGATTGTTTAGTGATAGATAGGGGGCACCTGAGGTTTTGGTCCCGGGCTCGGAGGCCATCTAGGGAAACCTACCAATCCCAGACATTTCTAAAAACTAGACACCCGGGGAGTCCAGAGAGATGTGGCTTGCTTGGATCCCCCAGCGTTTTCTGACCCAGAATCCCTTGCAAACCTCAAATTTAGCTGAAAATTTTAAATGTTTCTCACATTTCTGTGTGGGAAAGTTGTGGGATCACCGGGATGACACAAATTTCCTACCACCCAGCGTTGCCCCAGGTCTCCTGATAAAAATGGTACCTCACTTGTGTGGGTGGGACAAGTACCTGCTGCAGGGAAGGGCCCAAAACGCATTGTGGAGACATCAAAATTATCTATCACCATACGACCTGGTTTTGTAACGGGGCACCTGCGTTTTTGGTCCCGGTCTCGGCGGCCATCTAGGGAAACCTACCAAACACACGACATTTCTGAAAACTCGACACCTGGGAGAGTTCAGGGAGGTATGGCTTGCATGGATTCCCCAACATTTTCCTACTGAGAATCCCCGGAAAACTTTAAATTTTGCTACAAAAATCACATCTTCCTCACATTTCTGTCTGGGATCACGCCGCCAGCACAAATGTCACACTACTCTGCACTTCCCTCAGCCTCCAGAGTAAAATTATACCTCACTTGTATGGGTGGGCCAAGGGCTTACGACTGGGAAGGGCCAAAAATATAGGGATTGAGGGGATAGCACAATGAACTCTAAGCGCTATATTTTTTTAAATACATTTTTACACGATTTTGCATTGGACACCCACACAAGTGAGGTATAATTTGACCAAGAGGAACGCATGATGGTAGGACATTTGTGCCGTGGCGGTGATCCCACAAAGAAATGTAAGGAAAATGTGGGGTTTTTAGTAAAATTTGAGGTTTGCAGGAGATTCTGGGTAGGAAAATGTTGGCGGATCCATGCAGGCCACAGCTCCCTGTATTCCCGCAGGTGTCTAGTTTTCAGAAATGTGTGGGTTTGGTAGGTTTCCCTTGATGGCCGCATAGCCCGGGACCAAAAACGCAGGTGCCCCCTCTTGCAAAACCAGGTTGTTTTGGGATCCTATTACTCTAAAGTTATTAAATTGAAACAGGGGGTGCCTCAGGGGTCTACCCTGAGCCCTACCGTGTTTAATCTCTACGTCACGCCTCTAGCTGAGATTGCAGAGGGTTTTGGAGTCACGGTTGTGTCCTATGCCGATGACACTCAACTGGTGGTTTCCCTTACACAGGCACAGGATGCGGCAGCCTTCAATTTCGTGTCATGCCTGCAAGAACTGGCATCCTGGATGGCAATTCATTGCTTGAAACTGAATGGTAATAAGACCGGGGTGCTTGTGATAGGGAAGGCTCCATCAGTGTGGTCATCGGCGTGGTGGCCACAGACTCTGGGATCCACCCCCACGCCCTGTGAACAGGCTAAGAACCTTGGGGTATGGCTGGATACCAAGCTCTCGTTTGAGTATCTTACCAGGCGGGTGGCAGGCACCTGTTTTGGAGTCCTGCGGGGCCTACGGAAAACCCTGGATGTGCTGCCTACTGCAGCCAGGAAAACCATGGTGCATGCCCTGGTGACATCACACCTGGACTATGGTAATGTACTGTACCTGGGTGCTACAGCTAAATGCGTGCAGAGTCTCCAAGGTATCCAGAACGCAGCTGCTCGTTTGGTTCTTATGCTCCCGAGGAGAACCTCTTCTATGAGGGCGCTTGCTTCCCTCCACTGGGTGCCAATCAGGGAGAGAGTTCTGTTCAAGGCACTGTGCGTCTGCCACCGGATCATACATTGGACGGGCCCCTCCTACTTGTTCTCTCTACTTACACCCTACTCACCAACCCAGCAACTCAGATCGAGCGGGACGGGTCAGGTGTGTGTTCCTACCATCAAGAGAGCAAGGATGGGTGGCCGCTCCTTTCGTAATGTGGCAGCACAGCAGTGGAACAAACTCCCTCTGAGCCTCCGGTTGGAGGTTTCAGAGGCTATTTTTCGTAAAAAACTGAAAACTTATCTCTTTCCCTCCGCATAGTCTCCCTGCCAGGGTAGGGCTTTCTGGCTGCCGAGGGCAGATTGCGCCGCCGCACGGAGATGCACTTGTCCAGCGTAACCAGGCGCTTTATAAGTGGGATTATTATTATTATTATTATAGATCATTTTTATGTCTCCACAATACGTTTTGGGCCCTTGCCTGTTGTAGGTACTTGGCCCACCCACACAAATGAGGTACCATTTATATCCGGAGACCTGGGGGAATGCTGGGTGGTAGGAAATTTGTAAACACAAGGAGAGGATGGACGGAGTGCTGAAACTTATCAGACACTCACCCCCAGTCACAGACCTGGGTTGAATCCATCATCATTCTTTAGCTCACTCCACCACCTCAGTTCAGACCTAGCCATATGCAAATCAATCTTGACCCTGTTCCTCATGGGAACAGTCTAGCCCGACCTGCCAAGAGGGGTCACGGGGTTTCAATTTTGTGTCAGCCCAGTGATCCCACAACTTTTCCACACAGAAATGTGAGAAAAATTTGACTTTTTCAACTAAACTTGAGGTTTGCAGGGAATTATGGGCAGAAAAACATTGGGGAGACCACGCAAGCCATACCTCCCTGGACTCCCCTGGTTATCTCCTTTTCAGAAATGTCAGGGTTTGGTAGGTTTCCCTTGATGGCCGCCGAGTCTGGGATCAAAAACGCAGGTAACTCCTTTGCAAAACAAAGTCTTTTTGTAATCGATAATTTTGAAGTCTCCACAGTATGCTTTAGGCCGTTTCCTGTCGCGGGCACTTGGCTTACCCATACAAGTGAGGTACCATTTTTAGCCAGAGACTTGGGGAAATGCTGGGTGGGAGGTAGTTTGTGGCTTTCTACAGATTCCAGCACTTTCCATCACAGAAAGTGAGGAAAATTTGTTTTTTTTCACAAAGTTTGGACTTTGCAAGGGATTCTGGGTAAAAGAACCTGGTGAGAGCCACACAAGGCACCCCATCTTTGATTCCTCTGGGTGTCTAGTTTTAAAAAATGTATAGGTTTGCTAAGTTTCCCTAAGTGCCAGCAGAGCTAAGGTCCAAAATCCACAGCTAGGCACATTGCGAAAAAAGGGTCAGTTATTCTCTGGGAAAATGTTATGTGCCCATGTTGCATTTTGGGCCGTTTCCTGTCGCGGGTACTAGGTCTACCCATACAAGTGAGGTACCATTTGTATCGGGAGACCTAGGGGAAAACAGAATAGTAGAACAAGTGTTACTAATTGACTTTCTTTGCATTTTGGATTTCCAAATGTAAGACAATGAGTCATGTGTTACCCTCAGGTGGGGCATGCGTGCTCCCAAGGAAGTCCTTGTGCGCAGGGCAGGTTCTCAGCCGTAGGGTTTAGTCCCTGGGTTGGGAGGTCAGGTTCAGGTCCTGTAAGCAGTGTCCTGACCGGTTTATCTTCTAGGGGTACCACTCCAGGTGGGAGGGTGCAGAACTCTGGAAGGGGGGGCAGAGGGAGGGAGTCCTCGCCTCTGACCCCAGTTCAACCCGAGGGTTTAGATCCTAGGGTGGTGGATCAGTTGGAGGGTCAAGGCCCTGAACTGGTGGAAGAATTGTGTAGGAGATCCGGTTCCAGCGCCCTGACAGTTTTTGGTTCTGAGAGCGCTTCTCCTGGGAGGAGAGGGCAGAACCCCGGAAGGAGACATAAGGGGAGGAGAGCCTCGCCCGAGACCTCTGGTCAGCCTGAGGGTACAGACCCTGGGTTGGAGGACCAGGTTCAGGATGTCCCCCCTGACCTGGGGGAAACGGCGACTGCTAACGGTGCCCCTACCAGTTTGTCTTCTGGGGGTGCTGCTCCAGGTGGGAGGGTACAGAGCCCCAGGGAGGAGGACTGGGTATGGGAGAGCCCACCCTAGTCCCTTTTTCAGCCTCAGGGTACAGACCCTGGACTGGGGTAACAGTTGCAGGATAGCACCACTGAACTAATGGGAGAATTGTGCAGGACACCTGCCACAGGTGCCCTGACAATTCTGGAAGGGCGTACTGCTCCAGGTGGGAGGGTACAGAGCACCAGGGAGAAGGAGAGGGTGTGGAGGAGCCCACCCCTACCTCCTGTCCAGCCGCAGGGTGCAGACCCTGGGCTGGTGGGCCAGTTTCCGGATGCCATACCTGACTTGGCAGGGGGGAGAGTGGAGAAAGGATGCCAGGCACCTGGGGCTACTGCCCCCCACTCTCTGATGCCGCAACGGTTGGAGTGCCCAGAAAGGCATAAGGCCTGGCTCTCATCACTGACAGTTGACAGTGGCCACTGTGGCTGGCTGTCCGGATGGACAGAGTTGCCCATGGGAGGGGGAAAAGAGTCACACCCCAGGGGTGGACTGGGCCACACCCTTGTGTTGGCCATGTGGGTATTGTCTGCCTGTTGGGACACATCTGTGAGTAAAGTAAGTTTAGGGGCTACACAGATGGGATCCACAGGTGAGTGGAAGGGTTCCCCATGGGTCAGCTTAGTGGGCCCTGAGAGTATGGATAGAGGGATCCAACTAGGTTCTGGAAGGCGTAGAACGAGAAGACAACCCTGCTGTGGTGGGCCAGGTCCCATGTTCTATCGCCTCAAGCAGGGAAGTCCATTGAGGTATGGATTGGTCTACCCTGGCTTTAGGCTGGAAGGGGGTCGTGTTGGAAATGGCCCTTTTTGCAGGGTTGTCCCCAAACTTTTTGCTTCTTCCTCCTATTTTTTTCCTGACCTGTTTGTATTGGTTCTAGGACTCTAGGCACTTTACCACTGCTAATCAGTGCTAAAGTGCATATGCTCTCTGTGTAAATTGTGTTATGGATTGGTGTATCCATGATTGGATATTTGATTTACTTGTTAGTCCTTAGTAAAGTGTACTGAGTGTGCCAGGGCCTGTAAATCAAATGCTACTAGTGGGCCTGCAGCACTGATTGTGCCATCCATGTGAGTAGCTCTGAAAAGGTACCTTAGACCTGCCATTGCAGAGTCTGAGAGCAGTTTTTAACTGCCATGTCGACTTGGCCAGTGTACACACTTGCCAGTCCCTAACCGTTTTTCACTATTGCAAGGCTACCTGTTCCCCATAGGACAAAATGGGGAGTTTATTTATAACATCTTATACACATAACTGACCTGGGGAATTAGGTAGGGAAATAATGTTTAGTATGCCTGAACTCAGAATCTAAAGATGCATCTTTTGGTGAAGGTGATTTTTACATTCTGTGTTTGAAAACACCACTTTTCGAAAGTAGGTATTTTCTTGCTCAGTGTGCCTCTGCTGAAATGTGGATTGCCTGTCTGGGTTTTGGATGACAGAAGGCTGGGGAGCATGAGTGGCTCCAGGTAGTCTAGGTGGGTCAGAAAAGGGCTGAATAGACCTGGGCTGCAATTGGGGAAGGGGGAGGAGATTTCCTTGTACATCAAAGGGCCTGGTCTGCCTCTGGCAATGCCATCTCCACCCCCTGCCAGGAAGTCACACCAGAGAAGGCAGAACTGGTTCTGGCTGGGCACAGACACTCTCTGCCTAAGAGATCAAAGGATTTTGGGATATAAATAGTGGGGGCCAGACCCCTGAACTTTAGAACTCTTTTGGACCAAGAAGACTGCCAAGAAGAAGAACTGGAGAAGCTGTGAGGAGGAACTGCCACTTTTCTGTGTGCTTTGCTGTGTTGGCCTGCAGTGGCTGCTTCTGTCTTGGGCAGTGAAAGGACTGGACTGAACTTTCTGCAATCTACTTTGTGTGTTTTTCCAAGGGCTTGAGGTAGAGCTTGCCCCCTGTTCAAGAAGTCTCAGGAACAGCAAAGACTTCAAGCTCTTCTGCCCTCAGCACTGAGTACTGTGTGTTTTTTGCTGCAACAGAAGAAAAGCAACCCGACGACACCTACGACGCCGCTGCCGACTCCGTGTCCACAGGGCACCGCCACAATGCTGCAACGCGACCCTGGTCTCACCGATGATGCCTGCTGACGCTGCCCCCGGCCGCTGCTCGGACCGCGACTTGTGGGCACCGCACTTCGCACCGCCTCGCCTTGGCACCGCAGAGGGCACCGCCGCAACGTGACCCTGGTCTCACCGACGACACCTGCTGACGCCGCCACCGAGCCGCTGATCACACCGCGACCTCTGGGTACCGCACTCCGCACCGCTTCACGACGATGCCTTGGTATCCCCGACGACGACGCTCCATGCTGGAATCCAAGCCGCTGCTTGCACCGTGGTTCGAGGGCACCGTTCGTAAAGTTACGCAACGCACCACCCTCATCCCGCACTGCAGCCTTGGCTTACCGACGCCGGCGCCATCGACTCCAGTTCGTCAGCCGACGACAGCGCTTCAGCAACGACGACGACACGGCTTGCACCGTGAGCTGCCAGCACTGGGACGAGCACCACCTTCATCTCGCACCGCAACCATGGTTTCACCGATGACGCCATCTGACGCCACCACCGAGCCGCTGCTCGCACCGTGACCTGAGGGCACCGCACGCCACACTTTGCACCGCAGCACATGACGCCTGCCGATGCCAGCGCTCCTGACTCTAACAGAGGAGATCGATCTGCAACGAGTGTGACTTCAAGGGCCCGACGACTCCTGCAACGACTGCCGGAACCGACGCCGTGTTTTCGGAAACTCAACTAAGAGGTCGCCAGCTCCCTGCATTTCTAAAAGGTACTGTTTGCGGGTCTTCCCGACACCGTAGCTGGCCCGCGACGCCGCAGTCAGCCAGAACTGTTTGGATTTGTTTGCTCACGACGCCGTGATAGCCCCGGACGGAGCTATCGACTTCAAGGAACTGTTTTTAAAGCCTATTTTGACAACTGTAGAGTTTTAGGTACTGTATTGTGGATTTTTATCATTTTTGGTCTTGCCTTAAAGTAAATAAAAATATTGGATATTTTTCTAAACTGGTGTGGTGTCCTTTTGTAGTGCTTACACTGTATCATTGTTGGTTATGTGCACATGCTTCACACACTGCCTCTAAGATAAGCTTGACTGCTCGTGCTAAGCTACCAAGGGAGTGAGCAGGGGTTATTTTAGGAGTGTAACTCCCTTACCCTGACTATAGTGGTGGTTTCTGCCTGGCTTTGGCACATGCCCTAGCCTGTCAAAAATCCCATTTCTAACAGTCACATGATGCAGAGCTGAGCTGCCTCCGGCACCAGGGATCTAATCATGAGCCCTGCACTCCAGAGTCATCCACTCTGACCACTGCTCCACACCTCTCTCTCTTAATAAATGTGGTATCAGTATCTGATCTGGGCCAATTCTTCTCTATCTGGTCATATGTAAAGTCTACTGAGAAAGTAATATGCATTCCGTTAGCTATAAAATCATTGGTGACGGCAACCTCTTACTGTACAAAGAAGTAGCTGATGTAGTAAAGAGACCTCATGACCAACAGAATGCCTTGGGTCTTTTGCCTGGGTATTTCACAACATGAATGGAGTATAATTTACATGATCGGGCTATGTTTATGGGATTTTGTTGCTTACCATGGCTCGGGTGAGTCACACCGGGAGCATCCATCATAGAAAAGTGCTTAGAGGTAGAGGATGCACTCATACTGCTATGATACCAGAAGGCACCAAAGCTTTAGAAGGGCAGCAATATCCAATAGTTTCTGGTTTCTATTGAAAAGCAGTTTTACACTTCAGCAGTGTTTTATCAATTATAATCGGTTCTAACTGAAAACTGGAAACCCTACCCATGATGGTTGGCCACCTCTAGGTTCCCTTGGTGGAGCACCGAACAGAGGTGTGAATTACTGATCAACTAGTAAGTATGCACAGTACACAGCGGTGTCTGGGGGGACACCAAACCATATACTAAAGAAG
The DNA here is from genome assembly GCF_964204655.1 of Triturus cristatus. Taxonomy (NCBI): domain Eukaryota; kingdom Metazoa; phylum Chordata; class Amphibia; order Caudata; family Salamandridae; genus Triturus; species Triturus cristatus. Next base: position 24,650,696 of record NC_140591.1, read on the forward strand.
TGGAATGCGAACTGCGACCAAAGTCAGGACTTGGACCAGGAGATCAGGAGAGCTGGGGACACCAGGAACCACCCAAGGTAAGTACCCAGGAACCCCACGGACGCTGTGTGCAGAGTGGAAACACAGCTGTGTACTCAATACAAGTAAATGGTAAAGTTGTGGTTGCAGTTTTAAAGACGAAAGAACCTTCCCAGTGGACCCTGAAGAAACCCTGTGGAAGACAGAAGGCTGGAGAGTCACCCCACTCGTGGATACCCCAGAAATCCGGATACCTGCACCAGGAAAGCCGGGTGCATAGGTACGAAGTAACGTTGAAAACCGCCGTAAATCACAATGGAGGACTTCAGAAAAGATGTCGCTGACAAAGACTCTGCAAGAGTCCGGTGGAATCCTAGAGTGGATTCTTGAAGAGGAGAACCTGTAAGCAGAGGGAACAGAGTCTATGCCCCTTGGAAGTGACCAGGAGGCACGGAAGAGCAATGACCACTGATGAAGGAAGATGCAGGAGTGATGACGGTTACCTTGTTGCTGCAGCTGTGAGGACCAGGCGACGCTGTGGAAGACCAGGAGCTGTTCATGAGCTGTGCCACGTCATAAGTTGAAAACCAGGTTGTCAGTGTGTGGTAAATATTCTTTTTTACCTTGACTGAATTTCATGCGGAATCTAAAATAAAGTAAAATAGCTCAGAATAACAAGAGGCAGAATCCGTGGTATAAGAGATTTTCTGAATGGGCTTTATTCCAAAATGGCCGACTCGAGTGGCGGCCTTCAGGTTCCGTCACCACGAGGGTTCAGGAAGTGAAGTACAATACTTTATTGACAAGAAGTAACTTTTATAGTTCATACATTACAATGAAATGAATGCAAAAGGCGTAACAATTGATAAGAGAGATGACATATTGGTACGTAATCGAAACTAGGCGTAATAAGGAGCAGAAAGAAACATGATTGGCTCTGATTATCATGCATAGGTGGATCTATAAGATAATACTTAACATAGATGCGCGCGCAGCAGCATGACGTGTGATTGACGTGCAACTAGGGGGTGAAGGGGACTTGACATTTAGCTCTACATGTGGAGACGAGAAGTCTGGGGGGTCAAGTCAACCTAATCCCAAATCATATCTAACATCCTATGTTTAGAGAACTATGTTATCCACAAGAAAAGACTCTCGGACAGAATCTATTCTATACTGACTGTGTGTGCGTGTACAAGCGTCTAAGTGTCTATATGAGATGCGAGGGGCAGAAAACTTTCCATGGCAACAGGGCTATGAATTACTTGCAGGAGGACGGAAAGGCCGAGTCCTTTGCTTGTGAGCTTAGAGGAAATGTTTACCTAAATCACTGGACAGGAATGCATCGGCTGAAGAGCAAAGTAGATAATTCGAAGGTGAAATACAGCTTCTTGGCAGGCAGGCAAAACTGGCCGAGGCAGGCACCGTTAGCTGCACAGGGAGTAGGACAAAGTTCATGGATACAGATGCGAGCTCAAGCTGAAGCTGTCAGAGACAGAGAGCAGGGAAGGCTTTAAGGACAGGATCGGGCCTACTTGCCTGAACTGTAAAAATGGAGTAACTTAGCCATATAAAGTCGGTGGCCTTTCATACTTCGGAATCGAATATCCAGCCCATTGATGGCGGATCTGACAGAGAACATGTTGACGGTGGACGCACATATGATTGCGTTTTGGAAACTGGAACTGGAGGGAACATACATGTACTTGTGACATGCACATAGAACCGTTGGGGTCCAAGATAGGGGACATAACTGATCAGGAAAATCCACATTTCCACAAGTGTCTGGCTGGAGCACCAACAAACCTTGGCAGCAGCAACAGAGGTGGCAAACGAGATTGGAGCAACTATGGGACCAGTAAGGTCCAAGGGACTCGCCAATTGCAGGAGAGTCAGAGCAGGCCCGCGCAAGGAGGGGAGCTCACTGAAGCCAAAGAAGACCCTCAAGAGGACCCACAGGCCGAAGGCACAGGAGTGGCAAGAAGACCTCAAGCAGCTTTCCAAAGATGCAGGCCCACAGTGCAGAGGATTCGGCGAGGACAAAGATCTTGGCAGGAAGAGATGCTGGAGACTGGAGCTTCTTGTAGCCTGAAGATCTTTGGAGTACTGAGCCAACAAGCCATGGCAACAGCAAGTCGATGCAGTGCACAGGGGCTCTATTCTAGCGGATCTGACGAGAGCTACTAGACTCAAACTTGCTGAGAGGTCAGATCAGGCCTCGAGGGTATTGTAGAACCACAACCTGTGTTGCTGCGCCTTTCGAAGTCCTTGGGACGTCAGGAGCAGCAGACGAGATAGCTTTGTTGCAGTGCCTGCAGATGCAGGGGAGTGACTCATTCACGCCAAGGGAGATTACTTTGGGCATCGTTGATGCCCACAGGCCTGCAGAGGAACCTGGAAGAAGCACAGGCACAGACGACAAAGAAGACTTGCAGAACGGCAAGACCAGGAGTAGCAGGAGTCTTCCTTGGTGCAGCATCGGTTCTAAGCAAAGTCCAGGTGCCCAGACGATTGAAGTTGAAGTGGTTTTGGGTTTCAATCTTGTCCCATGCTGAATCTGAAGAGCCACCCATAGGTAAGCCCTTAAGTACCCTAGGGAAAGGGTTGGAACGATTCAGGGTTACCTCCCAAAGGAGGTACCCCAGTGTCCAGTTTCACGCCAAAGCGGGAGCCAGGGGCTTCCTGAACTGGCTCAAGCAGGAGTATGCAAGAAGGGCACCCAATGTGCCCTTCAAAGCAGTCTGGTTATGCTGACAAGCGCCCCCGCCCAATACACTAAGTCCTGCCTGGGAAGTGGTCACACCTCCCTGTGATAGGAAACCTATTGTTCTACCTTCCCCTGCTCGAGCTAACCTCAGAAGCAAGAGGGCAGAAACGTGGTCGGCAGCAGCACTAGCTTGCCGTTAGACCCTGAAAGGCTGGTACTGGGATAACAGGGGGCACCCTAGGTGAGCCACACAGTACATCCAACACTGGAATCGGTGTTGGGGTACGATTCCAAAATGTTTGATACCAAACATGACCGGTTTCAGTGCAGCCAGTATATAGTTAGACATCTTGTAAATTTCTTTATGTCCATTATATGTATAAAATGGCTGACCGCACTTACAAGGTATGGAGAATCGACTCCGGGGTTTGTAGGGCTGTCCGGCTCATGCAGGGGCACCCTTACACTTACAACCAAGCGTCCTGCCCTCAGGACTGAAGAGCCTGCCATAAGGGTGACTTATGGGTTTTAAGGGTAGTGACTTCAGATATAAGGAAACTTCATCTGCTGTGAGAAGTGCAAGCACCAACTCACACAGGCTGCATTGGCAGGCCTCTAGTCAGAGTTTGAGTGGACTCCCATGGGTGGCACAATACAAGTTGCAGCCCGGGGAAACCCCTGGTGTACCTATGCCCTGGGTACCTCAGTACCATATACTAGGGACTTAGAAGGGTACACTAGTAGCCAATTGGGAAGGTACCAAAGTACTTAACACTGTCAAGTTTTGGGAGAAAGCACAGTGACTGGGGTCCTGATTAGCAGGATCCCAGTCAGACTAGTCATAAAACAGAATAACACCAGCAAAAAGTAGGGGTAACCATGAAAGCAGTTCTTACTCTCCTACACAACCCCCCCCCCCAGTGATGAGACTAACCTAGCCCAGTTGCGTCTTCATGTTCTAAGTGGAAATATCTGGAGAATCCCTCTACGTTGGTATTGTTACTCCCAGGTCTATGTTCCACAGAAAAGTCCATCCCCTGTAGGGAAATGGACCGCCTCAAAAAATTAGAATTTTCACTCTTCATCTGTGTAAGCCATAAGAAGGGCTTATTGTCTGTCTGAAGAATGAAGTGAGCACCAAACAGGTATGGCCTCAACTTCTTCAAGGCCCAGACCACTGCAAAGGCCTCCCTCTCAATACCTGACCAACGTTTCTCCCTGGAGGTCAACCTTCTGCTTATAAAAGCTACTGTTTGGTCCTGGCCCACTGCATTAAGTTGTGATAGAACAGCCTCTACGTGAAATAATTGTTTCTAAACATTTGTCTGGAGCATATACACTGGTAGGTATAAGATACATTTATAAAGTATCAGACATGATTATTAAAATGCCATTCCAAAGAATCTTTGACAACAACCTATTGAATGTTTTAAGGATTATAGGTCAGCTTTCATAACACATTTTTTATTTTTTTCCCAAGAATTTGTCCAATAATCCTGTGTCAATCGACCCCATTTCGGACTCACAGGAGAATGCAGGTTGTATTTAAACCAACCATTTCTATTGAGATTTTGTTTATTTTGCACAAAAGCACAGTTCTTGTAGTAGCGATTTTATCAAAGGTTCTGATGAAAGCCTCAATCAGAGGATCCATAGGCTGAAACATGTAGACCTGTCATCCTTGTGGACTTTCTACAGTTATTTGTTGAAACTGTATACGCACTGTTTTAGTTTTGACACCAGGGTAGCGCCTAATAAAGTTGTTCTCTGTCCTGGTAGCCAATTTTAAATCACTTTTTCACATACACTAGTCACATGCACTGCAACCATCATCTCTAAAACTAGAAGCTAGGCCCTTCTCTGGGATCAGAGTGTATTCTATATCTTGCTACTCTTCAAAAAACATCTGTATGCTCCCTTCTATGGGTGAGAAGGTTGCAGCCCTCAGTTGCACAAGGGTTAGCGGCCAAAGAAGAGATCCCAGATGATGAAGCATGCCACTTCGGTGGGTGATGGGACTTCGTCTTTTTTGATAAGTTTCCTTTAACTATATCAGATTAGTTTGTTGTTGCCAGAGTTTATTTCTAAGCAGACCAATAGTTTTCCTTGTGTTTTTTAGAACAGCCTCTACCCCTATCTCTGAAGCATCTGTCTGGACAATGAAGGTTTTGGAGTAATCAGGACTATGCACAATGGGAGCAGTGCACATGGCCTGCTTCAGGTCATCAAATGCCTTCTGACAGCTAACTGTCCACTGAACTTACTTAGGCATTATTTTGGAGGTGAGATTATTAAGGGGGGGGGGTGGTGTCACTATGGATCCATAGCCCTTAACAAACCTCCTGTAGTCATCAGTCAGGCCTAAGAAACCTCTGACCTGAGTCTGGGTAGTGGGGGCAACCCAGTCCATTATGGTCGTTGCACTCCATCTACCAGGTGACCCAAGTACACAACCTTGCGCTGCTCTATCTGGCACTTTGTGGCCTTAATAGTGAGACCTGCCTTCTGCAGGGCCTTGAGTACACTCCTGAGGTGGACCAGGTGATCCTCCCAGGTGGAGCTAAAGACAACAATATCATCTAGATATGCTGCACTATAGGCTTCCAGACCTGTTAGGACTTTGTTCACCAACCTCTGAAATGTGGCAGGTACATTCTTTAAGCCAACAGGCATTACAATAAATTGATAATGTCCACTAGGTGTTGAAAAAGCTGTTTTTGGCTTCACGTCCTCAGACAGTCTTATTTGCCAATAGCCAGCAGCGAGGTTAAATCTACTGAGATACTTGGCTGAGGCCAGAGTATCAATCAGTTCATCTGCCCTGGGAATTGGATGGGCATCAGTCCTAGTGACTGCATTGAGGCCTCTGTAGTCTACACAAAACCTCATCTCTCTTCCCATTTTGGGTGTGAGGTTTTGTCATACGGACTACAGGACTAGCCCAAGAGCTATCCGAAGGCTCAATTACCCCCAACTCCAGCATCTTTTGGACCTCAGTCCTGATGTAATCTCTGACGTGGTCAGGCTGTCTATAGATTTTACTCTTGACAGGCAGACTGTCACCTGTGTCCACTTCACGGGTTCAGCAGGTGGGTTGACTGGGAGGCAGAGAAAACAAATTTGGGAACTGATTGAGGACTTTCTGCAAAAATCTTGCAGCTGGTCAGTGAGGCTGCCTGCCAAGACTACTCCATCGACTGACCCATCAACAGGGTCCTGAGAGAGGAGATCAGGGAGAGGGTCACTCTCTACCTCCTGTTCCTCATAAGTGACCATAAGAAAGCTCATCTCAGCCCGGTCAACAAAAGGCTTTAGGCGGTTCATATGAAGTACCCTGTGGTGACTTCTAGGAGTACCTAGGTCAACCAAATAGGTGATCTCACCTTTCTTCTCAAGATTGGTGTGGGGGCCACTCCACTTCTCTTGGAGAGCTGCTGAGGCCACAGGCTCCAATACCCACACCTTCTGTACCGGCTGGTAAACAGTCAGTACAGCCTTTTGGCTGAATTGATAACAAATAGAAACTAAAAACCGGAAAGCTTAATCATTGGTAATGTCTGTATGCAAGCCCTGCCACACAGTGACATTGTGCAATGCACAGCAGGCTACTACAATCTTTCAAATAACGTCTGGAAAGTACAGCCATCCACTGTACAGTTAAGACATGCCAATCATGCCTTATGGATACAGAAAGTGCAGTAAATGATGGCTTGAATACATTTGAATACATGGGGGTTCTTCTCCACGTCTCTTGAGGTAGTGCTGTAGAACTTTAGAAGGGTGTGAGGAGATGGGAAGCGAGCATACACAGCATCACTTACAACTAAGACAAGGGCCGATTGTATCGTATTCCAAATTTACTGCATCATGTTGACTTACATGCATGTACTGACTGTTATTGTAATGTGTATCTATTGTGCTGTAATGAGTACTTATGCATGAGGTGACTGAGGGGAGACTAGCGTGCTTCAAGGTAAGAATGCACACATCTCAGTGAAGCAGTCTTTGGCACTGCATACAGCTTGCATGCCGACGGAGTGCCAGTTGTGGAAAAGATGTTCCCTTTGGTGAGGTATCTGAAGTACCTCATGGATGAAATCAATGGCACCTATGGAATGCAGGACACATAATTCCTATGCCAAACTCTGTCTTCCTAACAGTGACTATGACAGGCCATAAACCGCTACACTCTTCTGTTCATGCATCCTAGTCCCTTTGTGCAAACATTGGGGCAGGATTGCCAGTGAGATGACTGCATTCTCAGAAGTGCACTTCTGGAAAGATTCAGTAGCCATGAAATGGAGTGCAGCCAGCATTTGAGATAGGAAGGGATTGCCTAGGAGTGGGCTGTAGCTGAATCAAGCGCCTATTCCAAGTCTGCAGGTGTGAAAGGGCAATCTGGCAACAACTGCTTCCCTGGACATGTCAAAGATGTGGATCCTTTGCCTGTAAACCCCCTCGCTCCTCTTCAAATAACTGTTCCTAAAAATGAGGGGGAAAGCAACAAAGACATTCACCAGCATAGTGAAAGATAAATACGTAGTTTTGCTGTGCAAGTTACTTACTTTGTGGCTAGCCTGTATGTGATTTGGTGGCATAGTAGTGTGTTTCAGCTGTAGGGCTCCTGTTTGAGCCCTAAGCTATTTTATATATTTGTGGCACCGTTAGCCAGGATAGTGAAATCAGATGGATTGGATCTGTATTGCGGATGATACTCGGCTTTTAATTTCTTTTGACTGTAATTTCAACATAGTAAAATAACGTTTTGCAGATGGTCTGAAGGCCTTAGCAGTTTGGATGACTGAGAAGCGCCTTCAACTGAATGTGGGAAAAACTGAGATCATGCTATTTGGAAAGGCTTCCAACCTATGGGCTTCTGACTGGTGGCCAGAAGATCTTGGCATTGATCCAACCCCTAAGAGAGTTGTTAAACATCTTGGAGTGTTCTCTGTCTATTGAAGATCTGGTCCATTAAAACCGGAAGACTTTATTTTCATATGTTATGTCTGGTAAGACGGGCCTGCCTGCTTCTTCCTTTGTCAACAAGGAAGACCGTGGTCCAAGCCTTAGTGGTGAGTCGCTTGGATTATGGCAATCCTTTACTTGCCTCTATGAATAACTCCTAGAGGACAAAACTACCGGTGGTGCAAAACACAGCAGCCCGCCTCATCTGCAATGCTCCTGCGAGGTCCTCATCTGCGCCTCTTTTACAGTCTGTACACTGGTTACCAGTTCGTAAGAGGATTGTCTTTAAGATCTGTTGCATGACTCACCAAGCCCTAATGGGAAAGGGCCCACCATACTTAACCTCGAGGGTTACCCTTTACAGGCCCGAAAAGGCTCTTCGTTCTCGGGGGGAAAAGGCTCTTCGTAATCCCTCGGATTTAAGGGTCTTGTTCAGGGGCAGAGCATTTTCCTATCGAGCCCCTCTCTACTGGAATGCTCTCCCACTTGATTCACCTTTCTGCATGGATCATCCCAAATTCAGGAAATCACTTAAGACGGAACTGTTCTAGGCATGGCTTCTCAGTGACTGCTGCATGATGTCAGAAGGCTTCCTGCATCGCGAACCCCTTAGGGGGTGATTCTCGCGCAAAATAAATGATAGTAACATAACATGGGTGTTAAGAGTCCACGGTTAATATTACCCCCTTGCATTACTAGGTGTGTTGTATGTGTAGTAAGCCTAGTTATAGGATATTTTTTAAAAAATTACAAATAAAATTGAAAAATACAGAAAAATACATAATAAAGATTTTCCAATTATTTTCCTCGTTTCCCCTTTTGTTGTTTTCCGCCTCTATTATATTCTGCGGGAGTGAGTCGCAGTACTTGTGAGTGGTCAAGTATGTTGCTAGACTTATTCCAAGGCTGAATCTGGGTATTTACTACTCTCTTAGGACCTCTGGCTTTAGTAGCATTAGCTGAATATTTTGTGAATATTAATGGGCTAACGCTCTTGTGAGTAGGTGTTTGTATTTGCATGTCCCTCCCTAAACCCCAGCCATTTAGAAATAATATGGGCCATTTTCCAGCAACTCTTCCTGGTCCCTCATACACTTTTTACCAAAATGTACATCTACGTTTGCAGAGCTCTGTGCACGTATGGTAAAGGTATATGTGTAGAGAGAAGATAGGAGTGGGGGAGGTGATGGTCGCAACATGCAAGTCAGTGAACAGCATTTGTCACCACACTGAGTAGTATACTGTAGCACTACTTTATGCACTACAAAATTCAATGCATGAATAGGCCCCACCATGTTTTACAATAGTTGTGGACTTTCCTGAGGAAATACTGAGGCCTTCCGAAATCTAAGTCCAGTTCCTGTGTTTCTCCATTCCCCATCGTGTTCGCTGTTTCCTCAGGGTACTAAATTCTGTACTTATATTTAGGATCCAAGGGAGACATTGGGTCGGCATTGGCCTGCATCCTAGGAATTCCAGACAGGACAGGTTAAAGGGATTTTAGGTCCTAGTCATCAGGTTGAAAAATGACCCTACTCTTACTCTCACTAGAACCAAGTGGCAAGCCACCCTCAGGTGGGAATACTCCTGGGCTGGGCGGACCTGCTCCTCTCCCATGATAAAAGTTCTTCGGGAATCTTGTCTGAAGTTTCTGTGCTTCAAGATTCGCCACGAGTGGTACTGGACTCTGCAGAGGCTACACCGTGCAAGACTGCTGCCGTATAGTTATTGGTGGAGATGCTCTGAGGGGGACTGAATGAGGTCCATATACACATTTTCTATTCAAGGATACTTATTACCTTAATGTTGTCATACTATATGTAGATGACTTTGAATGTAATCAGGTACTGACACCCAACAATCCTTACTTTTGAGAAGATCTGTAAATTATATTGATGATGTTTTTAACACTTGTATTTATATAATTTTTGGCAACAAGATCATCAAAATCAGGTAAGTACATTTTGAGTTGGAAATGTTTATAGTTTTTAAAAAGCGACAGTGCAATATCTGAAGCGGTAATGTTATCCTTCGGAGGAAATACATATGCTGCATACAGGTACTTCACATCGACTTACAGGACCAATCTTCTGGACTTAAGGTGAGCATGGGTCAAGGTTCAAGGCAGCTCCAACAGGTCACCTCGGGCAGCACTGGAGCGGTCGGGTGCCAAGGTTCTATACAGCGTTGGGTGCCCTGCGTAAGCCAAAGGGGATCGGTCTAGTCACAAAGGCTGCAGCCTGGGACTGGGAGTCCAGTCTGGCAAAACCAACAAGGGGGGCTCAGGTCTCACGATGCTCGGGGGCACCTTTAGTCCTCTTCTCCTCATGCCAGGGCGGCTGGGTGCAGAGGTGTCTTGAGACATCGGGTTTTCATGATTGGAGACACTCGCGATAGAGGGGGCCTGCACAAAGAGTCTGCAGGCGGCGGCGGAGAATCCACTGTGGGCAAAACCAAAATGGCTAAGGAGGGCCTGGGGACCGCTCTGGCACCATTATCTCACTTCGACACGGGCTAGGCTAGGCAGCACGGGTGCAGTGCTTTCCGGTGCCGGGTTTTGGCGGTCTGGAGTCCTCAAAGGTCTCTTGGGGCACTTTCAAGGAAGCAGCTCTGCTACTCTACAGTAGTTCCTGTGTCTTGGGTGAAGGGCTGGCAGTCCTCCCAAGCTTTTTGAGGCACAGCAGCTGTAGGACAAGTCGTCTCTGGCACAATGGTCATGGACAGCAGGCAGGTTAGCAGGCTTGCAGCCAATTCAGTAGCTGCTACTTTGTTCTTGCTTTTGCGGCTCTTTAGGGTTCTTCTTTTAGGTTGGCATGATTTGATTTCCTGGTGCCATGGGCTCCCCTTAATGCTAGGTGTAGGGGCGTTAGGAGAGTGTAGGCTAGTAGCCAATGGGCTACTTACCCATGGGATCATTACTCCTCCTATATGACCACTTACTGCGGGAAGTGGGCATAACCTTGTCCCAGAGTTCCTAATTTTGCCATCACCAAGATGGCAGACACAGAATGTTCGTGTCCACTTCAGGTAGCCCACCTTAGGGAGGGAACTAGCATGAGGGTAAACATGCCTCTCTGACTACTAATTTTCCTGCCAGTCCAGGCGCCAAATGGCCCCTGGTCTGGGATGTTGGCATCTCCTCATCTATCAGGGAAGCCAGATTTGCATACCAAAGGTGGAGGGCTCTTTGACGCTCCCTACCTTCCAATGCTAATTTGTAGGTAATCCTATGGCAGGAAGGGTAAACACCCTCTGCCTGAGCAAGCTTTGGTCCTGACCTCCTGAGATCAAAGGGCCTCAACCCTGGGAGTCAGAAACTTATCTATGGTGGTAAGCTGGCTAAAACCAGTCAGCACACCAGTAGTTGGTAGGTTTTCAGGGGACACCTTTGAGGTGCCGTCTGGATGCATGCATTAATAAATCCATCACTGGAATCAGTGTGGGCTTGTTAATGCAAGATTTTGATACCAGATTAAACAAAACCATTTAAAATAGGGTCCAAGGGATATATATTTTTTAAAGACCCACACCTGATTTTATCCCCAGCACCAACTGAATGTATAACACACGAAACACAGGGGGTCTAACAGCCAAATTTGAGAGGCTACACTGTCGATACTGAGTCAACAAGATCTCAAAATATCTTTATCGCACACACATAACGTATTAATAAAGATAAAGAAGGAAAAAAGGCTAACACTACATGCATAGAGGAGACCGGTACATCATCCCCCAAGTCTCAGATGGGAGCTAGAGGTACCGACGGAAAGTGGGGGGCCTCTTAGTTCCTGAGCAGTGTCCAGGTGAGGTGAGGTCTATTGCCCTACCACAAAGGAATTCACAGTAATCATTGTGAATCGGAGGGTTAATGTCCATGGTTGTTACAGGCTGTACCGTTTCAAACCAGTTTTATTATAATTTGTTTTTGGTGATGGTGGTGAATTCTATATTTCACTATTAGGAGTGCAACTATTATACGAGCAGAGGCCCTGACGAATGCCAAGGGATTAAATACCCGTTAGGCAGAAACATGTTGGCCCTTATGTAGACAGATAATTGTCACTGTCTTCTTTTGCACTGTTCTATCTTTTAATTAGGAGGCGTGTCCAGTCCGTAGAATAAAGTATTTAGAAGGAGGACATTCCATCCTATTTTAAATCACTTTTTTGTTCGTTGCACTATTTCTTCTTACTTTACCATCAAAAGATCAGTCATCATGGACGGTTTGAGTATTTGGTGGACCAAATCCTGATACAACAATAAGGTGCGGAGCTGAGTGTCCCACTGATCAGGGGACCAGCCTCATTTGCACATGGGTTTGGCCAAATGATAGGACTGATCATTGAGTCTAATTTGATGGGAACCCTTTACAATCTGTTGTGGATTAATCAGCCATTATACGAATAATCGATGATGTACCGGTCTCCTCTATGCATGTAGTGTTAGCCTTTTTTCCTTCTTTATCTTTATTAATACGTTATGTGTGTGCGATAAAGATATTTTGAGATCTTGTTGACTCAGTATCGACAGTGTAGCCTCTCAAATTTGGCTGTTAGACCCCCTGTGTTTCGTGTGTTATACATTCAGATTTTGATACCAAACATTTTTGGTTTCAGTAAAGCCATCATGTAGCTGTGGAACTAGTTTTTGACCAATACCCAGCATATGTATTTACAATGGTTTCCCTGATCACTTGCACTGACAGGAATTGAACTGACCAGCACAGGGGCATATCTTTTCATGCAAATATGCTCACACGTGTAATAAAGTGCACCCTGCCTTAGGGCTGTAAGGCCTGCTGTAGGGGTTACTTACCTATATGAGAGGCAGTGTTTGCAGGCATGGCACACAGGGAAGTGTAAGGAATACAAGGGGTGTGTAGTTCCTAAGGGTTGGGGAAGAAAGGTATTTTCTAAAAAGTGCCTTCACACACCCCGAAGGATGTCATGCTTCAACATTGGGCCTTGCTCCTCGACGGGCCGGCGCTGCAATGCCCGATGGGCACCCGCAAAGGGGCTCTTTGGCGGAGATCTTTTTGGATGAAGCCGTACGTAAGGTGAGTGTGGGTGTGTGGGCTTGGTAGTGGGGTGAGTGAGTGAGTTAAAATGGGAAACAACCTTTACAACGCAGTCATTACTTCGCACTACATTTACAACGCAGTCATTACATTGCAACATCCTGTACAACGCATGTCACTACAATGTAGTCATTACATTGCATATCACTACAACGCATGTCATTAAAACGCATATCACTACAACGCAGTCACTACATCGCATGTCATTACAATGCATACGATTTCAATGCACAGAACCCCTACACTATCCAACACTTACCCTACTGTTGCACCCCCTGGAGTTAGAATAGTCATTTTTACCCCTATACTATCCAATATTTACCTTAAATGCAATGTAATGGTATGCGTTGTAATGGTATGCGTTGTAAAGGTATTATGCGATGTAATGGAATGCGTTGTAAAGGTAGTTTCTAAAAATGTGATGTAGTGGCATGAGATGTAATGGAATCGTTGTAAAGGATGTTGTGATGTAAAAACTGCATTGTAAAGGCATGCGTGGTAAATGTATGCATTGTAACGTCATACATTCAGTTAAAATAGGTCTAGGGCGGTCCTAACAAAATGTATGTATTCCCAGGGGGCGCTAGCCTAGTTAAAAGTAATCTGCCCCAACTGGATATAATGTTCCTATTGGGCTAGTGTGGTGCATAGGGTCGACATGTTTCATGCCAGATTAGCCCCTTACGGATCTGGTGGCACTTCATCAGGACCAAAGAAATGAAAATTGGGTAATTTTAGCACTACCGCAAGTCTGGTTCAGTGGTTTCCAAACTAGTAACCAGAAGCAGTTAGACGCCCCGGGTTGAGTGATCCCGAGGTGGAAGGCCTAGGGGAAATGGGGAGGGACATAAAAAGAGAACAGAGAGGTCCAAGGTCTTGTTGAAAATCCATGACACAGCGTGCAGTCATTATGCTACAAGTGACTGGAGTCAAAATTAAGTGGAAATGCCAGTCTTGATGGCCGTGGTTAGATGATGCAACCAGGGCTGAAATTCATCTGAGAAACACCAGTGATTGTTGGTGGTGGTGATTCCAGGCTAGCATGAACAGTTCTAGCAATAGCTAGAATCGCGAGGGAAATTGTCATTAACGTGCGAATATACATGGTGACATTAGGGAATCATGTCCCATGCGTGGTATAAGTTAGATAAGACACCCGTTTGAAGTAATTCATTGCAGGCACACTGACTCAGGCATACATGCGGTACATTGGTAAGGGACGTGTTTGAAGTTATTCATATCAGGTACAATAACTCAGGCATGCATGCGGCACCTCCATTGCGATTGTCACTCTCTTAGAGAACAGGGGGTGCTACTAGACGAAAAATTCGCCCTCCACAGTTTGCGTCCCTTGACATAAAACTGGTCCCACTAGGGAAGTGCTGGTAATATACAATTGTGGGGGAACATGGCGGCCGGATAAGAACTCTGGTCGGGAGCTCCCAATCTCTATAGGCAGTTTACTACTTAAAGTAGAAGGTTGATGTGCTAATTTACGTGCTTACTTACGTGTATTCTTCTCCTTTTTGTCTCCCGATGCCTGTGATGTCCGTGGCGGGTCCTTTCGCCCTGGTGAGGTGATAGAAGTGCCGTTTGTCTCAGCGTCTCTCTCGGTGACTTGAGGCGGTTTTTCAGACCCGTTTTCAGGACCTGTGTTTGGGCGTTGATGTCCGGCGTTCTTGTAGCCCCGGCGTGTTCTGGTGTCAGAGCATCAGCGTTCAGGGCTGGCTCGGTGTGGACCCAGGCGGGCTTGGTCCTGAGAGTAAGCAGGAAGGCAGAGGCTAGGGTTCCCTTCCAGGGAACAGTAACACTCAGCCCCAGTAATAGGAGCACCGGCTGCAGAGAGCGCAACACAGCAGCGCCAGCATTTTTCACCACAGCACCTACAGTAACAACTGCGAATAGGAGGGGGTGAAACCCGCGAACCCAGCAAACAGGTCAAAGAGCTTCAACACCAGCAAATAGGGTAAGTGAGGCGTCTAAAGGGGGTAGGCCCAGAAAAGTCCCTAACTTCGGCACTTAAACGTAAGGGTCAGAAGAAGTGTAAAATTACTGATACTTCCACTGAACAGTTACGGGAGGCTCCTGTGAGTAGAGGATTAAGATACTGCCTGAGAAGTAGCAATCTGCCAGATAATCTCACAGTAGTCACAGAACACCCGCAGAGCTTAATTATTGCAGTAAACCAGAGTGGAAAGGAAAAAAATAAGGTGGTCTCTCCCACACAAATCCGGGAGTCCGTTACAACATCAGCTGGGGTGAGGGCAGTAGCTACAAAAGTTAAAATCACTCCCTCACTTCGATCCTATTTTAAAGTTAAACAATCTATCCCAAAAGAGGACACACTGTATAGGGCTGAACACACTGAACACACTGAAATTGGACAACAAGTCATAATGGCGGAAAGTGACCTCATAACAGGTATCCTGCTTAGCGCTAACTGATTTAAAGGACTTGAACTTGATAAAACCGTGGGGGAAGATGCTCATACTAGCCCTGTGAGTCAGGTGGAGCCTGGGGTGGGTGAAGGGCCTCATGTATTAAGATCTAAAGAGGTATAAGGAGCTAAAATCACAGACAGATTAATTGAGATACTGATCTCAGAGATGAGAACAAACTTTGCCACTTCCGAGAAAAACCAGCTCCGAATACAGGGGGGGTGCAAGGTCCTAGAAACCAAGATCAATACGATTATGGAGAGAATCAGCACAGTGGAGGCCTCGGTTGAAGAGATAGGGAACAGTGTGGAGGCTAACAAAGAGGAGATAAGGGTCCTGAAGGCAAATGAAAGAGTTAAGAGGGAAAATGGAGACTTTGGAAAATCATTCCAGACGTAACAACCTGAGACTCTTAAATGTCCCGGAGGGTCTAGAGGGGGAAGACATACATTTTTTTGTGGCTGACCTATTGAAAGAATTCTTCCCCTGGAGTGAAACTAAGGCTCTTTATGAGGACATCCAAAGGGTACATAGAGACCCGTTTGGGAAAAGCAGGAATAGAAAGAACCCAAAGAAGATCCTAATTAATTGTAGAACTTACACACTTGAGGAAAAATACTGGGTGAGGCAATAAGAGCAGGATCTTATAAAAAGAATGATTGGTCCTTTCGAATAAGATCAGATATATCGAAGGCGACCCAGGACCGACAATGAGAACTTGGTCAATATATGCAAGAGTTGAAATCCCTGGGAGCTTCGGTACAAATGCGATTTCCGGCATCGCTGAGAATAATGTGGAATAATCAGATGCTTAACTTGAGGGAAACTAAAGAGGTAGAGTCCTTAATAAGTAGGATCAAGGCACAAAAAGTATAAAAATGCCTATGGAGAAGGGTTCTCAAATCGGCGGGACTGACTCGCCAAATGGAAAAGGGGAGGGTTCTCCTTGGGTGGGCAAGGGAGGGAAGAGGGGGGTAAACAAATCACGTAAAATAAAGTGCACTAAGGGTGTGGGAGCATTTGGGGTAAAAAACAAAAAAAGTTTGGTCCGATTTGCGGAAGGTATGGATAAAAAGAAAAAACATATAATAACATTTGGGAGTTAATATTCTCACTTGGAATGTGAACGGTCTATGGGTCAGAGTCAGAAGACAAAGAATTCTAGAATATTTGAGATGCATAAAGTGCGATATAGTAATTCTTCAAGAGACCCATTTCTTAAAGGCAGAATGGGGTGACATTTTGAAAAATCATGGCTGGGTGGAGTCTTACATATGCACTGACCAGGCATGTTGTGTTAAGGGGGTGATTATTCTCTTTAAAAGATCAGCAAAAGTGACTACAGTGTCATTTAAGACAGATACAAATGGGAAATGGGCCGTAGCAAATATATGAATGAATGATAGATTCTTGGCAATAGCAGGATACTACGGTCCTAATGTAGACGACCCTATGACAATGCAGGCCCTATATTCGCATCTTTTGGATGTCACTAGTCAAATTATTTTGGGGGGTGATTTTAATCTACTAATTGATCCCAAGAAAGATAGGTACCCACCAAGTAAAACCTCTACGTTACCCAAAATGAGGAGTTCGCTGAAGTTATATCAAGAGGATCTAGGTCTAGCTGACATATGGCGAGAAAGGGGCCAGAAATCCATAATGTTCACCTTTAAGAATAAAAAATTAGGTCATTCTTCAAGGATCGACTATTTCCTAATTGATAAATCACTAGGTGCAAATGTAAAAAAGGTGGAACACCTCCCAGCTCATTTTTCGGACCATTCAGCGGTGGAGAAGTGTGGCTCAATGGTTAGAGCGGCAGACCCTGATGCAGAGGTCTGGCCCGGGACCAGGGTTCAATTCCCGCCTCGGTGGGTCTTGGGCTCAATTTCCTCGGACCTGTTAATTCTTGCCTCGGTGCCTACTCTAATTATGGGTCCCACTCTGCAACTCTGGGCAATAGCTTGCTTAATCTCCACCACGGCCCCAACAGCGCTGGGATGCCTGGCTTCACCTTGGGGGTGCCCAGGAGTGGACATTTCACAGGGAAAAGCCAGGAAGGGTTCCCAGCGGTATGAGTACAGCGCCAGGACACCCTAGGGTAACAGTGCGCTATACAAGTACAACACATTTACATTTACATGTTGGGGATGGAGATACAGCTATTGTAGACATTAGATAGGACCTTGCTTATGGACCCCCAGATAATAGAGGACCTGAGAAGGGATACTAAATCTTTCTTCTGGTCAAATTCTGATGACTCCTCCCATCAGGTTAGGTGGGATACATATAAAGCGATACTCAGGGGGAAATTGATTAGTTCAGCTGCCCATAGAAATAAGTTATGTAAAAAGGAGATTGGGAGTCTAGAGGAAGGAATACAGTTGTAAAAAACTCGACAGATAAATAGGAAGCACTTGCAGGGGAATTAAATGATAAGAAAAGAGAGCTCTCCAATATTTTAGACATTAGAATAAAAAAAAGAATGGGAGGCAAGTAAGCTTGCTCATTACCAATATGGGGAAGGGTCTGGCAAGCTTTTAGCATGGAAAGCCAAGACGGAACAAAGCCGAAATCATATGTATCTATGAGGAAGATTGGATACACCCTACCACAGAAGAGACAGATATTAGGTGCCTTTTACAGTTTTTTTAAGGATTTATATTCAGATAACACGTGAGCTAGCGGAGATCTTATAGAGGATTACCTTAAATTATGGACTAAACAGACCCTGTCAGATGAGTATAGAAAAGAGCTAAATGCCAAGATAACGGAAGTAGAAGTTAGCGAGGCGATAAAAGGTCTAAAAAAAGCATAGGCGGCAGGTCCTGACGCCTTGCCAAATGAGACATATAAAGCCAGGAACCTCCAAAATCTTGGAATGAGGCAACCATATGTATTATATTAAAGCCTGGGAAGGATTCTAAGCGATGTGAGTCATACAGACCCAAATCAATGCTAAACAGTGACTATAAAATCTTCACTCGACTGCTGGCAACAAGACTTGGAAAGCGGGCAGGTAGTTTAATCCATGAGGATCAAGAAAGGATTTATAAGAGGTAGGCAGATCCATGAGCTTACACACGAGTTAATAGGGGCAATAGACCTGGCGGTGGAGGAAAAGCTCCCTCTGTCAAAAATTACTTTTGATGCCGCCAAGGCATTCGACAGGGTCAGGTGGGGTTTTTTACACAAAGCATTAGATGCCCTTAACCTGGGAAGTCATTTTGTAAGAGCAGTAAGATCACTATACAAATCCCCATCGTCGTGTGTGTTAGTTAATGGGTCTCTCACAGACAAGATAAGCATTGGCAGGGGTACCAGACAAGGGTGCCCTCTCTCACCTCTGCTGAGGAGAACTCATGTGAACTGATACACTCTTTTGCATATTGTCTCCCCAGGTTTTCAAAGAGCACTACTAGAGAGTCCTGGTGTAGTGTTTTCCTATGGTAGTTAGCGATTAGCTGCACCATTCAGTGTAGATAAATTCAACTTTCACATAGTAGGTCCTGAAAAATTGCCACGGTATTTAGCAACCAGCAGGCAAGAAACATGTTGCCCCTAAGAGATGAGCATAGTTTCAACTGAACCGCCTCCACAGGGGAATTGCCACTCTACACGTTTTTAACGAGGTGGATTCCCAACCGGAATAAAAATATTATTTGGAATATCTAACCTTTTTTAACGCACTCAGTGCACTTCACTATAGCTACACCTTCACGGGTCACACCCCCCCACTTCATCATACGGCAAAGGAACAAAAGATCTCCGACAAAGAGCCCCTTCACGTGTGCCCGTTGGGTATTGCAGCGCCGACCCAACGAGGAGCAGGTCCAGATGATGAAGCATGACACCTAGCTTGCTGGGTGTGTGAGGACCCTAGTTCCGCAAGAGTGGGATCCCCATATCCCTTTCTCTCCCAGTATTACCCCTCCACCACCACTTACCTGTTGGCAGTTGGTCCACGTACCTAAGTTAACTAGGCACCACCAGTAGAGGAACAGCATCCATTTTTGCTTAAAGGCCCAGAAGGAAGTCACTTTCTGTATAAATTTGGCCATACACATTTTATTAAGAAAGTTAAACTAAAGGTTCTGGACTCGGCAGTCAGACTGTGGGTTGAGTTAAGGCGTCTGTGGAAGATCCCCTATTACAGTCAACACGCTCCAATCTGGGACTCGCCAGGAACGCCAGAATGTCTAAAGAATGTGTTATCTGCCCTGCTAAGAAAAGAAGGAATAGTGGAATGGGGACTGATCTTAACAGGGTCCACAATTGTCGACTGGGACTTTTTAACCGTATTGACCAATGGGGCTTTGTCTAAGTTCAAATTCTATCAGTTGACAAGCTGGGCAAAATACCTGAGAAAGGAAAGTGAAGGAAATTCGGAGTTGGAGTTTAAGATCCAGGGGGAACTTTTTAAGAAAGAATTAGCACATTGGTATTGGACGCTTATTTCTGAAGGACGGAAGGACTTTACCTTACCCATCATGATCTGGGGAAGGCGCTGCCGTCGCTGGATATATCATTATTATGGCAAGTATCTGCGGCTACTTGTGGCTATGTCATTAAATCTGCACCACTCAGGAAAAATTATCTATTCACCCTGCATAGAGCATACTGGATGCCAAAGAAGATGTCTAAATTGAGAAGCGGAGGTGTGAGGCGGTGTCCTAAATGTGACGAGGAACGAGCGGATCACAACCATATGTTTTGGCAGTGCCCCGACTACAGAGCTTCTGGGAAGCGGTGGGTAAGATTTTCTCAGAAGTACTTTGCCAAGAAATACAGGTAAGCGTACAGTTAGTTATGTTTGGAGTGGATGTGGTTACGGAAGACAGGGTAGGACTTAGTTAATTAAAAGCAAAGAAATCGGCTTTTTTTACTAGTATTACTGGCCAGGCGCGAGATTTGCATTAAAAGGGTCAGTTCAGCAGTGCCTACTCAGGAAGAATGGTTGAATTCAGTGCTGAGGATAAATGTTCTAGATAGGGCTGGCACACAGAGTAAGAGATTACATTTTTGGGAAATGTGGGAACAGTATTGGACAGACATTGGGCTATAATTAAGATCGATGGAAGTCCTATGATGAAGCGCCGCTGCAATAAAGAGATGGGAGAGGTTGGCACTGCGTTCGACTTCCTGTAAGAAAGGATTAGGCAAGATGCATTGAGGATGCCCGGTGGCCAATAGAATACCCTCACACGTGAAGCTAAATTAAGCTGTGTGTCACGGGGAAACTCCGAAGTCGGTACAGTGTGGTACAAAGGCTCCCCAAACGTGGTAAGCTTGCTATTGAATATACTCCATTCAGTTATTGCGCAATGAGGACTAAAAAAAATGAAAAAAGAAATACAATTGTGATACATGAAAAAAGTGTGACCACGCTTGCCGTGGGTCACCGTGTATCTGACCGAGGACTCACCCCTGGAGATCGGGGCTTGTGCTGGCGGGTATAGCAGAGCACCTCGTTGCTAGAAAGGAAGTACAATTCAACAAATTTAAGGCGCTTCTCTTACCAGTGACTTGATGCGGCGTTACCACACAAAAACACAAATCCATACTCACGCAGGGAGGCAGTGCAACTAGCGGCTGTCCTTCCCTTGCTCCGGGCCCCGTAGTGCTCGATTCAGGGTCTACGGTATTTGAGTAAGATGCGTGATTCGGCACTACGTGGATGACTAGACTGCAAACCTGGGGCGGCCATTTTGGGAGGAATTTTATTAATCAGACAGTGTACCTGGACACGTGTTATTACGGAGGTATGGGACAAATGGTAACAATGTGCAATTTGACTGGGTGTGAGTGTTTGATTGGTTCTGATGTTCCGTCCATCACCACCCCCTTTTGTACCGCTTTGTTCGCCATAAGTTGCCAGGGTATGCTCAGACGTGAGTCCCTTGCTCACTTTGCCACTGGATTCAAGCAAGCCTGGCTGAAGACTGCTGAAATGCCAGAAACCGGTCCTAGGAAGCTTGTTTCCGGTCCAGGGAAGGCATGGCTTGGCAGTTTAGGCTGGACTGTTCCCATGAGGCACAGGGTCAGACTGATTTGCATATGGCCATGTCTGAACTGAGGTGGCAGAGTGGGCTAAAGAACGGTGATGGATCAAACCCAGATCTCTTGACTGGGTGTGAGTGTTTGATTGGTTCTGATGCTCCGTCCATCACCACCCCCTTTTGTACCGCTTTGTTCGCCATAAGTTGCCAGGGTATGCTCAGACGTGAGTCCCTTGCTCACTTTGCCACTGGATTCAAGCAAGCCTGGCTGAAGATGGCTGAAATGCCAGAAACCGGTCCTAGGAAGCTTGTTTCCGGTCCAGGGAAGGCATGGCTTGGCAGTTCAGGCTGGACTGTTCCCATGAGGCACAGGGTCAGACTGATTTGCATATGGCCATGTCTGAACTGGGGTGGCAGAGTGGGCTAAAGAACGGTGATGGATCAAACCCAGATCTGTTGACTGGGTGTGGGTGTTTGATTGGTTCTGATGTTCCGTCCATCACCACCCCATTTTGTACCGCTTTGTTCGCCATAAGTTGCCAGGGTATGCTCAGACGTGAGTCCCTTGCTCACTTTGCCACTGGATTCAAGCAAGCCTGGCTGAAGACGGCTGAAATGCCAGAGACCTGTCCTAGGAAGCTTGTTTCCGGTCCAGGGAAGGCATGGCTTGGCAGTTCAGGCTGGACTGTTCCCATGAGGCACAGGGTCAGACTGATTTGCATATGGCCATGTCTGAACTGGGGTGGCAGAGTGGGCTAAAGAACGGTGATGGATCAAACCCAGATCTGTTGACTGGATGCGAGTGTTTGGTTGATTCTGATGCTCCGTCCATCACTACCCCCTTTTGTACTTCTTTGTTCGCCATAAGTTGCCAGGGTATGCTCAGACGTGAGTCCCTTGCTCACTTTGCCACTGGATTCAAGCAAGCCTGGCTGAAGACGGCTGAAATGCCAGAAACCGGTCCTAGGAAGCTTGTTTCCGGTCCAGGGAAGGTATGGCTTGGCAGTTCAGGCTGGACTGTTCCCATGAGGCACAGGGTCAGACTGATTTGCATATGGCCATGTCTGAACAGGGGTGGCAGAGTGTGCTAAAGAACGGTGATGGATCAAACCCAGATCTGTTGACTGGGTGTGAGTGCTTGATTGGTTCTGATGCTCCGTCCATCACCACCCCCTTTTGTACCGCTTTGTTCACCATAAGTTGCCAGGGTATGCTCAGACGTGAGTCCCTTGCTCACTTTGCCACTGGATTCAAGCAAGCCTGGCTGAAGACGGCTGAAATGCCAGAAACCGGTCCTAGGAAGCTTGTTTCCGGTCCAGGGAAGGCATGGCTTGGCAGTTCAGGCTGGACTGTGCCCATGAGGCACAGGGTCAGACTGATTTGCATATGGCCATGTCTGAACTGGGGTGGCAGAGTGGGCTAAAGAACGGTGATGGATCAAACCCAGATCTCTTGACTGGGTGTGAGTGTTTGATTGGTTCTGATGCTCCGTCCATCACCACCCCCTTTTGTACCGCTTTGTTCGCCATAAGTTGCCAGGGTATGCTCAGACGTGAGTCCCTTGCTCACTTTGCCACTGGTTTCAAGCAAGCCTGGCTGAAGACGGCTGAAATGCCAGAAACCGGTCCTAGGAAGCTTGTTTCCGGTCCAGGGAAGGCATGGCTTGGCAGTTCAGGCTGGACTGTTCCCATGAGGCACAGGGTCAGACTGATTTGCATATGGCCATGTCTGAACTGGGGTGGCAGAGTGGGCTAAAGAACGGTGATGGATCAAAACCAGATCTCTTGACTGGGTGGGAGTGTTTGATTGGTTCTGATGCTCCGTCCATCACCACCCCCTTTTGTACCACTTTGTTCGCCATAAGTTGCCAGGGTATGCTAAGACGCGAGTCCCTTGCTCACTTTGCCACTGGATTCAAGCAAGCCTGGCTGAAGACGGCTGAAATGCCAGAAACCGGTCCTAGGAAGCTTGTTTCCGGTCCAGGGAAGGCATGGCTTGGCAGTTCAGGCTGGACTGTTCCCATGAGGCACAGGGTCAGACTGATTTGCATATGGCCATGTCTGAACTGGGGTGGCAGAGTGGGCTAAAGAATGGTGATGGATCAAACCCAGATTTGTTGACTGGGTGTGAGTGTTTGATTGGTTCTGATGCTCCGTCCATCACCACCCCCTTTTGTACAACAATGTGCAATTGCCTGGTTTGGACACTGAGGGAGTTACTAGGTGGAATGTCTACACCATGTGGGTCACCGGTGGCAATCGTTGCTGGCGTTCAAGACGACAATGTCAGCAAGGGGCTGTCAGAAAAAACTTTATTGACTGCCCATTGTCATTGATCAAAATAGAGCATTAATTAAGGGGATTAGGGCGGAGTAATATACAAAGACCTATGATTGTGGTCCACTTGAGTGTAGCTAGTAGGAAGGGTTGTCCTATTGATGGTGGCTATTATGAATGTTTATCAGACAGTGCTGGTCATGGTAGCATGTCTCCCAGTGTAGCCACTCATCGGTGGAGTGAGCGATGGCAAGAAGGTTGGTGGTGCCTATATGAGAGTGTTTTCCTCACAAGCTCACAGTTGGAATAAGTAGTGGGGTAAAGGTTGGTGTAACCTCACCCAGGGCAGCATGTAGTGACTAGACCCTATATTATAGACCACTTTGCGGGGTGGTAGTGCGGTGGTTGCTTATGGAAAGTAGGGTATGGACTGACGATAAATCCTGGGTAAATGGATCAGGAACTCAGCCCACGGAATATTGCCATTAAGGCCCTGTGTATGTGAGGAGAGTTTAAAGACCCAATTCTGTTCTTTTCTAAAGAGGACCTCTTTAGATATTTGGGGGAAGGCTTCCAAAATGGTCCAATTTAGGGCGTTGGTGGTGTGATTGAGTTCAACATAATGCGCACACATCTTTGTGATTTTACACCTTATGTTACTTCTGTGCTCTGTCATTCTTGTTTTTACTGGGCGAGTAGTCATGCCTATGTATCGTAATTGACAGGGACATGTTATAAGGTAAATACAGTTGCATGTGTTGCAGTTGGTGTGCTTATTCTGGTGCCACGTCAAGGCATTGGTTAGTGTGTTTGGTTTGGTATCCTTCGTGAGTGGGCAGACCACACACTGTCCACAGGGTTAATGGCCCACTACTGGAGGAAGATTCCACAGGGTATTTTGTGGCGGAGGAGTTGTCTTTTTTGGTCTAGTGTTAATCAGAAAGTCTTTTAGATTTGCTGTGCGTTTGAACGCAAATCTCGGTGTATTCAGGGTAT
This sequence comes from Triturus cristatus, assembly GCF_964204655.1. Lineage (NCBI taxonomy): Eukaryota > Metazoa > Chordata > Amphibia > Caudata > Salamandridae > Triturus > Triturus cristatus. Next base: position 24,675,175 of record NC_140591.1, read on the forward strand.
GGTAACCTACACAGAGAATTTTCCAGTGCTTTCTCATAACCCCTCTGATCAAATTCGAACCTGGTGTGAAGGTTGTAACAAATGTCATTTGATCACTGTTGGCTCAGGGTTGTATCTCAAGGAGTGCTTCTCTGTTGGTGTTGCGTGCTCTCTTCTGAGCAGTTCCTATTTTGGTAACAGGATGTGATTTAAAATCCTCCAGATTACTGCAATTGCGTCTTAATCGCAAAAACTGCCCGTAGGGAACATTTTCCCTCAGGGCCTTCGGGAGAAAGCTACTGAAAAGTAATGGGCTGTGGCTATCAGTAGGTTTTTTGAAAGTGATGGTGTCCAGTCTTTTGTTTTTTCGACTAATCATTAAGTCGAGGAAGGGTAGTTCAAGATTAGAGGTGTTGGCCGTAAACCTGAGGTAGGGGTTGAGACTGTTGACCCATGTGAGGAATGCGGGAATAAGATTTTCATCACCCTTCCAGAACACTAGTATATCGTTTATGTAGCGAAGCCACAGGAAAACATTATCCATGAAAGGGTTGGTTTCAATGAGCACATGTCTCGCCTCAAAGTCTGAAATGTAGAGACATACCGGACTAGGGGCGAAAGAACTGCCCATTGATGTTTCCTGGGTCTGATGGTAAATCTGGTCCACAAACTGGAAAAAGTTCTCTGTCAAGGCAATGTGTGCGCATTCCACAATAAAACTTATGGGGGTTGGTGATGTCCATGTGGTGTTTCTCAGGATTTACTCAATTACCTCTAGTGTGGTTAATTGAGGAATATTCGTGTAGAAGGCTTCAACGTCAAGATTCGTGGTCTCCATCAGATTCAAGACTTCCCTAGTGTCCTGAAGGAAGGTTGGTGTGATTTTTATCATGGGGTTGGAAAAAATGGTTGCAGAATTTATAGAGTGGTTCTAAGACTGACCCTATGCCCGAGACAATAGGTCTACCCGGGGGAGGCTGTACCCCCTTGTGAATTTTGGGCAGTGTGTAAAAGTGGTCTATGATATAGGGTTGCTGGTCTAGTCACTACATGCTGCCCTAGGCAAGGTTACACCACCCTTTACCCCACTACTTATTCCAACTGTGAGCTCGCGAGGAAAACCCTCTCATATAGGCACCACCAACCTTCTTGCCAACGCTCACTCCACCCATGCTGCCATAAATACATGCTGCCCTAGGTGAGGTTACACTACCCTTTACCTCACTACTCATTCCAACTGTGAGCTTGCGAGGAAAACACTCTCATATAGGCACCACCAACCTCCTTGCCATCGCTCACTCCAACCATGAGCTGTTACACTGGGAGCCATGCTTCCACGACCAGCACTGTCTGATAAACGTTCATAATAGCCACCATCAACAGGACAACCCCTCCTACTAGCCACACTCAAGTGGGCCATAGTCATAGGTCTTTGTATATTACTCCATCCTAATCCCCTTAATTAATGCTCTATTTTGATCAATGACACTGGGCAGTCAATAAAGTCGCCTCGAACGCCAGCAACGATTGCCACCGGTGACCCACATGGTGTAGACACTCCACCTAGTAACCTCCATTTATCCCATACCTCCGTAATAACACGTGTCCAGGTACATTGTCTGATTAATAAAATTCCTCCCCAAGATGGCCGCCCCGGTTCGCGGTCTAGTCATCCACGTAATGCCGAATCACGCAGACCCGGAAGCAAGCACTATGGGCCCCGGAGCAAGGGTAGGACAGCAGCTAGTTGCACAGCCTCCCTGCGTGAGTATGGATGTTCGTGTTTTTGTGTGGTAACACCGCATCAAGTCCCTGGTAAGAGAAGCGCCTTAAATTTGTTGAATTGTACTTCCTTTCTAGCATCAGAGCAACGAGTCCCGAGCTCCAGGGGTGAGACCTCAGTCAGATCCACGGTGACCCACGACAAGCGCGCCCGCACTTTTTTCATGTTTTTTCATGCAATTGTATATTACCAGCACTCCCCTAGTGAGATCAGTTTCATGTCAAGGGACAAAAACTGTAGAGGGCGAATTTTTCGTCTAGTAGCACCCGCCTGTTCTCTAAGAGAGTGACAATCACAATGGATGTGCCGGATGCATGCCTGAGTTACTGTACCTGCAAAGAATAACTTCAAACGCGTGTCTTATCTAACTTATACCACGCATGGGACATGACTCCCTAATGTCACCATGTATATTCGCACGTTAATGACAATTTCTCGCGCAATTATAGCTATTGCTAGAACTGTTCATGCTAGCCTGGAATCACCACCACCAACAATCACTGGTGTTTCTCAGATGAATTTCAGCCCCGGTTGCATCATCTAACCATGGCCATCAAGACTGGCATTTCCACTTAATTTTAACTCCAGTCACTTGTAGCATAATGACTGCATGCTGTGTCATGGATTTTCAACAAGACCTTGGTCCTCTCTGTTCTCTTTTTATGTCCCTCCTCATTTCCCCTGGGCCTTTCACCTCGGGATCACTCAACCCGGGGTGTCTAACTGCTTCTGGTTACTAGTTTGGAAACCATTGAACCAGACTTGCGGTAGTGCTAAAATTACCCAATTTTCATTTCTTTGGTCCTGATGAAGGGCCACCAGATCCATAAGGGGCTAATATGGCATGAAACATGTCGACCCTATGCACCACACTAGCCCAATAGGAACATTATATCCAGTTGGGGCAGAATATTTTTAACTAGGCTAGTGCCCCCTGGGAATAAAAACATTTGTTTAGGACGGCCCTAGACCTACTTTAAGTCACTCACTCACTCACCGCTCTACCTAGCTCACACACCTGCACTCACCCTACGGCTTCATCCAAAAAGATCTCCGCCAGAGCCCCTTCGCGGGTGCCTGTCGGGCATTGCAGCGCCGGCCCGACGAGGAGCAAGGCCCAATGATGAAGCATGACATCCTTCGGGCTGTGTGAGGGAACTTTTTAGAAAAGACCTTTCTTCCCAAACCTTTAGGAACTGCACACCCCTTGTATTCCTTACTACTGCCTTGGAGCACGTGTGCAGGACCTGCTTAAATATAGCCCCTGGTTCCTCTTGTTCTAAACACACACAGGGGAGTGTGCCATGTTGGGTTTTTGTCTGCACCAGGACACGCAGCCTGCAGTGGCAGTCTGTATGTGTTTGGTGAGGGGTTCTTTAGGGTGACACAAAACATGCTGCAGCCCTTAGAGAGCCTCTTTAGCCTCCTTGCCCTAGGTACCAGGGATACCACGTACTAGGGACTGAGGGGGTGCTAAAGGTATTGCCAACTGGGTTACAATTGTTCAGTTTTGGGAAAGAGATCTGGCCCTGGGGGCCTGGTCAGCAGGAACCCAGTGCATCCACAGTCAAAATTACACTGAATAGCAGCCAAAAAGTGGGGTGAGCATGTCAAAAAGGGCACTTTCCTACAGATAAATATTGCATCAAGTTGAAGATTTGATCTTTAGAATGCTACCTATATGGACCTTGTTTTTCTGATATGTGCATATACCCCTGACCATGTGGGGCTATGGGTTGTTCCTGTGGTATACATACGGAGGGGGACTGTGACATCTGTCATGTACTATGGAGCTACCCGAGACTTCGACCCGATTGGGCAGGGGTATGGTCACATAAAAAAAAGGCTTCATCCTCACTATGTTTTTCCTTCCACGCACCTGGCCCTCCATCATGATGTGTCGGACGCACCAGTTATGTAGACAAATACCCATCGCTGGCCAAAGCAAAAATATGTATCCTACGCCACTGGGGCCAGCCCACGTACCCCACTCCTACTGAGTGGACCACAGAACTCCATGGTGCTGCTCTTCATGAACAGACTACATGAAAACTCAATGACAAGTTGGATGCCTACAAGTGGTTTTGGGGAGCCTTCTTAGTTGAGGTTGCCGATCCAATGCAGGCCCTCTAACATCTTCTACAAACCTCTGCTCTCAGGGACATGCTCCCCCCGCAGAACTCCACTTTTACTGGCCTGCTGACTAGAGATTCCTGGTGTGCTATCATCCAGGATATCACTATGGCGGACACCCTTCTGCCTCCAAGCCTTCCCTCCTTCTACTGGCCAGCGCCAACAGGGGGATTAACTGTGATCAGCCCGCTGCCTTTTGCCTGCGTTCTTGCATTTTATCTACAGAGCCCCGGCCTCTTACTAGCCGGTGGCCTATCAATGCTGCTTTTCTCTCCTGTTCTTTCTCTGCTATTTACTACCCTAACAGGTTGACTATTCTTTCCCACCAGAGCCCAATAGGGTATGTTTAACCCACACAACAACACCCATTGCAACCTTTCCAGGGTGCGAGGGGTGGCTAGGAGGCAGAAATATAGTGCTACCTAGTTGTTTATATAATTAGCATCGTGGTTCTTTGTGGTAGTGTTATATTATCATACTCAATATCTGTATACCCATACGGCGCTTGCGAACGGACAATGGTATGCTATTTAGGGAGTAGGCGCTACAAGGGTGAATTCACTCACTTTCTGGATTTCAGCAGATAAATATCTGATGGTGCTGTAAGGTGAGGAGAACCACTAGCCTTCCCAAATTTGTGCCGCCTATGCCACACTTTCAATACAAAAAAACAATAGCCCCAGCACACATCTCGTATAAGGGTATGACAGCTGTAGCCACAGCAAGTCAAGAAAGTATAACAAGTCTTGGAATGTGTTTTCTTTTGTTCTTTTATTCTTCTTTTATGCTACTTGGATTTCCGTATTTAACACAGGTTACAAGCCATACAGGTTACAAGCCAACACGTGTTTCGTCGCCAGCAAGGGGATTACCCCGCAAATTTTTCAAGGCTGAATAAAATACAAAATACATAATCAGAAAGCACGTTGATTATGAAGCAAACTAGTACAAAGGTATTAACCAGAGTACAAAACACCTATTTTACGTGCATGTCTAAAACATCCCAATCTGTATGGAGACAGACCAGTAGTACGACTAACATATTATGTGGAGTGAGTGTCACATGAAGGATGAAGGATCGATAGCTGGATCAAGTGGGAAGAAACACGGTACGGTGGGTTTCCATACATCAAGGAAATGTGTCCACGTAAGAAAGAAGACACCTGGGGTAGAACACGTTGGTATTTGGGATATTACTCAGAATGAGTGTCACTGGAAGGCTGAGCGAATAATAGCTTGATTTAGCAGTAACAAACTCGTTAAGTAAGGTGCTCCTGATGAAAGAAAACAGGTGCAATCAAACACCTCAGGTGTAATCTATAGGTCTAGACAAAGACTAGCCTGATTTTCGGCTAGATTATATTATTTTGGTTATTTTCAACATTCATTTATTAAGAAGGGTATGCAGATCAGGTAATAACTGGCGACTTCAGTATATTTACCTATGCAGAAATTACCCTTTCCAAGATGGCGCGCTGACATAAGGGTAATACTAGTATGTTTTCGAGATGCTATAGATCAGCTATACCAGAATAGGAATATTGGGCTGTAGTTTTTCTCTCAAACCTTATCACTATTCATTTGCCTAGAAGTTCAAGTGTACACATTTGATTTTCTTCTCTAATTATGAATACACTTTTCACAGCGTAAGAAATAAAAACATTTGTCCGAAAGATGCCCATATCCGATGTGTAATAGTGAAGATCACGCTGAGTTATGTTTTTCAATATAGAGCATTATGTCATACCAACTATTGAAGTAACATAGAAATTTGTGCACAAGAAATTTTTCATGAACTCGCAAGAAAGTTATTGATCACCACTTCAAGATGGCACATAGGACAGACTGACTTTCTAGGCTGATTACCTTGGACTGGGATTTCTCGCGTGAATTTTTCATCACTCACGGCCATTTAAACGGGGCCGTCACTACAACTTGTCTCTCGTACTCGAGGACTCATGAGGATACGCGACGTGAGATCACCTTTCATAACAACGGTAAGATATTTGGAGAATAGGGAAAGTTTAAGCACATAGAAGGGTTGCAGTAGATACTGGGTTGAAGGGTTACCGAGAGTAGCGCTTCTCGTATTGTATTTGTCTTGTGTTTAAGAGAGCGACTCTACTGAGTCTATGCCATTTTTCACACAAACAGCTTCAATTTTTGGACTTTACAGGGCTTCTCTTTACTCACAGATTGACAAAGGGCTAATGGGCGGCTGCCACGACACGAGCAGAGGTAGCTCTCTTACTTTGGAGTCCTTTCTAATTGCTAGACTGTAAACGCAAATCGGTATTTACTTGGTGCATGACACGAGATTAGGATTAGGTATGGGTTTCTTTTCACGTTTTTGCCCCAATGATTGCAAGCAATGATCCACAGTAAGGGTACTCCTTTTCCTTGTATTGACAGGTACCAGACCAAGATTCGGGATCTGGCTTGTGCACTCTTTGTATTACTTACTTTACCTACAGACCGTGTGGGTCGGAATTATCACCACACTGAAAGTAGGTATTTATATATAGCGCTGGATAATTACAAGTTTAGCTGATTATTATGAGATTTCAGTGTTAGATGTCTGGAGATAATTGAAATTATATGTTGCTCCCATTTTAGAACAAACCAAATACAGGACGCAGGAGGTTTGTGTCTTGGCACGCTTACTTGAGTGTTGCACAATTTTTTTAATCACAGGTGCTTTTTCAGGATTTGACTGCACCGTGTGTGAGGTTGTGTAAGGATTATTGGACTGAGATTCCACGGTGAGATGTAGTCATCACCTGCACACACACACCCTCGTGTTACCACCATGTATATGTTGTCACTCTACTGATACTGTCGGGTGAATTTTTTGGTATATCTTTTTTACCGTTTGCCTTTTCGGCTTTGATGCACTTCTCTGGTGTTTTGTACTCTGGTTCGTACTTTTGTACTAGTTTGCTTCATAATCAACGTGCTTGCTGATTATGTATTCTGTATTTTATTCAGCCTTGGAAACACGTGTTGGCTTGTAACCTGTATGGCTTGTAACCTGTGTTAAATACGGAAATCCAAGGAGCATAAAAGAACAAAAGAAAACACATTCCAAGACTAGTTATACTATCTTGACTTACTGTGGCTACAGCTGTCATACCCTTATACGAAATGTGTGCTTGGGCTATTGTTTTTTTGCACCCATACGGCGACTGCAGATTGGAGGTGGGACTAATCTCCCGCCCTGCTGCATGTGTGTGCATCTGCATCCTTTTTCCTGCATCTCCTTATCTTCCCTCCTTCCCCCTCCTCCCTCTCGTCCTCCCCCCCATTATTCTACCCTGGAGCTGTACCCTGGCTGGCTGTTTTACCTCATCCATGATACTTGGTCCAGTTATGCGACCGGACTGTACATGGCGCCACGATGTTGGTTTGGCAACACTGTTGTTTCTTTCTTACTGCACTGCTTCCAATACCGCCTTTGTTTGATTACCTGGACACAGCTGTTCCTCTATGGTTGGCTGTTCATGCTATGCTTGTAATTGTGCTATTTTATGATAATTCAATATTGCAAAAAAGAATGAATAATGAAAAAACAAAAATGTTGTGGCGCAATTATGGGAGAGTTAGGAAAGGTACTGAGTTACAAAGGATTGAGTCTCAATTTTGGTGACTTTGAGATGCAAAAACAATACTTCTGGATTACTCATCTCCTGTTAGAGGTGAAAGATCTCTCTCGTTTGATATCCGGCCTCCTGTGCATTTAGCCAGGTAGGCCTTTTATTATTCTTTTATTCTTGCAGAGGGTTTGTCCTAGTATTCAAGGAGGCGACTGGCTAGTTTCGTCTCACGGTTGTTTCATTGTAACCAATGTATTGACATGAGGACTAACCTTTTTTTATCTAACTTTGATGAAAGCAAGATAGAGAATTACCAGCAAGACTTCAAAGTCAGATGCATTTGTCAGGTTAGTGTTGAAAGGGGAAGGGGAAGGTTTACTCAAACTCCTCCACAGTTATATTCTGCAATGTTGTAGACAGATTTGGGGTTCTCGGATTTCAGAGACGGGAAAGGTCAATAACACAGATTGATGAGGTGTATTAGGATTAAAAAATGATCTGTCTGGGACTGTGGTTGCACTCCTGTGAGAAGTTGGCCTGATATATGATGTCACTAGTTCTAGTGTACACCTTATATCAGTCCAAACAACCCTTATGGTGATTGGTTGTAAAGTCAACCTTATAGACCAGCTATCCTCAGTTTCCCTATATTATTGGGTCTGTCTGGGTTAATAAAATTACTAAAAACGGGGTCTCAATAGGATTATTATGGTCCTAGGACCATAGTGCCAACATGTTTCAGTCCGATTGTGGCCGTAAAGGTCCAGGACTTTCTTTAGGGCAAAAGTGGCCTCCCTGGATGATAGAAGGGAAATTCCCTATTCTATTTTTTGGGGCAAGGGCAGAGTAGCTGCTCCTTGTATGATCGACTGATTGATTAATCCGTCATGCGTGGTATTCCATCCGCCGGAGATCGGGACCGATTAGGTTGAGTGGCGGGGCAGGACTCTTGACGAAGGTTTGACTAAAGAGCTACCCACATTAGCCCTACGATCCCCTGAGATACGGTACTCCTCCAAAGTACGGATGGGTACCTTGAGCATTCCCTGCAGCCTCAGCAGCAGCCTGCTGTCTGAGGGGTTCAAGAGAAGGACAGTCTAATTGTGCCTGCCTCAGATCTGCCCTGGAAGGTCCCCCTGTCCCAAGAAACTCAACCTGGTCAGGTTCCAGTTCTTCTAGGACAGTTCCTTCAGGGCTCTCATAATCATCCTCCTGTGAGGGCTGACTCTCTACCTGAGGCAGGGGGGAAGGCACAGCCTTAACCCTACTGCTCTTTCTCTTGGGTTGTGTCTGGTCCATTGTCCCAGGATCCAGCACTTGTTCAGTGTTGCACTTTTTGGCCTGTGACCTGGTCACAGCAAGGACATGTGCATCTATTCCCAGCATTTCTGCATGGGTCCTATACTCCACTTCAGCCCACACTGAAGTTTCAAGGTCATTTCCCAACAGACATTCTACAGGGAGATCTGAACTCACCACAACTTTCTTGAGGCCAGTTACCCCTCCCCAGGAGAAGTTAACAATTGCCACACTATGGGAGGTAGTGGCATTGCTAGCGTTGGTCACTAGGTAGTTCTCACCTAGCATGATCTGTCCAGGGTCCACAAAGGCAGGTGTCACCATTGTGACACTAGCACCTGTGTCCCTGTAGGCCTGAGCCATTCTTTGGTTGATCAAAGGAGTCTGTCTGTACTTGCCCAGGTTACTGGGACCCACAGTAGAGGACAAAGCTATGTCCCCTTCACAGATCAGAACAGCCTGAGTGGGTATTCTGACTAGGTCAGAATCCACTTCAGTTCCCAGGGTTAACCCTATTACACCCTTTTGCTGGGAACCACCACTTACAGCTGGACTAGGGGGTACAGTTGCCTTAGGGGCAATGGTGGTTGAGGGCTTGTCCTTATTGGTGCACTCACTAAACCAATGTGAATTAGACTTACAATAGTTACACCAAGGTTTCTTTTGGCCATCTTTCATTTTATCCTTTTTGGGACCACCCTCCCCCTGAGCCTTTTGGGGGCCTGGTGAAGACTTCTGGTCTTTGGATTTCTGCTCATTACCCTTCTGGTCTGCCTTTTTCTGATCACCGCCCTGGTTCTGGTTTTTCTGCTTAACTCTAGTCCTGACCCACCAATCTGCCTTCTTTCCCAATTCCTGGGGAGAAGTTAGGTCAGAGTCAATCAAGTGTTGATGCAGCAGCTGGTTTTGACAGTTGTTAAGTATTTGTTCTCTCATGATCAAATTATACAATCCTGTATAGTCCTTAACCTTACTACCCAATAACCAGCCTTCCAAAGCCTTAGTGGCACAATCTACAAAGTCAGTCCAGTCCTGAGTCTGTGTCTTCTGGGTATCCCTGAACAACAACCTGTATTGTTCAGTGGTTAGGCCAAACCCATCAATCAGAGCACTCTTCAGGACAGTGTAATTGTCAGCATCCTCATCACTAACTGTGAGGAGCTTGTCTCTACCTTTCTCAGAGAAGGAGAGCCACAAGATAGCTGCCCACTGACTTTGGGGTACCTGCTGTACTTTGCAAGCCCTCTCCAAAGCAGTTATCCATTTGTGGATGTCATCCCCACACTTGTAGGGAGGGACAATCTTGCTCAGGTTTCTATTATCATAGGCCCTGTCTTTATCCTTAGGGATATTGCTGCCACCAGTGGGTCCTAGCCCACTTAACTTTTGCTCCCTGGCCAGAGCAAGTCTCTCTTTGGCAAGGGCAAGTTCTTCCCTTTCAATCCTCAGATTGACTTCCCTCATTCTGGCCTGATGCTCTTTTCTCTGTGGAGAAGTCATTCCCCTGTGAGAAGAGGCATTGGAGCTGTTAGAGACATGAGAGTGGATAGATTCCCTTGAAGGTGATCTTCCTCTCCTGCTTCTCTGGTTAAGTCCACTTGAGGGTCTGAATGGGGGGACCCCAGTCAGACTCCCATGTAGGCTTAAGTTAGCCTGGCTAAGTCTCCCAATTTTGACCTGGCTGTCTACCTCATCTTCTGAAGTCCCTTCTGACTCATCTGTAGAGGGTAGACCCTCACCTGTACCTAGGGTACTATCCTGGGAGGCTCTCTGAGCATCATACTCTTCTAAGATCTCCACTAGTTAAGTGAGGGTAAGGTTTGAACCCTGTTTTAACTTTCTGGAGGTACACAATTGTCTCATCTCCTGAAAAGTTAGGGTATCATATCTAGAGGGTATCTTTTTAGGATCTACCCCTCCTGAGAGAGAATCAACTTGATCTCCTCTCAGAGACATGATCTAGTGAGGGTGTGGTGTGTGCACCAACCACACTAGTTGTACCTACTAAACCTCTCTAGTAGTTGTAGTCAGGGTGTGCTAGGCCCTTCAACCTACAACAACTAAGTTCAGTAGAACTTAAGTATTTATAAGCTATGTTATATGTACCTTACAAATATCTTTGTGATCTTTCAATTTGATATCTCAAGATTGCAATGGTATTACAACAGCAAGCTCAGATCCCAACCGCTGCTCACCGATGTGAGAAGTTGGCCTGATATATGATGTCACTAGTTCTAGTGTACACCTTGTATCAGTCCAAACAACCCTTATGGTGATTGGTTGTAAAGTCAACCTTATAGACCAGCTATCCTAGTGGTAGCATGGACAAGAGCAGTCTTAGGCTAAACTCTGAATGGCATGTGAAGCCAGCTGTTATACCATTTGTAATCCCTTGAATACCAAATGAAAGGACACCACACCAGATATATATAAAATTAGAATGTATTTATTCTAACATATACCCTCAGCACTCTTTATGAGTTCAGAGGTCTAAGCACAACAATCTCTTAAGTAGCATACGTTAAGTTACACAGGAAAAATACAGTTAGGCCCTAGGGGCCACGCAAACCATATACTAAGTAAGTGGTATAAGAACCACTGTCACGAACACAGGTTAGGCCTAGGCCTAGGGAATCGCTGGGGCTACACTATCCTATCAGTTGCTAGGCAGTGGGAGGCCCACGGGATTCAGGTGCAGAGTGGAAACACTCACGCGTAATGCGTAAAAGTCGATAGAAATGAAGTATTTAGAATTAAAGAGTTTTAGGACACTTCGGAAGGAGCTAGGAGTTAGAGACTTGAAAACTAGACACTTGGATAGTCAATACCCTTGTGAGCACCGGAGTACTCAAGTTACCTAGCCCACGGGCTGCGGGTGCATAGGTGTGAACGTGCGTCGGGTTTCGTCGTGGACTTCTATGGATGCCTGAAGGAAAGTTGCTGACAGGCAGTCAGTGAAGAGTGTCCGGTGGATTCCAAGGATGGAATCAGGAAGGAAGGATACCTACAAGCAGAAGGGACAGAGTCTAGGTCACCAGCCAGGAGCCGGGAAGGAACCAGGGAGGAACCAGGCGATGTCGTGCAGATGCAGGTGAAGAGGTGAAGCTTGTCACAGCAGCCACGGGTACCAGGAGACGTCGAGGACGACCAGAAACCAGGAGGCTAGCTGTCCCACGAAGGCTCTTGCTGTCGGCGGTGTCGATGTCGAGTTAGGACCCAACAAGCCTTGGCAAGCGTAACCCACGCAGGATGGAGGACTTGCTTCTGTCGCAGACCAGGAAGGTCTGGGGTGCTTCCCTTTCACAGGGGAGCGAGTGCCAGTCTGGAGGAGCCGGACCAGCAAAGCAAAGTTGAAGGTTCGTCGTCACAGAGGTCGCTAGCCAACGGGCCAACAACCGGACAACACGTCGAGCAACTCAGGTGCAGAAGGGCCCCACGCAGAACACGTGAAGTGTGGGGAGCTGATCTTCTTTGCAGATGGTGCTCGGGATTGGGGCTTCTCAATTCCCCAAGCACAGCCTCGAGGAAGCCTCAGATGTCGCGCTAGTCAGTTACTAGCCACTTTTCCCAAGTCGCCGGTCCCACGTCCCTCGGCGCCTCCACGGGTCTCAGCTTGGCTGTAGAGGTGGATCTGGTTCAGAGGTGTCTGGAAGTCATGGCGCTGGCCAGTCTCTGCAGTCGTCCCTCGTAGGATCAGTCGCAAAGCAAGCAGCAGTCGATGGATGGTGCCTGGTTGCCCAGGGTGGTCACTCCTTGGCCACAAGGGAGATTCTTCAGTCTTCTTCCGTAGTCGAATGTCGAAGGTCCAGAGTTTCTGTTCAAGATGCAGGTTCAGGATAATCTAACGTCCTAGGGACTCAGCTCCCACTCTTATACTAATCTGGGGGGCTGGGTTACCTGCTAGGTCCCTCCTATGGGTGGGACCAGGGAGGTGGGTGGTTACACCCCCTTCCCTTTGTCCAGTTTCATGCCAGGACTGGGGCTGGAGTGCCCCAGCACCGGTTTGAACTGGACTATGCATGGGACACCTTGTGTGCCCCAGGCAGTGTCTCGTTTCATTCATCCTCCCTGCCCCAATACACTAAGGCCTGTCTAGGGTGGTGCTAGCACCTCCCAAGGCAGGAAACCTATTGTCCAAGCCTCCCTCGCTGGAAGGTCTCCCAGCAGCAGGAGGTCAGACTCGTGTCTGTGGCAGCAGCGTCCATTTTGTGACGCTGGGGCTCTGGTTAACTTTAACCGGGTAGTAGGTCCTCAACATGTCTTCTCCCTCTAGAAGGGAGGAATACTATCCTCACCGCCAGAAATGGGGTGGGGGTAGTATTCCAAAGTGTTAGACACCTTACACGACATGTTTTGAAAAAGCCAAACCATAGTTACCATAACCGCGAGGATTATAAGGCACTTTAAGAGTATATGGTAGGCGATATCATAGAACAGCTATGAGGACATGGTTCCGAAAGCTGCAGACAGGCTCAGCTCATGCTAGAGCACCATCTCACATGTTACCAAGCACTCTGCCTTCAGGATTGTTAAGGCCTGCCATAGGAGTGACTGATAGGTTACCCATGTGTCTATACATAAGGTAGGTATAGGAATACTATACCTAAGCAAGGGGTGATTACACGACCTTGCCCCAGCTGAGTGATCAGCCAGTTGTGTCATAATAGAAGGCCAGCCAGGGGTGGCATAATACATGCTGCAGCCCCTGGTAGGCCTAGGGTACACCTATGCCCTGGGTACCTAAGGTACACTGTACAGGGTCCAAAAAGGTGATCCTTACCAATTGGGTTATGCACCTAAAGTGCATAGTGAATTTAGAGAGAGAACAGCTGGGCTGTGGGTCTGATTAGCAGGCCCACAGCCACATCTAAGTCGAAAACCAGTGAAGCAAAAGCAAAAAGTGGGGGTGAACATAGAAAGCAGACCCTACTCTCCTACAACTGCCACATTGGAAGTTGCTCCGATGTGCAAAAGGGCCAGGTCTTGTGTAGCCAGCAAGATCAGTCTGACCCTGCATAACCTGAGTGAATCACAAGATCTGCTTTTTTTCAAAGAAGTTATAACCTTGATTGGACTGTAGTCTGTCAATCCACAAATTGAAATCACCCAAAATCCAAATTTCCTTGGCTGAGTCTAGCAGGTCTACGGTCAGATCCAGATAGTCATCGTGGGAGGAGTAGCTGAAGTCAGAAGGACAGCCTATTATCGCCACAATGAAAGAGCTCTAAGGGGTGATTGTACAGTGGACAGCAATGCGGTTAAAGGATGAAGAATTGAAATCTGGAATCTCTAACCTATCTTTCATCTCCTGTTTTTGCATCGCTGGTCTTGAAGACTATTTAAACCCCAGCGGCAGGAGATCATTCAGAGACAAAATTGAGTTGTGTCTGGAAGAAAGCTCTACTAATTCCACAATGTGGTAGCTATCTTCAGAAAAAGGTAATTTGTGAGCTAGGAGTGGTATGGCGTTGATGTTAAGGAGGCCGACTTTAAGATGGGAGCTTACATTCCTTCCGGTGCCAGGAATGGTTCCACCGCTGTCAGCTTCTGAGGCCAAAGCATTGCTGAGTGTGGTTCTGAGCAAACATATATGCAGTTTGTCATATTCTGAGGCGAACAATGCCTTACAGACTATTGTGGAAGTGAGTAACAAAGAGTAGTCATGGAAGTAGATCCATGAAGGAGGCGTCACTTGAGATGGAGCTCAAGGTTCATGGGCGGATGAGTGACTCGTTTGTAGTCAGAGGGGGAGCAGTGACACAGCAGTCGACGGACAGATCATATGGAATTCCATTGGGCTGATGTGGGTTGAAGGCTGGTTATATCTGTCTGTTGTGCACTGGGTGGCCCATTCAGTTTGCAACAGATTTCTTCAAATGCAGGTAGGTTTTCTTATTGGGATCAATTGGGTCTGTTCGGTTAGTCTAGATGTTTATAGAGAGCTGGGGAGACAAACAAATAAGGCAACAAACATAAACTTCCTTTGGACACTTGAACTCTGAGGTGGATAGTTTTTTCTGGAATGTGGACGCCTGTCTTATTAAAATACAATAAGAGATAAGGTCAAAGGCTAGAGTATCTATCAGTAAGAAGAGTTTCTGTGAAGCCTCTCACGCTGAGTCTTTTGAACCTTTTCTTACTGTTTTTCAAAATCGTGCTGGGAGGGCGCAAGACAAGGAATCTCTCCAGGCCAAACGTCAACAGTTCATTTGAAGCATCTGTCACTAAAGAGGCTGTTATTTCTTCTGGAAGAGTTCCTCCTACTAGCCATGTTCTTCTTTGAGCTCCTTTTCTGGAGGAGATTGTAGAACGGATGGAGATAGCATAATGTGGTCTTCCTAGTTTCCTATTCTCAATGCTGGAAGGACTCATGCTTAGCAGTCCATGAAGGACAATGAAAATACACAATGCTAATAAACTCTTGTGATAAAAACATCTTTGCATCCTTTTTGTCCAACAGGTCTCTTAGATGTTTTATCCTGTGCACTGGCAGAGACATCCAATTGCTGTGATTTCATCAGGAGCTACAGAATCTGAAGGCTGTCAGAGGCTGTGCAAAAACATTAAATAACTTTTCTGGCCTGAACTGGCCTTGAAAAGCAAGTCATGCAGATAAGGAGAGGTGCACATTTGTATTTTCTTCTTAAATCTGCAAATACCTCTCGGAAAATATAATTGGCTCTGCAGGAAAATATGAACTCTTAACATCCTGAATGTTTTATATTTATGTATGTTTTGCTGTTTTTAAATGCAGAATGTGTCTAATTTATTTTGTCCCTTTTTAGTGGGAGAATGTTCCTTTGCCCTGCAGCTTTGGACACCACCTTGACCGCATTCCTGAAACAGATGAAGTTACAGATTTCTGTATGGTTTCTGAAGGTGGGGTTCTCTTGAACCAGCTGCAAACTACGAAGTAGCCATTCTGTACAATAAAGGGCACCAAACTGTTATTGTGCAATTGATGATGAGGTCTGGAGACACGAAGGGAGAGAGAAGAGGAGGTGCTTTTTAGTGGCTACAGCTTTGCTGGAGGTTACAGAAGGCTGGTATACCCCTCTCCACTTTTTAGGATTCTCTGCCCCTGGTACAATGATTATGCACTTGTTTCAACCACTGCAGTTGGCAGTAAAGTGGGTAAAACCGGCTTCTTCTGGAATACATTAAAAGATCCAATAATTAAGTTTCTTCCTGGCTCTCATATTTCTGCTTCCATGTTAACTCTGGCCAAAATAATTATGGCTGCTAGTTTCGAGGAAGGAAAAGTGTATTCAGGAACGTCTGCTGGGCAGTTACCATGAAATCACAAAGATCGAATCATGGAAAGGTCATTACTATAACCGGCGGCAGACTCGTCCCCTGCATCTTTACCAGCACTGATCATCTGGTTGGGAACCAGCCTTCATTCCCAGCCTCCTTTATATCCTCCCACTGGCAAATGGGAAGAACCATACGACTCGAAGAGGAATGAAAAGGGGATTTTGTACATACTGCAGAAAGCGTAAGAGAATCGGAAGCAGGATTCTGCAGTAGAAAAAAATCATAACTCCGGACATCTTTACTTATGTTCTCCAATTCAACTGCATCGCCAGGCTTCATCCGGGCCAGAAATGTTTTCAGCGAAGGCTCAAGACATCCAGGTTTCCAAGATTACAGCTGTGGTGAAATAGGAGGATTATTATCTGCATTATCAGGTCATCAGATTATCAATAGAAAGTCCTGGACTGAGGAGAATCCATAACCGTGAAGGAATGGCTATGTTCTTGTGAATCCATCCTTGTGTGTTGTCCCCTTGGAGAGGTTGAATAGACCCAGTTTTGAGGCGATGCATTCTGACAGTGAAGGACCCTGAGGTGTCCTGGATTAACGTCTTGTTCTCCTCTAATTCCTAGATATCCTTGGTTCAGAATAAGATCTGGGCTATCGCCGAGCATCAGCTGAATCACAATTTGTTTTACAGGAAGCAGAGACTCGGTCACGCAGTTTCAACAGGATCTTTGGCAAAAAACCTCTACACGTCAGGTATGTAGACATCATCGGTTGGGAGAACTAAATTTGGATGTCAAGTTGAGAATGATCTCCATCACTGTCAGATCCATCGCTAATGAGAAGCGCAACAATTGGCTGGACCAGTGGTGGAAATGTTGCTCAATCCCTGAGGGACAGAGGGAGCATTCTTCCTTGATCTAAAATTGAACAAAAAGAACTTCAAATAAGCTTTCGGGGGACCTATAGGGTGACTGACCGACAAATAAAACACCATAATGTGTGGGCCTCTTTAATAGACATTTCCTCACCACATGAGCTGCATTAACCTACCGATTACAGGGTGACTGAAAAAAGGAGGGAAACGCAAATGTGAAGAAAACAGGGAACTGTGTTTACCACCGAAGTCAAAATGTCCTGAAAAAATTGAATATTGAGAAAAACATGCTTCCAAACTGAATTTTGAAAGAGAACAGAAGCAACTATTGGGAGTTTCTTGCTGTAGAGATAAAAGATCTGAAGTGTTAATTGGTGTGATAGTGTATTATGGGACCCAGGTTGTTCTGAATGTCTTAAAGTGGAAGTCCCTTGTTTTCTACTCAAGGGATAGCAATTTGTTTTCATTTTTAAATTTAATATTTTACAACACTACTGTTTTGGCAGAATACTTACTATATGTCAAATGGTTTGCAAATTAATGAAGAATTAAAAAAAACTAGACAAAAGTGATGATTTTGATCATCCTGATGACGTTTGAAGGAGATATGCAAACTGATGACAAGCCGAGATGGAGTAAACTGTGGTAGAACAGAACACCCATGAAGCAGAAGGATCATGTTACTTACCCAGTAGGCATCTGTTCTTGGCATGTAAAGCTGTAGATTCACATGCTTTGCCTACTCCTGCCATCTAGTGTTGGGTCTAGATGTTTGCAAGTTGTTTTCCTTCGAAGAAGACTTTCCAGTCCCAAGGTAAGGTGACTCCTCCTTTTGGTGAGAGTGCGCATGGGAATCAACTTCATTGCTAGATTGTTTTCCCACAAGAGGGTGAGAATGGAGTAAGTGAGTGTAGTACAGAAATGTCCAGGCGTATGTAATGTACATAGTGAGAGCTGCAACAACTATAGGTGTCCAGGGAGGTTGGTGGGCGCATGTGAATCTACAGCTCTACATGCCAAGAACAGATGCTTACTGGGTAAGTAACAATCCATTTGAGGCATGTGTGCTAAAGATACACAAGCTTTGCATAGACTACATAGCAGTATACTCTCAAGGCGGTGGCTAACCAGTAGATGTTGCAGTTGTCTGCAAAAGTATCTTCAGCACTGCTTACCATACATTGGCTTGTTGGCGTGCTAACACATCCACGCAATAGTGTTTAGTAAATGTGGGTGGTGTAGACCATGTTGCTGCCTTACAGATGTCAGCTAGAAGGATGTTACCTAAAAAGGCCATAGCATCCCCTATTTTGCAACTTGAATGCGCTCTTGGAGGTATAAAGTTCTTTTAGCATTTGCATAGCAGGTCTGTATACATTTAACAATCTATCTGGAAATGCCAGATTTAGAGATGGGATTGCCTTTGTGAGGTGGAGCAAATGCAACAAACAGTTGCTTTGTTTTCCGAAAATCTTTTGTCCTTTCTATGTAGTGCAACAACGGCCTTCTGATATCAAGTGTGTGAAGAGCTCGTTCTGCTACTGAATCAGGCTGAGGAAAGAACACAGGTAACTCAACTGATTGGTTAAGATGAAAAGCAGAAACTACTTCAGGAAGCAATCTGGGATTGGAGCGAAGAACTACCCTATCTTTATAGAGCTGAAAGAAGGGTACTTCTAAGGTAATGCCTGTAGCTCACCAATTCTCCTTAATGAAGTGACTGCAATGAGGAAGGCATCCTTTCATGAGAGAAACTGTAAAGAACAATTGTGTAATGGTTCAAAGGGTGGACCCATTAATCTTCGGAGTACAATTTTAAGATTCCACATTGGTGCTAGAGGGATTCTTGGTGGTATTACTCTCTTTAAGCACTCCATACAAGCTTTAATGACAGGAACTTTGAAGAAAGATAAATGCTATCTGTTTTGCAAATACGCAGCTACTGCTGCAAGGTGTAATCAAATAGCTGTGTACGCCAGTCCACATTGCTGTAGGTGCAAAAGGTATCAGATAATGTTTTGAACAGAAGCATCTAGAGGAACAATTTTGTTGTTGTTACAATAGACATTTGCTGCTTAACACGCTCTGGTAGTAGGCTTTCTTGCTTCTTTCAAAATAATCATAGTCTGGTGACAAATTTAAATATCCAAACTCTATGACTTCAGGAGCCAAATCGCTAAGTTGAGCCCCTTGGGATTTGGATGCTTGATTTCTCTATGGTTCTGAGTGAGAAGACTGGAGGTGAGATGCAGCTTTTGATGCGGAACTAGTGACAGCTCTAACATGGTGGTGTACCATGGTTGACGGCTCCATGTAGGAGCTACCACAATCAGTGTTAGTGATGTTTACCTGATTTTCAGAACCAGAAACGGAAGGAGTGGGACAGGCGTAGGAAAATATCCCTGACCAATTCACCGAAAGGCCATTGCCTTTGGAGAGAGGGTGTGGCAAGTTTGGGCACTATGCGTCGTCTACTGTGGCAAACAGATCTATTTGTCCTCGTTGTTGAAAGTATGGAAGGAGAACTTGGGGATGAAGTTCCCACTCGTGTATTTGCTGCCTCCTTCTGCTGAGGTCGGCAATTTGATTGTGCACTCCTGGAAGGTGTTCTGCCAGAAGGTGAATCCTGTGATGGATTGCCCAGCTCCACATTGTCTGGGAGAGGTGTGACAGTTGGAGTGAGTGTGCCTCCCACCCCGTTTTTGAACATAGTACATGGCTGTCATGTTGTCGGCGCGGACTAGGGCAACTTTGCCTTTGAGATGAGACTGAAAAGCTTTCAGCGCAAGAAATACTGCTAGAAGCTCAAGATAGTTGATGTGGAGACGTTTGTGCTTGTTGTCCCATAGACCCTGAATTGTGTAATGGTGAAGCTGTGCACCCCAACCTGCGAGAGATGCGTCTGCTGTTAGCACGATCTATGGAACAGGGTCGATGAAGGACCACCCTTATGGTAAATTTTGTGGGTTCTACCACTGTAGAGAGCGATGGATGCGGCTGTCTACCAACACTAGATCTGTTAATTGACCCTGTGACTAATTCCACTGACATTGTAAGCATTCTTGTAGCAGACGCATGTGTAGTCTTGCATGAGACACTATTGCGATGCATGACGCCATCATCCCTAGTAGCTGCATGAAAGTCATGGCTGGTAAGGTTGGGTCGGAACTAGAACTGTAGCAATAGATTTTGGATTTTGCTAATTCTGGTTGCATTGGGTGAGGCTAGAGCCATGTGAGTGTTGAGAGTGGCTCCTAGATACGATTTTATCTGAGAAGACTGTAGGTTGGACTTTTGCATGTTGACCGTGAAACTCAATTGGTGGAGTAGGTGTAGCGTGTTCTCAGTGTGTTCTAGACATTTCTGGTGTGTGCTGGCTTTGATGAGCCAGTCGTCTAAATACAGGAAGACGTGAATTTGTTGTCTTCTTAGATGAGCTGCCACTACGGCTACACATTTGTTAAACACTCTGGGACCAATAATTACTGCGAATGGGAGTACTTTGAACTGATAGTGTTTGCCAGCTATCACAAATCTGAGATATTTGCGAAGAGCGGGAATGTGAAAATATGAATCTATTAAGTCCAGTGTGGACATAAAATCGCCTTGCGGTAGAAGTGGAAGTTCCTGTTGAAGCGATACCATATGGAAATGTTCTGACAGTATGTACTGGTTTAACACTTCGAGATCCAAAATTGGTCTTAAGGAGCCGTCCTTTTTGGGGGATTAGAAAATAAAGAGAGTAAACCCCTGAACCTTGGTACTGTAATAGGACTGGTTCTATGACACCCTTTTATAAGAGAGATTGCACCTCATGAATGAGTAACTGTAAGTGGTCTGATGATGCGAGGTGGAATGTCTGGAGGATTGGTGGTGAGCTCCAGGCAATAACCATGTCGGATAAGGTCAATCACCCATTTGTCGGTTATTATGGATTGCCTAATGGGGAGAAACTGTTGAAGTCTTCCCCTGACAGGTGTTAAGTATTTGGGGGGAAGTGTGGGCAAGTCACTGTTTGTTAGGGGAAGGAGTGTTACGCGCTGTGGCGCCTCTAACCCTACCTTTGGAATTGTTTCCTCTATAGAAACCTCTAGAGGGAGAGGATTGGGTGTTGCCTTTATAAGAGGAAGCATTTGGGTCTGAAGATGTAGTTTTAGACCCTGCTCTGTAAAATGAACGGTGAAAGGAGCATCTATTTGATGTGGACTGGAGCGCTCCCAGACTTTGCCACTTCGGTGTCTTTTTTCATTTTTTCTAAAGACTGATCAACTTCAGCACCAAACAGGTGTTCTTTGTCAAAAGGGGTGTTTAAAATGGACTGCTGAACCACAGGTTTAAAACCCGAAATCCTAAGCCATGCATGCCTTCTAAGGAGATTTCTGGCATTGATCTCCCTAGCCATGGTGTCAGCAGCATCTAGAACACATCCGATTGAAGAGTTAGAAATGAGATTCCCCTCTTGAAGTAACTCCTGCACCTTGGATTGTGTTCACCCGGGAGACATTGGAGCAGGTGCTGCATCTCATCCTAGTGTGCCCTGTTGTACCTAGCTAGTAAGCCCAATGGTTAGCGGCTTGAGCAGCTACTCGTTTCCCCGAGGCATCAATCAGCTTAGATTCCTGCACCAGAGGTTTGCAAATTAGCTCTTTTGCGAGCATTGGACACCACTAGGGAGTCGAGAGGTAATTGTCCTTTGATAAACACAGGATCAGTTGATGAAGGTTTATATTTTTTATTGACTCTGGGGGTTAAAATACGTGCTCACAAGGTCTTTGAAGATGTCATCTGCAAGCCTCATCATGCCCTTTAGCATAGGAAGTGTTTGACTTGACCTGTGTGTGGACCCAAGTGTTTCAAATAAAAAGTCCTCCTCTAAAGACTGTATGTAATGGTGCCCCATGATACTCTGCTGCTCTAGCAATACGTTGTTGATGAGCCACATTATTGCCTGGTGGTGATGGCTTTGCAGGGTAAAGGTCTGGGTCAGTCTCAAATGGAGGGTCAATGGTGTAGTCATTCCATGGGTCTACAGGCAGACAAGTGTCTTCTTCATCAATATCAACCCCTTCAGTCTGTGTATGTGGAGATGAACAAGTTACTTACCTTCGGTAACGATGTATCTGTAAGAAACATTAGTTAGTTAGATTCCTCACCTTAGAATATCCCCAGGCGTCAGACTGGATCCGGAAGATTTTTCGTCAGCAATACCCCTTGCGCGTCGCTAGGCGTCGTCTGCGGCTCCGCGTCCGTCGTCGGCGTCGTGCGCCGGAATGACGTCGTCGGAGTACTTAGACGCCGCCCTCGCGCGCTGACGTCAGTTCTTGTACATAGCTTTCCGCGCCAGGAACGCAGAGCCATGCAAGAGACCGACACTGGTGCCAAAAAATTCTAGGGCCCTGAAAGGGATAGCCTTAACCCTAGATGTCAGTTCGCAGAACGGGGAGGATGGGTGGGTCGGTGAGGAATCTCACTAACTAATGTTTCTTACAGATACATCGTTACCGAAGGTAAGTAACTTGTTCATCTGAAAGAAACACGTTAGTTAGATTCCTCACCTTAGAATAGATACCCAAGCAATACCAACCCCGGTGGTGGATCTGCGAACCAAGATCACACCAGAAAGTCCTGGAGGACAGAACGGCCAAAGAAGCCATCCCTCCGGACTTGGCTGTCTAGGCAATAGTGCCTGGCAAACGTGTGCAGCGAAGCCCACGTCGCCGCCTGACAGATGTCCTGCAAAGGGACTCCCCGTCCCAAAGCAGTAGTAGCCGCTGTGGCCCACCGGGAGATGGTCCGTTTGTGCACAGCTTTTCCCTTCTTAGCACCCACGTAGCCAACGAAAAGATGGTCGTCCACCCGGAACTGTTTTGTGCGGTCCAAATAAAAGGAGAGCGCACGTTTTGGGTCCAGACGGTGGAGCCGCTCTTCCTCTTTGGAAGGATGCGGAGGCGGAAAGAAGGTGGGCAAGGTGACAGATTGCCCAAGATGAAAGGGGGTCACCACTTTCGGTAGAAAGGAAGGACGAGGCCGAAGGACAACCTTGTCCGGATGAACAGATAGAAAAGGAGGCTAGGACGATAGAGCCTGGAGCTCACTCACCCGTCTAGCCGAGGTGATGGCTACCAGAAAAGCAGTCTTAAGAGTTAGAAGACGAAGAGGACAATTGTGAAGAGGCTCAAAGGGAGCGCACATCAGGAATGTTAAGACAAGATTCAAGTCCCACTGAGGCATTACGAAAGGGACAGGAGGGAACGTGTGAGTAATGCCTTTAAGAAAGCGTGACACTACAGGGGACTTGAAAAGAGAGGGCTGATCAGGAAGCCGTAAGAAGGCAGAGAGGGCAGCAAGATAACCTTTAAAGGTGCCCAGGGCAGAGCCCTGCCGGGCCAAAGAAAGAAGAAAGAGGAGAACCTCAGAAAGAGGGGTGGAAAGGGGATCCACAGCCTTTGCTGTGCACCATGCCACAAATTTGTTCCACCGGCAGGCATATACCGTCTTTGTGGAGGGACGCCTGGCTGCCAGAATAACATCACAGACGCAAGTCAAATGGCATCAACTGCCGCCGCTCAATCTCCACGCATGGAGGTGGAGGCCGGACAGGTTCGGGTGGAGGACCGTCCGCTGCTGCTGCGACAGAAGATCCTCCCGAAGGGGCAGACGTATCGGAGGATCGGTCAACATACTGAGTAGCTCGGGATACCAGTACCTTCGTGCCCAATCCGGAGCCACCAAGATGACTTGGGCCCGGTCGCGCCTGATCTTCAGCACTCTGGGCAGAAGTGGTATAGGCGGAAAGGCGTACAACAGACCGCAACTCCACTCGCGACGAAAAGTGTCGCCGAGCGAGTGCCGCCTTGGAAATTCCAACGCGCAGAACTGCTGGCATTGCGCGTTCTCGTCGGTGGCGAATAGATCTAACCAAGTCTCTCCCCACTGCTGAAAGAGACCTTGCGCCACCTCGGAGTTCAGACGCCATTCGTGATCCATCATGCACCGGCGGCTGAGTTGGTCTGCTCTGGCGTTCAGAGAGCCCGCCAGATGTTGAACCACCAGGGTGATGCCCTGGTGTTCCAGCCATGTCCAGAGGCGCAGAGCCTCCTGACAAAGGGTCCACGACTCCACCCCGCCCTGTTTGTTGCAATACCACATGGCGGTGGTGTTGTCCGTGAACACCTGCACTACACTTCCCTGGACAGAGGGAAGGAAGGCTTTCAGTGCAAGTCGGATCGCTCTCAGCTCCAACAAGTTGATGTGGAGGCGAGACTCCGCCGGAGACCAGAGGCCTCTGATCTCCGCCTCTCCCATATGGCCACCCCATCCCAGGAGGGACGCATCCGTCACTACGACATGCTCCGGTAGGGGTAGGGAGAGGCTCTTGCCCGTGACCCAATCGCGGTCCGTGAGCCACCACTGCAACTGCTGTGCAGTGCCCTCCGAGATCAAGACATGGTCGGACAGGTTGCCGTGATGCTGGGCCCACTGAAACTTCAGGTCCCACTGCAGAGCCCGCATGCGCCGCCTAGCGTGATGCACTAGTAGGATGCAGGAGGCCATCAGCCCCAGAAGCCGCAACACTAGCCTGACCGAAACCCAGGATAGAGGCCGAAAGATGGGAATCAGGGCCTGTATATCCCGGACCCGCTGCTCCGGTGGATGGACCCGGAACTGTGCCGAATCGAGAACCGCTCCGATGAAGAGGAGCTTCTGAGAGGGGCTCAGGTGTGACTTCGGCACGTTGATGGAAAACCCCAGCAAATGCAGGAGATCCGCCGTAGTCTGGAGATGGGAGACGACTGCCTGGGGCGAGCCCGCCTTCAACAACCAGTCGTCGAGATAGGGGAAGACTGGAACCCCTGATCTGCGCAGATGAGCTGCGACCACCGCCATCACTTTCGTGAACACCCGAGGGGCACTGGTAAGGCCGAAGGGGAGCACGGTGAACTGAAAGTGCTCCTGACCCACCGTGAACTGCAGGTAACGCCGGTGGGCCGGCAGGACGGGGATGTGGAAATATGCGTCCTGCAAGTCCAACGCTACCATCCAGTCTCCAGGGTCGAGGGCAGCTAGAACCTGAGCCAAAGTTAACATTTTGAACCGTTCCTTCCGGAGGAAGGCATTGACGTTCCGGAGGTCCAAGATAGGGCGTAGGCCCCCTTTGCCCTTCTTGGGAACCAGAAAGTAGTGGGAATAACAACCACGATCTACTTCTGGGCTCGGAACACGCTCGACGGCCCTCTTGGCCAAGAGGGCCGTAACTTCCTCGTGGAGAAGATTCAAATGATCCCCCGAGATACGGTGGTGCTGCGGTGGCATGGCTGGAGGGGTCGTCTCGAAGGGGAGGGAGTAGCCCCTTCGGACGATTTGCAGCACCCACCTGTCCGACGTGATGGAACGCCAGTGGAGCAGGTGATGGCGAACTCTGCCGCCCACTGGCGTGGAATGGGCCTGAAAGCTCGGACTAGGAAGGCTTTGAGGCGGATGCTGCCGGGGTGGATGTGGACTGACCGCGTCGTCCTCCAGTACCGCCTCGGCGGAAACCACGTCCGCGTGCAGGCTGGTTCTGCGGCCGGTGGCTAGGCGGACGTGAGGAGGTGCCCCTTCCTTGGCCACGAAAGGAGCGAAAAGCGGAAGTTTGTGGCCGAGGGGCCGAGAGGCCCAAGGACGTGGCCGTAGCCTGGGAGTCCTTGAAGCGAGCCAGCGCACTGTCCGCTTTCTCACCAAAAAGGCGAGCGCCATCAAAAGGCATGTCCATGAGGGTGCTCTGGACATCCCCTGAAAAAGACGTGGACCGCAGCCAGGCGTGACGTCGAAGCGCCGCCGTGGTAGAAATCGCCCTACACAGCGAGTCCGTAGTGTCGAGTCCACATCGGATTGCATGGCGCGCTGCATCTCTCCCATCGGCCAGGGCCGAGGAAAGCCGCGCCCGGGCCTCCTCCGGGCACAGTGGCAGCACGTCCTCCACCGCATCCCACAGAGAGTGGGAATAACGGTCCAAGAGACAGGCGGTGTTCAAAGACCGCAGGCCCAAACTGAGCGAGGAGAACAGCTTCTTACCAAACTGTTCCAGTCTCTTGGAATCCCGGTCCGGAGGAGCGGACAGGAAGGAGGATTGGGAGGTAGAGGCCTGGATAACCAGACTCTCGGGGGTGGGGTGTTGGGACAGAAAACTGGGGTCGCCCGGAGCAGGGCGGTGGCGCCTGGCAACGTTCCTATCCACAGGAGGGACTGTGGAGGGCTTGGACCAGGTGCCCTGCAGAACGTCAGTGAGGGCCTCATTGAATGGCAGCAGAGGCTCAGTGGAGCATGCGGCAGACTGAAGCACCTCAGTGAGGATGTTAGTCCTCACAGCCATGGCAGGCAGCTCAAGCCCAAGGGCTTCGGCCGCCTTGCGCAGCACCACAGAAAAAGCTGCACCCTCCTCCGAAGCCACAGTCGGAGGAGAGATAATCCAGTGTCCGGTGAGGTATCCAAACCACTGGCCTCCCCCAGTTCATCTGCCCAGTCCTGTGCAAGTTGGCCCTGAAAGGCCATAGGGTCGTCAGACCCCTCCCATTCGCCCCCGTCATCCGATTCCTGGTAAACAGGAGGAATGATCGGAGCCGGTCGATAGACAATATGTGTCTCTAGCGGCGTCGGATGCGGCGTCGGGCGGCGCCGCATCGGCGTCTGGACCGGACAGGGGATCGACGTCGACCGGAGCCGGCGTCGGGGGTGGTATCGGTGTCGGCGCCGGCGTAACGAGGTCGACCGGCGTCGACGGGGGCCCAGGCTCGGGCCCCTCGGGGACCTGCGGCGTCGGGGCCGGAGCCTCCAACGGCGCCGGGGCCGCCGGCACGCGAGGTCACCCAGTCGTGTCCGCGGGGCCCGAAGGCGCGCCAGCGGGCGTCGACGGCGGGGCCAGGCTCCTCATGGCCGAGAGGAAGGCACTGACCTCCGCCGGCGTCGCGTCAGTCCCAGGGACCGTCGGGTATGGGGACTTGCGCGGCGCCTGCGGCTCCTGGAGCCGCGGGGGTGGAACCACCCGGACCCTCGGCCCAGTCGCGCGACCGGCGAGGGGAGTGCGAAGAGCGGTGTCGCCTCTTGGACTTCTTGGAGTGCCTCGACTTACCCGAATACTTCGAGCCAGACGAGTGACGATGTCGAGTGCGGCTCCGCGACCGATCCTTGGACCTCCTCCTGGACCGGGATCAAGAGCGGCGCGGAGCCGAGTGGCGAAGCTTGAGAAGCTTGCGGGGTTAGGGCCATACAATCGGAGCACGACGCCACGTCGTGGTCGAGGCCCAAGCAGTACAGGCACCGGCGGTGATGATCGGTCACCGACATCAGTCGGTGACAGTCGTCGCAGGCCTTGAAACCAGGCATCCTACCGGCACCAGAGTCGAGAAGTGGCCAAAAAGAGTCGAAAAAGTTAGTCAAAAATTGACTAAAGGGTAGCTCTCCCGGATCGGTGCTTACTGGCGCGGAAAAAAGAAGAACTGACGTCAGCGCGCAAGGGCGGCGTCTAAGTACTCCGACGACGTCATTCCGGCGCACGACGCTGACGACAGACGCGAACCCGCAGACGACGCCTAGCGACGCGCAAGGGGTATTGCTGACGAAAATTCTTCCGGATCCAGTCTGACGCCTGGGGATATTCTAAGGTGAGGAATCTAACTAACGTGTTTCTTTCAGATCCCTGAGGTATTATGCGTGAAGGATCTTGAATTGGTAAATGTGAAGAAGATGGTGAAGGTGGAGGGGATTGCTGGGCAGTATAAGCAGGGCTGGTAGCCTTGTCCTTTTTCTTTTTCAGATGAATCTTATATGGAGGGTACTCTGAAGGAAGTTTGCGTTTTGCTGGTGATTTAGCAGAAATATGTCCTGTATAAGGATTGATATGTCTTCTTCTGTTAGGGATCTAATTTGGCTTTAAGGTCTAAAATTGGTTCGGGAGGCTCGGAGAGGCTATCGTTCGATTTTGCGCCGAGATTGATTTGCTTTTGGGAGCGAAAGGTTTCTGCTCCAAAGCATATTTCGGAGCAGAGGTTTCGGCTCCGAAGTAGATGTGTCCTTTGAACCGGAGGGTTTTGGATCCGAAGAGGATTTTGGCCAACTTCGGTGCCGAGCCAGAGGCGGGGCATCGGGAACATTGTCTCAGTGCCGAGCTTGGCCAGAAGGCCGAGGTGGTGCGTAGTCTTATTCTTTTTGGAAAAGGGTTTGGAGGGCAAGGGGTTTTTGGTACTCATGCACCCTGTCCTGGAGGCACGTCTTCAGACTCCAGATCGATCTCGAGTTCAGAATCTGACTCTGGAATGGAGAAGGCCTCTTCTTCTTCTGCCGCCTACACTTCGATCTCTTCCTGCCCGGATTCTTCACCAAAGAAACCCGGAGAGTGTTGAATGCTTTTATGTTGCATTTATAGTCATCGAGACTGACGATCGCGTAGAGTTTTCTTGGACCACAACGATTTACAGGCGTCGCAGTCGTCCTCCTTGTGCTTCGGAAAGAGGCACAAGTTACAAACATTTTTTTTTTAAATAAAACTTTTTATTAAAGACAAGGTTATACTGTATAGACATTGTACAAACATATGTGTCCAAAGATGTTTGGCTGGCACAGAATTAACCACAAACCTGAGTCCATAGCCTATTGCACACAGTTTACATTGGATCAAATTATGGCAATTCTACCCCCGGTCACTACTCCGTCTAGGCTGCGGGATCACAAATTCCTCCTCTATACTCATTCCATTTATCCCAAATGTGGGTCCATTTATTAGGACATCCCCTGGATTCGTACACTGTCATCTACGTCAACATGCACCAGTCCATGTCTTTTCCCAATGCTACCAGTGTTGGTGGTTCCTGCGCCCTCCACAATCTCGCAAAATTCCTTTAGGCAATTATCATTCCAATCGTCACCCATATTCTCTCTTTAGTGTTTAAGTCTGTAGGGCCCCATATATTTAGGAGACACAGCTTATTGCCCATTACTTGCTTCATACACTCTGCCAATTCAGACCAGTACCTCTGGATAACCGTACATTTCCAGAGTACATGCACAAAGGTGCCCTTCGGCCCACATCTCCTCATGAATCCGGCTTCAGTGCAATAACCCATCTTAACCAACATCGGTCCTGCAAGATATATTCTGTGGAGTATCTTCAGCTGTATAAGTCTACGCCTAAAGTAGATGGCAGTTTCTCTGGGAGAAGTTAAGGCCTCAAGCCATTCCTCGTCCTCCAGTCCCGCAACATCATATTCCCATTTAGCTCTGAGTCGGAGGAGGAGTCAGACATGTTATTGATAAGTTTTTTGTATATCAACGTTATGGATTTCTCTGGGAGATTTCCGTCTAAGACCCTGTCTTCTAGCGGGGAGGATTCTGGTGGCGTCTCTCCCTTTGTTATCGCTGCTTGCAGTGCGTGTCAGATCTGTAGGTACCTAAAGTATTCTGTGTGAGCAAGATCATATTCTACCTGTAATTGGGAAAAGGAGACTACCCCCTCCCGTCTTCCATAGATCTCCATCCTTGGAAATGCCTATTAAATCCCACCGGTCGAAGCCCCTGGTGTGTCTTAGGTTGCCAAGTAGCTCAGCGTCCCAGAGTGGGGTGGCCAGTGTGATCTCATCCTCCCAGCCCAGGATCCTCGTAGCAGTCTGCCACACTTGGACCGCATGCCCAGTGGGACAAATTACTAACTTGATGTAGGTCGGTGCGAGGGAATTTGGCATGGCACAGAGGACAGAATTGGAATGGAGTCTGTTCTATTGACAGAAGGCTGGACTGTAGATGGAGAATTTGTTGACCAATTCAATACGTGGAGAACAGGGAAACGCGTACGAAAACAATACAGTCGAGGGTAGAGTGGATTACGCACCGAGGGGAGCCCGAAGAACGGCTTTGAACCGGAGCGCAGCAATACACGTCCGAACCAGATGGTGGAAAAAAACAATTAACAATGGAGTTGATGCCCATGCACACTATCACCGAAAGAAGGAGTCACCTTACCTTGTGACTGGAAAGACTACGTGCAAACATCCAGACCCAACAGTAGATGGCAGGAGTATGCAAAGCATGTTATCTACAGCACACATGCTTCGAACAATATTTAACAAAACTTATAGGGTGTGACATTGCCACCCATAAAAAAGACCTATACAGCTAAAATAATCCTAGCGTGAAGGCATGGTGCACAAGTTTGGCTTCTGTTTTCCTTGGGAGTCATGCAGTAACATTTTAGTTTATACAGAAGTGAACATTGAGAACATGTGCCTCAGACCCCCTCCCTCTTCTGCCCTGTTCAAAGTCTCTCAAAGAAGCAGCTCCATGGTTGACAACCATGTGGCTCTGTGAACTTAAGAAGTTGGGCGCTCCCCTCGAGTCAAAGGTTTAATACACCTTCCTACTCTGGAGTAGGCAAGGATGAGATCAATACAGCTCTCGCCGCAGGGCATGGCACAAGACACAGACGTTGAGTAGATATTAGCCATAATTAAACAACTGTAGTGGGGTTGAAAAGAGGAGTGAGACAGGAGAGACCAGATGTTTAAAACACAGTCATGGCTGAACAAGGGTCTAAACCTGAGGGAAGTTGGCCATAGAGATGAGGTGAAGTGGGGATAATGAGAATGTAGGGCACTCAGGGTTATGCTTAACACAAGTAGCATTAAATCCTTTTCACACCACAAACAGGAATTTACAGGGCAAGAAAGGATCCTCCTCCAGGTAATACAGTGGGTATTTTATTCCTCAAAGAAGGAACTAGTTACTTACCTGTACACTATGGTTCTCCAGTATTGATATCTTTCATAGATTCACATGCTTGTATCTCCCCCGTCGTCATGGTGGGAGTCTCACGGTAAATGAATAACAATAGCAGTAAAAGAAAAAACTGCATAGAAAACCCATAGGGAAGTATAGTGTTTGGTAACCTATCATCATTATTATGTGGTCCAAAACTCAGCCAATCAGCTGCCAGCCCTGACATCACACTCCCTAGCAGAGCCACCTTACCTCAGATTTTCAACCGCCGTCCTGTGAGAAGGAGTCTCCCTGAGCCTTGCTCAGTTTGTTCCTTGTTGAACTTCTGAACTTTCTATCTACAGTCTTTTCATCTGTATTGGAGTTACTGTTTTTTTCACCTATTGTCACAAAATGTATGAAGGCTCTAAAAAGAGGCTTTTCAGGCTGTGCAGATCTTGTGGGAAGGCCAAATTATATTCTGAAGACACCCACAAAGATTGTTTATATTGTCGTTATCCAAAACAAATCAGCTGCCAGCCCTGACATCACACTCCCCAGCAGAGCCACCATACCTCAGATTTCCGGCCCCGAGTGAGAGCCAAGGATGTATCTAGAGATAAAAAATGGTCTACCTGAGAAACGGGGAGGCGGGTGGGCCGCATGTGGATCTATGAAAGATATCAATACTGGAGAACCACAGTGTACTGGAGAACCATAGTGTACAAGTAAGTAACTAGTTTCTTCTCCAGTATTGAATCTTTCAAAGATTCATATGCTTGTATCAGAATAGAGAGCAGTACGTATACCATATTGCATTTCCAGGATAGAACCCCTTTCTTTCTCAGGGCTCTGCTCCTTATTACTAGGATATAATAAGTACCTGGAACCAAGAAAAAATGAATGACAATGCATTGAAAAAATTATCCTATGAAAGCATATATATATATATATGTATATATATAAATATTCAACACAAACAAATCTGAGATAGTTTCATATTACAAGCAAAGAAACAATATATGAGTCTTCTTATGTATTCATCTTCTGATGTTTATTCTTATTTTCTTTGTAGAGATTTACATATAAGAATCACAGTGATGCCTTCTTTTTCCTTTATGTTCAGATTCACATACAAGTAACACAGTAAAGCAAACACGTGTTTCGCGCACACTACGCTTCTTCAGGGCTCAGTTAAGTAGCTAATCTCACTTCTTGCCTTGTATTTTGGAAAAAGTTCTCCCATTAGTAAAGTCTCCGTTTTCTAAGTATAGGTTCCTTAATTATTCATGTATACTTGCTGCACAGCTAAAATATATCTTCATAATCAGAGTGTATTCTTTATCAGTCCTCAGTCTACTGATCCTTGATAAGATCTCTCAACCTTTCGACGACCGTCTAACCTTTTCCTCAGCCGTACCGCAGTCTGCTTAGAAAACGGAGACTTTACTAATGGGAGAACTGCGCCGCCTGCATTACCACCGATTCTGGATGTGGATGCCCAATTAGGCATGCTGGTGACGACTCTGGGGCTCGATATTTTTTCTCTATTCAGGGCACCGTGGCTGCAACCGAGGCTGGATTCTTCATGATCTTTAAACCCTCATCCCAGATATGACTGATCATAGGAATTGTTCTAATAGACTTTCTAGTTGATGCTTTGAATTCATAGACGAAACAATCCGTTTCCTGTACTGGCAGTTGAAGATCGAATCTCTTGGAGGCCCTTTCCATGGTGTTATGGAAACCTCCACTGTCCTCCGGCAGAGAGTTTGCCGGAGATGGTGACGGAGACGGTGTAGTAGGTAACATATATTGATCCCATCCCACGCCTGCTGGATCCTCCTGAAGAAGTTCCCCTTCTTCTGGCTGTTCTTCTCCATCACCCTCTGCGAAATCATCTCTAATTGTAATTATTGGAGGGGTGCGTACTTTTTGCACCGTAGGCAGAGGCTGAACCACCGAAGTTTGGGCTGCAGGTTGAGATCCGCCTAAGGTATCCGTGGCAGGGGCGTTACCATCCGGAAAACGTAGTCATTGATCATGTGTCGTAAATCACACTAGAGAAATAGGCATAGACATTGACTCTTCCCTCACATTAGGATATGCATCTTCTTCCTCATACTCATATGACTGTTGGAAAGACTCCTATCTTTTAGAGCCGGATACTGGACGGTCTTTAAAAGAAAAATCCCCCTGCCCTTCCTGGCATTCGTCTTCATCTGTATCTTGGCTTTTAATCTGAAGTTGTGAGGGGCTATAGGCCACTTCATATGATCCTTCATCTTCCGACTTGCATATCCAGCAGATTTGAGAGAGGAAGTGGTGAAATTTTTGTCCATGCTGTAAATTCTCTGTTTTTCGAGCCCGTCGATGGCGGAAAACTCTTGATCGAGATCATCGACATTGATCTTGCCATCGATGACTTAAAGGTTGTCGTCGTCGACGGTGCTCCCGTCCACGAGGTCGTCGACGGAGAAACCAGAATAGTTGTCGCAAGGCCGTCTGCACACTCGTCGTCGACGGTGTCGTCGACAATCTCCCCGTCGACGGTGTCGTCGACGATCTTCCCGTCGACAGTGTCGTCGACGAACCTTTCTTCGACGGCATTGTCTTTGTAGATGCCGTCGTCGTCGAAGTCTTCACAGAACCAAGCGCCAAAGACGCTACAGTTTTCGTCGACGGAGCTGAAGACACCACTCTCGTCTCTGAAGACTTTTTTAGGGGTGTATGAGGCAGAGAAGATGAAGATGACTCCTTGTCATTTATTTTCTGCTTTTTTGCATCCCCTTTCTCCTCAGAGGGATCTGTCTTCCACTTTTTAGAAGATTGTGCCTTAGAATCATCCTCTGAGTCAGTCTGTGAGGTAGCCTTCTTTTTCTGAAGCCACAACAGCAAACGAGCTTCTCTGTCCTTCAAAATCTTGGCAGAGAAAATTATGCAGTGCTTGCAGCCCTTAGGCGCATGTTTTCGATAAAGATAATATAAACAATCTTTGTGGGGGTCTTCATAATATAATCTGGCCTTCCCACAAGATCTGCACGGCCTGAAAAGCCTCCTTTTAGAGCCTTCATACATTTTGTGACAATAGGTGAAAAAAACAGTACCTCCAATACAGATGAAAAGACTGTAGATAAAAAGTTCAACAAGGAACAAACTGAGCAAGGCTCAGGGAGACTCCTTCTCACACGACGGCGATTGAAAATCTGAGGTATGGTGGCTCTGCTAGGGAGTGTGATGTCAGGGCTGGCAGCCGATTGCCTGAGTTTTGGACCACATAATAATGATGATAGGTTACCAAACACTATACTTCCCTATGGGTTTTCTATGCAGTTTTTTCTTTTGACTGCTATTGTTATTCATTTACCGTGAGACTCCCACCATGACGACGGGGAAGATACAAGCATGTGAATCTATGAAAGATTCAATACTGGAGAAGGAGGCAGTTACTGGTCCTCTTGCACCCTTTGAAAAATATAACTGTGACTGTGTGATCTTAAAGCGTTTAATTTCCCACATTTACAATATTCTGTCAAGTGGACACTCATGGGCAACCAGAGAGCCTGGGAGAAACAGCTTAGTAGAGCAATGCAGTGAAAAGAGAGGGACCAATTATGTAGAGCCATGCAGCAGCTGACAATGTGTTCTTCTTTCAGGAGTCCCATTATAAATTAGTGTTCAGTTAGTACTTCACACTTCCACCTTGAGAGGTACATCTCTGGGATCAAGTGAGGGATGATGGGAGTATACAGAGCAGCACAGGTTATTAGTCCACATTTTGGGATCTCAGCCATCAAATGGAATTCAGGGGTTTCTTAATTAAGACGGCAGTAATGTTATGTCTGTGATCACAATGTACTGAAGATATCCCAATGCAAGGTTACCAACTGCTCCAAGATATCTCAGGGTTGCCAGAATGTGGAAGCTCAGTATTGGAATGAACCAATATAGGCTCAGCGGCTACAGTGTACAATGGGACTTCACAAACTGCTACATGATTGATTGCACGAGGAAGCTGTTCTACTGGATCTGGCGTCCTTTGAATGCTCACTTCACCAAGTTTGGGAATCGGAGGATGTACCCACTGCGAATTACAGCATTGCAGCTTTTTGAATGTGAGGTGTAGGAGATGGGGGCTCCTCAGAGAAGAATTAGTACAAGATGAAGAGTGCAGGAAGGCTACTTCAAAGTCTCTTAGCTATGGGCTCCAGGGAGAGAGGGCAAATTCATGGTGGTAGAGTTACAGGAGGCTGTTCCATTGCATAAAGGTTGTCTGGTTTATTAACTTTGAATCAGTAATTACTGGGGAGTCTACATTCGTGTAATATCCCATATTATAAAGTAAATACCCACTGGAAACTTATAATAACTGAGATGTTTATTATAAAATGTCACCCAATAACCCCACCGGACTGATATTTCCTGGGATGTGCCTGGGCTTCTAGAAGCAGTTCTTCCAGCAGTGAGACTTCTGTAAGAACCAGTTAATATGGGACAGGCTGAGCATATCTTGAAACAGTACAAATATGCAACTGTGATTTATCAACATTATAAGCAATGAAACTAAAACCAACTGAACAGTAACTCAATAACAAACAGGAGCATGGGTACCATCACACAACGCAAGTTCCATCACGCAGGACTACCAGGTCTGTCTCGCTACTGACAAAAGCATCTTGCAGGATGGCTGAAACGGTGAGGGATACAATGGGTGGCACACATGCCCTGTGCCTACTCTGCATTCCACACTGCAGGCTCCAACTGGGTCAAGTGTTACATGCCATGCCTGATTCCAGGTGGTGGTCCATTGGCAGCAGAAGGATCATATGACGGGAATGAGGGGAACACGGCAAACTGGAACTAGCAATACATGTGGATAAGCAAACAGTCAAGATCTCCCTTGAGAATAGTAAAGCAGCTGTCTCATCCAAGAGAACTAATGCATATGTGACTCCTACTTAAGTGTTGGCACCTGTCCCTGTATCTGCACTCCTTTAATTGTGTGTGCAATAAAGTTTCTACCTCAATTGGAACGGAATGTGTATCTTGACCTCAGGTCTCATATCTTCGACTACATGTCAAACCTTTAATGCACTTGTTCACCTACAAATGTAATCATATTTCCTTAGAGCAGCGCTGTGCCCACATGGGCATGTGTTTGTGTACATATGCAAACGTAGCTGAAATCCTGTACTCCAGGTCCCAGTCTGATCTCTCTCTCCACCAACAGTAGCTGTGACAGCTACCAAATCATATGGGGCAGATCCTTCACACTAACTGTATTTGTGATAGCCACAGAATTATATAACTGACGTGAGGGTGGATCCTCTCCACCAATGGGTGTCAGCTAGAGGATTATGTAAACGGCGCAAGGGCAGACCCTCTCCACCAACTTTAACCATCACGGCTACAGGTTCATACAGCTGACACAAGGGACGGACCATCTGCAATGGCAACCGTGACAGCTACCGGATCACAAAGCTGATACCTGGGGCAGACCCTCTCCAGCAACTTTAACCGTGATAGGTAGAGGACCATATATTCAACTCAAGCAGCTGGCCCTTTATCCCAACGGTAACCGTGATAGCTACAGGACCATATATCCAACAAAAAGGGGCCGACCCTTTACCCCAACGGCAACCGTGACAGCTACCGGATCATCTAGCCAATGCAAGGGCAGACCCTCTCCACCAACAGTGATGGTGACAGCTACACAATCATATAGCTGACGCAAGAGGCGGACCCTCTCCGCTAATGGTGACCATGACTGCTACAACATCATACACCGAGGCAAAGGGTGGACCTTCTTCGCCAATGGTAACCGTGACAGCTACAGGATCGTGTTGCCAATGTGAGGACGGGCTCTTTAAACCAAAGGTAATCATAACTGCTACAGAATCATACAGCTGACAAGAAGCTCAAACCTTTCCAACCAATAGTTAGCACAGTAGCTACAGGATCATGTTGAAGACTCTACCCATCTGTGGTGATCAAACTACTTATTGGGTCAGGCTCTAGGCATTAGGAGTGGGCTCTCCCAAGCAAATTATGCAGTCAACACTGGGGTTGGATTCTACCCACCACTGGTACGCACAGAAGCTATACGATCATGCTGCTGACACTAAGGACAGACTGTAGTCACCAATGGTAACCACGGGAGCCGTCTACTAGGGGCAGATCCTACCCTCCAATGTAAGCATAATGGCTACAGGAACATGCAGTAAACACTACCAGTAGACCCTCTTCAACAAGGAGAACCACACAAGCTGAGGATCATGCGACTGACCCAGGAAAGGACGTCCTTGTCGAGGGAAAGCATCAGAGTAGCTCCGAATCATACAGCAGGTGCCACAGGATAGGGTGCATTCTTCACACCAAGGATTCTGCAGCTGACATCAGGGACAGACGTTCCTCTGTCAGCCAAGGACTACACCACTGGTGTTGAAAAGGGAGTATGTTTCCACTAAGAGTCAACCTGGGATTGTGCATTTGCAGCTTTGTGGGTTTTCCATCTTTTCTGGAGGTGACCCTCTTTTGCAGGTTTGTCTGGAGTATCACCCGGACAGATCTCCTATGCTTTTGTCAGATGGGCAGGCTCCATGGTCTCCTTTTTAGCTAGTCCTTATACTTCTTGGCAGCTCTTGCACATGT
The DNA here is from genome assembly GCF_964204655.1 of Triturus cristatus. Taxonomy (NCBI): domain Eukaryota; kingdom Metazoa; phylum Chordata; class Amphibia; order Caudata; family Salamandridae; genus Triturus; species Triturus cristatus. Next base: position 24,712,475 of record NC_140591.1, read on the forward strand.
CTTTAAAACAAAGGAAACGGGGAAATGATTTGCTGATGCTATACTTCTGCCTCCAGGAAGTGCAGGTCCTCCAGCAGCTCTTGCGCCAGGCTCTTGAGCTCCTTGTGGCGGCCCTTGGAGAACTCTGTGATGCGCTGCAGTGGTAGAAACTCTTGCAGAGAGGGTGTCATCTTCGTAAATACTTCTGGCTCCAGGATGACTGACTGTAAGAGCCGCAGAGTATGGAGACAAACCTCAGCATCAGGATCTATAGGAGAGAGGAGAGGGATAAACAGCATGGGTTAGAGGAAGACTGATAGGCACAAACAATAAGGCAAGAAAAGAACATCCCTGATCTGTATTTTAAAGTCAATCTGCATTTAATGGCTACTACTCTTTATTAAAGCCTGCAGATTTTATTACATGCACTCTCACAGGTTACCGTAAGGATGTTAGCGTTTTGGTTCCCCCTCTGACAATCTGTGGGGATAGAAGATTTGCACCTAAAGGTTGTTGGGCCCTCTTAGTAGAGATAGTATCTAGCTTTACCCACTGTAATGATGTAAGCACTTGTAATTTTATGACTTTATGCCTGAGGGTTGCCTTGTGGGAAATATAATTCTCAATACGGTAAGTCTGAATTGGTTATGAGGGCAAGCCAATGATAAAGCTGTAGGCTTGATCGACTCGCTAAGAAACGTTATGACCACTGCCCTAGGTCTGATGTATTAATTCTGAAACGTTATATAAAAAACAGCAGGCCTGGTTTATTTGTTGTGAACAGCATTTGTTAAAGCCAATAGGTCTTTAGTGGAGTACCATAGTAGGCAAAAGGTTTGGTGCTGGTCACCTCCTCTGGCAAAACCTTAAGGTAGACAAGTTTCACTGGAATAATCCTTGTTAGGCCCTGTCGTCAGAGGTTGTATATTGTTTTGCTTACTGTAATTTTGTACATGTTTGTACTTTCATCACTGTATGCCTGATGGTTGTCAGTTTATGTGCACTTCAAAAGGCTGATTATGTTGTCGAGTCATTGATAAAGACTACAGGCCTTATTGGTTCACTCGGAAATGGTATGTCACATTCCATAGGTTTGATTTGTTTATTATATAAAGTTGTGGCAAAACCAGTAGGCCTAATTTACTTAAAGAGAAAAGCATGTGTGAAGTCCCCCAAGGATCATCTCTCAGCTCAATCATATTCAACATCTATACGACCCCACTGGCAGACCTCATTAGATCACGTGGCATCGACGTTCTTTCATACGCCGACAACACTTAATTGATACTCTCCCTGTTGGACAAGACACCGCAACAAAATCCAACTTCGCCAGATGTATGTCAGTTGTGACAGCCTGGATGAGATGCAACTGCCTAAAGCTCAAAACTGACAAGACCAAAGGGGTGATTTTCGTAAAGAGAATCTCTGCTTTCGGCACATGTTGGTTTTTGCCAGTGAGCGGTCTAGCTTCCCCTGACTCAGCTGCTGCACAGCAGTAATGATTGGTGGGTGGAGGGGGTGTGGTATCTTAAGGAGGCTGGAGCGGGTGTGCATCCGGTGAGAAAGTAGAACGATTGGTGGGTGGAGGGGGGTGTGGTATTTCAAGGAGGCTGGAGCGGACACACAGCTGGTGAGAAAGTAGAACAAGCACCAGTGTTACGTGTTTTAATTTTGGAACTTACCAAATTTAAGGGTCTAGCGTGTGTCAAACTGTTTTTAAAATTTTCCTAAGTGTGTTTTAGCCTGAGTCAATCGTTTTTATGTTGGGAATGTTTGCTTAGAAGCAATTGGGTTTTTAGGCTTTTTTAAGCCCTTCCGCTCGTGGCACACAGTGGTTTTTGCTGGTGAGTGGTCTAGTTTCCCGTGACTCAGCTCCTGCACAGCAGGGCTGATTGGTGGGCGGCGGTTGGTGGTGTATCTTAAGGAGGTTGGAGCGGACACGCACAGCGGGTGCGCCTAAGGCAAGCCCGTCTGCGCCCGTCCGCGTCTGACTGGGTCCAGGGACAAAGACCCCTGGCCTATCTGGCGGAGGAATAGTGGGAGTTGAGAGGTAGAGACAGTTTACCGACGCCTCATGAGGAGGTGAAACTGAAGTTAAGGGCGAATGATTTGTTAATTGGTGGGGGAGGGGATAGAGAGGAGACATGAACAGGACCAGAGAGTAAGGGGGGGCGGGGACTGGTGATTTGAACCTGATAAGGAAGCAGGAAGGCCCAGAGAAGGGCCTAAGGGCCTTGGTATTGAACATACGGTCCCTACAGAAACACAGCCTGGAAGTCTTCTCGCTGTCTCAAGAAGAGCCAGATATCTTAGCGGTAACGGAAACTTGGTTAGAAGATGGCTCAGGGCCTGATATAGTGGCAGATCTACCTCCAGAATACGATATCCTGGTGCATAACCGGCAGGGTGGGGCGGGGTTCAGCCTGGGGCATCTGACCGCAGAGGGGGTTGTAGCAGAAAGTTTGGATGGGGCGGATGTCCTGGGCGTAAAAATAAGCTAAAAGTTCTTCTGCATGGTAGTCATGGTCGGCTATCGCACTCCCCGGCCTACTCCTTTGTTTAACAACCTGTGTATGGAAGTGGTCGGTGATTTGTGCTCTAGATACCAACAGATTAAGGTGGTGGGGGACTTTAAGTTTCGCTGGGACCAGGAACCAAGAGAACCCCAGGCGAGTATGTTTGGAGAGTGAATGACTATGCTGGGGCAACAACAGCTACTGGAGACCCCTAGCCACGATAAGGGCCATACTTTAGATCTAATCTGAACAACTCGGCCGTCTGGACAGTTAACGGAGATTGGACCCTGTAGCTGGTCAGATCATTATCTGATCAAGCTCACAATCCCGCTGCCCAGTCGACCAATGTACCAACCACTAGAATGGCGGACGGTACGAAACTGGGATAAAATAGAGGGATGACAAATGCAAAAACTACAGTTGATGGACAGAATGCTGAACAATGTCATACATTCACCCACTTGTGTGTTTTGCTGTTCACCCTATGTGGGAAGGGTATGCCCAGACGTAGGTCCCGTGCTCACTACGCCACTGGAGTCAAGCTATCCTGGCTGAAGAGGGGTGAAACCCCAAAACCGGTCCTAGGATGCTTGATTCCGGTCCAGGGAAGACATGGCTTGGCAGTTCAGGCTGGACTGTTCCTATGAGGCACAGGGTCAATCAGATTTGCATATGGCCATGTCTGAACTGGGGTGGCGTGGTGAGCAAAATAACGAAGGATTAAACCCAGACCTGTGATTGGGGGTGAATGTTTTGCCAATGTGCAACATTCCGTCCATCATCTTGTGTGTTTTGCTGTTTGCCCTATGTGGGAAGGGTATGCCCAGACGTGGGTCCCGTGCTCACTACGCCACTGGAGTCAAGCTATCCTGGCTGAAGAGGGGTGAAACCCCGAAACCGGTCCTATAATGCTTGATTCCGGTCCAGGGAAGACATGGCTTGGCAGTTCGGGCTGGACTTTTCCCATGAGGCACAGGGTCAAGACTGATTTGCATATGGCCATGTCTGAACTGGGGTGGCGTGGTGAGCAAAATAACAATGGATTAAACCCAAATCTGTGACTGGGGGTGAATGTTTTGCCAATGTGCAACATTCCGTCCATCATCTTGTGTGTTTTGCTGTTCGCCCTATGTGGGAAGGGTACGCCCTGACGTGGGTCCCGTGCTCACTACGCCACTGGAGTCAAGCTATCCTGGCTGAAGAGGGGTGAAACCCCGAAACCGGTCCTAGGATGCTTGATTCCGGTCCAGGGAAGACATGCCTTGGCAGTTCGGGCTGGACTGTTCCCATGAGGCACAGGGTCAAGACTGATTTGCATATGGCCATGTCTGAACTGGGGTGGCGTGGTGAGCAAAATAACGATGGATTAAACCCAGATCTGTGACTGGGGGTGAATGTTTTGCCAATGTGCAACATTCCGTCCATCATCTTGTGTGTTTTGCTGTTCGCCCTATGTGGGAAGGGTATGCCCAGACGTGGGTCCCGTGCTCACTACGCCACTGGAGTCAAGCTATCCTGGCTGAAGAGGGGTGAAACCCCGAAACCAGTCCTAGGATGCTTGATTATGGTGCAGGGAAGACATGGCTTGACAGTTCGGGCTGGACTGTTCCCATGAGGCACAGGGTCAAAACTGATTTGCATATGGCCATGTCTGAACTGGGGTGGCGTGGTGAGCAAAATAACGATGGATTAAACCCAGATCTGTGACTGGGGGTGAATGTTTTGCCAATGTGCAACATTCCGTCCATCATCTTGTGTGTTTTGCTGTTCGCCCTATGTGGGAAGGGTAAGCCCAGACGTGGGTCCCGTGCTCACTACGCCACTGGAGTCAAGCTATCCTGGCTGAAGAGGTGTGAAACCCCGAAACCGGTCCTAGGATGCTTGATTCCGGTCCAGGGAAGACATGGCTTGGCAGTTCAGGCTGGACTGTTCCCATGAGGCACAGGGTCAAGACTGATTTGCATATGGCCATGTCTGAACTGGGGTGGCGTGGTGAGCAAAATAACGATGGATTAAACCCAGATCTGTGACTGGGGGTGAATGTTTTGCCAATGTGCAACATTCCGTCCATCATCTTGTGTGTTTTTATAAAATAGAGGGAGCCAGGTTAAGGGAGGCACTAAAAGAGGTAATGCATCCAGGGAGACATATTGAGGATTTAGATCAGGGGAGCGAGAGATTTACAGGAAGGATGCAAGAAGCCATAGATAAGGTGACCCCTGCGCGGAAAGAAAGAATAGGGAACACAGGTAAGGGGCCCCCTGATATACTTCGGAACTAAGAGAAAGGAAACAAAAATTACACCAATATTAAAGGAAAGGGCGAAAGCCGTATGAACCGGAGGCCTTAAAGATATATAAAGCAATGTTAGCCATATATAAGAGAGCAATCACTGCATGAAAGTGAAGTTCTACGAGCTAAGGATTATAGAAGCAAATGACATGAAAAAATAGACTTTTAAGGTGTCGAGGGAACTAAGTCAATGGTAAGAGCAGATGGCAACTGCAGACCCGGATGTAAAAGATGTAGAACTTCTTCTTAAAGAAAGTTAGTGATGTCTTAAGGGAAGTAAGTAACACCTGAACCTGTCCATGTTCTTGGATAGTGGAGAAGGCGCCTGACTTTCAGGGTGAGAGGCTTTCAGTGTTCCCACCACTGGATCTTGACGCCGGGTCACATCTTAAGGCTGTAGTTAAATCAGGTTCACCAGAAGATATCTGCCCACCTAAGGTGTTCAAAATGGAATTCCCAGTGGTGGGGATGGAACTGCTCTCCCTTTTAAATTTCTCCCTGGCAGCCGGGAAGTTTCCTCTTAACTTTAAGGAAGCCACGGTAACCCCAGTACTGAAGGAAGCAGGGGCAGATCCCAAAAATGTAAAGAACTAGCGCCCAATATCTAGACTGCCTTTCCTAGCGAAGATCGTGGAACAACATGAGCTCAGAACCCTGTCTGCATTCATAGAAGAACATCAGCTGCTTCATGCGAGGTAGGCAGGCTTCAGGGCACATCACAGCACAGAATTGGTCATGCTCTCAGTATTGGATGAGCTCAGGTTAGCGGCTGATAAGAATAACCTTCGGTGCTGATTTTATTCGACCTCACAGCCGTGTTCGACAAGGTGGACCATCAAAGGTTGACGAACCACATTCGGAAGCAGAGAATCACAGGCCTGGCCTTTCAGTGGATCTCCTCATTCCTGAAGGATCAGTCGCAAAAGGTCCAGTTGGGTGGTTATGTGTCTAGGAAAGGAGCACTGTCATGTGGAGTTCCCCAGGGCTCTGCCTTGTCTCCACTGCCTTTTAATATTTACTTCCAGCCACCGGTGGTGGCACTAGCACAAATGGGCTGTCAACTGTTTAATTACGCAGATGACACTCAATTGATCATTTGGACTGATAATTCTAAGCAAGCACAGTCAAGTGCACAGGGCATCCTTAGGTTTACATTGAACTGGATGACTGCTAACTCGCTTATAGAAAGCCCAGATAAGACAGAGGTCCTAGCAATCACCACAGGAGACAACACCTGGACAAATCATTTTTGGCCACAGGAGTTAGGTGCCACACCGACACCGGTGCCTGTTGTGAAGAGTCTGGGTATTAAGTTGGACAATAAGTTGCCACTGACCGGGTAGGTGACGACAGTGGTAGGAAACTGTGTGGGCATTCCGAGGCAACTTCGGAAATTGGTACCCCTCCTATCTTTCTCCACAATGCGAACTGTGGTGGCGGCACTGAGCGTGTCACAATTGGACTATGGAAATGCGCTATATACTGGGCTCCCGGACACGTCGCTGGGGAAGCTCCAAGTAGTAATGAACGATGCAGCAAGATTCGTTTTCAAGCTTCCAAGGCGGTCACATGCTACACCATTGCTGAAACAATTGCATAGGCTTCCAGTTATGCAGAGGACTATGTTCAAGGGCTTATGTAAAGCACATAAGACCCTGTATTGGACAGAACCAGTCTATATTAAGGAACGTCTAAGGAGATATGTTCCTGGACAAAGCATCTGGTCGTCCGAGGCAAACTTGTTGACCTGCCCACGGTTTGATAAATTGACCATGGGTGGACGGGCTTTCTCAGTATTGATTCCCCAGTTGTGGAATAAACTGCCGGAAAGAATGCAAGGGGACGTTACTCTCCTTCCATTCAGGAAGAAACTGAAAACTTTTTTGTTCAAGCAGGCCTTTGGGCAAGATACGTTTTGATTGAATGGGAATTATGACAAGTAATAACTGGTTAGGCTGTAACTTTCACACAAGCGCTAAGAGACCGTTGGTAATTAGGCGCTATATAAGTGACACAACATAACATAACATGTAGCTTCACCTGGTGGCCAGCAGACTGCTGCTCCACATCAGTCCCCACCTCCGAAGCCAGAAATCTAGGAATCATCCTCAATGGCAAACTCGACATGTCAGCACAGATAAACGCAGTGGCCTTCGCCTGCTTCCACCTCCTGTGCATGCCACAGAAAATCTTCAAGTGGTTACCAGAGAATACCAGGAAAACAGTAACACAGGCCCAAATTACTAGAAGACTACGGCAACACTGTATGCAGGAATTACCAAAAAGCTCCTCAACAGGCCCCAAACAGTCAAAACGCTGCATCAAGACTCGTCCTCAACCTACCTTGCCGCACCCACATTTCCCCACACCTCAAAGTACGGCACTGGCCTCTCATGCACAAGCATACTCAATTGAAACTACTCACACACACACTTCCATCACCCCACCAGACACCTCTGATCTACAGGTCTTTCACTAGCACAGGTACCTCACATGCACAAGAACAGAACTGGAGGGCACGCTTTCTCTCACATCACCCCCAAAACCTGGAACGACCCCTCTGCACAACAGAGCCTCCTCATCACTTGTCGAGTTCCGCAAGAAGCTGAAGACCTGGCTCTTCGAGTAACTACCCTCTGGGCGGGCACAGCCCACCTATCTGCAAGCGCCTGGATACCTCTAAGGTGATCAGTGCACTATACAAATAGGCATAACATACCATAAGAGTACAAAGGCAATAGGCTGTTAAGGGTGGATTGTTACTATACCGTCCTAAAGCCTATCGGCAGGTTTTTTAGTAAGTGGGAGCGCAAGAATGACTGAGTAGGCAAGGGTTTTGATGATGGTGACCCACTTGAACACACAATGGGGATAGAAGATCTGCACTTTTATAATCCTTATTAAGCTCTATTGGGGGTTATATTGCTCTGAAAACTGTAAGTTTGTACATATTTGTAATTTTACTATGTGTATCTGATGGTTGCCTTGTGGAAAAGCTTATGGTCAATACAGTACGTCTGAAAAGTATCGGGGTGATCCGTCAAGCGGGGGCCGAGAAAAAGAGGAGGTCCCAAAACATGTTTTCCCCATTCCTTTTTCCATGTGAAAAAGTAGAAACAGCTACAGCCAAAACCGCTGACCGGATTTACACCAAATTTGGCAGAAAGCAACATCTTGTTCCAGAAAGCGTGCTTTTTGTGATTTGGCGTTTATCTGATCAGTAGTTTTTGAGAAATTAAGCCTTAAGAAATTGTATATTTCACACTGCAGAGGATCAGCGGAGCCAACAGATTTAAAGATGTAATCTGATTGGCTGCCATCACATCAACAACAATGTGGCAGCAGGCAGCACTCTTAGTACTTGGGACTCAATCCCGAATCATAGAAGAAACATATAAAAAAGATGGATTCCTTCCTTGCCCCCAAAGGCTTGGTGTTTGGGGGTCCCAAGCGGACACCCCAAGGGGTGCACAGCTTTGGATCTGTGAATCTGCAGTAACATTTAAAAAAAGAGCACAGGCCCCCTCACTTGAAATAAATTAACACCGGGGTGGGCCAGGGCACTGTGGGGAGTGGGGCAGAGGACCAGGGGGAGTGGGGGTGTCACCGCAAGTAGTTTAGAAGGGAAGGGGCGTGTGCCCACCCCCTTCCTGAGTCTCTCTCGGGCCCTCCCCAGGGCCGATTGAGAAATAAATGGGAGGACACCATGGCGGCTCCACTCCCCAAACCTCTCTGAGGCCCTAGAGGCCCAGGCCTCAATGAGGCCCAGGGGATTCCATTGTTGTGTCCCCCCTCCCCGGACACTGTTTCCCGGTCCGCAAGAACGTGGCCTGGGAAAACTTGTCTGGTCCTACCCGGAAGGAGCTGCAAAAATCTTCTCACCAGGGGTGACAGCACAAATGTATTCCCTGCCCACGCTCTTGAAGGCAACATTTTTACCGCCAAGCAGGCGCAAGGAAAAATCCAAATTATAACAAGATAAGGGCACCGGCTGCAATTTGTAGGTTTATGAGCAGAGGTGCAGACTTGGAGGGAGTGTGACTATAGGCTTCCGTCTCATTCGGAGGGCCCATGAAGCAAGATGTCTGCATTATTTATAGTTACAGGCAGTAACACCAAGTAGGTGCTGTGTATAAGTATATTAATTTCTTGGCCTGCAGAGTGTGTGCAGTTAATACAGCATAACAGGAGTGGTATCAGGGAGTTAGTTTCCTTGGTCCTGAAGAAAAGCCTTTGGGGTACGGCTTGAAACATGTTGACCTTTTAGAAAGGCATACGCAAAAAGCTGAACAATGTCATACATTCACCCCAGTCCAGAGATCTGGGCCTACATCCATTATTTTGTTGCTCACCGTGCCATTCCAGTTTTAGAAAGGCAGGCACATTATTGCATTATTTTCTTTGTCCCCTCCCCTGCTTTTATTCATACTGACGAGAGGACAGAATAAGAACAATTGTTACTTACCTGTAAACAGGTGGTTCTCTAGTATTGGTGTCTTTCATAGATTCACATGCTTGAATATTCCCCGTCGTCGGAGTGGGAGTCCCACGGTAAATAATATAGCAATATATACAGTCATAATATATACATATATACATATACATAAGTAATCATATAAAAACAGAGATATAAGTAAGTGATAAACATCAAGAATGTCCCTATATGAAATCTCCATAGAGATACATGGAAAGAGAAAAAAGACATTCGCAGTCTATCTGTGGAAATATGGATTTTTATGATCAGTTATGTCCCCTATCTTGGACCCCAACGGTTTCATGTATAAATCACAAGTACATGTATGTTTCCTCCAGTTCCAGTTATGAAGACGCAAACACATGTGCGTCCACCGTCAACATGTCCTCTTTCAGATCTGCCATGAATGGGCCGGATATTCTATTCCTAAGTACGAAAGGCCACCGGCTTTATATGGTTCATTTATCCCATTTTACAGTCCAGGCGAGTAGGCCCTGATTCTGCCATTAAGCCTTTTCCTGCCTTCTGCCTCTGAAAGCTCCAGTCTGAGCTCGCATCTGTATCCATGAACTTTGTCCTACTCCCTGCGCGGCTAACGGTGCCTGACTCGACCTGTCTGCCTGCCAAAAACTGTATTTCACCTTCGAGATTATCTGCTCCGCTCCCCATCCAATGCATTCCTGTCTAGTAGTTTAAGTAAACATTCTTCCAGCTACCGAGCAAAAGGCCCGGCTTCTCTGTCTTTATGCAAGTAATTCATAGCCCTGTTACTATGGAAGATTTCTGCCCTTGCATCTCATGTAGACACTTAGATGCTTGTACACGCACTCACAGTCAGTATAGAATAGATTTTATTCGAGAGACCTTTCCTTTTGGATAACATAGTTCTTTAAACATAGGATGTTAGATATGATTTGGGATAAGGTTGACTTGACCCCCCAGACTTCTGTCTCCACATGTAGAGCTAAATGTCAAGTCCCCTTCACCCCCTAGTTGCACGTCAATCACACGTCATGCTGCTGCGCGCGCATCTCTGCCAAGTATTTCTGCTGACATTGCGAAATTCTTCCATGGAACCACCCATTTATGACATCATACCTAAATGACGTTCTTTAGTTACGCCTAGTTACACCCATTTTAGTTACGCATGTATGTTTTATCTCTGTTATCAACTGTTACGCCTCCTGCATCTGTTTCACTATAATGCCTCTTGTATAAAAATGATTACCTGTCAATAAAGTATGGTCCTTCACTTCCTGAACCTTCGTGGTGATGGAATATGGAGTCCATCAATTCGAATTGATTTTGGAATAAAGCCCGTTCCGAACCTCTAATACCACGGATTCTGCCTCTTATTTTACTGAGCTATTATTATTAATTTTCCGCATCAAATTAAGTTCCGGTAATTAAATTATTTACCACATATATGGCGCCCGAACAGGGACACTTTCTCATCTCACGCGCCGGAGGTGCGTTGCAGGCCCGGTCTCCTGCCACAGCTGGACGGACAACAACGCGTACCCACAGGATTTCCTGTATCTCCCTCCTGCCGAGCGGGGGTAACTGAGGCTGCGATCAACACCCAGACGAGGCGGTGAGAAGTGCGAAGTATCCCGACCAGAGCCTAGCTGAGAGAGCAAGATCCGAGGTATACAGAGGCCCACCAGTTTCCGAAGTTCCGAAGTTTCGAGTCGAGTCCAGTCCGGTTCAAGTCCAGTTCAGTTTCAGTTCCGAGGCCTTCCGTTCCGAGCTACCCGGTGAGTACCATTGTCGGGGAGGCGTTCTGACGTGCACATAGGTTGTGCCGGTCAAGACGGGTTTGGGTACACAAATCCGGTCTGCACTGTTTCAGCAGTGTATCTGTACTGTTTAGCAGTATATCAAGTATGTCTAGTATATAATTCAGAATTACCTAGTTAGTACCGAGTATTATGCTTAGTTACTAGTTCCCTAAATGGCCATCATTTTTGTTCATTAAATGTTAAATGTTAAAATGTTTTAAATACGTTCTGCATATTGTGGTATGAATGACTGTTCATTTTTGTGTTTTGTTGTATTAAACGTGTTCAAAATTAGGCATCAGATCAGTTCTCAATATGCCGCTCTTTTCGAAATTAAGACAGATCAAAACTAGAAAAGGGGTGCTCGAAGAAGCTGTTCCCATTCCTCCTAGGGACACTCCAGGGTACTTCATGTATCATAAACATGGCCTAGACGCCATATTATTTCTTGATTTATGGGTAGACTACACCAAGGAATTACCAGAAAGTCAGAGGTGGCCCACAGCTGGGACCTGGGATGCAGATTGCATCATGAAAGTAGAGGAAGAATTATGGAAAAAGAAAGCTAGACAATCACAGAAAGATGCCATTGAATTATGGCGTAAAGAATCATATAGACGTACAGAAAAAGCACTCAGACAGGAAGGGAAAAGTAAGGAGAATTCAAATAAAGTTCGAGAAAATCTATTAATTGAAGAAGGTACTCGAGTAAAATCAGAACAAGTAGACAGACAAAGAAATGCCCTTATGAATGGTATGTATCCTCTTCTGGCCGAAGGGTTACCTAAGGCTACTCCGGAGATACCAAGAGACTTGCCACCCCCATTGTTTCCGATAAAAGCACATCCCAAAGGGCATCCCAGAACCGCAGAAGATGTTTTCCTTTCTTCTTATTTAGACGACGCAGCTCCCGAGTATGCTAATACTGCGCCACATAGACCGCCTGCCGAGGGGGTTCAACGCCAAGACCCTCTGTCTGTACCTCCGCAACAACAAACTCCGACACAAGTTCCGGCAAGCACATCTGTTTCTACAACTGTATCCACACCTATGGTTGCTATATCACGTTCAACGAATCCTTTCACATCCAGCACCCCAGGTGGTGCTACAGGAGGTACATCAAACATTTTTTCCACGCCACCCAGAGTAAATAAACTTTCCTTTCAAGAATTAGCCCACCAACGTACGCCCAAACTAGTAACTCCCGATATGCTTAAGGAACTTCTAATAGATTGTAGATATGACCCTGTGCCCGGCAAAGAGGACGAAATGCTGCTGGCATCATTACGTATCCGACGAGCTGCAATATATTTAGGGAGGCTACCAGGAATGACTACACATTTAGAAAATATATATCACTTTGTCCAGTCAGGACGAGATTCTGAAAGTATTAATAGAGCCATGGAGTACCAGAAAGTGGAAATACAGGGGGAACTGTTACGTTTCCTCATAAATTGTGTGATCAGAAATCAAGACCGACCAGGGGTGAATCCGGAAGAAATGCAAATTCTTACCACATGGAGTCGGAATATATCAGAGGGGAGACATGATAAACGATTAAGTATAGTAGCTATGTGCCGAAAGATCCGCAAAGAAGTAGAACGAATACACGAAGAAAGATTAGCAGTAGACCAGCCTGAACTAACAGAGGAGGAGGAAGAATTAGAACTGCCCACAGGACAGTTAGAAACCATGGCCTATGTAGGTAGAGGGAGATCTTGTAATAATACTAGATGCTTTACTGATCCGATACGTCCGATACGTCCAGATAATAACAGAAATTTCCAAACACCTATAATAAATATAAGGTCCCCCGAATATTCGTTCCAAGCCGCTGACAAATTACTCCGAGAACGAAGGGGTTATCATATACTCGATTCTATGGACGAACAAGAATTAGCCAGGTCAGCCGTTCACTGGGTTGATAGTCCCGGAAAATATAGTGATGATACACTAGCGCACACGTTTTTGAACCTCACCCCAGATGAACAGCGTTTAGCTGGTATCTACATGATTCAACAACTCCTTATATTATATAAAAGCCAACACTCCGATCCTGGTCCCCTACCTGATATATTGACTGAATTACTCACGAATAAATGGAGAGGTTCAGGTACTGAGTTAATTAGAGAAATACTAGAATCCAGAAAGCAGTACATTCTTTTTGTATGTCCCGAACATGTCTCACTGCCCATAAAAGAAAGAACGACGTATTATATGGATAGACAGAATCCCTTACGCGAAGTACACCCGATAAAAGGTGATGACAATCAGTTTAAACGTGTGTTTGTATACACACCCATATCTAAAATAGAACTATTAGAAATGAAGAAAGTGGTACCCAGTCATGACAAAGACCCAGCGGGTTTCCACCGTGAAATTAAAGACATGTTGCTCATGGGAGAGTATACCTATCCCGACATTATGAAAATATTGAAGGTATTAATGCCTGCGGGCATTTACGAAAAACTAAAGGAAAAGGATTGGGAGGTGGGAGACCAAAAGATAGATTGGACAGCATTAGAAAACGAAGAAAAGGCTTGAGGTCCAGGTTCAGGGCTTGGGGACAAGACCAAAACACTACCAGGTTTACTAGTACAGGTACTGCCACGTTTATTAACTACGAAAAAGGAAGACTGGGGTGCAATCTCAGCCTGTAAACAAAAGCAAGATGAGGACACTAGTGATTTCTATGCCCGATTCGAAAAATGTTTTGGTATAAATAGTGGAATAAAAGCAAGTAGCGAATCGTATCCACATCTGTTTGTGACAAAATTAGTTGAAAATTCCTTGCCCCAAGTTAAGAATAGAGTATTGAAATTCGAGAGTACCTGGCCAGGTAACACTCCGTCACAAATGTTACAAATGCTACAGTACCATCACAATAGAATTAGAGAGGAACAAGAACATGAACAAAGACGCATGAAAGACACGAAAATGAAAATGCTAGTTTCCCAGACAGTTCCAGCTGACGGTCATAAAAAGGGTATGATACAGTCCAGTGTTTCAGCAGGTTCTGTAAAAGGGACATGCAACTATTGTAAACAGCCAGGTCATTATGTACACGATTGTCCAGTTTTAAAACATAATATCGCCATAGGTAATACAAAAGAAAGACCACGGCCACTTAGACAGGATCAGAACCAACAAGGAGCTCCGCAGCATGCACAGTCCATGCCAGCTCCGCAACAGTCTATGCCAGCTCCACCACCGCAGCCTATTGCTGCCACACAAACAACGACACAACAGATGTACCAGACCGCACAGTATGACTATCCTGATTATCAACGATACTCATGAAACAGCCTAGAGAGGGAAGTTGGCTTACCCCTTATCGAGGTCCCTGTAGATCAAGAAGGACCTTATGTACACAGTGAACTATTAGGCCAAGATAGAAAATTTTTACTTGATACAGGGGCAAGCCGAACAACCATAAAACGTAGTGAAGTTCCAGGGGCACCCCTCTCAGGCTCACAGAATATTTCCCTTGGCTTTTCAGGAAAACCTATCATTAACGAAGTATCACAGCCTCTTCCACTTACGATTGGTCCCTTGACACGAACTACAGATTTATTGCTTACTAAATCATGTCCAGAAAACCTGTTAGGTATAAAAACATTGAAAGCTCTAGGAGATATAATATGTTGTTCTCCGGAAGGAGTAAGATTGTTTCTACGTGATTTCAAAGGGCACTATGTGTCCCGAGACATGGATCACCGACTGCAGACTTTACCCACACATTTATGGGCACAAGGCCCTACAGATGTTGGTTGCATGAACATTACACCATATCGAGTTACACTAAAGACAGGAGTAGTACTACCACGAATGCGACAATACAAGTTACCCCCAGATGCTGTAGTGGCTTTACTGCAAATCATTGACGAGCTTATTACCCAAGGAGTGGTTGTGGAAACCGACTCCAATGTATGTAATTCCCCGATAATTCCGATTCTTAAACGAACTGATCCAAAAGCCCCGCCAGTATATCGATTGGTTATTGATCTGCGCGAATTAAATAAATGTATTGTACCACAATACCCCGTAGTCCCAGACATTTCTTCATTACTGACAGCCATTGATTCCGAAGCAACATTCTTTACTGTAATCGATCTCAAGAATGCCTTTTTCAGCGTCCCAATAGATCCGGAAAGCCAATACTTGTTCGGATTTAGTTTAAATGGACGAAGCTTTAAATTCACACGCGCACCTCAAGGATTCACAGAAAGCCCCAGCATCTATAGCCAAGCACTGAAACGAGAACTTGACAGTATCCACATGCCAGTCAACACTGCCCTGCTTCAATATGTCGATGATCTGCTGATCACCGCTAGAAGCGAACCTGAATGTGAAAAAGCCTCACTGACGGTTCTACAATTTTTGGCCGAAAAGGGGCACAAGGTGTCCCCTTCTAAGCTGCAATTCTGTGTCCAGCGAGTTGTTTACCTTGGGCACTCGCTGTCCAAGGAGGGAAGGCAGCTTACACCCGATCGCATCCAGTTAATTGCTAACATGCCAATACCCAAGACACAAAAGGAGGTGCGGGCTTTTATAGGCCTCACTTCATATTGTAGGCAGTGGATCCCTCAGTATGCATTTCTAGCAAAACCACTCATTCAGTTGACAACACAGGAGGCAGCCACATCGACTGTCCTCCCTTGGACTCAGGAACATACACAAGCTTTTGAAAGCCTAAAGAAAGCTTTATGTCAAGCACCTGTTTTAGCAACACCATGTTACAATAAACAGTTTACGCTCTTTGTTACAGAACGCGAAGGTACTGCCTTGTCAGTACTCACACAGGAACAAGCAGGATCACACAAACCATGTGCCTATTTTTCTAGTACATTAGATCCCGTAGCTCAGGCTCTGCCTGCGTGCCTGAAATCAGTGGCAGCGACAGCTTTAGCAATCAGACAAAGCGATGCCATAGTGTTAGGACACCAATTGACAGTACAAGTACCACATGCAGTAGAGGTTCTTTTGAACCGCACACAAACACAACACTTGACTATAGCAAGACTCACCGGTTACGAATTAACATTGTTTCAGCCACACATAGAAATCAGACGTTGTAGTACATTGAATCCTGCCACACTGTTACCAGTAAACGGAACAGACCCACTAGCACATGATTGTATTGAAGTTATTACTATCACGACGAAACCTAGACAAGACTTGACAGACGTCCCATTGTCAGAGCCAGACTTGACATTGTATGTAGATGGGTCATGTATGAGAACAAGTACAGGAGAGTTAGTGGCCGCGTATGCAGTCACGACAGTCACTGAAGTCGTTGAAACAAATTGCATAAATACCTTGTCAGCTCAAGCAGCAGAGCTCATCGCTCTGTCACAAGCCTGTATTCAAGCCACAAATAAAAAAGTCAACATATACACTGATTCACGTTATGCATTCGGAGTTGTACATGACTTCGGCGTGCTGTGGCGAGAGAGAGGTTATTTAACTTCTCACGGTGCCCACATTCAGCACGGACCCCTCATTCATGCCTTATTAGATGCAATACATCTACCCACTGCAATATCAATTATGAAATGTAAAGCTCACACGAAAATTACTGATATCATTTCCCAAGGCAATGATCTAGCTGACAGAACAGCTAAACAGACTGCTCAAACTCACACATCTGACATGACAAAGACAATAGTTCCGACACCAACACATTGCATGATGGTTAAGGATCCCGCTCTTGACGTAATTGACATACAGACACATGCTACACCAGATGAAATAAAGAAATGGACTGAATTAGGAGGGATCCAAACGGATCAAGGATGGATGACGAAGGAAAAATCTGTATGGTTCCTTCCTGATTCTATGGTCCAAGTTATCATTAATACAATACATAGTCCAGCGCACCTAGGAGAAAAAGCTATGCTAGACAGCATTCAACACATTTGGTTTAACAAACATTTACGAGCAGCAGCTAAACAAAAAGTTCGTACCTGTATGATCTGTTGTCAGTTTAACCCAGGTAAAAGCATTCCCGTAGAACAGGGTGGATTTCAGCCTCCTGAGCACCCTTTTGAAGTCCTCCAGATGGATTATATCCAGATGGAACGATGTCGAGGATTCAAATATGTTCTTGTAGTTGTCTGTGCTCTTTCCCTTTGGACAGAGGCATACCCGGTTTCAGATTACACTGCCCCGACTACTGCCAAACAGTTGGTTCGAGAATTCTTCCCACGGTACGGTTTACCACGTGTTGTCTACTCAGATAACGGCCAGCCGTTCTCATCCGAACTAATGAAACACGTTTCACTTTTGTTAGGCTATCAGTGGAGATTTCACTGTGTCCGACACCCCGAGGCAGCAGGACTCGTGGAACGACATAATCAAACTCTGAAAATTAGATTGTCCAAAGTATGTAGAGAGAAAGGTGTCGACTGGGTAGTAGCCTTACCAGTTGCACTCTTTTACATGAGAATGGTAGCGCACTCTCGAACAGGGCTATCCCCTTATGAGGTGATCTTTGGCAGACCACCAAATATGTGGGGGACGCCTATACCACGCAAAATAACTGATGTTGACTGTAATATGCTGACAGATTACTTGGCTTCCTTGATGTCTGCACTACAATCTTGTCGTTCACAGGTAGCTGCAGCCTTTCCCGACAACACCGAGGTGAAACCCCATGACGTAGTTCCCGGGGACCTGGTGTTAGTGAGGAACTTTGACCGAAAGTCTCAGCTGGATCCTAGGTGGAAATCGCCTCAACTAGTACTGCTCACCACGAGGACAGCCGTGAAGATCGAAGGTCGCAAAGGCTGGATACATTCAAGTCATATCAAGAAATTTCATGGACTACCGTCTGATGTAAACGATACACCTCGCGTGTCTTCACCGATAGACTCAAAGCTTCCTTTGATTGAACAGAGTAATAAGGAACTATACAAACTAAAACTACGGTCTAACAAGTCAGACAATTTGATTGTTTAAGTCCTCTCCAAGGTGAATCGGTCGAATTTGTCTCTGACATGTATCCCCTAGACCTGAATAGAGAAAGAAACCGAAGGATGCAGTTGAAACAACATGCGTACTGTAAATCACTGCGTAGTCATTGCACAGTGACGTTATTAATTTTGTTTTTCTTAAGTCTTTTAATAATCGCTGCAAGTATATTGTTGCACATATATTATCCTATTTCTAAACATGTTTACAATGTTACTGCTGAACATTCTTTTAGTGAATTACCCCCGCATGAGTTGTCCTATAGATTTGCGCTGCGCAATAACACTTTTATTAGTATGTTACATCATTCCCATCAGGCTAGCAATGCTACAAATTGTTGGATATGTGGCCGACTCCCTCCCTATCAGGACTATAAGGGAATTCTGCCTCTCTTTCCATATCCGTTCACACACAATGGCTCCTGTGGAGCATGGTTTAGTTTAATTAATTCCCTAGATTCGAATTCCGCAGTTTATCAAGACAATTGGGTATGGGGAAACCTGAACCTAGTTTTACTCAAAGTCTGCTACCCTAACAAGGAGGGACTTCCCAAAAGAACAGGAACTGATCTAGAAAATGAAGTATATGGATTAGGGAATTTCACGTTTAATCTCATGATCCTGAATGTTGAATCCGAAGCTGCACCAATTTTGCCCGCTATGTCAGTATTTCGAGTTAAAGGTGAATTATGTGTAAGAAAGAATGGTTCCATACATATGGGCCATAGTAGATGCACCACTGTAATAGAATTCAGTGATCAAGGCAAGTCTACATTTAGAGCTTCTCGCCATTCCTACTTCATATGTGGTCAGACTGCATATATACGTTTGCCTCTAGATTGGGATGGTACCTGCTACATCGGATTCCTTTTGCCACCTGTTTTCCTAGCTCCTCCTGATTATCACAGAAATACTCATTTAGTACACAATAGAGAACGGAGAGATCTCCCAATCGTCGATTACACTGAAGCAGCATGGGAAAAATACACAGATTTCAATAAAGGTCTCTTTCCCTATATAGGTACAGTTACCAATAGTAAGCTGATACGTAGATTAACCAGAACCCTTGAAGCAGTAGTGAACGAAACTATTTCCGCCTTAGGCAATTTAACAGAAGAGCAGTCTGCTATGCGGATTGTTGTGCTTCAAAATCGTCTTGTCCTTGACGTCATCCTGGCCGATAGGGGCGGAGCTTGTAGGGTCATCGGATCAAGTTGTTGCATTTTCATACCAGAAAATTCGCCATCTGTATATAAAGCCATAACTCGCCTTCATAAGATTGTAAGCCAGATACACCAGAATCCAGGCACCTGGACTTGGTCCGGTTGGTTTTGGAGTGTATTGTCAACCTTTGGATGGAGGGTCCTATCCTTCCTAGGTATTGGCTTTCTCATACTATTCAGTTGCTGCTTATGCCTACAATGTGGACCAGCGATTTGTGGTCTGTGTGCCACATTGTGTATTCCACCACCAAGATTTCATTCATCCCGGAAGAAGAAAGAAGAACAAATGATGCTATATGAACAGATCGACGGATTGATGAAGATTGATATCTCTTAAGGGCAAGTAGGGGACAAGGAGGGAATGTGGAAATATGGATTTTTATGATCAGTTATGTCCCCTATCTTGGACCCCAACGGTTTCATGTATAAATCACAAGTACATGTATGTTTCCTCCAGTTCCAGTTATGAAGACGCAAACACATGTGCGTCCACCGTCAACATGTCCTCTTTCAGATCCGCCATGAATGGGCCGGATATTCTATTCCTAAGTACGAAAGGCCACCGGCTTTATATGGTTCATTTATCCCATTTTACAGTCCAGGCGAGTAGGCCCTGATTCTGCCATTAAGCCTTTTCCTGCCTTCTGCCTCTGAAAGCTCCAGTCTGAGCTCGCATCTGTATCCATGAACGTTGTCCTACTCCCTGCGCGGCTAACGGTGCCTGACTCGACCTGTCTGCCTGCCAAAAACTGTATTTCACCTTCGAGATTATCTGCTCCGCTCCCCATCCAATGCATTCCTGTCTAGTAGTTTAAGTAAACATTCTTCCAGCTACCGAGCAAAAGGCCCGGCTTCTCTGTCTTTATGCAAGTAATTCATAGCCCTGTTACTATGGAAGATTTCTGCCCTTGCATCTCATGTAGACACTTAGACGCTTGTACACGCACTCACAGTCAGTATAGAATAGATTTTATTCGAGAGACCTTTCCTTTTGGATAACATAGTTCTTTAAACATAGGATGTTAGATATGATTTGGGATAAGGTTGACTTGACCCCCCAGACTTCTGTCTCCACATGTAGAGCTAAATGTCAAGTCCCCTTCACCCCCTAGTTGCACGTCAATCACACGTCATGCTGCTGCGCGCGCATCTCTGCCAAGTATTTCTGCTGACATTGCGAAATTCTTCCATGGAACCACCCATTTATGACATCATACCTAAATGACGTTCTTTAGTTACGCCTAGTTACACCCATTTTAGTTACGCATGTATGTTTTATCTCTGTTATCAACTGTTACGCCTCCTGCATCTGGTTCACTATAATGCCTCTTGTATAAAAATGATTACCTGTCAATAAAGTATGGTCCTTCACTTCCTGAACCTTCGTGGTGATGGAATATGGAGTCCATCAATTCGAATTGATTTTGGAATAAAGCCCGTTCCGAACCTCTAATACCACGGATTCTGCCTCTTATTTTACTGAGCTATTATTATTAATTTTCCGCATCAAATTAAGTTCCGGTAATTAAATTATTTACCACATATCTCTGTCATTATGTTGGTCCAAACTACGGCCAATCAGGCGTCAGCTCCTCTCTAGAACCTTCTCCTCAGAGCTCCTCACCTCAGATTTTCGTAGCACCAAAGTGACCTTAGAGTGTATGAGGAGAAGAGAGCCTCTGAAGGGAGGAGGGAGGGTCGCATGTGAATCTATGAAAGACACCAATACTGGAGAACCACCTGTTTACAGGTAAGTAACAATTGTTCTTCTCCAGTATTGGGGTGTCTTTCATAGATTCACATGCTTGAATATAGAATAGCCAGCAGTAACAATTATCATTGTTTCCATAGTCATAACAGCACTAAACAGTTGTAATGCCAATCAATATCCTTATATATATGATATTACTGAATATCTATATAAGTGTAAATGAACCATTATCTCAACAGTAAATGGAAACAATATGGAGGAGGGAAGGAAGAGACTCACCTTATTTAAAAAGATTGCGAAGCACTGCCTGCCCAACTGCAGCATCCTCCTCGTTTAAAGTTGCCAAGCAGTAGTGTCTTGTAAAAGTATGTCTACTTGACCACATAGCTGCTCTGCAGATCTGATGTAAAGGCACTCCAGCAAATAATGCGGTTGAAGAAGACATCGCTCTAGTGGAGTGAGCCCTCACTGGTGACTGCAATGGCTTGTTTGCCTTTTGATGGCAGAAGACGATGGCTGCTGAAACCCAACGTGCAATAGTTGGTTTTGTAACTGGACGTCCCTTGTGATAGCGTCCATAAGCTATGAAGAGCTGATCAGTTTTTCGTAAAGAAGCTGTTCTGCTGATGTAGAACTTTAAACATCGTTTCACATCCAGGGAATGTAATCTCTGCTCCGCAGGAGTTTGAGTATTAGCAAAGAAGGTTTTCAAAATCACTGGTTCGTTAATATGAAAGTCTGAAGGCACCTTCGGCAAAAAAGTTGGATTTGTACGCAACACTACCGAATCTGGCTTGAACTGTAGGAAAGGCGGATTTATGGTAAATGCATGAATGTCACTGACGTGACGTGAAGACGTTAGTGCCAGAAGAAGAGCCACCTTCCATGTTAGATACTTCAACTCGACCTTGTGAATAGGTTCAAACGGTGGCCTCATTAGTTGTGCCAATAAGATGTTTAGATGCCACAATGGAGGCGGGCGTCTAACAGGAGGAAATTTGCTAAATAACCCTTTGAAGAATTGATGGATAATCCTCGAAGAACAAAGGGACGTCGAACCATCTTGACGGAAACGGGAAATTGCCGCCAGAAAAACCCTCAAGGTTGCATGAGACAATCCGGAGTTAGCTAAATGCAAGAAGAAAGGTAGCAATTGTTGTGGCGTGGAGTGAAACGGGTGAACCCCATTAGCTGCACACCAGTGGCAGAATCTTTTCCACTTTAATTTGTACGTTTTTACCGTAGAAGGAGCCCTCGCCTGAGCCAAGATGTCTCTACAGTCCTGTGGAATGTCTAAATGGGCAAATTCACAGTGCTCAGGTTCCAAGCTGATAAGCTCAGTGAGGAGGGATTCGGATGACAAATTTTCCCCTTGCTCATTGTAAGTAGATCTGTACGAGGATGTAGAAGGATTGGTTCGCATTGAGACATTAGGAGTAACTCTGAGAACCATGCTTGCCGAGGCCAACAGGGGGCTATTAGAAGTAGATGGCAAGGCTGCCTCCGCATCTTCCACAGGACACGAGGTATGAGTGGGATTGGAGGAAAAGCGTAGGCAAACAGATTGTACCAGTTCATCAAAAGGGCATTGCCCCGTGATCCTTGGTGGGGATGCCAGCTTGCATAATCTCGGCATTTGCGGTTCTCTGGTGTGGCAAAGAGATCCAGTTGTGGGCGACCCCACCGTTGAAATATTTTCTCCAGAGTTGGCTGATGTAACTCCCATTCGTGGGTCGAGGAGGAGGACCTGCTCAGGGAATCCGCCAGGATATTGGATACCCCCGGTAGATGAACTGCAGCAATCGTGATGTGATGGTTGAGAGACCAATCCCAGATCGACTGGGCTAGTCGAGACAGTTTCGGAGATTTTGTTCCGCCCTGCTTGTTGATGTAGTGCATGCAGGTTGTGTTGTCTGTCTGTATTAGGACTGATTCTCCTTGGATTAAAGGGAGAAAGGATTTGAGAGCCAGAAATATAGCCATGAGCTCCAACCTGTTGATGTGCCAGGCTTTTTGGCATATTGTCCATTTTCCCTTGATTAATAGATCCTCCAAATGAGCACCCCATCCTTCTAGAGAGGCGTCTGTTGTTATTGTCATGTCTGGTACTATTGACAGAAATGAAATGCCTTCCATTAGATTTAACGGTTGTGTCCACCACTTCAGCGCCGACTTCATCCGATCTGTGACGGTTACGAGATCGTTGAAAGAACCCGTAACCTGACGCCATTGAACATCCAGTTCTTCCTGGATGGGGCGTGTCCGTAATCTGCAATGAGGGATCAATGCAATGCATGATGACGCCATTCCCAGAAATGACTTTAATAGTCTTACAGAAACTGATCTTTTTGATCTGATAAGGGTTACCAGACGGAGAATCCTTTGAAGACGGTCTTGGGAGAGAAAAGCCCTTGCTGACACTGTCTCCAAAGTTGCTCCCAGAAAATCCTTGTGATGAGAAGGCTGTAGATGGGACTTCGTGGCATTTATGGAGAGCCCTAAGGAGCGAAACACCTCCTTGCAAAGACGTGTATGCTGTCGAAGTTGCACTTCCGATTGTGATTTTAGGAGACAGTCGTCCAGATATGGGAAGATCTGGACACCCTGGAGACGTAGGAACGCTACGACAGGGGCTAGCACCTTTGTAAACACTCGCGGGGCAGAGCGTAGGCCGAATGGTAGTACCTTGAACTGGAAATCGTTCCGACCCACTCGAAAACGAAGAAATTTCCGATGTTGCCGTAGTATGGGGATATGAAAATATGCATCTTGGAGATCGATTGTTGCCATGAAATCTCCTTGTGAGAGTAATCGCAAGATCTCTACAAGCGTCAACATGCAAAAGGATTGTTTCTTCAGAAACCTGTTGAGAGCCCTCAGATCTAGAATGGGTCTCCATTCCCCGTTCTTTTTGGTGATAAGAAAAAATCGGGAATAAAATCCTTTTCTTCTTTGAGATCTTGGTACTACCTCTATAGCTCCTTTGTCTATTAGAAGTTGAACTTGATGTAACAGTTCCTTGATATGAGCCGGTGGTGGTCCGGTGGGTGGTGTGGGTAGAGGGAATTCGGTGAACTCTAAAGTGTGACCTCTTTCTACAATGTCCAAAACCCAACGGTCCCTTGTTATGGAGGACCATTGAGAAGAGTACAGAGAGATTCGACCTCCAATTTTCTGGGACTGATACAAGTCATTGTCTCTTAGGGGTGGAACCCCTATAAGAGGATTTTCCTCTGTAAGTCTTGGAAGACTGCTGTCGAGAGGTTTGCTGTTGGTTATAGGAATAACGGTTGGAACCCTGGTTATATGGTCTATACTGGTTGTTTCCTCTTCGAAAATTAGAGGAAGTGCCGAGTCCGCGTGCACCCCGAAAGGACTGTTTCCGAAATTGTAATGTGCCCAGAGAGCGAGCAGTCTCCGTATCCTTCTTTATCGATTGGAGAGCTTCATCCACATGATCTCCGAACAAAGCCTCTCCGTCATATGCCATGTCCATTATTCTTGCCTGTACTTCCTGACGAAAGGATGTTGAGCGCAACCAACCTTGCCTGCGCAATACCGCTGCTCCAGCAAGTTGACGGAATCCCATACAGGCGATATCAACTGCACAGTCTATCATCTCTGCAGATGTACTCTCTCCCTCCTGGAGTAGCTTTAGGGCTTCACTCTTCGATGGTTCCGGCAGTTGTTCAACTAGCGTTGATATATCCGCCCATACTTGACGGTCGTAACGGCCTAAGATGGCTAGAGCATTAGCCGCTCTCACAGTGGTGGAAGCCATTGAAGAAAATTTTCGCCCTATGGCGTCCAAACGACGTCCATCACGATCAGGTGGTGCAGTGATCGTTGACGCAGGGTTTCTAGCCCGACGTTGCGCTGCCTGTGTGACCACAGAATCTGCCTTTGCTTGACCAGTAAGACACGCTGGCACTCCTAAAGGTGACTTGTACTTTTTTTCCAATCTGGGCACCTGTGCCGGAAGACTATTTGGGGTCTTCATAATCTTTTTGCCTTCCTCCCAAATAAATTAGATTATAGGGATTGTATGTGTTTGTTTAAAAGGCTGATTTTTGAAATCGTAAAGGAAACAATCCTCTTCCTTATGCTCCGTTGTCAATTTGAATCTTTGTGCTGCCCTATCCATTAACTGGTGAAAACTTGCAATATCCACCGGTGGTGAGTCACCAGGTATCACTGGAGAGGGAGATGGTGTTTGAGCATGATAATCAACCCACTCCGCCATACCATCATCCTCATCATCATCATCGCCACCATAATCGAGAATCTCACCATCCTCTCTGTCTTGAGGAATTTCTTCTTCTTCTTCAGTAACATGAGAAGGTACTGTCCGAGTTGAAGAATGTCGCAGCGGTAATGAAGGTGTTACCACAGATGGAATTGGAGCTGGCACCGGTTCCGATATAGTTGTTGGCACCACTGGAGGAGGCGGAACCACAGATTCTTGTGGTGATAAAGGAAACCGCCGATTATAATCGTCCAACATGAGTTGAAGATTTGTTATCAGGGACAGTCGTAGCGTCGCAGTTTGCCTTTCTGTAGGAATTTCTTCCTGATAAAATTGTTCCTCCTCTTCACTACTATCCTCTTGGCATTTTATTATTAAATCTGAGGGACTGCGTGCCGTCCCAAACGATTCAGGTAAACCTTCTTCTGAATCTTGATCAGAATCAGTGGCAAATGTAAATGTAAATGTGCAGATATTTATATAGCGCAAATCACCAACCGGTCTCTAAGCACTTGCTTAGGGAACCCGTCCTGGTATTCCCCTGTGAGATAACCCAGCAGAGCATCCACAAGGTGAAAGCCAGGCATCACGCCGCGAGGGGCCATTGTGGAGATTAAGCAAGCTATTGCCCAGAGTCGCAGAGTGTGAACCCATGAATCGAGTATGCACTGGAGTGAGAATTATCGGGTCCATGGACTATTTATGGACTCAAGACCCAGCCGAGCCGGGAATTGAACCCTGGTCCCGGGCTGACCTCTGCTTCCAGGTATGCCTACTCTAACCAGTGAGCCACACTTCTCCATTGGCAAACAATGGAGAAGGAAGGTGGAAATCCTCCAACGATATAACTTCACCAGACATATCTGGTCGAGAACTCGGTGGCAATGGTAACAAAGGAACAGCGGCAAAAGACGAAGTAGGTGCTGTAGACGTGGAAGAAATTTGATCTTTTAAGGACCTCTGAGCAGAAGTCGTCCTTTTAATCTTTATTTTCACCGAAGA
The DNA here is from genome assembly GCF_964204655.1 of Triturus cristatus. NCBI lineage: Eukaryota > Metazoa > Chordata > Amphibia > Caudata > Salamandridae > Triturus > Triturus cristatus. Next base: position 24,738,670 of record NC_140591.1, read on the forward strand.
GACTGCAGTCGACGGGATCGGAGACATAGAAGGTACTGAGGACATCTTTGTAGACGGACTTGTCAACGGAATCATCGTTGACGGGACTATCGTCGACGGAACCAGTCGATGGAATTGGCGTCGGCGGAACCATCGTCGACGGGACCATCGTCGACGGAACCATCGTCGACGGGACCTTCGTCGACGGAACCATCGTCGACGGAGTCGTCGTCGACAGAAACGACGACGAGGTCTTCTTCTTCTTCGTCGACGGGACACTCGTCGACGGGTGTGGGAAGTTGGCCTGATGTATGATGTCACTAGTTCTAGTGTACACCTTATATCAGTCCAAATACCCTTATGGTGATTGGTTGTAAAGTCAACCTTATAGACCAGCTATCCTAGTGGTAGCATGGACAAGAGCAGTCTTAGGCTAAACTCTGAATGGCATGTGAAGCCAGCTGTGATACCATATATAATCCCTTGAATACCAAATGAAAGGACACCACAACAGATATATATATAAAATAAAGTGTATTTATTCTAGTCAAACCCTCAGCACTCTTTATGAGATTAGAGGTAAGTACAACACAGTCTTATTTAAGCATACATTAAGTCACACAGGTAAGTAATACAGTTAGGCCCTAGGGGCCACGCAAACCATATACTAAGTAAGTGGTATAAGAACCACTGTCACGGAAATAGAATAGGCCTAGGCCTAGGGAATCGCTGGGGCTACACTACACTAGCGTTAGTTAGGGAGTGGGAGGCCCACGGGGTTCGTGTGCAGAGTGGAAACACTCACGCGTAATGCGTAAAAGTCAATAGCAATAGTACAGTTTAGAAAACGGTAGATTTAGGACACTTCCGGAGTAGCTAGGAAGTTGAGACTGTCGCTGCAGCCAGGAGGACCAGGAAGCGTCGAGGACGACCAGGACCAGGAGGCGAGCTGTCCCACGAAGGCTCTTGCTGTCGGCGGCGTCGAAGTTGGACTAGGACTCACCAAGCCTTGGCAAGCGGAACCCACGAAGAACGAAGGACTTGCTTCTGGTGCAGACCAGGAAGGTCTGGGGTGCTTCTTCTTTGCAGAGAAGCGGGAGCCAGTCTGGAGGAGCCAAACCAGGGCAGAAGATTTCAGGGTGCGTCGTCACAAAGGCCACTAGCCAGCGGGCAAGCAACCGGACAGACGCGGCAAGCAGGAAAATGCTGAAGGGCCCCACGCAGGACTCGTGGAGTGTGGGGGGCTGATCTTCGGTGCAGATGGTGCTTGGGGTTGGGGCTTCTCAATCCCCGGTGCACAACTTCGAGGGTACCTCAGAAGCTGCGCTTTAAGTTACTAGCCACTTTTTCCAGGTAGCCGGTCCCACGTCGCTCGTCGCCTCCACGGATCTCAGCTCTGCTGTAGATGTGGATTAGGGTCGGAGAAGTCTGGAAGTCAAGGCTCTGGTCGGGCTCTGCAGTCGGTTCCTCGTAGAACGTGGGCAAAGCAAAGGGTAGTCTCTTGATGGTGCCTGTTTGCACAGGGTAGCCACTCCTTGGCTACAAGGGAGATTCTTCAGTCTTCTTCTTTCGTCGAATGTCGAAGGTCCAGAGTTTCTGTTCAGTTTTGCAGGTTCAGGATAATCTAAAGTCTTGAGGCCCAACTCCCACTCTTATACTAATCTGGGGGGCTGGGATACCTGCTAGGTCACGCCTTATGGGTGGGACCTGGGAGGGGGTGGTTACACCCACTTCCCTTTGTCCAGTTTCGCGCCAGAGCTGGGGCTGGAGTGCCCCAGCGCCGGTTTGAACTGGACTATGCAAGGAACACCTTGTGTGCCCCAGGCATGTCTCATTCCTTTCAGCCCACCCTGCCCCAATACACTAAAGGCTGTCTGGGGAGGTGCTAGCACCTCCCCAAGCAGGAAACCTACTGTCCAGGCCTCCCTGGCTGGGATCACTCCCAGCTGCAGGAGGTCAGACTTGTGTCGTGGCAGCAGCATCCATTTTGTGATGCTGAGGCTTTGGTCAGAGGCTAACAGTTGAAGTATGATTTTAACATGTCTTTCCCTCTAGAAGGGGGGAATAATATTCTCATGTCCAGAAATGGCATGGGGGTATTATTCCACAGTGTTAGACACCTTACACGACATGTTTCGATAAAGCCAAACCATAGTTACCATAACCGTCTAAGATTATAAGGCACTTTAAGAGTATATGGTAGGCTATATCATAGAACAGCTATAAGGACAAGGTTCCGAAAGCTGCAGACAGGCTCAGCTCATGCTAGAGCACCATCTCACATGTTACCAAGCACTCTGCCTCCAGGATTGTTAAGGCCTGCCATAGGAGTGACTGATAGGTACACATGTGTCTATATGTAAGTTAGGTATAGGAATACTACACCTAAGCAAGGGGTGATTACACGACCTTGCCCCAACTGAGTGATCAGCCAGTTGTGTCAGAATGGAAGGCCAGGCCAGGGGTGGCATAATACATGCTGCAGCCCCTGGTAGGCCTAGGGTACACCTATGCCCTGGGTACCTAGGGTACACTGTACAGGGGCCAATAAGGTGATCCTATCCAAATGGGTTATGCACCTAAAGTACATAGTATTAATTTAGAGAGGGAACAGCAGGGCTGTGGGTCTGATTAGCAGGCCCACAGCCACATCTAAGTCGAAAACCAGTAAAGCAAAAGCAAAAAGTGGGGGTGAACATAGAAAGCAGACCCTACTCTCCTACACAACCCCCCCCCCAAACTTAGGGACATTAAACTAACCTTGACCAGTTGAGTCTTCATGTTCTAAGTGGAAATATCTGGAGAGTCCATCTGCATGGCATGGTCAGTCCCAGGTCTATGTTCCACTGTGAAGTCCATCCCCTGTAGGGAAATGGACCACCTAAGAAGTTTGGGATTTTCACCCTTCATCTGATTTAGCCACAAGAGGGGCTTATGGTCTGTCTGAATCTTGAAGTGAGTGCCAAACAAGTATGGCCTCAGCTTCTTCAGGGCCCAAACCACAGCAAAGGCCTCCCTCTCAATAGCTGACCAACGTTTCTCTCTAGGGGTCAGCCTTCTACTTATAAAAGCAATGGGCTGGTCTTGACCATCTACATTCAGTTGTGAAAGAACAGCTCCCACACCTAACTCAGAAGCATCTGTCTGGACAATGAACTCTTTGGAGTAGTCTGGACTTTTCAGAATAGGTGCACTGCACATGGCCTGCTTCAGGTCATCAAATGCTTTTTGACAGCTTACTGTCCACTGAACTTTCTTTGGCATCTTCTTGGAGGTCAAGTCATTAAGTGGTGTCACTATGGACCCATAGTTCTTAACAAACTTTCTGTAGTACCCAGTCAGGCCCAAGAAAGCTCTCACCTGAGTCTGGGTAGTTGGAGGAGCCCAGTCCTTTATGGTCTGGATCTTGCTCTCCAGTGGCTGAACCTGACCCCCACCAACTAGGTGGCCCAGGTATACAACCTTGCTCTGCCCTATCTGGCACTTAGTGGCCTTGATAGTGAGGCCTGCCTTTTGCAGGGCCTCTAAAACATTCCTCAGGTGGACCAGGTGATCCTCCCAGGTGGAGCTAAAGACAGCAATATCATCAAGATAAGCTGCACAATAATCATCCAACCCAGTAAGGACTTGATTCACCAACCTTTGGAAAGTGGCAGGTGCATTCTTCAAACCAAAGGGCATTACCACAAATTGATAATGTCCTCCTGGGGTCGAGAAAGCAGTTTTGGCCTTTGCACTCTCAGCTAGTCTGATTTGCCAGTAGCCTGCTGTTAGGTCAAATGTGCTCAAAAACTTAGCAGCTGCCAGTCTGTCAATGAGCTCATCTGCCCTAGGTATTGGGTGGGCATCTGTCCTAGTGACAGCATTGAGACCTCTGTAATCCACGCAAAACCTCATCTCTCTCTTACCATCTTGGGTGTGAGGTTTTGGCACAAGAACTACAGGACTAGCCCAAGGGCTCTCTGAAGGTTCAATGACTCCCAGCTCCAACATCTTTTGTACCTCAACTTTTATGCAGTCCCTGACATGGTCAGGTTGCCTGTAGATTTTACTCTTCACAGGCAGACTGTCACCAGTGTCCACCTCATGGGTGCACCAGTTTGTCTGACTTGGGGTCAGAGAGAACATATGTCTGTAGGATTGCAGAACCTGTCTGCAGTCCTGTTGCTGATGGGCAGTGAGGCTGTCGGAAAAGACCACACCATCAACTGAGCCATCATCAGGGTTCTGAGTCAACAGGTCTGGGAGAGGGTCACTCTCTTCCTCCTGCCCCTCATCTGTAGCCATGAGTAGCCCCATGTCTGCCCTGTCAACATATGCCTTCAATCTGTTGACATGAAGCACCCTGTGGGGGCTTCTGGGAGTCCCAAGGTCCACCAAGTAGGTGACTTCTCCCTTTTTCTCAACAATAGTGTGGGGTCCAGACCATTTGTCTTGGAGTGCTGCTGGGGCCACTGGCTCCAACACCCACACTTTCTGTCCTGGCTGGTAAACAGTCAGTACAGCCTTTTGGTCATGCCAAGCTTTTTGGAGTTCTTGGCTTGCCTCGAGGTTTTTAGAAGCCTTCTTCATATACTCTGCCATCCTGGAGCGGAGACCAAGTACATAATCCACTATGTCTAGTTTGGGTTGTCTGAGAGGTCTCTCCCATCCTTCCTTCACCAAACACAGGGGTCCTCTTACAGGATGCCCAAACAAAAGCTCAAAAGGGCTGTAGCCAACCCCCTTTGGTGGGACCTCTCTGTAAGCAAACAGAAGGCAGGGTAAAAGGATGTCCCATCTTCGCCTAAGCTTGTCTGGTAATCCTTTTATCATTCCCTTTAGGGTCTTGTTGAATCTCTCAACAAGCCCATTGCACTGTGGGTGATAGGGTGTGGTGAACTTATAGTTAACACCACACTCCTTCCACATTGCAGTCAAGTATCCTGACATGAAGTTAGTACCTCTGTCAGAAATGACCTCCTTTGGAAAGCCCACTCTGGAGAATACTCCAAGCAGGGCCCTTGCCACAACAGGAGCTGTTGTGGTCCTCAGGGGAATTGCTTCTGGGTACCTGGTGGCATGGTCCACTATCACCAGTATGAATCTGTGCCCAGATGCTGTTTGTGGGTCCATTGGTCCTACAATGTCTATGCCCACTCTTTCAAAGGGGACCCCCACCACAGGTAGTAGTATGAGGGGGGCCTTTGTGGTGCCACCTGATTTGCCACTGGCTTGGCAGGTGACACAGGAGCGACAAAACTCCTTAGTATCTTCTGACATATGGGGCCAGTGAAAGTGAGGGACAAGCCTGTCCCAAGTCTTGTTCTGGCCTAAATGTCCTGCAAGGGGAATATCATGGGCCAAGGTTAGAAGGAAGCCTCTGAACTTCAGTGGTATGACCAACCTCCTGGATGCACCAGGCTTGGGGTCTCTAGCCTCTGAATACAGTAGCCCTTCATCCCAATACACTCTATGGGTACCTTGAGCATTCCCTGCAGCCTCAGCAGCAGCCAGCTGTCTGAGGGGTTCAAGAGAGGGGCAGTCTAATTGAGCCTGCCTCAGATCTGCCCTTGAAGGTCCCCCTGTCCCAAGAAACTCAACCTGATCAGGTTCAAGTTCTTCTAGGACAGTTCCTTCAGGGCTCTCAGAATCATCCTCCTGGGAGGGCTGATCCACCACCTGAGGCAGGGGGGAAGGCACAGCCTTAACCCTACTGCTCTTTCTCTTGGGTTGTGACTGGTCCATAGTTTCAGGATCCAGCACTTGTTCAGTGGTGCACTTTTTGGCCTGTGACCTGGTCACAGCAAGGACATGTGCATCTATCCCCAGCATTTCTGCATGGGTCCTATACTCCACTTCAGACCAAACTGAAGTTTCAAGATCATTGCCCAGTAAACACTCTACAGGAAGGTCTGAACTAACAACAACTTTCTTGAGGCCAGTTACCCCTCCCCAGGAGAAGTTAACAATAGCCACACTATGGGAGGTAGTGGCATTGCTAGCGTTGGTCACTAGGTAATTCTCACCTAGTATGATCTGTCCAGGGTCCACAAAAGCAGGTGTCACCATTGTGACACTAGCTCCAGTGTCCCTGTAGGCCTGAGCCATTCTTTGGTTGATAAAAGGTGTCTGTCTGTACTTGCCCAGGTTACTGGGGCCTACAGTAGAGGACAAAGCTAAGTCCCCATCACAGATCAGAACAACCTGAGTAGGTACTCTGACTAGGCCAGAATCCTCCTCAGTTCCCAGGGTTAACCCTACTACACCCTTTTGCTGGGAACCACCACTTACAGCTGAACTAGGGGGTACAGTTGCCTTAGGGGCAATGGTGGCTGGGGGCTTATCCTTTTTGGTGCACTCACTAAACCAATGTGAGTTGGACTTACAATAGTTGCACCATGGTTTCTTTTGGCCATCTTTCTTTTTATCCTTTTTGGGACCACCCTCCCCCTGAGCCTTTTGGGGGCCTGGTGAAGACTTCTGGTCTTTTTGTTTCTGCTCATTACCCTTCTGGTCTGCCTTTTTCTGATCACCGCCCTGGTTCTGGTTTTTCTGCTTAACTCTAGTCCTGACCCATCTATCTGCCTTCTTTCCCAATTCTTGGGGAGAAGTCAGATCAGAATCAATCAGGTGTTGATGCAATAGCTGGTTTTGACAGTTGTTAAGTATTTGCTCTCTCATGATCAAATTATACAATCCTGTATAGTCCTTAACCTTACTTCCCATTAGCCAGCCTTCCAGAGCCTTAGTGGCACAATCTACAAAGTCAGTCCAGTCCTGAGTCTGTGTCTTCTGGGTATCCCTGAACAACAACCTGTATTGTTCAGTGGTTAGGCCAAACCCATCAATCAGAGCACTCTTCAGGACAGTGTAATTATCTGCATCCTCATCACTAACTGTGAGGAGCTTGTCTCTGCCTTTCTCAGAGAAGGAGAGCCACAAGATAGCTGCCCACTGACTTTGGGGTACCTGCTGTACTTTGCAAGCTCTCTCCAAAGCAGTTATCCATTTGTGGATGTCATCCCCACACTTGTAGGGAGGGACAATCTTGCTCAGGTTTCTATTATCATAGTGCCTGTCTCTATCCTTAGGGATATTGCTGCCACCAGTGGGTTCTGACCCACTCAACTTTTGTTCTCTAGCCAGAGCAAGCTTCTCTTTGGCAAGGGCAAGTTCTTCCCTCTGAATCCTCAGATTAGCTTCCCTCATTCTGGCTTCATGCTCCTTTCTCTCAGGGGAAGTCATTCCCCTGTGAGAGGAAGCATTGGAGATGTTAGAGACATGGGAGTGGATGGATTCCCTTGAAGGGGATCTGTCCCTCCTGCTTCTCTGTGTAAGCCTACTTGGGGGTCTGTAAGGGGGGACCCCATGCAAACTCCCATGTAAGCTTAGGTTAGCCTGGCTAAGTCTTCCTATTTGGCCCTGGCTGTCTACCTCTTCATCTGAAGTCTCCTCTGACTCCTCTGTGGTGGGTAGACCCTCCTCTGTACCTAGGGTACCTGCCTGAGATGCCCTAAGAATGTCATACTCCTCTAGGAGTTGTCTTAACTGAAGGAGGGTAGGGTTTGCACCCTGTTTTATTCCTCTGGAGGTACACAAGTTTCTCATCTCCTGGAATGTTAGGATATCATATCTAGAGGGGGTCTTTTGCAGACCTGATCCTCCTGAGAGAGCATCTACTTGATCTCCTCTCAGAGACATGATCTAGTGAGGGTGTGGTGTGTGCACCTACCTACACTAGTTGTATCTACTAAACCTCTCTAGTAGTTGTAGTCAGGGTGTGTTACTCCCTTCAACCTACAACTACAAAGTCCAGTAGGACTTAAGTATTATAATCTATGTTATATGTACCTAGACAATATCTGTGTGATCTTTCAATTTAGTATCTCAAGGTTACAATGGTATTACAACAGCAAGCTCAGATCCCAACCGCTGCTCACCAATGTGGGAAGTTGGCCTGATGTATGATGTCACTAGTTCTAGTGTACACCTTATATCAGTCCAAATACCCTTATGGTGATTGGTTGTAAAGTCAACCTTATAGACCAGCTATCCTAGTGGTAGCATGGACAAGAGCAGTCTTAGGCTAAACTCTGAATGGCATGTGAAGCCAGCTGTGATACTGTCACGTGGTTTTAGGCCTCTCCCTATTTACAGTGCTAAGTTAGCTTAATCACGTTAGCTGTTGGAGGACCATCTTGTTGCTTTCGCTGCCTTTGCACCCGACACTGTTGTTACATGTTATTACTTTGAGAAATGCAGACTCGCTCTTGTCTCAAGTGAATGTTATTTATACATCCTTAACAGTTGCTAGTGCCCTTGGTCTGTACATCGAGTAAAGAACTGTTCTAGGACACTAGACGGTGCCGGCTGATTATGTTCAGGGTGATCGTACCACTGTTTAGTCACAACATGCACGCAGCTGCAAATACCAGAAAGTCGAGGGCTTTAATAACACAGCGCAGCATATTGTTAGGGCATTCGATAGAAGAGCTGTTGCAGAGAACACTGAGCTGATCCTGTGATGTGATACACCTGAGCTGATCTATACGGTATGGGGTCCCCTATGCAAGCCTATGAGACCTTCTAATAGTCTAATAATATTTTATTAGTAACTAGAGAAAGGAGGGTGGTTATTTTCCACTGTCATTATAATATGATTGCTCCTTTTATATTCTATGGTATTGTAACAATGTTAATGGTAATGATCTTAACCATTTGTCTACTTATGTTAGCCAAAGTATTGTATAACAGGACTCGAGGTTTATGAATAAATTCTTTAAACTTTACTGTGTCTTAGTTATTCTGTTGTGGACTAATATATATGTGCAAACGGGTATTTCGGGTTCACACCATTCCTGAGAATAACTAAGTCGCTTGTTCTGGGTTGTCTATACATTGGGACCGCCGAGCTAAATCTCGGATAACGAATGTGACACTAAGCTAGTCGGATAAGGGGTTCTTAGTTCTGAGGGGAGTTTCTGGTACACCACAATTCTCTAAGGTTCTGGTTTCCTGCGCATAGTTCTGTGCATACGCAGAATCCCTACAACATGGCGCACCTAACGTTTGGTCTTAATATCTGAGATGCCTTAGTAGTGCTTTTATTAGTCCACAACGCCCTCACTCTGGTTTCCGGATAACGGGAGTGACGGCTTAACCTACCTAGGTTTTAGGCTATAGGTTCATTCAAGCTTGATAATAAAAAAGGTTAAACTAATATAAGCCCAAGTGCTACTAAAGATCTCGTTGTATCTTTTATTTTAAGTCCTTATGGCGGTAGAAATTCCCGCTCATAGTAGGGTGTCTCTACGTGCTCATTTGAGGACGTACGGGGTGCCTGATGACGGGATGGCAGTGGTGTTTGTCGTTAGTGCAAGTGCCACTTACCCTTATGAGTTGTTTTACTCTTGGGTTACCTTTGAGGCTGTGGAAGACGTTGATAAAACGTTCCACAAATACACTGCTACGCAGGTGCCTCTACATTATACCCCATATATGGCTTTAGAAATTCCTATTTCAACCTGGCAGCACACTATTTGGTTTAATGGCGCCCTCCCCCACACGGTCACCCCGGCGAGACTGGGTCCTTTGTCTATTGAAGGAGCTACTTGGCCGGTGCTGGCCGGACATACACCTCATCCACGCTACCTGACGGTAGGAGTGGATAGCTTACGTGTACTGCACACGACCCTGATTACGGTCCATAGGGCGTTAGTGCAGTATGTGTCGCGCACTGTACAGGTGGGGGCACCTACAGTTGCGGGACACGGGGCTGATCACCATCATGCGGTTGTGATCAGTCCTGTAATGGTAAACGCGGTTGTTGGCAAGCGCCCCCAGAATAAGGATGAGTATCCTTATTGGCTTGCAGAGAAATTCGATCAACTAGAAGCCGTGTTTCCTAACACTAGTCCTGTGGATAAACACAGGATCCTCACTATTACTTTGCCAAAAGAACTAGTCCCAGACATTGTCGATTGTGACAATTGGGGCAAGGTCTTTGCCGCGACCTATTCGAAGTGCTTCGGCACTACGTCTATGTCGGTACTACCTTCCGTTATCAAAAAAGTCCAGGAGGACCATGGGGCGGAAGCAGCTATTGAGTTGGGAATGCGGCTTATCGACAGCTTCGATGTAGTATGTTCCATGATCATGGGAAATCTCAAAGGAGATGCCATGCAGTTTCAAGTGGGAAACATGATGGCGCTTATTGCGGATGAAGATAAGCCGAGGGAGTTTGCAAAAGTTATTGCAAAGGCCTATAGGATGGTTGGACGTAGTGCCCTAGGCGTGAAACCCGTCATCAAGATTCCTGATGTAGTACAGCATACTAAAGTGAGTTCGTCTACAAAAGATGATAAACCCAACTTTCCAAAACAAAATTGGAGAAATAAAAAACAAGATAAACAGCAACAGAAACAGGAGACTCGTCCCGCGTCCCCAGTTCAGGCGTATGTTGAACGCACTTATGATTTGCGTGATCGTTCTCGTATTAAGTCACCTGATAGGTTTCAGGTTCCTGACCAGCGCTCTCCTCGTTCTTCACAGGAATCGGCGGCTTCACACTTTGTTGGAGGAGACCGTGGGAGAGGCAGGAGTGCTCAAGGACGTGACCAACCTCGACAAGCGGACGTAAAAGGCAAGCAGGAGGATTCTGCACGTCCGCGTCCTCCGTTTCAGAAAAAGAAAGTTGCTGCTATCTCAGCGAAGTATGCCTCAGATGGTGCGGACGCAACTTCTGAACATGAAATGGGCTTTGACGCTGCTAGACAGCGCGGCGGAAGTTACAGTAGTGCGGGGAGCACTGCGTCCATTTCTGGAGGCGACAGCAACTAAAATCTATGTAACAGTAGAAACTGCTGATACTCGCGTAGCTCCCCCTGAGAGATTATTTGACATAGTTCTAAATATTGAGGGTGACATACAACGAAAAATTAACGCGGTATTTTGGGATAATCTAACGACCACCTATGATATACTTTTGGCGGAGAAAGATTGGCCCCCGGCTTTCGTTCTAAATGCTCCAAGGGGGGAAGAGGTTATTATTCCTTCTTTTGGACACGTAGTGCCCAAGGAGGAGTCTGAGAAGTTAGCCGAGGAGTGGGCACGGGTGCTAGCACCTGCGTTGTATCGTAATCAAGTGGGGTGGGATAAAAGTTCTACCCTCCACGAATTTCCATTGCGGTCCGACCCCCAGCCACAACCCCAATACCCTATGCGACGTGAGGCTAGGTCTCACGTCGCGGCTATCCTTGAACAATTGGAATATCAAGGTGTAATTGAAACGTGTGTGTCATCCATGAATAATCCTTTATTCACTGTAACGAAGCCTGACGGATCGTACCGCTTAGTTTTGGATTACCGGCACTTAAACTCACACTGCCGGAATTGTGCGGTGCAAAATACCCATAGTTCGGCTCTCGTTGATAGTCTTGTGAGAAAAAGGTTCAAAACCACACTCGACTTGTCCAATGGTTTTTATTGCCATAACATATCCCCTCATAGTTATGAGTGGACCGCTTTTACTTCGGGTGGTAAACAAAAAGTGTTCAAAAGGCTCCCAATGGGCTATAAAAATAGTCCTGGGGTATTTGCTGCCCGTGTGGTCTCTCTCTTAGAGATGGTAGACCCGGAGGCGTACTCGTACGTTGATGACATCTACTTGACAGACGACGAGTTGCTTCCACACCTTGCTCGCGTGGACAACATAATTTGTATGTTTGCGGACTTTGGTTACAAGTTTAACTTTAAGAAGTCCCACATTGCCGAGTACACAGTTTTATTCTTGGGGTACGAACTCAACAATGAGGGCCGAGGCTTGGCTCCGCAGTTCCTTGAGAAATGCGCACGCCTTCGTATCCCTACGACACTGAAACAACTTCAATCGTTTCTGGGCTTTCTGAATTTCGGTCGTACCTACATTCCTGAATATGCCCAGCGTATCAAAACATTATATGCCTTGGTGCAACCTACTTTTACCAAATCTTGCTGGCTGCCAGAGCATTCGGCTGCATTGCACTCTTTGCAGTCTGACCTTCTTACTGCGATATATTTACAAACTCGTGATAAACACAAAAACCTGGTCATTAGAATTGTGCCGGGTGCTGAGGGGTTCACGTACTTAACATACAATGAAGGCGACACTGTCCCCATTGCTTACAAATCTCATTTATATACTTCGGCTAAAATGCGTTTCTCCACTGTCGAAAAAGTTTTGACAGCAGTTCAGATGGCAATCCTGAAAGAACGAGCGCTATCACAGGGGAAACGCATGATGGTGGTGACACCATTTCCTGCCCTAGAGGCAGTCACTAAAGCAAGTGTGCCGAATTCTAAAGCTTTGCATCCACGGTGGATACAATGGGCAACCTCCTTAGCCTCACCTGATGTCGAATACATTTTTGACGCAGGACTTCAGACTCAGGAGAGTTTGGAGTATGAATTAGTTCATCCGGCTCCACTTACATTGCGCCCGTTGGAGGAGTTCCATTGTGTCATATACACTGACGGGTCCGCGCAACCCGCAACTGGATCAAGGCACGCTTATTCAGCGGCTTGCGCAATTGTTGTTGGTACTTTCGTGAATGGTGAATTCGTTCAGGATGCGGTGCATACGCAGACTTTGGGTGATTGTACCGCACAATTGGCGGAGCTTAGAGCTCTGGTGCTTGCACTGGAGTTTGCTGATTATAAAGTCACAACTCTTATAGTGAGTGATTCTTACTATTGTGTACAATCTTACAACGACAATCTGATGTTTTGGATTGCGAATGGATTTAGTGATTCGAAAGGTGGCACAATAAAGCATAAAACGCTTTGGGCTAGGGTGTCTGAACTAAAATGCAGTCTACCCCTTGTGAGTGTTATTCACACTCTTGGTCACCAACGAGTTGGTGTCCATGCTGTCGGTAACAGTTTGGCTGACGAGGCAGCTAAAACAGCAGTGGCAACATACTTAGTAGCAGCAGTTACAAGAGCCAAAAGTAAGATCGATGATGACATCTTGGCAGCTATTGCTGCTTCAGAGACTGGGGAAAACTTCCCTAGAGGTTTCCCTTCTCGATACCATTATCACTTAAGTCCTGATAACGTCCCGTTAGTGAGGATTAATGATGTTGGGGATAGGGTTATTCCCAATTCGGACTGCAGACCTGCATTGGTACAAGCTGCGCACGAGGGTGTTGCGTCAGCGCACGCCGGAGTGTCCGCAACTGTGTCACTGTTGCAACAGCGTTATTGGTGGTACGGTTTGTACAAACATACACGGACTTATGTCCTCAATTGTGGAATTTGCCAACAAATAAAGCCGTCTACGGTGGCACGTCCACCACAAACGCAGCTGCACATTTCTAATCAACCACTAGCGTGTGTTTATTTAGATCACTGCGGTCCTTTTTCCTCGGACACTGCGTACAAGTATATCTTGGTTGCAGTAGATTCGTGCACACGTTTTCTTTGGGTGTCGCCACACAGGAGTGCTGACGCCAGGACTGTCATCAAAGCATTGCGTGTCTTTATAGGGAGTTTTGCATGTGGCACCCTTCACTCTGATCAGGGCCCTGCGTTCGCCTCTAAGGCTTACAAAGAAGCTATGAGAAGTTTGGGGGTCCAAGTCAAATTTTCGTCTCCATATCGGCCTGAGGGCAATAGTGTTGTGGAACGAATGAACCGTGACCTAAAGCAATCATTGACGGCCCGGGTGTTAGGTACTGGCAAAAACTGGCTATCCCATTTGTATGACGTCCAGCGTGCACTTAATAATCTCCCTAGAAGGTCTTTGGGTGGGAGGACCCCGTACATGATGCTTTTCGGAGTTCGAATGTTTGTCCCTGACCTTGAGGGTCTCGACATGGCGGCGGCAGCCGCGCCTTTTGACTTAGATGACAACTGAACTGTCTTACAGAATCTTCAGGAAACAAGAGACACTCTAGCAAAAGAGCACGTATCTTCTGCGACCGAGGCTGGACTTCAGATTCCGATAGTCGGCTGGCTACCCCGAGTTGGTGATCTGGTCCGTGAAAAGGTGGAGAAGAAGAAGGAGTTTGGACCCTCTTATCGTGCACCAGTGCCGGTGCTTGGAGTTGAGGGTACCCGCACAATTGTTTTGCCTCCACTTCCTGGTCACAGAGACAACAGGTACATTTCGGTTGACAATGTCAAGCTACACAGGGTGGCCGATACTCCATAGTCTGACACCTTCAGTTTCTTGCCCTTCAATGATGCGCAGTGCTGTTGTGGTGCGACCATCTGACGTAGTACATGAGGTTGCCATTGAAATGCAAGTACTTTCTGATTCTGCTGTTTCACCTGCGGATGGTGCTTTACCTGATGATGCTGAATATTCATATCCTACTGATGTCCCATTGCCCCTTTTGCATTCAACTGACATTGTCCAGTCTAATTCTTCCTTTGGAACTGAATCATTGACTTCCACTGCCCCTTCCAAATTTTCTAAATTTTTTGCCTGGTTCAAGAGACAATTTTTGGTTCCCCCCTGGATTTACATCTGGCTGGTGCTCATTTGCATTTTTTTATTCATGTCCATTGGTTTTGTGGTAGTGTTTTTTAGGTTGATAAATGGACACTACCTGAATGAACGTTCTACAATTAGATTAATTAATGGAACTTTGGCCCCACATTCATCGTCGCACATCATGAAGAGGGACCAGACCTTTGTGAACATCACCGCCTGGCCTGTTCATGATGGAATAGCATGGGATACAGTTAAATTTCAAATTCATGGGCCCACGGAAGTGATAAATGTGCCATCTGTATATCGTGTTTCTATGGGTGATGTGGTTAAGCAAGACATTCGATCTGACGATTGGGAAGTTAAAGCTATAGAGACACTGTTTTCTGATTTAAAATACTATGCCGCATTTGATACTGAGGATTTGTATTTGAATAATGAAAACTATGCAGAACAGTTTTGTTATCAACATTATGGCACACATTTTCTTCATAGGGCAACCACATTTCGTAGTTTAGTCAATTTTACGCAGTGGGAACATTGCCCTGCCCCGAAGGTTGGTAGTTCAAAAACAATGGTCGGAAAGTTTTCATATTTTTCAGATTTCAGTGTATCCAATAATGCTTCTTTTTATTTTAAGCTTAAGGACGAACCTGTTTCAAAGGTGCGTTTGACCCACACTAGATTATTGTTTTCCAAGTCCTTTATGGACGATTTGGCAATTGGAGGGTATGACGTTTGGAAACATACTATTGATCTCAAGTCGGTCTGGGGAACTAAATCTTGGCAAGTACAAGGTACAGAAGCTTTACATCGTGCCTGCCTCATCCCAAACCACATGTTATTTTTAAATTCTACTATTTTTCAGACAACCTGTTTTGGATTGGCTATCTCTAAAAAATTAAATTCCCCCTCGATCCCGGATCTGAGAGCTTATCCTGGTTGGGAAAATCACACAGATCAGTCCCTTACTATGTTGCAGTCTTTAGTTTCTAATTCCACCTTCAATATTAGTGCATTAGACCCTGCAGGTTGGTTAATATGGCAGAAAAGTTCGGATACCTGTCAACGTAGATTTTTGGGGTTAATTCCCGGGTACATACAGGATAGAGTAGACCCACGTTTTCTGTCCTCACACACTGTCACTACTTACTCGGTAGGTAAATTGTGCCAGTCATGGTTGCAACATTCCACATTAGATTCTGTTAAAATTCACTTGTCACGTTTACATGAAAAAGTTGATTTGAATGATTTTGTTAAAGGTCCAGCATTGGGAAGATCCAAAAGATGGGTGTATGCTGTTTACAAAGAAGTATGGAAGTTGTCCCAGATTGAGGCTGCCTCCAGACTCCATGCTATTGACCAAGCCAATATGGAAAAAGTGTTGGCAGTAATAGATAATAGTATTAATACCTTATCTTCAAGAATATATACATTAGATAACATTGTTTCATCTGTTGTAGATATTGTCCAAGACGATGTGTCGGTTTTATATCATGGTCAAAATCAATTGCGACCGATTATGCAATTTGCTTGGACTTTGTAGACGTTAAAGGCGGGGAAAGTACCATGGGATTACATGAATATTTCGTCTTTATTCCGCCCATTTAATCTGTCAGCAAAACAACAATTCATGTCTATGAAAGATGCTACATATTCGCTACTGCATATAGAAAAATTAGAACCTTTGCCTTTTTCTGTTGCTGAGTCGGATTATGCAGTGTGGCTCGTACATGGAATGGTAACTTTACCAATTTCTATGTATAAGTTTAGTTCGTGCATGAAACATTATGCCTTAGGCAGATTTGAAAAACTTGGTTCTGCCTTCTTGCATGAAGTCTGGTCTCTCCCATTTACATATCGTTGTGAGAGAGACGGCAAAGAAGTTTATTTGAAGGGTGAGGAGTGTACGTCTGCTCCTGATCATTCTGTAGTATGTAGACATATCCAATTACATGGATCGTGTAATATGAATGCCCCTAATTTAGCTTGCGTTTTGAAGGGCATTCCTGTGCCAGTTATAACGCCATCATTTACGCTGCTTGCTAATGGTAGTTATCTGCTTCTAAATAGTGAGGCTTGCTGTGGGATGTTAGCAGGAATTCCCTATATTGTTTCAGTTTCACGAAGAGTAGTTTGCTGTAATAACGTGCTTTTCCCACCCCCGCAAGGCCGACTGGATATATCCATCTGGCCGACGATTCCAACCTTGAAAGCAGAGTTCAATAGGATGAGCAGAATAAGGGCTCTTTTGTCTCAAAAGGAGGTTGCGTTGACTTCATCACGAGAAACATTTCTCCTTCAAGTTGCGAACACTCGCACGGAAGTTCAAGCGCTTTTGAATACTGACCTCCCCCTACATTTTGGCACACTAATACACACTATCTTCAATGCTTCTTCTACGACTGGTCTGGTGCACTTTTTTAAAATTGTAGGCTCTGGCCTTGTGACGTCTTTCCAGTCTATCTTTGGTGTAATACCAGCTATTTTTCATTCTATTTTTTCTGGGGTCTTCGGAGGGTTTCCTCTGATACTCGCATTAATTGCTGGCATACTCCTGTTGGTCTGCGCACTACGCTATGGCTGCACGACTTGCGCTACTCGACCACGGATCCAGCATGTTCCATCTGCGTAGCCGGATGTGGGAATCTTATGGAACTCTGCCACTGGCTACCTTGAGTGTCGCTTATGGATTATCCTTCCGATTCCCGTTTTTCACTTGTGTACAGCCTGTCTTTCACTGTCTCGAATGTCCGTTCCAATGGGCTCTGGATATGTGTCTGTCAAACTTGGTGTCACCTGACCTGGATTTTGATCGACTGATGTATCCTTTAGTGGTTCATGAGTTTGACTGTTCTGGAGTCGGGTTTATGGCCTTGGGTGCGGCGCATGGAGTCCACGGATTATGGGATATCGAGAAAGCAGCAGTTGACTTCCTGGCACGAAGTTACATCGAGATGCCTGCTTCTTGTCCACGTGGAGTGCTTGATGCTCATTTCCCTGTGGAACACGTGTGTTCTTTTTCTTTGCTGAACTGGATGTCCGACAATTTTGCGGATGACTCAAATGATTTTCTACTGGAAGCCGCAGCTGCGTATGCTGCTTATACTTTCCTACATTGACTGCCTGATGGCGAGTCGAATAAAGTTTTTTTTTTTTTTGCCATCTTTTCACAAACGATCGTTGGCTTCTATGGACGATGGATTGTGTTTTTACATTTTTTTCTCTTCCTCTCATTTTTCTGAACTCTCATTTCAAGCTCTTTAGTCTGCATCATTGATCTTGAACTCTGCGTTCTGTAAAAATATTCGCCCCTGGTTATACCGTGGTTCGATCAAAGGGGGATGTCACGTGGTTTTAGGCCACTCCCTATTTACAGTGCTAAGTTAGCTTAATCACGTTAGCTGTTGGAGGACCATCTTGTTGCTTTCGCTGCCTTTGCACCCGACACTGTTGTTACATGTTATTACTTTGAGAAATGCAGACTCGCTCTTGTCTCAAGTGAATGTTATTTATACATCCTTAATAGTTGCTAGTGCCCTCGGTCTGTACATCGAGTAAAGAACTGTTCTAGGACACTAGACGGTGCCGGCTGATTATGTTCAGGGTGATCGTACCACTGTTTAGTCACAACATGCACGCAGCTGCAAATACCAGAAAGTCGAGGGCTTTAATAACACAGCGCAGCATATTGTTAGGGCATTCGATAGAAGAGCTGTTGCAGAGAACACTGAGCTGATCCTGTGATGTGATACACCTGAGCTGATCTATACGGTATGGGGTCCCCTATGCAAGCCTATGAGACCTTCTAATAGTCTAATAATATTTTATTAGTAACTAGAGAAAGGAGGGTGGTTATTTTCCACTGTCATTATAATATGATCGCTCCTTTTATATTCTATGGTATTGTAACAATGTTAATGGTAATGATCTTAACCATTTGTCTACTTATGTTAGCCAAAGTATTGTATAACAGGACTCGAGGTTTATGAATAAATTCTTTAAACTTTACTGTGTCTTAGTTATTCTGTTGTGGACTAATATATATGTGCAAACGGGTATTTCGGGTTCCCACCATTCCTGAGAATAACTAAGTCGCTTGTTCTGGGTTGTCTATACATTGGGACCGCCGAGCTAAATCTCGGATAACGAATGTGACACTAAGCTAGTCGGATAAGGGGTTCTTAGTTCTGAGGGGAGTTTCTGGTACACCACAATTCTCTAAGGTTCTGGTTTCCTGCGCATAGTTCTGTGCATACGCAGAATCCCTACAACAATACCATATATAATCCCTTGAATACCAAATGAAAGGACACCACAACAGATATATATATAAAATAAAGTGTATTTATTCTAGTCAAACCCTCAGCACTCTTTATGAGATTAGAGGTAAGTACAACACAGTCTTATTTAAGCATACATTAAGTCACACAGGTAAGTAATACAGTTAGGCCCTAGGGGCCACGCAAACCATATACTAAGTAAGTGGTATAAGAACCACACTCACGGAAATAGAATAGGCCTAGGCCTAGGGAATCGCTGGGGCTACACTACACTAGCGTTAGTTAGGGAGTGGGAGGCCCACGGGGTTCGTGTGCAGAGTGGAAACACTCACGCGTAATGCGTAAAAGTCAATAGCAATAGTACAGTTTAGAAAACGGTAGATTTAGGACACTTCCGGAGTAGCTAGGAAGTTGAGACTTGAAAACTAGACACTAGGATAGTCACTATCCTGATGAGCACCGGAGTACCCAAGTTACCTAGCCCACGGGCTGCGGGTGCATAGGGGTGAAGATGCGTCGTTTTCGTCGTCGACTCCTATGGATGCCTGAAGAAAGATGCTGACAGGCAGTCAGTGAAGAGTGTCCGGTGGATCCCAAGGCTGGGATCAAGAAGAGAAGAAACCTGCAAGCAGAAGGGACAGAGTCAAGGTCACTAGCCAGTGACCACGTGGAACCAGGAAGGAACCAGGCGATGTCGTGAAGATTGCAGGTGAAGGTGAAGCTTGTCGCTGCAGCCAGGAGGACCAGGAAGCGTCGAGGACGACCAGGACCAGGAGGCGAGCTGTCCCACGAAGGCTCTTGCTGTCGGCGTCGTCGAAGTTGGACTAGGACTCACCAAGCCTTGGCAAGCGGAACCCACGAAGAACGAAGGACTTGCTTCTGGTGCAGACCAGGAAGGTCTGGGGTGCTTCTTCTTTGCAGAGAAGCGGGAGCCAGTCTGGAGGAGCCAAACCAGCGCAGAAGATTTCAGGGTGCGTCGTCACAAAGGCCACTAGCCAGCGGGCAAGCAACCGGACAGACGCGGCAAGCAGGAAAATACTGAAGGGCCCCACGCAGGACTCGTGGAGTGTGGGGGGCTGATCTTCGGTGCAGATGGTGCTTGGGGTTGGGGCTTCTCAATCCCCGGTGCACAACTTCGAGGGTACCTCAGAAGCTGCGCTTTAAGTTACTAGCCACTTTTTCCAGGTAGCCGGTCCCACGTCGCTCGTCGCCTCCACGGATCTCAGCTCTGCTGTAGATGTGGATCAGGGTCGGAGAAGTCTGGAAGTCAAGGCTCTGGTCGGGCTCTGCAGTCGGTTCCTCGTAGAACGTGAGCAAAGCAAAGGGTAGTCTCTTGATGGTGCCTGTTTGCACAGGGTAGCCACTCCTTGGCTACAAGGGAGATTCTTCAGTCTTCTTCTTTCATCGAATGTCGAAGGTCCAGAGTTTCTGTTCAGTTTTGCAGGTTCAGGATAATCTAAAGTCTTGAGGCCCAACTCCCACTCTTATACTAATCTGGGGGGCTGGGATACCTGCTAGGTCACGCCTTATGGGTGGGACCTGGGAGGGGGTGGTTACACCCACTTCCCTTTGTCCAGTTTCGCGCCAGAGCTGGGGCTGGAGTGCCCCAGCGCCGGTTTGAACTGGACTATGCAAGGAACACCTTGTGTGCCCCAGGCATGTCTTATTCCTTTCAGCCCACCCTGCCCCAATACACTAAAGGCTGTCTGGGGAGGTGCTAGCACCTCCCCAAGCAGGAAACCTATTGTCCAGGCCTCCCTGGCTGGGATCACTCCCAGCTGCAGGAGGTCAGACTTGTGTCGTGGCAGCAGCATCCATTTTGTGATGCTGAGGCTTTGGTCAGAGGCTAACAGTTGAAGTATGATTTTAACATGTCTTTCCCTCTAGAAGGGGGGAATAATATTCTCATGTCCAGAAATGGCATGGGGGTATTATTCCACAGTGTTAGACACCTTACACGACATGTTTCGATAAAGCCAAACCATAGTTACCATAACCGTCTAAGATTATAAGGCACTTTAAGAGTATATGGTAGGCTATATCATAGAACAGCTATAAGGACAAGGTTCCGAAAGCTGCAGACAGGCTCAGCTCATGCTAGAGCACCATCTCACATGTTACCAAGCACTCTGCCTCCAGGATTGTTAAGGCCTGCCATAGGAGTGACTGATAGGTACACATGTGTCTATATGTAAGTTAGGTATAGGAATACTACACCTAAGCAAGGGGTGATTACACGACCTTGCCCCAGCTGAGTGATCAGCCAGTTGTGTCAGAATGGAAGGCCAGGCCAGGGGTGGCATAATACATGCTGCAGCCCCTGGTAGGCCTAGGGTACACCTATGCCCTGGGTACCTAGGGTACACTGTACAGGGGCCAATAAGGTGATCCTATCCAAATGGGTTATGCACCTAAAGTACATAGTATTAATTTAGAGAGGGAACAGCAGGGCTGTGGGTCTGATTAGCAGGCCCACAGCCACATCTAAGTCGAAAACCAGTAAAGCAAAAGCAAAAAGTAGGGGTGAACATAGAAAGCAGACCCTACTCTCCTACAACGGGTCAATCGATGACGTAATCGTCGACGAGGACGATTTCACAACCTTCGATGACGACGATGTCAATGTCGACGAGATCTTTTCCTTCTGAGTCAGAGTCACCGTCGGCGAGCAGGAAATTGCGGATTTCGTCGTCGGAAGCTTCGTCGACGATGTAGCCAGTTTTTTTCCTGAAAACTGGGAAGTGGAAGCCTCAGCAGCCTGAGAACTATGTCTCGTGGGCGACAAAGCAGTAGTCAAAGAAGAAGAAGTGGCAGATGTCATAGTCAAAGACATTTTCTTCTTTTTCAGAAAAGGAGAAGGTAAATCTTGTATACTACTGCGCTTTGAGGCTGTGTGGGAACGGCCAGAAGTAAGGCTTTCTACTTCAGAAACCACTTCATCTTTATCCTTAAGTCTCTGGAGCCACAGCAAGAGACGGCCTTCCCTGTCTTTCAGAGTTTTTGTAGAAAAAGTTCTACAGAGCTTACATTTAGCCACTTCATGGTCTGGGTAAAGACAGTAAGGAATATGCTACTGCATCTGTTCTTGGCATGTAGAGCTGCAGAGTTGTACACTTAGCATAGATCGCCATCTGGTGTTGGGCCCGGATGTTTGCAGTTTGTTTTTCTTCTTGGACAGTCTTTGGAAGTCACGTGTTTGGTGACTCCTCCTTCGGTCCGTACTGCGCATGGGCTTCGGCTCCATCCTCAGATTGTTTTTCGCCAACAGGGAAATGATGGAGCTTGGTAATCACAGTGAGAAACCCATGTGTGTAGTATCTAAATAAGATGTACTGGAACGGATACAGGTAGCCGGGGAGGCGGGTGGGCGTGTACAACTCTGCAGCTCTACATGACAAGAACAGATGCATACTGGTAAGTAGCATATTCCGTTTGAGGCATATGAGCTGCAGATTGTACACTTAGCATAGATTATATAGCAGTACCCAACCCTAGCGGCGACCACCGGTATCCATTGCAGTGGTTTGAAATAGTGTCTTTAGTACAGCCTGGCCCACTCTAGCTTGCTGCTTGGAATGCACATCTACACAGTAATGTTTTGTGAAGGTGTGCGGTGTAGACCATGTGGCTGCTTTGCAGATGTCATCTAAGGGTATATTCCCTAGAAAGGCCATAGAAGCCCCTAACTTTCTTGTAGAATGGGCTTTAGGCGGAACAGATAATGTTCTTTTAGCCTTTTGGTAGCAAATCTGTATGCATTTTACAATCCACCTAGCTATCCCTGATTTAGAAATGGGGTTGCCTTTATGTGGTGGAGAGAAGGAGACGAACAATTGTTTAGTCTTCCTGAAGGGTTGCGTTCTTTGTATGTAGTATAGCAAGGCCCTTTTTACATCGAGTGTGTGTAAGGCTCTTTCTGCAACAGATTGAGGTTGCGAGAAGAAGACAGGTAATTCCACCGATTGATTGAGATGGAAGGGGGAAATGACCTTGGGCAGGAACTTCGGATTTGTGCGAAGTATGACCTTGCTGTGATGTATTTGTATGAAGGGTTCCTGTAT
The DNA here is from genome assembly GCF_964204655.1 of Triturus cristatus. NCBI lineage: Eukaryota > Metazoa > Chordata > Amphibia > Caudata > Salamandridae > Triturus > Triturus cristatus. The sequence goes on from NC_140591.1 coordinate 24,761,448, forward strand.
AGTGAACGCTTGTATTTCACCAACCCTTCTAAGGGAAGTGATAGCTACGAGAAAACCTGTTTTCCAGGTGAGAAACTGTAGCTCGCATTTATGCATTGGTTCGAAGGGCGGACCCATTAGTCGTGTAAGAACTAAATTTAGATTCCATACAGGGGAAGGTGGTGCCCTGGGAGGAATTACTCGTTTAAGGCCTTCCATGAAGGCTTTAATAGCGGGCACTCTGAAGAGAGATAAATGCTGTCTGTTTTGTAGATAAGCAGCGATCGCTGCTAGGTGTAGGCGTATGGATGAATATGCCAGGTTACACCTGTGAAGATGGAGCAGATAGCATATGATGTGCTGTATGGATGCATCTAAAGGGTTGATTGTATTGTTACGGCAGTAAATAACAAATCTTTTCCACTTTGCGGCATAACATGCTCTAGTGGTAGGACGTCTGGCTTCCATGATGATGTTCATGCAATCAGGGGGAAGGTTAAGGTATCCGAATTCTAGGATTTCAGGAGCCAGATCGCCAGGTTGAGCTGAGCTGGGTCCGGGTGCCTGATTTCTCCATGGTTCTGGGTTAGGAGGCATGGGGATAGGTGCAGTTTTTGATGTGGTACCACTGATAGTTGTAGTAGCGTGGTGTACCACGGCTGCCTGGCCCACGTCGGAGCTACCAGAATGAGTGTGAGGGAGTGCTGTTGTAGCTTCCTGACCACTAATGGAATTAGTGGGAGAGGTGGAAAGGCGTATGCAAATCTGCCTGACCAGTTCATCCATATCGCATTGCCCTTGGACAATGGGTGTGGGTATCTGGCGGCAAAGCTTGGGCATTTTTTGTTTTCGTGGGTGGCGAAGAGGTCTATCTGAGGATGCCCCCACTGTTGGAAGAATGGTTGAAGAACTTGCGGATGCAGTTCCCATTCGTGTAGTTGTTGCGTTTGTCTGCTGAGCAGATCTGCCATGGTGTTTTGTACGCCTGGAACGTGTTGTGCCAGGAGAAAGATGTTTTGGGGAATTGCCCATCTCCATATGCTCTGGGCTAAGCGGGAGAGCTGGGGAGAGTGTGTCCCCCCCTGTTTTTGGATATAATACATTGCAGTCATGTTGTCTGTGCGAATGAGGACTGCTTTGCCCGAAATCTGTTTTTGGAAAGATTTTAGGGCTAGAAAGATCGCCAAGAGCTCCAGATGGTTGATGTGGAGCAATTTTTGCTGTGGCGTCCATAGACCTTGCATTGTGAGGTGTAGGAGGTGCGCTCCCCAGCCAGAGAGCGATGCGTCTGCTGTTAGAATCACCTGAGGAACCGGGTCCAGGAACGGCCGCCCTTTGGAAAGGTTTGTGGTGTTCCACCACTGCAGAGAGTGATGTGTGCGGCCGTCCACCAACACCAGATCCGTCAGCTGACCCTGGGCCTGGTTCCACTGTTGTGCTAGGCACTCTTGAAGTGGACGCATATGTAGTCTTGCATGGGGCACTATAAAGATGCAAGACGCCATCATTCCTATGAGCTTCATGAACACTCTTGCTGGAAGAGAGTGTTGGGGAAGGAATGTTTTGCGTAAGGCTTGAATGCTTGTGATTCTGGCTGTGTTTGGATAGGCAATACCTTTGGAGGTGTCTATAGTTGTCCCGAGATATTGCTTTGTGTGAGATGGTATGAGGTGGGACTTTTGGTAGTTCACCGTGAAGCCTAGCTGGTGGAGCAGTTGGATGGTGCTGTTTGTATGCTGCACGCATTGGTGGTAAGACGCGGCTTTTATCAGCCAGTCGTCTAAGTAAGGGAAGACGTGAATGTGTTGACGTCTGAGGTGTGCTGCTACTACCGCTAGGCATTTGGTAAACACCCGTGGTGCGGTGGTGACCCCGAAGGGGAGAACCGTGAATTGGTAATGTTGCCCGTCCACCACGAACCTGAGGTATTTCCTGTGAGAGGGGTGTATTGGAATGTGAAAGTATGCGTCTTTCAGATCCAAGGTTGTGAGAAAGTCTCCCTGACAGAGGAGCGGGAGGACTTGTTGTAGGGTGACCATATGGAAATGGTCTGAATGTATGTAGGCATTTAGAGGCCGGAGGTCCAGAATGGGCCTGAGGGTACCGTTTTTCTTTGGTATTAGGAAATATAGGGAGTAAACCCCTAGATTTTGCTGATTGATGGGGACCTGCTCTATAGCGTGTTTTTGGAGGAGGGAGAGTACCTCCTGTTTGAGCAGTGTGGAATGTTCTTGAGACATTGGACGGTGCCTTGGTGGGATATTGGGCGGGGTAGATGTTAGCTCGAGACAGTACCCTGACCGAATGATTTGGGTCACCCATTTGTCCGATGTTATGGACTCCCATGCGTGGATAAAGTTTTGTAGTCTGCCCCCGACCGGAGTGGAATGGTCTGGGGGGAGCGGAGGGAAGTCATTGTGTGGGCGGGGTGGCAGAACGGGTGTTGTTAGTTTTGCCCCTGCCCTTATTGTTGTTGCCTCTGTAACCACCTCTTTGGTTGCCCTTTGAAAAGGTATTTTGAGGAGGGGATTTGTAGGAGGTAGAGGTGCTATCGGTAGAGAAGCCTCTGCCTGTGCCACGAAAGGAGGAGCGTCGAAAGGAACGTTTAGAGGCTTGTGTTTGGAGTGCCCCCATAGACTTTGCTGTGTCTGTGTCCTTTTTCATCTTTTCCAACGCTTCGTCTACCTTGGGCCCAAAGAGAGTTTCTTGGTCAAAGGGGTGATTGAGTATGGACGCCTGGACTTCAGGCTTAAACCCTGAGATCCTGAGCCAGGCATGGCGACGAAGCAGGACACTGGTATTTATGGCTCTAGAAGCAGTGTCGGCTGCATCGAGGGCACATTTAATGGAAGTGTTTGTAATGAGTTTACCCTCCTGTATTAGCTCATGAGCCCTACGCTTGTGTTTCTCGGGGAGGTGCTGCATAAGAGCCTCAAGTTCGTCGTAGTGTGCTCTGTCATAGCGCGCAAGTAGCGCTTGTGTGTTTGCAATGCGCCACATGTTTGCAGCTTGAGAGGCGGTGCGCTTGCCAGACGCGTCTAGGAGTTTGGATTCCTTGTCTGGCGGTGGGGCTTCTCCTGAGGACTGGGAGTTAGCCCGCTTTCTAGCTGTAGAGACAACTAGGGAATCTAAGGGAGCAGGGCCCTTAATGTATGCAGGGTCTGTGGGTGCCGCCTTATACTTTTTCTCTATTCTAGGGTTTAGTACCCTGGCCCTGACAGGGTCTTTGAACACCTCTGCGGCATGCTTGGTGACACCCTTAAGCATGGGTAAGATAGAGGTGGATTTGTCCTGTATGTCGAATGTATCCAGTAAGAAGTCGTCTTCCACTGGTTCAGTGTGCATGTCCACCCCATGGTAGTGTGCTGCTCTCTGCACTAAATGATGGAACCCTAAGGAGTCCTCTGGAGGAGACGGCCTGGATGGGTATAGGTCGTCCTGAGGAATATCGGGTACATCAGGGTTATTGTAATCCTCCCACGGGTCTGGGGTCCCTGGTGGAGTGGGATCCATTGGGGCGTCCGCCGGATAATTGTCCGGGTCCCCGTCATCCGGATCTGGGGACGGGGCCGGAGAGTAGTGAGGTAAAGGTGGCGGAGACCTGGGAGGGGGAGGGGGTGGAGGAGGTGGAGGAGGTAGGGGAGGTGGTAGTGGGGAGGGCACTCTGAGAGGAGAAGTAGCAGAGTCCTTCCGTTTGGGTGGTGGAGGAGGAGCCGGAGTATCGAGGCGTCTTTTCTTGATAATTAAAGTCAATAGCCCAGTCTTTGGATCTTTGGACAGAGTCTTTTGTAAAGGGTCTGGTGTAAACAGAGCCAATGGCGCCGAATCGTCCGTCGGCACCGGTGATTTCGGAACCGAGGACTTCGATGGTTTGTGTGCGCCATGCTTTTTTGGGGCCTCCGTTTTTTTCGGCGTCGAAGGAGTTTTCGGCGCCGGAGCGTCGGTGCCGACAGATTTGTGTTTGTGTTTGGTCGGCACCGAGAGTCCAGGCTTCGGCACCGGTGGCTTCGGAGTCGAGCTGGATATTGCTTTCTTCGGTGCCGGATGCTGTTTTTCGGCGCCGGGCGTCGGCTGGCTCGATCCCGAGCTGCCGTGAGACTTTGGAGGCTTCGACACCGGGCCCGAAGGTGGGGTGATCGAAGCTTTGGTCTTGGTTTTGCCCAGGCCGGCAGGCGAGGGAGTAACCTGAGTCTCTTTGGTTTTGGGCGCGGGGGTGGGAGGGGGCACAGTACTCACGGCCCGCTGCGCCGGTGTGATGTCCTCCACGTCGGAGTCGTCGGCCTCGGAAGCGCTGACGACGTCTTCTTCCTGCTCGGTGTGTGTTTGCCCCGAAGCTTCGGCGCCGTCTCCGAAGATGTCCGGTGGAGCTGCAGACGATGAGTGCGCCATGGTGCGTCGAGCTTTTCGATCCCGGATGGTTTTCTTCGATCGAAAAGATTTACAGGCGGGGCAGTCTCTGGCCTCGTGTTCTGGAGAGAGGCAAAGATTACACACCTGATGGAGGTCGGTGTGGGGAAATTTAGACCCACATTTTGGGCACTTTTTGAACGGAGTCCTTTCCATCGGCCGGGACCGGAGTCGAGGAGGGCCCGAAGGCCGGTGCCGATGTACGGGATGGAGAAAAGTGCCGCTTCGAGAGATGAAGATGATGATGAAGAAACTCGAAGAAACGAGGATTTTCCGTCGAGGCTGGAACCGTAGAAGTTCGAAGCCGGAGCACGAAGTATCACATCCGAGCCCGATGGCGGAAAAAAACAATCTGAGGATGGAGCCGAAGCCCATGCGCAGTACGGACCGAAGGAGGAGTCACCAAACTCGTGACTTCCAAAGACTGTCCAAGAAGAAAAACAAACTGCAAACATCCGGGCCCAACACCAGATGGCGATCTATGCTAAGTGTACAATCTGCAGCTCATATGCCTCGAACATACACTTACTGTGTGGATCTTCTGAGAATAAACGTAGCTTTCCACAAGAAGAACAAGGTCTAAACAAAGACTTCTTACTTGAAGACATGCTGAAGAGAACAAAACTGAGCAGAGCTCAGGGAGACTCCCTTTCACACGAAGTGCGGTAGAAAATCTGAGGTGAGGAGCTCCGAGGAGAAGGTTCTAGAGAGGAGCTGGCGCCTGATTGGCCGTAGTTTGGACTAACATAATGACAGAGATAGACTGCGAATGTCTTTTTTCTCTTTCCATGTATCTCTATGGAGATTTCATATAGGGACATTCTTGATGTTTATCACTTACTTATATCTCTGTTTTTATATGATTACTTATGTATATGTATATGTATATATATATATATTATGACTGTATATATTGCTATATTATTTACCATGGGACTCCCACTCCGACGACGGGGAATATTCAAGCATGTGAATCTATGAAAGACACCCCAATACTGGAGAAATATAATTCACCTACTAGACAGGTATTTTTAATCTCAGTGTAAGAAATCAGCCCCCACACCGAGGTCTGACTTCCAGACTGCCTGAAAGTGGGACAAGTCACCCCACTGCTTAAAAAGCCGGCCTGAATATAAAGGATTTGAACAACTTTAGACCTGTCTCTAACCTTCCTCTTCTATCCAAAATCCTAGAAAGATGCGTACTCCAACAATTAACCCAACACATGGACAGTATCAACCTCCTTGATTCCCATCAGTCTGGCTTCAGGAAAGGCTGCAGCACAGAAACCGCGATCCTCAACATCATCGACGAAATAGACAAATCACACTTTACTCGGACCAATGCTGTCTCCTCATTCTCCTAGACCTATCGGCAGCATTTGACACGGTAGATCACAAACTTCTCACTAAGATTCTCCAAGAAAGGGCAGGAGTTGATGAGGTGGTTCTCCAAAGGTTCTCCTCCTTCCTACACAACCTCACCCAGAGAATCAAAATCAAAAACTTTGCGTCTGACTTTCACACAGTCAGTAGGGGAGTCACTCAAGGTTCAGTGCTCTCCCTGCAACTTTTCAACATTTACTTGAAACCCCTCACCACCCTACTCAAAAAAGCTAACATTCCCTTACACCTATATGCTGACGATACTCAGATTTACTTGGAAACCTCCTCCTTCAAGGACATTCAAAGACTCAACGACACACTGAGAGAAGTCCAACACTGGCTGTCAAGTAACCACTTAAAACTGAAACCTTACAAAACCGAATTACTCCTCATTTCGAACAAAGAAGAGAACCCCCAAACTGCAGAGTGGCTAAAAGCTATTAATGCGCTCAACGGGAACCTCACCCTGGCCGACTCTGTTGAAACACTAGGTACCACGGTAGACCCAGAACTGGACATGACCAAACACATTAAGAACTCAGCTAAGAGCGTCTTCCTTAATCTGAAGCTACTGAACAAAACAACACCTTTCTTCCCGCCCAAAAATCTCAAACAAGCCACCCAATCATTGGTGCTGTCAAGACTAGACTATGGGAATGCAGTCCTCTCAGGAATAGCTAAATCACATCTTGCTCCCCTCAAAACAACTCTCAACGTGGCAGCCAGAATGGACACCGGAATCAAGAAATTTGATCACATTTCACTTGCACTCAGAGAACTTAAGTGGCTCCCAGTTGAAATGCTAGCGAGCTTCAGAACAGCCTTCCTCACATACAAAGCCTTGCACACCGGCAAACCTGAATATCTGGCTGCCAAACTCAAAAACGCCGGTCAGACCAGGAACCTCAGAAGCTCAAACACCCTACTACTCATCCCGCTGAAATCACGAAAACAAAAAAACCGCGGCCCGGTCCTTCGCCGGGAAAGTGCCCAAAATCTGGAACTCTATCCCCCCCCCCACATCAAAACTATTCCCTCTTTTGCAAAATTCAAAAGTCAGCTCAGAGTCCTGTTCATCGACCGTTCCCTAGTGAACCGATAGGAGCAGTCGGAGCGCTGAAGCAGACACCTCACACCGCTTCGACGCTGCTTCAGCAAGGCTACGAATTAGAACTCTCCGCCAATGACCTATACTATTATTTTACTGTGTGGTTTTCCGTATTATTGTATTATGTGATTTTCTGCATTGTAACTGATGTAAAGCGCTTAGATACCCTCGGATCAGGTCAGCGCTATATAAAACTTCTTAAATAAATGAAATAAAAATAAAATTACCTACTGATTCGATAGGGTGTTCCCCATTCTGTACTTGACCTGAGATTAATGACGAAGACGGAAGGAAAAACCCAACAGTAAAAACGGACTATTGTTCGTCTGAGGGGGAGGGTCCCGAGATAGCCAGACAAACGGACCAATCAAGGAGTGAGGGTGTGCCGGGACCTAACCAATACCTGACTGCTGAAGGAGGTGAAAAGGAGAGGGAGGAGGCCGAACAGACGTACATCAAGGGACAAGAAGCCGTGGGAGGAGGACTCATGAGAAGAAAGGTCGACCCGGAAGATGTGGCCGCAGAGGATATCTTCACGGGAGAAGCCGGAGACGGAACAACTCCGGAAGAGTGGAGCGAGGAGTGGTGGTCCCAGGAGGACGAGCTGGAGCTGCCGCAACTTTGGAGCGTTGCGGCCAGTAGCCGTATGTGACTACAGAACGGGAAAAACAGTGTAGGAGGTTGGGAGGCAGGGTGCGGAAACCGGTCCTTATTTAAATGTGCCAGCTGAACACCCTCCAGAGAAAAAAGGAGTGGGGGAGGGAGAGGGGGAGTATCATTACGGTTTCCTTTCTTTCTTTCCCTTCTGATACTTTTCGTCACGTTTTTCTTTCTTTATTAAATCATGTGTGCTCAAGCCAATTAGGGGTCGTGAATAAACCAGTCTGAAAACCAGAACAACTGACTTTTCTGACTGGACTTCTTTGCATATACACTTCCACAGTGGTGAGGTGAAGGGCTGTCATTCTAGAGCAATAAAGGGCGGAGAACCTACTTACCATTACTTTCCTCCTTTGTTCCACTCCCTCCACAAACCTCCTGGGACCTCCTCCTGAGATTGGAACGCCCAGAGGGAACCACCCAAGAGAAGAGGAATCCTGTTCACCTAAAGCCTTTTCCAGAGACTGAGCCTCAAATCTTGAGATTATTTGGAGAGGAACTTCTACATGAATATTTTGATTTCTTAATTTGGAATAAAGACCCTTGAAACATAGCACACACATGGCCTCCTCACTTCTGTTTCCGCCTATCCCCCCGACACTCACTTTCCACACATGACCCCTACTCCTATTTGTCATAATTTTTATCATTTGATACATCAGAAAAGTGCTTCCATGTAATGTGCAGGTTTGCAGTACACCCCGTTCCGCAGTGGAATGGGATCAATCCGATGATGAAGCATGCCACCAAGGGGCAACCCTGGTGGGTGAGGGTTATATAAGAAAACCAATCACTTTCTTCTCATGTGGAGGGTTAAGAAAACCTATTACTTTCTTCTCCCGTGGAGGGTTAGTCCACATAAGCAGTTGGGCTCTCTAGTGGTATTAATACTTTCCTAAGTATGTCAAATATTGCTGCATAGCTAACAACAGGTGAGACTTTCCATAACTGATGTAGTCAGGGCAATTTAGGCTTTGTATGATATGTGACCGCCTGTGCCCATGCTGTGGCTCTTAGGAAACATTAAATCCAGATCAGTTGACTGGGGGTGGGTGCTTGCAATGTTCAACACTCCGTCCATCATCCCCTTCGGTTTTGCTTTGTTCGCCCTAAGTTGGCAGGGTATGCCCAGACGTGGGTCCCTTGCTCACTTTGCCACTGGATTCAAGATAGCCTGGCTGATGAGGGTTATGAACCCGAAACCGGTCCCAGGATGCTTGTTTCCGGTCCAGGGAAGACATGGCTTGGCGGCTCGGGCTGGACTGTTCCCATGAGGCACAGGGTCAAACTGATTTGCATATGGCCATGTCTGAACTGGGGTGGCGGAGTGAGCTAAAGAATGATGATGGATTAAACCCAGATCAGTTGACTGGGGGTGAGTGCTTGCAATGTTCAACACTCCGTCCATCATCCCCTTTGGTTTTGCTCAACAGCCTGTCAGTAAGTCTTGTGATTTTTCTATAAGCGGAGCTATTTCACAGTGCTGTGTAAAACAGCTATAGAACATGGGCAGGGTAAGATGGGGGCAAACGCTGTTTACAGATTATATGAGATGGAGGAACTACAGCACAAGTGGCCTGCACAAAACAACTTGAGAAACAGGATTTTACGCCTGAGATGCTAATGAGGGGGTCTAAGGACATACAGTATAGCAACGCTCTTCTAGTAGGGATGGCCCCGAAGTCTTTAATGCAGCTTGGCCCGTGGCAATAGTCTGCCAATGGCAGAGAGGTGTGGGAACCCTGCTTGTTTCTCGTATCTTCATCACGTAGGGAAGCCTACATTCACCACCACACTTTGTGCAAAAGTCTAATGCATTTCCCTGATCCTGGGGATCACCTGGAAGGTGGGAATAGTGAGCAGAGTAGGCCTGCTTGAGATATATAGGTTTGTTGAACAAAGTGTGCAGAAGGTGTGTCTGCAAGGTACGTGTGTCTTTACAGGTTCTGCATGTTTGTAGGTAGTGTGTTTGTGCTTTGCAGAAAGGGGGGGAGTGTCTTTTTACAGGAAGTGTTTCTGTCCACAGGTATGTGTGTATCTAGCTACAGGGTGTGTGTCTGTGCAGGCTGGGTGTGATTGTGGAAGTGGATGCATGTCTGCGCCAGGACGGCTGTGTCTGTGCTGGAGGCAAGGGAGAGAACTAGCTAGAAAGGAAACAGAAAGAAAGAGTAATATCTTAAATGACAGCTTGTCAAAAAATAATGTTTCTGTGTCAGCATATATAAATGATGTACAGAGTAGGTGGGACATTTTAAACAGGACATGGAGATTTCAATATTATTTTGTCCTTTGTACTAGTAGATTATTAAACAAAATCCACACCCCTGTTCCCATGAGAGTCCTGCGAACCCAATTACTCAGATATACATACATTTTGAACCTTAATTTCTGAAAAACTACTGAACAGATTTACACCAAATCACAAAAGCACACTTTCAGAGTAAAGATCTAGCTTTTTGCCAATGTTGGTGCAATTCCATTCAGCCGTTTGGGCTGTAAGCCTGTTAAAAAATCCCCATGGAAATTGAATCGGGAAATTGCATTTTCTTTCTGGGCCCTGCTTGATGGATCTCCCCAAAACGTTTGATGAAGGAGTTGAGATGGATGAACTTTTTCTTTAGGAAAGTTTCGTCGAACAGTGCCAAAGTTATTAACAAACCAAAAAGTGCTCTTCTTATGGTAACTAGGTCCTAACTGGTGAGCAGTCTATATATCGACTTTTTAATATCGAGGGACATAAATATCGAGTCAAAAATATCGAATGTCCAAAATATCGAAATAGCTAATATCGATGTGAAAAATATCGTTTTTTTTTTTTCTTATATGTCGATGTAAGTAATATCGTTCGTAATAATATCGACATGTGAAAATATCGTTATTGTGTGTTTAGTAAATATTTTGAAGTTGTTTGTATAAATATTTAAAATGTATATAATATGAGAAATATTTATATTGTTTTAGGGGCGGGATGTTGGGTTATAGGGGATAAGGGTGGGGAGTGTTTTAAAAAAGTTAATATTTTTTTATAATATATTGTAAAATTTAATTATTAAATTTAATTTAAAATGTGAAATGTATATTTAATTTTAGGAGCGGGATGTTGGTTTATAGGGGATAAGGGTGGGAAGTGTATTAAAAATGTTTATATGAGGGGGAGGAGCCTAGCCTTCAGCCGAGATGGCCGCCTAGCTCTTCGGCTCCGCCGACCCTTTCGCTCTTCGTCGATATCCTGGCAAGCATCCTGCGCCTCCGAGCCCTACGCTTACCTGCGCCACGTTCCTGACCATGATACTTTGACTCCGGTCGAAAACGGAGCTGCCCCGGCGGAGTTGAGCCCCGGTTTCCATTCCGGCCTTCCAAGAGGTCGCAGCCGGGCCATTGTTTAGTGGGGACGGCCGGCGGCGACAACGATAGCAGCGGCCGCTGTGGAGAGGGAGGAGCCGGTGCACCGGACCTGGAGCGCGGCGCTGGGATTCTCGCAGCAGCCTTTTCCATGCTCGGCTGCCCAGCGCGCCCCGCTCGCAACATTGTATCCAGCTCCCGTATACTGTATCCCGACCCAGCTGGGAGAGGGCCGGGATCGCTTCTTTGTTGCAGCCTACAGCAGCGGACGCCATCTTCCGCATCGGAAGCCCTGGTCTCGCCGGTGGGTTTCCCTGCACCACAGATTCCCCTGTCCTTGAAGCCTTTCCACGACCGGCTGCCTCCACGCTTCCTGCACCACCGGGGCCCCGCAGAGAGCTCATCACTTTCCAGATAGCGATGGCTGGTGAGGGGGGCTTGCTTCCCGGGGCGCTCGATGGTTGCTTGCCTAAGATGGCGGACGCAACAGCACCCTCCATCCTTGATCCACCGCTGGGGCTTCGCGACATCCTGGCAGCACTGGAGGACCTGTGGTTGGCCTTCCGCGACTCTGCCACTGGTTTGGAGGACCGGTTTGATCGGACTTTTTCAGCTGGCCATGATGATTCTCCAGTGCGGCATGTTAAGCCACATCTTCAGTCGACTGTCGGTGGATCACCCGAGTTGAGGTATGTGGCAGTGACGGGGGGACGTGTCCCAGTGCCCGCTGCGGTACTCCTCGGCTCTGCCCTGGAGGAGTCTGATAATCCTGCTCCCTTGGTATGGCCGGAGCTTGTGCCTCAGCCGCCGTTTTGCCCATCTCCTTTGTCCTTTGGTGCCACGTTTCTGAGCGTCCTCCTGGACTTGCCTCCTGTACATCGGCCGGCCGCTACTCTGGGACTTATGCATCGTCCTGCTCCCTGTTGTACTAGCCACCGCATAGCAGTGGCGCATTCTGTGGTCCTTTACTATCGAGCTTCGTTCCAGTTTGACTTGTCTCTTACCCCTCGACTGCTGCAACGGACTCCATGGTGGCCCATCCCGTCTAGGTTGGCTGTACTGCAATTGGATTCTGTTGGACTGCAGATTCGAAGGGGCCAAGGCTGAGGAAGGGGGTTTTTTCTTGTTGCACATTGATACGTATATGGCTGGGACTGGGACTTGTGACTGTTGGAGGTACATGTAGCAGGGTGTTAGGTCGGGGCCTGGGGTTGGGTGACCGCGGGTAACGATTTTGCTTGTATTGAATAGACCCTCGGCCCTCCTCCGATCAACCGTGACATTCTTTTTCTTTTTCTTTTCTTTCTCTTCTCCTACATTTCGGGTACTCTTTTGGGGCGACAGACACACTGCTAGGGGGGGTAGGCCGTAGCCTCTGCATGCGTGTAGGGTGGGGGGTATATTTCCTTGTTGTTTTTTTCTATGGGCCTCCTTTTTCTTTCTTTCTTTTCTCTCTTTCTCTTCTCCCTTGCTACTCTTTACCTTTCTCGTTTGCTCTTTCCTTTCTTATTTCTTGGGTCGAGGGGAGGATTGGGAACTTGTGGGTAGTGCTGGGGATTGTCATGTGATATGCTTCTTTTCTATCCTGATTTCATTGAGTGCGATTGATTACCTTACGGATAATGCTTGCTGACTCTTCTGATGATCGTTGCCCACTATAGTCCTAACTGCATTGCTCTGATTCGGATCCTTCCAGACCTGTTGCTATGGACTTATTTCAAGACTTTATAAAACTTAAACCTCATCATCCTGGCGCTCGGCGGCACAATTGTGTATAACGTAATCTGGTCTATTCGTGCTTGTACTGATATGCTGCTGAGTCGTATAATTGCTTGCTGATGTGCCCTTTATTGTCGAGGCCGGCCTGAGGGTTGTAGGCCCGTATTTGTTTGCACATACTGTTAAATAAAGGTTTTCCAAAAAAAAAAAAAAAAAAAAAAAAATGTTTATATATTGTTTGAATTTGTTGAAAAATTAGTTAAAAATTGTAAATTAAATTTAGAATTTTAAAAAAAAATTTAGGAGCGGGATGTTGGTTTATAGGGGATAAGGGTGGGAAGTGTATTAAAAATGTTTATATATTGTTAGAATTATTTTAAAAATTATTTAGAATTTGTAAATTAAATTTAGAATTTTAAAAAAAAATTTAGGAGTGGGATGTTGGTTTATAGGGGATAAGGGTGGGAAGTGTTTTACAAATGTTTATATATTATTTAATTTAAAAAAAAAACATTAATTTAGAAATTGTAAATTAAATTTTGAATTTTAAATAAAATTTTAGGAGCGGGATGTTGGTTTATAGGGGATAAGGGTGGGATTTTTTTATAAATTTTTTATATATTTGTTAATTTAAAAAAAAAAAAAAATTATAAATATGAAATAAATTATCGATTTTTACAAATATATTTCGCTGCGGGATGTTGGTTGATAGGGTATAAGGGTGGGAAGTGTTGTAAAAATGTTTATATATCTGTTAATTAAAAAAAAAATTAATTTAGAAATTGTAATTTTTTTGTAGAATGTTACAAATAATTGTAGGAGCGGAATGTTGGGTTATAGGGGATAAGGGTGGGAAGTTAATTTAACATGTTTATATATTGTTAATTTATACAATATTAATATTTAGAAATTTTAAATTTATTTTTGAATTTAACTAATCCCATAATTAAATATAGATTTCAGTCAGAGTATTAAATTAATTAAGTTCACTGTCCAGCACTTATTTTAATTTAATATAGAATGGAGTGGGAATAGTAAATTAATTTAGTTCAGTGTCCAGCACATACTGTAATTAAATATAGGTTGGAGTGAGAATAGGAAATTCATTAAGTTAAGTGTCCAGCACTTATTTGAATTTAATATAGAGTTGAGTGGGAATAGTAAATTAATTTAGTTCAGTGTCCAGCACCTACCCTAATTTAATGTAGGTTGGAGTGAGAATAGTAAATTAATTTAGTTCAGTGTCCAGCACTTATCTTAATTAAATATAGAGTGGAGTGGGAATAGTAAATTAATTAAGTTCATTGTCCAGCACCTACTGTAATTTAATATAGTTGGGAGTGAGAATAGTAAATTAATTAAGTTCAGTGTCCAGCACTTATCTTACTAAAATATAGATTGGAGTGGGAATAGTAAATTAATTCAGTTCAGTGTCCAGCACATACTCTAATTAAATATAGGTTGGAGTGAGAATAGTAAATTAATTAAGTTCAGTGTCCAGCACTTATTTTAATTTAATATAGACTGGAGTGGGAATAGTAAATTAATTTAGTTCAGTGTCCAGCACCTACCCTAATTTAATATAGGTTGGAGTGAGAATAGTAAATTAATTAAGTTCACTGTCCAGCACTTATTTTAATTTAATATAGACTGGAGTGGGAATAGTAAATTAATTTAGTTCAGTGTCCAGCACCTACCCTAATTTAATATAGGTTGGAGTGAGAATAGTAAATTAATTAAGTTCAGTGTCCAGCACTTATCTTAATTAAATATAGAGTGGAGTGGGAATAGTAAATTAATTAAGTTCATTGTCCAGCACCTACTGTAATTTAATATAGTTGGGAGTGAGAATAGTAAATTAATTAAGTTCAGTGTCCAGCACTTATCTTACTAAAATATTGATTGGAGTGGGAATAGTAAATTAATTCAGTTCAGTGTCCAGCACATACTGTAATTAAATATAGGTTGGAGTGAGAATAGTAAATTAATTAAGTTCAGTGTCCAGCACTTACTTTAATTTAATATAGACTGGAGTGGGAATAGTAAATTAATTTAGTTCAGTGTCCAGCACCTACCCTAATTTAATATAGGTTGGAGTGAGAATAGTAAATTAATTAAGTTCACTGTCCAGCACTTATTTTAATTTAATATAGACTGGAGTGGGAATAGTAAATTAATTTAGTTCAGTGTCCAGCACCTATCCTAATTTAATATAGGTTGGAGTGAGAATAGTAAATTAATAAAGTTCAGTGTCCAGCACTTATCTTAATTAAATATAGAGTGGAGTGGGAATAGTAAATTAATTAAGTTCATTGTGCAGCACCTACTGTAATTTAATATAGTTGGGAGTGAGAATAGTAAATTAATTCAGTTCAGTGTCCAGCACATACTCTAATTAAATATAGGTTGGAGTGAGAATAGTAAATTAATTAAGTTCAGTGTCCAGCACTTATTTTAATTTCATATAGACTGGAGTGGGAATAGTAAATTAATTTAGTTCAGTGTCCAGCACCTACCCTAATTTAATATAGGTTGGAGTGAGAATAGTAAATTAATTAAGTTCATTGTCCAGCACTTATCTTAATTAAATATAGAGTGGAGTGGGAATAGTAAATTAATTACGTTCATTGTCCAGCACCTACTGTAATTTAATATAGTTGGGAGTGAGAATAGTAAATTAATTAAGTTCAGTGTCCAGCACTTATTTTACTAAAATATAGATTGGAGTGGGAATAGTAAATTATTTCAGTTCAGTGTCCAGCACATACTCTAATTAAATATAGGTTGGAGTGAGAATAGTAAATTAATTAAGTTCAGTGTCCAGCACTTATTTTAATTTAATATAGACTGGAGTGGGAATAGTAAATTAATTTAGTTCAGTGTCCAGCACCTACCCTAATTTAATATAGGTTGGAGTGAGAATAGTAAATTAATTAAGTTCACTGTCCAGCACTTATTTTAATTTAATATAGATTGGAGTGGGAATAGTAAATTAATTTAGTTCAGTGTCCAGCATCTACCCTAATTTAATATAGGTTGGAGTGAGAATAGTTAATTAATTAAGTTCAGTGTCCAGCACTTATCTTAATTAAATATAGAGTGGAGTGGGAATAGTAAATTAATTACGTTCATTGTCCAGCACCTACTGTAATTTAATATAGTTGGGAGTGAGAATAGTAAATTAATTAAGTTCAGTGTCCAGCACTTATCTTACTAAAATATTGATTGGAGTGGGAATAGTAAATTAATTCAGTTCAGTGTCCAGCACATACTCTAATTAAATATAGGTTGGAGTGAGAATAGTAAATTAATTAAGTTCAGTGTCCAGCACTTATCTTAATTAAATATAGATTAGAGTGGGAATAGTAAATGAATTCAGTTCAGTGTCCAGCACATACTCTAATTAAATATAGGTTGGAGTGAGAATAGTAAATTAATTAAGTTCAGTGTCCAGCACTTATTTTAATTTAATATAGACTGGAGTGGGAATAGTAAATTAATTTAGTTCAGTGTCCAGCACATACTGCCAACTCAGTCAATTGTGGTGTACCAGAAACTCACCTCAGAACCCAGAACCCAGTCTCTGGCTAGTATTAGTGTCCCATTCGTTATCCGAGATTAGGCTCAGAAATCACAATGAAAAGACAACACAGAACTAGCGACTCAGTATCCTCTCAGGAATGGTGGGAATCCGAAATACCTGTCCGTATATTATTCTCACATCAGTCCACAAGAAGAATCAACAGAGACACGGGGAAAATAAAAAGAGTTTATTTTTATAGACCACGTGTCCTAAAATGCAGTAGGTTGGCTAATACAAGCAGACAAATGATTAAAATCAAAACCATCAGCTTCGTTACAATACCATAGAATATAAAAGGGGTGATCATATTATAATGACAGTGGATAATATCACCTTCCCTTTACTAAGAAGCTAATATTATTATTATGCTAATAGAAGGTCTCTTAGGCTTCAATAGGGGACCCCATACCTCAAAGATCAGCTTAGTGAAATCACATCACAGGAGCATCAGGAGTCTTCTCGCAGGAAGGCTCGTCTTCGGTCTGAATACTAAACATGATGTCTGCAATATTAAAAGCACCAACTTTCAGGTATTTGCAGCTGCCTGTGTGTTATGGCTAAATAGTGGGTCGATCAACCTGGAGTGGAAAACATGCTTTGTCTAACGACCTAGACTGTTTTGTCACGCCATGTACAGACCAAGGTCCCTGCGCAGAGCTCGGGATGGTAATAACAGATTGCTTCCGTGTGAGGCAAAGCTCGAGTCAGCAGTTTGTTTAAGCAATAACATGTAAACGCAGTGTCGTGCGCAAAAGCGGCAAGATGGATTTCTAACATCTAACGCGGTTATGCTAACTTCACAATGTATGTACGTATTAAGGGAGTCCTCACTACATGCCCCCTTGATGGAAGCACTATACAGTAGGCAAGAAAAAAGAGAATGCAAAGTTCAGTTTCGACAGAGCAGAACAAGGTGTATTCAATTAATAAACAATTTATAGTTCAGGCAAAAGCCGAAAACATGAAAATCCAAAAGGGGTGAAAAAAACCACAAACATGTGATGGGAAAAATTAAAAATTGTTTATGTGGACAGCAGTCCAAAGGCACGGGAGAAAAAACATAGAGGACCACAGTTTACTCAATCCATGAACGTATATGCAGCATACGTGGCCACTGCTTCCAACAAGAAATCGTTTGCAGAGCCATGAAAAGTTTCAGCCATCCAATTAATCAAAGAAAAGGAACATACATGTTCTTCAATGAGCGGAGCCTCTAG
Source organism: Triturus cristatus (assembly GCF_964204655.1). Taxonomy (NCBI): domain Eukaryota; kingdom Metazoa; phylum Chordata; class Amphibia; order Caudata; family Salamandridae; genus Triturus; species Triturus cristatus. Next base: position 24,778,848 of record NC_140591.1, read on the forward strand.
CACAATCAGAGGGCAACCCAATTGTTCCTCCAGATAGCTCATATTCAAGAAATTATAGGCTGCTCTTGCGATGTCCCAATTACCCAGGATACCATGCGCCGCACCACAGGCCATAATCCGAACACCAGAACAGGCAAACTCGTGAGACACTAAGGGCCTCATCAGTCGATCATAATCCGGCACCGGAGACACCATGTTGGTTAAGCACAAATCCAAAGGCCATTCAAAGGGACAATCTAGGCAGTGAAAGACTGGCTGTACGCTGGTGAAGTAGGAATACCGGAAGGATAATCCATACGCCAGGCTCAAAGTCGCCAATGGTAGCGTACCATAATATTCAAGCATCCTGTCACGGAGAAGATGCAGACGGGACAGGTTGTCGTGTGGCACAGAAAGAGCAGCCATTTCGCAGTATGAAAAGTAAAAGCAGCACTCCTGCCACAAGCGCCAGAATCAGCGGGACACCTCCAAAGATGCTCGAGAAAATAGAGTGAAAAAATGCCGCAATCACACCACAAATAGTTTGGAAAGAGGTCACGAGGCCCGAGCCCACAAGCTTAAAAAAATGAGCTAGGCCAGTCGTGGACGAGGAATTGAAAATTGTTTGGATCAAAGCACCAAAATGTAGGGGGAGGTCAGTATTCAAAAGCGCCTGTACCTCAGTACGCGTATTTGCAACGTGAAGGACAAATGTTTCACCGGAGGAAGTCAATGGCACCTCCTTTTTGGACAATAGCGCCTTTATTCTGCTCATTTTGTTGAACTCTGCTTTCAAGGTTGGAATCTAAGGCCAGATGGAAACATCCAGCAGCCCATGCGGGGGTGGAAATAGAACATTATTGCAGCAGACAAGTCTCTGCGATACAGTCACTATGTAAGGGATTCCCACTAACATCCCGCAGCAAGCTTCATTGTTCAGAATTAAATAACTACCGTTTGCAAGCAGCGTGAAAGATGGCGTAATCACTGGCACTGGGATACCTTTCATGACGCAGGCCAAATTTGGAGTTTGTACATTGTATGCACTGTGTAATTGAATGTGTCTATATACTACAGAATGATCAGGTGTCGTTGTACATTCTTCACCTGTCAGAGAAACCTCAGTACCGTCCCTTGTACATCTATACATAAAAGGGAGGGACCAAACACCATGTATGAAAGCGGTGCCCAGCTGTTCATATCTACCCAGAGCATAGTTTTTTATACAGGACGTAAACTTGAAAAGCGCGAATGGGAGAGTGATCAACCCATGTAATAATCACACGCCTGTATCCAATTCCGCTACAGAGAAAGGTAAAGGTTCAAATTTTTCAATATGTAACAATGAATATGTAGCATCTTTCATGGACATTAATTGCTGTTTTTCAGTAAGGTTAAAGGGAAGCAATAAAGATGTTGTATTAAAATAGTCCCAGGGGACCTTCCCTGCCTTTAACGTTTGTAATGTCCATGTTATTGGTTGTTTTCTGTATGTTGCCTTTCTATTGGATGGTTTGATTTTTTTTTTGTTAATTGGTTTCCTTTTATAGAAAATGCTAAGTAAGAGTATATTTAGTTTTAAAGGAGGAGAGTTTTAAATCATTATATATAAAAAGATTGTTTATAATGTGTAGTGAATGTTTTTTAAATGTGTTCGAAATGCCAATGTGATAATTATTTCAGTGTTTTTTTATTATGTTGTTAAATATTGAGATCGCTATAAATGTTATGTTTATGTTTAAGTAGAATCTCATTTGAAAAATGTATGTTTTGGGAAAATATTGTCTTTATGTTGTTTAAAATATTGGTTTTATTAGTGTTAGAATAGTCGATATTTTTTATAAAAACGATATTCTTGATGTCTATATTTTGGTTATCGATATTTGTGACATGTGTCATATTTATTTACTCATGTCGATATTTAGTATTGCGATATTAATGTGTGCGATATTTGTGTGATCGATATAATTGTATTACGATATTGTAGTGTCGATATTAGTGTAGTTTTTTAAATAAGTATACAATGTCGATATTTTTGATGTCGATATATTTGATGCGATATTTGTGTAGTTCGATAATGTGTCTGTCGATAATATGTCAGAGATCCGTCCTAAGTATACGCAGTAGTGACTGCCACTGTGTAAAATAAATATATCTATATCTATATCTATATATATATTCCTTTTACTACTCCACCAGAGCTGCTGCGTCTTGCTCAGCGGATGCCAATATCCGTGAGGGGGAAACTCACATACTTATCATTTGAATTATCCTACTCAAGAACAAGAGACAGGCACTCATGGGATTTGATGCTAATCAATTTTTTTACCGCACAAAAAGACACGTTCAGCACCACCCTGATTGACAACCTAGCCAACCTCGGACTCAGACAACTCGTCACAGCACCCACCCACTCCGCCAGTCAGACGCTTGGCCCCATCTTCTCCGCAAGCCCCCACGTCTCCTTCAACCACACCACCGAACTCCACTGGACCGACAATCGCTGCATTCACTTCACCTTCAAGAAGCCCACCACGCACCACCGCACCCAACAGATGCCCCGCCGCTACTGGAGCAAAGTCACCGAAGACCAGCTAACCACCTCCCTCGCCCAGAGCCCGCCCGCCGACCCCACCAACCCAGACACCGCCGCCCGCAAGCCTCAGACAGTGGATCAATGACTGCGCCAACTCCCTCGCCCCGCTCAAGAGACCCCCCAACAGTCACACCAGCAAGAAAGCCAGCTGGTTCACTGAAGACCTCCAGGCCTCCAAGCAAACTTGCCGAAAACTGGAAAAGAACTGGCTCCGTGAACAAACACCAGACAGCTACGCAGCCCACAAAAACGCCACCCACAGACACCATCATCTCATCAGATCTGCCCAAAGGGCCTCCTTCAAAGACCACCTAGAAAACAATGCACACAACAGCAAAGAGCTCTTCAACATCGTGAAGGAACTCTCCAACCCCAGCTCCAACACCAATGACGTCCCACCTTCGCAAGACCTGTGCGACTCGCTGGCCACCTTCTTCCACCGCAAGATCGCAGACATTCACAACAGCTTCAACGCCACGACCGCCCGACAACCACCGAGACCCCCGCGACCATCATCCGCCTGCTCGCCTGGACCAACATCACCGACGACGACACCATCAAGATCATGAACACCATCCACTCCGGATCTCTGTCAGACCCATGTCCACACCACATCTTCAACAAAGCCAGCACAGCCATTGCACCTCAGCTCCGGAAAGTCATCAACATCTCCTTCGAGACAGCAACCTTCCCGGGGAGCTGGAAGCACGCCAAGATCAACGCCTTACTCAAGAAACCCAAGGCGGACCCCAAGGACCTCAAGAATTTCCGGCCCATCTCCCTGCTCCCGTTCCCGTCGAAGGTCATCGAGAAGACCGTCAACAAACAACTGACCCACTACCTCGAGGAGAACTGCATCCTGGACCCTTCCCAGTCCAGGTTCTGCAGCAACCACTGCACCGAAACTGCCCTCATCGCCGCCACCGATGACATCAGGACCCTGCTAGACAACGGAGAAATAGCGGTCCTCATCCTTCTAGACCTGTCAGCCGCCTTTGACACGGTCTGCCACCACACACTACGAACACGCCTCCATGACGCCGGGATCCAAGATAAGGCCCTGGACTGGACCACCTCCTTCCTCTCCGGCAGAACACAGAGTGTCCGCCTTCCCCCCTTCCACTCCGAAGCCACCGAGATCACCTGCGGCGTACCCCAGGGCTCATCCCTCAGCCCAACGCTGTTCAACATCTACATGGCACCACTCGCCCACGTTGCCCGACTGCACGACCTCAACATCATCTCCTATGCAAACAACACCCAGCTGTTCCTCTCCCTCACCAAAGACCCCCACACCGCCAAAACCAACCTCCACGAAGGAACGTAGGCCGTCGCCGAATGGATGAGGAACAGCCGACTGAAGCTGAACTCGGACAAGACAGAGGTCCTCATCCTCGGATCCAACCCCTCGGCCTGGGACGACTCCTGGTGGCCGACCGCACTGGGAACAGCCCCAACACCCACCGACCACGCACGCAACCTAGGGGTCATCCTCGACTCCACCCTCTCCATGACTAAACAGGTCAACGCCGTCTCTTTCTCATGCTTCAACACCCTCCGCATGCTTCGCAGGATCTACAAGTGGATCCCCACCGAAACGAGAAGAACGATCACCCAGGCCCTCGTCAGCAGCAGACTGGACTACGGAAACGCCCTCTACGCAGGAGCCTCGGCCAAACTCCTGAGACGGCTGCAACGCATCCAGAACGCCTCTGCACGCCTGATCCTCGACATCCCTCGCCGCAGCCACATCACACCCTACCTGAGAGACCTGCACTGGCTCCCCGTCAACAAAAGGGTAACCTTCAAGCTCCTCACCCACGCACACAAAGTACTCCACAACACCGGACCAGCATACCTCAACAGACGACTCAGCTTCTACACCCCCACCCGCCAGTTCCGCTCCACCGATCTCGCCCTAGTCCCCCGCATCCAAAGAGCGACCTTCGGTGGCAGATCGTTCTCCCACCTCGCCGCCAAGACCTGGAACACCCTCCCCCCCGCCTACGGCAGACTCAAGACCTGCTGACCTTCAGAAGACTCCTCAAGACCTGGCTCTTCGAGCAGCTGCGGCATCCCCCAACCCCCAGCGCCTTGAGACCCTCACGGGTGTGTAGTGCACTTTACAAATGTCATGATTGATTGAGCACTCTGCCTTTATCAATGTTAGTGAGCCGGACGTAATTTTGCTTTCTTATACTAGTCATCAATGTATTGGCATGAAAATCTACTAAGGTTTCCATCTTCAACGTGTTCTTGTAAACATCGCGGTCATCTTGAAATGTGTACTTGAACAGTTTATACATTAAATATTATAGCGAAACAGAATTAATTCATTACTGTTTGCATATATCAAAAAATCAAAGATCAGAAACATCATTATTGTATGATTATAAAAATATTCAGTATTGTCAAAATTTTGTAGCAGTGCAACATTAGTGGCTTCAGCATTATAGATGTATGGCATTTTCCGAGGTCACTGCCGCATAGGGTATCAACTATGCAACACTAAATTCATACAGACGGGCAATCAATCAATCAATCAGTCATTTGTAAAGTGCGCTACTCACCCGTTGTGGGGTCTCAAGGCGCTGGAGGGATGGGGGGGGGCGGGGGGGGGGGGGAGTAGCTAGTGATCGAACAGGCAGGTCTTGAGAAGTCTCCTGAAGGTCCGCAGGTCCTGGGTCTGTCGTAGGTGGATGGGGAGGGTGTTCCATGTCTTGGCGCCAAGGTGGGAGAAGGATCTGCCGCCGGTGGTTGTTCGGTGGATGCGCGGGACGGTGGCGAGGGCGAGGTCAGCGGAGCGGAGCGGAGTTGGCGGTTGGGAGTGTAGAAGGTGAGTCGCTTGTTGAGGTATGCTGGTCCGGCGTTGTGGCGTGCTTTGTGAGCGTGGATGAGGAGCTTGAAGGTGATCCTCTTGTTGACGGGGAGCCAATGCAGGTCTCTCAGGTGGGCCATGATGTGGCTGTGGTGGGGGATGTCGAGGATGAGGCGTGCGGAGGTGTTCTGTATGTGTTGGGAGTCTCTTCTGGAGTTTGGCCATGGTTCCCGCGTAGAGGGCGTTGCCGTAGTCCAGCCTACTGGTGACGATGGCCTGGGTTACCGTTCTTCTGGTTCCGGTGGGGATCCATCTGTAGATCTTGCGAAGCATACGGAGGGTGTTAAAGCAGGAGGAGGAGACGGTGTTGACTTGTTGGGTCATTGACAGAGAGGAGTCAAGGATGAACTCCAGGTTGCGTGCGTGGTCGGTGGGTGTAGGTGCAGTTCCCAGCGAGGCCGGCCACCAGGAGTCGTCCCAGGCAGAGGGAGTTGAGCCAAGGATGAGAAGGATTAGTTACTTACCTGTAATCCTAGTTCTCTTCCAGGGGTATCCTCATCAAAGTCATAAGCATTAGAATTTTCCCGCCCATGTGCGGGATCCCGGAAACAGTATATTATATGTGCCCCACATATATATATCCATACATATATACCTATATGTATACTCAAGCAATTGCAGCCCCTAAACCCTAGAGCTGAACCATGCTGTAAGTAATTTCCACTACACATAAGAAAATAGCATTATAAACATGAGAAACAACATTATAACTTGTTTGGAAACTGTTTTAATGCTTAGAAAACAGCAGAAATTCTTAGAAAACACTGAAAGCATAGGAAGCTCCCAGGCTGCATTGCAAATACCCAGTCTAAAAAGACTGAAAAGCTAACTCATAGCTGCATAGCAAAAAACTGACACCGTGCCTTTAAGGCACACCTGACCCCCACCTTCCCATCATGCCTCAGGGGTGGCAGTTAGGTCAGTTGTTCTTTGCGGAGACTGTAAAGTCATGGCACAAAGAAAAATAATAACCTCTGAAAACTAACACACCTTTGCCCGGGGAGGCGGGAGGGTTGCTTATGACTTTGATGAGGATACCCCTGGAAGAGAACTAGGATTACAGGTAAGTAACTAATCCTTCTCTTCCAGGGGATCCTCATCAATAGTCATAAGCATTAGAATAGAATAGCGAGCCTCACCTCATCCCCCTGCGGGCAAAGGAAAGAAAAACAGAGAAGGAACAGTATGCTCAGATAGCTCAGCTACCCAAACAGGTTCCTCAAGGAGGCTTGGCCTACTTGGGCATCCGCCCTGGAATCGGATTCGAGGCAGTAGTGCCTGGTAAAGGTGTGGACCGATTTCCAAGTGGCCGCCTTGCAGATCTCTGCCATTGGAACGTCATGCAAGAAAGCTACTGTGGCCGCTTTCCCCCTAGTAGAATGAGCCTTAGGGGCCAAAGGTAAGGGCCTTTTCGCCAGCTGGTAGGCTAGGGTAATGCAGGAAACAATCCATCTGGAAATGGATCGTTTAGCCGCTGGGAAGCCTGTTCTCATGGCGCCATAGTTGACAAACAGCTGATCCGTCTTCCTAATGCTTCTGGTACTTGCCAGATAGAAGTTAAGTACCCTCTTGAGGTCTAAGGAGTGGAGCGACCGCTCAGCCGGGGTCGCTGGATTCGGGAAGAAGGATGGCAGAGAAATGGACTGATTAATATGAAAATCAGACACTACCTTAGGGAGAAAGGATGGATGTGCCCTTAAGACCACTTTGTGCTGGTGAAAAACTGTGTACAGTTCTTTAGTACACAGAGCCTGGATTTCGCTTACTCTGCGTGCCGATGTAATGGCTACCAGAAAAGCGATCTTCCATGACAGATGCTGTAAAGAAGATCTGTGGATCGGCTCAAAAGGTGGGCCCATCAACTTGGATAACACTATGTTCAACTCCCACGGAGGCGAAGGGTTTCGAACAGGGGGGTAAACTTTTTTCAACCCCTGCAAGAAGTCCTTGACCACCTGCATCTGGAAAAAAGAAGGTTGACTTGGAGACCTCCTGTAAGCTTTAATGGCAGACAAATGGACCCTGATGGATGCATACTTCAAGCCTGATCTAGCTAAGTGAAGGAGGTACGGAAGGATGACGTCCTCCTGCCCCTTTGTAGGATCATGGTGATTCTCCCTACACCAAATGAAGAACCTCTTCCACTTAAATGCATAAGACGCTCTTGTGGAGGGTCGCTTCGCTTCCTTGAGAATATGCATGCAGTCAGGCGGTAGACCTAAATGTCCGTATTGCAGGACCTCAGGAGCCATGCTGTTAAGTTCAGTGAGGGAAGGTTGGGATGCAGAATCCTCCCGCCCATCTTGGACAGCAAGTCCGGCCTGCAAGGCAGCCGCCTGTGAGGTCGAACTGAGAGATGAAGAAGGTCCGGGTACCACCACTGGCGCGGCCAGTCTGGAGCTATGAGGATCATCTTCATGTCGGATCTGAGCAGCTTGGATACCACCTTCGGAATCAGAGGCAGGGGCGGAAAGGCATAGGCAAATGTCCCTGACCAGTCCATCAAAAGAGCATTCCCCCTGGTCCCTGGACGGTGGAATCTGGACGCGAAGGCGTGGCATTTTGAATTTTCGTCGTCTGCAAACAGATCGATGTCTGGATGACCCCACCAACGGAACAGGTCCGCCACCACGTCGTCGTGCAGCACCCAGTCGGGCTGATCTTCGAAGTGCCTGCTGAGTGCGTCTGCCTTGATATTCAACTCCCCTGGAAGGTGTACTGCCACCACCGAGAGGTTCCGGGCGAGCAGCCAGTGCCAGATCGCCTGCGCCTCCAGGGAGAGGGGGCGTGACCGAGTCCCGCCCTGTTTGTTCAGGTAAAACATGGTCGTGGTGTTGTCGGTCTGCACCAGGACTGAGTCGGTCTCGATTGCTGGGAGGAACGCCTTTAGAGCAAGGTGGACTGCTCGAAGCTCTAGCATATTTATGTGGTAGCCCTGTTCTTTTGCAGACCACTGACCCTGTATTTGGAGGCACCCCATGTGGGCCCCCCATCCTTGTAGCGATGCGTCTGTCACCACCGATTGCACCGGAAGTGGCTGGTGAAACAGGACTCCCACCAACAGATTGTCCTGACGAGTCCACCATGCTAGGGAAGATTTCGCTACCTGGGAGAGAGAGATTCGATCTCCCCAACGGCCTGTGGACTGATCCCATTGGTCCTCCAGAGCCTGCTGCAAAGGTCTCATTCGCAGTCTGGCGTGGGGAATTAGAAAAATGCAGGACGCCATGGAACCCAGCAGAGATGCTACCTGCCGAGCTGACGGCCTCCGCATCTGCTGCATAAGCCTGCATTTCCTCTTCATTGAAGACAGTCTCTCCTCCGAAGGATACGCTCTTCCCACGCTTGTGTCCAGAACGGAGCCAAGGTAGTGGATGGACTGAGTGGGCTGCTGCACGGACTTTGCCATGTTGACGTGAAGGCCGAGAGCGTGCAACTGTCTCAGACAGATTTGGAAGTCTTTCTTCACCTGCTGCTGGGATGGAGCCTTCAGCAACCAGTCGTCTAGGTACGGGTAGACGAAGAGACCCTGCTTGTGTAGGCAGGCCGCCACCACTGCCATACATTTGGTGAAGACTCGCGGAGCCGACTTGAGTCCGAATGGGAGGACTTTGTACTGGTAGTGCTTGCTTCCAACCACAAACCGCAGGTACCTGCGGTGATGTTTCGCTATTGCAATGTAAAAGTATGCATCTTGGAGGTCCACCGAACACATCCAATCTCCGACTTGTAGATGTGGACATATTTGGTGAAGCGCCAACATACGGAACTTCTCCTTGACGATGACTTTGTTTAGGAGACGAAGGTCCAGAATCGGCCGAAACTTGTGCTCTTGATCTTTCTTGGGCACCAGGAAGTACCGGGAGTACACTCCTTTTCCGACCTGCGAAGGAGGAACCCTTTCTATGGCCTGTTTTTGCAGAAGGGCCCTCACCTCCTGCTCGAGCAGCTTCAGGTGGTGAGGACGGGACCTCTTTGGCGGGATGTCTCTGGGACGCGCTCGAAAACGTAGCGCATATCCATGACGCAGTATATTCAGCACCCAGCGATCTTTTGTGATGCTGTCCCACTCTGCTAGATGTTGTGACGCACTTCCTCCCACTGGAGTGGGCAACGGCCGTAGAGGAAGCCACAGCTCATGACTTTCCTCCTCTTGTGGTAGTGGAGGACTGTTGCTGGTGTCCACCTCTGCCCCTGCCAGACTTTCCGCCTCGAAACTGGGTTTTCCCTTGGGGCTTGCTCTGAGACCACTGAGGGGTTTGAACCCTCTGTTGAGGCCCCTTGCGTTGGGTGGGTCGAAAACGGCGCTTGAATTCCTTTTTCTTCTCCAAGCCCACGGCTTTGAGGGTGTCCAGCTCAGTTTTCATGCGCCCCATCTCCTCATCCGTGTGAGTGCCGAAGAGGGAGTTGCCAGAGAACGGGAGGTTTAAAATCCGTTGCTGTGCGTCTGGCTTGAGCCCTGTCAGTCGCAACCAGGACGACCTCCTGGCGCAGACGCCGTGTGTGTAAGAGTGGGCTGAGATTAGCGCACCATCCGCCGCTGTGCTAATCGACTGATTAGCCACCAGAGCCCCTTCAGTAACAATCTCCTCAAAGTCCTTTTGGTCCTCCTTGGGGAGCTTGGACTTGAAACGCTCCATCGAGTCCCAGAGAGCCCTGTCGTACCTGCCCAGAAGCGCCGCCGCGCTGGAGATTTTGAGGGCCGCCGCCGCCGCAGAAGAGCAGGCCCTGCGTCCCCATGAGTCCTGGGTTCTGCTCTCCTTATCTGGAGGGACGGAAGAGGAGGCCGACGCCGTCTGACCCTTTCTTGCAGCTGCCACTATGACAGAGTCCGCAGGCGGGTCTATCTTCACAAAGACGGGGTCAGAGGTAGCTGGCTTGTATTTTTTCAGGATACGAGCCGGAACTGCTTTGACGGTCGCCGGGGTGAGAAAGGTGTCCATGACTGGTTCCATGATTCCTGGGACCAAAGGCAGCAGCGGACGAGAGGCAGACTTTTGGTGAAGTGTTTCAAAAATCACCGACGTGGTGACTTGGGGGACTGACATCTCAATCCCCAGCTTCTGTGCTCCCCGCTGCAACACCTCCTGGTAGGTGTTGATGTCGTCTATGGGCGAGACCCTGGACACTGGGCTGCCCGAGAGCGTGGGTGAATAGTCCCTGATGGAGGACCTGGAGGACGAGGAAGAGGACGATGATGGAGTCCTTCTCCGCTTCCGGCGATGATCACGAGCCCGTGACCCAGGTGAACGCTCCTCCCGTCTGGGAGAGCGCGATCTGCGTCGCCTGTCGTCCGGCGATCTCTGACGCGCTGGCCTGGGGGGACTAGCTCTGTCCACAGCCGCCACCAGCCGTTGCAGCGGAGAATCATGCACTGGACTGATGTATTCCCGCAGCCTCCTTGTAGGCCCTGAGTCCTGCCAATGATGAACTGGCAGCAGCCATCTGGGCGACAGATTAATTGTCTGAGTCTGAGGAGAAGACCTACGGGGTTGAACTGCAGGTTCTCGTGGATTTGCCGGTCGTGGAGAGGCCCCTGAGTGGGAGGAGGAATGGCGAGACGCCGACTCTGTCACCAGGACCACCGACCTGTCCGAGGCCTGTCTCGACGTCGAGCGCGGTCTTGACGTCGATCCGTGGTGTCGTCTCCTTTCTCGCCGGGACTCTCTCGACGTCGAACGACGCCTCGATGTGGACCGGCGGCCATGTTCAGTGGGCGAAGCATGCCGCCTCGACGTCGAACGGCGATGTGAAGCCGACGACGGAGGCCCTCTCTCCCTCGACGCCGAACGCCGCGGGGACGCCGGCGGAGATGCTGCCACTCTCGACGTCGACACGGATGCCAACCTCGACGCCGAACGCCGCTTGGAGGACGACGGCGGAGGATCCTGTTGTCTCGACGTCGAACGCCGATGGAGCCTCGACGACGGAGGGGATGGTGCCCTCGACGACGGAGGGGTGACACTCCTCGACGCCGGTCGTCGCCTGGTTGACGACGGCGGAGGGTCTATGCTCCTCGACGCCGATCGACGTCGAGATGTCGACGGCGGAGGGTCCCTGTTCCTCGACGCCGAACGCCGCTGGGTTGGCGACGGCGGAGGCTCTCTGCTCCTCGACGCCGATCGTCGCCTGGTTGACAACGGCGGAGGTTCCCTGCTCCTCGACGCCGATCGTCGCCGGGTTGACGACGGCGGAGGGGTGGTGTCTCTCGACGCCGAACGTCGCCGGGTTGACGACGGCAGAGAGGCTCTGGATCTCGACGCCGATCGTCGCCGAGTTGACGGTGGCGGTCTGGACTTCGACGTCGACGACGTACCTGCTCTCGACGGCGAGCCCGCTGTCGAAAGCCTCTTTTTCGAAACACGACCTACCGGAACATCTTTTCTCAGCGCCGAGCCCGACGCTGAGGCGGAAGGACGAGAGGACTTGCTTCTAGATGAATCTCTATGCCTCTTGGAGCCCTTCCTCACCGGAGATCGGCCTCTGGATGGTTGTGCCAGGCCATAAACGCGAATTCGCTCTCTGTCCTTCAAAGTTCTTTTGGACAGGCTCTGGCAGTGAGTACATGTCTTGGAATCATGATCCTCCGGTAGACACAGGATACAGACCCTATGAGAGTCAGTCCTGGCCTTCTTCTTGCCACAGGCAGGGCAAGGATCGAAAAGAGAAGGCATTTTAAGATGGAAAAAATGCCCAAAATTGCCTAAAAAAGGCAGCCTCTTACTGACTTAGATGTAAAACGTCGAAGTAAGGGAAAAAACAGTTGAAAAACAGACAAAATTTTCTGACAAACTCAGAAAAAAGTGGAGCTCTGTTGCCAGGATCCTTCCAGAAGGAGCCGGAAAGAACAACTGACCTAACTGCCACCCCTGAGGCATGATGGGAAGGTGGGGGTCAGGTGTGCCTTAAAGGCACGGTGTCAGTTTTTTGCTATGCAGCTATGAGTTAGCTTTTCAGTCTTTTTAGACTGGGTATTTGCAATGCAGCCTGGGAGCTTCCTATGCTTTCAGTGTTTTCTAAGAATTTCTGCTGTTTTCTAAGCATTAAAACAGTTTCCAAACAAGTTATAATGTTGTTTCTCATGTTTATAATGCTATTTTCTTATGTGTAGTGGAAATTACTTACAGCATGGTTCAGCTCTAGGGTTTAGGGGCTGCAATTGCTTGTGTATACATATAGGTATATATGTATGGATATATATATGTGGGGCACATATAATATACTGTTTCCGGGATCCCGCACATGGGCGGGAATATTCTAATGCTTATGACTATTGATGAGGATCCCCTGGAAGAGAACCTCCGTCTTGTCAGAGTTCAGTTTCAGGCGGCTGCTCTTCATCCATTCGGCGACCGCCTTCATCCCTTCGTGGAAGTTGGATTTGGCGGTGTCTTTGGTGAGGGAGAGGATCAGCTGGGTGTCGTCGGTGTATGAGACTATGTTGAGGTTGTGCGATCGGACAATGTTGGCGAGCGGTGTCATGTAGACGTTGAAGATGGTCGGGCTGAGGGATGATCTTTGGGGTACGCCGCAGGTGATCTTGGTGGCTTCAGATCGGAATGGAGGAAGGCGGACTCTTTGGGTTCTGTTGGTGAGGAAGGAGGTGATCCATTCCAGGGCTTTGTCGCGGATCCCTGCGTTGTAGAGGCGTGTGCGAAGGGTGTGGTGGCAGATGGTGTAGAAGGCGGCTGAGAGGTCCAGGAGGATGAGGGCCGCGGTTTCGCCATTGTCCAGCAGGGCCCTGATGTCGTCAGTGGTGGCGATGAGGGCAGTTTCGGTGATGTGGTTGCTGCGGAATCCGGATTGGGATGAGTCCAAGGTGTTGTTTTCTTTGAGGTATTGGGTCAGTTGTCTGTTGACTATCTTCTCGATGACTTTCGCCGGGAACGGGAGTAGGGAGATGGGTCGGAAGTTCTTGAGGTCCTTTTTGTCTGCCTTAGGTTTTTTTGTTTCCAGCTTTCTAGGAAGGTGGCGGTCTCGAATGAGCTGTTGAAGATCTTACGGAGTTGGGGTGCGATGATGGAGCTCGCTTTGTTGAAGATGTGATGGGGGCAAGGGTCTGATGGTGAGCCGGAGTGGATGGTGCTCATGGTCTTGATGGTTCCAGGAGATCAGACGGCCGGTGTGACTGTGGGCCGGTGAGTCTGTGTTGTCGGCAGCTGTTGGAGAGGTCTGGGAGTTGAAGCTGTCGTGGATGTCTGCGATCTTGCGGTGGAAGAAGGTTGCTAGAGAATCGCAGAGGTCTTGTAACAGAGGGATGTCGTTGGAGCTGGAGCTGGGGTTGGCGGGCTCCTTAACGATGTTGAAGAGCTCTTTGCTGTTGTGTGCGTTGTTGTCGATGCGTTCCTTGTAGGAGGTCCTTTTGGCAGTTTGGATGAGTTGGTGGTGTGTGCGGCTGGCGTTCTTGAGGGCTGCATGGTTTTCTGGTGTTTGCTCGTGGCGCCATTTCTTCTCTAGTCTTCGGCAGGTCTGCTTGGATGTTTGTAGGTCGGCAGTGAACCATATGGCCCTTCTGTCGGTGCGCCTGTTTGTGGGTTTCTTGATTGGGACGAGAATGTTGGTGCAGTCGTCGATCCATTTCCTGAGGTTGTGGGCGGCTGTGTTGGTGTCGGTGTGGTCGGTTCGTGGGTTTCAGGCAAGGGTTGTGATTAGCTGGTCTTCAGTGACCTTGTTCCAGCAGCGGTGGGGAATTCTTTGCTGGTGGTTGTGTGCGGTGGTTTTCATGAAAGAGAAGTGGATGCAGTGGTGGTCGGTCCAGTGGAGTGCGGTGGTGTGGCTGACGGAGATGTGGCTGCTGCCGGAGATAATGGGGTGAGTGTTTGTCCGGCGTTGTGGGTGGGTGTTGTGATGAGCTGTTTGAGGCCGAGGTTGGCGAGGTTGTCCAGTAGTGTGGTGGAGTTGCTGTCGTTGGTGTTCTCGAGGTGGAAGTTCAGGTCTCCGAAGAGGATGTAGTCTGTGGAGGCCAGGGCGTGCGGGCTGACGGGTGTGTGATGTTGTAGATGAACTGTGCCCGGGGCCAGGAGTGTCTGTACACGAGGGCTCCTCTGAGGGTAGTGCTGGGATCTATGTGGATTTGGATGGGCGGTGCTGACGGCGTCGTCGGTGTTGGTTGAGATTCCGAGGGTGTTTCTGTGGACGATGGCGATTCTTCTGTTGGTGCAGTCCCTGCGGGTGATCTTGTATGGCTATGGCAACGTCGGGCGCCGATGAGGTGTTCATTCAGGTCTCCGCCAGGAAAGCGACGTCCGGGGAGTATGAGTCGAGCAGGTCCCAGATTCCGATGGCATGCCTGTGGACGAAGCGGGTGTTGAGCCGGGGGGTGGGGGGTGGGGGGGGGGGGGGGTAGTAGGACGTGCTGGTGTACGCTGTCTGGGGAAGCTGCAGTTTCGGCAGGTGAATGGTCCGTGGGTGTGCTTCGGGATGGCCTTGAAGCAGGCGGTAGAACGGCCAGCGTTGAGTGCGTGGAGGAGGTTGGCGTCGTAGCGGCGTCTGGGTGCTCGTGGGGGCCAGGGGGTCTGGCGCTGGGCGCGGCCCAGGCGCGGAGCGGCGCACACGGGCTTGCCTTAGGCACGCCTTTGGCGCACCAGCGGGGCGACCGTGCAGCGGTCGGCATTATGCAGGGGAGGGGGCTGGGAAGGGAAGTGGGAGCGGAGCCGCAGGGGAGCAGCGGCGGGAAAAATACTTAGATCAGGGAAGCGAGCGAGTGTACAAAGTAAAAGTATAAAGGAATAAACAGTATAAAGGCAAAAACACAGGGACCAGGCAAGTATCTGAAGGGGGGAGAGGGAATAAGCACAGACGGAGTGACAGTAGCGGGTAAGAAAACGGGAGAGCGACTTGGAGAGCGCTGCAGGCGCGAACATCTGCTGGTGAGGGCTTCGAGCTGGAGCGAGAGCGACGGCTGGCCTGAGCTGCTGGGTAGTGCTGGCCTGGACCAGGGGTCAGGGCATCACAAGCGCTCCCCCACAGCGGTCGGCATTATGTAGGGGAGGGGGGTAGGACCTGGGAAGGGAGGCAGGAGCGGAGGCTGTGTCGGGGGGCAGGTCCGCAGGGGAGCAGCGGCAGGTAAAATACACAGAGCGGGGAAGCGAGTGAGTGTACAATAACAATATAAAGGAGTAAACAGTATAAAGGCCAAAAACACAGGGACCAGGCAAGTAACTGAAGGGGGGAGAGGGAATAAGCACTGACGGAGCGGCAGGCAAAAAAATGGGAGAGCGACCTGGGGAGCGCTGCAAGCACGAACTTCTGCTGGCGAGGGCTTCGAGCCGGAGCGAGCGCGACTGTTGGCCTGGGCTGCTGGGGAGTGCTGGCCTGGACCAGGGGTCAGGGCATCACCGATGTCCCTCCTCTGTGAATTGCGCCCATGAATGGGCAATCCTCGAAATATTCTCAATTAGTTATGTGTTACCTCAGTTACCAGGCTTCCTGGCAGCCATCCCTGCATGTTCTGGAATTGGTTCAGCACACATGAAAATATGTGTAATATAGTCTCAAAGTAAATATATAAGAAACCATGGGAAACTAGACACTGAACACCACCAAAGTGTATATCACCGTCACTGTAGACCCGGTTAGAAATACGGTGTCTCAATGTCTATCACATACACAGTGATTCTGTCTTGCTAACCGCAATACTTGTGTTTCATGAAAAACCTCATTGTCCAGAACACTGCCCTATGCCTATGGTGTAATAGTCTGCTGCCAGTACCTCATATTTGAATAACATTCAGCAACATCTATTAATGATGCCCTCTATGGGCTAGGCTGGCTGATGGACATTGCAGAATGAGGAGCTGCTGCCCAAGATGGGCTATGTTGTGTCTACTGATGCTAGGTGACAATTTTCCTCGGTGAGTTTAGTACACTTCATCTTTGGCCCGTTCCCTAGGTAACACTTCATCTATGGCTCCTTCCCTGGGTAACACCCCTACAGTGAAACCTAATGTTGGGTCCTTCAAGAAAATTCCCCTACATTGGCATCCTACTCCATTCTTGCATTGCTCCAGAAATGGGCCCAATTTACAGCAGCATCAGACAGAGGGATAGTGGAAATCCTTGTAAAGTACGCTTGGGGTGACAGAGCAAAACGTTTGGAGCAAATTCCTAAGTTGGAGGAGCAAATTACCCTGGATAAAGAGGTACAAATGAGTGAAGATCTTCACCAGTAAATGAAGACTAGGCTTGTAGCCTATGATGGGAGCATCAAACAACGCAAGCAGAGCATGTTTGCCAGAGATAAACACGACTAAGAATCAGGAAGGGTGCTTACGTTCACCCAAAAAATTGATATCCCAAGGAGGAAATGTAATCAAACCAATAATTTCAGTGCACAGGTGAACAAGGAAACATCAGAATCAGAATTGGATACTGACCTTTCAGAAGGGGAACCTTCTGGTGCAGCGTCTGGACTAACACATAGTGGAGGTACTTTTTTTCAAGAATACCAAATAATGCGTCAAACATGGCAGAGGACCTCACAATGAACACGCCCACCAGAACATGCCGGAGGAAGACAAGAAAGACAAGACAAGAAAAGACTCAACAGATGCGGCACCTGAAAGAATAACCAGGAGCAAATGCAGAGGAAAACGCAAACGATGACAACAAATCTTACGGTCCTCAACTTTACAGACAGAACTCTTACAAATATGGAAACTGAAGTGCTCCAGTTAGGCTTGACTTTTTGTCCGAGTGCCAATTTTTACTACACCCAAACCAGGATTGATTTTTTAAAATCTCTGATAAAGCTTAAACTATTAAAAGGACATACACTAAATCCCAAGAAAGTTAAATTGATGGACACTGAGCCGTCAGCACCAACTGACATCCTGAAGGGTGAGGATCTTCAAGCGTTATTCACGCTGCAAGACTTAGAGAGGCTTGCACCATTGGATTTTAGCAAAGGAGCCAATGATTTAATTCAAACATTGGAAATGGCAGGGATTCAACGGAAAAGTAGAAGTAACTTCAGACCCAAACCACATTTTAGACCCCAAACACCACAAGATGTGGCAAATTGCTTCCATGGTACAGTAAGCAAGGAACTAGAAAAACTACGACAAAAGGGACAAAGCAGGAACACCATGAAAACGACTTAAACAATGGCAAGTCATTCTGACGACAGCAATTTGGTTATTAAGCCATCAGACAAAGGAGGCAATGTTGTTTTGAGGGAAGCTCTAAGACAGCTTGGGGACGGAGAATGTTATCAACCGATCCTCAAAGAGGAATATATTCAGAGTGTTAAATCATTTTATGAATTCTTGGACAATTGGAAGGACAAAAGAATATTGGACTATGAAGAATATCAGTTGCTTAAATGTGAATATTCCCTGAGTCCAACTTTTTATCATATTCCTAAAGTCCATAAACATTAGAGTCTAACACCTGGGGACCCGACTGTCTCATCCAAATGCAGCCTCTTGGAGAATGCTTCTGTTGATGTTGGTTTCTATTCGTATCCTTTTGTAAAAAATGGAAGTTTATATATAAGGGTCACAAATGACTTACTAGGACTCATTGATGGAACACAGTGGGATGAACATTTCTGGATATTCGGGAAACAACCTTTGCAACGCAGTCATTACATAGCACTACATTTACAACGCAGTCATTACACCGCAACATCCTTTACAACGCATGTCACTACAACGCAGGCATTACACTGCATGTCATTACAATGCATGGTACCCCTACACTATCCAACACTTATCCTACTGTTGCACCCCCTGGAGTTAGAATAGTAATTTGTACCCCTACACTATGCAACACTTACCCTACTGTTGCACCCCCTGGAGTTAGAATAGTAATTTTTACCCCTACACTATCCAACACTTACCTTAAAGGCAATGTAATGGTATGCGTTGTAATGGTATGTGTTGTAAAGGTATTATGCAGTGTATTGGAATGCGTTGTAAATGTAGTTTAAAAATAATTGTTGTAGTGGCATGCGATGTAAATGTATGTGTTGTAAAGGATGTTGCGATGTAAAAACTGCGTTGTAAATGTATGCGTTGTAACGTCATACATTCTGGTTAATCATCCTTAGATTTAACAAGCCTATATACCTCTATTGCACACACAACTGGACTCAGAGCAGTCCAAATCTTTCTCAAGAGCAGAGTCCTGAAATACTATGAACATAACTTCATGATTTTACAGCTCACTGAATTCTGTTTAAATAACAACATCTTCACACTTGCAAGTCAGCTATATCGACAAAAGCAGGGGACTGCCATGGGCACATGCTGCATCCCCAGCTAAGCACATTTATTTGTGGGCTGGTGGGAGAAGCAGGTGGCCAGCGCAGGAGAATAACAGGTGGATAATCTACCTTGCGATATGGGCGTGCTATATAGATGATCTGTTCATGGAATACATAGCCACACTGAACTTTAATTCTCTAAATATGCACTTCACCAGCCACATAAACAACTTTAGTGTGTAATTCCTGGACTTCACAGTATTTGTCAAAGACAAGAAGTTATAGACCTCATTGTTTAGGAAGCCCATGGCAGGGAATTCTCTGCTTCATGCAATAAGTCATCATCCCCACAACCTCAAAAACAGCATAACATATGGGGAGCAACTGCGCATTAAGCGTAATTGCTCAACAGAAACAGACTACAAAAATAGCAGAGGTGGAAACATTAGAGAGGTTCAAAATACGAGGCTATTTATCAGCAGTCCTCAGTGAGGCCAAGGAAAAGGTACTGAAACTCACATGCCAACAACTGCGGGTGGACAAAAAGAGAATAGAATCTAAGGGTGAAAGTCCAGTGAGAATAAATACAAGTTTTTGCACTAGCTCATCTCAAGTGTATAACATTCTCAAACAGAACTGGCAGATTTTGAGGGCAGATCAAGTACCGGGGCCGAAAATAGCAACATTACCCCAGGTTACATATAAGAGATGATCTTCATTGAATGATTATTTGATGCACAGTCCAAAGCAATATAACAGAGTTTATTTCATGTACCTGATGTAAGGTGTGCAGGTGCAGCAGTAAAGTGAGAGAATATGAGATCCCGGGATCCAAAAGAAAGGGTCCAATCACCAAGTTGCTTAATTGCAACTCAGAATTCACAATATTCTGCTTGATATGCCCCTGCAAAAGGAAATATATTGGCAGCACAACGCACCCTGCCAAGAAGCGGGTGCTTGAGCACATGAGTGCAATACCAAAAAAAGATCCAGCATACCCTTTAGCGAGACATTTTGAAATTATGCATAACAGTAATCGAAACCTACTGAGGTTCTTTTGCTTGGATCAGATGGGCATTCACGGATCGCAACTACCCGGCTTTTGGGGGAGACCATTGGGCAATGGGGCAGATAGGTTATTTAGAAGCACTCTATCGTAGAGGAAGAGAGAAACAACTTCCACCACACACACAGTTGGTGGTAAGGGCCCGGTGGGAAACCTCCAAACACCAAGGATGGCAAGGGAGGTTGACTGGGAGGACACCTTTATGGGACAGCGACATGCTTCGGGAGGTCGGGGCATTCTCTGGTTTAAAAAATGGGAACTTCGGGGGATAGAAAAACATGTTGACATTTGGAGAGAACACGAACAAATAAAATTTGAATCACTACAAACTGAGTATGAGATGGCGAGCTCAGAAAGACACAAATATCTCCATTTGACACATGCACTGCGCTGACATTATCAGACAGGGGGAAACGCCCCTGGAATACTTGCGAGACAGATTGTTGATCAACCCCATGAGAGCCAAAGCAAAAATTCTATATAACTCACTTAATAAGCTGAACCCCCTGAGGGGAGCGTGGGAGATGGACATGGGAATCCTCGAGGATGATGATTGGGAGGAGGCAGTCCAGAGCCCAAGGGAGGTAGCGCTAAGAGCCAGTTTTCGGCTTATTCAACTGCACTTTTTACATAGATCGTACGCATCCAGAACAAAATTACAGCACATGGGTCTGGGTATATCTAAGTACTGTGAGAGGGGATGCGGGTAGGTTGGCTCCTTTTTTCACATAATCTGTGACTGCAGAAAAGTACATATTTACTGGACGGAAGTGACGCGAATTATGTCACGGGTCACATACCTGGAGATCTCAGTAGACCCACGTTGGTTGCTTCTGTGGGCGAGGAAAAATGGGTGAAATATACACTAATATGGATTAAAATAGCAGCAGTAGCGGCAAAAAGAAATATAGCCAACCAATGGGGGTCCAATCATGCACCAGATTGGAGAGAATGGGAAAAAGACATGGACTGGTGCTCAGGAGTGGAAAAAGCAATATAATTATATAGAGGCTGCCCCAAAAAATGGAACAAAGTATGGGGGCCATGGCAGGCATACTGGGGACTCTAAACAACTGAGCGGGTGGGGGGGGGATTATTGAACAGTCAGAGCAATACGAGAATAGAAACAAGATCTATGTATATAAATGAAAATCAACTGTAATTGAATGTGTATTGACCCAGATCTCTTGACTGGGGGTAAATGTTTTGATTTGTTCTGCATTCCATCCATCGATTGTGTGTCTTTTGCTTTCTTACCCTAGGTGCGCCAGGTATGCCCAGACGTGGGTCCCGGGCTCACTGTGCCACTGGAATCAAGCTATCCTGGCTGAAGAGGGGTGAAACCCCGAAACCGGTCCTAGGATGCTTGTTTCCGGTCCAGGGAGGACCTGGCTTGGCAGTTCGGGCTGGACTGTTCCCATGAGGCACAGGGTCAAGACTGATTTGCATATAGCCAGGTCTAAACTGGGGTGGCATAGTGAGCAAAAGAATGATGGATTTTACCCAGATCTGTTGACTGGGGGTGAATGTTTTAATTTGTTCTGCATTCCGTCCATCCATTGTGTGTCTTTTGCTTTCTCGCCCTAAGTGTGCCGGGTATGCCCAGACGTGGGTCCCGGGCTCACTGTGCCACTGGAATCAAGCTATCCTGGCTGATGAGGGGTGAAACCCCGAAACCGGTCCTAGGATGCTTGTTTCCGGTCCAGGGAGGACCTGGCTTGCTAGTTCGGGCTGGACTGTTCCCATGAGGCACAGGGTCAAGGCTGATTTGCATATGGCCAGGTCTAAACTGGGGTGGCATGGTGAGCAAAAGAATGATGGATTGAACCCAGATCTCTTGACTGGGGGTGAATGTTTTGATGCTGGAGCGGCTTATTCCCTGTACTTAAATGCTGACACTGTATAAGTAGGTATGGGTAGGCTTTTGTTTTCTACAACTGAATATATGTGCATGTGCCCATTTTTCCTGTTTCTTTCTAGTGTTCTTTAGTAAGATTTAACATGCTTCAATCGAGCCTCCTCTTTGGAGCAAGGGGCAGGGCTTAGGAAGTGGGAGGAGTGATGGCGAGAAGAGGGAAACAATGATGGGGTAAACAGGGACAGACGTGTAAAGAGCGAGATTGACGAGCAGCAGGAAAGATCGGTGAGGATAAGAGGGAAGGGAGGGAGGGCAGCAGGTGAGAGAGTGAGTGTGCCAGAAGACAGGACTGTCGACCAGCACTGACACACAACAAGGAGTCAAGGTCTCCAACAAGGATCACAAACAAACATTGCTTCCATACTAAGCAGAGCAATACCTAGGTAGTGGCAAATGAGGCCCTACCCAAGGTAATATCAAACAAGCATGCAGGACTACACACAACGTACCATGCAGGAGCAGTGTGAGCAGGGGCAGGAAGCTGGGGCTCTCACTGATGTACTTCAGGCCTTTCAGGTTGATGCTGACATTATAGAGCGACATCAGCATTAATCTGCATGAGACAAACAAGAACAAAAGAGAGAGAGAGAGTGAGTCTTGCCTTATCCTTCAAAGGTCACCATGAAGGTAAACAACAGAACCCATGGCTCCAGGACTATACTCGCCTCAGTGCTCAAGAGGCAGTGGTACTGGGCAGTGTCACAGTGGGCGCCGTGATCCAGTGATGGTCTTCAAAGTGCAACCCTAAAACAATCTAACATTTCAAACTAAAACGTAAATAAAAATTCAAGTAATGTTGACCGATAACTAGATTTACTTACAATACTCCTTGCAAACGTTTAATGGTACCTGTAATCCTTTAGCAGGGTTCGCAAGCAGCAGGGAGTCATATGCAGACACCAACATGCTGATAAGGCGTGAACTCTCTATTCGCAGACCCCATTGACACAGTGCATGGACCCAACCACGTTTTAGACAGTTGGACAGCGGGATCCCTTTTGTAAATTCACTGTCCACTCCCAGCCACGTTTGAACCCAGTTTCAACTGCAGAGAAGAGGAATGATGTCTAATGGACAAGAGGAGTGCCCTCCATTTTTAATCCCTTCCACATCAAAGCACAGATAACCTGTTGATAGCTGCACTGAAGTCAACAGAAGCGTCTACCTGTTCCATGTATTGACTTCCTGCCCAGGTGCCGCAGCGCACACCAGTGGTGCAACAAGGCTACTGCTAGGGGAAACCCTCCTTGATTTATTAATAGTACAGGTCTGGGGAACACCCAGAAGCAGCATTAGGTAAAGACCTCTTTGTGTAAGCTTCCCTAGTACCTTCCTCTGGGTACCTTCAACTCTCTTAGTGTCTGCAACACATAAAATAGGAGTGAGCGTTCACGGTTACTGGCAGGAGCCCTGTTTGGCTGGTGAGTCTGCTTGTTTTTAATGTTCGCTGTGGAGACCCTTCCGGTCAGAATCTTTTGAACTAGACAATTCTTAAGGAACAGAAGTATGACATTACCCTCAATCTGCATTTCACCACGGCTAAATCAGGGAAACTGGAGCTTCAGATAAAAAAACACAGCATGACAGAGTATTTCCCAGAGAGAAGTGCAAATTGTTTGCTGCAACATCTTCCAACTTTTTTTGTTCGCCTAAATTACATTCTTATAAATGTTGAAAAGCACTTTTTTATTCCTGTAAAAATGACTTTTGTTAGTTTTTAAATACACTCCTCACTGCTACTTTGGCAAAGTTGATATGGCTTCATAGCGGTGATCGAGCCAGCAGAGATGGCTAGGGCAAGTAGTGGACGTTTCCCTAGTGTGTCTGACTTGAAGCACTAGCAATCAGTGGCTTCTAAGCAGTGAGAATGTCCAAGAGTGGTACCAAGATATCATCTGACAGAAATATTGTATCCTAAATATCAGGCACTAAAATCAATAACACAAAATATGCACCCAATGATTTGATGATATTTTTGTTAACAATGCTTAGGACATATTTACGTCAGACGATATTTCTGACATCCAATGACTACCATGTGGAATGCGGCTTTTGTGCCACAATCTTTGTGCCAGCAGACATTTTACTGCATAATTAAACAACACAGCAGGTGGGGATGTGCCACTGCAAGGGACAAGAGGCATGGAGAAGGGTAGCACCTGTAAAGGAGAAAGAAGCGGGGGTACACAGAGGCACTACAACACACGCACTGCCTGTAAATAAAAAAAAAACTAAAGCAAGAGGGCAGAGGTGGCAAAAGCACCATGGGGCCAACACCAACACTTGAAGTGCATCAGTGTTTGTCCCATGGTGAAGTATCTGCCAATCTTCCCATATGTCTGTAGGCACATTTCATATTTTTGCTTCACCACTGCCCTTAAAGAAACCCATTTGGCCATCAATTTTGATATATCTATGTCACCTGTGAATTTTAATTGGGGGATCTCTCATGTCCTTGATAGCATTGCTCCGTGTAAGAACTATTATTGCTCAAACCACAAATCTGCTTCAGACGAGTTATGAGATGCCATGCACCACTGTAAAGAAAAAGAAAGCAAATGTAGAGCCGTGTACTCCGCTGAAGATAAAAAAGCGACAGATTTGCCGTTATAGACTATCAGCATCTTATTCGTTCAACTCATCAATCTAACTTTACTAATAAAATCGACTGCTCTTGAAACTCTTCCCGGGAAATTTTTGCCATAGTCACATGTTTCATGCAGCCAGAAGAAGCCCTACTAAGTCTTATGTCCAATCTCTCCTTCTTTCCAAAAAAGATTGCCAAAATCTGAAATGTATTTGATACATAACCTTCACTATCATCTTTAGATTTTTATGACTGATTGCCCAACAGTATTTCCCTAGCAGCATTTGATCAACTTCCTGAAAATTACATCCTTACTATTATCACTACTATCAAGTCTGGATCTCGCCTCAACCCTTGTCCACCTCATCTCCTCTCTCTGGCTACTGACATCATTGTCTGAACTGGGGTGGCAGAGTGGGCTAAAGAACGGTGATGGATCAAACCCAGATCTTTTGACTGGGTGTGAGTGTTAGATTGGTTCTGATGCTCCGTCCATCACCACCCCCTTTTGTACGACATCATTGGCCCGGCTCTTATGAGGCTTTGAACAGCCCCTTAACACAGTGTAATGGATTGACATCCATGTTCTTTATTGGCACAAGATGAGTGCCCGTGCTCAGGGTCCAGTAATGTTATAATGCTTGCTATTGTTCAACCTGTGTTTCCGCGTGCACATTACCAGTGCAGGCATGGATTTCATTACAGCAACAGAGAGCTGTTGGAATCCAAGCTGGCAGGACGTGCTGTATCATGGGCACTTACATATGAAATAAACTTACCTTGTTTTATCCTTGCTGCCTGCCTCCAGCTCGCACATTTCATCTTAGAGACCGTTTTCTTCGGCCAGAGCTGCCTTTCTCAAGTTCTTATCGCGATTGCGCAGTCGCCTCCACTTTGTCTTTGGAGGGGTGGTTATGCACATTTGCCGGCCTCCACATTCTGTTTGTATGAACGCAGTTTCCTCGTTAATTAGCCAGGACCTCGTCCAGGCACACCATCTCATGAGGACAATTGCTGCTTCCTCATCATACGTGGCTCTCTTCACATCTCGCCTGCACGCTGAGTGACCAGCACGCCACTTCTCCCGGATACAGCTTATACTTCACAGTGTGTACACTGCAAATTTACATATCTCTAAGGTACTTCATTTGTTTTAGGTTGCTTGTGCGTTAGGTGGCAGGCACACTATTTCTACAGATTGCCTGTCTTTACTTACTCATTTTAGTAAATCGGAGTCATTGACTAAAAGTACTCTATCGTTTGGGGCACTGTTTTTATTTTATTCTATTATTATTTTTTATAGGTGATTTTCATTCCTGCATATTGTGTATACAGTGTTGCTATTTGTTGCTTTGAATTTTAAGGTTCCTTCTCCTCTAACCTTTTGCGTGGCTACTTCACAGCAAGACTTCACAGCAATCAATGGTCACCCAACCCCCACCTTTCTTGTGTCTTCCAAGTAAAGCTGCTATAAATTGGTACATTGGTTTAGGTTATTTGAGAACCATATTCGTTATTGATGCGGCCAGCTACAATCCTGTACGTTATGGTATGTCATGTTATAGGCATTTATAACGCGCACAGCTACTCAAAGAGTGTCCCGGCGTGAGCCAAGCTGGGGTGAAGGTCAGCGGATCGTTAAATGAAGAGAAAGGTTTTCAGCATTTTCCTGAAGAGCTTCGGGACCTGGATGCCACGAAGGTCCAAAGGAAGAGAATTCCATGCCATAGCTGCCTTATAGGCCAAGGAGCTGCCACAAATACATGTGAGACGAAATCGAGGGATGACAGCCCTAAGCTGCGTAGCTGAAGACAGCTGTCTCGTAGAGACAAAGAACTTGAAACGCTTCCTGAGGTATGCAGGGCCAAGTACATACAAGGCTGAGTGAGCCAGGGAAAGGGCTTTAAATGTGACTCTTTCAACCACATAAATTTGGAATGCTGTTTGGTAGTCTTGGTCTTGCCGTGCAGCGGATTTTTGATAGTTTGCCACCCATTTCAACACCATCTGGGGATGGTTCATGAAATTTATACATAGAGGCTATTGTCAGATTACGCAGGCGATTTTCAGATCAACCAAACATAATGCTTGTACGCCATGCCTTTTTCTAACGCAAACAGCAGTCGGAAGAGAATGTTGAAGAGTATGTATCAGCTCTAAGGGTGCTAGTATAAACATGCGAGTTTGGCAGTAATCCATATATTTACGTATGCGACCAATTTGTTTTTAACTGTGCTTTAAGGAAGATGCAGAAAAGAACTCTAAGTTGTAAAACTCCACGTTAATTGAAGTTCTTGACACTGCAAAGAGCATTGAATGATTGCTTCTTTCCTCGGAAATTTTGCATCCTGATTCTGCTATGGTTAGTGACTTTTGGCTAGTAAGGAGGGCACTGATGCTGTTATGTGCCATCAATGCCAGAGGGAAGGCATTTAAGAGCGTGAGCAAGAAAACATTTGGGTCATGTAACCGATGTGGCTCTAAGTATCATCTTGGTAACGCTCAAAACTGTCCTACAATTGGAAAGAAGTGTATTCTTTACAAGAAAATGGGTCGTTTTCAGAGCGTATGCAGAAGTGGTAGACAACCAACATAGATTGGTAGTGTGGATGTAGATCTTGTCACATGTTCTGAATCACTTGACAACGTTATACTGACTAAAGTGTGCTAATTGAATGTTACCTATCAAAGGTCCCATGTGTGAAGTGCAAACTGATGATATAACATTGACGGTTATGGCCGATTCAAGGTCACCCATATTTGTTCTTAGAGGGGACCGTTTTGTTCCCCCCTCTAAGCTGCGCAATGCCATTTTTGCACAGGCTCATTTAGGCAGCACCAAAACAAGCATGAAGATTAAACAGCATTATTGGTGGTCGGCCTTGGACAGTCAGGTCAAGTCCATGGTTGATAAATGCCCTGAATGTCTGTTGTCAGACAAGCATTGGGGAAGCATTAGTACACCACTTTGCCCCACTCCGTTTCCTGAAGAAGCGTGGGAGAAATTAGGGTTAGATTTGTCTAGCTCATACTCTATTTTACCCAGCAACATGAGGTATGCCATTCTACTTGCAGATCACCACTCAAATTGGATGTACCATGCATTTGCAGAGTCCCCAGACACATATGCAGTTATTAGAGTTTTAGAACACATTTTTCAAGTGGACTGGGCGCCCAGGCTTCTGGTAACAGACAATGGAACCCACTTTATCTCTGACGACATTGTGGTAAATATTTCGTTACCGGTACTATTTTTTATGCGGTAAAGTCTATTAAGAACAACTCAGTAAAATGAGAGGCAGAATCCGTGGTATTAGAGGTTTAAAAAGGCTTTATTCCTATACAAAGGAATACAATTCGAATTGTTGGCGTTCTATTCCATCACCACGAAAGTTCAGGAAGGAAGGGCATATATTATTGACAGGTAATCATTTTTATAGAAAAGGCATTACAGTAAAACAGATGCAGTAGGCGTATCAACTGATAAGACAGAATAAACTATGCATGCGTAACTAGAATAGGCGTAACTAGAAAACGTCATTTATACATGATGTCACAAGTGGGTGGATCCATAAAAGAATCCTGTAATGTCAGCAGAAATATTTGGCAGAGATGCGTGCGCAGCCGCATGACGTGTGATTGACGTGCAACTAGAGGGAGAAGGGGACTTGACATTTAGCTCTACATGTGGAGACAGAAGTCTGGGGTTATGTCAACCTAATCCCAAATCATATCTAATATCCTATGTTTAAAGAACTGCGTTATCCAAAAAGAGAGGTCTCTTAGGATAGAATCTTATTCTATACTGACCATACTGACTGTTAGTGCGTGTACAAGCGTCTAAGTGTCTACACTAGATGCGAGGGGGTAGGAATATTCCATGGTAACAGGGCTATGAATTACTTGCATGAGGACAGCGAGGCCTGGCCCCTTTGCACGGTAGCTGGAGGAATGTTTACCTAAACTGCTAGACAGGAATGCATCGGATGAGGGGCGGAGGAGATAATCTTGAAGGTGAAATACAGTTTTTTGGCAGGCGACGGGCTGGATCAGGCACCGTTAGCCGCGCAGGGAGTAAGACAAAGTTCATGGTCACAGATGCAGGCTCAGACTGGAGCTTTCAGAGAGAGAAGACAGGAAAAGGCTTGATGACAGAATTCGGGCCTACTCGCCTGAATCTGTAATCTGACCCATTCATGGCGGATCTGAAAGAGGACATGTTGACGGTGGACGCACATATATTTGCGTCTTCAAAACTGGAGCAGGAGGGAACATACATGTACGTATAGCATGTACATGGAGCCGTTGGGGTCTACGATAGGGGACATAACTGATCACAAAATTCATATTTCCTCATTCCCTCCTTGTCCCCTTCGGACCCTTAGGAGATATCGATCTTCATCAATCCATCGATCTGTTCATATAGCATCATTTGCTCTTCTTTCTTCTTCCGGGATCTCGAACGAAAACTTGGATGTGGGATACACGAGGTGGCACACAGACCACAAATCGCTGGCCCACATTGTAAAC
The DNA here is from genome assembly GCF_964204655.1 of Triturus cristatus. Taxonomy (NCBI): domain Eukaryota; kingdom Metazoa; phylum Chordata; class Amphibia; order Caudata; family Salamandridae; genus Triturus; species Triturus cristatus. Next base: position 24,807,609 of record NC_140591.1, read on the forward strand.
ATAAGCAGCAACTGAAAAGTATGAGAAAGCCAATACCTAGGAAGGAGAGCATTCTCCATCCCCAGGCTGACAACACGCCCCAGAACCAACCGGACCAAGTCCAGGTGCCTGGACTCTGGTGTATCTGGCTTACAATCTTATGAAGGCGGGTTATGGCTTTATATACTGACGGCGAATTTTCTGGTATGAAAATGCAACAACTTGATCCGATGACCCTACAAGCTCCGCCCCTATCGGCCAGGATGACGTCAAGGACAAGACGATTTTGAAGCACAACAATCCGCATAGCAGACTGCTCTTCTGTTAAATTGCCTAAGGCGGAAATAGTTTCGTTCACTACTGCTTCAAGGGTTCTGGTTAATCTACGTATCAGCTTACTATTAGTGACTGTACCTATATAGGGAAAGAAACCTTTATTGAAATCTGTGTATTTTTCCCATGCTGTTTCAGTGTAATCAACAATTGGGAGATCTCTCTGCTGTCTATTGTGTACTAAATGGGTATTTCTGTGATAATCAGGAGGAGCTAGGAAAACAGGTGGTCGAAGGAAAGCTATGTAACAGGTACCATCCCAATCTAAAGGTAGACGTATATATGCGGTCTGGCCACATATAAAGTAGGAATGACGAGAAGCTCTAAATGTAGACTTGCCTTGATCACTGAATTTTATTACAGTGGTGCATTTACTATGGCCCATGTGTATGGAACCATTCTTTCTTATACATAATTCCCCTTTTACTGGGAATACTGACATGGCGGGCAAGATTGGTGTAGCTTCAGATTCAACGTTCAGGATCATGAGGTTAAGTGTAAAATTACCTAATCCATATACTTCATTTTCTAGATCAGTTCCTGTTCTTTTGGGAAGTCCCTCCTTGTTAGGGTAGCAGACTTTAAGCAAAACTAAGTTCAGGTTTCCCCATACCCAGTTGTCTTGATAAACTGCGGAATTCGAATCTAGGGAATTAATCAAACTAAACCATGCTCCACAGGAGCCATTGTGTGTGAACGGATAGGGAAAGAGGGGCAAAACTCCCTTATATTTCTGATAGGGAGGGAGTCGGCCACATATCCAACAATTTGTGGCATTGCTGGTTTGATGAGAATGATGTAACATACTAATGAAAGTGTTATTGCGCAGCGCAAATCTATAAGACAATTCATGTGGAGGTAATTCACTAAAAGAATGTTCTGCAGTTATATTATAAGTACGCTTAGGAATAGGGTAATACATGTGCAATAGGATGCTGACAATGATGATCAGAAGACTTAGAAAAAACAAAATTAATAATGTTACTGTACAATGACTACGAAATGATTTACAATACGCATGCTTCTTGAGCAGCATTTGATTATTTCTTTCTCTATTCCGGTCCAGAGGATTCATGTCAGAGACAAATTCAACCGATTCACCTTGGAGAGGACTTAAACAATCAAATTGTCTGACTTACTGGACCTCAATTTTAGTTTATACAGTTCTGGTTTCGTTAATTCAGCCAAGGGAAGCTTTGAGTCTGTCTGTGAGGGAATGCAGGGTTGAGTCTCTACGCTGGATGGTAGTCCATAAAATTTCTTGATATGACTCGAGTGCAACTACCCTTTCCTTCCCTCGATTTTCACAGCTGTCCTTGTGGTAAGTAGAACCAACTTCGGTGACTTCCACCTAGGATCCAGTTGGGTCTTCCGGTCGAAATTCCTGACCAAAACCAGGTCACCAGGAACCACGTCATGGGGCTTCACCTCAGTATTGTCGGGAAAAGCTGCGGATACCTGTGAACGACAAGATTGTAGTGCAGACATCAAGGAAGCCAGGTAATCTGTCAGCATATTACAGTCAACGTCAGGTATTTTACGAGGTATAGGCGTCCCCCACATATTTGGTGGTCTACCGAAGATCACCTCATACGGGGATAGCCCTGTTCGAGAATGTGCTACCATTCTCATGTAAAAGAGCGCAACTGGTAAGGCTACTATCCAATCAACTCCTTTTTCTCTACATATTTAGGACAATCTAATTTTCAGAGTTTGAGTATGGCGTTCCACGAGACCTGCCGCCTCGGGATGTCGGACACAGTGGAATTTCCATTGGTATCCTAATAGAAGGGAAACGTGTTTCATTAGTTCGGATGAGAACGGCTGGCCGTTATCTGAGTAGACAACACGTGGCAAACCGTACCGTGGGAAGAATTCTCGGACCAACTGTTTGGCAGTAGTCGGGGCAGTGTAATCTGAAACCGGGTATGCCTCTGTCCAACGGGAAAGAGCACAGACAACTACGAGAACATATTTGAATCCTCGACATCGTTCCATCTGGATATAATCCATCTGGAGGACTTCAAAAGCATGATCGGGAGTTTGGAATCCACCCTGTTCTACGGGAATGCTTTTACCTGGATTAAACTGACAACATATCATACAGGTACGGACTTTTTGTTTAGCTGCGGCTCGCAAGTGTTTGTTAAACCAAATGTGTTGAATGCTGTCTAGCATAGCTTTTTCTCCTAGGTGCGCTGGACTATGTATTGTGTTAATGATGACTTGGACCATTGAGTCGGGAAGAAATCATATAGATTTTTCCTTCGTCATCCATCCTTGATCTGTTTGGATCCCTCCTAATTCAGTCCATTTCTTTATTTCTTCTGGTGTAGCATGTGTCTGTATGTCAATTACATCAAGGGCGGGATCCTTAACTGTCATGCAATGTGTTGGTGTCAGGACTATTGTCTTTGTCATGTCAGTTGTGTGAGTCTGATTCTGAGCAGTCTGTTTAGCTGTTCTGTCAGCTAGGTCATTACCCTGAGAAATGATATCGGTAACTTTTGTGTGGGCTTTGCATTTCATAATCGATATTGCAGTAGGTAGATGAATCGCGTCTAATAGGGCTTGAATGAGGGGTCCGTGTTGTATGTGGGCACCGTGAGAAGTTAAATAACCTCTCTCTCGCCACAGTACGCCGAAGTCATGGACGACTCCGAATGCATAACGTGAATCTGTGTATATGTTGACTTTTTTATTTGTGGCTTGAATACAGGCTTGTGTCAGAGCGATGAGCTCTGCTGCTTGAGCTTACAAAGTGTTAATACAATTTGTTTCAATGACTTCAGTGTCTGTTGTGACTGCGTAAGCGGCCACTAACTCCCCTGTACTTGTTCTCATACATGACCCATCTACATATAATGTCAAGTCTGGATCTGATAAAGGGATGTCTGTCAAGTCTTGTCTGGGTTTCGTCGTGATAGTAATGACTTCGACACAATCATGTGCCAATGGATCTGTTCCGCCTACTGGTAACAGTGTGGCAGGATTTAACGTATTACAACGTCTGATTTCTATGTGTGGCTGAAACAATGTTAATTCGTAACCGGTGAGTCTCGCTATAGTCAAGTGTTGTGTTTGTGTGCGGTTCAAGAGAACCTCTACTGCATGTGGTACTTGTACTGTCAATTGATGTCCTAACACTATGGCATCGCTTTGTCTGATTGCTAAAGCTGTTGCTGCCACTGATTTCAGGCACGCTGGAAGTGCCTGAGCTACTGGATCTAATGTACTAGAGAAATAAGCACATGGTTTGTGTGATCCTGCTTGTTCCTGAGTGAGTACTGACAAAGCAGTACCTTCGCGTTCTGTAACAAAGAGTGTAAACTGTTTACTGTAACATGGTGTTGCTAGGACAGGTGCTTGACATAAAGCTTTCTTTAAGCTTTCAAGGGCATGTGTATGTTCTGGAGTCCAAGGGAGGACAGTCGATGTGGCTGCCTCCTGTGTTGTCAACTGGATGAGTGGTTTTGCTAGAAATGCATATTGAGGGATCCACTGCCTACAGTATGAAGTGAGGCCTATGAAAGCCCGCATCTCCTTTTGTGTCTTGGGTGGTGGCATGTTAGCAATTAACTGGATGCGATCGGGTGTAAGCTGCCTTCCCTCCTTGGACAGCGAGTGCCCAAGATAAACAACTCGCTGGACACAGAATTGCAGCTTAGAAGGGGACACCTTGTGCCCCTTGTCAGCCAGAAATTTCAAAACCGTCAGTGACGCTTTTTCACATTCATGTTCGCTTCGGGCGGTGATCAGCAGATCATCGACATATTGAAGCAAGGCAGTGTTAACTGGCATGTGGATACTGTCAAGTTCTCGTTTCAGTGCTTGGCTATAGATGCTGGGGCTTTCTGTAAATCCTTGAGGTGCGCGTGTGAATTTAAAACTTCGTCCATTTAAACTAAAACCGAAAAGATATTGACTTTCCGGATCAATTGGGACACTAAAGAAAGCATTCTTGAGATCAATTACAGTGAAAAACGTTGCTTCTGAGTCAATGGCTGTGAGTAATGAGGAGATATCTGGGACCACAGGGTATTGTGGTACAATGCATTTATTTAATTCGCGCAGATCAATAACCAATCGATATACTGGTGGTGCTTTTGGATCCGTTCTTTTAAGGATCGGAATTATCGGGGAATTACATACATTGGAGTCAGTTTCGACAACCACTCCTTGGGCAATAAGCTCGTCAATGATTTGCAGTAAAGCCACTACAGCATCTGGGGGTAACTTGTATTGTCGCATTCGTGGTAGTACTATTCCTGATTTCAGTGTAACTCGATATGGTGTAATGTTCATGCAACCAACATCAGTGGGGCCTTGTGCCCATAACTGTGTAGGTAAATTCTGCAGTCGGTGATCCATGTCTCTGGATACGTAGTGACCTTTAAAGTCACGTAAAAATAGTCGTACTCCTTCCGGAGAACAACATATTATGGCTCCTAGAGCTTTCAATGTTTTTATACCTAATAAGTTTTCTGGACATGATTTGGTAAGCAATAAATCTGTAGTACGTGTTAATGGACCGACTGTAAGTGGAAGAGGTTGTGTTACGTCATTTATTATCGGTTTTCCTGAGAATCCAAGGGAAATATTTTGTGAGCCTGAGAGGGGTGCCCCTGGAACTTCACTGCGTCTTATAGTTGTTCTGCTTGCCCCTGTATCAAGTAAAAACTTTCTGTCTTCCCCTAATAGTTCACTATGTACATAAGGTCCCTCTTGGTCTACAGGAACCTCTATAAGGGGTAAGCCAACTTCCCTCTCTAGGCCATCTCATGAGTATCGTTGATAATCGGGATAATCTGTTTGTGCGTACTGATACATTTGTTGTGTTGTTGCTTGTGTTGCAGCAACAGGCTGCGCTTGTGGTGGTGCTACGATCTGTTGTGGAGCTGCCTGTTGCGGAGCTAATTGTTGCGGAGCTAACCTAGGTTGTGCATTCTGAGGGATTTGTTGTTGATTCTGATCCTGTCTAGGTGGACGTGGTCTCTCATGCGTTCTACCTGTGGCAATATTATGTTTCAGGACTGGACAATCGTGTATATAATGACCTGATTGTTTACAGTAGTTGCATGTCCCTTTCGCAGGACCTGCAGAATCACCCTTTTGATGATTATCGGCTGGAACTGATTGTGCAACAAGCATTTTCATTTTCGTATCTTTCATACGTCTTTGTTCGTGTTCTTGTTCTTCTCTAATTCTATTGTGGTGATATTGTAACATCTGTAGCATCTGTGATGGGGTATTACCTTGCCAGGTACTTTCGAATTTCAATACTCTATTCTTGACTTGTAGCAGAGAATTTTCAACTAATTTTGTCACAAACAGATGTGGATATGACTCACTACTGGCTTTTATGCCACTATTTATACTAAAACATTTTTCAAATCGGGAATAGAAATCACTAGTGTCTTCATCTGATTTTTGTTTACAGGCTGAGATTGCACCCCAGTCTTCCTTTTTCGTAGTTAATAAACGTGGCAGTACCTGTATTAGTAATCCTGCTAGTGCTGTAGTCTTTTCCCCAAGCCCTGCTCCTGCAGCTCGGGCCTTCTCTTCGTTTTCTAATGCTGTCCAATCTATCTTTTGGTCTCCCACCTCCCATTCTTTTTCTTTGAGTTTCTCATAAACACCGGCGGGTAATAGGACCTTTAATATTTTCATAATGTCGGGGTAGGTATACTCTCCCATGAGTAACATGTCTTTTATCTCACGGTGGAAACCTGCTGGATCCTTGTCATGGCTGGGTACTACTTTCTTCATTTCTAATAATTCCAGTTTAGTTATAGGCGTGTACACAAACACGCGTGTAAAATTATCGCCGGCACCTCTTATTGGGTGCACTTCGCGTAACGGGTTCTGTCTATCTATGTGATACATTTTTCTTCCCATGATGGGAACTGAAACGTGTTCTGGGCATACGAAATTTAAATATTGGTTTCGGGATTCTAGAATTTCCTTAATCAAATCAGTACCTGACCCTCTCCATATATTCGTGAGCAGTTCTGTCAATATGTCAGGTAAGGGTCCTGGATCGGAGTGTTGGCCTTTATATAATATAAGGAGGTGTTGAATCATGTATATACTAGCTAAACGCTGTTCATATGGGTCTAGATTCAGAAACGTGTGTGCAAGTACATCGTCATTGTATTCGCCGGGACTGTCAGCCCATTGTACTGCTGACCTGGCTAATTCTTGTTCGTCCATGGAATCAAGCACGTGGTACCCCCTTCGATCTCGGAGTAATTTATCAGCGGCGTGGAATAAGTATTCGGGGGATTTTGTATTTAGCATAGGATTTGGAAGATGTCTATTACATTCTGGACGTATTGGACGTATTGGGTCGTTAAAACCTCTGGTATTATTATGGGATCTTCCTCCACCTACATAAGCTATTGTATCTACTTGGTCTGATTCTTGCTCCCCCTCCTCTCTGTTTAGGTCAGCGGCGTCTATCTCTAATCTTTCTTCGTGTATTCGTTCTACTTCTTTGCGGATCTTTCGGTACATAGCTACTATACATAACTGTTTATCATGTCTCCCTTCTGATATATTCTGGCCCCAAGTGACAAGTTTTTGCATTTCTTCCGGATTTACCCCAGGCCGGTCTTGATTTCTGATTACACAGTTTATAAGGAAACGTAACAGTTGTCCCTGTACCTCCGCTTTCTGGTACTCCATGGCTCTGCTAATACTTTCAGGACCTCGTCCTGACTGGACAAAGTGATATATATTTTCTAAATGTGTAGCCATTCCTGGTAGCTTCGTTAAATATATTGCGGCTCGTCGAATACGTAATGATGACAGCAGCATTTCGTCCCGTTTACCGGGTACAGGATCATATCTACAATCTACTAGAAGTTCCTTAAGCATGTCGGGAGTTGCTAGTTTGGGCGTACGTTGGTGTGCTAATTCTCTAAGGGAAAATTTATTTCCTCTGGGTGGCGTAGAAAAAATGTCTGTCGTACCTCCTGTAGCACCGTCTGGGGTGCTGGACGTGAAAGGATTTGTTGAAGGTGAGACAGCAACCGTCGTTGCGGGAAAAGCTGTAGAAACAGATGTGCTTGTCGGAATGTGTGTCGAAGCTTGTTGTTGTGGAGGTACAGACGGAGAGTCTTGGCGATGAGCATCATCGGCAAGCGGTCTATGTGGTGCGGTATTTGCATACTCGGGAGCTGCGTCATCTAAATAAGAGGAAAGGAAAACATCTTCTGCGGTTCTAGGATGCCCCTTGGGATGTGCTTTTATCGGAAACAATGGAGGTGGCAAGTCTTTTGGTATTTCCGGAGTAGCCTTAGGTAACCCTTTGGCCAGAAGCGGATACATACCATTCATAAGGGCGTTTCTTTGTCTGTCTATTTGTTCTGATTTTACTCGGGTACCTTCCTCAAGTAACAGATTTTCTCGGTTTTTATTTGAATTCTCCTTACCCTTATCTTCCTGTCTGAGTGCTTTTTCTGTACGTCTATATGATTCTTTACGCCATAATTCAATGGCATCTTTCTGTGACTGTCTGGCTTTCTTTTTCCATAATTCTTCTTCTACTCTCATGATGCAATCTGCATCCCAGGTCCCCGCTGCGGGCCATCTCTGACTTTCTGGTACTTCTTTGGTGTAGTCCACCCATAAATCAAGAAATAATACGGCATCTAGGCCATGCTTATGATACATAAAGTACCCTGGAGTGTCCCTAGGTGGGATGGGAACAGCTTGTTCGAGTACACCTTTTCTAGTTTTGATCTGTCTTACTTTCGAGAAGAGCGGCATTTTTAGACCTTATTACTAGAACACACTTTATAAAAACACAATAATGAACAGTCATTCACACCACAGTATATAGAACGTATTTCAAAACATTTAACACTTAACAGTTTTACGAACAATGACAATTAATAGAAAACTAGTTACTGACATAATACTGACACTAGATAATACTTATTTATATTTATTTATATGAAAAACATACTATATATACTGCTGAACAGTACAGATACACTGCTAAAACAGTGCAGACCGGATTTGTGTACCCAAACCCGTCTTGACCGGCACAGACTATGTGCACGTTAAATGCCTCCCCGGTAATGGTACTCACCGGGTAGCTCGGAACGGAAGGCCTCGGAACGGAACTGAAACTGGACCGGACTGGACTCGGAACTTCGGAACCTGGCGGGTCTCTGTATACCTCGGATCTTGCTCTCTCAGCTAGGCTCTGGTCGGGATACTTCGCACTTCTCACCGCCTCGTCTGGGTGTTGATCGCAGCCTCAGTCGTCCCCGCTTGGCCGGAGGGAGATACAGGAAATCCTGCGGGTACGCGTTTTTGTCCGTTCAGCTGTGGCAGGAGACCGGGCCTGCAACGCACCGCCGGCGCGTGAGATGAGAAAGTGTCCCTGTTCGGGCGCCAATTTATGTGGTAAATATTTCGTTACCGGTACTATTTTTTATGCGGTAAAGTCTATTAAGAACAACTCAGTAAAATGAGAGGCAGAATCCGTGGTATTAGAGGTTTAAAAAGGCTTTATTCCTATACAAAGGAATACAATTCGAATTGTTGGCGTTCTATTCCATCACCACGAAAGTTCAGGAAGGAAGGGCATATATTATTGACAGGTAATCATTTTTATAGAAAAGGCATTACAGTAAAACAGATGCAGTAGGCGTATCAACTGATAAGACAGAATAAACTATGCATGCGTAACTAGAATAGGCGTAACTAGAAAACGTCATTTATACATGATGTCACAAGTGGGTGGATCCATAAAAGAATCCTGTAATGTCAGCAGAAATATTTGGCAGAGATGCGTGCGCAGCCGCATGACGTGTGATTGACGTGCAACTAGAGGGAGAAGGGGACTTGACATTTAGCTCTACATGTGGAGACAGAAGTCTGGGGTTATGTCAACCTAATCCCAAATCATATCTAATATCCTATGTTTAAAGAACTGCGTTATCCAAAAAGAGAGGTCTCTTAGGATAGAATCCTATTCTATACTGACCATACTGACTGTTAGTGCGTGTACAAGCGTCTAAGTGTCTACACTAGATGCGAGGGGGTAGGAATATTCCATGGTAACAGGGCTATGAATTACTTGCATGAGGACAGCGAGGCCTGGCCCCTTTGCACGGTAGCTGGAGGAATGTTTACCTAAACTGCTAGACAGGAATGCATCGGATGAGGGGCGGAGGAGATAATCTTGAAGGTGAAATACAGTTTTTTGGCAGGCGACGGGCTGGATCAGGCACCGTTAGCCGCGCAGGGAGTAAGACAAAGTTCATGGTCACAGATGCAGGCTCAGACTGGAGCTTTCAGAGAGAGAAGACAGGAAAAGGCTTGATGACAGAATTCGGGCCTACTCGCCTGAATCTGTAAAATGTGGAAAGTGAACCACATAAAGTCGGTGGCCTTTCATACAAAGAATGGAATATCTGACCCATTCATGGCGGATCTGAAAGAGGACATGTTGACGGTGGACGCACATATATTTGCGTCTTCAAAACTGGAGCAGGAGGGAACATACATGTACGTATAGCATGTACATGGAGCCGTTGGGGTCTACGATAGGGGACATAACTGATCACAAAATTCATATTTCCTCAACATGAGGAATTTCTTGGCTAGCAGTGATGTGAAGCACCTCAAAGTTGCCTTATATTCGCCACTGTCTAACGGCCTTGTTGAGTGCGCAAACAGAGTACTCAAGGAGGGCGTTCAAACAGCCTTGGCTTCAGGTCTGGATGTCACAACATTTGTGGACCAGAAAGTCTGGAGTTTTAATACCTTTGTGCATTGCACGACTGGTGTTCTCCTTTCTCTTTGCTAAAGGGCAGGAATGCACACACGCCCATGTATCCCTCTTGGTTGTGTGATCAGTCTCACAGAGGTAATGATGTGGTGTTGTCCAACGGCGTGGTGGCTGCAAGGGTTGCATTAAAGCAAGCTGAGAGTAAGTTGAGATTTGATAAGGGACACAATCATCAAAGTGTGGATGTGAGAGAAGGTGACTGGGTGATGATCATGAGCCCAATCAGAAATAAGAAGGGTGAGCCCAAGTTCTCTGCCCCCGTACAGGTGAATACAGTCAGCAAGGAAGCTGTGCTCATTCTGGTTAAGGGTTGGTGGAACAAGCATCAGTTGATTAGGCTTGCTCCGGAGCAGGTTAGTATTATGCATAATAGGAGAAATCAGGTCCATAATGCAGAGTGGACACAGTGCTTTCAATCACCTTGTCAGCCTTCAGTAGACCAACAGGTGGAGGTCGTTCAAAGGTGTATAGGCAGGAATGCTGTTACTGTATCTAAGCACAGCAGTGCAGTCTCTGAGAGCACAAATTCGAATTTGGTGGATGTATGACGTTACAACGCACACTATTACAACGCATGCACTTACAACGCATTTTTTACAACGCATAATCCATTACAACGCATGACATTACAACGCATGACACTACAACGCATTTTAAAAAATACCTTTACAACGCACTACCATTACAACGCATACTACCTTTACAACGCATACCATTACAACGCATAATATTAAATTACATTTAAGGTAAGTATTAGATAGTATAGGGGTAAAAATTACTATTCTAACTCCAGGGGGTGCAACAGTAGGGTAAATGTTGGATAGTGTAGGGGTAAAAATTACTATTCTAACTCCAGGGGGTGCAACAGTAGGGTAAGTGTTGGATAGTGTAGGGGTAAAAATTACTATTCTAACTCCAGGGGGTGCAACAGTAGGGTAAGTGTTGGATAGTGTAGGGGTAAAAATTACTATTCTAACTCCAGGGGGTGCAACAGTAGGGAAAGTGTTGGATAGTATAGGGGTAAAAATTACTATTCTAACTCCAGGGGGTGCAACAGTAGGGTAAGTGTTGGATAGTATAGGGGTAAAAATTACTATTCTAACTCCAGGGGGTGCAACAGTAGGGTAAGTGTTGGATAGTATAGGGGTAAAAATTACTATTCTAACTCCAGGGGGTGCATCAGTAGGGTAAGTGTTGGATAGTATAGGGGTAAAAATTACTATTCTAACTCCAGGGGGTGCATCAGTAGGGTAAGTGTTGGATAGTATAGGGGTAAAAATTACTATTCTAACTCCAGGGGGTGCATCAGTAGGGTAAGTGTTGGATAGTATAGGGGTAAAAATTACTATTCTAACTCCAGGGGGTGCATCAGTAGGGTAAGTGTTGGATAGTATAGGGGTAAAAATTACTATTCTAACTCCAGGGGGTGCATCAGTAGGGTAAGTGTTGGATAGTATAGGGGTAAAAATTACTATTCTAACTCCAGGGGGTGCATCAGTAGGGTAAGTGTTGGATAGTGTAGGGGTAAAAATTACTATTCTAACTCCAGGGGGTGCAACAGTAGGGAAAGTGTTGGATAGTATAGGGGTAAACATTACTATTCTAACTCCAGGGGGTGCAACAGTAGGGTAAGTGTTGGATAGTATAGGGGTAAAAATTACTATTCTAACTCCAGGGGGTGCAACAGTAGGGTAAGTGTTGGATAGTATAGGGGTAAAAATTACTATTCTAACTCCAGGGGGTGCATCAGTAGGGTAAGTGTTGGATAGTATAGGGGTAAAAATTACTATTCTAACTCCAGGGGGTGCATCAGTAGGGTAAGTGTTGGATAGTATAGGGGTAAAAATTACTATTCTAACTCCAGGGGGTGCATCAGTAGGGTAAGTGTTGGATAGTATAGGGGTAAAAATTACTATTCTAACTCCAGGGGGTGCATCAGTAGGGTAAGTGTTGGATAGTATAGGGGTAAAAATTACTATTCTAACTCCAGGGGGTGCATCAGTAGGGTAAGTGTTGGATAGTATAGGGGTAAAAATTACTATTCTAACTCCAGGGGGTGCATCAGTAGGGTAAGTGTTGGATAGTATAGGGGTAAAAAGTACTATTCTAACTCCAGGGGGTGCATCAGTAGGGTAAGTGTTGGATAGTATAGGGGTAAAAATTACTATTCTAACTCCAGGGGGTGCATCAGTAGGGTAAGTGTTGGATAGTATAGTGTAATATTATGCGTTGTAATGGTATGCGTTGTAATGGTAGTATGCGTTGTAATGGAATGCGTTGTAAAGGTAGTTTTTAAAAATGCGTTGTAGTGTCATGCGTTGTAATATCATGCGTTGTAATGGATTATGCGTTGTAAAAAATGCGTTGTAATGGTAGTGCGTTGTAAAAGTTGCGTTGTAAAGGTTGTTCCCCGAATTTGGTAGCTCCACATGTTAGGAGAGCTCCCAAAAGATTTGATGATTTTGTTCTTTCTGAACATGCTCTTCCTCTTTGTTTTTGTACAGAAGTTACCCCATTTCTGTTACAGATCAAAAGGGGAAGATGATGTAATGGATTGCATTCTTTAAAATTTACATCCGCGTTCTTTGTTAGCACGAGATGAGTGCCTGTGCTCACAAAATACTGCTCACTCTTCTACAAAACAAAATCACACTATCGCCAAAGCACATTCTCTAAACTGTCTACTAATAAGTGCTCGATCGCTCTCTAAAAACAAACTGTTCATAACTGAATCATGGTTGGAAGACAATATGGCTCCAGTCCTGCATGAAGCCGTTTCACAAGGCAATCAAATTATCACCCAAAATCGTATAGGCAAAAAAGGAGGTGGCCTAGCTGTTGTGTTCAGACAAACATTACATATCAATAAAGCTGACAAAGTCTCCATAAAAGATTGTTAGGCCCTTTTCCGCAGATGCAATCCTACACCGTCTTACTCCTGTAACTTCCTGCTCCTTTACAGACCGCCACCTAGCAATACAACACTCACAGACACACTTCTAGACACAGTTTCAAACCTGATAACACTACACTCCAACCCAAGCATTCTAGGTGACCTCAACATTTGGTTTGACAAACCCAATATGCCCCATCCGAAAACAATCATCGCTTGCCTAAACACACTGAACCTGCATCAGATCGTCCAGGAAACCACACACATCGCTGGACACATCCTAGATGTCATTTTTGCAAATGGAGAACTAGTTACTGTTCAAACAATAACTCCGGTCACATAGTCAGACCACCATTTGCTTTCTTTCCAACATAAAACAACACTAACCAACGTACGTAAAACTACTGTCAAGAATTCCTGTCATACGAGGGGAGGAAAACGGTAACCGGCGAAAACGGACTACATCTCCCAGGATGTTTAGCGGTTGAGAGGTTATGTAAACAGGAGAGCTGTTACATAACTCAAGGGAAACACGCCCTTATGTAAACAGGAGAGCTGTTACATAACTCAAGGAAAACACGCCCTTATGTAAACAGGAGAGCTGTTACATAACTCAAGGGAAACACGCCCTTATGTAAACAGGAGAGCTGTTACATAACTCAAGGAAACACGCCCTTATGTAAACAGGAGAGCTGTTACATAACTCAAGGAAAACACTCCCTATAAAGGGAGGAACCGGGAGGTACAACGCTGTCGGATATTGTGTTCACACCGACGTACCTGCTTCGTGAAGAGCAGTGTTCCGGAGTGGTGCTCCAGTAAGGCAAGAACGGAGGTAGGTCGAGTCGTTACTCCCTGGGCCGTGTCTTGCCCCATCGTCACCTGTGAAGGACCCGGAAGCTCTACCGGTCAACCATTGAGCTTCGCTTTTTGACTCGGCTGAGTCCAAGCGCAGTGGCGCTTTTGCTGGTTGGAGTCGTAACTCCCAGCCCGACCAGAGACACAGGGACTGCCAGCTGTAACGCACACCAGGAGGTGTTTGCCGCGTTACAGACTCGGAAGTCCACAGGATCGATCGAGCGGCTGCTCTCGGTTCAGTCTTCTTGCTTGTGATTGGGGTATCGGTGACGCATCACCAGGAAGTGACTCCGCGTCCCGGTGCAGTCTGAGGAAGAGGTTGAGCGGCTGCTCCCTTCAGGTAGAGACCCCGGCTGGGTGTTTCCCTGACTCCTCGATTCTCCCCAACACTCTTCGTGCCCCTCACAGCCTACCGATTGGCATTGTCGGCCATTTCATTTCTGCCCTCTGTTGGCATACGCCGGGACCGGCGTATATGCAGAGGACGGTTAGGACCATCCGTGCTGTGGGCTGGTAACGTACTTAGCCTGGAGGATTCCAGTGACTATAACTTTTGTTTATTCTTTGTATTATATTTGCCTTCATTAAAACAACTAACCCTTCACTAGTGGTTGCGTCCTCATTGTCGTGTCTGTTAAACGATCCTGAGACGTTCAGGCCGTTACAAAATATCCGACCTTAATAACACTAACTGTCTCCCGGTCGATAACAGACATGGCAACACTTGATGATGTGCTGGCTGCTTTAGCGGCCATGCAAGTTGAAGTGGCTGCCTCTAGGCAAGAAACAGCCGATGTAAAAGCCAGACTGGATGCTATCCAATTGGACCCGCTCACGCCCAGCACCTCCCTCACGAATCAGACCCCTGCGGTAGTAGTGGAAATGCCGGTAGCCATCCCCTTGGCGACACCAGAGAGGTACAGTGGGGATCCTAACACAGTGCAGGTATTCCTCACACAAGTGGCGCTACATTTATCGTGCAAACCAAAGGCGTTCCCCACGAGTCAGGCTCGTGTGGCTTTCCTTATATCCTATTTGGCGGGAAACGCGGCACAATGGGCTGTACCTCTGGTGAGCAGGGACGACCCCCTCTTATGTGATTGGGGTGCTTTTCGCGAGGAATTCCTGAAGGTATTCGACAGAAGGGCTGACTCGTACACGGCGGACCGTGAAATGCTTGAGTTGAGACAGGGATCCAACGACCTGGTGCAGTATCTCAACGCGTTCCGAAGGCTGGTTGCGGAAACCAAGTGGCCTGTTGCTAAACAGACGGC
Organism: Triturus cristatus; assembly: GCF_964204655.1. Lineage (NCBI taxonomy): Eukaryota > Metazoa > Chordata > Amphibia > Caudata > Salamandridae > Triturus > Triturus cristatus. The sequence continues at coordinate 24,822,754 of NC_140591.1, forward strand.
GCTCTTCCATCAAGGGCTGTGCGATGAGCTCAAGGACGCCGTGGCTCATATTGACCCTCAACCCAAGACATGTGAGGGCCTTATCAACCTGGTATTACGGCTGGAACATAGGCTAAGTGAAAGAAAGGGGGATCATGGGAGAAAAGGAAAATCCCTTCCATCCTATGTGACGGTGGGAAGTCCTGAAACTTCCACCGCATCCAAGGGAGAACCCATGGACATCGGCGCAATACGAGCGAGCCTCACAGCCACGGAGAAAGAGTCACGCCGTAAACAAGGATTGTGCCTATATTGTGGCAAAAAAGGCCACTACGTACGTGAATGCCCTGCCAAACCGAAGACGTCACGTTATCGGGCCAACCGGTCGGTAACAGCCGTGGTGGACATACCGGCGGAAAACTAGAGGACTCCAAGACCAGAGAAGGGGCATCTCGGAGTCACTCATCCATCCCTTCACTTTCCAACTCGGTCACTAAGGGACAACGACACCTGTTTATCACGGTGCACGTGGGAGTGCATGACCAGTGGATACCCGTTGTGGCCATGGTGGATTCAGGGGCCACTGGCATGTTTATGGACCACAACGAGGCATGCAGGCTAGGGCTAGTGCTTCTTCCCAAAGCTGTACCCGAAGACGTCTATGCTGTAGACGGAAGGCGATTGGTGACGGGGCCCATCGGGCAGCACACGGGGGTCCTTCCGATGAGATATGGGTGGAACCATTTGGAACAAATCGATTTTAACATCATCCGAGCGCCCCAATATGGCGTCATATTGGGATTGCCGTGGCTACAGAAACACAACCCCTTTGTGGATTGGCCAACACATCGCATCGAAATGACGTCACCGTATTGCATCCTGCATTGTGGAATAAGAACGGAATCCCTTGACGCAGATGAGAGCGGGAGTCAGACGGTGGCTACAGCGGCAGAAAAAGATGTGGCTCTCCCCCAGGCTTATCACAGTTTTGAGGATGTATTTGATGAGGTGAAGGCGGAAGTGCTACCACCACATAGACAGTTTGACTGCCAGATCGACCTGGTGCCAGGGGCCAGCGTTCCCAGCGGCAGGCTGTATGCCCTGACGGAGCCTGAAAACGTGCATCTCCGGGGGTACCTGGATAAACTCCTCAAGCTAGGATTCATCCGCCCGTCCAAGTCTCCGGCCGCCTCGCCACTCTTCTTCATCCCGAAGGCTAATGGGGAGCTGAGAGCCTGTGTGGACTTTAGGGCATTGAATGCGATAACCATAAAAAATCGGTACCCCTTGCCTCTCATCAGTGTACTTCTGGAACAGGTCAAGAAAGCTCGTATCTACACCAAGTTGGATTTGAAAGGGGCATACCATCTGGTGCGCATGAGGGACGGAGACGAGTGGAAGACCGCCTTTAAGACCAGGTTCGGCCTTTTTGAGTACCTCGTCATGCCGTTCGGTCTGTGCAACGCCCCGGCAGCCTTTCAGTACTTTTTGAATGAGGTATTCAGAGAGGAGTTGGATATCTACGTGGTCGTATATATCGACGACATCCTCATCTATTCGTCCAGTGTGGAGGAGCACGTACACCACGTCAAAGCTGTGCTCCAAAAGCTGAGGGAAAACATGCTGTTTTGTAAACTCAGCAAGTGTGACTTCCACGTCACATCCGTGGAATTCCTCGGAGTGATGCTGAGTCCAGAGGGACAGGAGATGGCAGAACGAAAGATCAAGGCGGTGAAAGAATGGCCGGTGCCCCAAAGCGTGAAGGACGTCCAAAGTTTCATTGGCTTCGCCAACTTTTACAGGCGGTTCATAGATGGATTTTCAGGAGTGGTGGCCCCAATCACACAGCTACTGAGGAAGTCCAAGGAGTTTGTCTGGTCCCCTGAAGCGAACAAAGCCTTTGAGGCCCTGAAAAGCGCCTTTGGTAAGGCGCCGGTGTTGGCTCACCCCGATCCGGATCTCCCCTACGTGGTGGAAGCGGACGCATCGGATGTGGCGCTGGGGGCTATCTTGTCCCAACGCAACCACGACACAGGGGTGCTTCATCCCGTTGCGTACATGTCCCGCAAACTCAACGACGCCGAACGCAACTACCATATTGCGGAGAAGGAGCTTCTCGCAATCAAGGACGCCTTCACCGAATGGAGGCATTGGTTGATGGGGGCAAGACATGTGGTATCGGTGTACACGGACCATCGGAACCTACAGTTCATGACGGCCACTAGACACCTTTCTCCCAGGCAGCTGCGGTGGATGATCTTCTTTGCGGGGTTCAACTTCCGCATCACATATCGGCCGGGGACGGAAAACCGAAAGGCGGACGCCCTGTCCCGTCAATCTGCAGTTAAGGAACCATTGCCTGCAACCGAGCGTTCCATCATTTCCCCGAGGATGGTATTGGGGGTTATCCAACCGGATACTTTCCTGAGGGGAATAAAGAGAGGGATCAGGTCATTCGCATGGCGGAGGTGGCTCCTCAGTCACAGAGAATGGCAGCTGAAGGACGGGATACCCCTGAAGGGCAGGTGCCTATTGATACCCACGCCTAGGCTAAGGAAACAAGCATTCATCTGGTGCCATGACTCTCCATGCGCAGGTCATTTGGGCTTTGAAAAAACGGTGGCTAGCATGGGACGGCATTTCTGGTGGCCAACCATGAGAGTGGATGTCAGGAGGTGGGGACAGGAGTGTCCTACGTGTGCTACCATGAAGGCCGACCATGGCCGAACCCAAGGGCTCTTACATCCACTTCCAACCCCGGATAGACCATGGGATAGCATATCACTGGACTTCGTGGTGGGCCTACCGGTAGACCAGGGGATGACGGCAATACTGGTGGTGGTGGATTACTTGACGAAAATGGGGCACTTCATCCCCTGCAAGAGAGTCCCTACGGCCGGGGAATTGGCGTCACTACTCCTAAAGAATGTGGTACGACTGCATGGATTACCTGGGGTGATCGTGTCGGACCGGGGGTCGCAGTTTACTGCGCAATTCTGGAAGACTTGGTGCACTGCGCTGCATGTTAAGACCGCCCTGTCCACCAGCTACCACCCTCAAACGGACGGCCAAACCGAGCGCCTGAACCAAACGCTCAAACAGTATCTGCGATGTTTTGTGGACCAGGGCAGGGAAGAATGGGTCGACTTGCTATGGGTTGCAGAGATAGCCTATAACAACGCCACTCACAGCTCCACACAGTCATCTCCGTTCTATAGCAACTATGGCCAACATCCCAGGTTCTTGCCATTTCTACATCCGTTCAGAGAGGACAGGATTCCCGCCACAGCGGACAGGGTGGCACACATAAAAGACACATTGATGCGCTCAAGGGCTGTCCTAATAGAGGCCAAGAGAAGATATAAGGCTGCGGCAGATAGGAAGAGAAGGCCCGGGCCACTGTACCGCACTGGAGACTACGTCTGGATATCCACAAGAAACATGAGGTTTCGAAAGAACAGTGTGTTCCATCCCAAGTATATGGGCCCCTATCGAATTACCAAGTGTATGGGTCCCGTGAACGTGAAGGTGTGCTTGCCCCAGTCATTGCGGATACACCCTGTCTTTCATGTATCATTGCTCAAACCAGCACCCTCCAAGCCGTCTGGGACACCTCGGCCGGTATGCGTGGAGTCGGAGGTGGAGTATGAAGTGTCGGGCATACGGGCGTCCAAATGGCGCAGGGGGAAGCTGTGGTACCTGGTTGCGTGGAAAGGCTATGGCCCGGAGGAGCATTCATGGGAACCGGCTGAAGGGGTTCATGCTCCGCGCTTGGTCTCCTTGTTCCATCGGCGTTTTCCTGCCAGCGCTGGACCCGTGGGGAGCCGCTGAGAGGGAGGATGTACTGTCAAGAATTCCTGTCATACGAGGGGAGGAAAACGGTAACCGGCGAAAACGGACTACATCTCCCAGGATGCTTAGCGGTTGAGAGGTTATGTAAACAGGAGAGCTGTTACATAACTCAAGGGAAACACGCCCTTATGTAAACAGGAGAGCTGTTACATAACTCAAGGAAAACACGCCCTTATGTAAACAGGAGAGCTGTTACATAACTCAAGGGAAACACGCCCTTATGTAAACAGGAGAGCTGTTACATAACTCAAGGAAACACGCCCTTATGTAAACAGGAGAGCTGTTACATAACTCAAGGAAAACACTCCCTATAAAGGGAGGAACCGGGAGGTACAACGCTGTCGGATATTGTGTTCACACCGACGTACCTGCTTCGTGAAGAGCAGTGTTCCGGAGTGGTGCTCCAGTAAGGCAAGAACGGAGGTAGGTCGAGTCGTTACTCCCTGGGCCGTGTCTTGCCCCATCGTCACCTGTGAAGGACCCGGAAGCTCTACCGGTCAACCATTGAGCTTCGCTTTTTGACTCGGCTGAGTCCAAGCGCAGTGGCGCTTTTGCTGGTTGGAGTCGTAACTCCCAGCCCGACCAGAGACACAGGGACTGCCAGCTGTAACGCACACCAGGAGGTGTTTGCCGCGTTACAGACTCGGAAGTCCACAGGATCGATCGAGCGGCTGCTCTCGGTTCAGTCTTCTTGCTTGTGATTGGGGTATCGGTGACGCATCACCAGGAAGTGACTCCGCGTCCCGGTGCAGTCTGAGGAAGAGGTTGAGCGGCTGCTCCCTTCAGGTAGAGACCCCGGCTGGGTGTTTCCCTGACTCCTCGATTCTCCCCAACACTCTTCGTGCCCCTCACAGCCTACCGATTGGCATTGTCGGCCATTTCATTTCTGCCCTCTGTTGGCATACGCCGGGACCGGCGTATATGCAGAGGACGGTTAGGACCATCCGTGCTGTGGGCTGGTAACGTACTTAGCCTGGAGGATTCCAGTGACTATAACTTTTGTTTATTCTTTGTATTATATTTGCCTTCATTAAAACAACTAACCCTTCACTAGTGGTTGCGTCCTCATTGTCGTGTCTGTTAAACGATCCTGAGACGTTCAGGCCGTTACAACTACCTTACGTGCATTCACCTATCGACCATGGAACAAACTAAATTTGGAACACTTATTAACATAACTAACATCCAGTAAAGATCTAGACACAATACATTCTGTTAAATAACTATATGAGTGACTACAGAAAGCTTTTGATTTTCTGATACCACTAAAAACCACACAACAGAACAAAAGAAAACAAGCACCTTGGAGAAATACAGAGGTAAAAGAGATAAAACATTACATTAGAAAGCTGCAACGTGCCTGGCTCGAAACAAACGCCAATCAAGACAGTTTGCCTACAGAAAATTAACAGATTATACAAATCAGCTATCAAAAAAGCTAAGAAAAGATACTATTCAGACAGAATTCAAAATGCTAAAATGTGCAAATAATGAATTCTATAAAATTCTCAATGAATTTTGTAAACCAAATTGCTTAGAAGGAACTCATCCTGTTACTCAAGATTTCACAGATAAACTGGCAAATCATTACACAGCCAAAGCAGACACATTGGACTCATACTTAAAACAAAGACAAAGCACCAGCAGTGACCATTTTGCAAAACAACAATCCAAGAACACTCTAACCCAGGCTCTCCGTTCCTTCCAACACATTTTACACAATTCATTTATGGACCTGGTCAAGGCAAGCAGGCCTGTCTGCAGCCCTTCTGACCTGTGTCCACCACAAACCTTCAAGACAATTCTTCTAGCAACCTCTGCTGCCACTCCAGTGAGAAGAATCATCAACAATTCCTTAACTACAAGAATATTTCCAGAAGGACTCAAAAAGTCATACATACGCCCATTACTGAAGAAAACAAACTTGGACCTGCTAAACCCTGACAACCACAGACCAATTACAAAAGAACCTTTCCTCGAAAAACTGATGGAAAGAGCAGCATTTGCCCAGGTGTCACAATTCATTGAAGATGATGCCATATGTTCAAACTTCCAAGCCTGATTCCGTCCAGGAAGAGGCACAGAATCTGGCCCCCTTGCCATCTAGGATGACCTGAAGAACACAGTTGAGCGCAACAGGGCTGCTGTGCTATTTCTCTTGGTCCTCTCAGCTGCCTTTGACACAGTTGACCATGACACTCTGATACAAAGGGCCCGATTCACGAAGGTAAGCTGAGACAAAAGTCTAACTATACGACTTTCGGTATTCACAAAAGGCATTTACGAGTAGTAAAGTTAGACTTTTGTTTCAGTTTTGGTCTCAGTTAAACTGAAGACCAAAACTTAAATTTAATTGAGAGAAAAGTCTATCTTTACTACTCGTAAATGCCTTTTGTGAATACCGAAAGTCGTAAAGTTAGACTTTCATCTTAGTTTACCTTTGTGAATGGGGCCCAAAGACTCTACAAAGCCGGCATAGAGGGGACTGCTCTAGACTGTAACACATCCTACTACTTTCGCAACAGAACTAAAGTCATCCATACCCCCACTTTCTCATCCAAATTGTACTTCACAAAAGCAGGGGTCCCTCAAGGCTCTATCATCGCACACATGCTTTTCAACATCTACATGAAGTCATCACCAGCAGTGATCAATCAATTTTACTTCATGTGCTATAACTATGCATAAGACACACAAATACTACTTCAACTAGAATGCCGTAAAGACATTAGACACTCGCCAATTTTCAGCTGTCTCTGAGCTGTGGATCAATGGATGATGTGGAGCCATTTCAAATTGAATACTTCCAAAATGGTAATACTCAGATCTGGCGACTGGAACCCTTATGACCCTCTCACTGCGTGGCCTGATGATCTGGGAACACTGCCTAAAGTATCGAAGGAAGTAAGAAACCTCAGAATGACCATGGACTCCAAGCAATCAATGACTGCCCAAGTGAACAAAATAGCAAGATCAAGGCTTTGTTACTATAAAAACGCAGTGACAAATTTTTACCCCTTAGGGATTTCCACACAAGGTCCATGCGACCATCTCCCTGGTTCTGTCCAAACTTGATTACGCCATTAACCTCCACCACGGATCACCTTTAACAACCATGAAAAGACTACAACGGATTCAGAACTCAGCTATCAGACTACTCTTGCATATAAAACCGTAAGACAACACCTACCTTGCCTTGAAAGCCCTGCATTGGTTACCGGTTGCCAGAAGAGTCACGTTCAAGCTGCTTTGTATCACCCACAAAACGATACATGGATCAGGACCAATCTTCCTCAGGAATAAAATCACCAAACACATTCAACAAAGGAACCTCCGCTCTAGAGTGGCACCTCTCCTCAAAATCCCAACGTACAAGAAAAAAAACATGGGCGGCACATCCTTCTCTGCTCAAGCAGCCAAACTATGGAATTCTTTACCCCCCCAACATAAGATCCATGGATAACCACCTTATCTTCACAAAACTACTCAAGAATTGGCTCTTCCCCACATAACGATCACACACAAACAGAAATATACAGCATGTCCCTCTGTATATATGAATTTATTTGTACTATAGATATGTACCTATAGGTGTATTGCTTTGTATAAACATGTAGAATAATTATGTTTTTACAAAATATATTCATTAGTTCTGCTTAACAAATGTACATATTACTGATAGTTTCATTATTCTATGTTTTTAACATGTATATATGAGACTGCATAAATAAGTATATCTTTTATCATAACTATTTATATACAATTGCTTCACTATTAAATTACAATAAATAAATAAAATTAATTTAACACTTTTGCTGCTAGGCCTCCCGCCCCCCCCCCCCCCCCCCGTGTTGAACCTTTTTTGGCTATTTGGGGTAGTTGCGATTAGGCCCCTGTAACTTTTTGTCCACATAAGGTATCCACAACAAATTTGGGCTATACATTTCTAAAAAGTAGACACAATTCTTAATTCAGCAAGGGATCATTTGTGTAGATCATTCAATGTTTTTTAAATAGAAATTCAAGTTTTTTTTTAATAGAAACTAAAAGTTGAAAGTAAGAAATATTGAAAATGTTTTGGAAAAAAACAGCCATTTGTGTCAACGTTTTCACCTGTAACTTCTTCTAAGTGTGACAGATTCTTTAAAGCAATATGCCGTTACATTTGCTGGACACTTCTGGTTGTGGGGATATGGGACTTGTAGGTTCACCAAGAATCTGAGGAACCCAGAGTCAATAACTGAGCTGTGTCCTGCAATGTTTTTTCATTGTGTACCGGGTACACAGCAACTAATTTGATAAAATATAAAGAGTGAAAAATAGGTATCAAGGACACCTATGTAATTCCGAAATGGAAACAAAATATAGAGTTTAGAAGCCGTAGTTATTTGTACATCTCCGAAATTGTGGGTAAATGTACTGCTCGATCTTTCCGGCCTTATTGTGTTGTAGAGCGATTGATGTGACTTCAGTCTCTTTCCATTCAAGTCTAGGGGTTAGAGTAGTGTATAGAGCCTAGTTATTAGGCACTTCGACATGATCCTGTGTTCTGTATAATAGACTGAAGTCAAGGGTGAAATGTACTGCTATTGATGTGACTTCAGTCTCTTTCCATTCAAGTCTAGGGGTTAGAGTAGTGTATAGAGCCTAGTTATTAGGCACTTCGACATGATCCTGTGTTCTTCCCCATAGATCAGGGTTTGCATACATATCCTAGGGGATAGATTCGCTAGCATTAGGGGTAATCTGTTCTGTAGTAAGGGTATTTCATGGAGCTGAATTCAGGCCTGGTAGGCCTTAAACGGGAGAGATATTATTCTTCCACCGATGTTAGTCCTGTTTAATGAATGTATAATAGACTGAAGTCAAGGGTGAAATGTACTGCTCGATTTCCCCGGCCTTTCCGTGTTAAAAGGGGCCTAATGTGACTTCAGTCTCTTTCCATTCAAGTCTAAGGGTTAGAGTAGTGTATAGAGTCTATTTATTAGGCACTTCAACATGATCCTGTGTTCTTCCCCATAGATCAGGGTTTGCATACATATCCTAGGGGATAGATTCGTTAGCATTAGGGGTAATCTGTTCTGTAGTGAGGGTATTTCATGGAGCTGTGCTGAATTCAGGCCTGGTAGGCCTTAAACGGGAGAGACTCCATCTTTCCTCCTGCTCTGGCAGCTTGGGAAGCTTCTAGGTCATAGGCAGTGTTTTAGTTAGGAGGTGTTATTCGCTTGGAGAGAACCGGTTCAGGCCGGCCCTTATCGAAGGATTGTATTCTTCTTCATGCCGAAGACACTACATCAGGCCGGCCGGCTGGGAACGTGTCCTTGGCACAGGGAGGTACAGGAATTTGGTGGGCGGCAGGTTACGTGCTGGAATCTTCCATGAGAAAATGCACATCTATATTAGTGAAAGTCTGAGGCAGACATTGGCACTTGCTTCTAGTCCGTAGGCGGCACCTGGCCGTTAGCAGAAAAGCTACTACTTGTTTCAGGGAAGACAGATGACGAATTTGAAGGAGAAGAAAACCTAAGAATCTAAAGAGGAGAGAGTAGCCGATGAGGAAGAGATCCCAGGGACTCGGAGGAAAGAGAAGGGAGTAGATCTGTGACTGCAGAGGTGTGACTTCCAGGCGAAGCCGAGGCGCAGACGGAAAGGGAACCTAGATGACCTTTGAGTACAGGCTACATATGACCAAGGTGATGTCAACCCCTTACTATTAGAGTGTACAACTTAATCTTCCACTTTGCTTTGCAGGTTATGTGAGCGTGTATATAGTAATTAGATGAAGTATTCAGTTTGTAGCTTTGCAGGTTATGTGGTAGGTATTATGTTCTGTGAGTGTGCATGGAGCAACCAAATAAAGTATCTAGCTTGTTGTGAGTCCACATGTGTTGTGTATTCTTGTATAGGAGGATAGCCTATTCTTCTAGTCAGATACAGCTTGACATGAACAGATGTTAATCCTGATCAGGTAAGTGGTAACTGAATGAGGGAGAGAGGAGCCCCTCGAACTAAAGAACAGGTTGTGCTCAACTAATAGTCTTTGTGTGATCTGATATATAGTAACCCCAATTCCCCTGTCGTGTACTACGGTAACAATAGGATGAGCTCGTGCTAAGGCTGCCGTCTGGGTAGGAGATTCTGGGTCTGCCTGAAGACCGCGAGACTGTGTGTTGCTGCCGTCTGGGTAGGAGATTCTGGGTCTGCCTGAGACCGCGAGACTGTGTGTGACTGCCGTCTGGGTAGGAGATTCTGGGTCTGCCTGAGACCGCGAGACTGTGTGTTGCTGCCGTCTGGGTAGGAGATTCTGGGTCTGCCTGAGACCGCGAGACTGTGTGTTGCTGCCGTCTGGGTAGGAGATTCTGGGTCTGCCTGAGACCGCGAGACTGTGTGTTGCTGCCGTCTGGGTAGGAGATTCTGGGTCTGCCTGAGACCGCGAGACTGTGTGTTGCTGCCGTCTGGGTAGGAGATTCTGGGTCTACCTGAGACCGCGAGACTGTGTGTTGCTGCAGTCTGGGTAGGAGATTCTGGGTCTGCCTGAGACCGCGAGACTGTGTGTTGCTGCCGTCTGGGTAGGAGATTCTGGGTCTACCTGAGACCGCGAGACTGTGTGTTGCTGCCGTCTGGGTAGGAGATTCTGGGTCTGCCTGAGACCGCGAGACTGTGTGTTGCTGCCGTCTGGGTAGGAGATTCTGGGTCTGCCTGAGACCGCGAGGCTGTGAGGTCTTGATATATACATATAATAGGAATTCCCTGTCCTTAGGTGGTACACATATATGTGGTTATTTAGGTGTAAAAAGGCCCTAGGGAGGGGGTAACGTTCTGGTTTGGGTTAGAAAGGCTCTGTGGAGCGGGTTCTATCTGGAGGGAAAACCAAAGCAGAACAGTACCCATACCAGCATGTGAATTAGAGGACACTTTTCAAAGTGGCTTCTATTTTACAAATTGTCTTACTTTTGGAAGGCAGAAATGCATTGAAAGTCAATAGGTAATAACAGTTGCTCTACAATTCTGTGATCCTCTAAGTCTCCCGATAAAAAATGGTACCTCACTTGTCTGGGTAGGCCTAGTGGCCACAACAGGAGAAAGCCCAAAAAGCAACGTGGACACACCTCATTTTTACAGTGAAAACAGACCCTTTTTTGTAAAGTGCCTCGCTGTGGATTTTGAACCTTAGTTCAACCGGCACCTAAGGAAACCTAGCAGACCTGTACATTCTTGAAAATTAGACACCCAGGGGAATCCAGGATAGGGTGGCTTGTATGGCTCTCACCAGGTTCCGTTACCCAGAATCCCTTGTAAACCTCAAACTTCGTAAAACAAACATGTACATTTTCCTAACCTTTCTGTGATGGAAAATTCTGTTATCTGCATGGACCCGCAAACTTCCACCCACCCAGCGTTACACCAAGTCTCCCGATAAAAATGGTACCTCACTTGTGTGGGTAGGCCTAGTTCCTGCATCAGGAAACGGGCCAAAAAGCAACGTGGACACACCACATTTTTACAGTGAAAACTGACCCTTTTTTTGCAAAGTGCCTAGCTGTAGATTTTGAACCATTAGCTCTGGCGGCACCCAGGAAAGCCTACCAAACCAATACATTTTTAAAAACTCGACACACAGGGGTATCCAGGGTGGGGTGACTAGTGTGGCTCTCGTCAGGTTCTGTTACCCAGAATCTTAAACTTTGTAAAAAGAAAAAAAAAACATTTTCCTCACATTTCTGTGATGAAAAGTTCTGGAATCTGCGTGGATCCACAAACATCCACCCACCCCGCATTCTCTAAAGTCTCCCGATAAAAATGGTACCCCACTTGTGTGGATGGGTTAAGTGCCCGCAGCAGGGAAGGGCCCAAAACGTATTGTAGAGACATCAAAATTACCTATCACAAAACGGGTTTTTGGCCCGAGCTCAGGGACTATCTAGGGAAACCTACCAAACCCACACATTTCTGAAAAGTAGACACCCAGGGTAGTACAGGGAGGTATGGCTTGCTTGAACCCCTGTGGAATGCATGAAAGCAGGTAAGCTGAGATGACATTGTATCCAAAAAGGTAGATTTATTCTTCAGTTCAATCAGGACAGGAGCATTAGAGGATAAGATGGTTGTAGTAGTATCAGCAGGAGTATCAGCCCCACCGGGGAGCAGCATCCCTGCCGCTCAGCCCACATATAGCAACTGACAATTCACCTCAAAAATACACACAAGGAACATTCTGTGACATTACTTACACAGGCTTATCAGCAGAGAACGGAACACAGAGAAAGTACTAGACAGAGATTAGAGCAGGATACCACCCCCCGAATATTTTACTACCCGGCATCCCCTGTAAACCTCAAATTTAGCTGGAAAAAAAATCAAATTTTTCAACACTTCTGTGTGGGAAAGTTGTGGGATCACAGGGGACACAAATTTTCTACCACCCAGCAATCCCCCACGTCGCCAGATAAAATGTTTACCTCTCTCGTGTGGTGGACCAAGTACCTACGACAGACAAGGGCCCAAAATGTATTGTGGAGACATCAAACCTACCCATCACAAAATTACCTGGTTTTAAAAGGGGGGAGGAGGGGGGCACCTGAGTTTTTGGCCTCAGCGGCCATGTAGGGAGACCTACCAAACCCACACATTTCTGAAACCTAGACACCCGGAGAAGTCCAGGGAGATATGTTTTGCGTGGACACCCCCCCATCGCTTTCCTACCCAGAATCCCCTGCAAACCTCAAATTTAGCTGGAAAAAACAATCTCATTTTTTCCCAATTTTGTGTGAGAAAGTTGTGTGATCACCCAGTTGACACAAATTTCCTACCACCCAGCGTTCCTCCAGGTCTCCAGATAAAAATGGTACCTCGCTCATGTGGGTGGGCTGAATACCCGTGACAGGCAAGGGCCCAAAACGTATTGTGGAGACATCAAACATCAAAATTACCGATCACAAAAACCTAGTTTTGCAAGGGGGGGGCAACCTGGGTTTTTGGCCCCACGCTCAGGGGCCATCTACGGAAACCAACCAAGTCCACCCACACCATTAGCCAAGTGCAGATCCCCATACACCGCCAGCCAAACGCCAGCCACAGGTCAGCACATGCAGACCATCAGCCAAACTTCAGTTCACACACACACCGAAACTCTCCCTGGTTTCTAGTGGTTTTCTGCCCTGCTTGAATGCAGATGAGAAAAAAATATTACCAAAACAGTCAAAATGTGTGCCTAAACGAAAGGGAGCGGCCCTTGCCTATGGGGCTTCTCACTGGCATGCCCATAAACATATCCTTGGTGCCTAGGGGCAGATAAGGGGCTATTGCCCCGATCTGCCTATTGGGGGGGGACAGAAAGGCAGTGTAATTTTTTGGGATGGGGAGGGGGCATAGGCAAGCCCATTTTGGGCAGCCCCCACCCCTGCGTATAAAAACAATCCCTGGTGCCTAGTGGGCTTTTTCAGGGTATCAGCAATTTGCTTGAAACTAATATTTTACTATCCTTGGAGACTTAAATTTACATCTGGAGGTAGCCACTGACAGCGATACTTCTGCGTTGTCCACACTATAACTGCGTTATGCCTGTCCCAGCTGGTGACAGAGGCCACACTCTTGACAGAACCTTTTTGAAATATCCCTCTATAAGCTCCCTTCCACTATCTTGTTCCGATTACAATGCTATCTTTTTTGACACTCTTAACAGCTACAGTACTCTTAGCCCTGCCGCTTCTACTTCTTGGGCTTAATCTCGAGCTTGCCATGATCTGCAGGTAGATACGTTTTCACAGATCCTTTCCAATTCCTTGCCTGCTCTTCTGGCAGACCTCAGTCAGCAGTCAAACAATATACTTCCTGGCTTGATTTTGCAGCTCATTCCTTAGTTCCTTTGAAACTAGTCAGAACCAGAAGACTAAACCTGTCTGCCCCTTGGCTTGCCGTTGAGCTTAGAGCCCAGCAACAGCACTGCAGAAGACGAGAACACAAATGGCTTTCATGCTCTTCCGGAGCCAAACCTGCCACATACAAGAAATGTAGAGTCGATTACAACGCCTCGATCTTCAAACAAATCTGCCTAATTTACCAGCAAAACTGAAGCCGCTAATAATTAATCGAAGGAACTTTTTTCCACGGTCAAAAAGCTTACTACTTTTCCTACCTCGACCTCTCACAACTTCAGTCCATCCTTTTGTAATCTGGGGACTGACACTTTCTGGCGGAAAGTCAAGGACTTTTTTGACAATTTCTGCGCCAAACCTCCAATCTCCCAAGGGCAGCCTGACGCTAGTCCTTCCGTCTTACTATCCTGCTCTGTTGATATATTTAGTTCACCTTCCTATAGGAGATTATTACCCTAATCAACACTTCTAAACAGGTTCCCCCACTGATCCTTGACAACCCAGGGTTCTCTCCCTAGTAGCGGAGACCCTTGCACCTATGTTGGTGTATATCTTTCATCTCACGTGCTGCTCTAGCTTCCTTCCATCGTTTTGGAAAATAATCTCTGTAACTCCTCTCATCAAGAAGGCTTCTTTGGACCCTGCCGATCCAAACAACTATTAACCAATATCCTGTCTACCTCTGCCCGCCAGCTGATTGTGAAAGTCCTTAATAAACACCACATGCATTATGTGCAGACTAATAACCTTCTCGATGATACTCAATTTGGCTTTCGGCCTGATCATAGTACTGAGACTGCGCTCATCAAAGCAACAGAGGAAATCCGTCCCTCACTAGATCAGGGCGAGACAGCTGCCCTCATCTTGCTTCATTAGTCCGCAGCCTTCGACACGGTCGACCATGGGCTGCTGATGAATCAACTGAGCACGCTGGGAGTGACAGGACCCCACTTGGACACTTCTTCATTCCTTTCTTAGTGGACAAGAACAATCCTATAGTTTAGACGATTTTATTTCTGACACTTATTCTTTACCGTGCGGGTCCCTCCGGGATCCTCACTCAGTCCTACATTGTTTAATGTCTACGTCACTCGTTCTGCTTCACTTATAAAATCTTATGCCTTCTCGCTAACATCATATGCTGATGGCACGCAAATTGTAGTTGCATTTGACTCGGATGTCTCAGGAATGGCAGCTAATTTCCAGGGCTGTATGCAGGCTGTCAGTTTTTGGATGTCCGCTAACTGTTTGAGCTTCAACTCACGCAAGACGGAGGTCTTGACTTTTCACTCTGCGCCTTCTTTCTGGTCCCCCGCTTGGTGGCCCTCTGATTTAGATTACCTCCCTACCCCGGTGAGGACAGTCAAAAACCTTGGTGTCATTATTAATGACAAACTATCTTATCTGGACCAGGCCATCTCTGTCACATCTTCTGCCACCTGCACACTCCAGCTGGTGAAACAAATACCACCTTTTATTCCAGTCACTTTACAGTAATCACTAGTTACTTCACTTATTCTCTCTCACAGACCGATTATTGTAATGGTCTTTATCTTAACTCCCATCAACATGTTCTGAATAAACTTAAAACCCAGCAAACCGCAGTGGCACATCTGCTTATCAAAATATCAATCAGTCTCTAAATTCTTAGGGAAGATTCATTGGCTACCCCTTAAGCTGAGGATTAATTTCAAGGCATTTTGCATTGTTTTTAAAGCACTTCACAATCAGGGTCCCATCGATCTTCAAAACAGCTTCACCTGGTACATGCCTGCAAGACCTCTCTGCTCAGCCTCTAAGCGGCTCGTCGTCGTTCCCGGGTTCAAGCGTGATACCTGGAGTGTGAGAAGTTGGCCTGGCATATGCTTTCCACTAGTTATAGTGGGCACCTTGCACCAGTCCAAACAACCCTTATTGGTGATAGGTTTAAAGACAACCTTTATTGAAAGCTATCCTAGTGGTAGCTATGGAGAGCAGCCTTCAGGCTAAGTCGTGAAGAAGTGTAAAGCAGCTTGGTTTACCAGATTATAACCTCTTGAATCACTAAATGAAAGGAGAACCACACAAGGTATATATAAAATATATGTATTTATTTCTAAACACTCACTACTAATCTCTTTATGAGATTCCAAGATACACAATACATACAGTTCTAAAACGACAGTAAATAGCACAATATACAATGGGCCCTAGGGGCGGACCAAACCATATATTAAGAAAGTGGAATAAGAACCACGACTTGACTAGACACAGTGCCCAGAGCATGTAGAATCGCTGGGACCCCAAGTAGCCACCCAAGGTATTGACACAGGAGACCCACGGGGACGTGTGCAGTGTGAGAACACAGCCACGAGCCCCGTACTATTGTATGGGAATGTCGAAGTTGGAATTTTAGACGTTATGGACACTTAGGCGAGGACTTTGAGCAAACCCCTTTAGACTTAGGGAGTTCTAGGGCCAGTAACCATGGGAGCACCGGAGTACTCGAGTTACCTCACCCAGGGAAGCCGGGTGCATAGGTGTCAAACGGTGTCGGGAATCGTCGTTGATTTCAATGGCAATCTGCTGCAAAGTGCTGCTGCCGGGAAGGAGAAAAGTGTCCGGTGTGATCCAAGCATGGATCGAAGATCAGAAGAACCTGAAAGCAGAGGGGGACAGAGTCTGGGTCACTTGCCAGTGACCAGGGGCACGATTGACGAATGCCCACCGATGTTGGGTGTTTCAGGTGCAAAGAGGTGAAGCTTGACTCTGCAGCCACGAGGACCAGGAGGCGTCGACGAAGACCAGGAGCTGGATTCGAGCTGTCCCACGAAGGAGGTCGAGTGCTGCAGCGTCGGTGCCCGGATTGAACCCAACAAGTCTTGGCAACAGCAACCCACGCAGGAAGAGAAAAGATGCTTCGGTGTGGCCCAGCAAGGTCCTGGGGACTCCCCAAACGATGGAGAGTCAGGGCATATCTGGAGGAACCAGGTAAGCCCAATTAGAAGTAAAGTTGCCTTCACAGAGACCCACCAGTCGACGGACTACGGATCGCGAAGGGAGCTCGAGAGAAAACACAAAGGGCCAGCTCACGGAACACTTGTGGAGTGTAAGCGGGCAATCTTCGGTGCAAATGCTGCTCGGGGTCAGGGCTGCAAGTAACCCAAAGCTCAGCTGCAGGAGTTGCATATGCTTCTGCAAATGGTCACGGTGTCCAGGGGTTCGGGTTGCACGGTCTTCAACGAGGGATACAGGCCTCAGAATTGCTGAGCTCAGATCGACCTCAGAGACCACAGAAACCCACCTCCTGTGTTGCAAAATTCTTCGGAGTCTGGCGGGAGCTTCGGAAATGCAAACCGGACAGATGTATCTTTGGTGCCTGCCTTGCAGGGGAGTAACTCCTTTACTCCAAGGGAGATTTTTCAGTCATCTAGTTCAATGTAGATCGTCATGCCACGTGTGTAACTGTCGGGTGAAACCGGCCTGGAAGTTGAGAATTCATCCGCTGGGTATCTGAAGCCGGATGGGATGGCACCACAAATCAGCCGCATTATTGCAGCAGAAGGGCCTTTTACACAACAGATGGACATAAGAGATATGTTGAACCTTATTTTGGAGGAGATCAGGGAAATGAAAAAATTACAAGAGCTTGAGATTGCCTCCCTCCATCAGCGGCTAGGCAAAATTGATGAGGCAGTGGCATGTTTCCCAATCAAACTGCAGGAAGCCGAAACAAGAATCACGCTGCTAGAAGATCAGATGAGCGATATGCCGGGGAAGGTGAACGAATCAGCAAAAAATACAAATTCTCTGGAGAACAAACTAGAGGAACTTGAGAATCATTCCTGAAGGTCGAATCTTCAAATAGTGGGGGTCCCCCAAGGAATCGAGGGATCTCAAACTCTCCAATGGGTCGACACGTTTATTAAACAAAAGGTTCTTCCAGAATTTGACGGAGATTTAACTATCATAAGGGCACATCGAGTTCCCGCTCATCCTTTTCCGAACTCAAAGATACCACGAACAAATTTGTTGAATTTTGCTGACGTCCGTGTTAAGAAGCGAGTCCTGGTAAAGGCGATACAGCAAAGACAGTTTTCTATAAATGAAACTTCTAAATGTCGAATATTCTCTGACATGACAGCTCTGGCAGCGCATAGGCGAAAGGAGTTTGTAAAGTTCTTATATTTGTTTAAAGCTCAGGGTGCCCAAGCCTCAATAGCGCAACAATCAAACCTCTGTGTTTTGGTGAAGGGGAAGTTCCATCTTTTTTCAAATGTAGAAGATGCCCAGAGCTTATTGAAAAAAAATTATTCTGGAAGTTGAAAATGATTTTGTATAAAAGAAAGTTCAAGCTTCTTTTTTGCTGGGGGTAGCAGGGTCACCAAGGGTGTTGTTCCATGACACCCATTAGGTCAGTAGGGAGGACTGAAATGTGGCTAGCGTGGCTAGTGGGGTTTTAACCATTTCTGTGGGTGGGTGGGGTTCCGTGAAAGGTGGTGGGGTCCGTTGGGGGGCTATTAGCAGTAAAAAGAGCAATAGCAAAAGGAACAAAGAGTGGAGAAAACAGGAGTTTGTATCCGAGTAAACAAGCTTATTTAAGAAATAGAAATCGCTAGTAAATGTAGTATTTTGTCAGTCAATGCTAATGGCATGCCTAACAAACAAAAATATGGTGGGCTTATTAGGTGGCATGCCTCTTTTAATCCCCATGTCTTGTTTTTTCAATAGACACATTTAAAGTCTAATTCACCTAAGCTGTACTTACCGGGGGTATTTTCTGCCGCTTTTTTCGCGTCAGCAGGGCTAGCTATGAGAGGGGTTGCTATCTATCTTTCTAGAAATTTTCCGTGGGAATTTGAACAACTTCAGAGGGATCCTCAGAGGAGATGGCTATGGGTAGCGGCGAAACTGAACAGGAGGATTTTAAATTTTGTAAAGTACTATGGCCCGGTTACGGATGACGCCTCGGCGCTGGTTAAGATCAATGAGCTGTTAAGGGGTGTCCCTGGTCAGATTATTATCGGGGGAGATTTTAATTATATTCAGGATCTAAAGAAGGATACCTCAAGAAAAAACAAAAAACAATTGAAACCAAATACTAAAAAAATTCTTTGAGGTTATCAGGCATGATTACCAACTAATAGATCCTTGGCGGAAAGCCAACGCTGGCAAAAATAGCTACACATGTCATTCTCGCCGATACCACACAGCATCCTGAATCGACTTTTTTTCAACATCGAGATCCCTTCATACCCATAAGGCAGATATTGGGACCAACACCTACTCCGATCATTCATATATTAGGCTTGAACTCGATATTGGCGAAGCGAGAAGGGAGCGATCCAGGTGGCAGATGGATCGCCTTCTTCTCCAAGATCAAAAATGGGTTGAGGGCTTTAGAGTATGGATTTCTGATTACTTTAAGATCAATGAGGAGACGGCGGAACCCTTTGCGGTTTTGGGGGTGGTTTAAAGTCGCAGCTCGAGGACAGATTATTTCTTCCTCGGCGGCCCAGTCAAGAGTTCGACGGGCTAAAATAGCTGGACTGAAGGGGGCTGTGGAAAGGACGTAGGTTCAGAGGACTCTGTCACGTCCACATCAGTTGGAAAGTGCTAGAAAGGCCCTGAGAGATTTCTTTGTTTTAGAAGAGAGTAGCTCCCGATCCTACCAACAAAAGGTTTACGAAGATAGTCAGATGGTTGGTAAACTGCTAGCCAGCTCTACAAAAACTAGACAAGAAGCGGCTTTAGTATCGATGGTGATCGACCCCAAGACCAGAGTAGAAGTAACAAATAGTGATGCGATTCCACAGATTTTTTTTTAACATTTCCTGCAGCTCTGCACCATGGAATATCTGGTGGGGGACGATACTATATAGGAATACTTTGATAATGTAAATCTCCCTAGACTATCTGATTCTTTGATAGACCAGTTAAAATCAGATATAGAAATTTCTGAGATTTTGGCGGCCATAAAATCTACAGCTGGAGCCAAAGCGTGTGGGGAGGACGGGTTTCCTATAGAATTTTATAAGGCTTTCTCAGAAGAATTGATTCCACCTCTGAAAAAACGTTTAAATTATATTAAAAATGACGGCCAGGTCCCTTCATTTTTTAAAGAGGCAATTGTTGTCTGCTTAGTAAAAAAGGACAAGAACCCAAAGGATGTTAATTCCTATAGGCCCATCAGCCTCCTCAACGCAGATTATAAGATCTTAATGAAGATTTGGGCTCAGCGTTTTTTATCAGCTGCACAGGAAATAATTCACAAAGATCAGGCCGGCTTTTTAGCAGGAAGCTCTATGGCAGCAAATATTGAATTTTTAATACAGGCATTGGATTATTGCAATACTAATTCAACCCCGGCCTGTATCATGATGGTCGATGTGGAAAAAGCTTTTGACCTGGTGAACTGGAACACTTTGTTTTTTGCCCTCGGTCGATTCCGTATTCCTCCTCAGGTTATTTCAATGCTTCGAAATATTTATCAGGGGGCACAGGCTCAGGTGGTAATAAATGCAAAATGGGCTGGTACAGTAAAAATAAATTGGGGGACAAGACAAGGATGTCTGCTCTCCCCTTTGCTCTTTGCCTTTATTATAGAACCATTAGCCATTAAAATGCGAGACAATGCAGCAATTAATGCTCCAATTTTGGGTATGGCCAAATTAAAGCTATTCGCGGACGGCATTATTTTATATCTGAAGCCTAATAGTCAGAAATTGGAATTGGCAATGAGGGAATTTAGCACATTCGAGTTAATTGGGGGCTATAAAATAAATCAAAATAAAACAGAAGTTCTTGTTTTGAATACTGATATAAACTTTCTCCCAGCTAACCTCAAGTTGCAAGCCGCAAAGCCTGACCCTATGAGATATTTGGGGATTTATGTTACTAACCAATACCAACAGATATATAATCTGAATTATGTAAGAATGAAAGGTAAAATCAAGAAATTGTTAGAGCAGTGGCTTTTACTCCCTCTGACTCTGGTGGGACGAGTATCTCTTATTAGATATCCATACTTCCGCTACTTTTCTTTTTATTAACATACCCATTAAAATTAATATGGACTTTTTTAAAGAGTTGGAAACTATGATCAGACAGTTTGTCTGGGGGAAATAGGTACCAAGGGTCAAGCTTCCATCACTACAATTAACTATTAAACAGGGAGGGCGGGCTTTACCGCATATAGGAACTTACTACGATGCAGCTTTTTTAGACTTACTAGCTTGTTTATTGGTGTCTAATGGGTTAAAAGACAATTTCTTTGTGGATAAAATGGTGCGGAAAGCTGGTTCTCAGATCCCGATATTTTTAAAAGCCTCCAAACGTCCGAAAAAAACAAGATATAAGACGTTGAAGGACTACTCCACTAGAATTCATTACTTAAAATTGAGGGACTGCAAGAACCTTGACCTTCAAATTCAATCATGCCTTTTGAAAAATTGGGACGGCTGTGGGCTATGAGAGCTAAGATATATATATATATTTTTTTTAAGTTTTGAAAACCTTTATTAAGAAAACAGAAAATCACGTACACAGCTTGGTGCCTACATCCCTAATAGGGCCGGCAGAGCGATGTGAAGAATAGAGGTTGTTAGAAATTAAAAGGAGTTACACAGCAAGCCGCCTACAACCACACCGGGCCGGCCGCGTCTAGAGGTAAGGAGTCTTAAAGGACCATACGTTTGTCTGCTAGTTCGTGATTTAAACCAACAACCTATTAATAAAAAGCGAAACATTGACACTTTTGCATAGTGTGTGCCTTGAACGTGCTTGAGTGTGTTAGCGCAGTTCTGTCCTTCAGATCTGGAGTGATGTTGCATGATGACCCATCATCTCCTGTGTCCAGTTTGTTTCGTATAGGATGGGGGTGTCTCCCGTATCAAGTTCTTTCATTCCCTAGGGGTGAGGTGGAGGGGGAGTCGTGACTGCTGTGGTAGTGGTGAGTTCTAATAAGTAGGTTTGTAGGGGCGCCCATATATTCCGTGGTTGGGAGGAAAGGGGTAGGAGTTCTGCATAAGTATACAGTTGCTCTTGGCAATAGACAAGGTCCTGAAGCCAATCCTTGAATTTTGGCGCCCTCCCTCTTCCCCACCTACAAGCAACCCTTCTTTTCGCAAGGAGAAGTGCGAGGGTTGTGTTTTTCCGATTTTTGGCATTTAGAGGTTTGGTATATCCTAATAGCGCAGTCAGGGGGTCATCAGGGACACGCAGGCCTGTCATGTGGTCCAGAGCCGTGAACACTTCCATCCAGAAACGACCAACGGGCGGCCAGTCCCAAGCGAGGTGCTGAAAATCGGCTCCTTCATTGCTGCAGCGGTCGCATCTATCGTCATCACGAATGCGTAGACGGTATAGACGCGCCGGCGTGTAATAGAGTCGATGGATATATTTATAATGGATGATTCGAAATTTGCTATTTGCGGAGATGTCTCCCGTCTGTCTGCAGCAAAAGGACCATTGATCGTCGGTTAGAGGATGTCCTAATTCTTCCTCCCACCTGCCCCTAGCCAAAGGCTACTCATATTCCTTTTCTGTCTGTACTGTGCGGTATAATAGTGATATCACGTGGGTGGGAGTGGTTTGCTGTAGAAGGGCATGTAAGGGGACCATGATGGGGGGTTCCTGTGGGAAGCAGGGCGTTAGGGTTTTCACGTCTTGGCGCAGTCTGACATAATAGAAGCGCTCTAGTGGGGAGGGAATTACAGAGCCAAAGAATTCCTCGCTCGTTTGGAATTTGCCTCCATTGTATAGTTGTCCCCAGGTCTGTATTGACAGCTTTCGAAGGAGTCTGCGACATCCTCCCTCTTGTGTGACTGGGATATCCTGTCTATCGAATAGGGGCAGAAGGGGAGAGTATAACAAAGCGCATTGTGTGACATTTGCTAGATCTTACCATGCACTAATGGTGCATTGCACCGTGGTGGAGGCGATGCGTCGCGGGACTGCAGGGGTGCTTAGGTAGGCAGTGCAGGGGGTCGGGCCATATATCTATCCTCAACCGCTAAATGTGGCATGTAGGGAGGTGGGTTTATCCAATATGGGGCAAAATGGGCTTGCCCGCAGCTAAAATATAATTCCAGGTCTGGGATTTCGAAACCACCCTCGCCGAAGGGGCGCGTAAGGGTGTTCCATCGAAGTCTAGCTATTTTCTCTCCCCAAGTGACATTTATAAGTTGGCTTTTAATGAACGAGAAGAAATGCCGGCTAGGAGCATAAGGGATGTTAACGAACAAATATAATAGTTTGGGCAATACTACAATTTTTATAAGAGTGGTTCTACCGGCCATGGACAGAGGGAGCGTGATTCACCGCTTAATTTTTTCCATGGGTGAGTCCAGGGCGCTCCCATAATTGGCCCTCATGAGTTCTTCTCTGTTACGGGAGATGACAATCCCCAGGTAGGTGAGCTCATCCTCGCACCATTTTAGGGGATAGTCCGGCTCAAATCTGGCAGTGGAGTCGGTGAGGGGAAAGATTTGAGATTTGCCCCAATTGATATTAAACCCAGAGAGTCGTCCGAATAGGATAAAGAGCCTGAGAATGGGGTTTAAGCTTTCATTCGGGTTGCGTAGATAGAGGGTTATATCGTCCGCGTATAGGAAAATGAATATTTGCCTTTGTGGGTAGATTATGGCGTGATCACGGAAATGCTGGCGGATCTTGGCAGCTAGAGGTTCGATGGCTAGGGCGAATAGGTGGGGAGATAAGGGACACCCCTGCCTAGTGCCTCGGCCTATGTTGAAGGAGGGTGAGCGCTTGCCCTTGATCAGCACAGAGGCATGCAGGCCCGTGTAGAGTAGATTTATCCAGGCCAGGAAGGGGAGAGGGAACCCCATGCGGTTCAGTACAAAGGCTAGGTAGTCCCATTCCAGGGAATCAAATGCCTTAGTGGCATCTAAAATAATGGCGGCGGCGTTAGTGTCGGGGTCGATATCGTGAAGAATTGCGAAAAGGGTACGCAAGTTATGGTAGGTGTCCCTGGCCGGAACAAATCCCAATTGGTCGGGTAGAACCAGATGGGGCATAAGGGGGCTAATGCGATTCGCTATTAGCTTCGCTAGAATCTTGGCATCAACGTTAATAAGAGATAAGGGTCTGTACGAGTCCACCTGCGTGTTTGGTTTTCCAGGCTTAGGTAGGGAGATAATCAATGCTTTGCGCATTGATGGAGGCAAAATGCCTGATTCGCAAGCTTCTTCAAACACATGTCGTAGAATAGGGATAAATAAGTGTCGATACGTTTTATAAAATTCGGCCGGGATGCCGTCCGGCCCCGGGGACTTGCCAGAGTGCAGTTGCATTATGGCAGAGATAATCTCCTTGTCCTCATGGTGTGCAAGAAGGAATTCTCTCTGTCCATCGCCTAGCCATGTAATGGCTGTGTCCTCAAAGAATGGGGCAAAGTCTACCGGCTGTAGTCTGTGCATTTTGTATAGGCGTTTATAAAAGTCTGTGAAAATGTTTACTATGTCTGAGGTGTCTCTATATGTCTGACCATCGTCATCCTCTATTTCTAGTATAGTGTTGGCGAAGCGGGGAGGGAAGGGGGGGGGGCGAATCATAGAGACAAGTGCTTTGCCCGGCCTATCTCCCTCTCTATATCGTCGTGCTTGATGGTATTTTCCCCTATATTTGCACTCCCTGTCAGCTGTTTCTTGGTACTCAGTGACTAGGTCCCGTAGGTGCGTCTTTAGGTCAGGGGTGGGCGAGTTTTGAATATTTACTTCCACCTGTTTGATATAAAGTTCAAGCTTCTGCAGCGTGTTACGGATATCTTTTAGGATCTCTCCGCTTTTGGCTATGCAAATGCCGCGTATGGTAGCCTTAAAAGCTTCCCATATCGTAGAGTAGTGCGGCACCGAGTCCTCGTTACGGGGAAAGAATTCCGATATTTCTTGTTCAAGTTTGTCTTTAAATACGGGGTCTAATAAAGTTTGTGGGTTAAGACGCCAGGATGTGTATGGTGGGTCTTCCTGGGGTGGTGTGAGAGTGAGAAGTACAGGAGAATGGTCCGAATATGTGCGGGAGAAGTGAGTTGCACGAGCTATCCAGAGTGCTAATCCTTTGTCTATTAACCAGTTGTCTAGTCAGGACCAAGAGGAGTGGGTGGTGGAGTAGCAAGTCCCTTCTCTGGTTTGTGGATGGAGACTTCTATATTGCGTCTATGAGGTCATGGTCCTCCACGATGTGTTTAAGGGTGTTCTGCGCATTAGTGTAATGATGAGTTTGTTTATGCGACCTATCCAGAGTAGGATTTACCGTAACATTAAAATCTCCCCCCAGATCAGGTGTGTAGAGCCTATGTCCATTATTTTGCCCCACAGGATTCGGAAGAATCCGGGTCATCTTTATTGGGGCCATAGCAGGATACAAGTGTGATGGACTGTGAGGACAATCTGCCCCACAGGATGCTGTATCGTCCCTGTGGATCTCCATAAGATCCAATGGGGGTATAAGGGAGTGTGCGTTTCACCAAGATTAGGGTTTGTCTCCTGAGGCGAAAAGCCGGGAGTAGACGCTGTTTGTGAGCTTATTTGATTTTATGTGATTTTAAACCTTATTTAGACACCTTATCAAGCACTTTGCACTTTGGGCATCACGGAGCGGATCTAGCACTCACGTGACCCCTTGCACCGGCGTCCCTCGCCGTTGGCCACGCCCACCTCCTGGCCACGCCCTCTTTCCGCCCTTCATAAGCGCCGATCTTCTAGCTTGTCTCCTGAGGCGAAAAGCCGGGAGTAGACGCTGTTTGTGAGCTTATTTGATTTTATGTGATTTTAAACCTTATTTAGACACCTTATCAAGCACTTTGCACTTTGGGCATCACGGAGCGGATCTAGCGCTCACGTGACCCCTTGCACCGGCGTCCCTCGCCGTTGGCCACGCCCACCTCCTGGCCACGCCCTCTTTCCGCCCTTCATAAGCGCCGATCTTCTAGCTGGTCTCCTGAGGCGAAAAGCCGGGAGTAGACGCTGTTTGTGAGCTTATTTGATTTTATGTGATTTTAAACCTTATTTAGACACCTTATCAAGCACTTTGCACTTTGGGCATCACGGAGCGGATCTAGCGCTCACGTGACCCCTTGCACCGGCGTCCCTCGCCGTTGGCCACGCCCACCTCCTGGCCACGCCCTCTTTCCGCCCTTCATAAGCGCCGATCTTCTAGCGCTCGGTTGGGTTTGTCTCCTGAGGCGAAAAGCCGGGAGTAGACGCTGTTTGTGAGCTTATTTGATTTTATGTGATTTTAAACCTTATTTAGACACCTTATCAAGCACTTTGCACTTTGGGCATCACGGAGCGGATCTAGCGCTCACGTGACCCCTTGCACCGGCGTCCCTCGCCGTTGGCCACGCCCACCTCCTGGCCACGCCCTCTTTCCGCCCTTGAGGCCCCCTATTTCCAATGTGCATCTACAGAACGCGCAGCGGACGTGCGCAGCGGGCGCGCCGTTTGCGCGCCGAAGGCGCGCCTAAGGCAAGCCCGTCTGCGCCCGTCCGCGGCCGGACGGGGCTAGGGGCACGACTCCATGCCAATTTTATCTCATACTCTTCTGAAGAGCTTACCACCCTCCAAGGTCACTGGCCACTCTCAGAATCCGTGCGCAGGCACATTGTCTCACTAGGGCTTGTCCCTTCTCCCATTCCTACATCGCCGTCCTCCCTGCCCGCCTCTCCGCCACAATGCCCTTCCCCGACTGACCCCCTTCCTTCTACTCCATCATTATCTGTTCTCTTACTCAACACCAGGTCAGCGGTCAAGCACCATCATGAGCTCTTTGTCCTGCTCGATTCTGAGAAGCCTGACTTACGGCTCTTGACCGAAACCTGGTTCTGTGATTCCTCCCTCCCCATTCTCTTGGCTACCCTCCCCCCTCCCTACGTTGCCTTACGCGCCGACCGCCCGGCGGGTAGGGTTGGCGGTGGTGTGGCGTTAATCGCCCGGTCGGAATTGAATTTTCAAACCCTTCCCTCTCCCCCCATTCCCTCCACCGAATTCCTTACAGTCCGCTCCCTCGTCTTCTCCCCCCCCATTACTTGTCTTCTAATGTACCGCCCTCCCCAGTCTTCCCCTCTGTTTTTGCCGGCATTTCAAGACATGCTGGCCAATATGGTGGTTAACTACGCTTCGGTCTTGGTGTTAGGGGATTTCAATTACTGGCCCTCGGACCCTTCTGAGTGCACTGCCTCGAAAGAATTCACGGAGTCTCTTCTATCTCTGAATTTTGTGTCACACATCTCTGTCCCCACTCACTCTCACGGTCACATACTTGACCAGGTTTGGTCCCTCAACCTTCCAGTTTCCCCGGTGACGGTCTCTCCTTGTCTTTGGTCCGATCATGCCCTTATTTCTTTCTCCATCTCTCTCAACCCGGTATCCAAAGTCCTACACGCCAAAAATACCTGGGCGCGGAATTGGAACAGAGTTGATTTTCCCACACTGACCTCTCACCTTCGGAACTCTACTCCGACCCTCTCTGGTCTTCCGTCCGACTCTCAAGCCAACATTATTAATGCTTGGTTGGCTAGAGGTTGTGACTCAGTGGCTCCCCTGCGTCGCATTTCCGTCCGGCGACCCAAGGAGTCGAACAGGTGGTTCAATGACCACCTAAAAGAGCTAAAACTGTCTGTTCGACAGGCAGAGAGGCACTGGAGAAAAAATTACTGCCCCTCATTCAAAATCCTCTATCTTACATCACTTGCCGAATACAAGACTGCAATCCTTGCCGCCAAAACCTCCTATTTTTCATCAAAAATAATGTCAGCTGAGAATAAACCCAGGGAAATCTTCGGTATAGTGAATGACCTGGCCTATTCCGACAGAGCTTCACCCCAAATCCCCCCATCCCAGCCTCTATGCAACCAAATCAACACTTACTTTCTCGACAAGATCGCTACCATCAAGGCCAACATCCCCCCCCCCTCGTCTGCCTTTGTTGATCCCTCTCCTCCTACTGTCCAAAATCATCTTACCTCCATCCCTCCCCTCACTGAGGAGGTATTTCTGGAGATACTCCCCAAAGTTAAGTCTGGTTCCCCGGCAGACATCTGTCCGGCGCAAATCCTGCAACAAATTTACTCCTCTTGCCCTGAACCCCCCATCACTTTCCTCAATAGCTCTCTAGCGCAGGGAGTAGTGACCCCTGCGCTCAAATCAGCTACCATAGTGCCCATCTTAAAGAAGCCTGGCGCTGATCCGTCCATCTCAGCCAATTACCGCCCCATTTCCCTGCTGCCCTATCTGGGCAAGGTGCTGGAGCGCCATGTCACCGCGGTATTCAGCGCCCACGTAGAGGCCAATGGGGGACTGGCTTCCCGCCAGGCTGGCTTCCGACCCAGGCACTCGACTGAATCAGTCGTGGTATCAGTCCTTGACAACCTCAGGAAGGGTATGGATCATAACAAACACCAGGCGCTGGTACTCCTCGATCTCTCCGCCGCATTTGACACGGTGGACCACACCATCTTACCGTCCCGTGTCAAGGCGGCTGGAATTGAGGGATCAGCCCTGGTGTGGCTTTCCTCCTTCCTGAGGGACCGTAACCAGGCGGTCCGGCTGGGAGACTTCACAACCACCCCACTCCCCGTCACTTGTGGTGTTCCCCAGGGCTCCTCTCTGTCTCCCTTACTATTCAATCTCTACATCTCTCCCCTCATTTTCGCTCTTCAGCAGCTGGAGGTTACCGTGTACAATTACGCGGATGACCTCCAGCTCATCTTTGACTTATCCTCCTCTCCCTTCTCTGTCTCTAGCTTCCAGTCCACCATGACATTCATCAGGGACTGGATGAACCACAACCATCTCAAGTTGAACTCGGATAAAACCGAGTTGGTTCTCACCGGGGGTTCTTCCAGTCCCTGGAACTCTCTCTTCTGGCCCTCCTCCCTTGGTCCCGCCCCTATTCCTTCTATCACGGTCAAAACATTGGGGGTCAAAATGAACAATCAGCTCACCCTCCACTCTCAAATCAGCTCTGTAGTCTCCTCCTGCTTCCTCACCCTCCGAATTATCCGCACTGTCTCTCGCTTCTTTTCCCCCCAGGCACTCAAAATGATCATGGCCGCATTGGTAATATCACGGCTGGACTACGCAAACGCCCTCTACAACGGCATACCAGCATACAGCCTGAGGAGGCTCCAGATGGTCCAAAACCAGGCTGCTCGGTTGGTCTTTGGTCTCCCACGCTACCACCACTCCACACCCCTTCTCAGGGAGCTCCACTGGCTTCCTGTCAAGGAACGCTCCCTTTTTAAAACCGCCTGCACGGTTTTCCAGGCCCGTCAAGGCACTGCCCCGCCTTTATTTCTTCATTATTAAAAGAATACGTTCCCACCAGAGAGCTTCGCTCTTCTTCCAAGTCCCTCCTTCAAATCCCACGTTTCAGACGTAAAAAGTGGGGAGGGACCAACTTCTCTACCTTGGCCCCCACTCTCTGGAACTCCCTCCCTGACCATCTCCGGGCGGCTACCCATTATGTGTCCTTCCGCAAGGAACTAAAAACGTTTCTTTTTAAACAGGCCTTCCCTGTGTAACCTCCCCCCCCGCTCTACCACAGGCTCCTACTTTGCCTCTGTTGCCAATACCCTCCACTAGCGCCAAGAAACCGTTCGGTGCACGCTGCGCTTTATAAATGTTTTTAAATTAGAAATTAGGGTTCCACGGGCATAGGGCGAGTAGGACGAGAAACATTTGCTGGTCACCCATCTGCATGCGAATGTGAGAGATGCTGTGGGAGCTAGGTGTGTTTCCTGGAGCATGGCGCAATGGATATTGTGCCGGTCTAAATAGGACAGGATATGGCGACGCTTACGGGGATCTCCCAGTCCTCGCACTCTCCCAGTCCTCGCACATTCCATGTTAAAAAGTTATATTGCAGGGAGTTGGGTTGGGTTTCTATTGGAGCATAGAGAGTGTTGCGGACAAGTAGCGTTTAGTGCGTGTTCCAAATGTTCAGAGTCAGCATGCGTAGGCAAGGCAATACAATAGGAAGTGGCGTAAAAACATTTCCCGGTCCCTCCCCCCTCCCACATCAGCAACCCAAACTCGCTGTGGCCCATCCCAACCCCCCTCCCCATAAACCCCAAATTCCGCTGACCCAACTGAGGACAGCTGGCTAAACATTTTAACCATTAAGAGTGTACAATGTCTTAGGGGTCACCTGTAGGGTGGAGTCCAGAGGGCAACCAGTCTCTGCTCGCAAGACGAGGGTGCTTGGGTGATGATTTTTAGTTTCATCTCGTCACTGTAGCTTCTACGAGTCTGTAGTCGAGAGTTTTCTGCTGATGGAGCACCGCGGGGTATGCACCGTGTTACAGGCAGCAATTTCCAGATTGTGAATAGGTTGACGTCGGCCATTTATAGAAGTCAGCCCTCAGTTCCCTGCCAGCCTGGGTTGCAGTCCAAGGGAAGCGACAGTAAAACGCTGGAGGCTGATTTGGGAAAAAGTCTAGTAACAAGTGTCTCTACATAACAATTGTTGCGATTTAGTGTCTCCTGCCAGATTGTAATCATGTAATGTGTTGTTTGAATTCCGCGTTCTGTCCAGTCTGTGCGGTGTAATCAGGGAGATACGGGTCGCCGCCGTTTCTGCAGCATTTTCCCAAAACTGAGTTAGTCGGTAGGGATTTGGTTCGCGTCTTTGCAGATCCAGGAACTATTTTCTCAGTATTATTCGACATCTGATGAGCCGCCATCATCTCCAGGTCGATGGGCAGGGGACAGCGGTCCTGCGGGGTGCTTGAGTAAGGTTCTGAGGAAGTCCTGGGCATGCTGCGAGTTGGTGAAAAAATGCTGTTTCCCCTGATGCGTAACTTTGAGGTGGGCTGGGAACAACATGGCGTAGGGCATGTTGAGTTGCTGCAGCTTTTTCTTTACCTGAAAGAACTTTCGTCTTGGGTCCTGAACGGCCATGGTAAAGTTGGGATAGATCGATATTTCCATCCCCTCGTGGTTTAGTTGACCTCTTTCTCTAGAGAGGCGGAGGGCCGTGTCCATATCCCTATCAATAACCTGGCTATGATGGGTCGAGGGAGGGTCCCGGGCGCTGGTCGGTTAGCCAATGAGCAGTGCGCCCTCTCTACAACCAGGACCAGTGAAAAGGCTTCTCTGCCAAATAAGGTTATAAGGATACGCTCCACGTATTCTTCCATCCTGCCAGTGGCTGTCGATTCCAATACCCCGAGGATCCGTAAGTTGTTTCTTCTCGAGCGAGATATTAAATCCTCATTTTTGGCAGCTATCACTTTCAGGACCCTCTCCATCTCATGTGTTTGGTTCACGGTGGCATTGGAGGTATCCTCCAGGTCTGAGATTCGTCGTTCCGTTTCGGTTAGGCGATCGTCGTGTTTGTCCACTCTGTGTGTAAGGCCATCCAGCCTGGCGTTCATGGAGTCCATTTTTGATTCAATAGATGTCAGGCTCGATTGCATCACCAGTAATAGCTCCTTCAGCTCCGCCGTGGAAGGGGCCGGCGCGTCAGGCTGTTCCTCGTCAGGTTCTGTTTGGGAGCGGGCGGTCTTTCGGGTATCAAAGTTTAACTTCGGTTGCCGA
The DNA here is from genome assembly GCF_964204655.1 of Triturus cristatus. NCBI lineage: Eukaryota > Metazoa > Chordata > Amphibia > Caudata > Salamandridae > Triturus > Triturus cristatus. The sequence continues at coordinate 24,853,997 of NC_140591.1, forward strand.
CTATCTGGTTTCCCCATGACTGTAGAGCGGTAGGTGCGGTGGCGTAACTATGCTCTGGGTGAGTTTGCCGTGCAATGAGGTCCTGTGATCCCAGCGCTCAGCGGACGCAGCCCAGTGGTGATGTGTGTGGGGGGGTGGGGTTGGAAGAGGTGCAGGCAGGCACTGTTCAAGAGATTCGCAAACAGCTAAAAGTGTCAATAAGTGAAGCTGTGCATTGATCGCAGCAGATTTCACAGTCGCTCCCCTAAGGTCAGTCCTAGACTCCAAGTCGGAAGGGGTAGTGAAGGATGGTTATGCGGATGGCCTAAGCGATTTTAGGGTCGTTCCGCGCAACGCCGCTGAAGACAAGCGCAGGTTTGTACGCCAGGCCGGGCTCCCAGCAAGGCTAAGTTGTAGTGGTGTATCTCCGTTCCCTCTTGTCATCCATCCATGGTGCTCGGTTTTGGGCCTCTGGATATGACAGCCTCCGGTCGTGGTCTGTAACGTATAGCAGTCTGGCAAGTGTAGCGCGATATGGGGGTGACGCTCTGTTCTCCCCCCGCCGATACATGCAATCGGGGGAGTCTCGGTCCCAGTGGGTAGGCGGTCAGGCTCTCGTCGTACGGAGGAGGTACAATGGGAGCGGGGCCTGGTATCGTTCTTTACCTTGTAGCGGTGCTGGTATTTTCTAATCTGATCCCCAGTTAATGTTGGTGGCAGGCCGAGTCCTCCCTCGCCTCGCAGTATAAAGACAGGCCTCTGGTGTACGTAACGTTTTCCCCACAGTTATCGAGGTAATGTTCATATGCCGCTGAAGTGTATTGGAGGGAGGCGGTGTCCCCAATCTCGCAGTCTGTGCCAAGGCCGCAGCAGCGTGTCTCATTCCCTGTGTATGCGGCCTGTATTACATTCGGGCCTCCTCCGGAGAAGGCCGGGGGGGTGGACGTGGTCTCTCTGCCAAAGTCCGCAGCTGCAGCTCCGCAGTACCGTGAGCCCCCCCAGTGGCCACAGGTGCAGCAAACGAGTGCGCAGCTCACTCACCGCAAGCTCCAGTAGCCGCTCCCCCGACAGCCGCTGCCTCCAGCGGGTCAATATTTCTCCAGGGCCTCGTGTCCTCAGGCGGCGACCGCACACTGTAGATGTCCACCAAATGGCGGCAGGGTCAGCTCCTTCAATGCGGCGATCTTCCATTTTCCGGTTTCTCGGCGGCCACAGCAGTGTAGGGCACCCCACCAGGCCAGCGTCTTCCTTAGTCCCGAAAGCGAAGGCACCTCACCAGTGATGTTGGAGCGTTTCAGTATATTCACCAGGAAAGCGCCGCCGCCATGTTTTGCGATCCGCCGAGCGGCAGAGCAGTTCGGATATCGCCGGTTGTAGGTCAAAATGTAGTCAGCAAAGCAGCATATCGGGTGCTCCGAAGTGGCAGCATTCGAGCAGGGTCATTAGAGAGTTTGTAAGGCGAGAGATGACCAGGATATACTGCGGATGAGCACCCAAGCAGCAAGAGCCTCACGCAAGTGCGGCCATCTGGCTTGGCGCCCTCTAGCGCCCTGGAGAGCTAAGATATTTTTTAATTCAGAATAGGGTAATTACGTGGCAGGAGGTGTAATTGAGGAGTGGAGATCAGAGGAAGCCAGCTTTTTTTGAGTATTTTGGGGCAAAGCCAAGTGGAGTAGGGAATTGGTATTGTTTGCTACGTAATTAGGGCCAACTCCTATTGATAGAGAACCATTTGGAAAGGGTGACCCGTGAAACACAATGTACCTATTCTAATAACGAATGGGAAGCTATATGTTGGCGAGGGAGTAAGGCTCTGAGAGCAGCCAATTTTAAAAGAATGGCCTTCCTATCCCAATGGCTGGCATACTTTACTCCGAAAGCACTCAATAAAAGGTACACGGAAGTCGAACATAGATGCTTTCGATTTTGGAGCCCTCACATCGAGTCATCGCGCTCTCTACACGTCCACCGATTTCCTTGGACCCCCTGCCTCCTGGCAACGATTCAACCATTCAACTCAACGGCATTGTTCCGTTCCTGCTCTCAATAGTGCCCCACGATAAATACTATAATCAGGGCCAGGATTACAAACGCCATAGGCACGGCCCCACTTATCTTCTTGAAAGTGCCCCCGGAAACACCCTTTTCCAAAGGCTCATTAAGTTGTCTATACTTAAGTTGTTCAGGCCAACAGTATTACTGTCCTGATGATCCCAGTAATTTTGTAAATGGAATCGAAACGTCGTCGACCTCTAAAACACCGTGCACACAAACAATTCTATGACTATGTGTAACGGTTGCTGCTACTTATCATGCTTGTCTGATCTTTTACATTTGAGAACAAGCAACCCTCTCTGTTTCGCCTGATAGTTTTGTTTTCTGCAAACTGTCACTTTATCACTCTTTTTGTATCTTTATGATTTTTTGATACAGGACTGTATCCCACTTTGTATTACGTTCGTCCTTTGACAGTATTTAATACCTCTTATTAAATTGCACTATCCGGCTGGATAGCAAATATATAGAATTGATTTTGTTCTATATTTATTTCTTGTTCCTATTTTTGCTCCAACAAGGAACACTGTCTTCCTAAAAAAAAAAAAACTTTAGTCTGAAAGCACTCAATAAAAGGTACACGGAAGTCGAAAATAGATGCTTTCGATGCCAGGCGGATGGGGAAGGGGGCTGGCTTTATATATTTTTCACATGTCCTAGGTTGGGGCCTTTTTGGGGGCAGATCTTCTCGGCTCTAAATATAGCATTCAAAAAGAGGATATTGCCCGAGGTGGCCCTGTTTGGAATTTGTAAAGACAGGACAAATTTGAGGAAAGCTGAAGAAATGTTTCTTTCTATTGCCTCCTTGGTAGCCAGCTCCTTAGTTCTCCAGAATTGGAGGTCTAGGGAAGCTCCCACTTACAACAAATGGTTTTATAAAATGAAACAGACGCCGGGTTTTGAAGAAGCCTACGCGAGCCGTGTGGGAGCCTCCAAGAAGTTTAATGCAAACTGGAAGTTTTTAAGTAATTTGGAAACCCAGACAGATGAGTAGCACTACCCTGAAAACTGAGTTTAGGTGTTGTACTATTATTTTTAAATATTTGGTAGAATAAGGAACATCTTCTTAATAGTTTGGAGGCAATTTTCCAGATCATTCTAGCACTTTAGCCTAGCAGTTTTGCACTTTCGCACTTGCACTTTAGTACTGTGGCACTTTATAATTTTTTCATTACTTAGCTGCACTTTTTCTCTCCAGCGTCCAAAACAGCCTGGTAGCTATATAAGATAGTTTTGTTTAAAGCGGTGTCTCTGCTTTTATCAGTCATTGGTTGTAGTTCGGAAAGATGAATGAATTGATTTTAGTTAATTTTTAACCCATTTTTGACTACTGTTAATGTTTGTTCATATGTTATTTTAATTTTCTCGATGCTCTGCACAATACATTTTTTTTTAAAGTTCTACTGTTAACGTTTGTTCATATGTTATTCAATTATCTCGATGCTCTGCTCAATAAAAATTAAATAAAAAATAAAAAAGTTGTCAAAGAGACAGAGCGAGACCATTCCTGCCAAGAAAACATATTTCCGAAATTTCCAAAGAATTATGTGAGGCCTTACCCGATAAAAGGCCTGATGTGCCAAACACAGCACCTAGAAAATTTGCCATATAGGCAGCCAGTGAAGTCAGCCCAGGCTTCAGACACAAGGTCAAACTTGGAAAGTCACAAAACAAGCCTGACTGCCACATTTTGAACCCTCTACAACTGATGGATGAATCGAACCATAAACCCAAGACAGCAATGTCTGGCGCAGTACAGCATAAAAATAATTCCTGCTTTGGTGACTCGTACTCGCAAATGCTGTAGTGGATAAGAGAGAATGTTCCCCGAAACCATTAACTGGTGGAAGATGGAAGGCTGATGAAACAGGCAGCTGTAACCCGCTTTCAGTGACAACTCCTTGCAGAGTCATAAAAAAAGCTTTTTTACTTGGGTAACCAGGGCAAAAGAAACAATCTTTTTAGGCCAGAGACTGTACTGCCACAAAGCATCCTGGCCATAAATAAAAACGTATGCCTTGCTGGTACTGAAGCTTCAGTAGATTGTTGTTCATCGGATGTAAATATTCAATAAACAGGGCTGGACGTTCTGCTGAGGTGACTATGTGAACAGTGACTCTTCACATAGAGGCACGCTCCCTGCAAAAAACTAGAAACCTGTTTAATCCCTTTTTAAAAATTGTGTGTGAATTGAACTACTAATTTACCTGTATTTTTAAAATTGTACGAGGCGCACAGGACGGCTACTCCGAGGCCCCAGCTGATCCCCCTCATTCCCCTCGTCACAGCCAATCACGCTGAGTAGGGGCGGAACTGGGGGCAGGGCGAGGAGACTTATGCAGCACAAAGCACGAAAGCGCAGCGGACGCGCACAGCGGGCGCGCCGAAGACGCACCAAAGGCAAGCCCGTCTGCGCCCCTTCTGGACCAGGGGCCAGCCACTATGCCCGTCCCCTTATTTACTCCTCTGAGTCTCTCATGAAGCTGCACACGACCCACATCAGCCTCCCCCGCGAAATATGTAGTCTTACCACTAAGATGGAAATCTACACTGAACGTAGCTCATTCCCAGAAATACGAAGACAACCTAACCTTGTCATGCACCCCAGTCAAAGGCCGATCCAACCCAGCCCCCTCCCCTAGTAATTTTTTACCTCAACACCCGCTCCCTTGTCAAGCACCAATTAGATATCTTTTTCCTACTTACTACGGACAAACCAGATATTCTGTTACTGACCGAAACCTGGCTGACTTCCGATTCCTCCCCTGACATACTGGCAGCGCTACCCCCAGATTATTACTTTATTCATACCGACCGCCTCCCTGACAAATCGGGAGGGGGTCGCAGCAATTATACACACTAAATTCAAATTCAACGCCTTGACCGGTCTTAACCTCTCTGAGTCGGAGAACCTTGTAATCAAATTGGAATCCACCGGTGACACTTTTGTTTGTGTACTAGTCTATAGGCCCCCGCACCATATGCCATCATTTCCCCTTTCTCTGAGCGAACAGATCGCCAACCTTGTTCTCAACCACGCTAAAGTACTTCTCGTGGGCGACTTCAACTACTGGTTCAACGACCCTCACGAACGTCCATACTCTTCGGAATTGACCAACCTCCTCACCAATCTGAACCTCACTCAACAGGTCTCTTCTCCTACCCATCAAAAAGGGCACATCCTCAATCAAATCTGGACCAACAACCTTCCTATAACTTCCCCCACCACGTTCCCTTGTATATGGTCTGAACATTATTTAATTAAATTTACGCTAGCTCATACTACCACCAGGAAAACTCCGACGGTCACTGGCGGACTGGCCAGGAAATGGAACGCCTTAGATAGGATGGAATTTCTTGACACGCTGACCAGAACAACCCCTCCACCTCACCCTGACATCAATATATCTGAAGCTAATCTCTCTAGCTGGCTGCTCGCTGCTAGCAATATGCATGCCCCCCTTAAGAAAGTTAAACTTGCCCGCCGCGCAGACGCCCAGAGATGGTTTTCTACCGAACTTAATTCTCACAAACTGACCTTACGCCAATTAGAGCGGCAGTGGCGACGTAACTATGCCCCAGAAATGAAGCGTCAGTTTGTCACAGCACGAAAAGAATACATGAAGGCCATCCTTTCGGCCAAAGCTACCCACTTTTCCTCACGCATCCTTAATTTGAATAATAGCTCCACAGAAATCTTTTCTATCATGAACGAACTGTCCAACCAGAGTCCTCCCTAAGGCTACCCCCACTCAAGCTTTGTGCGACTCACTAAATGGTTATTTTTTTGACAAAATCTCGACCATTAAAGCTAGTATCCCTAAACACTTCAATACGATTCCCGCTACCCATAAAAACAAATATACAACCAACAGTTTTCCTACCATCAGCTCGGAGATCTTCCAGGAGCTCTTAGTTAAGGTCAAGTCAGGATCCCCTACTGGCTGCTGTCCTTCTCACATACTAAAAACCTACCTCTCCGCCCTTCCAGGTCCTGCCCTTACCCTCCTCAACGACTCTCTTTCGTCCGGCCATGTCCCTACAGCTTTCAAAGAGGCCACAGTGGTCCCTCTCTTGAAAAAACCTGGAGCTGACCGCACCTGCCTGTCTAACTACCGCCCCATTTCCCTGCTCCCCTTTTTGGCGAAGGTCTTACGGGGGCACATATTGCCAGATATGTCTCTCTAACTTCTTGGAGGAGTCCAATTATCTAGAGCCGCATCAGGCGGGTTTCCGGCCTGCTCACTCAACAGTCGGTAATTTTAGCTGTACTGGACACCCTCCGTGACGGCGCAGATAGTAGTTCCCCACAGGCTCTGGATCTTTCCGCTGCGTTTGACACGATCGACCATACCATCCTGGTTGACCGTGTCAGACAAGCTGGCATCCAGGGAACAGCCGCCAGCTGGCTAAACTCCTTCCTGGAGGACAGGTCTCAGGCCGTCCGTTTAAATAAAATGTTGGCCTCCAGAGAATTCCCTGCGGTGTCCCGCAGGGCTCTTCCCTGTCCCCCTACCTGTTCAACCTCTACATCTTCCCCCTGATTCAAGCCCTCAGAGACAGGAAAGTGATTGTCTACAACTACGTAGACGACCTCCAACTGGTCTTTACGATTGAGAACACTGACAGATCAATCACCAAGTTTCAGGCCACTATGAGGCTCATTCAGCTATGGATGGACCAAAACCACTTTAAGCTGAATCCTGAAAAGACTGAGCTGGTACTTACAGGAGACAGTCACAAGTTCTGGGGCCCGCATTACTGGCCTTCAGAGATGGGATCCCGGCCCTCCCCCTCCCCTTCGACTAAAACACTCTGAGTCACACTTAACAGCGATCTCTGACTCAAAACTCAAGTGGGTTTGGTAGTTTCCAAATGCTTCTTCCAACTACGAAAAATCAGGAAGATCCGCCGCTTTCTCACGCAGGTAGCCCTGACCCAGGTTGTGATAGCTACCGTTCTGTCACACCTGGACTATGCCAATGCCACCTATCTGGGCATGCGTCTCTACCTGCAAAAGCGGTTACAGCTGGTTCAGAACCATGCGGCCAGACTGATGCTACAACAACCCAGATGGCTACCAGCCACTCCCCTGTTCAGGAAACTACACTGGCTCCCCATCCCCCAACGCTGTATCTTTAAAACCGGGTGCCTGATCTTTAAATCTCTGCTCGGCAAAAGCCCAAAATTCGTCAATAACCTGATACTCAGGCACATCCCCTCCCGCAACTTACGCTCAGCCCACCTCTCACTCCTCCACACCCCCTCATTTAGGCGGAAGTGCCTTGGAGGCTGCAGATTTGCTGTCCTCGCCCTCAGACTTTGGAACTCCTTCCCCTTGGAAATCCGAGCCTGTGCTGATCTTATGAAATTCAGAAGATCCCTTAAAACCTGGTTGTTCGAGCAAGCCTACAACTGAAGTTCTCCTGGGTAACGACTTTGCCTTCCTTTTCTATAGCGCCATGAAACCGCCCGGTGAACGTGCGCTCTACAAGACAATTTTCACATCAACATGTAGTAACACAACCATGCGTTGCTTACGCATTTATTCCTGGTAGTGAGTGTCACCCTGTAATCTGCACATTCTGTTCAGGGACGTACAATCAGAATGTGATGCCCTTGTTATAGTATTTTCTGTGCTCGTTAGCAGACATCCTGCTTTTGCTACATAAAGCAATATGGGTCTTCCCCCACCTCTGTCACAGTGAGATATGAGGAGAGTTTTATTATATAAACAGCCCCCGTGTTATACTCATTGAGAGGAGCACTTCCATGCTGGGATTATTATGGAACTGCTGTGACTGAGATACAGCCCTGCTAACTCCAGCCTCCATCCTTCTAAGGATGATAACGTGAATACTTATCCGGCTTCCTGACACCTAAGACAAAGATAAAGGGGTTAAACTATCCCAATTGATCTGGCATAGGATACTCCTGCTATCCTCTCTTTAGTATAATAATAGATACAGGGCCATATGTATCAAAATCCTCATTAGCGATTCTCAAATAGCGATTTTTTGCGAATCGCTATTTGAGAATCGCAAAATGCTATGTATGTAGGATTTGCAATAAATTTTGCGAATCCTACATATTCCTTAATTGCGAATCTCAAATTGCGATTCGCAATTAAGGAATACCTACTCATTAATTCCTATGGGCCTAGAGGCCCATAGGAATGAATGGGAAGACATTCTCAATTTGCGATTAGCAATTAGAGAATCGCAAATTGAGAATGCAATTTCAAGGGTGCAAGTGTGTCAAAAGGACACCCTGTTGCACCCCTAAAATAAGCATGGGTGCACATGTGGCGCACATACATGCCCTAAGGGTATGTATGTGCTTCACATTGCACTTTGAAAAATGCAAAAAAGTGCAAAGAAATCGCAAATTACCACCAACTTGAAGTTGGTGGTAATTTGCGATTCCTTAAGGCCAAATTACACTTTTTTGGTGCTTCTTACATTGCATTTAAGGAATTGCAAAATTTGCGATTCCTTAAATGCAATCGCAAAATAAGAAATCGCAAAATTTGAGATTCCTTATTTTGCACGCAGATTTGCCTCATACATACCACTAAGCTAAACTGCGATCGCAAACGCCGAAATTCTGCAAATTTCGACATTTGCGATCGCAATTTTGCTTGACACATATGGCCCAAAGATAAGAGTGAGCAAACATTAGTAACAATTAACATTGTTGAATTGTTCATATTGTTTACCATTCTAATAATGCTGATGACAGTAATATGTCTCGTCTTTCTAATACTCACAGCTCATGCTTTCTTTGCAAGAATATAATCATTTCAAAAAATGTTCGAAAATGCATTTTCATATATTTCTTGTGTTTACCTTGGGCATGCAAGAGTGACCAAACAAAAGGGTTAGTTAGATCTGCTTCCACAGATTCATTGGTAATCAGAGTGTCATGGTCGAGGTTACCAATAACATCTGTTACCCTAATCAGTTTAGGAGTTGGATGTGGTTCTGCAAGCCAGCCAAAACACGGCAACACTTACTGATGGTGTAAGTGGACTAAGTGTCTATATTGTGAAGTTCCTGTTGGTCCAATACGTACTCCTGCTATATCTGCAGGAACCGTAAACAAGCACCTTTTTCCCACCCATGTGTTTTGACTGTTTCCAATCCGTGGTGAAAGGAGTCACAAGGACGCTCTGCTGTTTCTTTGGGTGGAACGCTGTGGAGGCATTTAACTTCTTAATGCCGGGACTGCGAGGCCCAGGGTGCATACTAGCAACCGCATCACGCACACCTGGCTCCTCTTCCCGGACACACCTCCCTTGACTCCCTTGACTGCCCCACGCCTCGAGGCCCCCGCTTCGCGGGAGCCGCTCGTTGGCGCTGCCTATTTGAATCACTGTGGTACGAACCTCTTTGGCTGCTGCAATCCGTGGTGAAAGGAGTCACAAGGACGCTCTGCTGTTTCTTTGGGTGGAACGCTGTGGAGGCATTTAACTTCTTAATTTCGGGACTGCGAGGCCACGGTGCATACTGGCAACCGCATCACGCACACCTGGCTCCTCTTCCCGGACACACCTCCCTTGACTCCCTTGACTGCCCCACGCCTCGCGGCCCACGCTTCGCGGGTGCCACTCGTTGGCGCTGCCTATTTGAATCACTGTGGTACGAACCTCTTTGGCTGCTGCAATCCGTGGTGAAAGGAGTCACAAAGACGCTCTTCTGTTTCTTTGGGTGGAACGCTGTGGAGGCATTTAACTTCTTAATTTCGGGACTGCGAGGCCCAGGGTGCATACTGGCAACCGCATCACGCACACCTGGCTCCTCTTCCCGGACACACCTCCCTTGACTGCCCCACGCCTCGCGGCCCCCGCTTCGCGGGAGCCGCTCGTTGGCGCTGCCTATTTGAATCACTGTGGTACGAACCTCTTTGGCTGCTGCAATCCGTGGTGAAAGGAGTCACAAGGACGCTCTGCTGTTTCTTTGGGTGGAACGCTGTGGAGGCATTTAACTTCTTAATTTCGGGACTGCGAGGCCCAGGGTGCATACTGGCAACCGCATCACGCACACCTGGCTCCTCTTCCCAGACACACCTCCCTTGACTCCCTTGACTGCCCCACGCCTCGCGGCCCCCGCTTCGCGGGAGCCGCTCGTTGGCGCTGCCTATTTGAATCACTGTGGTATGAACCTCTTTGGCTGCTGCAATCCGTGGTGAAAGGAGTCACAAGGACGCTCTGCTGTTTCTTTGGGTGGAACGCTGTGGAGGCATTTAACTTCTTAATTTCGGGACTGCGAGGCCAGGGTGCATACTGGCAACCGCATCACGCACACCTGGCTCCTCTTCCCGGACACACCTCCCTTTCATTCTCCCTTCTAAATTTGGGCCCCGCCCATACGCGTTAGCGGTACGCGTGCGGGACGAAGCTCGGGGCGAAGACCGGGCAAAGAGCGGGCCGTTTGTGGCCGTTAGAGGACGGGAGAGGCCGGGCCTGGGCCACCTCCCCCTGGACCCCCCCCCCCTGGATTTTTGCCGGACTTAGAGGGCTATTATTGGTACTTCCCTGTAGAGATGTCGACAAGAGAAACAAGGAGTAAAAGTGCCACGGCTGTTGCGCCTATACCAAAGCGAACATTGGATAACTATTTTGTGAAAGCCGGGTCACTGTTAATCGAGGACATTACGCTCCTGGAGAGGCGAATATCCCAAGAACTGGACTGGGTGCGGAGATCGTCTATGGGCCCCTTGGCTCAGGCAAAATCTCCTGTGGTAAGCCCAGAACTTATTGTGTTGGACACAGGGGGGATGGTATGAATAATCTCTCTGGGTCGTTGGATATATCAAATTGCATTTCTCAGTTAAGTAGGAAGGACCCCAGTGATTGTGTAGATCTTAGCATGCTAACTCTTCCGCCCGCTCAACCCCGCCCCACATTTACTATAAATCCCACGCCAGACCCCGACAATGTCAACTTCATAGGCGCCAAAGCGAAAAAGCGAAAGGGGATTAGAGAAGGAGCCATCCCGAAAAAGAGTGGAGGGCCCAAGACCAAGGGTGTGCGAAAGCCGAATATTTCAAAACCCTCCTCGAACCCGATATTAAAAAGTTCCTGTTTGAATATTAGGGAAAAACTGCAAATAGACAGAGCTAGGGTTATGTGTTCCAATTTATCAGGGGAGACAAGTAACCAACCTGAATTAAATTTACTTGAGCCCACTGAGGAGGACGTTACCCTTGCGGATATAGGTGCCCTCATAAGAAACCTTTTAAGCCCACTGGAAAAAAGGCTAATGAAAATGGAAGCTAGGCTAGTGGTTATAGAAAAATCTACAGTCCAACTAGCTGACAGTTTGAAAATAGCCAACAACGGTGGAATAAAGGTTCCCGATAGGGCAACAAAAAGAGGACCCTCCCAGCCTACAAATCGGGCTAAAAGTGTCACACATATACCGCAGCAGGCAATACCCATCTCGTCTACAAATACTAACACTCATTCGAAGGCAGTTGTTCCAAAAAATCATGTAGATCAGCTTAATTACCCATCTTCCCTTCCAATTAGGGTAGACCAAACTGGGCAAAGTGATTTCGCTCCTATCGATTCATTGAATAATGTGGAACCAACGACGGAGGGTGTGAGTAAGAGGCTAAACCCTGGACCATTAAACCTCCCCCCAGAGGCAGCTCCATATACTGTTGTCCTGGTAGGGGTACCAGAATTGGACGCTACCTCTAAAGAATCCACCGCCTCCCTTAAGAACAAGGTGATTAATTGGCTATGTACTTATAGACCACTCCCGGAAGGTATACTGAGCCCAGTTCTCATGGTACGAAGGGTCCCGTGGTTGGGTAGCTCAACTAAATCCATAAACGGTGACTGTGTCATAGTCAACTTCAAAGACCACAGGACCGTCCTGCATATTTGTGGATGGATCACTGAGGAAGAGGGGACTACTATTCAATCTTTACCCCTCTCCTTTTTTTACCCCCCTCCAGCATATGACAGAGAGGATGAGATCTGGGGGGCTCAGATACAAAGACCGGTCGGGTGGGGAGATTCCAAAAAAAGGGGAGTCATTCATCACCCCAGAAGCCAATACCGAGGGTATCCTGAAATTAATGTACATCACACATATTCGGAGAGATTGGGTGGGGGACTATCAAGAGGAGGGAGAGTATTACCCAACTCTCGAAGACAGGAGTTAGCCCACTACACCTCCAATATGGCCGAAGAGGGATGGGAAATCTGCCATAGGAGAGGTGGCAACTGGGGCGTAGGTGAGCAAAATTACCCTTTCCGGAGACCCCTTCAGTAATTCTATCTTCCAACCTAGAATAGATACAGCCAACTAGACATGGTCGATTGACTGCCTACAGACGCAAGCGGGAAGTCTAACTCTGTAGCATGGGAGATTGTGGATGAAATCAGTCAAGAAATAGAGCCGCCCAATCCCCCAGAACATCGTGGGGCTCTGAGCAATTCCACTGGCAATGCATTTTATAATGTGGGGGAAGAAACAAGCATCCCCCTAACACATATAGAGACCATGACCAGCGATAAAGGGAATGTTTGCACCCACACCACTACTCTGAGTGATAGGCCCCTCTCACTAAAAATATTATCATGGAATGTGGCGGGTTTGGGAAATAAGTCCGATTGCCAGGAATGGATTGAATATATTGATTCTAAAGACTTATGCATGTTCCAGGAAACCTGGGAGAGAGAGGAACATGCGAGGCAGGGCTTTGCAGTATTCTCTATTCCCGCGAAATGGGGGGGAAGGGGGCGTCCATCAGGTGGACTTGAAACCTGGGTCGCAGTTCATCTGGGATGCAAAGCCACGCGCTTCCCAGTGGAATCAGAAGATATACTTGTGGTACTACTGGAATGGTCCCATTGTTGTAGATTAGCGGTGGTAAATGTCTACTCGAGGCCGGTTGCCATCTCGCAGGAATCCCCTACCATCGACAAACTAGCGGATCTTCTGGCTGAACTCCCCAAGGGGTTCCCTTTCGTAGTGGGTGGGGATTTGAATTCACATTATGAGCCCCTACCAGGTCTTTTAGATGGGGCCAGTCTAGAGGAAGAGGCAAGATGGCGAGTACCATCGATAGTATCCATTTCGCCAAAAGCTTGGAGCCCATTGGCAGTACAGATTACTGCCCTAACTTTGAGATATGGAGTTAGGGCTTGTAACGGGCGAGCTAAATCTGATATCCCGAGTAAACCCACATTCAATCGGAAGGGCAGGGAATCCAGATTAGACTATATCCTAGTGCAACTATCCTCGTGGTCGCATGTCACTGATTTTAGGGTCACTGACAGGGAAGACAGCGACCATAATGCCCTGGAATTGGACTTTCTCCTCCCTGGTCGGGTCTGCGGGGAAGCAGGATCGTCTAAGACATACCCTGACCTAGCTCTTGAAAATAATAGGAGAAGAATTAAGTGGGAAAAAATAGCAGCAAGTGCAGCCAAACTCCCCCGGTTTTACAATAACCTTATTCCCACTTTGGAAAATATGGCGTTTTTAAGTAATGAACCTAGTACAGGGGCTAATAACAAACAAATTTGGCTGTATCATGAAGAACTCGTAAAGACTCTATCTGTAGATCTATTTAATAATGGTCCAAGGAGGGGGGGTGGAAGGAAACAGAGCACATGGTATAATGCGGTGTGCCGTAGTGCAAGGAGGGATCTCTTGTCGAGCATTAAGAACCGCAAAAGCAGGTCGGAGATCCAAACCAGGAGACGCGAATATAAGAAGCTGATTGCTAATGCTAAGATTGACTGGGATCAGAATAAATGGGAAGAACTTGCTAGTTCCCTAGCCTCCATGGACTCACGGAAGTTTTGGAGAATTGTCAACTCAGGTTCTGGGGAACTTGTCTCGGCAATAGAGCCAAATATTTCTTCCAAGACCTGGCAGGAGCACTTCCAGTCTCTGTACACAGAGGTGCCAGGCCATGGGAGCTGCATTGCCATCCCGTCTGTCTTTAATTGCAAGGAAGGGGATCCATTCACCATAAGGGAGGTTCGGCTCGCCATAACAGGCTTGTCAACTGGAAAGGCACCCGGCTTGGATGGTCTCCCAGGTGATCTCTTTAAACAGGAGCCAGATATATGGGCCCCTTATTTCCTGGTGCTATTCAATGCGATTCTAAAGGGCATGGAGGTGCCTTGTACTTGGCTGGGCGCAGAGGTGGTTCCGATTTTTAAGAAAGGCTCGCGCCTTCTCCCATCCAACTACAGGCCCATCAGCCTGATAGATGTGTCGCAAAAACTCTTTGGAAGGCTTATTTTAGACCGTTTACAGAATTGGATAGAGGAGACCGCTATTATGAGCCCCTACCAGGCTGGGTTCAGAAAGGGGGTATCCACTACGGATCAAATTTTTCGCCTCAATCTTATCTATTGGAGGACGGCACTTGTGGACGGGGGCAGCCTGTCCACGGTATTCGTAGACTTGCGGGCCGCCTTTGACCTGGTGCCTAGATCTAAACTTTGGAGTGTCCTGGGCGACTTGGGAGTCCCGCCAGACATCCTGGCTATACTGATTAAATTACATCAGGATAATTTTGCGCGGGTCAGGTATGGTCGGATGGGGGGCTTAACTGAAAGATTCCCCGTTGACAGGGGGGTGAGGCAGGGATGTGTGCTTGCACCCACCCTGTTCTGCCTCTTTGTCAACGGGGTAATCGCCCAGCTGTCCAGGCTAGAAGACATTGACGCTCCCAAATTGAATGGCAGCAGGGTGCCTGCCATAATGTTTGCAGATGACACCCTGCTGCTCTCCAAATCCCCCATGGGAATTCAACGGATAGTGGACGGGTTCCTGAAATTTTGCATTGAGAGGGGTCTTGAAATCAACGCCTCCAAGACAAAATTTATGATTCTGAACCCTACGCCCTCAACACGTCCCAACCCTCTTCTAGGTATGGTGCGATTGGAGAGGGTTTCCACATTCGAATATCTGGGGGTAACCCTGAATGAGAAAATGACATGGGGGACACATTCGATTAAGGCAAACTTGAAACTATCGCAGAAGGCGGGGGGTATTCTAAGAATGGCGGGTAAATCTATATATCGCCCACTGGGCCCTATGATACAGATCTACAAATCTCAAGCTCGGGGTTCAGTCGTATATGGGGCGGAACTTTGGGGCCATGTTTCTGTAAAAAATTTAACAACCACAGAGAATAAATTTCTCAGGCAGCTAGTGGCCCTCCCCTCGAGCACTCCACTGTTTCCCCTGAGATTGGATCTAGGTCTAAGGCCAATTGCTGAGGAGTTAGGTTTGAAGCCCCTAGCCTTTTGGCGACGAATATGGAGTAGCCAGGATCTTGGTGATTACAGAAGTGAGCTCCAAGAGTTGTTGGCTTTACCAAACACCAGTAACATCCCCTGGCTAAAATACATTAGGAGTACATGCGAAAGCTTAGGTCTCCCCGAACTATGGACCGACCCTGCTAACTCAAGTAGGAGGACCTCTCGAAAGGCACTTTCACAACTCTATTATCAGTCGAAGTTGACTACTGATATAGATAACACACGGGTGGGATCATTGACTCACACATTTATACAATTGAAAGACTCCTATCAAATGGAAAGTGTATTAGATGGCATGGGTCCCGTGCTGGCAAGAAAATTATACCTACAGTGGAGATACGGCTCTCTACCTTTGAGGGCCTTCACTAGCTCTTGGTCCAGGCCCTCAATAGTAGAGCAGTGTCCAGCCTGCACATATCCTCATGAGAGTGACCTACATGTGGTTCTTTTTTGTAAAGCCTACCAAAGAGCGAGGAGGTATTGGCTCCTTCCTATTCTTAAAAATATGGGCTTCAGGAAATATTTGCCCGCGTTTAGAATTCTTAAAACTGATTTGTCACCTCCGATTGTTTTTGCATTAGCAAAGTATTTAATGGCCATGTGGCACGTTCGATCTCGCATTGTAAAAGAGGGGGCCATTGTTTAAAGTTTTAAAATATTGGTTTATCTTTTTTATGACTTTTTAATGTTTGAACCATGACATTTTTTAAAGTTATTGTGTAATTGCATTTGCTTAAAACATTGTAAACTTCACATTTTTTTAAAAATGTATTGTATTCATATCTTTGATGGTCTAAATGATCGAGAATAAAGATTATTGAATTGAATTGTTTCCAGTTAGGGCGTAAGCGGGGAGGGGGCTCTTTCTGTACCAAGAAACCACCCACAGGTGGGCACTCCACAGGGAAGCTAATGTGGCCCTGGTAGGAGGTTTGTCCCCAAGAAAAGAGGCTAGAGCAAGCCAAGTCTTAGTGTACCTAAATTGAAAAGTGTATCCAGAAGGTAAGCTGGTTGTCCTAGAGGGTTGGAGATGTCAATTTGACCAGATCAGAGTGAATGGGGTCCCTGGCACTGCTCTGAGGGATAGCTGTGCCAGCCAGGCCATGGTGGTAGAAAAACAGGTTTCCCCAAAGCAGTATCATCCAGTACAGGTATGTAGGGTTACAAAGACCTTTTCCACCGTAAGGTCCTGGTATCCCGGGAATAGGGGAAGGGGAAGTGACCTAGAGGAAGGTCACTGTCAGCCCCAGATGCCCATTGATTGCATCCTTGACAATGAACCTCCATGGGTGAGATAAGAGCTGTGTGGTGCGGTAGCCCAGGGCACGCCAAAAGCTCAGATTTCCGGGGGTTCTGCTCCTAAGTGGAGAGTGCAGAGGCCCAGATGGAGAGGAAGTGGTAGGAGGTGAAGACCAGCCACAGTGGGAGGATGAGTGGGTCAGGAGTTACCTGCACGGAGAGAAGATACCCCAAAACAGAGTTACCTGCTCTCAGAGAAGAGACCCCAAGACAGACCCTTTTGAAGCCACTTCTTACCTGGAGATACTGCCTGCGCAGTTAAAGAGACAGACGGCAAGAGACATACACCAGATAAGCACCGACAAGACACGGAGAGCATTTGTCACCCTTGAGGGGGGCTATTTTCTCCTCCCCTGGAATGGCAGCCATCTATTCAGTCATAGGGTATGCCCACTGGACTGAGAGGCCAGTCTTATGATACTATCCCTGAGATGATGGGCATGAGAGTAGAAGGAGGGTGTTCATCACTTAATGGGTCCCTCCACTCTGAGAAGCCTAAGAGGCCATAGAGACCCCAGGAGCAAGTAGGGGACTCCTGGTAAGCCCCAAAGCTAAAGGTGAAGCCTGCCCAAGGCGCCAGATTGGAGCCTTGCCTGGCAGTGAATGGCCAGGTGTCTGGCTCTTGACACTGACAGAAGTCAGTTGTGGACCATTATGGTACTGTCTGCCTACAGGGATACATCTAAAAGCAAGGTACGGTTCAGAACTCACAGATGGGGTATGCAGATGAGAAGTGTTACCCATAAGCCAGTAGAGAGGCCCAGGAGGAAGGAGACATAAAGCTAGGTTCAGAGGTGCATAGAACAGATTAGTGCCATTGCAGAAGAGGCAAACTGTCCAGGTTCTATCTCCTGAGCAGGGACACCCATCATGGTATTAGTCTACCATTTTTGGCCCAGGAGGCTGTGTTAGAAATGTACCCTTCCGCCGGGACATCTTGGACTTTTTGTCTTTTTGCTGCACCCTATTTTTGTTAACCACTGATCAATGTGCACTCTATTCCTGCTAAACAGGAGTACGATGCTTGTGCTCCCCCTTTTAGCATATGTAACTTACCTATATGTCCCTGGCATATAGTACAGAGTGTAGCTAGGGCGTGTAAGTTAAATGTCACTAGTGTGCTGCTACATCAATTATGCCATTCCTTGCAGTGACCCAGATCCTGTCTCCATGCCTACCATTGTAGCCTGTCTGTGCAGTTTTAAACTTCTTATTCAACCTGTTAAAATAAACTCTTTTTGACAGGTCAAAAACCTTGCTTCTAAATAATAATAAGTCATCCCTTATTAGTCCTTTTTGCTCATAAGGCAGTGTGCATGGTGCATTCTACAGCGAAAAAGGTCCAAAAGCTAGTTTCACTGTGACAAGACTGGATGCCCCATAGAAAAACACTGGGTTACATTATTACATCTAATTATGCTAATTTCACTTTGGAAGCAGCAATAAAAAATATTTAATGTCTCTTTTTAATAATTATACAAAATCCAACTTAAAGGTAAAATCTAATTTTGGAGAACTATGATGGAAAAATACCTTTTAGAAAGTTACCTTTTCCTTGTCTGACGTAACTGTGATCCAAACTGCATTTTGCCCTCCTACTTTTACCAGGGTGTAATTCACATTTGAACAGATGTGAACTTGCTCCAAGGGCAGGAACAAAAGGCCTTGGATGTAGGAAGGTTTGTAATGCCCCTTATAGGATGCTGGCGGGCTGGGCCCTTGAAATTAATTAACTTCAAAGAGGCTTACCCTGTCACAAGAAGATGTAGCTAATATCCAGGCCTGCACTCTTTGTTGGTACCCCAGCAAGACCAGCCCCAATCACAGGGTGCCCTTGTTGACTTCATGGGAAATCCTGCTGGACTGTCAAGACCTGCATGACAGGTCAGCTGACGTTTTACATACAGCGGGGGCCGACTACAAGGGGCAAGAGCTGGATGCTAAAATAATTTTCATGTATCCATGCTGATTAACTCTCTGGCAGATCTCTGCCTCTGGGTTTCTTGGGGGTATCGGGGCTGCCGCAAAATGGCTGATAGTGTTAGATGTGGTAGGACACTAACTAGCATTACTACAACACACTCCTCCCACACAGACACACACCCAAACTTCAGAGCCCACGTTTAGTGTGGTTGAAGACTGCCCCCATTGAAAATGCCAAAAGTGGGTAGGGTTAGCCCCAGGAACCTTTACCCTATTGGTTAGGGCTTACTCAGGGGTCATTCCCACCCACTAGCTCATGCAAGGCATAAATGTGACATCTACTGGTGCCCTCTTCAGAACACTCCTGGACCAGAGGAAGATCAGAAGCAGACTGAACCTGATGTCTGCAATCTGAGAAAAGCCCTGAAGGACTTTTCCTCATGTACCCAGAGCACAGAAGTGGACTCCAATGGTCATAAGGCTGACCTGTTCAAGTTATAGGTGTACAACAAGCTGCAAGGGGCATTTCCTGCAGCTTCCCACCAAATCAGTGGCAACTAGAACTGGACTGGACTCTGCCTGACACCCAGTGAGTCTCTAAATGCCTCCCTTGGGGTCCCAAGGAACTTTAGAAGCGTACTCCTGTGGTGGATTGGGAGTTAAAGGACTAAAGTTAGAAGCTAAAATCTTTGACAAGGGCGAACCTGTTTAGTGTATCTGAGCCGCACTCCATCACTGTCAGTGTCAAATTACACCTAGGTCATGCTCTACCTCTACCCAGAAATGGGTCTCTTGCTCACTTTGCCACTGGATTCAAAATAGTCTGGCTAATGAGGGGTGTTACCCCGAAACTGGTCACAGGATGCTTGTTTCTGGTTCAGGAAAGACCTGGCTTGGCAGTTCCGGCTGGACTGTTCTCATGAGGCACAGGGTCAAGACTGATTTGCATATAGCAGGATCCGAAGTGAGGTGGCGAAGTGAGCTAAAGAACGATAATGGATTCAACCCATATCTGTGACTGGGGGTGAGTGTCTGAAAAGTTTCAGTGCTCCGTTCGTCGTCTCCTTATGTTTGCTTTGTTTGCCTTAAATTGCAGGGTGTGCCCAGACGTGGGTCTCTGGCTCACTTTGCCACTGGATTCAAGCTAGCCTGGCTGATGAGGGGTGTTAGCTTGAAACCGGTCCCAAGATGCTTGTTTCCGGTTCAGGGAAGACCTGGATTGGCAGTTCGGACTGGACTGTTCCCATGAGGCACAGGGTCAAGACTGATTTGAATATATCTATGTCTGAACTGAGGTGACGAAGTGAGCTAAAGAACGATGATGGATTCAACCCAGATCTGTGACCAGGGGTAAGTGTCTGAAAAGTTTTAGCACTCCGTCCATCATCTCCTTGTGTTTGCCATGCTCTAACATGACCTTTGAGCACTTTGTGCTTCCTGGCACCGTTTCTACTTAAAACTTAAAAAATTCACATCTTCTATTCCCCTTATTGTATTTTTGCTGTTTTTTTTTATTAGATATTGCTCTATTTTTCTAATTCAGGTTGGAATTTTTATTGATTTGACTTTCGACCCTATTACTGTTTTGATCCGAAATACATACTTTACACATTGCTTCTAAGTTAAGCCTGTCTGCTCTGTGCTATAGCCCTGGTTGTGATTGTTACTTGAGGTGGGTACTTACCTCCCATTAGCTAGATACCTGCTCTAGAATGCATGAATATGGCCCTGCATTCAAAAAGGGCGATGACAACTATCTCATACATGCCAAACGAGCCACTGGCTCGAGGCGTAACAACGAATTACATTTAAAGCACTGGGCATTACCTACAAAGTGTAAGAGGGCAAGAACTCAGAAAAGTCACACGTATTAGCACTAAACCGCACCAGTGGTCACAAAGTGACAATAGAATGTCAAGCTAACATTTTTTTTAAATATCTTGATTAATAATAAAAAAAATCATAGGAGATCCGCAAAGAGAATGGGTGTCTTTTTAACTCTATAGCTACAGGAGTGCACCTGAAAATTGCCAGCCCTACTGCACTGAAACGTAGCAGACCTTGTGAGAACTTCTGGTACTTTATAATTAAAATACAATGTTTTAGAGACAATTGTAAGTTACATGCATGCCACCAGAGTGGCATCTGAGAGGGCGTGGAGGGGTTCAGCTGCAATCTGAGAAATACTGGCATGAAGAGCCACTTCTTAATAACATTCTTCAATTGGAGGAGATCTGATAAACAGTGAGGTACTCTGAGAAAGGTCCCCACAATTGCGAAAGCCCAGAAGGGAGACAGATATATCTGTGGAATTTGAACAAGATGACCCAAGGCACAAGTATAACTTAGTCTCCACCGTTTATTATTTTTCCCAAATATATTCTATATCCTCTCTCTGCCACCAACCAGCTGACCAACTGTCAATGGAATTCTGTACCCTTAACCATCTATGAAGCATTTACAGAGAGGAGGCCTGAAAACCTTCCTCCCAGAGTGTACCCAATGATGCACAATGCTCTCTCCATTTACAGTGACAGTTAAATCAGAGTTTTGTTATTTCTGCTAGCTCAAGGTTTCACAAAGCACTCTGAGGCAGTCTCAAGACAGTATATTAACATTCTATGAAAAACATAAAGAACAAATTACTTACTTTCTGTAATGCTCTTTTTGGGACATACAGTATCTAACAGTAGATTCCTCACCTTTTGAATCCTCTTAGATGCCAGACTGGATCCGGAATTATTTAATGCAACAGTTCTGCATGCCTACAAGGGCACCATTGGGCTACGTAGCGGGTCTGTCTCCTCTCTGGAAATGCTGTCAGGGAGTCAAATGGAGGCGCCATCCCTGCTCGTTAACGTCAATTTCACTAACAAGGTGTATACCCTCAGATGCAGAGAAACTGACAAACTGAGTGACAGACAGTGTCCTCAACCTAAATTTGGAGTTTATGTCAGGATTTCAGGTTAAGCAGAGACACACAACCAGGCAGAGGGTGCACAGCAGTCAGAGACTACAAATAAGGCAAGTGGAAACTAAAGAGGTTGGGAACACTAGACCGCTAACTGTCATTGGTGGCACAGCTATAATTAAGATAATTTATCTTGCAAGGTGTTGTGAGTTGCTGTGGTTCTCCGCTTTAGTACTAGTTCCCGTTTGTTATCTTTCCTTCACGTTTACTGTTTTCTTCCCTCTTACTTTCCCAGCGACAGAGTCACCATTAGACCTTGTCTACTCTTTAGTACTGTTATTGTTTGCATTCTCCTAGCCTCTTACCTGTGGGTTTCAGTGATGTCCAGGGACTATCAGATGGAACCCAGGCCAGCTAAGACTCAACACAGTAACATCTGCCGTTGAAACCGGTAAGCCTCACAAACTCAAATATTTTGCAGATGTTCATGCCGGTCTAGAATTCTCTTTTTACCTGTCCTGTTTCCCCTATGACAAACTCAGTAAACAACATCTCTCTAACATCCATTGTTTGAGCCAATTTCAATTGCAGAATACAGTCTTGTCTCTCTCACTCCCCTTCTACACTTCCCCAGATTACTACTATAGGTGGTGATAACATCTTGCCCATTGGCGTAGGTGTTCAAGGACGGCACAGGCTTTCAGCAGAGCTAAACATCTAGAGCCTTATACCTTATGACCTAACAGAAATCCATTCAGCAGAACTGGGAGGTGTGCGGTGGTAAAGAATCTGTGGTTAAGTAGAGTATCTGCAGAAAAGTAGGAACCTGCAATTAAGGTTATCCCACTCTTTGCTTTGCTGTTTCTGACTTTTCTGACTGGGACCCTGCTAATCAGGACCCCAGTCTCTGTGCTTTTTACCCTAAATTGATTTGGTAAGTACTTCCCAGATTGGACACTGGTGCAACCTTATCAGCCCCTAGTATATGGTACTAAGGTACCTAGGGAATAGGTGCACCAGGGTTCCCCCATGGGCTGAAGCATGTATTATGCCACCCATGGGAGACTACTCAAATTCTAACTACAGGTCTGCCATTGCAGCCTGTGTAAGCTGGTGCCAGCACCACTTACGAAAGATATAGGTTTCCCTATATCTAATATCACTGCCCTTAAAAAGTCACCCCTCCAGCAGACCTTTGCAATCCTGAAGGCAGGGTGCTTGGTTCTAAGTGTGAGGGTGCTCCTGCATGAGCAGGACACCCCTTCAACCTACGGAGTCCATTCTCCCGGGTTGTAAGTGAGGCAGCCATATGTCATATAGATGGGTTACTGCGCCATTATGCGGTGACCATTTCGAAAATGGCTGCAATGAATCCTATCATGTTTGGTATCAAATATGTTGGAATCATACCCCCACACCAAAAACGGTGTGGGAGGTATGATTCCAAGCACTGGAAAGGCCCTCCGTTAGGCCCTCAGTACTCCTGGTACCAGTCTTCCAGACCCAGACAGCAAGCCTGGTCTGCTGCCAGCCAGAGACACATTTCTGCCCTCCTGCTGCTGAGCCAAGCTCGGGCAGGGGAAGGCAGAACAATAGGTATCCTGTCACAGGGAGGTGTGACCACCTCCCAGACAGGATTTAGTGTATTGGGGCAGGGTGGAAGTGCTTGCCAGCGTCACATAGTCTGTGTTCAGGGCACACTTGGTGCCCTCCATGCATTGTCCAGCTCAAACCAGTTCAGGGAGCCGTTGGCTCCCGCTCTAGCGCGAAGCTGGACAAGTTGGCAGGGTATGCCCAGACGTGGGTCACTTGCTCACTTTGCCACTGGATTCAAGATAGCCTGGCTGATGAGGGTTATGAACCCGAAACCGGTCCCAGGATGCTTGTTTCCGGTCCAGGGAAGACTTGGCTTGACAGTTCGGACTGGACTGTTCCCATGAGGCACAGGGTCAGACTGATTTTCATATGGCCATGTCTGAACTGGGGTGGTGGAGTGAGCTAAAGAAAGATGATGGATTAAACCCAGATCAGTTGACTGGGGGCGAGTGTTTGATTTGCTCAAATGCTCCGTCCATAATCCCCTTTGGTATCGCGAAACTGGACAAAGGACAGGGGAGTATCCTCCCCCTTGTCCAGCCCATCCTTTGGGTGGGACCCCTGAATCGTCCCAACCCTTTCATAGGGTATTTAAGGGCTAACCTGTGGCTGGGTCCCTAGATTCGACGTGGGACAAAATTCATTTCAGACACCATTTCTTCTTCGATCGTCTGGGCACTCTGGTCTTCGCTCTGGGCATCAAGGCTGCAACCGGGAAGGCTCCTGCTGCTCCTGAACTCCTTGCCCTGCTCGTCTGCTGCAAAGTCCGTGCCTGTGCACCATACAGGAACCTTCCAAGGCCTGTGGGCATCCAAGACACCTGAAGGAATCTCCTTTTTAGTGAAGGAGTCACTTCCCTGAATCTGCAGGCACCACACCTATGTTGACCGGTCTGCTGATCCTGAGCTCCCACGGACTCTGAAAGGCTCAGTAACGCAGGTGGTGGCTCTTCACATCCCACGAGGCCTGACCTGTCTTCTCACCAAGTTTGAGGCCAGTATCTTTCACCGGAGCCGCAGGAACCGAACCCATGTGCACCCCTTTGATTTGCAGTTGCAAAGGCTTATTTGCTCCCTTCCACCAAAATCTTCGGGCTCCAAGTAGCTCCAACCTCAAGCACCTCCAGTGACCAAGATCTTCGTCCTCACAGCAACACTTGCATCGTGGGCCAGCTTCTTTGGTGAGCTGCTCGAGGTCCTCTCGCGACTCCATTGCCTCTGGCCTGAGGGTCCTCTTAAGGGTCATCTTGGTATTGTTTAGGCTCCCCAGATTGCTCGGGGCCTGTCATGACTCCCCTACTTGTGGTGAGTCACCTGGACCTTGCTAGTCCCGACACTGCACCTTCTTCGCTTTCCATGTTGTTTGCAGTTGCCAAGGCTTGTTTGTGCTCCTGATGGACATCGACCCCTCAACTCTCAACATCCCACATGGGACAGCTAGTGAACGGCTCCTGGTCTTTCACAGCGCCGCCTGGTCCTACCAGCTGCAGCTCCAAGGTCACCGTCAACTCTCCTGCAGCACCCGACATTGGTGGGCATTCATCTTCCGTGCCTCATGGTCACTTCCAAGTGGCACCGACTCTGTTCCCTCTGCTTTCAGGTACTTCTCGACTTGAATCCACCTTTGAGTTCCACCGGACACTTTCTCCTTCTCCAGCAGCGGCATCTTCCTGAAGTCCTCCAATTGGTTTGATGGCGGTTTCTGATGCCACTTCACACCTATGCACCTGGCTCTCCTAGGGCAGGTATCCTGGTTCCTAAGGTATCCACAGGTCGGGTGGCTCTCCAACCTTCTGTCTTCACACAGGGTGTATTTAGGGACCACTGGGAAGGGTCCTTCTTTTTTTAAATTGGAACCGTGAACTACCCACTGACTTGCATTGATCCTGCGGTCGCGTTCCCACTCTGCACATGGCCTCCTGATTACTACCTTGGGTGGTTCCTTGGGTCTCCGATACTTTTACGTCTTCTGGGTAGTCTTGACTCGAGTCGTGGTTCGCATACCACTACCTTAGTATATGGTTTGGTCTCCCCCTGGTGACCACTGTTTATTACGTGCTACTTACCTGTTTCTATTTGAAAGTATTGTGTGCACTGCGTGTATCTCCGGCTAGGAGATACCTGTATGTGTTAGTGAGTGTTATATAATAAATACATATTTTTATAAATACACTGTGTGGTTCTTTTTCACTTAATCTATATCAATAGGATTATGTTCTGGTATGATATAACATGTCAATGATGCAATAGCAACTTGTAACAGGAAATGTAAAAATCTCAATAAACAAATTTAAACAAAAAAAAAAAAGATTATGTTCTGGTAAAACAAGCTGCTTTACACTCCTTCTGGACCGAGCCTGAAGGCTACTCTCCACAGCTACCACTTAGAGAGCTTTCTAAGTTTGTCTAAGACCTCTTAAATCATCATAAGGGTTGTCTGGACTGGTGCAGAGTGCCCACTTACATAGGTGTACACCATATACCAAGCCAGCTTCTCACAGTATCTATCAGAAAGAGTGTTACCTGAGGTAAGCAACTAGTTCTTCTGGTGGATACTTCTAACCACCAACTCTCACATTTTAGATCAATACTGAAGTAGTGTCTTGACCAAGGTGGTTGTTCTAGAGAGTGATCTTTATACTAGGAAGTCGTGCACCAAACGGCCAAAGTGCCCTCCCTGCGAGCCTAAGAATCATGAGAGTAGTGTCTAGTGAAGGAATGGACAGAAGCCCATGTGATGGTCTGGCAGATGTCCAACTCAGGAATGCGTCTAGCCAAGGTCATAGTACTAGCCTTTGCTGAAGTGAAGTAAGCCCATATGCCCTCGGTCAGCTCCTTCTTGGCCAAGGTGTAGCACAGTTAGATACACAAGGGAATCCATCGAGGCAAGATCGTTTCTTCAGAAGGACTACTTTCTGTCTGAGGCGGCATGGTGTAAAAAAAAAAAAAAAAAACAGATTGGCTCAGAATAATTACCAGTGGCTGAGATTAATTCAAGTAAATGAGCAATCACTTTTTATTTCCTCAGTGTGCTGCTCTAAGAGGGGAGGGCATGTTCAAACATGCGTCTAAAGCTCACAGTGCCATATGGCTTAAGCTGGCCTCAAATGATAACACATGAATACTCGAAACTAGTCTGACACTGCTTGTGCGCCCATACAGAGGGAACCTTGCCTGGTAGTTCAGGTTGTGCTGTTACAATCTGACCAGGTTCAACATCGATGTACAAAAGGCTGATTCCTGACCAAGGTGGCATGGTGGGGGAAAAAAACCCAAACGGATGGACATCGAGCACAGAACTATTACCAATGGCAGAGATTAATTCAAGCAATCTACCCATCAGTTTTCATTTTTCGTACGGAAAATTTAGGGC
This sequence comes from Triturus cristatus, assembly GCF_964204655.1. NCBI lineage: Eukaryota > Metazoa > Chordata > Amphibia > Caudata > Salamandridae > Triturus > Triturus cristatus. The sequence goes on from NC_140591.1 coordinate 24,880,432, forward strand.
ACATCGACTCCAACCTAAGAACGGTTTGGAATCAGATGACGCCAGGGAGTTGGATTTTAAGAATGTGGACTGCAAGATTTTTCCCTGAAGTAGAAGCGGTGGGAAGGATGCTAATCCTGTTTGGATTGCTTATGTTTACACAGCAACTTGTCTTTGTATTTTGCAACGGGCCTACTTGCGGACAAGGAGCTGGTCCGGGCCATGAACAGACCTTTGACAAAGACCGGGACCAACTCAGCTTCTTGTGTTCAACTTCAATTGATACCCCCTGATGGCCTTCGGATGCATCAGGAAGCATTTATCACAAAACATCAAGTCACTCTAGGAGCCCAAGTACCTACGACAGACTGTAGGAAAGTGTCCCTTGACATGGACACCCCTACTTTTTGCCTGAAATTCCATGCAATTGTGACAGAAAGTGCACTGGGTTCCTGCTAACCAGGTCCTCAGGGCCAGATCTCTTTCCCTAAACTGTACAATTATTTCCCCAATCGACAATACCTTTAGCACCCTCTCTAAGTCCCTAGTAAGTGATGTCCCTGGTACATAGGGAAAGGAGGCTAAAGAGGGTCCCTATGGATTGCAGCATCTATTGTGCCACCCTAAGGGACCCCTCACCAAACTCATGCAGACTGCTATTGCAGGTTATGTGTCTTGGTGCAGACAAAAGGGAAAACTCAGCATGGCACACAGCCTTGTGTGACATGCCTGTAGACACTGCATGCAGTGAAGGTAAGTCACCCCCACAGCAGGCCTTAAAGCCCTAAGGCAGGGTGCACTATACTGCATGTGTGGACATATCTGCATGAGCAGATATGCCCCTGTGCTGGCCAGTTCAATGACTGCCAGTACAAGTGACCAGGGAAGCCATTTTAAGTACATGTGCTAGGTACTGGTCAAAAACCAGTTCCACAGCTACATGATGGCTTCACTGAAACCAAAGATGTTTGGTATCAAACATCTTGTAATAATAAACCCACGCTGATTCCAGTGATGGATTTAATAATGTGTGCACCCAGAGGGCACCTTAGAGGTCCTCCCTGAAAACCTAGCAACTACTGGTGTGCTGGCTGACTTGTTCTGACCAGCCTGCCACCACAGACGAGTTTCTGACCCCCAAGGGTGAGGGACCACACACTCAGGAGGTCAAGAACAAAGCCTGCTCTGGCAGAGGGTGTTACACCCCCTCCAGCAGGATGACCCGTAAGTTAGCATTCCAAGGCAGGGAGCTTTGGTACGCAAATCTGGCTTCCCTGATAGGTGAGGAGGTGCCAACCCCCCAGGCCAGTGCCCATTTTGCACCTGAACTGGCGGGAAAATGAGCAGTCATAGAGGCATGTTCACCCTCAGGCTAGTTCATTCCCTAAGGTGGGCTACCTGAAGTGGACACGAAAATTCAGAGTCTGACATCTTGGTGATGGCAGAATTAGGAACTCTGGGACCGGTTTATGCTCACTTCCCACAGGAAGTGGTCATATAGGAGTGTACTAGCCTACACTCCCAAACACCCCTAAACCTAGTCCCTGGCACCAGGAAATCAAATCATACCGACCTCAATGAAGAAGGACCCTGAAGAGCCACAAAAGCAAGAACAGAGGAGCAGCTACTGGATTGTCTGCAACCCTGCTAGTCTGCCTGCTGTCCTCGACCATTGTGCCAAAGACAACTTGTCCTACAGCTGCTGTGCCTCCAAAAGCCTGGGAGGTCTGCCAGCTCTTCACCCAAGATCCAGAAACTCCTGTAGAGTTGCAGAGTTGCTTCCCTGCGCCATGCAAGCTCCCCAAGAGATCTGTGAGGACTCTGGACCGCCAAAACCCGACACTGGAAAGCACCACTACACCTGTGCTGCCTATCCCTAATCAAAGGGAGCTAATGGTGCCAGAGCGGTCCCTAGATCCTCCAGAGCCATCTTGGTCTTGCCCACAGTGGATTCTCCAACGCCGCCTGCAGACTCTTTGTGCAGGCCCCGGCTATCGAAAGTGTCTCAGTCATGAAAACCTGACACCTCAAGACAATTCTGCACCCCGCCGACCTGGCCCAAGAAGAAGAGGACCAAACGTGTCCCCGAGCATCGTGAGACCTGAGCCCGCTTGTTGGTTTAGCAGGACTGGACTCCCAGTCCCAGGCTGCAGCCTCTCTGTGACTGGACCGATCCCCATTGACTTACACAGGGCACCCGACGCTGTATAGCACCTGTGCACCCGACTGCTTCAGTGCTGCCAGAGGAGACCTGTTGGTGTTGACCTGAACCTTGTCCCATACACACCTTAAGTCCAGAAGATTGGTCCATAAGTCGTTGTGAAGTACCTGTATGCAGCATATATATTTCCTTCAGAGGATAACATTACCGCTTCAGAAATTGCACTGTCGCTTTTTAAAAACTAAAAACCTTTCTAACTCAGAACGTACTTACCTGAATTTGATGACCCGGTCAATAATTATATAAAGATAAGTGCTATTTTTTTTAAGTTGGTGTGGATCTCCTTATTGGGTTGTGTGTACCAACGCATACAAAACGCCTCCGCATGCCTCATCCTCGGAATCCCCCGCCACAGCCACATCACCGCCCACCTGAGAGACCTGCACTGGCTCCCGATCAACAAGAGGATCACCTTCAAGCTTCTCACCCACGTGCACAAAGCTCTCCACAACGCCGGACCAGTCTACCTCAACGAACGACTCACCTTCTACACCCCGAACCGCCAGCTTCGCTCCGCTGAACTCGCCCTCGCCACCGTCCCATGCATCCGCCGAACAACCACCGGCGGCAGGTCATTTTCCCACCTCGCTGCCAAGATATGGAACACCCTTCCCATCCACCTGCGACAGACCCAGGACCTGCCAACCTTCAGGAGACTCCTCAAGACCTGGCTATTCGACCAGTAGCTGCGTCACCCCCCACCCCCTCTTGCGCCTTGAGACCCTCACGGGTGAGCAGCGCGCTCTACAAATGTTCGATTGATTGATTGATTTATTGACTGTGTGCATTTGCAGACGGCTAACACTCCTCTCTGATAAGCATAAGGCTGCTCGACCACACTACACCCTAAGAGAGCACCTTATGATTGCTAGAGCAAGACCATGCCAACTTATAAGGGATACCTGGACACTTTGTGCAGTATATCTCTTTTTAGTATACTATATAAAGAGCCAGCTTCCATCCCTGGTGGTGCAGCAGTGGGATACAAGACTTGCCATATGCTGAACCACTTGGTTAAAAGGTGATACCACTACGGCATCCAAAATTGTCCTTAGCTAAAAATATTTTTAGTCGATTTCGATTTTTTTTTGTAAATTGTTTAATATAACTGATAGGGCCTTGTATTAAGCCCCCCAGTTCAAACTGTTTAGAATTAAATCGTATTTTTAGTTATTTAGGTCATTTAAAAGTCTACTTAGGGTTTTTTAAATTCCCAAAATGGTCCCAAATACTTTAATACCATGACTGAGGCAGCAGGTCCCTCCCAGGAGCTCAACCTGCGCCCCTACAAACACCTTAGGGTGGTCCTACTTAAGGCCCTCTGCCAAGCACGGAAACCGGCCACGGGGCCTAAAACCACTAAAGCTCACCGGCAAGCATTGCTTGCAGACAGTGATAGAACTATGGCAGGGAAAGAAGCCCCTAATGAGACTGGGGAAGTGGACGCAGAAGAGGATGATGATTCCATCAGCATCCCCACTCACAGCAACAGCACTGGGGGTACCACTGACAGTACCCCAGAAGACGTAGATAGTGAAGATGCAGATCTTAAAAAACTAGCAAAGAGGATACATCTCCTCCCAGCAGCTGTGGCATGATTCAAAACGAGCATCTTCAGGGGAGACATATTTCCTACAAACTATTGTGTTTCAAATTTGGAAGTCAGTAAATGTGAGAAATGTTTGTGAGCAGAGCTTTGTACCCACATTAAAGGCACTGAAAAAGAGGAAGTGGCATCTGCTCCCGCAATCCCTCAAACTTCTTTCCGTTCTAAATGTCAACTAACAAGTGGGTTACATTCCAAAAGCAAAATGAGGCTTTTTCCTTATCATCTGAGCAGACACTCCTAGCAGGTACTACATGCTTGTCATCTAAAAAAGTCCATCAACTGTCTCACACTAGGGGGCCTAATTAATTATATAAAGCCTTAGAAACAGCCTCCTCTGCTTTATCTGCTTCTTTAAATCATGCAAAAACCCCTAAACATATGTCCTCTTTTTAAGTCTAGGTCTCCCATCACCATACGTCACTCTGGCAGGTTCATAGTACCAAAAGCCTTCAATTTGTATTGAATCTGTGGTATGTATATATGTATGTATGGGATATTTCTGTAGTGCAAACCTAGCCAAAAGGCAATATAAAGGGTCAAATAGAAGCATAAAGGCAACTAGTGACAGGCTGTTATTTCATTATGATGTAGTGTTCTTCAAAAAGCTGCATCTGCAACTCTTTCCTAAATTAGAGCGGCGTTGGGGCGGTCCTGATGGATACATTGATTTTGATGGATACATTGATTTTGTTCCAGATCATGGGCGCACAGATGCAAAAGGCCTGCTGCCTTGTTTTTTTTTTTTGGGACTTCTTATTCTTACGGTGTCCTGGCTGTGGGTTCGCCGAGAACCACCAGAGATGGTGAACTTGTTTTCAAGAGGAGCAGGGGTTGCATCAGTATAAGGATGATGTGATCATATTTCTTCAGGACTTGAATGAGACATGCTGTGGCGTGTCAGATTACCATCATCCAGATGTGAGAGTATGAGGGCTTGAACGGTTTCACTTTCTTTAGAAAACTGGGTTGGTACCAGGCAGTCTGCTTTTTTGACAAAGTGTTCCTTGAAAGTGAGGTTGGTATCCAGTGTAAATTCAAGTAATGAATATGCTACTTACCAGTATGCATCTGTTCTTGGCATGTAGGGCTGCTGACATTCATATCTGTGCATAGATCGCCGCCTAGTGTTGGGTCCGGATGTTTGCACGTTGTTGTCCTGGAAGAGTCTTCGAAGTATCCTGGGATAGGTGACTCCTCCCCTGGACTACAGTGCGCATGGGCATCCTCTCCATCCTCAGATTGTTTTTCGCCATTGTGGCAGTGATGGAGTAGATACAGAAAGTGATGACCATGCTTACAGTAATTCTGAGAGCTGCAGCTGCTACAGGCGCCGGGGAGGAGGGAGGGCGATATGAATGTCAGCAGCCCTACATGCCAAGAACAGATGCATACTGGTAAGTAGCATATTCAGTTCGAGGCATGTGGGCTGCTGAATTCATATCTGTGCATAGAATATACAGCAGTGCCCTCTTATTAGCGGCGGCTACCAGTGCCAGCTGCAGCGGTCTGAAAAAGAGTTTTGAGAACAGCCTGTCCTGCAGCTGCCTGCTGTTTTGATTGCACATCTACACAATAGTGTTTGGTAAATGTATGTGTAGTGGACCAGGTGGCTGCTCTACATATATCATGCAAAGGAATGTTTCCTAGGAAAGCCATGGAGGCCCCTAACGTACGTGTTGAGTGGGCTCGTGGGGGAATCGTTAATGTGCGTTTAGCCTTTTGATAGCAAATTTGAATACATTTAACGATCCATCTGGCTATACCTGCTTTGGAGATAGCGTTACCTTTGTGGTGTGGGGCAAAGGCAACGAAAAGTTGTTTTGTTTTCCTAAAGGGTTTGGTCCTGCCGATATAATACATGAGGGCCCTTTTCACATCTAGTGTATGGAGTGCCCTTTCTGCGACAGTTTGTGGGTTTTGAAAGAAAACAGGCAGTTCAATAGTTTGATTCATGTGGAACTGCAATATTACCTTAGGCATGAATTTGGGGTTGGTACGTAGAACGACCCTGTTGGCGTGAACCTGTATAAATGGCTCTTGAACAGTTAGTGCCTGGAGTTCACTAACTCTTCGTAAAGAAGTTATCGCCACTAGGAAAGCTACTTTCCAGGTAAGGAATTGAATCTCGCATGAGTGTAGAGGTTCAAAGGGTGGACCCATCAGGCGTGTGAGGACCAAGTTGAGGTTCCACATTGGAGCTGGTGGGTGGCTAGGTGGAATGACTCTTTTGAGTCCTTCCAAGAATGCTTTGATGGCAGGCACTCTGAACAGAGAGAGGTGCTGCCTGGTTTGTAGATAGGCTGATATTGCGGTCAAATGGACACGTATAGAGGTGTACGCCAGATTGCATAGGTATAGGTGTAATAGGTAACAAATAATGTTTTGGATGGATGCGTCTAGCGGGTTAATGTCATTATTATTGCAGTAAATGACGAACCTTTTCCATTTGGCTGCATAGCAAGCTCTGGTAGTGGGTCTCCTGGCCTCCTTAATGATGTCCATACAGTCAGGTGGCAGGTTTAGGTAGCCAAACTCTAGGACTTCAGGAGCCAGATTGCCAGGTTCAGCTGTTGTGGATCTGGGTGCTGAATCTCTCCATGGTTCTGCGTCAAATGCTCGGGTTTGACCCGCAGCCTTTGATGCGGCACCACGGAAAGTTCGAGAAAGGTGGTGTACCACTGCTGACGTGCCCACGTTGGAGCAACCAGGACGGGTGTCAGTGAGTGTTGTCTGAGTTTGCGTGCCACCAGCGGTATCAGTGGTGCTGGGGGAAAAGCGTACGCAAATCTGCCGGACCAGTTCATCCATATCGCATTGCCCTGCGACTGCGGATGTGGGAACCTGGCGGCAAAGCTTTGGCATTTTGCGTTTTCGCTTGTGGCGAATAGGTCTATCTCTGGATGACCCCACTGCTGGAAGTACGGTTGGAGTACTGATGGGTGTAACTCCCACTCGTGCATCTGGTGGCTGTGTCTGCTGAGCAGATCCGCCATCTGGTTGTCCTTGCCGGGGAGGTGTTCTGCCATGAGGAACATGTTCCTCTGAATGGCCCACTTCCACATGCTCTGAGCCAGATGAGACAACTGTGGAGAGTGTGTTCCTCCCTGCTTCTGTATGTAGTACATGGTAGTCATGTTGTCCGTTCGGATCAACACGACTTTGTTGCACAAGTGTACTTTGAATGCTTTCATAGCCAGGAAGATTGCCATCAGTTCTAGAACGTTGATGTGCATCTTCTTTTGTTGTGTTGTCCATAGTCCCTGCACTGTGTAATGGAGTACATGAGCTCCCCATCCCTGGAGAGACGCGTCCGCCGTCAGTATTATCTGTGGGACAGGCTCTTGGAACGGTCGGCCCTTGCAAAGGTTTTGTGGATTCCACCAATGCAGAGAGTTGTTTGCCCGACCGCTCACCAACACTAGGTCTTTTAACTGTCCTTGAGCCTGATTCCACTGACGTGCTAAGCACTCCTGAAGCGGGCGCATATGTAGTCTCGCGTGTGGGACTATGAAAAGGCAGGAGGCCATCATGCCTATCAACTGCATGAACACTCGCGCGGGAAGGGTGTGTTGTGGTTTGAACTTGGAAATCAGCAAGTGCATGCTGTTGATTCTCACTAAATTTGGCTGAGCTGTGGCCGCCAGAGTGTCTATAGTCGCACCTAGGTACTGTTGTACGTGTGCGGGCTGGAGATGGGATTTTGGGTAATTTAGTGAGAAACCCAGACTGTGAAGGAGGTGAATGGTGCGGGACATGTGGCTGGCACATTGCTGGGCTGACTTCGCTTGAACGAGCCAGTCGTCCAGGTAAGGGTAGACGTGTATGTGCTGCCTCCGTAGATGTGCCGCCACAGTAGCTAGGCACTTTGTGAACACCCTGGGTGCGGTTGTCACGCCGAAGGGGAGGACTTTGAATTGGTAGTGCTGCCCTTGAACAGTGAACCTGAGGTATTTCTTGTGTGAGGGGTGAATGGGTATGTGGAAATACGCATCTTTGAGGTCCAGTGTGGCCAGGAAGTCTCCCTGCTTGAGCAGCGGGAGGACTTGCTGTAAAGTGAGCATGTGAAAATGCTCGGAAAGAATGTACTGGTTCAGGGGTCTCAGGTCTAATATAGGTCTGAGTGACCCGTTCTTTTTCGGTATTAAAAAGTACAGGGAGTACACCCCCGTACCTTGCTCGTGGACGGGTACGACCTCTATTGCGCGTTTTAGTAGCATACTTTGCACCTCCTGCTGTAAGAGCGTTAAGTGCTCTGAGGACATAGGACGGTTTTTTGGAGGTATTGTGGGTGGAGTTGAGGTCAATTCTAGGCAGTAACCGTATTTGACAATATCTTTGACCCACCTGTCCGTGGTGATGGAGTTCCACGTGGACAGGAACCTTTGTAGCCTTCCCCCGACAGGTGTTATGTGGTCGGGAGGAAGGGAGAGGGCGTCACTGCTTGTTCTTGGGGGAGGACCTGGTGTTGCCGTAGCCGCGTCCTCTGCCCTTTGTGCTGGAGCCACGATATCCACCCCGGGTGTTTTTATCGTAGGTGTTTTGCGTGTTGCCCTTGTTGTATGTTTGCTGTGACCCCTGTCCTCTACCTGCTCCTCTATTTCCGGGGCGACGAAAGGAGCCGCTCCGAAAGGACTGTGTTTGTAGGGCCCCCATGGACTTTGCAGTGTCTGTGTCCTTTTTTATTTTCTCTAGGGTGGTGTCAACCTCCGGCCCGAATAAGTAGTCGGGGTTGACAGGTTGGTTGAGGATGTTATTTTATACCTCCGGTTTGAATCCGGAGATTCGCAACCAGGCGTGTCGCCGCAACATGACGCTAGTGTTTATGGCTCTGGCAGCTGTATCTGCGGCATCCAGTGCACACTTAATGGATGCATTTGTGAGCAGTTGTCCCTCCCTGATGAGGATCTCTGCACCTTCTTTGAATTGGTCAGGGAGATGTTGGAGTAGTTGCTCTAATGTGTCGTAGTGCGCTCGATCGTAGCGAGCGAGGAGCGCTTGAGTATTGGCAATGCGCCATATGTTAGCTGCCTGGGCGGCAACCCGTTTGCCAGAGGTCTCCAGCACCTTGGACTCTTTGTCCGGGGGAGGAGCGTCACCTGTTGTTTGCGAGTGTGCCCTCTTGCGAGCATTCGCAACGACAATGGAATCCAGAGGTAACTGGCCTCTAATGTAAGTAGGGTCCCCAGGCGCTGATCTGTATTTCTTTTCGATCCTGGGGTTTATCACTCTCGCCCTGGTGGGTTCCTTGAAGATGTCCTTTGCTGGTTTGAGGACCCCCTTTAACATGGGCAGAGTCTTTATATTCCTTTCTGAGGATGCGAAAGTATCCATGAGAAAGTCGTCCTCGATGGTGTCAGAGTGAAGTTGCACCCCATGATTGGCCGCAGCACGTTCAATTAGAGCGTTGAACGCGGCAGTGTCCTCTGTGGGAGATGTTTTTGCTCCATAGAGTTGCGGGTCTTGTGCATCCATAGGTGCACCTGGGTCTACAGGGTCATCCCAAGCTTGATCAGGATCCTGTTGGCCTTCAGGGTCCATCTCTCCGGGGTAGGGGACTTGGTCACCCATGTAGTCCTCCAACGCATCCGTGTCGGAGTGTGTGGGAGAGAAGGATTGTGGATCCTGGTAGGGTGAATGGAAAGGTTCGTAAAGAACTGGTTCCGAAGCCACTGGCAGCTTTCTCTTAAGTGGGATCCGGAAGGAGTCCAAAGCTGGCTCAGAAGTTATTCTCCTTTTGTGGATAATCATCCTGCCGGTGTCGGCGTCTATGAGATGCGATGGAGACGTCTCCGCAGAGCGTTCGGCAGGCGTGATCGTGGTGTGGGTGACCCGTGTCCTGATTTGGAACAGTTTCGGGGCCGTGGATGGTGGCAGGCCAAAAGTAATGTTGGCTGGTGCCGAAGAGGCTGTTGGAGCTTGTATTGGCTCGGAGCCCGACGTGAGGACCGTTTTGTTTTTGGTGCGTTGCGCAGCAACGGGTCGCACCTGGAGCGCCCTCGATTCCTTTGCGCCGACCGGTTCTGTGGAGGCGGGCGTGGACTTTTTCGGCGCCGGTGAGTCATCGAGTCGAGGGGCGGGAATGGCCGTCGACGTCTTCGATGAGTGTGGCTTTGGTGGTGCCGTCGAAGCGGTGGGAGACGCAGCAGGCAGTTTGACCTTTGGGGTCGGAGCCGATTGCGTCGGTGCCGGGAGCCGAGTAGGTTTGGTGGCACCTAAGGTCTTTTTCCGTATGTCGACTCCGACGTCGGCCGCTTCAAGCTCGGCACCGAAGTCTCGTTTGTTGCGCTCGGTGCCGACGGGTTTTGCTGGCGTCGAAGGTGTGGAGGGCCTCGATCCGACCAGCGCCACTTTCGGTTTCGGTTTCAATTGAACCAATACAGCTTTTGGTTTCGGTTTCGAAGAAGGGAAACCAGCCGGTTTGGGCATTAATGGCTGCCGCTGAATGTCCGAGGCCGGGCCCGAGGGCGGGGCCGAAGAACTGCGGGATAGGTCTTGGGTAAGGCCCGAAGGCGATCCCTCGACCGGAGCCATAGACTGTTGCACTGGGATTTCCTCAGTCTGTACGGGTAGGCCTTGCTCGTCACCGGAGCTACTCTCTTTGGCCCCTAAGGCCTCATTGTAGTCTCCTACCTCGGTGTCGTCTTCATCTCTGCGAAAGAGTGTTTCGTCGACGTGTTCCGATCCGGAGTCATGTTCGGAAGCGGGACTGGAGGGTAGGTTCTCCACTTCTTCGACATCTTCGGTCTCGGCGCTGAAGATGTTGGCCGGGGCCGGTGCCGCTTGCTGCGCCTCGAGTCTCGCCGCTCGTCGATTCCGGAGAGTCTTCTTGGATCGAAATCGGGCACAGGCCATACATGTAGATTCGTCGTGATCCGGTGAAAGGCATTTGTTGCACACCGGATGGACGTCGATGTGGGGATATTTCGCATTGCATACAGGACACCGCTTGAATGGTGTCCTCGATTCCATCGTCGACGTCGGGTCGATGGTCAGGTAAGATGCGAAAAAGTTGGTTCTGGAAGTTAGTAAACTAACAAAGATACTATCGATACCGATCGGGAACAGTACCGACGCGAACTAAAGGCCTTTTGGCCTGGAAAAAGTTTTTCCTAACTTGAGTCAAGATAAGCACATCCGAACCCAATGGCGGAAAAAAACAATCTGAGGATGGAGAGGATGCCCATGCGCACTGTAGTCCAGGGGAGGAGTCACCTATCCCAGGATACTTCGAAGACTCTTCCAGGACAACAACGTGCAAACATCCGGACCCAATACTAGGCGGCGATCTATGCACAGATATGAATTCAGCAGCCAACATGCCTCGAACCTTGGCATTCAGTGAGAACTGGGGTTTGAAGCTGCCAAGGTTCATTTCATTGAGTCAGGTTTGTACTGTTTCTGGATTGTTATCCTTGGCAAATAAAACACATTTTGTCTTGGTTGTGTTGAGATTCCGATAGGTGCTGCTCATCCAGGTCTGGATGATGTGCAAGCAGTATTTGAGGCACTGAATGTCTGAAGCAGAGGAGACTTTCAAGCAGAGTTGTGTACCATTGGCATATCGGTGAATCTTGATGCTGTTATATCTGAGTTGAGCGTCAAGTAGCTCCACGTAGAGGTCGAAGATGACAGGAGACGCTATGGAACCGTGGGGCACTCCACTGGTGACAAAGATCTTTTGGGACAAGGAGGCAACCCAATTAACAAACTGGTGGCCGTTGGAAAGGTAGGAGAAGAGCTAGTGCAGGATATCGTCAGTGAATCCCATATGAGACTCCACAGTGGATATGAAGTGGGATGGGTGACTGTGTCAAAGGAAGATGAAAGGTCCAGCAATATCAGGAGGAGGGGGTCCTCTTCATCTGTGGTCAGGAGGGCATCACCTATGACAAGAACAACAGCAGACTCTGTGATGCTGCGTGATGTGAAGCCAGACAGGTAGCTGTGCAGAATATGGTTGGCAGTAACGTGACCATGTAGCTGAACACAGACTGCTATTTCAATGATCTTGCTAACAATTGTTAGCTGAGTGATGGGCTGGTAGTTGCGGAGGGCAACAGTGTAGAGTATCGTTTTTTTAGGAGTGGGGGGATTTGGCCTGTTTTTATAGGTTCAGGGAAAATGCAATGAGTGAGAGAAGCATTTCAATTGTGAGTGGAGTTAGAAAACATCTCCACAGAGAGCTTTGATGAAGAAGGAGGACACATTTTTATAAGAAGTGGCTTTGAGGGAGTTAAGCAGGTCAGTAATATCTGCAAGAGCTATGGCTTTGAAGGATTACCATTGCAATATTATACAATAAAGGATGGGCGTAAGAGATGAACAAAGCTTAGTCACGTTGATGTGCTGTTGAATCTACTGTATTTTTTCACTGAAGAAGAGACTGATGGCATTTCACTGCTCCTGGGCTGCCAAAGAAATAGACAACAATGAGTACACATATACAGCTGAGCAAAAGTGCAGAGAAACCCTTGAGCACAATGTGAGACACGCTTGGCTTTCTGAACTCAGTGAAAACTGGACATTGTCTTTTCGTAAAATAAATGCCCTGCAAGTGAAACCTTTCTTCTGGTGTATGAACTGTCCTCCTGAAATCATCTTGGATCTACATCTGGAGCAGCCCCCCGAAGCTTTCCTGGACGTGGATGTGCTCCTGCAACTTTTGCAATCACATCAGAGACAATGCCGAGCAATGCTTTGTCGCTACTGCAGGATGCTTCTGATGATGGATCATCATCACCAGTATCACCCTTTGATGAGCTTCCTGAAGAGTGTCTTGCATCACTGTTGTCATTTGAGACTCCTAACGAGGAACTTTCATCATTAAGTGCCTTAGACCTACAACCACTTCCTGGTCCATCCACTTCACGAACCAACAACAACATGCACACATGTGCAGTCTTTCTCCATGATCACACCTATGCTGCGTGTGAATCCGATGTAATTGAAATATCCTCAGACGATGACTAAGAGTTACCTATGATTCGACAAGAACATGTACAGGATAGTGTATCTACTACGTAGACTGTGAAGAAGAAACATTTCAACACACTATTGCTCTTTTTTTTTTTTTTAAAGCTGCAATTTTTTTTTTAATTTTGCAAATTCAGTTTCAGGCCAGATTTGCTTAGTCGCCAAATCACATCTCTCTTAGCACACATCATGGGATAATATGCTTCTATAGTAATGTCTTTTATGATATCCTTAATATAATGTAATGTTTTGAATAGTTCTTCTTATCGCTAAGCACATGCAAGTTTTGAGATAACGTATTCATGTCAAGCTTACCGCATTATTTTAGGATATGTTAAGTTATTATGAAGTTTTACATATATTCATTTTATGCATTATATTTGTGCTGAATTTTATGACATTGTCTGAGATATAGAGTTTTATATCTTCCTTTAGTGAGATCATGGACTTTTCCATAAAGTCAAATAAAATCCTTAGACATATATACACCGCAAATAAGCAATATTCATACATACAAGCTGGAGATGACGCTAAGATCCTAAAGCCGGATTCCATTTTGAGCAGGCCAAGACTCCACTTTCTGCCTGGTCATCAACATGTTTACCCTTTTACGTAGATGCCATCTGTGCTCATCTTTCCAAGAACCTGTGAAGGTGTCAACTCATCTATACAGTGAAATAGATAAGACACCTAATACAAAATCAGTCTGGGACACACATCTTGTTATCTGTATTTGAAGGTAAGCTAACAGCAATAACATAAACAATATTGTCGGCATTGACACGCATTTGCCATATTTGTTTATACTAATGCATCTAAGACTAGCATATTGATGCACACAGGTTAGCAGAAATTCCTCAAAAATGTCCTATATCAGATAAGATCAGTGATCAACACTATAAAAATGCCCAAGTAGACAGAGGTAGCCTTCACCCCAGATTATCGTACAAGATACTACCAGGAGATCCTGACAGAGGCTGCCGGATTATCATACTGCTGCAGCATGCCATCCTACGCAACGCAGAGAGATAGAACCGAGTCAAGTCCACGAGGAGAAGAGCAGAGCCCAGCTGATGATTATTGATATGGCACACAGAAGTAGGCTTCAGGAGGTTAGGTTGCCAGGTGATGTTTCCACTGGGATAGAAATGTTCATATTATTGTCACTGTTAGCAACATGTGCTAGTGCAGCTTTAATAATATCCTGTCTGGTTATTTCACATGTGCTAAGCAACAGGATGAGGCTGTTGAAATAAAACACTTTTAAGCAGTCTCTTTCTCTTAATGCAGGGCTTGTGCATGATATTACGGAGCACAAAATGGGGTTTGAATTACCACTGCATCCCTGAACCCTTTTTAGGGGCTGGAAATAGCTGAGAAAGCACAGACACCACATCAACAATGTATTAAGTGGGATTGAGTGGGACAATATTTTTTTTTCACATTCATGCATTGGTGTGCTGAACTAAGTTCAAGCATCCTTGGGTGTGAAAGCAAACCTTGTGGAGTTAAGCCGTAGTCTTAGTTTAAGCAACACATCCACTTTCCCAAACTGGTCTCCAATGAAACTCACAAGTCCCTCTCTGTCCTGTGTTCTTGGGAGCCATCTATCTAAGCACAGATCTATCAACTGATCCAAGGATAGGGTGTCATGATCTACCATTACTAACCTTGTACCTGCCATAAAAATATGCAGATTTTAATATCTACAAGTTGGACTTATTGGGGGTCCTCCACCAGCAGGGCAAACATGTCACACTCTGCAGTCCTCCATTTCTGCTGAACCCCCACACTGGGGGTCGCGCTGCTCTTGCTCCTCCTGGACAGTCACTCATACTGCAGGGACAGCAGGTTTCTTACCTCTCTCAGCAGGCGTGCCAGGTTCCAGGCACTCCGGGATAGTTAATCAGTTATTTCAGCAAGGGGTGGACATAGAAGATGTCCCATCACTTCTGAAAAGCTGGCTGTCAGGTAGACACCAGCTCTGACTGCACAACAGTACTCTACAGAGCATGTCCTTCCTTAGTCAAAGAGAACTTGGAACTGGAACCAAACGTGGGCCAGTGGGTCCCACTTTTATAAAGTCGAAGCAGACAGGAGATGTGGGTCCACTGTCACCACTTTCAGAACTGGTTTGAGTTGGTTTTTCTTTCAAGTGTCCTCTTCAGCCTGTTCTCCAAACACAGCCTTTGAGTAGAGTGATGCTCCTCACGATAGGATTGTCTCCAGTCTGAATCATCCATAACAGAGGCACAAAGAGCTGTGAGCTTTCTGCATCTGGCAATCATCAGCCATAATGAAGAATAATCAGGGGAAAGAAAATGCTGGCCTCACCTCAGAGGTCCATTCATATTGACCAACAGAGATTAATATCCCACTCTTCACCTTCACCAACTATAACAGTGCTACAGGAAGACTACTCAGCAGCTCCTCTCACCAAAAGGCCTATGTTAGAATTGGGGATCTCTGGTTGGCACAGGTAGGTACTTGTGACAAGCAGGGACCCTCTCCTCTAGTCAGGGTAAGGGGTTACACTCCTAAAATAACCCCTGCTCACCCTCTAGGTAGCTTGGCGCGAGCAGACAAGGCTTATCTCAGAGCGTTATAGGTTAAGCATTTGTGACCATATACAGTAACTCAGTGACAACACCACAAATGGACACCACAGTACATTTATATAAAAAATAGTGATCTTTTATATAAAGGCTTAGCACAAGACCAAATAACGACAAAAATGACATACACAGTTCAAGAATATGATTTTAGAAAGAGTTCTTAGGTTAGCGACAAAATCATTCACCTTAGCGTCCGTTTTAACCCACAGTACCTTATGATGCGATAAAAAGTTCCTAGCGGCACTCCAGCGTTGAAAATCAAGGTGTAGTTTATCCCGGAGAAATTTACTTGCTAAGGCACAATGCGACAAAATTCGGCCCGCTAACGAGCGGGGCGACAATTTCACCAGCGGTTATCTTGGTTGGGTCGGCGCCAATTTTCGCAGCGATAAAATTACTCACGCTAACGATCGGTGCGATGATCTTGGCTTGTTCTGCGACGATTTCACACAGCAGCGGCAGGCTCTGCGACGAAGTTCGAAGCGATAGAATTCTTCCCGCTAACAGGCGGAGCGGGGATCTTGAGCTGGTAGCGATCAAATTCGGTCCGCTAACGAGCGGGGCGACAATTTTCCCAGCCCTGATCGGGCTCAGCGGCAGCAGGCTCTGCGACGTTTTCTCAGCGATAAAATTCTGCACGCTAACGAGCGGTGCAACGATTTTCCCAGAGCTGATCGGGCTCAGCGGCAGCAGGCTCTGCGACGATGTTCGCAGCGATAGAATTCTGCCCGCTAACAGGCGGAGCGGGGATCTTGGGCTGGTAGCGATCAAATTCGGTCCGCTAACGAGCGGGGCGTCAATTTTCCCAGCGCTGATCGGGCTCAGCGGAAGCAGGCTCTGCGACGTTTTCTCAGCGATAAAATTCTGCACGCTAACGAGCGGTGCGACTGAAATTTTATCGCTATGCCGGCTGTGCGTGAAAAAGTGTAGATCTTTGAGTTCTTTCTTCTTAGCCAGCTTCCCAACAGCAGGCACAGCTACCAGAGGCCCCAAAACTGGTTCCAGCACTCTAGGAGGGGCAGAACTTACACAGCAGAGTTCAGGGGGAAGCTGGGGGTGAAGTCCTTTTGTTCCTGGGACTTCTTAACAGGAGGCCAGCTCTACTCAGGCCCTTGGAGATCTTTTTAAGCACAAGTTGAAATAAAGTCTTTTGTAGTCTTTCTCCTCTCCTTCAGCAGCAAGGCAACCACTGCAGGCCAATCCCCCAGGTCAGGGACAGTACTCCTCCTTACAGCTTTCCCAGTTCCTTCTCCTCAGGCAGAGGTTCTTCTTGTCAAGCAGGATCTAATTTCTTGGGAGCAGGGTCTCAATACTTATACCCCTAATTCCTTTGTTCCTCTGGGGTAGAAGGGCCTTTGCCCAGTCCAAACCAGTTCCTGAGCACTTTGTTGACATGACTCTGACTTTCTATTCAGGGTGCAGGGCAGAGACATCAGCCGCTCCTCAGGTGGTGGAGCCAGCATTGTGGTGGCAGAGCACAGCCCTATTCAGAGCTCAGGTGCACTCCTCCCACCCATCTGGATGTCAATCTCTCTATTCACCACCAGGCTGCCCAAGCCTGTCTCCTAGAATTCCCCAGCCCTGTCACTCACAGAAACCAGACAGCAGATACACATCCTAGCAGAGGCGGGCTGAAATGGTTAGGCAAGCAAATACCAGCTTTCTAAAAGTGGCATTTGCAAACACAGAATATTAAAATAAACTTTACTAAAACATGTATTTTATTATTCTGAGTTCAGGCATACTAAACTCGAATTTCTACCATGTTCCCTGGGCCTGTTAGGATCATAGAATGTAACAATTCTAACAGCCCATTCTGGCCTATGGAGAGCAGGTAGCCTTTCAATGGTGAAAAACGAAAATGGCTGTCATTCACTATTAGGACATGCCACACACATCAGGGCTTGTCCTACCTTATGCTTACAATGCACCCTGCCCTTGGGCCTACCATAGGGGAGACTAATATGAAGTTAAGTGAAGGTTTAGGGACTGGCAAGTGGGGGCACTTGCCCAGTCAACATGACAGTACCAGACTGCATGCAGGTTCTGCAATGGCAGACCTTAGACACATTTTACTAGGCCGCTTCTGTGGGTGGCACAACCAGTGCTGCAAGCCCACCAGCAGCATTTGTATTTACAAGCCCTGGCACTCCTGGTGCACTTTACTGGGGTCTGACAGTAAACCAAATAAGCCAATCATGGAATCCAACCAACCTATACATTTTATATAGGGAGCACTTGCACTGTGGCACAGGTTGGCAGTGGCACAGTGCTCTGAGCAGCTAACACCAGCAAAACACATGAGGCACAGCGACAAAAAGCGGAAGGGAGACTCACGCCAAGGTGCCAGGTCTAACAGCCTAATACAATTTCTAAATGACTACTGTCTTCTCTGTTCCCACTTCACTAAGTCTTCTGCCTCCAGCTTCAAGAATGTCAGCAACACACTAAAATATCTGGGAAAACCACCTCACCTCCATCTAGTGCAAAATGCCAGGGTAATCCAAAATGGATTGCACAGACTTCCATTACTCTGATTCATCCTGGCACACCATGCATATACCAGGTAGGCCTCCCCTCCAGTAACACAGATAAAAAGATCTGGCCACAGCTATAGATTCACAAACCACTGTATACTGTCACCACTGCTCCATATGCTAATCTTATGAAACGGACAATAGTTGACTGTCAGTACAATGAGGGTTAGCTTAGTGCATCAATCCAGATCACAGGAAAAACACAGGGCCTTACTTATGTCAAGGGACAGATCTAAGCCTCTGCGCACACACACTGAGTCTAGGTTCAAAATAAAAAAAACAGGATGCCATAAACACGCAGGCTGGCACTCAGGGCAGGGAAACACGTCTCTACATCACGCAAAGGAATGGGCCTAACCCAACAACCCCACCTTCGTTTTAAAGATTGTATCCTACCACCTGTTCACTAGATTCCCTTAACTCTTGAACCTA
Organism: Triturus cristatus; assembly: GCF_964204655.1. Taxonomy (NCBI): domain Eukaryota; kingdom Metazoa; phylum Chordata; class Amphibia; order Caudata; family Salamandridae; genus Triturus; species Triturus cristatus. The sequence continues at coordinate 24,898,798 of NC_140591.1, forward strand.
AAATACCCTTTCCTTTGTCTTGGAGTTAGACTTAAGTTAAGTAGTTCTGCTGAACTCCAAATGGTATGAATTTCTGGGTGATACAGCACTGATAGGGCCTGAAGAACATTTCACAAATTGGAACCAGAGTGCATGAGGGGAGATGGACAATGGGAATCTGTATGATGATAAGCCCTGCAGGAGTGGGCATACCCTGTTAAAAAGGCTTAGTTTTATTTTATTTTACAGAAATGCAAAGAAAATACAAAATTATGGAAACTTAAAATGAGTATACCAAATTCAGCCTGAAAAACCATGTCTGAATAGGGGATACCATGCTATCATGTTTTTTTAGTGCAAGATTAAATGTGTCACCATCCCATTGCTGTATATTCAATTACTCTAACATTTCCAACAGCCACTCGTGAAGAAAAATCATATTTTTTTCATGTTTCACCTTACTTATCTTATACACTTCAATATAGCTACTTCAATTTCAACCACTGTTGGGCTTTTTATCCAGCCAGTGCTTGTGCTAGATATAGAGACTCTGACAATTAACAATTACTGTACAGCAAATATTGCTCCGTGGTATTCCTCCATATATACTTCTGTTTCTATCAGAATACCTGCCCCTGGTAAGATAAACTGACTGTTTAACAAACACTTACATTCCCTATAGACTAGATCCAATCACCCACTCAAAGCTTAATACTTTGGAACAGAGGCACTACCTCTCATTCTCACAACGGGGGCACCAAACATCACTTCTGCATTCTCACATATATATTGTGTGGTGATCTACCATCAATATTTGAATGAGATGCGATGCATTTGCAAATTGTTTTGTCAACGGTTCCAACAAAAGTGCCCCAAGTATCTCTGGTAGTAGTATATTCTCCCATTCTTAATGAGTAGCTATTAGCGTGATTCACGATATCAAATACATTAACAAAACTGCCTCTATATCTCTCATGTGGGGATATATTATACATCTAGATCCATTTCTTTACGATGAGAGAGCAAATATTGAATCTGTAAATATTTGTGCTGACCAGAGGATAGAAATTCTACCCTTTAGTCTGTAAATGAACATAAAAATGCTAAATAATGTAGATGTCCCACCACACTATAACTTGTGTTCTACCAGTATGAGGGAGGGAAAGCTTGTTTAAAACAATGTAGATTTACATAATAATGGTTTATTTTCCATGTCTGCCTTCCCTTATGTGCAGGCTGCAGTCTACAGACATGTGTTTGAAAACGTTAGTTAACACAAAATTGTCTTCTGCTAAATAGGTGTAATAGTAAACTGTAGTCTGCTTGTTTCCGGTCCAGGGAGGCCTGGATTGGCAGTTCGGGCTGGACTGTTCCCATGAGGCACAGGGTCAAGACTGATTTGTATATTGCCAGGTCTAAACTGGGGTGGCATGGTGAGCAAAAGAACGATGGATTTAACCCAGATCTCTTGACTGGGGGGTGAATGTTTTGATTTGTTCTGCATTCCGTCCATCAATTGTGTGTCTTTTGCTTCCTCGCCCTAAGTGCGCCGGGTATGCCCAGACGTGGGTCCCGGGCTCACTGTGCGACTGGAATCAAGCTATTCTGGCTGAAGAGGGGTGAAGCCCCGAAACCAGTCCTAGGATGCTTGTTTCCGGATCAGGGAGGACCTGACTTGGCAGTTTGGGCTGGACTGTTCCCATGAGGCACAGGGTCAAGACTGATTTGCATATTGCCAGGTCAAAACTGGGGTGGTATGGTGAGCAAAATAATGATGGATTTACCCAGATCTCTTGACTGGGGTGAATCTTTTGATTTGTTCTGCATTCCGTGCATCAATTGTGTGTCTTTTACTACATACACTAGCCTGCAGATCATAGGTAGAAACACAGAGGTGGCCGGCATAGTAAGTAAACATATGCCATGCATAGACGAGCAGCCACACACAGGACAATACAGAGTCCCCCAAAAAATAAGGATATATGGAGACCCCAAAATAAACTCTGAAGTCATGTGTGGTTCTGTCTTGAAAGTAGTAGTAAGATTTTTTTTAAACATTTTTTTTTACATTGGTATGAATCACTATTGCACATACACTTTGAGTCTGGAGCAGAGACCTGCCTTCAGCTCTGCCAACAGCTGCATCCAGGTATCCAGCAATGCAGAGCATGAGGTGACCAGAAACTCACGGCCAATGGCTACAGCAGCCACATCTGCAAAAGGAAGAGAGGGGATATGTGAGTCGGAGGAAGCAGAACCAGAGGTGAAACTACAATACATTCTGGTGACAAAGCCCAGCTGAACATTTTGGACGTGGTAGCTCTCTGAGATTCTGCGGTGTGGCAATAGGTAGGCTGAAGCGGTTTGCATAAATGGCTACATTCTTCCTTGCATAATGTCCACCCTTCAAGGTCAGAATGTCAGATGGCCAAGAATACTCATGCCACCTTCGTTACTTAAAATAAATCCTCACATAGAAGGCACGCTAACATACTCGCCGGACATTAGGATACAACTCAATATTGGAGACTTTTGGATATTCTGAAATCTAAAAGAGTCCATGGTCTTTCTGTAATAAATAAAGAACAATCTTCACACAACTTCTGAACCTATCTGGGGCTGTCGTCAGGGAAATCCTTTAAATGATTATTCATCCAAACCTAACTTTCAGTTCTTAGAATTCCTAGTGAGTGCTAACTACGAGTGCAGATGGTGCTGGTGGAGGTAGCAGGATGATGTGACAGAGAAGAGGCTATGAGGTCCTTTCAAAAGACATACAATAAGAAAGCCATTTAAGAGTGGGATCAGGTCTAAGGCGCCTGTCCTATGAGCACTGGCACAAACAACTGGAAGGCCCAGGACTAATACGAAGCACGCTGTGGTGAAGTCAAAGGTCAGAAATGGGAGAACAGCTCAGGCATTGTGCGGCTGGTTTGCCTGGCGAGATGTATCTGGAAAGCAGAGGACCCTGCTGCGTCAATGCCACACATGAAAAGTCCCTGATCGCCTTGTACTAGCAGTAACTCACTCTGCTGTGGTCATAGACGACAAAGGTGAGATTAGACCAGTCTAGCATAAGGTTTACTCTGTCCTCAGCCTGGGCTCATCTTCCCTTCTCTGGTGCCGCATTCTTATTCCTGGTTTCCCGCTGGTGTCTGGGAACACACAATGGTCGTAAGAGCGGTGGGAAACTGATCTCCATTCGTGAGACACATCCCTTTCACAACCCTAGTCCCATAGGGCACTCTCTTGAAGACGGAATTTTTCATACAAGGAAACTAATGCTGCATACATGTAACATAATGCTATTGTTTTCATTATATTCATATTTTAAATTTCAGCTCTGTATTTCCAACATAGTATGCACCACCGCTCACAGTTCATGGATCATCCTGTTGCCCAATTTTGCTTTGTGGCACAAAAGTCACATATTACATTTTATTATTCAAAATCTTGTCAAGTGTAGTCATTTGTCAAACTGCACACTTGAATCTGTGCCACTGACTTGGCTTTATAGCATCTTACATTTTACCTGGCTCAATTGAAATGTTCACAATTGTGTGCAGAAAGTGCCCTGTGTGAATCCAGGGTAAGAGGATGGAGACTCCGCTGGGGTCAAGGAACCTCTTCCTGCCTTCGTTATCGGCTTCCTCTTACAGAAACCAGCAAAGAACAACTGGGCATGTGTGTGCGCCACATGTGCACACTTACCTTTTTTGGGGGTGTATCAGGGTGGCCTTCTGGCCTCCTATCACCCTTGTAATTGCGATTACCAATTTGGTAATCGCAAATTGCGAATGTCTTCCCATTCATTCCTATGGGCCTCTAGGCCCATAGGAATGAATGGGAAGGAATTCCTTAACAGCGAATCGCAATTTGCGATTCGCTAGTAAGGAATTTGTAGGAATCGCAAATTTTTTTGCAGAACCTACATACATTGCATTTTGCAATTCAATAATAGCGACCCGGTAAAATTTGCTATTATAGACTCGCAAAATGCAATGCTGATACATCTGGCCGAATGCTACTTACCCAGTAAGCATCTGTTCTTGGCATGTAGAGCTGTAGATTCACATGCTTTGCATACTCCTGCCATCAAGTGTTGGGACCGAGTGTCTGCAAGTTGTTTTTCTCGAGGAAGTGTTTCCAGTCTCGAGGTAGGTGACTCCTCCTTTCGGTGATAGCGAGCATGGGCATCGACTCCATTGTTAGACTGTTTTCTCGCAGAGGGTGAGAATGGACTTAGTAAGTGTACAATGGAGATGTCCAGCTTATGTATGTAAAGTAAGAAAACTGCAATAGGTATAGATACCCGGAGAGGCGGGTGGGCAAATGTGAATCTACAGCTCCAAATGCCAAGAACAGATGCTTACTGAGTAAGTAACATTATCCGCTCGAGGCATGGGAGCTGTAGATCACATATGTTGCATAGAGCATACAGCAGTATACTCCCAAAGCGGTGGCTAACCTGTAGCTGCTGCAAGTGTTTTAAGTACTGCCTGGCGTACATTAGCTTGTTGCCTTGCTAACACATCTACACAATGGTGCTTGGTGAATGTGTGCGGTGCAGACCATGTTGCTGCCTTACAAATGTCAGCATGGGGAATATTCCCTAAGAAGGCCATAGTAGCCCCTATTTTGCGGGTGGAATGCACTCTAGGGGGTATTGTCAAGGTTCGTTTCGCTTTCACATAACACTTCTGGATACATTTCATGACCATACTTGCAATGCCTGATTTAGATATGGGATTGCCTTTGTGTAGTGGCGAAAAAGGAACAAAAAGCTGTATAGTCTTACGAAAATCTTTTTGTTCTCTCCACATAATATAGTAGAGCTCTTCAAAAATCTAGTGTGTGGAGAGCACGTTCTGCTACAGAATCAGGTTGAGGAAAGAACACGGGTAACTCAACTGATTGATTGATATAAAAAGCAGAAACCACTTTCGGAAGAAATTTAGAATTGGTTCGAAGAACCACTTAGTCTTTGTGAAGTTGAAAGAAAGGCTCTTGTATAGTTAGTGCCTGGAGTTCACCAACTCTCCTTAGGGAAGTGATTGCAATAAGAAAAGCAACCTTTCAAGAGAGAAATTGTAGTTGACACCTGTGCATTGGTTCAAATGTGACTGAGGAGACTGGAGTTGAGATGCAGCTTTTGGTGTGGAACTACTGAGAGCTCTAGCAGGGTGGTGAACCAAGGTTGACATGCCCGTGTTGGAGCTATGAGAATCAGTTTGAGCTTACGAACTCCAAAGACACAGAATTGATGGACGGAATGCTGAACAAATCAAAACATTCACCCCCAGTCAAGAGATCTGGGTTAAATCCATCATTCTTTTGCTCACCATGCCTCCCCAGTTTAGATCTGGCCATATGCAAATCAGCCTTGACCCTGTGCCTCATGCGAACAGTCCAGCCCGAACTGCCAAGCCAGGTCCTCCCTGGACCGGAAAAAAGCATCCTAGGACCGGTTTCAGGCTTTCACCCCTCATCAGCCAGGATAGCTTGATTCCAGTGGCATCAACTGTTGTTTGTGTATTTGTCACCCAGAGTGGGAAAGGTATGCCCACACGTGGGTCACGTGCTCTCCATGCCACAGGAATCAAGCTAGCCTGGATGAAGAGGGGCGAAACCCCAAAACCGGTCCTAGGAAGCTTGTTTCCAGTCCAGGGAGGACCTGAGTCGGCAGTTCGGGCTGAACTGTTCCCATGAAGCACAGGGTCAAGACTGATTTGCATATGGCTGGGTTCAAATTGGAATGGCATGGTGAGCAAAAAAACAATGGATTTACGGCTAGATCTCTGTACTGGGGTGAATGTATGACATTGTTCTGCATTCTGTCCAGCAACTGTTTGTGCATTTGTCACCCCGTGTGGGAAGGGTATGCCCAGAGGTGGGTCCCGTGCTCTCCATGCCACTGGAATCAAGCTATCCTGGCTGAAGAGGGGTGAAACTCCAAAACCGGTCCTAGGATGCTTGTTTCCAGTCCAGGAAGGACCAGGCTTGGCAGTTTGGGCTGAACTGTTCCCATGAGGCACAAGGTCAAGGCTGATCTGCATATGGCTGGGTTCAAACTGGAATGGCATGGTGAGCACAAAAACGATGGATTTAGGCCCAGATCTCTGTACTGGGGTGAATGTATGACATTGTTCTGTATTCTGTCCATCAACTGTTGTTTGTGCATTTGTCACCCCGAGTGGGAAGGGTATGCCCAGACGTGGGTCCCGTGCTCTCCATGCCACTGGAATCAAACTATCCTGGCTGAAGAGGGGTTAAACCCCGAAGCCGGTCCTAGGATGCTTGTTTCCTGTCCAGGGAGGACCTGGCTTGGCAGTTCGGGCTGAACTGTTCCCATGAGGCACAGGGTCAAGACTGATTTGCATATGGCTGGGTTCAAACTGGAATGGCATGGTGAGTAAAAAAAACGATGGATTTAGGCACAGATCTCTGTACAGGGGTGAATGTATGACATTGTTCTGCATTGTGTCCATCAACTGTTGTTTGTGCATTTGTCACCCCGAGTGGGAAGGGTATGCCCAGACGTGGGTCCCATGCTCTCCATGCCACAGGAATCTAGCTATCCTCGCTGAAGAGGGGTGAAACCTCAAAACCATCCCTAGGATGCTTATTTCCAGTCCAGGGAGGACCTGGCTTGGCAGTTCGGGCTGAACTGTTCCCATGAGGCACAGGGTCAAGACTGATTTGCATATGGCTGGGTTCAAACTGGAATGGCATGGTGAGCAAAAAAACGAACAATGGATTTAGGCCCAGATCTATGTACTGGGGTGAATGTATGACATTGTTCTGCATTCTGTCCATCAACTGTTTGTGCATTTGTCACCCGAGTGGAAAGGGTTTGCCCAGACGTGGGTCCCGTGCTCTCCATGCCACTGGAATCAAGCTATCCTGGCTGAAGAGGGGTGAAACCAGTCCTAGGATGCCTGTTTGCAGTCCAGGGATGACCAGGCTTGGCAGTTCGGGCTGAACTGTTCCCATGAGGCACAGGGTCAAGACTGATTTGCATATGGCTGGGTTCAAACTGGAATGGCATGGTGAGCAAAAAAACGATGGATTTAGGCACAGATCTCTGTACTGGGGTGAATGTATGACATTGTTCTGCATTCTGTCCATCAACTTTTGTTTGTGCATTTGTCACCCCGAGTGGGAAGGGTATGCCCAGACATGGGTCCCGTGCTCTCCATGCAACTGGAATCAAGCTATCCTGGCTGGAGAGGGGTGAAACCCCAAAACCAGTCCTAGGATGCTTGTTTCCAGTCCAGGGAGGACCTGGCTTGGCAGTTCGGGCTGGACTGTTCCCATGAGGCACAGGGTCAAGACTGATTTGCATATGGCTGGGTTCAAATTGGAATGGCATGGGGATCATCAGAGGGCCATCAGTGAGCAAGATTAGAGAAGCAAATAGGGGGACAGGCTCAAGGAACCCGGCTCTAGTTGGAATGCAGGCAACATTTTCCCCACTTTGTAATCCACTTGAAGCATTTGGGTTCGTTACTGTTATTGTTTGTTGGTAATTATTGGAATGTCGCAAGCTTGGGGGAGGCGGGCGGTATTGGGGTCAACTATGCCCAGTTGGGCTAGGCATAGCATGGGTGGGGGTGGGGTTGGGAGGATGATGAATATTCAAACTCAGAGGGTATTTACTAGTGAACTAATGCTAGCAGAGCACAACGTTACTGAGAGTGCCATTATAAATATCTATGTAAACTACGTCGCATTAATAATCCATCCAAGATAACCAGGATGATTAAGCTTTGGACATGGAACGTCCGAGGCTTAAATGATTATCGGAAGCTTCAAAAAGTAGCAGCCTCCCTGAAAAGACATCATGTAGACATTGCTATGATTCAAGAAACGCACTTAGCCCATCAAAATAAGATGCTATCCTCGAAGAGACCGCAGGGCCAATTTCGAGCAGCAGGCTTCACATCACATGCAAGAGGCGTACTTACATGGATTAACCCCAAATCAGGCTTAGCCTTACTGTCATAAACTGTAATATGCAGGGACTCGAAAAGACTCATACAGCTTTGAATGGGTGTTTTGTTCTTCTTTATTTAAAGTATTTATGTGCCAAAACAGTCTCTTAATGGTTTCTCTTCTTGTCTCCGTCTTCTTTTTCAGGGTCTTCTATGTCAGTCCCTTGGGCGGAGTCTTCTTGGCCAACAACCTCCCTCGGAGAGAAGAAAGGCTCAGGTAAGTGTTTTCTGGGTTTTGCTTATCAATAAGTATTCGGAGAAGGGAGTGGGGGACCACCAAAATCAGGAAAAAGAAAAGGAAACAAGCCAGCCAAAAGTGTTGGGGGGGGGGGGGTGAATGTAACCGAAAGAGAAGGCAAAATCAACAAGCATTTGCAATGCAATCGGTCTCGCCTTTGGGACCTTGTAAGTGTTTAGCCAGAGCCACTGGCACTGCAAATGTGTTTGTTATGTTATAAAAAAAAACTTAATCTAAAAGCTATTAGCGATCACCATGGCAACAATCCTATTAGTGTGAGAGTAGGTGGACTTCAGGTTAGCAACAAAAAGACATATGATGCCCGAGTTTGGTAGTTATTGTACACGTCAGGAAACCATGGTTCCACCTCAGCATTTTTGGATGAGCTCCACAGAGGGTTGATGCTAGAAGAGGCTGTCTGAGTTAAAAATATTACAACCTGCAATGTGTAAGGAGGAGCAGTCATGCACTGTTACAAAAGGGATTTGAGCCCTGAATCCAAAGCGTTCCCTGACGTAGCAAGTGCCCCTTGTGCCCTTTGGCACCCTATCCGGACCACTGGCACCTCTTGTAACAAAGCATTACAGTGCTCAATAGCTTTATATCAAGAATTGCACTTCACAAATCCAATAAAACAGCCATACATGCATACTACATTACCCGGACACCATTTTTCAGCTCACATATGAGCAGAAAGATAATGGAATGGTATTTAGCATTTAAGCTCTTTCTAAGAAATGGCATGGAGACGTTGTATTTAGGTCATACCTCTTTGTATTGGGTATGAACTCCAGTACCCAGGGGCCATTGACCCCATCTTGTGGGGGTTACTTCCCTATCAGCATGGGTTATCTATCAGATTCCACTGAGCACAATAGTGTTTCCATTTCAGATATAAGTTCCAAAGAGTGACTGAGTGTACCAACACCCACAACAAGTGATGTCTCAATTCTAGCACTATGCATAGATAAAAATGGAAACTTCTCTTGTACTGCCACGCATAAATGTGGGCATGAAGAGTCCACGTGCACACAAATGTTTGAATTGTCACTGGCTTTGCAATGAAACCTTTTCAAATAAGTCATTAAACTGAACGTGGACACAACAAACACACTCTTTGGAGAGGAAGCCCGTTAATATCTGTAACATGTACTAGGGCTGTTGTCATAGGTCACTCTGACATACACCTTGTAATATACCAGTTTCTGTACATTTGACAGCAAAGAATATATTGGTTCTGTGATTAGAGGTCATCATAAAACCCTACTTCTTTGCACTAAGCATTGCTCACGAAAACACCCATGAGGTAAACATATCAACAAGATGGCAGTGGACTGTGTTTTGAAGTTTTGACCTTTAGGTAAGGCTAACGTATAGTCAGTGCATAATAATTTCACGTTCGGCATATTTTAACATTTAGCCTGTGTTAGTATTAGCCGCACAGAAAGATTCGCAGTTTCTATGATGTAGTGCCTCCCAAAGAAATACATTGTGCCTTGCAGTGTGCACCTTGAGTCAATAATTTTGATGTTAACAGTAAGGCTCTCTATTATTTGAGAATTGTTTTAAGAGGAAAAAAAGCAAAAACTATATCCAAACTTAGAACGCTCACCATAGGAAAGAACTCAAACGTATTTAATAGGCAGAAAACATTCTAGCAGTGGTATTGCAACTTTACACTTGGAATAGGGTGGAGAGGTAGTTATCATCAACTAAAGAGTACCGCATCTGAACAGGTTAAAGTGAGCAGAAAGGGGATTTGTAGAGCTCCACTCTAGCACTTGACTCACTTCACAATGCTTCCGGTCCGAACACAATGGCAATGCCTGCTACCGGGAAGCAGTCTGTGTGCGCTTGATTCAGCGCATAGAAGCAGAGAATAAAATTAAGTGTTTTACACAAATATTAATTCGGTAGCAATGGAAATGCTAGTCGCACATCTATTTCCCCATTTTCGGTGCCCATCGGGATAGAAAATACATCCCACTACCAAGGATGTGACCAACAACAAGACCCGGAAAGGGGGCACTTGTTGTCGCTAAACGTATTCTAACTAGGTACTACCCCGGCACTCTAATGTTATTAGTCACAGTATCTATAAACGTGATGAAAGATATGACATGATTACATAGTGTTACAAACAAGAAATCTTGACTGTCCCCCAAAAAGTGAAAAGTAATACACTTTTTTTGATGAATCAGAGAAAGCAATAATGTCCCAACATGTGTTCTTCGTAATGAATCATGGAATGTAATATATATCTGATAACAAAATCTATACAATTCAAAAAAGGACCTATTCTCCTGGTTACATTGTTGTATTCAAACAGTTCCTTATGTACACGAAATTGTTGTGTTTCACTGCAAAGTTCCACCAACTGTTATAAGTAACACAATATTATGGTTACAGTACACACAATCAGTCCCTTTACAATGCGCCAATTTCCCACAAAGTAAGAGGAATCAGATGTCGAAGTTTCATCAAAACGGTGATCCAGAACAGCCGACACGTGTTTCGTTACGAGATGTTACTTTTTCAAGGCTGTGAATGTAATCATTACAAGAAAACTTTATGTTGACCGGTAAGTAAAAACAAAAACAAAGTTGTTCTCCGAATAAACATATGTTCATTATTCATTTTGTTATACAATGTGTGAAGAGAACAGAAAAGAGAAAGTATCCCAACAAGAGATTCGGTCCAAGAACGTTTGTGTATGCAATCACTCGCTAGCTCATTTATTTATCCTTATACATAACTCCAATGGTAAGGAACCAAAAGCAGGAAGATAGCCCAAAATAGCACTGCATGCCAGTAGTGAAAGAGTAAATATTAGTCATGGTGATACGAAAAAAGGATGAAGATCTATCATTAAGAATAGAAAAGTGCAACAGTCATGTTTCATCGTGCAAAATCCAATCCAAATGTCCTAGATAGACAGTAGGTGAATCCAACCTCTGTTGGCGTTACCTTTGAATATAGTTGAATTGTAAAAACGTTTACAATGTTTTCCTAGTCCCAAGGTATGTTCCTCTGACGAATGACAATAAGCGACGATAACGTTTTCTGTTAACTCGATATCGCCATTCCGTGGTCTAAAACAGACACGCAAAAGTAAACAAAAAAGAAGCAAGTTGTGTCTATACTTAGCACGTCCCAGGGGACTATCCCACATAAGAAAGATCTGTCTACGGGGAGCAATGTCATGATATGGATATATGACCACCTAACGAACAGAGCTCAGAAGCCAAGGCATGTATTATCACTTATTGTCAGAGCAAAGTATCAAAAAATGGAGAATCAGTAAATCATTACCTTTCATGTGAAATAGTTGTTGAAACAGGTACGAATATTTTCTAGTCCAGGAGTATGGGAGTCTGACGAACAGGAGTAATGACCCTAGACTTTTCTATTTCCTGGGTTCTGTAGTCTAGGACAGACACCTAAAAGTAACAATGAAAAAGAACAGTCCATGCCTGTGGCTGATAAATCCCAGTAGAAAGAACAAGTGCTCGGCAATTCTAAATTCCACCACCAGTATTTGGGTATAGGAGGTTGTGCCAAGAATACATGAGACCACAACCTCTAGTCAAAGCTCATTTCGCAAAGTATAGATGTGTGAGGCAACTTACTTATAGCTGCTGTAATCCAGCATCAAATGCCTAATGCAGTCAATAGGAGCTGTTACAGCCTTCCAAATCGATCGAAACATCCAACCCATTAATCAAAGATGTATTTATCCAAAGAGAAATCGGGAAATCTCTGCTAAAGAATCTCGCACAATAGCGTCTTGAGCTCACGCTTATTCCCATGGTTAGTTTCCCGTCGTAAACCATAATAAAATTTCTGGGACGGTAGATCCAGAAAAGTTTTTTGACATAATGAGAAGGGGGCCAATTTATCGCCATTCCCCCAAATTGTCTAACTGTCCATTCCTCAATAGTAAAACTTACTTTCCAATGTTTAGAGGTAGTAGCCAGCCATCCGAACAGCCCCAGTCAATCGCTGCTTCTTTCTCAGTAAATTTAAGTAGCCAGATAAGGAATAAACACCGGCATTCACCTACATGTTCTTCCTACGTGAAAACGGTATAACAAAAATTCCCAAAGGTCATAAAGTGTTGTGGACATACGAGTCTAGCAGAAAAGAAGTAGAAAGCAAAGTAGTCTCAGTGTATAGAGTGCTCAGAGTCTGCATTAGAGGTTCTAACCTCATTAATTGCAGTCGTGATTTTTCAAAAACCGTACAGTCATATGAGAGTCTGACATAATGACATACTTAACATGGCCCAGTGGCAGATAGTTCTAACGGGAAGCACTGTGGTAGGTGCCTGTATAAAGAAAATAGTATCACACACCCAAAAGTTTTGGCGGCGTTGTAGTGAGAGCAGAAATCAATCAGTTATTGTCACGTTACCGAAGAAGTCCGACGACCCTCAAAAGTTCACTTACTTCCAAATCCAAAAAGTTTTAGCGAGTCGTGTGAGCGTCGTCCATCGGAGCGGTCTCCATAGGGTGCTGCAACCTTTATTTAGTGCAGAATCAGACAGAGTAGAAGGACTCCGTGCCTAGGCGGACTTCCTGTGTTAGACATGGAAGATAGGACTACGTTTAATGTGAGCACAAACAAAGCCGCCATGTTGGAGAAGGGTAAATAGCACCGTTGGGGCACACGCATACTATTACCAATTCCGGCTGCAAATGATCCAAGCCTACTGTAAGCGCATGGAGGTGGTGGGCTGTTTAGCGCACCAAATGTAATAAAGCATATGCTGAATTTTTATCACAAGAAAGTATGTTTCGGACACACTGTGATTCGATTGTGTTGTAGTAATCATGTCCTAGAAAGGCAATATTTCTCCATGAAAAAATGTGAGTATAGTCAGAGAGAGAATGCATATTAGCCTTGAGAGAGATGAGACATGAGATGAGAGAAAAGCTGTGAGGGTCAGAAGTACCGTACATCATATAACTTTTCAATACCTATAACACATGCGTACGCAGTTACAGTTGCAACAACCATAGTACAGCATTTACTCTTTTAGGAAAACTTGTAACTCCCTATCAAAATTGATACCCTGTTCTACGGCCCGCAGGCGAATAATCCATTGCGCCTCTAATTTTCTGAGGGCAGATGTCCGATCCCCCCCTCTGGGGTGATTGTATGCCTGAGTTATCCCATGAAATTTGACATTTAGAAGGGAACTTCCCGGATGAGAAGTATTGAAATGTACTGCTAATGGGTAACTATGGTCGTTTTTGCGGATGGCCCTAATGTGTTCCTGGATTCTCTCTTTGAGGGCACGAATAGTGCTACCAATGTAAATTAGATTACATGAACATTATACACAATAGACTGTATATTCGGAATCACAATTCATAAAGTCCTTAATTGTATGTACGTTGGAGGTGTTGTAGCTAAATTCCTTAATACCGTTTTTAGCCAAGGGGCACATATTGCAATGTGTGCATTTGTAGAATCCTTTGGGTTTTGGTGGGAACCAGGAAAGCGTCATGGGTTTTGGTGGGAGATAACTCTTACACAGTAGTCCCTCAAGGTTTTGTTCCTCCTATGTAAAATCTTTGGTTTGGTAGTTATGTGTTGTTCCAAAGATTTGTCTAGTAATAGGAGATGCCAATGCTTGGACATGATCTTGTAAATTGCCTTGCTTTCTACATGAAAGTCTGTAATGAAACCTATTTCCTTCGTGTTCTTATGTTTTTTATTCTCCACATTTTCACTCTTTTTTAAGAGTGTGTGTCTGGGCGTGCGTAGGACTCGCTTCTTCGCAGTTTCTAAAACCTCTGAGGAATAGCCCCTATGTTTGAAGCGTTCCTGTAGATAATGTAGTTCCTGTGTGAAGACCTCTTCCTCACTGCAATTCCTGCGTAGGCGAAACATTTCATCGAGAGGAATGGCATTGATTTGTGCCAAGGGGTGTGCACTATTGGCATGTAGAATTGAATTGCATGCCGTTTCCTTTCTATAGAGCTTGGACATGATTTTGTTTTCTTTTGCATACATTGTGATATCTAAAAATGCAATGTGTGTGGTGTTAAAGTTAGAAGTGAATTTTAAGTTGAAATTGTTGTTGTTCAAGTGTTCTGTTAAAGAAATGAATTGCGATTGACTCCCCGTCCAAATAATGAAGATATCATCAATGTATCGTCCCCAATACATTATGTGTGTGGTGAGATCTGGTGGGCCATTCGTCCAAAGATGTTGTTTTTCAAATATGCCCATATATATGTTAGCTATAGATGGTGAAAATTTACACCCCATGGCCACTCCCTTTGCTTGTTGGTACCATTCCCCTCTGTGCAGAAACACATTGTTTTCTAAGACTAGTTTAGTCATCTCCAAAATCACAGTTGTGTGACCAAAAAGTGTGGCATCTCCCTGGTAGAGAGTATCCTTCAAGGCCTGTAAGCCTTCTTCCCAGGGAATGCTCGTGTATAATGCACACACATCTAGGGTAGCAAAAGACATGTCTGGCATCCATTCGATGTCCTCCAGTTTGTTAAGCAGATCCCCAGTGTCCCTAAGGTAAGATGGAAGGTTTAAGACAAAGGGTTGCAGAAAGGAATCAATGTATTCAGATATGTGTTCTGTGGGGGAGCCTAAACCTGATACTATTGGTCTGCCCGGGGGAAACATTGAGAGCTTGTGTACTTTGGGAAGTGTGTAAAAGCAAGGAGCTTTGGGTGTAGGATTGAAGAGGTATCTAGCCTCTCCATCGGTGATAAGACCCTGTCCCTGCCATGTCATAAGTTTAGATTCAATCAGGGTATTATTACTTTCAGTGGATTTGATGACAATTTAATGTACGCTTGTTTATCTGAAAGCTGTCTCATGATTTCCTTCTCGTAGTCGTCCTGTTGCATCAGAACAATATTACCACCCTTGTCTGCTTCTTTCACTATTATCTCTGTGTTAGTCGATAGTTTTTTAAGGGACAAGTGTTCTGATTTGGTCAGATTGTACCTAAAAACAGAAGTAGCTCAGCACACAACTCAATTTCATGTATTATAGACAAAGATATATGTCAAAGTCAATAAACAAACAGGTATGTGATATATCCCCAAAGATTCACGGTAAACTTCAGTATCTGGATGATGAATTTTTCTTTATTTTGTTGTTCAAATTATTCCGATTTAAAAGTACAGCATACAATTCATAGCCGACGCCGCGCGTTTCGTCCCAACTGGACTTCTTCAAGGCTACAAAGATACATAAGTAACACAATTAGAACTAAGGGAAGGTCCAAGGGAAAAGTTTGTAGACCTGCAGGTTATATTTCCCTCTTGTCAACACAATAACCACAAAAATAACCTGGGTCTGGTGCTGAATCAAAAAACTAAACCAGGAAGCATCATTTACAACTGTTCTGACATCTCTTTAGGAGAGAACCCTTCTAAGACAGGACCCATCAATCACAGAAGGTGGTGGATTTGTCATCATTTGGGATTGTATTCCTCAGTGTAACGAACATGGTCTTGACATATCGACTAGGTAACGCACAGAGAGAACGCAACAAAGGAGGGTTGCTGTCAGATCTCAATATGTGTCAAAAATGCGATAGTATGCCCAAAAGTTGTGAAGAGGGTCCTAAAATAAGCAGCACTAAATAATAATAGCGAAAAATAAAAATGACTAGAGGAGCTCAAATGTTCTTTATTTAGCAGAGTGCCCCTGTCATATTTAAAAAGCAGTATGGCAATTTAGCACAAATTTTAATGCTATTGTCCATATTGGTAGGGTCGACATGTTTCTGCCCACTATGATCTATAAGTATCAGGGCTTTCCTCAGGACCTTAGATGCTGCTATTTAAGTGAAAAACATGACAAAAAGAATATATACAATGAAAAATACTTCAAGAAAAGAATCCTACCGCACCGGTCAATTCTTACATTTCAAGATATCGAAACCGGATACCTAGGAAAACAAAAGAACAGTTGGTAGTAATATTGCTCCTGGTGAGCTTAGATTCAGCAATCGGTCAGAACTAGAGCATTCAGTGATGCTTCAAAGCACTTAATAATTGAATTAAATTGCACTTACCCATAGTCATTGGGTTGCGCCCTCACCTCAACCTGGTCCTTACTCAGGGAAGGGGGCCCGCTCTATTTAAAAGGAAGACAAAATCAGGCTCCTAGTTATGATGCCCAAAGTGTATCCTCCTAGTTAATTTGGCTAGCAAAAACGAGACTTAGACAGTGTACTCTCACAAGGGATGAAAAACATGGCCGTGATCTGAATATTGGATTATCTCCAGCTATGTAGTATTTGAAAGAAGCAAATTGTTTTTTACTAAAATAAAACTAACTGTCTGGAAAACTGTTTGTAGAATGCATCATTATTCTAAATACCCACGAGGGGGTATACTCAATGGTCACGCTTCCTCATCTCTAACACAACAAGTGACTTAGTTGTTCGCAGGAACAGAAAGTGCAGCTAGTATCTCGCACTCTAAAATAGTTGGAGTGAAAAAAGGAGGGATGGGGGAGCGCCAAACCTACCTCTCCGTCGGTACCCCAGGGCGGTCTTTGAGTAAAGACCGGAGGTACCGACAAGAAAGTCTACGCGCTTTTTATGGCCCAGGAAACTTAATTGACTACAGGTTCGTTTTTTCGCAAAGGTGGCCAAGTTACTGCCTGTTCTAAATTCTGCTCTAATGCGCATGTGTAAAAAATACACCGCTAGACTATGAAGGAACTGTTCTTGCACGCATGTGCGAAACAGAGACACTAATCATCAATGGTATGTGATCCTCCGTGCTTACTAGGTAGCATTCGAAAGCGCGCATGCGTGTATAAAGGACCCATTAGTGTACGAGCTGTCCTTGCGTCCTGAATGTTACTAAACCCTACGAAACAAAGAATGGCAAAGACAGTTAAAGGGACAGGGCCAGGTTTTATCTGGATAACAGGTAATACACTCAAGTGTGCACCGGATTTATAACAACAGCCAAGGAATGTCGTCATTCAGCCCCATGGTATCCGAGTGTAATCGATATACCCATCGTTGTTCTCTGCGTAGCAGGAAATGTTGGACATCTGTTATGTGTGAAGGAATGGGAGGTTGTTCCAAAATAACCCTGTATAAGTCAGTTTCTTTATGGCCTGCTGCAATGAAATGATTCGTGAGTTTCGTCGCACTTTTTTTACACCGAATAGTGCTCTTATGTTCTGATATTCTTATCTTGATCTTTCGAGGTGTCATGCCCACATAATTCTTCTTGCATGGGCATTGTATCAGATAGATGACTCTTTCACTATTGCAATTAGTGTGTTTATTCAGGGTCCAAGGTCTATTCGTACCGATGTCTACCTCTGTTGCATGTGAGGTTTGGGGGCACACCGAACAGGTACCGCAAGGGAAATGGCCTTTAACAGGAGGTAAGCCCCATAATGTAGTGTTTGGAAAACTTCTCATCTCTCTAGGACGTGTATGTACCAACTGATCCTTTATGTTGGAGCTCCTTTTAAAGGCAAAGAGAGGGGGAGGTAAAGCTTTTCCTTCAATCTTAAGTAATCTCCAGTTCTTTAGGATGCTCTTCTTCAATGCGTTAGAGTAACAGCAATACGTGTTGACGCATGTAATTCTTTCATCCTCATTAGTTGGATTACGAATCCTTTTTTCAAGGAGAGCCTCTCTATGATTATTAACAGCCCTTTTCATAGATGTTCTGATGATTTTCTTAGGATATTGTCTATCAAGAAGCTGTGTTGAAAGTTGGGAGGCATGTTCTTGATACTTAGACACGTCGGAACAGTTCTGGCGTATCCGGAGAAATTGGCCAAATTGCAAATTCTCCCTTAAAGCTCTCGGGTGGAAGCTCTGGAAGTGTAATAGAGAGTTACGTGCCATTGGTTTTCTGTACAACTCAGTACTAAGCACTCCATCATTAGAGCCAATTAGTAAATCCAAGAAGGGCAAGCTGATCTTGGAGAATTCGCAAGTGAATTTCAAGAATTCATTTCTGTTATTCAGCCAAGAGTGAAAATTCTTGATTGTATCAATAGAACCTCTCCATATAACTAAGATGTCATCTATATACCGCTTCCAGGTCAGAATATGACCTAGAAAGGGATTGACTGTAGAGAGGATCTCAGTCTGCTCGATATGATGGACATACAGATTTGCTAGGGAAGGAGCAAAAATGCTCCCCATGGATGTACCGGAGATCTGTAGAAATAACTCGTCTTCAAACTTAAAAAAGTTTTCTTTCATGGCTAACGTAGCGCAAGCCATGATGAACTCAACTGGTGTAGGGCTCTCAAGGTCCACTTCTTCTAAGAGCATTTTGACAACAGACAATGTCTCATTTTGTGGAATACTGGTATATAATGACTCCACGTCAAAACTAACCAGGAAATCTTGTGTAATGTCGAATGGCATCCTATCCAGGATACGTAACAGGTCTTTGGTATCTTCAATATAGGTAGGCATTGCTCTCACAAGGGGCTTCAAGAAAAAGTCTACAAAGGTAGAAAGTGGTTCAAGGAGAGACCCTATCCCTGAGATTATAGGTCTCCCGGGCGGTGGTAGAACTCCTTTTCGGTAACACATAGAAATATGGAGTTACTGGATGTAAAGTTTTCAAAAATAACGCCTCATGGTTGGTAATCCAGCTGTGTTCCAGTGCACTGTCTACCAGTTCTCTGATGGTCGCCGTGAGTCTTTTGGTTGGATCCAGCTTCAGAGGATGGTAGAACTTCTTGTTATCCAGCTGCCTCTTGCATTCACGTCTGTATACTTCTGAGTCCATTAGGACAGTTGCTCCCCCTTTTTCCGCGGGTTTCACAGTGATTGAATTATCGTCTGCTAATGTCTGAAGAGCAAAGCGCTCATTCTTTGGAAGGTTGGTAAAGTGTCGGTTCTCAGTTTGGAAGAGAGTTTCAGCATCTCTCAAGACAGCCCTCTCGAAAGTGAGTACTTCTGGTGGGGTTAAATGAGTAGGTGGAGTAAACGTGGATTTAGGTCGTAATCCAGTATTTTTTGTACTCTCCTCATCATCTTGCTGGGTTCTATCCTTAAAGAAGGCACGTAGTCTGACTTTTCTGAAAAAAACGGCTAGTTCTTGTCTAGTTAAGAAGGAGTCTCCTTTATACGTGGGGACATAGCCAAGTCCCTTCTCTAGGACACTATTCTCATCTCTGGTGAGTGTCCGTTTACTGAGATTGACAATCAGACTGTCGCGTTGCTTGGGCCTGGTAGTGACGTGTCTTTCTGGTTGCTCCGTGTACGAGACGACGGAGGACTCCAGTGAACATTGGCTTGTGCTGTTCTTCTCTTTCCTCTGGAGCGGCGTTGGCCTTGTCCTAAAAAAGGCTGCTGTTGAAAGTTATCATGATACATCGAACCCGGATACATCTGATGTTGATAGAAGGGCTGTGGATAATTGTAAGGGCCAGGCGGCCACCACTGTGGTGGCGGGGGACCTCCAAAAAAGTTACCTCTTCTAGGCCCTCTCTTCTTCCAATTCTGCCCCCTCGGTGCTTGATTCGGCGCTGGGTCTGAATCAGATGAATCACCATCGCTACCGGATGTGGAATAGTTCGAACCAGGTCGTCTACCCTGTTGGTTGAATATCGGTGGTACATAAGTGTCGCTGGTATAAGGGTATACCCTTTCCATTGAAAACTTAGCAAGATCTTTCTTAAATTTGACAATTTTGTTTGCTAGAATGGTATCTCTAAATTCTTTGTTGGTTTTCTCAGTCTCTTTAGATTGTTTATTGAAAGTGGCAGTTACCAGTACGGACTTGATCTGGGATTCCAACGTCTGTATCTCTACTAGGATACTATCAGCTATTCTCTTGGCTGTTGTTATAATCAAAATTAACCAGTCCCTTGTGCAACGCCAGGCCACCAGGGACCAGTCCTTGAGGAATGCCTGGTCCTCCAAGAACGGCCTGGGTGCATTGGTCACTATTAGACCAGTAGGCGCACAGTCTGATCGTAGGTACTCGGTCATGATTGCGCCATGTACCTGTGTGCGTGCATGTGTACGTTTAAGAAAAAGAACTTTATTCCAATCATCATTGTTGATGGTAGTAGTGTTGGTTGTTACATCGATGATGCTAGGTGTTTGAAGAATGTCAAATGCCACTGCATCATCGAACGATAGACCTTGCCTCTCAGACATCTTAAGAAAAAACTGGAGGGTGAAAGACCAAAAGATATAAATAAATCATCCACTGAGTGTACAGTACAGGAAAAAGTTCCACAGAGCTAGCCAAAGAGCGTAAAAATCACTGTCCAAGTCTCGTTTTTGCTAGCCAAATTAACTAGGAGGATACACTTTGGGCATCATAACTAGGAGCCTGATTTTGTCTTCCTTTTAAATAGAGCTGGCCCCCTTCCCTGAGTAAGGACCTGGTTGAGGTGAGGGCGCAACCCAATGACTATAGGTAAGTGCAATTTAATTCAATTATTAAGTGCTTTGAAGCATCACTGAATGCTCTAGTTCTGACCGATTGCTGAATCTAAGCACACCTGGAGCAATATTACTACCAACTGTTCTTTTGTTTTCCTAGGTATCCGGTTTCGATATCTTGAAATGTAAGAATTGACCGGTGCGGTAGGATTCTTTTCTTGAAGTATTTTTCACTGTATATATTCTTTTTGTCACGTTTTTCACTTAAATAGCAGCATCTAAGGTCCTGAGGAAAGCCCTGATACTTATAGATCATAGTGGGCAGAAACATGTCGACCCTACCAATATGGACAATAGCATAAAAATGTGTGCTACATTGCCATACTGCTTTTTAAATATGACAGGGGCACTCTGCTAAATAAAGAACATTTGAGCTCCTCTAGTCATTTTTATTTTTCACTATTATTATTTAGTGCTGCTTATTTTAGGACCCTCTTCACAACTTTTGGGCATACTATCGCTTTTTTGACACATATTGAGATCTGACAGCAACCCTCCTTTGTTGCGTTCTCTCTGTGCGTTACCTGGTCGATATGTCAAGACCATGTTCGTTACACTGAGGAATACAGACCCAAATGATGACAAATCCACCACCTTCTGTGATTGATGGGTCCTGTCTTAGAAGGGTTCTCTCCTAAAGAGATGTCAGAACAGTTGTAAATGATGCTTCCTGGTTTAGTTTTTTGATTCAGCACCAGACCCAGGTTATTTTTGTGGTTATTACAAAGATACATATACAGGACATACATTATTATATACAATTAAAAATACATAAAAAAAAGAGACACAATTATCACTTAAAGATCTAAAGTACTTTCTCAATACATTTGTATGTACAGTCAAAACCGAGAATCTATGCGGACTTAGGGATATATTCAAAACAGAAAAGAAATATCAAAAATACAATTTAAGGAGGATCTAACAGTTTCCCTGATCGTTTTTAACATTTATAGACAATTGTATTTATGTACAGTTTTTTCTAACTATTGTATATATGTATTTCAGTTTTGTTCAGGTTATTCAGTCAGTGTTACAAACAATTTATCTACAATAGTTCTACAGGCAAAGTGTGCCACAATCAACATTAATCAATAGTATCCAGCATGCGAAGGAGTCAATAATTGCCTAAGATTGCACATACCTCACAAATAATGCTTATAAAATCCAACGCGAGTTAAAGTTTTCCCTTTTTCTTTCTGTAATTGTATGTTCAAAGGTCTAAAATCTATAATGAAGAGCAAAGATTTATGTCAATTTATTATTCTAATAAAGATCGATCCATTAAAAGTGTACAGAATTATCTTGTCTCGTCTGCATAAACGAAATTTATGTTGTACATAAACAAATGATGTGTGGTTGTACCCATGCCAGAAAAAAACGACTGAATCTTATTCTTACTGTATTATTAAATCATTTTGACAAGTTAACTTGTAAGTTTGATAGACATGTAATTTAATCAGTTGGAACCATTGTATCAGAGCAGGGTTACTCATAGTACGGCCCGCGGGCCACCAGCGGCCCGGCAAGCCTTCCTTGGCGGCCCGCGGACCTTTCAGACATCGTACCGGTGTACGAGCGAGGAAGAATGGAGTTCAGGCAGGCAAGAGCCCTATTATGCACTCGAAGACGGAGGGCTGCTCTGGTTGGCTGAAGCTCCCGCCCCACGTTCGAAAATAGCCCGCAGTGTGCAACGATTGGCTACTCAACCGGAGGCTGCAGGCTGTCTCTCCAATGAGCTGTGGAGAAAAGGGAACCCTCCGGTTGGATGATGTACGTTGGAGCCCAGGATGTTATAAGTGTACCACCCTTGGTCACCCTGGAACACGCCGCCGTTAACTGCGCTCCATTTCACGTTCACATCGTCTGCTTTATGCAGACACCATTTCGAGTCTGCCCGGATACAGTGAAAGCACCAAGGCACACGTTATCTCACATTTATTATAAACTGAGGTCCAATAACTCCCAGACCCCCTTCTTTCTTTGGGAGGGAGAAGGAGGGAGGGAGAGGGAGACAGAGGGAGGGAGGGAGACGGAGGGAGGGAGACAGAGGGAGGGAGGGAGGGAGGGAGACAGAGAGAGACGGAAGGAGATGGAGGAAGAGGGAGGGAGACGGAGGGAGGGAGATGGAGGGAGAGGGAGACAGAGGGAGAGAGACAAAGGGAGGGAGATGCAGGGAGACCGAGAGGGAGGAGGGAGACAGAGAGGGAGGAGGGAGACAGAGGGAGGAGGGAGACAGAGAGAGGAGGGCGACAGAGGGAGGGCGACGGAGGGAGGGAGACAGGGAGAGAGACAGGGAGAGAGACAGGGGGAGAGAGGGAGGGGGAGGGAGGGAGAGGGAAGGGGAGAGAGGGAGAGGTAGGGAGAGGGGGAGGGAGGGGAAGGGAGAGGGGAGGGGAAGGGAGAGGGGAGGGAGGGGGAGAGGGAGAGAGAGAGAGATGTGTGTATGTAGGGTCTGGTGGCTCAGTGGACGAAGGCGTCTGCTGCAGGGACCTGTGTTCAACCTCATGGTCACAATTTTTTTTTGCTTTAGCCCCGCCCCTCCCCCCCTGACCCCGCCTCCACCGGTGCGGCCCTCAGCCACAAACCACACTGTAAATTTGGCCCCCGAGAGAAAGTTTGTGAGTACCCCTGTATCAGAGCGTTAGCTTAAACAAATTGGGTGCATGAGACATACCTCCATATTGACAAAAGCCTCTATATTTGTGTGATATAGAGGTAGAAGATTCAAGGTACGATAGCCTTGATCCTACAAGAAAACAAGGACATCAAACAAATTATAATTATTATTATTTTTAATTTCACTTCTCTATACGGTGATAGAGACTAAGTTGTTCTAAAAGATACAACATGTAAAGTTATCAGCATAAAAGCGATTGATTAAGGCCTACAATACGAAAGGCCATTTTCAAGTTAAACATGGCGATATGGACATTTATTAGGCTGGAAAATAATCACCAGACCATAAAAATTCCTGTAATACAGGGCATGCTGTTCCAATAGAACTTCGGATATGTGCCCCAATTTGCATCGTTCATGTTTAAAGTTAACTAAATATACAAGAACTATCAAACAATGTGCTTCAATTCAAAAACTTTTGGAAGTTGTTTTTGTAATTCAGTTAAACTTGTGCTTAATAAAAATCAGGATTATGTTCAACACGGAATTCAAGTTTTTATACTATCCTACTATGCGCTCAAAAATGTACATAAAGTTGGCACAGCGCTATTAATGGAAACGCGCTGAAAATGATAGTACGCTCATCACGGGGCTCAACATACACGATGCATATCATTCTAGTTATAGCAAAATTGTAAATTTGAGTGAACACCCTACTATTAGTGGGGACACTCCGTACCCAACCTAAGGTCAAAGATATGACTTAGCGGACAGCAATGGTTTTTATAAGATTCCAAATTGCACATAGGACTCTTAAGTGGGAGAGTAAGCAAAACCGCGCTCATACGTAAACATCCGCGCCATATTGGCAAGTTGACTAGGCACCATCTAGTAGCTCTCTAATTGGAAAGAGACAACAATACCATGATTTAGGTATTAAAGAAAGTCCCTAAGTGAATGTAAAGAGTGAAAAGTAAAGAGGAAAAGTCTAGTGTTCACGATTTTAAAAACTTACGTAAAAAATGGTCAAACGCCACAGGGTGCGAAAAAGTAGAGAAAGACCGACCGGCGCTATACCTCTATATATATGAGGAATTTAACTATCTGCACCTGTGTAGTGTGAGGCAAAGTTGGGAGCCCAAATGAAAACCGTGTAATGTTATGGAACATCTACGCAAACTTGTCCGCCATCTTAAAATGGTATGACGATCCTAGCGAAAGATATATTATAATATTAAAGGATATCTTAAACACAATGATATATATTTAAGACAACGAAAAGAAGAATAGTTTTGACTTGTTTTCCGCAAATGACAAGAACTCAATATAAAACTTAAGCATTAGCCAATTCGACATTTACTGAACGCGGTAACGAAAAAAGTATCCGCCATTTTGCAGTGGTTATTTACAAACGAAAGAGCGAAAAAAAGAAGAGAAAAGCAGTATCAAGCCTAAATTGTAAATTATAAGTGAGGTTCTGAACGTACGACAATAACATATTACATACAGAATAGGTGTGGGTGAAGTGTAACGCATATATGTATAACTAGTGACATTTACTAGACGCGACAAATGAAATATCTACCTTTTTGCAAAGGTTTTATGTAAACCATGATTATTATCTACATAAAATTTTAATTTATGTGTATAACATTACCGCCATCTTAGGGTGGTTATTTGGGACGGAAGAAGGTGTCAGAACTACATTGTTTGTTGAATAGAATTGCAACCGATTGTTCAGATAATAAGGTCATGTTATTAGCAGATGGCCGTCAGAGGTGAACTATGATGTTATTACGTCCCCTGAAAAGAATTATCACCATTTGTGAACGGTAGAATATATCTGCTCATGCAGGCCATAGTCAAAGACTGATATCCATAATTCCTATTTGATCACCTGACCTGTGTCATCACGAGTCATAGGTTTTTGTAAATACCCAAGTGAGAATGAAAGAATTATTGTTTGTTTATGTATATTATATTGATGACTTTATCCATAGTAATGGCAAATGGCGAGAGAATGGAGTCCCAAGAAATTAGTCAATGCCAGTTATCATCTGAGACTAGAATACCTCAGAAAAAAGGAAAGCCAGGGTATACATTAAACGATCGATATAACTATGAGATGTAATAATCCTACTTGATGTTTAAATTATTTTTTAAGGGCTTATGTCAGAACGACAAAGGCTACTACAAAAAATGGTGAAATTCATTGTTAGTGTTAAGACCAAGCATTACAGTACGTAAACGACAAATCCAACGTGCCTCGGTTTGTCTTAAATGGGCAGTCCTATCCCCACCCCTTTCATTTTTGGTGACGTGGTCTATAGCATGAAAAGCGATCTTAGTATTTTCCGGATGGGTTTCATGTATATGAACAGAGACAGGATATTTATCATCTCGATTTTTTATAGCTCTGACATGTTCCTGTATTCGTGTCTTTAAACTGCGAATACTGCTTCCAACATAAGCTTTTCCACACGCACATTTAAGAAGATAAACTGTGTGTGTGGTATTGCAGTTGATAAAGGACTTAATTTCAAATTTCTTCGAGTTGTTATATTGAAAACTAAAAGTCTTATTAGTTCCCAAATTGCAAATATTACAATTACCACAAATGAAAAAAACCACAGGGTTTTTCAGGTAACCAAGTTTGTTGACAAATTTTCAATGGTTTTACATAGCTGGGACAAATAATATTCTTTATGGTTCTTCCTCTTTTGTAGATTACTTTTGGTTTAGTGGAAACTATATTGACAGATGAAATGTTCGATGTGAGTAAGTGCCAATTTTTTCTGAGTATATTGAATATTTGTCCACTGAATGAATTATATTCAGTTATAAATGCCAAATCCACATGACCAGCATGAGCCTTCTTGCTTTTGGCCTTAGAGAGAATGGATTTTCTGTCTTTTTTAACAATCTTATCCTCAGCCCTTTGTAGGCAATCCTTATCGTAACCTCTTTGTACAACATTTTTCTTAATCTTTTGTACTTGTGTTAAGAATGTGTGATCCTCGCTGCAATTGCGGCGAGCTCTAACCATTTCCCCAAAGGGTATTGCTGAAATGGTTGCTTTCAGATGACAGCTCCTAGCGTGGAGGACGCTGTTACAGGCAGTCGACTTTCTAAAGGTATCGCTATGTATTGTGTTGTCTTTAACATACAGTCTTAGATCCAAAAAGTCTATCTCCTGTTTGGATTTCTTGATTGTTAATTTTACGTTAAATCCATTGTTGTTCAGATAATGGTGGTATTCTATGAGCTCTTCCTCACTTCCTTTCCATATAAGGAAGATATCGTCAATATATCTACAGAAGAAAAGGATGTTATCTATCCATTTACCTGCCCCCGAGCCCCAGGCATGCTCCACCTCATACAATCCCATAAAAAGATTAGCATAAGATGGAGCAAACCTGGAGCCCATGGCGGTCCCCTGCTTTTGGAGAAACCAATCCCCACCATGCATGAATGCATTGTGTGTCAGAATCAGTTCGGACATCTGTAGTAACATATGCGTGTGGTGCAGATGTTTTGCATTCCATTTGTGCAAATAGAATTTCATTGCTCTTAAGCCACATGACATCTGTATGCATGTGTAGAGACCTTCCACATCCATAGTTACGAACGTGAAGGTATCCTTTTCCCATTTGAAATCTTCCAATTTGCAGATTAGATCTTTGCTATCTCTTAAGTAAGATGGTAAATTTAGTACTATTGGCTGAAGGAAATGATCAACATACTCAGCAATTCTCTCAGTGGGTCCTCCGTTGCCAGATATTATAGGCCGGCCAGGTGGAAAAGAACCACCTTTGTGTATCTTCGGTAGGATGTAGATACAGGGGTGCCTGGAATTATTTGCTGTAAGATATCTATATTCCAGATCAGTAATAAGGCATGACTCCTGCCAATCTGTTAGGTGCGCATTGATGGTCTTTTCAATGGCTGTGGTGGGATTGCTCTTAAGTTGTTCATAACAGTTACCCTGTCCTAGTTGGCGAATAATTTCAGCCAAATAGTCAACCCTATCCATTAGGACAATGTTGCCGCCCTTATCCGCCTCGCGGACTACTACATTGTTATCATCTCTGATTGAGTATAAAAATTCTTTATCCTCATTGGTTAGATTAGGGGGGCATGCATATTTTTTGTTCTTGACATAACTGTCCTCAAGTTTGTGTAATTCTTCAGTTCTTTTCTTGAAAATTCATCTATGCTGAAGTCTGTTACAGTTGTCGGAGTAAATTTGGATTTTTGGCGTAACCCACTGTCTATAGACGTGTCTTCACGTATATTGAGATCTAATGCAAAATCCATTAAGTCAGTTGAATCATTTACATCGTCTAGCGTAGTAAGAAGATGCAATACATTCACATCAGAAATGCTAAAATTCGAGTCAAGAACAGTGTCAGGAACAGAATGATAGGCAAAGGGATGTTCTGCAAAATATTTCTTTAATTTAAGCTTACGGACAAATCTGAATAAGTCCAGATGAACATTTTCAAAAGAAGGTCTCTCAGTTATGCAAAAGTTAAGACCCATGCTTAACACAGATTTCTCATGGTCATTTAGAGCTCTAGATGATAAATTCACAATGCTCAAAGTATTCAATACATCATTATTGTCGCTGCCCATTTCATGGTTCACAATCTTTGTTATTTCTTGCCCTGTTGTGTTTCTACTCGTGCCTTTGTTCCTGCCCTTGTGTTTCTGGCCACCACTCCTTGTTCTTCGATAGGATTTTTCTTTTTGTTTCCCAGACGGTACCGCTGTACCTCTCGTAAAAACAGAAGGAGCATTTGGAATACTAGATATACTAGTGCCTTCCCCAGGATCGCTATCAATTGAGGAGATGGAGGTGTTACTAGAGGAGGTGTTTGTATCTTTCACATTACTCTGTATATCAGTGGTCTGTTTAGGCATCATATCATCATATTTACGTGCAAATGTGAATATACGGCCTTTGTCGTAATCTCCCTGATCACGTAATATCTTTTGTTGTTTTTTCTCTTTAAGATATATTTGATATTTCGCTAGTTCTTTTTTTAAGATTTCTTGATTCTTTGTAGTGACATCTCCCATATTCATATCACTAATTTCTTTTTCTAATCTGGATATATCTTCCCTGATTTTTTTAACTTTACGTTCGGAATTCCTAATGAGAATATCCATCATTTTGTAAGATGAGTCATATCAAAAAGGTAGATATTTCATTTGTCGCGTCTAGTAAATGTCACTAGTTATACATATATGCGTTACACTTCACCCACACCTATTCTGTATGTAATATGTTATTGTCGTACGTTCAGAACCTCACTTATAATTTACAATTTAGGCTTGATACTGCTTTTCTCTTCTATTTTTTGCTCTTTCGTTTGTAAATAACCACTGCAAAATGGCGGATACTTTTTTCGTTACCGCGTTCAGTAAATGTCAAATTGGCTAATGCTTAAGTTTTATATTGAGTTCTTGTCATTTGCGGAAAACAAGTCAAAACTATTATTCTTTTCGTTGTCTTAAATATATATCATTGTGTTTAAGATATCCTTTAATATTATAATATATCTTTCGCTAGGATCGTCATACCATTTTAAGATGGCGAACAAGTTTGCGTAGCTGTTCCATAACATTACACGGTTTTCATTTGGGCTCCCAACTTTGCCTCACACTACACAGGTGCAGATAGTTAAATTCCTCATATATATAGAGGTATAGTGCCGGTTGGTCTTTCTCTACTTTTTCGCACACGCTGAGCGCGGACCCTGTGGCGTTTGACCATATCTTACGTAAGTTTTTAAAATCGGGAACACTAGACTTTTACTCTTTACTTTTCACTCTTTACATTCACTTAGGGACTTTCTTTAATACCTAAATCATGGTATTGTTGTCTCTTTCCAATTAGAGAGCTACTAGATGGTGCCTAGTCAACTTGCCAATATGGCGCGGATGTTTACGTATGAGCGCGGTTTTGCTTACTCTCCCACTTAAGAGTCCTATGTGCAATTTGGAATCTTATAAAAACCATTGCTGTCCGCTAAGTCATATCTTTGACCTTAGGTTGGGTACGGAGTGTCCCCACTAATAGTAGGGTGTTCACTCAAATTTACAATTTTGCTCTAACTAGAATGATATGCATCGTGTATGTTGAGCCCCGTGATGAGCGTACTATCATTTTCAGCGCGTTTCCATTAATAGCGCTGTGCCAACTTTATGTACATTTTTGAGCGCATAGTAGGATAGTATACAAACTTGAATTCCGTGTTGAACATAATCCTGATTTTTATTAAGCACAAGTTTAACTGAATTAGAAAAACAACTTCCAAAAGTTTTTGAATTGAAGCACATTGTTTGATAGTTCTTGTATATTTAGTTAACTTTAAACATGAACGATGCAAATTGGGGCACATATCCGAAGTTCTATTGGAACAGCATGCCCTGTATTACAGGAATTTTTATGGTCTGGTGATTATTTTCCAGCCTAATAAATGTCCATATCGCCATGTTTAACTTGAAAATGGCCTTTCGTATTGAAGGCCTTAATCAATCGCTTTTATGCTAATAACTTTACATGTTGTATCTTTTAGAACAACTTAGTCTCTATTACCGCATAGAGAAGTGAAATTAAAAATAATAATAATTATAATTTGTTTGATGTCCTTGTTTTCTTGTAGGATCAAGGCTATCGTACCTTGAATCTTCTACCTCTATATCACACAAATATAGAGGCTTTTGTCAATATGGAGGTATGTCTCATGCACCCAATTTGTTTAAGCTAACGCTCTGATACAATGGTTCCAACTGATTAAATTACATGTCTATCAAACTTACAAGTTAACTTGTCAAAATGATTTAATAATACAGTAAGAATAAGATTCAGTCGCTTTTTTCTGGCATGGGTACAACCACACATCATTTGTTTATGTACAACATAAATTTCGTTTTTTCAGACGAGACAAGATAATTCTGTACACTTTGAATGGATCGATCTTTATTAGAATAATAAATTGACATAAATCTTTGCTCTTCATTATAGATTTTAGACCTTTGAACATACAATTACAGAAAGAAAAAGGGAAAACTTTAACTCACGTTGGATTTTATAAGCATTATTTGTGAGGTATGTGCAATCTTAGGCAATTATTGACTCCTTTGCATGCTGGATACTATTGATTAATGTTGATTGTGGCACACTTTGCCTGTAGAACTATTGTATATAAATTGTTTGTAACACTGACTGAATAACCTGAACAAAACTGAAATACATATATACAATAGTTAGAAAAAACTGTACATCAATACAATTGTCTATAAATGTTAAAAACGATCAGGGAAACTATGTTAGATCCTCCTTAAATTGTATTTTTGATATTTCTTTTCTGTTTTGAATATATCCCTAGGTCCGCATAGATTCTCGGTTTTGACTGTACATACAAATGTATTGAGAAAGTACTTTAGATCTTTAAGTGATAATTGAGTCTTTTTTTTATGTATTTTTAATTGTATATAATAATGTATGTCCTGTATATATATCTTTGTAGCCTTGAAGAAGTCCCGTTGGGACGAAACGCGCCGCGTCGGCTATGAATTGTATGCTGTACTTTTAAATCGGAATAATTTGAACAACAAAATAAAGAAAAATTCATCATCCAGATACTGAAGTTTACCGTGAATCTTTGGGGATATATCACATACCTGTTTGTTTATTGACTTTGACATATATCTCTGTCTATAATACATGAATTTGAGTTGTGTGCTGAGCTACTTCTGTTTTTTTGCATTGTTTGGGTGACACCAAATATTAGGGACGCATGAAGGTCACGTCCCTGGCTCTTTGCACCACATTTTTGCTTATTTACACTATTGTATTAGCTTGATTGGTGCAGGTTTTCTAGTGCCCTGATCTTCTCTCTGCTGTTTTGTATCACTCAGATTGTACCTATAATGTTTGTGTGCACCCCTTAATTTGTCTTCCAGGGCATGTAGATCTTTTGTCACTGCTCTATAGAAGGCATCAATCATATTATCTGATGGTAACTGTGGAACAAATTGCGATTTAACCTTAAGCCCACTGTCAATATTCAAATTCATTTCTATGCCCAGATCTACTAATACATCCGACATTGAAATAGAGTCATCATTCAAGGAAGACAATAAATGAACATTTGCAATCTCACCAATTGTTTTATTGCACGGTGTAGTCACTGGGTTTGTACAGCTCAGAGGAGTCCGATTCTCATCGAAATATTTTTTAAGTTTGACCTTTCTGATAAATTTGTAAAGGTCCACATGAATATTCACAAAATCAGGTTTACTCGTTGGACAAAAGCTTAGTCCTTTCGTGAGTGCCGTTTCATCACATTTGGTTAGCATGCAGTGAGATAAGTTAACAATTTGTACATGATCAGGAGATTCTGCCGCCGCAGCCTCCGTAGTTAACTCTGTGGAAGTGATCTGCATCAATTCTTTGCATTGCGGGCCGAGAATCTGGTGTTTGTGGCGCCCTCTCTCCCTGCGTTTCCGCCTCCCGCCCCTTTTTGTTTTTTTGAGGCGTCCCGATTGTATGTGTTCCATGTTCCCTTGTGGTAACGATTCAACTCTTCTAAAAAAGAGGAAGATGTGGTAGGATCAGGGTTGGTACCCAAAGTAGTAGGCTCTGGTTCTGTTGTGTGACTAGTCTCACTGCAAATGCTGGAGATGTCCGACCCACTAGTAGAAGGCATGTTTGGTATATTTGTGGCTGCTGCGTTTTTATTGGCATATTTGGTTCTTTCTTCATCGAATTTCTTCGCAAATGTAAAAACTCTGCCATTTTTGTAATCAGTCTCGCCTCGTTTAAATTTTCTCATCTTTTTTTCTTTGATGTATTGTTGGTGACCATTAAGAATCTCTTTTAATATCTGATAGTTTTTTTCAGTGGGCTCTGGTAGGTTCAAATTTTTAATTTCCAATTCTAATGCTGCTATGTCAGTCAAAAGTTTGTTCCGCTTACGGTCAGCATGTCGGATGAGAACATCCATCATTTTGTACGAGGAAGAGGTGATAAGTTCTTCCCATTCATTTAGAAGGTCCGGGTCCAAGTCCTCAAATGAGGGAAAAATTATAACTCGTAGACCTTTGGGAATTTGTCTGATGTCTAAATATCGTTTTAAGGTGGTGGCATCCCACCACCTGGATAACTCTTGTTTCTTTAGTCTTTCTAGCTTGACAAATTTAGATTTAAGGCCTTACTGCTCATTAGTTACCTTCTGTTTAGGATTGGTGGTTCTTTCACCAGAAAAAAGTTCCCAAAAAATTCTGTCTCTTTCATCGTCAAAAGTTGCCATATTTTAAAATGCAACTTGTTAATGGGGGACTGTGATAGAAGTAGTACGCGATGCAAAGAAAAGAGTGCAGACTTCCACAAAAGTTTTACACAAATATTAATTCGGTAGCAATGGAAATGCTAGTCGCACATCTATTTCCCTGTTGCCTGAACCATTTTCGGTGCCCATCGGGATAGTAAATACATCCCACTACCAAGGATGTGACCAACAACAAGACCCGGAAAGGGGGCACTTGTTGTCGCTAAACGTATTCTAACTAGGTACTACCCCGGCACTCTAATGTTATTAGTCACAGTATCTATGAACGTGATGAAAGATATGACATGATTACATAGTGTTACAAACAAGAAATCTTGACTGTCCCCCAAAAAGTGAAAAGTAATACACTTTTTTTGATGAATCAGAGAAAGCAATAATGTCCCAACATGTGTTCTTCGTAATGAATCATGGAATTTAATATATATCTGATAACAAAATCTATACAATTCAAAAAAGGACCTATTCTCCTGGTTACATTGCTGTATTCGAACAGTTCATTATGTACACGAAATTGTTGTGTTTCACTGCAAAGTTCCACCAACTGTTATAAGTAACACAATATTATGGTTACAGTACACACAATCAGTTCCTTTACAATGCGCCAATTTCCCACAAAGTAAGAGGAATCAGATGTCGAAGTTTCATCAAAACGGTGATCCAGAACAGCCGACACGTGTTTCGTTACGAGATGTAACTTTTTCAAGGCTGTGAATGTAATCATTACAAGAAAACTTTATGTTGACCGGTAAGTAAAAACAAAAACAAAGTTGTTCTCCGAATAAACATATGTTCATTATTCATTTTGTTATACAATGTGTGAAGAGAACAGAAAAGAGAAAGTATCCCAACAAGAGATTCGGTCCAAGAACGTTTGTGTATGCAATCACTCGCTAGCTCATTTATTTATCCTTATACATAACTCCAATGGTAAGGAACCAAAAGCAGGAAGATAGCCCACAATAGCACTGCATGCCAGTAGTGAAAGAGTAAATATTAGTCATGGTGATACGAAAAAAGGATGAAGATCTATCATTAAGAATAGAAAAGTGCAACAGTCATGTTTCATCGTGCAAAATCCAATCCAAATGTCCTAGATAGACAGTAGGTGAATCCAACCTCTGTTGGCGTTACCTTTGAATATAGTTGAATTGTAAAAACGTTTACAATGTTTTCCTAGTCCCAAGGTATGTTCCTCTGACGAATGACAATAAGCGCCGATAACGTTTTCTGTTAACTCGATATTGCCATTCCGTGGTCTATAACAGACACACGCAAAAGTATACAAAAAAGAAGCAAGTTGTGTCTATACTTAGCACGTCCCAGGGGACTATCCCACATAAGAAAGATCTGTCTACGGGGAGCAATGTCATGATATGGATATATGACCACCTATCGAACAGAGCTCAGAAGCCAAGGCATGTATTATCACTTATTGTCAGAGCAAAGTATCAAAAAATGGAGAATCAATAAATCATTACCTTTCATGTGAAATAGTTGTTGAAATAGGTACGAATATTTTCTAGCCCAGGAGTATGGGAGTCTGACGAAACGGAGTAATGACCCTAGACTTTTCTATTTCCTGGGTTCTGTAGTCTAGGAAAGACACCTAAAAGTAACAATGAAAAAGAACAGTCCATGCCTGTGGCTGATAAATCCCAGTAGAAAGAACAAGTGCTCGGCAATTCTAAATTCCACCACCAGTATTTGGGTATAGAAGGTTGTGCCAAGAATACATGAGACCACAACCTCTAGTCAAAGCTCATTTTGCAAAGTATAGATGTGTGAGGCAACTTACTTATAGCTGCTGTAATCCAGCAACAAATGCCTAATGCAGTCAATAGGAGATGTTACAGTGGAACATTCAACGATGTTTTAAAGGCCCTTGAACCCGGTTGTCTGAAACAGAAATGTAGTATGCTAGCACTGAGCCTTCCAAATCGATCGAAACATCCAACCCATTAATCAAAGATGTATTCATCCAAAGAGAAATCGGGAAATCTCTGCTAGAGAATCTCGCACAATAGCGTCTTGAGCTCACGCTTATTCCCATGGTTAGTTTCCCGTCGTAAACCATAATAAAATTTCTGGGACGGTAGATCCAGAAACGTTTTTTGACATAATGAGAAGGGGGCCAATTTATCGCCATTCCCCCAAATTGTCTAACTGTCCATTCCTCAATAGTAAAACTTACTTTCCAATGTTTAGAGGTAGTAGCCAGCCATCCGAACAGCCCCAGTCAATCGCTGCTTCTTTCTCAGTAAATTTAAGTAGCCAGATAAGGAATAAACACTGGCATTCACCTACATGTTCTTCCTACATGAAAACGGTATAACAAAAATTCCCAAAGGTCATAAAGTGTTGTAGACATACGAGTCTAGCAGAAAAGAAGTAGAAAGCAAGGTAGTCTCACTGTATAGAGTGCTCAGAGTCTGCATTAGAGGTTCTAACCTCATTAATTGCAGTCGTGATTTTTCAAAAACCGTACAGTCATATGAGAGTCTGACATAATGACATACTTAACTTGGCCCAGTGGCAGATAGTTCTAACGGGAATCACTGTGGCAGGTGCCTGTATAAAGAAAATAGTATCACACACCCAAAAGTTTTGGCGGCGTTGTAGTGAGAGCAGAAATCAATCAGTTATTGTCACGTTACCGAAGAAGTCCGTCGACCCTCAAAAGTTCACTTACTTCCAAATCCAAAAAGTTTTAGCGAGTCGTGTTAGCGTCGTCCATCAGAGCGGTCTCCATAGGGTGCTGCAACCTTTATTTAGTGCAGAATCAGACAGAGTAGAAGGACTCCGTGCCTAGGCGGACTTCCTGTGTTAGACATGGAAGATAGGACTACGTTTAATGTGAGCACAAACAAAGCCGCCATGTTGGAGTAGGGTAAATAGCACCGTTGGGGCACACGCATACTATTACCAATTCCGGCTGCAATGATCCGAGCCTACTGTAAGCGGATGGAGGTGGTGGGCTGTTTAGCGCACCAAATGTAATAAAGCATATGCTGAATTTTTTTCACAAGAAAGTATGTTTCGGACACACTGTGATTCGATTGTGTTGTAGTAATCATGTTCTAGAAAGGCAATATTTTTCCATGAAAAAATGTGAGTATAGTCAGAGAGAGAGTGCATATTAGCCGTGAGAGAGATGAGACATGAGATGAGAGAAAAGCTGTGAGGGTCAGAAGTACCGTACATCATATAACTTTTCAATACCTATAACACATGCGTACGCAGTTACAGTTGCAACAACCATAGTACAGCATTTAATCTTTTAGGAAAACTTGTAACTCCCTATCAAAATTGATACCCTGTTCTACGGCCCGCAGGCGAATAATCCATTGTGCCTCTAATTTTCTGAGGGCAGATGCCCGATCCCCCCCTCTGGGGTGATTGTATGCCTGAGTTATCCCATGAAATTTGACATTTAGAAGGGAACTTCCCGGATGAGAAGTATTGAAATGTACTGCTAATGGGTAACTATGGTCGTTTTTGCGGATGGCCCTAATGTGTTCCGGGATTCTCTCTTTGAGGGCACGAATAGTGCTACCAATGTAAATTAGATTACATGAACATTGTACACAATAGACTGTATATTTGGAATCACAATTCATAAAGTCCTTAATTGTATGTACGGTGGAGGTGTTGTAGCTAAATTCCTTAATACCGTTTTTAGCCAAGGGGCACATATTGCAATGTGTGCATTTGTAGAATCCTTTGGGTTTTGGTGGTAACCAGGAAAGCGTCATGGGTTTTGGTGGGAGATAACTCTTACACAGTATGTCCCTCAAGGTTTTGTTCCTCCTATGTAAAATCTTTGGTTTGGTAGTTATGTGTTGTTCCAAAGATTTGTCTAGTAATAGGAGATGCCAATGCTTGGACATGATCTTGTAAATTGCCTTGCTTTCTACATGAATGTCTGTAATGAAACCTATTTCCTTCGTGTTCTTATGTTTTTGTTCGAATACAACAATGTAACCAGGAGAATAGGTCCTTTTTTGAATTGTATAGATTTTGTTATCAGATATATATTAAATTCCATGATTCATTACGAAGAACACATGTTGGGACATTATTGCTTTCTCTGATTCATCAAAAAAAGTGTATTACTTTTCACTTTTTGGGGGACAGTCAAGATTTCTTGTTTGTAACACTATGTAATCATGTCATATCTTTCATCACGTTTATAGATGCTGTGACTAATAACATTAGAGTGCCGGGGTAGTACCTAGTTAGAATACGTTTAGCGACAACAAGTGCCCCCTTTCCGGGTCTTGTTGTTGGTCACATCCTTGGTAGTGGGATGTATTTTCTATCCCGATGGGCACCGAAAATGGTCCAGGCAACAGGGAAATAGATGTGCGACTAGCATTTCCATTGCTACCGAATTAATATTTGTGTAAAACTTTTGTGGAAGTCTGCACTCTTTTCTTTGCATCGCGTACTACTTCTATCACAGTCCCCCATTAACAAGTTGCATTTTAAAATATGGCAACTTTTGACGATGAAAGAGACAGAATTTTTTGGGAACTTTTTTCTGGTGAAAGAACCACCAATCCTAAACAGAAGGTAACTAATGAGCAGGAAGGCCTTAAATCTAAATTTGTCAAGCTAGAAAGACTAAAGAAACAAGAGTTATCCAGGTGGTGGGATGCCACCACCTTAAAACGATATTTAGACATCAGACAAATTCCCAAAGGTCTACGAGTTATAATTTTTCCCTCATTTGAGGACTTGGACCCGGACCTTCTAAATGAATGGGAAGAACTTATCACCTCTTCCTCGTACAAAATGATGGATGTTCTCATCCGACATGCTGACCGTAAGCGGAACAAACTTTTGACTGACATAGCAGCATTAGAATTGGAAATTAAAAATTTGAACCTACCAGAGCCCACTGAAAAAAACTATCAGATATTAAAAGAGATTCTTAATGGTCACCAACAATACATCAAAGAAAAAAAGATGAGAAAATTTAAACGAGACGAGACTGATTACAAAAATGGCAGAGTTTTTACATTCGCGAAGAAATTCGATGAAGAAAGAACCAAATATGCCAATAAAAACGCAGCAGCCACAAATATACCAAACATGCCTTCTACTAGTGGGTCGGACATCTCCAGCATTTGCAGTGAGACTAGTCAAACAACAGAACCAGAGCCTACTACTTTGGGTACCAACCCTGATCCTACCACATCTTCCTCTTTTTTAGAAGAGTTGAATCGTTACCGCAAGGGAACACGGAACACATACAATCGGGACGCCTCAAAAAAACAAGAAGGGGCGGGAGGCGGAAACGCAGGGAGAGAGGGGGCCACAAACACCAGATTCTCGGCCCGCAATGCAAAGAATTGATGCAGATCACTTCCACAGAGTTAACTACGGAGGCTGCGGCGGCAGAATCTCGTGATCATGTACAAATTGTTAACTTATCTCACTGCATGCTAACCAAATGTGATGAAACGGCACTCACGAAAGGACTAAGCTTTTGTCCGATGAGTAAACCTGATTTTGTGAATATTCATGTGGACCTTTACAAATTTATCAGAAAGGTCAAACTTAAAAAATATTTCGAGGAGAATCGGACTCCTTTGAGCTGTACGAACCTAGTGACTACACCGTGAAATAAAACAATTGGTGAGATTGCAAATGTTCATTTATTGTCTTACTTGAACGATGACTCTATTTCAATGTCGGATGTATTAGTAGATCTGGCCATAGAAATGAATTTGAATATTGACAGTGGGCTTAAGGTTAAATCGCAATTCGTTCCACAGTTACCATCAGATAATATGATCGATGCCTTCTATAGAGCAGTGACAAAAGATCTACATGCCCTGGAAGACAAATTAAGGGGTGCACACAAACATTATAGGTACAATCTGACCAAATCAGAACACTTGTCCCTTAAAAAACTATCGGCTAACACAGAGATAATAGTGAAAGAAGCAGACAAGGGTGGTAATATTATTCTGATGCAACAGGACGACTACGACAAGGAAATCATGAGACAGCTTTCAGATAATCAAGCGTACATTAAATTGTCATCAAATCCACTGAAAGCAATTAATACCCTGATTGAATCTAAACTTATGACATGGCAGGGACAGGGTCTTATCACCGATGGAGAGGCTAGATACCTCTTCAATCCTACACCCAAAGCTCCTTGCTTTTACACACTTCCCAAAGTACACAAGCTCTCAATGTTTCCCCTGGGCAGACCAATAGTATCAGGTTTAGGCTCCCCCACAGAACACATATCTGAATACATTGATTCCTTTCTGCAACCCTTTGTCCTAAACCTTCCATCTTACCTTAGGGACACTGGGGATCTGCTTAACAAACTGGAGGACATCGAATGGATGCCAGACATGTCTTTTGCTACACTAGATGTGTGTGCATTATACACAAGCATTCCCTGGGAAGAAGGCTTACAGGCCTTGAAGGATACTCTCTACCAGGGAGATGCCACACTTTTTGGTCACACAACTGTGATTTTGGAGATGACTAAACTAGTCTTAGAAAACAATGTGTTTCTGCACAGAGGGGAATGGTACCAACAAGCAAAGGGAGTGGCCATGGGGTCTAAATTTTCACCATCTATAGCTAACATATATATGGGCATATTTGAAAAACAACATCTTTGGACGAATGGCCCACCAGATCTCACCACACACATAATGTATTGGGGACGATACATTGATGATATCTTCATTATTTGGACGGGGAGTCAATCGCAATTCATTTCTTTAACAGAACACTTGAACAACAACAATTTCAACTTAAAATTCACTTCTAACTTTAACACCACACACATTGCATTTTTAGATATCACAATGTATGCAAAAGAAAACAAAATCATGTCCAAGCTCTATAGAAAGGAAACGGCATGCAATTCAATTCTACATGCCAATAGTGCACACCCCTTGGCACAAATCAATGCCATTCCTCTCGATGAAATGTTTCGCCTACGCAGGAATTGCAGTGAGGAAGAGGTCTTCACACAGGAACTACATTATCTACAGGAACGCTTCAAACATAGGGGCTATTCCTCAGAGGTTTTAGAAACTGCGAAGAAGCGAGTCCTACGCACACCCAGACACACACTCTTAAAAAAGAGTGAAAATGTGGAGAATAAAAAACATAAGAACACGAAGGAAATAGGTTTCATTACAGACTTTCATGTAGAAAGCAAGGCAATTTACAAGATCATGTCCAAGCATTGGCATCTCCTATTACTAGACAAATCTTTGGAACAACACATAACTACCAAACCAAAGATTTTACATAGGAGGAACAAAACCTTGAGGGACATACTGTGTAAGAGTTATCTCCCACCAAAACCCATGACGCTTTCCTGGTTACCACCAAAACCCAAAGGATTCTACAAATGCACACATTGCAATATGTGCCCCTTGGCTAAAAACGGTATTAAGGAATTTAGCTACAACACCTCCAACGTACATACAATTAAGGACTTTATGAATTGTGATTCCAAATATACAGTCTATTGTGTACAATGTTCATGTAATCTAATTTACATTGGTAGCACTATTCGTGCCCTCAAAGAGAGAATCCAGGAACACATTAGGGCCATCCGCAAAAACGACCATAGTTACCCATTAGCAGTACATTTCAATACTTCTCATCCGGGAAGTTCCCTTCTAAATGTCAAATTTCATGGGATAACTCAGGCATACAATCACCCCAGAAGGGGGGATCGGACATCTGCCCTCAGAAAATTAGAGGCGCAATGGATTATTCGCCTGCGGGCCGTAGAACAGGGTATCTATTTTGATAGGGAGTTACAAGTTTTCCTAAAAGATTAAATGCTGTACTATGGTTGTTGCAACTGTAACTGCGTACGCATGTGTTATAGGTATTGAAAAGTTATATGATGTACGGTACTTCTGACCCTCACAGCTTTTCTCTCATCTCATGTCTCATCTCTCTCAAGGCTAATATGCACTCTCTCTCTGACTATACTCACATTTTTTCATGGAGAAATATTGCCTTTCTAGGACATGATTACTACAACACAATCGAATCACAGTGTGTCCGAAACATACTTTCTTGTGATAAAAATTCAGCATATGCTTTATTACATTTGGTGCGCTAAACAGCCCACCACCTCC
This sequence comes from Triturus cristatus, assembly GCF_964204655.1. Taxonomy (NCBI): domain Eukaryota; kingdom Metazoa; phylum Chordata; class Amphibia; order Caudata; family Salamandridae; genus Triturus; species Triturus cristatus. Next base: position 24,939,564 of record NC_140591.1, read on the forward strand.
ATCCGCTTACAGTAGGCTCGGATCATTGCAGCCGGAATTGGTAATAGTATGCGTGTGCCCCAACGGTGCTATTTACCCTACTCCAACATGGCGGCTTTGTTTGTGCTCACATTAAACATAGTCCTATCTTCCATGTCTAACACAGGAAGTCCGCCTAGGCACGGAGTCCTTCTACTCTGTCTGATTCTGCACTAAATAAAGGTTGCAGCACCCTATGGAGACCGCTCTGATGGACGACGCTCACACGACTCGCTAAAACTTTTTGGATTTGGAAGTAAGTGAACTTTTGAGGGTCGGCGGACTACTTCGGTAACGTTACAATAACTGATTGATTTCTGCTCTCACTACAACGCCGCCAAAACTTTTGGGTGTGTGATACTATTTTCTTTATACAGGCACCTACCACAGTGCTTCCCGTTAGAACTATCTGCCACTGAGCCAAGTTAAGTATGTCATTATGTCAGACTCTCATATGACTGTACGGTTTTTGAAAAATCACGACTGCAATTAATGAGGTTAGAACCTCTAATGCAGACTCTGAGCACTCTATACAGTGAGACTACCTTGCTTTCTACTTCTTTTCTGCTAGACTCGTATGTCCACAACACTTTATGACCTTTAGGAATTTTTGTTATACCGTTTTCATGTAGGAAGAACATGTAGGTGAATGCCAGTGTTTATTCCTTATCTGGCTACTTAAATTTACTGAGAAAGAAGCAGCGATTGACTGGGGCTGTTCGGATGGCTGGCTACTACCTCTAAACAATGGAAAGTAAGTTTTACTATTGAGGAATGGACAGTTAGACAATTTGGGGGAATGGCGATAAATTGGCCCCCTTCTCATTATGTCAAAAAACGTTTCTGGATCTACCGTCCCAGAAATTTTATTATGGTTTACGACGGGAAACTAACCATGGGAATAAGCGTGAGCTCAAGACGCTATTGTCCGAGATTCTCTAGCAGAGATTTCCCGATTTCTCTTTGGATAAATACATCTTTGATTAATGGGTTGGATGTTTCGATCGATTTGGAAGGCTCAGTGCTAGCATACTACATTTCTGTTTCAGACAACCGGGTTCAAGGGCCTTTAAAACATCGTTGAATGTTCCACTGTAACAGCTCCTATTGACTGCATTAGGCATTTGATGCTGGATTACAGCAGCTATAAGTAAGTTGCCTCACACATGTATACTTTGCGAAATGAGCTTTGACTAGAGGTTGTGGTCTCATGTATTCTTGGCACAACCTCCTATACCCAAATACTGGTGGTGGAATTTAGAATTGCCGAGCACTTGTTCTTTCTACTGGGATTTATCAGCCACAGGCATGGACTGTTCTTTTTCATTGTTACTTTTAGGTGTCTGTCCTAGACTACAGAACCCAGGAAATAGAAAAGTCTAGGGTCATTACTCCTGTTCGTCAGACTCCCATACTCCTGGGCTAGAAAATATTCGTACCTGTTTCAACAACTATTTCACATGAAAGGTAATGATTTACTGATTCTCCATTTTTTGATACTTTGCTCTGACAATAAGTGATAATACATGCCTTGGCTTCTGAGCTCTGTTCGTTAGGTGGTCATATATCCATATCATGACATTGCTCCCCGTAGACAGATCTTTCTTATGTGGGATAGTCCCCTGGGACGTGCTAAGTATAGACACAACTTGCTTCTTTTTTGTTTACTTTTGCGTGTCTGTTTTAGACCACGGAATGGCGATATCGAGTTAACAGAAAACGTTATCGGCGCTTATTGTCATTCGTCAGAGGAACATACCTTGGGACTAGGAAAACATTGTAAACGTTTTTACAATTCAACTATATTCAAAGGTAACGCCAACAGAGGTTGGATTCACCTACTGTCTATCTAGGACATTTGGATTGGATTTTGCACGATGAAACATGACTGTTGCACTTATCTATTCTTAAGGATCGATCTTCATCCTTTTTTCGTATCACCATGACTAATATTTACTCTTTCACTACTGGCATGCAGTACTATTTTGGGCTATCTTCCTGCTTTTGGTTCCTTACCATTGGAGTTATGTATAAGGATAAATAAATGAGCTAGCGAGTGATTGCATACACAAACGTTCTTGGACCGAATCTCTTGTTGGGATACTTTCTCTTTTCTGTTCTCTTCACACATTGTATAACAAAATGAATAATGAACATATGTTTATTCGGAGAACAACTTTGTTTTTGTTTTTACTTACCGGTCAACATAAAGTTTTCTTGTAATGATTACATTCACAGCCTTGAAAAAGTAACATCTCGTAACGAAACACGTGTCGGCTGTTCTGGATCACCGTTTTGATGAAACTTCGACATCTGATTCCTCTTACTTTGTGGGAAATTGGCGCATTGTAAAGGGACTGATTGTGTGTACTGTAACCATAATATTGTGTTACTTATAACAGTTGGTGGAACTTTGCAGTGAAACACAACAATTTTGTGTACATAATGAACTGTTCGAATACAACAATGTAACCAGGAGAATAGGTCCTTTTTTGAATTGTATAGATTTTGTTATCAGATATATATTAAATTCCATGATTCATTATGAAGAACACATGTTGGCACATTATTGCTTTCTCTGATTCATCAAAAAAAGTGTATTACTTTTCACTTTTTGGGGGACAGTCAAGATTTCTTGTTTGTAACACTATGTAATCATGTCATATCTTTCATCACGTTCATAGATACTGTGACTAATAACATTAGAGTGCCGGGGTAGTACCTAGTTAGAATAAATAAAATTAAGTGCTCGAGATTGCAGCATGCCTGGTAAGGTGAAGGAGTCAAGGTTAGTCCCAGAAACTTTTCCCAGATGAAAATTCCAGGCGATCGTTTGCAATAATTTTCTTCTGTAGGTTGGGTTTCCAAATGAGGGTTTTTTTAGATAAAAAGTGTGCCCCCAAATACTCTGGAGCGTTCGCTGTGCAATAAGGGGGGCACAGACCTGAGCCTCGACTCTGAAGCTCCGAGGGACATTCGCCCAGTTGGTAAGCACGGCCGGTCCAGGGGCGGCCCTCGGCCATGCAGACACCACTTCTTATCCCCAGCCTGTGAGGTCGTGCGTGCAAGAAGCATCTCTGGCAGCAACAAATACCACGTTAATTGCCGCCTCGCTGAGAAAATTGCTATTATTCCAATCAAGAGACCAGCGGCGGTCTGAAAGCAATGAAAAGCATTTTCTCCTTCGAGTCTCGCATCAATTAATCCGAGGCTTGGTGCTGAGCTGACAGCTCCCGAAGTCTGCAGTGGGCTCTTCCTAAAACAAGCATTGGCAATACAATAGAACTCGCATTTACGCAAGACCTATTGCATTGCAAATGGAGTGCGTGCATGCAACAAGGCAAGGGGGGGGCGGGGCGGCCGCGAGACGGAGGAAAGTAGTCTGTCCAGTAAAGGGGTCGGTAGCCCTGGAAGGACACAAATGATGACATGGTCGTCATAAGGAGGGACTTAGAAGCCTACAACTAATAGGAAGGCAGCATTTGAAACACAAACCAATAAAAAAGATGGGCGGAGCTTAAACAAAGCTTCCCTGCTATAGTATTTACTGCACGTCTCAACGAGACAGCGCAAGCGCTGCCTAGCCGAGACCTACAAAGGTATTTGGCATGCTTCAAAAATGCCTTGCTTCAGGCTTGTGTCTTTCCCCTCGTTCCCCTTTTCCCTCTCGACCCCTTTCCGCCTCTCGCCGTATATAGCCCTGCAGACGCCCACGTACCTGGGAGAGCCACGACCCTCCAGGGCCGTGGCAGGACTCTTCCGCTCGGGTCAGGGGCGGCCAGACACCTTTGTCTGCTCCACTGCGTGGAACGCCCGTTCTCCTCTCGCTGTCTTCCTCCTTCCAAGCCGGGAACTTCCTCTGCACGAAAACTACATCTCCTCCTTGCTCTCTGCTCGCTGGCGTTTTCCGCTCCTCCTCCCGCTCTGCCTCACGTCCTTTCTCTTCCTCTGCATGTACTTACTCTTAAGCCACGTGACCTCCTACATATGCTGCAACAGAGGTGTTCTCAAAGGGCCCGCATCCGTTGTTCTCGTCTCCCGTGCCGATCAAAGGTACGTCAGCCACTACACTCCACATGGGCTGTAAGTAAAAGAGGGGAAAGATGTGAGATAGAATGGAGTCTTTGTCTTCCGTCTCTGGTATTTCCTCATCCATTACAGGGACTTCCTGACACCTACATGCCGAGGAAATCGACCCCAATGGCAGGGTTGTGATAGTCAGATGCTGGGCGGAGGGATTTGAGGGCAGGCTTGTGAACATATATGGACCGAATTATGATGACTCGCAATTTTTTCATGCAATGGCTGTGCGTCTGCTCACGACTGATGACCTACCGCAAGTTTGGGGGAAGGGGGATTTCAATTCTATACTAGACCCTAGGAGAGACAGATCACGGGTCCGCATAGGAGACCAGCTCCGGCTGCTAGCACTATCACGGAGTTGATGGAACAACTAGGCCAGGCAGACATTTGGAGGAAGCGCCCAAATGCATCTCCAGGGTATACGCACTACTCAGTCCTGCACAACACTCACACAAGGATTGACTACTGGTGGGTGTCTAGAAGCCTTCTGCCCCAGGTCTCGAATTGCGAGCCCCTTCCCAGAACCTACTCAGACCACTCACCGGTTCAGCTGGAATTGAATATTCGGGCAGTGTGGCATGAACGGTTCACATGGAGGTCCCCCCCTATTCTTTGCTCGATCAGGTATTTTGCAAGGAAATGGCGATATCAAAGCACGCACGGGTGCTGAGGTCTATCCAGAATAGGCTCATAAGATTAGAGGCAGAAATCGTGTGCCAGGAGCGGAAGCATCAAAGCTCCGGTGATATTGGATAATGAGATAGCATCAAAAAAACTCTAGTAGAGTATCAGGATACTACAGAAAGTGAAGTTAAGGTTTAGGCAAGTACGCCATCACGCGTGTGTACGGGGAAGGCGAACGTCCTGGGGCCCTCCTTGGCAATTTGCAGCATCCTCCTAGGGAAACTAGCACCATAGTTGAGATCCTGGGGGAGGATGGTAGAATGATATACAACTCATCAGGAATTGCTAACAGATTCCGCAGATACTATGCAGAGCTTTATAGATCTTGCATAACCCAAACTGACACAACCACAGAATACTTAGCACACATACAGATGACATGGCTCACTGATTCCCACAGAGTATCTCATGGCTCCCCTAGATCCAAGATAAGTGAAGGTGGCGCTATCGTCAATGAAGAGCGGAACACCTCCGGGATCGGATGGACTGACTGTCACGTTTTATAAAGCATTTCAAGACCTGCTTATACCACATCTCGTAACCCTATTCGAGGAGATGGAGGAGAGGTAAGTGATGCCCCCCTCAATGCGAGAGGCTATAATTGTAACCCTTCTCAAACCTGGTAAACTCCCTAACGAATGTTCATCATATAGGCCCCTGTCTCTGCTCAATGTAGACATGAAACTATTCGCCAAAATATTAGCTAACCGAATTTCACGCTTGATCCCAGGACTGGTGGGGGAGGAGCAGGCGGGATTTGTCCCTGGGCATAACTTAACATCTAATCTCACAACAATCTTTGCAGCGATTCAGCACATTAACTGAAAAGTAAAAGCAGCGTCAGTCTTTTTAGACGCAGAGAAAGCCTTCGACTCTGTCAAATGGCCATTCATGGAGGCAGTACTGAGAAGGGTAGGGGTCGGGGAAGTCTTTCTTCAACTAGTGAAAGTGCTGTATGAGGCTCCAGTGGCCAGAGTCAGGCTGAGGAACAAGGTGACGTCACCAATACTTATCTCCAGAGGCACACAACAGGGGTGTCCTCTGTCTCCGCTATTATACGCACTGGTTTCCAAACCTCTGCTGTGTGCTCTTGTGGAATATCACGGCCATAGAGGGGTGCGCTTCCCAAGATACCGATTGACAGCCTCAGCATATGCAGATGACATGCTCCTATATGTCAAAGCTCCAGCTACCCACCTCACTCCGGTTCTGAATGAAGTGGTCCGCTTCGGACAGTTGTCCGGACTAAACATCAACTGGACCAAATCCCTAATCTTCCCGTTAACCTCATCCACCAAATATGCAATTCAATCTGAAATGGACTACAGAATCGGTCCGTTATATAGGGATACAGGTGCATACAGACTCAGAGGTTGTTCTCACTGACAATTATGGGAAAGTACTAGGTAGACTTGAGAATGATGTGGCCAGATGGATAAGATTGCCACTATCATTGCTGAGACGAATCTCTCTGATGAAGATGGTCGTTCTTCCTAGACTGTTATTCTTATTCCAAAACATTCCCATGGTTCTCCCAGCGCATATATTCACCAAGATGATGTCTCTCCTGATTAAGTTAGCCTGGGCTGGAAAGCAGCCTTGGGGGAAATGGGAGACTCTCACCTTGCCATACTCCATGGGTGGCCTTAATGCCCCAGACCTAGATCTGTATTATAGGGCAGCACGGTGTTCGCATGCTTACGCTTGGATACACGGTCCTGAGTCCCCTCCACGCATACACATAGAGAAAAAAGCAGCTGATTTAGATACACTCCCACAGGCTCTGTTCAGAGCTCCAGCTAGACAACACAGCATACTGGACTCCCTTAATTCTACAACGCACGCCTGGCACAATCTGTTTGACATACAGGCAGGTGCGCTTTTGTACTCACCCCTAACTCCCCTGGATTGGTGCTCTTGGCTCCCAACAGGCAAAGACAGTGAGGTATCTAAAGCCTTACGTAGGATAAACATCAGTGGAGTGGGGGACCTCTACAAGGAGAGAGAATTCCGCAAATGGGAGCATAAACTAGCGGAGGGGCATACTCCTTCACTCTTGGTACGATACCAGCACTTCAGAATACAGCATGCTTTAACGGCACTATTGGGAGAATGCCTAAAGGAGTCATCTGAGATATTAGCCCTCTCCCATATCATCAAATCCCCCTCTCCTGCAAAACTAGTCTCTAGGATTTATAATATTACACAAGAAAACAGAAGATTGCAGCATTCAAACCCTAGACAACACTGGCAAAGAGACTTGGGGCGTGTAATTGGGGACAAGGAATGGCAATACTGCTGCGAGATGACGAGACAGGTATCACTGATTGGTAAGCATCATCTTATACATTTTAAATACATTAAAAGAACGTACTACACCCCAGAATATTTGTTCAGATATGGATTGAGAGAAACAGCCTCATGTCACCGTTGCACGGAACCTGAAGCTGGCTTTATCCACGTAGCCTGGGGTTGCCCTGGAATACTAGCATTCTGGGGGAAAATATTTCAAGTGGTAAACAAAATAACCGGCCTTACACTTGTTCCGGTCCCATTCCTAGCCCTTTTTGGGTACAACAAGGCGATTAATAAAGAGGTCAGACAGTTAGTGGCAATGGGGCTATTGCTGGCTAAAAGTCATGTTGCGATGAGGTGAGGCAGGGGCCCGATTCCTACAACTGAGGAATAGACAAGGGACATGACTTACTGTAACACCCGATCGGAGGCTTACAACGAACTCCTACCTCTGCAGTCCAGGCCAAGGGCGTATTGGAGTATATTCCATCAATACCAGGTGGGTAAGGAAACTGGGGACCCTGAGGGTACATGGGACAGTGAAGAGCCTACGAATCAGGAAGGGTGCGGGGATGGGGCAGCAGCCCTAGCTTAAGTGCGAGAATGCTGGGGATTTACCCTACAGTACTAGGTAAAACCTTACAGAGTTTCATGCAGTATATGGATAAGACTCTCTTAATGTGCTTTCAAACAAGCAGAAACAATGCTCTTGGTAATAACAATTTGTATTGTAACCTAGAAATGACAATGTATTATTTTACTCGTGTTAACTAAAAGTCAATAAAGAAAAAAAAAAGATTTAAACTATGAATCCACCAGCTTTCACCCGGACAACGTGTCTGAATCGGACATTGCAGCAATATTTGCAATGCCTTGCTATAAAACAAGAACATTAGGTCACGTGGCAACCAACTACGGAATCTGCCTCCAACAATTCACTGCATGCTTCCATAGGTCACTCTCCTTTTTTTTAATGGTTTTGAGATACTACTATATGGTTTGTTTCACACACTTCGGTTCCTTCTGTTTTGACAGTCTTGAAGTTACTAACAACAGAGCAAGCTGACATGCAACTGTATTTACATCTAGTGAAAGCTCACTATAAAAGATCTGCAGATAGACATCATCAAATTGCTACATCTTGCATTACAAATGACAAGATTTGGCTTTCCATCCACTTTTAGCCCGTCCTTGGATTTCACTCCACGTATGTGGCTATAGATGTGACACCATTTTCTATTACTGACCTGGTGGGAAAAGAGGCAGTAACTGTGGCACCTCTTTGCAGATGCATCACCTGGTTGTCCACTTTTCGTGTGTGCGATTTCATATGCTATGTTACCTCCTCCACTGACCATAGTTCACGATACTCCTGTACTCGAAGTGGAGGATACTGTTGATTCCCAATAGGTCCAGTCTCAATTACAATATCTGGTGGACTGCACGAGGTACGGTGGTGGAAATCAGCTTCTCTAAACCATGTCCTGTGACTATCTGAGATTTTCTCAAAAACCCCATCCGCCAAGATCTGGGGGTGGAATTCCATAAGCAAACTGCACGTTCTCTCCAGATCGAGCAGTGGAGACATGTCTGCTCAAGGCAACATTCTTTGCAGTCTGACTTGCGGTGTTGGAATGAGGTGAGGAGTGTGATGTGATTTTTGGATCAATGTAGACAGAGAAGTATTTGGGGTCAGTAACGCATGCACTGATGTCTGCCAATACCTTACGATGCACAGACCGTCCTGTAAGAGGTCGTTCACCAGGCACGCACTTTTGTTTTCTTCCCCCTCCGCTCCATCAGGATTACTTCTAAGAGTGCTCTCCCTGAATAGCCAGATAGCTTCCAACTTAACTGTCCGGGGTAGGGAAGATGGACATAAAGTGAAGAGGTGGTTTGATGGCACCTGTTCGGCTGTCCATAGAAAGCTAATGCTGGCTCTCAAACAAACACCAAGAAATGAGAGTGAGATTAGGGTATGCGGGAGGATTTATGAAAAGGCCATTCATGAGAGCAAGAAAGCTATCAGAAGAGGCATGGGAAGATCTTGGTCAAGCTAGTACATAACCTGACTGCAATAACTTTTGGGTAGTGGTTAACAGACTGCTTTTTTCGGAGACTGGAAATGCAACCACGGATTGCCTTGCACCCTCAGAACAGTGGGTAGAGTTTTTTTTGGGCATGTATTGTGATGGTGAGCTAGAGAGGATGGGAGTACAGGGTGGCCCTAGTTTACCTCTGGAATCACTTCATTTTAAGGTCACTGAGGTTCATGCGGCTATCCTTGCTACAGCTGGGGGAAAGGCTGCTGGCCCGGATGGTGTACCAGCTGACTTGTATAAGGCAGACCCCCAGGTTTGGGCAACAATATTAGCGCTGGTCTTTAATGCGGCCAGCACATGTGGCTTTCCTTCATCATGGGTGATGGCTATCATTATTCCAATTTTTAAAAAGGGCGCAAGAGATGATCCTTCCTGCTGTAGACCTATTTCGCTCCTGGATTCTGCTGCTAAAATTATGGGTAAGGGGATCTTGAATCGTCTATCCTTGTGGTTCGAGAATTTTAATGTTATTAGCGATCTTCAGTACGGTTTTAGGCAAGAGAGGGGAACACTTGATCAATGCATACATTTGCACACTGTGATTGGGAAATACAACATTGCAAAGAAGGGCACACTGCATATGGGATTTATGGACTTAACATCGGCCTTTGATCGAGTAAACCGGTCACAATTATGGCAGATCTTGAAAGAGCTGGGTATGGAGCCGAGTTTAGTAACCTTTTTAAATTATGCTCATAACAACACTACAGCTGCAGTGAGGTTTAAGGACGATGGCAGTCTGACTGACTCCTGGGAGGTTAAGCGAGGGCTACGCCAGGGGTGCATTTTGGCTCCTTTACTGTTTACGCTCCACATAAATAAACTTGGGGACATCCTCACAGCGAGCACCAAAGACATTCCAAGAACTGGGACCTAATTGGTCCCTGCTCTACTGTATGCTGATGACGCAGTAGTGCTTGCAAGGACTGCCATAGGCCTCCGAAACCTTTTAAATGCTTTTCTGAATTTTATGGAGTAACTAAAACTAGCGACCAACTTTTCTAAATCCCATACAATTACAATAAGCAGTAAAGTGGCCGCAAAGACTAAGTTTTTCTGTAAGGGGACTGAACTGTCAAAAGTGTCTACCTTTTCCTACCTGGGGGTGTTGTTTGATGATCACGGGACTTGGGCTGCACAAAGGCAACTGAAAAAGAATACACTGTCTAGAGTAGTTGGAGCTGTATGGGATTTTCCCAAAAGCCTGGGATCTAAACCTATACCCGCCATACTCAATATTTACAAAGAAAAGTACATACCCATGACGATATACAGGTGCAATGTGTGGGGTTACAAGGACGTGAAGGACATCCAGGGGGTTGAGAATAAATGTATGCTCTGCCTCCTTGCTGTCCCCTCAGGTACCCCTCCCTTTATCTTGCATGAAGAGCTTGGTTTGGGGTACATCTCTGATCACATCGCTGTCGCACCACTGGTACGTTGGTTAAGGATTAAGTCAAGGTTCCTCTACTACCCTGAACCAGACGGTACTAGCAGATTGCATTTCTCTTGACGGAGCAACTCGTATCCTATGTTTGAAATATATTAAAGAGCAAATGAGGGATTTGGGCTGTCCAGACTTGTATAGCAAACCCAGACCGCTGGGACCGACAGCTATTAGGGATGTCAAAATGAAATTCTTAGCCAAGCGGCAGGCAATCAGGGAGGGCTTGGAATTAGTTAAGGCCTCAGTGAGAAGGTATGCTATTATAAGTCTGTCTACACAGTTACAACCCTACCTGTCATTATTTACCAACGCACAACACCGCTTCACCTTAACAAGATTCCGGCTGAATCAGGTGCCTTGGATTTTAGCCTTTCCCAAGGGTTGTTTCATGCCTGGTACACTAAAGCTGTGCCCCTGCAACAGTTTCTCGGAACAGGATACCTTGCATTTTATATTTATTTTTTGCAAATTCTATGCCCCCCTTCGTAAAAAATCTATATTGCCACTACTGAGAGAGACTAATTTTACTCAAGTTAGACCCGCACTAATTTTTCTGCAAATGCTACCCTTCCCTTTGGTGTGCTTCGGTGTTGCAAGTTTTCTGTTAGGGGCCATGAGACTTAGGGAGAAGACGCCCTTGCAGTAGTGATGTAACATTGTCCAAATATGAAATCGGTGTTATATGCCTTTTTATTATATTTCAAATGTATAATCATGAGTGTAGTATTGTTACTAATGTTTGGTGTTTGTCTTTTTAAAAATATGTCCCCTGAATTAATTGCAGTACTTGTAACTATGTGCTTGATAGCTCTCGTGCTGGACAAGTGTATTCCCTCTCAATGTATCAACTGTATTTTAAAGTTTTAAGGTGTTTTTATTGTTTATTTTTATGGCTTATACTTGCTGAATAAAGTATTTTTGCACTGAGTGCTCTCTTTACCCAGTTCTCTTTCAGCTCCTTCCTTACACCAATCTCCTGTAGCTTCAAAGACTCTCCTCCTTGTACAAAAGTTCCACAATCGGGTTCTTTCTCTTCCCTCCCCGCTGACAACTCCAAGTGCATTTTGTCCTACAGATCAGAAGACGGTAAGTACAATTCCAAAGGAGTTGTGCTGCAAATATTATTGTACAATTATTCATACCTACCTCTTGATAGCAAATGTCTTATAGAAAGAAAGACAATCAAATCCCTGATGTTATCCAGCTAGCCTCTTTTGCTACAATCCTCCTACTTTCTACCGGGGTGCCTCGGAGAAGCTGTGCACTGGTTCTGCATCTCTCTTTGATCCATTCCCCCTTTCTCCTGGAAAATACCAACTATGCCAGCTTACAACTACCGTAGGTGAAGAGGCACATACTAGGGAGTAGGCAGGTTATTGTCAGACTCTCTCAAAAATCAAAACAGCCTGCAACACAGTGGGTACCGTAGTAGTTAATTAAAAGATAGATGAGAAAGGAGATTTTGTGAGTGATTAGGAGACTGGCATGGCACATAATGCAAAGTTAAAGATTAGCACAATAAAACAGAAGAAACTGAACATAAAACTAATGACCCACTTTAAGGAGGCAACCCACCCATATAGTGATTTGAAGTGGTTCAAACTTGAAGATATAATTGCATCAGAAGAGGATGGAAAGTGATTATTGCTGAAAACAATTAACGATTTACACTTCATATACAGATTCAGAGGAGTTAAGATTGGAGTAATCAGACGTGAATTACTATCTAGTTCTGTAAAAACAGCGATAAGGATTTTCAGCAGGGTATAGTGCCACTACTTGAAAGTTGGGAGACTGTGCAAGGTGTATTGCTCCACATTATATTGAGGTTTTCTGTATTTAAGTGAGAGCATATAATCACATTGTATGAAAGAAATGCTCCAAGACCTTACAAAATAACAAATATATATTTCATGGGAGCTATGACTATTTCAAGATGCAAGATCTATCAAAATTAATCTTTGACAATTCCTGGTAGAGTGTTGTTCAAAGATATTAGACGTTTCAATGAAAAAATTTACATAGAGGTACATTACAGTGTTTCACATACAATGATAACATTTACATCGCATTGTAATGTTCTTCTATGTAAATTACATTAACACCGCAAACATTTACATTGCAATTGATGTACATTGTTGAAAACATTCTATGGGTACATTCTGTGGCTGTGTTCGCACTAAATAAGCAGTGGATTTTGCAAGATGAATTAAATAAACAAAACACTAATTACTGTTTTTTTAAACTGTAAATGCAATGTTAATCTTTAATTCATCATTATCGAATATATGTATTTTAAGCTGATCCAAAACAAAACAATATTTTTTTTAACAAAAATGTAATTTTAAAATTGTATTTTGTTATTCAAATGTAAATAATGTATTATAAATTAATTTAGTACCCAACCTTTGCCCTTTAACGCTAATATTAATCATTCAAAAATCAAATGTTTTTTCAAAAAATGTTTTACTTCATTCAAATTAAAGTAAGCTGTTAAAACAAATTATATTTATGAAATACAATCTAATTAATGTTTTCCATTTAATTTACAACCCACCCTTTGGACCAACTTTGTAAAAAAAAAAGTAAATAAATTAAAACAATGCTCCTTAAAATTTGAATATTATTTAAATTGTATTATACTTATTGTTTTCTTATTAAATTACTGCCCACTCTTTCCCCTATATCAATTAAATTAGTGGTTCTTAAAGTGCACAAAAATCCAAATAAGTATGAAATTAATTACCAGTTCCTATATAGAATGATCAATAAACAGTAAATACATTTACATAATTTTGCTATTTAAAAATACTTCCAACCTTTTGCCTTATACCCCTTTTTGAATGCTATTCTAAAATAACTGAAAATCTTAAATAATTAAGTTAGAACATTAATAAAAAATTAATTAAATAGATGATTTTCCTCCCTTAAATAGAAAGCAAACACAGCTTTAAAAAATACTAACGGTGAAAGCATGCAACGAAAAATAAACATGAAATTACAACGCATTGTAAAAAATGTGATGTAAATGTAAGTCTATATAAATGAATCAATGTAAAGTTAACATACCATTGTTCAAGCAATGTATAACATATTAGAGGTGCATATGTTTAGTGCATCTTCAGATGGAGAGGCTCTTCCCCCCCTTTTTTCAAACTGCACTGAGGACTCTTTTTTTTTTTTTTTTAATTGAGCAGAAAAAATCACAGAAAAGAAATCACGCATTAAGATAAAAAACAACGAGGTATTATACAGTAACTTGAAGGCTGGCAACTAATCATTCATATCGAAGAGGAGAGACAAAAAGGGAGAGGAGAGAATCCAATTAATACATTTTTCTAAGACTGCAAATCTGACCCTGCATTATGAAAAAACATATTTACACTATAAAATAGATTTTATATTATGATGTGCTAAAGTGCTATTGAAAGAAGAGGCAAGAATTAATACATTAATGAGTGAATACATAATTTTTCCTTGTTGAATAGACTTGAAAGGATTGCACGAGTTATCCTATGTTTTTCTTGGATTTCGAATCTTATGAATCGTAAAATTACTCCTAATCAGTATTGAGTGTAGCAACACTAAAGTGCAATGGATTGATGCTAGCCTTAAGAAATATCATTGTAATGATAAAAATGGTGGGGGAATGTTATCTCCTGGTTCCCCCACCCTCCCCCGCCCCCCACAAGCTGTTGATCTGGGTCGACTAGTAGCCCAGAAATAGTTGCTCACACCCTTCCCCCCTTAGTGCCAGTATTGCCAAATGTTGTTAAATTTATTCAAAGCCCCTAAGCATTTGGCATAGGCATCTTCGAAATTCATAGTGCAGGATATTTTATTCCACCATTCAGCTAACGAAAAAATCTTTTCAGATTTCCAATTCTGAAGAATAAGGTGGAGAGCGATGGAAAAAGTTATTGAAACAAAATATTGCTGGGCTTTTGTTAAGAATTGACTGGCTTTAGACGCACCAAATAAAACTAATGTTGCTTCAGGCAGAATAGGACGATTAATAGCATTACTAAAAACTGTAAATACTTGACTCCATGAATTTGTTAAGTGTGCGCAAGTAAAAATCGTATGAAGCCAACCACCTTGGCCTGACTGATAGCAGCGAAAGCAGTTATTTGGTACCATGGGATACATCTTATGGAGATGCTCCGGTGTATGATACGATAGCCATCTTGAAAGGAATGCCATTCTTTTATAGTTAGCCGCCCGAAGGGATTTATTTCCTGGCATTGAAATTACATGCCAGTCGCTTACTGAGACACTACATTCAGTTTTTTCAAATAGCCTCGATAGAAAGGCAGGTACATCCGGCTTTGCAGCGAGATTCTGAAGAAACCTGTACCAATTGCCAATGCCCAATAATTGGCTTATTACAAGTACTCTGCTTATCGATTGAGTAGCTGGATTTACATAATTGCATTGTACCTGGGGAAAATGTGTGATCTTATTAAAGCTTAAAAAATGTTGTACGCATTGTGGGCAATCTGTGCTTGTAGTTCCTTCCATGAAATAGTTTTTGCTTGTCTAAAAAAGTCGGCAAATATTTTGAAACCCGCAGAGTTCCAATATCTAACTTCCTTCTCTCCAAGGGGCAGACCCATATCTTTACTCTCCTGAAGCAGGACTAGGGAAACATTAGAAGGAGTTACATAGACTTTTCCCAGTGCATTCATATGCCCACATATATCTCAAAGAACTTTGTATCTAGTTTTTTTTGGTAGCTTTGCTGTTTTTATAAAAACTGGTAAGCTCGTATCTGCTTCTTGTATCATTTTCTCTAAAAATACTTGTCTACCAGGTTGGCCCGATTTAAATAGGATAAAAGTGCATCAAGCAGTGCTGCCTGATAATAAATACAAATATTGGGGCACGCCAAACCACCTTGTGATTTATCAAGTTGTAAGACCGATAGCCTAAGCCGTGCAGTGTTTTTCATTCCATATAAAGCTCCTCATCACTGAATCTAATACCTGGAAAAAACTGTTAGGACCTTATATCGCGACGATAGGAAATAAAAAAACTGTGGAATCGACATTTTAAGCATTGTATACGGCCTATTATAGTCAAGGGGAGAAGCCCTTGATTTTATATGACATATTAGTATAATTCAACTGAAAAAGGCTAGAGAAGTTATTTGTAACGGACATGCCAAGGTATCTGATTGGGAGCCTTGCCTTAGCGTGCGACTGTAATGATAGCGGGAGAGCATCCAATGGAACATTGTGGGGCCGATTCCGATGTCGGACGGACTCAGGTCCGTCCGACATCGGTCAGGAGTCGTAACCGACCGACCTGCTGTCGTCGGTTACGGCCGTGCAAGTACGATGCGCTTGCATTGTGAAAAGCAGGGGTGCAGTTTATCCCTGCACCCTGTGGCCGGCACCCCAAGATGCCTGCCACCGGGTGCAGCGATCCACAGAGGGGCACCATAAGTTCCCCCAGGCCGCCATTCAGCAGCCTCGCACCCATGGGGGCCCTCAAAGACAGTTTCCGACTGCCTTTTCGTGCCGGCACGAAAAGGCAGTGAAAAACTGCTATCGTACTCCCTCGGTCGCAAAGAGGCGGCTGGGGGAGTATTGAGGGATTTCCGGATGACGGACAGGCTCTCCGAGCCTGTTGTCCGCAATCCAGAAATCCGAGTCGGATTCCTTTCCGACCTAGCCCATCAGAATGGCTTGGTTGGAAAGGAATCCAGTCGACACGTTCCGATTCGGTCAGAAGGGCTCCGACCATCGTTCGGAGCCCTTCCGACCGCAATCTGAATCGGCCCCTAATTAGCAAAAGTTCCATTTTAGTCTGATTGATCCTATACCCCTCTATTTTAGTAAAATCTGCAATAATCTGAAATGCACGTTTTATATTATCATTTTCGGGGTTAAGAAAAAGAATCATATAATCTGCAAATAATTTTATTTTTGCCATCCCCAGCATTGGAGATTTTAAGTTTGCCCTGCTACTAATGCACAAGCTACTTACCTTCGGTAACGATATATCTGTAAGAGACATTAGTAAGTGATAGATTCCTTACCTTAGAATTACCCCCAGGCGTCAGACTGGATCCGGAAAATTTTCATCAGCAGTACCCCTGCGTGTCGGAAGGTGGCGTCGTGCGGCTCCGCGTCCGTCGTAGGCGTCGTGATCACCAGTATGACATCACGGCAGCTACTTAGACGCCGCCCTCGCGCGCTGCCGTCAATTCTGTACACGACTTTCCGCGCATGGAACGCAGAGCCATACAAGATACTGGCTACTGGTGCATTGAAACTAGGGCCCTGAAAGGGATGACCTTAACCCTAGAAATCAGTTCGCAGAATGGGGAGGTTGAGTGGGGCGGTAAGAAATCTATCACTAACTAATGTCTCTTACAGATATAACGTTACCGAAGGTAAGTAACTTGATTCCTTACCTTAGAATAGATACACCAGCAATACCAACCCCGGTGGTGGGTCTGCGAACCAAGATCACACCAGAAAGTCACGGAGAACAGAACGGCCAAAGAAGCTGTCTCTCCGGACTTGGCTGTCAAGGCAATAATGCTTTGTAAAAGTGTGCAGCGAGGCCCACGTGGCTGCCTGACAGATGTCTTGCAGGGGGACACCATGTCCCAATGCAGTAGTAGCTGCTGTTGCCCTGGTAAAATGGGTGCGCAGCCCCACCAGAGGCTCCTTTTTAGCCAGAGAATAACAGACTTTTATACACAAGACGACCCAGCGGGAGATAGTTCTCTTGTGTGCAGCCCGGCCTTTCTTGGCGCCTACGTAGGCAACAAAGAGCTGGTCATCCACCCGGAACTGTTGTGTGTGATTCAGGGAAAATGAGAGCGCACGTTTTGGGTCCCGACGGTGGAGCCTCTCTTCCTCTATGGAAGGGTGCGGAGGCGGAAAGAAAGTGGGCAAGGTGAGATTGCCCGATATGGAAGGCAGTAACAACCTTTGGCAAAAAGGAAGGACGAGTGCGGAGCACAACTTTGTCCGGATGAACAGACAGAAAAGGAGGTTTACAGGAAAGAGCCTGGAGCTCACTCACGCGCCTAGCGGAGGTGATGGCAACCAGGAAAGCAGTCTTCGAAGAGGACAGGTATGCAGCGGCTCAAAGGGAGCGCACATCAAATAGGTAAGAAAAAGATTCAAGTCCCACTGCGGCATCACAAAAGGAATAGGGGGAAAAGGTGAGTAATGCATTTGAGAAATCTATTTACAATAAGGGACTTGAAAAGAGAGGGCTGATCAGGGAGCCTGAGAAAGGCTGAAATTGCGGACAGGTAGCCCTTAATAGTGCCCAGAGAAGAGCCCTGCCGGGCCAAAGAAAGAAGGAACAAAAGGACTTCTGAAAGATGGACAGAAAGGGGATCCACAGCCTTTGCTGTGCACCATGCCACAAATTTGTTCCACCTACAGGCGTGTACCGAATTAGTGGAGGGACGCCTGGCTGCCAGAATGATATCACAGACTTCAGGAGGCATGTCAAATGGAATCAACTGTCGTCGCTCAATCTCCACGCAAGGAGGTGGAGGCTGGACAGGTTCGGGTGGAGGACCGTCCCCTGCTGCTGCGACAGAAGATCCTACCGCAGAGGCAGTAGGATCGGGGGATCCACGCTCATACGGAGTAGCTCAGGATACCAAACTCTTCGAGCCCAGTCCGGGGCCACAAGAATGATGTGGGCCCGGTCGCGCTTGATCTTCTTCAGCACTCTGGGTAGAAGTGGTATAGGCTGAAAGGCGTACAATAGACCGCAACTCCACTCGTGACGAAAAGCGTCACCGAGCGAGTGCCGTCTTGGAAATTCCAACGCGCAGAACTGCTGACATTGCGCGTTCTCTTCGGTGGCGAATAGATCTAACCAAGGCTCTCCCCACTGTTGAAAGAGACCTTGCGCCACCTCTGAGTGAAGACGTCATTCGTGATCCATCATGCACCTGCGGCTGAGTTCGTCCACCCTGGCGTTCAAAGAACCTGCCAAGTCAGTCAGTCAAATTCTTTTATTCGATAAAATTAATATCTTTCTTTCTTTAATCTTTATTTCGACTACAATGAGTCATAAAAGAAGACACAAATAACATGAGGTTACAATTAATACAATCAAAAGAAATATATCCATCATACACTTTATAGCCGGAAGATGAATACTAGTCAAGTTAGCAGACACGGTGGATAACACTAGAGCCAGTGACCCAGCATAACATAAAGCTATGAAACTAGATGATCTCATAATTACAAAAACTTCCTTCTAGTTTTCCACATTGCGTCTAAAAATTTGCTAACAGCAAAAACGGTTAGTGGTGATAAATCCGTTTTAAGTATTCGAAAAGCCTCCAAATGTTTCCTAAAACCCCATTTTTTACATAGGGGAATAATCCACTTCCTTCTAGATTCTATATATAGAGGACAGAAGAAGATTAGATGGAGATCATTTTCAGGCTGGTCAGTGCAAAGAGGACAATTAGCAGTAGTTGAGGGGTGCCATCTGTTCGTAAGAGCACGAATAGGGAGGGAGTTGTATCTCCATTGGAGATAACGTTTTCTAAGGGTAGAAGGATAAATATCATTCAGCACCATCTCAAACTTATAATAATCTTTTATTGAGATAAAAGAACTTGTCATGGAACCCAAATTATCAGAAGTCAGCCAAACCGACCGGTTGCTTTCATAATACATTATTGCCAAAGCTTTACGCGATATGGTCTTAGATGCGAGTTCTGGAGAACTCCACAGAGAAGGGCAACCCAACCTATCAAACTCAGCCTTGATATATCTTATCCAAGGAAGGTTTTGTATGGTTTGAAACTTCAATAAATCCAAGAATTCTAATCTATAGGTGTTAAGTTCGGGGGTTGCCCATAGACGTCGCCAAAAGGTTAGGGGCTTTAAGGCTAATTCCTCCTTGATGGATCTAATTCCTAGGTCTAACCTAAGAGGAAGAAGAGGAGTACTGGAGGGTAAAGATGATAATTGTCGGAAAAATTTATTTTCAATAGCCAAAAATGCTTGGAGGCAATTATTGCCCCACAATTCCGCTCCGTAAGTTACTGCCCCTCTGGCCTGTATCTTGTAAATTTCTAAAGGTGGACCAATAGGTTTTATATAGGAGTTTTTCCAAAGTTTAAGAATCCCCCCAATTTTCGGCGTTAATTTTAATTGGGATTTAGTTTGGTGTTGAGTCCATAGGAAGTTTTCATTTATAGTCACTCCCAGGTACTCAAACACCCGAACTCTCTCCAAACTAACACCGTCAATGGTTGGATTTGGGCGGGATTTTCTAGGTGGATTCAAAATCATAAACTTTGTTTTTGTTGTATTAATTTCCAGGCCCCTATCCTGACAAAAAGAGACGAACCCATCCAGAACTCGCTGGATACCCATGGGGGACTTGGCGAGTAGCAAGGTGTCATCAGCAAACATAATCGCCGAAATCCCCACCCCAGCGAGCTTTGGCGCGTCTCTATTAGGGACCAAACTTAGATAGGGGATAACTCCATTTACATATAAGCAAAAAAGGGTGGGGGCCAGGACACAGCCCTGCCGAACACCCCTATTGACAGGGAAGCTTGATGATAGATTTCCCTCTCTCCCACATCTAACCTTGGCGAAGTTGTCGGTGTGGAGTCGGATTATAATATCAAGAAGGGGGGATGGAATTCCTAGTTCACGAAGAACAGCCCGTAGCTTGGTACGTGGGACCAAGTCGAAGGCTGATCGAAGATCTACAAAAACAGTATATAGGGATCCGCCCTCAACCATGACAGTTTTCCAATAAAGCATATTAAACCTAAAGATCTGGTCAATGGTGGATACAGATTTCCTAAAGCCAGCCTGGTAATGGCTCAAAATCTCAAACTCATCAATCCAGTCCAATAGGCGATTAATAATCAGCCTAGCAAAAAGTTTTTGAGCTACATCAGTAAGGCTGATAGGCCGATAATTAACTGGTAGAAGGGGCGATCCCTTCTTGTAGATTGGGACCACCTCAGCACCCAGCCAAGTAGAAGGTATCTTCATACCCCTAGCAATTCCATTAAATACAATTAAAAGATAGGGAGCCCAGACTCTTGGTTCATGTTTATAAAGGTCACCGGGCACCTTATCAAGACCAGGGGCCTTAGCCGCAGGGAGTGCAGAAATGGCAGTCTGGACTTCAAGAAGAGTAAAACTAATAGTGTCAAGGACAGAATTGTCACTCAACAACAATTCAGATAAGGAGGGAACTGTGCTAAGGGATTGACTGTTATATAAAAGACTAAAATGCTCCTCCCAAACTTGGGGGGCAATATTCGGGCTAATTGCAGACTCAATATCAGTTGAACCAGTGGTCACGATCTTCCAGAATCTACAGGAGTCTCGATCCGCCAAAGCAGATGTTAGATCGGCCCAGTTCTGATTGGCCCACTCAAGCTTAGCATGATGGATCAAATAACGATAAGTGCGTCGTTTAAAATTAATAAGATCTCGAGCATCATTTACCTTTAGTGCAGTCATTAATTCAGCTTTTGCCAGTCTACAAGCCCTGTTATACCATGAATGTTTCCTAGATTGATATTTCTTCAAGGAAGCTAGGGGATTCAAAATATTTCCTAAGCTTGCATAAAGTGCATCATTAAGTGCAGCAATCTCCCTATTGGTATCTGGGACTAATTCAGACTCAACAAGGCCAGCCATTCGGTCCAAAGTTGAGCTAACATTTACGTAGACTCTAGAAATGTCCTCAGGCTTGCTAATCAGTTTGGACCATTTCACCCTCCGTCTGTTGTTTGAGAGGGCAAGGGTGTCTGTTCTATCTGAGTGCAGCGGGGGTTCAGTCCAACCCAGCCCTAATAGAGCGAAGTCCAAGATTAAAGGGTTGTGGTCACTTTCTCTCCTGGGAAGCACCACAAAATCCTGGACTCGGTTCCATTCTTTGCACTTGACAAAGATATAGTCGAGGTGGGCCTCTCTGCCTGATACGTTAAAGGTAGTTTTTGGAGGATTATCAGATTTGGATCGCCCATTACATGCTCTAATAGAGTGAGCCAACGATAGAGAGGTAATTTGAAGAGCCAATGGGGTCCAAGATTTTACAGTAGGGCCAGCCACCTGTGGAATTTCCCAAGAGTCATCCTCCTCTTGGTTTATGGCATCTAATAACCCCTCTAAGGGTTCAAAGTGGGAATTAAAATCCCCACCCACCACTAAAAGGATATCCTCTGGCAAATCCGACAATACCGTAAATAAGACATCCACAGCCCTCGATTCTGCCGATAAGCTAGTCGGTCTAGAATAGATATTAATCAAGGCCATTTGTGTCTTAGCCTGCCATTTCAATATTATGGCTTGAACATCATCAGATCCTGTATTCAGGACAGTAGCGGTGCAGCCCAAGTGGGTTGCCACCCAAATGGAAAGGCCACCAGACGGTCGTCCCTTACCTCCCCAAGTTGCTGGAAGAAAAAATGAAGCAAAGCCCACTCGATGATAGTCAATCCTGGCCCATGTTTCCTGAAAATAACAAATATCATGTTGATCTATGAAAGAGCCCCATTCTGGACAATTAAGCTTATTATGGAGGCCCGCAATGTTCCAGGAAAGGATCTTTAATATCATAAAAAGAGACAATCACAAAAATATTACATCAGTATGGATAGAAATCCGATATAACATCGATAATTAGCATTATAGAGGCAATAAACAGGGACAAAAAACACAATCCCCACAAATGCATACGGGGGTATACTTAAAATTCCGTACAATTAAAAACGAAATAAATATTAAATTTAAAATCATATTAAAAATCATTATAACCACTAATAAAACCTAATAAAAACCACAACATCATATCAAGTCAAAGTATATCTAACCCTGGTCTTACTTTTTTTCCCTTAATCTTATTATTAATACGAACAGCAGCAACTAAAAAGTTGGCAACATGAAAAGTTGTCCGGGCATTTCCCAGTAATTGTAAATATACAAGTGCTGATCTAACCTGGGCAAACCCTAAATCTTTAAGCAACGGTAATAAATACCTCTTCCTGATTTCTGAGTAAAACCTGCAAAACATAACAAAATGTAGTGTATCTTGTGAAGATAAATTATCACATTTGCAGGGCTCAGCTTTATCCGGAACCCCCCATTTGGGATAGTCTCCCAAGAAAAGATGAATTAGATTAAACCTAAATCTAGTTAACAAAAAACGATGGTAAGGACGTGTTACTAGTTTCAGGTAGGGTTCTATAAGTCACTAACCCAAAGTGTGATCTAACTAAAGGTTTTTTCAACTCTAATTCTTCTCGTTCTGCCAGTTGAAAATTTACCATAGCATTTTTTATCAAATCCAAATCTGCTTTCGTAATAGTTTCTGGCGCCGAAAAAATCTCCGGCCTGCCAAGTTTCTTAAGGGTTGTTTCAATATATGCTAGCCACAGAATTCTACTGGCCATATCTTAAGCCAATCTTTTAAAATCATGTGGTTTAGAGATATCACGTCATTAAGCCAGGTCTTGAGCCAACAGATTATTGGGGCCATTTTCACTTTATCCAAAACATAGTCCAACCCCATCTCCACATGAATCGAGAAAGTGGGGGTAGACTGTGGCACTGAAAGTAAGGATCTTAGAAGGAATATGCTACTTACCAGTATGCATCTGTTCTTGGCATGTAGAGCTGCAGAGTTGTACACTTAGCATAGATCGCCATCTGGTGTTGGGCCTGGATGTTTGCAGTTTGTTTTTGTTCTTTGGACAGTCTTTGGAAGTCACGAGTTCGGTGACTCCTCCTTCGGTCCGTACTGCGCATGGGCTTCGGCGCCATCCTCAGATTGTTTTTCGCCAACAGGGAAATGATGGAGCGTAGTAATAACAGTGAGAAACCCATGTGTGTTGTATCTAAATAAGATGGACTGGAACGGATACAGGTAGCCGGGGAGGCGGGTGGGCGTGTACAACTCTGCAGCTCTACATGCCAAGAACAGATGCATACTGGTAAGTAGCATATTCCGTTCGAGGCATATGAGCTGCAGATTGTACACTTAGCATAGATTATATAGCAGTACCCAACCTTAGCGGCGACCACCGGTATCCGTTGCAGCGGTTTGAAAAAGTGTCTTTAGTACAGCCTGGCCCACACTAGCTTGGTGCTTGGAATGCACGTCTACACAGTAATGTTTTGTGAAGGTGTGCGGTGTTGACCATGTGGCTGCTTTGCAGATGTCATCTAAGGGTATGTTCCCTAGAAAAGCCATTGAAGCCCCTAACTTTCTAGTAGAGTGGGCTTTAGGTGGAACAGATAATGTTCTTTTTGCCTTTTGATAGCAAATTTGTATGCACTTTACAATCCACCTAGCTATCCCTGATTTAGAGATGGGGTTGCCTTTATGTGGTGGAGAGAAGGAAACGAACAATTGTTTAGTCTTCCTGAAAGGTTGCGTTCTTTGTATGTAGTACAGCAAAGCCCTCTTAACATCAAGTGTGTGTAAGGCCCTTTCTGCAACAGATTGTGGTTGCGAGAAAAAGACAGGTAATTCCACCGATTGATTGAGATGGAAGGGGGAAATGACCTTGGGCAGAAACTTCGGATTTGTACGAAGTATGACCTTGCTGTGATGTATTTGTAGGAAGGGTTCCTGTATAGTGAACGCTTGTATTTCACCGACCCTTCTAAGGGAAGTGATAGCTACGAGGAAAGCTGTTTTCCAGGTGAGGAACTGTAGCTCACATTTATGCATTGGTTCGAAGGGTGGACCCATTAGTCGTGTAAGAACTACATTTAGATTCCATACAGGGGAAGGTGGTGCCCTGGGAGGAATTATTCGTTTAAGGCCTTCCATAAAGGCTTTAATAGCGGGCACTCTGAACAGTGATAAATGCTGTCTGTTTTGTAGATAAGCAGCGATCGCTGCTTGGTGTAGGCGTATGGATGAATATGCCAGGTTACACCTGTGAAGATGGAGCAGATAGCTTATGATGTGCTGTATGGATGCATCTAAAGGGTTGATTGTGTTGTTACGGCAGTAAATCACAAATCTTTTCCACTTTGCGGCATAGCATGCTCTAGTGGTAGGACGTCTGGCTTCCATGATGATGTTCATGCAATCAGGGGGAAGGTTAAGGTAGCCAAATTCTAAGATTTCAGGAGCCAGATCGCAAGGTTGAGCTGAGCTGGGTCCGGGTGCCTGATTTCTCCATGGTTCTGGGTTAGGAGGCATGGGGACAGGTGCAGTTTTTGATGTGGTACCACTGATAGCTGTAGTAGTGTGGTGTACCACGGCTGCCTGGCCCATGTTGGGGCTACCAGAATGAGTGTGAGGGAGTGCTGCTGTAGCTTCCTTACCACTAATGGAATTAGCGGGAGAGGTGGAAAGGCGTATGCAAATCTGCCTGACCAGTTCATCCATATCGCATTGCCTTAGGACAATGGGTGTGGGTATCTGGCGGCGAAGCTTGGGCATTTTTTGTTTTCGTGGGTGGCGAAGAGGTCTATCTGAGGATGCCCCCACTGTTGGAAGAATGGGTGAAGAACTTGTGGATGCAGTTCCCATTCGTGTAGTTGTTGCGTTTGTCTGCTGAGCAGATCTGCCATGGTGTTTTGTACGCCTGGAACATGCTGTGCCAGGAGAAAGATGTTTTGGGGAATTGCCCATCTCCATATGCTCTGGGCTAGGCGGGAGAGCTGGGGAGAGTGTGTCCCCCCCTGTTTTTGGATATAATACATTGCAGTCATGTTGTCTGTGCGAATGAGGACTGCTTTGCCCGAAATCTGTTTTTGAAAGGATTTTAGGGCTAGAAAGATCGCCAAGAGCTCCAGATGGTTGATGTGGAGCGATTTTTGCTGTGGCGTCCATAGACCTTGCATTGTGAGGTGTAAGAGGTGCGCTCCCCAGCCGGAGAGCGATGCGTCCGCTGTTAGAATCACCTGAGGAACCGGGTCCAGGAACGGCCGCCCTTTGGAAAGGTTTGTGGTATTCCACCACTGCAGAGAGTGATGGGTGCGGCCGTCCACCAACACCAGATCCGTCAGCTGACCCTGGGCCTGGTTCCACTGTCGTGCTAGGCACTCTTGGAGTGGACGCATGTGGAGTCTTGCATGGGGCACTATGAAAATGCAGGACACCATCATTCCTATGAGCTTCATAAACACTCTTGCTGGAAGAGAGTGTTGGGGAAGGAATGTTTTGCGCAAGGCTTGTATGCTTGCGATTCTGGCTGAATTTGGATAGGCAATACCTTTGGAGGTGTCTATAGTTGCCCCGAGATATTGCTTTGTGTGAGATGGTAAGAGGTGGGACTTTTGGTAGTTCACCGTGAAGCCTAGCCGGTGGAGTAGTTGAATGGTGCTGTTGGTATGTTGCACACATTGATTGTAGGACGCGGCTTTTATCAGCCAGTCGTCTAGATAAGGGAAGACGTGAATCTGTTGACGCCTGAGGTGTGCTGCTACAACTGCTAGGCATTTGGTAAACACCCGTGGTGCGGTGGTGACCCCGAAGGGGAGAACCGTGAATTGGTAATGCTGACCGTCCACCACGAACCTGAGGTACTTCCTGTGAGAAGGGTGTATTGGAATGTGAAAGTATGCGTCCTTCAGATCCAAGGTAGTGAGAAAGTCTCCCTGACAGAGGAGCGGGAGGACTTGTTGTAGGGTGACCATGTGGAAATGGTCTGAATGTATGTACGCATTTAGAGGCCGGAGGTCCAGAATGGGCCTCAGGGTCCCGTCTTTCTTTGGTATAAGGAAATACAGGGAGTAGACCTCTAGATTTTGCTGATTGACGGGGACCTTCTCTATAGCGTGTTTTTGGAGGAGGGAGAGCACCTCCTGTTTGAGCAGTGTGGAATGCTCTTGAGACATTGGACGGTGTCTTGGTGGGATATTGGGTGGGGTAGATGTTAGCTCGAGACAGTACCCTGAACAAATAATTTGGTTCACCCATTTGTCCGATGTTATGGATTCCCATGCGTGGATAAATTGTTGTAGTCTGCCCCCGACCGGAGTGGGATGGTCTGGGGGGAGGGAAGGGAAGTCATTGTGCGGGCGGGGTTGCGGAACGGGTGGTGTTAGTTTTGCCCCTGCCCTTATTGTTGTTGCCTCTGTAACCACCCCTTTGGTTGCCCTTTGAAAAGGTATTTTGAGGAGGGGACTTGTAGGAGGTAGAGGCGCTATCGGTGGAGAAGCCTCTGCCTGTGCCACGAAAGGATGAGCGTCGAAAGGAGCGTTTAGGGGCCTGTGATTGGAGTGCCCCCATAGACTTTGCTGTGTCTGTGTCCTTTTTCATCTTTTCCAACGCTTCGTCCACCTTTGGCCCAAAGAGAGTTTGTTGATCAAAGGGGTGATTTAGTATGGACGCCTGGACTTCAGGCTTGAAACCTGAGATCCTGAGCCAGGCATGACGACGAAGCAGGACACTGGTATTTATGGCTCTAGAAGCAGTGTCTGCTGCATCGAGGGCACACTTAATGGAGGTGTTTGTAATTAGTTTACCCTCCTGTATCAGGTCATGAGCCTTGCGCTTGTGTTTTTCGGGGAGGTGCTGCATAAGAGCCTCAAGTTCGTCGTAGTGTGCTCTGTCATAGCGCGCAAGTAGCGCTTGTGTATTTGCAATGCGCCACATGTTTGCAGCTTGGGAGGCGGTGCGTTTGCCAGACGCGTCTAAAAGTTTCGATTCCTTGTCTGGCGGTGGGGCTTCTCCTGAGGACTGGGAGTTAGCCCGCTTTCTAGCTGTGGACACAACTAGGGAAACTAAGGGAGCAGGGCCCTTAATGTATGCAGGGTCTGTGGGTGCCGCCTTGTACTTTTTTTCTATTCTAGGGTTCAGTACCCTGGCCCTGACAGGGTCCTTGAACACCTCTGCAGCATGCTTGGTGACACCTTTAAGGATGGGCAAAATAGACGTGGACTTGTCCTGAATGTCAAATGTGTCCAGTAGGAAGTCGTCTTCCACTGGCTCGCTATGCATGTCCACCCCATGGTAGTGTGCTGCTCTCTGCACTAAGTGGTGAAACCCTAAGGAGTCCTCTGGAGGAGACGGCCTGGAGGGGTATAGGTCGTCCTGAGGCATATCAGGTATGTCAGGGTTGTGGTAGTCTTCCCATGGGTCTGGGGTCCCCGGTGGAGTGGGGTCCATTGGGGCGTCCGCCGGGTCATAATCTGAATCCCCGTAATTCGGATCTGGGGACGGGGTCGGGGAGTGATGAGGTAAGGGTGGCGGAGACCTGGGAGGGGGAGGGGGTGGAGGAGGTGGAGGAGGAGGTAGTGGGGAGGGCACTCTGAGAGGAGAAGTGGCAGAGTCCTTCCGCTTGGGCGGTGGAGGAGGAGCCGGTGTGTCAAGACGTCTTTTCTTGACAACTAAAGTTAATAGCCCAGTCTTTGGATCTTTAAATAGAGTCTTTTGCAAAGGGTCTGGTGCAAAGAGATCCAGTGGCGCCGAATCGTCCGCTGGCGCCGATGTTTTCGGAGCCGAGGGTTTGGATGTTTTCTGTGCGCCATGCTTTTTTGGTACCTCTGGTTTTTTCGGCGTCGAAGGAGTTTTCGGCGCCGGAGCGTCGGTGCCGACAGATTTGTGTTTGTGTTTTGTCGGCACCGAGAGTCCAGGCTTCGGCACCGGTGGCTTCGGAGTCGAGCTGGGGATCACTTTCTTCGGTGCCGGATGGTGTCTTTCGGCACCAGGCATCGGCTGGCTCGAGCCCGAGCTGCCGTGAGACTTCTGAGGCTTCGACACCGGGCCCGAAGGTGGGGTGATAGAAGCTGTGTGCTTGGTTTTGCCCAGGCCTGCAGGCGAGGGTGTAACCGGAGTCTCTTTGGTTTTGGGCGCGGGGGTGGGAGGGGATACAGTACTCACGACCTGCTGCGCCGGTGTGATGTCCTCCACGTCTGAGTCGTCGGTCTCGGAAGCGCTGACGACGTCGTCCTCCTGCTCGGTGTGCAGTTGCCCCGAAGCTTCGGCGTCGTCTCCGAAGATGTCCGGTGGAGCCGCGGTCGAGGAGTGCGCCATGGTGCGTCAAGCTCTTCGATCCCGGATGGTCTTTTTTGATCTAAAAGACTTACAGGCGGGGCAGTCTCTAGCCTCGTGTTCTGGAGAGAGGCAAAGGTTACACACCTGATGGAGGTCGGTGTGGGGAAATTTAGACCCACATTTTGGGCACTTTTTGAACGGAGTCCTTTCCTTCGGCCGGGACCGGAGTCGAGGAGGGCCCGAAGGCCGGTGCCGATGTACGGGATGGAGAAAAGTGCCGCTTCGAGAGATGAAGATTGATGAAGAAACTCGAAGAACGAGGATTTTCCGTCGAGGCTGGAACCGTAGAAGTTCGAAGCCGGAGCACGAAGTATCACATCCGAGCCCGATGGCGGAAAAAAACAATCTGAGGATGGAGCCGAAGCCCATGCGCAGTACGGACCGAAGGAGGAGTCACCGAACTCGTGACTTCCAAAGACTGTCCAAAGAACAAAAACAAACTGCAAACATCCGGGCCCAACACCAGATGGCGATCTATGCTAAGTGTACAATCTGCAGCTCATATGCCTCGAACATGTATTTTCCACCACTTGGATTTGCTGGGTCTTTGTAGCATATCCCCAAATCTCAGAGCCATAAGTAGCTATTGCAAGCCATTTTGCCTTGTAAACCTTTATGATAGCTTCCATGGGTCTGGCTCCTAAGCGTTTTGAAAAACCCATGAGGGCTGATGTAGATCTTGCATATACATTTCTTTTGTGTGTCATTTGCGGCCCCCAAGTCTCCTTCTCATCAAATAAGACTCCTAGATACGTGAAGACAGGGACCCTACTAACCACATCTTTGCCACAGAAGAATGTCAATGTATTTTTCTTTTTGCTTTGTTCCCCCACTATCATAACATGTGATTTCTTACCATTTATTTTTAGATTAAGTGATTCCATAAATGAGTCAAACTTCTTTAATAATTTGTTTAGCCCTATACCTGTGCGCGCCAGAAGAACGGCGTCGTCAGCATAAAGGAGAACTGGTATATTTGTATCTCCCACTCACGGAACATCTACTGATGCTCCCCTCAGGGCAGGTTCTAAAGCATTGATATATAATGTGAAAAGCAGGGGAGCCAAAATGCACCCCTGCCTGACACCTCTATCTGATTTAAAATACCTTGTGCATCTACCATCTTGAGTAACTCGTATAGAGGCGATCAGACCACAATGGAGATCAGCAAGAAATTTAACTAATGTGTGATCGATCCCCATATCAATTAAAATTTGCCAAAGCTTGGACCTGTTAACTAGATCAAAAGCTGTTGATAGGTCCATAAAACCCAGATAGAGGGAACCCTTTTTTGCAACGGTGTATTTGCTGATAAGGAGCTGTAAATTAAGGCACTGATTTAATGTGCTCCTATTTGCTCTAAATCCATATTGAGCGTTAGAGAGAATCCCTCTACCCTCAAAATAATCTGTCAATCTGGCAAGAATAACTCTGCCTAGGATCTTTACGGCAGAGTCTATCAGAGAGATCGACCTGGGTCATCCCTTTCACCTTTTTTAAATACCGGAATGATAGTGGATTTAGACCAGGATATGGGCAGGGTATTTGGGCCTAAAGCGTTAAAAATATTAGTCAGGATCCTTGCCCAAAATTTAGGAAAACTTTTATAAAGGTCCGCCGGGACCCCATCTGGGCCTGGTGCCTTGTTAATCATGGTCTCCATTATTGCTTTTAATACTTCTTTCTCCTGGAAGACCATACCTGACGGTGGACTTGCGAACTCTCAGCCCCATGACAGCCATATATTTGCTCAAAATGGGCAACCCATCGCTCATCTTGAATATTGCAGTCCAGGCAAGAATTATCCTCACTAGAAAAGTAGGGATCATTAATAGTTTTCCCAAAATTTTCCACTGTCCCTCAAAACCTCCGGGGACAAAAGTTTGTCCCAAGCCTCATCCTTAATCTGATTTTTTCTTGACAGAATGACTTGTTTATAGGATTTCCTCAGCTTTTTTATATGCTCCCTATCTCTGGCTTACTGTTTTAATGCTTTTAGGAGGGCAGAATGAGCCCTAGTACAATCTTTGTTAAACCAACTTTTCCCTATGATGCTAAATTCAAGGGACATTTGTTTCGTCAGTTTACTATTGATATGCTTACAGATACTTTCAAAAGCATCTATAATCAATGTATTTGATGCATCAGAGTCCAAACAGATATTAACTTCCTTCTCTGTATTGGACAAAACTTCCTTTACAAAGGTTTCTGGGATCACTTTCGTCCATTTCAGTCTCCTTCCTTGAGCCATTGGTGTCACCTCACGACTAATTGCCCTGCATTCAGATGCTATAAAAACTTGTGCCCCCTGAGCTATTTCTAAGATTACAGGATTATGATCACTAAAAACAAAAAACCCCACCTTATAGGAGATAACGCTGCTTAGGACTACGGCAGTCATGAAAATGTAATCTATGATTGTACCTGTGGCTGTTCCCTTAAAGGTAGGTACCCTCGGGCCACTCTTAACACAACCAGATTCATAGAGATTTAGAGTGGCCAAAAGTTTCTCAAGGGACTCACCTTGCTCTGTATGTTCAAAGTGTACCAGAGCAGAATATGGGGGACCATCTAGGTTGTCAAAGATACAATTTTTTTGACAAGGGTGAATGTTAAAGTCACCCATAACGATGACCTCAGCCTGCGGATTATTTGCTTGATAAGCAGTCAAAAAATCCTCTAGGCGGAGTAAAAATTCAATGGTACTATCACTATTGGGAGAATTATAAAAATTAACCAATAAGATTTTCCCCATATGGGGGCGGGATAGCTCTACTACCAGACAATTATGGCAGCTTGCTTCAATCTGTCTTAAAGAGCCATTCACGTTTAGGGAAAAACACATTAATAAACCTCCCTGAGCCCTACCATGATGTACCTGTTTAGCAGAAATAAAAAAAATGTGCATACCCATCCATATGAAAATTATGATCTGTATCCCAGGTCTCCTGAAATGCCAAAATATCATACGACCTTATTTCTTCCAACCAAATCTCCTCCTTGCATTTGCCTCTCAGCCCCGCAGTATTCCAACTCAGAATCTTGCATGTGGAAGTATTGGGAACAGAATTAGTCTCTAAATTATCTAAAACAATTACCCTTTTAGCAAAATCCACCTCTACCTGGCTAAGGGCTATATTAGCTTCCTCCTGAACGACATCAACCCCATGAAGTCAGTCGCATTCTTCCAAACCAGAGAGCACTTCAAACCTGTTAAATAGCTCCAGGTTTTCCCCTGGCCTCTGCACCTTATATCCTCGACAAAACTGGTTACTACCCCTTTCTGAAGGCACTACCGCATAAAAATAAGAAAGGGGAAGGGGGTGAATGGTTAAATTTAAATCTCTTTGGACCCAATCACAAATATGTTCCACCGTTCTCTTATCCCTGAAATTAACAATAATGCAGTCCCCCCCCCCCACCGTCTTTGGTTTGTTCCCCACCCATCCCACTCTTCTAACGTGAAGGATCTCGGCAGAGACATATGGTGGGAGGGTACGATCCTTATTGAGCCAGTGGATACACTTGTTCTTCAACTCCTGATATGATTCCCTCCTGCCCCGTACTAATGGAGGAACCCCTGCCAGGACCACTACATAAGGCACGGCCTCTGGTGGGAGTTGGATGGTGGGTAACAAAGCTGTATTAAAATCTTTAGGCATTATATTCTGAGCTACTTTATGCTTATGATTGTGATTTACCGCTGGACCAGACTCACTTTGTGGCATCGAACCCCCAACGCGTGGATACACTTCCAGTGAGGAATTATTTGGGACGGTCTCCGTTGGGTTAGCCTGGGATACTACCAGGTTACCACTAGGGACTGTCTCATGACCACTAGGGACTGTCTCATGGGGAGCAGAAGGTAATGCTCCAACGGCCCTAATTGGGTTAGGCCCTACACACCCATTCCCTGCAAGAGTATTGCCTGTCTCTATATCACGGTTTCCTTCCCTGCCTCGAAATGAAGCTAACAATAATTCGAGACAAGTAAGTCTAGAGTCAATAGAGTCTAACCGATCACTAAAAGGTGCCCAGGATTCTTTGATCAGGAGTTCCATTTTAGTCCAAAAGGAAGAGCCCATTTCATTTGTTGTAAACTGATCATCAGGAATCACATTTGTTATGTCTCCACAAGCATGACAAGTACTTCCGGATTGAATTACGGTCTTATTAACAGGATGACCTTTGCAGGCTTTTTTGGACTTTCCAGGTGTCTGGACTTTATTTTTGGCGCGACATCGTTTTGATGGGGGGTTCTGTATAACTTTAACGGGCACTGCCTTGGAAGTGTCAGTCGATCGAGTTTTCATTTTATCAAAGCGGGAACTTTCTGCTACAACAGAGCTGCACATTTCCATAGGTGTTCCCAAACCATTAGCAGTACGAAAAGGCTCAGAGGGCATAGGTCTTACTGCCTCGTAGAGCCCTAGAGGACCCTGGACACCTTCCTCCTCAGCAGATGACAATAAAGGTAAAGAATCTTGAGTCTCTCTCTGTAATAAATCCGGTGAGCGAGCTTCCGTTAGCCGGCCCATGGAGGACCTTTTATCAAAGGCGATATCAAGGGATAGTCTCTTTTCTGTCAGTTCAATATCTTTAGCCAGGGCTGAAGACACTCTAACCAGAAAACTATACAGTGTGCCCATTAATGCTCCTCCTGTGGGCTTTCTCGTGTCTTTTGCATTACCAATTGACGGAGATACAGACATTGTGACTATGTTTTAATGCCTGACCTACCGTCGACAAATAGGGTAAGTAGAACTAAATCGGAAATAGGATTACAAACTGACCTGAATCTTCTATGATACTTGAAAGAGACCTGGTCCGTCCCGTCCTTGATCGGTCTAGAACGGGCTAAAACGGGCCCGCCCTTGGCCCGGGCTTCGCCCGGCGCGTCCCGCGAAGCGGGCCTCGGCGTTACTTGTAGGCGCCTCCTAGCGCTGGCGCTGCGTGTGATGACGCGCCGCCGCTGGGGCAGCCGGGAGATGAAGTCCCGGGGCGGCGATGCGGGAAAGTGCCGGTTTCTGCAATGTTTTATCTCCCCGTGACTCTTGGCGATGGCGGCATGCTGCGATGCAGGTAATTTCAGCTCCCCCCTGCTCCGCCGGCCTCGGCGTTACTTGTAGGCGCCTCCTGGCGCTGGCGCTGCGTGTGATGACACGCCGCCGCTGGGGCAGCCGGGAGATGAAGTCCCGGGGCGGCGACGCGGGAAAGTGCCGGTTTCTGCGATGTTTTATGTCCCCGTGACTCTTGGCGATGGCGGCGTGCTGCGATGCAGGTAATTTCAGCTCCCCCCTGCTCCGCCGGCCTCGGCGTTACTTGTAGGCGCCTCCTGGCGCTGGCGCTGCGTGTGATGACGCGCCGCCACTGGGGCAGCCGGGAGATGGAGTCCCGGGGCGGCGACGCGGGAAAGTGCCGGTTTCTGCGATGTTTTATCTCCCCGTGACTCTTGGCGATGGCGGCGTGCTGCGATGCAGGTAATTTCAGCTCCCTGCCAAGTGTTGAATCACCAGGAAATGCCTTGATGTTCCAGCCATGTCCAGAGACGCAGAGCCTCCTGACAAAGAGTCAACAACCCCACCCCGCCTTGCTTGTTGCAGTACCACATGGCGGTGGTGTTGTCCATGAACACCTGCACTACTCTTTCCTTGACAGAGGGAAGGAATGCTTTCAGTGCAAGTAGGATGCCTTTAAACATTTTCCCGGAAGTTAGATCCTCTTTACTAACATTGTGGACTACGGTCGTCAAAGCATCACTGTGGCAAGGTGCTATCCCAGATTGCCTAAAAATGGGTCAAGTGACTCCGATTTTAAAGAAACCTACTGCCGATCCCTCGGACCTTCATAACTTCCGCCCAATCTCCAACATCCCCACTTTAGCAAAGCTCCTGGAGAAATGTGTGCTTGCCCAACTCTGCAACCATATCCAACTCCTGGACCAATGCCAATCTGGTTTCCGGCCGAGTGATAGCACAGAGTCGGCCCTAACGCACATTGTTGATGATGCATTAAGAATGCTGGACCACAATGAGTCGTGCCTACTGGTCCTTCTTGACCTTTCGTCAGCATTTGACACTGTCAAACATGATAATCTAATTGGCCTTCTGGAACACAGGATGGGGTTGTCTGGGCCTATGCTTAACTGGTTCTCTTTGTTCCTCCTGAATAGATCCCAACGCTTCAAGGTGAACCAATCCCTGTCCCATCCTGCACCGGTTACGCTGGGGGTTCCCCAAGGCTCAGCACTCTCTCCCACGCTCTTTAACTTTTTCATGGAGCCTCTAACAGAAATGCTGAAATCATCCAGCACTCACTATCACATGTATGCGGACGATACTCAGATATACCTGAAGATCACCTCCCCTAAGGACATTAAGTCCCTCAACTCAGTCCTGCTGGAAACACAAAGCTGGCTGACACGTAACCACCTGAAACTAAATGCTCTAAAAACAGAATTCCTCCTTATCTCACCCTACAAGCAATCACCGGTCATTGAACAATGGTTGAATCAGCTTACGGCTCCTAACTGCAGACCTCACCTCGTGGACTCGGCCTCCTCGCTTGGTATCATACTAGACAAGAGTCTGAACATGCAAAAACACATCAGTTCCCTCACCAAAGGAGCGAACTTCCAACTCAGCATCCTTAGGAAGCTCACACCCTATCTCCCTGCTCGTGACCTAAAGGTTGCAGTGCAAGCATTTATGATCGCAAAGCTGGACTATGGCAGTGCAACGCTGTGTGGCCTGGCCAGAGTGAAAACGGCTCCCCTTAGGGTGACCTTCAAAGCTGTGGCTAGGCTCGTAGCGGGCACAAAAAAATTCAACCACATCTCTCCGGACCTGCTAGTTCTGAAATAGCTCCGATATGAAGCTTGATTCAGCTGAAAATTGCATGCATGACACAAAACCATCTACCTCAAGACCCCGATGTACCTCGCTCACAAACTGGAGCTCTCATGTGGTTCAAGAGCCTCCAGAAGGGCCAGCACCTTCTTACTCAAACCACAAAAATTTAAGAAAAAAAAAAAACTATAATCGAGCATTTTCAGGTATGGCGCCAAGGATCTGGAACTCTCTCCCCCTCGAAGTCAGGGTGATCCCTTCCACTTTCCTCTTCAAATAAGAAGTTAAAGGGCTCTTGATGAAGAAATATCTGCCTCAGTCTGCCTTCCCCACTTGACTCCCGGGCTATCTATGCTGTTTTGTGTCCTTGAAGCTAGGCTCATGAGAATGTTGGACATTATAAGTCTATGTACCTTTCGATATGTTGAATATCTGTGTTTGCATGTACTCATCCTACTGCACAGTTGAATATCTGTGTTTGTATGTACTCGTCCTACTGCACAATCTGTAAAGCACTCTGATACCCTCGGTGGTCATGTTCGCGCTATATAAAACTTTCTAAATAAAAAAATAAAAATACAAATAGGATCGCCAGGAGCTCCAGAAGGTTGATATGGAGCCTGGACTCCGCTGGAGACCAGAGGCCTCTGATCTCCGCCTCTCCCATGTGGCCGCCCCATCCCAGGAGGGACGCATCCGTCACCACTGTGTGCTCCGGTTGGGGAAGGAAGAGTGATCTGCCGCTGACCCAATGCTGGTTCGTGAGCCACCACTGCAATTGTCATGCAGTGCCCTCCGAGATCCGGACGTACTCGGACAGGTTCCCCTGATGCTGCGCCCACTGGGACTTCAGGTCCCACTGCAGAGCCCGCATATGCCTTCTGGCATGACTAGTCAGCAGGATGCAGGAGGCCACGAGGCCCAGCAGCCTCAAGGTCATCCTGACTAAAACCTAGGACAAGGGCCGAAAGATCGGAATCATAGCCCGAATGTCCCGGACTCGCTATTCAGGAGGATAAACCCGAAACTGCGCCCTGTCCAGTACCGCTCCAATGAAGGGGAGCTTTTGAGAGGGAATCAGGTGCGACTTCGGCACGTTAATAGAGAATCCCAGCAAATGCAGGAGGTCGGCCGCAGTATGGTGGGGATGGGAGACGACTATTTGGTGCGAGCCTGCCTTCAACAACCAGTCGTCGAGATAAGGGAAGACTGAAACCCCTGATCTGCGCAGATGAGCTGCGACCACTGCCATCACTTTCGTGAACACCCGAGGGGCGCTGGTGAGGCTAAAAGGGAGTAGGGTGAACTGAAAGTGCTTGTGGCCTACCATGAACTGCAGGTAACGTCGAAGGGCCGGTAGGACGAGGATATGAAAGTAAGCGTCCTGCAAGTCCAACGCCACCATCCAGTCTTGCGGGTCTAGGGTAGACAAGACTTAAGCAAGTGTGAGCATCTTGAACTTCTCCTTCCGGAGGAAGCGATTGACGTTCCAAAGGTCTAAGATAGGACGTAGGCCCTTGTCCTTCTTTGGAACCAGGAAGTAGTGGGAATAACAACCACGACCCACTTCTGGCGTCGGAACGCGCTCGAAGGCCCCCTTGGCCAAGAAGGCCGCAACTTCCTGCTGGAGAAGTGTCAAGTGATCTCTTGACATGTGGTGGAATTTAGGTGGCATGGCTGGAGTGGTAGTCTCGAAGGCGAGGGAGTAGCCCTTTCGGACTATCTGTAAAACCCAGCTGTCTGAAGTGATGGTGCACTGGTGGGGGAGGTGATGGCGAATCCTGCCGCCCACTGGCGTTTGATGGGCCTGAAACACCGGACTAGGAAGGTTGGAGGCAGTGATGGCAGGGGTGGTGGTGGACTGACCCACCCGCTGGCCCCGTGAACCCTTCCTTGGCCACAAAAGGAGCGTAAAGAAGAAGCCGAAGGAGTGCGCGTGGCCAAAAGGCCCCAGGGTGTTGGCCATAGCCGGCGAGTCCTTAAAGCGCTCCAACGCACTATCTGCCTTGTCCACAAAAAGGCGAGTGTGAGAAGTTGGCCTGATATATGCTGTCCATATAGTGGGCACCTTGTATCAGTCCAAACAACCCCTTATTGGTTATAGGTGAAATACAACCTTTATTGAAAGCTATCCTAGTGGTAGCTATGGAGAGCAGCCTTCAGGCTAAGTCTTGAAGGAATGTAAAGCAGCTTGTTTTACCAGTCTATAACCTTCTGAGTCACTAAATGAAAGATATCCACACCAGGTATATAAATAAAATATATGTATTTATTACTAAACACACCCTCCTAGTCTCTTTATGAGACTAGAGGTCAAAACACATAAGTTACACTTCAATAATCACAGTAAAATAGCACAAATACACGTCAGGCCCTAGGGGCGAGCCAAACCATATAATAAAATAGTGGTATAAGAACCACGACCTAACTAAACACAAGGCCTAGAGCCTGTAGAACTGCTGGGACTCCAAGGAACCACCCAAGGTAGTGACACAGGGGACCCACGGGGGCCGTGTGCAGTGTGTGAACACAGCCGCGAGCTCCCGTTAGCTTCTATGGGGAAAGTCGCGGTTAGATTTTTAAAGATAAGGGACACTTAGAAATG
Source organism: Triturus cristatus (assembly GCF_964204655.1). Taxonomy (NCBI): domain Eukaryota; kingdom Metazoa; phylum Chordata; class Amphibia; order Caudata; family Salamandridae; genus Triturus; species Triturus cristatus. Next base: position 24,977,637 of record NC_140591.1, read on the forward strand.
AGTCAGGACCAAACCCTTTTGGGCTTAGGAAGTTCTAGAGCTAGCACCCACGGGAGCACCGGAGTACTCGTGTTACCTCACCCAGGGAAGCTGGGTGGATAGGTGTCTTTTGGTGTCGGGTCGTGTCGTCGATTTCAATGGGAGCTGGCGAAGAAGTGCTGCTGCCGTGAAGAAGCGAAATGTCCGAAGAGATCCAAGCCTGGAACGAAGATGAGAAGAACCTGAAAGCAGAGGGGACAGAGCCTGGGTCACTTGCCAGTGACCAGGAAGGCGATGAGCAGATGCCCACCGATGTTGGGTGATTTCAGGTGAAGGAGGAGAAGCTCGACTCTTCAGCCACGAGGACCAGGACAGTATAAAGAAAAGGTCCCAGAGCATAAATGCTTATAAAGCAATAGCAAAATCAACATCAAAAATACTTGAACAATTAAATGATAGCAAAGTGCTATTTAATCACACTTAGCAAAATACACATTTTTTAAGAAGTAAATCGACACTGATCAAAAGTGCAAGGTGCCAAGGAAGGGGAGGGAAGTGAGTAGAGTGAGGTACTGGGGCAAGTGACATATAACGTTTTGACACTATCACAATTCAATTGTTGGACATGTTACTCTATGCCACACAGTCAAAGTGAAATTCATTCATTGGATATACATTCGTTTACAGAGCCATGTACATTTGAGAAAACACAGTGCACATTGCACTATTGATGGTACTGGAAAAGTTGTATGTCGACGTTTCGACCCCTTAACCCAGGTAGGTTGATTGGGTCCTTACTAGCGGGGTCTTCATCAGGACAGAAGTGACGGTGTAACGGGGAGGAGGGGCACCTACAAAGATATTAAATCAGTATTATAAAATGGAATTACATCGAGTCCCAAGAGAGGATTTTAAATGGGACTAGGCAGGGAAAGAAATCACTATAATTACCGTATTGGAAGATTAAAGCATAGTAGATACTGGCTTAGCGTCGAAGGCGCAAGGGCTGGAAGGCTCCGAATAAGGTGGGGGTGAAGGACACCTAAAATAATAAGGTGTCAATGTAGGGGTGATCCACAAATCAATTAATTAGATTCTCACAATTAAAACAAGAAAAGTGCAACTTACTTAGTCCAAATCAATTATAGCACCATTCTGGAGGCATTAATTACTACAGCATCGCTCGCCGTGGATAAACCATCGGTGGAAAAAGTGAAATCAATCACAGAAGAGTTGGCCTCTATGGATATAAAACGGAAAAGAGCAAATGTAAGAAGGATTTAAAAAGAGGGGGGGACCCACACTCAAGACATGCAGCGCACAGGAAAAGGTACCATAATCTACAGTCATCAGATTAAGCTTATAATGGAGTGAACAACACAATGTAAGCAGAGCCTATCGGTTAAATGTAAGCCTACATAGGAACATCATATGGGCAAGTCAAGAAAGGAACCTCTTAAAAAAACGGGGAAAGGGCGTACCCATAAGTCAAAAGGAATAAAAACTTCAAAAGGGACACACGGGGTCAAGTAGAAATAACCAAAAACAAGGGACCCGGGGGTAGAGGGGTATTAAACCTTTCTTTAAAGAAAATATATATAATACACAGAGTCGCGTGGACACAATCAATCAGCGGCCCCTGGCAGGGAGGGTGGTGTGATTAGAAAAAGGGCCACAATGTCGGATAGTAACCGTATCTGTTTTAAACAACACCGAATACACATTGCCCGAAAACTGCTCCAAAGGATAGCGGCCGAGAAAGGAGCTTACCGTTACTCGTAACAGGCTGATATCCTCACAATTGAATGAAAAAGGCGCTGTAGCTGCATGGACCCCTCACTAATGTTAAGACGCCGTGCGCCACATGACGTCCCGCGCGGCGCAGCCGCTTGATGCTGGCAGTGGTAGTGCATTAGAAGAAAGACACCGAAGTGGTGTTTTCATTAAGAATAGTTTAAATCTGGAAATAAACAAATTCTTACATACGTGCTGCGAGTTAGAGGTGGCATTATTCAGTGAATGAGAACGAGGGCAATCATTTTAAATTAGAGGTCGAAGAGCCTCAATTTGTTGGACATTGTAGGTTTCAATTGTTGATAAAATAGGGCGCCACAGCATTAACAATCTGGACCATGATCCACGATAGCTATGAATTATAACACATTTATAAAAAACGCCATTGGTGAATGTAGTGGCATAGCAGAATACACAGCAAGTCTAAGTGTACATTATGAATCTACCAAAATCATATAGTCACATGAACAACAGGATGTTGACCAAAACACATGATATCAGGCCATACAGTGACTTGAGACTATGACGATTATCATCTGGTTGCAGATGTCACCAGTAACTACGGATGATAACACATTTATAAATAACGTCATCATTGAATGTAGTGGCGCAGTAGAGTGAATAACATGTATACGTGTTCATAACGTATCTACCTACATCATACAGTCGCATGCACCAGAATGTTCACATAACGCATGCTAACAGGTCATAAAATGGCTCAGGACTGTGACAATGATCATCTTGTTGAATATGAAAATATATTAAATCTAGGTAAATATACACAATAATGCAACATATGATAAGAGTTCATATGGTAGAGAAACTGACTATAAATCACCATAACTCCCTAGTTGCTAAGACAGGCTAATTGTGCATTGCTGGGATCTTGTTCTTTCAAACCCATATTGATAGTATCCAAATGGATCATCCATTTGGATTCCCTTATGGTAAGGATAGAGGATATATTTCCTCCTCTTGGGCCCAACTCAGTTTTTTCTATCACAAGCCATTGCATTTGGTCAGGGCCATGTCCCAGCTGGCTGTAATGCTCAACCAGAGGTAACATGGCATCTGATCCTGCTTTGATGCTGCAATATCCTTGCTTTGATTTTCTGCTGTGTTTGGCCGATATATAGGAGACCGCAAGGGCAAATGATCCCATAAATCACATTAATAGAGTTACAGTTAGTATGGGAATGCAACATGATTGTGTGATGTTTGTAAACAAACTTTTTGGTTTGAATCGTTGTTAGACAGGCTTTACAGGACCCACATTTGAAGTGTCCTATGATAGGTGGTAGGTTCCAGAGTGACTGGATAGTTGGATCCACTGGGTCCTCCAGGAAGGAGTGTACCACGTGATCCTTGATACTCATGGCCTTTCTGAAGGAATGCATAGGTAAACTCATTTGATCGATCTCAGTTGATACCAGGTTCCAATGTTTATTTATGATCTTTTTCACAGCGTTACTTCTGGTGGAAAAAGTCGTGACACAGATCATTTTCTTGGAAGCAGATTCATCAGGATCTTTGGCCGTGAGTAACGTTTCCCTTGGGTAAACCAGGCCCTCTTTTGGGCCCTTTAACCCAAACGTTTGGGGTAGCCCCTTGAGATCAATCTGGTACTCAGATCTTCAGACTCAATCAGGTAGTCTGCTCGTTTTGTACAATTTATACGGATCCGTAGAAACTGTCCTATCGGAAGGTTGTCTCGCAGGCCACGTGGATGATAGCTGCTGTACCTTAGGAGAGAGTTACGCTCGGCAGAAGCGAAATGTCCGAAGAGATCCAAGCCTGGAACGAAGATGAGAAGAACCTGAAAGCAGAGGGGACAGAGCCTGGGTCACTTGCCAGTGAACAGGAAGGCGACAAGCAGATGCCCACCGATGTTGGGTGATTTCAGGTGAAGGAGGAGAAGCTCGACTCTTCAGCCACGAGGACCAGGAGACATCGAGGACAACCAGGGGCTGGATTCGAGCTGTCCCACGAAGGATGTTGAGTGCTGCAGTGTCGGTGCCCGGAGTGGGCACTACAAACTTTGGCAACAGCAACCCACGCGGAAACAAGAAAGATGCTTTTGTGCAGACCAGCAAGGTCTGTGGGACTCACCACTTGGATGGGAGTCAGGGCACGTCTGGAGCAACCAGGAAAGCCCAAGGAAATGCAAAGTTACCCCCTCAGGGACCCACCAGTCAACGGACCAGGGATCGCGAATGGACCTCGAGACGAAACTTAAAATGGCGGCCCACGGGTCACTCGGAATGACCAGGCCGACAGTCTTCGGTGGATTCAGTGCTCGAGGTGGGGGGCTAAAAGTCAGCCCAAGCATGACTTCAAGAAACTCCGAGAAGTCAATGCACTTGCAGAAATGCACGGTGACCAGGAGTTCCGGTTCCATGCTACTCACGAGGGCTGCGGGTCTCAGCTTTGCTGGGGACTCGGGTCGGCCTCTGAGATGTCTGGAAATCCTCTTCCTGGGCTGCAAATACTTCGGAGTCCGGCGGGAGCATTGATGATGCAGACCGGCAAATTGCTTCGTTGGTGCATGCCAAGCAGGGGAGTCACTCCTTGACCCCAAGGGAGATTTCTTCAGTCCTCGGATCTTGAGCAGAGCGTCAAAGGTCCAGGATTCAGCTTCAGAGTTTCGTCCAGGGTAATCTAAAGGACAGGGGTCCCATACTTATACTAAGGTAGGGGGTTGGACATAATCTGGGGACCCACCTATATGAGGGTTTGGAAACAGGGGTGGCTACACCCATTTCCTTTGTCCAGTTTCACGCCAGAAGCCCCTGAACCGGTTTGAGCTGGACTATGCACAGGGACACCAAATGTGCCCCCAGTGCAGGACTTCAAAGCACTCTGGAAGTGCTCCCACCCAGCCCCAATACACATAAGCCTGTCTGGGAGGTGGTTACACCTCCCTGTGACAGGAAACCTATTGGCCAGGCTTCCCCTGCCGGAGTTTCGCTCAGCAGCAGGAGGCCAGACCCGTGTCTGTGGCTGCAGCATCCATTTTGTGATGCCAGGGCTCTATTAAGTTTCTACCGGGTATGCCAGTGCTGTCATGTCTCTCCCTCTAGAAGGGTGGGATCATACTCCCACACCAGTTACTGGTGTGGGGGTATGATTCCAAGGTGTTTGACACCAAACACATGTTTCCGTGCAGCCAGTCCAAAGTTAGCATTTACCGTTTGGTTATAATGCACTTAAGAGTATATGGTCAGGCTGTACTACAAACAGCATCAGAGAAGGGTCTCCAAACGCTGCAGAGGGGCTCTGCTCATGCAGGGGCACCCTCTCACATAGGAACCAAGCACTCTGCCTTCAGGATTGAGAAGGCCTGCCATAGGAGTGACTTATAGAATTCTATGTTTGTATATATATATATAGTGATATAGGTAACCTATATCACAGTAAGTGGTGCATGCACCAGCTTACCCAGGCTGCAGTAGCAGACCTGTGGTGTCATTTTGGGTGGCTTTCCAGGGGTGCTGCAGCCCCTGGTAGGCCTCTGGGGTACCTATACCCTGGGTACATAGTATAACGTATACTAGGGACTTATAAGGGCACCGCAGATCCAATCTGAACTGTACCTAAGGTACATGGAATCATTTTAGAGAGGAAGCAGCTAGGCTGGGGCCCTGAATAGCAGGGTCCCAGACAGACTAAAATCGAAAAACAGTGAAACACCAGCAAAAAGTGGGGGTAAACATGTGAAGCAGATCATACTCTCCTACAGAGAGTGCCATCAACAGGCATGTCCATCAGAGTGTTCTGGACATCCCCTGAAAAGCCAGTTGTCCTCAGCCAGGCGTGACGGCGTGGTGCCACTGTCGTGGAAATCGCTCTGCCCAGCAAGTCGGCGGTGTCAAGACCACAATGAATCGTGAACTTGTCTGCATCTCTCCCTTCAGCAATAGCTTGGGAGAGCACCGTCCGGGCCTCCTCCGGACACTGAGGCAGCACCTGCGCCACCGTATCCCACACTGAGTGAGAATTACGGCCCAAGAGGCATGCGGTGTTCACAGACCGCAACCCTGAACTGGTGGAAGAGAAAATCTTCTTCCAAAACTGCTCCAGTTTCTTGGATTCCCTGTTTGGAGGCTTGGACAACCAAGCTCTCAGGCGAAGGGTGTTGGGAGAGGAAAATGTGGTCGGCCGGGCGATGGCGCCGGGCCACGTTTCTATTCACAGGAGCCCCTGTGTTGGGCCTGGACCAGGTGCCCAAAAGAACGTCTGAAAGTGCGTCATTGAAGGGCAGCAGCGGCTCCGCAGAGGAAGCCACCGGCCCAAGCACTTCCGTCAGGAGGTTAGTCCTGATGGCCACTGTAGGGAGCTTGAGGTGGAGAGCCTCGGCTGCCCTACGCAACACCACTGAATAAGTACCACCCTCCTCCGTAGCCACAGTAGAAGGAGACAGTGCGCCAGGTTCTGGAGATAAATCCAGTCTACCTGCGTTCTCCAAATCCTTTGTCCAGTCCGGGTCTAACTCGCATTGGGCTGTGAGAGGGTCTTCAGACCCCTCCCAGTCCTCCATAACCTGCTGGGCAGGGGGAAAAGAAGGAGGAGGATGGAGAAAGGGATAGAAATTCCCCATCGGCGTCGGAATCGGCGTTGATCGACACCGGTCTGGCACCGTCTCCATGTTGGGGTGGAAGCCGGGGACGACATCGGCCGGGTGGCCGGCCGGCGGCGGTGCCGTAGACGTCGACATCGGTGGAGGTAGTACGAGGTCAACTGACGTCGGCTGTGATCCATGCATGGATCCATGGGGGTCTTGCTGCGCCGAGGCCGGAGCCGTCGATTACGTTGGGGCCGGAGCCAACGATGAAGAAGGGCGAGGACCCCCAGTCGAACCCACGGTGCCCGAAGGCGCGCCGGCGGGGCCCAACAGGCCAAAGAGGCGAGCCATGGCTGACAGGAAGTCCTGCAGCTGTGCCAGAGTGGCAGATGGACCCAGAAAAGGCGGGTAGGCCGTCGGCAACTGCGTAGGCACCGCCGGAGCCGCGGGGCGGCACCACCCGCACCCTCAGCCATGTCGCGTGACAGGCTAGGGGAAGGCGAAGAGCGACGGCGCTTCTTCGAATTCTTGTGCTTCGTCTTACCTGACCCCGAGTGCGAAGACTTCGTAGAACAATTATGGCGTCCCCACGACTGGTCCCTTGACTTCCCACGGGACCGGGACCTTGAACGGCGCAGAGCCGACTCCCGGGCTTCAAGCAACTTTTAGCACCACTCCCGTAATGTTTTCGGAGCCCTGGCCCGGCAGTCGGGGCACGACGTGGGGTCATGGTCGCACCCCAGGCAGTAGAGACACTCGCGGTGCAGGTCCGTCACCGACATCATGCGGGGACAAACTTCGCAAGATTTAAAACCCGGCATCCCTTTGGAACCAGGAGTCGATAGACTCAAAAAAGACAACTAAAGTCCCAAAAACTCAGTCAATAATTGACTGGGGGTACCGCTCTCTCCGGATCTGCGCGTGCTGGCGCGGATAAAGAAAGAACTGACTTCAGCGCGCGAGGGCGGCGTCTAAGTAGCTGCCACGACATCATCCTGGCGATCACGACACCTACCACGGACGGACGCGGGGCCGCACAACGCCACCTTCTGATGCGCAGGGGTACTGCTGGCGTAAACTTTCCGGCTCCATTCTGACGCCTGGGGGTAATTATAAGGTAAGGAATCTATCACTAACATGTCTCTTTCAGAATTGTATTGCCAGTGGTTCTATAAAGTGGTTCTATAAAGTAAATAAAAGCGAGAAAAGGGGGCACCCCTGACGTGTGGCTCTTGTGATCTTAATTAGACCTGCGACCCTGGAATTAACCACCAGCTTTGCTTGGGCGCCGTTATATAGGTCGGTTAGCATTGAAATCACCTGGGCGGGGGCGAGGGGGGCTAATTTTCCCAAGCAGAAAAATAGGGGATCCCAATTTACCAGATCGAATGCCTCGGCATCGATCATCATCACTAGGGCTTTTACATGATTTACTGAAAAATAATCTATGGCCTGAATCAGAAACTGGGTATTGAAGACATTAAACGCCCTGCAACAAACCCAGTATGATCTGGATGTATTAATTGTTGTGCTGATGGAGTATCGTGGATCACCCAAAGCTTTGTTAGTAATTTATAGTCTGTATTGGGCAGGCTAATCGCCCTGTAAGAGTGCAGAGATTTTAGGTTCTTATCCTTTTTAAGAAATTATACTATAGTTGCTTCTGAAAAGGTTAAGGGGATCTTGACCCCAGTTTTAATAAAATTAAAAAGATCAACTAAAAATGGAAGAGGTTCATATGAAAATGATTTGAAAAATTCTGTAGGTGGTCCATCATTACTGCAAGCTTTTGCGTTGGCAATAAATTTAAAGCTTGTTGAATCTCCAAGAGAGTTATTGGCCTCAACATTGCCTGATGATTCTATTCAGATAGAATAGGCAAAGTCAATGAGGTGTAGAACTGACTGGTCAGTGACCTTCTGGCCTGTGAATGGATGTTCTAACGGAATGACCAATTCCTTCTTTAGTTGACCAGGCAAGAAACTTGCCGATGTGTTGAGTCTCATATAGTTTTTGTTGGTATATGCTCGATTTTTTTTATCGCATTGCAAAAAATGTGATGTAAATGTAAGTCTTTGTAAATGATAAGCATTGTAAAAAATGTGATGTAAATGTAAGTCTATATAAATGAATCAATGTAAAGGTAGCATACCATCGTTTAAGCAATGTATAACATATTAGAGGTGCAAATGTTTAGTGTATCCACTGATGGAGAGGATCTTCTCTCCTTTTTATCACTGCACTGAGGACTTTAATTAATCACAATTGTGAAAGATATGATGCAGTAATAGTCTACAAACCAGCTATTCTTCCTACCACAGCTTGACTCTTAACTTTGTGTTTGATCCTATACACTGCAATGCTGACTTTTGGCTAGGTTCTTCCCAGAAAGCACTAATCTTGTTGATCTCTACGTCTCTCACTATCACCACCGATGACCACATACAAGAATATGAAAGGCAGAAGTAGAAGTGAGGAAAGGGAAATTGGATAATGGGATAAAAGAGAGACAACAGAGACCCTGGAACCACTAATCTGACTCATTGCTTTGCTGGGCACTGTCGTCTGCAGGTCGAAGTAGTTATCAAAATGCAAAAGACAATATTTTGGCAGCTTGTGAACAGGATATAGCTTAACTGTATCTCTATGTAACCAACTCTGGTATTCAACTTGTTACTAGTGAAGCTGAAACATAACAGAGATGACAACCTTTATATATGTTCAGTAACACGTCTTGCACACTGGTAAGTTAACTACCTCAAACTCCGTGACTATGCTCTCTCAGATGAGAATAAGCTTAGGTTCTACTTGACTCTTGTGCCACTGAAAAAATTATTAAAAGGCATTATTACTCTCTGGGTCCTATCATTAGCTGCACATATATCATTTGCCAAAGAGCCTTTTGAACCATATGCATAATCCTATATAGCTATCATCTGTAACTATGATCTTGACGTGAGAATTCTTCCTGTTACTTCACAAAATCAAACCCCAAGTTCAAGTCAGCCATTCCTAAAGTCTCATACAATGCTTAAAGTTAAATGTTGAAACTAGTTCAAAGTTGATTTCTCAACACAATCTCATTTTTAGAATACTCCTCTGTATTCACAAACTGTCCTCTAACAGACGCTCCGCACATCCACCCAGAGATTCATACTATGGAACAGAATAGCAACAGAAAGACGGCCAATTTGCCTTTGTTCAGAGCTCTCTGAAATTCCACCATGTGATCTTTATGAACAGCAGAGAGAAAATGTATATGTGGCCTCCACATCTTTGGCTTACATCTTGCAAGCAACAAGTCTACATCGGCCTATCAAAGCTACAGGATGAATTTCCTAAACATTTTTGCCTATTGAACTAAGGAACGTGGCATCCTTATTCCAAAACGCAACTGCAGAAGAAGCTACAGTCTTGCTCTTGCCTTGGGTCATAGCAATCTGCAAAAGTCTAAGAGGCCTATTGCGAGTCTGGCGGTCAAAAGGACTGCCAGACTCATGGTGGCACAGCGGTGGCAGATCCAGCCACCGCTGCACTGGTGTTCAGACTGCCCGATTACGACTCGGGCTGTCAGACCAACCTGGGACTGCCGGCTTAGCTAGGGAATCACCGTTCCCTGGCATAAGAGCCGCGGTCAGAGGCCGCAATATGCTTGGCGGGACCGCCATGGTCCCACCTAGCGTATTAAGAGTTTTTTCTCATACTGGTGGAAAGGAACAAAGGGTGCCCACAGGGCTCCCTTGTGCCTCAAACATATGTGGATGCACACAGGGGGGCATAACATGTGCCACCCTGTGTGTTAGCACATAGGTTCCTGCACGACATGAACTTGAGAGTCCATGCCGTGCAGAAACCTTGTAGTGCGGTCCTAATGCGGTGCCTTTTTTAATGGCCCGCCATGGGACCACCACGCTGCCCGCCTGCCAGACTACATAAAAATCGTCATTTAAGCAGGCTGCGCGAGTTTTGGCAGTGCAGTGGCATGGCGGTTTGCACCACAGCTCCGCCAAAAACTTGTAATCAGGGCCTAAAAGTTAAAAATGGTCATGAAGACACCTTTGTTCTGCGCCACAGCAGATGTGTCTTTAAAAGAGTTCAAAGCAGCCACCCATGGCAAGGCCAAATAGGCTCAGGCACTTTTGTCCTGGGCCCTGGACATCGTGGGCTGTCTTTGTCTCTGTTTAGCTCCGTTACCTTGAACTATCGTAAATGTAAGACAAATAAGAACCACATGAGTGATGAAGCTTACATGGACAAATATTTTGATCTTGATGCTGATACTACCCTCCTTGAAGGACAGGAACGATGAGCATAATTTTGTTGCTTAGATTTCTTAAGTCAACGTTGGGAATGGATCTGCAGTGTTAAATCAATTATCAATCAAAGATAAGAATGTGGTCGTCGGTTCACTACGAATGACAAACCATCCTTCCAATAATCTTGCACTCCCTGATAAAAGCCTGCTGCTAGCTGCTAAAGGATATCCGCTATTCTATCATCTACCTCTCACAATTTAGACACCAGGCGATAGCAGTTTTCCTGATGACAGAGCTGTCAAAAAATTCCTCTCCATTGAGCAATCAGCAGTGGACATGTTGGCGGAAGGCCCATCCTGTTAGGATGCAACTTCTGACCCCATCTCCATCAACTTTCTTTTTCTTAGGGAGTAGCTTGTGGTGGACCCAGCAAAGGAAGTGCCTCCACCACACCAGTCATTCACTCACTGGCTCCCCAAACTCAACTGAAGCTGTTCATCTTATTTAATAAAATATTCTGAGCAAAAAGAAACAGTCAGTGGACACTTACTGGTCACAACCCCGGCCAGGCCCAGCACAAATTGTTGCTCATCTGAATCCAGGTCCTGCTGCTCCTTGAGGACCGCACTCAGGGACTTCACAAAGCTCTCTATTGTCTGCCCAGCGAGGGTGAAAAATCTCCCCGCTTTACTCTGAAAATGAAAAAGATAACACTGGGTCTGTTTGGTATGCCATCGTTTACATGTAAAGGATTATAAGGAAAAGAAAATCATTACTAACTAAGAGGAATGAAATGCAAAAAACATTGTTCATCAAGTGGAACTGGAGCTCATGAACAATCGGATACATCAGATGGCTTCTTTAGGATCTAGAGAACAGACGTTATCGTCGTAACTGCAGCACATGTTTAAGAAGTGAAACGAGGTGGCTTGTTCAAATCATCATAACCTGAGACTAGGCAATGCTCTAGACCCAGGCAACAGGTTCCACGCCATCGACTGCAGCACTCTACTTCATCTGGTGATACGCTTGTACAAAGGAGGACACAGTATTAGCTATGCTCCTATTTACGTAACCCACCACATTCAGAAGACAAGCTTGCTTCGCCAGAGCGCTTCTCTATTCTTCAAATCTGGAGAACATGCTAGAGCCCCAGACTGAGAAATAAAGCCTGATTCTTTAGGTCTAGACTGCATCATACACTGCAGAGGTCCTGAGATTCAGGTTCATTCTCCAAGGCTGGGGTCCTAAGTTCCCAAGACTGAGGAATCAAGTTCCATTTTACAAAACCAGAGTACAAACTTTACTCACCAGGAGCAGAGATCAAACTAACCCACAGACAAACCTCACATCTCGTGCCCTTAATTGCCTAGGCTAGAAGACCATGCATTTCATTCTCCAATCCAGGAAAGCATATGCTTGATAGTAGATCGAAAGAGATCATGTTCACTAAACCATGCCCAAAATGCATGCTCGGTACTTCAGCCTTGGCGACTGAGAAGAGATTCATCATGAGCTGAAACCTTTTGTTTCTCGGCCTTAGGGGCAGTTCAACCTGTATCCAATCTCTGTATGCTATCTATTTGTATGCCTAAGAAAGGTGCAGGATGCTGGCATGTTCGTAACTCTATGGGTAAAAGAGGTCAGGAATAGAAAAGACTTGCATAAAGTCTAACATATGCGATGGAATAGACATGTTTTTCTGTGTTTGCATGGAACAGGCACCCTGTGTTGGACTACATTGTTCGCAACCACATGGATCTCCTTTGAAGGAGGAGCAAGATAGCCATGTTGAGATGGTATATGGGAAGCTTTGCAAATGAAGGCAATCAGAAAGACAGAGGCCTATCTGTGCTGCAGTCGTGATTAGAAGCACAGCTGTTGAAATGATTGCCAACTGATGGTGAACAGCTGTGTGGTAATTTAACCGGTTGAATGAGTCCTCACCCCTACATTTTTCTAAGCTTTTTCTCCAGACAACCCCCTCCCACACCCCACCTTTTCAAGATTCAGTGCTGCTGTGTCAACATGACTGCAATGCCTTGTAAAATCTCTGTTCCCTGAAACGGACACTTGATTCTCCAGTCTTGAAGCACACATGTGATTGTGTACCTCCCAAAGGCATCCTGGATTTCCTGAGTGCATGTTGGAATCTACTAGACATGGGAACATGTGTTATTCTCCAGCCTCAGTGCACACACTGGCTTCCTCAGACTTGGAGGGCACACCTGATTCAGTATCACAGAGAGCACAAAAGAGTCTCCAAATCCTGAGTGTACCCTCAATTCTCCATCCCCAGAACTCACACTCCATTCTCAGGCTCTGGATCAAACCCTCTATACCCTATCTTCCCTGAATTCCCTAAATTTAGTTAGTTTGAAGTTGAAATAGTACACTGACAGGCTGTCGGTGGCGGTCTCCCCGCCATCGTAACCAACTTTACCGCCCACCATATTATGATGGCGGGCGGACGTGTGGCGGTTGTAAAGACTAACTGCCACTCATCTGACGGGCTCCTTGAGCCCGCCGGTGCGGTGGAGGGGCTTGTAATCCCTACAATACTGGCAGTGCCTGCTAGGCACTGCCGTTGATATTACAATGTCCCTTTCCGCCAGCCATTTCATGGCGGGATTACCAACAGTAATAATTATTAATGTAAAAAGGAGTAGTAATAGGTTGTTTTCTGATTTTTAAAGTATAGATTTGGCTATTGTATCTAAATATTCTAATCCTTTGGTGTTTGGGTAGAGTCGAGGTTTGTACTGTGGGTGTTCGTACATTGTTTTTGTTTGTTTACCAAGTTTAGGATCTATTTTAGTTAGGGATTGTTCTAGCCTTAATTCTTGGTAATTTTGGAGCTGATTGGGATGGACATGCTGTTGGCGGTCCCACAGTGCAAATTAGGATGCGACCGCCACTGAGGATGTTGCATTGCCCATGTTTTACATTGCAACGGGTGCTGCTATCTGCAGCACCCGCCGCAATGTAAAAAGGGATGTTTTACACATCCCTGCACTATGTGACAGGCACCATGCGGTGCCTGTCACATGGTACAGGGATATGTAGGGGGACACCATAGATGCCCCTCAGGTCCAACGTCTGGGGGGAGGCTGGCAACGTCCCTTTCCAACAGCCTTTCTATGGCAGGTGACCCGCCATGAAAATGCTGGCGGGGCAGAACATTGTTAGACCTACGGCGGTGCCTGGTAGTCACCGCCACCATTCGATAGATGCGGAGCGGTCCGACAGACAATCAGAATGATTGCTACTGTTGGACCAGTGGTGGTCAGGCTTTTCGCCCGACATCAAAATATGGTGGGCAGGAAAGCTGCTTAGAATGGTGGGGAGACCGCCACCGACAGCCTGTCTTAGCTTTTTGTGTTAGGGTGCTTTCATGGACACTCCACCAGGGGATGTGGAATTTGGGTTGTCTTCGCTGTCCTGATCTATGTAGTCTTCCTACCGATGTATATTCAAAGTAGTCAAGCAAGTTTGTTAGTTTGGCTTCGTTGGCTTGGTAAAAGGGTCTTTCTATCAGTAAATTGTAGTGATTAGCTACTTCTGTGATGGGTACATTTGCCGGGATTATTAGTTTTTTTATTTGGTATGCAAAGTTTCTGTTTGCTGCATATTCTATACTTAGGGGCTGATTACGATGCCGTAGGAAACAGCTCTGACCCTTGGTCCGAGCCGTTTATATGGCATGGTAATCTCCTGATTGGATTCATTTCTAAAGACCCATTTTGATGGAGTAGGTCAGAAATTAATCCAAACAGGATTTCTGAATGGCTTACGACGGGCTCGGAGAGCCCTTCTGCCTTTCGGAAAGCCTCCTATAATCCCACGGGCAGCTCGTTCCGCCCGAGGGATTATAATGTCGGATTCTGACAACCTTTCTGTGCCGGCCTTTCCGACACAGAAAGGATGTGGGAAGTCTACTTTGGGGGCCCCCAGCAGGGCGCCCATGGGTGCAAGGCCTACGGATGGTGGCCGGGGGGGGGGAGGGGGCACCTGTTGATCCCTGCACACCGAGGCAGGCACCTTGAGGTGCCTGCCACGGGGTGCAGGGATGAACTGCACCTCAGTTCTTTACAATGAGAGCATGCATTCCAGTCGGAATGCATGCTCCCACTGTAAAGAATAGGAGTGCAACTGAACAGTGTTAGGTTGCATCCTACCTGCTGGTTTGGGAACAACAACATAAGGTGGGTCGGTCCCATTTCCAGATCCATGTCACACAGACTCAGGTCTGTCCGACATCGAAATCGGCCCCTTAGTGTCGATTTTTGGAGATGCTTCCATATATTTTGTTTCAAATGTTAATAGCATCCTTGTATTGCTGAATGGGGATATATTTTTTAAACTGCTTGGATCATTGCTTGCTCGAAATCTATTATTACGTTTTGTGGGAAGGTCGTACTTTGTTTGTTGGGAAGTAGGACGTAGATTAAAGGGATGCTGGTGTCTTGGTATTCACCATGGTTAGTGTAAAGTTGATAGAATGGTGAAGGACATACTTTAAATGTGCCATCCATCATCCATGTTTCACATTGTTTTAATTTTTGAATGTTGGTGTTGGTGGCAAAGATGATAATTCTTTTTTCATGACCATTGTTGTCATAAAGAATTAATGTTTCATCTTTGTGTGTTACTGTGTATCCTGGTAGAATTTCTATATCTGAGAAAGGTTTGGGGTGGGGGTGGTGTTCGACTACTTGATCTTTTTGTTCTGGCTATGAGGCGTTTTAGGGTTGGGATGGAAGGTAACTGCCCAGTTACATGCTCTGGAACACGGGTTAGACATTTTTTAAAGATTTCTGTGCTAGTTTGTTGTGAGCTGGTGCTTGCCTCTTCAATGTTTTCTAGAATGTCTCTAACCTCTATTTCTGTGACATTGGGTGGGTGGTTTTGTTCTTTAACATTAATTACTGTTGTTTCCCTGGTTGTTGCTCTCCCAAAGCAAGAATTGGGAGTAGTGTTTAGTACATTTCCAATGTATTTTACTTTCTGTGTGTGTGTATATATATATTCACTTAACCCCTTCTGTGCCCGCCCCTTTCCCCGCCCTGTGCCGGCCGTTGAATTAGCGGGCGGGGTCTATGACGAGCTGGACTCGTCATGGGCACAGCGCCACCGCGGCCCATGACGAGTCCAGCTCGTCATGGGCACTGAAGGGGTTAAAAAACCATAGGTTTCACACATGTTATAGTTAGGTGGATATTTTGTAGTGTGGGTTAGCCACTCCCTATTTACAACACTAAGTTAGCATAACCGAGCCAACTGTTAGAAAGCCAGCTTGCCGTTTCTGCTGCTTTGCACGTGACACTGTTGTTATATGTTATTCATTTTAGAAATGCTTACTCGACTTTGCCTTACAGGATAACAGTTTATTGTTTAACATTCTTAACAGTGTGCTGCGACCTTCGTCTGTACATCATGTAAAGAACAAGTCTAGGACACTAGACGGTGCAGAGTGTTGTGTTCAGATTGATCGTACCACTTTTTAGACATATCATACATGCAGCTGCCAATATCTGAAGGGCAAGTGCCTTTAATATTACAGTACAAAATGTTTTAGAATTCATTCGAACAGAAGAGCTGATGCATGAGAGAGCCTAGCTGATGGTGTGATGTGATTCTACTAAGCTGATCTATACGGTATGGGGTTCCCCCTGTTAGCCTAAGAGACCTTCTATTAGTATAATAAACCTATTAGTTACTAGAGAAAGGAGTGTGGCTGTTTACCACTGTCATTATTATTATGATTGCTCCTTTCATTGTGTATGGTATTGTAACAATGCTGATGGTTCTGATCTTAACCATTTGTCTGCTAGTGTTAGCCAAAGTACTGCATCTTAGGACACGAGGTTTATAAAATAAACTCTTTAAACTTTACTGTGTCTGTATTATTCTGTTGTGGACTACTAAATAAGTACAAACAGGTATTTTGGATGCCCACCACTCCTGAGAAATATGTTCTGGGTTGCCTATACATTGGGACCGCCTAGCTAGATCTAGGCTAACGAATGGGACACTAAGCTAGTCGGATATGGGGTTCTTGGTTCTGAGGGGAGTTTCTGGTACACCACAATTCTCTGAGGTCTTGGTTTCCTGCGCATAGTTCTGTGCATACGCAGAATCCCTGCAACATGGCGCCCAACATGGTTATGGTCTGATGAGCCTTACTAGTACTTTTATTAGTCCACAACGCCCTCACTCTGGTTTCCGGATAACGGGAGTGACGGCTTAATCTACCTGAGTTTCGACTAAAGGTTCGTTCAAGCTTGAAAATTAAAAAGATTCGTTTTTACTGAAACCAAGTGCTACTGTAGAACTTGTCGTTATTCTTTAGCGTGTCCTGATGGCGGTCGATATAGCCGCGCATAGTAGGGCTCCTCTACGTCAACATTTGCGGACGTATGGGGTGCCTGATGACGGGCTGGCTGTGGTCTTTGTGGTAGCTGCTGACGCAGCACACCCTTATGAGTTGTTTTACTCTTGGGTGACTTTTCCAAAGGTGAATGCGGACGATGATACGTTCCACACCTACACTGCCACACAAGTACCAGCGGCTTATGCTCCGTATAGGACACTAGAAATACCTATATCTGCCTGGCAGCATACCATTTGGTTTAATGGCGCCCTTCCCCATATGGTGGCACCGCCAAGACTTGGCCCTTTGTCCGTTGCAGGGGCTGATTGGCCGGTGCTGGCCGGTTTTACACCCCATCCCAACTACATGACAGTTGGGGTGGCAGACTTACGGGTACTACACACTGCCCTGATTACGGTCCATAGGGCTTTAGTGCAGTACGTGTCTCGCAACGTGCAGGTGGGGGTACCTGCTGTTGCGGGTCAGACGAGTGAACACCGAGCTGTGGTCATTAATCCCGTGATGGTTAATGCGGTTGTTGGCAAGCGCCCCCAAAGTAAGGATGAATTTCCTTACTGGCTTGCTGAAAAGTTTGATCAACTGGAAGCCGTGTTTCCAAACACTTCTCCTGTGGATAAACACAGGATACTCACCATTACTTTGCCAAAGGATCTGGTACCTGATATTGTCGATTGTAACAATTGGGGCACGGTCTTTGCTGCGACCTATTCGAAGTGCTACGGCACTCCGTCTATGTCTGTACTACCCTCTGTCATCAAGAAAGTTCAGGAAAATCATGGTGCAGAGGCGGCCATTGAATTGGGAATGAGGCTTGTCGACAGCTTCGATGTGGTTTCTTCCATGGTGATGGGGAACCTAAAAGGAGATGCTCTGCAGTTCCAAGTAGGCAATATGCTGGAACTTGTGGCTCCTGCCGACAGGCCCAGGGAATTTGCAAAAATTATTGCAAAAGCCTACAGAATGGTGGGACGTAGCGCCTTAGGCGTGAAACCCACCGTTAAGATTCCTGATGTAGTACAGCAGACTAAGGTGAGTTTGTCTACAAAAGACGAAAAGCCCAAGTTTCCGAAGGAAAGTTGGCGAACCAAAAAACAGGGAAAACAGCAACAGAAACGTAGGTCGCGTTCTGCTTCGCCAGTTCAGTCGTCCACTGAACGTAAATATGATTTGCGCGATCGTGCTAATATTAAGTCACCTGATAGATTTCAGGTTTCTGAACGCTCTCCTCGTTCTTCACAGGAAACATCGGCTTCACAATCCGGTGGCGGAGACCGTGGAAGAGGAAGGGGTGCTCAAGGTCGTGAGCAACCCCGCCAGACTGACGTAAAAGGCAAGCAGGACGACGCTGCACGTCAAAGACCTCCATTTCAGAAAAAAAAGGTTGCTGCCTCAGATGGTACGGACACTGCTTCGGAACCGGACATGGGCTCTAACGGTGTTAGACAGCGCGGCGGAAGTTACAGTAGTGCGGCAAGCACTGCGTCCGTATCTGGAGGTGACAGCAACTGATACATATGTGAGTGTTGAAACTGCTGATACTCGCGTAAACCCCCCTGAAAGGATGTTTATAATCCTTAAAATAGAGGGTGACATACATCGTAGAATTAGAGTAGTCTTTTGGGATAATTTGTCCTCCACTTATGACATTCTGTTAGCGGAGGTAGATTGGCCTCCGGCTTTCATTTTAGATGTTCCTAGAGGGGAGGTGGTGATCCTCCCCGCCTTTGGGCACACAGTGCCTATGGAACATGCTAACAGGTTGGCCGGAGAGTGGGCGCAGGCGCAAGCGCCTGCGTTGTATCGCAATCAAGTGGGCTGGGATAAAATTTCTCCCGATCATACGATTCCGTTGCGGTCCGATCCCCAGCCTCAACCCCATTATCCCATGCGTCGCGAGGCTAGATCTCACGTCGCGACTATCCTTGAACAATTGGAATATCAGGGAGTAATTGAAACTTGTGTGTCACCTATGAATAACCCTTTATTCACTGTGACGAAGCCTGACGGTTCGTACCGCCTAGTTTTGGATTACCGGCACTTAAACTCTGCGCGGTACAGAATACTCACGGGTCGGCTCTCGTCGATAGTCTTGTGAGAAAACGGTTTAAAACCACACTTGACATTTCCAATGGCTTTTACAGCCATAACCTGTCCCCTCAGAGTAGTGAGTGGACGGCTTTTACCTCGGGCGGTAAACAAAGAAAGTTTAAAAGGCTTCCGATGGGCTATAAGAACAGCCCTGGGGTCTTTGCTGCTCGAGTGGTCTCGCTCCTAGAGTATATGGACCCGGATGCATACTCGTATGTTGATGACATCTATCTAACAGACGACGAGTTGCTTCCACACCTTGCTCGCGTGGATAGCATAATTACTATGTTTGCAGACTTCGGATACAAATTCAATTTTGCGAAGTGCCATATTGCCGAGCTCACAGTGTTGTTCTTGGGGTACGAACTCAACAGTGAGGGTCGCGGCTTGGCTCCGCACTTCCTTGAGAAGTGCGCTCGCCTTTGTACTCCTACAACGCTGAAGAAATTACAATCATTGCTGGGTTTTCTGAATTTCGGTCGTACCTACATTCCTGATTATGCCCAGCGTATCAAGACTCTTTATGCCTTGGTACAACCTACTTTTACCAAATCATGCTGGCTGCCAGAGCATACAGCTGCTTTGCAAACTTTGCAGTCTGATCTTCTTGCTTCAAAATACTTACAAACTCGTGATAACCACACTAACCTGGTCATTAGAATTGTGCCAGGCCCAGTGGATTTCACGTACTTAACGTTCAATGAGGGCGACACTGTTCCCATTGCTTACAAATCTCATCTGTACACTTCAGCTGAGCTGCGCTTTTCCGCTGTCGAAAAAGTACTGACAGCAGTTCAGATGGCGATCCTGAAAGAACGAGCGCTATCACAAGGAAAGCACATGCTGGTGGTAACACCGTACCCTGCCCTTGAGGCAGTCACTAAAGCTAGTGTACCAAATTCTAAGGCATTGCATCCAAGGTGGATACAATGGGCAACTTCCTTGGCTTCGCAAGACGTCACATATATCTTTGACGCGGCGTTGCAGTCTCAGGAGTTCTTGGATTATGAATTCGTTCATCCGACTCCTTCGACATTGCGCCCACTTGAGGAGTACCGTTGTGTCATTTACACTGATGGGTCTGCGCAACCCGCTACTGGATCGAAGCACGCCTATTCAGCTGCCTGCGCAATTGTTGTGGGTACTTTCGTGAATGGAGAGTTCCAGTCTGAAGCTGTACATACACAGACATTTGGTGATTGTACCGCGCAGTTGGCTGAAGTTCGTGCTCTAGTGCTTGCACTGGAGTATGCTGACATTCGAGTCCCCACTCTCGTGGTG
The DNA here is from genome assembly GCF_964204655.1 of Triturus cristatus. Lineage (NCBI taxonomy): Eukaryota > Metazoa > Chordata > Amphibia > Caudata > Salamandridae > Triturus > Triturus cristatus. The sequence goes on from NC_140591.1 coordinate 24,997,990, forward strand.
TGTGACTCATTCTATTGTGTTCATTCTGTGGAAATGTGGATTTTCCTGATCAGTTATGTCCCCTATCTTGGACCCCAACGGTTCTATATACATGTTACAAGTACATGTATGTTCCCTCCAGTTCCAGTTTCTAAGACGCAAACATATGTGTGTCTACCGTCAACATGTTCTCTGTCAGATCCGCCATCAATGGGCTGGATATTCGATTCCTAAGTATGAAAGGCCACCGACTTTATATGGCTAAGTTACTTCATTTTTACAGTTCAGGCAAGTAGGCCCGATTCTGTCCTCAAGCCTTTCCCTGCTCTCTGTCTCTGACAGCTTCAGCTTGAGCTCGCATCTGTATCCATGAACTTTGTCCTACTCCCTGTGCAGCTAACGGTGCCTGCCTCGGCCAGTTTTCGCCTGTCTGCCAAGAAGTTGTATTTCACCTTCGAATTATCTATTTTGCTCTCCAGCCGATGCATTCCTGTCCAGTGATTTAGGTAAACATTTCCTTTAGCTCACAAGCAGAGGACTCAGCCTTTCCGTCCTCCTGCAAGTGATTCATAGCCCTGCTGCCATGGAAAGTTTTCTATCCCTCGCATCTCATATAGACACTTAGACGCTTGTACACGTACACAGTCAGTATAGAATAGATTCTGTCCGAGAGTCTCTTCCTTGTGGATAACATAGTTCTTTAAACATAGGATGTTAGATATGATTTGGGATTAGGTTGACTTGACCCCCAGACTTCTCGTCTCCACATGTAGAGCTAAATGTCAAGTCCCCTTCACCCCCTAGTTGCACGTCAATTACACGTCATACTGCTGCGCGCGCATCTATGCCAAGTATTATCTTATAGATCCACCTATGTCTGATAATTCTAACCAATCATGTTTCTTTTATTCCTTATTACGCCTAGTTTCGATTATGTCACTGTTTTGTCACTTTTCTTATCAAATGTTACGCCTTCTACATTCGTTTCATTGTAATGTACTTATTATAAAAATACATGTCTATCAATAAATTATTGTACTTCACTTCCTGAACCCTCGTGGTGACGGAACCTGAAGGCCGCGACTCGAGTCGGCCATTTTGAATGGAATAAAGCCCATTAGAAAACCTCTTATACCACGGATTCTGCCTCTTGTTATTTTGAGCTATTTACTTTATTTTAAGATTCCGTATGAAATTCAGTCCGGTATTTTATTTACCACATAATGGCGCCCGAACAGGGACACTTTCTCATCTCACGCGCCGGCGGTGCGTTGCAGGCCCGGTCTCCTGCCACAGCTGGACGGACCATAAACGCGTACCAGCAGGATTTCCTGTAAGCTCCCTCCGGTCAAGCGGGGGCGACTGAGGCTGCGATCAACCCAGACGAGGCGGTGAGAAGTGCGAAGTATCCCGACCAGAGCCTAGCTGAGAGAGCAAGATCCGAGGTATACAGAGGCCCACCAGGTTTTCCGAAATCCCGACGTCCAGAGGGTCCGATGTCCGCAGTTATCGAGTCCTGTCCATTCTCTGAGGCCTTCCGTTTCAAGGAGCTACTCGGTGAGTACCATCGCCGGGGAGGCGTGTTGACGCGCACATAGGTTGTGCCGGTCAAGACGGATTTGGGTACACAAATCCGGTCTGCACTGTTTAGCAGTGTATATGTACTGTTTAGCAGTATATCAAGTATTCCGAAGTATTCAGTTATTGTCAAGAATTCAGCGTGGTGATTAGTTAGGCAGACTGTCATCATTGTCGATCATTGTTATAATGTTTAATGTTTAATGTTTAAAGTATTCAGAAATGTCTTGCATATTGTGGTATGAATGACTGTTCATTGTTCACTGTTCATTATTGTGTTTCTCGTATTAAGCAAGTTCAAGAGTAAGTATCAGATCAGTTGTCAATATGCCGTTCTTCTCGAAGTTAAGACAGATTACTACCAGAAAAGGGGTGCTTGAAGAAGCAGTTCCTATTCCTCCTAGAGACACTCCAGGACATTTCATGTACCATAAGCATGGCTTAGATGCCATATTGTTTCTTGATCTATGGGTAGATTATACCAAAGGATTACCGGAAAGTCAAAGGTGGCCCATAGCGGGAACCTGGGATGCAGAGTGCATCATGAAAGTGGAGGAAGAGTTATGGAAAAGAAAGGTCAGACAGTCACAGAAAGACGCTGTTGAGTTATGGCGTAAAGAATCTCATAGACGAACAGAAAAAGCACGTAGACAAGAAGAGAGGAGTAAAGAAAGTTCAAATAAAGTTCAAGAAAATCTATTAATTGAGGAAGGTATCCGAGTGAAATCAGAACAAGTGAATAGACAAAGAAATGCTCTTATGAATGGTATGTATCCCCTTCTAGCCGAAGGACTACCTAAGGCTGTTACAGAGATGCCAAAAGACTTGCCACCCCCATTATTTCCAATTAAGGTACATCCAAAGGGGCATCCCAGAACCGCAGAAGATGTTTTTCTTTCCTCATATCTAGACGATGCAGCTCCCGAGTATGCTAACGCCACACCACATAGACCGTCTGGCGGAGGGGTTCAACGTCAGGATCAGGTATCTGTCCCCGTGCAACAGCAAGTTCCGACACAAGCGTCGGCAAGCACATCTGTTTCCGCATCTGTCTCCGCAGTCGACTCTACAGAGGTATCGACACCCATAGTTGCTGTGTCACGTTCGACGAATCCTTTCACACCCGACGCCCCAGATGGGGCCACGGGAGGTGCTAGCAGTACCTTTACACCACCTAGAATAAATAAACTTGTCTTTCAAGAGTCAACACATTCACGTACACCAAAATTCGTAAATGAACGTACGCTTAAGGAACTCCTTGTAAATTGTAGATATGACCCGGTGGTTGGTAAAGAGGACGAAATGGTCCTGGCATCATTACGTATCAGACGAGCCGCAGAGTATTTAGCAAGGTTACCAGGAATGACTACGCATCTGGATAACATATATCATTTTGTTCAAACAGGACGAGATCCAGGATGTATTAACAGAGCTATGGAATTCCAGAAAGTAGAAATACAGGGGGAACTGTTACGTTTCCTCATAAACTGTGTGATCAGAAATCAAGATCGTCCGGGGGTAGACCCGAATGCAATGCTTATTCTTACAAGATGGAGTCAGAATATATCAGAAGGGAGACACGATAAGCAAAATTGTATAATAGCCATGTGCCGAAAAATCCGTAAAGAAATAGAGCGTATTCATGAAGAGAGATTGGGAACAGACGAGTTTGAGCAAGATGAAGTGTCCGAATCAGGGAATTCCGCAAGACAGTCAGAGACCATAGCCTATGTAGGCAGAGGAAGATCTTGTGAAAATACTAGATGTTTTTCTGATCCAATACACTCTGTATGTCCAAATAATAGCAGAACGTATCCGACGCCTGTAATAAATCTGAAATCTCCTGAACATTCGTTTCAAGCCGCAGATAAAATACTACGAGAACGAAGAGGTTACCACCTCCTCGATTCCATGGATGAGCAAGAATTAGCCAGATCAGCCGTTCACTGGGTTGTTAGTCCTGAAAAATACGGTGATGAGACCGTAGCACACACGTTTCTCAACCTCAGTACAGATGAACAACGTTTAGCTGGAATCTATATGATTCAGCAACTCCTCATATTATATAAGAGCCAACATGCTGACCCTGGTCCTTTACCTGATATATTAACGGAACTACTTACGTACAGATGGAGAGGTTCTAGTAACAAGCTAATTAAAGAGATATTAGTGTCACGTAAGCAGTATGTCCTTTTTGTAAGTCCGGATTCTCTCTCGCTGCCCCACAGAGAAAGAGCGCCGTACTATATGGATAGACAAAATCCCCTACGAGAAGTGCACCCAATAAAAGGCGAAGACAATGAGTTTCACCGTGTATTTGTTTACACACCCATATCAAAAATGGAATTATTAGAAATGAAGAAAGTAGTACCTAGTCATGACAAAGACCCAGCGGGTTTCCACCGAGAAATTAAAGACATGTTACTGATGGGAGAGTACACCTTTCCTGATATTATGACGATATTAAAGGTGCTTTTGCCTGCTGGCATTTATGAAAAACTGAAAGAAAAAGAGTGGGAAGTGGGAGACCAAAAGATAGACTGGACAGCATTAGCAGAGGAAGAAAGGGGCCGAGCTGCAGGTTCAGGGCTCGGGGATAAAGTTAAACTATTACCAGGTTTACTAGTACAGGTACTGCCACGTTTATTAACTACAAAAAAGGAAGATTGGGGTGCAATCACAGCCTGTAAACAAAAGCAAGATGAAGACACAAGCGATTATTATGCTCGATTTGAAAAATGTTTTGGTATAAATAGTGGTATAAAAGCAAGTAGTGACTCATATCCACATCTATTTGTGACAAAATTAGTGGAAAATGCATTGCCCCCAGTGAAGAATAGAATATTGAAATTCGAGAGTACCTGGCAAAGTAACACTCCGTCGCAAATGCTACAAATGTTACAGTATCATCACAATAGAATTAGGGATGAACAAGAACACGAGCATAGACGCATGAAGGATACAAAAATGAAAATGCTAGTTTCTCAGACAGTACCAGCAGATGGTCACAAAAAGGGTGTGACACATTCTGGTGATTCTGCAGTTCCTGTAAAAGGAACCTGCAATTACTGTAAACAACTAGGCCATTATGTACACGATTGTCCAGTCCTGAAACGTAATATAGCTACAGGTATTGCAAAAGAGAGACCACGATTAGTTAGACAAGATCAGAATGAACAAGGAGCTATGCAGCATGGACAGTCCATGCCAGTTCAGCAACAGTCTATGCCAGCCTCACAGCAACCCATACAGTTTGTGCCAGCTGCACCACCGTTGCCTGCTACTGCCACACAAACCACAACACGACAAATGTATCAGACTGCACAGTATGAATACCCTGAGTATCAGCGTTACGCATGAACCAGCCTAGAGAGGGAAGTTGACTTACCGCTTATCGAGATTCCGGTAGATCAAGAAGGACCTTATGTACATAGTGAATTATTAGGTCAAGATAGAAAATTCTTACTCGATACAGGGGCAAGTCGAACAACCATAAAACGTAGTGAAGTTCCAGGGGCACCCCTCTCAGGCTCTCAAAATGTTTCCCTTGGTTTTTCAGGAAAACCTATTGTTAATGAAGTATCACAGCCTCTACCACTTACGATAGGACCTTTGACACGAACTACAGATTTATTGCTTACTAAATCATGCCCAGAAAATCTGTTAGGAATTAAAACTCTGAAAGCACTAGGAGCCATAATATGTTGTTCTCCGGAAGGAGTAAGGTTGTTTTTGCGTGATTTTAAAGGTCACTATGTGTCTAGAGACATGGATCCCCGACTACAGATTTTACCAGTACATCTATGGGCACAAGGCCCTACGGATGTTGGATGCATGAACATTACACCCTATCGAGTCACACTGAAAGCAGGAGTGGTACTACCACGAATGCGACAATACAAGTTACCGCATGATGCTGTAGTGGCTTTGCTGAAAATCATTGATGAGCTAATTGCCCAGGGAGTAGTTGTAGAAACAGACTCCAATGTATGTAATTCACCGATAATTCCGATTCTTAAACGAACTGATCCTACTGCCCCACCAGTGTACCGATTGGTTATTGATTTGCGTGAACTAAACAAGTGTATTGTACCACAATTCCCTGTGGTCCCTGATATATCATCATTGTTGACAGCAATTGATTCCGAAGCAACATTTTTTACTGTAATTGATCTCAAGAATGCCTTTTTCAGCGTCCCAATAGATCCGGAAAGCCAATACTTGTTCGGATTCAGTTTAAATGGGCGCAGCTTTAAATTCTCACGCGCTCCTCAAGGATTTACAGAAAGCCCCAGCATCTACAGCCAAGCACTGAAACGAGAACTTGACAGTATCCACATGCCAGTCAATACTGCACTGCTTCAATATGTCGATGATCTGCTGATCACCGCGAGAAGCGAGCCAGAATGTGAAAAAGCTTCTCTGACAGTTTTACATTTCCTAGCCGACAAGGGGCACAAGGTGTCCCCTTCTAAGCTGCAATTCTGTGTTCAGCGAGTTATTTATCTTGGTCACTCGCTGTCCAAGGAGGGAAGGCAGCTTACACCAGATCGCATCCAGTTAATTGCTAACATGTCAATACCCCAGACACAAAAGGAGGTGCGGGCTTTCATAGGCCTCACTTCATATTGTAGGCAGTGGATCCCTCAGTACGCATTTCTAGCAAAACCACTCATTCAGTTAACCACACAGGAGGCAGCCACATCGACTGTTCTCCCTTGGACTCAGGAACATACACAAGCTTTTGAAAGCCTAAAGGAAGCCTTATGTCAAGCACCTGTTTTAGCAACACCATGTTATAGCAAACATTTTACACTCTTTGTTACAGAACGCGAAGGTACTGCCTTGTCAGTACTCACTCAGGATCAAGCAGGATCACGCAAGCCATGTGCTTATTTTTCCAGTACATTAGATCCCGTAGCTCAGGCTTTGCCTGCATGCCTGAAATCAGTGGCAGCGACAGCTTTAGCAATCAGACAAAGCGATGCCATAGTATTAGGACACCCATTGACAGTTCAAGTACCACATGCAGTAGAGGTTCTTGTGAACCGAACACAAACACAACACTTGACCATAGCAAGACTTACCGGTTATGAACTGACATTGTTTCAACCACACATAGAGATCCGACGGTGTAATACATTGAATCCTGCTACACTATTACCTGTAATTGGAACAGACCCACTAGCTCATGATTGTGTTGAAATCATTGAAATAAAGACGAAACCTAGACAAGACTTGACAGACGTTCCATTGTTAGATCCAGACCTGACGTTGTATGTAGACGGATCATGCATGAGAGCAAGTACAGGAGATTTAGTGGCCGCGTATGCAGTCACAACAGACACTGAAGTTATTGAGACACATTGTATAGATACTCTGTCAGCCCAAGCAGCAGAACTTATTGCTCTAACGCAAGCCTGTATTCAAGCCACAAATAAGAAAGTTAATGTATACACTGACTCACGTTATGCATTCGGAGTTGTACACGACTTCGGCGTGCTGTGGCGAGAGAGAGGTTATCTAACGTCCCATGGTGCCCACATTCAGCACGGACCCCTCATTCATGCCTTGTTAGACGCAATACATCTACCCACTGCTATATCGATTATGAAATGTAAAGCACACACGAAGGTTACTGATACCATTTCTCAAGGCAATGATTTAGCTGACAAAACAGCTAAACAGACTGCTCAGAATCGCACATTAGACATGACAAAGCCAATAGTTCAGACACCAACACAGTGTATGACAATTAAGGATCCCGCACTTGATGTAATTGACATACAGACACATGCCACAGCAGAAGAAATAAAGAAGTGGACTGAACTAGGAGGGATCCAGACAGATCAAGGATGGATGACGAAGGAGAAATCTGTATGGTTTCTCCCTGATTCCATGGTTCAAGCCATTATAGCTACAGTTCACAGTCCAGCACATTTAGGAGAGAAGGCTATGCTAGACAGCATTCAGCACATTTGGTTCAACAAACATTTACGAGCAGCAGCTAAACAAAAAGTTCGTACCTGTATGATATGTTGTCAGTTTAATCCAGGAAAGAGTGTTCCCGTAGAGCAGGGTGGATTTCAGCCTCCTGACCATCCTTTTGAAGTCCTCCAGATGGATTATATTCAGATGGAACGTTGTCGAGGATTCAAATATGTTCTCGTAGTTGTCTGCGCTCTCTCCCGTTGGACAGAGGCGTATCCCGTATCAGATTACACTGCCCCGACTACTGCCAAGCAGCTAGTTCGAGAATTCTTCCCACGGTACGGTTTACCTCGTGTTGTATATTCAGATAACGGTCAGCCTTTCTCATCCGAATTAATGAAACATGTCTCACTCTTGTTGGGATATCAGTGGAAATTCCACTGTGTCCGACATCCCGAGGCAGCAGGTCTCGTAGAAAGACATAACCAGACACTGAAAATCAGACTGTCCAAAATATGTAGAGAGAAAGGTGTCGACTGGATAGTAGCATTACCAGTTGCACTCTTTTACATGAGAATGGTAGCACACTCTAGAACAGGGCTATCCCCGTATGAGGTGATCTTCGGTAGACCGCCGAATATGTGGGGGACGCCTATACCACGTAAAATAACTGATGTTGACTGTAATATGCTGACAGATTACCTGGCTTCCTTGATGTCTGCACTACAATCTTCTCGTTCACAGGTAGCTGCAGCCTTTCCCGACAACACTGAGGCGAAACCCCATGACGTTGTTCCGGGTAATCTTGTCTTTGTGAGAAATTTCGACAGGAAAAGTCAACTGGAGCCCAGGTGGAAAGCACCCAAGTTGGTCCTGTTGACCACAAGAACAGCCGTGAAGATCGAGGGACGCAAAGGGTGGATTCATTCAAGTCACGTCAAAAAATTTCATGGACTACCTTCAGACATAGACACTGTGCCCTGCACTCCCTCACAGACTGATTCAAAACTTCCTTTTGTTGAACAGAATGACTCTCAGTGCTATAAATTAAAGCTTAGGCCCAAACAGTCGAGCAATTTGATTGTTTAAGTCCTCTCCAAGGTGAAGCGGTTGAATTGTCTCCGACATGTATCCCTTGGACCTGAGTAGAGAAAATACCCGAGAAATGTTGAAACGACAGGCGTATTGTAAATCACTGCGTAGCTACTGTATGAGGACATTATTAATTTTGTTTTTATTGAGTATTTTAGTAATTATTACGAGTGTGATTTTGCACATATATCATCCTATCTCTAGACATGTTTATAATGTTGCTGCAGAACATTCTTTTAGTGACCTACCGCCACATGAATTATCTTATAGACTTGCGCTGCGCAATAACACATTCATTAGTATGTTACATCATTCCCATCAGACTAGTAATGCGACCAATTGTTGGGTGTGTGGCCGACTTCCTCCCTATCAGAATAACAAAGGAGTTCTGCCTTTCTTTCCACATCCGTTCACACACAATGGCTCCTGTGGAGCATGGTTTAGTTTATTAAATTCCATAGACCCAGACACAGCAGTTTATCAACAACATTGGATATGGGGAAATCTGAATCTAGTTTTATTCAAAGTCTGTCACCCTAATAAGGAGGGTCACCCCAGTAGAACAGGAACTGATTTAGAAAATGAAGTGTATAAATTAGGTAATTTTACGCCTAATCTTATGATTCTGAATGTCAAATCCGAAGTTGAACTAATTCTGCCCACTATGTCAGTATTTCCAGTAAAGGGTGAATTATGTGTGAGAAAAGTTGGTTCCATACACATGGGCCATAGTAAATGTGTTACTACAGTAGAATATAGTGATCAAGGTAAATCTTCATTTAGAGCTTCTCGCCATTCTTACTTTATATGTGGTCAGACGGCATATATGCGTCTGCCTCTAGATTGGGATGGTACCTGTTACATCGCATTCCTTTTGCCACCTGTTTTCCTAGCTCCCCCTGATTATTATCGAAATGTTCATTTAGTACACAATAGAGAGCAAAGAGATCTCCCAGTTGTCGATTATACTGAGACAGCATGGGACAAGTATGTAGATTTCAATAAAGGTATCTTTCCCTATATAGGTACAATATCAAATAGTAAGCTGATACGCAGACTCACCAAGACTCTTGAAGCTGTAGTAAACGAGACTATAGCCGCCCTAGGCAATCTGACAGAGGAACAATCAATGATGAGAATTGTTGTTCTCCAGAATCGTCTTGTCCTTGACGTCATCCTGGCCGATAGGGGCGGAGCTTGCAGGGTCATCGGATCCAGCTGCTGCATATTCATACCAGAAAATTCACCATCCGTATATAAAGCTATAACACGCCTTCATAAGATTGTAAGCCAGATACACGAAAATCCAGGCACTTGGACGTGGTCCGGGTGGTTTTGGAGTGTGATATCAGCCTGGGGATGGAGAGTTCTATCCTTCCTAGGTATTGGCCTTCTTATGCTCTTCAGTTGTTGTTTATGCCTACAATGTGGACCAGCGATTTGTGGTCTGTGTGCCACATCATGCATTCCATATCACAGTTCTCGTTCAAAATGCCGGAAGGAAGAAGAAATGATGCTCCATGAGCAAATCAATGGAATGATGAAGATTGATGTCTCGTGAAGGGCAAGAAGGGGACAAGGAGGGAATGTGGAAATGTGGATTTTCCTGATCAGTTATGTCCCCTATCTTGGACCCCAACGGTTCTATATACATGTTACAAGTACATGTATGTTCCCTCCAGTTCCAGTTTCTAAGACGCAAACATATGTGTGTCTACCGTCAACATGTTCTCTGTCAGATCCGCCATCAATGGGCTGGATATTCGATTCCTAAGTATGAAAGGCCACCGACTTTATATGGCTAAGTTACTTCATTTTTACAGTTCAGGCAAGTAGGCCCGATTCTGTCCTCAAGCCTTTCCCTGCTCTCTGTCTCTGACAGCTTCAGCTTGAGCTCGCATCTGTATCCATGAACTTTGTCCTACTCCCTGTGCAGCTAACGGTGCCTGCCTCGGCCAGTTTTCGCCTGTCTGCCAAGAAGTTGTATTTCACCTTCGAATTATCTATTTTGCTCTCCAGCCGATGCATTCCTGTCCAGTGATTTAGGTAAACATTTCCTTTAGCTCACAAGCAGAGGACTCAGCCTTTCCGTCCTCCTGCAAGTGATTCATAGCCCTGCTGCCATGGAAAGTTTTCTATCCCTCGCATCTCATATAGACACTTAGACGCTTGTACACGTACACAGTCAGTATAGAATAGATTCTGTCCGAGAGTCTCTTCCTTGTGGATAACATAGTTCTTTAAACATAGGATGTTAGATATGATTTGGGATTAGGTTGACTTGACCCCCAGACTTCTCGTCTCCACATGTAGAGCTAAATGTCAAGTCCCCTTCACCCCCTAGTTGCACGTCAATTACACGTCATACTGCTGCGCGCGCATCTATGCCAAGTATTATCTTATAGATCCACCTATGTCTGATAATTCTAACCAATCATGTTTCTTTTATTCCTTATTACGCCTAGTTTCGATTATGTCACTGTTTTGTCACTTTTCTTATCAAATGTTACGCCTTCTACATTCGTTTCATTGTAATGTACTTATTATAAAAATACATGTCTATCAATAAATTATTGTACTTCACTTCCTGAACCCTCGTGGTGACGGAACCTGAAGGCCGCGACTCGAGTCGGCCATTTTGAATGGAATAAAGCCCATTAGAAAACCTCTTATACCACGGATTCTGCCTCTTGTTATTTTGAGCTATTTACTTTATTTTAAGATTCCGTATGAAATTCAGTCCGGTATTTTATTTACCACAATTCTTACAATGACAATCTACATTTTTGGATTCAGAATGATTTTCGTGATTCCAAAGGTAGCACAATAAAGCATAAAACGCTTTGGGTTCGAGTGGCAGCACTTAAAGAACTGCTTCCACTCGTGAATGTAATTCACACTCTTGGTCACCAACGAGTTGGCGTCCATGCTGTCGGTAACAGTCTGGCTGACGAGGCAGCAAAAACAGCAGTGGCGACATATCTAGTAGCAGCAGTTACAAGATCAAAAAGTAAGATGGATGATGAAATATTGGTGGCTATTGCCGCTTCCGAGACCGGGAAAAACTTTCCGAAGGGTTTTCCTTCTCGCTACCATTATCGCTTAAGTCCTGATAACGTCCCGTTAGTGAGGATTAACGACGTTGGTGACAGATTGATTCCCAACGCGGACTGCAGACCATCTTTGATATCAGCTGCCCACGAGGGTGTTGCGTCTGCGCATGCCGGAGTGTCGGCTACTATATCTCTTTTGCAACAACGTTACTGGTGGTACGGTTTGTACAAACAAGCGCGGGCATACGTTCTTAATTGTGACATTTGCCAACAGATTAAACCTTCCTCTGCAGCGCGTCCACCGCAAACACAGTTGCATATATCTAATCAACGACTTGCGTGCGTTTATTTAGATCACTGCGGTCCTATTACCTCTGATACTGCGTACAAATATATCTTGGTTGCAGTTGATTCGTGCACACGTTTCCTGTGGGTATGGCCACAAAGGAGTGCTGATGCCAGAACTGTCATCAAGGATTTGCGTGTCTTTATAGGGAGTTTTGCATGTGGTACCCTTCATTCTGATCAGGGTCCTGCGTTCCCCTCTAAGGCGTACAAGGAGGCCATGAGAGAACTGGGGGTCCAAGTCAAATTTTCGTCTCCATGCCGGCCTGAGGGCAACAGTGTTGTGGAGCGGATGAACCGTGACCTAAAGCAATCTTTGACAGCGAGGGTATTAGATACAGGCCGGAACTGGCTCTCCCACTTGTATGACGTACAACGTGCACTTAATAATCTCCCTAGAAGGTCTCTGGGTGGGAGGACCCCGTACATGATGCTCTTTGGAGTGAGAATGTTTGTCCCGGACCTTGATGGTCTAAACATGGCGGCGACAGCCGCCCCTTTTGACCTAGATGACCACTGTGCTGTATTGCAGAATCTACAAGAAGCCAGAGACACTCTAGCGAAAGGACACGTACCCTCTACATCCGAAGCTGCGCTCCAGATTCCGGTAGTCGGCTGGCTACCTCGAGTTGGTGACCTGGTCCGTGAGAAGGTGGAGAACAAGAAGGAGTTCGGCCCCTCTTATCGTGCACCGGTCCCGGTGCTTGGAGTGCTGGGTACGCGTACAGTTGTTTTACCTCCACTTCTTGGTCGCAAGGATAACAGGTACATCTCGATTGACAATGTCAAGCTACAGCGGGTGGCCGATTCTCTATAGTATGACACCTTCAGTTTCTTGCCCTTCGATGCTGAGAAACTCTGTTGTGGTGCCACCCTCTAACATCTTGCCTGAAGTTTCCATTGAGATGCTTGCAGTTACTGGTCCTTCTATGCCATCTAATGCTGGTGGTTTACCTGATGATCCTGGTTGCACCTTGGACTTACATCTGGCTGGTGCTAATAAGTATTTTTTTGTTCATGTCCATAGGGTTTGTGGTAGTGTTTTTTAAATTGATCAATGGACACTACCTGAATGAACGATCTACAATTCGATTAATTGATGGAGCTTTAGCCCCCCATTCTTCATCACACATCATGAAAAGGGACCAGACTTTTGTGAACATCACCGCCTGGCCTGTACGTGATGGAATTGCTTGGGATGCTGTGAACTTTCAAATTCATGGTCCCACCGAAGTGATTAATGTGCCAACTGTTTTTCGTGTTTCTATGGGTGATGTAGTTAAACAGAACATCCGATCAGATGATTGGGATGTGCAAGCGATAGAAACACTGTTTTCTGATTTGAAATATTATGCTGCATTTGATGCTGAGGATTTGTATTTAAATACTGCAAATTACGATGAACAATTTTGCTATCAACATTATGGAACACATTTCCTACATAGGGCAAATACATTTCGGAATTTTGTTAATTTCACTCAGTGGGAACATTGTCCTGTCCCTATGAGTGGCAGTTCTGCCACTTTAGTGAAAAAATTCACATACTTCTCGGATTTTAGTGTGTCTGACCCTAACTCTTTTTATTTTAAGGTGGCGGTAGAACCAGCTTCTAAGGTTAGACTGACACACACCAAATTATTATATTCCAAATCCTTTATGGATGAATTGGCTATTGGAGGTTATGACCTCTGGAAAGCTACTATCGATCTTAAATCGGTTTGAGGAACTAAACCGTGGCAGGTACAAGGAACAGAAGCTTTGCATCGTGCCTGTCTTATCCCAAATCATATGTTATTTTTGAATTCAACTATTTTTCAGACCACCTGTTTTGGATTGGCTACATCTAAAAAATGTAATTCCCCCACAATCCCGGATCTGGCTGCTTATCCTAATTGGGCGAATCACACAGATCTGTCCCTTACTATGTTGCAGTCCCTCGTCTCCAACACCACCTTCAATATTTCAGCAATAGATCCTGAGGGATGGTTGGTATGGCAGACGGGTTCAGATTCCTGTCAACGTCGGTTTCTGAATTTGACACCAGGGTATACACAATTTAGGGTAGACCCTCGTTTTCCATCGTCACACACGGTTACTACCTACTCAGTAGGTAAGTTATGCCAGTCATGGTTGCAACATTCCACATTAGCTTCAGTTAAGCTTCATTTATAAAGGTTAAATGACAAAATTGATTTGAATGATTTTGTTAAGGGTCCTGCGAGTGGCAGGTCCAAGAGATGGGTTTATGCTATTTACAATGAAGTTTGGAAGTTATCGCAAATTGAAGCTGCTTCCAGGCTACGTGCTATTGACCAGGCCAATATGGAGAAAGTATTGGCTGTTATAGATAATAGTATTAACACCTTGTCTTCTAGAATTTATACATTAGATAATATTGTTTCATCTGTCGTAGACATTGTGCAAGATGAAGTGTCTGTGTTATATCATGGTCAAAATCAGTTGCGTTCAATTATGCAGTTTGCATGGACCTTGCAAACGTTAAAAGCAGGGAAAGTCCCTTGGGATTACATGAATACGTCTTCGTTATTCCTTCCTTTTAATTTGACCGATAAACAGCAGTTCATGTCCATGAAAGACGCAACTTACGCATTACTGCACATTGAAAAACTAGAACCTTTACCTTTTTCTATTGCTGAGTTGAATTCGGCTGTGTGGCTTGTACACGGATTGATCACGTTGCCTTTTTCAAGGTTTAAGTTCAGTTCGTGCATGAAGCATTATGCCATAGGCAGATATGAACAGCTTGGTAATGACTTCCTGCACGAAGTTGGGTCACTTCCTTTCACATATAGATGCGTGAGGGATGGCAAGGAAGTTTACTTAAAAGGTGAAGAATGCACTTCCGCTCCTGATCATTCTGTGGTTTGTAGACATATACAATTACATGGCGCTTGCAATATACACGCTCCTAATTTAGCTTGTGTCCTAAAAGGTATTCCGATGCCAGTTATAACGTCTTCTTTTAAGCTGCTTGCCAACGGTAGTTATTTGCTTTTAAATAATGAAGCTTGCTGTGGGATGCTAGTGGGTATTCCTTACATAGTCACCGTTTCACAAAGGGTGGTTTGCTGTAATAACGTCCTTTTCCCACCCCCGCATGGCAGGCTCGATATATCCATCTGGCCGGCGATTCCAACCTTGAACGCGGAGTTCAACAGGATGAGTAGAATAAGAGCTCTTTTGTCTCAGGATGAAGTTTCTTTGACTTCGTCCCGTGAAACATTTCTTCTTCACATAGCAAACACACGCACTGAAGTACAAGCTCTTTTAAATACTGACCTCCCCCTACATTTTGGAACGTTGATACAGACTATCTTTAATGCTTCGTCTACGACTGGCCTTGTTCATTGTTTTAAAATTGTCGGCTCAGGCCTCGTGACATCTTTCCAAACTATTTTTGGTGTGATCCCCGCGTTTTTAAATTCTATTTTTTCAAGTATCTTCGGAGGGTTTCCCTTGCTACTAGCTCTTGGGGCCGGGATCCTCTTGTTGATCTGCGCCTTTCGTTATGGCTGCACGCCTGGGGTTACAAGACAGAATGCTCCGCCTGCTACATCTTCGTAGCCAGATGCTTGATTACTATGGCACTTTACCGCTGGCGACCTTAAGCGTCAAGTATGGATTGTCATTCCGGTTTGCTTATTTTACCTGTGTGCAGCCCGTCTTTCATTGCCTAGATTGTCCCTTCCAATGGGCTCTGGACTTGTGTCTGTCAAACTTGGTGTCACCTGACCCGGATTTTGATGAACTGATGTGTCCGTTACTGGATCATGAGTTTGCTTGTTCTGGAATTGGGTTCATGGCTTTGGGTGCTACACAAGGAGTCCTTGGGAACTGGGATATCGGAGAGGCAGCTATTGAATTCCTTGAACGAAGTTATCTCGAGGATGCTGACAGTTGTCCTGTTATGATGCTGGATGCTCCGATAATTGAGGAACACGTGTGTTCCTTTCCCTTACTAAATTGGATGGCAGATACTTTTGCGGAACGCTCCAATGATTTCCTCTTGGAAGATGTTGCAACTTATGGTGCATATACCTTGATGGATTGACTGTTTCACATAGTCAAGACAGGATGCATCCATAGATGTCATTTATTTTCTCGAAAATTCTTTCATGGTCTTTTCTCTGGGACATCGTTTCTATTTTTTACACGATTGTTTCTTCTTTTTTTTCTCGAACTTTACACTTACCTTATATGGACTTATAGTTCATGCTCTTGGTTCTGTTCTATATCACTTGAACTCTGCGTTCTTGATAAGTGCGCCCCTAGTGGTTAGTGATTCGATCAAAGGGGGGTGTAGTGTGGGTTAGCCACTCCCTATTTACAACACTAAGTTAGCATAACCAAGCCAACTGTTAGAAAGCCAGCTTGCCGTTTCTGCTGCTTTGCACGCGACACTGTTGTTATATGTTATTCATTTTAGAAATGCTTACTCGACTTTGCCTTACAGGATAACAGTTTATTGTTTAACATTCTTAACAGTGTGCTGCGACCTTCGTCTGTACATCATGTAAAGAACAAGTCTAGGACACTAGACTGTGCAGAGTGTTGTGTTCAGATTGATCGTACCACTTTTTAGACATATCATACATGCAGCTGCCAATATCTGAAGGGCAAGTGCCTTTAATATTACAGTACAAAATGTTTTAGAATTCATTCGAACAGAAGAGCTGATGCATGAGAGAGCCTAGCTGATCGTGTGATGTGATTCTACTAAGCTGATCTATACGGTATGGGGTTCCCCCTGTTAGCCTAAGAGACCTTCTATTAGTATAATAAACCTATTAGTTACTAGAGAAAGGAGTGTGGCTGTTTACCACTGTCATTATTATTATGATTGCTCCTTTCATTGTGTATGGTATTGTAACAATGCTGATGGTTCTGATCTTAACCATGTGTCTGCTAGTGTTAGCCAAAGTACTGCATCTTAGGACACGAGGTTTATAAAATAAACTCTTTAAACTTTACTGTGTCTGTATTATTCTGTTGTGGACTACTAAATAAGTACAAACAGGTATTTCGGATGCCCACCACTCCTGAGAAATATGTTCTGGGTTGCCTATACATTGGGACCGCCTAGCTAGATCTAGGCTAACGAATGGGACACTAAGCTAGTCGGATATGGGGTTCTTGGTTCTGAGGGGAGTTTCTGGTACACCACAATTCTCTGAGGTCCTGGTTTCCTGCGCAAAGTTCTGTGCATACGCAGAATCCCTGCAACAATTTCACTCGTAAAAAAACAATAAAATTCCCCCATTATAGTTAGTTCAGATAACTATAACTCGCGCGCCCGCAATCCACTGCTCATGACGTCACATATTACATCACTCATGACATGGTCAGTGGCATCACTCATGACATCACTGATGACATCATCCTTGTGATAGAGTGGCGGTCGCACGAGTTATAGTTATCTGAACTAACTATAACGGGGGAATTTCATTGGTTTTTTACGAGTAAAATATCCACCTAACTATAACATGTGTGAAACCTATGGTTTTTAAGTGAATTTGCAAGGTTTTTTAAATGCTAATTCCTAACTATAACGTGTGTGAAACCTATGGTTTTTTCAGTGAATTTGTACGGTTTTTTAAATGCTAATTTATTTATGTATTATTATTTTTTATATATTTTTGGGGGTTTTTCACCGTGCGCACACGGTAGGCGCACCCCCGCGATTTAAAAAAATAAATAAATGTAAAAAAATGTTCTGCCTTCGGGGTCCTTCAGGGACCCCCTGACAAAGTCACCGCCAGTAGATAATATATATATATATATATATATATATATATTTCCACAAGAATTCCCCACAATCCGAGGAGAAAGGAAAAAGCAGCACAGCCAGGTATCAGCAGCTTGGTGAGTTTTATTTATTCAGTCATAAATGTGACAACTTACTTTATTTTATGTATTTTGTTAATGTTGATTTTATTCTTTCTTTTGGGAGGAAATGGTGGACTGGAAATGTCTATGTAGTGTAGCGTTTTGGTGAAGTTTAGTAGTCTATAAAATATCAACAGAAAAAAATAATGCTTTTGTTTAGTAGTTTTATATGTTTAATTATTTTTTAGTTAAGGTTATTTATTTTAAGAATGTTGTACTTACCTTTAATTAAACTTTTCATGTGTAGTAGTATAAGTAGATCGCTTTTGTTGTGTTGTACATCTGGCAAAGTTTCGTCCTTCGCCAATGTTTGTCGGTTTTTAGGTGGTTTGATGGTTAATTAATTGGTTACTTTTATATTGTTGGTTTAATTAGTAGCAGCTTTCTATTGGTCTTTGTTGTTGTAGTTTAATTTTATTGATTGGAATAGCGTCTGTGTGATTTTTTTTGGCAGTTATAATTGAATTTGTTTAATGTTATCTGTATTTACTTAAGTGTTTTTTTATTTTTTATTATAATATAATGAGAATATGTCTTAATTTATGTTATATATATATTTTTTTAAATACGTTGTATATATGTTTGTTTATATATGTGATAGTGGTAATTATTAATTTATGTTTTAGAATTTGTGTATTTATTTTCATTAGATTTTTTAAGTTTATTAGTAAGTAGTTTGGTATTTTAGTGGTTTAATTCATTTGTAATGCATATTTTGATTTTTTTTTTAAAGGTTTAAAAATATTTTTTTAATAATGTTTAAATGTTATTTTTATGTTCAGTTAAGATGTATTTAAGCGATGTTTGTGTTGTCGATATTATCTATGTCAATATTTTTGTTGGATAATATGTTATTTTGAATTTTTCAATATTTGTGTGTACGGTTATTCTGTAGTTGATATTTTTGTAGTCGACAATTATTTGGCAATATTTTTTCTCGATATTTGCGTAATTTCAATTGTGTGTGTATTGGTAGTCGATATTTTTGTCTACGATATTAGTGATTCGATAATTGTGTTGGTAGATGTAATAGGGGTTGATTTTGTGTCTGTAATCCATTCCCAATGGAACACTCACTCCTGCTGTTAACGATAAACAAAAAAAAAACCATACAGTTAGTTAGATCTCCTGGACCCAAAAAGTTCAATGCGTTGATTCCTACTGTAGGCTGACTAAAATATGGGCCAGATTACGATGCCGTAGGAAACGCCTCCGACCCTCGGTTGGAGCCGTTCCTATTGTATCGTAATTGGCTGTTCGGATTCCTTTCCGACCGATCCATTTTGATGGGGTCAGTCGGAAAGGAATCCAAACTGGATTTCCGAATGGCCTCCAATTGGTTCGGCCCATCTGCCACTCGGAAAGCCTCCAGTAATCCCTTAGACAGCTCTTTCCACCCGAGGGATTACGATGGCAGATTCCCAAAGCCATTCTGTGCTGACCTTTCTGACACAGAAAGGCTGTGGGAATCAGACTTTGAGAACCCCCAGCAGGGCCCCCATGGGTACAAGGTTGCGGGTGGTGGCCTAGGAGGCACCTATGATGCCCCCCTGTTGATAGCTGCACCCAGTGGCAGGCACCTTGAGGTGTCTTGAGGTGCCAGCCACCGGGTGCAGAGATGAACTGCACCTCAGCTCTTTACAATGATAGCATGCATTCCAGTCGGAATACATGCGCCCATTGTAAAGAATAGGAATGCGATCGAACAGTGTTCGATCGCATCCTAATTGCTGGGCTGGGACCGATGACAGGAGGTCGTTTGGTCCCAGTCCCAAACTGGAAATTACGACATCGTAATCAGGGGACTATGTCTAAGTTCTAATTAGAATGCTAGAAATGGCCAGGCAATTCCCCACGCCTTTTGACAACTCCAAACTCACACCACCAGGGCTCGTCCATGTAGCAAAATATACAGAATGAAATATCTGCCTGACGTTCTTAAACCTATAACGTTGCCTCCCAATCTGGCCAGATTCTAATAATTAATTTCTACCATACTGTTGAATTGCAAGGCTTGTAAAACAATGATCTGTTACTTGATCTTCAATACCTGTGTTGTGGATGTTAAACTACTCAACGTTTTTTATGATTCCCAAAATCCATAGCAGGACCGAAGGCTCAGAACATGCTTCTTTTTCTTTTACAGAAAAATTACAGCAGCCAATTTGAACAGTTGAAAAACAATCTACATTTCCCACAATAAACTTAAAAAATGTGTCAGTCCAATCTACAATCACCATAGTCTAAAACAACCAAATGGGACAGACATCATCTTGATGCCTCTTTCTTTGCTGCTCAGCAGTCAAAATAAGTGTCTCCCATTTCGCTCCATGATGTTTTCTGTTATTGGTTAATTTGTTCTTTTAGTTTGCATGATATATGATATTGCTTGAAGTATGTTGCCCGACTATGTGGCTCGCGCCACTAACATTATTGCTTTGCAGTTGTGCGGTCTCACTGGAGCCTCTGTCGCTAGTTTATTTGGCTATAAGAGCATGCGGAACATTGTAACTGTTGTGTCCACAAATGCGGTCTTATTGTAGACCGGAAGTTGGGGGTCGGGACTATGCTCGTAAGGCACGAAGCTGACAATCGTAGTGCTCTTTCTATGCCCTGCACACCCTACAGACCTGTGTTAGCAAACACCTCGAATGGTGAATGCCACTGCTCGTGTTTGAAAGAATTAGAATGATAACAGGACCTTGAGGCTTGAGGACGATGAGGTGGTTAGCCTCATAAGTACTGGCAATTTTCCACCATTGACATCCTGCATGATAGAATTCAGCACAGGTTGCAATCATTTCATTGCACGTTTGGCCTGAGGAGTGAAGGCGGGCACGCAAATACTGAGAAGTTCATCATCAAGCCTTCTTAGGGGTGGCTCCTTCCTACCTTATCCGGCTTTGGCACTATCTCACTTTAACTGGCCCATCGTTGACAATGGCAGAGTCTGAACCATTAAACATTAATGAATATGGGGAATACTTATCATATGGTCACATTTTAGGCCCGGGTGGGAACACAACCATTTCCCATTTTCACATTTCAACTTGACATCTTTTCAAGAACATCGACATTTAACACACATTTCATAGCATGCCTTTTGCTTACACTTCCATTTGAAAATTCTGTACAGGGACTAAGTTTACTATGAAAAATGTTGTTTGTTTTGTCGACTTGGCGACAGAGCTACCACAACAGCAGCTAACTGGGAATTCAGCATGGCAACATGGGTGAGGTTTATTACTTCAGCATGGCAACATGGGTGAGGTTTAATATATAAATGACATTCCTTTCTTGTTTAGTTATAGGACCATTTCGCTGGCACTGAGAGGTCACCACATGCCAGAATTCCAGCCCAGCTGATTCCTGTTTACCTATGCAAAAGAGAGTGCCCAGCTCTCCACCAAGACAGGCACACTGATGACACTTACCCACAGGTAATGGGAAGTTAGATCACCCTACAGGGATTCTTCAGATTCACCCACCGACGTACACTAGGATAGGTATAGCAAGGTAGGAGTACAATATATTACAATACTTATATGCCAACATGTATTCGCTGTTATATCACCATGGTTGAATTATCTTCTTTGCCATTCTCATTATGCTTATTACGTTCTTCTGTTTCCTTCTACTGATCATTGCAGCGCACGTTTTTTACTCAAGAATCACAATACTTCAATAAATAATGAAACTGCAGGCTGTGTATTTCTTGTGTATTTTTTGGAGTGTGCATAAGTAACCAAAGGAAAAGGTTCTAGATCTGCAACCACGATTTCCTTGGGGAGTCAGGGTTGTCATGCCCTGAGGTTGCACAATGCATTTGTTACCTTGTCAGGTTAGTGGTACAGATGGTGCACTGTGAGCCATCATATCCTGATGTGCGTGTGAAATCAGTCTTGCACAATCCTGACATTCATGTTGTCCAACAAACGCACAGTTTTTCTGAGAAAGTATAAGACAAACGACACGGCACCATCAAAGTTCTAGCTTGGGTTCTTATTTAATGGATCGCCCGAGTTGTTTTCTTTTGTGTACCCAAAGACCCCTACTCACCTCTTAACCAGAGACATCCGTGGTGTTAAGGAAAAAGTATGCTCAGCTGAGTAGGCAACCCCTATCTATTGGCTGTAGGTTGTTCAAGCTCGAACCTTTCAAAGGCTCACCTCATAGTGGTACCCTCTCTGAATTCCACAGACAACGATCCAGCAATTACCATAATAGTAAAGTGCAGACATGTAGTTACTCAGCTATTGCGGGTGGAGACGTTACCTTCGTGGTTGAGGCATTTAGGACAGAGGTATTCTATTCATGGGTTATATTCCCAGCAGTAGATGCACAAACAAGACTTTTTCATACTTACAATGTAGCTACAGTTCCTAACAACTACATAGCTTACGTGGCACTAGAAATACCACTAACATACCAAGAACACCAAAACTGGTTTGAAGGCGCCCTACCACATACTACAGATGTAGTTAGACTAGCTCCCTCAGTAATGAGTGAGCAACATGGCCAGTCTTAGCCGGTTACACACCATACCCAGACATAACAATTTTAACAGCAGTACAACTACGTACATTGTACAAAGGTCTAGTCAGAATATACAGATGTTTGCCACAGTTTCTCATGTGACCAATAACTGTAAATCCTGCAATGCTACTAAAGTTGCATATCCACAATTGGCTACACCTGGAATTAGTCCAGTAACAATCAATGCGGTAATGGGTAAAATTATCATCAGATGGGAGGAAATTCCGTTCTGGAATGCACAAACAACAAATCAGCTTGAAGCTGTGTTTCCCCATATAGGACCCCAAGAAAAACATAGTATTCTCATAATATGTCTACCAACTGAGATGGCCCCCCAGTGGAAGACAGCACCACTTGGGATACAGTCTTTGCTGCAGTATACACCAGAACACATGGTACAACCTCATTAGCTGTTTTACCAGAGGTGCTTAAATAGATCCAAAATGAGTATGGGGCAGCCCCTGGGGAAATAACTGATGGGCAACTTTGCTGTAGTATCCGCTATAATGTTAAGTAACATGAAAGGGGAAGCAGCAGCGCTGGCTATATGCCAGCGACCCACAAATTTAGCTCCGGGAGACCAGGAGCATGAATTACCTAAACTTATAGAGGAAATCTATGCAACAGTAGGTAGAGATAATTAAGGAGCCAGACCTAGTAAACCACAAATTAAAAATAACTCTTAAAAAGATAACTCGAAGCAGGCATCAGAGTCTTCTATGAAGAATAAATAGGATAATTAGAAAAATAAAGAAAAGACTAGAGCACGGGGTGCATCTTCTCAACAGGAGTCCACTGAAAAACACTATAATCTGTGTAACTGTGATAACATTAAGATGGCTGACTGGTATCAGGATACTGATACACGTTTCTCTCATTCCTTTCAGGATTCATCCGAAAAACGCTCGGCGAGAGGAGTACGATCGGAGCGCAGATCAGCAGAGTACCAGAAACTCAAAGACTCACAATACTCTTCTGAATTTGTAAAACAGGAAGACAAAACTAAACAATCCAAGCCACAATTCAAAAAGAAGAAAGTAGTTGGCACTAAAGTCAAGCATACAATGGATATTGAAGACACTACTTCTGAGCAGGGAGTGGGCTTTGCAGGATAGCACTGCAGAAGTCACAATAGTTCGCCGGAATCTTTTGGTGTGTCTGGGGGCAGTAGCAACGAGTGACTATATCCCGGTGGAAACCAGATAGGAGAGAGAGAGTGTTCCTCATCAATTATATGAGATGCAACTCCAACTATAGAGGTATACACAATGTCCAATAAATGTTCTCTTTAGTGAGAGCTGGTCATTCAGCTATGACATTCTCTTGGCTGAAAAGGATTTGCCACCAAAGTTTGTTATACATTGCCTTAAGGGGGAGAAGGTAATTTTACCTGCCTTTTCCGACCTTGTTCCAGATGCAGTAAAACATTAATAAGCCGAAGAGTGGGCCTTAGTGCAAGCTCCCATGTTATACCATAACCATGTGGGGTGGAATGACAGCACTCCTTATCACATTATACGAGAGGTCAATGCCACAACCCCAAAGACAATAAAAATGAGGCTACAAAACAAGTTAGAGAGATTCTCAACAACTTGACTACCAATGTGTAATCGAGAGTTGCACCTCCCTTATGAATAATCCTTTGTTTCCAGTAAGGAAACCTGATCATTCATATTGTTTAATGTTAGATTACAGACACTTGAACACTGCTACACGCACATTTGCTGTACAGAACACACACAGCTCAGCACTAATGAACATTATAGTGCACAAAAAATACAAAACCACATTAGATATCTCAAATAGATTTTTCTGCCAAAATATAGCGCTTGAAAGCAGGTACTTGGCTGCATTCAGCGCCCTCGGGTCTCAGCAGCAGTTCAGTCGATTCCCTCAAGGGTATAAGAACAGCCCGGGTAACAAAAATTTAGCAAGGTTTTGACTATCAGGCATTGTCCTATGTTGATGACATATACTTAACAGATGATGACCTTTCAACCCACTTGGCAGGAGTAGATCGCCTAGTTTTTGGGATTTGCTCACATGGGCTACAAATTTAATTTCAAGATATCAAAGATAGCCTTCCTCAGAGTCCTGTTCTTGGGATACGAGCTGCCAAGTGAAGGCAGAAACCTTGCAACACATTTCTCAGAGAAGTGTGCACTTCTGCAACCACCTAACTCATTGAAAAAACTCCAGTCAATATAGGGGTTTCCTAAATGTTGGCAGAATTTACATTCCAGACTATGCAGAGCTAGTAAAACCATTTTACAACTTGATTTGTCCAGACTTTTCAAGCACACATTGGATATCTGAACAAACACAAATTCCACGTTCAGTACAAGCTGACATGTTCGTTTCAAAACACTTACACACACGTGTAAATACCACCAACCTGGTGACCTGTATAACTGCGGGTGCATAAGGATGCACCTATGTCACATTCAATGAAGGAGAAATGATACTCATTGTATATAAATTGCATTAATACACAATTGCAGAAATGCACTTTGCACTGAAAGAAAAGATTATGACGGCAGTACAGACTGCTGTGGTGAGAGAAAGATCATTGGCTCAGGGAAAAAAGAAATAATTGTCGTGAATCCATTTCTGGCCTTAGAGGTTGTAAAAAAGGCCAGCGTTCCAAACGCGAAGGCTTTACATTTGTGATGGATTCAATGGGGCAACTCACTTACCGCAACAAACGTAGATTACGTATTCGGCTCTACACTACAAACACAAGCATATCTGCAATATGAACATAAGTATCCTCTGCCTAATAAAGTCTAGATCAGTATGATTACATCATCTATAATAATATACTGATGGTTCTGCCCAGCCTGCTACAGGGACTAAGCCTCAATACTCTGCTGCATGGACAGTAGTTAAATGTTGAATGCAGGATGGAGAATTCCACCCGGATAAAACCTACACGCAGTCTCATGTTGATTGCACAGCGCAGTTGGCTGAACTGAAAGCTCTGGTACTTGAGAATATGGATCCCAGATTCCCCATACTCAAAGTGTGTGATTTGTATTATTGTGTCCAGTCTTACAATGAGTACTTACACTACTGGAGCCAGAATGGATTCAGAGATTCCAACGAGTACACAATAAAGCACTAGCTGCTTTGAGGACAGGTGACTAAACTAAAAGCATGTTTGCCACAGACTCATGTGATTCATACTCTGTGTTAACAGCGTATAGAACTACACGTTGTAGGAAATTTCATAGCTAATGAACCGCAAAAGCACCAGTGCAAACTGCTGCAGTCGATGCAATTACACATTCTAGAACGAGGATAGATGGAGACATCATGATGGCTTTTAACACTGCACACAATGGAAACCCACCGACCACAATGTTTTCCAACTAAATACTCCTCCCAGTTAAGTGCCCAAAACATACAATTTGATCATATTCCCGGAGTGGAGGGATAGAGTAATACCCAATTCAGATCGCAGGTTAGGGCTAATCCTAGCAGCACATGAAGGTCTAGCTTCTGCTCACGCACGGGAAGTGGCTACAATTTCATTTTTGCAGCAACGCTACAGGTGGCCAGGTTTATACAAGCAGACCAAGGATTTGGTCCTTAACTGTAACATTTGACAACAAACTAACGTTTCCACCATAATAAGCCTTCCACAGACAGCTTTATGGATCTCAGATAAGTTACTTGGTGGTGTATATTTGGACCACTGCAGTCTCTTACAATCAGATGGGGCTTACTAATACATCTTGGTAGCCGTGGATTCCTACTCTCGATTCCTTTGGGCTTGACCACAGAGATCAGCTGACACCCGAACTGTTATAAAAGACCTGCAAGACTTCATCAGGACATACGCAGTAGTCACATTCCATTCAGACTAGGGTCTGGCATTTGCCTCCAGCGCTTACAGAGACACCGTGGGAAAACTGATATTGACTATGTGGTACTCCTCCCCGTACCATCCCAAGGGAAACGCGGTAGTGGAGAGAAAGAACCAAGACTTAAAGCAGTCTAGGGTAGTAGGTTCAGGTGGCAGTTAGGTTCACCACCTATATAGGGTCCACGGAGCCCTCAATATTCTGCCTAGAAAATTCATGGGTGGTCAGACTACCTATGAAATCCTGTTTGGGGGTTAGATGTGAGTTCCAGACCTCGATATTCCCAGCACAGTGGCGGCAGAAAAACCTTTTGTACCTCAATGAACGTTTGGATGTTTTAAAGCAACTGAACAACTTTCGAGAAGCTCAGAGTAACGTCCAACAGAAAAGTTCTGCTACTGGTGAAGTGAAGGAAACTCTAGCAACTCCTGGTTGGAGTCTGAAGATCGATGTTCCCGTCTGGAGAGAAAATTGTAGAAAAGAAGGAATTTGGGTCGTGTACCTATCCTGGCTATTGAAAGTACCTGAACTGTACTTTTACCGCCTGTTGCTGGCAGCAAACACAAGAGAATTGTGTCAATAGATCTCATCAAACCACATCATGTGGCCAGTTCTACACAGTAGGCAAAGAGGGCTCCTGGGTCGTTACCTGTCTACTCTCACTACACTAGGAAATGTCCTGATTGAAGCTGTGATCGGCAATGAACCTTCTTCTTCCCACTTCGTCCTGTTACATTAACAAGCACCGTACAATCAACATGTCTGGAAACACAGATTTCAATTCTAAAACAAGACACTGATGGTGTCTAACTTAACATACTACCGTTCGACACAACTCCCAGTTCTACATAGCCTCCAGAGCTGCCAAAAATAGAACGCACTGCCTCTGGCTACTTCGTTGACTTTGATGACTTCTCCTCAGATTCACGTGACCCTCCTTTACCATCCCACTCAAAGGCAGACCGCATGAATTTTACATTTGGCTGAAAAAGACGCACTTTATCCCTCCATGATATACATTTGGATTACAATTGCTTTACTTTTCCTCTTCATTTGAATTGGTTTTGTGACAGTCTTTTTCCTGCTTCTGAACAGACATTATCTCCCAGAACGGTCTGCTGTTGAACTGGTTAATTTGGTTAAAAAAATCAACCTTCGTCACACAAACTGCGAATAGACCTTTTCCTTGTGAACATTTCTGCTGTGCCAGTTTCTGATGGAATCGTTTGGGTTAAGGTATCATATGATATATTTGGACCAACTGAAACTCTTCAAATTCCATATGTATTTAGAATTTAACTACACTATGTTATCACTCCTACTACTATCTCTGATGATTGGGACATTGATGCAGTACATGAATGTTAGATGGTCTAGAGCATTTGTTCTTAATACTGAAGAAATATACGATGAAACACATAATATTTATGATGAAATGTTCTGTTAGCAACATTATGGCCACCACTTCTTGCATAAAACAAGTACTCAACTTGCAGTATTTAATTACACGCAATGGGACCACTGCCATACACCACCACGGGGAAAAAAATATGTTCACTGACACGAAGCAGATCTATTTTGTATCTTTCATTTCCCAGTTGTCGATACAAAGATTTGATTTTTAGAAAGACAATGTCAATTAAAAATCTATATGGAGAACTAAAGTCTGGCAGGTTCAGGGGAACAAGGCCATATTTAGAGCACGCCTTATACCACATCAAATGACTGCCCTGAACAAAACTGGCCAGCACACATCTTGTCTTGGCCAAGATAAAAGATTTAAAGACACCAAACGATCCCACATTTGCACGATTTGCAAATTGGCAACAGTTTACAAATTTCACGGAGGACACATTAGACAAGATGCTTCGCAATGGCACATACAGTTCTTCATGTACCAATCAGGAGGGATGATTAGTGCAGCCGTCAGGCACTAATGGATGTCAGGCACATTTTCTTGCCTACACCAAAGAGCTTAGAAGCAATAAGCACGACCCACGTTATGTGCCGACTCAACACTTGGGGTAGTAACAACATACAGTTTTGGGAAGTTATGCCTAGATTGGCAAAGACACTCAACATTGTCTCATGTGAAACAACAATCGTCCCTTCTTTCTGCTGACAAGATTTTACTAGCTCCTTGAAGATCACGTCATAAGTGATTTCTGTATGCTATATACAACAAAGTGAGGAAGGTTTCGCAACAGGAAGCTGCTGAGAGACTGTGTGAAATTGATGAGGCAAATTTAGAAACGGGGCACACTAAGGTGGTGCACGTGATGTATGCAATGTAACCAAAGATACCAAAACCATTGACGAAGGTTTAAAATACCCCTGAGTCCAGAAGAAGCATAAAAAACTGCAATTCGGAAAATGTCATTTACATTATCAAATGCCCTTGTGGACTACTATACATAGGGATGACAACAAGAAAAATTTAAGTACGGATCATGGACCATAGGAGCAACATCAGATCTCAGAAAGCCATGACAAAGTTTACCCATTACTTAGAGATAAAGCACAAGGTGGAAGACATATATTTGACAGTGCTATATAAACCAAATATTCCTAATACAGCACGAGATACCAAGAAGAATCTGCTGAGCAGCGAACAGAAATGGATATATATATATAAGGTCCGCAGTAACAAAAATGGCTTGAACAGTGGCATCCTGTGGAATACACTAAATAGATTGTGAATATATAAATAAAAATCACACTAACCCCTTGCAGCACTCTGATCCGGATATCTCATGATCATACCAAAGGGAACTGTCCATCTGGAGGAAACAAAATTAATCCCCGACCAGAGATTCGTCAACGTCAATAGTAAGAAAACAATGACCCTCTGTAATAATTAATATAATCCGCTATGTGGGTACCCATTAGAAAATAAATATATTAGGAGTAATGTAATAAGAAAAGTATGAAGAATTAATCATGGATAAAAAATAACCCACTGATGGTGAAGGAGGAGTGGGCATTGTATCAGAATATACATTAACTCTATAGGGATTACCTCCCAGGTGGTTAAAAATCAAGAAACAGAAACATGTAGGGACATGTTGACTTACATGACTCTCATATTAGATGGAAGTAAACATGTCACTGGAAATTCATATTTTCCTACCCACGTCCTATACACCCAACCTGGCGGAAGAATGAGGACATGAGAGTTATCGCGCCCAGCAGCAAAAACAACACAGACGTCCTGGTCACGTTACCACAACTAGAGATCACATGACGGGAAGCAGCACGTACAGAGGGAGAGCAGATGTAAAAGCTGGCACCTTCACGGCGTGCGGAGAGGACTGCAAGGGCTGCAGTTTCACCTTGGCAAAGTCAGGAGAGGGGGGAGAGATGACATAACATACAAAAACAAATTGGCTCCTGTGTACGAGCGCCCTGGGAGAAATTGACTAATTCAAATTAATGGAGGCATTCATGGGTACAGGGGATGCCCAATATGGTCATAATCACATTAATCATTCCCCAATGAAACAAGTGGTTGACTACAGGGATGTAAGGTACCAAAATACACAGGCTTCCGTATACAATCACCCTCAGTCAAAACCAACTCATTTGTTTATGGAAGTACCAACAGGCCAGAGGGACTGCCCCACTAGGTTAGAATCATGTAGTTACTTTCCCATGAAGCCAGTGTTTGACTACAGGGAGCCGCCACTGCTCCTGTGCCTTTTTAAGCTACGACTGACTGATAAATATAAAACAGATATGTGGAGAGGTGTGGTTCACTGGTTAGAGGCGGCAGACCCGTAAGCAGAGGACGGCCCGGGACCAGGGTTCGATTCCCAACACGGCAGGGTCGTGGACCAGGGTCAGCGGGCTCGATAATTCTCGCCTCGGTGCCTACTCCAGTCAGGGACCACACTCGGCAACTCTGGGCATTAGCTTGCCTCATCTTCACAACGGCCCCCCCAGACCGCCGGGGATGCTTGGTCGCACCTTAGAGATACCCATTAGGGACCATCTCTCAGGGTGAGCCAGGACGGGTTCCCCAGCGGTCGAAGCGCGGAGATACTCCTCCAGGAGTCGATTCTAGCGCTATATAAACCCACAATTAAATTAAATTAAATTCCAGAAGCCAGACTCTAATATAGACTTTGATTTCTATAAGACACAGGTGTGCTATTGATGGGGGTGTCTCTCTACAGTAATGAATAAAACGAAGAGGTGAGGAGTTAAACAGACCCCGAGTTGGGGAACACAAAAGCAACAACGTATGAGTGGCGGGATGAGATTGTATGAATGCACGGGAGTAAGCTTTTACACATAGAGTCAGTTCTCTTATATGAAACAATGGTCATGAATGTTACATTTCTATCTACAGGTACCACCGCAGTGTGTATAGGAGCCTCCAGACCAGATTGGGTCTATCCTCGACCTACTAAAGTAAGGTAGGAGATAAAGGCAGAATCTGGGTAATCGTGGGTCCTGACAAAAGCCGTAAGACCCTAGTTTGGGCTACATAAAATCGGCTAAAACATGTTGACAAACATGCAGATGGGAGGCGTGAGGGGCCACTAAGAATCCCCATCACAACCATCCTATATTCATTTTAATCCTGATCAGGAAATCCAGGAATAAAAGTGAAGAGGGATATTCCAGAGTCAGGTTTGGATTCAAATCTCTACACCAATATATAATTATTTTCATATTTGTATTATTTTGTGTTTGTATTGCCTCCCTCTCCGCCCCAGGCGTTGGTCAGCGGAGGGGTGATGTTAGCAAGCCCTAGGATGAAGCATGCCACAACTTGTGGGAGAGGGGAGTTTAAAGAAAATCGTGCATGCCACAAATTACATTAGTTGTCTGTTTGTTAATCCTCCTACTCCTCTTTTGTGTGTTTGGATATTTGTTAGGGAGGTTGGTGTAGGAGTTTAACCTCTTCCCCCTCATTAGTATGAGACTTAAATTTAGAAAGGACTCTGACAGTAGCTGACAATGGTATGACTAATTTATTCACTAGGATATACTCTCTGGGTAACATTGTGTCATCTGCAATAGACATCATACAGGGTGACACGTTGTTTTTAAACATGGGCAGTCACATTATATTACTGAGTGGGGCTCTACAGAAACTTTGTTGTGGTCATGTTCCATGTTCCTCTGCCAATTTCGACTTTTCACTTCCAATACTGCTTGCAACTCCATCAAGTGGGCAGATATGAATCGCTAGGAGCGGGGTATGTGCATAAGTCATGGATCTTACATTTCAAATATTGATGTAGAAATGGTAAGACTGAGGTCTTTCTTAGTGGGACTGACTGCTAGACTACCATGGGACATTCCTCAGTTTGCAGGGAAGTTTCGATTCATGGTGCATGTAATGCATCTAAGGCAAACTTGTCATGCTATCTGAAGGCTTCCCCAGCTGCTGTGATCCATCGGACTTTCAGATTACTCTCTAATGTGAGTTATTTAATGTTGAATGATCAGGGCTGCTGTTGGATGAAATGGGGAATTGACTTTCTGGTGACCGTTCTGCAGTTGTGACCTGTAGTATACAAGTACTGTTTCCAACTGCCCATGCTGTTAGGGATGCAAAGCTGTGGCCTTCGATAACGTGCACTTTAATGCACGTTGTTCCTCAATTGTGTGTCTTTTGCTGAGCAGACTGAAAGCCGTATTCTTCCAGAAGGATGTGGCCTTAACATCTGCAAGGGAGACGTTTGGTCTTCTGAGATTCAGCCGCCAAACCACACTAATATCCCACACCATTGCGGGGAGCTTGTGCATCACATTTGTTACATGTCTAGTACTACGGAGGTAGCATACTTTTTTTAAACAATAGGCTTCGGGTTGGTTAGCACTTTTTAGACGGTCTTCGGAGTTATTCCTTCATTCATACACTCTATGCTTGGAAGCATTTTTGCAGGGTTACTGCTTGTCCTGTTCCTAGGTGTCGGGACTGTGTTTTTATTTTTTCTGCTCCGCAATGGATGTCCCATCACGAGGCCATATGGGAGATGGCACTACCATAAGTGCTCCTGTACTGTGAAAGAATTATGCATTCCTTTGGTGCACCCTTGCTTCAGGAACTAAATGACCACTGGTTCTTGTCCTTTCAGCTTGTCTGGCTACACTGCGTGCAATCCTAATTCCGCTGTTTGCTGTGCACTTTCGAGTGTGCTCTGGACATGTGCCTAGGAAAGCAACTGGTTCAATCAATGGACATAGAACTGCTGGTGTGTCCCTTAAAGGCCAACTTCTACCGTTGTCCTTCGCTCTTGCCGTTGCTTCTAAACGTATACTATGAGCCTTCCAAGGGTGCTTCAGCTCTTGGTGATCTGGATCCTGGCTCGTCATCTGCGGATTCCACATCAGCTGCTCCTCCCTTGGCAGACGCTGAGGAGAATAGACTGGGACATGTTTGTTCTATGGATCTAATGCGGTAGGTGCCTCTGGGAACATTGCCTATGGTTGCTGGAAACAGTAGCAGCTCGGAACACACAAACAATTTGGCAGTTTTGATTTGTGGGACTTTTTTGTAACTCACCCCTGTTTTTATCTAAATTGCTTTTGAACTGTACCTTTTTAATTCACTTTTATATTGATTTTAAACTAATATGTCTGTCTGAAAGTTTTGGTTTTCAAAGGAGCACAATGCTTTTTTAGGATTTCAGGTTTCTATACCATCATATCTTTTTTAAACAATATTTTTAGGAAGCTTTTTTAGTTCTCTCACGTCCAATGAGTGGGTATCATTTGGTCACATTGTAGGCCTCGGCGGGAACACCACCATTTACATGTTCACGTTTTAACTTGACATCTTTTCATGAACATTGACATTCGACACACATCTCATTGCGTGCCTGTGCAGGATAATATTCTCCAAAATGGCTTTTGATTATGCTTCCACTTCGTAGGCATATTATAAAATAACTTGAACATTCTACACAGGGGTTATGTCACTACGCAAAATGTTATTCTTTGTTTTGTCCGCTCAGCAACAAAGCTATCACAATAGCATTAGCAATAGCAGCTGACTGGGACTTCGGCATGGAAAAATGGGTGGTGTTTAATATATAAACGACATCACTTCCTTAGTTAGAGGAGTATTTTTCTGGCACTGAGGGGTCACCACATGCTGAAATTTAAGCCCAGCTGATTCCTGTTTACCTCTGCGAGAGAGGATGTCAGCTCACCACCAAGATGGGCACCTGATAACACTTACCCACAGGTTAACGTGGAGTTAGATAACCATACAGGGATATTGGCAGATTCACCAACCCTAGCCACACTGGGATAGGTAGTGTTTCGATAGGAATACAATATATTACAGTACTTATATGTAAGCATTTATTCTCTGTTACAGCACAATGGTTGAATTGTTTATCTTCTTCACCATTCTCGCAATGCTGACCACGTTATTCTTTTTCCTTCTATTGACTATTGCAGTGCACGTTTTTTACTCAAGAATCACAATGCTTCAATAAATTTTGAAATTGCAGGTTGTGTATTTCTTGTGTATCTTTTTGGGTATGCATGAGTAACCAAAGGAAAAGGTTCTAGACCTGTTACAACGATTTCCTTGAGGAGTCAGGGTTGTCATGTCTGAGGTTGGACAATCTATTTGTTACCTTGTCAGAATAGAGGTCCAGACGGTACACTAGGACTAAGGTCAACATATCTTGATGGTGAACGTGGAATAATTCTCGCACAATCCTAACGTTAATGTTGGCCAACAAACGCACAGTTTTGACTGAGAAAGTGTAAGTTTTACGACATAATGGGAAGACGATCGTTCTGAATATTATTTGGAGGTTAGGCTGGTGGAGTCCCTGGGCAACTCAGTCCAGTTTTCTGTGAATCATCTCTGGCTCCAGCTTTCAAACTATTAACACAGCACTTAAAGTGCTATATTTTGCACCAAATAGACAACATAGCCATTGGTTCTTTATCCCTGCTTAAGAAGCACTCAGACAAACCAGATAAAGCCAAGTGAAGAAAATGGCCTCATTCCGAAGCTGTGCAAAAACTGTCAATTATCTATTTGATGGACCATTGTTTTAGTGCTCTGACTCCTCCCTGACTGGTTCAGAGCCCCCATTTAAGGGTAGATAATACCGATGATGACTAAAATCATTTGGACCAGATGGATTCCTCGCAAATACCTATTTTTAAAGCCAGGGAAAATGCAAGAGGAGATTACAAGAAAATCCCTGAGACAAAAACACTGCACCGCTATCAGTGACTCACTTACACTCACTTCCTGGGTTGGAGCCAATTGCAGGATCACAGGGAGCAGGAGGTGGAGGCTGCAGCGCCTTTTTAGAACCCATTGGAATTCAGTCCTGTGCCTAGAACCATGTTGTGCGGTTGTATTGGCTTTCCGATTCTCGCTGTAGTTTCCAACTATTTTGCATCCCTTCACTGTTTGGTATTTTCCCCTTTACAGTTCCCTTGGTTCCCGTTAGTTACTTTCTCTCCTAGTCTGTTGTGCTGTCTCTTGTATCATTTCTTTGTAGAGTCTTACCTGTGAGGGTTGACCAATGTCCATTATCATACTTTCCATGTGCCCTCTATCTTACAGCTGGCGAGATCTACCTATTACCATAACATCCTGACAGGGTGGTGTCATTCATTGAAACAGACTAAACCTCAAAGAGTGGGCTCCACTACAAACTGCTCTCGCTCACTCCCTTCCTGTTTCTCCCTCGATTTCTGTGTGAGTGATAAATTTTATCTTGTCCCTCAACAGAGATGTCCAGGGAGAGTGGGGTCGTTGAGACTGTGACGGTCAGCAATACCAAAATCTGACAGGTTATGAGAATAAACCTAATATAAGCCAATTTGGCAATTAACAGATGGCTTAATGTTTGCTGATGGTTCTCTGAAAATATATCAGTAAATATATCAATTTGGAAAAGGTGTAATGGTCCTTGTGCAGTGTTTTATTGCAAGACGTTTTGGTAAGTGTGGGAGATCCAGGGGCTGCATCGCCAGCTGGTAACTGGAAACACTTTGATACTAGCACTACTATGGCCATGAAAGAGGTTATGTTTGTGGTTCGAAGCAGCAACACAATCCTCCTCAGAACCTTGATAATTCAACTGCAATGGTGGTAAAAACAAAAACACAGTTCTTTACAGTCCCAGAGCAAGTTAAACTTCCCCAGATAATCTGTATTTCCCAGAAAGTACAACTTATATGTATGTGTATACCTATAAATAAGGAGCACACAACACGTTTTTATGTAAGTGTAGTATTTTAAACCAATATTTCTTGGTTAAAGGCAAAGAAGAAAATATGTTACTTACCTGTAAGTGTAGTTCTCCAGTATTGGAACTTTCATAGATTCACATGCTTGAATAATTCCCCGTCGTCGTGATCGGAGTCCCCGGTACTTTATAAAAGCAATGTCACAATAGACATATAACGTAAAGGCCTGAGGCTCTTTTTGTTTAGCAACATATCAGTGCCCTTAACAAAACAAAAACAAATGGACCAAACTTAAGAATCAACCAACCTATCAGATGACACCACCATCTGGAACCTTCCTCAGAGAAGCTGCAGTGCCTCAGATTACCATTAGCACTAAGGCATACAAATGTACAAAGACTGAGAGAAATAAAGGCAAGCTTCTCTGGGGAGGAGAGTGGGCCGCATGAAAATCTATGAAAGATTCCAATAATGGAAAACTATAGTTACAGCTAAGTAACTTATTTTCTTATCCAGTATTGGAACTTTCATAGATTCACATGCATTGAATCAGAGCTGCAAGAAGTAACTAGCACATTTTGAAAAAAAAACTTCCGTAGATATTCATGAATGGTTACATATTTCAATATACTCAACATCATTATTATGAAATCAATACAGTTAGGAGGTAAAATCTTAACATAAATAATTCAACATAATACAGTAAAGAAAAATGCGCATAGCAGGTTGAAAAGTGGCGGGTGGGAAGGTAAAATAGCTCACCTTTATTAACAGATGTCAAAGAACTGCTTGTCTCACTGCTGCGTCTCTGAGGATGTGCAAATCCAAACAGTAATGCTGCACTTCTCCATATCGCTGCTCGGGTGATATCTAGCAACAACACCCCAGCAAACAATGCCATGGATGGAGACATTCCTCTTGTGGAATGGCCCGTATTCTAGAGTTTAAAGGCTGTCCAAACTTTTGATGACAGAAAATAATAGTCTTTGATATCCATCTGGATATGCTCTTTTTGGTAAGCAGCAGACCTTTCCTTGGTGCACTGAAGGAAACAAACAGCTGGTTTGTATTCCAAAAGGATTTGGTTCTGTCCAAATAGAATTTCAAACATCGTTTGATGTCTAGTGACTGAAGCGCTTGCTCAGCCGCTGTTTGGAGTATTACTGGCTTATTAAAGTAAAGATCCTAGGGGACCTTAGGAATAAATTTCGGGTTAGTACGAAGGATAACCCTATCTTCTCTGAACGGAAAAAATGGCTCTAGGGTCGTAAACGCTTGAATTTCACTTACACGACGTGCGGAGGTGATGGCAAGGAAGAGGGCTACCTTCCAGGAGAGGTATGTAATGCCAGCTGTATGCATTGGTTCAAAAGGAGACTTCATTAATTGTCCCAACACTGTATTAAGATGCCACTCCGGAGGTGGTGGTCTGCATGGAGGAAATGCTCTAAACAATCCTTTAAGGAACTGTTTAAATAGCCTCTCGGACCACAGAGATGGTTTGTTGAGCTTCGGAAATGAGAGTTGGCAGCGAGATGTACCTTAATAGAGGCATGAGCTAGGCCCGATTGTGCAAGGTGAAAAAGATATGGGAAGATTTGTTCCAGAGAAGATGAGAGGGGGTGAATGCCAGCAGTTCGACACAATATACAGAATGTTTTCCATTTTAAGGAATAGGTTTGATTTGTGCTGCCTGCTCTTGCAAATATTCTTCCACAATCTGCAGGAATATTCAGATGGCCAAACTCTCGGAACTCAGGAGCCAAGCTGACAATTTGAGCGATCTTGATGCAGAACTTGACAATGGTTCAATGGTAGAAGAGAGGGAACTGGTTTGAGCCAAATGGGAGATTGCATTGCGAGTAGAGGATCTGTGTACCAGTACTGACATGGACACGCAGGAGCTATCAGAATTATGACAGGGCTCGGTCTTCATCTTTCTGAGAACCTTCGGGAGGAGGAGAATTGGTGGAAAAACGTAGGCCAAAATTCCATACCATGCAATCAAATTTGCATTCTCCCATGACCCCCGATGGTGCTGCCAACTTGCGAAGAACTGGCATTTGGTGTTGAAATGGGGGGGGGGGGGGATTGCAAAGAGATCCAGCTTTGGTTTTCCCCACTGAAGAAAGATGTAATGCAGTGTGTTTTGGCCTAATTCCCACTCATGGCAAGCAGATTTCAGCCTGCGTAAGGTGTCCGCTATGGTGTTAGCATACCCAGCACTTGCCCTGCCGTTAAATGTACCTTGTGTTGGATGCAGCATTGCCAGATCAGCTGTGCTTCCTGGGACAGTAGACGAGATCTGGTGCCTCCCTGCTTGTTTATTTAGCGCATCGTTGTAGAGTTGTCCATGCGCACAAGCACTGTGGATTGCCGAATCCAGGGAAGGAAGGCCTGGAGAGCGAGGTATACCACTCTGAGTTCTAATCGATTGATGTGCATGCTGCGATGGGAATTATAAGCAGTGTTGTGGATTGTGCACTCTATATTATTGTCCTACTAATTACGTTTATTAAATATTTAGCCGATCAGTGTGCCACATTAGTGATGTGCCTGCCTGGCATATGATCAAACAAATGTGTAAGTGGCCAAGTCCCCTTGGGTAACTTGGATTTTAACGTGCACTACTATGCGTGGTATACATAAAAATTCACAATGTATACAATTTCTTAAATTTTTCAACAATTGTTTACTTAGGCTCTTTAGACATTTCAAAATAATACAATTAGAGTGTTTTGAGCTTGAATACATACAGAAATATATTATATATGCATTTCACAATAATTCATGTCATAATCTGATTTAGAAGTACAACGCCCAATGCATTTCGGGACGTGCTGTCCCTTTATCAGGGGAAAACCTGTAGATGGGAATTATGCCATTTGCCACTGACGTGGAGGTAAGCTCCCCACCCTTCCAGGGAAGCATACATTGTGATCACCCCACGGAGATGGCTGAGGAAGAAATGAGAGACCTGCAGAAAGATTTGCTGGTTGGGTCCACCAGTGCAACAACTGGATGATTGACTTCCTACACCTGTAGTAAAGGATCCCAGCTGCATCCGTAAGATAAAAAACAAGCACACTCCTTTTGTATCCCACATGCACGGAGAGGGCTTTCCTTCAGAGCTTGACAGCATACTCTGTAGCGCACAGTTAGTCTTAGATATTGCTCCAGCCTCCGCATTAAGTGATGGTGTGCAGGCCAACATTCCGGATACACTTGGTTACTCCCCAATAAAGACAAATACCCCACATATCCCACTGCTTCCCCAGATTCACTTTTCAATACCCCCTGGTAGGGCGCTGAAGATAGTGTCATGGAATGTGGCGGGCATAAGGGGGAAACTCGACCTCCCCCACTGCTTTGAGCTCATAAACCATCATGAGATTTGCTTACTCCAGGAAACATGGAGTCTGACCCCCACATTTATACCTGGCTTCATGAACTTTCACAGACCGGCCATTCCATCCAAATATGGCTGGCCGTCAGGTGGGTTGCTCATCCTAATTAACATCTCACTTAACTGCGATCTAAAGGAATTGGACACCAACAGCCCTGACATTCTAGGGGTAAGGTTAAACAATGCCAAGGGCAAGTTCATTGACAATTTCAATGTGTATGCCAGAAGTACCAGAGGACTTTGCATGCACTGGACCAACTATTGGAAGCTAGACAGGATGGCCACTCCCTAATAGTCAGTGGTGATTTTAATGTGACATTCAAACCACTAGACTGGGCAGAGTCCCATGATGTGAGCGAGGAGGATAAAGCATGGATGGTGCCACCTCTGGAGCTTACCCCTATTAAAAAATGGTCGAAAGCAGCATTGCAGCTGAATGTCATCACTTTAGAACACAGGCTAAGAGCCGCAAATGGGAGAACCAGCTCCGACAAAGGAGGGTGGGTGACCTTTAGTGGACCAAAAGGGGCAAGTAGGATTGACTATCTTCTAGTAGACCTTGCATTATGGCCTCTGGTACAGGACATGATCATCAACCCGTTCTGTGACAGTGACCATAATTCCCTTAGCCTAACTGTTGAACATCCATGGGGCGAAAGGGCGAAGGTCGGACTGATTCCATTGAGTACCAAGGAGATAATCCCCTCCAATAATAAACGTTGGCTCAAATGGCTTGCAGTTATGGCAGGTGAATCCAAGACAAGAATGATCACAAATGACCTAGAAAAGCACCCAGAGACCTTGGGTGATGAGTCCGACGACTTTCCCAAAACATTTGCCTGCAGTAGCTCACATAAAGACTTCTTTGAACACCTGGCCAGTCTCTTTCTTGTCTGTGGCCACAAGACCAAGCCAAAACAGGGTAGACCATTGGGCTCCAATTTATGGTTCAATAAGGAATGAAGAGTGTCGAGAGGGAGACTGTCTGTGGCCATTAGAAATAGGGACGCATTAAGCATTCGCGAAGCTAGGAAGGAATACAAACAAGCGCAGGCCAAAGCGAAGAGAGAATGGGACGAAAAGAGGTGGGAATATCTTGGGGGGGCTATCCGTCATCCAGATAGTAGGAAATTCTGGTCCCTCTTGTCCAAGGGCAATTTTGAGACATCGCACCCTTTGGCCAACAACATTCCAGCTGAAGAGTGGCATAAACATTTTAGCAACCTCTACTCTCTCATTGGAACATACGATAGAAACCAGTTGTTCCAGGACATAGGCCAGCCAGCGTGTACTCTTTCATTCTCCAGAGAGGAAATTTTGTCTTCTCTGGACGCAATTGTACCTGCGAAAGCCCCTGGCCCGGAGGGAATCCCAGGTGACCTTTTTCGCGTAGGTAGGAAAAACTGGGCTACATATTTCATGATATTGGCCAATGACATAGCTGGTGGGGGGAGGATCCCTGACTCATTGAAAGGGGCTGAAGTAGTACCCATTTTTGAGAAAGGGGACAGGTCGATGCCTTCCAACTACCGTCCGATCAGCTTGATCGATTGTGCCCAAAAGGTCTTCTGTCGCTCCCTCTTGGCCAAAATCCAGGACTGGATGGAGGAGAATTACATCCTCTCTCGACTCCAAGCAGGATTCCGGCGGAAGACCGGCACAATGGATCAAGTATTACGCTTAGTTATGTTATACTGGTAGGTTGTTGCCTTGGGCAAGGGAAGTCTATACTTTGCTTTCATTGATTTAAAAACCGCATTCGACCTTGTGCCCAGGGACTCCTTATGGCGGGTGCTTAGAGACAGGGGAATGCCTTTGGAGATCCTGGAAATATTAGTTAGGTTGCCTGATGGAAACTATGCCCGGGTGAGGTGGGGAAACCAGGGACAACTTACCAAGCCTATCAAGATCCAGCGGGGTGTCCGCCAGGGATGTGTATTAGCTCCAACACTTTTCTCCCTGAATGTCAATCGGGTAGCAGGCTTATTGTGCTCTATACCAGCTGATGCACCATCTCTGGTGAATCAATAAATTGCTACATTGCCATTTGCTGACGATACCCTACTGGTTTCCAAAACTCCCATGGGTCTCCAAAAACGTTTAAACCATTTTAAGCCATTTTGCGATGGGAAGGGCTTGGTCATCAACACCACCAAAACCAAGTTAATGATGTTCAACCCGCACAAATCTTTTAAGGGAAACACACTCTTGGTTAATGTCCCGATTGAGAGTGTTAGTTCCTTCGTTTATTTGGGTACTAAAGTATCAGAGGGAATGACTTGGAAGAGATATTTAGAGAAAGCTTCCTTGAAATTCACCCAGCTTACCGGAGCTTTGAGGAGGGAGCATTGCTTGTCGCATACCAGGCCCGTAGCTCCTGCCCTTAAATTGTGCAACTGCATCGCCGTGACCAGTGCCCTTTACGGGGCGGAGCTGTGGGGCACAGCACCCTCTAACGAGTTCATAGCTGTGGAAAACAAGTTCCTTAGGAGCTTGATATCCCTTCCTCTAAGTACACCTCTTCTACCTCTCAAGCTCGATCTGTGCATTAAGTCCATCAACGATCTTGCGAGGCTGCGCCCATTGCTGTTTTAGCACATATTGGCCTCTACCCCTGATTTGGCACATTATGCAGCTGCTTTTTGCGAGGTCTCCAGTTTGGATACCACTAATGAAATTGGCTGGATTAAACAAGTAAATGCCCTACAGTCTAGTATTGGTTTGCCAATTCAGGCCATCAGCCACCCACCTCCATACTCAAGAAGCCAAGTAAAAATCCTGTATTGGGCTTGGGTTGACGAGAACAACGTTCGAAAGAACCAACCTGGCAGCCTAATAGACGCTTTCACGGATTTGAAATCCAATTGCCACCTAGAAAGCTATTTCAATATTATCATGGTGCCAGCCGATAGGAAGTTGTACACACAGTTTAGACACAGTAGCTTACCAATTAATGCTTTTACCAATTCCTGACAAAATAACAAACTCCAACCTAAGGGCTGTCCTTCCTGTCCTTGTCCACATGAAACCATCGGACATGTATTTTTAGCCTGTAAAGCATACGTAAAGCCAAGAAGCAAATGGTTAGCTCCTGTGTGCAGACAACTAGGGACCCGAAGCTCTAAAGATGCCCTCTGGATATTAAAATCAGATGCCAGACCTCTTTTCGCCTGTGCCACTGCAAACTTTTTAGGACATTTCTGGGCGATTAGAAGGAGGGCACAGTTAATAGGGTCGACTGGTATGAATGAATAGATAAAACAGATTGTGCTGACCAATCAAGACTGTACTGACCAATTAATGCTGCTATTTTATACTTTTAATTAATTGTTTTATGGTTGCACTTTATGTATCTTATTCTGCCCATTGTGATTAGTGCTAGTGCCTTGTTCTTAGACTACGAGCAAATCCTTTTTCTGCTTAATGTGCAGGCTATCAACCTGGAAACTGATGTATATAAATTTTAATGCTGCACTTGCACTTTAGCCCCACAATTGTGTTAGAGAGATCAAAGTTATGAATTATGTGGAATTGTCTTACTCATATGAAGTAAACGTCATTTTTTCTTATTATATCAATTTTAGTGTTTTTATTCCTTATTTGCACACTTGTCTTTCGAAATGCTCTTTTAGCCTAAAATGACATACTCGTGATTTGTATGGTGGTTTCTTTCATGGTTTGC
This sequence comes from Triturus cristatus, assembly GCF_964204655.1. Classification (NCBI taxonomy): domain Eukaryota; kingdom Metazoa; phylum Chordata; class Amphibia; order Caudata; family Salamandridae; genus Triturus; species Triturus cristatus. The sequence goes on from NC_140591.1 coordinate 25,040,551, forward strand.
TTATCCGAAATAAAGAATTTTGAATGATGAACTGGATGATGATGGGTGTGATCTGTAGGATGTCTTCGAATGCTCCCGTCGCCTGAGACCATTGAGCATCCAGGGCTTCCTGCTGCAGACGCATATGAAGACGGCAGTGCGATACCAGGTGGAAGCATGAGGACGTCAATCTAGGAGAGACTTGTAGAGGCGAACTGAAAGTGATGTTCTTTCTTGTATGGAGTGTGCAAGAGAGAGAGCAATGTTTGTTGTCTCTTGACAGTTGGGTATGCTTTTTTGAGGACAGTGTTCAGTACGGCTCCTAAAATTATCTGGGTTGACAGTGAGCCCAAGATCAGGATGTTTCTGCTGACTGGAGAGTGTTTGCCTTGACTAACTAGTCGTCGAGATATGGGAAGACTTGATGACGCTGCTATCTGAGGTAAGAGGCGACGGGTACCAGGCATTTTGCAACGATGTGTCGGGCCAATTTGAGGCCGAATAATAATACTCTGAATTGAAAGTGGTTGCCAACTACTGTGAACCTGAGGAACTTTCTGTGTTTGGGATGGATAATGCGAAAATGCTGTGTGTTGGAGGAGTATGCCGGATATCGATATTGTTGACATCCTCCACGAAAGGAAAACTACCTTTCCTCTGGTGCCCCGAAAGGGTACCTTCTTATATGGCAGCATGGCTAAGGATTTGGTCATGTCTGTTTTAATTGTTTTGAGGGCCTCATCTACATGGCTCCCAAACAGTGCCTCTCCGTCATAAAGCAGATCCAGTATCTTTATCTGAACTTCCGGGTGGAAATTGGTGGTCTTTAGCCAACCTTGGCGGCGTAGAACCGCTGCGCCCACAAAGCCTGTGCAGACAATCTCCATGGTGTAGTCTATTATCTCAGAGGAAGAACGCTGACCTTCTAGGAACACCTTCCTTGCCTCTCCAAGAACGTCTTCTGGAAGTTGGTCGATAAAAAGGGCTATATCGCACCACGTTTGGCGCTCATAACGTCCAAGGAGTGCTAAGGAATTAGCAACTCGTACTGTGAGGGCCAATATAGATGAAAAGCGTTTGCCGATATTATCTAAATGCCTACCCTCTCTGTCTGGAGGTGTTGTAAGGGGTGTAGGAGGATTTTGAGATCTTCTCTATGCAGCTTGTGAAATAACGGAGTCCGGCTTGGGTTGACCCATGAGGCAAGCAGGCACGTCCTTCGGGGCCTTATACTTCTTGTCCAATTTGGGCAATACTGCTGATACTGTTACCGGACTGCACATTATCTTGAGGCACTGATTCCATACATAGTCAATGATGGGTATGGCTCTTACTGTTTTGCAATACGGCTCTTTAAAATCGTATAGGAAGCAATCCTGTAGTGTGGCATGCATTGTCAGTTCAAACAGAGTGGCTGCTCTTTCTAGCAGGCAGTGGAAGTCACTTATATCCTCAAGAGGAGAGTCAATAACCTTAGGTGACGGAGATGATGGCCTCGGCAGGGCGTAGCCATCCCACTCATCCTTGTGGCCTGGAAGTTCACCCTCTTCTCTTTCATCCTCAGAAGAAGTTGTGTTTTGTAAAGGTATCGTAGATGGGGATTGAGGAGGTGGAGGAGAAGGCGGAGTACGGGTGGCTGTGAAATGACTTCTTGAGAAGGTAATAATTGACTCTAGCAGAAACTTGTTGACTTGGTGCAGATGCTGGGGGAAATCGTGCTCTGTGATCAGACAGCATAGCCATATATCTGCCAAGAGAGTGGGTGGCAAGCATACCATATCTTTCTGGTATTGATGATGATAGTCCTGTGGGTAGTAGTCCTGCTCTTAACTGCCAAGCCAGGTCTTCCCTGGACCGGAAACAAGCATCCTGGGACCGGTTTTGTGGTAACACCCCTCATCAGCCAGGCTAGCTTGAATCCAGTGGCAAAGTGAGCAAGGGACCCACGTCTGGACATACCCTGCCAACTTAGGGCGAACAAAGCAAACACAAGGAGATGATGGACGGAGCGCTGAAACTTTTCAGACACTCGCCCCCAGTCACAGATCTGGGTTGAATCCATCATCATTATTTTACTCACTTTGCCACTCCAGTTCAGACCCAGCTATATGCAAATCAGACTTGACCCTGTGCCTCATGGGAACCCAGATCTGTGACTGGAGGCGAGTGTCTGAAATGTTTCAGTGCTCCGTCCATCATTTCCTTGTGTTTCCCAACTACTGATGCTGTCAGGTTATGCTCCGCAGGATCCAGTTGCTGCAAGAAAGGGTCCACCACCTGATATCATCAACACCCTAATTATACAGGGTGTTCAAGGGATCAGGCTAGGGAGAGGAGAGGGAAGGTACAGCAGGGGAATAGAACCTGTAACAATAAAAAGAACAAAGCTATAAACAGTGTAATATACCATCTACTCTCTAGAAGTCTCACTAGGTTCTCTTCTATACCTGGCTTTAAATATATCAGTCTTTTGGATCCTTAGCATACCATCAACATTCACACAGATCAAACACCATGCCTGAAACAAAGAACCATCAAACATTAGTACATCCTGTAAACGCGTACCATCAGCGCACATTATGCGACATGCAGACCTCATACATACCATATCACTTTAAAACAAAGCAAGTATGATCAGACCCTGTGGAAAACGTTTTAGATACTGAAGGATAGTCCCCATAATGCTGTTTACAATAATCTTATAAACCAATGTCAGGCTTCTGGTGCCCGTATAATAGTTCCAAGGAATCCAAAGCAAAGATGTAAAATCCTCCCCATACACGGTAATACACGGTTGCCTCACCACCGTATTCCGCTATGTGTGAGTAGAAAACTCAGGGTTCAGTAATGCCCAGATGTCACCATGCTTGGCAATACGCGGTTACCTCACCGCAGTATTCCGCTATGTGATGGATATAATGTAGTTTCCCAGAAAAAGCACAATGTCACATACGCGGTAATACGCGGTTGCCTCTCAACCATATTCCGCTATGTGAAGGCTTACAGATCAGTTTTCCCCTAGTCTGCACATAAACACCATACACGGCAATACGCGGTTTCCTCACCGCCCAATTCCGCTATGAATAAATTGTCCAGCGTCAGCGATCAAAACAGCCTTCCTCGGCTAAGTGAACACAACAATAGCGGTACTCAGACACTACTGCCCATTTCTGCTGCAATCCATGAGCCGGACCCGGAGCACGCCAGCAGCAGTTCACAGACAGCTTCCGTCCACCATGAACTTCTCTTCCCCAGCCGAGAAAGAGTAATAGGACCAAGTCAAAATTACGCACACCATCCGGTGTACGCCGCCGTACTTATATCCTCCCTGTATGCGGGCATCATGGGAGTTGTAGTTCGGGAATCGATGTGGCAGGCGCTGTTACGCTCGTTCCCTGACAGATGCACTGTGGCTCTTGTATGTCTTCTTCTCAGGCTGAGACAAGGAAAGGAGATCTTCAATGAATATTATTATACTTTGATCACAGTGGGCCCAATTCACAATGGTAAATGTACACCTTTGTGTAACTTTACTCTTTTTCGGCATTACCAAACTACGATTTAATAGTAACTTTACGACTGCGGAGACTCCCCATTCGGGGCAGAGGGGTCCACACATAAAAAGATATGTCTGTCCTATCTTTATAGGTGCGGAGTTCTCCACCCCCGCTGCAGACTCTCCACAGTTGTAAAGTTACTATTAAATCATAGTTTGTGAATACCAAAAAAAAGTACATTTACATTAAAATGTGCTTTTACCTTTGTGAATCAGACCTTGTGTTGGCACTTCAAGCATGCTCCTTTGCTCATTTCCCTGCCAAATTCTCATACATGATCCATTCCATGTTCCACTCCGTAGTTTACTTATGTCCACTTTTTGCTTCCTGTCATCTCCATGCACTCATCAGGAAGACAGTTGGAAGATAAACTTTAATAGTTCTCACCCTTATTATACTGCAGCAAGCTCACACCTGTTCTGCATTCCAATTAAGGTAAAAGGAGGGAGTTAGGACTGCTGTTATCTGAGCTCCTGCTTTCCACTGCAGTTGGCCCTTATTACAGATCATCAGTCGGTATAGCTTGGTTCCAGTGGCACAGGATGGGACCCACGTTTGGACATATCCCTCCCGCTTAGGGTATCGCACTGAAGTATTAAAAAAAAAGTGATGGATGGAATGCTTGAATTTCACCCTCTGGTCATTACTCCTGGCCACATCTCAGTCCATTATTATTTTGCACACAGTGCAACCTAAGTTTGGAACCAGATATGCAAATCAATCTTGTGCCTACTCCGACAGGAAAAAACCAGCCCAAATGGCCAGGCCAGATCCTTCCTGAAATAGATCACAAGCATCCAAAGACTGGTTTCGCCCTAACTGGGGCTCGTCAGTTGGGTGAAGCTTGGTTCTAGTGGCACAGTGAGCACAGAACGTACGTCTGGGCATATTTGTCATTCTTTGGGCATCCGACTGAAGTACACAAAAGTGTAATGTATGGAATGCTTGAAATAATGGCAGCCACCGGTAACCACTCATGCCGCGTCTCAATCCGTCGTTACTTGCACACCATGCCACCTCAGTCTGGTCCCAGCGGTATGCAAATCGGTCTTGACCATACTCCAATAGGAAGGTGCTTCCAGAACTAGAACATGAGTATTAGGGCTCATTAGTCGTGTGTAGCTTGCTTCCAGTGGCACAGCGTTCATGAGACCCAGGTCTGGGCATACCCGTCTCACTTAAGGCATTACACTGAAGTATACAAAAAAGTGATGGATGGAATGGCCCGTACCCGCACAGAAGACATCTTGTGGGAAAATGTCATAATCAGCTGCTTGCGACAGTCCCTACTAGGCATACACCCTATAGTTTTAGGACGGGACAAGTTCACTTGCACACTAGGAAATAACTTTGCCTGGAAAACTTGTCAATTGATGAAAAAGGGTAGGGGCTAGCTCCGGACTGACAAACAATGAAGCGGAAAGAAAACAACTGATGCCAGCATGCTTGAGTGGTACCTATATGCTGCTCCAGGTGTCACTTCTGGGGCGTAGCAAGGCCAACGTGGAGCCACATGATGCCTCCTACCAGTGCACTGGGGCTATCCTGAAAAATCTTCCAGATCCAGTCTGGCATCTTGGGATATTCTAAAGGTGAAGAATCTTGGGTCAGAAGAATCCATCAGAAATCCTGAATTTGTCTTTGCACAGTTAAGATACATCTGTGTTTCTTTTCTTCCTTGAGTTTGTTACTGTTGTCTGCAACCTAGTTCTAAATCTCTATATGTTTTCCAATTCCCAAAAGAGCATTAGCTGTCGCGTGCTTCTTGGGTATATCCTTAAGCATCTTCCTCTGAATCCTTGTTACAGATTCAAGGGCCAGCAGAGCATTAGTTGCCGCAGTACATTTTACGTACATCCTTGGGTTCCTTATGAATCCTTGCTTGTGTTTACCTGTACCAACAGGGCAGTACTTGTCCCAGTACACGATGATTACAGCCTGCTCTTGACCTCATGATTCCTGAAGCCCCAGTTCATGACTTCTTGTCTTGGTTTTCTCTCTGACTCCCTGCCATCTCTACTCTTCTTTGAGCTACGTCCCGCATACTACTTACCCTCCGACTTTGCCTCTTCCTCTTTCCTACTGTCTGGTTTTCTGCTCTTGACCTTTGTTTATCTTGTATTCTGGTTGTTTTTTTAACTTTGATTTTGCCTTCTATTTCATAATCTGTCCCCTGTCCGATGCAGACCCGTATCTGTTTTCTGTGTGACCTCGACCTTGGTTCATTGAGCACAACAGTCTTCATAACAAGACGTCCAACCTATGACTTTGCTGTATAACTGTTGCTAAGAGCAATCAGCTGAAATCAATCTGAAAGGCATTCCTGGGCTGCCAGAAGGACTCTTGTCATTTACCAGTACATCAGTTTGATCATGATTTGTTATCCTGTACTCTTGCTTGTCTTCGGTCTGTCCTTGAACGTGCTTACAAACAGCTCCTATGACCACAGTTTCTTCTTTTGAGCAGCCTGACATTTCCCTTGCTCCATTACATTTCTAAGATTAACTCTTGAATCACCTGTGACTGCCTTTACTTCCTGACATGGGCAGAGAGATCCCATTGCCACACCTTGCCTCCCAGTTGTCCTGATATAAATTCCGGTTTTCATAAATTCCGAGGAACAAAACAAAGGAAGAGTAGTTGGATACTGCTCACTAGAGGAGAAGTGCTATAAAAGTTAAAAGATGTGCATTACCAAAGGAGGCATAGATTATGTAACATCCCAGAGTGCACAACTGTATTATCAACCAGGAAGTGCACTAAACTCTCCTGTTCTGTCAAGAGGCAAAGACGCCGGCAGAAACTGTCGCAAGCTCAGTCCTGGACACAAGGGAGTCACTCGTGAAATGGCAATGACAGTGACCAAACCCAAGAAATACACAAGCCTAAACACGGAAGAACGAGAAGAGGAAGTAGGGGAAAAAGAAGAAAGGTGCACGTTGGAGGAAGGTCTGGTGCAAACTGAATGGCACAGAGGTAAACCCCCAGTATGCAAAGATACCAGGCACAGACTCAATGGGATCTTGCGTCTTATTCTACAACAGACACCCTTGCTCAGGAAGAGAACATTAATGCAAATAGAGACCATACTGAATAGGGAAGATGCTATATCTGTAGAACTTGATGGTGTTAGTAGAATACAATATGGATAACTCACGCATTACCAAGGTCAATTAGACATTGAGTTTTCTGCGTGAAACCCTCCATGTTTTCCTATGTCACCACAGTCTCCAACCCCCAATACTCCTCTGCCACCCTGCAGGAACTGTGCTGTGCAATCCTCCAGGTAAATAGCTATGTGTGTTAACACAATATCTTCTGCGTAACACGGGAAAACTGAATGTACTCTTTCTAACCCTATCTTGAAGAACGGCCTGACACAATGACACACAAACTAATAACAGAGGGTTAAACTCAGAAACATGTTCAACTTGCTAGGAAACAAGCTAGAAATAACAAGCATTGGCATAGCCAATAGTTCTCGCCTTTGGGACCTTATGAGTACTTAGTTATGCAGCACAATATCCTTGGTGCAACAGCATCAACTGTTGCATGGCTAAACACTTATAAGGTACCAAAGGCGAGACCTTTTGGCTATGCCAATGCTTGTTTTTAAATGGGGGGGCCGGGCCCTTCTGTGGTGGATTTGCCGCAAATAGTTGTGGGCGGCAGGTGGTTGACAGCCCGCAGGGGTTGAGTGCAGGGGCTGGCTGCAGGCCAAGCCCCGCAGCAAGCCTCATGCCTTGCACGTCCAACGGCAGAATCTCCTGAGTGGAGACTCCGCGACCTACGGGTATACGAGCTACCTACATATGGACACTGGATGGTGGACTTCCAAGGGTTACCCCACAAGATTTGCTGGGGAGGCACTGAGTTACTCCGTATATTGTGGAGTCATAATAAGGATGTTGGTGCAAAGGGAATTGTATGTTGGTACGTTCCGGGCAAGTGTTGGATGTTGATTGCACTATATTTGAGTGATTTTCATGCAAATAAACACATTTTCAAAAAAAAAAAAAAAAATGCCTTGCACGTCCAAATGTTGCGTGTGGTTGGCATTACGTATGGTAATAAAATATTACTTTACGTTAAAAAACACCCTAGAAATTCACTGAAAAAGCTATCGTTGAATAACGTTATAGTTAGGCATGTTAATATCTTACTTTACATTAAATATGTATCAGAAATTCATTGTAAAAAAAAATGCTGAAGTGACATTGTAGTTGGGTAAAAATGTCAGTTCAAACTTAACCTTGAAAACAAAAACAAAAAAACCTCAAATGTAACAGCTCGAGTTATTCCCTGTCATGCACTGCTTATGACCTCACATTTCACAACCCTCATGACAAGTTCTGACATCACCGATAACATTACTGATGACAACAGAACTGACATCGACATGAACACTGTGCATGGTGGGGGCGCAACTTATAGGTACTCGAAATAACTATGACTGTTAAATTATAGCGTTTTTTTAAAAAAAAGTTTAAAACGTTATGTTTAAACTGAAATTTTTGCCCAATTGTAATAACCGTGCAAACAATCTTAAAAGAATGCCTGTTGTAAGTGGCATAATCGCTTTTATCTGTTGCCCCTTGCGTGCCTCCCTATAAAAACGTCTAGCGAAGTCATTGTTCCTGGGTTATCAAACAATTCAATAAATAGTTTCCAGGTTAGGTCGGTTGAAGTGTGTTTTTTTCTCTAAACATGGAGATTTCCAATTCAGCTACAATATACACCATGCAGACTTTTGGGTCAAACCTGAAGAGTATCGACTAAGCCAGAGATTCTTCTGCGATCCATAAAATGACCACAGTCGAGCTGAGGTGGCATCAATACTTAGGGCCAAATTACAAGGCCCGTGGGATATCCAATGAAGTAGAACTGCACCTGGAAATCCCAATGCCACGGGGTGAGGTCATTTGTGGCTGAAATAGTACCAACACCTTAATGAGTTTGGGGAGTAACCACAGGATTTTGTGCTTCTACTTGCATTACTTGTGCAATTTTGTCTGCGCACATTTCACCATTATTTGGGGGGAGTGGGTGAAATGAGTGCCAGTGAAACAGAAGCTTGGCGTTTCTATAATTTTCGTAATCCTGGTTCATAAATGAACCCCCTTTACCACCAATATTGGGATTTAGGCAAAATAAAGACCCAAATAATTACAGCACTTCAAACCAACAACACTGTGGTAACAATACTATGTAAAAAATGATATGCATCACCTTTTAATTTGGAACAGTTCCTAATGTTATTATTTTGGAGGCCAGAAGATTACCAATATATTAATTTAGTAAAGAAAAGACAACAACTTATGAAAATGTGTGATTTTCTATCACTCTCACTTTTCTGGAACATTCTTAAGTTAAAGTGCTATGGGGAAGACAAGGCATTCTAATTGTCATCTAGCCTTGAATTAAGGCTGTGCTTCTGATTTTAACTAGGTAACCCAGAATGTGCTTAAAATGTGCTATAATTACAAACTGGATGAACTTGAAGCATCATTAACTTGTACTGTACAAAATAACTACTCTGGACGATCACACTTTTCAGCTTATGCACTTACCTATTCTTCATTTATTTGGGCCAGTCAAAATCCGCCCGCTGCAACTTTGCCACCTCTCCAATGACATCTACCCCCAAGATGCGCCCCACAATGCCCACTGCCTAGGTTTCAGCATCAGAAGGAAACCATTTATTTGGTACTACAAGAAAATGTCCGTAAGGCCACGTATTAGAGAAACTTCAAAATTTCTTGCTGATTACTTTGCAGGCATAGAGCAAGCATCCAAGAAAGCAACACAACCAGGTAATTGCCAGCAAGTTTATCTAAAACCAGATCGGTGCTTAGAAAACGTATGATATTTAAGAGAATAATCATACAAATGTATGTCTTAGGCATAATTCATTAGAAACTGAAATTCGATAGCCCTATCACGGCTCATCTGTTTTTGATGAAAAAATCACTGGTTTTTTTTATGGTAAGCATTCTCTCTGAAAAGAATATTCATCAAAAAATCATTTTGACCAGCTTTCTGAACATAGCGTATACTTCTTTCTATCTTTGAAGGTCTCTATCAATACAGCCACAAATTTATCAGGTGGCACCTACGAACGTAAAATAATAAGGAAAACTACCATATATTGAGGTATACAAAGTTTTAAGTTTTGTATTGACTTTGAGACAGCGCTATCAATAAAATTGTCTCGCGAATATACTCGCAGTTGAATTAGTTTTATCTCATTGCAGGACATTCCTCATTGTTTACCAATAATCTACTGGCAAAATGTTTCCCATCTGAATCATAGTGGGATACATTCTACAACGATTTTAATAGGTATGTCATATTTTAGTATTGGTGGATCATGTGTTTGTTTCTATTATTCATTTTTGGTAGGGTGTTACAATGGTAAACAGTATGTGCCAAAATTTGTTTAAAAAAAAAAAGTTCTATGTTAAAATGAGTAAAACCAATCATAGTACAAACTAACAGACTATTGTATTGTTGCATGTTACATTTTCAGAAAACTCTGTCCTGAAGAAGGTGGTTGATCCTAATCTCACCGAAACGCTGCGCTGACTTTTGTGTTTTCTTGTTTATTTTTAATCATTATACATGACTTTTGTGTAATGCTTGTACTGATTTTTAACTATTAATTCAAATGTGATACTAGTATTGATTACTTGATAAGATGTTTTTTTATGAGATCTGATTGTTTTTAACCTACTACGAATACAAATTATTTCTGTATTTCTTGAAATTATTTTTGTTTTTTGGCATTACTGTTTTCTGTGCATCCATGCGTGAGCTTATCTTTCGTCGATTTTCATACATGTAAAGGATATATGGTACAATTGTTGCTGGTATATATAAATATAAGTCCTTGAAGATATTCAACAAATGCATAGACCCTACCGCTATTGTACATGATAATAGCACAACACTTGATCCACTCATAAAGTTGGGGACTTTTTATGTTTCTTGTCTACTTACCCCGTCCCTATAGTTCGTAATAGGGTTTCTCCTCCTTGTCAGTTTTATAGAGCAATACACACCAGAGTAGGGTTAAGATCGTGTTATTTCATTGAAAATTGTTTCTTTAGGAACTTGAAACAGGATGCACAGGAACAGAATGCACAGAAACGGGAAGCACTCCCCCATATCTCGACTTAAGAAGCAATGTAATTGTCAGATGCAGTCCTACTTCTATATCAAGCATTATGACTTTAGCAGTTAGAAGTGATACATTGTGAGGTCTTGCCCTCGCCAACTAAACACTCCACAAAGCCTCGCCAACTAAACACTCCACGAAGCAGGGACAGCGCTTGCTATCTTTCAGGCAGGCTATTTCCTTGGGGATTGGGGTGCCAATAAGTATGGGCATAACTTCACTCTAGCTGGACGGAAACAGGAGTGTTTTCAATATGAGGAAGCACAGTCACACAGAGCAGGCAGGGGTTACTGGGCTCTCGCCAAATGGGAGGGGTGGGGGGAGTGCGGCCGAGAGCAGGGACACGCAGCATTTACCTTGCGGGAGCCAGCGTGATAATTGCTAACAAATGGCGCCGCTGCTCGCTCCGCAAGGGAAACGACAAACATGCACGCGTTGCAATACAAAGCAAAGCAAAACATGCACGTTTTTGCCCAAAACGATGATCGATTCTAAAAGGTCCCCTCCTATGCAGCGCGTGCGCGCTGCGTAGGCGAGACCTAAATACTGTGACGCCTTATTAGAAACACGTGAAAAGCAACCTCTCTTTTTTTTTAGTCCTCATTCGCCTTTAACCATAATAGCCAAATCGACTGTTCATACCCCTACTTGACTGTCTGGGATAGTGCAGACTTTTTGATGGATTCTATCGGTACCTTCAGCCTGTAGGGGTATCTTTCCAGACCGACTTGCTACTTTCCCCCTGAAAAAGAAGGTAGGTTTCCCTCCCGCCTGATGTTTACGACCAGACGGACTCTTTCGATGTCCCGGGGAAAGACCCAACATAGTCCAGGGAGTTTCCGATAGGCATAATCATTGGACCCGCCCTTTGTTATAACATTTTCTCAATAAAAGTAACATAACAGATTTAAGAGTTTATCTTAACTACTTCCAGCGAAGCAACGGGTCTCAGTATGCAACCTTGTTTCTACTCCCAAATCTAGCCAAATACATCTTAGATGTTTCATATAACGAGGTCAGCCAGTCCGAATGTTTGGGAGGAACAGGGTCTGCCCACCTTATACAGATTTGTCTCCTTGCCAGTAAAATTGAATAAAATAAAAGTGATCTTGCTGGTCCCATCATATGGCTGTTAAGACCAACAATTATCAGCGAAAGGTCCATTTGAATTGGTATTCTCGGAATATTCTCCATTGTTGTTCAAACCTCTTCCCAAAACAAACCGATTGAGGGACAGTCTTTAAAAATATGTGAGGCTTCTGCCAACCCACATTTTTTACTGTTGACTTGAGAGCCTTTTACGATTTTGGATAACCTAAGGGGGGATAAATATGCTCGATGTAACGTAAAAATATGATTTCTCTTTAGCCATGCAGGTTTGACTATGCTGAAGGATTTTTAAAAGAGTCCTCCCACAGTAGATCACACTGTACATTTGGAATCTTTTCGCTCCAGAGCTCATTGGCCAGCTTAAAATTCCCATCCACCACCCCTTCTATGGCCCAATACCAAAAAGAAACCTCCTTCTTTCCTGCTGGTCTCTCAACTAACTGCTGCTCTAAGCGGTGTCCCTCACCGATATGTCTATTCTGTCTGATCTGGGACTGAATCCAGCTTTGTAGCGGAAGATACTTGAATCTTGAGAGGCCAGTACCCACTCTGCTCTTTAAATCTTCCCATGAGATGCATGTTTTGTTTCTTATAAGATCTCCCCATACTCCCAGTCCCACATCTTTAAGTGGTATTGCCAGCTTATCCCAAAGGCATTCGGGCGAGCCCGGTGAGTCCCAGAGTGGTGCTAGATTTGAGAAGCAGTTGAGACCTGTCATGTTTTTTAATCTTGCCCATATTCTGGCAAATCCCTGTAGGACCTTCAGTTTAACTTGTTTGAAAATGCTTTGATCGCCAAATTTGAACATAAAACCCACCCCTTTTAACATAGTTAGTAACATGTCACCTCTCCCTATGACAGTCAGAGTTTTTAGTAGCATCCGGGAGCATGTAAGTTGAAAAGCCCACGCATAATATTGAAGATCAGGTAACCCTAGACCTCCTTTCTCTCTCCTCCGCCTTAGCTTTTTCCAGGCTATCCTGGTAGATCTGTACGCCCACACAAAAGAGTTTATTTCACGTTCAATTTGTTCAATAGTGCCCTTGTCGAAATGAAGAGGGATTGTATAGAAGAGGAAAGTTACCTTAGGTAATATTGACATTTTAACAAGGTTTACCCTCCCCAAGATAGACAAAGGGAGATGAGCCCATGTCTTCATCTGCTTCTGACATTCACGAAGGACTCTAATTAAGTTAACATCTGCTAATTTATCGATATCTTGGACAACTCTGACCCCCGAGATAGCGCATATTATGACTTATGCTATGGACTGTGCCCAAGATGTCCCAAGTCATAATTTCTGTTTTCCCAGCATTTATCTCATGACCTGAGACCTGCCCAAATTCTTCCGCCAATTGAATTATTGCTGGGAAAGTTGTGTCCAAATCCACTGATAATATCAGAATGTCATCCGCAGACAATGCCACTTTCCTCTCCCAATCCCCGTGTCTGAAAGGCTCAATGTCAAGATCTTCTCTGAGCTTCTGTGCAAATGGCTCAATATAAATGTCAAACAACAGGGGGGAGAGGGGACAGCCCTGTCGAGTCCCTCTGGTAATACTAAATGCCTTGGTAAGAGTACCTTTAACCAAGAGCCTGGCAGATGGTGCCGAATATAGCAACTGTACGGTGCGACAAAACTTGCCTCCCAAGTTGAATTTTGCCATAACTTCTGATAGGTAGATTCAATTTACCCTGTCAAAAGCCTTAGTGGCATCTAAGGTTAAAGCTGCCAGGAGGAGTGAGTAGGTGGAAGCGATATCAATTGCACCAACCAGATCGTGGGTGAGGTCTGCCAATTGTCTCCCTTTTACGAACCCCTTCTGGTCGGGATGGAGGATATCCTTTGCCACCATCCCCAGCCTGTTCGCTAAAATGGACATAAAGATTTTATAGTCAGCGTTTAAAAGCGATATGGGGCGATATGACCCGCAGCTAGAAGGATTTTTACCCGGTTTTAAAATCAGGACTACTGTAGCATCATTCCATGATGCAGGAGGACTAGCTCCCTCCAAAAATATTTTATTGAATAGACGAGTTAGGATTGGGATTATACTCTCCCCGAGTGATCTATATAATTTGACTGGTAGACCATCGGGTCCAGCAGCTTTCCCTCTTTTACAGCCTGCCAATACCTTCCTCACCTCTTCTTGCGTTATACTCTGTTCTAAATCTGATTGTTGGTCTGCGCTAATAGGTGTTAAGGTGATTTTCTCCAACCATATTCTCACCCTGGTTTTGTTCTCTATGGAGGTCTCTTTATATATCTCCTGAAAGTATTCCAGGAAGGCCTCCCCAATACCTTCATCCAAGGATATGGAGGCTGCACCGTTACTCCCAGAAATTTCCTTTATGTGATTGCGGAGCTGGTCTGCTTTGGTTTTCCAAGCAAGTAATTTCCTGGCTCCTTCCCCATACTCAAAGTGGGCAATCTTGCTAGCCTCCCATCTGCGCATGAGCCTCCCCTGAAGAGTGGCCTCCAATTTTTCCTTCAGGGATTTATACTCATCTCCCCCCTTACTCCCGCTTATATTGTCCTAAACTTTAGCTGTTTTTTTAAGAGAATCAGCACTCCTCTGATGTTGGCCGTCTGGTTGGTGCAAACAAAAGAATCCACCCATTTCTGAGATCTTAATATGTCTTTTGTTTCTGCCTCGAGAAGGTGTGTCTCCTGAATTACCATGACCTGCGCAGGGGAATCTTTTAAATATTGTAGGATCTTTGCTCTACGTGACCTCACGCGCAGGCCATTCACATTCCAGGACAACATCTGTAGTGTAGTCATATTATTAAATCTCAATGCCCCGCACCCTCTCTTTACCGAGGTAGATACGATGCCTAACTCTTAGCGAGGCGACCCATATCTTACTGGATAAAACTAACAGCCCTATGCAACCTAAAAAGATCAAGGCAAATGAGGTGATTTTATTTTTTATTTCCCCGTGCTCCCCCACCCCCTCCCCCTCTTCCCCTCCCTTGGAGAAACCTACCCCCATATATCTGGACTAGTTGTTGTCCATGTGTGGTGTCCGAGAACTACTACCCCCTCCACCCCTTACATAAATGGAAAAATTACCCTACCAAAGTGTATCTCCTAATTCTAATAACAACAGAAAAGTGGACTCTCCAAATTCAAATAGCCCCAAAAAATTGTGAATCAACAAGAGAGACGGTTACATATGTGCCTCCTTGTCCAATTTATATATTTTTTTTTCCTTCTTCCCTCTCCTCCCCCTTTTCTTTCTCTTTTTTTTTCCTTCCCTTTCTTTCTTGCATCTTCCACCTTTCCCAATTTATTTACCTATCCTAGCGTTGCCCAATAACACTATTTTCTACGGGAGTCTCTTCATTCTCTTATCCCTATGGTAGGAATCTAGGGGGCCCCTTCACCAAAAGTGGCCAGCAGTTCATCTGCCTCCTGAACCGACCCGATGTTATGCATTTTGTTGTTACACATGATTTTTAGGAAAACCGGGAACTTGAGTTGTACCACTGCTCCGGCTTTCATAAAGTTACCCATCCTCTTACCAAGCTCCCACTGCCTCTCTAGAGTATCCCTTGATAAATCTGAACATATATCAAAAGAAAATTCCTAAGTTCTTAGTGATTTAGATTTTAAAGCGATATTCAGGATTTTTTCCTTTAATGCGTAAGTGAGAACATTGATGAGAATCTTTGTAGGTTTTGTCCTATTTGGGTTCAGACAAAAGGGATCCCTATGCACCCTTTGTATGTCCTTTTCCAGTAACTCGGTATCCTCTTCCAGTGGTAAAACTTCCTTGAATAGTTTGATTATAAAGGTTTTGAGATCTGACCCTTCCTTCCCCTACGGCACATTTAAGATGCGAAGGATGTTCCTACGAGAATTGTTTTCCAGGGTCTCAATTCTTTCTCTCAGGGCCACCTCTCCTCTTTGTAAGTCGTGGATTTTTGCTTCTGCAGACCCTAAGTTGACCCTTAACTCATCTACCGAATTTTCTAGAGATTCGGTTCCAACATTTAGGAGGTCGACTTTTTTCTCTAGGGTCTCGCATGCATTTCTTATTTCTCCCTGATTCGCTGCTGAGACCGCAAAGCCTTGCTTGATGTCTTCTTTTAATGAGGTGAAGAGAGCTTGCATCGATATTAGTTGGGGGGCGCTCTGCTCCTCCTCCTGTCCCTGCTGCCTTAAGTCTGGTCCTCCTCCATCTATATAAAAATTTGCGACTGCAGCCGAGCTCTGAGGGACTGGTTCTACCTCCCCCGTACCCCCTGTTTCTGCTCTCTCCAGCCCCTCTCCATTTTCAGTAGGTACTACTTCGATGGACTCCATCATATTCTGAGATTCTTCAGATGAGCAATCCGCAGGGCCGCTCAAACTGGTTAAGCCAGGTGGGCCAGAGACTCTAATATCAGCCTTATAATGGTCAGAACCTCCGGTTGCACCCTAAAAAAAGACCTCAATGAGGGGGTAATCTTGACCTTGTTGTATGTAGTCGCACTTTTTTTCCTCCCTCACTTTATGCCACTGGAAGAGTAGTGCTGGGAATATTTTTCGCTATTTCAGCTTCCAGAACCTTCCCCTCCTCTAACAGGGTTCCTGACCCCCCACTCTCTTCTCCTTTTGCTTTAGATTTGTTTTGTTTTTTTGCCTCCAGGCACACTCCAGCGGCTCTTGCCTTTTTTCCCTACTTTTCCACCTATTTTACCACCCAGCCTGCTCCGGTCTCCGCGTCCATCAACACTATCACTAGCGTCTAACTGTGGACTATTTTCATTGCTTACACTTTGAAGACCCCGAGAGTTATCAAAAGTCCCGTCTTCCGCACTACCTGGGGGTACCTTAGATGTAAGCTTTGATGTCTTCAGGGCTTCTATGGCAGTAGAGGAGACCGGAGCTGCCTGCTCCGTAGCAATTTCGCCGCCGAGGTACCCCGCTCCTCTCGCACCTGCTTCCACGAAAAAGCGCCCGATGCTGGCGCTGCCACTGCCAACCCGGAGGAGTCCGCGAGTCGCCACTCTGCGGCCACGTCTCAGCTCCAGGGCGGCCGAACACCAACGCGGGAAACAAGGCGGGCATGGAGCGCCTGACCCCCGGGGCAGCCGTCACACTCCGCCGCCTAATTTTGTCCAGCTGCCACTTCTCCGAGCCCCAGGAGCTTTCAGAAGCGACCAGATAAGGGCAGAGAAACGACTCCTCGGAAAAAAGGTAAGGTGTCGCCACCTATTTCATGGCAGGGGCAGTAACACGGACACGCGTGGCTGCTCAACTAGCAGACGCCATGTTCTCCTACATCAACATCGAAAAGCAACCTCTTGATTGTATCACGTTTCACTATGTTCTCATCAATCTCTAACCGATTGAAAAAGATCAGCAATATGCATTTGAGGGTTCTCAATACCAACATCAGATATTAACCCTTTGTATGCTCATGACGAGCCCAGCTCATCATGAGGCACAGTGGAGCTGTGCTCATGACGAGCTGGGCTCGTCATAACGGTCGCGCAACTCCCACGTGTAATTGATTCCCCGCCAGTGCGGGAGAATCAATTAGTGGACGGAGTCGTGACGAGCCCAGCTCGTCATGAGCACAGCTCCACTGTGCCTCATGACGAGCTGGGCTCGTCATGAGCACAGCGCCACTGCCCCCCCCCCCCCCCCACTCTGCGGGGGAATTACCCCCGCGGCGAAGGGGTGAACCGCGGCACGAATTCCGCCGCGGTGCGTCGGTTTAAAAAAGGTGGCGTGCGCGTCGGCCAACGGACGTGCGCAGCACTAGCCAGGTAGTGCTCGCGACAGTCGTTGGCCGACGGGAGCACGGAAGGGGTTAACAAAAGAAACAGATTGTTTTCAAATGCTAAAAAAGCATAAATAATACTCTTGTGCACACTAGACTCACAAAGGTTTTTTTTCATAATACAAGAAAACTTGTTGGACCTTTCACCGGTCACAGACACCACCTGTGTGGCCTCTACAATATTTGCTCTCTCACCGAGATTACTAAAGAACTAGAGCTAGGCCTGAGAGTCTCTTGGGAACAACATACACATACAAACTGCAATACTGAATGCATCATATAGCTCATCACTTTCCCATTTACTCTAAAATACACCATGGTGGCAACCCAGAAAATAAAAGTAACGTTTTGGGGACATCGTAGCAATATCCAGTGAAAATGCATCACAATGAAGATGGCAATACACTACGTAACCCGAGCCCATAGCGAGATTGATATATTCTAGACCATCACTGAGAAGGTCTATCAAACACCAGATGCAAAAAGAATCCTTTTCCAAAAAAAGCAATGATGACCCATGTCAGAGGACCAAGGTCCTGATTTAAGTTTTGGCGGATGGCAAGTCATTCCTCCATCGAGACGGAGTAAATTACTCCATCCACATGGCGGAGGGACCGCCCTGCAAATTTTATAAATGACCGTCAAGCTGACGGTCATTTACAATGCATTGGAAAGAACCACTGTGGCAGCTGTTCCTGTGAATGCACATCGCTGTTTGGTGCAGGGCTGAGTCGTAATGACCCAGCCCTGCAACAGATAGTTTTCTTTTTGTATTATCAAAAAGAAAAGTCTGAAGCTGGATGTTATTTTTTAAAATAACTAATGTAATGCTCCCCTCACCATAGGAGTGATCTCCCATGGTGGGGGAAGCATTCATAGCATTTTACTGTCTCTCGCCGTCAGGGTTTACCTAGTAGTCCCGGATAGTAAAAAATGTCTATAAGTCCGCCGATCCTGTTTGGGTGGGGAGACAAATAGCCATTTCTGTGATGGCCCTTACTATGTCAGACTGTCTGAGAGGTTTGGCTATGGCGGTGTTGGAATAGTCACCGCCGTAGCCAAATCTAAGTTCTGCCCGCCAATAAATTTGGCGGAACAAAAAGGTCTACCCCGAGCACACTCAAAATTAGTCTTTTATAGTCCAATATATTCCAGACAGTCTTCATATGTTGTTCAAAATTCAGATTCTTTATTCAGGTCTTCAATATTCACTGTTCATTAAGATCGTTATTCCAAGACACAGCTTGATGCACGCCAACTAGAGGGATTTTCGACACGAGGAATCCTTACAGGTCATGAACACGTGGTCTGCTTTACATCCTTTTAATATACTAAATTGAAACTATCCATATTTTTACTTATATGAGTGTGTCGTGTGCGAGGCGATATTCAATCAGCCTTATTGAAAGCAAGTGGCAGAATATAACTATTATTGAAATTAGTCACATGAACGTCGGTTACTTCCCTTACTTGCAAGGATGAACCCAGCAAGTTAGAAGGACTTCAAAACATTTTCATGGAGATCTATCCAGATCGACTAGTGTATTATACTGGTATACTTATCAGCCCTGAAGAAGTCGTTTGTGTGCTACAGCACATGACGAAACACGTGTTGGCTGTTTTACTGTGATTATACCATTGCATCAAGCTGTGTTTTGGAATAACGATCTTAATGAACAGTGAATATTGAAGACCTGAATAAAGAATCTGAATTTGGAACAACATATTAAGACTGTCTGGAATATATTGGACTGTAAAAAACTAACTTTGAGTGTGCTCGGGGTAGACCTTTTTGTTCTTGTTGTATTCCCTCAGCTGAGGGAAAGTACGAGGATGAATTGGTAACCAACCTCTCTCCCCCTTTGAGCACCAAACTCTACTTATCCGAATAGTATTACATTGCCCAATACTGTAGTCGAGCGCCCGCCCTTCGGTTCTTGCCTGGTAACCATATAGGACTGTTTAAAAAATTTGGCGGGCGGACCATTATGTTGGCAGTATGTATACTCTGTTTCTGTTGCCTTATCGAGATGGATTATTATGAGCCATACAGAACAATCATGTCCTATAAAAAATCTAGGTCAAGCATGTAACAAAGTATAATAAGAGATTATCTTTCATACACTGTAGACACACTGCAAACCATAATGGAGAATCCAGTGGCAGATATCCTGATCAGAATGCATCAGTATAAATGTCACCCCTACCAAGATGGTGCCAATGACAGGCTGAGGGCACCCTCTATGGATAAATTGTGTCAGGAAGATCGAGCAAGAATTAGAGAAAACGGCTGGTGCACGAAGAGATTAAAATAAAGAAGTGACAAATAATAGGTCAAGTGTGGAGAAGGTGGAGGCTGGCCATGTGGCAGTGGACTGAGAAGGAAAGACTGAAAGACCAAAGAAACCAATCAGATTTATTTTCCCAGTACACAGGTTAGGGCAGGTGCTTGCAAGTGACTTCAAGCAGAGACAGCCGGAATTAGCAGGCGTCTAGCAATGTTATTTGTTGTAAGGTTCCCATTCCGCTCAGTTTGTTCGTGTTGGTGTTCATGCATCTTTGTTTTGTTTTCCCATTCCTTTGTGTTTTTCTGCGCATTAAATATTCCAGCAGTCTGATGTGTGTTCCATCTGGCACTGACCAACATTTTGCCACCCTGCTGCATCGTGTGATCCAGACTCAGAAGGTCTCCTAATACTGTCTGGATTTGTCACAGCCCATAATCTTAAACATAGGGTATGTCTTCTGAATTATGAGATCTTATGGTAGTTGATTCTTATCAACCTATCATTTAAATCTATACTCTTATTTCAAGATTATACTCTACTGTTAGAAAAGCACATTTCAGCATGCTGGCATCCTCCAACTACTGACGTTCTGCAGATTAGGGTGAAAGCAGTAGTTTTATGTCTCTTTTCCCTTACTCCTTTTTCCCCCTTTCGAGGTTGTGGTAGTGAGTCTCTCTCTTAATATTCATTGACAAATCTAAGTATGGAGGATATTGCTACGGGTTTCAGGCCTACATCACAAGCTAAACAATCCTGCAATTCCAAGCACCCTAGACATTTGCCTCAAAATGTATGATTCATTCATCACTCACAGCACATAAGCTCATTTCTGAAGCTTCGAAGTGTACAGTCAATTCTTCAGCCCCATAAAGCAAACCTAATCCTGCAGTCAAATAGTACTAAATCTATTCTCCAGGCCAAGCATGTGCTCAGTTCTAGCAGTGGAGCAGATGCTCGACTGAGAAGCCCCAAGTGTCTTCACCAACCCTTTTCTATCCTAGTCTTCAAACAGTCAATCCTCAAGATTTGGGGAGGACATGCTTGGCCCTCCACCCCAAAAAAAGCTGAGCATATTCTCCAAGCCATAAACGCTTGAGAGATTCTGCAGCCCGACAGAGAATTATCCTTTTCCCCAGCTCCAGAGAATAACTGGTTCTCCAGCTTGCACAGTGCGTAATAAACTCCCTGGCCCTGAAAACCAAACTCAGTTTATCAGCTCTGGAGGACACACTCAACACTAAAGTCTTGGAGAGCATGCTCACTTCTACAGATTTAGGATCTTGTTTGGAGTTTTGCTGGTGGGCTAATCCATCACAAACGTGGTGGATGTTGTAGGAAGCTGGCTCTCTATATACTATACCAAAGTAAGGTATAGTGTGCACAGAGTAAGGGAGTCCCCAGAGGTATAGCAGAGGCTAAATTAGGTAAGTACTAACAGCTCTCTTTGTGGTAGTGTGGGGGAGCAGTTAGGATTATCCAGAGGGTGTATTAAGTTAAGCATGTACTGTATTCACTTAACCAAGGACTGATTACACACACTCAGAGACAGAATCCAGAGCAACTGGGTAAGTATAAAAAGGTATACTTATATTTTATTTCTAGAACTAAGCAGGACTTGGTACGAATGTATGACGATACTTAGTATGCCATTACTACGCATGCTTTTAGTGCGAATACCAGTAAATCGCAAATGCATTAATAAGATAAGAATTGTCTTTTACAGCGCAGATCATTACTTCACATACCACTACTTCGCGCATATGGACCATTTTTTATAATTTTTAAATAAAGTAACCTAACCCTCAACCCTAAAACACTACCCCCAGCACGACCCACAACACTACACAAACATCACTACACTACCATAAACCCTAAAACACTACCCCCAGCACGACCTCCTGACCCCCAATCCTGTCCCTACTCAAACACTACCCAGCACGACCCCCCTACACTTCCCTAAACCAATACCCTACACTACACATGCACCACAACACTACCCTAAACCCTAAAACATTACCCCCAGCACGACCCCCTACACATACACCACAACACTACCCTAAAACACTACCCCTAGCACGACGCCCTACACTACACATACACCACAACACTACCCTGAACCCTAAAACACTACCCCCAGCACAACCCCCTACACTACACATACACCACAACACTACCCTAAACCCTAATACACTACCCCAGCACGACCCCCCTGAACCCCACTCCTGTCCCTACACTCAAACACTACCCAGCATGACCCCCTACACTACCCTAAACCCTAAAACACTACCCTACACTACACATACACCACAACACTATCCTAAACCCTTAAACACTAGCCCCAGCACGACCCACTACACTACACATACACCACAACACTACACTAAACCCTTAAACACTACCCCTAGCATGACCCCCTACACTACACAAACACACTACGTCCCCCTTACCACACCCTCCTCGTGGTTCCTATCCCCTGGGACCTTCTTCACGTCGTCTCCGAGGGGCGGTGCACGTCGTTGTGAGGAAACAGCCTCAGTTTCCTCACAACGACATGGATTGCTTTTTTTAGTTTGCATGTGAATTAGTTGTAAAAGCATACCATACATGCCTTTTCAATGAATTTCTTTAGCGCATACCATTACAACGCATGCGTTGTAACAGCACTTGCGTACTAATGGTACGCGCTGTAACATCGCAAGCGTAGCAACGCTTGCGAAGTAATAGTGTGCGCACTAGCAGCCGCGCACTAAAGGCTGTTTACTCTTGGTACAGGCAGGTAAAATGTACTTTCAAATGCAAGGCTGTACACAGAAATGCAAGGCTACCTTCCAGGTGAGAAATTGTATTTCACATTTGTGCAACGGCTCAAATGGTGTACCCATGAGTCTTGTAAGTACTATGTTGAGATTCCACACTGGGGAAGGTGGAAGTCTGGAAGGAATGAGTCTTAAGTCCTTCCATAAAAGCTTTAATAGCGGGCACTCTAAAAAGAGACAAGTGCTGTCTATTTTGCAGATATGCAGCTATTGCACCAAAATGTAAGCCTATGGATGTGTACTCTAAATTAGAACGTTGTAGGTGTAATAGATAACAAACGATGTCTTGTATGGAAGCATCTAGTAGATCGATCTGATTGTTGTTACAATAAACGACAAAGCTCTTCCACTTTGCTGCACAGCATGCTCTTGTGGTAGGGTGTCTGGCCTCTTTGATAACATTCATATATTCTGGTGGAAGATTAAGGTAGCCAAACTTTAGGATTTC
This sequence comes from Triturus cristatus, assembly GCF_964204655.1. Taxonomy (NCBI): domain Eukaryota; kingdom Metazoa; phylum Chordata; class Amphibia; order Caudata; family Salamandridae; genus Triturus; species Triturus cristatus. Next base: position 25,063,704 of record NC_140591.1, read on the forward strand.
AGGTCCAAATTGAAAGGTTGAGCTGATTGGGATCTGGATGTCTTATCTCTCTATGGTTCTGAGTAAGAAACTTAGGGGAGATGTTTAGTTTTTGGTGGGGAACTACTGATAGCTCCAACAGAATTGTGAACCAGGGTTGTTGGGCCCATGTGGGAGCAACTAGGATAAGCGTCAGGGAGTGCTGTTTGAGTTTCCGAACCACTAATCGAATGAGTGTGAGAGTTGGAAAAGCATAAGCAAATATCCCTGACCAATTTATCCATAGTGCATTGCCTTTGGACAATGGGTGTGGATGCCTGGACGCGAAGTTTGGGCATTATGCCTTTACGTGGGTGGAGAACAGATCTATATCTGGGAAGCCCCACATCTGAAAGAATGGGAGGAGAACTCGAGGGTGAAGTTCCCATTTGTGTATCTTCTCTAGTTGACGACTGAGCAGATCTGCAACTTGGTTGTCTACTCCTGGAAGATGTTCTGCAAGGAGATATATTTTTTGAGGTATGGCCTGTATCCAGATGCTCTGTGCTAGCTGTGAGAGCTGGAGAGAGTGCGTCCCCCCTTGCTTTTGTATGTAGTACATCGCTGTCATGTTGCTTGTGCGAACCAGGACAGCTTTGCCTACTAAATGAAGTTGGAAAGCTTTCAATGCAAGAAAAATTGCTAGCAGTTCGAGATGGTTTATGTGGAGTTGCTTTTGTTGCAGAGTCCACATGCCCTGAATGGTATGTTTTTTCAGATGTGCTCCTCAACCAGTGAGGGATGCGTCTGCTGTTAGCACTATCTGTGGAAGCGGATCGAGAAATGGCCGCCCCTTGGAAAGGTTTTGTATGTTCCACCACTGCAGAGAGCGAGGAGTATGGCCATCTATCATACTTGATCTAATAACTGACCTTGAGCCTGGTTCCACTGACGTGCTAAGCATTCCTGTAGGGGGCACATTTGAAGTCTTGCATAGGGAACGATTAAAATGCAAGAAGCCATCATTGCGATCAATTGCATGAACACTCTTGTTGGTAATGAGTGTTGAGGCTGAAATTGTGATATTCGATATTCGGAGATGTCCGTCCACCACAAACCTGAGATATGTTCTGTGAGCAGGGTGAATGGGAATATGGGAATATGGAAATAAGCGCTCTTTAAGTCTAGAGTGGATAGAACGTCGGCTTGCTGAAGTAGTGGGAGCACCTGTTGGAGTGTGACCATGTGGAAGTGGTCCGACTGTATGTACAGATTCAGCTGTCTGAGGTCTAGTATAGGCCTGAGAGAGCCGTCCTTTTTGGGGATTAAGAAATACAGGGAGTATACCCCGGTCCCTTGATATATTAATGGGACAGGCTCCTTAGCATGTTTTTCTAACAGAGATAGAACCTCTTGTTTTAAGAGGGTGAGATGTTCCGGTGACATTGCATGTGCTCTTGGAAGAATATTTGAGGGAGTGCTTGTAAGCTCCAGGCAGTAACCATATTGGATAATTTGTAGCACTCACTTGTCTGAGGTGATTGAATTCCAGACAGATAGGAACTGGGAGAGATGTCCCCCGACAGGTGTGGAACGATCGGGGGTAGCGGAGAGAAGTCACTGTTTGTTTGCGGGGGAAGTGCGTGTGGAATTACCTCTACCTCTTCCCCTACCGCTGTTTCCTCTAAAACCTCCTCTAGAATAACCTCTGGACGAGGGGGAGTGGTTGTTGCCCTTGTAAGAGGAGGAGGCATTCTCAGTGGACACAGTTTTTGAGCCACCCCTGTAAAATGAGCAGCGAAACGAACCTCTACTGGTAGGTAACTGTAAAGCCCCCATGGACTTTGCAACCTCAGTGTCTTTTTTTTTAATCTTTTCCAGCAAGGTATCAACAGCTGGGCCGAAAAGATGCTCTTTGTCAAAGGGTTGGTTAAGTATGGATGTTTGCACCTCTGGCTAAAATCCAGAGATTCTGAGCCAAACGCTTCTGCGTAATAGTATACTGGTGTTAATTGCACAATATGCTGTGTCTGCTGCGTCTAGTGCACATTTAATGGAGGTGTTGGTAATGAGTTTACCTTCCTGAATAAGGTCATTAGCCTTAGATTTATATTGGTCAGGCAAGTGTTGCGTGAGTTTTTCTAGCTCATTGTAATGAGCCCTGTCATAACGAGCTAGCAGCGCCTGGGCGTTGGCAATGCGCCAGTTGTTTGCTGCCTGTGAAGCTACTCTTTTGCCTGAGGCATCAATAAGCTTTGACTCCTTGTCAGAAAGAGGGGTCTCTCCTGTGGGTTGCGAGTTAGCTCTCTTGCATGCGTTGGAGACTACAAGAGAGTCTAAGGGCAGCTGACCTTTAATATAAATAGGATCGTAGGAGCTGATTTGCATTTTTTATACACTCTAGGTGTGATTATTCTTGCCCTTACAGGATCCTTAAAGACCTCGTCGGTGTGTTTTAACATGCCTTTCAGCATTGGCAAGGTATGAGTAGTTCTTTGTGAGGAAGAAAGTGTCTCAAAGAGGAAATCCTCTTCTAAAGGCTCTTTATGAAGTTCTACTCCATGATATGAGTAGCCCTGTTAAGGCGCTCGATGTTGTCATCAGTTGGGGAGGGTCTGGAGGGATACACATCTGGGTCATTATCTGAATTTGGATCTGTGTGGTGATCTTCCCAAGCGTCAGTGCCCTGATCCTCATCCCCATCGCCTTCATCCTGTGGGTCAGGTGTAATAGGCCTTGTTGATGAATTAAATGGTGTAATAATCAAGTTAGGATTAGGAGGAGGAGAAGGAGGTAGAATATAAGGAGGAGAAGGGCTAGTGGCCACATTCTTCTTCTTAATAGGGATATGATATGGCAAGTCAGCTTCCCTTTTTTTTTTTAAAATAGTTGCCTGAATATGTCCTGTTTTAGGGGTTATAACCAGCTTTTTCTGTTTCGGGTCGAAATTTGGCTTATTAGATAGAGGCTCTTTGGTGAGAGTGTCTTTCTCTTTCCGTGGAGATTTCGGCGACAAAGGTTTCGGCTCCGAGCCTTTGGGCGTCGATGGTTTTGGCTCTGAGTTTTTGGGCTTGGAGGGTTTCGGCTCGGAGTCTTTGGCCTTTGAGGATCTTGGTTCTGAGACTTTGGCCTTGGAGGATTTCGGCTTCGAGTCTTTGGCCTTGGAAGGTTTCGGCGTCGATTCTTTGGACTTGGAGGGTTTCGGCTCAGAGCCTTTCGGCGTTGAAGGTGGAATCTTCGGTCCCGAAGGTATGTTGACCGATAGATGCTTGGTCTTATGTTTTGTTGCTGAAGGTGTCGGGTCGGCATCAGAGCGGGGCTGGCTCGAGCCTGAGCCAGAAGGCTTCTCATTTTGTTTCTGAGCCGGGCCGGAGGCCTGGTCATCGGAAACGTTTTGTCGGTGTCAACCTGAACCCAAGGTGACGGAGGGACCAGAGCCTTTGCCTTATGTGGAATGTGCACAGGGGGATCTGTACTCACGGTACGCTGACCCGCACTGATGTCTTCCTCTTCTTCCATGTCGGAGTCGGCCTCGGACATGGAGATCTGCTCTTCTTCCTCTGGCTCTTGAGCTGGATGCTGGATGCCGGAATCTTCTCTGATGATGTCCGGAATAGAGTCGCTCTGATGCTGCATTTTGTGACACCGATCATGAAGTGTCTTTTTCGATCGGAATGATCGACATGCGTCGCAGTCCTTCTCGTCGTGTTCCAGGGACAAGCAGAGGTGGCACACTTTGTGCAAGTCGTTGCATGGAAATGTAGCACGACACCCGGGACATTGCTTGAATGGAGTTCGTTCCATCGACTGCTACCGCGGTTGGCACGTGTAGGCCCAACAGCCTGCCTCGAGTTTTCCGATGGAAAGTGAGACGATGCGTGTCGAATGAGGAACCGCGATCGATAACAATACCGTCTAGGGTAGTGGATTGCGCATCAAAGGGGTCCTAAAACGGTACCGAAAGGGAGTGCAGCAATACACATCCGAACCCGATGGCAGAAAAAAAACAATCTAAGGATAGAGTCGATGCCCACGCGCACTAACACCAAAAGGAGGAGTCATCTACCGTGTGACTACAAGACTTCTTCAAACAAAAACGAAGTGCAAACATCCGGACCCAACACCTGATGTTGATCTATGCTAAAGCATATGATCTACAGCTCATATGCCTCGAACATGGTTATCGGTTTTACAGGTAAGTGCCGGATAGGTAAGTACAGGACTTACGAGTGGGAGTTTTGGGGGTTAGGACCAAGGTTCCCCAAGGTCTAGGTAGGCGCTCAAGTTGCACCACCAGCGGCACTGGGGCGGCCGGGTGCAGAGTGCAGGGACCCAATGTTAGCCAAAGGGACTAAGGGGGCCTTCGGTCAGAGACTAACGAGCAGGCAACTCAGGTGTGGGAGCAATGCTCCTGGGGCTAAGGTCAGCACTGTAGTGGTCAACAATCAGCACAGGAGCTGCACCACCAGTGGCACTGGGGCGGTCGGGTGCAGGGTGCCAAGAAGATGTCGGGGACCCTGTGATTTCCAATGGAGTCCTTCGGTTCGGCAAAGTTGCTGCAGGCTCGGGCAGGGAACGTTTCTGAATGCGCCGACCAACTGGAGAGTTAAGTTGGGTACTTGAGGGATGCCTGGATACCGTCAGTTGCGCCACCCAAGTGCAGGTCAGGACCAATGGGTCCCTTGGGGCGTCGTGTACAGGGATGTCTTTTGGCGTTAAGTTTCTTTACCAGCTCCGGTCACGGTCGGGGGCACACTTCAGATTGAGGCTGCAGGCGTCTTATTGAAGCTTGAGGGAGTTCAGAAATCACCAGATACCAGGTCAGAATTGCTGGGAAGACCTCCTTGTGGCGTAGGGCCACTCGCACTTGGGCCGTGGGCATCGAGTGCAGAATCACGGAGTCGCCAGAATCCGGATTCTGTGGGTGCGTCTTGGCTTGAGCAAATCCGGTGCAACGGGGAACAGAGCCTGTTAGGTAAGTACAAGGCAGGTCCTCCGGGCTCTGGGGGTTGCTGGCTGCCGGACTCACCGGAGTTCTCGCTGTAGCAGGTTGAAGGCGGAACAGGCCAGTTGGGAGTCCAAATCAATAGGTGTCCTCTTCTTCCTGGGTCAGCACAGCTCTTTGGTCCTTCTTCTTTCTTGCTCGAATCTGAGGAGGCAAGGTTTAGGGTTGGCCTTAATTACAACATTTTGGGGGTGTTAAAGGGGTGTGCAGGTCAGGACCAATGGGTCCCTTCTTTGGGGTGGGTACACCCCCTATTATGCCGCCCTTCAGTGGGAGGGGACACAAGCCTCTCCCTTATTGGCTGGGTCCCCTCAACTTCAAGATGGGGGGGGGGCTGAGATGTGTGCTTCATTTCGCATTCCCCACCTGAGGGGTGGGGTTGGCAAAGGTGGGCACACCTCTCCTCCTAGCTTGGTTTTCCCGCCAACTGTTCTGCCAAAGTGGGGGGCAGATACGGTGGGAGCCAGTTGCTGGGGGCAGCAAAAGGCAGGGACAGCTTACAACAGCAGTAGGCCTTTGAAGGTTTCCCTTTGTGGACCCAGCTCATCCAGGGGGAGAAGGCATGACACCGCTGCCTAGGATGGGCTTTGTTTCTGAAATCAGAGAGCGGAGGCTCTCTACCCAGGAGTCCAGAAACCTGTCTGGTGGTGGCAAATGGTGGGCAGCCATTCAGGAACCACACCAGGGCTGGTCGTTTTTTAGGGGGCTTGTCTAAGATGCCCTATGAGTGCATTTTACATTCAATCCCACACTGGCATCAGTGTGGGTTAAATGTGCTGAGAGGTTTGCTACCAAACTTCTCAGGTTTTAGTAAAACCATTATGGAGTTGTGGAGTTTGTAATGACCAGCTCCCAGACCATATACTCTTTATGGCTCTACTACTCTTACAATGTTTAAGAATGGACTTGTAGGTACATGGCTCATGCCACTGTACCCTCACCTGAGGGCTAGGGCACCCTGCTAGAGGGGTGATTTACCTAGGCCTTAGGCAGTGGGTTATAGGCATGGCACAGAGGGATGTATGCCATGTAGACTTTTCATTTTTCTCTGCATCAAAATACTTAGCCTGAAATGGTAGTGTGTGGATGTTAAGTTACAGGGCCTCCAAGGGTTGCACAATAGGTGCTGCAGCCCTTAGAGGCCTTCCCTGATCACAGTGCCCTTGGTACCTATGGTACCTTTTACAAGGGGCTTACTTGTGGCCAGAGATGTGCCAATTGTGGGCACAAAGGTACAGTTTTGCGAAAGAAGTCAGGCCTGATTGGCAGGGACCCAGGGCACATCAAGTCAATGTTGCATCAGATGTCAGGCAAAAAGTGGGGGGGGGGGGGGGTAACCATGCAAAAAGGGGCACTTTCTTACAGATATCCCTCCTCCTCCCTCCCTCATATTAAAATTGCATTGTAGCTATGGCTCTCGCAATATTGCGGATAGGATATCAGTCACATTTGTGAGGTAGTAGTCCATCCCCCAACAAGACACTTAAAGGCTCATTCCTTCAGATACAAATATCACCTTAGATCTCTAGACTTTGAGAGGACAGTTGCTTCTCATGTCACTGAGAGAATGCTTGATTTTCTCGACCTGTGAAGCTGGCCCACCTCTCTGGCTTTAGAGAGCAGACTTGATTCTGCAGCACTGGAAAGTACACTCTAGTACTACATTTGAATGGTCAACTCTGGACATCACTACTGAAATCTCCAGTACTGTAAAGCGTGCTTGATTCTTCAGCCCTAAAAGATAACTTTGAGGCTCCTCTTCTCTCCAGAAAGCACTTTAAATTTTCAACATCAGAAAGCATGTTTAACGTCCTGCTCTACAGAGCAGGCAAGAGTCTCCAGCCCCCAACAGCATGCTTGATTCCACAACCCCAGCGAACATTGCACAACAACCTTAAATCTTAACATTCGAAGATCATGTACCTACCCACAATGTTAACATGATCAGACTAGGAGACAGACTACATTCTCCAGGGAAATACTGGCTTCTTAAAGAAAAAACACTCTGTGATGCTGTCACTACAGAACTACGCATGTCTGTGCAGCACAACAACCCAGGAGTTCACAGAACACCGATCCTCCAAAAGCTACCCGTGAACTTACTTAGCATAAATCTACCACTGGAGAATAAACACAGACAAGACTCTATATTTCAAAACCCATCAGTAATTAAAGAAAGACAGTAAATACGAAATCAAGATTCGAACATGGGAGGTACCAAAGCCCAGTAAGATTTACAGCCACACCACAGGCAGCCATGCCTCCAAGGCTACATGAGGTGGTCCAAGAATAACAGAGTGATATGCGGGTAAGCACTAACAGCATCCTTCCTCTCCACAAAAAGAAAAAGAACCTCCACAAATTTGGTACCTGAAACTTACTCTCTTGGAAGACCAATTTAACCACCCACCAGTAAACAAGCCCTAGAGGAGTTCCAAGCTCACAGCTCTAATGTGCCCCAATGGGGTAGAGAAAGAGGTGTGATTATTGCTCCATGCAGCTAGAAGGGTGACCCCCATATCTGCCAGAGAACTCCATCCTACAGAAAGAAAGAGCAGTTTGATGCTGCCAAATTGGTGAACAAACTCGGAGCAAAATGACTCGTGCACACACCAGAGCAAATTAAAACCTGGACATTAACTTAAACATGCTGTAGAACAGTTTCTGAATGCATTAAAATGCCCTTACTGCTCCCACTATGTTTTTCACAACATCTTCATTGTTGGAAACACCCCAGAGAAGGGTGCATGCTGCAGCTCCCATCTCAGTGCAGTATTCTGCCTGCTGCAGTAATTGTTGCCGTGCCTCATTCAGCTGCTGTCTCAGGACCAGTTTCTCCTAAGGAACAAAACAGATATGACACTGATGAATGTCTGAGTTTGTTTAAAGCACATTATAGGCTATTTCTCTAGGTCCCCGGAGAATCTGTGGTTACTGAGTAGTGTTCTTTGTGAGTGCTGCATTTCACCAATGATGTGCCAGGCAACTGGGTTCAACCGCACTTCAAGTCGCCACCAGGTCGTCTGTCCTCCATTCACTTTGTAGTCACTGTCCCAAGCGGCATTTGCGCCTCTTCCATCCGTCCATCCACACACTCCCTCATCACTACTTGTTCCTCTCCTTGCTCGTTAATCCAGTCAAAACTGAATGATTATAAAAGCAGGGTTTTATATAAACTCACAGTGTAAGTTTTTTTTATATAAAGCAATGACATGCCCTAAACATAAAGGGCCCAGAAAAAAAGTGTGTGCAAGAATGTTGCATAGAATCTCACTATGTTTGACAAGGATTCCGAATTGGGGACTGGTCACACCCTAAAACCTTCATTTCTGTTGCCTTTGCTTTCCTCTCTCATCTTCCCTCCACCAGCTCTTCTCCCCTGGGGTGCTTAAAGGCCGTCCAACAGCAGCACTAAACAAGCATTGAACACAAACTATCTTCTCCCTCTCCATTCGTACTCCTTCCTCTCTCATGCGCATGCGCCCTTCTCATCTCTTTTGCAGTGCTTGAGGTTGACTTAGGACAACACTGGGGCTATGCAAAGATGGCCTTACAAGAACCTTGATATGACTCCGCCACCTGTGCGCGTCATATAATTGCACCCGCCACATCCCTGTCGGTCACTCCCCGATTGACTTCTACCTGTGATTTTAAACTGTTGTTATTTCCTTTTCAGCCTGCAATAATTTCTACAAGTAACAATCATTATAATGTTCTTTAGCTCAGAAACGTCAATGGCGCGTTATTGCCACTGTTTTATATATTAAATGACACAGGATTCGTTTTATTGTAACCATGAGCATAAATTGTGTAAGGATAGGATAGGATAAATATTTATAAAGTGCACTAAAAACGGTGTCAAGGCGCTGAGCTAAAAGGAAGAGAGACTAGAATCAGCCAGCTAAGAGGCAAAGAGCCAGGTCTTTAATCAATCAATCACATAATTCGTAAAGCGCACTACATGCCCGTGAGGGTTTCAAGATGCTGGGGTGCTGCTGCTATTGGTCGAGGAGCCAGGTCTTGAGTTGTCTCCTGAAGGTCAGCAGGTCTTCGGTTTGTCGCAGGTAGAGGGGGAGGGTGTTCCAGGTCCTGACGGCGCGATGGGAGAAGGATCTGCCTCCGGAAGTAGTTCTCCGGATGCGTCGGACCGTGGCCAGGGCGTGGTCAGCGGAGCGGAGTTTCCTGTTGGGTACGTAGAAGGAGAGTCGACTGTTGAGATAGGCTGGGCCGGTTTTGTGGAGTGCCTTGTGTGCGTGGATCAGGAGCTTGAAGGAGATTCTTTTGTCGACGGGGAGCCAGTGCAGGTTCCTCAGGTGGGGGGTGATGTGGTCTCAGCGTGGGACGTTGAGCTTCCTGAAGGTCTGGAGTGAATCCGCTGTGGTGATAGAGGGGGGCAAAGAATTCCAACGTTTAGCGGCCGCCACAGAAAAAGAGCGACCACCCCATTTGGACCTGCGAAATCTAGGAGAAACAAGTTTTCTTTGAGTGGAGGATCTCAAGGCTCTGCCAGGAGTGTACCAATGGAACAAGGTTTTGAGATGTGATGAGCCTATGCAGTGCATAGATTTGTACACCAAGTTCAGAGCCTTTAAGGTGATGTGCTTCCTAATCGGGAGCCAATGCAAGGCACGGATACCTTCCCTGGCGGACTAGTGTTTAAGGATGTTAAGAATAAGTCTCACCGCAGCGTTTTGCACCACCTGAAGCTTGTGCAAAGAGCCTATGCTGGCATTGAGGTATAATGCATTGCAGTAGTCTAACCGAGAGGTCACTAGTGCAATGATGGTGGGCCGATGTAATTCCGAGGGAATGTATGGCAGCACATTCTTCAAAGTTTTAAGAATGTAGAAGCAGGTGCTAACTGTGCGATTCACCTGGGCATCGAAATACAGGCTTTCATCAAAGAGGACTCCCAGATTTCTGGCCATTTTCACTGGGACAGGAATGGGACCGCAGATTTCAGCCACCAGGAAGCAGACCAAATTGAGGTTTGGGGGCCGAAAACCAACACTTCGGTTTTGTCCGTGTTGATTTTAAGAGAGTTGTCCTTCATCCATCATATGATGCTGGTCATACATTGATTGTAAGGTATATTTCATTTAAACTACTTAGCAACACAGCACCATGTTATGGTGGACATCAAATACATAAGTTGTATAGCATTCCATCACCTTTAAAGCTAATTTGTTTTATGTTTTCCCTAAAATTATGTAAGCCGCGCCAAACTCTACTCGCCAGGAGGAGGGGTGAGGGGGGGTTTGCTGAGCTGTCGCTTTTTATGCATCTGGCTCACCCCGTGCTTCCTCTGAAATGATATGGACTTTGCAATGTCAGTGGTTAACAAAACGCACAGATCAATACAGCTGTGTAGGGCAATCAGGAGAGATATGTTGGAGTTGGTGACTGTGAAGGAGAGCTCATTTAAAGCGTCAGTACGGCTCCCCTCGGCAGGAAGAGGGCTCTGGGGTTGGGGCAGGTAGCTCAGCTTCAGTACCTGAGTTTACAGATTCATAATCCAAAATATATTCGCACATGATGGTACACTACTCAGCCAGCTTATTTGATTACAATTTGTAAATTAATTCACCCAAAGTTGCTAATTGTTGTTTGATGACATTGTGGTGAATGCCCTGCAATCTGATTGCACCAGGCACCTGCTCTAAACACACACACACACACAGGCTCTCCCTGATCGGCTCTTCTTGGAGCTACAGTGATCTTAGGGTATTGCTCATTTTTGTAGGCACAGACGCGTTCCGTCGTGTACGTCAAAAAATAACTTTTAGTTCATCTGGAAGTTTGCTGGAGGCAGTCAGTCCTCGGTAGGCATTGCAGCTCATATGTTTGTTGGCTGCGGGAATGGAGGCGGGGGGAACTCGACTAGTCTTGCATGTCGGAACTGAAGTCTATCTTTATGTGATTGACTTTTGCATGAGGTGGTTACTGCAGTAAACAGGGCGGCAGTTCCTGTGCAGCAGTCGAGAAAGACTTCAGCAGTTTTTTAGTTTTAAACAGTGTAACTTTTCTCCGGAGGATGTTGGTTGACCTGTTTGAAGTTCGATTCTTAGAGGGGTTTCAAAAGATGTGGAACTCAGCCTTATTACCCTATTACCACCAGCACACTTCCAGCGAGAGCTGGCCCTGCGGGTGACGGTCACCTCACTGGATCTGGTTATTGGAGCAATGGTCCCTCTGCGCTGTCCCCGTCCCTACAAGCTGGTTCGCTCGCCTCCGACCGTTTACACCTCCATTTGTTATTATCATTTTTTATAAAGAATGGGCTCACCACACTGAGATTGGCATTGCTATTTCACACTCGGAGAGGAGTTGAAAATTCCTCACACAACAATTAATTTCGGGATGTACCCACTGTAAATGGATTCGAACATATTAATTGTTTAAAAAATAGCATTTGAATGCACTGTCTTGAGTTAGGAAAAACTGTATAGGCGATTGAATGCAATTTTTTCTGATTTTTGTTGGGAATGGAATCATTAGTTCCCCAATTTGTCATGGTGTTTGTTTGGTGCTCTTTGGCCAATTATATTTCATCCTAGTTGATTGTTTTTGAATCATCAATTTCATGCTCGAAGTGCCGCTCTTGTACCTGGTTTTAATTGGTTATAATGATGCACGTGAATGTTAGGATTTAGCCCATATATATTGCTAATGGTATGTGATTAAGACTAAATTAAATGTTTCCTGTGTTGTGAATTTACTCAACCTTTGCTAAATGCTTGCTACAGTTTCTTCCACGAAGATTTGAAAGCCTGCTTCCAAATGTGCTTTCTACCTTGGACTAGGGCTGAAGAGGCTGCCATGACGATGCAGGTCTCTCAGAATCTCCCAATCTATTGCCTGGACACATACACAGCCCACCCATTGTTTACTATCGGTTGGCTTCATCACTCAGTCCCTTCCTTCGGTTTGGTTAGCGGGTGCCAGTTTTAGTCCATGCTTATGAGAAGCAAGGCTGGCAGTAAAAGAGGTGCAATTACTGCCAGCCTTGTTTCTCTCAAGCAAGGACTTTAAGTGCAAAGTGCGTGTTTATGCATGGCTTGCAGGTTTTTAAAACACATAAAAAAAGGCATTGTCATTTACAATGCCAATAGCATAAACTCTTGCAAAAGCAAACCTATTGCATTGCAAATGCTTGTTTTGGTTTGCGGCTTGTGGTTTGAACAGAGAGAACACGTTTGAATCTTCTGGTTTTTTTTATATTGGCGTTCTCAGTTTTGGGAGTGTTGTTGAAGTTATGTGTTAGTAGAGATCCCTGCTAGACTTGGAGAGCCACAGACCTCTATTCTTGTGAGTTTGAGGCTTCATGCTCATACTTATTTTCTTTTCTTTTGGACTTTTACTAGTGTCGGATTATACGGACACCTTCTGCTTATATGCCCAAAATTCGAAACCCTTGACAGATGATCTTATGCTTGACCCATGTTAGAGTAGAGAAGGGTAGCTTCTTTATTTAACAGCTGTTAATTTTTATGATTCTATATCTTATTCTACTACATCTTAACCAACCAAGATATTTTACTTTGCCTATTGCACTAAAGTACTTACTGAACCCGACTGTGGCTTGAATATTGACTGGAATGATTAGCAATCCAAATAAAATCCTTCAATCCTACTTATCGAATCCTGGTTCTTATTGTGGAGTCACACAGGCTTCACATAAATAGTAATGTGGATGTTTTCTCCCTTTCAATGCTTAATGTCACCTATTAAGGTTCATCTAATCTGTCAGTATAGTCTTCAACAACTTGGGTAAGTGAGCAAACCTGAACAAGGCCCAGAGCGCTCCAGCACCTTATACAAAGAATCCCAGGATTGCGTATTCTGTCTGGATGCAGAGAGAAGTTTCCAGCATAGGCAACAGATTAGCCAGAGCGTGGTATTGCAGTCAATACATAAACTCAAAGTCGCAGCTCCTCTGTTTCTCGTTGCCACTGCCATGGAGCTGTCCACTTTCGAAAAGAAAAATGCACTATATCAGAATTAGTTCCCCCTACATCTGGGGCTATCCCTGAGTTCAAGTGGACAGTTGGTTGAGGAACAACTCCCCCAAGACTAGCTATAAGCAATAAGCGATCTTTTGGCTTATGCTGTGTTCACCTTTTATCTCAAGGGGACCTTCCAACCAGGTGACGAAGATGTCCAGAGGCAGAAATCTAGGCTGGCTAGTCTGGAAAGGCTAGGACGATACCTTCAGGACTGAGGAAACCCCTATGCGGCTTCAAGTCAAGTGAATCAGATGCAAGCGCCATACCATGCTTTTAATCACCTTTCTCCAAGCCGCAACTATGCACACTAACAGAATTCCATTTGAACCTTTCCCTGTCGAGGGGTCTCTAGTGGTGCCAAGGTCCCTGTCCCTGCAAATGGACTTAATCAATCAATCAATCAGTACATTTATATAGCGCGCTACTCACACGCGAGGGTCTCAAGGCGCTGGGGTGGGGGGTGCTGCTACTGCTCGAATAGCCAGGTCTTGAGGTGTTTCCTGAAGGTGAGATGGTCCTCTGTCAGTTGTAGGTGTGCGGGGAGGGAGTTCCATGTTTTGGCTGCCAGGTAGGAGAATGATCTTCCTCCGGTGGTGGTTCTGCGTATCCGTGGGACGGTGGCGAGGGCGAGGTTGGCGGAGCGGAGCTGGCGGGTGGGGGTGTAGAACGAGAGGTGGCTGTTGAGGTATTCGGGGCCCATGTCGTGGAGCGCATTGTGTGCGTGGGTGAGGAGCCTGAACGTGATCCTCTTGCTGAAGGGGAGTCAGTGCAGGTTTATCAGGTGGGCGGATATGTGGCTGTGGCGAGGAATGTCGAGGATGAGTCGTGCGGAGGCGTTCTGTATGCGTTGGAGCCGTTTCTGAAGTTTGGCAGTTGTTCCTGCGTATAGCGCGTTTCCGTAGTCCAGTCGGCTGTTGACGGGGGCCTGGGTGACGGTCTTTCTGGTTTCGGTGGGGATCCACCGGAAGATTTTTCGGAGCATGCGCAGGGTGTTGAAGCAAGAGGATGAGACGGCGTTGACTTGCTTGGTCATCGTGAGGGAGGAGTCCAGGATGAATCCCAGGTTGCGTGCGTGGTTCGTGGGTGTCGGTGCGGTGCCCAGCGCTGTGGGCCACCAGGAGTCGTCCCAGGCAGATGGGGATTGACCGAGGATGAGGACTTCCTTCTTGTCTGAGTTCAGCTTCAGGCGACTGAGCTTCATCCATTCTGCGACGTCTTTCATCCCTTCCTGGAGGTTGGTTTTGGCGGTGGCTGGGTCTTTGGTGAGGGAGATTATAAGCTAGGTGTCGTCGGCGTAGGAGATGATGTTCATGTTGTGTTTGCGTGCGATGGCGGCGAGGGGGCTCATGTAGATATTGAAGAGGGTTGGGCTGAGCGAGGAACCTTGGGGTACGCCGCAGATGATTTTGGTGGCCTCTGAGCGGAAGGGAGGGAGGCGGACTCTCTGGGTTCTATTGGAGAGGAACGAGGTGATCCAGTCCAGGGTCTTTCCTTGGATTCCAGTGTTGAAGAGGCGGGTTATTAGGGTGCGATGGCATACGGTGTCAAAGGCTGCCGAGAGGTCTAGGAGGATGAGAGCGGTTGTTTCTCCGTTGTCCATCAGGGTCCTGATGTCGTCGATGGCTGCTATGAGGGCGGTCTCGGTGCTGTTGTTGGCTCGAAATCCGGACTCGGACGGGTCGAGCGAGTTGTTTGCCTCGAGGAATGCAGACAGCTGTTTATTGACGGTCTTCTCAATGACTTTAGCCGGGAAGGGCAGAAGAGAGATGGGGCAGAATTTCTTGAGGTCTTTGGGGTCCGCTGTGGGTTTCTCTAGAAGGGCGTTGATTTCTGCGTGCTTCCAGCTCTCAGGGAAGGTGGCTGACGTGAAGGAGTTGTTTATGACGTTCCGGAGGTGGGGTGCGATGATGATGTCGGTTTTGTTGAAGATATGATGTGGGCATGGGTCAGAGGGGGAGCCAGAGTGGATGGTGTTCATTACGTAGGTGGTGTCTTCAGTGCTGATGTGGGTCCAGGCGCTGAGGGTGGTGGTGGGCGTTGTTGGTTCGGTGACTGGAGGCGAAGTCTGGGGTCCGAAGCTGTTGTGTATGTCTGCGATCTTGCGGTGGAAGTACGTGGCGAGGGAGTTGCAGAGGTCTTGTGACGGTGTGATGTCGTTGTTGTTGGCGCTGAGGTTGGAGAGCTCTTTGACGATGCTGAAGAGTTCCTTGCTGTTGTGGGTGTTGCTGTCGAGCCGCTCTTTGAACGATGACCTTTTGGTGGTGCGGATCAGCTGGTGGTGTTCGCGAGTGGCGTTCTTGAGGGCTGTCATGTTTTCTGTAGTCCGTTCGTGGCGCCAGGTTTTTTCGAGGGTACAGCAGGATTTCTTTGATTCTTTGAGGGCGTCTGTGAACCATGAGGTTTTCCTGTTGCCAGTCATGCAAGGGGGTTTCTTCAGTGGGGCGAGGTCGTCGGCGCAGTTGGTGATCCACTGTGCGAGGTTGTGGGCTGCGTCGCTGGTGTCAGCGGTGTTGGCTGGCAGGCTCAGCGATGAGAGGAGCTGGTCTGTGATGATTTTGCTCCAGCTTCTGCGGGGGATTTGTTGCGTACGGTGGTGGGATGTATTCTTTTGGAAGGTGAAGTGGATGCATCTGTGGTCGGTCCAGTGTAGTCCGGTGGAGTGGCTGAAGGAGACGTGGTTGCTGGCGGAGAAGATGGGGTCGAGCGTGTGGCCAGCGAGGTGGGTGGGGGTGTTCACCAGTTGCTTGAGTCCGAGGTTGGCGAGGTTGGCGAGCAGGGTGGTGGTGTTGTTGTCGCTGTTGTTCTCCAGGTGGAAGTCCCCTAGGAGGATGTATTCTGGTGAGGCTAGGGCGTGCGGGCTGATGAAGTCGGTGATGGTTTCGCTGAATTGTGTGCGCGGACCCGGGGGTCTGTCGATGAGCGTTCCTCTAAGGGTGGTCTTGGGGTTGGTGTGAATCTGGAAGTGTAGGTGTTCGGCGGCGGAGAGTGTGTCTTCGGTGTTGGTCGTGATGTTGATGATGTTCTTGTAGACGACGGCGATTCCTCCTCCGGTTTGGTTGACGCGGTCCTTCCGGGTGATCTTGTAGCCTTCCGGGATGGCTATGGCGATGTCGGGGGCCGAGGAGGCGTTCATCCAGGTTTCCGTGAGGAAGGCAACGTCTGGTGCTGTTGTGTCGAGGAGGTCCCAAAGTTCGACGGCGTGCTTGTGGACGAAGCGGGTGTTGAGGGGGATGCATTTGAGGTGGTTGTTGTCGGTGCTTGGTCCGGCGGGCGGGGGGAATGTTCGGAGGCAGGTGAATTTGCAAGCTTGGCAGGTGAAGGGTCCCTGGGTGCGGCTCGGGGTGGCTCAGTTGCAGGTGGGTGGTCGTCCGGTGTTGAGTGCGTTGAGGGCGGCGGGGTCGTATCTCAGTCGATGCTTCTGGCTCCAGCGGGGGCCAGGGGCACTGGCGCTGGGCGCGGTCCAGGCGCGGACGGGCTTGCCTTTGGCGCGCCGGCGGCGCACCCGCTGCGCGGCCTCCATATGAGGGGTAGAGGGAGGGAGGAGCAGCTGGGAGGTGGGAGCGGGGCGGCCAATGGGAGTCAAGGGGGCGGGGCCGCAGGGACGCAGCGGCGGGAAAGAAAACGGCGGGGAAACGGAGGCAGCGGGGACAGCGAGAAAGGGGGCACAAATGTGGAAACCGAGCACAGGGGTACAAAAAGGGCACTAAAGGCAAGAGTGGCACAGGGGGGAGAGAAAGGGGGCACCAATGTGGAAAACGTGCACAGGGGTACAAGAAAAGGGTACAAAAGGCAAGAGTGGCACAGGGGGGGCAATCAAGGGAACAATAACAACAAAAACCAAGACGAGCAGACAATCAAGAACGGCAAACACAGTACTTAGCCGGGTTAGAGGCGGCTAACAAGGGCGGCAGTGGCAGCAGGAACCACGACACACAGGGGGCTGCGTGGCGGTGAGGGGAGCGACCTACCTGATGGCAGGGTCAAAGGTCGCTCTCTCTATCGCTGTGCGGCCTCCATATGAGGGGCAGAGGGAGGGAGGAGCAGCTGGGAGGTGGGAGCGGGGCGGCCAATGGGAGTCGAGGGGGCGGGGCCGCAGGGACGCAGCGGCGGGAAAGAAAAAGGCGGGGGAAACAGAGGCAGCGGGGACAGCGAGAAAGGGGGCACAAATGTGGAAACCGAGCACAGGGGTACAAAAAGGGTACAAAAGGCAAGAGTGGCACGAGGGAGAGAAAGGGGGCTCAAATGTGGAAAACGCGCACAGGGGTACAAAAAGAGGGTACAAAAGGCAAGAGTGGCACAGGGGGGCAATCAAGGGAAGAATAACAACAACAACCAAGACGAGCAGACAATCAAGAACGGCAAACACAGTACTTTGCCTGGTTAGAGGCGGCTAACAAGGGCGGCAGTAGCAGCAGGAACCAGGACACACAGGGGGCTGCGTGGCGGTGAGGGGAGCGACCTACCTGGTGGCAGGGTCAAAGGTCACTCGCACTGACACTACAGCTTCCTCCCCAACCTCAGTATATGTGACTGCTGCAGAGCAAGAAGGGTCAGGCAACACAGTGCCCCTCTGTGCCTCCTTTAAACCCCTGTAGGAGAGGATCAAAGAGGCTAAATAAGCTATTAAACTGTCTTGTTAAGACTGCTGAATGTGAAGGTGCTGCTCTTTCTAAAAGTGTTGGATTAGCACTTAGGATGTGTTCCTTGATAAGTTCCCCTATGTCCAAGACACAGATAAATTATACAGGAACAGAGGTATACATTTAGAAGAATTCTGATTCCATAAAACGTTTCAAGGTTACTGAGAATATTACAGTTTAACATCAACAAAGTCTCGGACATAATATTTACGATGACGGGTACTAACTGAACTTGACATTCTACCCAACACCACACTCCAACAGTAAGCCTAACTGTTCCAATGCGCTACCCTTAAATGTCACAGATATAGAGGAGGCCTCTGGCATTTCAGTGAGCTAGCAATGAACTTCGTAACATACTTGTGCAAGGATTGCTCGGCTGCCCTTTAGTCACACAACTTACACGACAGAATCAAACCCAGGCCAAAAAGGTTAATATACTGTGAGAATGGACCAGTTGCTATAAACATGATGCTCAGTTAAACAGGGTTAAGGAGACTCCAAATAGGGTCTAGGAGTTTAAACAGAGTCTGTAGGAAACTACTAAGAACGTCAACTAACTTAAGAGTAAGATGCAGGTAGTGAAAATGGGCAATTGGCAGAAGGACCCACATGATCTGGGCACCTGCTGGTTTCTTTAGTTTACATGGAGCAACTGAAATTATGGTTTTATATGACCCTGATTTCAAACTCCAATATCTCAAATACCATACATACTGCAGAGATGGATAAAACGGTTGCGGGATGCCAACTGTACTCAATCAAGAGAATATTATCCTAATGTCTAAGATGAGAAGGAACAACTGTGTTCTATCGGCCTGAAAATGAGCAGAGACCAACTCACACAAGGTGATGAATAGTACGGAGTGGTTCACTGTCAATCCTCCAGAGTTCCAAGCTGCTGATGTTAAATTTCTTAGGCCACTCCTGGTCAACTATTTTATGAGATTATCATATTGTCAGAATCACGGTTTTATTGGAGAATTGGCTGGACTACGATGCTGTCCCATCTCACCCACTGTGAACAGCAAGAAGGTTAAACGTCACTACCGAAAATGACGGGGCGGTTTAGGGGAATATGGAGAAACACACATCGCTGCGTAGCACCCTATTGTGCACCTGGTATGGATTTGTCTCATGCATTCCAGTCCTGAAGACAGTAAACAAACAACTTTACTATTAATTCTCCTGAACTATCTAACATACAGTGTATAATATTCCTTTTAGAGTTCTGTAACACTGCAGCTACATGTGCTTGTGAATACAAATGGCTCGCCTGCAATACAGAATGTAAATAATAGTCTACGGTCAAACACCTCTGAGTGTAATGATATATGTATGCAGACCAAGCCTTAGGCTACCTTCGATAATATTGAATACAATTCACAATACATTCTGAAAGGCAAATCAAATATGCACTCCAAAGTCTTTAAAAGGAATGAGACACTTCAAGGCAAGAGCATAACCTTAGTTCAATAGTCTATCAAAAGCAATACCGCCTTTCAGCAAGATTTCCAAGTCCATACAAAGCTGATGGTGGTACTCCAACATGAGAATTCCACTGGATAGGTGTAGAACGGTTCATTGTTCAAACTGAGCAAGACTCAAAGAGACAACAATGTGGCTACTGGGAAGAGAGTTTTTCAAGGTAAGCGCCTTGATGTACTGGAGATCATAATGGTTGCCACACTTTAGTAAACATTTGTTCTCGCTTGACATGAGATCTTCATTAAGTGAGTGCCATCTTGGTTTGGGAAAGATATATCAGATACTCAACATTTCTGCTTCCATCTCACAATATAGAACGTTACATAAATCTGCCTTCAATATTAATTCCATGAAATTAAAATTCAAAATATAATGTTCTGTTTAACATGTGAGAAACTATAACTACACCTATTGTCTATATCCAGCTACCTTGATGAGCACCTGTGATGAATTCTATGTCAGGTCCGGAGGTGAGGATTATGCTATTCTTTCTCCACTTTATTAAATAGCAGCCATTTGAAGTCAAAGTAAAACAAACTACCATTCCCATGCAACATTGGATAGAGTGTCCCGTCCATCTGCACCAATCACAGGGCTCCAGGGTGCTGATAGTCCCCTGTTACTGTCCATTCCTCCTCTTTATTCGCTGCTTGCAGCCAGATAAATCAGATTTATTTTCACTATGATAACTACTTACTTGGTCTTGCTTATATTATGTTTATGCCCTAGGGCGATAACGCTGATCTTTTATGTGCTCTTTAGCGCTACTGTGCCTTCCTGTTTTACATTGGTGACCCTTTTATTGCCTTCGGTGTTGCCTTGTATTCGTTTCCCTGACGGCACAGCTGAGCGTTTTCAATCACCGACGCGCGCGCGCCTCAGATTTGGCATTATTGCGTGTCAATCCTTTTTTTCTCAAGTTTTTTACTTCTGTTTAACCCACGAGTCACCCGCTACTCGGCTGACTCGGGGCCGGCCGTGGGAGCGTCGGAGCTCCCTGGCAGCTGTGTACTCACGGTGCGGGCTCGCGGTGAACTCCTTCCACCGCTAGAGGGCGCCTCTGCGCGTTCCAACCTGTGGCAGGCGAGCTTCGATTCCGCGCATTCCTGAATCAAAGCCGCTGCGCCGTGGGGAGTTTTGTTCGCCTGCCACTACACCCGCTCCTTGGGTCCGTCTTTGCTGCGCTTTTGTACCTGAATGCCCCAGCTGAACGCCCGCATTTACTCGGGTCTGTAATCTGTCACTAGGCAGATTGATTGGCGGTTTCCCGCCCCGGGGGTCAGTACCATTAGGCCTCATAATGCTCTGTGCGAGTACGTACTGCGTGCCTCTTGCCCTGCTGGGACCCTAGTTTGGCAGGCTGCCCTTCCACCTCTTGCACCTGGGCTGTTGGGTCCCAGGCTTTCAGCCCACTTTACTGCGAGAACTGCCCGCCCAAGCATCAGGCTGACTGTGACACCCAGCTCCCCCTTATAATGAGGTTACCCCTCTGCATTATTAGCCCACTCACCTGGGACAGCGCCATCTCTTCCTGGGCCCTATGGATACCTACCAGGACGATGCCTACCAGGAGGATCAGTGAGAGGAGGACCCACTTACTGCACTTCAGTGGGACAACGAGTTCTATGATGCGGTCGATGCATCTATCCACAAGGCGGTAGAGTAAGCCATGGCACCCCTTGAGAATAGTCTTTCCCGCCAGATTGTGCAGGACTGAGACAAGCTGGCTAGGGCCGCCCAGACCTTACAGCCACCTCTCCCGGTGGTTCCCCCGCTGACCTGCAGCCTCCACCGGCAAAATGCACAAAAGACGCGAGGGTGGACGCAGACTCCTTCAGCCGCCTCAAGCAGGCATTTCTGCTCCTCCAGCATCACCCTCTGCCCCTGGGGACGGTGACCAAGGGGACGCCGATGATGCTGTTGGCCCGTCACGCCCTTGGCGCCCCACCCACCCTGCGCCCACATCGGACACCTGGAGCCTCTGTGCAGACATGTTAGACCTGGGCGATATTCTCCATCCAAGGTCCTTTGACTGGGCCCCCTCAGAAAAAGTCACCCAATATGTTGCCAGCCAGATCCGCCGGCGGATGGAAGCCACGGCTCGCAACTGCCTTCGGGCGGAATCCCATCGCCCCTCTCTCGCGGGTAAAGTAGCTGTTACCCCCGATGTTAACCCGGGTATGGCTACACTCCCCCAGAAATTCGTAAAAGACCCCAAGAAGGGCATTGACAGGTTGTGGCACACTTGTCAAGACAAGCTCCTAGACGCCCTACGTCCGATCACAAAAATCCTCAACATGGCAGAAGAGGCAAAGTTGTCGGGGTCCCTGATCTCCTCTGAGAACCTCTCTTTCTGGGCCCAGCACATAGTAGTATTCCTTGGCAGTGCCAACTGCGCTATATCTACGGAGCAGCGCAGGTCCCTGCTAATTAAGGTAGACCCCAAACTGTGGGACCTGGCTGATTCGGAAGCGGGGCCAGTCGCACAGGGCTGCCTCTTTGGGGAGCCCTTCATCAAGGAGCTAGGGAGGTTTGTGAATATCTTTACGTCCCTAGATAAGACATAAAGGTGTTTCATCCTCGGGTTTTCCGAGGGGCCAGACGAGGAAGGGGCCGCTTGTCTGGCCACCCTAACCAGCACAGGGGACAAGGCTCCAACCACGGTCAATACCAGGACCAGGCCAGGTTTGGGAACTTCTACCCAACAAGAGGACAGCACGGCAAACACAGGGGCGGCAGAGGCGGCGGCTCCTCCAACTCTTCCAGTGAGTGTTCTCCCTTCTTCCCTTCTAAAAGTGGGGGGCGCCTGGGTCTTGCAAACCATACAAGGGTTCCACATAGATTTCCACGGGGAGCCATCGCAACCCCTTGCCCCGCGCCCGCTCTCCTTTTCGTCAATAGACGCCGTCCTAGTCGACCAGGAGGTCCAGTCTCTCCTGGACAAAGGGGCGATTACGGAAACCCTGCCCCATCCCAGAGGCTTTATCAGCAACCTCTTCCTGGTGGACAAGACGGATGGGGGTCAGCGGCCGGTCATCAACGTGCGCAAATTCAATGAGTGGCTGGTTTACCGCCACTTCAAGATGGAGGGAATCCACCTCCTTTGCAATATTCTCCGGACCCACGACTGGAAGGCGCGCCTCGATCCTCATCTTCCCTCCGCATTGGAGGTTCTTGCAGTTTTCCTGGCGGAACAGGACATACGAGTTCACCACTCTCCTGTTCGGCCTTTCCTCCGCCCCTTGGTGCTTTACCAAGGTCC